>NC_132800.1:9759226-12465476 GCF_048594095.1 Paramormyrops kingsleyae
CCTGGAAGCTATGGGCACGAGGCAGGGAACACCCCCGCACAGGGGGCCAGCCCATCACAGGACACACTTACACCTACAGGCAATTTAGTAACTCCAATCAGCCTCAGCATGTCTTTGGACTGTGGGGGGAACCCGGAGTACCCGGAGGAAACCCCACGACGACACAGGGAGAACATGCAAACTCCACACACATGTAACCCAGGCACAGACTCAAACCCAAGTCCCAGAGGTGTGAGGCAACAGTGCTAACCACTGCACCACCATGCCACATCCAGAAGCTCACTTTGGTGGGGATTCCATGCTGAAATTGTCACATTACGTTCTGGAGTTCCTCTGGTGGAGACGTCCTCTGCGGGGCCCCGGGGAGGGGATTGAGTCAGTCCAATAAAGCAAAGAAGGTCTGGCCGCTGTTTCTTTCGTCCCAAATCACTTTGGTGCAGCGAAGGGGGCCAATTAATTAGCACTGTGAAATGGTACAGTTTGTTCATTAATAAAGTTCTTTGTAATTGTCGGTCTGGCGAAGAGATTTGTTGGTTCCATGGGGGCTGCGGCCAATCAAGCAGCATGAAAAGACGAGCAAAAAAGCAAAAGGACCAAAGTTTAAAAAGACAGAAGTGCCAAAGAAATGCCCCACCGCTGTCTAACAGAGACACCTTCCTAATAGGCCTCTTCTTTCCTTCGAACCCACAGAGATTGTAAGAGCCTACTGCAGTAGCCCTGTATAACATACAGGCCTGAGCAAGGGGGTAACTTTGGTTTGAACACTGGTGGGGGTTGGGGTCTCCACCCATTTAGAGGGGCAACGTGATTATTGGGGAGTCACATTGGCCGGTTACAACCAACCCCCCTGTCCCCAGGACTTTACACCCATGGGTTTGAAGATAGACCCTCTGCATACAGCACACAGTGTTTCTACAGAGTCTCACCCTCACATCCTGTATGATGACATTTCTGCTTTCAGAATAAGTGTCTGTCTGAGATTTACTTCTGCATCATGCTAACGATTTAGCTGCTTTATGTGCGAGTGAGAAAAACAAAGAAGTTAAACAGTTAAGAAATAAGTTTGACTTATTGGCTTCACTTTCACATATTTGTAACATCTGTGAGCCGCAGTGATATATGATGATGAACTATCAATTTCTTTTACAATGAAATTATGTTTCTAAAATAAAAAAAAACAGATATTGTAAAAATGTCATTCCTGTAACCAGCAGGACAAAACCAAGATATACTACCCAGTCTTGCTCTCCATGGGACGCAAATGCAGGTGAGCTGCAAGTGCGGGGGGGTGGGTGGGTGTCACAGCATAGGGTCAGCCAGCATACAGTGCCCCTGGAGCTGAGGGCTAAGGGCCTTGCTCTGCTGAGGCTGGGGCTCAAACTGGTGACCTTCCAATCACGGGCACAGACCCCTCTCTGAAATCTAATCTGACTCTAAATAAAAATAGAAGTGACAGAGACAGTGAAGGTACAGAGGATGAGGAAGTGATTGTCACTCTCCACAGATCTGGGCTCAGTTACACACACACGTATGGATCCTCTGATGCTCCTGTTTCTTCTCATTGTTGGGCTCACAGATGAGTGTCTCTCATTACAGTGGAACTGAGTAGAGATCTCTCTCCTGCTCCTCCACACACTGTCAGGTACAGTTTGGAGATCAGGATGGAGATCTGCTCTCTGGTAATGGCAGCCATAAAACCAAACCAGTGAGCGCTCTGCATTTAAGAGAGCAATATGGCTGAGAGACAATGAAGCGCGTTTTGGAATGCATAAATACATACATATATAGGTAAACATCCACACCTATCTCTACACCACACACATGCACACACACATAACCAGTAGTACACATACAAAGGTAGAGGCAGGTACT
Source organism: Paramormyrops kingsleyae (assembly GCF_048594095.1). NCBI lineage: Eukaryota > Metazoa > Chordata > Actinopteri > Osteoglossiformes > Mormyridae > Paramormyrops > Paramormyrops kingsleyae. The sequence continues at coordinate 9,761,099 of NC_132800.1, forward strand.
CATGCTCATTTTACTGATAGGTTCCTACATTTGTATTATGTTGTGGTTGATGTTGCTGCTGTTATTGTTCTTATCACGTTTGCAGCTGCAGTTGTAACCTGTGTTATTACTGTTACTGTTGTTGTTGCCGCTCGTTGTTGTTTTAGTTTTATATTTTAATTATTATTTTGTTTTACTTTGTATATCTTTTTTTTTTTGTCCATCAATCTGTGTGGTCCTTTTTTCTTTATTTCTCCCCCCATACTTCTTCTCCCATCCATGTTTTCTGTTTCCCGTAACCTCTGCTTGTTGTCTTCTTTATATAAAAAAAAGAATAAAAAAACTTACAATGGAATTAAAAATAAAGCAGCTCTCCTTAGAGGGGGGGTGGTGAAGGGAATACAAAAAGGGGGGGGGGGGGGGGGGGAAAGAATGACTCAATGATTCTAAGAATGGAATCATTTCAGTGAACTGGACGAAATCCGGGGATATTAGCATATTCTACAGGTAAAATACTGAGCTTGAGCTTTTTTAATGGAGCAGGGAGATAACAATAGGCTTACAGAACAGAAGGTGACTGAAAGATATGGTAAGATTGTTATAGTCGTTTACCTGTAAGAAAATGTTTCTAAATCAGTGGGCTGTTTAGATTCATCAATGAAATTAACCACGGGGGGGCACTGGCCTGTCACAACTGATTGACAATTTTTTTTACTGCCGCCACCTACTTACAATCCGCCCCCCCCCCCCATGTGCCCCCCTGTGAAAATCTTCAGCCCGCCAACCTCCTCTCAGCATATGAGACACTGTTATTGTAAATGCAGTAAATGATGAAGTTCAGTGTGTGAGTGAACTCAAGTCAGCAGCTATGGTATAGATACACTTACTGGGCAACTTTATTAGGTACTCCTTGCTAATACTGGGTTGGTCCTCCTATTGCCTTCAGAACTGCCTTAATTCTTTGTTGCACAAAATCAACAAGGTAATTCCTCAGAGACTCAGGTCCATGTTGACAAGATCATGATTTGTGGGACCTTCACGATGTGAATCTTTTGTTCCACCACATCTCGTAGCTGCTCTATTGTATCGAAATCTGGTAACTATGGAGGCCATTTGAGGACAGTGAAGTCATTGTCATGTTCAGGAACCAGTCTGAGATGATATGAGCTTTGTGACATGGTGTGTTATCCTCTTAGAAGTAGCTATTACAAGCTGGGTACACAGTGGTTACAAAGGGATGGACATGGTCAGCAACAATACTCAGGTAGACTGTGGCATCTAAATGATGTTCAGTTGGTACTAAGGGGCCCAATCTGTGCCACGAAAATATTCCTCAGACCATCAGACCACCACCACCAGCTTTAATAGTTGATACAAGGCAAGATGTATCCATACTTTCATGTTCTTTATGCCCATCTTTCACCCTACGATCTGAGTGTCACAGCAGAAATCAAGACTCATTTGAGCAGGCAGAATTGTTCTAATCTTCCAATGTTCTATTTTGGTCAGCCTGTGACCTCTGTGCCCACTGTGACCTCGGTGTCCTCTATGACCACTGTGACCACTGTGACCTCTGTTTCCTGTTCTTAGCTGACAGCCGTGGCATCCGGGGTTTTTTTCTGCTGCTGTAACCCATCTGCTTCAAGGTTCCTGTTGTGCAATCAGAGATGCTCCTCTGCATAGCTTGGTTGTAATGAGTGGTTATTTGATTTATTGGTGCCTTTCTAACATCTTGAACCAGTCTGGCCATTATCCTCTATCCTCCATCAACACGTCATTTTCACCCAGAGAACCGCCGCTTACTGGATGTTTTTTCTTTTTTGGCAAATAGCACATTACAGACATATGTGCTGTCAATATGTCAACTAGCATAAGTGCAGCTAGGCTGAGCTTCCAATAAATATTCGGTACAAGTGTAAGCAGTATTGGAGTAGGAGCTACACAATAACTATACTTCTACACGACAACTACACAACAACTTCTAGCAAAGCAAATATTATACAGAGCAACTTATCACATACCAGCAACACTAGTAAGTATCAAGTAATAACAGCCAGTGATGACACTGAACAATAAATGATGCCAAGCAAGAACAGGGAAATAAAAAATACAAAATGTAGTATATTAAATAGAAATGTAATTTATATTAATGTTCTCTATTCTTTCTCTAAACAAAGACACCAACCTGAAAATATAAACTATAATTAATATAATTAGGCATTGTTCCTCTTTTATGGTCCTTTCTGGTGAATTTGTGAATATTGCGTAATAGTGAATGTTTCTGTCTTACCTGGCAGCCTAATGAAGAAGACGTGGAGGAGGAAGAGGAGAGGAACCATGACTGAGTCTGTCAGAGACCCCAGCCCTCTGAAGACTGGCTCTCTCTTCCTGGTCCACTCTGATACCCCTGATATCCTTTAATGTCTCTGTTCTCAGAAGAAAAAAGGTGCAACACATGCGCACAGTAACACGCAGCAAATGCGCAGACACTGTGTGATGCGACATGTTCTATTAAAATAGTCACAGCACATCATTAAAGAGGCTCTATGGAGGGACGCTGTACATCAAACATGAAAAGGGGAAGCAAATGACCGCAGTGATGCAGTATGTTAGAAATGGCCACCATCTTATCACGCAACAGGGCCTCTGTGGACTATCATGAATTCTATGGTGAAACTGAACCTACAAGACTAAGTCCCATCACTGGAAACATCTGGAACATGGGGGATGGATGTCAGGAGCAAGACAAGTACTGTGGCAGCAGGCAGGCCGCAAACAAGCAAATATTTGCAAAGTACAGCAGCCTCATGCAGAGCAGAATATCATCAACGGCCACTGAGAGTCCATCAGAACAGCAGAACAAAAAATCACATTGAGAGCTTTCAGGTGTTTGTTTTGGAGCGAGCTAATGGTGTAGTGAAGCTTGCTGAGCGTGTCGTTAGCATTAGCGTTCGGGGACTATAAACAGCCATGATAAACACTGCAGTAAATTTTCGTAACAGATAATGTGGTCGACATTTTATTATAAGGTGTTGTACTGCTGCAGAACAATGGCTGTAACAAGAGAGCAGTTGGTGCACCGAATTTTGTTTAGGTATATGTAGGCTCTGCCTCCTCGGTTTTTTCCCGACAGGGATTTCTGATCAGCGTGGCAGGGCAGCGATCCAATGAGTTGGTAGTTTCTGATATGTTGTTATTAAGCTAGATTTCAGTCAGTAGAAGGACACAACAGTTCATCATTTCCCAATAAATGTTGTGTTTCAGTTCATTTCAATGTCCAATAAGCGTGCATTAGCCAGGATTAGTGATGGAATAGCCGGTCTGGGCTCATTAGCCTTTAGCTTGGCTATTAGGCCACCCCACTCATCCCTCCTCTGCTTCTGAGTAAACCGCTTCCTCTTTCCTCTGTGTAGTTACAGTCAGTTATGCCAGACTGCTGCTGCTGGGCCTGGTGTTCTTAGGAGCTGCAGTCAATCAGGCTCAGCTTTCAACCTCGGAACCAGTGGTGTGTGTCAGTTGTTGTTTTCAGAAGTTTAGTTAAACTGTACTTCCTTGGTCTGATTGCAATGGAGGTGCTGAATATATCGATTATCGGGCTAGTTTCCCTAAAAGTATAGCTGAGTCTTTGAATCTTCCTGTTTGGGTCACAGGTTGCAGTGAGTTTTTGCATCGACCGTGTAACCCTGCTTCTACCTGCTGGCCCAGAAATGTTCTAACATAAATAGTAAATGAAGCCCCTTTTAAGCACATTGAAGCTGTAAAGTTATATAGTGCCTCAGTGGGGAGCAGAGTCTCCTCTCACACGCTGGTCTCTGAGTGTGCAGCTTGCAAGTCCCCCCATGCAGGTTTCCTCTGTGAGAGAAAACTGAACAGAAGGTATATTTTTCTTAACTAGGTTTTAGATAAACTGCTTTTGGGATGTATTTTTATATTGTTGCAAGAACGGCTGGGTGACAGACAGCTGACACTCAGACAGGCTAAAAGAGAACTGAGGTTTGAGCGAAGTGTTACACTCATGTTTTGGTTACAAGTAATGCAGACTGGGGGACAAAGGCGTGAACATCGAGCGCAAGTACAGTAGCAGACATGGCAGGAACAGCACAAAGACAAAAGTGTACAATCCCCCTCATGTGGCCCAGGCCTGCAGCATGCTGATCACGTGAAGTACTGTATACATGCTTGAAAGATGCAAACTGCGTAACGCATATGTGCTACAAAGTGCACCCCCTGTCATGGATCGCTCAGGGGAAGCCCCTGTGACATCACGCAGGGTTCCCCTGCCACGCCCTCAGGGTTTCCCTAGACGAGAGTCGAGCAGCGGCCGGAGCGCTTCTTCCACACTGGTCCCGAGAACCGGCAGGACCGGTTACTGTATGTCCTCCTCGCCCAGCTGATACCGATCGGAGTGATTAAGAGACTTTTTATTCGCTTCTGGCTCGTCAGCCAGACGCGAGATCTTCAGCCTTCAGTGCGAATTTCAAGCGTTTATTCCCTGCCTGTCTGTACCTCTGCCTGCCTGTTATAGTCATCTGGTGCATTACCTGTGCAGAGGGCAGGTGTCAGATTCTATGAGGCCCATCTTGAACATCCTTTGTCCTGTGTAGTGTGTTCTATGGAGAGTCTTATATTGTATGAGTTGTAGATTTGGTTTTTTGGTCATTCTAAAAGTATTTAAATATATTTGTGTCCAGATGTTCTGGTCTATATTAATCGATAAATCAGTTTCCCATTTTGAGGTTGGAAGAGATATTGAGTCGTTTAATTCTGACAGTGATCTGTATATTTTGGACAGTGTTTTACTGTAGGTGCATGGATTCTCAGTAGTTCAGTTACCTTTGTAGGTAATTGTAGATTTAATTCATTATGTCCATATTTAACCATCTGGTCCTGGAGCCTTATTGTTGGCCATGTGCTGAAGGGCATCATGGAGTTCTGCTTTAATTTAGTCGTTCTTGTTGCTTTTGTGCAGTAGATAAATAATAGAGTATTTGTTTTTAATAAATTAATTTTAAGATAATTCCATTTTGCGGGAGTTCCGCGATTAATTCTATTCTCCCGCAACCCGCACGTACATGAGGACCTTACCGCCCGCACCCGCATTCACCCATCAAATCTTGTCCCGCGCCGCACTCGGTGCGTTGGGTCCCGCGGGAGTGCAGGTCTCTATTGTGATTATCGTCAGCGTGCCACCCGAAATTCCTCCGCGTGCCAGTTGTGGCATGCGTGCCTAGGGTTGCCGACCCCTGCTCTAAGTTGGCGGAAATATCTAATTACTTGTTGCTAGTTTGTTCAGAAGCGCGCCACCATCTTGGATACTGCAGAGAGTCTCGCGAAGTCTCGTGCCACTCCTACAGCATAGTAGGGGTGTCAAAATTAATCGTTTCTACGATGCATCGCGATGCAGACGAGGACGATTCGGTATCGGTTCAGTAACAGACCATAACCGATTATAACGTACTTACGCTTTTCTGACGTCATTTGCCACATACGGGCTTTATCGCAGTAGAATACAATGGCTGAGGGAGGCGGATCTCGAGTGCGAGTAATTAAAAATGCTCCAACTACTTTAAAAGCCGACATCTGGGCACATTTCGGCTTTTATGAACAACCTGGTAAGCACGACCTGGAGAAGACACACGCTGTGTGTAAATCATGCCACGCACAAATAAAATATGCAGGAGGTAATACCACTAACTTGAGAAACCATGTTAGCCGTTTTCACCCTGAGCTGTTAACGTCTGTCAGTGCCAAGGTGGACCCAGCTCAGCCAAAAATAGATCAAATGATATCAACGTTGCCGCCCAACTCGGAGAGAGGGCAAAGAATTACCAGAGCAGTGGCAGCTTTTATAGCAAAGGACATACGGGCTTTTTCTGTGGTGGAAAACCCCGGGTTTCGCCACCTGTTAAATACTCTGGAGCCGCGGTATAAGCTTCCCTCACGCAGCCACTTTTCAGAGAAAATTGTGCCGGAACTTTACCACGAAACCAAAGCCCAGGTAATGGCATCAATGAGCCAAGCTCATCGAGTTGCAATAACATGTGATTCCTGGACTTCGGTCGCGACAGAGTCGTATGTGACAATAACAGCACATTACATTAGTGAGCACTGGAAGATATTGTCACGTGCTGCAAACAAGGGCCGTTTATGAGTCACACACGGGTGTTCATCTGGCAGAGCTACTGTCTCAGGTTGTCGAGGAATGGCAGGTATCAAATAAAGATGTAGTGCTTGTGACAGATAATGCGTCGAATATGATCGCTGCAGCTCAATTCGTAACATTCCCTCACGTAAAATGCTTCGCGCATACAGTGAATCTGGCATCGCAGCGCGCGCTTAAAGTGGCCGCGCTCTCCCGGCTTTTGGCCAAAATCCGCCGAATATCGACATTCTTCCATCGCAGCACCACAGCGAGCCACTGTCTGAAAGTGAAACAGCAATGTCTTGGCCTGAGAAATCACAAGCTGATAACTGATGTTGCAACAAGATGGAACAGTGCATATGACATGGTCGAGAGGTTCTTGGAACAACAACCTGCAATTTGTGCAGCCTTGCTGTCACCAGAAGTCAGAAAAGGAGATACAGATCTGTGCACTCTTACTGAAACAGATGTGACAAATGCAGAGGATGCTGTGAGGGCATTAAAGCCAATGAAGGATACAACAACACTGATGTCAGAAGAGAGCAATCCGACAGTGTCTCTCATTGCTCCTCTAAATGCGCAACTCCTCCAGAATATGTCAGACACCACCGGAGACTCACACATAATGCGTGATATCAAGAATGCAATCAGAACAGATCTCCTGAAAAGGTACAACAGTGAGTCAGAGAAGAGGATCCTTCATGCAGCCTCTGCCCTGGATCCCCGATTTAAGGGAATGCCTTTTCTTACAGAAGAGGAGAGATTGGAAGTATACAGAGCACTGACAGAGGAGGCTGCATCCTTGGAGGTAATTCTATCATGTTTCTTGTACAATATATAAAATTAAAACACACTTAAACACTTATAATATTAATAGTTATAATATTAATATTAATAATATTAATAATAAAATGTTAAGTAATTTATTAATTGTAATATATATATATTTAATAATCCTAATATATAAGCTGTTGTAGTGAAAGAGTCTGTCACTATATACTAATTTAATTGTATTTTCAATTATTTTGTTCACAAACAGAATGAATGTGCACGTACTGTAGAAGTACAGAAGTGGATGAAGCACCTGAGGGAACAGGAACTCTAGGAGAAGAAACATCCATGGAGGACAGCCCCTCTGCTGCTCCCAAACGAAAGGCCTCATCGTCATCGCTGCTTGTCAGTTTGCTGGGACAGTCTTTCACTGACACTGAAGGTACAGTAAAACCCAAGACCCCTTATGTCATTGCTAAGGAGGAAATGGAGGCATACTGTAAAGCTCCATCTCTGCCTCTCACTGAGGACCCTTTGAACTGGTGGCGTGTCCATGAGGTCATGTTTCCTCTCCTCTCTCGGCTGTCCAAGCGATACTTGTGTATCCCAGGCACAAGTGTGTCTGCAGAGCGAGTTTTCTCCACAGCAGGAGATGTGGTCACTGCTAAAAGAAGCACTCTTAAACCAGAGCACGTGGACCAGTTAGTGTTCTTAAAGAAAAATCTACAAATTCCCAAATGCTGAGCAGTGACTCATGTTGAGCTGTTTGTGATGTTTCAGGAACTTTCCTGTGCCCAGTTCTGAAATTTTATATTTGTTTTTATTTTGTGTATTAAAACACTGCTGAAGTGCAAATTTAATTTTTTGAAGACAAGTGTGTGGCCTGGCCTCTTGTTTATTTTGGTGTATAAATTTAATGTTTATACATTTGTTTACATTTAAATGATTTACAAGAAAGTACACTGCACTTCTAGATATAAGTTCTAAAGTTTATTTTGGTTTATAGTTTATAAGAAGTGTGTTTTCATTGAGAAGGTAAAATTAAAGTTTCAGTTCATATATCTGACTGTTTGTGTTTATTAACAAAATTATATACATGTGAATTAAAATTGAAAATTGAGTATGCAGTGCATCGTCAATGCATCGTGATGCATCGAGATATTGTATTGAACCGAATCGATGACATGATAATCGTAATCGAACCGAACCGTGAGACCAGTGTAGGTTCACACCCCTACAGCATAGCCACAAGATATAATGACATCGAATACTTATAGTCATTTAAGATAGTGGCACTAGATGAAGTCTGACTGAATGTGCGGTTTTCAGGTCAGATTGTCTATACAATAGGCCTAAAGATTTTACATCCCCTTTTCTGTAAAAGCTGTTATTATTGACTACAGTAATCAAAATGTCTTCATAGTTATCATTGTCATTTTAAGAATTTTAAGCATACAAACGTACCTTTTTCGTGGAATTGCAAAAAGTCAAACTGTCCTTCAACCTCATTCAACTTCACGTACCTCTGCTGTTGGTTGTGCTTGACCTGAACCAGAATATTTTCTGACACACACAAGACACACATTAGTAAATTAACATGTTAAGGAAAGATAATAATATTCATAATATGGTAAAGTGCACAGAAACTGATATAAATGAAGCGATTATTATTGCTTCTTTGATATGTTAATTCCCATCTCGATATCTCTTATCTATTTCCTAATTATGAATCACAGGTGGACAAACACTGGGCCAGGGGCCGGTACTGGGCAGCAGAGAAAGAATTAAAACCCTGTAAAATTACATGCCTGCCTTACAGGAGCACACACGTTGATTGTTTATGAGCATTTTGAATCAATAATGGACGCCTGGTGTCGAAGTTTACACACCACGTGAATTTCAGTTCCACGCAAGAGCAACTAATTTCCTTTCGCGTTTTAACAAGATATGTTTCATGTTAGGACGTGAAGAAATATCATTAAAACGTGAAAATATCATGCTATTTATTATACATTTGTTGTAATTTTATGCACGTGTGATAGTACGTGGAAAAGTATCTTATAGAAAATCGGTCCGTGGTGCAAAATCTCCATTGTCAACTAAAAACATGCATTTTCCCGACTACAGAACAGCTTTTCAAAACTATGTGCTTTCAAATCAGGCCCCCGAAAACCCAGTTATTATGTGGATACAAGGCCAAAACGCCATGAAACGTCCTTTTCACCGTTGTCCTGTGGATGGAACCTCAACTTAATCAAACTAATAAAAGCGCGTGCCGTACAATATTTTACACAGTAAAAACATGACAAAAACAATGCGTACTTGCATGTTAATTGCTGCTAAGTCAGGATTTATACAGTTGCAAACGCTGCGCTAGCTACCACTGCTGTCTAGTTAATCACCTGAACAAAGTGCTGTGCACTCCTGGCTTTTAAGGCTTTATTTGTACATACTACATCATACATGTTGTTTTGGTGAGTGTGACTTCATTGCACTTACCGTGTCGACTCGCACGAGGGGAAAGAAAATGGCGCTAACTTTTCTCCTTCCTCTTCAAGCGAAGTGAAATGCGTGGGTGGAGGTTAATTGCATCGCTGCAGAGTTGCACTAACACTGATCTAGTAACTCTGTTAAGTAACTCCAAACAGAACACCATTTATATCAGAAGGTGTTAAACCTACACTTTGCGACTGAAAGTGTTTGGGACTGAAAGTTAACCCTGATATTTCAATTCTCCAATTTTTGCTGTGTAATTATTTTGATCAGTATTGAAATCATGATTATTTACCACGATTACTCATTGACTCTGGAAACCCACTGGATTTATTGCACATGAACAACAGCAAACATGACATCTTCCTTGATAACTTCCTATTGAACTTTCCCTTAAAATAACTGAAAATATCATTTTCATATATTCAGTAAATTATTAAACATAAGAAAATAAAATCAGCAATGTGATGCAGTTCCCCCAATCTATTGAAAAGAAATAAAATGCTAAATTAAAAATAAAATACAAAATATATAAATTAAATATGAAAAATATAAAAATAGATTAAAAAATAAATAAATACAATATAAAATCCAATTAATAAATAAAAATAGAAAGGTAATGCCAGTTATTAAGACTAATAATACTAATAAGAAGAATTAGGACCAAGTTATTTAAACCAAAATAAGTTTGCTCACATTTTAGTGCACTGCCTGTCAGGGTCAGCCCCTGCTGTGGTCCTTCCGTGTCCCTTCCCCGTTTGGCCAGCAGGTGTCGCTGGTCATCCCGTTCTTTATGTTAGTCTTTGTTCTCCCCTGTTACCTGTCTGGTCATGTGGCTCAATGTCTTGAGTGTCCGGTTGTCTTTGTACCTTCTGTCCTGTGTTTGAATCCCACCTCCTGTTTTATTTTGCTCCCTAGTGTTTCAGTTGAGTTTGTCTAGTTATTTGTATTTGGTGATTTTGTATATGGTTTTTGGTTTTGTTCCTTGTGCCCCTGCTTGTGTCTTTACCTGTTTAAAGTCCCTAGTGTTGGTTTCTGTTTCCCTGTTTCCTTGGTTAGTTCTTAGTTTCCCTGTTTTGTTCCTTTGAGTTAATTAGTCTCACCTGTCCTGTGTTGGTCTTATTACCCAGTTTTGGTTTCTGTATTTAAGTCCCTGCTTCTGTTCTGTTCTCTAGTGGTTCGTTGATCGTGATTGTGTGTTCGTTGGTTTGTATTGCTTGTGTTTCATGGTTGTGGTTTTCAGAGATTCCCAGTATTAGTTGTGTTTTTAGGTTTTGTTATTTAGTTTTGTTAATTAATCCCTTTTTAGTTTTTGACCCCTCGTGGTCCTTTTGTTTTGTTAGCCCTTCCTTGTGTTTTTCTTAATTCAGTTAAATAAACCCTGTTTTGTTCTTTGAGCCGCAAGTGGGTCGTCCACCCTTTTTTTTGTGCCTGCACTATGCCTCGTTCCCGTGCCCGAGCCGCCCGCAAACATGACACTGCCACAACATACTGAAAGATCCTATTCATGTATTCAAAATAAACTAAATAATTTCCAGTCAGTAACTCCATCCAAGAACATTGAAGACTGGCCCATTATATGGCAAAGCAAACGGAAAACATGTTCAGCATCAGTCTAAATCAAAATTATTCAGGCCAACCCAGCAAATGCTGGTAAGGCTGCTCAAATAATCTCTAGATTTTTAGTCAGAAAAACAAGCCTGTTTACATGATCAGGTTTTACAGAATAGCACAAACAGGAGGCAATAGTTTCCCCTGTACTAAAGACCATCTCTGAAGAGGAACTTGTGGCTGGAATGCACAGATATTCTCTTGCCAGGTTGGGAAAGCCGTGGACAGAGCTTCTGGTATTTCCTCCACCACTTTAGCGGGTCTTCTTGAACATCCAGTGTTTCTGACTGGAGATAGAATTAAAGCTCAAGTGTTATGGCCTGGTCTTGTTGCTGAGGACGTCCTGCTCCTAGTACTAGCATCCATAATATAAAGGTCTTAGCATCATTTATAATTTTTGAGTTTTAACCACTTGTACTTTGAAACTTTAATATTAACTAATGCTGAAGATGACTAAAATATTGTAATTAGTATTCTGTCACCACTATAATCTACCTGGATATTCTCAGCCAAATTGAAAGGCCTCTGCCAATGTTCACTGGCCTCGGGGTTGGGGGTCTGCTTCTGTCGAGGGCAGGTCGTGTTGGATTCATCACCTCCTCTCTCCGTTTCTGTAGCTCTGCATTTTATTTTGAATGATTTCTCATATGCTTGTATAAATTAGTTGCATTACCACTGTACTGGACAGCCTTTTTACAAATAATACAACTTGCCGTTGATTGATCTTCGGCTTGAAAATAAAGCCACACAGCACTCCTATTTCTCTCTGCCATAATATCTTGTGAGCGCAAGTGAGTCTGTTTGCTTGCCTGGCGCCGCTGAGTCACGTGACGGTGCAACATCAAAACACTACAGGGAGGAGGAGGAGCAAAGTCTGCTCTGCGCTGTGACAGCCGGGAACGGCATTTGAGAGCAGCAGCGCGAACACAGACAGCCGCAGTGCATTCAGGAGAGAAACTGAAACTGAAGTATCGATCTCATAAACTGGTATTGATCAATATCAGTACCAACATTATTATCAAAATTATCGATACTTGGATCGATCCGCCCACCACAACTCAATATAAGTGGAGAAAATATAATAAGTTTCTACTTTGACCGCGGTGCGCACACAAGCCCGCCGAGCGCTGCACCGCGCTTGCACTTTGTTCGGCGCAGGGGAGCCATAAAATAATGGGTTTTGTTGGAGTCGAACTCCGCCGGGTCCGTTGATGAGAAGAGATTCACTGCACAGTCGAGGAGTAGTTGCAAGTCACCAGTTTATTACCTATTCGGATTGCATGCAATCAGGGAGCGACCATCTGACATACATTCAGCATGTACAGGAAGAAGCTCGAACCATAGGTGTCGGCTCTAGGTCTTTATAGGTCTTTTGGGGTGTGGCCCCCCTTTTCTGTACTTTTCCACCTACGTGACTACCACATACATTGACATTTACTCTAGTTAGCCATTAAGTACGTGTCCCGCCTCCCCTTTTATATTGTGCAAAAATTAGAAAAAGTATTAGTTCACCCTGTCCTCTGGCACAGGTCATCTCGAGCTGTTCTCTCGCTATCAATTCCTGATTTCTGCCAACTTCATGAAGTGAGATCGCCCCATCCTGCAGGCCCAGTATCAGTTCCCATGTCCGGTGTCTGCATTATATTCAACACTGTGTTATTAGACATTAGTAAATTAGTATTTGAATCATTTGTAAAATCACCCCTCATTATTGTATGATTAACCCATCAGTTTTAAAGCGCCGCGTAAGATCGAAAAATTGTATGTCGAACCATAGTAACTCGTACATTTATATTATTATTTTTAGTAGTAGTAGTAGTAATAGTAGTAGTTAGGCAATTACAGTGCTGACATCAATTGCTAATTATTCATAGTATTGTTGATGCTGTTGTAAAAATTACCTAACTGCATAAAATTAAATCATGCATGTCTAATACAGAAAGGAGGAATCATACTCATCTGTGGGCAAATGGAGCCTGTGCCCGAAACACTGAAGTCGCATCCATCCATTAATCTTGGCCGCCAACTTTTTTTTCCCCTCTTTTCAGCAGTCAACTTAAGGTTGACATATGTATGAAACATATCACATGAACATGAACATCGCCAGGGGTATATACACTGTAAAAAATACCTGTGAAATCCACAGTAAGTTACTGTGTTTGTGCACAGTAAATTACTGTTTACCCATTACGAGTAGAATACTGTGTATTTTTTCAAAATTTACAGCAATCAAGGATGTATTGTAAAAAACACAATCAAATTCCTACTGTAGAAAATCACAGGAAACAAATGTGTTGTCACGCCCCGCTCTGTCCGCTCCTGATGTGTGCCACGCCCACCTCGTTACCTCGTGTTCAGCCCTGATCATGATCACCTGTGGCTCGTTACCCGTAGCTTGTCTTTTGTATTTAGTCCGAGTCTCAGTCAGTCTTCCCCAGATCAGTCATTGTGGTGTTACGTTCGATGTTTGTTGCCAGTCTGCCCCGGAATAAACTCCCTTTGTCCGTATCCCCGGCTCCACTCGACTTCCTGCTCATCTGCCTACCATGCAACCTGACAATTTTGGTCAATACTGAAATCATGACTATTTAACACGATTACTCATTGACTCTGAAAACACATTCGATTTATGGCACATTATGGACCTCAAACATGACATTTTCCTTGACACCTTCCTGTTAAACTGTCCCTCAAAATAACTGAAAGTATAATTTTCAAATATTGAATAAATTAGTAAACACAAGTAAATAAAATCAGCAATGTAGTGCAGTTCCCCAATCTACTGAAAAGAAATAAAATACAAAATATATAAATTAAATATGAAAAATATAAAAATAGATTAAAAAATAAATAAATACAATATAAAATCCAATTAATAAATAAAAATCCATCCATCCATCCATAAGTAATACCAGTTATTAAGACTAATAATACTAATAAGAAGAAATAGGACCAAGTTATTTAAACCAAAATAAGTTTGCTCACATTTTAGTGCACTGCCACAACATACTGAAAGATCCTATTCATGTATTAAAAATTTTGGCAAACTAAACTAAATAATTTCCAGTCAGTAACTCTATCCAAGAACATTGAAGACTGGCCCATTATATGGCAAAGCAAACAGAAAACATGTTCAGCATCAGTCTAAATCAAAATTATTCAGGCCAACCCAGCAAATGCTGGTAAGGCTGCTCAAATAATCTTTAGATTTTTAGTCAGAAAAACAAGCCTGTTTACATGATCAGGTTTTACAGAATAGCACAAACAGGAGGCAATATTTTCCCCTGTACTAAAGACCATCTCTGAAGAGGAACTTGTGGCTGGAATGCAAAGATATTTTCTTGCCAGTTTGGGAAAGCCGTGGACAGAGCTTCTGGTATTTCCTCCACCACTTTAGCGGGTCTTCTTGAACATCCAGTGTTTCTGACTGGAGATAGGATTAAAGCTCAAGTGTTATGCCCTGGTCTTGTTGCTGAGGGCGTCCTGCAGCTTTGTTTGCGGTGACCTTAAAGAAGCTGCCCAGGCCCTTCTTCTTCTTCTTTGGAGCAGCAGAATCCTGTGTATCATCAGCAGGCGTTGCTGCTGTCTCAAGAGTGGTGTTCTTCTTAGAGGGAACATATTGTCATGCCCCGATCTTCCGCTCCCTCCGTGTGCCATGCCCCCTCATTAACCCTGTGTGGATTCCCCATGTTTACCAGCTGTTCCTGATCATTGTCATTAGTCCATTGTATTTAGTCCGCGTTTCCGTTTGTTTCCCCAGTCCGGTCATTGTAATGTCATCCCGTGTTTTGCCTGATCGTTTTGTTGCTGCCTCTATTAAATCCCGTGTTTGCCCGGACTTTTGGCATCCTGCGCCTTTTTCTACGCTTCGTGCGCCGGCAAGCGTGACAGAATGACCGGACTCCGCAAGAACACGCTTCCTCTCATGGAGGAAGAATACCTCAAGCTGAACGAAACCATCTATTGGCTCACACAGCCCGAGGTGAAAAGGACCCTGCAGCTCGAGTCCTCGCTACCAGGTTGAGAGAGATCCTGGAACAGGTGCGAGCCAACCTGCAGCAGTTAAGGGAAGGAGTGGCAGAGGTGCTGATCAACCCGGTACATCTGGACAACGGGCTACCTCTTCCCCGCCGTCCGGGCAACCCGAACTCCCCGTCGCCCCCGCAGAAGAGCCATAAACGGAGGGGTGAGTCAGATGCCCGTCCGGAATCCGCCACTTCACCGCGGACGCCAGACACCTGCGCAGCCGCTCTCCCGTGTGCACCTGACGCCTGCGCAGCCGCTCTCCCGTCAGCATCTGAGACCCTGGGCAGACACTTTTTTACTCTCCAGGGACTTTACTGGTGGGTAATGGGGGAGCCAGCGTGGCAGGCCTACCCAGGGTCTGCCCTCTTCATAGAGCAGCTGAGGAGGGAATTAGTGGCCATCACTCCAGCTTCTCCACTCGAGGAACTGGACAAGGTGGAGAAGACCCTGAAGGAGCTGCTCCGCTTGAGGATGGTGCAGACTTCCCCAGCAGGGGATGCCGTGCCCGCGCCTGCAGCGCCCCCCGAGGTACCTGTGGTGGCGGTTTCCGCGGCGCCCCCTGCAGATCCCTTTTCGTCGCCCAAGGCCCTGGCAGCACTGCCGGTCGATGTGCAGCATCCTGCTACTACAGTGCCCCCAGTGGTTCCCGTGCTGGCTGTTCCCGCAGAAACCCTAGGGGTTCCTGTGCTTCCTGCTCCGGCGGCGCCCCCAGAGGTTCCTATACCTCCTGCTCCTGCAGCACCCCCCGAGGCACCTGTGACGTCAGCAGAGCCCCCCGAGGTATCCGTGGCTTCTGTGCTTGCAGCGCCCCCTGCTGGCCTGGAGTTGGCCCCTGCTGCTGCTGCACTGCCCGTGGCCATTCCTGTGCCTCCTACCCGATCACCTGTGCAGGCCCCAGTGTTCCCCGTGACTACTGTGCAGCCCCCAGCGGTCCCCGTGACCCATGTGCTCCCCGCTCAGCTTCCCATGACTCCTGTGTTCCCCGCTCAGCTCTCCGGGGTCCCAGTGGAAGTGCAGTGGAAGTCTATGGCAACCCTTAGAACCGATTGGTAACTTTTTTTGAAATATGGCACATTGATAGAGTACAGTGGAAACTATTCTAATGCCACCATCAGGCCAAATTTTAAGATACATTTTTGCTTTTAACTTTTGACCCCTTTAGCCTACAATTGAAATCTTTGATTCCTCTGAATCTTTGGGTCAGCCCGAATCAGATGCACCCATTGCCGTTAATTTCCTGCCATATTGGATTTTTCACCATTTTGAATTTTGTTGAAAATGTACTTTTGCGAAATCATCCTAGGCCGTTGATCCAATCAGCACCAAATTTGGTGTGCATCATCTAGAACGGGTTCTGACAAAAAGTTCTTCAAAGCATTATGCTAAGTCGAATGCTTTGGCCCCTGTCGTCCAATGAATTTGAGGACGAAGCCACCTAACAGGAAATGAGGCCATATCTCAGCAACGATTTCATGTATCAAAACCAAATTTGGGATATGTACTTGGGATCCAATTCTGAGGTAAAGCACCAAACATGGTGCCATTGCACAACTAGGGGGCGCTACCATTAGCAAAAATAAATTTTGGCTAATAACTGTTGATCTGTTTGTCGGAGAAAAATAAGTCTTGTATTTTCTAATTCTGTGGGATGGCCGCAGGTTGACTCCTGGGAAGGCTAATGCCCCCCGAATTTATGCGGCAGCCATATTGGATTTTAGTGAAAATTTCAGTATTTTACACATGACACAAAATTGATCCAATCTTCACCTTTGAAGTTTGGCATACTGATAGAGGCTAAGCCACAGTATACTCTCACCGAATTTGGGGTCAATCTATATATACCTGTAGCGCCACCATCAGGCCAAATATCAAGATACGTTTTTGCATATAACTTTTAAACCCTTTGACCTACAATTGTGATCTGTAATTTCCCTGAAGTCTTGGGTCCTCCCAATTAGAATGCATCCATTGTTGTTAATTTCAACAGTATGGGATATTTTTTGCCACATTGAATTTTCTGCAAAACTACTTTTGTGAACTCATCCTAGGTCATTGATCCAATCACCACCAAATGTGGTATGCATCATCTACAGTCAGTCCCAACCAAAACTTGTTCAAAGCATTATGCTAAGCCAAATAGTATGGCCGCTGTTGTCCAATACATTTTATGACAAAGCCACCAAACAGGAAGTGAGGCCATATCTCCAAGATATCAAAACCAAATTTATAATATAGACTTGTGACCCAATTCCAAAGGCAATCACCAAAAATTGCGCCATTCCACCACTAGGTGGCGCTGAAATAAGCAAAAATGTGTTTTGGCTGATAATTGTGGAAGGGTTTCACATAGAAAAACAATTGTTATGTCTTCTAACACCATGGTACATCCCCAGTCCTCTCCACTACCAAATTTATGTTTGTGTAATTGATGCAGACACTATATTGGAAATGTAACAATTTCCCATAGGCAAATGTCTGGGGATTGTCAAGATTAGTCTCTGCCAGTCTCTTTTTTAATTCTTTCCATGCCATCCATGCCTTGGTTGTATCCTTGGCCCCATTTTTGCTGCTTGCTATATTTATTATTATTATTATTACTATTATTATTGTCACGCCCCGCTCCGTCCAATCCTAATGTTTGCATCGTGATTCCCCGGTCCTGTTACCTCGAATAAATCCCCGTTTTGCCCTACTTCCTGACTGCGTTTCCCTGCTTCCCGGATCGCCTTCTGACCGACCGTGACAGAATGACGAGTCTCCCCCACACGCTCAGCGCTGCCATGGAGGATCTCACCCTAGACGAAGAGGTAATTTGGTGGACCAACATGCTGGAACTTCAGGGGGATCCAGTGGCCCGCCCGCTAGTGGAGAGATGTTGGGTGCTCCTGAGAAAGAGGTACGACATTGGTGAGGAGCAGCTGTGCGTAAAGGTGGGAGAACACCTTAAGCGGCTGAGGGAGAGAGCGACAGTCTGGCTGTCCACCCTGGGGTACACCTCCTGGGAGCCGCCCCCCCGACTCACCCCCTACCTCCATCCCAATTGCTAGCAAGCCGGAAAGGGCTCCAGCCTCGATTACACCGCGAAAGACGTCTCTTCAGTGGCGCAACACTGAGCGTAACGCGGCTTCTGCCGCTCAACCCCCCTGCTCCGGAGAACTTCCCTGGGTCCTAGAGAGCCCAACTCTCCCTAAAAAGAAGAGGCGAAGTGGAAAGGGAAAGAAAGCCGACTTAACGCTCTTCCTGGGAACGTGCTCCCTTCTCCCCGCCTGGGAAGACGCCGCGGATGCCGCCCTTAAAGGGGCAGCGCCTGCACGCCCGGTGCCCATCCTGGTGCCGATTCCGGAACTGCCTGCTCCGGACCTGCCGGCCACGCCGCCTGCTGCTGCCGCGCTGCCAGCGGCACCGCCTGACCTGCCTGACTCGCCTGTTCTGCCTGCGGTCCCGGCTGCTGCCGCCACTCTGCCTGCTGGCCGCACGCCCGAGGTGCCCGCCGAGATGCCCCCTCTTGGCCGCACGCCCGAGGTGCCCACAGAGGTGCCCCCTGCTGGCCACGTGATGGTGCCCCCTGCTGGCCGCACGCCCGAGGTGCCCGCCGAGGCGCCCCCTGCTGGCCGCACGCCCGAGGTGCCCACAGAGGTGCCCCCTGCTGGCCACGTGGTGGACTCATGGCCGAGGCGCCCCCTGGTGGACTCATGGCCGAGGTGCCTCCTGGTGGACTCACGGCCGAGGCGCCCCCTGGAGCGCCCCCTGCTGACCGCACGTAAGTCCAGCCCATCCTGCCCTGCTCGTCTGTCCTGTCCTGCTCGTCCGTGGATGAGGTGGCACCCCCGGCGGCCACCCCACCCACGTCCTCACTGGCCACCTCCCTGACTCTCTCTCCTTTGCCCCACCGGGAACAACGCCAAGTAGGACTCCGCCTTTCAGTATCCCGCAAGGGACGGGGACACCCACCCGCCCTGCCCCCTGGCTCGCCCGTTCGGCCCCTGGCTGTGGCTCGGTGGCTGCCTGCGGGTCCTCTGGCTCGGGGTCGGCAGTCCCCTCCGGGTCCCCCCCTGGTTCCTCGGTGCCGGTCCTCGGTCCCGCCTCCGGCTCCGTGTCGGCCGCCTCCGGGCCCCCCTGCTCCGGCTTGGCGTCGGACGGCGCCTTCCCCGGCTCCGGCTGTACCTCCGCCTGCTGCAGCTTCCCCCTCCTGCCTGCCTGCACCGGTGTTCCCTCCTGCTCCCTCCATGTCTCCTCCTTCACTCCCTCGACCTGTCCCCTTGGCCCCTGTATGGTTCCCTCCAGCTCCCTCCTCCCTCTTGCCTGCGGCCCCTCCGGCCGCTGCCCGTCGCCCGCCTGGGCTCCCTCAGGCTCCCCTTTGTCCCCCTTCCATTCCTGTCTGGTCTCCCCTGTCTGCTCCTCCTCCTTTCGTCCCGCCTGTGTTTGCTCCTCGTCCCTGTGTTCCTCCTCTGTTCACTCCTGGCCCCTTCGTGTCACCTGTGGGTGTTCCCTCTGTGTCTCCCTTCTCTGTCTGCCTGTCTGCCTTTCCTGTTCTTTGTCGGGTCCTGTTTTTCTTTTCGTCCTTGTTCCTGTTTTGTGTCTCTGTCCTCTTCCCGGTCCCTTGTTGATGTCTTGGTTTTTGTCTTCCAGGTCCTGTTCCCCGGTCTCGTCTCGTCCGTTGTCTCCTCTCGGGTGCGCCCGGTGTGCACGCCTTTGGGGGGGGGTTCTGTCACGCCCCGCTCCGTCCGATCCTAATGTTTGCTGTCGTGATTCCCCGGTCCTGTTACCTCGAATAAATCCCCGTTTTGCCCTACTTCCTGACTCCGTTTCCCTGCTTCCCGGATCGCCTTCTGACCGACTGTGACAATTATCATCATCACCATGTCAGTTACTAAGCTCTGCATCTTTGTTGTCAGTCTGTCTATGATCATTACAGCTCTCAACAAATATATGTGTGTGTGTGTGTGTGTGTCTTCTTTTTGAGGTCTGTCATTTTGTTGTGACCTGGTGCGGTGCACGCAATGGGGAAGCAGGAGAGAGACGCGTAGGTCTGGGGAATACGGGATTTAATGGAAAAAGAGAGCAGGGACATGGGACAGGCAATGACAGGCAGCACTACACCGAGTGACTTCAATGACAGACCTAGGGAAATAGACTCTAACGTTAACTAAAATACACAGGACTAATTGGAAATAACACAAAACAGTGGATAACAATTGGGATTCCACACAAGGTTAACGAGGGGGCGTGGCACACAGGAGGATCGCACGAGCAGGGCATGACAGTAAGAGTAATTTGTATATCTGAACTATTTGTATAAGGAAACTAGTGTTTCTAACGGTGTTACTCAAATTAGTAAGTCGCGATCAGCAGAGTTAGATGAGATAGAAAAGCTATTATTAGTGTGGATAAACGAAAGGCGAGGATAACATGGCAAAACAATTTTAACAATAATAATTTTTTTGTCGAATAGATTCTTTTTTTTGATCGTTTGGAGCCTAAATCTAATTAAAAATCCAACTAATTGCACAGCCTTAAGCTCTGGCTCCTGCCCTGCAGGCCCCTCGGGGCCCTCCTATTGTTGTTCCAGTTCCTGCTACTGTTTCTGCTCTCACCCTTCTCTCCTCTCCGCATCACCTGGCCCCGCCAACCTTGTTATCTGGCCATCCAAAGCCTGAAAGGCTCTGCGTCTCTGAGTCTGTGTCCCACAGTCAGAGGTCGTGAGGACCCCCCCTGCCAAGCCCTGGTCCCATTCATTCTGCCCTAGTTTTTGCCGCAGTGCCCTGTCCAGCCTTGGTTTCTCCTTGGCTTGTGGTCCTCGTCCCAGTCTCTGTCCTTGCCCACGTTGTCCTTGCACTTGTCCACCCTGTATTGAAGTGTCTTGTCTCTGTGGTCCCTGGCTTTACTTATCTGCTTGACCTCCTTTGTGTCATGAGTCTGGTCCTGTGTCCCTGGTCCTGCCCGATTGGTGTCCTCTACCTCTGTATGTCTGCCCCGATGTTTGGGCTTTACCGTTCCAACCCTGTTTGGTGTCCCTGGCTGGACCCATCATGCCCTGTTTGTCAGGGATGCTCTGCCACTCTGGTGTTTGGGGATGCCTATCTTGTTTTGGTATGGTTGGTGTCTGCCCCTGTATCGACTCCCGTCTCTGCTGTTCCTGGGTTTCCAATGTGATTAGTGTTTGTCCCTGACTCTTAGTCTTGTTTCACGTGTCTCTCCTGTTGGTCCCTGGTCTGGTTCCTGCCGGTTTGATGCCGTGATTTTTTCAATCCCATCCTGTCTCATTACCCATGCCCAGTGTTGTGGCTCTCTGTCTGCCCTGTTTTGTAGCCTCTTGGTCCCCTCCTTGGACTGTCCTTTGTACCCACAGGCCATGCGTTGGGTGGGGGGGTTAGAGGGTACTGTCATGTCCTGTCCTGCCTGACACTCCTGTCTCCTCCTTGCTGTGGTTCTAACAAGCCATGCCTGCTGCTCGCTAGCCTCCCCTATTCTCCTTGCCCTCCTGTTGATCACACCCAACTGCCTCTGTCTGTTCCCTCATTAGTCCAATATTTAAGTGCTTCCCAGTCTAATGTTACCCAGTTCTGTAATTTTACTTGTGTTGCCCCTGTTACTTGTGCCCTAGCCTCCATCAGAGTAAATATTTAAGAATTATCATGATGGCTGGGTGCTTTGTTTATTTTATTTTTCTTTAAATCAGTGTAATTTCAAGCTGCACATTAAAATGTTTGTTGTGTCTATTGATATTTCATGTTGCACTGAATGAACACTTTTGACACTTGTAATAATAATGCACATATACTATACATGTTTATGTTTTAGAAGGATTTCACTTGGGGCAGATAAAAACAAGATATAAGGGTAAGGGGGCCTCTCTGCCTACCCTGCCTAGGGCTCCTCCAACCCACCAGCTGCCACTGAGCGTGAGAGTCTGAATGCATGAGTGTCACGCCAGGTGCGTGAAAGCTGGCAACTCTGAAAACATACATTTTTTGGTTTCACCTGAGTTGATTTGGATAAAAAATATCACTACCTTTTACAGCTGTTAAAAGTGGAAACTTGATGTACATGAAATCACCAAAAAACTACGGCTATCTATCCAACATTTTATAAAAAATACCATACTGCGTTTTGAAACTTTTAAACTTTACGATTTCAGGAAAACGCACCCACTCTGTTAGGAACATTACGGCTTTTTGGTTGAGGGTGTTAAATTCGCTGTTGTTATTAAATCTAATGGCACATTAACAGCTGGAGGATGAATGGATGGATGGATGACTGAATGACCCCTGTAGTAAAATCAACTATCAGTATTCCGTAATCACAATGAAGGATTTCCCTAGTTAATTTGTAGTTATTTAATTATGTTCATTTAGTTCACTCATCTATAGTGTTTCTTATTTCTTATTTTTATATTTCTTTCTGTCCTTGTTACTCGCTCATAATGTTCTTTGCCTCTCATACAACTTACTCTCACCAAGGCCGTCTGACCCCCCGGCTCCAGGAGTCTGTACGAAGACCATAGATAAAGGGCCTGCTTCCCTCAGGGGGGGCAGAGACAGACACAAACAGACACTGAACCGGCCATGTGAAACATCTTTCTGTAACATCTTCATTATGTCTTAGTAAACTGCTTAAGCTTAAGGAACCTGCCTCATCATTGAACTAAAAGACCCTGAGGTTTCACTGAAGAAATCTATCAACAAATAACCTGAACAGACAGACGTTTGTTAAATGTTTTTTTTTCATTATATGCAGAACAATTGATGTGTTATAAAGATCAGCAATTTACTCCTAAATATCAGTTTTTTAGTTCATGGGCACCCTCTGCAAACTTTATTCACCCCTACTGGAACCGCCCTGCACTCATGCCGCCTTTTAATCAATAGCGTTTGAAGGAAATAACCAATCACGATTCTCCCACATCTGTCATTTAAGTGTATTAGCCTATAGGAAGTTGCGCTATGTAATTCCCCAGCCCTTATCTGTATTAGTTGTAAAGAGAAAACGTGTGCGAAGTTGATGTTGGACTGTTAACGGTGTTCGCTCATAAAGTTTGTGCGTCAGTGATACTGTAAGTGTTCATTTCAATATGTTCGTGTTATTCACTAGATTAGACTATGTTTGTTCTTTTTGTTCTTTGATATTTAAAGTGTATATTGTTAACAACCGTAATGTTTCAACACCTTCTTAACCCTCTAGAGAGCTCCGTATCTCTTCGTCATTTTGTTGTTTTTATATTTTTACCTTGTTAATTTTAATACTTCATTGTATGTCGATGAGAATTTTAAAGGTTTTCGTCTTTGAGGTAATGCAGTTTTTATCATTTTGATTTTCTTCTTAAATCCTTACATCGCGTGCATTGCCATACCAGTCACTTTATATATGTTATTTATATATGCAATATGACGGTGGTGCCCACAGAGGTGCCCCCTGCTGGCCACGTGGTGGACTCATGGCCGAGGCGCCCCCTGGTGGACTCATGGCCGAGGTGCCTCCTGGTGGACTCACGGCCGAGGCGCCCCCTGGAGCGCCCCCTGCTGACCGCACGTAAGTCCAGCCCATCCTGCCCTGCTCGTCTGTCCTGTCCTGCTCGTCCGTGGATGAGGTGGCACCCCCGGCGGCCACCCCACCCACGTCCTCACTGGCCACCTCCCTGACTCTCTCTCCTTTGCCCCACCGGGAACAACGCCAAGTAGGACTCCGCCTTTCAGTATCCCGCAAGGGACGGGGACACCCACCCGCCCTGCCCCCTGGCTCGCCCGTTCGGCCCCTGGCTGTGGCTCGGTGGCTGCCTGCGGGTCCTCTGGCTCGGGGTCGGCAGTCCCCTCCGGGTCCCCCCCTGGTTCCTCGGTGCCGGTCCTCGGTCCCGCCTCCGGCTCCGTGTCGGCCGCCTCCGGGCCCCCCTGCTCCGGCTTGGCGTCGGACGGCGCCTTCCCCGGCTCCGGCTGTACCTCCGCCTGCTGCAGCTTCCCCCTCCTGCCTGCCTGCACCGGTGTTCCCTCCTGCTCCCTCCATGTCTCCTCCTTCACTCCCTCGACCTGTCCCCTTGGCCCCTGTATGGTTCCCTCCAGCTCCCTCCTCCCTCTTGCCTGCGGCCCCTCCGGCCGCTGCCCGTCGCCCGCCTGGGCTCCCTCAGGCTCCCCTTTGTCCCCCTTCCATTCCTGTCTGGTCTCCCCTGTCTGCTCCTCCTCCTTTCGTCCCGCCTGTGTTTGCTCCTCGTCCCTGTGTTCCTCCTCTGTTCACTCCTGGCCCCTTCGTGTCACCTGTGGGTGTTCCCTCTGTGTCTCCCTTCTCTGTCTGCCTGTCTGCCTTTCCTGTTCTTTGTCGGGTCCTGTTTTTCTTTTCGTCCTTGTTCCTGTTTTGTGTCTCTGTCCTCTTCCCGGTCCCTTGTTGATGTCTTGGTTTTTGTCTTCCAGGTCCTGTTCCCCGGTCTCGTCTCGTCCGTTGTCTCCTCTCGGGTGCGCCCGGTGTGCACGCCT
Organism: Paramormyrops kingsleyae; assembly: GCF_048594095.1. Lineage (NCBI taxonomy): Eukaryota > Metazoa > Chordata > Actinopteri > Osteoglossiformes > Mormyridae > Paramormyrops > Paramormyrops kingsleyae. Next base: position 9,785,582 of record NC_132800.1, read on the forward strand.
TTGGGGGGGGGTTCTGTCACGCCCCGCTCCGTCCGATCCTAATGTTTGCTGTCGTGATTCCCCGGTCCTGTTACCTCGAATAAATCCCCGTTTTGCCCTACTTCCTGACTCCGTTTCCCTGCTTCCCGGATCGCCTTCTGACCGACTGTGACAATTATCATCATCACCATGTCAGTTACTAAGCTCTGCATCTTTGTTGTCAGTCTGTCTATGATCATTACAGCTCTCAACAAATATATGTGTGTGTGTGTGTGTGTGTCTTCTTTTTGAGGTCTGTCATTTTGTTGTGACCTGGTGCGGTGCACGCAATGGGGAAGCAGGAGAGAGACGCGTAGGTCTGGGGAATACGGGATTTAATGGAAAAAGAGAGCAGGGACATGGGACAGGCAATGACAGGCAGCACTACACCGAGTGACTTCAATGACAGACCTAGGGAAATAGACTCTAACGTTAACTAAAATACACAGGACTAATTGGAAATAACACAAAACAGTGGATAACAATTGGGATTCCACACAAGGTTAACGAGGGGGCGTGGCACACAGGAGGATCGCACGAGCAGGGCATGACAGTAAGAGTAATTTGTATATCTGAACTATTTGTATAAGGAAACTAGTGTTTCTAACGGTGTTACTCAAATTAGTAAGTCGCGATCAGCAGAGTTAGATGAGATAGAAAAGCTATTATTAGTGTGGATAAACGAAAGGCGAGGATAACATGGCAAAACAATTTTAACAATAATAATTTTTTTGTCGAATAGATTCTTTTTTTTGATCGTTTGGAGCCTAAATCTAATTAAAAATCCAACTAATTGCACAGCCTTAAGCTCTGGCTCCTGCCCTGCAGGCCCCTCGGGGCCCTCCTATTGTTGTTCCAGTTCCTGCTACTGTTTCTGCTCTCACCCTTCTCTCCTCTCCGCATCACCTGGCCCCGCCAACCTTGTTATCTGGCCATCCAAAGCCTGAAAGGCTCTGCGTCTCTGAGTCTGTGTCCCACAGTCAGAGGTCGTGAGGACCCCCCCTGCCAAGCCCTGGTCCCATTCATTCTGCCCTAGTTTTTGCCGCAGTGCCCTGTCCAGCCTTGGTTTCTCCTTGGCTTGTGGTCCTCGTCCCAGTCTCTGTCCTTGCCCACGTTGTCCTTGCACTTGTCCACCCTGTATTGAAGTGTCTTGTCTCTGTGGTCCCTGGCTTTACTTATCTGCTTGACCTCCTTTGTGTCATGAGTCTGGTCCTGTGTCCCTGGTCCTGCCCGATTGGTGTCCTCTACCTCTGTATGTCTGCCCCGATGTTTGGGCTTTACCGTTCCAACCCTGTTTGGTGTCCCTGGCTGGACCCATCATGCCCTGTTTGTCAGGGATGCTCTGCCACTCTGGTGTTTGGGGATGCCTATCTTGTTTTGGTATGGTTGGTGTCTGCCCCTGTATCGACTCCCGTCTCTGCTGTTCCTGGGTTTCCAATGTGATTAGTGTTTGTCCCTGACTCTTAGTCTTGTTTCACGTGTCTCTCCTGTTGGTCCCTGGTCTGGTTCCTGCCGGTTTGATGCCGTGATTTTTTCAATCCCATCCTGTCTCATTACCCATGCCCAGTGTTGTGGCTCTCTGTCTGCCCTGTTTTGTAGCCTCTTGGTCCCCTCCTTGGACTGTCCTTTGTACCCACAGGCCATGCGTTGGGTGGGGGGGTTAGAGGGTACTGTCATGTCCTGTCCTGCCTGACACTCCTGTCTCCTCCTTGCTGTGGTTCTAACAAGCCATGCCTGCTGCTCGCTAGCCTCCCCTATTCTCCTTGCCCTCCTGTTGATCACACCCAACTGCCTCTGTCTGTTCCCTCATTAGTCCAATATTTAAGTGCTTCCCAGTCTAATGTTACCCAGTTCTGTAATTTTACTTGTGTTGCCCCTGTTACTTGTGCCCTAGCCTCCATCAGAGTAAATATTTAAGAATTATCATGATGGCTGGGTGCTTTGTTTATTTTATTTTTCTTTAAATCAGTGTAATTTCAAGCTGCACATTAAAATGTTTGTTGTGTCTATTGATATTTCATGTTGCACTGAATGAACACTTTTGACACTTGTAATAATAATGCACATATACTATACATGTTTATGTTTTAGAAGGATTTCACTTGGGGCAGATAAAAACAAGATATAAGGGTAAGGGGGCCTCTCTGCCTACCCTGCCTAGGGCTCCTCCAACCCACCAGCTGCCACTGAGCGTGAGAGTCTGAATGCATGAGTGTCACGCCAGGTGCGTGAAAGCTGGCAACTCTGAAAACATACATTTTTTGGTTTCACCTGAGTTGATTTGGATAAAAAATATCACTACCTTTTACAGCTGTTAAAAGTGGAAACTTGATGTACATGAAATCACCAAAAAACTACGGCTATCTATCCAACATTTTATAAAAAATACCATACTGCGTTTTGAAACTTTTAAACTTTACGATTTCAGGAAAACGCACCCACTCTGTTAGGAACATTACGGCTTTTTGGTTGAGGGTGTTAAATTCGCTGTTGTTATTAAATCTAATGGCACATTAACAGCTGGAGGATGAATGGATGGATGGATGACTGAATGACCCCTGTAGTAAAATCAACTATCAGTATTCCGTAATCACAATGAAGGATTTCCCTAGTTAATTTGTAGTTATTTAATTATGTTCATTTAGTTCACTCATCTATAGTGTTTCTTATTTCTTATTTTTATATTTCTTTCTGTCCTTGTTACTCGCTCATAATGTTCTTTGCCTCTCATACAACTTACTCTCACCAAGGCCGTCTGACCCCCCGGCTCCAGGAGTCTGTACGAAGACCATAGATAAAGGGCCTGCTTCCCTCAGGGGGGGCAGAGACAGACACAAACAGACACTGAACCGGCCATGTGAAACATCTTTCTGTAACATCTTCATTATGTCTTAGTAAACTGCTTAAGCTTAAGGAACCTGCCTCATCATTGAACTAAAAGACCCTGAGGTTTCACTGAAGAAATCTATCAACAAATAACCTGAACAGACAGACGTTTGTTAAATGTTTTTTTTTCATTATATGCAGAACAATTGATGTGTTATAAAGATCAGCAATTTACTCCTAAATATCAGTTTTTTAGTTCATGGGCACCCTCTGCAAACTTTATTCACCCCTACTGGAACCGCCCTGCACTCATGCCGCCTTTTAATCAATAGCGTTTGAAGGAAATAACCAATCACGATTCTCCCACATCTGTCATTTAAGTGTATTAGCCTATAGGAAGTTGCGCTATGTAATTCCCCAGCCCTTATCTGTATTAGTTGTAAAGAGAAAACGTGTGCGAAGTTGATGTTGGACTGTTAACGGTGTTCGCTCATAAAGTTTGTGCGTCAGTGATACTGTAAGTGTTCATTTCAATATGTTCGTGTTATTCACTAGATTAGACTATGTTTGTTCTTTTTGTTCTTTGATATTTAAAGTGTATATTGTTAACAACCGTAATGTTTCAACACCTTCTTAACCCTCTAGAGAGCTCCGTATCTCTTCGTCATTTTGTTGTTTTTATATTTTTACCTTGTTAATTTTAATACTTCATTGTATGTCGATGAGAATTTTAAAGGTTTTCGTCTTTGAGGTAATGCAGTTTTTATCATTTTGATTTTCTTCTTAAATCCTTACATCGCGTGCATTGCCATACCAGTCACTTTATATATGTTATTTATATATGCAATATGACGGTTAACCTACTGCAGTAATTGCACTCCAACTTTGTCTCAGGGATCTAGGCAGGAGTGAATTACACACTAACAACAGTATGACAAAATTACATTATACAAAATCTTTTGACCAGGAAGTTAATCATAAAAATATGCCAATTTGTGGATGTATATATGCATTGTAAAAATAACAGGAAACCCAACAGGGGAAAACTTTCCCAATGGAAACAGTAGGACTGATACACTGTCAACACTGACCCCACCCTCTTGGGACATGAAGTCAGCACAGACCAGGTCCCGTCCCCCAGCCAATAGGCTGCCTGGAGCTGAAGGGTGGTCCAGCTAGACCCTAGGTGATCTGGTTGTTGTGGGGGGGAGAGAATGGTCACAACAGAGGGGGTAGCACCCCCCCCCCCCCCCAGGAAGTAGAAGTGGAGGGTGAGGACAGCTCATTTAATTATCAGTCACTGTATCTCAGTGCTGCTATACTTTGTCTCTCTTGCAAGGCAAGTTTATTGTCTTGCAGACAGTTTCCTGCTCCTGTATGATGACATTTCTGCTTTTCAGAATAAGTGTCTGTCTATAAGAATATTTTCTGCATCAAGCTAATGATTTAGCTGCTTTACGCTCATGTGTCAGAGGAAAACAAGTTCCGAAATAAATCTGACATATTTGCTTCCCTTGCATGTACACAGAAATGCATCGGCACACAAATTCTCTCACTGGAAAGATTATAGCCTTTGACAGTATGTACTGACCCTCACTGTTTTCTCCCCTCTCATTTCTTAATTTCAGTTTAGTTGTGAAACCAAAGAAAATACCTTTATAACACGGAAAAGTATGCAAGCTATTATTAGATATCTGACTGATACACCTGCTATTTCAGCACTCCTGATTGTTGGCTCTGAATGTGACCATGACTGTGTCTGTGTGCAATTTTTTTGTCTTATTAGCATGAACATACTATAAATACCCTAAGTCTAATTCATGAAGTCTTCTTTATTGAGCAGAAATTAATTTGTTAATGAAGGAGTCTATGCATTGATAGTTTATTCTCTACAGACTAATAATAATGATCTGACTGTCTAATGGGCTAAACATTCAGCTTTGTAGTTTTGTCACTTCCTGTTTAAAGTGTCCACTCCCCCTTCACTCTGCCTGCTGTATTTGAGAATAGAAACGACAGAGAAAGTAAAGCTACAGAGAATGAGGAAGTGATTGTCACTCTCCACAGATCTGGGCTCCGTGACACACACACGTATGGATCCTCTGATGCTCCTGTTTCTTCTCATTGCTGGGCTCACAGGTGAGTGTCTCTCATTACAGTGGAACTGAGTAGAGATCTCTCTCCTGCTCCTCCACACACTGTCAGGTACAGTTTGAAGATCATGATGGAGATCTGGTGAGAAGAAATTGCAAAATGTCAATTGTGAAAAGATTCAGCTGCTTTGCCTAACATTGTCTCTGAAATTGTGAATACTTTTTGGATTCTTACGGGTGTTTATATCAAAACATTTGTAATTGCTATGCTAATATTTTAAACAATGTTGCATGTAACAGGTTATTGATAATATAGATTTAATATCTAAATACTCAGTGTAATACTGTCATGTCTTTCTTTAGTAATCGAACAGTACAAAGACTGTTAGTGCAGATAAAATGCCCTTGTCTTTTGCATGCTTTGATGTTCAGTGAGGTGTAGGATTATCTTACTGGGGTCATTTCAGCAGCACAGGTGGTTATGTGAGCAGACAGCCGGGATGCCATCAGTCATTTCTGTGTGTACAGTCAGAGGGGTCTAAACACCCAGCTTCATGTGCTACTGGGGCAGGTCTCTGTTTATCTGGGCTCAAGATCAGCCTCAGAGTTATTTCATACTTCACTTTTCTGCATGTGCTTTCAGGCTGTGGATGGTCATGTATGTGGCAATTTATGTTCATACTGCATTTGTCGGTGGATGCAGATGGTGGCGGTCAATGCATGCATATAGCAGCAATATTTCATCAGACCAGGGGAGGGCAGATGTATTGCAAAAAAGACAAATACAAGCAGTTTAGTGAAATGGGTAAACATATTACAAACAGTTTTAAAGTTCTTAGTTAAAGCTTGGGCAGAATTGTGTTTCTTTTCCAAAGACCATATACTACGGTGTAATGTCAGGATAGTATAAATTATCAAAACAACAAATCTCCATCCTCTGCTCTTTCTTGGTTGACCTCTGCTCTGCAGTGCTGTCACCTACTGGAATTACCTAGTCAGTTACCTGTACAAACATATTTAAAGCATACAAATGTACATGATCTCTGCCAGACGTAAAAATCTCAGCTACACGAGCATCATCCAAAGCCATCTGGCACAAACCTGATGACAGAATGTGTGACCTATGTGCGATCAAAAGTGCATGGAGAAAAGAAAAGTGAAGTATGAATTGGCCTTCAGGGACTGAGATTAGACCTGGTTGTCTTTCACTCTGCAGCAGGTTTGGAGAGCTACTGTAGTTAACCTCTAGCTGGTAGAGACTGGGGGCAGCGTGGGGGCCTCACACCTCCAGGCTTGTGGTTTTGGTATCTGGCCCAGCTCTCTGTGGGCAGTTTGCATGGTCTTCCTGTATCTATACTGGTTCCATATGAGGTCTCTGGTTTCCTCCCACAGTCCAAAGACAAGTGGTTCAGGTGAATTGGTGCCTCTGAAAGTGCCCATAGTAACTGTTTGAGTGTTTGCCCTGTGACAGACTGGCATCCTGTCCTGGTTGTTCCCCTGCCTTGTGCCCTGTGACAGACTGGCATCCTGCCCTGGGTGTTCCCCTGCCTTGTGCCCTGTGACAGACTGGCATCCTGTCCTGGCTGTTCCCCTGCCTTGTGCCCTGTGACAGACTGGCATCCTGTCCTGGTTGTTCCCCTGCCTTGTACCCTGTGCTGCCTCAGATCAGCTCCATGCTCCCTGTACTGTACTGACCCTGTACTGGATGAACATGTGGCAGATGGATAGCTGAACTAGAATATATTTCAGTGGCAAACTCTGGACTAAAGCTGCTCGATTATGGAAAAAATCATAAACATGATTATTTTGGTCAATATTGAAATTACAATTATTACCCATTGATTACTCATTAATAGAAAGGGTAATACCAGTTTTAAGACTAATAATACTAACAAGAAGAAACAGGACCAAGTTATTTAAACCAAAATAAGTTTGCTCACATTTTACTGCATTTTACTGAAAGATCCTATTCATGTATTCAAACTTTTGGCAAAGTGAACTAAAGTTTGTCAGTAACTCAATCCAAGAACATTGAAGGCTGGCCAATTATAACCCAGAGCAAACAGGAAACATGTTCAGCATCAGACTAAATCAAAATTATACCAAATGCTGGTAAGGCTGCTAAAATAATCTCTAGATTTTTAGTCAGAAAAACAAGCCTGTTTACATGATCAGGTTTTAGAGAATAGAACAGACAGGAGGCAATATTTCAGACAGGATTTAGGCAGCATTTTTTTCATGATTCTACATTAAGATTTCAGCGAGATATAAACTGAAATAGACGCCAAAAGTACGCTGCGTCGTAAGAGGGTTAATGTAAAGCGTTTGAAATTCGGTGAATGATGCGGCACACCGTTGACATATGGACATGAAATACATCCCCTAGAATAAAACCGCAGAGCAATCATTAATTGCGACGCAGCTGGGAGCACAGCTTTGGACTGTAGAGTGATCCAACTGTAGATGGTCAAACAAATCATAAATTGACTGCCGGTGAAATTTATAAAGCAAAATCAATTGCTCATCATTAAGCGTATCTAAGGGGTTCTCCTGGTCGCGGAACACTCTTTTTGGGATGCGTTAATTTTCGTTATTTATTATCATAAACTCGGCCATGTTGCAGTTAAGGTATGGTTAGAGGTACCTTAATTTTTTTTCCCTTAGTTTGGTTGCTAAGGTCTTTTGTGCAACCGTTAAGGGATTCCTTAAGTATAAGACTAAGATAAAGAGAAAAACTTAAGTACTTAAGAGAACATTTTAAGGAAACCTTAAGGAGGGGACTTAAGGGTGTTTTGTGCAACCAACTTTATTTTGAGGAGACCTTAACTCGGACTTAAAGGAAAATCTTAACTTAAGGTGTTTTGTGCAACCGGCCCCTAGTCCCGATTTACAAGTCCATGGGTTGTTTCACTTATGCCTTTTCTCGTGGTCACTCTGATGCGTCACACCGCACAACAGGAACTGGAACTTTAAAGCTTGTAATTCCACCCGAAACTACACCGCCATACCAAAACAACAGAGGATAAATAAGTTGTTTTGTTAGTTAATAATTTGTTAGTTATTGGGGAGATCGATCGATCAAAACGGGACCCAGCCTTTTATTTATAATTTACTTTACTTACAACCAGCAACATGTTTATGATTCTTATTACATCTGGCCAGCAGACCAATCTTTCATTTTCAACAGAATAATAAATTACATAATGTTATCACTGTATTTCCAATGTGGCCCACTACTGTTCTGGCTCATTTCTTTTGTGGTCCACTTCCGTTGTGGCTTTTGCATTCGTGTTGTGGCTTTTGTATTTGTGTTGTGGCTTTTGCATTACTACCCCATACCCCGCAACACATCACCATCGTAAGTCACGGACTACCTGTAATAATAATAATAAAAATTCACCAGGTCCAGTCTAGTGACCGAATGACCAGGCATCTGATCCTCTCATGGCAATTATAATTAAGGAATTAATGTTTTGGCAAAATTGGCTTTAATACCATGATTGTCAAATGAATCATAAAATTTAAAAAAATATTGTAATGACCTGGCTGGGGTTGTGAGCCAGGTGCATTCTGGGTATTGTGTTGTCTGTATTTTCTATCGTTCTGCTAGTTCCTATGTGTTTGATTCTCATGTTGTGTTATGTTAATGTTAGCCACAGTGAAGTTGATGTGTGTTCTGTGGGGCGGGTTGAATTAGTATGGTTGGCTGACACCGCGACTCTGTGTGGTGGGAGCGTGATAGGGGTGCGGTGTCAGCAGCGTTAAAAAGAAAGAAGGGTAAAATAAATGTTTGGTGTGAACCCCTACTGTTTCCTGTCGGATCATTCGGGGATTACAGACCTGCTGCTGAGACGCTCGGGGTCGCGCGGTGTATGGGACACGAGCGCTCTTAGTTCGCTGTGAAATTCAGCGATAGTCGCTAGCTGTGTTAGCTAACGAGCAGCCTAGCCAGTTCAGCTCCACTAACCCGGGGTCGTTACAATTGGTGTCAGAAGTGGGATCGCTGAGTGTCTAGCAGACACTATGGAGCCGGCCATAGGCGAATTAGAGCGTCTAATCCGAGACAACTGCTCGCTCCTGGAAGGCATGGCTAACGAGACCCAGCGGAGAAGACCCGAGCTGAGGCGGCCGGAGGGCCGCAGCGCTCCCCGGAACAGCCGCCCCCTGCTATCCCCGCGGCCGGAGGGGACTCCTGGGGCCACACCACAGCTTCCTGGCAGGACGGCTGCTAAGCTACAGCACTACACTGGGGCGACGCAGCTGGAGCCGTACCTGGCCCAAGTCACACTGGCTGCCTCTCACAACGGGTGGGGCCAAGAAGAGACGGCCACCCACCTGGCGCTCGCACTGGAGGGCCCAGCGCTTCAGGTTCTGCTGGACCTGCCCTTAGAGGAGCAGCGCGACCTCCGGGCTTTGACCACCGCGCTCAGCAGACGGTTCGGACAGAGACCACCAGCCGAACAGAGCAGGGAGGAGCTGGCTCGCCGATGCGAGGGAGAGAGCCTGGGGTCCTTTGCTGCGGACGTCCGCCTCTATGCCCGACGGGGCTATCCAACATTCCCGGGAGCGGCACAAGAGGAGCTGGGTCTCCACGCCTTCCTGAGGGGACTCACACCGGAGAGGCTGCGACAGCATGTCCGGCTGTCATCCCCCCGAGACCTGGAGGAGGCATTGAGGGAGGCTGAGCGGGCTGAAGCGGTGCTGCAGGACGAGCCAGTGACCCGACGATCGGCCAGGGGGGTCGAGCGAGTGATGAGCGTGACCCAATCGGATGAGGAAGAGGAGGTCAGACGAGCCCAACCAGAGGCAGTTCCCCGTCGGAGGCGCCGGACGGACTGCTGTTATCGGTGCGGGGAGCCCGGTCACCTCGCCCGGAACTGTCCTGCACCTAGCCCTCGGGCCCGAGCGACATCACCGACGGGAAACGGCCGTGGGGCGGGACAGCGAGGGAACCCCCACCCCAATCATTAAACCCTCTCTGTGACACTCATCCTGTGGTGGGCCGCTGTGGGTCCACCCGTGGACTATACCTGGACTGTATAATTGATGGACGGTCTTGCCGGGCCCTGGTAGACACGGGGTCCACCATCTGCTTGCTGCAGAGGGGGGTGCTTCCGGGGACGGGCAGTTCATTGCCGAAAGATTGGACCCCTACTCACACAGCATTGTACACCGTCACAGGAGGAAAGTCGGTGATGCCGGGGAGGAAGACTCTGCAGGTGGTGGTGGGAACGAACAGTGTGAACCACGAGTTCTGGCTTGCCGACATAACAGACGAGTGCATAGTTGGACTGGACTTGCTGGCCCACTGGGGGGCACGGGTCGATGTGCCGGGAGTTGCCCTCCACCTTAGTGCTGAGACCGTGCGGCTCCAAGTGGGCCGCGGTAGCCAGGGACAGACCCCTACCCCACCAGCACCTCCAAAGCCCTCGTGCCCCACAGCTCCAAGCCACAGCCAGGGGTCGAGGGCGGCGAAGGTGCGGAAAAGGACCCAGGGGGTGAACGTAAGCAGGGCCAACATCCCGCAGCCAGAGTCGCCGCCTAGCTCGGCAGTCTCCCCACCACCCGAGACTGTTGCTGCAGTAGAGGAGCTTGGGCGGCGGAGTGGGGTGCACCTCAGTGCGACACAGCAGCGGCAGCTGCAGAGCCTCTTGGCGGAGTTTATGGACATTTTTGCTGCCAGGGAAGAGGACTGCACCAGGACGGGCCTGGTGAAGCACACTATCGACACTGGAGCAGCTACTCCTATCCGGCTGCGGCCCCACCGCCTGCCCCTCGCCAAACGCCAAGCTGCCGAGGAACTGATAAAAGAGATGGCCGCTAATGGTGTCATTGAACCCTCGGATAGTCCATGGGCCGCACCTGTGGTTATGGTGCGGAAGAAAACAGGGGGGTGGCGCCCTTGTGTGGACTACAGGCGTCTGAACGCGGTCACCCGCAAGGACTCTTACCCGCTACCTCGCATCGATGATGCACTGGACTACATCACTGGGTCCAGTTGGTTCAGCTCGCTAGACCTCCGCAGTGGGTACTGGCAGGTGGAGCTTGCTACTGAGGCACGGCCCAAGACTGCATTCACCATAGGGCAAGGACTGTGGCAGTTTAGGGTGATGCCTTTCGGACTATGCAATGCACCAGCCACGTTTGAAAGGTTAATGGAAAGGGTCCTCAAAGACATTCCCCGTGCCCGCTGCGTGGTCTATTTGGATAACCTGCTGACTCATGCCAGGGACTTTGAACAGGCTGTTGCCAACCTGCGAGAGGTCCTGACCGCCATCCGGGGGGCCGGACTAAAGCTGAACCCGGCCAAGTGCGACCTTCTCGCTCGCCAGGTGAAGTTCCTGGGACATGTGGTGAGCGAGAAAGGGGTGGCTACTGACCCAGAGAAGGTGGATGCTGTGGGGGACTGGCCTCCCCCATCGAACGTTGCCGAGCTACGAAACTTCCTGGGGCTGGCCTCCTATTATAGGAGGTTTGTAAAAGACTTTGCCACCGTCGCTAGACCTTTGCATCAGTTGACCAACAAGGGTCGGCGGTTCGGTTGGGCTGAGGACTGTGCAGCGGCTTTCGAACAGCTGAAGACTGCCCTTGTGAGTGCCCCAGTCTTGGCGTATCCTGACCCCGGCCAGCCTTTCCTTTTGGACACTGATGCCAGCAACGTGGGGGTCGGAGCGGTGCTCTCCCAGAGGGGAGAGACTGGGGAGCGGGTGGTGGCATACTACAGCTGCAGCCTCAGCCGAGCCGAGAGGAATTACTGTGTTACCCGGCGTGAGCTGTTGGCTGTGGTCCTGGCGGTTCGTCATTTCCGACCCTACCTCCTGGGCACTAAGTTCCTGCTCAGGACCGACCACGCCAGCCTAACCTGGATGCTGAACTTCCGCCAGCCGGAGGGTCAGGTGGCCCGGTGGCTGGAAATACTGCAGGAGTACGACTTCGAGGCCCAGCACCGACCAGGGCGGCAGCACGCTAACGCCGACGCTCTGTCTAGGCGCCCCTGTTCTGCGGATGAGTGCCGGCACTGCAGGCGCCTGGAGTAGCTCGACCGGGGTCCGACATCGGCAGCAGCAGAACCCGAGGGTGAGCATGAAGGGCAAGAGCCTTTCACCGCGGCGGAGCTGCAGCAGCACCAGGTGAGCGATCCAGCGCTGGGGACGGTGAGGGACTGGATGGAGGCGGGGACATGGCCAGACCGGTCCGCCGTGTCTTCCCAGGGGCCCGAGATGAAGTCACTGTACTCCCAGTGGAACAACCTGGAGCTCCATGGCGGTGTAATCTACCGGCGGTGGCGAGCGCCAGACGGGGGAGGCGACATACTCCAGCTCCTGGTTCCCCGGGCCTTGCGGCCTGAGGTCCTCCGCTGGGTTCATGGGGCTGCAGGTACTGGCCATTTTGGGAATGGCAAGACGTTGCGGCGGTTGAGACGGCGGTTCTACTGGCCGGGGTGTCGTCAGGACGTAGAGATCCATGTTCACTGCTGTGACGACTGCACGGCACAGAAGGGTCCCAGCCAGCGCTCCCATGCCCCATTGCAGCAATACCTAGTTGGGGCGCCCATGGAGCGGATCGGAGTGGACATCCTGGGTCCGTTCCCTGTCACTGATGCCGGCAACCGGTATGTCCTGGTCGCGATGGATTATTTTTCAAAGTGGCCAGAGGCATACGCGGTGCCAGATCAGAGTGCGGCGACGACGGCGCGGACCCTGGTGGACGAGATGTTCACGCGGTTTGGTGTACCGGAGGAGCTCCATAGTGACCAAGGGAGAAATTTTGAGAGCCAGGTGTTGGGAGAAGTGTGTCGGAGGCTGGGGGTGAGAAAAACGAGGACCACCCCCCTTCATCCTCAGAGCGATGGTCTGGTTGAGCGGTTCAACCGCACGCTGGCCACCCAGCTGGCCATCCTGACCAGCCAGCATCAGAGGGACTGGGATCAACACCTGCCCCTTGTGTTGTGGGCGTATCGGACAGCAGTGCAGGAGTCAAGTCAGTGTACTCCTGCAGCGTTAATGTTCGGAAGGGAGCTCCGAACCCCGGTGGACTTGGTGTTCGGGGTGCCCCCTGAGCCAGAGATTGCTGGTGGACCAGAGATGGACTACTACCGGCGGCTCAGGGAGCGGTTGCACACGGTGCATCAGCTGGCAAGGCGGATGTTGGAGGGAGCTGGGGCTCGCCAGAAGCGGGCGTACGATACCCGTGCGCACGGTCCCCTGCTAGGGGCCGGAGATCGGGTTTGGGTGTTCTGCCCTCAGAGGAAGCGGGGGCTGACCCCCAAGCTCATGAGTCACTGGCAAGGCCCGGGCGAGATCCTGGAACAGCTATCAGAGGTGGTCTTCCGAGTCCGGATGCCAGGGCGGGGAAGGCGGGTGGTGCTACACAAGGACCGGCTGGCGCCGTACCATCCGCTTGCCCCCGACCCACAGACTGGCGTGCAGCCTGGGGACTCCTTGCTCCCTACGCCTGGCCCAAATGGGGGTGCCGTGGATTTCCAGTCAAGGCCGAAGCGTACTCGACGCCGGCCTGAACATTTGCTGGACTACATAGTGGACAGTTAAGGTTGTGAGGACACTGAACCTCTTGGGGGGGGGGCTGTGTAATGACCTGGCTGGGGTTGTGAGCCAGGTGCATTCTGGGTATTGTGTTGTCTGTATTTTCTATCGTTCTGCTAGTTCCTATGTGTTTGATTCTCATGTTGTGTTATGTTAATGTTAGCCACAGTGAAGTTGATGTGTGTTCTGTGGGGTGGGTTGAATTAGTATGGTTGGCTGACACCGCGACTCTGTGTGGTGGGAGCGTGATAGGGGTGCGGTGTCAGCAGCGTTAAAAAGAAAGAAGGGTAAAATAAATGTTTGGTGTGAACCCCTACTGTTTCCTGTCGGATCATTCGGGGATTACAGACCTGCTGCTGAGACGCTCGGGGTCGCGCGGTGTATGGGACACGAGCGCTCTTAGTTCGCTGTGAAATTCAGCGATAGTCGCTAGCTGTGTTAGCTAACGAGCAGCCTAGCCAGTTCAGCTCCACTAACCCGGGGTCGTTACAATATGTTCCCTCTAAGAAGAACACCACTTTTGAGACAGCAGCAACGCCTGCTGATGATACACAGGATTCTGCTGCTCCAAAGAAGAAGAAGAAGGGCCTGGGCAGCTTCTTTAAAGTCACTCCCCATACAATCACGCCCCACAGTATAGACCCACCCCTGACAATGATTGGCAGGTTTCCGTGTAAGGCGTCGGAAATTCAAATGCAAAATGAATTGCGATTGTGTTTGAGTTTTGGCAGGCTACATACGCGACACAGAGAAAGTGAAAAAGCAGACGTGGTAATTGATTTTGCTATTTAAATATGACAGGCTCATAACTTTTAAGACATGGGAAATGCAATTGCAAATGGACTTTGCTTTTTCATTTGAAATTTGGCAGTCAGTGTTTGTTCGCGAAAGCGAAAAAGCAAACGGTATTGCAAAATTTGCAATTGCATTTGAATTATGTCACACTTTATGCATCCACATATTTAAAACGCAATTGCAAATGCAATTTGCAGTTCCTTTTGAAAAAATGTCCGGGATTTCCCTCCATACGGATATGGAGTCATACTATGGAGTGCGTCTTTCATTGATGATTGTGTTCTGTTTCTATATTATAGTTGGTCGTAAGTGACTCGTAACTGGTCGTAACTAGGTGATTAAAGAGATTTGTCGTGTTGCCGAGTGGTGCAGACACCACCGAATATTAGGGCTGGGCGATATCATATCGCGCGTGCGCAATAATCACTAGGGCTTCAGATGACAGGCGCAACATTTGGCCGTGCGCCAGCTTTTCTGTGCTATACGGACATTTATTTACGCCCACAATTTAAGCAGTTTAGTAGTATGGCTAAAATATTAATGAGGCTTTGTATCAGAGCATGTAAGCGGAGTGGAGTGGTGAGAATTTCCGCTCCTCGCTCACGAGGCTGTTGGCTCCGCCCGCTCCACCGCTCTAATTCGCACTAATCCCACGTACTGTATATAGGGCCGGTTTCCCGAACTAGGATTAAGACTAGTCTTGGACTAAATTGCCGTTTCAATGGAGATTCACCATTGTAACTCAAAGCTAGTCTAGGCTTAGGCTTAATCCTTGACTGGGAAACTGGCTAATAGTGTCTGTGGACAGGCCACATCTCACCCCTTGCAAAAACACGAAATGGTTTAGTCTGCCTTGAGCGGACTTTTTAACTAGATGCATTTTACTTAGCGTTCCGTTCCTTCTGCTAGACTGTGCATTGTAGCCTTGCAGTTGACAATGCCCTTGTCAAAGAAAGGGAAATCAGCATGTCAGAAAAGTAAGGTGGGAAAGAGAGAAAAAGCAAAATGAGGGAAAGTAACTACTGACAAACTTCTTTTCCAAGAAAGGTGAGCACAAATGTGAAAACAGATCCCATGGGTATGAACCGCCTGAATACCATCGCGATTGTCAGTGCTAAAAACCGCATGACAATTGAAAGAACGTCTAATACACTTTATAGTGATGCCTTCGTTACATCTGTAATCTGAGGTAAAGCCTAAATAAATTGTTGTTTGCATACCACACCATTGCAATAGTACTAATTTGAAAATTAGAGTAATATTTATTGGTTATTATAGATCATAACATAATTAGGCTAATATTTGCTTAATATGCTCAGTGTCATAGGTTCATATAGACCAGGGGTACCCAATACGTCGATCGCGACCGACCAGTAGATTGCAAAGGTAGTGCAGATTGCGTGACATTCAAAAAATGTTTTAGATGTTATCTGTCAATCCCTTTGCCATTCACCACTTGATTGACATAACGGGTGGCCAGTTCACTTTTGCTTAAAACTTTGTTATACAGCGGTACCTCAGTTCTCAAACTTATTAGAACTCGAATTTCTTAAAAGTCGAACCAACCAGTTCGAAAAAAAAAATACCTAGACCTCGATCTGAATCTCAGAAGTCAAACTGTGAACGCTAACCTAAGATAACTTGTACGGGTGGGGAAATGAGTCACGCCGCAGGTCTCTCAGCGGAAACAAAGGGTAAAGCTTCAGTCTCAGCCTTGCATTCGCTGTGATAGCACCGTGCATGTTTACACTAACTGAATACATATATTTAGACAGTAAAAATACATTTAGACAATGATAGACAGTAACAGTAATTATTATTATATAATAAAATACATTTAAAAATAAAAATTTCTTATTCATTATTTTAATATTAATAATAAACCATTAATACATTCAATTATAATAATATTATTGTGCTGAGCTGGGACAGGACGGAGACAAAGGCCCAGATGTCAGGGTATTGGGGAATAAGGGGTTTAATTACAGGTAATTACAGGTAAGATGGACAATACAATGACCGGACTGGGGAAACAAACTGAAACGCGGACTAAATACAGAGGACTAATGACAAAAACCAGTAACAGCTGATCACACGGGGATTCCACACAGGGTTAACGAGGGGGCGTGGCACATGGAAGGAGCGGACGATCGGGGCAGGACACATTGTTTGGATACATTTATTTTCTTACTTTACAAATTACTATTTTGATTAATGTGCTTAGATGTGTTTAGTACAGTATATGCTCTTCTTGTTTTATCCTGTTCATTTTGTGTTTAAATGCTAAAAAAAACATATTTAGGTGTAATTAATTGGTTTTCCATTATTTCTTATGGGGAAAATTCTATCACAACTCAAACTTTATAGGATTCGATCTGGAGTTCTGAATGGATTAAATTTGAGTTCTGAGGTACCATTGTATATAGGTTAATTCTAGGACTGGGGCTAGGAAATCTGATCGGGGATCAGCACAGGAGTTTGCTGCTTTTAAAATGCTTACATTTCTAACTCACGACCAATTCATAACTTGCAGTAACCCAAATTTGGGTCACAACGCATCGGTTGAGAATCGTTGCTCTAGGGGAGGGTCACTCAACTGTCATTCCCATTACGGGCACATAGCCAGGATTCATGTCATTTACTGATCGGGGGTGGTGTCACGTTTCGGGCTGGCGAGCTGGCGGTCAAGCAGGCAAGCGGTGCCGTAACTCAGGACAGACGGGGTTTATTCGGAGACAGGCAGGTAAACGGAGGTTGAAGAGCACACATAACATTACATCAATGACAAATCTGGGGAAGACTGACTGAGACTAGGACTAAATACACAAGACAAGGCAGAAGGAATAGGCAACAGGTGATGACAATCAGCAGGAGGCGGTGCTGCAGGCAGGTCCGGAATGGGCGCCAGGATGGGCGCCGGCTGAGCAAGCGCTGCCCCTTTAAGGGCTTTAGGGACCTGGGGACTTGCGTCTCTTACGGCGCTGATCCCTGTTCCGGGAAAGCGCTCTGGCCGGTGATCACCAGCCTCCAAAGGAGGTAGCTTCTCCTCGTCATGGGGCTCACCGGTAATAAAGGCGTCCTCCCACGCGGGCATTAGGGAGCAGGCACCTAGGTAGAGCGCTGACTCTCCCTCCTGCTGCGCTCGGTGCGGCTCTCGCCGCTTCCTTCCGGAGCTGGGGGTTTGAGCGGCAGAAGCCGCGTTAAGCTCAGTTGTACGCTTGGGGAAAGTTGTCTTTTGCTGGGCGGCTGGAGCTTTTGCCGTCTTGCTTAAGACCGGGATGAAGGCAGGTGGTGAGCTGGGGGGCGGTTCCCAGTCGGCATACCCCAGGGGGGCCAGCCAAACTGCCACTCTCTCCCTCAGCAGCCGTAGGTTTCTGCCTACCTCAACTTGCTGCTGTTGCTCACCGGTGTGAAACCTCCCCTGCAGGAGGTCCCAACACCTGTCGATCAATCGACGGGCCACTGGATCCTCCCGGAGTTCGAGGAGGTTCGTCCAATGGATTACTTCTTCTTCCATGGGGAGACCCTCCCCAGTAGCGCTGAGCTTGTTTGAGAGATTTGTCATTCTGTCACGTTTCGGGCTGGCGAGCTGGCGGTCAAGCAGGCAAGCGGAGCCGTAACTCAGGACAGACGGGGTTTATTCGGAGACAGGCAGGTAAACAGAGGTTGAACAGCACACGTAACATTACATCAATGACAAATCTGGGGAAGACTGACTGAGACTAGGACTAAATACACGAGACAAGGCAGAAGGAATAGGCAACTGGTGATGACAATCAGGTTTCGACAGGAGGTAATGAGGGGGCGTGGCACACACGAGGATCGTTCGGAGCTGAACGTGACAGGTGGGGAGTCTAGATTGAATTGTGTTTCAGTGCAGAGTAAGGCTGTGCAATTAATTGAATTTTTAATTCGATTTAGGCTCCAAATGATCACAAAAACAATGTAATCGACAAAAAACGATTACTGTTAAAATCATTTTGCCACATTACCCTCTGCAAGTATAACAGACTTCAGAGATGCTACTGTTGTCTCCCTGTTCAAGCACAAAGGCAACAAGGCGGACTGTGGGATCTATCACGGCATCTCCCTGCTCTCCATTGCTGGCAAGATTCTTGCACGTGTCCTCCTGAACCGCCTCATCAGCGCTATATTGGAGGACAACTTGCCAGAAGCACAGTGTGGTTTCAGAACAGGATGCAGTACTGTCGACATGGTCTTCACAGTGAGACAGGTCCAGGAAAAATGCATTGAGCAGAACACTGTCTTCATTGATCTGACAAAGGCCTTTGACACAGTCATCAGAAAAGCGCTGTGGACCATCCTCGCCAAGCTCGGCTGCCCCAGAAAGTTCGTCCAGCTCATCTGTCTCTTCCATGATGGCATGGTGGGCCAAGTCGTCTCCAATGGTGACACTTCGGAACCGTTCGCGATATCCAATGGCGTCAAACAGGGTTGTGTTCTAGCTTCGGTCCTGTTCAACCTGTTCTTCACCTCTGTCCTCAAGCATGCTGTGCGGGACCTTAAGAATGGTTTCTACCTGAAGTATAGATTAGATAGCTCATTGTTCGACCTCCGTAGGCTGAACGCCAAGTCCAAGACTCTCGAACGGCTTATCCTCGAGGCCCTGTTTGCTGATGACTGTGCTCTCATGGCACACTCAGAGTCTGACCTCCAAACCATTGTCACGAGGTTCACCGAAGCTGCTCGTCTGTTTGGCCTTACCATCAGCCTCAACAAGACGGAAGTCCTCCATCAACCTGCTCCAGGATCCCCTGCCATTCCCCCCATCATCTGCATTGACGGCACTCAGTTGAAGGTCATTGATCAGTTCAAGTACCTGGGGAGCATCATCTCCTCAGATGGGTCGCTCGACAAGGAGATAGCAGCTCGTATCAGCAAAGCCAGTCAGTCCCTGGGCCGTTTGTGCTCTCGTGTGATGAACCACAAGAACATTATGTTGACCACCAAGATCAAGGTATACAAGACAGTTGTACTCACCAGTCTCCTTTATGGATGTGAGACTTGGACGCCTTACAGAAGACACCTGAAGCAGCTTGAACGCTTCCACACGAGGGCTCTTCAATCCATCATGGGCATCAGATGGCAGGACAGGGTCATCAACCTGGAGGTTCTCGACAGAGCTGGCCTCTGCAGCTTGGAGGCCATGATCCTCAAGGCACAGCTGCGTTGGACAGGCCACGTGATCTGCATGGATAGCTCCCGCATTCCTCGCCAGGTCTTCTATGGGGCACTGACTCAAGGCCACAGAAACACAGGGCGTCCAAAAAAGCGCTACAAAGACTATATCAAGGACAGCCTGAAATACTGTGGCATTCCAGCAAAGGAGCTTGAAGCATGTGCTGCTGACAGAATCAAGTGGTGCAGCACAACACACGTGGCCCACACTGCCTTCGAATCCAGCAGAAGAGAGCAGATAACCAACGCCAGGGAACGCAGAAAAGCCTCGAAAGCAACGGCCCCCACCTCTGCTGCTTCCTTCCAATGCCCTCACTGTCCTCGAGTGGGTACATCAGGAATTGGCCTCATCAGCCACACTCAGGCCCACCAACAGAGACAGCACAACCCTTGACATCTTCGGAAACGATGGTCAACCCGAGATGAGATATGTATTCAGCTAGTGTAAACATGCACAATACTCTCACAGCGAATGCGAGGCTGAGACTGAAGCGTTACCCTTTGTTTCCACTGAGAGACGTGCCGTGTGACTCATTTCCCCGCATGTGCAAGTTACCTTAGGTCGGATTTCACGGTTCAACTTCTGAGATTCAGATCGAGTTCTAGGTCATTTTTTTTCTGATTGGTTCGACTTTTAAGAAATTCGAGTTCTAATGAGTTTGAGAACCAAGGTACCACTGTAAATAGGTTTTTGATCTGCAAATGCTTAGCGCAAAAGTAGAGAACACTCAACTAATGCAAGAGGTCAAAACACAGATGCTGAATTAAAAATTCACTAATCAGGTTTGTATAATAGGCATTGATTGGTGTAAATTGCATAGTGTACTGCATGCTTGATCATTAGCGTTAATTTAAACCTATACTTGATATAGGGTCACGAGCTGGCAATGTAAAAACTGGGTCGCGGTGCAAATAAGGTTGAGAATCACTACCCTATAACACATTTGTTTTGTTTTTCTGTGTCTTTCACTTGTTATTTTGGCAAAATGACAGTTTTGCTGTTTTACTTCCTCGATGATCTCTTTGTACCATGAACCGTGGTACAACTGTTACACAAACTGATAATACATAATATTAACTACATATACTGTGATGCTGAAAATGTGAATTCAGTTGGTTGTTTTCCCCACAGGTGCTGACAGTGTGTCCTCAGTGGGATCAGTGTCTGTACATAGAGGAGGATCTGTCACCATCCCGTGTTTCTATGAAGGCAGATATGAATCTCATGTGAAATACTGGTGCAGAGGGAATGACTGGAGTTCATGTACAACCATAGTACGCAGTGACTCTCCACAGACGAAGGATGAAGTGTCAATCAGAGATGATCCTGACCAGCGAGTCTTCACTGTGACTATGAACAATCTGAAACCTGGGGTCTCTGATTACTACTGGTGTTGTGTGGAAATTAGAGCAGCTCCAGATGTTGGAGAACAAGTTTACCTGTCAGTCACTGAGGGTAAGATGTCTGTACTGCAGACTGTAGCCAATGAGATGCACAGAATGTAATATGTCACTCAGAGTCAATGATGGATTTTAAAACCATCAGGGACGTTCTTGGGGTGACATTGAGACCTTTTCAGCTTTTCAGGTATAGTAGCGAGTGCGCAAAACAGCCCAAGCTAGCGACTCCCAAATTATTGATTTGCTTCTTTCCTATTACTCATGTTGCAAGTAATTGCGTGCACTTTGTTTAGTGTGATTTTCCACTTTGAACTTGAACTTTTTGAGTTTGATTTAAATGTAATCAAGTCCGACATTCACACCACTCTTACCCTGTAGGAGAATTTGGCTGCCCTGGAAATCTCCCACTCCTTCATCTGCTTCTGCTTGGCTAGAAGACATAACTCACTTCCTAAAGCTAGAAGAGATTAAATGTTGGCTGAGGGGTCTGTGAAAAGTCTACTCCAGATGGGAACCTTTCTTGTCATACTGTGACGTGTCATATGTGTACCTGTGTTGGGGTTGGGCAGTGACAGTGTACATTTTTATTTGTGAAATGTTGTGTTGTGAACACATCAGCTGTAGAGGTGCGCCGATCTGATATTTGGAATTTGCAATCTTTTTAAAAACAATGATTTGAGAGGTGGACGTATGCTTAGTGGAAAATCACACTAAACAAAGTGCACGCGATATTGGTATCAGAACTGGTATCGGTACATCCCTAATCAACTGCCAAGGTCCATTTGGGTCGGGCTAGGGGAGTCTTGTTATAAATGCTAAAATGATAGACAATGTAATGCATTACTTAACATGTATTGTATCATACCTTCATTTTAAAAATAAAAACAAAACTTCTTTAATAGATTACAGGACAAATTTTAGTTGTGATCAATACAATAAAAGAGTCCTGGTGTCAGTTTTAATGGGCTACTTCAGGGGGTTAAATGTAATAAATAATATATTAAGAAATGTCTAGTGTAAGTTAATTTACAATAAAATGTGAAGCATAAAAATATAAATTAACATACGTAAATGACATCAGTTTGGCTGTTATTGATGTTTGGTCTATTTATGTAAATTGAAATAAGTGTAAGCAAAGGTGGAAAGTACAAATCCAGATCAGGTTTTGTTTCTCTGTACTCTAACTGTGACTCTTTATGCTCAACTGGTTGATTGAAGCAAAATCTTGGTCTGGATTTGTACTTTCAGAACCTGAACTTTCTACTTCTGAATGTGGGGGAAGGCAACTGTGCAGCAGAGGTGAGAGATGGTGCAAGCCGAAGTGCGTCATCAAGTGGAAGAGACACGGAAGGCGAAGGCTGTTGAACTAGCAACCCAAGGAACTTGGACCAGATGGGACCTCCCAGAAAGGAGGATCACATGGACCGAAATCTGGACATGGTCAGAAACAATGCTCAGGTAGGCCGTGGCATTTAAACGATGCCCAATTGACACTAAGGGGCCTAAAGTGTGCCAAGAAAACATCCCCCACACCATTACACCACCACCACCAGCCTGCACAGTGGTAACAAGGCATGATGGATCCATGTTCTCATTCTGTTTACGCCAAATTCTCACTCTACCATTTGAATGTCTCAACAGAAATCGAGACTCATCAGACCAGGCAACATTTTTCCAGTCTTCAACTGTCCAATTTTGGTGAGCTCGTGCAAATTGTAGCCTCTTTTTCCTATTTGTAGTGGAGATGAGTGGTACCCGGTGGGGTCTTCTGCTGTTGTAGCCCATCCGCCTCAAGGTTGTGCGTGTTGTGGCTTCACAAATGCTTTGCTGCATACCTCGGTTGTAACGAGTGGTTATTTCAGTCAAAGTTGCTCTTCTATCAGCTTGAATCAGTCGGCCCATTCTCCTCTGACCTCTAGCATCAACAAGGCATTTTCGCCCACAGGACTGCCGCATACTGGATGTTCTTCCCTTTGCACACCATTCTTTGTAAACCCTAGAAATGGTTGTGCGTGAAAATCCCAGTAACTGAGCAGATTGTGAAATACTCAGACCGGCCTGTCTGGCACCAACAACCATGCCACGCTCAAAATTGCTTAAATCACCTTTCTTTCCCATTCTGACATTCAGTTTGGAGTTCAGGAGATTGTCTTGACCAGGACCACACCCCTAAATGCATTGAAGCAACTGCCATGTGATTGGTTGATTAGATAATTGCATTAATGAGAAATTGAACAGGTGTTCCTAATAATCCTTTAGGTGAGTGTATGTTCCATTTTTTCTTGAGTCTGTTTGCTCATGCGAAATGAAATGTGATTAATATAGATTAAAAATGAATATTTAATCGTGATTAATCGAAATTAAACCACAGCAATCCGGTGATTAATCTGATTAAAAATTTTAATTGTTTGACAGCACTTATATATATATATATACTGTATATAAAAAATGATATTCCTCACCCTCCGCGGGTGGTCTCGTCCTTTTCAAGCTCGGGTCCTCTACCAGAGGCCTGGGAGCTTGAGGGTTCTGCGCAGTATCTTAGCTGTTTCTAGTACTGCACTTTTCTGGAGTGAGACGTCTGATGTTTTTCCTGGGATCTGCTTTAGCCACTCCTCCAGTTTGGGGGTTACTGCCCCGAGTACCCCGATGACCACGAGCACCACCAATGCCTTCACTCTCCAGGCTCTCTCAAGTTCTTCTTTGAGGCCCTGGTATTTTTCTAGTTTCTCGTGTTCCTTTTTCCTGATGTTGATGTTGGCATCACTCGGTATTGCTACATCAATCACGATGGCTTTGCTCTGTTGTTTATCGAATCAATATATATATATATATATATATATATATAAGTGCTGTCAAACGATTAAAAATTTTAATCAGATTAATCACAGGGTTGCTGTGGATTAATTTTGATTAATCACGATTAAAATCATTCATTTTTAATCTATATTAATCGCATTTCATTTTGCATGAGCAAACAGACTCAAGAAAAAGGGGAATATATGTGCACTTAACATGTTTATTGAACATCTTGAACATGAGTCGGATGCATTCCATCTGCCACAGAAGTGCAATTCCATGGACCTATATCAAAAAGCAAGATTTTTTGCTTAGCCTGACAACTTGTCGGATTTAAAGTACCTCAGTTTAAATGGTCTTTATCTTCATTCACTTACAATTAGCCTGAACTACCGTAAATCCGACAAAAAATCCGACTAATCTTGAAATCCAATTCTAGCCCAGTTAATTGCCATTGTTAGCAATATCAGTTAACACATTACGTGTGGTGCTTTATGTATAAAACTCCGTAGCAACATGTCCACAGATAAGTTGGACGGTATAGTGTGTGCGACCGATTTAATGAGCCACAAATGAGAAGTAGTGCTTAAACAGTATAAAACTATATATATATATATATATATATATATATAAACATACCATAATAGAGCGCCAGTTTGTCTCATTTACTGAAGTTTCCCCTATATACATGCATTTAACCATTTTATCCAGCTAAGGAGGATTTTGTAAACTAATCTTATATTAAATCATCAATTAATCATTTATTGCACTTTTGCAAATATAGTGATAGTATACATCAATATGTGTATAAATGGTGTAAGACGGAGTGAGAGTTAATTAGCTTGGTGATTTTCATACTGTCCCTGCAGGTGTGTCCACACTGAACAGGGTGACTGTACAGAGTGGAGGATCTGTCACCATCCCGTGTTCCTTTGACAACATGTATCAACAACATGTGAAATACTGGTGCAGAGGGAGTGACTGGAGTTCATGTACTCCCATAATACGCACTAATTCTCCAAAGAAAAGTGGTGAAGTGTCAATCAGCGATGATCCTGTTAAGCGAGTCTTCAATGTGACCATGAACAAGCTGGCAGCTGGGGACTCTGGTTACTACTGGTGTGGTGTGGACATCAGCAGAGGTTCAGCTGTGGGAACACCGGTCTCCCTGTCAGTCACTGAGGGTAAGATGTCTGTACTGCAGACTGTAGCCAATGAGATGCACAATATGTAACATGTCATTTAGGTAGAAAGGAAGGACATTAACACAAACACAGGAGAAAATGTTTTCAATCTCAGTATTTAAAAACTTAATTTACTGTCAGTTACTGATGTTTGATGACCAATTTCAAGTGTCTGCATGAATGTACAGGAAGATTAACTTACATATCAGCATTACCTCTAATGGAGACATCCCATAATATATTCTGATAACCTCATCAATTACAGGTCCTGCTCTTTATCAATTTCATGAGTGTGTTATCTGCATGTTACATCTATTTCTAATTTATGATACATTTGTATGATATGATTAATATTACAGATCTGACTATTTTCTTAATCAGACAGCCAGTCAGATGTCTTTCATAATACATCACAGGCATCAGCTTACTGGAAACAGACAGACAGACATATTCATCTTACAGTCAATTATCCAGTTTGGAAAACATCATACATTAAAACTGCTTTTCCCCTTCAGATTTCAGACATTTATAGGGATTAATTGCTACTAAAGGTGTACAGGCTGGGTTATTGTCTGCAGGTAGTTTCTAACTGCAGCAAAGGCCAGTGTTACAGCTGCACTCTGTAATAACTGATCCAGTTCTGCCATAAATACATTATGATATATTAATAACATCATTTATCTCACCTGCCCACTATCAGGGCCCTGGGATGTGGACACTTTGGTCACAACCCTAATTTATTATTCTACATCTAACCAGCTTTTTAGTTGAATATTTTGGTTATTCTTTTTCAGTTTTAGAAATGACCCTCACAGTCTGTACTGGCTCACAGATCATGGCAGGGGTGCATGAATTTGGGGGGGGGGGGGATTAGGATGATTCCAAGGACCCCTGAGTGACAGGGCCCCAAGAAAATAGGAACATAATTGGATTGGTCTGTGCTGGGGGCCCAATCTGATTTGCTTTCATGGGGTCCAAAATCTCTAGTGGCCCCAGGAACAGGGTTGTTTATTTTTTATGTAACAATCCTTTCTCTTGTTTCCAATGCTGTCCCTTTTTGGCAAATGATGAAGAAGGAGGGATTAATGAAAAACAGAGGTAAGCATTCAGCAGCAATTACAGCAGTGTGGTGTCCAGCTATGAACATCTACCTGATCACACAGTGATGGGAAACTTCTGTTATTTTATGGGAACATTGTTTTTCTTTTGTTTCCTTAATTATAATATCCCTGTGATGGCATCACATCCAGGGTGAGCCCCTGCTTTGTGCCCTCTGCTGCTGGGGAAAGGCTGCAGCCCCCCTTCAGATCATCTGAATAAATATTTGGAAGATGGGTGGATGGAGGGATGAAGGGTTGGATGGATTTTACAAAAAAATATAGCATGCAGAACTGGCAGTTAAAATTCTTTAGCTATTTTTATAGTCTTTGTTAATGTCTCCTGCTCCTCACATACAGTCTGTGTTATAGTACAGATGTGGCTGAACCATGTTACTATAAAGCATGTAAGACTTTACTGTTCAAATCCATTCACCTCTTATTCAGCTCCTTGGTCCAGCTGGCTCTGTATGTAGGACTGGGCTTGTTGGTGCTGCTATTGATCAGGAAGGTGTTAGTGCCTCAGCCTGAACTGACGAATTAAGTAGCCAATGTTAATGCTTATCTGTTCCTTGTCCAGTAGGGGGCAGTAACACCGAGATGCTCCTCTACATGTGGAGAGCTGCTGCTGAGGATGAGAGCTGTGAGGGACACACAGATACTGCAGTGATGGGGAGGGATAATCACCAGAGAGGAGCATCTTACAGTAATGTCAGCTGTATTTAAATGGCATGCAGCTCTCTCACATTACAGTGTGTATTTCAGCCATGATCAATGTGCTGTTTATCTCACTTGTATGTTGCTTTGGACAAGATGGAATAAATGTAAATGTAAGGTATTATCTTGGCGGTCTGTGAACTGCCGCTTTTAATTCATATAATGGAAAAAATATCATTAACTATCCTGCTTGATTAGTATAAAATAAAGTGTTTGTTATTTCAATATGCATCACTTTCGGGTTATTTGCCAATGTCTGTTTGTCTCTTGTGTATGGAATGTTGAGCATTTACTGAGGTCTGTGGATAGAGAATGCCTTGTACGTCCAATGACGTTTTTTGACAGGTTGTTCAGGCTTGAGAATCCACTCGTAATTTTCAGAAGCGCAAGCGTAAATTTCAGAAGCAAGCGTAATTTTCAGAAGCGCAAGCGTAAATTTCAGAAGCAAGCGTAATTTTCAGAGGCGCAAGCGTAATTTACGCTTGTGAAACGTACATTTGACGTACATTTTTACGAGTTATTTTTGACAGCGATCTTACTCCATAAGCGTTGAGCGATTTGACTGGAGCGGGAGGAAATTTTAGTGGAGTGAGGAGCGGTGTTGAGCGGAGTGGTTTAGTGCGAATTAGAACGGAGAAGCGGGTGGAGCCAACAGCCTCGTGAGCGAGGAGCGGAAATTCTCACTGCTCCACTCCGCTCACATTCTCTGATACAAAGCCTCATTAATAATTTAGCCATACTAAGCTGCTTAAATTGTGGGCGTAAATAAACGTCCGTATAGCACAGAAAAGCTGGCGCACTGCCAAATGTTGCCCCTTTCATCTGAAGCCCTAGTGATTATTGCGCATGCGCGATATAATATCGATATGATATCGCCCAGCCCTAATTTGAACTCATTTAAGCATTCAGCTGCTGTGTTTTACTAACCCACCATAATAAGAAAGACTTAGACCAACATAGCCTTTTCTCTTTTTATGCCAGATTTTGTTTTTTTTTAAGCTTAGTTTTTGATGTCCAAAGAACTGTGCTCATGTAGGGAAAAAAAACAAAACTTTTGTTACAAGTGTATTTACTTAAGCATGAGTAAGGTTTCTTCAAATATGGTAAGAAAGAACCAGTCAAGCTCTCCTGGGGACCATCTGTGGTATAAAAGTGAGTGAAAAGTATTGCACCAGTTACCAAACACAGATTATTAAACTAGACTGTGTTAGACTGCATAACATAATTTAGCAGGGTTGAGAAAAGGTGAGAGCTATTTTAATGGTTGGAGAGTATTTCCACTAAATCAGATATAATGGGTGGTGGCCTTATTGCTTTTAGACAACAACTTGGGATAGGAGAACAAATCAAATCACTTTGCTCATTTAATATTCAGATTTTCATTAAGCTTAATTTTAGAAACCCACCACTATCGAGGATGGTATGGCACTGATATTAGTCTTTACCACATTGCATTGCTTGTTTTTCTGGGTTGCCTGTGTATGCTAATTTGTCTGAGTAGTATAGTTCTTATATAAATGCATCTCTAAAAAAACTACGATTGCAAAAGTACTTAAAAGGAGATACAAAATTATTGTTTTTTCTTAACAACATGCCTTCACTAGCTGAAAAGGCTAAACTATCTAGCTTATTCACTAGATAGCACATAAGAGCTGTTTCGGTGGTTTTTGTTCTCTTGCCCTATTCATCGCAATCATGGTGGATTAAAAAAAAAATCTAGTAAGTCAAAGACAGTACTGTGTCATGCTATGCAAATATACATCCAGCGCCATTGGTCTACAGGGGAGCGGGCGCTACCAGGAGCTGCACAGAGAAGGGTATCCCAACTGTAATAACACTTTCTGCATATATTAACCATTCAATGGCATGACCAGTATGAAAATACACCCCCACATCTTTCAAATATATATCACCCAGGAGACATATCCAGTATGTTTCCAAGAGTTTTTCCTCTGACTTGATGCCAATATGCCATATATCCAAAAAAAAAAAAAAAAAAAAAAACCAGCAGAACCATAGCTTGCTAATGTTCAAGATCAATCAGAACTGAGTCAGCAAAGCTTCAATATATAATCAGAAAAAGCTGTAATGTCCTTTTTGGTCAGAGTCGTTCTCATGACGGTGGGTAAATCTGGGATGGCACTTCTGATCCTCATGAATTGTGCGCATATTAAAATGGGGCAGATATCTGGAGGTGGAGACTCATTGACTTAACACCCTATGGTGTAATTTGAACACTATTAAAGTTAATAAAGATTAACACTGTAAAAACAACACTCACTGCACACTGTAATGTGTTAAAGGTAACACTGAATGGTGTGAACCCATATAGACACCATGTAGAGTAAATTTAACACTGGCAAATTTGCTGTGTGTCATAAATTTCTACCACACCTCCAAATACCTCTATGGGTAGCACTGTTCTCTCCAGGGGCATAGGACCGTGGGTAAGAGTGGACCTGACTAACCAGGCCTCTGTCTAGATGGGGGGGGGAAATAATTTGACTTTGGTTTCTAATTCTAATACTTTCTCATATTATATAAATAAAAAACTTAAATGATAAGTTCTGCTTGTCTGCCTAGTGTTTCCTTCATCTGCTTATCTGCTTGCTTCTTGGAATGAAAGTTAGAAGAGGGCAGGCACCTGCTGACAAGTGTCTTTCAGAAAACAGGTGAGTCTAAAGTGCACTAAATATGTTGCAGTAAGTTAGCTTGCAAATAAGAAAAATTTGAACAGATACGTGTAGAATCCTCATTTAACCTGCTTTAAACCCTGCACTGCCTGTGATTGGCTCCAGACCTCCCATGTGACCCTGACCACGATTACTGGCCATTACTGGAGATTGATAGACATTAAAAAACAAACATTCTTGTGATTCCATAACATATATAAATCACCAGGTGTAAGTATTATGTTGTAACATTTGTTGCTGACCTTAAACAGAGCCAAGAGACTAAGAGGTCTAAGAAACAGGAATTTATTTGGCGATTAGGGGAGATGGATTAACAGAAGCAGGACAGCATGATGCAAGGAAAACAGCCAAAATGTAGCTTATATATCACTTTGCTATTAAACGGACAATAACAAATATAGACAGTTAGTCATTCTCACTCTTGTGGTTGGTTAACAGAGTGTATGGACAAGCATTCATTATTGAGAAAGTGATAAAGGTAGAATTTCAGGGGTTGTTGTTTAAGACACTGAGCATGTGCAGAGGAGGAGAGAATGAGGGCAGGACCTCAAAGGGGGTGTCGAAGGGCAGGAGGGCGTCTCACACGGGGCCCCGGATTTCAGGAGGTGTCTGTCGCAGCTGGAGGTGGGATCAGAAGGGGCGTCAGTGCGGTCAGAGCCCCGTCCTAAGGAGCTGTCACTGCTGCTGCCCTCCCTAGGAGAGAGACCCCAGTGATCACTGCCCTGTTAGGGGGAAGAGAGAGAATCACATCCCGGGATATTAACCGAGCCTCAAGTCACTGCATCAGTAAATACACTGGTCTGAACACAATGTTTTCCTATTTACTTTTCCAATCCATTAAGACCCAGCATTTACTAGAACTTACTGTGGTTTCTCCAGGTGATAATGGCCACTCCGGTACACAGCAGGTAGACCAGACCAACAGCAGCGTGAAGCAGAAAGTGCCAAGTGTGGTCTCTGATGGATAAGCAAGCAAAGAACATGCATTCAGTGGAAACTTTATCCACCTTTTGCCTGAGAACAGCCTGACTTGATCCTGGCATGGATTCCAGAAGGTGCTTGAAACATTCCTCTCTCCACATCTGGCACCAGCAATCAGAACATGCTGGAAAATGCTTAGGTCTCACATTGTGCTCATTTTATTGTTCAGAAAGATTAAGAGGACGTCTTTCCCCTGCTTCTATGGATAATATACAGAGCTGTAGTCACAGTGTTTGCTGTGTGCAGGGGCAGGCTGGTTGCATTAACAAGCAAATACAGGGTTATGTCCCCCTAATAATGCAGAAAGCAAACACATATGGAAATGCACAGTCAGGGGGTGGCTGGATTGTTTTCTGTTACTGACCCACATTTCTGCTGAATGGTGAAAGTAAAGCTGAGTGTCGCTGTCATCTGTGTTGATTATTACAAGTTTGTGAGCTAACAGCACTATATGTTTAAATTTAATTTATTATAAAAAATGTGAATTATCTGTAAGCTAGCAGTAATAAAAAGAATATCCTTCACAATACCATTAACTTGTTTGATTATGTTAAGATTAGTCTGGCTCACTGGTTCTGCTGGTTCTGCAGAATCCAGATAATCATGACAGTGGCCAAAAGCAACAGAAGCAGCACCAATATCAGCAGAAGGAGCATTTGACTGGAGAAGAACAAGAGAAGGAAAGTGAAGGTTTAAGACATGCAGGGTTTCATGCAGGATCAATAACAGGTTTTCATTTATCAGACTTTGATTAACAAGTGTACAGAGAAAGAAATGGGTTTGGCAGTTTACCTTGGTGACTGTATGGTGTTCAGATTCTCATTAGTGGTGGAAGTCAAGGCACCAGAGGGATACATGGTCACAGCCCATCCTGTTGGGTGTTTTGTTGCTGAAGTAAAACTTTCTGTCTGCTGTAAAGCTGTAGTCAGCTCTCCCTGTTTGGCTGAAACTGCTGTTGCTGTGGAAGACCAGGTCAAAACAACAGTCAAAACATTTTAAATTACTTAAATCAAACTTACTCAATTTCACAATATACATGTACAGTAAATATGAATGAATTTACAACAAGTTAAAATTATCAAAGTAAAATACACTAAAAGAACCTTGGATGTCACTAGTGAGAATTTAACTATGTAACCATAAACATGTCATAGACAGTCTGTCCATAGTACATAATGTAATGATCAATAACAGACTGTGTATGTTTACATATGTAACATGCAGAGGAGTTAATATAATCTGCAGTCCTTGACCTGCAGGCTAATTTAATAATTCACCTTCCATGACAATCAGCTGTAGATAGACACCATCATCTGCTGCCCCATGAGTCTCCACAGCACACCAGTAAGTGTCAGAGTCATTTTCCTGCAGGTTCCTCATGGTTACATTAAAGACCAGGTGGGCGGGGTCATCACTGATTGACACTTTCCCTGCTGTCTGATTGGAGTCAGAACGTGCCAATATGGAGCAGGAATTCCAGTTAGACCCTCTACACCAGTACTTCACATGGTGTTTATTCTTCTGATCATAGAAACATGGGATGGTGAGAGATTCTCCACTCTGTGCATTTAAATACCCGAACGTCCTCACACTGTCACCACCTGCAGGGACATCATGGAAATCAGTGTTTACCAACTGTTTGATCTTTGTGGGTAGAAGACCCCCCCCCCCACCCCCGACTACGGCCTGCAAAATCGACCAATCACGACTCCGTAGCTCCTCAAATAATTCTCTTTGAAATAGTAGCTCGCAGTATAAACGTGAATGAAGATCACTGATGTAAATGGTGCACTGAGCAATTCAATGTCTTGGGGTGGGGCATACGCAGGTAATGTATTTTGTGAAAACCGCCGCTCATTAGATGTTTTTGCTTTTTCGGCAAATAACACATTGCAGCCATACATACTGTCAGTAAATAACTAGCATAAGTTCAGCTTCCAATAAATGCACAGGTACAAGTGCCAGCAGTATTGGCGCAAGAGCTACACAACAACTATACTTCTACACAACAACTACACAATAACTTCTATCAAGGCAAATATTACACAGAGCAACTTATCACATAACAGCAACACTAGTAAGTATCAAGCAATAACAGCCAGTGATGACACTGAACAATAAATGATGCCAAGCAAGAACACAGGGAAATAAAGAAATACAAAATGTAATATATTAAATAGAAATTAAATTAATATTGATGTTGTCCATTCTTTGTCTAAACAAAGACACAAATCTGAAAACATAAACTGATATATTTAGGCATTGTTCGTCTTTTATGGTCCTTTCTGGTGAGTTTGTGAATATTACGTAATAGTGAATATTTCTGTCTTACCTGGCAGCCTAATGAAGAAGACGTGGAGGAGGAAGAGGAGAGGAACCATGACTGAGTCTGTCAGAGACTCCAGCCCTCTGAAGACTGGCTCTCTCTTCCTGGTCCACTCTGATACCCCTGATATCCTTTTATGTCTCTGTTCTCAGAAGAAAAAAGGTGCAACACATGCGTACAGTAACACGCAGCAAATGCGCAGACACTGTGTGATGCGACATGTTCTATTAAAATAGTCACAGCACATCGTTAAGGAGGCTTTATGAAGGGACGCGGTTTAACTAAACATGAAAAGGGGAAGCAAATGACCGCAGTGATGCAGTATGTTAGAAATGGCCACCATCTTATCACGCAACAGGGCCTCTGTGGATTATCATGAATTCTGTGGTGAAACTGAACCTACAAGACTAAGTCCCATCACTGGAAACATCTGCAACATGGGGGATGGACGTCAGGAGCAAGACAAGTACTGTGGCAGCAGGCAGGCCGCAAACAAGCAAATATTTGCAAAGTACAGCAGCCTCATGCAGAGCAGAATATCATCAACGGCCACTGAGAGTCCATCAGAACAGCAGAACAAAAAGACACATTGAGAGCTTTTAGGTGTTTGTTTTGGAGCGAGCTAATGGTGTAGTGAAGCCTTCTGAGCGTGTCGTTAGCATTAGCGTTCGGGGACCATAAACAGCCATGATAAACACTGCAGTAAATTTTCATAACAGATAATGTGGTCGGCATTTTATTGTAAGGTGTTGTACTGCTGCAGAACAATGGCTGTAACAAGAGAGCAGTTGGTGCACCGAATTTTGTTTAGGTATATGTAGGCTCTGCCTCCTCGGTTTTTTCCCGACAGGGAATTCTGATCAGCGTGGCAGGGCAGCGATCCAATGAGTTGGTAGTTTCTGATATGTTGTAAAGCTAGATTTCAGTCAGTAGAAGAGCACAATAGTTCCGCATTTCCCAATAAATATTGTGTTTCCGTTCATTTCAATGTCCAATAAGCGTGCATTAGCCAGGATTAGTGATGGAATAGCTGGTCTGGGCTCATTAGCCTTTAGCTTGGCTATTAGGCCGCCCCACTCACCCCTCCTCTGCTTCTGAGTAAAACCGCTTCCTCTTTCCTCTGTGTAGTTACAGCCAGTTATGTCAGACCGCTGCTGCTGGGCCTGGTGTTCTTAGGAGCTGCAATCTATCAGGCTCAGCTTTCAGCCTCGGAGGCGGTGGAGCGAGTGATTTGTTTTGTTCAAAAGTGCAGTTAGACTGTTCTTCTTTGGTCTGATTGCATTGTAGGTACTGAATATATCATTTAGGGCTAGTTATCCTGAATCTGTAGCTGAGTCTTTGAATATATGAATCTTCTTGTTTGGGTCTCAAGTTGTGGTGGGTTTTCATGTCTATGTGGCAATTCAAAAAGTTTGCGTGAGAAGCTCTCAAAGAGGGTGTTGTTTTGAATTTTTGTCCATATTCAGAGCCTTGCAGGAGGAAAAGTATATAAGATACAGCTGATCTGATACATTCTTTAATTCTACAGACAAATGTAGCCCCAGTTGCAAAGTATCAAAGCTGTACATGCCATGTCAAAGTAGCTACTGTATGAATGTTCAATTCAATTAAATTTATTTTATTTAGCACCTTTCACAACAGAGTTGTGAATTCTCCCCAGACAAGCTTGATAGGCCTTTTTAATTGCTTCCCCACACTGGTGAGAGTGGGACATGGGAGCATCAACATACACACCACAGTCTTTATCATAATCAACTTCCTGTATTTCAGTGGGACCCATAAAATATCTGCACTCATTTGGAAACTTCTTATGCTCTCGTGTTCTTGACAGTTTGCATACTTTCAATGGTCCATCAGTCCGAAATGTCATTATCTCTGCGCCCCAAACCCATCAGTGTGAAAGTAATTGAAGAAGAGACAATAAAAGCCTTTTACAGTTTCTTACATGCAATGGATAAAGTAAATGGAATGATACAAAATGTGAGTAAATGAGTAAATTAACAATACAATATAAGTAAATGAAATAAACTGAATGTTATTAATGTTATTGCATGGCTCAGTAACATTATCTTCCTGCTCTCTCTCACACCCCTGATATCCATGTACTTCCTCTTCTGTATCTCTTCTGCCACAGAAGAGACACTGTAACACGCAGCCCTGTTCAGTATGAGCTCTACTTAAATAGACTGCAGCATGGCACGTCATTGTACGTCGCATGTGAGATTATTGTGGCTGCAATCATGTCATGATAATGAAGTCTAGAGTACAGGAGCCATGACTGAGCATGTTAGAGACCCCAGCCCACTGCAGACTGACTCTCTCTTCCTGGTCTTTTCCTGCTGCTCTGACATCACTGGTATCCATCAATTTCACATTCTGTCCCTCTGCTGTCACAGAGACATTACAGAGACATGCATACATTAACAAAAGGGGAACAAAATGACCTAAGAGAGACAAAATGTCAGTGTGAAGCTAAGCTTAGTGCCTGGCCCTCTGACTGCAGCATTTCAGAAATGGCCGCCATGATCAACATTCTGCGCAAAATGTTCTCTGTGGTTTATTACAAACACAGTGATACACCCCCACTGACTGTGAATCCTGTGGGTGGAAACATCTTATTGATGAGGGTCAAAGGAGGAAGGCAAGGCCTGAAGTTTTTTAGCAGGCAGCAGGCCACAAACAAGCAGATAAAAAAGAGAGTATAGCAAACTCACGCAGAGCAGAATATCAGGAATGGCTACTGAGAGTCCATCAGAACAGCAGCACAAAATCACATTTTACAAGGAAAACCTGAATTAGATCCGTCAGTGACGCTGCTCCACTCACAGAAACCCCATGCAAACAATTAAGGTGCTGCAGTTTGTCTGTGGGTGGAGCCACCATCCACTCTTGTTGGTGGAGACTGAAGGTTCTGGAGTGAGGGCTGGAGAGCAGGGAAACCCAGAGGGGGGTTCCAGGCGGGATGTGAGTTTGAACTGAACTGGAGATTAAGGAGGAGAAGATGAATCCAGACAGGAAGAGGAATAAGCAACAACTGACAGTCACAGAGGAGGATTCAGTGCAGCAGTGAAGGACTTAGAGGAGACAGTACCACAGGGGGTCAGCACAGGCTGAAAAGAGGACAAAACGAGAGGATCAGTACCAGCAGCAAAAGGCAAGAAACATAGTCTAGGACAGAGCAGAGATATCAAACTGAGGGAAACACAACCATGAAAGAGCTCATCACAAATCCAGTGACTCAAACCCTCAGGGCTACGCGACTCAGCACCAAGCCCAGCAGCGGGATGTTTACACAGGGAGCCGAGATCATCAGCCGGCAGCATTTCCAGGCTGAGCTGCAGTTTATGCTGTATAATCACCTCGAACACAAATATGTAACTCTGTCTCCCCCTAGTGCACCAGAGAATTCACAGCACAAGTAATAAATACAGGGCTTTTTAGAAGAGCAAAGTAATTAACGAGGCGGAAATCTACATCTACACAGGAGACACAGGATACATGCAAACTGCACCTCTAAAGCTGGAGGTGCAGGAAAACAGCGGTTCCCATTGAAAACACTCTACATTCAGCATACAAAAATACCTTTAGGTAGCATAATATAGCACAGATAACATAACAGGAGAAACACTGGAAAGGAGGGACTACATTGTCCCACTAGTCTTGTTGCAATGGTGAGACTCACCAAGCCTAACTGACTAATTAAATATACTCAGTGATGAGACTCATAAATAGTTACAGTCGGGCCTCATCATTCACAAGTTCAGCATCCATGGATTCAACCACAGTTTTAAAATAGAAATAAAATGCAAAAACAGAATTTGCCACATGCTGAGTGTTACGTTGAAAGTTTAACTTAGGGAGACTATTATAATTTTCAGTCAGATGTGGGGGCGGCTGAAAAGTAGTATGACTTCATTCATTTTTCCCGCTCCTACCTTCAGGTTTGCTGTATTGGTGAGACTGAATGCCAGAGATACTCATCTTTCTCATTACCCATAATGCCTTGTGCATTCTTGGTTTTAATAACAGGAAGCATTATCAAATAACATGCAATTCACTGTAGTTTAGTAACTGAAAGAAATATTATTTTTCCTCATACCAAGACAAACAAACAACTCAATCAGTTCCTTAGACAAAAAGGTCTGATAAAACTACACATTTTAAGAAGTACCCAGGCTGCCTGGGGGGGATATCTGGCTTATCAGATGGGGAAGAACACAAATAACTACAAATGGCGTCGCCTTCAGATACACTT
The DNA here is from genome assembly GCF_048594095.1 of Paramormyrops kingsleyae. Classification (NCBI taxonomy): domain Eukaryota; kingdom Metazoa; phylum Chordata; class Actinopteri; order Osteoglossiformes; family Mormyridae; genus Paramormyrops; species Paramormyrops kingsleyae. The sequence goes on from NC_132800.1 coordinate 9,822,509, forward strand.
CCTGTTTTCTGAGGGCATCACAGGCAACACACAGACTTAAAGAAGGACTTTAAGAGATCCGATTCTTCTTTGGCACCACAGCAGCATAGGTCACATCAGAGGGGGGGCATTCTGAGGGGGGAAAACACACTTATGATGAGAGATCATGGTCTCTGAAAGGGGGTCTCACAGGTAACTTTATGAACTTTAATAGAAATCCATCTGTCTCTGTCACAGAGCTGGTACATTGTTTCATCCTTCCATTCATTCTCCACCATTTATCCAGGTTGTGGTCGCAGCATCAGCAGTCCAAAATTCCCAGACCTGTCTCCCCAGCCACCTCCTACAGCTTCAATGGGGGACTCTGGTTGTGTTTGAGAACCATGACCACAGACTGGAGATGAGCTGAGCTACAGCACCATGGAGGTGCTGATCAGCATCCTGGCCGCTCCACAAAACACATGTAGACTCCATTATCCTTCTGAGTGTAATGAGCTGGTCCAGTGTTCCATGACCAGGATGGAATCCGCATTGTTTCTCCTGGATCTGAGGTTCAACTAATCGATGGAGCCTCTTCTCCAGCACCCTGGCATAAGCCTTCCCAGGCTGGCTGAAGTTGGAATACACCCTTCATTTACCCTTTCTTAAATATTGGGACCACCACCCCAGTCTACCAATCCACCTGTTCCCAGCTACAATGGAATACTGAAGCGGCATGTCAGCCAAGAAAACCCAGCAACATCCAGAGCCATCAGGAACTCAACATGAATCTCATACTGGAACCTTACCACTGAAGAGTTTTTTGACTATGTCACTGACCTCTGCCCTAGTGATGGGTGAGCCCTCTGAGCCCTCGGACTCTCCTTGCTTCAAGGATGGTCTATCAGTGGTATTTTGGAGGTCCTTAAAATGCTCCTTCTACTACCTGACTATATGCCTAGTTCAAGAATATTCCATGCCTGCTGCAAACTTCTTGGGCAAAACCCTGCTTTCCCCTCCTTAGTTCCCTGGTGGTTTGTCAGTATCTCTTTGAAGCTGACCCAAAGTCATTTTCCACACCTCCACTTCTCTCTTCACCCGACTGTCCAAGCCATACATTCACAGATCTGATGATTTCCTCCCAATGACACCCTTCCAGCTTTCACGTTTGTTACCCAAGCAAGACTTAAAGTTCCCCAGTAGGAGAACTGAGTCCGCAGAGAAGGTATGATGTTCCGTGAAGCACAGACAACAGTCAGAGCCCATCCCCCTACTCAAAGTCGAAGAGAGGCGGCCCTCTCATTAACAGGGGTGAACTGCAACACCCTGGCACCAAACTGGGGGGCTACGAGAAAACCCACACCTGTCTAATGCCTCTCACCCACAGCAACCTCCAGCACCTTCCCAGGTATTTCCTTTCAGAGCCCATGCTGTGCACTGAGGTGAACCTGACTATACCTGGACAGTATCTTTTGACCTTTCACACTATCTTAAGCTCCTTTCCCACGAGATAAATTATGTTCCATGTCCCTACAGCCAGTTTTAGTAACCAGGTTCTGTCTGCCAAGGTCCCTGCCTTCGACTGCCACCTGATTCACTTTGCCATGGTCTCCTATGACTCCTGCTACAGGTGGAGGCCCCACCAGAGAACAGTCCTATGTGGCTCAATCAGGCTGCGCCCAGGCAGCCCCATGGATGAAGGCTTGACCACCATGCATTCGCCAACAGGCTCCTCCCCCAGGTCTGGCACCAGGGTAGAGCTGAGGATTCTGGTTCCTTGTTTCTTCTTTCACAAGGGTCATTGGGAGTCTGGCCTCTCAGCTAAGACCAATTCACCTTGGAAGATTCTATCAGGGGCAGTTTCTGCTAACATCTCCTATAGGATCACTGGGACACACAAACCCCTCCACCGTGGAAAGGTGTAGATTTATCATTTCATGATTTATTTACACCCTAATTGATGGCTTTAGATTTCAGCAGTCTCATATTTGCTATTGTTCTACAGGTGAATCTTACCTTGCCTGTCCTGTAGATTGACTGAGCTGTATGTCACTTCATCCCCGGGGTCTACAGAGGGCTAGAGAACAAACAACCACTGTTACACTGTATAAATACAGAGAGGACACACACTGTAAATGGATACTGTAATCATTGAATATTCCCCATAAAATCTGGTAATAGAATGTGCTACATTAGTCATACTGCTTACATGACTGAGGTAATCAAAAAAACACTTGTTTTAACTAAAGGGAAACATTTTACTCAACTCACACTTTGTGGCGATAGTTTCTTAAAGACCATGCTGCTGTAGGTCAGCTCATCTCCAGGCTCTGTGGTCTGCGGAGATGAAACAACCACATACATTTGCATTTAGCCTTTTCCTAATTAAATTCATCCATTATAAACTGTCTCAGTTCTCTCATTTTTAATGGATTTTCACTGGAAATTGACTCCATAGAGTGTGTCCATGTTTTGTAATTGATTTAAAAACTAATGTGAGAGTTAAAATTGGACATTAATGCAACAAACACACAGAGCAGATGCAGGAATGGACACTCACAGGGTGGCTGGGTCTGTTTCTGTTACTGATCAGCGTTTCTGCAGAGACATGATGGTAAAGCTGAGCTTCATTCACACCAATGTGATCATGATCAATGCAAGCTTTGAGAACTAAAAGTATTATATGATTAATATTTTTTTAATCAAAATGAAACAATATCAATAATCAAATAATGTGGTTCAAATTCTGGAAATGTTTTAGATATTTCACTCACTGGTTCTTCTTCGCAGAATCCAGATAACCATGATAGTTGCCACAAGCAACAGAAGCAGCACCAACGTCAGCAGAAGGAGCATCTGACTGGAGAAGAACAAGTGAAGGAAAGTGAAGGTTTAAGACATGCAGAGGTTTTATGCAGGATCAATAACAGGTCTTTATTTATCAGACTTTGAATCTTGAATGTACAGATGTTAATTGAGTTTACAGAGAAATAAATAGGTTTGGCAGTTTACCTTGGTGACTGTATGATGTTCAGATTCTCATTTGTGGTGGAAGTCAAGGAACCAGAGGGACATGTGGTCCCAGCCCATCCTGTTGGGTGTTTTGTTTCTGAAGTTAAACCGTCTCTCAGCTGTGTGGCTGAAGTAAAACTTTCTGTCTGCTGTAAAGCTGTAGTCAGCACTCCCTGTTTGGGTAAAACTCCCATTGCTGTGGAAGACCAGGTCAAAACAACAGTCAAAGCATTTTAAATAACTTAAATCATACTTACACAATTTCATAATATACATGCTTAAAAATGAATCTACAATGAGTTACAATACTCAAAGTATAATAGGCCATAGGATGTCACTAGTGAGAATTTAACTATGTAACCATAACCATGTCATAGACAGTCTGTCCATAGTACATAATGTAATGATCAATAACAGACTGTGTCTGTTTACATATGTAACATGCAGAGGAGTTAATATAATCTGCAGTCCTTGACCTGCAGGCTAATTTAATAATTCACCTTCCATCACAATCAGCTGTAGATAGACACCATCATCTGCTGCCCCATGAATCTCCACAGCACACCAGTAAGTGTCAGAGTCCGTTTCCTGCAGGTTACTCATGGTCACATTAAAGACCAGGTGGGTGGGGTCATCACTGATTGACACTTTCCCTGCTGGCTGATTGGAGTCAGAACGTGCCAATGTGGAGCAGGAATTCCAGTTAGACCCTCTACACCAGTACTTCACATGGTGTTTATACTTCTGATCATAGTAACATGGGATGGTGACAGATCCTCCTCTCTCTGCAGATACCCAGCTTACAGTCCTCACACTCCGAGCAGCTGTGTGAACAGGAGAGAAATGAAGTACCGTTTGATTATTTTAGTACTGAAATATTGTACATTCCAACCCACAGTAACTGGCAAGAAAAGGTGTGAAATTTGTTAAAACATCTTACCTATAACCTCTATGTTCAGCTTTTGAGAGCCGTCCAACCCAAGTACTCCTCTAGTCTCTACAGCACACCAGTAGATACCAGTGTCACTTGTCTCCAAGTTCCTCATGATCACATGGAAAACATGCTGGGCAGGATAATCAGTGATTGACACTTTACTGGAGTTCTGTGGTGAGTCTGTGCGTGACATGATTGTACATGATTGCCCTCTACACCAGTATTTCACATGATCTTTAAACTTCTGATCATAGAAACATGGGATGGTGAGAGATTCTCCACTCTGTGCAGTTAAATAATTGAATGTCCTCACACTGTCACCACCTGCAGGGACATCATGGAAATCAGTGTTTACCAACTGCTCAATCACCAAGACATTCCTAGTCGATCGCAAAATCATCTACCAGAGAAGACCCACACCCCCACTGCAAAATCAATCATTATGACTCATTAGCTCACCAGATTATTCTTGGTGTCATGAGGGGGGCATATGCAGGCTATGTCCTCCCCCGATATGAGCCCCTGAAATGCCACCCACCAAGATACTGTCTTCTCTATTATTTTTCAATATCGTCCTTCGTCCTAAAACAAATCAGCTGCAGGGCCTCTGCCTGTCTGTCCGCCAGCTGGTCATTGCTCACAGGGCAGCTCCGGAGCAGCACTGGAGAGCAGTGATGTGCGAATCACAAACGGACTTGTCTTTTTGACCTGGTCTTTAAAGTGAACTGAACAAACCGATTTGCTGGCCAAAATGATTCAATATACTGTTCACGCATGCGGGGAATGCCTGCTAAGCCTCTGTGCCTGTGATCAGAAGGTTGCTGGTTCGAGCCCGGACTCAGCACATCTGCGGGTCCTTCAGCAGCAAGAGGTGGCTGCTCTTTGCGACCAGCTTGCGAAAAATAATTTCTCCATGGGGATCAATAAAATATTGATTATTATCAAGTTGGGGGAGGCATAAAAAATAATTTACCCACAGGGATCAATAAAGTATCTATTATTAAGTGCTGACGTTCGTGTCAGTCCATGTCGTGTCAGTCCATGTCGTGTCAGTCCATGTCAGCAATACGGGAAGCAGCCTATCATTAAACAGCATGAGAAACACAGCCATGACAACACCCAGCCATAGCAGGCACGCTTAAGTTCACCAAGCACCTCCCACTAACTGTACAGTTCCACTGACTTGAGATCAGCGACTACACTGACATCCTGCTCTGTCTGATCACAATGACCACCACTTGATCTGAGCGCCCCCACTGACCTGGAGTGCTGTTGCAGTTCAGAAGGATTCTCTGAACTAGAAGACCCACTGAATACAAGAGTCATCGAGTCCGGTCGTTTAGTGGTTCTTTGGTTCACCAGTTCATTTGGTTCACGTCATTCATTGAAACTTACGGTTCACTGGGTCTTTCGGTCATTCTCTGAGTCTATGGGCCCTGCGGGTTATTTGATTTATTGGTGCCTTTCTATAAGCTTGAACCAGTCCGGCCATTATCCTCTATTCTCTGTCATCAACACGTCATTTTCACCCAGAGAACTGCCGCTCACTGGATGTTTTTTTTCTTTTTTGGCAAATAGCACATTACAGACATACACTCACCTAAAGGATTATTAGGAACACCATACTAATACAGTGTTTGACCCCCTTTCGCCTTCAGAACTGCCTTAATTCTACGTGGCATTGATTCAACAAGGTGCTGAAAGCATTCTTTAGAAATGTTGGCCCATATTGATAGGATAGCATCTTGCAGTTGATGGAGATTTGTGGGATGCACATCCAGGGCACGAAGCTCCCGTTCCACCACATCCCAAAGATGCTCTATTGGGTTGAGATCTGGTGACTGTGGGGGCCATTGTAGTACAGTGAACTCATTGTCATGTTCAAGAAACCAATTTGAAATGATTCGAGCTTTGTGACATGGTGCATTATCCTGCTGGAAGTAGCCATCAGAGGATGGGTACATGGTGGTCATAAAGGGATGGTCATGGTCAGAAACAATGCTCAGGTAGGTCGTGGCATTTAAACGATGCCCAATTGGCACTAAGGGGCCTAAAGTGTGCCAAGAAAACATCCCCCACACAATTACACCACCACCACCAGCCTGCACAGTGGTAACAAGGCATGATGGATCCATGTTCTCATTCTGTTTACGCCAAATTCTGACTCTACCATTTGAATGTCTCAACAGAAATCGAGACTCATCAGACCAGGCAACATTTTTCCAGTCTTCAACTGTCCAATTTTGGTGAGCTCGTGCAAATTGTAGCCTCTTTTTCCTATTTGTAGTGGAGATGAGTGGTACCCGGTGGGGTCTTCTGCTGTTGTAGCCCATCCGCCTCAAGGTTGTGCGTGTTGTGGCTTCACAAATGCTTTGCTGCATACCTCGGTTGTAACGAGTGGTTATTTCAGTCAAAGTTGCTCTTCTGTCAGCTTGAATCATTCGGCCCATTCTCCTCTGACCTCTAGCATCAACAAGGCATTTTCGCCCACAGGACTGCCGCATACTGGATGGTTTTCCCTTTGCACACCATTCTTTGTAAACCCTAGAAATGGTTGTGCATGAAAATCCCAGTAACTGAGCAGATTGTGAAATACTCAGACCGGCCCGTCTGGCACCAACAACCATGCCACGCTCAAAATTGCTTAAATCACCTTTCTTTCCCATTCTGACATTCAGTTTGGAGTTCAGGAGATTGTCTTGACCAGGACCACACCCCTAAATGCATTGAAGCAACTGCCATGTGATTGGTTGATTAGATAATTGCATTAATGGGAAATTGAACAGGTGTTCCTAATAATCCTTTAGGTGAGTGTATGTGCTGTCAATATGTCAACTAGCATAAGTGCAGCAAGGCTGAGCTTCTAATAAATGCACAGCTACAAATGTCAGCAGTATTGGATCAGGAGCTACACAGCAACTACCTGTATACTTCTACACAACAACTTCTAACAAAGCAAATATTATACAGAGCAACTTATCACATACCAGCAACATTAGTAAGTATCAAGTAATAACAGCCAGTGATGACACTGAACAATAAATGATGCCAAGCAAGAACACAGGGAAATAAAGAAATACAAAATGTAATATATTAAATAGAAAATTAATTTATATTAATGTTCTCTATTCTTTCTCTAAACAAAGACACCAACCTGAAAATGTAAACTGATATAATTAGGCATTGTTCCTCTTTTATGGTCCTTTCTGGTGAATTTGTGAATATTGCATAATAGTGAATGTTTCTGTCTTACCTGGCAGCCTAATGAAGAAGACGTGGAGGAGGAAGAGGAGAGGAACCATGACTGAGTCTGTCAGAGACCCCAGCCCTCTGAAGACTGGCTCTCTCTTCCTGGTCCACTCTGATACCACTGATATCCTCTAAAGTCTCTGTTCTCAGAAGAAAAAAGGTGCAACACATGCGCACAGTAACATGCAGCAAATGCGCAGACACTGTGTCATGCGACATGTTCTGTTAAAATAGTCACTGCACATCATTAAGGAGGCTTTATGGAGGGACGCGGTATAACTAAACATGAAAAGGGGAAGCAAATGACCTCAGTGATGCAGTATGTTAGAAATGGCCACCATCTTATCACACAACAGGGCCTCTGTGGATTATCATGAATTCTGTGGTGAAACTGAACCTACAAGACTAAGTCCCATCACTGGAAACATCTGCAACATGGGGGATGGACGTCAGGAGCAAGACAAGTACTGTGGCAGCAGGCAGGCCGCAAACAAGGAAATATTTGCAAAGTACAGCAGCCTCATGCAGAGCAGAATATCATCAACGGCCACTGAGAGTCCATCAGAACAGCAGAACAATAAGACACATTGAGAACTTTCAGGTGTTTGTTTTGGAGCGAGCTAATGGTGTAGTGAAGCTTGCTGAGCGTGTCGTTAGCATTAGCGATTGGGGACTATAAACAGCCATGATAAACACTGCAGTAAATTTTCATAACAGATAATGTGGTCGGCATTTTATTTATTTTATTCCTCGGTTTTTTCCCGACAGGGAATTCTGATCAGCGTGGCAGGGCTGCGATCTAATGAGTTGGTAGTTTCTGATATGTTGTTGTTAAGCTAGATTTCAGTCAGTAGAAGGACACAACAGTTCATCATTTCCCAATAAATGTTGTTTTTCAATTCATTTCAATGTCCAGTAAGCGTGCATTAGCCAGGATTAGTGATGGAATAGCCGGTCTGGGCTCATTAGCCTTTAGCTTAGCTATTAGGCCGCCCCACTCACCCCTCCTCTGCTTCTGAGTAAACCGCTTCCTCTTTCCTCTGTGTAGTTACAGCCAGTTATGCCAGACCGCTGCTGCTGGGCCTGGTGTTCTTAGGAGCTGCAATCTATCAGGCTCAGCTCTCAGCGTCGGAACCAGTGGAGTGTGTCAGTTGTTGTTTTCAGAAGTTTAGATAAACTATACTTCCTTGGTCTGATTGCACTGGAGGTGCTGAATATATCCATTATCGGGCTAGTTTCCCTAAAAGTGTAGCTGAGTCTTTGAATCTTCCTGTTTGGGTCACAGGTCTCAGTGGGTTTTTGCATCGACCGTGTAACCCTGCTTCTACCTGCTGGCCCAGAAATGTTCTAACATAAATAGTAAATGAAGCCCCTTTTAAGCACATTGAAGCTGTAAAGTTGTATAGTGCCTCAGTGGGGAGCAGTCTCCTCTCACACGCTGGTCTCTGAGTGTGCAGCTTGCAAGTCCTCCCATGCAGGTTTCCTCTGTGAGAGAAAACTGGGCAGAAGGTATATTTTTCATAACTAGGTTTTAGATAAACTGCTTTTGGGATGTATTTTTATATTGTTGCAAGAACGGCTGGGTGACAGACAGCTGACACTCAGACAGGTTAAAAGAGAACTGAGGTTTGAGTTAAGTGTCAGACTCATGTTTTGGTTACAAGAAATGCAGACTGGGGGACAAAGGCGTGAACATCGAGCGCAAGTAGCAGACATGGCAGGAACAGCACAAAGACAGAGACCATGCAAAAGCGTAGCAACATGTGCAACCCTGCACTGCCTGTGATTGGCTCCAGACCTCCCATGTCACCCTGACCAGGATTACTGGCCTTTACTGGAAATTGATGGACATTAAAAAACAAACATTCTTGTGATTCCATAACATATATTCATCACCAGGTCTAAGTATTATATTATAACATTTGTTGCCGACCTTAAACAGAGCCAAGAGACACAATGATGTGTCTAAGAAACAGGAATTTATTTGGCGATTAGGGGAGATGGATTAACAGAAGCAGGACAGCATGATGCAAGGAAAACAGCCAAAATGTAGCTTACATATCACTTTGCTATTAAACGGACAATAACAAATATGGACAGTTAATCATTCTCACTCTTGGGGTTGGTTAACAGAGTTCATGGACAAACATTCATTATTGAGAAAGAGATAAAGGTAGAATTTCAGGGATTGTTGTTTAAGACTCTGAGCATGTGCAGAGGAGGAGAGAATGAGGGCAGGACCCCAAAGGGGGCGCCGAAGGGCAGGAGGGCGTCTCACTCGGGGCCCCGGATTTCAGGAAGTGTCTGTCACAGCTGGAGGCGGGATCAGAAGGGGCGTCAGTGCGGTCAGAGCCCCGTCCTAAGGAGCTGTCACTGCTACTGCCCTCCCTAGGAGAGAGACCCCAGTGATCACTGCCCTGTTAGGGGGAAGAGAGAGAATAACATCCTGGGATATAAACCGAGGCTCAAGTCACTGCATCAGTAAATACACTGGTCTATACACACTTTTCTCTTATTTTCTTTTCCAGTTTATTAAGACCCAGCATTTGTCAGAACTTACTCTGGTTTCTCCAGGTGATGATGGCCACTCCGGTACACAGCAGGTAGACCAGACCAACAGCAGCGTGAAGCAGAAAGTGCCAAGTGTGGTCTCTGATGGATAAACAAGCAAAGAACATGCATTCAGTGGAAACTTTATCCACCTTTTGCCTGAGAACAGTCTGACTTGATCCTGGCATGGATTCCAGAAGGTGCTTGAAACATTCCTCTCTCCACATCTGGCACCAGCAATCAGAACATGCTGAAAAATGCTTAGGTCTCACATTGTGCTCATTTTATTGTTCAGAAAGATTAAGAGGACGTCTTTCCCCTGCTTCTATGGATAATATACAGAGCTGTAGTCACAGTGTTTGCTGTGTGCAGGGGCAGGCTGGTTGCATTAACAAGCAAATACAGGGTTATGTCCCCCTAATAATGCAGAAAGCAAACACATATGGAAATGCACAGTCAGGGGGTGGCTGGATTGTTTTCTGTTACTGACCCACATTTCTGCTGAATGGTGAAAGTAAAGCTGAGTGTCGCTGTCATCTGTGTTGATTATTACAAGTTTGTGAGCTAACAGCACTATATGTTTACATTTAATTTATTATAAAAATGTGAATTATCTGTAAGCTATCAGTAATAAAAAGAATATCCTTCACAATACCATTAACTTGTCTGATTATGTTAAGATTAGTCTGGCTCACTGGTTCTGCTGGTTCTGCAGAATCCAGATAATCATGACAGTGGCCAAAAGCAACAGAAGCAGCACCAATATCAGCAGAAGGAGCATTTGACTGGAGAAGAACAAGAGAAGGAAAGTGAAGGTTTAAGACATGCAGGGTTTCATGCAGGATCAATAACAGGTTTTTATTTATCAGACTTTGATTAACAAGTGTACAGAGAAAGAAATGGGTTTGGCAGTTTACCTTGGTGACTGTATGGTGTTCAGATTCTCATTAGTGGTGGAAGTCAAGGCACCAGAGGGATACATGGTCACAGCCCATCCTGTTGGATGTTTTCTTGCTGAAGTAATACTTTCTGTCTGCTGTAAAGCTGTAGTCAGCTCTCCCTGTTTGGGTGAAACTGCTGTTGCTGTGGAAGACCAGGTCAAAACAACAATCAAAACATTTGAAATTACTTAAATCAAACTTACTCAATTTCACAATATACATGTAAATATGAATGAATTTACAACAAGTTAAAATTATCAAAGTAAAATACACTAAAAGAACCTTGGATGTCACTAGTGAGAATTTAACTATGTAACCATAAACATGTCATAGGCAGTCTGTCCATAGTACATAATGTAATGATCAATAACAGACTGTGTCTGTTTACATATGTAACATACCGAGAAGTTAATATATCTGCAGTCCTTGACCTGCAGGCTAATTTAATAATTCACCTTCCATCACAATCAGCTGTAGACAGAGACCATCATCTGCTGCCCCATGAATCTCCACAGCACACCAGTAAGTGTCAGAGTCCTTTTCCTGCAGGTTCCTCATGGTCACATTAAAGACCAGGTGGGTGGGGTCATCACTGAGTGACACTTTCCCGTCTGGTTGCTGGGAGTCAGAACGTGCCAATGAGGAGCAGGAATTCCAGTTAGACCCTCTACACCAGTACTTCACATGGTGTTTATACTTCTGATCATAGTAACATGGGATGGTGACAGATCCTCCTCTCTCTGCAGATACCCAGCTTACAGTCCTCACACTCCGAGCATCTGTGTGAATAGGAGAGAAACGAAGTACTGTTTGCTTATTTTAGTATTCAAATGCTGTACATTCCAATCTACTGATATTAGCAAGAAAATGTGTGAAATTTGTTAAAACATCTTACCTTTAACCTTTATTATCAGATCCTGAGAGTCGTCCATCTCACCAAAACCACCAATCTCTACAGCACACCAGTAGATACCAGTGTCATTTGTCTTCAGATTCCTCATGATCACATGGAAAACTAGCTTGGCCGGACTATCAGTGATTGACACTTTACTGGAGCTCTGTGGTGAGTCTGTGCGTGCCATGATTGTACAGGAGTTCCATAATTGCCCTTTACACCAGTATTTCACATGATCTGTATACTTCTGATCATAGAAACATGGGATGGTGAGAGATTCTCCACTCTGTGCAGTTAAATACCCGAACGTCCACACACTGTCACCACCTGCAGGGACATCATGGAAATCAGTGTTTTCCAACTGGTTGATCTTTGTGGGCTCTTCAAATTATTCTCTTTCAAACAGTCGCTCACAGTGTAAAATTGACATCACTGATGTAAATGGTGCGCTGTCATTCACAGCCACTGGCACAGGGTCAGTGTCATGGGGGAGCATACGCAGGTAATGCCCCCCCTCCTCAAATGCCACCCACCAAGGTACATTGACTATTCTGTTATTTTTCAATGAAATCATTCATCCTAAAACTAATAAGCTGCAGGGCCTCTGCTTGCCTGTCCGCTGGCCGGTCAGTGCTCACAGGGCAGCTCTGGAGCAGCACTGGAGAAACAGGGAGACACTGTAATTCCCATTACTCCCAGAGAAACCCTCTAGAGAGCGCCACTGCCCCAAGGAATAAAGCTGTGGCACTTTGAAATGACACATAAGAACATAAGAACTATACAAACGAGAGGAGGCCATTCGGCCCATCAAGCTCACTTGGGGATAACTTAACTAATAGCTCAGAGTTGTTAAAATCTTATCTAGCTCTGATTTAAAGGAACCCAAGGATTCAGCTTGCACTACGTTATCAGGAAGACTATTCCATACTCTGACTACACGCTGTGTAAAGAAGTGCTTCCTTAAATCCAGTTTGAAATGTGCATCCTTTTAGACTTTATTGCTTTTAAATGCAAACATTTGAAGCATTCAAGTGGTTTTATTTCGATGTCTTCTCTAGACCGGGCCTGAGCGTCACCGGACCAGCAGCATTTTCACATCCCATGAAAGCTACAGGATGCTTGTTCTCCTTCTTGCATGCCTACGTGGAAGCAGCAGTTGTATTTAACACAGATTATTGATGTAGAGTATTCAGAAACTGTTTCATCAAAGTTATATGAAAGCATGTCTCAGAAAAAAGGATGTCCTGATTCCACATTAGCATATTAGCATTATGTGCAGATAAAAAACTGTGCTCGTGCTTTTTAAATGAAGCAGGAAGGTAACAATAGGCTTACAGAACAGTTAGTGACTGAAATACCTATAAAAAAATGTTTCTGAATCAGTGGGCTGTTTGCATTGTATACATGAGACACTGTTATTGCAAGTTCAATAAATGATGAAGTTCAGCACATGAGTAAACTAAAGTCAACAGCTATGGTATACATACACTTATTAGACAGCTTTATTAGGTACACCTTGCTAGTACTGGGTTAGACTCCCTTTTGCCTTCAGAACTGCCTTAATTGTTTGTGGCTCAGATTCACCAGGGTGCTTGAAACATCCCTCAGAGACTTTGGTCCATGTTGACATGATCGCATCAGTTACTGAGATTTGTCAGCTACACCTTCAAAATGTGAATCTCCCATTCCATCATATCTCATAGGTACTTTACTATAAGACTGACATCTGGTGACTGTGGAGGCTATTTGAGGACAAGTCACTGTCATGTTGAAGAATCAGTCTGAGACAATATGAGCTTTGTGACATGGTGTGTTATCCTCTTAGAAGTAGCTATTACAAGCTGGGTACACTATGGTCACAAAGGGATGGACATGGTCAGCAACAATACTCAGGTAGACTGTGGCATTTAAATGATGTTCAATTGGTACCAAGTGGCAAAATCTATGCAATGAAAATATCCGCCACACCATTGGACCATCACCACCAGCAGCCTTAATTGTACAATAATACAAGGCAAGATTAATCCATTCTTTCATGTTCCTTGCAGCAAATTCTGACTCTACCATCTGCCCATCCAAAATTTCTAATTGCCCCCCCAGCCTGATCAGTCTAGATCCAGGCCTGATCTAAAATACTCTTCAATTGGTACTAATCTACTAATCTATGGCACAAAAATTTCCTTACACCATTAGACCACCAGCAGCCTTAGTTGGATACTGAAACAATGTTGTTCATGCCAAATTCAGACTCTACTATTTGAATGTCAAAGCAGAAACTGAGACTCATTTAACCAGCAAAATTGTTCATCCAAATTTCTATTTTGGTGACCCTGTGTCCACAGTAGCCTCTGTTTCCTGTTCTTAGCTGACAGGAGTGGCACCCAGTCCGGTCTTCTGCTGCTGTAGCCCATCTGCTTCAAGGTTCCTGTTGTGCGTTCAGAGACGATCTTCTGCATACCTTGGTTGTAACGAGTGGTTATTGGAGTTGCTGTTGTCTTACTATCAGCTCTGTGAATTTTATCTGGATTTTGGTTTAATCTTTTTTAAGCCCATTCTGTATAAACCCTTGGAATGGTTGTTTGTGAGAATCTCAGTAGATCAGCAGTTTCTGAAATACTCAAACCAGCCCGTCTGACACCAACAACCCTGCCACCTTCCAAGTCACATAACACACCTTTCTTCCTAATTCTGGTGTTTGATGTGAACATTAACTGAAGCTGCCGACCTGTATCTGCATGTTTTTATACATTACATACATTGTATCCAGTTTATACATTGTGCTGCTCACTTGATTGGCTGTGATTCTTCAATGTGTAAACAATTTAATGTCGTCTTACAATATTCATGTTTTAAGCTGTTTCATTATAGTTACTAATTACTGACTCACATACCTCCTGCAGACTAGCAACAAATGCATTTACTTACTTCACAGACACTTTGCTCCAAAGCGACATTCAAGTAAAGCAAATATCACATTGCCAACATACACACTGTCAGTAAGTCAACTAGACATACACCCTAACCCTAACCCTAACCTGTAAGTGCAGCTAGGCTGAGTTTCCAGTAAATGCCTGGGTACAAGTGTAAGTAGCATTGGAGCAGGAGCTACACAACAACTATACTTCTACACAACAACTTCTAACGAAGCAAACATTATAAAGAGCAACTTATCACATAACAGCAACACTAGTAAGTATCAAGTAATAACAGCCAGTGATGACACTGAACAATAAATGATGCCAAGCAAGAACACAGGCAAATGAAAAATACACAATGTAATATATTAAATAGAAATTTAATAAAAATTGATGTTGTCTGTTCTTTGTCTAAACAAAGACACCAACCTGAAAATGTAAACTGATATAATTAGGCATTGTTCTTCTTTTATGGTCCTTTCTGGTGAACTTATCAACATTGTGTAATGGTGAATATTTCTCTCTTACCTGGCAACCTAATGAAGACGATGTGGAGGAGGAAGATCAGAGGAGCCATGACTGACTCTGTCAGAGACCCCAGCCCTCTGAAGACTGGCTCTCTCTTCCTGGTCCACTCTGATACCACTGATATCCTTTAATGTCTCTGTTCTCAGAAGAAAAAAAAAGGTGCAACACATGCGCACAGTAACACGCTGCAAATGCACAGACACTGTGTGATGTCACTGCATATGATTAAAGAGGGAGGGTGTGTGATGCAACATGTTCTATTAAAATAGTCACTGCACATCATTAAAGAGGTTCTATGGAGGGACATTTTGTAACTAAAAATGAAACGGAGAAGGAAATGACCTCAGTGAAGCAGTATGTCAGAAATGGCCACCATCTTATCACACAACAGGACCTCTGTGGATTATCATGAACTTTGTGGAGAAACTGAACCTACAAGACTAAGTCCCATCACTGGAAACATCTGCAACATGGGGGATGGACGTCAGGAGAAGGTAAGTATTCAGCAACCATAATGAGTAATCAGAAGCAGAAACCAGGACAAGAAAAGAGGTCTCATACCAAGAGACACAGAGCAACATCAAAATAAAAAGTCAAGACACAGGGCATAGGACAGAGCAGAGAGATCAAAAGCAGGAAAATCAACAAGACAAGAGCCCCCAACAAGTCTGGTTACTCAAACATACAGGAATTTAAGATTGGGCACCAAATCCTGCAGCCAAGCTGGTCACAGAACCAGTGAAGCTTATTAGCTGAGAGCACTTCCTGTTTGGGTCATAGGTTGCAGAGAATGTTCACATCCACCATGTAGCCCTGTCTCCAACTTGTGGCCAAGAGATGTCATAACACAACAATAAATAAAGTCCCTTTTTACCTCTCTGCAGCATAAAGTTATATAGCATCTCATTGAGTATCACTGTTCTGCACCACTGGTCTCTATGTCTGGAGTTTGCAGGCTTCCCCCCCCCCCACAAACATTGTTGTAATCCCAGGATTAAGTATCATATTGTAACATTTGTTCCCAACGTCAAACAGCTACGAGTGACAAGGATGTGAGGAAGGAACAAGGATTTATTTGGGGATTAGTGGGTAAATTGATTAACAGAAGCAGGACAGTATAATGAAAAACAACAGGCAACATCTCCTCATTGTGCATCTTGCACAGAGTTTAATTATCTGACCACTGGATGCCAGGCACCAGTGGGGAGGTGACAGTAACTGCAGGCTGTCCGAGTATAACAAGGAGTTGATGTCATATTCCAGCCACTCTTTATTATGCAAAAAGCAGACGCTCAGCCACTGTTGTAATTACTATTGGCCTCAACGGGACCAAATGTACAAAAAAGTTGGTACCACAAATAATACTTTTAACATCGGTATGCGCATGATGTCACAGCAGGTAGAAGTCACTGTGCTCATACCCACTGAGTGGCAAAAAGTCTGAGTGGCAGCATTAGCATTTAGCTTGAATGCTGCAAAAAAACACATCTAAAATGGGAAAGAGCTGTTGTGTGATTGATTGTACAAATAGATTTAACAAGAAATAGGAGCTTTCTTTGTACAGACTGCCAAAAACTAAATAAGTCTTTATTGGACATGGATGGGTCACATATGGTTGATACCAGGACCTCAAGGGGGCGCCGAAGGGCAGGAGGGCGTCTCACTCGGGGCCCCGGATTTCAGGAAGTGTCTGTCACAGCTGGAGGCGGGATCAGAAGGGGCGTCAGTGCAGTCAGAGCCCCGTCCTAAGGAGCTGTCACTGCTGCTGCCCTCCCTAGGAGAGAGACCCCAGTGATCACTGCCCTGTTAGGGGGAAGAGAGAGAATCACATCCTGGGATATAAACTGAGGCCCAAGTCACTGCACCAGCATATATGTCTGAATACACTTTTTTCTTATTTGCTTTTCCAGTTTATTAAGACCCAGCATTTATCAGAACTTACTGTGGTTTCTCCAGGTGATAATGGCCACTCCGGTACACAGCAGGTAGACCAGACCAACAGCAGCGTGAAGCAGAAAGTGCCAAGTGTGGTCTCTGATGGATAAGCAAGCAAAGAACATGCATTCAGTGGAAACTTTATCCACCTTTTGCCTGAGAACAGCCTGACTTGATCCTGGCATGGATTCCAGAAGGTGTTTGAAACATTCCTCTCTCCACATCTGGCACCAGCAATCAGAACATGCTGAAAAATGCTTAGGTCTCACATTGTGCTCATTTTATTGTTCAGAAAGATTAAGAGGACGTCTTTGCCCTGCTTCTATGGATAATATACAGAGCTGTAGTCACAGTGTTTGCTGTGTGCAGGGGCAGGCTGGTTGCATTAACAAGCAAATACAGGGTTATGTCCCCCTAATAATGCAGAAAGCAAACACATATGGAAATGCACAGTCAGCGGGTGGCTGGATTGTTTTCTGTTACTGACCCACATTTCTGCTGAATGGTGAAAGTTAAGCTGAGTGTCGCTGTCATCTGTGTTGATTATTACAAGTTTGTGAGCTAACAGCCCTATATGTTTAAATTTAATTTATTATAAAAAATGTGAATTATCTGTAAGCTAGCAGTAATAAAAAGAATGTCCTTCACAATACCATTAACTTGTTTGATTATGTTAAGATTAGTCTGGCTCACTGGTTCTGCTGGTTCTGCAGAATCCAGATAATCATGACAGTGGCCAAAAGCAACAGAAGCAGCACCAATATCAGCAGAAGGAGCATATGACTGGAGAAGAACAAGAGAAGGAAAGTGAAGGTTTAAGACATGCAGGGTTTCATGCAGGATCAATAACAGGATTTTATTTATCAGACTTTGATTAACAAGTGTACAGAGAAAGAAATGGGTTTGGCAGTTTACCTTGATGACTGTATGGTGTTCAGATTCTCATTTGTGGTGGAAGTCAAGGCACCAGAGGGATACATGGTCACAGCCCATCCTGTTGGGTGTTTTGTTGCTGAAGTAAAACTTTCTGTCTGCTGTAAAGCTGTAGTCAGCTCTCCCTGTTTGGCTGAAACTGCTGTTGCTGTGGAAGACCAGGTCAAAACAACAGTCAAAGCATTTTAAATTACTTAAATCAAACTTACTCAATTTCACAATATACATGTAAATATGAATGAATTTACAACAAGTTAAAATTATCAAAGTAAAATACACTAAAAGAACCTTGGATGTCACTAGTGAGAATTTAACTATGTAACCATAACCATGTCATAGGCAGTCTGTCCATAGTACATAATGTAATGATCAATAACAGACTGTGTCTGTTTACATATGTAACATACCGAGAAGTTAATATATCTGCAGTCCTTGACCTGCAGGCTAATTTAATAATTCACCTTAAATCACAATCAGCTGTAGATAGACACCATCATCTGCTACCCCATGAATCTCCACAGCACACCAGTAAGTGTCAGAGTCCTTTTCCTGCAGGTTCCTCATGGTCACATTAAAGACCAGGTGGGTGGGGTCATCAATGATTGACACTTTCCCTGCTGGCTGATTGTAGTCAGAACGTGTCAGTATGGAGCAGGAATTCGAATCACGCCCTCTACACCAGTGCTTCACATGGTGTTTATACTTCTGATCATAGTAACATGGGATGGTGACAGATCCTCCTCTCTCTGCAGATACCCAGCTTACAGTCCTCACACTCCGAGCATCTGTGTGAATAGGAGAGAAACAAAGTACTGTTTGCTTATTTTAGTATTCAAATGCTGTACATTCCAATCTACTGATATTAGCAAGAAAATGTGTGAAATTTGTTAAAACATCCTACCTTTAACCTCTATTATCAGATCCTGAGAGTCATCTATCTCGCCAACTCCACCAATCTCTACAGCACACCAGTAGATACCAGTGTCACTTGTCTTCAGGTTCCTCATGATCACATTGAAAACTAACTGGGCGGGACTATCAGTGATTGACACTTTCCTGGAGCTCTGTGGTGAGTCTGTGCGTGCCATGAATGTACAGGAGGACCATAATTGCCCTCTACACCAGTATTTCACATGGTCTTTATACTTCTGATCATAGAAACATGGGATGGTGAGAGATTCTCCACTCTGTGCTGTTAAATACTCGAACGTCCACACACTGTCACCACCTGCAGGGACATCATGCAAATCAGTGTTTACCAACTGGTTGATCTTTGTGGGCTCCTCAAATTATTCTCTTTCAAACAGTCGCTCACAGTGTAAAATTGACACCACTGATTTTATGGTTACATGATGGTGGACTGTCATTCACAGCCACTGGCACAGGGTCAGTGTCATGGGGGAGCATACGCAGGTAATGCCCCCCCTCCTCAAATGCCACCCACCAAGGTACATTGACTATTCTGTTATTTTTCAATGAAATCATTCATCCTAAAGCAAATCAGCTGCAGGGCCTCTGCCTGCCTGTCCGCTGGCCAGTCAGTGCTCACAGGGCAGCTCTGGAGCAGCACTGGAGAAACAGGGAGACACTGTAATTCCCATTACTCCCAGAGAAACCCTCTAGAGAGCGCCACTGCCCCAAGGAATAAAGGTGTGGCACTTTGAAATGACACAGATTATTGATGTAGAGTATTCAGAAACTGTTTCACCAAAGTTATATGAAAGCATGCCTCAGAAAAAAGGATGTACTGATTCCACATTAGCATATTAGCATTATGTGCAGGTAAAATACTGTGCTTGTGCCTTTTAAATGGAGCAGGAAGGTAACAATAGGCTTACAGCACAGTTAGTGACTGAACGATATGGTATAGCTGTTTACCTATAAAAAAATGTTTCTGAATCAGTGGGCTGTTTGCATTGTATACATGAGACACTGTTATTGCAAGTTCAATAAATGATGAAGTTCAGCACATGAGTAAACTAAAGTCAAAAGCTATGGTATACATACACTTATTAGACAACTTTATTAGGTACACCTTGCTAGTACTGGGTTGGACTCCCTTTCGCCTTCAGAACTGCCTTAATTGTTTGTGGCTCAGATTCACCAGGGTGCTTGAAACATCCCTCAGAGACTTTGGTCCATGTTGACATGATCGCATCAGTTACTGACATTTGTCAGCTACACCTTCAAAATGTGAATCTCCCATTCCATCATATCTCATAGGTACTTTACTATAAGACTGACATCTGGTGACTGTGGAGGCTATTTGAGGACAAGTCACTGCCATGTTGAAGAATCAGTCTGAGACAATATGAGCTTTGTGACATGGTGTGTTATCCTCTTAGAAGTAGCTATTACAAGCTGGGTACACTATGGTCACAAAGGGATGGACATGGTCAGCAACAATACTCAGGTAGACTGTGGCATTTAAATGATGTTCAATTGGTACCAAGTGGCAAAATCTATGCAATGAAAATATCCGCCACACCATTGGACCATCACCACCAGCCTTAATTGTTGATACAAGGCAAGATGGATCCATCCTTTCATATTGTTTACAGCAAATTCTGACTTTACCATCTGAATGTCGTAGCAGAAATCGAGACTCATTTGACAAGCAAATTGTTCTTCCAATGTTCTATTTTGGTGAGCCTGTGACCTCTGTAGCCTTGGTTTCCAGTTCTTAGCTGACAGGAATGGCACCTGGTGTGGTCTTCTGCTGCTGTAGCCCAATTGCTTCAAGGTTCAAGGTGTTTTGCCTTCAGAGATGCTCCTTTGCATGCCTTGGCTGTAAATAGTGCTTGAATTACTGTTGCCTTTTTATCAGGTTGAACCAATCTGGCCATTTTTCTCTGACCTCTGCCATCAATTCATTTTTGTCCAGAGAACCGCCGCTCACTGGATGATTTTTCTTTTTCGACCCATTATCTGTAAACCCTTGAGATGATTGTGTTGCAAATCTCAATAGATCAGCAGTTTCTGAAACACTCAAACCAGCAACAACCCAACACTCAAGCTGGCTGACAGCAACAACCATACCACCTTCAAAGTTACATAATGCAGCTTTCTTCCTCATTCTGGTGTTTGATGTGAACATTAACTGAAGCTGCCGACCGGTATCTGTGTGTTTTTATACATTGCATACATGTTAAACATTGTGCTGCTCACTTGATTGGCTGATTTTCTTCAACAAGCAGTTAAACAGGTGTAGCAAATAAAGTAGCCAGTGAGTATACATTAAACAATTATGCATACGCTTTGTCTGCCAAGCATCACATAATCACAACTGAGACGATGGTTCTTCTCTCTCTCTCGCTGTGGGATTTCAACATTCAACATTTTAATACATGTTAAATAATAACATGGTCCCAGCTGTTTGAGTACAAGAATTTTTATAAATAAATGACAAATATCAACTCTAAACACAAAAAGCAACTAGTTGTAACTATTTGCATGGACATTTCTGAGTAGAAAACAAAAAAATTAAGGTAGAGCAACTTTATTTGAATGTTGAGGTAACTTAATATTTCCATGAAATATTACAGTAGGTATTACATGACTTGATTAAGGTACACATAGGCTGATATTTGGTGCCCGAGCTGAAACTGTTCTGGGTCAGAACAGGGCCACCAACATGTCTGCATCTGGCTTTGTGCTGGCCCATGTGTGGGCCACCTCTGGCAAACCAGATCTGGGCCATCAAGGGGCCGTCATTCATTGCGGTGTGTGGACCAGATCCGGGCCTTACCAATTTTGCTATGTGGGCAAGTCTTGGCTA
Source organism: Paramormyrops kingsleyae (assembly GCF_048594095.1). NCBI lineage: Eukaryota > Metazoa > Chordata > Actinopteri > Osteoglossiformes > Mormyridae > Paramormyrops > Paramormyrops kingsleyae. Next base: position 9,844,137 of record NC_132800.1, read on the forward strand.
CATGAAGATGACTAAATGGTGTAGTTGCAACATTCAGTTGGATAAATAAATAAGAAAAAGCTAACTCATGCCACTATTTCTGGCTCCTTTCACTGAATATGTAGCAACTTTCATGTGTATGAATGAGCCATTGTCACCTGGCCACGTCCCTACCTCCCTTTTATGGCTCTGACGGGGAAGTATCTGGATCGCGTTTCATCGTTGCGCTGTTCATGAAATTACCATGCAAATGCGATTTGAATACACGCTAATGCGGCTATTCATAATGTGAATAGCGATCTTCGGGTGAGAGCGGTATTACACGCCCCCGATGCAGGTAAAACAAAGTAAGATGACATGGTTTACTTTTTTGCCGATTTAACTTAATTTTAAAAACTTTAATACTTCCGACAATAGACGTTTTGAAAAGGAGACAGATTATGGATTTAGCTAGTGTTTTTTTCATGCTGGCTGGAGGAGCTAAGACAGTATGACTTTGAAATCGAGCACAGGATAGGGAAACGACACTCTAATGCAGATGCACTGTCAAGGTGGGATGATGAAAACTGGGACCAATGCAACTGTTACCAGGCAGGAAAATAATTGACAGACCTGCCATGTCGAGGCTGTAGCTATTCCAGTAGGCTCCATGAGCAGTGGGAAAGATTCAAAGAAGATGTTGACGATGTTGTGCCCCTAGGAGTAAGGTGTATTGTAATGGGAGAAGGTGCATGCAACGCAGATGGGCAGGGACGAGCAAAGGACCAGCCAAGACATTCACAAGGGAATGGCTAGAGCCATTCAGATGTGAAGAGTTAATACAGGAAAGGAAATCAGATCCTGTCTTGTCTATTCTACACAAATGGACAAAAGCAACAACAGCGGACAATAACAATCAATATGATTACCTAATTTTCTCAGCAAAAAAGTACAATATTAACAACAAAATACTTGACTTTTCATGTGCTTTAGATTAGTTGCACAAAAAGTGAAGAAATACCAGTCCTTACCTGGTAACACTATAAAAACGATGAAGAGGAGAGGAGCCATGTCTGGGGTGTCGATTGTGGCCTTTAGCTGTATCTGTTTCTATCCATCTGTAATAAAGTGACTGTCTGTCCTCATTCTGAATGTGTCAGTGCATTAAAGAGGGGGCCTGACAGAGAGGGAAGGGAGGAGATCACACACACACACACACACACACACACACAGACACACACGCACAGAGAGCATCAACCACAAACACAGACAGACACACACACACACGCACACAGACACACACACACACACATGGAGCATCAGCCACAACCACCCCAAATCAGCTGCAACTATTTTCAGTTTCTCAGCAGTTTCTGCATCTTTCATATGAGTCGTCATGAAGGGTCTGTAGAGTAGTGGCAGACATGTTTGCTGTTATCTCTGCTCCTTTGCACAAGACACTACTGTTACATGATAGCTAACAACTTTTATGTAATCTTGCAAAATATTTTTAAGTTATAAGAGGCAGTTTTGATATTGCTACTAGAAACCACATTCCTGCAGAATCCCAAATCATCATAATTTAATTCACTGTAACTAATTAGCTGATGAGGCTACAAATTCAGATGAAGGCATTTCATAATCACCGTTAGTTTGGCTAATTACTGTCAGCAGCACAGTTTACATTAGGAAGTTACCATGTCATTTATCGAAAAATGCTCCCCTAATCATTTCAAGAATCCGCTGGTTTCCAAGACCTTGGAAAGCAAGCTGAGGTGAGCTTTGGCCCAGCAATATACTTCACCTTCAATGTCATGCAACACAGGATTAGTCTTATTAATACAATCAGATGCCCAAAGGGTTTAAGATGTTTATCTCTAAGTGTGCAGTCACATGATTGTGGCAAAGAGGTGACAAAATGATACAGACACACCGCTTAGAAATAGGCTGACACGCTTTTAGCAAAGCCTGCATACGCCCCTCTGTTCGGCTGTGCGGCCACCTGCCTGCATTTTACTTCTGCTAAACTGTACAGAGAGCCGTGTTGGTAAGTGTGGGTCACCAGCTTCAGAGGGGGGGAAACTGCCAAAGCCAGCAGTGACAGAGTGTCAATTTTCACACGTCCATCAATTTTCACACTTGTGCCTCAAGTGACACGTACATCAATACATCTGTTTGCAAGTCAAACATGCTGCACGTTTACCATCACATGCTTAGTGTGAATCTTTATTTTGTATGTTAACAAGAAAATTCTGCAGTGACCAGTGCACAATATCCTACAGCTGTGCCGGTCGAAGCCCTAGACGAGCTTCAGACTTTAGTTACTTTTTCTTAGCCGGTATTGTACATTCTCCCTGTGCCGGGTGGGGGGGGAGGGGGTGGTGCTAGTGGTTTGCTAAGTTGGCCCCCCCCTCAAAAGATGGCGCCCTAGTCAGCCCCCTATGTCACCTAATATGTTGACCAGCACTGTCCAACAGCGACAAGAGCATTTTAATCAGGTTAAAAAAAAAGAAACTAACTATCAGAACAATAGAAGGCATTAAAGAGGAAGTTTGTGCTCGTGTCACTTCCTCCTTCTCTCTGGTCCAAACTTGGCCTAATTACATCTTCTGGCCCTGCTGTTCTTTTTTGCCCTGAAAATAGACACATTTACTGTATCTGGCTGAGAAGCAGGGGGCGCTGTGACACAGTGAGCACCATGTTACCTCACTTCCTGTCTGTGTGTGTCATTAGTATTTTCTATCTCTTTATTTCCCCTAAAGACCTGCAACTTAGCTGGGCTGCTCTCTCCACATTCCCTGCTGTGTCTGTGTGTGTCTCTGGGTCCCTGTCCATCCCGTGCCCTCTGTTCCAGGTTCTTACTACAGGGTGTGTGAATGATCCCTTACTCATGCTGTGGTGAAAAACTGAGCTTAGTTTCACTGACATCTTAATATGATTCCTTTGTTTTCTGATGCCAATATTGTTTGTTTATCTCTTTGTTTCATGTAAAAACACTGTAGGGCCTCTATCTTCACCTCTTTTGTTTTTGTTCCTGACACACAGCCTCTATAAAACTACCTGCAAGTAGTATCTCACAGTTGCTCAAATCACAATTGAAACAGCATGACTGAACATGACAGATATTCCAGTCTCAACATTATTGGTTTCATCATCTGGATTTGGTTTGAGATAAAAGGCCACGATTCAGCTACTTACTGCAGTAGCTCCATGTTCTCATCACAGCTACCATGGTGCGGATTAAGTAGACGAGGCCAGTGTCTGAGTTCAGAGTGATATGCAGAGCTTGCCCCCTAGTGGAAATAATCAGGAAGCTCAGGTTAACCATAATCAGTCTGTATGACAATAAGCCTCCTGTCAGAACACAATACTGTGAAACAGGGAGTCATATTAACATCAGCTATAGGCAAACTAATTATATTATTTTTTCATTAATAGTGAGCTGTTAATTATCTAAGGTTTTATATTTCATAAAAAGGACAGCATTTTGTGGAACTATATTAATAATAGTGTAATTAAAAGTGTGTAACATAGCATGAAATAAAACACTACATTTTTGTAAGCAATGAAAGTCATCTTACCTTAAATCAAATGATGTAGTTCCATTCACATTACTTGGGTGTCAATGTGATGAGGGTGTGGTAGAGGGACTCAGAAGTGGATCAGGGTCTTTAATTCGGCAGGTAAAAACAGTGTCAACAATCCAGGGCATAACCAGCGTGAGAAAAACAGCATCCAAACTATCAGGCACAACCGAGTTCGGTAGAACAAGCAAGGGTCAGGCGAGGGGGAAACAGGCCAGCAGAAGACAAGGTGGTATCAGAGAACCAAAAAGGCAGAGCACAGGGAGAGAAATGCTCAAACTCTCACAAAAGGAGAAGATCTTGTGCTGTTAAAGCACCCAATGGGACTAAAATAGTGGGAGGTAAGACCGGAGGCGGGGGGGCGGGGGGTACTGTATGTGTTTACATAAATAAGGCCTGGTGAACAAACACACATGCAACACCTACAGCACAAACAGACCCCTTGAACCTGAAATGTGTGACAAGGGAATTATCCAAGGGAAGGCAGAAATATACATAAGTAATGATGGCTAGATGAGGAACAGGTGTACGTAGTAACAATTAACTGAGCACTAAGGATTAGGGCCACACAGGAGATACTGGGAACAAAGGTGAAAGAAAACGTAACTACAAAACTAGATATAAACTAAGAACAAAAGTAAGACCCTAGAACCAATGCAGAAATACACAAATACAAGATTAACAATAGGCTTCCAAAACATGACAGTAATGAAGCACACTTACTTACCCGCACTCTCAACACATTCAGCCACATGGCCCAAGGAGAAGAGGAACACACTAGGGATAGTGAAGGTGCTAAACACAGGAATGAAAATCACCAAACCCTCATGAAAAGTGCGACCCCACCTGGATTAGGGAGACTGGGGGGGGTGCTCATAATCAAGTGCCTGGTGGCTGGGTCTCTACCCATAAGGCCCAGCCAGGCATAGCCTGAACTAATTACATTGGTCCTCCTGTCGGCCCAATACCTGGTGGTTGGGGGGGGGGCATGGGGGTCAGGGGTGATGTAGATCAGATGACAGTCGAAGGCAGGAACCTTGGCAGACTGATGCCTGGCTACCAGATCTGGCTTTAGGCACATGGAACGTAACCTCTCTGGTGGGAAAGGAGCCTGAGCTGGACGCAGAGAAATACCGACTAGATATAGTCAGACTCACCTCAACGTGCAGCTTGGCCTCTGAAACCAAACTCCTGGAGAGGGGCTGGGCTCTATTCCACTCTGGAGCTGCCAATGGTGAAAGGCACTGGGCAGGTATGGGCATATTCATAGCCCCTCGAGTCAGTGCCAGTAAGTTGGAGTTTTCCTCAGTGAACTACAGGGTTGCTTATCTTTGAATTTGAGTCGGGAGACAGAATCTGACTCTTGTCTGTGTTTATTCATCGAGCACCAAATCCGAGTATCCAGCCTTCTAAGGGACCTTGCATGGGAACTCGATTGTAGAAACTGATGATTTTTCGTGAATCCTGTGGGTCATTGGATTCCTGTGGGATTCCTGCGGGACGGGAGTAATTTTTTCACGTGATTGGGATGGGATGGGAATAATATCCAAAACGGGACCAGCTGAACTGTGAAACCTAATATATTTATAGATTTAGTGGAAACTGCTTATATAGTGATCACATCTGTCTGGGTGAAATTGATCAGTATAAGCAGATGATCATTATAACCGATTTTGAATTATAATTTTTTCTCAGACAGATACCATCTAATTGACATTTGTATATTTATTACATGCATATAAGTTAATAAGATGGACAGCGTCACTATTTACTGGTTTTTATTGACTGTTTAAAAACACAGTAAAGCTGTTTCAACTGCTTTTCAAATTACATTATTGTACAAGTTAAATTACTGAACTGTTTAAAATTCAAATATGAAATAATGCATTATAGTGCTGTACATAAACACCTTATTGTAGATTTGCTGCTGCATCTTGTTGGCTCGTTTTTCACAGTTTTTCATACACTTTGATGTGTCTATATTTGACTTTGAGAGAAAATTACTTTCTTTTTCCCGTCATGTTTTCTGTGCATGCAGTATTAGCCTCACGTAGCTAGCTGGAAGCAGATGGGTTACCGCAAGGCAAAGTAGGGCTATCAAAGTAAAGTTTTAGAATTACCGTCATTTTACTTTTCTCCATGTGATGTCATGTATAAAAAACCCAAAATGAGCACTGTAAGCGGACTACTTGATTACACATATAATATAAGCAAATTATTTAAATGACACTTGTACAGGAATTAAGTAATGATTCTGTCCAAAGATTTTGATCCATATAAGTGGTTGATCAATATTGCCATGATCACCATTTGCAGTTATAATACGAATAAAGTCTTTTTATTTACATTTTTAATTGGCCGAGTAATTGTTTTTTTTTTACAGTGTAATTTCCCCTAGGAAGAATGACTTTGTGGAGATCTGAAATGCTCTTTTTGACTAGGAAGACGTGAATTACGGATATCTGCAATACATATCCAATCTAGTGATTAAATGTCAAAACGGGCACTTATACTTTGTAAAAATTAAAATCTTAAATAGAATTGTGACTAGGAGAAATAAAGTTTTAGATATCTTGAAATACATTTTCTACTACTAAGAATGCAATTGTGGATATCTGTAATTGCCATTCTGACTATTAAGAATATAATTTTGACTAGGAGAAATGATATTGTGTATATCTAAAAAGTTATTACATGAAGTACATGTAATAGACTAGGAACAAGCTTCACTCTAGTAGTTTCTCAACTTTTAAGAATGTGGGACCAATTACAGTGATACCTTGGAACTTAATGCATTCCAGAAGGCTGGAAGGAGCTGCGATTTGGTCAAGTTCCAAGTTGAATTTATCCATAAGAAATAATGTAAATGAATTGAATCCATTCCAGACCACATAATGAGTGCCTATTTAAACTTATCTACATACCTAATGATGAAAAGCATTAACAATCAATATACGTAAAACTAATACATACCGTATTTGCCGACGTACTGTATAAGACGACTGGGCGTATAAGACGACCCCCCAACATTTCCACTCAAAATATAGAGTTTGTTATATACTCGCCATATAAGACTACCCCCTCTTCCGCACACCTTCCACACACCAAATAAAACGTAAAAGAACATCAGATTTGATTTCAACATGTTAATTTATATTCAAATGCTTATGACATGCAGGAAAACTGTCACAAGGCTGTATGTTATCAAACATGTACAGTAAACATAAAACAGTGCAAGTTTATTAAACGTAATTCACTAAAGACAACACACTCCTCTCCTCCTCAGCGCAACCCTACCCCTAACCCTAACACTCCAAGTGGACCCTATGGACGGGTAGATGCTTCTCAGGAACACAGGCAGGCAGCCCACAACCCAGAGGGACTCTGGCAACACACTGTAGAAGACAAGAAGAAAAACAGCGGGCACCACCTCCTCGTGTAAAACCTTTTTAATAGATCCGTAAATCAGAGATAAAAATGATACTCACAAACATAGGAGTATGACAGGCACATCAAGAGTATAAACACTGGATCAGCAAAACCACGGGATAGGTAACATGTTTCTGGGGACACGCCCCCTTCGTCAGACCTTGCTGAGCTCCCAAAGGAATGTTCATAAAGAGTGTGAGGGTGGCTAAGACCCCTCCCCATCCTGTATTATACCAGCCAATAGTAAATGCCAGAGGCTAATTCACTAAAGCTGAATGGAACAATAAACCTATGGGAGCTGCCATGCTGTTTGTTTTCTAAGCTGTTAACCAAGCTGGAACTGTCAAAGATAGAAGGAAGATAACAAATAGAGGGAGAGAGCAAGTGCCGGGCAAGTCCCTAGCAAGTTTGCTGGCGTGACAGTTTCCCTTTAAAAGCCTTCAAACTCCTGTTCGTCATCTGATATTAAAAGTTCATCAATGACATCTTGTGATACAGTTGCAAGGCAGTCATCATATGGATCTAATTCCGTGTCAGATGATGTGGCCTCAGCTTCAGCTTCCTCTTCATCTTGCCACAAGTACTCGTCCTCCATACCATCTAATGAATTTGATATGCCACACTTCTTGAAAGACTTGATTACTGTTTGTGCAACAATATCATTCCAGGCTTTTATGACAAATTGGCACAAAACATTCAACTGTGGAGCTCGCATGTTTCCTCCTTTTGTGTATGACTTTTCGCCGCTAACCATCCATTCATTCCACTGTTCTCGAATGCGATCTTTAAACGGCTTGTTTAGGCACACATCCAGGGGCTGTACCAATGATGTCAATCCTGCAGGAATAACTGCTGCATCTGTTTTTATTCTCGCAAGCCTTTCCTTGGTGGTGGGAGTTAAATGAGCCCTGAACTACGTTTTTGAAGTAGACCACCTGGTCGTCTGCTCCATACATTATCCAGCCATAGTTTCACACCCTCCTCATCCATCCAGCCTTTTTCATGCACGTGCACAAAACAACCAGCAGGGAACTTGAGTTTTGGCATTGTTTTCCTTTTAAAAATAATCATAGGTTTCAGTTTGTTGCCATCAGCTGTGCATGCTAGTACCACTGTAAAACTTGACTTCTCATGTCCTGTTGTTTTTATCAAAATAGTCTTTTCACCTTTTTGATGGACAGTTTTATTTCCAATCATATCAAAATTCATTGGACTTTCATCCATATTTCCAATATTACTTAACGCATAGCCATGTTTAGTGCGCTGTTGTATTACGTATCGATGGAAACTATCCACTTTGTTATCCAGATCTGCAGGTAATTTTTGGGCAATTTTTCTCTTTTGCCTTAGTACCAGATCATGCCTTGCCATGAATCTACTACACCAGGATATAGTGGCCTTAAAATTGTTGCTGTGATCTGGGTTAGATTTGGCCCACTGAAGTGCAAACAAGCGTATTGTATTTCGTGTCACCACATAACCGTTTTGGCGATGCTGAGCCACCATGTCTGCTACATGTTTTTTGAGTTCTGCCCAGTGTGGGGTGCCTCTTCTTAATGCACACTTACCCCTTGGCATACTCTTTAATGCTTTTTCATTTGATTTCCAGTCCCGAACCATCTTTTCTGTTACTCCATATTGTCTTGCAGCAGCACAATTATTATGTTCCATGGCAAAGTTTACAACTTTAAGTTTTAAAACTTGCATCATATTTCTTTCTTTTTGCTGGTGCCATGATAGGGTTGATAGGGTTTTGACTGCTGGACATTTTCTATGCTGTACTGTACTGTACAATGGTGCAGTACTGTGGTTGGCTGTTGGCTGTATACAAAGCCTGATTGGATTGGTCCCTGCTCCCTGTCTGCCCTCCCTGTCTCCCTGTCTCCATGTCACTAGCAGCAGTCTGGTCCGCCCTTGAATCCATATTATGGATAGTACCAGTATTATAGTACCGTACCATATATTAATACCAAGTGACATACTGTATATTATGACCTGATAAGAGATTTGGATAGGGAGTATTTATCAAGGTATGCATAAGAAGGGGGGCGAGGAGAGAGTTGCAAAATGTATAAAAGTGTACCCCTGTGTGCTATTATTGTTACCGGTATTATACCGGTATTACATGAGTGCCATTAGTATTTGTATTAGTGCCATTACAGTACCTGTCATTGTCACCATTGTACGGCCGCAGCGCCTCCGGCCCGCCCCTGCATCTCCTTGTGACCGGCACTAGTGCGCAAGTGCGCATGTGCGAGCTCTGCGTAGAGAAGGGGCGGGCCGGAGCGCCGCTGCTTCCCGCCGAGCAGAACGGGCCGGTCACGCCGAAAAGGCTGGCACCCCTGTCTCGCTGCTGATGCTCGCCGCAGCCACGTTGATGACCCACCGCGGCCGCGCTGGATACTGCGCGATACTGGATGGTATGTAGAATGAGGTGGGCGGGCATCGGGAGGCCACTATGGGCACCGGGCGGGCATCGGGAGGCCACTATGGGCAGCGGGCGGGCATCGGGGGGCCACTATGGGCACCGGGCGGGCATCGGGAGGCCACTATGGGCACTGGGCGGGCATCGGGAGGCCACTATGGGCACCGGGCGGGCATCGGGAGGCCACTATGGGCAGCGGGCGGGCATCGGGAGGCCACTATGGGCAGCTATGTCTATCCCAACTGAAGTGCACCCGGCGTATAAGACGACCCCCCCACTTGGAGGCATGTTTTTCAGGGGGAAAAAGTCGTCTTATACGCCGGCAAATACGGTACATGAAATAGCACACATATTAAAGCTATAAACATGAAATAAATGCCAATTTATAAGCACTTTACCGGTTTTGAGGTGAGTTGGTGGCATACTGGAAGTGGCAGGTAGAGAGGAGGAGGGACGACGGGGTTATTGTTTGAAAAGACAGACATGTCTCGATCCATACGAGTTTTAGCAGGTCTCTTTTGTTTTGTCATGTTCCACGTTTTCGGTCGAATTGCAGCTAGATTTTTCTCAACGACCCGATCGAGTTAAATGCGTCTTGACCCACACAGGTTTTAGTAGTTTAAGCTGAAGTACAAGTTGAGGAAAATTCGACAGACCGGTGCGACATCCGGTCGAGTGAAGAGGCATTGGAGATTCAAGGTTCTACTGTAAAGGAATAACTCAGAACAGAATGGGGATGGACCACTATAGGAAAAATTAACCCAAATAATTTGTCTTCACCAATATGTAGGGAAATTAATTATTAATTAGTATTAGTTTATTTCTCCCTTGTCTGGGAGATCTTTAACTCACACCTAGAGCAGAACTTCTCTTGCATCCAGAGGGAGTCAGGGGACATTGAGCCTGAATTGGCCATGTTCTGGGACTCCATTGCAAAGACAGCTGTGTGGCGCTGTGGCCAGGAAGGAGGCCCTCAGGGCTTGGTTAGCTTGTGGGACTCCGGAAGCAGCTGACAGATACTGGATGGCCTAGCAGAATGCGGATTTTGAAGTAAAAAGGGGCAAGGGGCAAGGGGCATTCAATGGTGGAAGAGGAAGAAAAGCGACAACTGACAGTCAGAAGAGGATTCAATGCAGCAGTGAAGGACTTAGAGGAGACAGTACCACAGGGGGTCACCACAGGCTGAAAAGAGGACAAAACGAGAGGATCAGTACCAGCAGCAAAAGGACAAAGTTTGAGAAGTTCGATGGTCTAGGACAGAGCAGAGAGACCAAACTGAGGGAAACACAACCATGAAAGAGCTCATCACAAATCCAGTGACTCGAACCCTCAGGGCTACGCGACACCAAGCCCAGCAGCAGGATGTTTACAGAGGGAGCCGAGATCGTCAGCCGGCACCAGAGAATTCACAGCACAAGTAATAAATACCGGCCTTTTTAGCAGAGCAAAGTAATTAACGAGGCGGAAATCTCCATCTACACATGAGACACAGGAAGAACATGTAAACTGCACCCCTAAACCTGGAGTCTTAACTCACTCTACATTTACAAAAATAACTTTAGGAAGCATAATATAGCACAGAAAACACTAACGGGAGAAACAGGAAAATCTATTTTTCATATGAATCTCATAATAATAACATAATAACATTGTGATCAAATATTCATGAAATTCCATGACAATTTTACATCAGTGGTTCCCAGAATAATATTGTACCACCTTTTAAGGATGGTGAACAGAGTCACAGGACACTGGGGTTGGAGGAAGGAACAGGCATTTATTTGGGGATGGGGGGTGTGGTGGGGGGGGGGGGGCAGTGGGGATGGTTGAAAATGAAAGACAGCTGCATCGGCCTCAAAAAGGGGAAAAAGCACAGAAAAAAACAAACAGGCCTTAGGTCACAGGAGGGACTAAATTGTCCTGTTGCCATGGCGAGCCTCACCAAGCCTGTGGTTTCAGGTTCTATTATTGACTTATTAGTACATTGAGGCAGTGAATAATTAAATATACTCAGTAACGAGACGGCCCTCGGTATCCGCAAGTTCAGCATCCAAGGATTGAACTACGATTTGAAAACAGAAACAAAATGCAAAAACAGAAATTTCCTAAAAGCAAGACTTTTGCCACATGCCAAACACTATGTCGAAAGTTTAATTTAGGAAGGCTATCATAATTTTCAGTCACATGTGGGGGCAGCTGAACAGTAACATGGCTGAATGCCAGAGATACTCTCCTTTCTCGTTACCCACACTGCTTTATGTATTCTCAGTTTTAATAACAAGCATTAAGAGATAACATATAATTCACTGCAGTTTAGTAACTGAAACTAAAAACAAATATGAATTTTCCTCATACCAAGACAAACAAACAACTAAGTCAGTTCCTCCAAAAAAAAGGTTTGATGAAGTGACACATTTTAAGATGCACCCAGGCTGCCTTGGGGGGGTGGAGGGGGGTAGACGGCTTCTCATATGGGGATCATATGGGGAAGAACACAAATAACCCCAAATGGAGTCTCCTTCAGAAGCACTTCCCCTTTTCTGAGGACATTGCAGGCAGCACACAGACTTAAAGAAGGACTTTAAGAGATCTGATTCTTCTTTGGCACCACAGCAGAGTAGGTCACATCAGAGGGGGGGCATTCTGAGGGGGGAAGACACGCTTATGATGAGAGATCACGGTCTCTGAAAGGGGGTCTCGGGTGATTTTATGAACTCCAATTAATAGCAATACATCTGTCCTTGTCACAGAGCTGGCAAACTTCCATTCATTCTCCACCATTTATCCAGGTCGGGGTCGCGGTGTCAGCCATCGCAAACGCGCAGACCTCTGTTTCCCCAGTCACCTCCTGCAGCTCCACTGGGAGGACACTGAGATGTTCCCAGGCCAACTAAGAGGCATAATCTTCCCAGCATGTCTTGGGTGTGCACCAGGGTCTCCTCTCAGTTGGACATGCCCAAAGCACCTCCCAAGAAAAGCATCCAGGAGGCATCCCAGAAAAGATGCAGATCTACCTCAGCTGGCGTCTTTCAATGCGGAGGAGCAGCAGCTCTACTCCAAGTACCTCCTGAATCTCTATGGCTGAGTCCAGATACCCTGTGAAGGAAACTCATTTCTGCTGCTTGTTTCCATGATCTCATTCTTTTGGGCACTTTCTAAAGGTCTTGACCATAGGTTAGGGTAGAAATGTAGATCAACCAGTAAATTGATAGCTTCACATTTTAACTTCATTACGACAGACCAGGACAATGTCCACATAACTGGTTGATGCTTCCCTCATTCATGAACAATACCCTGAAATATTTAAACTCCTCAGCTTGAACCAGTAACTCATCCCCAACCTAGTGGGGGCAATTCACCCTTTTGTGGTGCAGAACCTTGACCACAGACTTGTAGGTGCTGATCAGCATCCCGGCCGCTCCACAAAACACATATAGACTAGTTGAGCAAACTCCCATGAACCCTCCATTATCCTTCTGAATGTAATGAGCTGGTTCAGTGTTCCATGACCAGGATAGAATCCGCATTGTTTCTCCTGAATCTGAGGTTCAACTAATGGACGGAACCTACTCCCCAGTACCCTGGCATAAGCCTTCCCAGGCCTTTCTGAAGTTGGAATACACCCTTCATTTACCCTTTCTTAAATATTAGGACCACCACCCCAGTCTACCAATCCAGAGGCACTGTCCTCAGCTTCGATGTAATGTTGAATAGGCGTGTCAGCCAAGAAATCCCAGCAACATCCAGAGCCTCCAAGGAAGGTATGTCAGTGAGATTTAGGAGGTCCTCAAAGTGCTCCTACCTGACTATATGCCCAGTTCAAGAACATTCCATCCCTGGTGCAAACTCCTTGGGCAAAACCCTGCTTTCCCCTCCTTAGTTCCCAGGCAGTTTGTCAGTATCTCTTTGAAGCTGACCCAAAGTCATTTTCCACACCTCAACTTCTCTCTTCACCCGACTGTCCAAGCCATACATTCACAGATCTGATGATTTCCTCCCAATGACACCCTTCCAGCTTTCACTTTTGTTATACCTGCAAGAGTTAAAGTTCCCCAGTAAGAGAACTGAATCCCCAGGGAAGGTGTGATGTTCCGTGAAGTACAGACAACATTTAGAGCCCATCCCCCAACTCAAAGTCGATGGGAGGCGACCCTCTTGTTCACTCGGAAACTCTCTGGCACTGAACCGGGGGGCAATGAGAAAACCTACACCTGTATAACGCCTCTCACCCAACTCCAGAGTCTAGCACCTTTCTAGGAATTTGCTTTCAAAGCCCATGCTGTGCACTGAGGTGAACCTGACTATACCTGGACAGTATCTTTTTACCTCCAACACTAGCTCAGGCTCCTTTCCCACCAGAGAAGTTAGATTCCATGGCCCTAAAGCCAGTTTTATTAACAGGAATCTGTGTGTAAAGGCCCTACCTTTGACTGCCGCTTAATTCACATTATCACAGCCTCTTATGGCTTCTCCTACAGGTGGAAGCCCCACCAGAGAACAGCCCCATTTAGCTCATTCAGGCTGTGCCCAGGCAGCCCCCTGGGTGAAGGCTTGGCCACCATGCATTCTCAAACAAGATGTCCTCCCTGCAGGCCTGGCATCAGGGCGGGGCCTTGGTTTCCCCGTTTCAGGTGAGGATTCCAGTTCCATGTTTATGTCCTTCACGAGGGTCATTGGGATCACACTGAGTCTGACCTCTCAGCTAGGACCAATTCACCTTTGGAGATCCTAACGGGGGCAATTTCTCCTAACATCTCCTATAGGATCACTGGGACACACAAACCCCTCCACCGTGGTAAGGTGGAGATTTATCATTTCATGTTTTACTTACATCCTAATAGATGGCTTTAGGTTATTGTAGTCTCATATTTCCTGTTGTTATACAGGTGAATCTTACTCTGATTGTCCTGGAGAGTTACTGAGCTGTATGTCACTTCATCCTTGGAGTCTACAGAGAGCTGAAGAAGGAACAAACAATGTAAATGGATACTGTAATCATGGAACATTACTGTTACACTGTATAATTACAGAGAGGACACACACTGTAAATGGAAATTGTAATTATATAAGATTTGCCATTTAATCTAGTTACAGAATGTGTCACATTTGAATATTCATACTACTTACATGACTGAGGTAATCAAAAATCATTTGATTTAACTAAAGGGAAACATTTTATTCAACTCACACTTTGAGCTGAAGGTTTCTTAGAGACCATGGTGCTGTAGGTCACCTCATCTCCAGGCTCTGTGGTCTGCTGAGATGAAACAACCACATATATCAGCATTATCCAACAAACACAGATGCAGAAATGGACACTCACAGGGTGGCTGGGTCTGTTTCTGTTACTGATCAGCGTTTCTGCAGAGACATGATGGTAAAGCTGAGCTTCATTCACATCTGTGTTGATCAATACAAGCTTTGAGAACTAACATTACTATCTGAGTAATCAAATTGAATATTCATACTACTTACATGACTGAGGTAATCAAAAATCATTTAATTTAACTAAAGGGAAACATTTTATTCAACTCACACTTTGAGCTGAAGGTTTCTTAGAGACCATGGTGCTATAGATCACCTCATCTCCAGGCTCTGTGTTCTGCTGAGATGAAACAACCACATATATCAGCATTTAGCCTTTTCATAATAAATTTAATCCATTATGAACTCTCAGCTCTGTCATTTTAAATTAATTTTCACTGGAAACTGACTCCGTAGAATGTGTGTATATTTCTTTTACTTATTTCCAAACTAATGTGAGAATCAAAATAGGACATTAATGCAACAAACACAGATGCAGAAATGGACACTCACAGGGCGGCTGGGTCTGTTTCTGTTACTGATCAGCGTTTCTGCAGAGACATGATGGTAAAGCTGAGCTTCATTCACATCTGTGTTGATCAATACAAGCTTTGAGAACTAACATTACTATCTGAGTAATCAAATTTTTAATAAAAAAAAAAAACATCAATAATCACATAATGTACTTCAAATTCTGGGTAAATGGTTTAACTGTTAGTTTTTCTCACTGGTTCTTCTTCGCAGAATCCAGATAACCATGACAGTGGTCACCAGCAACAGAATCATCACCAACGTCAGCAGAAGGAGCATCTGACTGGAGAAGAACAAGAGAAGGAAAGTGAAGGTTTAAGACATGCAGGAGTTTCATGCAGGATCCATGACAGGTTTTTACTTATCTAGCTTTGAATCTTGAATGCACACTTTTAAAGTATTTTACAGAGAATGAAATGGGTTTGGCAGTTTACCTTGGTGACTGTGTGGTGCTCAGATTGTCATTAGTGGTGGAAGTCAAGGAACCAGAGGGATATGTGGTCCCAGCCCATCCTGTTGGGTGTTTTGTTGCTGAAGTTAAACCATCTCTCTGCTGTGTAGATGAAGTAATACTTTCTGTCTGCTGTAAAGCTGTAGACAGCTCTCCCTGTTTGGGTGTTTGTGAAACTCCTTTTGCTGTGGATGACCAGGAGGGTATTCCACAAAATTAAAAGCCAGAAGTCAAGACTGTCCAATAGGAATGCTTCTTACCTAAGCTGTTATTGGACTATCATGACTTCAGGTTTAATTTATCCAACTAACTGAGAAATCTTGTTTTGTGGAATACCCCCAGGTCAAAACATCAGTCAAAACGTTTCATATAACTTAATTCTAACATACTGTATACAATTTCATAATACACATGCTAAATAAAAATGAATCTACAACCAATGAAATTAATGAAAGTATTATAGATTATAAGAACCTATGAATTAATTACTGATTATTTCACCATGTAATCATATCGTCTCAGTCAGTCTGTCCATAATATGTAACAATAATAATAATAATACAGTGGTACCATGGACCATGAACTTAATTTATTCTAGGAGGCTGGTTGAGCTATAATTTCCTTTTTAAGTTCTGCAGTTACTCTCACTACTTTCTTATTTGGTTTGCTGCTATCACTGCTCACTTTCTTAGGGGTCATGATTACTGTGTTACTAAATGTACTAGATAAAGTAGCAAAAAATTCCCACCAAACCCAGGAATACAGCTTTTGCACGTCGAACTTGGTCGACGAGACGGAGAGCATTCATAAGTATCAGCATCCCAGTAGGTCCGTTTGCCTTTATTTCAGCCCATCAGAGATGCGTCTCAATCCGTACAAGTTTTAGCAGGTCTGTTTTGTTTTGTCGTGTTCTGAGTTCTCGGTCGAGTTGCCATTAGATTTTTCTTGACCGACCCTTACGAATGTATGTCGACCCATACAAGTTTTAGCAGGGACGTTCGAGTTTCAAGGTTCTACTGTAATAATATTATGCTGTATCCATTAAAATCATGTAACACACAGAGGAGTTCATATAACTTAGAGTCTAATGCTATGAGCTGCAGGCTAATTTAATAATTCACCTTCCATGACAATCAGCTGTAGATAGACACCATCATCTGCTGCACCGTGAATCTCCACAACACACCAGTAAGTGTCAGAGTCCGTTTCCTGCAGGTTCTTCATGGCCACATTAAAGACCAGGTGGGCGGGGTCATCACTGATTGACACTTTCCCTGCTGGCTGATTGGAGTCAGAACGTGCCAATGAGGAGCAGGAATTCCAGTCACGCCCTTTACACCAGTACTTCACATGGTGTTTATACTTCTGATCATAGTAACATGGGATGGTGACAGATCCTCCTCTCTCTGCAGATACCCAGCTCACAGTCCTCACACTCCAAGCACCTGTATGATGTGGAAATTAAAAATGTCAGAAGAGCCCTTCACAAATCAACCTACATTTTATAGCTTTTCTGTCAGTGACATCCCTACATGAACTTGCCAGATGTTTCTTGTTGGCTCATCTCCTTGTTTCTCGTTAGCTCAGCTCTTATTTACTTTCTCATTAGTTCATCTCTTTGTTCCTTTTTAGCTCGGCTCTTATCTATCTCGCTACCTTTCAAGGTTCCTGGTACAGGGCCCTTCAGTTCTGCCCTTAAACCTCCTAAAATTTCCTGCAAGGGCCTCACCTGCTCACATATCTTTGTTCATATAATATTCCATGTTCAATAAATGTGAAAAATGGAATAAACATTTCAAAGGGATAAAAGTTGATTGTGACAAATTAGAAAATATATATGTCCTTTTACATAAGTAATAAATATTATACCATAATTGGTGTTACTATTGCTACAGCTACAGTACACATACACATGCTGTTTAATATATAAGTACAGTGAAACAACAGTTAATTGAGTATTATATGCATAAGAACATTGTGAAAGATGAATGTGGGGTATTAAGCTTCTTTAAAATTCCACTATCCTGGTGAACAGGAAATAAATAAAGTACTGCTTGCATATTTTTAGTCAAACACACAGTATATGAACATTGTATGAAATCAGTATTAGTTTCTGCACACTACAACCCACTGATATTGGCAATACAGTTTGTGTAATTTGTAACATCTTACCTTTAACCTCTATTGACAGAGACTTACAATCATCCTTTTGACCACCAATCTCTACAGCACACCAGTAGATAGCAGTGTCACTTTTCTCCAGGTTCCTCATGATCACATGGAAAACATGCTGGGCGGGATTATCAGTGATTGACACTTTACTGGAGCTCTGTGGTGAGTCTGTGCGTGTCATGATTGTACAGGAGTTCCATAATTGCCCTCTACACCAGTATTTCACATGGTCTTTATACTTCTGATCATAGAAACATGGGATGGTGAGAGATTCTCCACTCTGTGCAGTTAAATACCCAAAGGACCACACACTGTCACCACCTGCAGGGACATCATGGAAATCAGTGTTTACCAACTGGTTGATTGCCAACACATTCACAACATTGTCCTCATTCACAACATTCTCTTCCACAGAAGATCCCCCACCCAAGACATACAAAATCAACCATTACAACTCAGTAGCTCCCTTGATTGTTTTCTTTGTAGCAGTAGCTCATAGTGTAAAACTAAAAAAATCATTCATCCTAAAGCAAATCACCTGCAGGGCCTCTGCCTGCCTGTCCGCTGGCCGGTCAGTGCATTTATTAACCAATTTTATTACTGAGGTTCAGACCTCGGTGACCTCATGTCTGGCTACTGCCCTGGATATTAGCATAATGTGCAGGTAAAATATTGTGCTTGAGCTTTGTAGCTGGAGCATGGAGGTAACAGTGGGCTTACAGAACATTTAGTGACTGAGGATACAATCAGATCGGTACAGCAGTTTTATAAGAAAATGACACTGAATCAGTGGGCTGTATGCATTAACCAAATAAATTAATCAAGGGGGGCACTGGCCTGTTCCAAATGATTGACAACATTTTTTATTGCCCCCCCCATGAAAATCATGAGCCAGCCAATCTCCTCCCACCGTATGAGACACTGTTATTGTAAATACGATAAATGATAAAGTTTAGCGTGTGAGTGAACTCAAGTCAGCAGCTATGGTATAGATACACTTACTGGGTAACTTTATTAGGTACACCTTGCTAACTGGGTTGGACTCCCTTTTCCCTTCAGAACTGCCTTAATTCTTTGTTGCACAAATTCAACAAGGTAATTTCTCAGAGACTTTGGTCCATGTTGACATGATCATGATTTGTGGGACCTTCATGAATCTCCTGTTCCACCACATCCCATAGCTTATCTATTGGATTGAGATCTGGTGACTATGGACGTTATTTGAAGACAGTGAGCTCAACAAACCAGTCTGAGATTATATGAGCTGTGTGACATGACTTGTTATCCCCCTGTTAATACCTCTAAGAAGCTGGCTACACTGGATGGACATGGTCAGCAACAATACTCAGGTAGACTGTGGCATCTAAACGATGTTCAATTAGTATTAAGGAGCCCAATCTGTGCAACGAAAATATCCCCCACACCATCAGACCACCACCATCAGACTTAATTGTTAATACAAGGCAAGATGTATCCATCCTTTCATGTTGTTTATGCCAAATTTTTACCTTACAATCGGAGTGTCACAGCAAAAATTTTGATTAATTTGACCAGGTAAAACTGTTCTAATCTGCTCCAAGATTCTTCTTCTGCATACCTTTGTAAAATGAGTAGTAGTTTGATTATGATTGCTTTTCTATCAGCTTCATCTTGGCTATTCTTCTGTGACCTCTGCCATCAACACGGCATTTTCACTCAGAGCGCCGCTGCTCATTGCACATGAAAATCCCAGTAGATCAGTTTCTGAAATACTGATACCAGCCCATGTGGCAACAACAACTCTGCCACCACCAAAGTCCCCTAAATCACCTTTCTTCCCCATTCTGGTGTTTGATGTGAACATTAACTGAAGCTCCTGACCTGATCTGCATGATTTTATTCATTGTGCTGCTGACATGATTGGCTGATCAGATATTTGCTTCAACAAGGAGTAGACCAGGTATATCAAACAAAGTAGCCAGTGAGTGTACATTATCTAATGTCATCTTACAGTACTCATGTTTTGAGTTGTTTTGTCATAGTTACTAATTACTAACTCACATGCCTACCACAGACTCACAACAAATGCATGTACATATTTCGCAGGTGCTTTAGTACATAGCAACGTACAAGTGTGTATTGCCAACATACACACTGTCAGTAAGTCAACTAGACATAAATGCAGCTAGGCTGAGCTTCCAGTAAATGCCCGGGTACAAGTGTAAGCAGCATTGGAGCAGGAGCTACAGAACAACTACATTTCTACACAACAATTGCACAACATCTTCTATCAAAGCAAATATTATACAGAGCAACTTATCACATAAGAACAACATTAGTAAGTATCAAGTAATAACAGTCAGTGATGACAAATGATGCCAAGCAAGAACACAGGGAAATAAATAAATAAATACAAATTGCTATATAGTAAATAAACAGTTAATTAAAGTTAATGCAAATATATGAAAATATAAATTGATATATTTACACATTGTTCTTCTATTGTCATCCTTTCTGGAGAACTCATGAATATTGAATAATAGCCAATATTTCTCTCATACCTGGCAGCCTAATGAAGAAGACGTGGAGGAGGAAGAGGAGAGGAACCATGACTGAGTCTGTCAGAGACCCCAGCCCTCTGAAGACTGGCTCTCTCTTCCTGGTCCACTCTGATACCACTGATATCCTTTTATGTCTCTGTTCTCAGAAGAAAAAAAAATGTGCAAGACGTGTGCACAGTAACATGCAGCAAATGCGTGTCATGCGATGGGTTCTAGTAAAATAGTCACTGCATGTCAGTAAATGGTCTCTATAGAAGGACACTGTGTAACTAAAAATGAAAAGGGGAAGCAGATGGCCTCACTGATGCAATATGTCAGAAATGGCCACCATCTGTGGATTATCATGAACTACTGTGAAACCCTGCAACTTGCAAGACAAAGTCCCGTCTTTAGAATCATCTGGAACATGGGGGTGGATATCAGGAGCCAGACGAGTACTGTGGCAGCAGGCAGGCCGCAGTCAAGGAAATAATAGCAAAGTACAGCAGCCTCCTGCAGAGCAGAATATCAACTACGGAGAGTCCATCACAACAGCAGCGCAAAATCACATTTCACAGAAAACCTGAATTATATCCATCAGTAGTTCATCTGGACTCATCTCACAGAAACCCCATGCAAACAATGAAGGTTGGCTCACATGAGAAGGCCTCTCTACCTCAGTATTCACATAATAACCTGCTGACTGTCTGTGGGAGGAGCCGCCATCCTATATGGTGGCAGGAGGTTCTAGACGACTGGGAGGCGCAGAAAGCAGAGAATCAGGCAGAGAACGGGGACCAATGCTGGATCCTACACGGAGGGAGCCGGGAATGAAGCAGGAGACGGTGGATCCAGAGACAGGAACAAAGGCGAGGGGAGGAGTCCAGGCAACAGTGGAGGACTTAGAGGCAACAGAACCATAGTGAGCAACCAGTAGCAGATACCACAAGTTCAGAGGTCTCATACCAAGAGACACAGACCAAAAACAAAGGACATATGCAAGACGCAGGGTCTAGGACAGAGCAAAGAGATCAAAAGCGGGATAATCGACAAGACAACAGCCCCCAACAAGTCTAGCTACTGAAACATCCAGGTATTTAGGACTGGGCAGCAATTCCTGCAGCCAGCTGTTCACAGAACCACTGAAGCTTATTATTATTACCTGTTTAGGTCAGAGGTTGCAGAGGATGTTCACATCCACCATCGACACTGTCTCCACATCCTGGCCAAGAGATGTTATAACACAAATAATAAGTAAAGTCCCTATAGAAAAAAAACAGAAACTGAGGGATGTTAAACCAGCTAAAGTGTACATATTCTGTTTGATGTAATTCCAACTCTGGCAGCTAGGGGTATCTGAGTCACGAATTGCACTGATTACATTAGTGTCTCTGCATCCATACCAAGATATGCAATGGATGGAAGGAAACAGGTAACATCTCCTGAATGAGTAGCTTTTATATCACGTGCCTGCAATGAAAAGGACAGTAACAAACATGGACACTAAGTCATTGTGCTTGATTAACAGAGAGTGTGAACAAACATTCATTACGGAAAAAGTAATAAAGTTAAAATTTCAGGCACTAGTGTTGTTTTGCCTCAGTAGTTAACTCAGTTCAATGCTTTGCGTTCGGCGTTTGCACTGTTTATCGTTTTTTCCAGTTTTTTCCCCATGTTCAGTTTGGTATTTAACACGGATTGCAGTTGTTTTCCGCAGCTCTGAGACTTGGAGCAGATGCGTGTGTGAGTTTGAAGGCGAAGAACATGCATGCAGTGGCCACGTTATCAAGTTAACCTGCTTTGTTCCAGGAAGGACCCCTTCTAGCCTTGATAGCAGCCTGACTTCAGCCTGGAATGGATTCCAGAATGTGCTAGAAACATTCCTCTCACATCTGACATCAGCAATCAGAACAGGCTCAAAACTAAATAGATCTCACATCATCCTGTGTGCAGTGGCAGGCTGGTTACAGTGACAAGCAAGCAACTTAATGCAGGGTTACGTTCCCTAGTAATGCAACAAACACACAGAGAAAAGCACAATCGGGGTGGTTCTGCTACTGGCCCACCTTTCTGCTCAAAGGTGAAGTTAAAGCTGAGCTTCATTGACATCTGTGTTGATTATTACATATTCAGGATCTAATGTGAATTTTATAAAAACCTCCGGTTTGATTCCTCATGGTTTTTTTATTTCTGTTTTGTATTTTGGTTCAGCAATAAGTCCCCTTCAGTCCACCTGAAAGCTCTGTGTCTATTGTCCCTCCTTCCCGTTGTAACAATAAGGACCTTGGAGCTCACCACTGAGAATACAGTGATCCCCACCTGTCGCGGAAGTTACGTTCCAGACCCATCAGCAATAGGTGAAAATCCGCGATATAGAAATACCATATATATTTACATTTTTTATATAGTTTACGACTTTAAATACCCCTTCCACATGCTTTAAACACATGTAAACTTATTAAAACACACTTTGCAAACACATATATATGATATGTGGACGTCGGGCTAAGGATATGAGTAACATGATAATAATATGTCCATCCATCCATCCATCTTCCCAAACCGCTTATCCTTCTGGGTCGTGGGGGGTCTGGAGCCTATCCTGGAAGCTATGGGCACGAGGCGGGGAACACCCCCGCACAGGGGGCCAGCCCATCACAGGACACACTTACACCTACAGGCAATTAAGTAACTCCAATCAGCCTCAGCATGTCTTTGGACTGTGGGGGGAACCCGGAGTATCCGGAGGAAACCCCACGACAACACGGGGAGAACATGCAAACTCAAGACTCAAACCCAAGTCCCAGAGGTGTGAGGCAACAGTGCTAACCACTGCACCACCATGCCACATCCAGAAGCTCACTTTGGTGGGGATTCCATGCTGAAATTGTCACATTACGTTCTGGAGCTCCTCTGGCGGAGACGTCCTGTGCGGTGCCCCGGGGAGGTGATTGAGTCAATCAAATCAAGCAAAGAAGGTCTGGCCGCTGTTTCTTTCGTCCCAAATCACTTTGGTGCAGCGAAGGGGGCCAATTAATTAGCACTGTGAAATGGTACAGTTTGTTCATTAATAAAGTTCTTTGTAATTGTCGGTCTGGCGAAGAGATTTGTTGGTTCCATGGGGGCTGCGGCCAATCAAGCAGCATGAAAAGACGAGCAAAAAAGCAAAAGGACCAAAGTTTAAAAAGACAGAAGTGCCAAAGAAATGCCCCACCGCTGTCTAACAGAGACACCTTCCTAATAGGCCTCTTCTTTCCTTCGAACCCACAGAGATTGTAAGAGCCTACTGCAGTAGCCCTGTATAACATACAGGCCTGAGCAAGGGGGTAACTATGGTTTGAACACTGGTGAGGGTTGGGGTCTCCACCCATTTAGAGGGGCGACGTGATTATTGGGGAGTCACATTGGCCGGTTACAACCAACCCCCCTGTCCCCAGGACTTTACACCCATGGGTTTGAAGATAGACCCTCTGCATACAGCACACAGTGTTTCTACAGAGTCTCACCCTCACATCCTGTATGATGACATTTCTGCTTTCAGAATAAGTGTCTGTCTGAGATTTACTTCTGCATCATGCTAATGATTTAGCTGCTTCATGAGTGTGCGAGTGAGAAAAACAAAGAAGTTAAACAATTAAGAAATAAGTTTGACTTATTGGCTTCACTTTCACATATTTGTAACATCTGTGAGCCGCAGTGATATATGATGATGAACTATCAATTTCTTTTACAATGAAATTATGTTTCTAAAATAAAAAAAAACAGATATTGTAAAAATGTCATTCCTGTAACCAGCAGGACAAAACCAAGATATACTACCCAGTCTTGCTCTCCATGGGACGCAAATGCAGGTGAGCTGCAAGTGCGGGGGGGTGGGTGGGTGTCACAGCATAGGGTCAGCCAACATACAGTGCCCCTGGAGCTGAGGGCTAAGGGCCTTGCTCTGCTGAGGCTGGGGCTCAAACTGGTGACCTTCCAATCACAGGCACAGACCCCTCTCTGAAATCTAATCTGACTGTCTAAATAAAAATAGAAATGACAGAGACAGTGAAGGTACAGAGAATGAGGAAGTGATTGTCACCCTCCACAGATCTGGGCTCAGTGACACACACACGTATGGATCCTCTGATGCTCCTGTTTCTTCTCATTGCTGGGCTCACAGGTGAGTGTCTCTCATTACAGTGGAACTGAGTAGAGATCTCTCTCCTGCTCCTCCACACACTGTCAGGTACAGTTTGGAGATCATGATGGAGATCTGCTCTCTGGTAATGGCAGCCATAAAACCAAACCAGTGAACGCTCTGCATTTAAGAGAGCAATATGGCTGAGAGACAATGAAGCGCGTTTTGGAATGCATAAATACATACATGTATAGGTAAACATCCACACCTATCTCTACGCCACACACATGCACACACACATAACCAGTAGTACACATACAAAGGTAGAGGCAGGCACTCATGCTCATTTTACTGATAGGTTCCTACATTTGTATTATGTTGTGGTTGATGTTGCTGCTGTTATTGTTCTTATCACGTTTGCAGCTGCAGTTGTAACCTGTGTTATTACTGTTACTGTTGTTGTTGCCGCTCGTTGTTGTTTTAGTTTTATATTTTTATTATTATTTTGTTTTACTTTGTATATCTTTTTTTTTTTTGTCCATCAATCTGTGTGGTCCTTTTTTCTTTATTTCTCCCCCCATACTTCCTCCCCCATCCATGTTTTCTGTTTCCCGTAACCTCTGCTTGTTGTCTTCTTTATATAAAAAAAAAGAATAAAAAAACTTGCAATGGAATTAAAAATAAAGCAGCTCTCCTTAGAGGGGGGGTGGTGAAGGGAATACAAAAAGGGGGGGGGGGGGGGAAGAATGAATCAATGATTCAAAGAATGGAATCATTTCAGTGAACTGGACGAAATCCGGGGATATTAGCATATTCTACAGGTAAAATACTGAGCTTGAGCTTTTTTAATGGAGCAGGGAGGTAACAATAGGCTTACAGAACAGAAGGTGACTGAAAGATATGGTAGGATTGTTATAGCTGTTTACCTGTAAGAAAATGTTTCTAAATCAGTGGGCTGTTTAGATTCATCAATGAAATTAACCACGGGGGGGCACTGGCCTGTCACAACTGATTGACAATTTTTTTTACTGCCGCCACCTACTTACAATCCCCCCCCTCCCCCATGTGCCCCCCTGTGAAAATCTTCAGCCCGCCAACCTCCTCTCAACGTATGAGACACTGTTATTGTAAATGCAGTAAATGATGAAGTTCAGTGTGTGAGTGAACTCAAGTCAGCAGCTATGGTACAGATACACTTACTGGGTAACTTTATTAGGTACACCTTGCTAACTGGGTTGGTCCTCCTATTGCCTTCAGAACTGCCTTAATTCTTTGTTGCACAAAATCAACAAGGTGATTCCTCAGAGACTCAGGTACATGTTGACAAGATCATGAGTTGTGGGACCTTCACAATGTGAATCTTTTTTTCCACCACATCTCGTAGCTGCTCTATTGTATCGAAATCTGGTAACTATGGAGGCCATTTGAGGACAGTGAAGTCATTGTCATGTTCAGGAACCAGTCTGAGATGATATGAGCTTTGTGACATGGTGTGTTATCCTCTTAGAAGTAGCTATTACAAGCTGGGTACACAGTGGTTACAAAGGGATGGACATGGTCAGCAACAATACTCAGGTAGATTGTGGCATCTAAATGATGTTCAGTTGGTACTAAGGGGCCCAATCTGTGCCACGAAAATATTCCTCAGACCATCAGACCACCACCACCAGCTTTAATAGTTGATACAAGGCAAGGTGTATCCATACTTTCATGGTCTTTATGCCCATCTTTCACCCTACGATCTGAGTGTCACAGCAGAAATCAAGACTCATTTGAGCAGGCAGAATTGTTCTAATCTTCCAATGTTCTATTTTGGTCAGCCTGTGATCTCTGTGCCCACTGTGACCTCGGTGTCCTCTGTGACCACTGTGACCACTGTGACCTCTGTTTCCTGTTCTTAGCTGACAGCCGTGGCATCCGGGGTTTTTTTCTGCTGCTGTAACCCATCTGCTTCAAGGTTCCTGTTGTGCAATCAGAGATGCTCCTCAGCATAGCTTGGTTGTAATGAGTGGTTATTTGATTTATTGGTGCCTTTCTATCAGCTTGAACCAGTCTGGCCATTATCCTCTATCCTCCATCAACACGTCATTTTCACCCAGAGCACCGCCGCTTACTGGATGTTTTTTCTTTTTTGGCAAATAGCACATTACAGACATATGTGCTGTCAATATGTCAACTAGCATAAGTGCAGCTAGGCTGAGCTTCCAATAAATATTCGGTACAAGTGTAAGCAGTATTGGAGTAGGAGCTACACAACAACTATACTTCTACACGACAACTACACAACAACTTCTAGCAAAGCAAATATTATACAGAGCAACTTATCACATACCAGCAACACTAGTAAGTATCAAGTAATAACAGCCAGTGATGACACTGAACAATAAATGATGCCAAGCAAGAACAGGGAAATAAAAAATACAAAATGTAATATATTAAATAGAAATGTAATTTATATTAATGTTCTCTATTCTTTCTCTAAACAAAGACACCAACCTGAAAATATAAACTATAATTAATATAATTAGGCATTGTTCCTCTTTTATGGTCCTTTCTGGTGAATTTGTGAATATTGCGTAATAGTGAATGTTTCTGTCTTACCTGGCAGCCTAATGAAGAAGACGTGGAGGAGGAAGAGGAGAGGAACCATGACTGAGTCTGTCAGAGACTCCAGCCCTCTGAAGACTGGCTCTCTCTTCCTGGTCCACTCTGATACCACTGATATCCTTTAATGTCTCTGTTCGGCAGTGGTGGCTTGATGGTTAGGGTAGCGCACTTGTAATTGAAAGATTGCAGGTTCGAATCCCCCACCAGCAAGTCACCACTGAGGTACCCTGAGCAAGGTACCGTCCCCAAGCACTGCTCCCCGGGCGCTGAATTAGCTGCCCCCTGCTATGTCACGAAAGTCACATATGGGTCAAATGCAGAGGACACATTTCGTTGTTGCGCACTGTGTGCTGTGGTGTGTTGACAATGATCACTAAATTCTAATTCTCAGAAGAAAAAAGGTGCAACACATGCGCATAGTAACATGCAGCAAATGCGCAGACACTGTGTGATGTGACATGTTCTATTAAAATAGTCACTGCACATCATTAAAGAGGCTCTATGGAGGGACGCTGTACAGTACATCAAACATGAAAAGGGGAAGCAAATGACATTGATGCAGTATGTTAGAAATGGCCACCATCTTATCACGCAACAGGGCCTCTGTGGACTATCATGAATTCTATGGTGAAACTGAACCTACAAGACTAAGTCCCATCACTGGAAACATCTGAAACATGGAGGATGGACGTCAGGAGCAAGACAAGTACTGTGGCAGCAGGCAGGCCGCAAACAAGGAAATATTTGCGAAGTACAGCAGCCTCATGCAGAGCAGAATATCATCAATGGCCACTGAGAGTCCATCAGAACAGCAGAACAAAAAATCACATTGAGAGCTTTCAGGTGTTTGTTTTGGAGCGAGCTAATGGAGTAGTGAAGCTTGCTGAGCGTGTCGTTAGCATTAGCGTTCGGGGACCATAAATAGCCATGATAAACACTGCAGCAAATTTTCATAACAGATAATGTGGTCAGCATTTTATTGTAAGGTGTTGTACTGCTGAAGAACAATGACTGTAACAAGAGAACAGTTGGTGCACCGAATTTTGTTTAGGTATATGTAGGCTCTGCCTCCTCGGTTTTTTCCCGACAGGGAATTCTGATCAGCGTGGCAGGGCAGCGATCCAATGAGTTGGTAGTTTCTGATATGTTGTTAAGCTAGATTTCAGTCAGTAGAAGAGCACAATAGTTCATCATTTCCCAATAAACATTCTGTTTCCGTTCATTTCAATGTCCAATAAGCGTGCATTAGCCAGGATTAGTGATGGAATAGCCGGTCTGGGTTGATTAGCCTTTAGCTTGGCTATTTGGCCACCTCACTTACCCCTCCTCTGCTTCTGAGTAAACCGCTTCCTCTTTCCTCTGTGTAGTTACAGTCAGTTATTCCAGACCGCTGCTGGCTGGGTCTGGTGTTCTTAGGAGCTGCAGTCAATCAGGCTCAGCTCTCAACCTCGGAACCAGTGGAGTGTGTCAGTTGTTGTTTTCAGAAGTTTAGTTAAACTGTACTTACTTGGTCTGATTGCACTGGAGGTGCTGAATATATCCATTATCGGGCTAGTTTCCCTAAAAGTGTAGCTGAGTCTTTGAATCTTCCTGTTTGGGTCACAGGTTGCAGTGAGTTTTTACATCGACCGTGTAACCCTGCTTCTACCTGCTGGCCCAGAAATGTTCTAACATAAATAGTAAATGAAGCCCCTTTTAAGCACATTGAAGCTGTAAAGTTATATAGAGCCTCAGTGGGGAGCAGTCTCCTCTCACACGCTGGTCTCTGAGTGTGCAGCTTGCAAGTCCTCCCATGCAGGATTCCTCTGTGAGAGAAAACTGGGCAGAAGGTATATTTTTCTTAACTAGCTTTTAGATAAACTGCTTTTGGGATGTATTTTTATATTGTTGCAAGAACGGCTGGGTGACAGACAGCTGACAGTCAGACAGGCTAAAAGATAACTGAGGTTTGAGCGAAGTGTTACACTCATGTTTTGGTTACAAGAAATGCAGACTGGGGGACAAAGGCGTGAACATCGAGCGCAAGTAGCAGACATGGCAGGAACAGCACAAAGACAAAAGTGTACAATCCCCCTCATGTGGCCCAGGCCTGCAGCATGCTGATCACGTGAAGTATACATGCTTGAAAGATGCAAACTGCATAACGCATATGTGCTACAAAGTGCACCCCCTGTCATGGATCGCTCAGGGGAAGCCCCTGTGACATCACGCAGGGTTCCCCTGCCACGCCCTCAGGGTTTCCCTAGACGAGAGTCGAGCAGCGGCCGGAGCGCTTCTTCCACACTGATCCCGAGAACCGGCAGGACCGGTTACCGTATGCCCTCCTCGCCCAGCTGATACCGATCGGAGTGATTAAGAGACTTTTTATTCGCTTCTGGCTCGTCAGCCAGACGCGAGATCTTCAGCCTTCAGTGCGAATTTCAAGCGTTTATTCCCTGCCTGTCTGTACCTCTGCCTGCCTGTTATAGTCATCTGGTGCATTACCTGTGCAGAGGGCAGGTGTCAGATTCTATGAGGCCCATCTTGAACATCCTTTGTCCTGTGTAGTGTGTTCTATGGAGAGTCTTATATTGTATGAGTTGTAGATTTGGTTTTTTGGTCATTCTAAAAGTATTTAAACATATTTGTGTCCAGATGTTCTGGTCTATATTAATCGATAAATCAGTTTCCCATTTTGAGGTTGGAAGAGATATTGAGTGGTTTAATTCTGACAGTGATCTGTATATTTTGGACAGTGTTTTAGGTGCATGGATTCTCAGTAGTTCAGTTACCTTTGTAGGTAATTGTAGATTTAATTCATTATGTCCATATTTAACCATCTGGTCCTGGAGCCTTATTGTTGGCCATGTGCTGAAGGGCATCATGGAGTTCTGCTACTGAAATGGGAGCCTCCAGTGCCATTACCTGATCTTCCTGTAATTTTGGAAGATTTATATTATTAACAAATTCATCAATACCAGCCTGTGGTGGATCAATCTGTGACTTATATAAGTTTTCATAGAAATTTCTGAAGGTGTTGTTTATTCCATCTGGGTCATGTGTAATGTTACCTAATAGGTCTTTTACAGAAGAGATCGTTGTTTTTTCCTTGTTCAATTTTAATTGGTTGGCTAAAAATCTGCCTGATCTGTTGCTTTGTTCGAAATTTTCCAATCTAAGCCTTTGCACCAAGAACTGTGTTTTTTTATCGTTAATCTCGTCTAATTTAAGTTTTGTTTTCCTTAGTTCATTCAGAATGCATTCTTGGGATGAGGCAGTGTATTTACTTTCTAAAGTTTTAATCTTTTGCTCCAGTTCTAATATTAGTGAATTCTCCACTCTTTTCTTATGTGAGGAATAAGAGATTATCTTACCTGGCATGACTGCTTTCCCTGCCTCCCAAAGAACACATGCTGAGATTCCTGGTGTGTCATTGTCCTCCAAGTACACTGCCCACTCCTGTTTGAAATAATTTATAAAATTTTGATCTTTAAGTAATGATGTATTAAATCTCCAGTGTTTGATTGGCGGAGTGACCTTTGTGTTAGTCAGAGTGAGGGAGACCGGGGCGTGGTCGCTGATAGTGGTAGGGTGGATCTGAACCGCTGAAGTGTCCCTCATTTTGGAGCTACTGATTAGGAAATGGTCTAGGCGAGAGTATGATCGGTGTACGGACGAGAATAAAGTATATTCTCTAAGAGTGGGATGATGAGAACGCCAAGCATCACACAGACCAAGGTCCCTCATATATTGTTTCAGGATTTCTGGGGATTGCCAATTCCTGCAGCTCCCTGCATTACTAAGCCTGTCAATTTCAGGGTTAAAAATCAGGTTGAAGTCCCCTCCAATAAGAGGTGTGGTGTCAGAGTGATCAGAAAGTGAGGTGAAAAGAGTGTGAAAGAAGGAGGGGTCATCAACATTTGGGCCATATATACTAGCGATACATATGTTCATGTTTTGAATAGATAAGTTAACTATAATGAATCTACCTTCTGGGTCTGTAATAGTGTTAATGGTGGTAAAGTGTATTTTTTTATTAATCAGTTTGGCCACAGCAAACATGACATCTTCCTTGATAACTTCCTATTAAACTTTCCCTTAAAATAAATGAAAATATAATTTTCAAATATTCAGTAAATTAGTAAACATAAGAAAATAAAATCAGCAATGTGATGCAGTTCCCCCAATCTATTGAAAAGAAATAAAATACTAAGTAAAAAATAAAATAGAAAATATATAATTCATTATGAAAAATATAAAAATAGATTACAAAATAAATACAATATCAATAAAACACAATTAATAAATAAAAATAGAAAGGTAATACCAGTTATTAACACTAATAATACTAACAAGAAGAAATAGGACCAAGTTATTTAAACCAAAATAAGTTTGCTCACATTTTAGTGCACTGCCACAACATACTGAAGGATCCTATTCATGTATTCAAAATTTTGGCAAACTAAACTAAATAATTTCCAGTCAGTAACTCCATCCAAGAACATTGAAGACTGGCCCATTATATGGCAAAGCACACAGAAAACATGTTCAGCATCAGTCTAAATCAAATATATTCAGGCCAAAGCAGCAAATGCTGGTAAGGCTGCTCAAATAATCTTTAGATTTTTAGTCAGAAAAACAAGCCTGTTTACATGATCAGGTTTTAATGAAGAGCACAAACAGGGGAAAATCTTTCCGCCTGTGCTAAAGACCCTCTCTGAAGAGGAACTTGTGGCTGGAATGCACAGATATTTTCTTGCCAGGTTGGAAAGCCGTGGACAGAGCTTCTGGTATTTCCTCCACCACTTTAGCGGGTCTTCTTGAACATCCAGTGTTTCTGACTGGAGATAGAATTAAAGCTCAAGTGTTATGGCCTGGTCTTGTTGCTGAGGGCGTCCTGCTCCTAGTACTAGCATCCATAATATAAAGGTCTTAGCATCATTTATAATTTTTGAGTTTTAACCACTTGTACTTTGAAACTTTAATATTAACTAATGCTGAAGATGACTAAAATATTGTAATTAGTATTCTGTCACCACTATAATCTACCTGGATATTCTCAGCCAAATTGAAAGGCCTCTGCCAATGTCCACTGCCTCGGGGTTGGGGGTCTGCTTCTGTCGACGGCAGGTTGTGTTGGATTCATCACCTCCTCTCTCCATTTCTGTAGCTCTGCATTTTATTTTGAATGATTTCTCATATGCTTGTATAAATTAGTTGCATTACCACTGTACTTGACAGCCTTTTTACAAATAATACAACTTACCGTTGATTGATCTTCGGCTTGAAAATAAAGCCACACAGCACTCCTATTTCTCTCTGCCATAATATCTTGTGAGCGCAAGTGAGCCTGTTTGCTTGCCTGGCGCCGCTGAGTCACGTGACGGTGCAACGTCAAAACACTAGAGGGAGGAGGAGGAGCAAAGCCTGCTCTGCGCTGTGACAGCCGGGAGCGGCATTTGAGAGCAGCAGCGCGAACACAGATAGCCGCCGTGCATTCGGGAGAGAAACTGAAACTGAAGTATCGATCTCATAAACTGGTATTGATCAATATCAGTACCAACATTATTATCAAAATTATTGATACTTGGATCGATCCGCCCACCACAACTCAATATAAGTGGAGAAAATATAATAAGTTTCTACTTTGACCGCGGTGCGCACACAAGCCCGCCGAGCGCTGCACCGCGCTTGCACTTTGTTTGGCGCAGGGGAGCCATAAAATAATGGGTTTTGTTGGAGTCGAACTCCGCCGGGTCCGTTGATGAGAAGAGATTCACTGCACAGTCGAGGAGTAGTTGCAAGTCACCAGTTTATTACCTATTCTGATTGCATGCAATCAGGGAGCGACCATCTGACATACATTCAGCATGTACAGGAAGAAGCTCGAACCATAGGTGTCGGCTCTAGGTCTTTATAGGCCTTTTGGGGTGTGGCCCCCCTTCTCTGTACTTTTCCACCTAGGTGACTACCACATACATTGACATTTACTCTAGTTAGCCATTAAGTACGTGTCCCGCCTCCCCTTTTATATTGTGCAAAAATTAGAAAAAGTATTAGTTCACCCTGTCCTCTGGCACAGGTCATCTCGAGCTGTTCTCTCGCTATCAATTCCTGATTTCTGCCAACTTCATGAAGTGAGATCGCCCCATCCTGCAGGCCCAGTATCAGTTCCCATGTCCGGTGTCTGCATTATATTCAACACTGTGTTATTAGACATTAGTAAATTAGTATTTGAATTATTTGTAAAATCACCCCTCATTATTGTATGATTAACCCCTCAGTTTTAAAGCGCCGCGTAAGATCGAAAAATTGTATGTCGAACCATAGTAACCCGTACATTTATATAATTATTTTTAGTAGTAGTAGTAGTAATAGTAGTAGTTAGGCAATTACAGTGCTGACATCAATTGCTAATTATTCATAGTATTGTTGATGCTGTTGTAAAAATTACCTAACTGCATAAAATTAAATCATGCATGTCTAATACAGAAAGTAGGAATCGTACTCATCTGTGGGCAAATGGAGCCTGTGCCCGAAACACTGAAGTCGCATCCATCCATTAATCTTGGCCGCCAACTTTTTTTTCCCCTCTTTTCAGCAGTCAACTTAAGGTTGACATATGTATGAAACATATCACATGAACATGAACATCGCCAGGGGTATATACACTGTAAAAAATACCTGTGAAATCCACAGTAAGTTACTGTGTTTGTGCACAGTAAATTACTGTTTACCCATTAAGAGTAGAATACTGTGTATTCTTTCAAAATTTACAGCAATCAAGGATGTATTGTAAAAAACACAATCAAATTCCTACTGTAGAAAATCACAGGAAACAAATGTGTTGTCACGCCCCGCTCCGTCCGCTCCTGATGTGTGCCACGCCCACCTCGTTACCTCGTGTTCAGCCCTGATCATGATCACCTGTGGCTCGTTACCCGTAGCTTGTCTTTTGTATTTAGTCCGAGTCTCAGTCAGTCTTCCCCAGATCAGTCATTGTGGTGTTACGTTCGATGTTTGTTGCCAGTCTGCCCCGGAATAAACTCCCTTTGTCCGTATCCCCGGCTCCACTCAACTTCCTGCTCATCTGCCTACCATGCAACCTGACAATTTTGGTCAATACTGAAATCATGACTATTTAACACGATTACTCATTGACTCTGAAAACACATTCGATTTATGGCACATTATGGACCTCAAACATGACATTTTCCTTGACACCTTCCTGTTAAACTGTCCCTCAAAATAACTGAAAGTATAATTTTCAAATATTGAATAAATTAGTAAACACAAGTAAATAAAATCAGCAATGTAGTGCAGTTCCCCAATCTACTGAAAAGAAATAAAATACAAAATATATAAATTAAATATGAAAAATATAAAAATAGATTAAAAAATAAATAAATACAATATAAAATCCAATTAATAAATAAAAATCCATCCATCCATCCATAAGTAATACCAGTTATTAAGACTAATAATACTAATAAGAAGAAATAGGACCAAGTTATTTAAACCAAAATAAGTTTGCTCACATTTTAGTGCACTGCCACAACATACTGAAAGATCCTATTCATGTATTAAAAATTTTGGCAAACTAAACTAAATAATTTCCAGTCAGTAACTCTATCCAAGAACATTGAAGACTGGCCCATTATATGGCAAAGCAAACAGAAAACATGTTCAGCATCAGTCTAAATCAAAATTATTCAGGCCAACCCAGCAAATGCTGGTAAGGCTGCTCAAATAATCTTTAGATTTTTAGTCAGAAAAACAAGCCTGTTTACATGATCAGGTTTTACAGAATAGCACAAACAGGAGGCAATATTTTCCCCTGTACTAAAGACCATCTCTGAAGAGGAACTTGTGGCTGGAATGCAAAGATATTTTCTTGCCAGTTTGGGAAAGCCGTGGACAGAGCTTCTGGTATTTCCTCCACCACTTTAGCGGGTCTTCTTGAACATCCAGTGTTTCTGACTGGAGATAGGATTAAAGCTCAAGTGTTATGCCCTGGTCTTGTTGCTGAGGGCGTCCTGCAGCTTTGTTTGCGGTGACCTTAAAGAAGCTGCCCAGGCCCTTCTTCTTCTTCTTTGGAGCAGCAGAATCCTGTGTATCATCAGCAGGCGTTGCTGCTGTCTCAAGAGTGGTGTTCTTCTTAGAGGGAACATATTGTCATGCCCCGATCTTCCGCTCCCTCCGTGTGCCATGCCCCCTCATTAACCCTGTGTGGATTCCCCATGTTTACCAGCTGTTCCTGATCATTGTCATTAGTCCATTGTATTTAGTCCGCGTTTCCGTTTGTTTCCCCAGTCCGGTCATTGTAATGTCATCCCGTGTTTTGCCTGATCGTTTTGTTGCTGCCTCTATTAAATCCCGTGTTTGCCCGGACTTTTGGCATCCTGCGCCTTTTTCTACGCTTCGTGCGCCGGCAAGCGTGACAGAATGACCGGACTCCGCAAGAACACGCTTCCTCTCACGGAGGAAGAATACCTCGAGCTGAACGAAACCATCTATTGGCTCACACAGCCCGAGGTGAAAAGGACCCTGCAGCTCGAGTCCTCGCTACCAGGTTGAGAGAGATCCTGGAACAGGTGCGAGCCAACCTGCAGCAGTTAAGGGAAGGAGTGGCAGAGGTGCTGATCAACCCGGTACATCTGGACAACGGGCTACCTCTTCCCCGCCGTCCGGGCAACCCGAACTCCCCGTCGCCCCCGCAGAAGAGCCATAAACGGAGGGGTGAGTCAGATGCCCGTCCGGAATCCGCCACTTCACCGCGGACGCCAGACACCTGCGCAGCCGCTCTCCCGTGTGCACCTGACGCCTGCGCAGCCGCTCTCCCGTCAGCATCTGAGACCCTGGGCAGACACTTTTTTACTCTCCAGGGACTTTACTGGCGGGTAATGGGGGAGCCAGCGTGGCAGGCCTACCCAGGGTCTGCCCTCTTCATAGAGCAGCTGAGGAGGGAATTAGTGGCCATCACTCCAGCTTCTCCACTCGAGGAACTGGACAAGGTGGAGAAGACCCTGAAGGAGCTGCTCCGCTTGAGGATGGTGCAGACTTCCCCAGCAGGGGATGCCGTGCCCGCGCCTGCAGCGCCCCCCGAGGTACCTGTGGTGGCGGTTTCCGCGGCGCCCCCTGCAGATCCCTTTTCGTCGCCCAAGGCCCTGGCAGCACTGCCGGTCGATGTGCAGCATCCTGCTACTACAGTGCCCCCAGTGGTTCCCGTGCTGGCTGTTCCCGCAGAAACCCTAGGGGTTCCTGTGCTTCCTGCTCCGGCGGCGCCCCCAGAGGTTCCTATACCTCCTGCTCCTGCAGCACCCCCCGAGGCACCTGTGACGTCAGCAGAGCCCCCCGAGGTATCCGTGGCTTCTGTGCTTGCAGCGCCCCCTGCTGGCCTGGAGTTGGCCCCTGCTGCTGCTGCACTGCCCGTGGCCATTCCTGTGCCTCCTACCCGATCACCTGTGCAGGCCCCAGTGTTCCCCGTGACTACTGTGCAGCCCCCAGCGGTCCCCGTGACCCATGTGCTCCCCGCTCAGCTTCCCATGACTCCTGTGTTCCCCGCTCAGCTCTCCGGGGTCCCAGTGGAAGTGCAGTGGAAGTCTATGGCAACCCTTAGAACCGATTGGTAACTTTTTTTGAAATATGGCACATTGATAGAGTACAGTGGAAACTATTCTAATGCCACCATCAGGCCAAATTTTAAGATACATTTTTGCTTTTAACTTTTGACCCCTTTAGCCTACAATTGAAATCTTTGATTCCTCTGAATCTTTGGGTCAGCCCGATTCAGATGCACCCATTGCCGTTAATTTCCTGCCATATTGGATTTTTCACCATTTTGAATTTTGTTGAAAATGTACTTTTGCGAAATCATCCTAGGCCGTTGATCCAATCAGCACCAAATTTGGTGTGCATCATCTAGAATGGGTTCTGACAAAAAGTTCTTCAAAGCATTATGCTAAGTCGAATGCTTTGGCCCCTGTCGTCCAATGAATTTGAGGACGAAGTCACCTAACAGGAAATGAGGCCATATCTCAGCAACGATTTCATGTATCAAAACCAAATTTGGGATATGTACTTGGGATCCAATTCTGAGGTAAAGCACCAAACATGGTGCCATTGCACAACTAGGGGGCGCTACCATTAGCAAAAATAAATTTTGGCTAATAACTGTTGATCTGTTTGTCGGAGAAAAATAAGTCTTGTATTTTCTAATTCTGTGGGATGGCCGCAGGTTGACTCCTGGGAAGGCTAATGCCCCCCGAATTTATGCGGCAGCCATATTGGATTTTAGTGAAAATTTCAGTATTTTACACATGACACAAAATTGATCCAATCTTCACCTTTGAAGTTTGGCATACTGATAGAGGCTAAGCCACAGTATACTCTCACCGAATTTGGGGTCAATCTATATATACCTGTAGCGCCACCATCAGGCCAAATATCAAGATACGTTTTTGCATATAACTTTTAAACCCTTTGACCTACAATTGTGATCTGTAATTTCCCTGAAGTCTTGGGTCCTCCCAATTAGAATGCATCCATTGTTGTTAATTTCAACAGTATGGGATATTTTTTGCCACATTGAATTTTCTGCAAAACTACTTTTGTGAACTCATCCTAGGTCATTGATCCAATCACCACCAAATGTGGCATGCATCATCTACAGTCAGTCCCAACCAAAACTTGTTCAAAGCATTATGCTAAGCCAAATAGTATGGCCGCTGTTGTCCAATACATTTTATGACAAAGCCACCAAACAGGAAGTGAGGCCATATCTCCAAGATATCAAAACCAAATTTATAATATAGACTTGTGACCCAATTCCAAAGGCAATCACCAAAAATTGCGCCATTCCACCACTAGGTGGCGCTGAAATAAGCAAAAATGTGTTTTGGCTGATAATTGTGGAAGGGTTTCACATAGAAAAACAATTGTTATGTCTTCTAACACCATGGTACATCCCCAGTCCTCTCCACTACCAAATTTATGTTTGTGTAATTGATGCAGACACTATATTGGAAATGTAACAATTTCCCATAGGCAAATGTCTGGGGATTGTCAAGATTAGTCTCTGCCAGTCTCTTTTTTAATTCTTTCCATGCCATCCATGCCTTGGTTGTATCCTTGGCCCCATTTTTGTTGCTTGCTATATTTATTATTATTATTATTACTATTATTATTGTCACGCCCCGCTCCGTCCAATCCTAATATTTGCATCGTGATTCCCCGGTCCTGTTACCTCGAATAAATCCCCGTTTTGCCCTACTTCCTGACTGCGTTTCCCTGCTTCCCGGACCGCCTTCTGACCGACCGTGACAGAATGACGAGTCTCCCCCACACGCTCAGCGCTGCCATGGAGGATCTCACCCTAGACGAAGAGGTAATTTGGTGGACCAACATGCTGGAACTTCAGGGGGATCCAGTGGCCCGCCCGCTAGTGGAGAGATGTTGGGTGCTCCTGAGAAAGAGGTACGACATTGGTGAGGAGCAGCTGTGCGTAAAGGTGGGAGAACACCTTAAGCGGCTGAGGGAGAGAGCGACAGTCTGGCTGTCCACCCTGGGGTACACCTCCTGGGAGCCGCCCCCCCGACTCACCCCCTACCTCCATCCCAATTGCTAGCAAGCCGGAAAGGGCTCCAGCCTCGATTACACCGCGAAAGACGTCTCTTCAGTGGCGCAACACTGAGCGTAACGCGGCTTCTGCCGCTCAACCCCCCTGCTCCGGAGAACTTCCCTGGGTCCTAGAGAGCCCAACTCTCCCTAAAAAGAAGAGGCGAAGTGGAAAGGGAAAGAAAGCCGACTTAACGCTCTTCCTGGGAACGTGCTCCCTTCTCCCCGCCTGGGAAGACGCCGCGGATGCCGCCCTTAAAGGGGCAGCGCCTGCACGCCTGGTGCCCATCCTGGTGCCGATTCCGGAACTGCCTGCTCCGGACCTGCCGGCCACGCCGCCTGCTGCTGCCGCGCTGCCAGCGGCACCGCCTGACCTGCCTGTCCTGCCTGACTCGCCTGTTCTGCCTGCGGTCCCGGCTGCTGCCGCCACTCTGCCTGCGGCAATGCCCGAGGTGCCCGCCGAGGCGCCCCCTGCTGGCCGCGTGATGGCGGGGCCCGCCGAGGCGCCCCCTGCTGGCCGCACGCCCGAGGTGCCCGCCGAGGCGCCCCCTCTTGGCCGCACGCCCGAGGTGCCCACAGAGGTGCCCCCTGCTGGCCACGTGATGGCGCCCCCTGCTGGCCGCACGCCCGAGGTGCCCGCCGAGGCGCCCCCTGCTGGCCGCACGCCCGAGGTGCCCACAGAGGTGCCCCCTGCTGGCCACGTGGTGGACTCATGGCCGAGGCGCCCCCTGGTGGACTCATGGCCGAGGTGCCTCCTGGTGGACTCACGGCCGAGGCGCCCCCTGGAGCGCCCCCTGCTGACCGCACGTCAGTCCAGCCCATCCTGCCCTGCTCGTCTGTCCTGTCCTGCTCGTCCGTGGATGAGGTGGCACCCCCGGCGGCCACCCCACCCACGTCCTCACTGGCCACCTCCCTGACTCTCTCTCCTTTGCCCCACCGGGAACAACGCCAAGTAGGACTCCGCCTTTCAGTATCCCGCAAGGGACGGGGACACCCACCCGCCCTGCCCCCTGGCTCGCCCGTTCGGCCCCTGGCTGTGGCTCGGTGGCTGCCTGCGGGTCCTCTGGCTCGGGGTCGGCAGTCCCCTCCGGGTCCCCCCCTGGTTCCTCGGTGCCGGTCCTCGGTCCCGCCTCCGGCTCCGTGTCGGCCGCCTCCGGGCCCCCCTGCTCCGGCTTGGCGTCGGACGGCGCCTTCCCCGGCTCCGGCTGTACCTCCGCCTGCTGCAGCTTCCCCCTCCTGCCTGCCTGCACCGGTGTTCCCTCCTGCTCCCTCCATGTCTCCTCCTTCACTCCCTCGACCTGTCCCCTTGGCCCCTGTATGGTTCCCTCCAGCTCCCTCCTCCCTCTTGCCTGCGGCCCCTCCGGCCGCTGCCCGTCGCCCGCCTGGGCTCCCTCAGGCTCCCCTTTGTCCCCCTTCCATTCCTGTCTGGTCTCCCCTGTCTGCTCCTCCTCCTTTCGTCCCGCCTGTGTTTGCTCCTCGTCCCTGTGTTCCTCCTCTGTTCACTCCTGGCCCCTTCGTGTCACCTGTGGGTGTTCCCTCTGTGTCTCCCTTCTCTGTCTGCCTGTCTGCCTTTCCTGTTCTTTGTCGGGTCCTGTTTTTCTTTTCGTCCTTGTTCCTGTTTTGTGTCTCTGTCCTCTTCCCGGTCCCTTGTTGATGTCTTGGTTTTTGTCTTCCAGGTCCTGTTCCCCGGTCTCGTCTCGTCCGTTGTCTCCTCTCGGGTGCGCCCGGTGTGCACGCCTTTGGGGGGGGGTTCTGTCACGCCCCGCTCCGTCCGATCCTAATGTTTGCTGTCGTGATTCCCCGGTCCTGTTACCTCGAATAAATCCCCGTTTTGCCCTACTTCCTGACTCCGTTTCCCTGCTTCCCGGATCGCCTTCTGACCGACTGTGACAATTATCATCATCACCATGTCAGTTACTAAGCTCTGCATCTTTGTTGTCAGTCTGTCTATGATCATTACAGCTCTCAACAAATATATGTGTGTGTGTGTGTGTGTGTCTTCTTTTTGAGGTCTGTCATTTTGTTGTGACCTGGTGCGGTGCACGCAATGGGGAAGCAGGAGAGAGACGCGTAGGTCTGGGGAATACGGGATTTAATGGAAAAAGAGAGCAGGGACATGGGACAGGCAATGACAGGCAGCACTACACCGAGTGACTTCAATGACAGACCTAGGGAAATAGACTCTAACGTTAACTAAAATACACAGGACTAATTGGAAATAACACAAAACAGTGGATAACAATTGGGATTCCACACAAGGTTAACGAGGGGGCGTGGCACACAGGAGGATCGCACGAGCAGGGCATGACAGTAAGAGTAATTTGTATATCTGAACTATTTGTATAAGGAAACTAGTGTTTCTAACGGTGTTACTCAAATTAGTAAGTCGCGATCAGCAGAGTTAGATGAGATAGAAAAGCTATTATTAGTGTGGATAAACGAAAGGCGAGGATAACATGGCAAAACAATTTTAACAATAATAATTTTTTTGTCGAATAGATTCTTTTTTTTGATCGTTTGGAGCCTAAATCTAATTAAAAATCCAACTAATTGCACAGCCTTAAGCTCTGGCTCCTGCCCTGCAGGCCCCTCGGGGCCCTCCTATTGTTGTTCCAGTTCCTGCTACTGTTTCTGCTCTCACCCTTCTCTCCTCTCCGCATCACCTGGCCCCGCCAACCTTGTTATCTGGCCATCCAAAGCCTGAAAGGCTCTGCGTCTCTGAGTCTGTGTCCCACAGTCAGAGGTCGTGAGGACCCCCCCTGCCAAGCCCTGGTCCCATTCATTCTGCCCTAGTTTTTGCCGCAGTGCCCTGTCCAGCCTTGGTTTCTCCTTGGCTTGTGGTCCTCGTCCCAGTCTCTGTCCTTGCCCACGTTGTCCTTGCACTTGTCCACCCTGTATTGAAGTGTCTTGTCTCTGTGGTCCCTGGCTTTACTTATCTGCTTGACCTCCTTTGTGTCATGAGTCTGGTCCTGTGTCCCTGGTCCTGCCCGATTGGTGTCCTCTACCTCTGTATGTCTGCCCCGATGTTTGGGCTTTACCGTTCCAACCCTGTTTGGTGTCCCTGGCTGGACCCATCATGCCCTGTTTGTCAGGGATGCTCTGCCACTCTGGTGTTTGGGGATGCCTATCTTGTTTTGGTATGGTTGG
The DNA here is from genome assembly GCF_048594095.1 of Paramormyrops kingsleyae. Lineage (NCBI taxonomy): Eukaryota > Metazoa > Chordata > Actinopteri > Osteoglossiformes > Mormyridae > Paramormyrops > Paramormyrops kingsleyae. The sequence goes on from NC_132800.1 coordinate 9,885,979, forward strand.
TGTCTGCCCCTGTATCGACTCCCGTCTCTGCTGTTCCTGGGTTTCCAATGTGATTAGTGTTTGTCCCTGACTCTTAGTCTTGTTTCACGTGTCTCTCCTGTTGGTCCCTGGTCTGGTTCCTGCCGGTTTGATGCCGTGATTTTTTCAATCCCATCCTGTCTCATTACCCATGCCCAGTGTTGTGGCTCTCTGTCTGCCCTGTTTTGTAGCCTCTTGGTCCCCTCCTTGGACTGTCCTTTGTACCCACAGGCCATGCGTTGGGTGGGGGGGTTAGAGGGTACTGTCATGTCCTGTCCTGCCTGACACTCCTGTCTCCTCCTTGCTGTGGTTCTAACAAGCCATGCCTGCTGCTCGCTAGCCTCCCCTATTCTCCTTGCCCTCCTGTTGATCACACCCAACTGCCTCTGTCTGTTCCCTCATTAGTCCAATATTTAAGTGCTTCCCAGTCTAATGTTACCCAGTTCTGTAATTTTACTTGTGTTGCCCCTGTTACTTGTGCCCTAGCCTCCATCAGAGTAAATATTTAAGAATTATCATGATGGCTGGGTGCTTTGTTTATTTTATTTTTCTTTAAATCAGTGTAATTTCAAGCTGCACATTAAAATGTTTGTTGTGTCTATTGATATTTCATGTTGCACTGAATGAACACTTTTGACACTTGTAATAATAATGCACATATACTATACATGTTTATGTTTTAGAAGGATTTCACTTGGGGCAGATGAAAACAAGATATAAGGGTAAGGGGGCCTCTCTGCCTACCCTGCCTAGGGCTCCTCCAACCCACCAGCTGCCACTGAGCGTGAGAGTCTGAATGCATGAGTGTCACGCCAGGTGCGTGAAAGCTGGCAACTCTGAAAACATACATTTTTTGGTTTCACCTGAGTTGATTTGGATAAAAAATATCACTACCTTTTACAGCTGTTAAAAGTGGAAACTTGATGTACATGAAATCACCAAAAAACTACGTCTATCTATCCAACATTTTATAAAAAATACCATACTGCGTTTTGAAACTTTTAAACTTTACGATTTCAGGAAAACGCACCCACTCTGTTAGGAACATTACGGCTTTTTGGTTGAGGGTGTTAAATTCGCTGTTGTTATTAAATCTAATGGCACATTAACAGCTGGAGGATGAATGGATGGATGGATGACTGAATGACCCCTGCAGTAAAATCAACTATCAGTATTCCGTAATCACAATGAAGGATTTCCCTAGTTAATTTGTAGTTATTTAATTATGTTCATTTAGTTCACTCATCTATAGTGTTTCTTATTTCTTATTTTTATATTTCTTTCTGTCCTTGTTACTCGCTCATAATGTTCTTTGCCTCTCATACAACTTACTCTCACCAAGGCCGTCTGACCCCCCGGCTCCAGGAGTCTGTACGAAGACCATAGATAAAGGGCCTGCTTCCCTCAGGGGGGGCAGAGACAGACACAAACAGACACTGAACCGGCCATGTGAAACATCTTTCTGTAACATCTTCATTATGTCTTAGTAAACTGCTTAAGCTTAAGGAACCTGCCTCATCATTGAACTAAAAGACCCTGAGGTTTCACTGAAGAAATCTATCAACAAATAACCTGAACAGACAGACGTTTGTTAAATGTTTTTTTTTCATTATATGCAGAACAATTGATGTGTTATAAAGATCAGCAATTTACTCCTAAATATCAGTTTTTTAGTTCATGGGCACCCTCTGCAAACTTTATTCACCCCTACTGGAACCGCCCTGCACTCATGCCGCCTTTTAATCAATAGCGTTTGAAGGAAATAACCAATCACGATTCTCCCACATCTGTCATTTAAGTGTATTAGCCTATAGGAAGTTGCGCTATGTAATTCCCCAGCCCTTATCTGTATTAGTTGTAAAGAGAAAACGTGTGCGAAGTTGATGCTGGACTGTTAACGGTGTTCGCTCATAAAGTTTGTGCGTCAGTGATACTGTAAGTGTTCATTTCAATATGTTCGTGTTATTCACTAGATTAGACTATGTTTGTTCTTTTTGTTCTTTGATATTTAAAGTGTATATTGTTAACAACCGTAATGTTTCAACACCTTCTTAACCCTCTAGAGAGCTCCGTATCTCTTCGTCATTTTGTTGTTTTTATATTTTTACCTTGTTAATTTTAATACTTCATTGTATGTCGATGAGAATTTTAAAGGTTTTCGTCTTTGAGGTAATGCAGTTTTTATCATTTTGATTTTCTTCTTAAATCCTTACATCGCGTGCATTGCCATACCAGTCACTTTATATATGTTATTTATATATGCAATATGACGGTTAACCTACTGCAGTAATTGCACTCCAACTTTGTCTCAGGGATCTAGGCAGGAGTGAATTACACACTAACAACAGTATGACAAAATTACATTATACAAAATCTTTTGACCAGGAAGTTAATCATAAAAATATGCCAATTTGTGGATGTATATATGCATTGTAAAAATAACAGGAAACCCAACAGGGGAAAACTTTCCCAATGGAAACAGTAGGACTGATACACTGTCAACACTGACCCCACCCTCTTGGGACATGAAGTCAGCACAGACCAGGTCCCGTCCCCCAGCCAATAGGCTGCCTGGAGCTGAAGGGTGGTCCAGCTAGACCCTACAGTAGGTGATCTGGTTGTTGTGGGGGGGAGAGAATGGTCACAACAGAGGGGGTAGCACCCCCCCCCCCCCAGGAAGTAGAAGTGGAGGGTGAGGACAGCTCATTTAATTATCAGTCACTGTATCTCAGTGCTGCTATACTTTGTCTCTCTTGCAAGGCAAGTTTATTGTCTTGCAGACAGTTTCTTGCTCCTGTATGATGACATTTCTGCTTTTCAGAATAAGTGTCTGTCTATAAGAATATTTTCTGCATCAAGCTAATGATTTAGCTGCTTTACGCTCATGTGTCAGAGGAAAACAAGTTCCGAAATAAATCTGACATATTTGCTTCCCTTGCATGTACACAGAAATGCATCGGCACACAAATTCTCTCACTGGAAAGATTATAGCCTTTGACAGTATGTACTGACCCTCACTGTTTTCTCCCCTCTCATTTCTTAATTTCAGTTTAGTTGTGAAACCAAAGAAAATACCTTTATAACACGGAAAAGTATGCAAGCTATTATTAGATATCTGACTGATACACCTGCTATTTCAGCACTCCTGATTGTTGGCTCTGAATGTGACCATGACTGTGTCTGTGTGCAATTTTTTTGTCTTATTAGCATGAACATACTATAAATACCCTAAGTCTAATTCATGAAGTCTTCTTTATTGAGCAGAAATTAATTTGTTAATGAAGGAGTCTATGCATTGATAGTTTATTCTCTACAGACTAATAATAATGATCTGACTGTCTAATGGGCTAAACATTCAGCTTTGTAGTTTTGTCACTTCCTGTTTAAAGTGTCCACTCCCCCTTCACTCTGCCTGCTGTATTTGAGAATAGAAACGACAGAGAAAGTAAAGCTACAGAGAATGAGGAAGTGATTGTCACTCTCCACAGATCTGGGCTCCGTGACACACACACGTATGGATCCTCTGATGCTCCTGTTTCTTCTCATTGCTGGGCTCACAGGTGAGTGTCTCTCATTACAGTGGAACTGAGTAGAGATCTCTCTCCTGCTCCTCCACACACTGTCAGGTACAGTTTGAAGATCATGATGGAGATCTGGTGAGAAGAAATTGCAAAATGTCAATTGTGAAAAGATTCAGCTGCTTTGCCTAACATTGTCTCTGAAATTGTGAATACTTTTTGGATTCTTACGGGTGTTTATATCAAAACATTTGTAATTGCTATGCTAATATTTTAAACAATGTTGCATGTAACAGGTTATTGATAATATAGATTTAATATCTAAATACTCAGTGTAATACTGTCATGTCTTTCTTTAGTAATCGAACAGTACAAAGACTGTTAGTGCAGATAAAATGCCCTTGTCTTTTGCATGCTTTGATGTTCAGTGAGGTGTAGGATTATCTTACTGGGGTCATTTCAGCAGCACAGGTGGTTATGTGAGCAGACAGCCGGGATGCCATCAGTCATTTCTGTGTGTACAGTCAGAGGGGTCTAAACACCCAGCTTCATGTGCTACTGGGGCAGGTCTCTGTTTATCTGGGCTCAAGATCAGCCTCAGAGTTATTTCATACTTCACTTTTCTGCATGTGCTTTCAGGCTGTGGATGGTCATGTATGTGGCAATTTATGTTCATACTGCATTTGTCGGTGGATGCAGATGGTGGTGGTCAATGCATGCATATAGCGGCAATATTTCATCAGACCAGGAGAGGGCAGATGTATTGCAAAAAAGACAAATACAAGCAGTTTAGTGAAATGGGTAAACATATTACAAACAGTTTTAAAGTTCTTAGTTAAAGCTTGGGCAGAATTGTGTTTCTTTTCCAAAGACCATATACTACGGTGTAATGTCAGGATAGTATAAATTATCAAAACAACAAATCTCCATCCTCTGCTCTTTCTTGGTTGACCTCTGCTCTGCAGTGCTGTCACCTACTGGAATTACCTAGTCAGTTACCTGTACAAACATATTTAAAGCATACAAATGTACATGATCTCTGCCAGACGTAAAAATCTCAGCTACACGAGCATCATCCAAAGCCATCTGGCACAAACCTGATGACAGAATGTGTGACCTATGTGCGATCAAAAGTGCATGGAGAAAAGAAAAGTGAAGTATGAATTGGCCTTCAGGGACTGAGATTAGACCTGGTTGTCTTTCACTCTGCAGCAGGTTTGGAGAGCTACTGTAGTTAACCTCTAGCTGGTAGAGACTGGGGGCAGCATGGGGGCCTCACACCTCCAGGCTTGTGGTTTTGGTATCTGGCCCAGCTCTCTGTGGGCAGTTTGCATGGTCTTCCTGTATCTATACTGGTTCCATATGAGGTCTCTGGTTTCCTCCCACAGTCCAAAGACAAGTGGTTCAGGTGAATTGGTGCCTCTGAAAGTGCCCATAGTAACTGTTTGAGTGTTTGCCCTGTGACAGACTGGCATCCTGTCCTGGTTGTTCCCCTGCCTTGTGCCCTGTGACAGACTGGCATCCTGCCCTGGGTGTTCCCCTGCCTTGTGCCCTGTGACAGACTGGCATCCTGTCCTGGCTGTTCCCCTGCCTTGTGCCCTGTGACAGACTGGCATCCTGTCCTGGTTGTTCCCCTGCCTTGTACCCTGTGCTGCCTCAGATCAGCTCCATGCTCCCTGTACTGTACTGACCCTGTACTGGATGAACATGTGGCAGATGGATAGCTGAACTAGAATATATTTCAGTGGCAAACTCTGGACTAAAGCTGCTCGATTATGGAAAAAATCATAAACATGATTATTTTGGTCAATATTGAAATTACAATTATTACCCATTGATTACTCATTAATAGAAAGGGTAATACCAGTTTTAAGACTAATAATACTAACAAGAAGAAACAGGACCAAGTTATTTAAACCAAAATAAGTTTGCTCACATTTTACTGCATTTTACTGAAAGATCCTATTCATGTATTCAAACTTTTGGCAAAGTGAACTAAAGTTTGTCAGTAACTCAATCCAAGAACATTGAAGGCTGGCCAATTATAACCCAGAGCAAACAGGAAACATGTTCAGCATCAGACTAAATCAAAATTATAGCAAATGCTGGTAAGGCTGCTAAAATAATCTCTAGATTTTTTGTCAGAAAAACAAGCCTGTTTACATGATCAGGTTTTAGAGAATAGAACAGACAGGAGGCAATATTTCAGACAGGATTTAGGCAGCATTTTTTTCATGATTCTACATTAAGATTTCAGGGAGATATAAACTGAAATAGACGCCAGAAGTACGCTGCGTCGTAAGAGGGTTAATGTAAAGCGTTTGAAATTCGGTGAATGATGCGGCACACCGTTGACATATGGACATGAAATACATCCCCTAGAATAAAACCGCAGAGCAATCATTAATTGCGACGCAGCTGGGAGCACAGCTTTGGACTGTAGAGTGATCCAACTGTAGATGGTCAAACAAATCATAAATTGACTGCCGGTGAAATTTATAAAGCAAAATCAATTGCTCATCATTAAGCGTATCTAAGGGGTTCTCCTGGTCGCGGAACACTCTTTTTGGGATGCGTTAATTTTCGTTATTTATTATCATAAACTCGGCCATGTTGCAGTTAAGGTATGGTTAGAGGTACCTTAATTTTTTTTCCCTTAGTTTGGTTGCTAAGGTCTTTTGTGCAACCGTTAAGGGATTCCTTAAGTATAAGACTAAGATAAAGAGAAAAACTTAAGTACTTAAGAGAACATTTTAAGGAAACCTTAAGGAGGGGACTTAAGGGTGTTTTGTGCAACCAACTTTATTTTGAGGAGACCTTAACTCGGACTTAAAGGAAAATCTTAACTTAAGGTGTTTTGTGCAACCGGCCCCTAGTCCCGATTTACAAGTCCATGGGTTGTTTCACTTATGCCTTTTCTCGTGGTTACTCTGATGCATCACACCGCACAACAGGAACTGGAACTTTAAAGCTTGTAATTCCACCCGAAACTACACCGCCATACCAAAACAACAGAGGATAAATAAGTTGTTTTGTTAGTTAATAATTTGTTAGTTATTGGGGAGATCGATCGATCAAAACGGGACCCAGCCTTTTATTTATAATTTACTTTACTTACAACCAGCAACATGTTTATGATTCTTATTACATCTGGCCAGCAGACCAATCTTTCATTTTCAACAGAATAATAAATTACATAATGTTATCACTATATTTCCGATGTGGCCCACTACTGTTCTGGCTCATTTCTTTTGTGGTCCACTTCCGTTGTGGCTTTTGCATTCGTGTTGTGGCTTTTGTATTTGTGTTGTGGCTTTTGCATTACGCTGACCCATCTGGGCCACTGTACTACCCCATACCCCGCAACACATCACCATCGTAAGTCACAGACTACCTGTAATAATAATAATAAAAATTCACCAGGTCCTGTCTAGTGACCGAATGACCAGGCATCTGATCCTCTCATGGCAATTATAATTAAGGAATTAATGTTTTGGCAAAATTTTGAGCTTTAATACCATGATTGTCAAATTAATCATAAAATTAAAAAAAATATGTTCCCTCTAAGAAGAACACCACTTTTGAGACAGCAGCAACGCCTGCTGATGATACACAGGATTCTGCTGCTCCAAAGAAGAAGAAGAAGGGCCTGGGCAGCTTCTTTAAGGTCACTCCCCATACAATCACGCCCCACAGTATAGACCCACCCCTGATGCTGATTGACAGGTTTCCGTGTAAGGCGTCGGAAATTCAAATGCAAAATGAATTGCGATTGTGTTTGAGTTTTGGCAGGCTACATACGCGACACAGAGAAAGTGAAAAAGCAGACGTGGTAATTGATTTTGCTATTTAAATATGACAGGCTCATAACTTTTAAGACATGGGAAATGCAATTGCAAATGGACTTTGCTTTTTCATTTGAAATTTGGCAGTCAGTGTTTGTTCGCGAAAGCGAAAAAGCAAACGGCATTGCAAAATTTGCAATTGCATTTGAATTATGTCACACTTTATGCGTCCACATATTTAAAACGCAATTGCAAATGCAATTTGCAATTCCTTTTGAAAAAATGTCCGGGATTTCCCTCCATACGGATATGGAGTCATACTATGGAGTGCGTCTTTCATTGATGATTGTGTTCTGTTTCTGTATTATAGTTGGTCGTAAGTGACTCATAACTGGTCGTAACTAGGTGATTAAAGAGATTTGTCGTGTTGCCGAGTGGGCGCAGACACCACCGAATATTAGTGCTGGGCGATATCATATCGCGCGTGCGCAATAATCACTAGGGCTTCAGATGACAGGCGCAACATTTGGCCGTGCGCCAGCTTTTCTGTGCTATACGGACATTTATTTACGCCCACAATTTAAGCAGTTTAGGCCCAATCCCAATTCTATTTTCTACCCCTTTGCCTACCCCTCACCCCTTCCCCTTGCCCCTTGAAATGAAGTGGAAAGGGGTAGGGTTAAAAAATTTCCCCTAAGAAATGTTTTTTTTTTTTTCTTTATTTAGAAGTATATATAATTACAACATTACAGTATAGCGATGTATGACAAAATATAATCAGAACCAGTAAGACATAAACAGTGAACTATAAATGAATAACCTATTAACTACAAGTAAAAGAAAAAAGGACAAATGTAAAAAGAAAATTTATGTAACATTCATTAAATCATTGTATAATTTCACAAGTTTGGCACTTTTTCTGTTATTAACATTTTTAAGCGTTGTAATTATGTATTTGAAATCACAGAGAAAATTATATAATTTTGGGAGTATTGATGAAAATTTACATTTATGAATGTAATATTTTCCCAATAAAATAAATACATTTCCTATATATTCAATGTTGTATTTTTCCCCTAAGAAATGGGACACCACTACTTCACTGTTATACGTCATCATCCATTGTCACAACCTCCTAACGTTACGTCAGAGGACGTGCGCCGATGTTTATCACAAATTCCAAGATGTCGCTGTCAGCATCGTAGCATGTAAAGATTACTCACTCCCAAAGTTTTTTTGCGCCATATTTGGACTTTAAAAACAGATGTTCGTTTTCACCTCGAAAACGTATGAGCCTTCGGGTTTCCTCAGCTGTCCCTATACAGAATATAATTTACACAAATGTTGTCATGTTGCAATAAGTACGAATAGTGTAATCACCGTTCATTTACATGTACACATATGGCCGTAATCAAAACAAGACAACGCGGTACCACATGCAGTCAGTTACCGGGTAACGTTATATGACATAAAAATATATTTCCTAATATTGTGCAATCAATGCTATCCGCAAGCAAACTTTAACGATTTTTTTTCAAACATTTCTTTACAGAAACACAAGATTGATGGTAATATACATGTAATGAAAAAATGTCATAAAAATCCTTATTTATGGCAAAAATGACTTAACATTTATGGGTCTGCTTGCTCGAGTGGGCAGCCATGTTGTAAATTTCTCTTAGCCCTTCGTTTGAAGTGAGGTCCCGAAAAATCTTCGTTTCGAGGGCTATCTAGCCCTTCCCCTTACCCCTACCCCTCCAATCAAAAGAGAATTGAGACACCCCTACCCCTACACGTGAACGCGCCAAACGGAGGGGTAAGGGGTAGAATTGGGATTGGGCCTTAGTAGTATGGCTAAAATATTAATGAGGCTTTGTATCAGTGCATGTAAGCAGAGTGGAGTGGTGAGAATTTCCGCTCCTCGCTCACGAGGTATGGAAGGCCAACGGGGCCAAAACGTCTTAAAAAACACGTCGATTTTTTACATGCAAAAAATCAACACGTCGATTTTTTACATGCAAAAAATCAACACGTAGGTTTTTCACATGCAAAAAATCAACACTTCGATTTTTCACGGCTAAAGACGTATTTTTTTTACGCCTTCAGACGTCAAAAACAGGCAGAATTTCTCTCTTTTTAAATGAGGACATACACTTAATTATTTTAAAATATGATAAAATATGTGCATGTATGCCTATATTATTAATATTCTTAATTACAATTCGTTGGTACTAGTAGTTGTATTTAACAAATTCTTACTACTCTTCTTCTTCTTATTATTATTATTATCATTATTATTAAAATGAGTAATTATTTGTCACCACAGCACAGTGCACCACAACTAAATGTGACCTCTGCATGTGACCCATCTGTGAAGGAGCAGTGGGCAGCTGACAAGCACTGTGCCGGTAGCAGTCATGATCAAAGTACAGTACCCAGTTATTACTGGGGGATAGCCTGTCAACAGGAGGGGAAAATATTTGAAAATATTTTTTTAAATATTCAAAATGTTTGTACAATGTCATCATTTGTCTATTTAATCAATAAAAAACTAAAACATGTTTTCTTTTAATTTATAAATCAGTAAGTCAGCCCCTTCCTCATAGCTATGTCATAGCATTCTGCTTACAATCTTGTGAAGTTTTATACTGTATAACACGTATGCCCACTTCACCTCTATTGGCACACACAGATATAGAGAACGGTCAGAGTGAAGGAAGGTGATTCAAGATTCAAGATTCTTTATTTCTCACATGCATAGTCATACAGGTACAACATGCAGTGAAATGTATAGTGAACCGCTCTTTTTGACTGTGCCTCCATTAAATAATTAAACAAAAAATCAAACAAAGAGAAACAAAAAGATTAAATTTGTAAAACAATGTAGGAAAATAGTAAAACTTTGAAATAGATTAAACAAGTCTGAGACAGATTTACATATGTGCAAGTTATAAAGTTAAAGTGCATTTTGCAATGTCTGCACAACAGTGTGAACAGCTTAGAAACCCTTGTAATAGTGTAGCAGCATGAACAGTGCATGTACAGTAATAAATGATAGAGGCAGTATGGAATGACTGGAATGACAGACAATTATTATTAATACAGACAAAAATTAGGCTGCTCTGCAGTGATCAAGAATGTAATACTACAAAAAGGAGGGGTTGGACAGGTCTCAGTTGAGAAGCTGAATGGCCTGAGGATAAAAACTCCTCACAAGTCTCTCTGTTTTGCCCATAATGGTGCAGAATGGTTTACATTCCTAGTATTTATTACCTTGATTGTACTGGAACAAGGTTTGTTAGGTCAAATTCCTTGTAAATGTCACATTACTTTGGCAATTCTGATGTACAATTGACAGGTTGGCTCCTAAGAAAAACTTGGGTTTACGTGCGTAGATTAGCTGCACCACTCTGGATTTGTCAATTAATGGCTGTAGTGATTTTTTCTGCTTTGGGACAATTGAAACTGTAATAATAATATACAATTGTAATATATGTTTAATATAATACACTTGACAAACCTTGTTGCTGAGTGAGTGTTTGAATCACAACAAACTCTGAAATTATCATCTCATCAGCAAATTCATTTTCAATCAATCGCCCACTTGCCCAACATACACTGCTTTCCATTGTAGTCATTGTATTATAGCAAAATAGAGATATTCAAGGACACGCTAAGGGCATAAATCATAATAACAGCTGTTATATTAAAGTAGCGAAAAATGAGTTACTTCGTCAGTATTGTGTCTACATTAGCTTGTCCATTATTAGACAATGCCAACCGGGTGTATTCTGTAAATATCTGATTGCAGTTCAAAAGAAAGCTTCTAAGAGCCATTTTCCTTTGCGCTCCGAACCAAGTTCTCTATCTAGTTTAATGGCACGCACACCTCCGTTAAGCAGTCTTCTGTGGCTCATCACAACCACGCAAAGAATCCGTAATCAAAAACGTAAAGTGATGCAGAAATACGTACCTGCGGCAAAGACCTAGCTGCGTTGAATCTTAGTCACGGTACGTTTAAACACGTACGGCGATTCGTCCCACTGCTTATTAGTATAATTTATATATTCATTGCTGCGACACGAAACGTCCACTTTCGTAATAATAAATATTTATATTATGTTAATTTTTTCTATGACGTAAGTATACGCGTGGATCGTTGAGGTGTGACTGCAAATCACTTGACAGTGATGACCCTCCTATTATGTTGCGGGTCAAATTGACCCGTTTTAAAGTTTGAAGATTTAGGAAAAATAGTTTAAAAATTTTTTTTAGTATGAAACTACTTCTGCTGGCCTTAATTAGCGTAATCAACATATAATATGAAAATGGTTCATCTCATATATTTGCAACCACCCCCCCTGAAAGTTTATATCACAGATACTGTTTGGGTCAATTTGACCCAGCAGCAAAACTGGAGGTAAAAGGGTATCAGAAATGTCAGAGTATTTCTGTCTTTGCAATTGTGAGACATATTTCACTACAATCACACATGCACACACACACACACAAACACACACACACAGACACACGCACACACGCACAAACACACACACACACACACAGAGACACGCACATCCACACACACACAGACGCACACAGACACGCACATCCACGCACACACACAAACACACACACACACACAAACACACACGCACACACACAGACACACACAAACACACGCACATCCACGCACACACAGACGCACACAGACACGCACATCCACGCACACACACAAACACACACAGACACACGCACACACACAGACACGCACATCCACGCACACACACAGACACACGCACACACACAGACACGCACATCCACGCACACACACAAACACACACCTACACACAGACACACGCACACACACAGACACGCACAAACACACACACACACACAGACGCACACAGACACGCACATCCACGCACACACACAAACACACACACAGACACACGCACACACACAGACACGCACATCCACGCACACACACAAACACACACACACAGACACGCACATCCACGCACACACACAAACACACACACACAGACATGCACATCCACGCACACACACACACAAACACACACACAGACACACGCGCACACACACAGACAAGAACAGGGCTGAACTCCCTGCTGAGCTGCTGGTAATAAAGAACAGGGCCCCTCAATCTTCCATGTTCCGAGTTACTTATCCTAATTGCACCATTACCTGTTAGAGCTAAGGAATACCATTGCGCTAAATATTGGTAGAATAATTAGTATAGTAGTTAGTGATTAAATATTTAGACTTATTGTTAAGATTTTTTGTATTTTCAGACACCTTTTGGATGATTAAAAATGCACCGGGTAAAATTGACCCAGGAACACCATTGCTGTTCCTGAAAAATGAACATAATAGGACAGTCTATTGTTGTCGTATTTCCTCTTTTCGATTATTCAAATTAGAGCACAAGGTGATTCTGCCTTTATTATGTTGGTTTTACAACTTCAAATCTACAACTTCAAGTGAAAACGAGCCTAGAATAACGCAAAATGCCGATAACAATTTAGATGAATGAAGCACTAATGTGACGGATTTCTCCATCGGGGGAGCTGATCAGACATTGCACAGATGATGTATTTGCGTGTTGCAGTTTTTCTGCACAATCAACCATTTTCACTGATGCCCGAAATGGTAGTCAGAGTATGCTGCCATCATTTTAACATGTTAAATTTTTAAAATGCAGTAATTTTTGCTCCAACATTTTCATGTTGACTAACTTTAAAATAATGTCTGTGGGACAACGAATGATGAGAAAAAGTAACAGCTGTATATTACAAGAATTTAAATAATAATAACTAATATGTTATGATCTGTCCTTGCGTTTGGAGACTCGTGTCATGACCTGCTCGTATGATCCTCGTGTGTGCCACGCCCCCCTCGTTACCTCGTGTTAATTCCTGATTGTGATCACCTGTTGCCTGTTATTTTCGCCTTGTCCTGTGTATTTAGTCTGCGTCTGAGTCCGTTTTCCCCAGGTCTGTCATTAACGTTCATCCTGTGCTGCTCCCTGTCTGCTTTAATAAACCCCGTTTACCCGTCACGGCTTCCTTAGTCTGATTCTCCGCTCCCTGCTCGTTCGTTCGCGCAGGTCTCAACAACTTGTATGTAAAAAGCCATTTATACATGGATAATAAGACTTCAATGTAGACACCATTAAATACCAGCAGTGCTGGGATAGCTGAATAAATATGTTGAATGTAGTCACTGGATGGAAGTTACAAGTATGTGCAATTGTTTGTCTAATGGACAAAAGTACTTGAGGCAGGTGTATGACAGCAGATAGGCAGTATAAAAAGGCAGTATATCCATGTTTTTTATGTTTAAGTGTGCATGTATTAATTGATAGATAATGAATAGATAATTTAAAAAGATGGAAATACTCAAGGGACGTTTGTGGACAGGAGTTGGTGGTGCTTTTATTTTGAAAGGGTCGCTTTGTCCATTTCAGCACACGTTGCAAAATGCCGCCTGTTTTTGACGTCTGAAGGTGTGAAAAATGGACGTGTTGATTTTTTTGCATGTGAAAAATCGACGTGTTGATTTTTTGCATGTAAAAAATCGACGTGTTGATTTTTTGCATGTAAAAAATCGACGTGTTTTTTAAGACGTTTTGGCCCCGTTGGCCTTCCATAACGAGGCTGTTGGCTCCGCCCGCTCCACCGCTCTAATTCGCACTAATCCCACATAGGCTACTGTATATAGGGCCGGTTTCCCGAACTAGGATTAAGACTAGTTTTGGACTAAATTGCCGTTTCAATGGAGATTCACCATTGTAACTCAAAGCTAGTCTAGGCTTAGGCTTAATCCTTGACTGGGAAACTGGCCAATAGTGTCTGAGGACAGGCCACATCTCACCCCTTGCAAAAACACGAAATGGTTTAGTCTGCCTTGAGCGGACTTTTTAACTAGATGCATTTTACTTAGCGTTCCGTTCCTTCTGCTAGACTCTGCATTGTAGCCTTGCAGTTCACAATGCCCTTGTCCAAGAAAGTGAAATCAGGCTGTCAGAAAAGAAAGGTGGGAAAGAGAGAAAAAGCAAAATGAGGGAAAGTAACTACTGACAAACTTCTTTTACAAGAAAGGTGAGCACAAATGTGAAAACAGATCCCATGGGTATGAACCGCCTGAATACCACCGCGATTGTCAGTGCTAAAAACCGCATGACAATTGAAAGAACGTCTAATACACTTTATAGTGATGCCTTGGTTACATCTGTAATCTGAGGTAAAGCCTAAATAAATTGTTGTTTGCATACCACACCATTGCAATAGTACTAATTTGAAAATTAGAGTAATATTTATTGGTTATTATAGATCATAACATAATTAGGCTAATATTTGCTTAATATGCTCAGTGTCATAGGTTCATATAGACCAGGGGTACCCAATACGTCGATCGCGACCGACCAGTAGATTGCAAAGGTAGTGCAGATTGCGCCACATTTGTTTTAGATGTTAGCCTCTATCATCTGTCAATCCCTTTGCCATTCACCACTTGATTGACATAACGGGTGGCCAGTTCACTTTTGCTTAAAACTTTGTTATACAGTGGTACCTCAGTTCTCAAACTTATTAGAACTCGAATTTCTTAAAAGTCGAACCAACTAGTTCGAAAAAAAAAATACCTAGACCTCGATCTGAATCTCAGAAGTCAAACTGTGAACGCTAACCTAAGATAACTTGTACGGGTGGGGAAATGAGTCACGCCGCAGGTCTCTCAGCGGAAACAAAGGGTAAAGCTTCAGTTTCAGCCTTGCATTTGCTGTGATAGCACCGTGCATGTTTACACTAACTGAATACATATATTTAGACAGTAAAAATACATTTAGACAATGATAGACAGTAACAGTAATTATTATTATATAATAAAATACATTTAAAATAAAAATTTCTTATTCATTATTTTAATATTAATAATAAACCATTAATACATTCAATTATAATAATATTATTGTGTTGAGCTGGGACAGAACGGAGACAAAGGCGCAGACGTCAGGGTATTGGGGAATACGGGGTTTAATTACAGATAAGACAGGCAAAACGCAGACGGACAATACAATGACCGGACTGGGGAAACAAACTGAAACACGGACTAAATACAGAGGACTAATGACAACAACCAGTAACAGCTGATCACACGGGGATTCCACACGGGGTTAACGAGGGGGCGTGGCACATGGAAGGAGCGGACAATCAGGGCAGGACACATTGTTTGGATACATTTATTTTCTTACTTTACAAATTACTATTTTGATTAATGTGCTTAGATGTGTTTAGTACAGTATATGCTCTTCTTGTTTTATCCTGTTCATTTTGTGTTTAAATGCTAAAAAAAAAAACATATTTAGGTGTAATTAATTGGTTTTCCATTATTTCTTATGGGGAAAATTCTATCACAACTCGAACTTTATAGGATTCGATCTGGAGTTCTGAATGGATTAAATTCGAGTTCTGAGGTACCATTGTATATAGGTTAATTCTAGGACTGGGGCTAGGAAATCTGATCGGGGATCAGCACAGGAGTTTGCTGCTTTGAAAATGCTTACATTTCTAACTCACGACCAATTCATAACTTGCAGTAACCTAAATTTGGGTCACAACGCATCGGTTGAGAATCGCTGCTCTAGGGGAGGGTCACTCAACTATCATTCCCATTACGGGCACATTCATGTCATTTACTGATCGGGGTTGGTGTCACGTTTCGGGCTGGCGAGCTGGCGGTCAAGCAGGCAAGTGGAGCCGTAACTCAGGACAGACGGGGTTTATTCGGAGACAGGCAGGTAAACGGAGGTTGAAGAGCACACATAACATTACATCAATGACAAATCTGGGGAAGACTGACTGAGACTAGGACTAAATACACGAGACAAGGCAGAAGGAATAGGCAACAGGTGATGAAAATCAGCAGGAGGCGGTGCTGCAGGCAGGTCCGGAATGGGCGCCAGGATGGGCGCCGGCCGAGCAAGCGCTGCCCCTTTAAGGGCTTTAGGGACCTGGGGACTTGCGTCTCTTACGGCGCTGATCCCTCTTCCGGGAAAGCGCTCTGGCCGGTGATCACCAGCCTCCAAATGAGGTAGCTTCTCCTCGTCATGGGGCTCACCAGTAATAAAGGCGTCCTCCCACGCGGGCATTAGGGAGCAGGCACCTAGGTAGAGCACTGACTCTCCCTCCTGCTGCGCTCGGTGCGGCTCTCGCCGCTTCCTTCCGGAGCTGGGGGTTTGAGCGGCAGAAGCCGCGTTAAGCTCAGTTGTGCGCTTGGGGAAAGTTGTCTTTTGCCATATTTGATATAGGGTCACGAGCTGGCAATGTAAAAACTATGTCGCGGTGCAAATAGGGTTGAGAATCACTACCCTATAACACATTTGTTTTGTTTTTCTGTGTCTTTCGCTTGTTATTTTGGCAAAATGACAGTTTTGCTGTTTTACTTCCTCAATGATCTCTTTGTACCATGAACCCTGGTACAAGTGTTACACAAACTGATAATACATAATATTAACTACATATACTGTGATGCTGAAAATGTGAATTCAGTTGGTTGTTTTCCCCACAGGTGCTGACAGTGTGTCCTCAGTGGGATCAGTGTCTGTGCATAGAGGAGGATCTGTCACCATCCCATGTTTCTATGAAGGCAGATATGAATCTCATGTGAAATACTGGTGCAGAGGGAATGACTGGAGTTCATGTACAACCATAGTACGCAGTGACTCTCCACAGAAGAAGGATGAAGTGTCAATCAGAGATGATCCTGACCAGCGAGTCTTCACTGTGACTATGAACAATCTGAAACCTGGGGTCTCTGATTACTACTGGTGTTGTGTGGAAATTAGAGCAGCTCCAGATGTTGGAGAACAAGTTTACCTGTCAGTCACTGAGGGTAAGATGTCTGTACTGCAGACTGTAGCCAATGAGATGCACAGAATGTAATATGTCACTCAGAGTCAATGATGGTTTTTAAAACCATCAGGGACGTTCTTGGGGTGACATTGAGACCTTTTCAGCTTTTCAGGTATAGTAGCGAGTGCGCAAAACAGCCCAAGCTAGCGACTCCCAAATCATTGATTTGCTTTTTTCCTATTACTCACGTTGTGAGTAATTGCGTGCACTTTGTTTAGTGTGATTTTCCACTTTGAACTTGAACTTTGTGAGTTTGATTTAAATGTAATCAAGTCCGACATTCACGTCACTCTTAGCCTGTAGGAGAATTTGGCTGCCCTGGAAATCTCCCACTCCTTCATCTGCTGCTGCTTGGCTAGAAGACATAACTCACTTCCTAAAGCTAGAAGAGATTAAATGTTGGCTGAGGGGTCTGTGAAAAGCTCTACTCCAGATGGGAACCTTTCTTGTCATACTGTGACGTGTCATATGTGTGCCTGTGTTGGGGTTGGGCAGTGACAGTGTACATTTTTATTTGTGAAATGTTGTGTTGTGAACACATCAGCTGTAGAGGTGCATCGATCTGATATTTGGAATTTGCAATCTTTTTAAAAACAATGTTTTGAGAGGTGGACGTATGCTTAGTGGAAAATCACACTAAACAAAGTGCACGCGATATTGGTATCAGAACTGGTATCGGTACATCCCTAATCAACTGCCAAGGTCCATTTGGGTCGGGCTAGGGGAGTCTTGTTATAAATGCTAAAATGATAGACAATGTAATGCATTACTTAACATGCATTGTATCATACCTTCATTTTAAAAATAAAAACAAAACTTCTTTAATAGATTACAGGACAAATTTTAGTTGTGATCAATACAATAAAAGAGTCCTGGTGTCAGTTTTAATGGGCTACTTCAGGGGGTTAAATGTAATAAATAATATATTAAGAAATGTCTAGTGCAAGTTAATTTACAATAAAATGTGAAGCATAAAAATATAAATTAACATACGTAAATGACATCAGTTTGGCTGTTATTGATGTTTGGTCTATTTATGTAAATTGAAATAAGTGTAAGTGAAAGTACAAATCCAGATCAGGTTTTGTTTCTCTGTACTCTAACTGTGACTCTTTATGCTCAACTGGTTGATTGAAGCAAAATCTTGGTCTGGATTTGTACTTTCAGAACCTGAACTTTCTACTTCTGAATGTAAGCAAGCAAAGTACATTTTTGTGAGCTAATCTTATACTAAATGATCATTCATTACAGTTTTATTTTTGCAGGTACAATTATAGAACAAAAATAATCCACATAGTGAAGTAATATAACCTACAGTAGACTGGCACTGACTTTATGAATATGTGTATAAATGGTGTAAGAGGGAGTGAGAGTTAATCATCTTGGTAATTTTCATACTGTCCCTGCAGGTGTGTCCACACTGAACACGGTGACTGTACAGATTGGAGGATCTGTCACTATCCCATGTTTCTATGACAACATATATCAACAACATGTGAAATACTGGTGCAGAGGGAGTGACTGGAGTTCATGTACTCCCGAAGTGCGCACTGACTATCCACAGATAAGTGGTGAAGTGTCAGTCAAAGATGATCCTAATCAGCAAGTTTTCACTGTGACCATCAATAATGTAAAAACTGTGGATTCTGGTGATTACTGGTGTGGTGTGGAGATCAGCAGAGGTTCAGCTGTGGGAACATGGGTTTACCTGTCAGTCACTGAGGGTAAGATGTCTGTACTGCAGGCTGTAGCCAATGAGATACACAGTATGTAATTTGTCATTCAGTCAGAAAGGAAGGACATTAACACAAACACAGGAGATAATATTTTAGTAAATACGAGAGACTGAATTTTAGTTTTTTATCAATACCATAAATAAGACCTCCGAGTATTAACAATGTCAGTTTAAATGAGTTGCTTCAGGGGGTAAAATATGATCAGTTATATGCTAAGTAATGTGGTCCAGTTTGTGAGTTTTAAATCAATTCATACATTTTACAGAAAAGTATGAATATATTCAATTTTTTTTCAATTCAATTTTATTTATATAGCGCATTATCACAACATTACATTGTCTCAATGCGCTTTACATTTCTGCCTCGTAAGGACCCCCCATTGAGTAAGCCAAAGGCAACGGTGGCAAGGAAAAACTCCCTAAGAGGAAGAAACCTTGGGAGGAACCAGACCCAAAGGGGGAGCCCATCCTCCAGGGGCCGGCAGATGAGTCAAACAAACAAGATGAAATGACTAAGCTAATACAGACAAGAGGAAGTGACTAAGCTAATACAGGGGTTGAAATATATGTCTCAATGCAGCGGCCGACCGGTGCAGGCACGTGGTGCTTGATGCACGATGGCAGGATTAATAGACACACAGCCGCAGGATGGATGGCGAGGCATCGTGTTGAGCCAAGGGCAGGCAGGTTGGAGGGTAGTTGCCGGAGGTCGAGGTAGATGTCTTGCAGGCCGCAGAGGCATAAACTCTTCAACGACATTGTGCTCCATGGAGCACACCCCAGAAGGGGTGAGGGAGGAAGTAAGAATAATTGTGTATTAGCCAGAGTTGAGGAAATCAGAGGCAGTGCAAGCAAAATGATCGAGTGCAATATTCGTCTAGGCTCCGGCAGATCTGAGTATAGCAGCATGAGAAAGAGGGAGAGACAGGCGGGAACACAGGCATGTGGTATAAAAAACATACCATAATAGAGCATCAGTTTGTCTCTCAGTTACTGATGTTTGCCCTGTGTATGTACATTTAAATAACCATTTAATCCAGTTAAAGAGGTTTTTGTGAGCTAATGTTATACTAAATCATCAGTTAATATAACCAACAGTGGACTGGTACATACTCTTTATTACTATGTGTAAAAAT
This sequence comes from Paramormyrops kingsleyae, assembly GCF_048594095.1. Classification (NCBI taxonomy): domain Eukaryota; kingdom Metazoa; phylum Chordata; class Actinopteri; order Osteoglossiformes; family Mormyridae; genus Paramormyrops; species Paramormyrops kingsleyae. Next base: position 9,906,106 of record NC_132800.1, read on the forward strand.
GGTGTAAGAGGGAGTGAGAGTTAATCAGCTTGGTAATTTTCATACTGTCCCTGCAGGTGTGTCCACACTGAACACTGTGACTGTACAGAGAGGAGGATCTGTCACCATCCTATGTCCCTATGACAACATATATCAACAACATGTGAAATACTGGTGCAAAGGGAATGACTGGCGTTCATGTACTCCTATAGTACGCACTGACTCTCCACACAAGGGCAAAGTGTCAGTCAGAGATGATCCTGACCAGCAAGTCTTCACTGTGACCATGAACAGTCTGATAACTGGGGACTCTGGTTACTACTGGTGTGGTGTGGAGATCAGCAGAGATTCAGCTGTGGGAACACGGGCTTATCTGTCAGTCACTGAGGGTAAGATGTCTGTACTGCAGACTGTAGCCAATGAGATGCACAGTATGTAACATGTCATTCAGTCAGAAAGGAAGGACATTAACACAAACACAGGAGAAAATGTTTTCATTTATAAGAGGCATCGGATTTTAGTTTTTATCAATATCTTAAATGACACCTGTGAGTGGTAAAAATGTGAGATTAATTGAGTTGCCTCAGTTGGTAAAATATGATATGTAATATGTTAATCAATGTCATTTGGTTTATGAATTTTAAATAAATTCATAAATTTAAATGAACAGCATAAAGATGTAAATAAACTGTAAAAGGACATCAGCTTGGCTCTGTTTTTGGTATTTGATCTATTTATGTAAAATAAATAAATGTAAACCATCAAAGGAGGTTTTTGCAGGCTAATTTTATACTAAATGATCAGTTAATTTATTACACAATTTAACTTTTACAAATATAGTGATAGTAAATACAGCGAATAATCAAAACAAAAGTTAATATTGTGAAGTACTGTAACCTACAGTTATTACTATGTGTATAAAGAGGGAGTGAGAGTTAATCAGATTGGTGATTCTCATACTGTCCCTGCAGGTGTGTCCACACTGAACAGGGTGTCTGTACACAGTGGAGGATCTGTCACCATCCCATGTTTCTATGACAACGTATATCAACAACATGTGAAATACTGGTGCAGAGGGAGTGACTGGAGTTCATGTACTCCCATAGTACACACTAATTCTCCAAAGAAAAGTGGTGAAGTGTCAATCAGAGATGATCCTGACCGGCAAATCTTCACTGTGACCATGAACAATCTAAAAACTTGGAACTCTGGTTACTACTGGTGTGGTGTGGAGATCAGCGGAGGTTCAGCTGTGGGAACACGGGTTAACCTGTCAGTCACTGAGGGTAAGATGTCTGTACTGCAGACTGTAGCCAATGAGATGCACAGTATGTAACATGTGATTTAGCTAGAAAGGAAGGACATTAACACAAACAAAGGAGAATTGTTTTAGCATATAAGAGGGACTGAATTTTAGTTTTCATCAGTACCATGAATGAGACCTCTGAGTAGTGAAAGTGTCAGTTTAAATCAGTTGCTTCAGGAGGTAAAATATGATCAATAATATGATAAGAAATGTGATTCAGTTTATGAATTTTAAATAAATTCATACATTTTACAGAAAAGTGTGTATATGTATATTCACTCACCTAAAGGATTATTAGGAACACCTGTTCAATTTCTCATTAATGCAGTTATCTAATCAACCAATCACATGGCAGTTGCTTCAATGCATTTAGGGGTGTGGTCCTGGTCAAGACAATCTCCTGAACTCCAAACTGAATGTCAGAATGGGAAAGAAAGGTGATTTAAGCAATTTTGAGCGCTGCATGGTTGTTGGTGCCAGACGGGCCGGTCTGAGTATTTCACAATCTGCTCAGTTACTGGGATTTTCACGCACAACCATTTCTAGGGTTTACAAAGAATGGTGTGCAAAGGGAAAAACATCCAGTATGCGGCAGTCCTGTGGGCGAAAATGCCTTGTTGATGCTAGAGGTCAGAGGAGAATGGGCCAACTGATTCAAGCTGATAGAAGAGCAACTTTGACTGAAAAAACCACTCGTTACAACCGAGGTATGCAGCAAAGCATTTGTGAAGCCACAACACGCACAACCTTGAGGCGGATGGGCTACAACAGCAGAAGACCCCACCGGGTACCACTCATCTCCACTACAAATAGGAAAAAGAGGCTACAATTTGCACGAGCTCACCAAAATTGGACAGTTGAAGACTGGAAAAATGTTGCCTGGTCTGATGAGTCTCGATTTCTGTTGAGACATTCAAATGGTAGAGTCAGAATTTGGCGTAAACAGAATGAGAACATGGATCCATCATGCCTTGTTACCACTGTGCAGGCTGGTGGTGTAATGGTGTGGGGGATGTTTTCTTGGCACACTTTAGGCCCCTTAGTGCCAATTGGGCATCGTTTAAATGTCACGGCCTACCTGAGCATTGTTTCTGACCATGTCCATCCCTTTATGACCACCATGTACCCATCCTCTGATGGCTACTTCCAGCAGGATAATGCACCATGTCACAAAGCTCGAATCATTTCAAATTGGTTTCTTGAACATGACAATGAGTTCACTGTACTACAATGGCCCCCAGTCACCAGATCTCAACCCAATAGAGCATCTTTGGGATGTGGTGGAACGGGAGCTTCGTGCCCTGGATGTGCATCCCACAAATCTCCATCAACTGCAAGATGCTATCCTATCAATATGGGCCAACATTTCTAAAGAATGCTTTCAGCACCTTGTTGAATCAATGCCACGTAGAATTAAGGCAGTTCTGAAGGCGAAAGGGGGTCAAACACCGTATTAGTATGGTGTTCCTAATAGTCCTTTAGGTGAGTGTATATGCACTTAACATGTTTATTGAGCATCTTGAACATTTAACAAAAACTCTCTCTAAACATTTATCCACATTAATGTGGCCCTGTTACTCCTCTTTCAACCAGTTACTAAGACAAACTAACTTGTTGACATTGTCCGAGAGGAGAGCTGACCGATTCTTATTTACAATGTTGCCTGCAACTGAGAAAAGTCCCTCACACGGAACAGTGTCACGGAAGTCACGGAGTTTGGTGATAAGGCGGGGGAAGCTGACGAATGCGTTCAAACTCCACGTCCAAGGTGAACAGATTCCAACAATCAGGGAGAATCCCATCAAATGCCTGGGAAAGTGGTACGATGACACTCTCAGCGACAGGAACAACATCTCTGACACTGGAAAACAGGCAGATGAGTGGCTGAGGAAGATTGACGGGTCGGGACTACCTGGCAAGTTCAAATCCTGGATTTACCAGCATGGGCTTCTACCAAGGCTGATGTGGCCGTTGACAGTATATGAGATTCCAATGACTGCAGTGGAGAAGTTGGAGAAGAGAATAAACACACATCTGAGGCGGTGGCTTGGTATCCCTCCCAGCTTCACAGCAGTGGGGCTCTATATTCAGTCTGGCCAGCTTCAGCTTCCATTCTCATTTGTGGTGGAGGAGTTCAAGGTGGTTAAGTGCAGGGTGGTAATGATACTCAGAGACTCTAAAGACGAGCGTGTCAGCAATGCGGGGGTCATAACAAGAACAGGCCGCAAGTGGGTAGCAGACACCGCAGTTAGGCAAGATGAAAGCTCCATGGAGTTGAGGGATATCATTGGCAATGTCTGCACTGGCCGGCAGGGACTAGGAACCTCCCGTTTCATCCAGTGGGGGAAGGCAACTGTGCAGCAGAGGAGAGAGATGGTGCAAGCCGAAGTGCGTCATCAAGTGGAAGAGACACGGAAGGCGAAGGCTGTTGAACTAGCAACCCAAGGAACTTGGACCAGATGGGACCTCCCAGAAAGGAGGGTCACATGGACCGAAATCTGGAGGCTGGAGCCGTTCCGTGTGAGTTTCCTCTTGAGGTCTGTATGACACACTCCCGTCACCTGCAAACCTGGCAAGGTGGGGCCTGAGGGAGGATCCACTCTGCAAATTGTGTGGGAAGAATGGCACACTCTCCCACATTCTAGCAGGGTGTCAAACAGCTCTGGCCCAGGGGAGATACAGGTGACGGCATGATCAGGTGCTCAGTGTAATTGCAGACTTCCTGGAGCAGGCCAGGAGAAGACTGCAACCACTCAAGCCACAAACACCAGCATTGCAGTTCATCAGGGCAGGGCAGCAGCCATCTTCTGCAAGGAGAACCAGGACCAACATCCTCCAGGGGGCACAAGGATGGGAGATGATAGCTGACCTGGGTAGGAAGCTCATTTTCCCCCCCCATCGTCCAGACCACCTTGAGACCTGACATAGTCATCTGGTCAGAGCAGGCAAAGAAGATCATCATGGTAGAACTGACTGTCCCATGGGAAGAAGGCTGTGATGAGGCCCATGAGAGGAAGTATCTGAAATAGGATGGCAAATGTGGCTGTTTCCAGTGGAGGTGGGGTGTAGGGGGTTTCCGGCACAGTCTGTATGGTCGGTGATCACTACACTCGGCGTATCAGGCAAGGACCGCAAGACAGCTGTGCGCAGGATTGGAGAGGCAGCAGAAAGAGCCTCTTGTTGGTTGTGGTTTAAAAGGGAGGAGGGGGGCTGGAGGCCTGGAGCTGATGGGCAGTGACCTGGCCACCACTGCCGACCCGCCAAATGGAGGGTGTAGCGGATAAGGGGCGAAACACCCTGAGAAGGTTGGGCACCGTCTGACGACATCGGCTCCATGCCAAGGCCACAGGCATTCTAAAGAGTAACTGTATGTGTGGCATCATCTGATGTATTAAGCAAATGAGCTGACCACCACTCCAAGGGACAGTCCTGCATACTGCTCTGTACAAGTGCATGATTCCGTCAGGCAGCAACTCCGCATCTGATTCTGAATCTGAGCCCATCTGTAAAAGACTCATTTTCTTGGGCGGCTCATCTTCACAAGTCTGTCGAGGTGGGGATTGATCATGCAGCAGTCTTCCAAGTGTGGTCCACACCTTCTTTCTGTCACTCTTGGGGAGGCACTTCAAGTCCTTGAAACGAGGATCCAAAGCTGTTGCAATCTTGAGCCATTCATTGTTGATATAGTTTTCTTGACAGGAGGTTAGGTCTTCTTGGAATGCTGTTTTAAACCTAGCTACATATGCAGGGTCATCATCAGAGGTTTCCATCACACGATGCAGGTGGCAGAGGGCAGGCAGTACCACTGAGCAGGAAATGTAGGGATTCCCCACCCAGAATCTGTTACATACTGTGGGGGCGGCAGGCAGGAGAGCTGACAGAGTGCGCGACAGGAAATATGTCTGCAAAACATTGAGCTGCTGCAAAAAGCATAGAACAGTCTCACACCTATAACCACGAATGTTCTGCTTGCCCCTTATATGGAATCTTGTTCCGAGAAGTATGTCTGCACCTGTGAACAACAAAGATTCTGAGAACCCAGTAGATATGAGAGACTGCGTAATGGAAATATACCAGCTTGACTTTTATTCTTTTGCTTGTGTGCTACAATGTAACAAGGAAGTAACCCAGAATAATGCAAGTATATAAGACTGCGTAAAGCTTTATCACCTAGAACACGCTGAGCTGACACACTGGGGGTGTGTAGGCAGTCTGTTCCCGAGCCGGCTCGCATTAAAGCAATAAGAGGCATTAACAATAGAATGCATTACCAAATAAAAGCATCATTTATAATCAAACTGAGAGTCTCCTTTGCGTGTTCCCTTCTCATCCGGACCCGGTGGAGCGGCGTACTCCAACAATACCTGTAGTGTAAACAAACAAACAGAGAGAGAGAGATGGAAGAAGAACAAAATGGTTATTAAAACAAGAAATGGATTTTCTTTAATCAATTCATTTTATTTCAGCCTAAATTGTATATAGATTGCTTACTTGTAGGGCTCCAGAAGAGACTCCAGTTTCTGCAGTTTGTCCCATTCTTGTGGCGTCAGCATGACAGGTTTGTGGCTCTGTTGGTCAAGGGTCGCTTTAATTTCTGCTTGGTTGCGGTTTAGACGCTTGACCATTTCTAGTGTTGAATTCCAGTGTGTTGGCACTTCCTGGATCAATGGCTCCTTCCACTGCCCCAGGGTTGTCTGCTGTGTTTCCAGCTCTGAGGCATTAGCTGGACTATGTTTGAAGTGGCCTGCAATTTTCCGACACTTGGACAATGCGCTCACAAATCCACTGTCACCAAGACTCACAGTGATATATTTCTGTCAGATGTGTCACACAAGGTATATGCTCAAATGGCAAAAGTTTAGCTGCATCTGTCATGTTTTGTGCACAATCAGTCCCTACAGTTGTGATTTTTCCTTCAATTTCCCACTCACGTGCTACTGTTAAGAAATGTTCAGCACATGCCTCTGTGAAGTGACGCTCCTCTGTCTTCATTATTCTTCTTGCAAACAACTTTATTTCCCATGCAGCAGTAATTAGATGTGCAGTAACACCAAGATAGTTACTGTTACTCACAGAAGTCCAGTAGTCACCTAACAGGGTGACATGTTTGGCTACAGCTAAATCTTCATACTTTTTTACCTTTTAAGTTTCATAGAGCCCATTAATTTTTGACATTATTGTGCTTCTTGTTGGAGCTTTGTACAATGCATCTTGAGAGACAACTTGCAAAACCATTGTGAAGCCCGTGTCCTCGACGATATTAATAGGTCTGCAGTTTGTTACAATCCACTTGGCAATTGTGTCAGTCAATTTGTCCGAGGTAGACTTGCTGAAGCCCCGATGCTCCGTGAGAGTGGTTTCTCGCAAGCTGTGCGACACGTTAGCCAAAGTGCTAGCGGCATTTCCGACTAATGTATGCTTCGCGTTAATGTGGTATTTTAAGCTGGAAAAAGAAAATTCCTTACTGCACAATGTGCATAATACTTTGTCGGTCAACTGTTCCGTCTTGTTTTTATTTATACTCAAATTTCCCATCGAGAGGGCCAATGTGCTGTTTATCATCTTCCATATTGAGTTGATTGGTTGTGCTGTCTGTCACTATCAAATCAACTGCCTATTTGTGCATGTGCGAAGGTAACTCTACTTGGACAAACTGCCCGAAATGCGTTGACAGAGACATTTCATGCATTTTGAGTCATTCTGCGCTGCAGATGGGTTAATTGCGTTAAAATTTTTAATCAGATTAATCATGATAATGGATTAATCCGCATTAACCCGTTAATTTTGACATCCCTAATATATATATATATATATACACACTCACCTAAAGGATTATTAGGAACACCATACTAATACGGTGTTTGACCCCCTTTCGCCTTCAGAACTGCCTTAATTCTACGTGGCATTGATTCAACAAGGTGCCGAAAGCATTCTTTAGAAATGTTGGGCCATATTGATAGGATAGCATCTTGCAGTTGATGGAGATTTGTGGGATGCACATCCAGGGCACGAAGCTCCTGTTCCACCACATCCCAAAGATGCTCTATTGGGTGGGCTCCATTGTAGTACAGTGAACTCATTGTCATGTTCAAGAAACCAATTTGAAATGGTTCGAGTTTTGTGACATGGTGCATTATCCTGCTGGAAGTAGCCATCAGAGGATGGGTACATGGTGGTCATAAAGGGATGGACATGGTCAGAAACAATGCTCAGGTAGGCTGTGGCATTTAAACGATGCCCAATTGGCACTAAGGGGCCTAAAGTGTACCAAGAAAACATCCCCCACACCATTACACCACCACCACCAGCCTGCACAGTGGTAACAAGGCATGATGGATCCATGTTCTCATTCTGTTTACGCCAAATTCTGACTCTACCATTTGAATGTCTCAACAGAAATCGAGACTCATCAGACCAGGCAACATTTTTCCAGTCTTCAACTGTCCAATTTTGGTGAGCTCGTGCAAATTGTAGCCTCTTTTTCCTATTTGTAGTGGAGATGAGTGGTACCCGGTGGGGTCTTCTGCTGTTGTAGCCCATCCGCCTCAAGGTTGTGCGTGTTGTGGCTTCACAAATGCTTTGCTGCATACCTCGGTTGTAACGAGTGGTTATTTCAGTCAAAGTTGCTCTTCTATCAGCTTGAATCAGTCGGCCCATTCTCCTCTGACCTCTAGCATCAACAAGGCGTTTTCGCCCACAGGACTGCCGCATACTGGATGTTTTTCCCTTTGCACACCATTCTTTGTAAACCCTAGAAATGGTTGCGCGTGAAAATCCCAGTAACTGAGCAGATTGTGAAATACTCAGACCGGCCCGTCTGGCACCAACAACCATGCCACGCTCAAAATTGCTTAAATCACCTTTCTTTCCCATTCTGACATTCAGTTTGGAGTTCAGGAGATTGTCTTGACCAGGACCACACCCCTAAATGCATTGAAGCAACTGCCATGTGATTGGTTGATTAGATAATTGCATTAATGAGAAATTGAACAGGTGTTCCTAATAATCCTTTAGGTGAGTGTATATTCCATTTTTTCTTGAGTCTGTTTGCTCATGCGAAATGAAATGTGATTAATATAGATTAAAAATTAATATTTAATCGTGATTAATCGAAATTAAACCACAGCAATCCGGTGATTAATCTGATTAAAAATTTTAATTGTTTGACAGCACTTATATATATATATATATATATATATATATATATAAAAAATGATTTTCCTCACCCTCCGCGGGTGGTCTCGTCCTTTTCAAGCTCGGGTCCTCTACCAGAGGCCTGGGAGCTTGAGGGTTCTGCGCAGTATCTTAGCTGTTTCTAGTACTGCACTTTTCTGGAGTGAGACGTCTGATGTTTTTCCTGGGATCTGCTTTAGCCACTCCTCCAGTTTGGGGGTTACTGCCCCAAGTACCCCGATGACCACGAGCACCACCAATGCCTTCACTCTCCAGGCTCTCTCAAGTTCTTCTTTGAGGCCCTGGTATTTCTCTAGTTTCTCGTGTTCCTTTTTCCTGATGTTGATGTTGGCATCAATCGGTATTGCTACATCAATCACGACGGCTTTGCTCTGTTGTTTATCGAATCAATATATATAGTGCTGTCAAACGATTAAAAATTTTAATCAGATTAATCACAGGGTTGCTGTGGATTAATTTTGATTAATCACGATTAAAATCATTCATTTTTAATCTATATTAATCGCATTTCATTTTGCATGAGCAAACAGACTCAAGAAAAAGGGGAATATATGTGCACTTAACATGTTTATTGAACATCTTGAACATGAGTCGGATGCATTCCATCTGCCACAGAAGTGCAATTCCATGGACCTATATCAAAAAGCAAGATTTTTTGCTTAGCCTGACAACTTGTCGGATTTAAAGTACCTCAGTTTAAATGGTCTTTATCTTCATTCACTTACAATTAGCCTGAACTACCGTAAATCCGACAAAAAATCTGACTAATCATGAAATCCAATTCTAGCCCAGTTAATTTCCATTGTTAGCAATATCAGTTAACACATTACGTGCGGTGCTTTATGTATAAAACTCTGTAGCAACATGTCCACAGATAAGTTGGACGGTATAGTGTGTGCGACCGATTTAATGAGCCACAAATGAGAAGTAGTGCTTAAACAGTATAAAACTACAACTTTCCCTTCTGTTGATAATGGGCGCAGTCATCTTGGATTCTGAACTCGGGATCCTCTGTGCTGCTCCGAAATATTTCTCGGATCTCCGAGAAACGGGAGCGCACGTGTCATCACTTACGGCTTCAAAACTCCGGAATCCGACTCAGAATACGAGTTCCGGGGGCAAATGGAAAGCACCAAAACTGCCCGAAATGGGTTGACAGAGACATTTCAGGGATTTTGAGTCATTCTGTGCTGCAGATGGTTAATTGCGTAAAAATTTTTAATCAGATTAATGATGGATTAATCCGCGTTAACCCGTTAATTTTGACAGCCCTAATATATATATATATACACACTCACCTAAAGGATTATTAGGAACACCATACTAATACGGTGTTTGACCCCCTTTCGCCTTCAGAACTGCCTTAATTCTACGTGGCATTGATTCAACAAGGTGCCGAAAGCATTCTTTAGAAATGTTGGGCCATATTGATAGGATAGCATCTTGCAGTTGATGGAGATTTGTGGGATGCACATCCAGGGCACGAAGCTCCTGTTCCACCACATCCCAAAGATGCTCTATTGGGTGGGCTCCATTGTAGTACAGTGAACTCATTGTCATGTTCAAGAAACCAATTTGAAATGATTCGAGTTTTGTGACATGGTGCATTATCCTGCTGGAAGTAGCCATCAGAGGATGGGTACATGGTGGTCATAAAGGGATGGACATGGTCAGAAACAATGCTCAGGTAGGCTGTGGCATTTAAACGATGCCCAATTGGCACTAAGGGGCCTAAAGTGTGCCAAGAAAACATCCCCCACACCATTACACCACCACCATATAAACATACCATAATAGAGCGTCAGTTTGTCTCATTTACTGAAGTTTCCCCTATATACATGCATTTAACCATTTTATCCAGCTAAGGAGGATTTTGTGAACTAATCTTATATTAAATCAGCAATTAATCATTTATTGCACTTTTGCAAATATAGTGATAGTATACATCAATATGTGTATAAATGGTGTAAGACGGAGTGAGAGTTAATTAGCTTGGTGATTTTCATGCTGTCCCTGCAGGTGTGTCCACACTGAACACGGTGTCTGTACAGAGTGGAGGATCTGTCACCATCCCATGTTCCTATGACAACATGTATAAAACACATGTGAAATACTGGTGCAGAGGGAGTGACTGGAGTTCATGTACTCCCATAGTACGCACTAATTATCCAAAGAAAAGTGGTGAAGTGTCAATCAGCGATGATCCTGTTAAGCGAGTCTTCAATGTGACCATGAACAAGCTGGCAGCTGGGGACTCTGGTTACTACTGGTGTGGTGTGGACATCAGCAGAGGTTCAGCTGTGGGAAGACGGGTTTCCCTGTCAGTCACTGAGGGTAAGATGTCTGTACTGCAGACTGTAGCCAATGAGATTCACAGTATGTAACACGTCATTCAGTCAGAAAGGAAGGACATTAACACAAACAAAGGAGAATGGTTTTAGCATATAAGAGGGACTGAATTTTAGTTTTCATCAGTACCATGAATGAGACCTCTGAGTAGTAAAAGTGTCAGTTTAAATCAGTTGCTTCAGGAGGTAAAATATGATCAGTAATATGATGAAAAATGTGATTCAGTTTATGAATTTTAAATCAATTCATACATTTTACATACTGTCACGGTTGCGGAGAGGCGAGCAGGGAAGCAGGGGAACGGAGCCAGGAAGTCGGGTTGCAACGGGGATTTATTCGGGAAAGACGGGACTCAATAGGACACAGGCGATCGGAATCAGGATTGAACACGAGGTAATGAGGTGGGCGTGGCACACATTAGGAGCGGACGGAGCGGGACGTGACAGAACCCCCCCCCAAAGGCGCGCACACCGGGCGCGCCAGAGAGGAGGCGACGGACGGGACGAAACCGGGGAACAGGACCTGAAAGACAAAACAGAACGTCAACCAAAACCAGGGAACCGGACGGAGACGCAAAACAAGAACAGGGACGAAAAGAAGGACAGGACCTGACAGAGGACAGGGAAGGCGGACAGACAGATCAAGAAGGGAGACACAAGGGGAACACCCACAGGCGACACGAAAGGGCCAGGAGTGCCAAAAGGAGGAACAAAGGGACCAGAAGGAGAGACAGGCGGGACGAACGGAAAGGGAGGAGGAACAAGGGGAGCACGAGGAAGCCCAGGCGGGCGACGGGCAGCGGGCGGAGGGGCCGCAGGCGAGAGGAAGGAGGGAACCGGAGGGGACCACCCAGGGACCAAGGGAGCGGGACGAGGGAGTGACGGAGGGGACAAGGAGGTAGCAGGAGGGAACACCAGTGCAGGCAGGCCAAAGGGGGAAGCCGCGGCAGGCGGAGGCGCGGCCGGAGCCGGGAAAGGCGCCGTCCGACGCACAGCCGGAGCAGGGGGGCCCGGAGGCGGCCGACAAGGACCCGGAGGCGGGACCGAGGACTGGCCCCGAGGACCCAGGGGGGAACCCGGAGGGGACCGCCGACCCCGAGCCGGAGGACCCGCAGGCAGCCACCAAGCCACCGCCAGGGGCCGAACGGGCGAGCCAGGGGGCAGGGCGGACGGGACCCGGGCCCTTCGCCTATGTCCCCGTCCCTTGTTGGACACGGAGAGGCGGGGTCCCAGGTGGCGTTGGCCTTGTCGGGGCAAGGGTAAGGGATCCCGGAGAGAGGTGCCCGAGTGAGTGGGCTCGGGCAGAGCCGGGAGCGTGGCTGCAGGTGCCACAGCCGGAGCCACAGGCGTGGCCACAGGCAGGCAGGGCAGGCCGGGAGGAGCGGCCTCAGGCAGGGCCGTGGGCTGGACAGGCAAGACGGGCAGTTCCGGTGCCGGCAGGACCGGCAAGGTGGGCAGTACAGGAGCCGGCAGGACAAGCGAGACTGGCAGTTCAGGTGCCGGCGGGACAGGCGAGACGGGCAGGTCAAGAGCCGGCAGGACAGGCGAGACGGGCAGGTCAAGAGCCGGCAGGACAAGCGAGACTGGCAGTTCAGGTGCCGGCGGGACAGGCGAGACGGGCAGGTCAAGAGCCGGCAGGACAGGCGAGACGGGCAGGTCAAGAGCCGGCAGGACAGGCGAGACGGGCAGTTCCGGTGCCGGCAGGACGGGCGCCGCCGTCACGTGGCCAGCAAGAGGCACCTCGGAGGGCACCTTGGGTGTGCGGCCAGCAGGGGGCGCCTCGTCGGGCGCTGCAGTCACTTGGCCAGCAGGGGGCGCCGCAGCGGGCGCCGCCATCACGTGGCCAGAAGGGGGCATCGCAGCAGGCGCCACCATCACACGGCCAGCAGGGGGCACCGCGGCGGGTGCCGCCATCACGCGGCCAGCAGGGGGCACCGCGGCGGGTGCCGCCATCACGCGGCCAGCAGGGGGCACCGCGGCGGGTGCCGCAGCCAGAGTGGTGGCAGCTGCAGGGACTGCAGGCAGAGCAGGCCGGACTGGCGGGTCAGGTAGGACAGGCGGGTCAGGCAGGATCGGCGGGTCAGACAGGACAGGCAGGTCCGCTGACAGAGCGGCGGCATCAGCAGCAGGCGGTGCCGCGGGCAGAGCGGCGGTATCAGCAGCAGGCAGCGCAGCCGCGGGCAGATCGGCGGCGGCAGCAGGCAGCGCAGCTGCGGGCAGATCGGCGGCGGCAGCAGGCAAATCCGGATCAAGCAGTTCCGGAGCAGGCAGGAGGGGTGCCGAGTGCGTCGGCGCTGCCCCTTTAAGGGCTATAGGGACCCGGGGAATGCCGTCTCTTACGGCGCGTATTCCACCGTGCCCCAGACGCTCCGGCCGATAAAAGTAGGCCTCCAGCGGAGGTGACTTCTCCGCATGGAAGCCAGGCAGGCAGCGGTGATGTCATCCCAGGCGGGGAGAAGAGAGCAGGCTCCCAGGGAGATCGACGGGACGGCGTTCTCTCTCTTTCCCCTGCGCCTCTTTTTCTTCACCCGGCCGGGTGTGGTGGGTGATGGCGGGGTTGCCTCTGGCCAAGCGAGCGGCTGAAGCCGCTTTTCTTTTACCTGGCCGACGAGCTGTCGTAGGAGGGAACGCACTTCCGCCATAGCGTGCGCTTCCGTGGACGGAGTCACTCCCTGTAGCAGGGTCCAGCTCCGATCCACGAGGGCGTAGCAGCCGGGATCCTCTTGGATCTCCGGTAGCTCTCGCCAGAACGCAGTTTCCTGCAACAGGGCGAGCCAAAGATCCTCTCCCTGCTGCGATGCGTCTTCAGGGAGATCCGTCATTCTGTCACGGTTGCGGAGAGGCGAGCAGGGAAGCAGGGGAACGGAGCCAGGAAGTCGGGTTGCAACAGGGATTTATTCGGGAAAGACGGGACCGGGGAATCACAACAGGCAACATTAATGACGGATCTACCGGAGACGGACTCAGACGAGGACTAAATAGGAAAGACAGACCAGACTCAATAGGACACAGGCGATCGGAATCAGGATTGAACACGAGGTAATGAGGTGGGCGTGGCACACATTAGGAGCGGACGGAGCGGGACGTGACACATACATTGTATATATATATATATATATACACACATTAGGGCTGTTTTCATTTATAAGAGGCATCGGATTTTAGTTTTTATCAATACAGTACCTTAAATGATACCTGTGAGTGGTAAAAATGTGAAATGAATTGAGTTGCCTCAGTTGGTAAAATATGATCAGTAATATGTTAAGAAATGTGGTTCAGTTTGAGAATTTTAAATAAATTCATAAATTTTGCAGAAAAGCACAAATATATAAATAAACATCATAAAAGACCATTAATTTGGCTGTGTTACTGATGTTTGGCCTATATATGTAAATTTAAATTAGTAGAAGCGAGCAAAGGAGGTTTTTGCTGGCTAATCTTTTAATAAGTGATCAATTAATCATTCATTACACTATTATTTTTGCAAATACAGTGATAGCAAAAAAAAACGTAATAATAAACATAGTGAAGTACTGTAACAGGGTTTCTGCAGGTTTTCTAAGAGTAAATTTAAGACTTTTTTAAGACCAAATAAAGAAAATTTAAGGAAAAAAAAAATATCGTAGGGAAATTCATACGAATATATTATAATCATAAGAATTATGATATTATATTATAATCATAAGAATCATAAGAATATACGTATTCTTCGGCCTTCCAATCGCACTACATGTCTAAATAGCGCGCTTTAGAAGAAAGGGTTCATCTGCGCATGCTTGTCAAGTTCTTCTTCGGGTTACTGACAGATGAAGCAGCACATAACGCCATCTACCGTTCAATGAATATTGAGCGATCTAAGCCATGTAGCACAGAAATTACGCTTTCGCTTCTCTTTAAAATCAAAACACACGAGGAAACAATCCCTCACAAAAATTAATGCCATGATCATATGAATTTAAGACTTGCTGGTCTGATTTAAGACCTTTTCAAGGCCTTAATTCACGGAAAAGTGATTTAAGACTTTTTAAGACTTTTTTAAGACCCGCGGAAACCCTGTGTAACCTGCAGAGGCCCAGTACTGACTGTATTAATTTGTGTAGAAATGGTATAAAAGGGAGTGAGAGTTACAGTAATCAGCTTGCTGATTTTCAAACTGTCCCTGCAGGTGTGTCCACACTGAACACGGTGACTGTAGAGAGAGGAGGATTTGTCATCATCCCATGTTTCTATGACAACATATATCGACAACGTGTGAAATACTGGTGCAAAGGGAGTGACTGGAGTTCATGTACTCCTATAGTACGCACTAATTCTCCAAAGAAAAATGGTGAAGTGTCAATCAGAGATGATCCTGGCCAGCGACTCTTCACTGTGATCATGAACAATCTGACATCTGGGGACTCTGGTTCCTACTGGTGTGGTGTGGAGATCAGCAGAGGTTCAGCTGTGGGAACACAAGTTTCCCTGTCAGTTACTGAGGGTAAGATGTCTGTACTGCAGACTGTAACCAATGAGATGCACAGTATGTAACATGTCATTCAGTCAGAAAAGAAGGACATTAACACAAACACATTAGAAAATATTTTGTTATGTAAGAGGGACCAAATTTTAGTTTTCTATTGTTGCGCTTGAGTTTTTCTTAAGTGAAGAAGGGTTTCTGATGATCTTTGGACAATCTTTGTTGTTGTGTATTGTTAGTAATTGATTTCCAATAATAAATGCATACATTGGCAAAAAGCAATCATGCCTTGCCAACTCTAATATTGATAACAATATTGACACCTGAAAAAATCCCTTAATGGTAAATGTTCAATGTTGAATAAATTCATTATTTAATTTGTGAATAACTATAGAGAGTTGTGCAATTAATCACGATTAAATATTTTAATCTATTGACAGCCCTAAAAAATACAGAAATAAAAATCGTAAAAGATCATCAGTTTGGCTCTCTTACTGATGTGTGGCGTATACAGTATATGTACATTTAAATTAGTACAAGCGAGCAAAGCAGGTTTTTGCTGGCTAATCTTTTACTAAGTGATCAGTTAATCATTCATTACACTTATTTTTGCAAATACAGTGATAGTAAAAGAAAAAATAATACTCTACATAGTGAAGTAATGCAACCAACAGAGGCCTGGTACTGACTGTATTAATTTGTGTAAAAATGGTATAAAAGGGAGTGAGTTAATCAGCTTGGTGATTTTCATGCTGTCCCTGCAGGTGTGTCCACACTGAACACAGTGACTGTACAGAGAGGAGGATCTCTCACAATCCCATGTTTCTATGACAACATATATCGACAACATAAGAAATACTGGTGCAAAGGGAGTGACTGGAGTTCATGTTCTCCCAAAGTACACCCTAATTCTCCAAAGAAAAGTGGTGAAGTGTCAATCAGAAATGATCCTGTTAAGCGAGTCTTCAATGTGACCATGAACAATCTGACAACTGGTGACTCTGGTTCCTACTGGTGTGGTGTGGACATCAGCAGAGGTTCAGCTGTGGGAAGACGGGTTTCCCTGTCAGTCACTGGGGGTAAGATGTCTGTACTGCAGACTGTAGCCAATGAGATGCACAGTATAACATGTCATTCAGTCAGAAAGGAAAGACATTAACACAAACACAGGAGAAAATATTTTAGTAAATAAGAGAGATGGAATTTTAGTTTTCATCAATAGCATAAATGAGACCTCTGAGTAGTAACAATGTCAGTTTAGGGCTGGACAATAATTCGATATCAATATATATCGCGATATAATTTTTTTCGATAACGGTGATACGATTTTTAAACACATTTCCGATATTTCGATATACATTTGAATATTATATATATTCACCGGCTTTTAAAAATGTATCACAAGTGCTAAACAGTGCGTATTCAAATCGCATTCGCATGGTAATTTGCTGAACAACGCAGCTGTGAAACGTGATCCAGGTAAAACTTTTTTAGACAGCATAAATAATATTGAAGCATTTGTTTTCAAGCAGACTGTTAAAAGCAAAAGCAACAAAGCATTTTAGACTTTGTAAAGAAACCATAGTAACCACGTGTATGATACTTTTCAGAGCTGCGTCAGAGGGAAATGACTCGTGAATTTAATTTTGACACTGGTTAGCTTTTTGTGAAAACGAACTACAGTACACCCCGCAGGTTTTTTGTGATTTTGTGAGCGATCTTTGTGTTTTCAATGTTGGAGAATATAATTAAAGGTTTGTATCAAGAAACGACGGTGGTTTTTATTGTATACTGGTAAATCTCTGCTGTTAGTTGGTGGTATGCCTTTTGTTAGCCAACATGTATGTCGGGGCCGGCTCTACGCTGGGGCAACGCCCCCTTAAGCAAACGTCCTGCCCCCTTAAATCAAACTTTTAGAAGTTGAGGAAGAAAATAATAATTACCCACAAACTGAATATGGACAAGATTTACTACAGTAGCTGAAAAATCCACTGAAAAAGGCACAAACGAGATGATAAGTTTCACTTCTTGTTCGCTCTTTCCCTCCGCGCTCTGTTTGTGCGCGGGCTCACGCAGCACTCGGCAGATCCCCCACTCACCCTCCCCCCAGCTAAACATCCAATCACTGTTAGTATGCAAATGAGCCAGTTTCTCAGTAGGCAGGGCAAAGCGAAATGAGCTGCGTGATTGCGGAAGGTTTGGAGGAAACAGCAATCTCTCTCGTCAAAATCATAGTGACTAGTGAGATCATGGTTCGAATTATTTTTGTCTATTTGGGGGGGTCTTGATCGGGGGGTACTGTACCCCCCAGTACCCCCCGATCAAGACCCCCCCCAAATAGACAAAAATAGCAGTTTGGGGGGGGGGGGGTGGTATTAACATTTTTCTTGTTTTTTTTTTTTTTAAAGAAAGAACCTCATCTTGTAGGAAAATTTTATGTAAAACGATTTTAGACACCCCTAGTGTGGATCGTACCATTTGAACCACCTTGGCGCTAGAAGCAGCTTAGCCAGTCGGTTACGTCATTCATTCTCATTGAGCGACTTGTTCGTTGTGATTTCAAGATTCTTTATTCGTCACATACATAGTTATAACAAGTACAACATGTAGTGAAATGAACCCTGACCGATCCTATTTTTCAGTTTTATATTTCAAGACTCGGTGAATTGATTTTTTCTTTTTCATAACTTAGCCTACCCTTTTTAGTTTTGGTAATATTGGCAATAGTGAAAAGTGTTTTGTTGGGTTCAAATATGTTTGATATAGGCCATCCAATTAAGGTAAATGTCTTGTTTTTAATCTGATGAGGAATATTTTATTTTATTTTTTGTTTTACTTTTCAGTTTTCCCCCTGAGGGATTGCCACCTTACTGTGGTCAGGGGCTTTGCGTGCCTCAGTGACCCTAAGAGGTACACCAGCAGAAGCTTAGCCTTCAGGTGGGACACCCAAGTTGGACAGGTCTTAGGGCAGAGGCCTGACAAAGTGCAATCCAATTACATGACAAAAACAGTTATCCAGAGCACCACCCCACCCCTTTCCCGCCTTTGTCGCCACCATGTGCCCCCTTCACATTTCTGTCTGCCCCCTCATATATGCATGTCTAGAACCGGCCCCGATGTATGTACATATTTATAGCATGCCGATCGCGTCAAACAAATCGCGGCAATGCCAAAAACCCGTGCATGTACATTCTCAGTTATTAACGCACATAAATACATTTCAAGCACATACTAATATATTGCTGCCATATTGGTTTTCGGTTATCTCGATCATCGGTTATCTCGACGCTTTTTGGCAACCCCCTAGGCCGGCGACATAACCGGGTTCGACTGTATATGAATAATCAGCCTGTTCTAGTTTAAATGGAAATATATTATTGTTAATAAGCTGAGTCTGAGAGTTTTATTTATTTGATAGTTTATTTCACATTTCTTGTTTGTAAAGGCTAAATACAAAAAAAAAGTGAACCTTTTTTTTTTGTACTGTTTTTATTTAAAAAAAAAATATATAATTTTAATAGGAGGAGCCTGGAGGTATTATAGACTTTGCAAATTCAGTTTGCAGACAACCATTGTGCGTGTCCTCGGCAGTTTTTTCCTGAGGCTTTTTAATATTGTCCATATCGATATCGGAATTATATCGTATCGACCAAAATTAAGAAATATATCGTGATATAAATTTTTGCCATATCGTCCAGGCCTATGTCAGTTTAAATGAGTTGCTTCAGGGAGTAAAATATTATCTGTTATATGCTAAGAAATGTGATTCATTTTATGAATTTTAAATCAATTCGTAAATTTCATTGAATGCATGAATTTATAAATAAACAAACCATAATAGAGCATCAGTTTGTCTCTCAATTACTGAATAACCATTTAATCCAGCTAAGGAGATTGTGAGCTAATCTTATACTAAATGATCAATTAATCATTTATTGCATTTTGGTAAATAAAGTCATAGTAGAAAAAAATCAAGAAATCTTGATAATCAGCCGAGTGCGGCAATGTAGCCAACAATGGACTGGTACTGACTCTTCATTACTATGCGTATAAATGGTGTAAGAGGGGGTAAGATTTAATCATCTTGGTAATTTTCATTCTGTCCCTGCAGGTGTGTCCACAGTGAACACAGTGACTGTACAGAGAGGAGGATCTGTCACCATCCCATGTTTCTATGATAACAGATATAAATCACATGTAAAATACTGGTGCAGAGGGAGTGACTGGAGTTCATGTACAACCATTGTACGCACTAATTCTCCAAAGAAAAATGGTGAAGTGTCAATCAGAAATGATCCTGTTAAGCCAGTCTTCAATGTAACCATGAACAACCTGACAGCTGGGGACTCTGGTTCCTACTGGTGTGGTGTGGAGATCAGCAGAGGTTCAGCTGTGGGAACACGGGTTTCCCTGTCAGTCACTGAGGGTAAGATGTCTGTACTGCAGACTGTAGCTAATGAGATGCACAGTATGTAACATGTGATTTAGGTAGAAAGGAAGGACATTAACACAAACAAAGGAAAAATATTTCGGTATACTGTATAAGTGGGACAGAATATTAGTTTTCATCAATACAGTAAATGTGACTCCTGAGTAGTAACATTGTCAGTTTAAATGAGTTACTTCAGGAGGTAAAATAAGATCAGTTATATGCTAGGAAACGTGATTCATTTTATGAATTTTAAATCAATTCATAAATTTCACAGAAAAGTAAGAATATATAAATAAACATACCATAATAGCGTATCAGTTGTCTCACAGTTACTGGTGTTTGCCCTATATATGTACATTTTAATAACCATTCTATCCAGCTAAGGAGGTTTTTGTGAAGTAATCTTATACTAAATCATCAGTTAATCATTTATTGCACTTTTGCAAATACAGTGCTAGGAAAGAAAAAATCTTAATAATCTGCCGAGTGCAGTAATATAACCAACAAAGGACTGGTACTTACTCTTTATTAATATGTGTATAAATGGTGTAAGAGAGAGTGAGAGTTAATCAGCTGGGTAATTTTCATACAGTCCCTGCAGGTGTGTCCACAGTGAACAGGGTGACTGTACAGAGAGGAGGATCTGTCACCATCCCGTGTTCCTATGACAACATGTATCAACAACATGTGAAATACTGGTGCAGAGGGAGTGACTGGAGTTCATGTACTCCCATAATACGCACTAATTCTCCAAAGAAAAATGGTGAAGTGTCAATCAGAAATGATCCTGTTAAGCCAGTCTTCAATGTAACCATGAACAACCTGACAGCTGGGGACTCTGGTTCCTACTGGTGTGGTGTGGAGATCAGCAGAGGTTCAGCTGTGGGAACACGGGTTTACCTGTCAGTCACTGAGGGTAAGATGTCTGTACTGCAGACTGTAGCCAATGAGATGCACAGTATGTAACATGTGATTTAGCTAGAAAGGAAGGACATTAACACAAACAAAGGAAAAATATTTCGGTATATAAGTGGGACAGAATATTAGTTTTCATCAATACAGTAAATGTGACTCCTGAGTAGTAACAATGTCAGTTTAAATGAGTTGCTTCAGGAGGTAAAATATGATCAGTTATATGCTAGGAAACGTGATTCATTTTATGAATTTTAAATCAATTCATAAATTTCACAGAAAAGTAAGAATATATAAATAAACATACCATAATAGCGTATCAGTTGTCTCACAGTTACTGGTGTTTGCCCTATATATGTACATTTTAATAACCATTCTATCCAGCTAAGGAGGTTTTTGTGAAGTAATCTTATACTAAATCATCAGTTAATCATTTATTGCACTTTTGCAAATACAGTGCTAGGAAAGAAAAAATCTTAATAATCTGCCGAGTGCAGTAATATAACCAACAAAGGACTGGTACTTACTCTTTATTAATATGTGTATAAATGGTGTAAGAGAGAGTGAGAGTTAATCAGCTGGGTAATTTTCATACAGTCCCTGCAGGTGTGTCCACAGTGAACAGGGTGACTGTACAGAGAGGAGGATCTGTCACCATCCCGTGTTCCTATGACAACATGTATCAACAACATGTGAAATACTGGTGCAGAGGGAGTGACTGGAGTTCATGTACTCCCATAATACGCACTAATTCTCCAAAGAAAAATGGTGAAGTGTCAATCAGAAATGATCCTGTTAAGCCAGTCTTCAATGTAACCATGAACAACCTGACAGCTGGGGACTCTGGTTCCTACTGGTGTGGTGTGGAGATCAGCAGAGGTTCAGCTGTGGGAACACGGGTTTACCTGTCAGTCACTGAGGGTAAGATGTCTGTACTGCAGACTGTAGCCAATGAGATGCACAGTATGTAACATGTGATTTAGCTAGAAAGGAAGGACATTAACACAAACAAAGGAAAAATATTTCGGTATATAAGTGGGACAGAATATTAGTTTTCATCAATACAGTAAATGTGACTCCTGAGTAGTAACAATGTCAGTTTAAATGAGTTGCTTCAGGAGGTAAAATATGATCAGTTATATGCTAAGAAATGTGATTCATTTTATGAATTTTAAATCAATTCATAAATTTCACAGAAAAGTAAGAATATATAAATAAACATACCATAATAGCGTATCAGTTTGTCTCACAGTTACTGGTGTTTGCCCTATATATGTACATTTTAATAACCATTCTATCCAGCTAAGGAGGTTTTTGTGAAGTAATCTTATACTAAATCATCAGTTAATCATTTATTGCACTTTTGCAAATACAGTGCTAGGAAAGAAAAAATCTTAATAATCTGCCGAGTGCAGTAATATAACCAACAAAGGACTGGTACTTACTCTTTATTAATATGTGTATAAATGGTGTAAGAGAGAGTGAGAGTTAATCAGCTGGGTAATTTTCATACAGTCCCTGCAGGTGTGTCCACAGTGAACAGGGTGACTGTACAGAGAGGAGGATCTGTCACCATCCCGTGTTCCTATGACAACATGTATCAACAACATGTGAAATACTGGTGCAGAGGGAGTGACTGGAGTTCATGTACTCCCATAATACGCACTAATTCTCCAAAGAAAAATGGTGAAGTGTCAATCAGAAATGATCCTGTTAAGCCAGTCTTCAATGTAACCATGAACAACCTGACAGCTGGGGACTCTGGTTCCTACTGGTGTGGTGTGGAGATCAGCAGAGGTTCAGCTGTGGGAACACGGGTTTACCTGTCAGTCACTGAGGGTAAGATGTCTGTACTGCAGACTGTAGCCAATGAGATGCACAGTATGTAACATGTGATTTAGCTAGAAAGGAAGGACATTAACACAAACAAAGGAAAAATATTTCGGTATATAAGTGGGACAGAATATTAGTTTTCATCAATACAGTAAATGTGACTCCTGAGTAGTAACAATGTCAGTTTAAATGAGTTGCTTCAGGAGGTAAAATATGATCAGTTATATGCTAAGAAATGTGATTCATTTTATGAATTTTAAATCAATTCATAAATTTCACAGAAAAGTAAGAATATATAAATAAACATACCATAATAGCGTATCAGTTTGTCTCACAGTTACTGGTGTTTGCCCTATATATGTACATTTTAATAACCATTCTACCCAGCTAAGGAGGTTTTTGTGAAGTAATCTTATACTAAATCATCAGTTAATCATTTATTGCACTTTTGCAAATACAGTGCTAGGAAAGAAAAAAACAAATCTTAATAATCTGCCGAGTGCAGTAATATAACCAACATAGGACTGGTACTTACTCTTTATTAATATGTGTATAAATGGTGTAAGAAAGAGTGAGAGTTAATCAGCTTGGTAATTTTCATACAGTCCCTGCAGGTGTGCCGACACTGAACAGGGTGACTGTACAGAGAGGAGGATCTGTCACCATCCCGTGTTCCTATGACAACATGTATCAACAACATGTGAAATACTGGTGCAGAGGGAGTGACTGGAGTTCGTGTACTCCCATAATACGCACTAATTCTCCAAAGAAAAGTGGTGAAGTGTCAATCAGAAATTATCCTGTTAAGCGAGTCTTCAATGTGACCATGAACAATCTGACAGCTGGGGACTCTGGCTACTACTGGTGTGGTGTGGAGATCAGCAGAGGTTCAGCTGTGGGAACACCGGTCTCCCTGTCAGTCACTGAGGGTAAGATGTCTGTACTGCAGACTGTAGCCAATGAGATGCACAGTATGTAACATGTCATTCAGGTAGAAAGGAAGGACATTAACACAAACACAGGAGAAAATGTTTTAAATCTCAGTATTTAAAAACTTAATTTGCTGTCAGTTACTGATGTTTGATGACCAATTTCAAGTGTCTGCATGAATGTACAGGAAGATTAACTTACATATCAGCATTACCTCTAATGGAGACATCCCATAATATATTCTGATAACCTCATCAATTACAGGTCCTGCTCTTTATCAATTTCATGAGTGTGTTATCTGCATGTTACATCTATTTCTAATTTATGATACATTTGTATGATATGATTAATATTACAGATCTGACTATTTTCTTAATCAGACATCCAGTCAGATGTCTTTCATAATACATCACATTACTGGAAACAGACAGACAGACATATTCATCTTACAGTCAATTATCCAGTTTGGAAAACATCATACATTAAAACTGCTTTTCCCCTTCAGATTTCAGACATTTATAGGGATTAATTGTTACTAAAGGTGTACAGGCTGGGTGATTGTCTGCAGGTAGTTTCTAACTGCAGCAAAGGCCAGTGTTGCAGTTGCACTCTGTAATAACTGATCCAGTTCTGCCTTAAATACATTATGATATATTAATAACATTATTTATCTCACCTGCCCACTATCAGTGCCCTGTGATGTGGACACTTTGGTCACAACTCTAATTTATTATTCTACATCTAACCAGCTTTTTAGTTGAATATTTTGGTTATTCTTTTTCAGTTTTAGAAATGACCCTCACAGTCTGTACTGGCTCACAGATCATGGCAGGGGTGCATGAATTGGGGGGGGGGGGGGATTAGGATGATTCCAAGGACCCCTGAGTGACAGGGCCCCAAGAAAATAGGAACATAATTGGATTGGTCTGGGCTTGGGGCCCAGTCTGATATGCTTTCATGGGGCCCAAAATCTCTAGTGGCCCCAGGAACAGGGTTGTTTATTTTTTATTTAACAATCCTTTCTCTTGTTTCCAATGCTGTCCCTTTTTGGCAAATGATGAAGAAGGAGGGATTAATGAAAAACAGAGGTAAGCATTCAGCAGCACTTACAGCAGTGTGGTGTCCAGCTATGAGCATCTACCTGATCACACAGTGATGGGAAACTTCTGTTATTTTATGGGAACCTTGTTTTTCTTTTGTTTCCTTAATTATAATATCCCTGTGATGGCATCACATCCAGGGTGAACCCCTGCTTTGTGCCCTATGCTGCTGGGGAAAGGCTGCAGCCCCCCTTCAGATCATCTCAATAAATATTTGGAAGATGGGTGGATGGAGGGATGAAGGGATGGATGGATGGATTTTACAAAAAAATATAGCATGCAGAACTGGCAGTTAAAATTCTCCAGCTATTTTTATATTCTTTGTTAATGTCTCCTGTTCCTCACATGTATCCTGTGTAATAGTACAGATGTGGCTGAACCATGTTACTATAAAGCATGTAAGACTTTACTGTTCAAATCCATTCACCTCTTATTCAGCTCCTTGGTCCAGCTGGCTCTGTATGTAGGACTGGGCTTATTGGTGCTGCTATTGATCAGGAAGGTGTTAGTGCCTCAGCCTGAACTGACGAATTAAGTAGCCAATGTTAATGCTTATCTGTTCCTTGTCCAGTAGGGGGCAGTAACACCGAGATGCTCCTCTACATGTGGAGAGCTGCTGCTGAGGATGAGAGCTGTGAGGGACACACAGATACTGCAGTGATGGGGAGGGATAATCACCAGAGAGGAGCATCTTACAGTGATGTGAGCTGTATTTAAACGGCATGCAGCTCTCTCACATTACAGTGTGTATTTCAGCCATGATCAATGTGCTGTTTATCTCACTTGTATGTTGCTTTGGACAAGATGGAATAAATGTAAATGTAAGGTATTATCTTGGCGGTCTGTGAACTGCCGCTTTTAATTCATATAATGGAAAAAATATCATTAACTATCCTGCTTGATTAGTATAAAATAAAGTGTTTGTTATTTCAATATGCATCACTTTCAGGTTATTTGTAGAGATGCACCGATACCGATATTCGGATCGGTATCGGCGCCGATCCAGACCTATTTGACGGATCGGGAATCGGCCATGCGTGACCGATCCACGTCCTATACTTACTTATTTAGTTTTTGGCAATCAATCGCACGACAGCTCTTTCCCATTTTATATGTGTGTTTTTGCGGAATTCAAATCGAACGCTATCACTGCCCCTAAGTCTTTTTTGCTACTCAGTGGGTGTGAGTACAGTGACTTCCGCCTGCTGTGAGGTCATGCGCATACCCTTCGCAGTACGAGGAGCGTAAGATAAGACGTGACGATCTGGGAGTATTTTAGGCTTTTAACAGAAACCGGAAGCACAGCGTTTTGCAATCTATGTAAAATAAGGTTTTGAGGTGGGAAAAGCGTTTAATGGAAAATCCCATTTAACAAAGCGCACGCAACTGCGAGACAAAACAAAGCAATGGATGATTTGGGAGTCGCTAACTTAATCGGTCTTTGTCAGTCACGTGTCTGCACTGTCTGACACGCCCCCATTCGCCATTTTGAAGGTATTCGCGGACGCAAACACTAGGAAGAATGGAGAAGAAAAAGCAGAACGAGAAAATTCCTTACAGAGAAAAACTTACGAAGGACGCCAGGGATCAGTATTTGGCTAAATTGTCAACAATCAGCAATATAGATCCGTATGATCTCACATAAAAAAATGGAATTCCGACGCGACATTGTTGCCTCTAACTTCATCTCTGGATATAACAAACTACCTTGTTTATGGTATCAGCGCTTACACATATGAACAGTTCAAGAACTATAAATCTCTTGAAGCCCACGGACATTTCATCAATGGCTGGGTGTAGGATCTGTTCACATTTCGAACGCAGGACTGCGACAACACAATCGTCACTGCAAAGATACGCTAACTTGTAATCAAGTTGCAAACAAATCTGTACAGCCTCGAACAAATTAGACTAAGAGGGGACATGGTCCAGGCATATTAGATTCTAACAGGTCTGGATGCAGCCAAATGGCTACTTCAATAAATTTCTTATGTTCTTATGTTCAAGTTAAGTTATTAGAAATTATATGATGAAGTTAACTGTAATCATGTAGACAGCCTTACAAATGCATAATAAATAATAATACATGGAATAATTTAACACCTCCTATACCTGCCGTCCATATCCTTTTTTCCAAGTGGGAATCCGAAAAAATCTTATGTTGTGGTCCACCTTTCTGCCTTGTGATTTAGTATGACAGCCTTTCACACAGCACGAGTATCCCATCTTTCGAAGGATAAAGGCGGATGCAAACGCTTGCTCTTGAGTTATATACCTGCAAAATGGCGATTCGACCCAGAATACACTGCGACTTTAGCGAGTGTGACATCAACTGTCAAAGACCGATTGGACTGTTTTGCGAACTCGTTGCTTGTGATACAAGAGGGGCTGCCATCGCAACAAAAGTGTAACTGCGCTGATGCCAATGGGAGAAAAACTGATAAAATTTTAAGTATTCGCCACTTGTGTATATTTGCTTTGAAGATATTCATATTGAACTGCTAATGCCTCAAAAACGCTTACAACAAATGAGGTGGAACAGTACGTTATGTATGTTTGAAGTAGCCTAATTAAATATTTTTTGTCATACATTTTTTCCATCTGTATTTACTAGCTTAAAAAAAATAATATGTAAAGTATAACAAAGTAAAAAGAGCTCTTGTATCGGAATCTGTATCGGTATCGGCAGTTGTGTATCGGAATCGGATCGGAACTGAAAAAACGTGGATCGCCCATCTCTAGTTATTTGCCAATGTCTGTTTGTCTCGTGTATGGAATGTTGAGCATTTACTGAGGTCTATGGGCTCCGGTTTTAATTTTACTCTCTTCTTATTCACTTCACTGCCCCCTGCTGGAGCAGCTTCACTGTTTCACTGCCTCCCTGCTTTCCTCTGACTGTGGAATGAAAAGCTGCCCTTTTACCATCATATCATATCACATCATATATATATATATATATTAGGGGTGGAGCCGAACCCGAATACGGTATTCGGAAAGGCACAAATAATGTGTTTTTTACGAATACTTATTTCGAACAAATACTTTAAAAAATATTTGTATTCGGGAACAAGAAAAACTTTATATTAAAAAGCTGCGTTTCCTCTTGAGACCGCAGTGCATGCCCGGATGAGTGAATGAGTGAGTGAGTTCAGGAGTCGGGGGGGAGTAAAAGAGGTGACTGACACAGGCTGCTCCACACAGCAACAGAGAAGGCTCGGCTGAGCGAAAAACAGACTTAACTGTATCACTATTTTTGTTGAATAGATTTTTGTACCTTAACTGTGTTCCGGAGGCAGTTTATAACTTTCGGGAAGCGGAGTTTGATCGGGAGATTATTCCATTACGCTGCATTATTGACGTCTGCAGTCAGGTGTTCTCATGTTCGCTCTGTTTACGTAGCTCTGTTAGCTCGGTAATTTAGACAATAGGCTGTTGACAGAGTAACGTTAACGTTTGGTTAAAAAGGTTAAAACAATGCTTGTGTAGTTGTGTCGAATTGTATGCACTTGTAGGAGTTATATGGTACGTTTAAGTTACTCTGTCTACTGCATATCCATAATTATAATTAAAGAATACTTACACTATAACGTAAATTAGAAGTGCAATGCAAAAAAACTGGATTTTTACGCCTATTTTGAATTTTACTCGAATACGAATACAAATACAAATACTTTTCCCCCCTCAACAAATACAAATACAGATAAAAATACCGGCTGCTTTGCACACCCCTAATATATATATATATATATATATATATATATATATATATATATATACACTCACCTAAAGGATTATTAGGAACACCATACTAATACGGTGTTTGACCCCCTTTCGCCTTCAGAACTGCCTTAATTCTGCGTGGCATTGATTCAACAAGGTGCTGAAAGCATTCTTTAGAAATGTTGGCCCATATTGATAGGATAGCATCTTGCAGTTGATGGAGATTTGTGGGATGCACATCCAGGGCACGAAGCTCCCGTTCCACCACATCCCAAAGATGCTTTATTGGGTTGAGATCTGGTGACTGTGGGGGCCATTGTAGTACAGTGAACTCATTGTCATGTTCAAGAAACCAATTTGAAATGATTCGAGCTTTGTGACATGGTGCATTATCCTGCTGGAAGTAGCCATCAGAGGATGGGTACATGGTGGTCATAAAGGGATGGACATGGTCAGAAACAATGCTCAGGTAGGCCGTGGCATTTAAACGATGCCCAATTGGCACTAAGGGGCCTAAAGTGTGCCAAGAAAACATCCCCCACACCATTACACCACAACCACCAGCCTGCACAGTGGTAACAAGGCATGATGGATCCATGTTCTCATTCTGTTTACGCCAAATTCTGACTCTACCATTTGAATGTCTCAACAGAAATCGAGACTCATCAGACCAGGCAACATTTTTCCAGTCTTCAACTGTCCAATTTTGGTGAGCTCGTGCAAATTGTAGCCTCTTTTTCCTATTTGTAGTGGAGATGAGTGGTACCCGGTGGGGTCTTCTGCTGTTGTAGCCCATCCGCCTCAAGGTTGTGCGTGTTGTGGCTTCACAAATGCTTTGCTGCATACCTCGGTTGTAACGAGTGGTTATTTCAGTCAAAGTTGCTCTTCTATCAGCTTGAATCAGTCGGCCCATTCTCCTCTGACCTCTAGCATCAACAAGGCATTTTCGCCCACAGGACTGCCGCATACTGGATGTTTTTCCCTTTGCACACCATTCTTTGTAAACCCTAGAAATGGTTGTGCGTGAAAATCCCAGTAACTGAGCAGATTGTGAAATACTCAGACCGGCCCGTCTGGCACCAACAACCATGCCACGCTCAAAATTGCTTAAATCACCTTTCTTTCCCATTCTGACATTCAGTTTGGAGTTCAGGAGATTGTCTTGACCAGGACCACACCCCTAAATGCATTGAAGCAACTGCCATGTGATTGGTTGATTAGATAATTGCATTAATGAGAAATTGAACAGGTGTTCCTAATAATCCTTTAGGTTAGTGTGTGTATATATATATATATATATATATATATATATATATATAAGCTTTATTTTTAGGCTTCCACAGAATGTTAGGCTTTTGTTTATTGATAAATGGAGTATTATCTAAAATGCAGACTACAGACTGTGACTCATCATGCATACTGTTAATAAAAATGCTTTTCATTAAGCCAGAGCAAAACGTGAGCAAGTTTTATATGGTTGTAGCATATCAAGTCAATAAAGTAAATTAAAGTATAAAAACCTATAAAGTAAATATTGGTAATCAAATAAATTCGTTTTATCATTCAAAGTAGGTCTAATAGGATTTTTAAAATTTCACGTAACGCTGTCAGTGAAATTTTATTTTATAGAGACGCTGCAGCAGCATCAACAGAAAAAAAACGAGGAATTTAAAACGTGGATGCTTAGCCTGTATATTCTTTAGGCTATGAAACCCACTGATTCCTTTATTTTTAAGCCTATTTCGTGTGGAACGCCATTGCCAAACCTGTCCGTTGTTGCCTATATGTTGCTTAAGAATAAAATTTTCTCGGTGGCAATGTTGCCGTTGCTCATATATCTTTTTGATATAAGGCTTCGGTTTAAGGTGACATTTATTAGGCATGCAGATTATTTGTTCCTCATAAATTGGAGTGAGCGTGGAGAGATTTCACTGGAGCGGGAGGAAATTTTAGTGGAGTGAGGAGCGCGGTGTTGAGCGGAGCGGCTTAGTGCGAATTAGAACGGAGAAGCGGGTGGAGCCAAATTCTCACTGCTCCACTCCGCTCACATTCTCTGATACAAAGCCTCATTAATAATTTAGCCATACTAAGCTGCTTAAATTGTGGCCGTAAATAAATGTCCGTATAGCACAGAAAAGCTGGCGCACTGCCAAATGTTGCCCCTTTCATCTGACAGTACTGTGTCATGCTATGCAAATATACATCCAGCGCCATTGGTCTACAGGGGAGTGGGCGCTACCAGGAGCTGCACAGAAAAAGGTATCACAACTGTAATAACACTTTTCTGCATATATTAATCATCCAATGGCATGACCAGTACGAAAATACACCCCCACACCATTCAAATATATATCACCCAGGAGACATATCCGGTATGTTTCCAAGAGTTTTTCCTCTGACTCGACACCAATATGCCATAAAACCATACATCCAAAAAAAAAAAAAAAAACCCAGCAGAACCATAGCTTGCTAATTTTCAAGATCAGTCAAAACTGAGTCAGCAAAGCTTCAATATAAAACCAGAAAAAGCTGTAATGTCCTTTTTGGTCAGAGTCGTTCTCATGACGGTGGGTAAATCTGGGATGGCACTTCTGATCCTCATGACTTGTGCGCATATTAAAATGGGGCAGATATATGGAGGTGGAGACTCATTGACTTAACACCCTATGGTGTAATTTGAACACTATTAAAGTTAATAAAGATTAACACTGTAAAAACAACACTCACTGCACACTGTAATGTGTTAAAGGTAATACTGAATGGTGTGGACCCATATAGACACCATGTAGAGTAAATTTAACACTGGTACATTTGCTGTGTGTCATAAATTTCTACCACACCTCCAAATGCCTCTATGGGTAGCACTGTTCTCTCCAGGAGCATAGGACCGTGGGTAAGAGTGGACCTGACTAACCAGGCCCCTGTCTAGATGTGGGGGGAAATAATTTGACTTTGGTTTCTAATTCTAATACTTTCTCATATTATATAAATAAAAAACTTAAATAATAAGTTCTGCTTGTCTGCCTGGTGTTTCCTTCATCTGCTTATCTGCTTGCTTCTTGGAATGAAAGTTAGAAGAGGGCAGGCAAGTGTCTTTCAGAAAACAGGTGAATCTAAAGTGCACTAAATATGTTGCAGTAAGTTAGCTTGCAAATAAGAAAAATTTGAACAGATACGTGTAGAATCCTCATTTAACCTGCTTTAAACCCTGCACTGCCTGTGATTGGCTCCAGACCTCCCATGTGACCCTGACCAGGATTACTGGCCTTTACTGGAGATTGATGGACATTAAAAAACAAACATTCTTGTGATTCCATAACATATATAAATCACCAGGTCTAAGTATTATGTTGTAACATTTGTTGCTGACCTTAAACAGAGCCAAGAGACTAAGAGGTCTAAGAAACAGGAATTTATTTGGCGATTAGGGGAGATGGATTAACAGAAGCAGGACAGCATGATGCAAGGAAAACAGGCAAAATGTAGCTTATATATCACTTTGCTATTAAATGGGCAATAACAAATATGGACAGTTAGTCATTCTCACTCTTGTGGTTGGTTAACAGAGTGTGTGGACAAACATTCATTACTGAGAAAGTGATAAAGGTAGAATTTCAGGGGTTGTTGTTTAAGAGACTGAGCATGTGCAGAGGAGGAGAGAATGAAGGACAGGACCCCAAAAGGGGAGTCGAAGGGCAGGAGGGCGTCTCACTCGGGGCCCCGGATTTCAGGAGGTGCCTGTCACAGCTGGAGGCGGGATCAGAAGGGGCATCATTGCAGTCAGAGCCCCGTCCTAAGGAGCTGTCACTGCTGCTACCCTCCCTAGGAGAGAGACCCCAGTGATCACTGCCCTGTTAGGGGGAAGAATCACATCCTGGGATATTAACCGAGCCTCAAGTCACTGCATCAGTAAATACACTGGTCTGAACACAATATTTTCCTATTTACTTTTCCAATCCATTAATGTCCAGCATTTACTAGAACTTACTGTGGTTTCTCCAGGTGATAATGGCCACTCCGGTACACAGCAGGTAGACCAGACCAACAGCAGCATGAAGCAGAAAGTGCCAAGTGTGGTCTCTGAAGGATAAACAAGCAAAGAACATGCATTCAGTGGTCACTTTATCTGAGACACCTGTCTTGTACCAGGAAGGACCCCCTGTTTGCCTTGAGAACAGCCTGAATTCATCCTGGCATGGATTTCAGAAGGTGCTGGAAACATTCCTAACATGCTAACTTGATTTCTACAGATCTTTCAGCCACAAATTCATGCTGTTAATGTCCAGTTCAGCTTCATTCCAAAACTGTGCTTGAAGTTTGGGATCTGGGGCCACTGAAGGAACCTGAACTGTTGTGTTCCTGTACCCACTTTGTGATGCTGCATGTCTTTTCCTGCAAGAATTTTCTGTTTGAAAAAGGGTGGATTGTAGACATGGTCAGCAACAATGTTTAGGTTCACGTGACATTCAAGTGAAGCTCAGGTGGTATTAAGATGAGTGTTTTGTGCCAAGAAACATCCACAGTGTTACACCATCACCAGTTTGATGGGTCCATGCAGTCATACAATTTACTCCAGATTCTGACCAGAATGGAACAAGAGAATGAACATGAAGGTTTAAAACATGCAGGTGTAACAGAGTGGAAATACACTGGGGTATTTATTTACAAGAGATGTTGGTAGGGTGGCATGGAGGGCGGAATGTGGGAGTTCTCATATAGAGATACAAATGTACTTCTACAGGTAAATGTACTCAACAAAAGATCCACAAATACATTTTTACATTATTTATTTTGACATAATGTTAGTTTTTCTCGATTGCTTTGGAGCATTTGTCACGTGTCAGTAAACATTTGCAAAACAACAAAATGCAATCCCTACACCATAATGTCACTTCTGCGTAGCAAAACATCATTTCGTATTGTTTTATGCAAATTTCCAAATGTTTTAGTGCATAAATGCAAATAGTTTAGTACAATTGTCATGATTTGGTACAACTTTCAGTTGCTTTACTCTAGTTGGTCAAAATATATTATGTAGTTTCCCTTTGTCATAATTTTCCATCCAAAACAATACATGTATGTGATCCTCCTGTTAGCTACCACAAGCAAAACAGTTAAACAAGCTTTCAAAATGATTTTAAAACATATCTATAAACTGCAGTGATATGCCTTGTTGTATTTTTGGTTCCCACAGTGCTTGATTTTGTTACGATTGTGTTGTTTCTGTATTGTCATTTTATTGTTTTTTACTATGTATCATTTTGGTTGGCTGTTGTACTGTGTTTTGAGATCTGTGGCCTGTACTACGAAGTGGGGTTACTGGCTTATCGGGGTAACTTGTCGGATTTAAGGTACCACAGTTTAAATGGACTTCATATTCGCTCACTTACATTTTGCCCAGACTACCTTAAATCCAACAAGTTACCCCGATAAGCCAGTAACCCCGCTTCGTAGTACAGGCCACTGAAGAAGTTACATGTACATGAAAGTGCATATTTTGGGTTACAGGCTTTTGCAGCTAAACCATAGTGTTGTGCTATATGCATGAGTTGTTTTGAGAAATGCTCTTATACGCTTAAGAAAATTAGTTGTTTCATGAAATGCACCAAAGCAATCATGAAATAAACGGTAATACACACATCCCCAAGTTAACCATACCCAGATAGCATCATGTTATTGTTTCAACATTGAAGTATAGTTAAATACGTTGAATAATGGTCAGTGTTCGATTATCGACGTTGAAACTGAATTGATTTTTGGTCAGATTTTCAATATTGAAAAATTGATGGTGGCAAAACCTTGAGTCAATGTTGACTTCAACATTGAAAATAACATGCTGAGTCAACATCGATCTTACCGAAGAAAATCAAAATTGAAAAAATTTATGCTCGGGGATGATCAATCAACATAGATTCATGGTGGGTTCTTCAACACTGAATAAATTTTTGCTCAATGGTGCATATATCAATATTGATATTAGGGATGTTAACCGATGACCGTTTGACCGGTGGTTGACCGTATCAACGTTAACCGGTCAAAGTTGTCGGTAGTCGGTTAAAAAAAAAAGTGATATCTAAATTAGGCTATTATAGACAGTGGACTATACGCTACTACAGTTAGCCATCTCATTCCTCATCTTTTTGTGTTAAGTGAACAAATTATCCCTCACACTCAATTTTTCATAACTCGCCTGTTTGTACTTAATAAACCAATAAAAACATTTGGCGCGAGGTCACAGCGTTTGGTGTTGTGTATCCCAAGAACTAATACCAAGACCTTGGCATCTGCAGGTGTTTATTAATTCAGCTTGTATCACCAACACGACACTTCACACACCTTGTACGCCGAGCCACACGTTGCTGCTGCATGTATCCCATAAGGGAGTGTGCCTTCTTAAAGGGGCTCAACACATTTGGAGTGCAACCATATATAATACACAATCCACTTGTATTTTAAACAGATCATTTATCACAACGATCTACATCCCCTTCCTTTAGCTGAAACCTCCTGTCAGGGAAACACTTAACAATTAACAAATTCGTGGCATTACATTAACATAGCCAACAACTTAGAATGCCAATGGTTTTCATTATAACAATGTAACCATTGTAGTTACAAATCCCAAGATGGTCTTTACGCATGTAAAATACACATCAAATAAAGAATGGTATTGGCATGGAAGCAGCCATAATAAACAAAGATAGCAGGTATTCAAAATAAGAATCAAAGTGCCCCTAAACTTACATTAATAGAGCTCACTATTCATATCTTGGGTTAGGCTTGCAAATACGACCTGAACGCGTTCTGTACGGTGCACTGTCGAACTTGTTAGGGGACAGTACCGTGTGCTTAGGTGGGTCAGTGCGTACAGGTTCTGGTTGAGGGAGGTGTATTTGTGGTGAATGTGGCGCAGGGGAAGTACAGTCCTGTGCGCATGTAGTGGTGTGTTGAGAGTCAATGTCCTCGGGTGTAAGCTGTGGAGGAGGAGGCTCTGCAACGGGAAGGATGTGGCGACGGTTCCTCCTATATGTTCTCCCATTGCATTGGACAGTGTAGGAACGAGGCTCCTTGTTCACCTTCTTTACTGTGCCGAGGTGGTTGTATCCTTTCGGGGTTTGCATTCTCACAACTTGTCCCTCTGTCAATGGTGGCAGTGGACAGCTCGAGGCATCGTAATAGCGCTTTTGGGTCATTCTCTTATGAAAGAGTTGTGCAGTGACTTGCTGGGCATGTTTGGGAGATGGTGCTAACAGCTTGGAGTTGACGGGAATGGTTGACCGTGTCTGCCGTGACAGCAGGCGTTGTGCAGGGGAACCTAACGTTGGGTGACGGGGAATGTTTCTCAAATTTAAGAGATTGAGGAATACGTCCGTTCCATCTCTATGAGATTTCTCCATCAGCTGTTTGGCACTACGGACTGCTCTTTCTGCCAGGCCGTTCGACTGTGGGAACTCTGGACTACTAGTAACATGGATGAAGTCCCACTGTTTGGCAAAGTCTTTGAATTGTTGACTTGTATACTGTCTGGCATTATCAGAAATGAGCGTGTGCGGTGTGCCATGCACAGAGAAATGTCTCTTTAATTTTCTGATCACGGCTGGGGATGTCGTGTCGCGGAGAAGGTCAATCTCATACCAACCCGAGTATGAGTCCACGAGCACTAGGTAGTTTTGGCCACGCCACTCAAGCATATCTGTCGCCACAATAGACCAGGGCAAGTCAGGAACTGGGTATAGGGTTAGTGGTTCTTTCTGTTGATGTGGCTTTGTGCTGTTACAGACTGAACATGTGAGGAGTTCCGCTGTGATATCAGCAGTCATGGTAGGCCAGAAAATTATACCTCTTGCTCTGTGCTTGGTAGCATCCAGACCAGGGTGACCTCTGTGCACTATGCTGATGTATTCCCTCTGTAACGAGTGAGGAATGACTGTTTTGTGTCCCTTCATGACTATTCCGTCTTCCACAGCTAGTTCATCTCTGTAGGGAAAGTATGGCCTCACAGCAGGACACAAACTACGTTCTTTACTAGGCCAACCCTGTTGAATCACAGTGCTGAGTGCCTGTAGCACCTCATCCTCTGCTGTTTGCTTTCTAATTTCCTCCAGTCGGGCAGTGGCGATGTAACTGACGGACATGACCTCAAATCTGTCATTTCCAGCATCTGGAGGGACCTCTGTGTTCGGAGCACGAGACAGGGTGTCCGCAAGATACATGTGCTTACCTTTCTTGTACACCAGACTGATGTCGTAGCACTGTAACCTGAGCATCATTCTCTGTAATCGTGCAGGGGCTGTGTGAATGGGTTTCTTCAAAATGGTCACCAGGGGCTGGTGGTCCGTTTCGACGATTGTAGATTTCCCATACACATAATCCCTGAATTTGGTACAGGCGAATACGACAGCAAGCAGCTCCTTTTCAATTTGCGCGTACCGTGTCTCTGTGTCTGTGAGCGTTCGAGACGCGTACGCTACTGGTCTGCCGTCCTGCATACACGCAGCACCAAGTCCAAAACACGAGGCATCACAGGTTAATGTAATTGGCCTTTTCACATCAAAGTATGACAAAACAGGCGGGGTGGTCAAACATGCTTTGAGGGTCTCAAATGCCTGTTGGTGCTGCTGGTACCAGCACCATGCAGTGTCTTTGTGCGTCAGCTGCCTTAGAGGTGCAGCAACATCACTAAAGTTCGGAATGAACTTCCCCAAGTAATTTGCCATCCCAAGGAAGCGCTGCACCGCCGGAACATCCCTGGGAGCTGGCATCTCAGAGATTGCCTTTATTTTTGAAGGATCCGCCTTCAAACCTTCACGAGTAAAAATATGGCCTACATAGCTGACTTGGTCCAGACGGAATTTGCATTTGGCAGAGTTTAGTTTGAGCTTAACCTCACGTGCTCGATTAAGCACTCTTTTCAAATTGATGTCGTGCTCAGCAGCATCGCGGCCTCCGATGATAATGTCGTCTACAATGATAGCACAGGGGTACCCTGAAAACAACTGCTCCATTGAGCGCTGGAACACCTCGCTTGCGGAGCTTATGCCAAAGGGCATACGAAGAAATCTATAGCGCCCAAAGGGAGTACTGAACGTGGTCATCATAGAGGACTTGCGGTCCAGACGTATCTGCCAGAAAGAATTCTTTGCATCCAGCACTGAAAATACAGTTGCTCCCGACATCTGGGATGCTACTTCCTCTACACTGTGCATTGGGTGATGGGGCCTCTTCAAGGCAGTGTTGAGATCTTTAGGATTTATGCACAGTCTAATTTCTTGTCTGTCCTTCTTATGTGTCGCGACCATAGACGAAACCCAGTCCGTTGGCTCGGAGACTGGCGTTATGACACCCAAACTCTGCATGCGGTCCAGCTCTGCTTTAACGCGATCCTTCATTGCCAGCGGAATGCGATGTGCAGGGCGAACTACAGGCTGCACGCTTGGGTCTACTGTCATGGAATAAGTGATTGGGAGTTCTCCAAGTTCATCCCTGAACAAGTCGTTGTATTCATTGAGGATTTGTTCAGTACAGCTCTCCATACTGACCAGGTGAACGTGTGGGCTCATCGAGACAATCCCCATATCCGAACACGCACGAAATCCGAGCAGCGGTTGGACGTCTTGATCCACCAAGAAAAATGGGAGTAAGTGGCTTTGTCTTTGTAAACTGCACAACAGTGTGACTAAACCTTTTGTTTTAATTCTACCCCCACCATAAGCTACAAGGTTGGGTGTGCTATCTTTCTTCACAGGCCGTTCATCTTTTGCTACTCTCTCGAAGGTTGTTTGCGACATGACATTGCACTTTGCCCCTGTGTCGACTTTCACCTCAATTGGAGCTTTGTTTATGTGCAGAGTGACAAATCCCTCTTCATGCTCAGCCATGGAAGAGTTAACTGTGTCAACACACCTATCGAATTCAATGCCATCAACATAGAAAGTGTCATCATACACAGAGGGGTTATCCATTTCAAGTTCATGTACTGTCTTTTTGTAGTTTGTTTTCGTCGGGCCATACTGACTACGTGATCTGCAACACCTTATAAAATGATTCATTTTCTTGCAGTTGTGACACAGTTGTCCGAAAGCTGGGCATTTCTCTTTCTTTGCCACATGATTATTTCCACAATTTCTGCAATTAGTAATGGTGGGTGAATCATTCTGTTCAGTTTTGGACTTTTGTATTGGCGCCTCTTGCTGGAAACTGGATGTACTGCATCCACGTTAGAGGGCGCCTGCGGCACAGCCAGAGTTTTATTGTTTTCTTCAGTCATTTCGTGTATGCGACAAATTGAGACAGCTTTAATCAGAGATAGGTCGCAGTCTCTTAACAGTGCTTTCCTTAAGCTTTCACTGTTGATGCCGCATACAATCCGGTCACAGATTAGCTCGTCTGTCAACTCACCGAAATGGCATGCTTTTGCTTTAATCCTGAGATCACTGATAAATGACTCGATAGATTCACCTTGCTTCTGGTTTCTGGAATGAAACTTGTGTCTCTCCATGGTTTTATTTTGCTGTGGGTTACAAACTTCGCGAAATTTCCGTTTCAGGCATTCGGGATCCTCTCTTGTTTCAGCGGGAGTTAATATAGCAGCATCCCCGCCCGGTGCACGCACCTCCGCTGCGTAGACAAACGAGCGCTCTCGTTCTATGGCCTCCGGTCCTGCGAGATTGAGGAGGATATAGGCCCTTGTCTTGGCAGGTTTATCATGGTGCGCCGCCGCGATGAAAATGTCATACTCCTGCTCGAAGATTCGCCAGTTATTGGCAACATTCCCCTCGAAAGAGAGCGGATCTGGTCTCCGAAAACAATCCGCCATAGTCGCTCGCAACGCGGTCCTCAGAAAAACTTTCACGGGCTGTCCCTGCTTTCTACAAAACAGTTCACTCGCAGGCGAAAAGTCCTATCCCTTTTCTGACACCATGTTGTGTATCCCAAGAACTAATACCAAGACCTTGGCATCTGCAGGTGTTTATTAATTCAGCTTGTATCACCAACACGACACTTCACACACCTTGTACGCCGAGCCACACGTTGCTGCTGCATGTATCCCATAAGGGAGTGTGCCTTCTTAAAGGGGCTCAACACATTTGGAGTGCAACCATATATAATACACAATCCACTTGTATTTTAAACAGATCATTTATCACAACGATCTACATTTGGGTTCGCGCGCTCACAAGGTTTGCGAAATTTAACTTTAACTTGTTTTTCGTTAATTTATTTTCCAAGAATAACTAATGGCCAAACCGTTGTGTTATGTTTTAATAATTAGCACCCTTAACACCTGTCTGTGAGCTGTTTGTTGGCTACAGTATTCTCATTCATAGATTCTAATAATTTTTCGTTTCTTTAATGTTATTCTTAAGAATAGCTGTAGGTTTTTGTCTGTTTTGGTTGCCCTTAACAGAAGTTGACACTTGTCTTTTTGAAAAATAAAAAAATAATATTAATTATACAACAGAGTTGTCCTGTCCGTTATTAGAAGGCACACAGTGAGTTAGACCTGCCTTGGCCGGTGCGTCTTTTACGCATTCTGAAGGTGCCTGTTTTATGCATTGGTTTTATCATGTTGCAGTCTATTAGGCAACATTCCGCATAAGATGGGCTTAGATTTGGAAATACATTACATCTACATTTCAGTGGTAACCGATAAGGTGATGATGATCATCATCTTTCTTTATTATGGTTAGCACTACCTCAACTAAAGCGGCGTCTCTTCGGAGCTGTCATTTTCTTAAATGAGCCGTGGCAATGTTTCAAATGAGCTTCTAACCTAGACAAACGCCTTTATTTTCAAAGCGATCACCTTGTACCCAAACCATTTGAAACTAAGGAGCCATTTGTCCTACGATTACATACAACAAGCTCTTCGGCGCCGCGTTTGCGGGACTCATGTTTCGCGCTGTAGGGGATTTTAAAAAAGTGACGTGAGTGGCAGTGTGTGTGTGTGTGTGCGGGAGGCAGAGCGGCAGAGAGATGCGACAGAGTTGCGAAATTGCAGGCGCGGCTCGAAATGGCTGTTATTTCAAATAGCGTACCATATTTTAAACTAATCGGTTAACCGGTTTCAACCGGCTACTGAGGCTCGGTGGTCGGTCAAGAAATTTTTTAGTTTTCGCCATCCCTAATTGATATACGCATTTGTCTTTTTAGTGTGTATTAATTATAATAATATACAAATTACATTTTCACCGTATTTTTCTTAAGAATAATACTTTAATGTAAACGACACGTGTTGTTTAACTCAGAGAAACCGCAGTTAAATATACAGGCATGAGGTGGATGCGTTCTCACACATGCGCAGTTCATCTGGGGGGCTTCTGGTTGAAACTGTGCCGCGAAGAGAAGCAGCACGTGAAAAAGCTCATCGGAGGTCGTCAGACAATTATACGTCAGTATATTCCACTTTTTAAAAGGATAAATGGATGTTTGTAGGTTTATCGCAGCCATATTTCAAAACTTGATCTTTTCAAAAAATGCGTTTTTTAAATGACGAATTGCGCTAAGGGCTTAGCAGTGGTAGTACACAGCAAATATGCCATTGTTAAATTAACACTACGTGGTGTTTATATGGGTCCACACCATTCAGTGTTACCTGTAACACTTTACAGTTTGCAGTGAGTGTTTTTTTTTTACAGTGCTGGCTCTGTTCTGACTGATCTTGGTGATTAGTGAGCTGTGGTTCTGGTGGTTTTTTTCCTGGTATGTGGCTTTATAACATGTTGATGTCGAATCAGAGTAAAACTCTTGGAGACATACAGGATATATCTCCATATATATTTTAATGAGGTGTGGGGGCATATTTGACTGCTAGCCCTGCGATTTGATGATTAACATATGCAGAAAGGTGTTAGGACAGTTGACACCCTTTTTGGTGTAGTTCTTGGTACTGGCTGTTCCCCTGTAGACCAGTGGTGCTGGATGTATATTTGCATGAGATGACACAGTACTGTTTTTGACTTAACAGATTTTTAACCACCGTGATTGTGATGAATAGGGGAAGAGAACAAAAACCACAGAAATGGCTCTTTTGTGCTACCAAGTGATTAGGTAAGATTGTATAGCCTCTATAGGTTAGCTAGAGAAGTTAATTTTTGTTTTTGGAACTATTTTGTTTCTATTCTCAACCTTAACTCTTTAGGAGAAGCATCAAGACCATATGTACTTCTACAAGTGATATATTGACTTTAACAGAATGCACTGCAAAACATAAAAGATTCCTTTGGGGAAGCATATATGTAAAAACTACACTACTCAGAACAATTAACATACATCAACCTACAGTAGAAGTACTAATAATAAAATGTGGTAAAGACTAATATAGACTAAATCAAAGTGATTTGATTTGTTCTTCTATCCCAAGTTGTGGTCTAAACGCAATAAGGCCACCACCCATTATATCTGCTTTAGCGGAAATGTTCTTTCTTATTCTGATTGAAGAAACCTATCTCATTCATGCTTAAATAAATACATTTATATTGGCAGCTTTTCAATGTTCTCCAACTTACATAAGCACAGTCAATTGGTTATCAGGAGCTGAGCTGAAATAAAACTTGCCTAAAAAGAGAAAAGGCTATGTTGGTCTGAGTCTTTCTTATTATTGTGGGTTAGTAAAACACAGCAGCTGAATCCCCAAATGAGTTCAAATGAGAGTACATTAAAATAGGGCAGATATGGGCCACCCATTTTGTACTTGTGTGCCACCCGTATGGGCTTGCAATTTGAGAAGAGGTGGAGACACGTTGTCTTGCACTCTATGTTGTAAATTGAACACTAAGAGTTAATAAAGATTAACACTGTAAAAACAACATTCAAGGCACACTGTAAAGTGTTAAAGGTAACACTGAATGGTGTGGACCCATATAAACACCATTGTAGGAATTGAACAGCTCAAATGGGGATGGTTTTCCACCAATGTTCAGGGGAATTGATTATGAATTAATTAATGATTAATTCATACACAATTAAATATGGAATATTAGGTTTGAGTTGTTGTTCCGATATCACAGTTTTATATTAGTCCCACTTGGTAAAGAGCTGGATGATTTAAGTCCAGAATGTGAATGGAATTCATTCGTTGGTATCACTACTCAGTCTAAAGATAGCTGCCCGTCCACCGGGTTAGCTTCTCTTTGTAACCTAGCGACTCAGCTCTTGGCCAAAGAGAGAGTCTCGCGATACTTGAGGACGCGAGTGGGACTTCAAAGCTCAGTAACGGGATTCAGACCAATAAAGTGACTTATTGTAAGCACAGAGAGGGAGATTTAAAATGTGAACAGCATGCGTTTATTCTAATACTACACTAAAACAGGACAAACATTACACATAACCTAATACATACAAACACAATAACGGAATTACGGAAAATGGATTTACAGTAGGAAACAGTGATAAGCTTTGATTAAATACTGTTCTGCAACGGCAAGCCTAGGATCTAAACAGGCAACCCAGATTTCGGCGTAGATCAGCCGGTACTAGTTGCCTATTAGAGAGTTGTCGGTGAGTTTACGTGATTGCAGCGGGGATCAGCTTTATCTTTTGTTGAAACTCGCGGCGAAGAGGCTTCGTAGTTTCGATGGTAGATTTAATCTTCTCCGCGCGTAGTTTCTCCCGCAGTCTTGGATTGGAGGCTTTACGTTTTCTTCTCCTTTTTCGATGACATTTTGTTTCGATGACTTTTTTTTTTTCTCCTCCTCCTCCTCCCGATTCTCTGGGTGTGAGGTTTTTATGCCCCATGGGTCCCATGAATATTCATGACCCAGGGTCCAACTCATACCCAATGAGAATTGGTACCTGGATCCGAGGGGCCGGTTGCAGGCTCCCCGAATGTCCCCATAGATTTATGGTGGTCTTTGGCCAACTTTTGTGCTGATTTTAATTAAGTAATTTAGCTTTGGATAGGTTCAATTGTGTAATAATCCGTCCCCGGATTCATATTCGGACATAATTTAGGATGACATTGATACCAAACATGATATTCCACCTTTGATCCAAACCTTTGCTAATTTTCATTGATTAATTTATAATTCCTCTTATGAGGTGCATGCTTATTATTGCCATCAATGTACAGAATACATGGCTAGGTGGCATACCTCACAGCTGTGACAAGTTCAGGTATATTTTACTGAAGCTGTACCCCATTGCATACAGTGTGTCCTAATTAAGGATGGCTTGGGTAACTTTCTTTACTTCAGTAAAAGAACAGGGTTGATTATACATTGCCAAATTATAAAATGTAGCAAATCGGGCTATTAAAAAGGGGTTCAGTACACAAGTTTTCACATACATTGCATAGTCTCTTTCAGACAAAGGGAGGCAGGAAAAGAGCGCGAATCTCTGATTTACGACTGTAAGGCATAGATAAGCAACCGCATTTCTACCCCTTCCCCCCCCCTTTTTGGTGAGGGGTGGGGGCCTTCCTTAGTTCTATTAACTAAATAACTATGTGCTCAAACATTTCTACCTACTTGGTTACACCACTTAAACTCATTTCCCCTATTCTCTGAGAGAGGTGTGAGCACGTGGTTGGATAACCCCAGTGTTTACCTATCTGTGCCTATTAATATATATATATATATATATGTATATAATTGTCCAAGTGGCAAAGATACAATGGGACATTCATAAGAAAATAAAAGACAATTGTGACTGACACATACACATCCACCAAGTTTACAGTAATGATGCCAAATAATAGTGAGGATAACACACAATCAAATACACAATAGATGGCATATGATTTTAGCTTTGTCCCACTCCAGAGAGATGCAGGATCTCCCCCCCTTTCCACTATCTGGGTCCTCCGTTTGAGGGCCATAAACATTGGAATGCGGGCTTCGGCTTCCTGGAGAGGGGCCCTGGGTCAAAGAGGTACGGAGGGAGATCTTGGCATGGCCGACTCACTCCCTCAGCGGCCATAAAATACTGGCTGTGGGGCCTGCGTGATCCTACATATCCCCCCTTTCGGCTGATTATGGCATTGCCATCATTCAGGCGACAAAGAGCTAAAAGGGATCACCATCACAAGACACGA
Source organism: Paramormyrops kingsleyae (assembly GCF_048594095.1). Taxonomy (NCBI): domain Eukaryota; kingdom Metazoa; phylum Chordata; class Actinopteri; order Osteoglossiformes; family Mormyridae; genus Paramormyrops; species Paramormyrops kingsleyae. Next base: position 9,950,352 of record NC_132800.1, read on the forward strand.
CACAGAAACTTCCCATCCTTTTGACAGCCTGGGTAGTATGGTAGAAGGGAGTCGACCGTTGGCATCAGGCTTTGGAGACATGAGTGAGTGGGGACAACACCGGTTTATGGCGGTCAGGGATTGCGGCTCTCGAGCGTTGCCTAAGGGTCCCCGCTATTGGTAGTATCCTTGCGGGGGGGCAGAGGAGTTACCTCGATGAGATCTCCAACCTGTTCAGTTGGAGGTTCGGTTTGCCGTTTCCTGTTCCTGAACAATCTGGGATAAGCGGTGGCGCATTTGTCAAACTGACTTTTTACCTCGCGGTAACGGCGGAACAGGATGACTGCCAGGAGGAGGGTCAGCCCTTGGCCGAGGACCAGAGCAATGCATAATACAGTGTCTGCAGGAGTCCAAGTTTGGCCAAGGGTCGGGGCTGATCCGACCGGTTGTCGAGTCAGAGCCTGCAGGGCATCGTTGAGGGGCTTCAGGTCTATGGTTTGGGTCCCCTCGTACTGGATGCGTTGCTCTAAGGCAGGGTCCAGCTCAAAGGAGTATTCTTTGAAGAATGGGGACACTTCTAACGTTGTTTCATAGGTGTCGGTGGGCAGGTGGTATAGGGCTAAGTCGTCCACATGGAGGATTGCCCCTTTAGGTACATTAGCCCAGAGCGTTTGATTTGGGAGTGTAATGCGGGTGGCAGTGTCATGTTGGTCATATGTAAGCATGGCTGTCTTGGAGGGAGTGTTAATGAGCCACTGACTTCCCACGATTTCAGCCTGGGTTCCAAACACTTGAGATCGTGGTGTAACCTCGGCCGCGCAACTGGAGTCAGTCCTCATCGGCTCGAGTCCACAAATACCTTCCGTGTTATCTCGGACAAAAGGTTTGCTGGGGCACAAGTAGTGGATATCCTTGGTTTGGGTACACATGCGGAGATTTGGGGCCAGATAGAGTTCAGGGTTGCTGTCATGATAAGCTACCACGTCTGGGGTATGGAGCCGGACATAAGTGTCTCCTCGCCAGAAACCCACATTGATGACGTCCTTTAGACGGTAGATGCTGTTTGGGTCTATAATGGGCAGGTTCACGAGGAATGCTACTTCCCGGAGAATGGGATCAACGTATAATGGTATAGCGCTTCCCAGTGAATAAGCTAAATGGGCTTGTATGGACTGTACAGCTCCCCGTGTGGCCCCGGCCAGGATATCTTGCACTAGGCTCAAGGGCACCAGGTACGGTGGTATTCTACCCATGGCCAAGCTATCCAAAGAGGAACTTATCTCGCGAAGCATGTCCCCCATCAACAACGAAACGACTTGCGTGTGCGCATAGTCGTTCTGAAGAACGTGAAAAAGTTGGTTTACGGCCTTCACTGTCTGGTTGAGGATGACACTATGAGTGTTTACCACAACGATGGTGCCCTGCACAGTTTTACCGATAGCTTGGGACGCCTCCTTCTGGGCGCGAATCTGTTCTTGAAGTTTGGGAATTTCGTCCTGCAATTCGCTGACGTGACGCCGTACGGTGGCTAAATTTATGGCATTGACTGTGGTAAACCCAATATTAAAAAGGGTGCCTACAGCTGCGGCAGCCCCTAGCAGCGCCCCCAGGAACCTCTTTGGCCGGGGATTGGAACCGCTTAATTCGGCTTGGGTCACAGTCATCTTTTGTAACTGCTGCAACATATAGGTAGTGTCCGCAGCAGCGTGGTGAAGGGCGTCCTGAGTCCACTTGACACCCGCCCAACTAGCCTGGGGCTTTTCATTGGGGTAATGGGTTCGGTAGACCTCGTAGGGGTCGAGACGGACGAATACCCTCTGCGTGTGGGTACGGCAGTTGGTAATCAATAGGCCCGGTTGTTCCCTCAAAACGATGCCTGATGGAGGCCCAGGAACAACCGTCTCAGACTGGGTCCTTGCTCTTGCCATCCAGAGTAACGTCAGGAGCAGGGTCAGCATCCTCCTAGTGGCAGGGGGTAGACAATGAAAGGTCGTGTTATGAGGGGCACTGAGCTAGGTCAGAGCCTCGGGTGATTGAGCTTGTGGAGTAGGGTTAAGGAGTAGTGAAAGAGGGTAGGATAGTGAGAGGATTGTGCACACCGGTGCAGAGGGGACAGAGAGTTTGAAAACCCTAACACTCAGCCAGGGAACGACTGAAATCAAATAGACGGGACAAATAAAAATGCATAACCGTATCCTCTTCAGTAATTTCCCGGGCACGCGTGAGCCACCCCAGGTCCTTACCAAAAACAACAACCAAATGAAATAAATAGTTAAAAAGAAAACTTAATGTCACTCAGATACCAGTAGTCAGGCTCACCACCTTAGTCTACCCATCTGAGTTTCCTTGTCCTTTTTTTTTTTGTTTTGTTTTGAGCTTGGGGACATATTTAAGGTTGAAGGTTGGCTGTGGTTTATTTGGAACGGCTGGCTTGATCCTGACCACGGTCCACTGGGGAATGATCAGTGGGTCTTCCCAGCCTTCCTTGGGTTCGGTGTTGCCTGATTTGGTTTCGGTGAACCCACTTGAGGCATGTTTCTGGAGTGCCCCGGCTCATTTTAATACGGTAAGCTACAGGGGACAGTTTGTCCACGATTTCATGCGGTCCTGACCAGCGTGGCAGGAGTTTCCTGGAGAGTCGTTGTGTGGAATTCCGACTGCTCGGCTGCACGAAGTTGTAGTACCAGACTTTGTCCCCCACTTGGAGTTCTTCCTGTGAGGTTTTCTGGTCATAGTAGGCTTTCCTGCCTTCTGCTGCCTTCTGCAACTCCTGCTGGGCGAATGCGAAGGAAGCTCTTAGGTGCTTGTGCAGACTGTCCAGATACTGCTGCGTGGTGTAGGCTGTGACAAGGCTGTGGTCACCTGTTTGGTAGAGGAGGTGGAGAGGGAGTGTCATTTGTCGTCCTGTCATTAGTTCGAAGGGTGACACTCCCGTGGACTTGTGGGGTGTGGCCCTGATGGCCATGAGTACCAGCGGTAGCTTTACATCCCAGTCCTTCTGATTTGATGCCACGTATTTCTTGAGCATACCGACTACGGTTCTGTTGGTCCGTTCTACTTGGCCGGATGCCATAGGGTGGTGGCTGATATGGAACTGTGCTTTGATGCCCAGAAGTTTCCAGATGTCCTTCATCACTTCGGCAGTGAAATGGGTGCCTCGGTCTGAGTTGACCTTCAGCGGGAGGCCAAATCTGGAGAACACATGGTTCATGAGCAGGTATGCCGTTGTCTGGGCTGTGTCATTGGGTGCTGGTAGGCATTCTACCCACTTGGTGAACTGGCAGGTGACAGTCAGGAAATACTTGTTTCCCCGGGTCGATCTCGTCAGGGGTCCTACCCAGTCGATCTGCAGATCTGACCACGGGAAGTTGATTCCTCGGCGCTGTAGAGGGGCCTTGTGGTTTGGGTTTGCTGGCTGAAATTGGCAGCAAACCAGACACCCTTTCACGTATTCTGTCACGTCCTGCCGCATGTTAGGCCAGTAAGCTACCTGATTGAGGGCTTGATAGGTTGCTTTGGCATTGCGGTGTCCCGCGCAGGGTGCGTCATGGGCGTAGAGTAGCATCACCCCCCTTTGGTCCCGAGGGACCACGAGCCTTGGCGAAGTGTGATCCTCGGGGACGTAGAGAAGTACGCCCTTGACCAGACGCAGAAAGGCGAGGAGTTGGATGAGGACGCGGAGATCTGCGGAGGCGTCGAGATCCGTGGCCGAAATCGGGTTGGTGGCGGGGTCGCGGAGGTGATCGGAGATCTTGCTGAGCACAGCATCAGCAGATTGGAGGGAGACAACGTCTGAGTCAGTAAGCTGAGGGCCGAGGTCCAGGAAGGAAGATGCTGGAGCCAAGGCCAGCTCACGAGCTTGGCGGCGAGTGATGGCATGCACAGCAGGGTTGGGTGGGGGGGCTTGAAACTCCCACGGGTCTCCGTTCAACGCTCCAGCTTTGGCGAGCGCATCTGTTTGGTCATTGTAGGTCTTGTCCAGGCCTGGGAGTCTGGAGTGACCACGGACCTTTTTCCAATAAATGTGCATGTCGTGCGACGTTATCAGTGCGTCACACGTCTGCAGCAGTTCCTGGTGTTTGACTGGCTTGTTACCTGATGTCTTGAAGCCATTCTTCTGCCAGTGAGGGAGATGGCATAGGAAGCTGAGTCGTGCATAGTTGGAGTCCGTGCAGATCAGCAAATCCTTTATGCCCTGTTTGGCAGCCAATTCCAAGGCAATCAAAATCGCTGCTAGTTCCGCATACTGTGACGTGCGGGGGCCCAGCTTGAACTGCTGTGGTGGGAGTGGATCGTCTCGGAGCCATGTGAGACCTGCCCCGGCTTTCAGGTTTCCTTGATGGTTGAAAGCACACCCGTCCACATAAACGGTGACCATGTCCTTACAGACGTTCTCATCAAAGTAGTGATGGTGAGCTGGCTCCATCACCATCTGTGGGTCAGGGACACTGATTGCTGATGGTTCATCCTGAGAGCAGTTTTGGCAGCTAGCTAGTCCTGTCCCAAGGGGTAGCTTTTGGGTTTGGGCATACCGGATGTCGATGTCACGGCCCTGGAGTGTCATCAGCCAGGTGGCTATGCGTGAATTAGTGACCACCCCATCTCTGATGCGCTGGCTGTTGAGGAACGTGACAGGTTGATGGTTAGTTTCAATGATGGTCTTCTGTCCCCCAATGTAGTTGGAGAAATGCGTCATTGCCCAAACGGTGCAGAGTAGTGCCTTTTCACAATCGGAATACTTGCGTTCTGGTGCCAGAAGGGTTTTGCTGGCATAGGCAACTACACGCCTGTCTTGGTCATAGACTTGATACAACCCTGCGCTCAGACAGTCCTTCGAGAAGCCTGCTTCCAAGTGGAACTCCTTGTCCGGGTTTGGGTAAGCCAGGCAGGGTGCTGAGCACAAAAGCCGTTTCAGTTCTGTCATGGCCTCTTCTTGTTCTGTGGTCCACTGAAATGGGATATCCTTCTTCAGAAGGGTGGTCAGTGGTCTGGCAACGTCCGCGTAGTTTTCGATAAACTGTCTGGAGTAGTTGCACACCCCTAGGAAACTGCGCAATTCTGACAGGTTAGAGGGCGCCTTGATGTTCTGGATGGCCTGGGTGCGGCTGGACTGGGGCTCAACACCGTTTGGGCCCACCAACAGGCCAACATAATTGACCTTGGTTTTGCACCACTGGCCTTTGTGGAGGGCAATTTTAGCACCTGCTGTAGCCAGTTGTCCTAAAACATGGTCAAGTTCAAGCAGATGAGCGTCCATTGTGGTGCTTCGGACCAGAATGTCATCCACATAGACAAGGTTTCCTCGAGCTCTTGCGTCAGGCAGTGCCTTGTTCAGGAAAATGTTGAACTCAGCCGGCGAGTTGGCATAACCAAAGGGGCACCTGGTGAAGGTGTATTGTCTGTTGGCAAAGGTGAATGCCAGCTTATGTTGGTCTTCAGGGTGCACTGGGATGGTCCAGAATCCTGAGGCCACATCCATAGTGGAGAAGATTCTGGCACCACCGACTCTGGGGAGGTCTTGTTCCAGCTGTGTCATGCGCCAACGGGACAGAGGCACTTGCTGGTTCAGTTTCCTGTAGTCGATGGTGGGGCGCCATTTCCCATTCGGTTTGAGAACTGGCCAGATGGGGGCTGAGTATGTGCTGTTGCATGGTCGGATGACCCCCTTTTTCAACATGGCATCGACGATGTCCTGCACAGGCTCGTATGAAGCGATGGGTATCTTGTACTGCTTCACGAATGTTGGCGGGGCCCCTGGTCGAGTGGGGATGCGGACCATGTGAATGTCCGTGAGTCCACAGTCCAGAGAGTCTTTGGCGAAGAAGTCCTTATACTTATAGATGACTTGACGAAGCTTTTGGCGATCTTCATCACAGTCAATAGCGTCGGCGTCTTTGAGGATTTGCCGTACTTCCGCCTCAAATCCAGTGTAGGGTTCACTGATTTCCTCTGTGGACTTCGGCATCGACTGATTTGGGGGTTTGACCGCTTCTGAGTCTGTGGTTATGGCACAAATTGTGAGATGTTGCTCATCTGTGAGTTCAACTCTACATACCGCCTCCTTCGTCACCGGTACGGTGGAAGTAATGGCGATGGCGCCGTTCGGTGCTGTGAACAGCCGATCTCTGTCCAGCTGGGCTGTCAGCAAGTTAGTGGGGATCTGACCAATCACCGGAAGTGCTAGGTCAAAATCATGGAACTGTTGGCTGATGAGCCATCCTACCCTGGTTGCCCTGGGTACAGTGATGTCGGCTGCCGTGCAGTTATTGACGAGCACATACACTGTCCGACCTGTTACCTCCAGGAGCGGCATGGCCTCCAGGGTGAGTCCCAATTCCGTTGCTTGGGCGGACGGCTGGAAAAAGGCCATGGAGTGGTCTAGCGTTTGGCCTTTCTGCATGTTCAGGCGCATCGAGATGCCTTTCCTGTATGCGGGGAGTGTCACAGTTCGTTCGGTGACCATTGCGCATGCTTCCGGAATGGTCTGTCCTGAACAGAGGTTGTCAAGGTTCACCTCGGATTGGTGCATTTGTCCCCGTAGGGAGGTCCAAAGGACGTTGTTGATTGTGTCCACTTGGATGGCCATTCTGACCAGTAGATCCGCACCAATGTGGACCGAGTGTGGAAGACTTGGGATGACCGTGAAGTAATGCCTCAGAGATCGCTGGTTCCAGACGAGGTCCAGGGCACAGATGCCTGTGGCTGAGACAGTGGACTCCGGGTCCATGCTCAGCGGGAACCTCGAGGCTTTACTGGCATGTGGCACGGGAACGTCTCTTTGCCTTAGTTCCTCGTACAGTTTCTGGCTAATAGCGGATTTTTCCACCCCCAAAGTCATCACCACGTCCATGACTTCCATGCCTTGGAGCCGAATGCCGTCCCTGACCTTGGGACGATAGGGTCCCGGCGTAGGATCCAGGCTGCACAGGAAGGAGTCATGTCGCTGGTATGGGTCTCCTGCATTGAGATGCTGATCTGGAGGGGAGTCTTCTCCTTGGTGCGGAGTGAAGTCTGGGGAGACAGCCAGGGTTTGGCATTCTCCCATGACGGTGTTGGATGCCGGTAAGGGCAGTGGTTCTCGGACCTGAGCCCAGATTTTTAAGCGCTGCAGGTCCAGCAGTGGCTCAAACCGGTTCAGGTGGTCTTTTCCAATGAGAAGAGGGATGGATTCGAGTTGGGAAATGTATATGGGGTGCATCACGTTCATTAGGCCAATGGACAAGTTGAGTGGCATCACATGTTCGATCCTGGTGCCTATTGGTGAATAAGCCTGCACGTCCAGGGAGCACTTCTTGGGCTGGAGGGTTTTGTTCTCCCAAGCCGCTAGGCGTTGCACCTGTAGGAAGAGGCTGGTAGACATGAGCGTGATGTCTGCTGCCGTGTCGATGAGGGCCTCCAAGGTGATCACATCCTCTAGGGTGAGGGATAGATACAGCTTCTTGGCAACCCCCCTTTCCACCAAGTCCCCCAGGAATCGCGGTGCAGGGGCCTGGACGGAGATTGGCGAGGTGTTGCCATCGTCGGGTTGGTGTTCCGAATCACGACACACCACCAGAACAACGCTGTCAGGCACAGGCGAGGGCTCATCTCCCTGGTCGGGTTCTGTGGTGGGGGCAGCAACATCAATTGTGACAACGAGGTGTGAGTCCGCAGGTTTTTCTATTGGAGCCAGGGCTTCTTCCCTGGTTATGATAGGAATGACCGGTGGGGTTCGAACGTTGCCTGGGGTTGAAGGCCAGGGCAATTCACGGGTATGGTCAGGTGCGGGTTCAGGTGACGGCTGGCCCTCTCGTCCTAGTCACTTGGGATCTTTCTCTCGAAAATTCCTGGGACTCTTGGGAGGATTCTGTTCGAAGAAGTCGCGCAGCATTTGAAGCAGGGCGGACTCCTCCTCTTTCTTGGATGGTTCCGGCTTTGCATCCCGTTCCAAATCCCTTGTTCCATCGGACTGGTTCCGTGGTAGGGTTCTTCGCGGTCTCGGGGGAGAGCCGGAGTTAGGACGCCGGTCATCCGTCTTGTTCCACGAATCCCGTGCTTGTGGCTTGCCCTTGTTAAGGTGGCGTCGTTTCTCCCACTGACCTGGCTGGGACTTTGCCTGCTGAGGGCGTGAGCTGGGGTATCGCTCTCTGGGGCCCGTGACCTTCCAACCATGGTTACGGGTTGGAGCAGGGGGTTGAGAGTGGCCACCTTCTAAGGGTAGGCTGGGGTCTTGCGTCACCAGGTTCAGCACTGTGGTAGCCTTGGGTGGTTTCTCTGTTGTTGCTGCTCGTTGCTTGTTATAGGCCTTGATTGCCAAGTCTCGCAGCCGCTGGCTGGTCATGGTGTGGGGGCACGCCATGAGCCCGATGTGATGATTCACGGTGGGATGGAGATTCCGGAGGAAGAGAATCTTGAAGTTTACATCTTCTTCCATGCCTGGCTCATTTTTGGACCCGAAGTAGGCTCGCCGTAAGCGGTTGTAGTAGACTTGGGACGTTTCCTGTCTACTCTGCCTGACGTCGAGTGCCGTAGTAAGACCTTGTTCTGACTCTGGATCAGAGAATTCTCGAGTCAGTGCTTCATGTAGCAGCTTGGGGTCCATCTTGACTTGATCTGGCTGTCGATCCAAGAAGCTGCGGACCTCTAGGCTGGAGGTGATCCTGATGAGGTAGAGTCTATCTTCATGGGTCACATTGTCCAGCCTTTGGAGGTGGAAGTCAACATCTTGTAAGTAGGCATGTATGTCGTGGCCGCACGTAGGGTCAGGGGTGAACTTGTTCACGTTCCGGGCTACCTTATCCAGCTCTTTGGTGGTGAGTCTGTAGCGGTGAGGGACTGGTCTTGGTAGGCTCGTGCCGTCTGGGGAGTCTCCCTTGAAATGGGCCCTCCAGGCGCTTGGTTCCTTGAAGTTGCTGGATAGGTGGGGTGGAGATTCCCCCCTGTGAGTAGTTACGGGAGCCGGATACAACTGCCTTGGGGGCGGTAGTGTGGCAGGAGGGGACCCTGGTGCTCTTGCTGGGTTGTACGGCGTTTCATATTCTGCCTTCGTTGCGCGCGCCCATTCGAGTTCTTGGCTCAACTGGTCAAGTTCCGTAGCATCAGCCTGGTGCTTCCTCTTAGCGTCACTGAGCTGTTCTCGGAGGTCCGTCACCTGGTGCCTGAGCTCGCGGACTTGCCTTTGGGCTTCTCCCCGATGGTCCTCCAGGGATTGGATTCGGTTGTTCCTTTCCTGGAGCTCTTTGTGGGCTCTATCCAACAGGGTTTCAACCTGGTTGAGTTTGGCCGTGAGGTCCTCTCGGGTGGCTTTGGCTTTCTGTTCTCGTTGATCAGCCTGAACTCGGAGCTCTTCCAGGGCTTGTTGAAGCTCTTCATTGAGTTTATGTGTGTCATCTTCTATGGTCTCCTCCCCCTCTGGGGATGGGGTCCTCTTTTGCTGGAGTTCTTGCTCCAACTTCTCGATGCGATCTTGTGCTTGGATAGCATCTTGATGACTCTCAGCCAGTAGTCTTCGGGTGTCTCCATCCCGTTGCTCGAGGATTTGCACCTGTTCCTGGAGGCGGGAGGTTTCTTCTTCACCCATCATCAGCCTGGCTAGAAGCTTGTGTGCTAGGGAGCCGAGTACTTTGGTTAGCTCTTTGCTCCCGGGCTTCTGAGTAGGGGGCGTGGCCATGAGTTCAGCAATGTCCTCATCAATTTGGTCCATGCCTTTTCCCTGTATGAGCTCCGTGTGACCGGGCAGGAAATCGCCAGTCATGACGTCCAGCCAGGTGCCTAAGGCTTTCCATTGGTCCAGGGGGCTTTCTCTGTGGGCCATAGTGACTTGATTAACTGAAGGGTGACACTAGAGGTCTGTTGCTCTCAGACGGGTATGGGCTAGGCGGGTGGCCTGCTACCTGAAACTGAGGTGACAAATCAAAGAAAGGAAAAGAAAACAAATAGGACTAGGGCCCGTCAATGGGTAACAGGGCGGGTGTATTGAACCACGAAACTGGTTACCCAGACAAAATAAATAAAGAAAAGTTGTTCCCTGTGAGCGTCTGTGGTAGGAAGAAGAAACGACAGCTAAGTCTGGAAGGAGTCACACCACCGGCCGTGTGTGTGACTACTGATGGGCTGTCAAGAGAAAGAAGGGAAGTTGGGGGAACAAGGAGAATTTCCAGCGGCAATAGCAGTGGGACCGCGTTCAAAACCTGGCTTGCTGTTGCAGATCAGATTTAACCAGAAAAGGGAAAATTGGCAGGTTCTGTTCTGCTTACCTTTATGCGATGTGTCGCGGTGTTAAGCTATTTACTGGAGTGGAGGGGTTTGAATGCTGTCAGGTGTCTCTCCCGGACCAGGCACGTCCCACAGCTCAATCTTAGCCAAGCAGGCCCGAGCCCGGCTCCCACTCCCCCGATCCCCAGCAATGTCAACTTGGAAAGGGCGTGTTCTGTACGCACAACTGAGACAACCCAGGTGGGGCTCAGCTTATTGGGCGCACTGCCTGGCCCTGACTCGAACAAGAGACGGCGCAACGGCACTCGGGTGTCACCCAACCGATTGAGAGTCCAAGCTAGGGCTGTTCTCCTGAACTTTGCCCTAGACGAGGTCCTGCTCAAACTTGTAATGACCTCCCGAGATACCTGCCAACCTTGCCCTTAATGAGTCAGTGGGTGCAGCCCAGCTGGCGCGCTTTTGGGCGTCCAATTGCTGAGAACTTCCCTTTCAGTTCTGACAAACTGTAAGATCGCAAGCAGTGACAGCAGCAACTCAGACAAGCTCCACCAATTAGAGCGGATGGTAAACACCCAGTACCGGAAAAGCTTGACTGATCACACTCAGAACCCCAACCGCTGCCTGAGGTGGTAGGGCAAGTAACTGATTTATTATTATTGATTTTATGTATTTAATTCAAACCCTTGCATAAGTCCTTGTGTGGGGGAAGGGAGCAATTAAAATCATAAAATGTCAAAAGCCCAAATTAAAATGAAACAGGGAAAGGAAAAGTCAAATTAAATCAAATGAGATTCTAATTAATTTATCATAAACACAAGTTGATTGTGTAACAATTAACTAATTAGATGCCACCAAGTTACATAAAAGTAGTCCTATGGTTGACCTCTGCTCAGAGTACAATGCCGTTGGATCCAATTCAGTGTTTTCGGAGCTGACCACTAGAGGCGCAATTTAAATGGCGTAGCACTCCTATGGTTGACCCCTAGAGGCGCGATCCAAAATGGCGTTGTACTTCCAGGCCGGCCCACTAGAGGCTCTATGGGGTGTTACTCCCTCGGTGGGAGGCGTTTGTGACCCCTGCAGTGGCGTCGGGGCAGGCCTGCGGCCTTATCCGACCCAGATGTGATTACTGTGGCGTTCGTGGACGGCACTCGTAATCGAGGCGATCGCTAGACAATGCTGGTTTGCCAATGCTAGAAAATCGACCTTTAATGCAAGCACACTATGGTCTGCGCGGTGCGCGGCTTAAGACCTCTGAACCTTACTACGACAGCAAGGCGGCGCTTGCCTTTTGGCGACGGATCCAAGCAGCGAGTGTGCTGTCGCGTCACGTCGCGAATGGTGCTTATACCACGGCGGGTTTTCTGCACCAGACTCCCGTTAAATAACACACACACCCTCCGGCTATTTGCCCGTGGTGGCGTTAAGCTTGCTCTTCTCTAAAGCAGGCACAAACGTGTGAGTAAGAGGATAGTTAGCTACGCTATCGGTCTTAACTCAGGGAGTCTTAGCACAACAGAATTCAGGTTAGAAACTCGTAACGGGAATTCCTGTTGGCTAATTTAGAGATCTCTGGCAGGATGTTAGAGACGGAGAACCTCGTCCGAATCTATCCTGGAAACAACGCACTATACCTGAGAATCTCGTCAGATATAGGATAAGCGTTTACTGCAGTTAAGAAAACGAAACCTAAAATAAAATGCTTAAATAAAACGCAAAATTTAAACAAACTACTACTAGTAAGGCACAGTAGGGAACCCGCGTAGTTCCGTTCTGATGCCTTTGACTGCGGTTCGCTCAATCGTCAACCAATGCAATCCGTTAACAGTAATGCCTATTCGACTGTCTGCTTGTAAAAGTTTAAATTTTGTGCTCACAATAAGTTTAAATCGGTACCCGCAATTCTCCACCAATTATGTAGGAATTGAACAGCTCAAATGGGGATGGTTTTCCACCAATGTTCAGGGGAATTGATTATGAATTAATTAATGATTAATTCATACACAATTAAATATGGAATATTAGGTTTGAGTTGTTGTTCCGATATCACAGTTTTATATTAGTCCCACTTGGTAAAGAGCTGGATGATTTAAGTCCAGAATGTGAATGGAATTCATTCGTTGGTATCACTACTCAGTCTAAAGATAGCTGCCCGTCCACCGGGTTAGCTTCTCTTTGTAACCTAGCGACTCAGCTCTTGGCCAAAGAGAGAGTCTCGCGATACTTGAGGACGCGAGTGGGACTTCAAAGCTCAGTAACGGGATTCAGACCAATAAAGTGACTTATTGTAAGCACAGAGAGGGAGATTTAAAATGTGAACAGCATGCGTTTATTCTAATACTACACTAAAACAGGACAAACATTACACATAACCTAATACATACAAACACAATAACGGAATTACGGAAAATGGATTTACAGTAGGAAACAGTGATAAGCTTTGATTAAATACTGTTCTGCAACGGCAAGCCTAGGATCTAAACAGGCAACCCAGATTTCGGCGTAGATCAGCCGGTACTAGTTGCCTATTAGAGAGTTGTCGGTGAGTTTACGTGATTGCAGCGGGGATCAGCTTTATCTTTTGTTGAAACTCGCGGCGAAGAGGCTTCGTAGTTTCGATGGTAGATTTAATCTTCTCCGCGCGTAGTTTCTCCCGCAGTCTTGGATTGGAGGCTTTACGTTTTCTTCTCCTTTTTCGATGACATTTTGTTTCGATGACTTTTTTTTTTTCTCCTCCTCCTCCTCCCGATTCTCTGGGTGTGAGGTTTTTATGCCCCATGGGTCCCATGAATATTCATGACCCAGGGTCCAACTCATACCCAATGAGAATTGGTACCTGGATCCGAGGGGCCGGTTGCAGGCTCCCCGAATGTCCCCATAGATTTATGGTGGTCTTTGGCCAACTTTTGTGCTGATTTTAATTAAGTAATTTAGCTTTGGATAGGTTCAATTGTGTAATAATCCGTCCCCGGATTCATATTCGGACATAATTTAGGATGACATTGATACCAAACATGATATTCCACCTTTGATCCAAACCTTTGCTAATTTTCATTGATTAATTTATAATTCCTCTTATGAGGTGCATGCTTATTATTGCCATCAATGTACAGAATACATGGCTAGGTGGCATACCTCACAGCTGTGACAAGTTCAGGTATATTTTACTGAAGCTGTACCCCATTGCATACAGTGTGTCCTAATTAAGGATGGCTTGGGTAACTTTCTTTACTTCAGTAAAAGAACAGGGTTGATTATACATTGCCAAATTATAAAATGTAGCAAATCGGGCTATTAAAAAGGGGTTCAGTACACAAGTTTTCACATACATTGCATAGTCTCTTTCAGACAAAGGGAGGCAGGAAAAGAGCGCGAATCTCTGATTTACGACTGTAAGGCATAGATAAGCAACCGCATTTCTACCCCTTCCCCCCCCCTTTTTGGTGAGGGGTGGGGGCCTTCCTTAGTTCTATTAACTAAATAACTATGTGCTCAAACATTTCTACCTACTTGGTTACACCACTTAAACTCATTTCCCCTATTCTCTGAGAGAGGTGTGAGCACGTGGTTGGATAACCCCAGTGTTTACCTATCTGTGCCTATTAATATATATATATATATATATATGTATATAATTGTCCAAGTGGCAAAGATACAATGGGACATTCATAAGAAAAATAAAAGACAATTGTGACTGACACATACACATCCACCAAGTTTACAGTAATGATGCCAAATAATAGTGAGGATAACACACAATCAAATACACAATAGATGGCATATGATTTTAGCTTTGTCCCACTCCAGAGAGATGCAGGATCTCCCCCCCTTTCCACTATCTGGGTCCTCCGTTTGAGGGCCATAAACATTGGAATGCGGGCTTCGGCTTCCTGGAGAGGGGCCCTGGGTCAAAGAGGTACGGAGGGAGATCTTGGCATGGCCGACTCACTCCCTCAGCGGCCATAAAATACTGGCTGTGGGGCCTGCGTGATCCTACACCATGCAGTGTTAATTTAACACTGGCACATTTGCTGTGTATATATAATGTGTTATGAATAATAAAGTGTTTTCAATTTGAATATTTGTACATGTTATTTTTTATTAAGCTTTAGAAAGCTCTGCTGGATATAACAATTTCAACATTAATTCACTTGTGAAACAATTATAACCCAATATTGATTCAACATACACTAATTCAACATTAAATCAATGAATAAAGAAGTCGCCAAACAAGTGTTGAAACAACGTTGAATCCTTATCATAAATGGTTGATTTTCCAACGTTGGATAGATAGCCTTTTCAACGAGCAAGATCAATGCTAAATCAACATTGAAGATCGAAGTTATTTCAACCTCTTTGTCTGATATGGAATCAATGTCATTTCAACATATGTGTGCTATCTGGGTAATGATTGACAATAGGAACAACAGATTGATTTTCATGCAAGAGACTGTGCAGCTCTTGCTGGCTCAACACTTCCCATCTGATCATGTCTGACTGCATTTTTTAAGACAGCTTAAGGTGATGGTTGTTGTGCTGTGCAGCAGAACGTTTCACAAACATATCCAAATTAAGTGTTTTTTCACGTACACAGATGGAGTGCAGAAAAGATGGAAGTTAGCAAGATCCGATAAGGGCTGTAGGCAGTGAGCTTAAGTCTCACGCATTGACCGTGAGACACGTTTCACACATAATGTAATCTCACTCCAAACATTTGATGAAATTTGAATCACGTCTTTGAACTTTAGCCAGCGACTTAAATTTAGCCTACTTTCATTACAGCAATTCCAATTGATGAACTTCCATTAGCATTCAAGCCATACTTTGCTAATTTAGCATACATTACATTCATTACTAATTTAACTTTGACATATTCGTGTGTTTGGCTAAACTTCAAACGGTGAAGCTCGGACTTTAAATAGCAGCGCAGCTCGGTGGCTCCTCTCCTCCACACCCGCATGCATGCAGGCTCGCGCTTATGGCAAGCCATTTTAACATTTAATCAAGTCACACTCCTATCTGTAATTACATTTTAGATATTCACAATAAATTTTCTCCTAGTCAAAATTGTATTCTTACTAGTCAGAATGGGAATTAGACATCTACAATCACATACATCCAAAATGTATTTCAAGATATCTAAAACTTTATTTCTCCTAGTCACAATTCTATTTAAGATATCTTTAAATCTTTACAAAGTATAAGTGGCGGTTTTAACATTTAATCGCTAGACTGGATATGTATTGCAGATATCCATGATTCAATTCTTCCTAGTCAAAAAGAGCATTTCAGATATCCACGATGACATTCTTCCTATCCACAATTGTCATTTCAGATATCCACATCATCATTCTTCCTAGGAGAAATTACGTCACTTTTGCCATTCATGTCTATTGGGCTTTCAATTTCAGATATCCACAATTATAATTCAGATATCCAGAATGTTTATTCTGGATATCTGCAATTAAATTCTTTCAAGGAAAACTCCCATTTCAGATACTGTATCTACAATCCCATTGTTACTAGTCATAATTTTAATTTCAAATATCCAAAATGTCAGGTAAAGTTGGATTACTACATGTACAATATAATAATCTATAACACAAGTGTGTCTGCTGGGGTGTGGCATGAGTAAATGGTGTCCTGTAGTTGTGTTCTGGGCAACTCTGGATATAACGGACTTTGGATATAATGGACTGTTTTGCCAGGTCCCTTGAAGTCCGTTATAAATGGGTTTTACTGTATCTGGAATGTTTTTTTTCCCTTTTGGACTTGCTTCTGAGCGCAAAGGAATATGTCTCTTAGAAGCTTTCTTTTGATTTTTAATTATTTAATGGTGGCACGGTCAAAAAGAGCAGACACATTTCGCTGCATGTTGTACCTGTATAACTATGCATGTGACAAATAAAGAATCTTGACTCTTGAATCGCCTTCCTTCACTCTGACTGTTCTCGCTATCTGTGTGTGCCAATAGAGGTGAAGTGGGTATACAGTAGTATGCAAAAGTTTGGACACCCCTCGAAAAATAACATATTTTGGTCATTTTTTAATGGAAAAGATGTAAACACAGTCTCTGTAGGAAATGGAAAAAATGCACAATATTTTCAGCAAACATTGATGCATAGTTACTTTTTATGTCATAAATTGAACAAAGATAAAAAATAAAAACATTATTATGGCACTCTGCAAAAGTTTGGGCACCCTACATAATCAGTACTTAGTAACACCTCCTCTGGCAGATATCACAGCTTGCAAAACACTATAACCAGCTAAAAGTCTTTCAATTCTTGTACTTGGGATTTTCTCCCATTCTTCCTTGCAAAAGGCTTCTAGTTCTGTAATATTCTTTGGTCGTCTTGCATGCACAGCTCTTTAAAGATCTACCCACAAATTTTCAATGATGTTTAAATCAGGGGACTGTGATGGCCATTCCAAAACCTTCAGCTTGCGTCTCTTGAGGTAGTCCATGGTGGATTTCGAGGTATGTTTAGGGTCATTGTCCTGTTGTAGAAGCCATCCTCTTTTCAGCTTCAGCTTTTTTACAGATGGTGTGATGTTTGCTTCCAGAATTTGCTGGTATTTAGTGGAATCCGTTCTTCCCTCCACCCGTGCAATGTTTCCTGTGCCACTGGCTGCAACACAACCCCAAAGCATGATAGATCCACCCCCATATGCTTAATAGTTGCCAAGGTGTTCTTTTCATGAAATGCTGCTCCTTTTTTTCTCCAAACATGCCTTTGCTGATTGTGGCCAAAGAGTTCTATTTTAACTTCATCAGTCCACAGCACTTGTTTCCAAAATGCATCAGGCTTCTGTAGATGTTCTGTTGCATACTTCTGACGTTGGATTTTATGATGGGGATGCAGGTAAGGTTTTCTTCTGCTGACTCTTTCATGAAGGTCTTGTGGAACGGTGCACCACCACTCCTGAGTCTGCTAAATGTTCCTGCAGTTTTTTTGTAGTCAAATTGGGGTTATGATTTGTCTTTCTGACCAGCATACGAGCAGTTCTCTCAGAGTTTTCTTGGTCTTCCAGATCTCATCTTGAACTCCACAGTTCCCCTGAACTGCCATCTCTTAATTACATCTCTTACTGTAGAAACTGCAAGCTGACAACGCTTTGCTATCTTCTTGTAGCCTTCTCCTCCATTATGGGCATCAATAACTTTCATTTTCAGAGTCTTAGACCGCTGCTTAGAGGAACCCATGGTTGTTGAGTGTCCACAAGTGTGTGCACAAGGTTTGAAGAGTCAGAGTATTTGTAAAGCTTTGAAATTGGCACCAGCTGACATTTACTAATGACAGCTGTTGCCATGCATCAGATCTAACGAGCTGATTAAGGTCTGAAACCTTGTAAAAAGAATCTGAGACTTTGGAACTCTTAGGGTGCCCAAACTTTTGCAGAGTGCCACAATAATGTTTTTATTTTTTATCTTAGTTCAATTTATGACATAAAAAGTAACTATGCATCAATGTTTGGTGAAAATATTGTGCATTTTTTCCATTTCTTACAGAGACTGTGTTTACATCTTTTCAATTAAAAAATGACCAAAATATGTTATTTATCAAGGGGTGCCCAAACTTTTGCATACTACTGTACGTGTCATACAGTTAAAAACTTGACAAGATTGTAAAGCAAAATGATATAACATACCATGATGAAGTAGAGTTTAGATTCTCTGCCCGAGCCCGAGCCCAGACCCGACCCGACCCGGCCGGGCCGGGCCGGGCGGGGCCATGATCAAGCATTTGTGTGTGTTTTTTTTTTTTTAAATCATTACTTAATTAGCCTAATTGGGTGGAGAGCTATGCCATAATTATAAATGTAGCTCCCTCCCGTAAGACACGAGCACAAGAGTCCTTTGCATTTAACTGAGCTGACGGTTTATTCGAAAGACAGTGGCTTCGTTATTATCACCATCATGGCAGACGTGAGAACTAAATACAGATACGGAAACACAAAATCAAGCACATTTACTTACAATATTAGCTAACAAACATTGAAATTCAAATGAAATATAAACATAAATAACAATAAAGACAGCTTAGAGAATTCATATACAGTTAACACGAACCTCAGTTAGCATTTACATTTACATGGCTAAATACAACAAACTTAACTAAAACTTAATTAACACATACCTCGTTGGCTGCTTACGGAAGGATTTAACCTTTTTCTTAACCCTTTACTTAAAGTTCGATGCCGAGCACACAAACTGGTTCCAGCAGCAAGCGAACTGGATAAGTGAAAACGTGCTTTTCTTCTAAACGTGTCTCAAAAATCCATTTTGAATAAACAAACAATGCAGTTTACATGCTTCGTCCTTGTTGCATTTTTCATTAAGATAAATCTAAACTAATTTCTGTAGTTCAAACAACTTAGAATTGTAGTTGAGAACGTCTGTTACAACGGCTCACGTATTAAAAAATAGTCGGGTTTAAATCGGGCTCGGGCTCATAATTACAGTTAATGTGTCGGACCGGGTCGGGCTCGGACACAAGGTGCACGGGCTCGGGTAGGGTCGGGTTTAATTTTTTGGGCCCGATCTAAGCTCTATGATGAAGGGGCTGACTTACTCATTTATATTGATTTATGAATTAAAAGAAATATTATTTTAATTTTTTTTGTTGATCAAATAGATGATGACATTTTACAAACATTTTGAATATTTAAAAAAAATTCAAATATTTTCCCCTCCTGTTGACAGGCTATCCCCCAATAATAATTGGGTACTGTACCTTACTCATGAGTATCTCCCAGACCAGCTAAGGTAAGGCACCACTGAGGTACTCATGAGCAAGGTACAGTACCCAATTATTATTATTTAATTACTCACTTTAATAATAAATAATAATAAAAATGATACCAATAATAATAACAATAAGAAGAAAAAGAAGAGTACCAAATTATAAATACAACTACTAGTAGCAACAAAAATTGTAATTAAGAATATTAATAATATTCGTATCCATGGACATATTTTATTATATTTTTTAATAAATAAGTGTAATGCGTTTGTGGACAGGAGTCGGTGATGCTTTTATTTGGAAAGGGTTGCTTTGTCGACATCAGCACACACTGCAAAATGTCCCCTGTATGTGGGCTATATGGCCATCTAAAGAGGGCAAAATGCTACGTCTGTGATCGTGAAAAATTTACGTGTTCTTTTTTCACGTTTGAAGGTGTAAAAAACTAACGTCTTTAGGCGTGAAAAATTGACGTGTTGATTTTTTGCGTCTAAAGGTGTATAAATTTGACTTCTGTAGGTGTTAATATTTGATGACTTTAGGCCAGAGATGCCCAAACTAGGGCCCGCGGGCCTAAGTTGGCCCGTGGTAATGTTTGATTTGGCCCGCCACACCATCCGAGAAGAGAGGGGGGGGATGCCTTCGACACAGATCGTCATTTGTAGTTTGACATAACATTTTTGTTTGTTTTATTGTTGAACTACAAAAGAGTAAACTGATATTAAATGTTTAAATTAAATGTAAATTAATTCGATTTTTTTTTCGTGCATGCGCAATTAAAGGTGCAGCACCGCCTGCTTTGCGACACTCCACGTCAATTAACGTCAACAAATTAACAAACGCAATAATGGAGAAATCAAGGCGGTGGCACACAGACGAGAATTTTTTTAAAAGTTTGGCAAGGCGAGTTTTTATTCACTGAAGTCAAATCAAAGGCAGTATGTCTAGTTTGCAAACAGTCGGTTGCTGTTTTAAAAGAGTACAATATCCGTCGTCATCAGAGCCGGACAGTAACAGAGTACATTTACTTGAGTACAGTACTTAAGTACAATTTTGAGGGATCTGTACTTTACTCGAGTATCGTTTTTGGGGAGTACTCATGACTTTACTCAAGTACATTTGAGAGGCAAATATTGTACTCTTTACTCCGCTACATTTCCATCCATAAGCGTGAGTACCCATTACTTCTTTAAAAAAAAAGGAAAAAAGAAAAATCTCAGAAACCCTCAATTTGTTGTTTCCCTCTCAAACGCGAAAGGATTGTGCAGGCGCCACTGATTGGGACAGCCTATCAGCAATCACCTTCAGCTAACCGCCACAGTCAACTCCATGGTCAGATAATGATTTAGATAAGAGACGAAACCATGGACGAAATAATGGATGAAGCAGGTCCATCCCGTGAATGTGCCAACCCGTGGCCCCACCTCGCCAAACTATTTCAATTTTCTGAACAAGTTAATGCTAGTTTTTGCTTCAAGTGTTTGCTGTGTTTACCAAAACGGAATTTCATCACCGCCTACAAAAATTCATCCTCCAACTTGCGGAAGCATGTCAAGGTATGTACATTGAAATAAATTCCTTACATTTCTAAGCTAGATTCTAGCTACAGAAAAGTGCACTAAATGATTGGCTAGCTGCGATAATTCTCAGTTACGTTTGGGTAGTCGAAGCCACATACACCCGCCAATTTGCCAGCTGTAGCTAGCCACTCAGATGGCTAAGTTTGGCCTAACAATAATTAACATAAGCCAAGGCAAGCTAATCGTGTAACATAGATAATCAACTGAAGTCCTTTCAGATTCATGTTTTGACATGCCCCTGACAAATAGAGAGAGCATATAATGTATCTTTTCTAGTCTGAGCTCGAGTACGAAACGTCTTTTTTACCATAAAAAAAATGTAAAAGCCTAATAAGTTCAGTCGTAGGCTATGCTAGTTGCAAGCAGGGCATTTCAGCTCACTTATTTCACCAGAGCGAATAACTTGTCACGCCCGGCTCCGTACGATCCTTCTGTGTGCCACGCCCACCTCATTACCTTGTGTTTATTCCCGATTGTGATCACCTGTGTCCTGTTATGTTTGACTGGTCCTGGGCATATTAGTCCGCGTCTCCCTCGGTTTCCCAGATCCGTCACTGTATTGTTATGTCTAGTGGTCAGAGTTCCCCGTGTGCTCCTGGTTCCTACAAATAAACCCCGTTTCACCCGTCAGTCCGGCTCCTTTCGCCTGCCTGTCTGCTCGCCTACACCGCGAACGTAACATAACTAGAGCTAGCCCTACAGGGACTATTTGGCTTTTTTTTTAAAAAAGAAAAAAAATAACAGTTCAGCTGGCCTAGACAGGATTACTATAGTGTTTGTTGAACTGTAAGGCTTAAATGCCTATTAAACTGGGGGAACGCTCTTGAGTGTACTTATAACTGTCTTGTTATACCATAAAGAATTGCCGTAGCCTACAATTGTATTTATATACATGAGAGATATGCTACCCAAAGTCTTGTATTTGCCTGACCTAGCAGAGGTTTGTCAGAGAGTTGCCATTGTTTTGCTATTGCCTTGTGGGCAAGTGAGAAATGTTAAATAAATTGTTTTGCTATTGCCTTGTGGGCAAGTGAGAAATGTTAAATAAAGCAACATGGTAAAAAGATGAAAATGACTTGATTTTACTTTCAATTCCTTTTACATTCTCCAAGGTATTAACATTAACATTTTTCATAACTCCATGTAGGACGATTCTGTACATAAATGTATGCACTGTGGCAGTAGTAATGCAATATTTAGAAAATGTACCCTTGATACTCAAGTGCTTTTAAAAACAAGTACTTCAGTACTTTTACTTAAGTAGACATCTGACTGTAGTACTTTTACTTGTACTTGAGTAAAATTTAGCAAGGGGTATCTGTACTTTTACTCAAGTAATGAACCTGAGTACTCTGTCCGCCTCTGGTCGTCATTATGAAACAAAACATTCTGCAGCTTTCTCAAAGTACAGCGGCGAGGCGCGAAAACAGAAGGCTAACGAGCTGCTTGCTAAACCACTGTTGCCAACTCCTCAGCAAGGAATGTCGCTATTGGTTGTCCCAAAAGTCGCTAGAAGTATATACTGTACATAATGTGCATGTAATTATAATGGACGCTGTAGGAGAGAGGAATAATGTCGTGGGAGAGACAAAAAGTGGTTAAAAAAACACCCTAAATACGTTTAGAACTACAAATGAACTTTCTTCTGTCGATTCTTGTTTTTTTATATCATAATTCCAACTCTCTTCCTATATCCGGGCTTGGGACCGGCAAAAGTGACCCCAAAGAGACACTCTGGCGGAATTACTTATTCTTAAAAACTGTCATACGTGGCGGAGTTTTTGGCAATAATCCAGGGCAGAAACAGCCAGTGGTGGCTTCGCGCATGCGCAATTCATTTGCAGTCTGGTCAAGGAAAGGTGAACATTTCTTGCTCTGACTGCAGCTGGGCGGGTTGCTGCGTGAGGACTGTCCACCTGTGAATGCTTTGGGACGGGACGGGACGGGAGCCCACGGTAGCACCCGCTGCTCGGTGAGGAGAGTAAGAACGATACGTGCTTCCACGTCAGAGTCTCCAAAAGTCTCCAATAACACTAGAAAAAGTCGCTAGATTTGTTGCTAGTCGCTTTTTTGAAAACGAGTCGCCAGAGAGGTCTAAAAACTCGCTAAATATAGCGACAAAGTCGCTAAGTTGGCAACACTGTGCTAAACTTCGATTCGAACAGAGCGCGCTGCTACGTCCTTTAACAGCACAAGAAAGCGCCACACGGGCCAGTTATCAGACTTCCGCTCTAATTGCTAAAAGTGGAAGAGCCTCCGCTACTGGAGAGTTCGTCAAGGAATGTCTTGCAGTGGCTGCAGAAGCAGTTTGTCCTTCTCAGGTACGAATGTTCTCACAAATTAGCCTGTCAAGAAATACTGTCACATGGCTTCTGCATGGCTCAAGACATCGGCGAGCAAATCAAGACAAAGGCAAGTGCGTTCTCTGCCTATCTTGAAAAACTTCTGAAAAATAAGGACCAGTTTCATATCTCTCATTAGGTCATGGACAATGCAACCGAATGGTTTTATTATTGCTTACAGCTTGACTAGTGTGTCTGGCATTGAACTGTATTGTACATTGAACACTTGCAGATTGTTTGTTTTTATTGTAATAAGTTCATTAAAATGCAAAACTTTACAAATAAAATTGCATTAGTTAATCAGATTAAAGTTGTTTTATATTTATTTTAAATATTATGAAATAAATAAGGGGAAACCATAGCAACCTTAATGTAATGCAGTTTCATATATGATGCAAAATTTACTTTTGGCCCACGGCACCTCAGTCAAGTTTGATTTTTGGCCCTTCATAGGAAAAAGTTTGGGCACCCCTGCTTTAGGCGTAAAGTTTTAAGACATTTTGGCCCTGTTGGCCTTCTATATGCTGGCACCCACTGAGTGGCAAATAGTCTGAGTGGCAGCGTTAGTGCTTATCTCGAATGCCGCAAAAAACACATCTAAATCGGGAAAGAGCTATCATGCGATTGATCGTACAAATCGATTTAAAAAGAAATAGGAGCTAAGTTTACAAACTGCTGAAAATTAAATAAGTAAGTATCGGACGTGGATCAGTCACATATGCCTGATACCCGACCCGTCTAATTAGGTCTGTGAATATCGGATCAGTGCATATCTACTTATTAGAGGTGTGAGTGAGTTAGTTTGGCGCCTCATTGCAAAATGGTGACATGATTTGTAATACATGTTTACTGAAACAGATTTGCCTTTGTCATTCACCATGTAAAATTGCTTGTTTCGTGTATGTATAGATTTCATGTGCAAGACGAACCTAGAAGGCAAATGCATGTACAGTGGTATCTCAGTTCTCGAACTCATTAGAACTCGAATGTCTTAAAAGTCGAATCAACCAATTCGAAAAAAAATGACCTAGAACTTGATCTGAATCTCAGAAGTCAAACCGTGAACGCCGACCTAAGATAACTTGTACACCTGGGAAAAAGAGTCACGCAGCACGTCTTTCAGCGGAAACAAAGGGTAACGCTTCAGTCTCAGTCTTGCATTCGCTGTGATAGCATCATGCATGTTTACATTAGCAGAATACATATATATTTAGACAGTAAAAATACATTTAGACAATGATAGACAGTAACAGTAATTATTATATAATAAAATACATTTTAAAATAAAGATTATTTTAAAAGATAATTATTTTAATATTAATAATAAACCATTAATACATATAATTATAACAATATTGTCATGCCGAGCGGGGACGGAACGGAGACAAAGGCGCAGATGTCAGGGTATCGGGGAATATGGGGTTTAATTACAGGTAAGGCAGGCAAAATGCAGACGGACAATACAATGACCGGACTAGGGAAACAAACTGAAACGCGGACAAGATACAGAGGACTAATGACAACAACCAGAAACAGCTGATCACACGGGGATTTCACACGGGATTAACAAGGGGACGTGGCACACGGAAGGAGTGGACGATCGGGGCAGGACACATTGTTTTTTTTTTACTTTACACATTGTTTGGATACATTTATTTTCTTACTTTACAAATTACTGTTTTGATAAATGTGCTTAGATGTATTTAATACAGTATATGCTCTTCTTGTTTTATCCTGTTCATTTTATGTTCAAATGCTAAAAAAAAACATATTTAGGTGTAATTTTTTGGGGCCGGGAACCAATTAATTGGTTTTCCATAATTTCTTATGGGGAAAATTCAATCAGAACTCGAACTTTTAGGATTCGGTCCGGAGTTCTGAACGGATTAATTTCGAGATCTAAGGTACCACTGTATGTTGTTTTCTGCAGGAGCAAATAGATTATGAGAATCCACCAGTGAGTACTCCTCTCCCTATGCTCAGCCAGCAGCAATTACACAGGGTTTAAAGCAGCATCTTACTTAGAATCGAGAAATAAATGGGTTTGGCAGTTTACCTTGATGACTGCGTGGTCACATCCCATCCTGTTTGGTGTTTTTTTTCTGAGGTTAAACCGTCTCTCTGCTGTGTAGATGAAGTAAAATTTCCTGTCTGCTGTAAAGCTGTAGTCAGCTCTCCCTGTTTCGGTGAAAATGCCCATGCTGTGGAAGACCAGGTCAAAATATATTTATACGGTTTCATAATATATATCTTTAATAAAAATTAATCTACAACCAATAAAACTGCTGAATGTATCACAGGCCATAAGAACCTAGGATTTCATTACTGAGTATTTCACTATGTAATCATAATTGTGTCATAGTCAGTCTGCCCGAAGGATGTAATAATAATAAAAATAATAATTATTATTATTATTATTAGTAGTAGTAGTAGTAGTACAGAAGTAGTAGTATCATTATTATTATTATTATAGGCAATATCCGTTTAAAATATGTAACACAGAGGAGTTCATATAACCTACAGTCTGATGCTATGAGCTGCAGGCTAATTTAATAATTCACCTTCCATCACCATCAGCTGTAGATAGACACCATCATGTGCTGCCCCATGAATCTCCACAGCACACCAGTAAGTGTCAGAGTCCGTTTCCTGCAGGTTCCTCATGGCCACATTAAAGACCAGGTGGGTGGGGTCATCACTGAGTGACACTTTCCCGTCTGGTTGCTGGGAGTCAGAACGTGCCAATGTGGAGCAGGAATTCCAGTCACGCCCTCTACACCAGTACTTCACATGGTGTTTATACTTCTGATCATAGTAACATGGGATGGTGACAGATCCTCCTCTCTCTGCAGATACCCAGCTCACAGTCCTCACACTCCAAGCACCTGTATGATGTGGAAATTAAAAATGTCAGAAGAGCCCCCCCTTCACAAATCAACCTACATTTTATAGCTTTTCTGTCACTGACATCCCTACATGAACTTGCCAGATGTTTCTTGTTGGCTCATCTCCTTGTTTCTCGTTAGCTCAACTCTTATTTACTTTCTCATTAGTTCATCTCTTTGTTCCTTTTTAGCTCGGCTCTTATCTATCTCGCTACCTTTCAAGGTTCCTGGTACAGGGCCCTTCAGTTCTGCCCTTAAACCTCCTAAAATTTCCTGCAAGGGCCTCACCTGCTCACATATCTTTGTTCATATAATATTCCATGTTCAATAAATGTGAAAAATTATGGAGGGCTAAGAGTGCCAAAATTAAATAAATAAATACACCAATAATTAATTAATTAAATGTGTCATGAATTGTTTAAAATGGGAAATATAAAGATAAATTATTACTTAAATGTGTCATGAATTATTTAAAATGGGAAATAAAAATATCGTTAATTAAATGTGCCATGAATTATATCTACCATTAGAAATAAAATCATTATTAATTAATTACATGTGTCATTTACAATTATTTCACTATTTATTTAATTTAGGCACTTTCACCACATCATGAATTAATTTTATCTGTCAGTGTAACCCATCAAAGTCAGTAGGCGGGACAAACAATGATCTATCTGGATCTTGTGCAGCCGATTGTTTTGGTCTGAAGCTGTGTCATTTCCAACATGGCGCTACCAATCATGGACCAGGCCCAATACTGCGCATGTATTCACATTTTGCGGCAGACCGTGATTCAGGGCATGAATGTCGTGTATCATCATTCATTGGTCACGTATTGTGAGATGGGTCATTGATGTTTATATTTATAGTTCAGCCGTCACTTTATTGTGGTATTTAAACCATATTGCTTTGCAGATTGTAATATTTGCATCTGTGTGCGCGTTGCTTTTAGTGCCGGTGTTCTGACAAAACATCCTACCTATCGAGACGTGCTATCGAGCCTTTCTGCGCATGTGCAGTTCCACCGTCTTGGGATTAGGGTTAGGTTTTAGGGGTTAGGGTTAAGGTAAGAGTTTTAGGGGGTTTTGGGGGGTTAGGGTTAGGGTAAGAGTTAGGGTTAGGGCTATCGATTAGCACTACGGTAGGATGTTTTGATAAAGTAGGACGTTTTGTTAGAACACCGGACAGTAATCTTACACTTTCCCAATTGGTATTGCTGAATAGATGCCTTTCCTTTAGAAATCGTAATAAAATTGGGGTGTATATCAATCTTGTGTACCCATATTGCTTATCAAGGGGCTGTGATATATGTACAGCATTTTCAAAAAAAAAAAAAATCACTCCAAAATAATAGTTAAGAACTTTTATTTGCAGAACATAAACAATGTTTAAGTTGTGCGGTTTGGCCCAAGATAAAACAATCGGTCGTCTGTCAGAAACAAATATAATTTGCTTCATTTAGCACCACAGAACACAGCTGCCATAACTGACAGGAGTGTGTGGTAATTACACTGATACAATTAAGAAAAGAAATGACTAAGGAGCAAAAAGCAGGCTTAGTTTAAGTAACTTCACAGCACATCGAACTGGGAGTAGTACATAATGGTAACATTAAAGTAATGTCACCTTTGACTAAAATTGATGGCCATACCCTGTATTTTACGTCGCTCCTTCTGAAGCACATTAGGTATTAAAGGCCTATGCGAAATAAAATCTTTTAAAGTCGAAGGACTCCATCATTATCCGGTTAATTGTCTTTCCTCTCGCTGTCGACATTATCATAAAAAATCAACAGACGATGAAATGTGACGCGATGCCATAAAAATAGCACGCCTTCTTCCAGAAGTCGCAAGCGTGCACATGCGTAGTAGCGGAAGTTACATTTTCGGTAGTGACACCCCTACCTATATCGCTCAATTAAGGCCGTTGCGAAATTCTTCTTCTGACATGGATAATTGATGCAGACTATTCAGCAAACTGTTTCACCAAAGTTATATGACGCTATGTCTCAGAAAAAGGCTGTACTGATTCTGTAAAGGGGGATATTAGCAGGGCTGTAGCCAGGGTTTGAGTAATAGTGAGGTCTGGGACCCGGGGGTGGGAGGACGGTCTCATCAGTAACATTATTGATACTGTCCCCTTCATAATCTGTTTGTTTTTGTTAAGCAAGTAGTTATATTATGTAGTTATGTAGTAGTTGTGTATTCAGGTGAAAATTTGACGTCAATATTATTAATTTTTAACCAATTTTTATTCAATTTTTAACCAATTTTATTACTGAGGTCCAGACCTCGGTGACCTCATGTCTGGCTACTGCCCTGGATATTAGCATAATGTGCAGGTAAAATATTGTGCTTGAGCTTTGTAACTGGAGCATGGAGGTAACAGTGGGCTTGCAGAACATTTAGTGACTGAGGATACAATCAGATCGGTACAGCAGTTTTATAAGAAAATGACACTGAATCAGTGGGCTGTATGCATTAACCAAATAAATTAATCAAGGGGGGCACTGGCCTGTTCCAACTGATTGACAACATTTTTTATTGCCCCCCCCCATGAAAATCATGAGCCAGCCAATCTCCTCCCACCGTATGACACACTAGTTATTGTAAATGCGATAAATGATAAAGTTTAGTGTGTGAGTGAACTCAAGTCAGCAGCTATGGTATAGATACACTTACTGGGCAACTTTATTAGGTACACCTTGCTAACTGGGTTGGACTCCCTTTTCCCTTCAGAACTGCCTTAATTCTTTGTTGCACAAATTCAACAAGGTAATTTCTCAGAGACTTTGGTCCATGTTGACATGATCATGATTTATGGGACCTTCATGATGACACATTTGTGGGACCTTCATGAATCTCCTGTTCCACCACATCCCATAGCTTATCTATTGGATTGAGATCTGGTGACTATGGACGTTATTTGAAGACAGTGAGCTCAACAAACCAGTCTGAGATTATATGAGCTGTGTGATATGACTTGTTATCCCCCTGTTAATACCTCTAAGAAGCTGGCTACACTGGATGGACATGGTTAGCAACAATACTCAGGTAGACTGTGGCATGAAACGATGTTCAATTGGTATTAAGGAGCCCAATCTGTGCAATGAAAATATCCCCCACACCATCAGACCACCACCATCAGACTTAATTGTTGATACAAGGCAAGATGTATCCATCCTTTCATGTTGTTTATGCCAAATTTTTACCTTACGATCGGAGTGTCACAGCAAAAATTTACATTAATTTGACCAGGTAAAACTGTTCTAATCTGCTCCAAGATTCTTCTTCTGCATACCTTTATATGTAGTTTGATTATGATTGCTTTTCTATCAGCTTCATCTTGGCTATTCTTCTGTGACCTCTGCCATCAACACGGCATTTTCACTCAGAGCGCCGCTGCTCATTGTGCATGAAAATCCCAGTAGATCAGTTTCTGAAATACTGATACCAGCCCATGTGGCAACAACAACTCTGCCACCATCAAAGTCCCCTAAATCACCTTTCTTCCCCTTTCTGGTGTTTGATGTGAACATTAACTGAAGCTCCTGACCTGATCTGCATGATTTTATTCATTGTGCTGCTGACATGATTGGCTGATCAGATATTTGCTTCAACAAGGAGTAGACCAGGTATATCAAACAAAGTAGCCAGTGAGTGTACATTATCTAATGTCATCTTACAGTACTCATGTTTTGAGTTGTTTTGTCATAGTTACTAATTACTAACTCACATGCCTTCCACAGACTTGCAACAAATGCATTTACATATTTTGCAGGTGCTTTAGTCCATAGCAACGTACAAGTGAAGCTAATAGCACATTGCAAACATACACACTGTCAGTAAGTCAACTAGACATAAATGCAGCTAGGCTGAGCTTCCAGTAAATGCCCAGGTACAAGTGTAAGCAGCATTGTAGCAGGAGCTACACAACAACTACATTTCTACACAACAATTGCACAACATCTTCTATCAAAGCAAATATTATTTTTTTATTTATTTATTTATTTAACCTTTAATTAACCAGGTTTGTCCCATTGAGATCACAGATCTCTTTTGCAAGGGAGACCTGGCCAAGGTGGCAGCAACACAGTGACAATGCAGAGTCTTACAAAGTAATACAAGAAAGAAAAGAAAACATAGTTAGAATTTACAATTACATATAGATAACCTCGATTCCAGAGTCTTTAGAAGAGTTTTAAATTCCTTGAGGGGTATTACATTGTGCAAACGTAGTTCAACTTGAAGTCTGTTCCATGAGTAAGGTGCTGAGAATCTGAAGGCTTTCTTTCCTAGTTCGGTTCTTACTTTAGGAACAACCAGATTTAAGAAGTCCATCGAGCGAAGGTTATGACGTCCTTGCTTCCAGCATAGGAGTGAGGATAAGTAAGAAGGAAATTTACCCCTGATGGTTTTATAGATGAACATGTGCCAGTGAGTGAGGCGACGAGCTTGTAAAGAAGACCAATTTACTTTGGCATAAAACACACAGTGGTGAGTTAGAGAACCGCTGTTTGAAATAAACCTCAGTGCTCCATGATAAACGCTATGTAACATGTGAAGACAATGAGCAGATGCATGCATGTATATTACATCACCGTAATCGATGATAGGTAAAAAAGTTGATTGAACTAGTTTTAGTTTTACATGGGAAGAAAAGCATGATTTGTTTCTGAAATAGAATCCTAAAATGGATTTCAGCTTTTTTGTTAAATATTTAATATGTTCCTTATAAGACAGATGGTCGTCAATTAAAAGTCCTAGGTATTTGAAATTTGACACCAATTGTATTTGGTGACCATCCCTTGTTAAAATTTTTCCAGATAATGTTAAGTCTGTCTATTTTTCAGGTGGTGAAGAACATAAGTTTTGTTTTGTCCACATTTAAACTGAGTTGTAAGTGACAAAGTTGTTCTTGTATTTTGTCAAAAACAACTTGAAGGTATTCAAAAGCCTTATACAGAGCAACTTATCACATAAGAACAACATTAGTAAGTATCAAGTAACAACAGCCAGTGATGACACTGAACAATAAATGATGCCAAGCAAGAACACAGTGAAATAAATAAATACAAATTGCTATATAGTAAATTGTCACGCCCCGCTCCGTCCGCTCCCGATGTGTGCCACACCCACCTCACTACCTTCTGTTTTCGCCCTGATTGTTTTCACCTGTGGCTCGTTCTCCGTGGCATGTCTTGTGTATTTAGTCTTCGTCTGAGTCTGTCTTCGCCAGACTCACCATTGATGTTGCCTGTCGTGTTTCCCTGGTCCTGTTATCCAAATAAATCCCCTTTGTTCCTGACTTCTTGGCTCCGATCGCCTGCTTACCTGCACCGCTCGCCCACGATCGTAACATAAATAAACAGTTAAAGTTAATGCAAATATTTGAAAATATAAATTGATATATTTACACATTGTTCTTCTATTGTCATCCTTTCTGGAGAACTCATGAATATTGAATAATAGCCAATATTTCTCTCTTACCTGGCAGCCTAATGAAGAAGACGTGGAGGAGGAAGAGGAGAGGAACCATGACTGAGTCTGCCAGAGACCCCAGCCCTCTGAAGACTGTCTCTCTCTTCCTGGTCCACTCTGATACCCCTGATATCCTTTAATGTCTCTCTTCTCAGAAGAAAAAAGGTGCAACACATGCGCATAGTAACACGCAGCAAATGCGCAGACACTGTGTGATGCGACCTGTTCTGTTAAAATAGCCACTGCATATCATTAAAGAGGCTTTATGGAGGGACGCTGTACATCAAACATGAAAAGGGGAAGCAAATGACCTTGATGCAGTATGTTAGAAATGGCCACCATCTTATCATACAACAGGGCCTCTGTGGATTATCATGAATTCTGTGGTGAAACTGAACCTACCAGACTAAGTCCCATCACTGGAAACATCTGGAACATGGGGGATGGATGTCAGGAGCAAGACAAGTACTGTGGCAGCAGGCAGGCCGCAAACAAGCAAATAATTGCAAAGTACAGCAGCCTCATGCAGAGCAGAATATCATCAACGGCCACTGAGTGTCCATCAGAACAGCAGAACAAAAAGACACATTGAGAGCTTTCAGGTGTGTTTTGGAGCGATTGTTGTTGTGTTGTGAAGCTTGCTGAGCGTGTCATTAGCATTAGCGATCGGGGACCACAAACAGCCATGATAAACACTGCAGTAAATTTTCATAACAGATAATGTGGTCGGCATTTTATTTATTTTATTCCTCGTTTTTTTCCCGACAGGGAATTCTGATCAGCGTGGCAGGGCAGCGATCCAATGAGCTGGTAGTTTCTGATATGTTGTTGTTAAGCTAGATTTCAGTCAGTAGAAGGACACAACAGTTCATCATTTCCCAATAAATGTTGTGTTTCAGTTCATTTCAATGTCCAGTAAGCGTGCATTAGCCAGGATAAGTGATGGAATAGCCGGTCTGGGCTCATTAGCCTTTAGCTTGGCTATTAGGCCACCCCACTCACCCCTCCTCTGCTTCTGAGTAAACCACTTCCTCTTTCCTCTGTGTAGTTACAGCCAGTTATGCCAGACCGCTGCTGCTGGGCCTGGTGTTCTTAGGAGCTGCAGTCAATCAGGCTCAGCTTTCAACCTCGGAAACAGTGGAGTGTGTCAGTTGTTGTTTTCAGAAGTTTAGTTAAACTACACTGGAGGTGCTGAATATATCCATTATAGGGCTAGTTTCCCTAAAAGTGTAGCTGAGTCTTTGAATCTTCCTGTTTGGGTCACAGGTTGCAGTGAGTTTTTACATCGACCGTGTAACCCTGCTTCTACCTGCTGACCCAAAAATGTTCTAACATAAAAAGTAAATGAAGCCCCTTTTAAGCACATTGAAGCTGTAAAGTTATATAGTGCCTCAGTGGGGAGCAGAGTCTCCTCTCACACGCTGGTCTCTGAGTGTGCAGCTTGCAAGTCCCCCCATGCAGGATTCCTCTGTGAGAGAAAACTGGGCAGAAGGTATATTTTTCATAACTAGGTTTTAGATAAACTGCTTTTGGGATGTATTTTTATATTGTTGCAAGAACGGCTGGGTGACAGACAGCTGACAGTCAGACAGGCTAAAAGAGAACTGAGGTTTGAGCGAAGTGTTACACTCATGTTTTGGTTACAAGAAATGCAGACTGGGGGACAAAGGCGTGAACATCGAGCGCACGGAGCAAACATGGCAGAAACAGCACAAAGACAGAGACCATGCAAAAGCGTAGCAACATGTGCAACCCTGCATTGCCTGTGATTGGCTCCAGACCTCCCATGTGACCCTGACCAGGATTACTGGCCTTTACTGGAAATTGATGGACATTAAAAAACAAACATTCATGTGATTCCATAACATATATTCATCACCAGGTCTAAGTATTATATTATAACATTTGTTGCCGACCTTAAACAGAGCCAAGAGACACGACGATATGTCTAAGAAACAGGAATTTATTTGGCGATTAGGGGAGATGAATTAACAGAAGCAGGACAGCATGATGCAAGGAAAACAGCCAAAATGTAGCTTATATATCACTTTGCTATTAAACAGACAATAACAAATATGGACAGTTAGTCATTCTCACTCTTGTGGTTGGTTAACAGAGTGTGTGGACAAGCATTCATTATTGAGAAAGTGATAAAGGTAGAATTTCAGGGGTTGTTGTTTAAGACACTGAGAATGTGCAGAGCAGGAGAGAATGAGGGCAGGACCCCAAAGGGGGCGCCGAAGGGCAGGAGGGCGTCTCACTCGGGGCCCCGGATTTCAGGAAGTGTCTGTCACAGCTGGAGGTGGGATCAGAAGGGGCGTCAGTGCAGTCAGAGCCCCGTCCTAAGGAGCTGTCACTGCTGCTGCCCTCCCTAGGAGAGAGACCCCAGTGATCACTGCCCTGTTAGGGGGAAGAGAGAGAATCACATCCTGGGATATAAACCGAGGCTCAAGCCACTGCACCAGTACATACACTGGTCTGAACACAATGTTTTCCTATTTACTTTTCCAATCCATTAATGTCCAGCCATTAGCAGAACTTCCTGTGGTTTCTCCAGGTGATGATGGCCATGACAGTACACAGCAGGTAGACCAGACCAACAGCAGCGTGAAGCAGAAAGCGCTGGAAACATTCCTAACATGCTAACTTGATTTCTACAGATCTTTCAGCTACAATGTCATGCTGTGATTGTCCAGTTCAGCTTCATTCCAAAATCTGTTCCCACCAGATAAATTATGTTCCATGTCCCTACAGCCAGTATTAGTAACCGGGATCTGTCTGCCAAGGTCCCTGCCTTTGACTGCCACCTGATTCACTTTGCCATGGTCTCCTATGACTCCTGCTACAGGTATAGGCCCCACCAGAGAACAGTCCTATGTGGCTCATTCAGGCTGTGCCCAGGCAGCCCCAGGGGTGAAGGATTGGCCACCATGCATTCGCCAACAAGCTGCTCCTCCAGGCCTGGCACCAGGGTAGAGCTGAGGATTCTGGTTCTTTGTTTCTTCTTTCACAAGGGTCATTGGGAGTCTGGCCTCTCAGCTAAGACCAATTCACCTTGGAAGATTCTATGAGGGGCAGTTTCTTCTAACATCACTGGGACACACAAACCCCTCCACTGTGGAAAGGTGGACATTTATCATTTCATGGTCTACTTACACCCTAATTGATTGCTTTAGATTTCAGCAGACTCATATTTTCTATTGTTCTACAGGTGAATCTTACCTTGTCTGTCCAATAGATTACTGAGCTGTATGTCACTTCATCCCCAGGGTCTACAGAGGGCTAGAAAACGAACAACCACTTATACTGTATAAATACAGAGAGGACACACACTGTAAATGGATACTGTAATCATTGAATATTCCCCATACTGCTTACATGACTGAGGTAATCAAAAAAAAATCACTTGTTTTAATTAAAGGGAAACGTTTTACTCAACTCACAGTTTGTGCTGATAGTTTCTTAAAGACCGTGGTGCTGTAGGTCAGCTCATCTCCAGGCTCTGTGATCTGCGGAGGTGAAACAACCACATACATTTGCATTTAGCCTTTTCCTAATTAAATTCATCCATTATAAACTGTCTCAGCTCTCTCATTTTTAATGGATTTTCACTGGAAATTGACTCCATAGAGTGTGTCCATGTTTTGTAATTGATTTAAAAACTAATGTTAGAGTTAAAATTGGACATTAATGCAACAAACACAGAGCAGATGCAGGAATTGGACACTCACAGGGTGGCTGGGTCTGTTTGTGTTACTGATCAGCGTTTCTGCAGAGACATGATGGTAAAGCTGAGCTTCATTCACATCTGTGTTGATCAATACAAGCTACTGTATGAGAACTAAAAGTGGTATATGATTAATATTTTTTTTTAATCGAAATGAAAACAATATCAATAATCAAATAATGTGGTTCAAATTCTGGGAATGTTTTAGATATTTCACTCACTGGTTCTTCTTCGCAGAATCCAGATAACCATGATAGTTGCCACAAGCAACAGAAACGGCACCAACGTCAGCAGAAGGAGCATCTGACTGGAGAAGAACAAGTGAAGGAAAGTGAAGGTTTAAGACATGCAGAGGTTTTATGCAGGATCAATAACAGGTCTTTAATTATCAGACTTTGAATCTTGAATGCACAGATGTTAATCTAGTTTACAGAGAAATAAATAGGTTTGGCAGTTTACCTTGGTGATTGTATGGTGTTCAGATTCTCATTTGTGGTGGAAGTCAAGGAACCAGAGGGACATGTGGTCCCAGTCCATCCTGTTGGGTGTTTTGTTTCTGAAGTTAAACCGTCTCTCTGCAGTGTAGCTGAAGTAAAACTTTCTGTCTGCTGTAAAGCTGTAGTCAGCTCTCCCTGTTTGGGTAAAACTCCCATTGCTGTGGAAGACCAGGTCAAAACAACAGTCAAAGCATTTTAAATAACTTAAATCATACTTACACAATTTCATAATGTACATGCTTAAAAATGAATCTACAATGAGTTACAATACTCAAAGTATAATAGGCCATAGGATGTCACTAGTGAGAATTTAACTATGTAACCATAAACATGTCATAGACAGTCTGTCCATAGTACATAATGTAATGATCAATAACAGACTGTGTCTGTTTACATATGTTACATACCGAGAAGTTAATATAATCTGCAGTCCTTGACCTGCAGGCTAATTTAATAATTCACCTTCCATCACAATCAGCTGTAGATAGACACCATCATCTGCTGCCTCATGAATCTCCACAGCACACCAGTAAGTGTCAGAGTCCGTTTCCTTCAGGTTCCTCATGGTCACATTAAAGACCGGGTGGGTGGGGTCATCACTGATTGACACTTTCCCTGCTGGCTGATTGGAGTCAGAACGTGCCAATATGGAGCAGGAATTCCAGTAATATCCTCTACACCAATACTTCACATGGTGTTTATACTTCTGATCATAGTAACATGGGATGGTGACAGATCCTCTTTTCTTTGCAGATACCCAGCTCACAGTCCTCACACCCCGAGCATCTGTGTGAATATGAGAGAAACGAAGTACCGTTTGCTTATTTTAGTATTCAAATGCTGTACATTCCAATCTACTGATATTAGCAAGAAAATGTGTGAAATTTGTTAAAACATCTTACCTTTAACCTCTATTATCAGATCCTGAGAGTCATTCATCTCACCAAGACCACCAATCTCTACAGCACACCAGTAGATACCAGTGTCACTTGTCTTCAGGTTCCTCATGATCACATGGAAAACTAGCTGGGCAGGACTATCAGTGATTGACACTTCACTGGAGCTCTGTGGTGAGTCTGTGCGTGCCATGATTGTACATGAGGACCATAATTGCCCTCTACACCAGTATTTCACATGGTCTTTATACTTCTGATCATAGAAACATGGGATGGTGAGAGATTCTCCACTCTGTGCAGTTAAATGCTTGAATGTCCTCACACTGTCATCACCTGCAGGGACATCATGTAAATCAATGTTTACCAACTGGTCAATCACCAAGACATTCCTAGTTGATCGCAAAATCATCTACCAGAGAAGACCCACACCCCCACTGCAAAATCAATCATTATGACTCACTAGCTCACCAGATTATTCTTGGTGTCATGAGGGGGGCATATGCAGGCTATGTCCTCCCCCTATATGAGCCCCTGAAATGCCACCCACCAAAATACTGTCTTCTCTATTATTTTTCAATATCGTCCTTCGTCCTAAAACAAATCAGCTGCAGGGCCTCTGCCTGTCTGTCCGCCAGCTGGTCATCGCTCACAGGGCAGCTCCGGAGCAGCACTGGAGAGCAGTGATGTGCGAATCACGAACGGACTTGTCTTTTTGAATGGGTCTTTAAAGTGAACTGAACAAACTGATTTGCTGGCCAAAATGATTCGATATACTGTTCACGCATGCGGGGAATGCCTGCTAAGCCTCTGTGCCTGTGATCAGAAGGTTGCTGGTTCGAGCCCGGACTCAGCACATCTGCGGGTCCATGAGCAGCAAGAGGTGGCTGCTCTTTGCGACCAGCTTGCGAAAAATAATTCCTCCATGGGGATCAATAAAATATTGATTACTATCAAGTTGGGGAGGCGTAAAAATAATTTACCCACAGGGATCAATAATGTATCTATCATTAAGTGCTAATGTTCATGTCAGTCCATGTTGTGTCAGTCCATGTCGTGTCAGTCTATGTCGCGTCAGTCCATGTCAGCAATACGGGAAGCAGCCTATCATTAAACAGCATGAGAAACACAGCCATGACAACATCCAGCCATAGCAGGCATGCTTAAGTTCACCAAGCACCTCCCACTAACTGTAGAGTTCCACTGACTTGAGATCAGCGACTACATTGACATCCTGCTCTGTCTGATCACAATGACCACCACTTGATCTAAGCGCCCCTACTGACCTGGAGTGCTGTTGCAGTTCAGAAGGATTCTCTGAAGTAGAAGACTCACTGATTACAAGAGTCATCGAGTCTGGTCGTTCATCAGTTCATTTAGTGGTTCTTTCGTTCACCAGTTCATTTGGTTCACGTCATTCATTGAAACTTCCGGTTCACTGGGTCTTTCGGTCATTCTCTGAATCTATGGGCCCTACATTGACTATGTAGTGCAGTGACATCTATTGGCCAGAATACGCATTGCCACGAGTGAGGACCTGATTGTATGGCAAAATATTGACTAATATTAACATGTCAATATTCTGTATATTTATTTGGAGCCCATAGTAATAAATAAAATATAATAAAAAATAAACTGTTGGTGCTACACGTTAATCAGGTTTAAATGTATAGCCTGCCATAGCGTGTATATACTTGTGTGCTAATTATAATGGACTAAATTATAATAATAATAACTAAAATGTCTGAATAAATGAACAAGGTGTAACTTTTAAACTTTATATATATATTTTTTACAAATCCATTACCAGTGCCTAATGAGAAATCCGTGCTCCTTTGTACACGTTCTCAAAGGATGAGTCTGATTGGTTAGCATCTGTTGTGCATGTACAGAGTGCATGATCAGAGCCGCGCTGCTCTCTGGTAACGGCAGCCATTAAACCAAACCAGTGAGCGCTCTGCATTTAAGAGAGCAATATGGCTGAGACAACGAAGTGCGTTTTGGTATGCATAAATACATACATACACTCACCTAAAGGATTATTAGGAACACCTGTTCAATTTCTCATTAATGCAATTATCTAATCAACCAATCACATGGCAGTTGCTTCAATGCATTTAGGGGTGTGGTCCTGGTCAAGACAATCTCCTGAACTCCAAACTGAATGTCAGAATGGGAAAGAAAGGTGATTTAAGCAATTTTGAGTGTGGCATGGTTGTTGGTGCCAGACGGGCCGGTCTGAGTATTTCACAATCTGCTCAGTTACTGGGATTTTCACACACAACCAGGGTTTACAAAGAATGGTGTGCAAAGGGAAAAACATCCAGTATGCGGCAGTCCTGTGGGCGAAAATGCCTTGTTGATGCTAGAGGTCAGAGGAGAATGGGCCGACTGATTCAAGCTGATAGAAGAGCAACTTTGACTGAAATAACCATTCGTTACAACTGAGATATGCAGCAAAGCATTTGTGAAGCCACACCATGCACAACCTTGAGGCAGATGGGCTACAACAGCAGAAGACCCCAGCAGGTACCACTCATCTCCACTACAAATAGGAAAAAGAGGCTACAATTTGCATGAGCTCACCAAAATTGGACAGTTGAAGACTGGAAAAATGTTGCCTAGTCTGATGAGTCTCGATTTCTGTTGAGACATTCAAATGGTAGAGTCAGAATTTGGCGTAAACAGAATGAGAACATGGATCCATCATGCCTTGTTACCACTGTGCAGGCTGGTGGTGGTGGTGTAATGGTGTGGGGGATGTTTTCTTGGCACACTTTAGGCCCCTTAGTGCCAATTGGGCATCGTTTAAATGCCACGGCCTACCTGAGCATTGTTTCTGACCATGTCCATCCCTTTATGACCACCATGTACCCATCCTCTGAATGCACCACGTCACAAAGCTCGAATCATTTCAAATTGGTTTCTTGAACATGACAATGAGTTCACTGTACTACAATGGCCCCCACAGTCACCAGATCTCAACCCAATAGAGCATCTTTGGGATGTGGTGGAACGGGAGCTTCGTGCCCTGGATGTGCATCCCACAAATCTCCATCAACTGCAAGATGCTATCCTATCAATATGGGCCAACATTTCTAAAGAATGCTTTCAGCACCTTGTTGAATCAATGCCACGTAGAATTAAGGCAGTTCTGAAGGCGAAAGGGGGTCAAACACCGTATTAGTATGGTGTTCCTAATAATCCTTTAGGTGAGTGTATGTTGTTTTCTGCAGGAACAAATACATGATGAGAATCCACCAGTGAGTACTCCTCTCCCTATGCAGGCTGAACAGAAAATGTGGACGACCCACTTGGGGCTCACAGGAACAGGAGGGGTTTATTGAACAAAACTGAAGACATTATGATCACTATAATAATAATAAAAAAAGGACCACATGGGGTCAAAAGCAAAAAGGGGATAAACAAGGACTAATTACAAATTTGGCGGCCAGGCAATATATCAAACAGCACAACTACGACATGCAAACAATGAACCACCAGGGAACTGAACTAAGTGGCACATGGAGCAATTCACTGTCATGGGCAGAGGATCAGTGTCATGAGTGGCATTCATGGGC
Organism: Paramormyrops kingsleyae; assembly: GCF_048594095.1. Lineage (NCBI taxonomy): Eukaryota > Metazoa > Chordata > Actinopteri > Osteoglossiformes > Mormyridae > Paramormyrops > Paramormyrops kingsleyae. The sequence goes on from NC_132800.1 coordinate 9,990,260, forward strand.
TATGCACCCAACTCCCCCCCCCCCCCCCCCCCCCCCCCCAAATGCGCCCCATAAGGATACTGTCTCTTCTAATATTTTTCAGTGAAATAATTCATCCTAAAGGAAATGAACTGCAGGGCCTCTGCCTGCCTGTCTGCTGGCCGGTCAGTGCTCACAGCGCAGCTCCGGAGCAGCACTGGAGAGATGTCTTCATAGGAAACAGCGAGACACTGTAATTCACATTATTCCCAGAGAAACCCTCTAGAGGGCGCCAATGGCCCAAGAAATACAGGTGTGACACTTTGAGATGACATGGATTACTGATGCAGAGTATTCAGCAAATGGTTTCACCAAAGATATATGAAAGTATTTCCCAGAAAAAAGGCTGTACTGATTCCGCAATGGGGGGATATTAGCATTATGTGCAGGTAAAATACTGTGTTTGACCTTTTTAAATGGAGCAGGGAGGTTGTAACCATGGGCTATTTTTCTATGTTTTCCTTTTCTGTCACCTGTCATTTTTTGGCATGCACTACGGGAAGTCTATTATCTGTGGATGGACAGATGTTAGGTGGAGAGGTGCAGTTTATTTTGGACTGAAACAAGAACAAAAGATCTTGGTTGTGTTTGGGGAAGAGGCAGGAGGGGCTGTAAATGGAGCTGGGAAGTTGATTTTTGTGCACTGTCTAAGGAAACAAGCCCATAGGGACTTGAGAAAGCAAAGACCCTGAACTGTAATGCTCAAGAAGCAACACTGATTCTGGATAAGGAGAACAAGTTATCTCTGGGGTTAGTAGGAGGGATCCTGAATATCTTATATACCTTTGAGCTTTTCTAATTATGGGCCTATTCATGTAATGAAAGGCCCATATTGTTCTTCACCTAGTAAACTACATTTTGCCAATTTGCGCTGAGCCCGTGAAAGGCACGGAGCTCACTTTGGTGCCAAATCGTAGGGCTTACTTAGCTGCACGGATTGACATATCGTTTGTCTCCGTACTGCTTATGGATTGCGTGCAATTGCCTCTCAAAGTCGAAAAAAAACTTTATTTATTATTATTCTTCCGTGATTTTCGGCAATTAATGCGGGTCGTACCGTAGCGTGCAGCCAGGCAATCTATATATCAAAAGTGAGTCCTTGGTTGTGTGAGGTGTGCTATTACTTTTCTGCGCAGAATATGTTACCATGGCGACGTTATTCACGTTAAAACACACTTAAAATCCCATAGGAATGCATTGAATGCTAACTTTTACCTAGCATTAGCCTGACTAACCATGTGAATAGTAGTAAGGCGCATCTTTTTTCATGGGAGTGAATGGCCCATTGACTTCAATGCATTTCAGTCAAAGTTGTCCCACTCGGCCAGCGTTCATACCACAGCAACAAGACTCGGTATACAACCTTAGGCCTCATCACCCAACACCGCAAGTCCAACATCTTGACCCGCACTCGTCTTTCATCCCTCGTTCCCTCCCATTGACTTCAATGCATTTCAGTCAAAGTTTTCCCATTCGTCCAGCGTTCATACCACTGCAACAAGACTTCATATTCACCCATAGGCCTCATCACCCAACGCCACAAGTCCACCATCTTGACCCGCACTCGTCTTTCATCCCTCGTTCTCTCCCATTGACTTCAATGCATTTCAGTCAAAGTTTTCCTATTCGGCCAGTGTTCATACCACTCCAACAAGACTAGGTATTCAACCTCAGGCCTCATCACCCAACACCCCAAGACCACCATCTTGACCCACACTCGTCTTTCATCCCTCGTTCTCTCCCATTGACTTCAATGCATTTTGGTCAAAGTTTTCCCACTGGGCCAGCGTTCATACCACAGCAACAAGACTTCATATTCACCCTTAGGCCTCATCACCCAATGCCCCAAGTCCACCATCTTGACCCGCACTCGTCTTTCATCCCTCGTTCTCTCCCATTGACTTTAATACATTTCAGTCAAAGTTTTCCCACTCGGCCAGCGTTCATACCACAGCAATAAGACTCGGTATTAAACCACAGGCATCATCACACAATGCCTTAAGACCACCATCCTGACCCGCACTCGTCTTTCATCCCTCGTTCTTTCCCATTGACTTCAATGCATTTCAGTCAAAGTTTTCCCATTCGTCCAGCGTTCATACCACTGCAACAAGACTTCATATTCACCCTTAGGCCTCATCACCCAACACCCCAAGTCCAACATCTTCACCCGCACTCGTCTTTCATCCCTCGTTCTCTCCCATTGACTTCAATGCATTTCAGTCAAAGTTTTCCCACTCGGCCAGCGTTCATACCACAGCAACAAGACTCGGTATTCAACCTTAGGCCTCATCACCCAACACCCCAAGTCCACCATCTTGACCCGCACTCATCTTTCATCCCTCGTTCTCTGCCATTGACTTCAATGTATTTCAGTCAAATATTTCCTACTCGGCCAGTGTTCATGCCACAGCAACAACACTCGGTATTCAACCTCAGGCCTATTCACCCAACACCCCAAGTCAACCAACTTGACCCGCACTCGTCTTTCATCCCTCGTTCTCTCCCATTGACTTCAATGCATTTCAGTCAAAGTTTTCCTACTGGCCCAGCGTTCATACCACAGCAACAAGACTCGGTATTCAACCTTAGGCCTCATCACCCAACACCTCAAGTCCAACATCTTGACCCACACTCGTCTTTCATCCCTCGTTCTCTCCCATTGACTTTAATGCATTTCAGTCAAAGTTTTCCCACTGGGCCAGCGTTCATACCACAGCAACAAGACTCGGTATTCAACCTTAGGCCTCATCACCCAACACCCCAAGTCCACCATCTTGACCCGCACTCGTCTTTCATCCCTCGTTCTCTCCCATTGACTTCAATGCATTTCAGTCAAAGTTTTCCCACTGGGCCAACGTTTATGCCACAGCAACAAGACTCGGTATTAAACCTTAGGCCTCATCATCCAACACCACAAGTCCAACATCTTGACCCGCACTCGTCTTTCATCCCTCGTTCTCTCCCATTGACTTCAATGCATTTCAGTCAAAGTTTACCCACTCGGCCAGCGTTCATGCCACAGCAACAAGACTCGGTATTCAACCTTAGGCCTCATCACCCAACACCCCAAGTCCACCATCCTAACCCGCACTCGTCTTTCATCCCTCGTTCTCTCCCATTGGCTTCAATGCATTTTAGTCAAAGTTGTCCCACTCGGCCAGCGTTCATACCAGAGCAACAAGACTTGTTATTCAACCTTAGGCCTCATCACCCAACACCCCAAGTCCAACATCTTGACCCGCACTCGTCTTTCATCCCTCGTTCTCTCCCATTGACTTCAATGCATTTCAGTCATAGTTTTACCACTCGGCCAGCATTCATACCATAACAACAAGACTCGGTATTCAAGCTTAGGCCTCATCACCCAACACATTAAGACCACCATCTTGACCCGCACTCGTTTTTCATCCCTCGTTCTCTCCCATTGACTTTAATGCATTTCAGTCAAAGTTTTCCCACTGGGCCAGTGTTCATACCACAGCAACAAGGCTCGGTATTATACCGTACGCCTCATCACTCAACACCGCAAGTCCAACATCTTGACCCGCACTCGTCATTCATCCCTCGTTCTCTCCCATTGACTTCAATGCATTTCAGTCAAAGTTGTCCCACTCGGCCAGCGTTCATGCCACAGCAACAAGACTCGTTATTCAACCTTAGGCCTCATCACCCAACACCCCAAGTCCACCATCTTGACCCGCACTCATCTTTCATCCCTCGTTCTCTCCCATTGACTTCAATGTATTTCAGTCAAAGTTTTGTCACTTGGCCAGTGTTAATGCCACAGCAACAAGACTTGTAATTCAACCTTAGGCCTCATCACCCAACACCCCAAGTCCACCATCTTCACCTGCACTCGTCTTTCATCCCTCGTTCTCTTGCATTGACTTCAATACATTTCAGTCAAAGTTTTCCCACTCGGCCAGCGTTCATACCACAGCAACAAGACTCGGTATTCAACCTCAGGCCTCATCACCAAACACATAGCAACTGCCTAGCAACCACCTAGGAACACCTTAGCAACACCTTAGCAACCATCTAGCTATGCCTAGCAACCAGCTACTGAGACCATAGCAACACCTTCTGACAACATAGCAACCACCTAGCAACACCTTAGCAACCACCTAGAATTGCATAGCAACACCATAGCAACCATCTAGCTATGCCTAGCAACCAGCTACTGAGACCATAGCAACGCCATCTGACATCATAGCAACCCACTTGCAGCACCTAGCAACCACCTAGCAGCACCATAGCAACCACCAAAACATGCATAGCAACACCATAGCAACCATCGAGCTATGCCTAGCAACCAGCTACTGAGACCATAGCAACGCCTTCTGACATCATAGCAACCCACTTGCAGCACCTAGCAACCACCTAGCAACACCTTAGCAACCACCTAGAATTGCATAGCAACACCATAGCAACCATCAAGCTATGCCTAGCAATCAGCTACTGAGAACATAGCAACGCCTTCTGACATCATAGCAACCCACTTGCAGCACCTAGCAACCACCTAGCAACACCTTAGCAAACACCTACAATTGCATAGCAACACCATAGCAACCATCTAGCTATGCCTAGCAACCAGCTACTGAGACCATAGCAACGCCTTCTGACATCATAGCAACCCACTTGCAGCACCTAGCAACCACCTAGCAACTCCTTAGCAACCACCTAGAATTGCATAGCAACACCATAGCAACCATCTAGCTATGCATAGCAACCAGCTACTGAGACCATAGCAACGCCTTCTGACATCATAGCAACCCACTTGCAGCACCTAGCAACCACCTAGCAACACCTTAGCAACCACCTAGAATTGCATAGCAACACCATAGCAACCATCAAGCTATGCCTAGCAACCAGCTACTGAGAACATAGCAACGCCTTCTGACATCATAGCAACCCACTTGCAGCACCTAGCAACCACCTAGCAACACCTTAGCAAACACCTACAATTGCATAGCAACACCATAGCAACCATCTAGCTATGCCTAGCAACCAGCTACTGAGACCATAGCAACGCCTTCTGACATCATAGCAACCCACTTGCAGCACCTAGCAACCACCTAGCAACTCCTTAGCAACCACCTAGAATTGCATAGCAACACCATAGCAACCATCTAGCTATGCCTAGCAACCAGCTACTGAGACCATAGCAACGCCTTCTGACATCATAGCAACCCACTTGCAGCACCTAGCAACCACCTAGCAACACCTTAGCAACCACCTAGAATTGCATAGCAACACCATAGCAACCATCAAGCTATGCCTAGCAACCAGCTACTGAGAACATAGCAACGCCTTCTGACATCATAGCAACCCACTTGCAGCACCTAGCAACCACCTAACAACACCTTAGCAAACACCTACAATTGCATAGCAACACCATAGCAACCATCTAGCTATGCCTAGCAACCAGCTACTGAGACCATAGCAACGCCTTCTGACATCATAGCAACCCACTTGCAGCACCTAGCAACCACCTAGCAACTCCTTAGCAACCACCTAGAATTGCATAGCAACACCATAGCAACCATCTAGCTATGCCTAGCAACCAGCTACTGAGACCATAGCAACGCCTTCTGACATCATAGCAACCCACTTGCAGCACCTAGCAACTACCTAGCAACACCTTAGCAACCACCTAGAATTGCATAGCAACACCAATGCAACCATCTAGCTATGCCTAGCAACCAGCTACTGAGAACATAGCAACGCCTTCTGACATCATAGCAACCCGCTTGCAGCACCTAGCAACCACCTAGCAACACCTTAGCAACCACCTAGAATTGCATAGCAACACCATAGCAACCATCTAGCTATGCCTAGCAACCAGCTACTGAGACCATAGCAACGCCTTCTGACATCATAGCAACCCACTTGCAGCACCTAGCAACCACCTAGCAACACCTTAGCAACCACCTAGAATTGCATAGCAACACCATAGCAACCATCTAGCTATGCCTAGCAACCAGCTACTGAGACCATAGCAACGCCATCTGACATCATAGCAACCCACTTGCAGCACCTAGCAACCACCTAGCAACACCTTAGCAACCACCTAGAATTGCATAGCAACACCATAGCAACCATCTAGCTATGCCTAGCAACCAGCTACTGAGACCATAGCAACGCCTTCTGACATCATAGCAACCCACTTGCAGCACCTAGCAACCACCTAGCAACACCTTAGCAAACACCTAGAATTGCATAGCAACACCATAGCAACCATCTAGCTATGCCTAGCAACCAGCTACTGAGACCATAGCAACGCCTTCTGACATCATAGCAACCCACTTGCAGCACCTAGCAACCACCTAGCAACACCATAGCAACCATCTAGCTATGCCTAGCAACCAGCTACTGAGACCATAGCAACGCCTTCTGACATCATAGCAACCCGCTTGCAGCACCTAGCAACCACCTAGCAACACCTTAGCAACCACCTACAATTGCATAGCAACACCATAGCAACCATCTAGCTATGCCTAGCAACCAGCTACTGAGACCATAGCAACGCCTTCTGACATCATAGCAACCCACTTGCAGCACCTAGCAACCACCTAGCAACACCTTAGTAAACACCTAGAATTGCATAGCAACACCATAGCAACCATCTAGCTATGCCTAGCAACCAGCTACTGAGACCATAGCAACGCCTTCTGACATCATAGCAACCCACTTGCAGCACCTAGCAACCACCTAGCAACACCTTAGCAAACACCTACAATTGCATAGCAACACCATAGCAACCATCTAGCTATGCCTAGCAAACAGCTACTGAGACCATAGCAACGCCTTCTGACATCATAGCAACCCACTTGCAGCACCTAGCAACCACCTAGCAACACCTTAGCAAACACCTAGAATTGCATAGCAACACCATAGCAACCATCTAGCTATGACTAGCAACCAGCTACTGAGACCATAGCAACGCCTTCTGACATCATAGCAACCCACTTGCAGCACCTAGCAACCACCTAGCAACACCTTAGCAACCACCTAGAATTGCATAGCAACACCATAGCAACCATCTAGCTATGCCTAGCAACCAGCTACTGAGACCATAGCAACGCCTTCTGACATCATAGCAACCACCTAGCAACACCATAGCAACCATCTAGCTATGCCTAGCAACCAGCTACTGAGACCATAGCAATGCCTTATGACACCATAGCAACCACCTAGCAACAGCTAGCAACCACCTAGCAACACCATAGCAACCACCAAAAAATGCATAGCAACACCATAGCATCCATTTAGATATGCCTAGCGACCAGCTACTGAGACCATTGCAACACCTTCTGATGCCATAGCAAACACCTTGCAGCACCTAGCAACCACCATGCAACACCATAGCAATCACCTATAATTGCATAGCAACAACATAGCAACCACGTAGCAATGCCTAGCAACCAGCTACCAACACACTTGCAATGCCTAATAACAACATTGCAACCACCTATCAATGCCTAGCGGCACTTCGGTAACCACCTAGCAGCACCGTAGCAACTAATTTGCAAATCTTAGCAATCACCTAGCAGTACACAGACGAGCCATTTTAATAGTAGCACAGGCTCTTCCACAGTCAGCGGAATAGGCCCATCTCAAAATTTCTTCAGGAATTTTCGTTTCTAGTTAATTAATTAATATATTATTTGACTTAGAATTGGCAACAAGTAAGCCTTAGGGAATAAAGACTAGGATTAGACATGTGTTGTGTTTAAAGCTTTACCTTCTGTATCACTGATATTCTACATATGTCTACTCTTGTGTTTAATGAAACCCGCTGAAACAGCTATTTGAATAAACAACCATTGTTTACCTGTTGTTGATATAATAGACCTATGTATTATATATAATATATACATAAAAGTTTCAGAGACTGGTTGTGGTGAGAGGCACTGTGGGCTGCGGATACCACGGCTGCCGTTACCTCAAAGGGTGCAGTGGGAGCAGGTATGGGCCCTGACTGAGTGGTCATAGGGGCTGCAAGCTTCAAAGCCTCCTGAGCCCATTCCCATTTACAGGCAATGGATAAATCCTCCTCTAAGGTGCTTGCTCCCTGCTCATGACACTTGGTTTACAGGACTGCATCCAGTCCAGCTATGAACCTGAACTGCCCCAAGGCCATGGCAGGGTCACTGTACTCAGGAAATGCTTCCAGGACCAGCCTCCTAATCTCAGCTGCATAGACCACTAAAGGCTCTTTAGGCATGTTTGGTCTCACATTTAAAAAGTCTGAAAACACAGCAAAAATAATTTCCTTCCACAAACATCATTCAGCCAGACTTCACACTGATCATAATCTCGCCAATATGCAAGGGCATCACAGATTTTGTCCTCTTTTCTCTCCATGCACCCTACCCCCCCAAAAAAAGTCAAGCGCCCTCAGAAACTTGATCTACTTAAAAACCACAAGGGCAGGAACTAAAATCAGAAAAACGAACAGAAATAATTATGTGATTAATACCAAAAATTACATATTCTTTCTTACAGTTTGTCCCTTCTTAAAACCATTATAAGTATTTACACTCTGATAACAGCTTTGTCTGTAGTTTACTCAGTTATGGTCAGTGGCTGAAAGCTTCACTTGCTCAGGATAATATGCCATTATGTTACTTTCAAAGAAAAGGCTACAATAGAGGATACTAATATATCAGTGTAACACGGATACCTAATTTACTCAGCAAAAAAGTACAAGATTAACAACAAAATACTTGCTTTTATCTTCTTTTTTTGATCAGTTAACCAGAAAGTGAACAAAATGCCAAGCTTTACCTGGTAAGGCTATAAAAACGATGAAGAGGAGGAAGAGGAGAGGAGCCATGACTGGGATGTCGATTGTAGCCTTTAGCTGTATCTGTTTCTATCCATCTGTAATAAAGTGACTGTCTGTCCTCATTCTGAATGTGTCAGTGCATTAAAGAGGGGTCCTGACAGAGAGGGAGGGGAGGAGATCTCACACACACACACACACACACACACACACACAGACACAGACACACACATACACACACACACACACACACAGAGAGAGAGCATCAACCACAAACACCCTGAATTAGCTGCAACTATTTTCAGTTTCTCAGCAGTTTCTGCATCGTTCATATGAGTCGTCATGAAGGGTCTGTAAAGAAGTGACAGACATGTTTGCTGTTATCTCTGCTCCTGTGTACAAGACACTAGTGTTACATGCTAGTTAACTTTTCTATGACTGCTAAATATTTTTCAGGTATAAAAGGCAGTTGTGATATTGTTGCTAGAAACCACATTCCTGAGGTGAACTTTGCCCCAGTAGAGGGTTGAATACGATAAACTTCATTTTCATTGTCATACAACACAGGAGTGCAGTGATTAGGACTGTTGCCTCACACCTCTGTGACCTGGGTTCAAGTCTCCGCCTGGGTTACATGTGTGTGGAGTTTGCATGTTCTCCCCGTGTCGTCGTGGAGTTTCCTCCAGGCACTCCGGTTTCCCCCCACAGTCCAAAGACATGCTGAGGCTAATTGGAGTTGCTAAATTTCCCATAGGTGTGCATGTGTGCGTGAATGGTGTGTGAGTGTACCATGCGATGGGCTGGCCCCCCATCCAGGGTTGTTCCCCGCCTCGTGCCCATTTGTTTCTGGGATAGGCTCCAGACCCCCCTGACCCAGTAGGATAAGCGGGTTGGACAATGGATGGATGGATGGATGCAACACATGATTATTCTTATTAATATGACCTGATGCTCAAAAGGTTTGAGATGTTTATCTTTGAGTGTGGAGTCACGTGACTGTGGCAGAGAGGTGACAAAATGACACAGACACACAGCTTAAAAACAGCCTGTTTTATTACCACAAAACCATCTTAAGCTGCATCGCCTTCAGCAAAGCCTGCATACGCCCCTCTGTTCGGCTGTGCGGCCACCTGCCTGCATTTTACTTCTGCTAAACTGTACAGAGAGCCGTGTTGGTAACTGTGGGTCACCAGCTTCAAAGGGGGGAAAACTGCCAAAGCCAGCAGTGACAGAGTGTCAATCTTCACACCCGGCATCAAGTGACACGTCTATCAATACATCTGTTTGCAAGTAAAACATGCTGCACATTTACCATCACATGCTTAGTGTGAATCTTTATTTTATACATTAAAAACAAAAAACTGCAGTGACCAGTGCACAATATCCTACAGCTGTGCCAGTCGAAGCCCTAGACTAGCTTCAGACTTTAGCGCCACATGTTACTTTTTCTTGGCCAGTTTCATGCATGTTCCTTATGCTGGGTGGGGGAGGGGTGGCGCTAGTGGTTTGTCCCCTCAAAAGATGGCGCCCTAGGCAGCATTTTAAACAGACAAAAAATGAGATTGTGACCAACAGAACAGAATGCGTGAAAGATGAACTATTTGCTCGTGTCACTTCCTCCTCCTCCTCGTTGATGCAAACTTGGCCTAATTACATCCTCTGGCCCCGGTGTCCTTTTCTCCCTGAAAAAAGACACATTTATCTGGATGAAAAGCAGGGGGCACTGTGACACAGTGAGCACCATGTTACCTCACTTCCTGTCTCCGTGTGTCATTTGTATTTTCTCTCTCTTTGTTTCCCTCAAAGACCTGCAGCTTAGCTGGGCTGCTCTCTCCACATTCCCTGCTGTGTCTGTGTGTGTCTCTGGGTCCCTGTCCATCCCCTGCCCTCTGCTCCAGGTTCCTCCTGACCCTGCACTGGGTAACTGCTAATGGGGATCAGACAGTGTGTAATGTCACCCAAACCATGGCCAGTTACTACAGGGTGTGTGGATGATCCCTTACTCACGGCGTGGTGAAAATGTGATCTTAGTTTCACTGACATCTTAATATGATTAATTTGCTTTCTGATGCCAGTATTGTTTGTTTATCTCTTTGTTTCATGTATAAACTCTGTAGAGCCTCTATCTTCACCTCTTTTGTTTTTGTTCCTGACACACAGCCTGTTTAAAACCACATGCAAGTAGTATCTCACAGTTTCTCAAATCATAATTAAAACAGCATGATTAAACATGACATATATTCCAGTCTCAGCATGGTTGGTTTCACCATCCACATTTAGTCTGAGATAAAAGGCCACGATTCAGCTACTTACTGCAGTAGCTCCATGTTCTCATCACAGCTACCATGGTGCAGATTAAGTAGACGAGTTCAGAGTGATATGCAGAGGTCGCCCCCTAGTGGAAATAATCAGGAAGCTCAGTCTGTATGACAATAAGCCTCCTGTCAGAACACAATGCTGCAAAAGCTGGGAGCCAACTTAGCATCAGTTATAGGCAAATTAAATATATTATTCCTTGGTTAATAGTGAGCTGTTAAATATCTAAGGTTTTCTATTTCATACAAAGGACAACATTTTGTGGAACTATATTAATGATAGTGTAATTAAAAATGTGCAACCAAACAGCATTAAATGAAACACTTAATTTTTGTAAGCAATGAAAGTCATCTTACCTTAAGTCAAACTTAATGTAGTTCCATTCATGTTACTTTGGTGTCAGTCTGATGAGGGTGTAGAAAAAGGACTCATAAGTGGATCAGGGTCTTTAATTCGGCAGGTAAAAACAGTGTCAACAATCCAGGGCATAACCAGCGTGAGAAAAACAGCATCCAAACTGTCAGGCAGAACCGAGGTCAGTAGAACAGGCAAGGGTCAGGCGAGGGGGGAAACAGGCCAGCAGAAGACAAGGTGGTATCAGAGAACCAATAAGGCAGAGTAAATAACACAGGGAGAGAAATGCTCAAACTCTCACAAAAGGGGAAGATCTTGTCCTGCTAAAGCACCCAATGGGACTAAAATAGAGGGAGGTAAGACCCTACTAGATACAAACTAAGAACAAAAGACCCTAGAACCGATGCAGAAATACACTAATTCAAGATAAACAAACGGGCTTCCAAAACTCCAAACTGAACCCATAAAAGAAATGAAGCACACTTACTTACCCGCACTCTCAACACATTCAGCCACATGGCCCAAAGAGAAGAGGAACACACTAGGGATAGTGAAGATGCTAAACACAGTAATGAAAATCACAAAACCCTCATGAAATGTGCGACCCTGCCTGGATTAGGAAGACGGGGGGGGGGGGGGTGCTCATAATCGAGTGCTTGGTGGCTGGGTCTCTACTAGGGATGCATCGGTACTCGGTAAAATACCGGACCGTTTGGTAGGCACTGCACGGTCCGGTACGCCCTTGTGTACCGCGGTATTTCGGTTTTGCACTTCCTTTTGAAAATGGCGCTTAATACTTACGGTCATGATATGGTATTCTCTAAATCGAACACATGCATTTACATTTATAACTATTAATACATTATACTATGGAAGCCCGTTTCCGCCACCTGAGAAAAAAATAATATAAAATTTAAGATAACTATTTCGAAATTTCGACTTATCTCGAAATAACGAGAACTATCTCGAAATTTCGACTTATCTCGAAATAACGAGATAACTAAGTCGAAATTTCGAGATAGTTATCTCGTTATTTCGAGATAATAAGTCGAAATTATCTCGAAATAACGAGATAACTAAGTCGAAATTTCGACTTAAATTTTATATTATTTTTTTCTCAGGTGGCAGAAACGGGCTTCCATACTCACATGCTCTGATACAAAGCCTCATTAATAATTTAGCCATACTAAGCTGCATAAATTGTGGGCGTAAATAAATGTCCGTATAGCACAGAAAAGCTGGCGCACTGCTAAATGTTGTGCCTGACATCTGAAGCCCTAGTGATTATTGCGCATGTGCGATATAATATCGATATGATATCGCCCAGAACTAATTCAATTGTTAAAGATGTAGACAGTTATGTGTGCACCCATGACAGAGGATCCCATACGGTGTCTTGCCTGCCTGGTGCCCAGGTAGAGGACCTTCTGAGTCATGTGCACAGGCTTTTGGCCACAGCTGGGGTGGATCCAGTGGTTGTGGCGTATGTTGGCACCAACAACATAGGCAAGGGTAGGAGGGCTGTTCTGCAGGAAAAATTTATAGAAGTTGCTGAAAAGCTTAGAAGCGGAATGTCCACGGTGGTATTCTCTATAGAATACATCCTTCCCATGCCACGCTCAAGTCAGATTAAGTTAGATGAAATAGAGAAACCTACTCAAGCTAAATGGCTTGCACCTGATCCAGAGGTGAACCAGTGTAATGGGGAGGCATATTTGTGGAGTAGTTTAGGAGTGTTAGTGTTTAAACTAGGGACTGGGGGCAGGGAGGTTAGTTAAAAATATATTAGGGGGAGATGGAACTGTTGTGCACAGGACTGAGAAGCCCTTTATACATGGACTAGTGAAGGGGCAAACAAGAGGCAGCTGGAGTAAACCACATCAGGGCAGGAATTAGAGGTAAGGCAAACAATGAGCAGTTGAGGCTCATTAAGGCCACACTGGGGAGGAAAGAGGAGTGGCAAAGGCAGGGCATGACAGAAATTAGCAGGAGAACATTTAAAACTGCCTGTTAGTGTAGTGCAAGCTGAAACCCTGGATTCCTTTAAATCAGACTTAGATAAGGTTTGAATAGCTTTAAACTATTAGTTGAATTCTCCTCAGACAAGATTGATGGGCCTTTTTAATTGCTTCCCCACACTGGTGAGAGTGGGACATGGGAGCATCAACATACACACCACGGTCTTTATCATAATAAACTTCCTGTATTTCAGTGGGACCCATAAAATATCTGCACTCCTTTGGAAACTTCTTATGCTCTCATGTTCTTGACAGTTTGCATACTTTCAATGGTCCATCAGTCCGAAATGTCATTATCTCTGTCCCCAAACCATCAGTGTGAAAGTAATTGAAGAAGAGACAATAAAAGCCTTTTACAGTTTATTACATGCAATGATAAAGTAAACGAAATGATACAAAATGTTAGTAAATGAGTAAATTAACAATACAATATAAGTAAATGAAATAAACTGAATGTTATTAATGTTATGGCATGGCTCAGTAACATTATCTTCCTGCTCTCTCTCTCTCACACCCCTGATATCCATGTACTTCCTCTTCTGTATCTCTTCTGCCACAGAGAATAAAAGAGGTGCAGCACATGCACAGTGTAACACACAGCCCTGCTCAGTATGAGCTCTATTTAAATAGACTGCAGCACGGCACGTCATTGTACGTCGCATGTGTGATTATTGTGGCTGCAGTCATGTCATGATAATGAAGTCTAGAGTACAGGAGCCATGACTGAGCATGTTAGAGACCCCAGCCCTCTGCAGACTGGCGCTCTCTTCCTGGTCTTTTCCTGCTGCTCTGACATCACTGGTATCCATCAATTTCACATTCTGTCCCTCTGCTGCCACAGAGACATTACAGAGACATGCACACATTAACAAAAGGGGAACAAAATGACCTAAGACAGACAAAATGTCAGTGTGAAGCTAAGCTTAGTGCCTGGCCCTCTGACTGCAGCATTTCAGAAATGGCCGCCATGGTTAACATTCTGATAAACCACAAATGTTCTATGTGGTTTATCACAAACAACACAGTGATACACCCCCATTGACTGTGAATCCTGTGGGTGGAAACATCTTATTGATGGGGGTCAAAGGAGGAAGGCAAGGCCTGAAGTTTTATTGCAGGCAGCAGGCCACAAACAAGCAGATAAAAAAGAGAGTATAGCAAACTCACGCACAGCAGAATATCAGGAATGGCTACTGAGAGTCCATCAGAACAGCAGCACAAAATCACATTTTACAAGGAAAACCTGAATTAGATCCGTCAGTGACACTGTGCCACTCACAGAAAGCCCATGCAAACAATTAAGGTGCTGCAGCTTGTCTGTGGGTGGAGCCACCATCCACTCTTGTTGGTGGAGACTCAAGGTTCTGGAGTGAGGGCTGGAGAGCAGGGAAACCCAGAGGGGGGTTCAAGGAGGGATGTGAGTTTGAACTGAACCGGAGATTAAGGAGGAGAAGATGAATCCAGACAGGAAGCGGAAATAAGCAACAACTGACAGTCAAAGAGGAGGATTCAATGCAGCAGTGAAGGACTTAGAGGAGACAGTACCACAGGGGGTCAGCACAGGCTGAAAAGAGGACAAAACCAGAGGATCAGTACCAGCAGCAAAAGGACAAAGGCAAGAAACATAGTCTAGGACAGAGCAGAGATATCAAACTGAGGGAAACACAACCATGAAAGAGCTCATCACAAATCCAGTGACTCAAACCCTCAGGGCTACGAGACTCAGCACCAAGCCCAGCAGCAGGATGTTTACACAGGGAGCCGAGATCGTCAGCCGGCAGCATTTCCAGGCTGAGCTGCAGTTTATGCTGTATAATCACCTCGAACACAAATATGTAACTCTGTCTCCCCCTAGTGCACCAGAGAATTCACAGCACAAGTAATAAATACAGGCCTTTTTACCAGAGCAAAGTAATTAACGAGGCGAAAATCTCCATCTACACAGGAGACACAGGATACATGCAAACTGCATCTCTAAAGCTGGAGGTGCAAGAAAACAGCGGTTCCCATTGAAAACACTCTACATTCAGCATTAGGGATGCACCGAATCCAGGATTCGGATTCGGATTCGGCCGAATCCTGGGCTTTTTGACGGGGTTCGGTTTCGGCCGAACCTTAGATTTATTTTCCACCGAAACCGAACCCTAGACTTGCACTACGACGTCACACGGCCGTTGATTACGTGAAGGTGTTTACATACAGTAGGACCCGTTCGAATGTAGTAGGCTGTAAGAATCTGAAAATGGAACTCGTAAGCAAAAAAAGTTTTGTTTGGCAGTACTTTCAACCAAAAGAAGGCGATTCAAGTCGAGCTTTATGTTCAATTTGCAATGCCAATTTGTCTCGTGGTGGCAAGGACCCTAAGCAGTACACAACATCGCCGATGTTAAAACATTTGCGTCTAAAACATCCAAAAGAATACGAGTTGTGCATGAAGGAATCTACAGACAGCAGCCAAAATGCAGCAACTTCAGGTACGGCAGCTGGACAGTCACAGCTAAAAACGTGTGATAGTTAAAATAGTTTTTCCCACTTGTCATCCTGGCATAATGTTGCTGCTTTTTCTTTTTTTATTCTTTTATTTTTTTTAATTTTTTTTCAGTTTATAAAATAAATAAAATAAAATGAAATAAAAATGCACTGCTGTGGACGTTGTTTACTTCATTAATGTGTTTTACTGTGTTAATGAAATAAGGATACGAGTAGGATTCGGTTTCGGATTCGGCCGAATCTTAAACAGTGGATTCGGTATTCGGCCGAACCCCAAAAATCTGGATTCGGTGCATCCCTATTCAGCATACAAAAATAACTTTAGGTAGCATAATATAGCACAGATAACATAACAGGAGAAACACTGGAAAGGAGGGACTACATTGTCCCATTAGTCTTGTTGCCATGGCGAAACTCACCAAGCCTAACTGACTAATTAAATATACTCAGTGATGAGACTCATAAATAGTTACAGTCGGGCCTCATCATTAACAAGTTCAGCATCCATGGATTCAACCACAGTTTTAAAATAGAAATAAAATGCAAAAACAGAATTTGCCACATGCTGAGTGTTACGTTGAAAGTTTAATTTAGGGAGGCTATTATAATTTTCAGTCAGATGTGGGGGCGGCTGAAAAGTAGTATGACTTCATTCATTTTTCCCCGCTCCTACCTTCAGGTTTGCTGTATTGGTGAGACTGAATGCCAGAGATACTCATCTTTCTCATTACCCATAATGCCTTGTGCATTCTTGGTTTTAATATCAGGAAGCATTATCAAATAACATGCAATTCACTGTAGTTTAGTAACTGAAAGAAATATTATTTTTCCTCATACCAAGACAAACAAACAACTCAATCAGTTCCTTAGACAAAAAGGTCTGATAAAACTACACATTTTAAGAAGTACCCAGGCTGCCTGGGGGGGGATATCCGGCTTATTGGATGGGGAAGAACACAAATAACTACAAATGGCGTCGCCTTCAGATACACTTCCTGTTTTCTGAGGGCATCACAGGCAGCACACAGACTTAAAGAAGGACTTTAAGAGATCCGATTCTTCTTTGGCACCACAGCAGCATAGGTCACATCAGAGGGGGGGCATTCTGAGGGGGGAAGACACACTTATAATGAGAGATCATGGTCTCTGAAAGGGGGTCTCATAGGTGATTTTATGAACTCCGATTAATAGGCAATCCATCTGTCTCTGTCACAGAGCTGGTAAAGTGTTTCAACCCTCCATTCATTCTCCACCATTTATCCAGGTTGAGGTCGCAGCATCAGCAGTCCCAAATGCCCAGACCTGTTTCCCCAGCCACCTCCTACAGCTTCAATGGGGGACTCTGTGGTTGTGTTTGAGAACCATGACCACAGACTGGAGATTAGCTGACCTACAGCACCATGGAGGTGCTGATCAGCATCCTGGCCGCTCCACAAAACACATGTAGACTTATTATCCTCCTGAGAGTAATGAGCTGGTCCAGTGTTCCATGTCCTGGATGGAATCCGCATTGTTTTTCCTGGATCTGATTTTCAACTAATCGATGGAACCTCTTCTCCAGTACCCTGACATAAGCCTTCCCAGGCTGGCTGAAGTTGGAATACACCCTTCATTTACCCTTTCTTAAATATTGGGACCACCACCCCAGTCTACCAATCCAGAGGCACTGTTTCCAGCTACAATGCAATATTGAAGAGGCATATCAGGCAAGAAAACCCAGCAACATCCAGAGCCTTCAAGAACTCAACATGAATCTCATTCTGGAACCTTACCACTGAAGAATTTTTTGAGTATGTCACTGACCTCTGCCCTAGTGATAGGTGAGCCCTCTGAGCCCTCGGACTCTCCTTGCTCCAAGGATGGTCTATCAATGGCATTTTGGAGGTCCTTAAAATGCTCCTTCTACTACCTGACTATATGCCTAGTTCAAGAATATTCCATGCCTGCTGCAAACTTCTTGGGCAAAACCCTGCTTTCCCCTCCTTAGTTCCCAGGCAGTTTGTCAGTATCTCTTTGAAGCTGAACCAAAGTTATTTTCCACACCTCAACTTCTCTCTTCACCCGACTGTCCAAGCCATACATTCTCAGATCTGATGATTTCCACCCAATGACACCCTTCCAGCTTTGACGTTTGTTACACCTGCAAGAGTTAAAGTTCCCCAGTAGGAGAACTGAGTCCACAGAGAAGGTATGATGTTCCGTGAAGCACAGACAACAGTCAGAGCCCATCCCCCTACTTAAAGTCGAAGAGAGGCGGCCCTCTCATTAACAGGGGTGAACTGCAACACCCTGGCACCAAACTGGGGGGCTACGAGAAAACCCACACCTGTCTAATGCCTCTCACCCACTGCAACCCTCAGAGTCCAGCACCTTCCCAGGAATTTCCTTTCAGAGCCCATGCTGTGCACTGAGGTGAACCTGACTATACCTGGACAGTATCTTTTTACCTCCAACACTAGCTCAGGCTCCGTTCCCACCAGATAAATTATGTTCCATGTCCCTACAGCCAGTTTTAGTAAGCAGGTTCTGTCTGCCAAGGCCCCTGCCTTCGACTGCCACCTGATTCACTTTGCCATGGTCTCCTATGACTCCTGCTACAGGTGGAGGCCCCACCAGAGAACAGTCCTATGTGGCTCATTCAGGCTGTGCCCAGGCGGCCAAAGGGGTGAAGGATTGACCACCATGCATTGGCCAACAGGCTCCTCCCCCAGGTCTGGCACCAGGGTAGAGCTGAGGATTCTGGTTCCTTGTTTCTTCTTTCACAAGGGTCATTGGTAGTCTGGCCTCTCAGCTAAGACCAATTCACCTTGGAAGATTTCTCCTAACATCTCCTATAGGATCACTGGGACACACAATCCCCTCCACCGTGGAAGGGTGTAGATTTATCATTTCATGATTTATTTACACCCTAATTGATGGCTTTAGATTTCAGTAGTCTCATATTTGCTATTGTTCTACAGGTGAATCTTACCTTGTCTGTCCTGTAGATTGACTGAGCTGTATGTCACTTCATCCACGGGG
Source organism: Paramormyrops kingsleyae (assembly GCF_048594095.1). Taxonomy (NCBI): domain Eukaryota; kingdom Metazoa; phylum Chordata; class Actinopteri; order Osteoglossiformes; family Mormyridae; genus Paramormyrops; species Paramormyrops kingsleyae. The sequence continues at coordinate 10,009,268 of NC_132800.1, forward strand.
TCTACAGAGGGCTAGAGAACAAACAACCACTGTTACACTGTATAAATACAGAGAGGACACACACTCTAAATGGATACTGTAATCATTGAATATTCCCCATAAAATCTGGTAATAGAATGTGCTACATTAGTCATACTGCTTACATGACTGAGGTAATAAAAAAAAACACTTGTTTTAACTAAAGGGAAACATTTTACTCAACTCACAGTTTGTGCTGATAGTTTCTTAAAGACCATGGTGCTGTAGGTCAGCTCATCTCCAGGCTCTGTGGTCTGTGGAGATGAAACAACCACATACATTTGCATTTAGCCTTTTCCTAATTAAATTCATCCATTATAAACTGTCTCAGCTCTCTCATTTTTAATAGATTTTCACTGGAAACTGACTCCATAGAGTGTGTCCATGTTTTGTAACTGATTTAAAAACTAATGTTAGAATTAAAATAGGACATTAATGCAACAAACACACAGCAGATGCAGGAATGGACACTCACAGGGTGGCTGGGTCTGTTTCTGTTACTGATCAGCGTTTCTGCAGAGACATGATGGTAAAGCTGAGCTTCATTCACATCTGTGTTGATCAATACAAGCTTTGAGAACTAAAAGTGCTATATGATTAATATATTTTTTTTATCCAAATCAAAATATCAATAATCAAATAATGTGGTTCAAATTCTGGAAATGTTTTAGATATTTCACTCACTGGTTCTTCTTCGCAGAATCCAGATAACCATGACAGTGGTCACCAGCAACAGAAGCAGCACCAACATCAGCAGAAGGAGCATCTGACTGGAGAAGAACAAGAGAAGGAAAGTGAAGGTTTAAGACATGCAGGGTTTCATGCAGGATCAATAACAGGTCTTTATTTATCAGACTTTGAATCTTGAATGCACAGAGGTTAATCGAGTTTACAGAGAAATAAATAGGTTTGGCAGTTTACCTTGGTGACTGTATGGTGTTCAGATTCTCATTTGTGGTGGAAGTCAAGGAACCAGAGGGACATGTGGTCCCAGCCCATCCTGTTGGGTGTTTTGTTTCTGAAGTTAAACCGTCTCTCAGCTGTGTAGCTGAAGTAAAACTTTCTGTCTGCTGTAAAGCTGTAGTCAGCACTCCCTGTTTGGGTAAAACTCCCATTGCTGTGGAAGACCAGGTCAAAACAACAGTCAAAGCATTTTAAATAACGTAAATCATACTTACACAATTTCATAATATACATACTTAAAAATGAATCTACAATGAGTTACAATGCTCAAAGTATAATAGGCCATAGGATGTCACTAGTGAGAATTTAACTATGTAACCATAAACATGTCATAGACAGTCTGTCCATAGTACATAATGTAATGATCAATAACAGACTGTCTGTTTACATATGTTACATACCGAGAAGTTAATATAATCTGCAGTCCTTGACCTGCAGGCTAATTTAATAATTCACCTTCCATCACAATCAGCTGTAGATAGACACCATCATCTCCTGCCCCATGAATCTCCACAGCACACCAGTAAGTGTCAGAGTCCGTTTCCTGCAGGTTCCTCATGGTCACATTAAAGACCAGGTGGGCGGGGTCATCACTGATTGACACTTTCCCTGCTGGCTGATTGGAGTCAGAACGTGCCAATGTGGAGCAGGAATTCCAGTAATATCCTCTACACCAGTATTTCACATGGTGTTTATACTTCTGATCATAGTAACATGGGATGGTGACAGATCCTCCTCTCTCTGCAGATACCCAGCTCACAGTCCTCACACTCCGAGCATCTGTGTGAATAGGAGAGAAACGAAGTACCGTTTGCTTATTTTAGTATTCAAAAACTCTACATTCCAATCTACTGATATTAGCAAGAAAATGTGTGAAATTTGTTAAAACATCTTACCTTTAACCTCTATTATCAGATCCTGAGAGTCATCTATCTCAACAATTCCTCCAATCTCTACAGCAGACCAGTAGATACCAGTGTCACTTGTCTTCAGGTTCCTCATGATCACATGGAAAACTAGCTGGGCGGGACTATCAGTGATTGACACTTCACTGGAGCTCTGTGGTGAGTCTGTGCGTGCCATGATTGTACATGAGGACCATAATTGCCCTCTACACCAGTATTTCACATGGTCTTTATACTTCTGTTCATAGAAACATGGGATGGTGAGAGATTCTCCACTCTGTGCAGTTAAATGCTTGAATGTCCTCACACTGTCACCACCTGCAGGGACATCATGTAAATCAGTGTTTACCAACTGCTCAATTACCAAGACATTCCTAGTCGATCGCAAAATCATCTACCAGAGAAGACCCACACCCCCACTGCAAAATCAATCATTATGACTCATTAGCTCACCAGATTATTCTTGATGTCATGAGGGGGGCATATACAGGCTATGTCCTCCCCCTATATGAGCCCCTGAAATGCCACCCACCAAGATACTGTCTTCTCTATTATTTTTCAATATCGTCCTTCATCCTAAAACAAATCAGCTGCAGGGCCTCTGCCTGTCTGTCCGCCAGCTGGTCAGCGCTCACAGGGCAGCTCTGGAGCAGTGATGTGCGAATCACGAACAGACTTGTCTTTTTGAATGGGTCTTTAAAGTGAACTGAACAAACTGATTTGCTGGCCAAAATGATTCGATATACTGTTCACGCATGCGGGGAATGCCTGCTAAGCCTCTGTGCCTGTGATCAGAAGGTTGCTGGTTCGAGCCCGGACTCAGCACATCTGCGGGTCCATGAGCAGCAAGAGGTGGCTGCTCTTTGTGACCAGCTTGCGAAAAATAATTCCTCCATGGGAATCAATAAAATATTGATTACTATCAAGTTGGGGAGGCGTAAAAATAATTTACCCACAGGGATCAATAATGTATCTATCATTAAGTGCTAATGTTCATGTCAGTCCATGTTGTGTCAGTCCATGTCGTGTCAGTCTATGTCGTGTCAGTCCATGTCAGCAATACGGGAAGCAGCCTATCATTAAACAGCATGATAAACACAGCCATGACAACATCCAGCCATAGCAGGCATGCTTAAGTTCACCAAGCACCTCCCACTAACTGTACAGTTCCACTGACTTGAGATCAGCGACTACATTGACATCCTGCTCTGTCTGATCACAATGACCACCACTTGATCTGAGCGCCCCCACTGACCTGGAGTGCTGTTGCAGTTCAGAAGGATTCTCTGAACTAGAAGACTCACTGATTACAAGAGTCATCGAGTCCGGTCGTTCATCAGTTCGTGTAGTGGTTCTTTCGTTCACCAGTTCATTTGGTTCACGTCATTCATTGAAACTTCCGGTTCACTGGGTCTTTCGGTCATTCTCTGAATCTATGGGCCCTACATTGACTATGTAGTGCAGTGACATCTATTGGCCAGAATACGTATTGCCACGAGTGAGGACCTGATTGTATGGCAAAATATTGACTAATATTAACATGTGAATATTCTGTATATTTAATTGCAGCCCATAGTAATAAATAAAATATAATAAAAAATAAACTGTTGGTGCTACACGTTAATCAGGTTTAAATGTATAGCCTGCCATAGCGTGTATATACTTGTGTGCTAATTATAATGGACTAAATTATAATAATAATAACTAAAATGTCTGAATAAATGAACAAGGTGTAACTTTTAAACTTTATATATATATTTTTTACAAATCCATTACTAGTGCCTAATGAGAAATCCGTGCTCCTTTGTACACATTCTCAAAGGATGAGTCTGATTGGTCAGCATCTGTTGTGCATGTACAGAGTGCATGATCAGAGCCGCGCTGCTCTCTGGTAATGGTAGCCATTAAACCAGACCAGTGAGCGCTCTGCATTTAAGAGAGCAATATGGCTGAGACAACGAAGTGCGTTTTGTTATGCATAAATACATACATATATAGGTAAACATCCACACCTATCTCTACTAGGGATGCACCGAATCCAGATTTTTGGGGTTCGGCCGAATACCGAATCCACTGTTTAAGATTCGGCCGAATCCGAAACCGAATACCGAATCCTACTCGTATCCTTATTTCATTAACACAGTAAAACACATTAATGAAGTAAACAACGTCCACAGCAGTGTATTTTTATTTCATTTTATTTTATTTATTTTATAAACTGAAAAAAAATTAAAAAAAATAAAAGAATAAAAAAAGAAAAAGCAGCAACATTATGCCAGGATGACAAGTGGGAAAAACTATTTTAACTATCACACGTTTTTAGCTGTGACTGTCCAGCTGCCGTACCTGAAGTTGCTGCATTTTGGCTGCTGTCTGTAGATTCCTTCATGCACAACTCGTATTCTTTTGGATGTTTTAGACGCAAATGTTTTAACATCGGCGATGTTGTGTACTGCTTAGGGTCCTTGCCACCACGAGACAAATTGGCATTGCAAATTGAACATAAAGCTCGACTTGAATCGCCTTCTTTTGGTTGAAAGTACTGCCAAACAAAACTTTTTTTGCTTACGAGTTCCATTTTCAGATTCTTACAGCCTACTACATTCGAACGGGTCCTACTGTATGTAAACACCTTCACGTAATCAACGGCCGTGTGACGTCGTAGTGCAAGTCTAGGGTTCGGTTTCGGTGGAAAATAAATCTAAGGTTCGGCCGAAACCGAACCCCGTCAAAAAGCCCAGGATTCGGCCGAATCCGAATCCTGGATTCGGTGCATCCCTAATCTCTACGCCACACACATGCACACACACACATAACCAGTAGTACACATACAAAGGTAGAGGCAGGCACTCATGCTCATTTTACTGATAATAAGTTGTCCTACATTTGTATTATGTTGTGGTTGATGTTGCTGCTGATATTGTTATGATGTTTGCAGCTGCAGTTGTTATTTTAGTTCAATATTTTTATTACTATTTTGTATATCTTTTTTGGTGCGGCAATCTTTGTGGTCCTTTTTTCTTTATTTCTCCCCCCATACTTCCTCCCCCATCCTTGTTCTCTATTTCACCTAACCTCTGCTTGTTGCATATATACTGTATATAAACTTGCAATGGAAATTAAAAATAAAGCAGTCCTCCTTGGGGGGGGGGTAGATTTATTCATACAAAAAAGGGGAAAAAAATAAAGTAATCAATGATTCAAAGAATCGAATAATTTCAGTAAACTAAATTAAATGAATTGAATTGAATCACTAAAAAGATTCGGTTTGCACATTACTACTGGAGAGATGTCTTCATCGGAAACAGCGAGAAAAAATATTATGTGGTACCTTGGGCGGGGCCCATTTTGTTGGCAGAGCTTAAATGGCCGTTTATGACATCATAAGGAGGGGCGTGTCCCTTATTCTGATTAGTTGAGGGGTTATGTTCATATATGGTATACATGCTTATGCTATGTGATAAGGGGGGGGGCACATGGTTTGGGTTGCCATTAAACTTTAGTAGAATCAAAATACATTATATGTATTTATTATTAATGTGTTATTTTTAATTACGTTTTAAGGAATTATAAAACATATAGCAGGATGAATGTAAGCTAGTGCCTACGCGGCCAGTGGCAGTTCCGTCCGCAGTAGACACAAGTGGCGTATTTTAAAAGAAGAAAGCACTTAAACTTACTATATTTAACCAAAATGTTTAAAGAAGAAAAATTTTGCGTTATTTTAAAATAAAGAAAAGCCAGAGCAGGCGGAATTTAAACAAGTACATACTTGCCGAACGAAATACTGTCCGAAGAGCAAATGCTGAGTTTAATTAAACAAGCACAAGTCCCAAGCGAAACCAGTTACGTCAGGACAGGTCCCCCCAAGTGTTATGAAAGGTCTTTAAGGACCCTCCAATTCTGGTGGCCGTTAGGGAAATGAGGATACTGTCAGGGTCAGCCCCTGCTGTGGTCCTTCCGTGTCCCTTCCCCGTTTGACCAGCAGGTGTTGCTGGTCATCTCGTCCTTCATGTTAGTCTTTGTTCTCCCCTGTTACCTGTCTGGTCATGTGGCTCAATGTGTTGAGCATGTGGTTGTCTGTATACCCTTCTGTCCCGTGTTTGAATCCCGCCTCCTCTGTTTTTGTGTTTTGCTCCCTAGTGTTTCATTTGAGTTTCTTTAGTTCTTGTGTCTGATTTTGTAGTTGGTTTTGTTCCTTGTGCCCCTGCTTGTGTCTTTACCTATTTAATTCCCTAGTGTTGGTTTCTATTTCCCTGTGTCCTTGGTTAGTTTCCCTGTTTTTAGTTCCTTTGAGTTTATTAGTTCCACCTGTGCCCTGTTTCCCTGGTCTTTGTTAATTAGCCTCACCTGTCCTGTGTTAGTCTCGTTACCCCTTAGTATTTTAGTTCCTGCTTCTGATCAGTTCCCCAGTGGTTCATTGTTGTGTGTTGTGGTTGTTGCTTGTCTAAGCCTTGTTAGTTTGAAGTTAGATCTGTCTTATGTTTACCTGCACAGTTTGTTTATTTGTGATTTGTAGTCTTAGTTTAATCCCCTTCAGTTTTTGACCCCTCGTGCTCCTTTTTGGTTTTGTACTGTTTTCTGTTTTATTTAATAAACCCCCTTCTGTTCCTGGAGCCGCTAGTGGGTCGTCCACCCGTTTTTGTGCCTGCACCATGCCACGTTCGCGTGCCCGAGCCGCCCGAGTCCTTGACAGAAACAGCTTTTGCACAAAGTGTCTGCTTTGAAATAAATTAAACAGAATTTATAGTGTTGAGGCAATTTTTTTTTCTGGACATTTAACCAATACTCCTAAAGTTTTTATACCTTTAAACATTAACAAAAGCCGCTAATGTCTTTTCTTTATAATTTACAAGTCTATTTCTGTCTGGTTTTTCGCGATAAGTTAATGTACGACTAAGTTAGTGTGTTATGGGGGCTTGGATACACATCGTGATCATCATCCTAAAGTTAAACTCTAAAGCCCCTGACCATCGGTGTGTGTGTGGTTTGTGCACATGAGCATGAACAAACATTTACTGAAAAAACGTATTTATTAAAATAACTAAAGAGAAATAAACAGACCTGTTCGACATTCCACCATCCGATACCATGCCTCCCCCTCCCCCCTTACTGGCTAGGCTTGTGTGCCACCCATCTGGGTTTGAATGTTGGGAAGAGGTGGAGACATTGTCTTAACACTCTATGTTGTAAATGGAACTCTATAAGAGTTAATAAATATTAACACTGTAAAAGCAAGACTCACTGCACACTGTAAAGTGTTAAAGGTAGCACTCAATGTGACCCATTTAAACACCATGCAGTGTTCATTTAACACTGGCACATTTGCTGTGTAAGTTCAAGGCAATGAGTTTCCTTAAATGAACTGAGTACCCACAACTAGGTTAAAAGTTGTTACAACTAGAATGTAATAATAAATCTTAAAGGAAGAAAACTGAGTAAATAAAACTTAAATAGTAGTATTTACATAAGGAGGATGCATTTAAGTTATTGTTACTCAAGTCATTTAAATCAAACTAACGAATGCAGCTGATGCTCTTAACTTGATTTAACTAAATTGCTTAAATTATGAATACTTAAGTTACTTTTACTCAATACAAAAAATATTTTTACTTTAATTGTTTGAGTTCATAAACTTAAATGATTTAAGGCAATCAGTTTTCTCAGTTTGAGTTGACCTAGTCAGGTTTTACAGTGTAGCACACAGTGATTTCATAAGTGGCTGCCCTTCATGGACAGCTTGTGCTACAAAGAGCTAGTTGAGGGAGGCATAAAAACCTCCCCATGAGGGAAAATAAAGGATTGATTAAAAAATTTGATTAATTGTGCATGTGGTCTGTTGCATTTAAAATAAATGTGATGCATATCAACTGTTTATTTCGTTCTTTTCAGTGGATTTCTTACATAGATTGCAAATGCTTATTGTACAGTAATCTTCATTTTAAAGGCAGTATGTAAACTGAGCCAGAAAATCAGTTACTGAAATTGGTATGGTGAGGTCAATAATTACAATTAAGTAGTGCTCACTTAAAAAATGTAAGCTACATAAGTCCCACTTATTCAGAATTATCAAGCTGAGTTCACTTATAAAAAGTAAGCTTAAGTATTACCTACTTAGAATAATTAAGCTGAGTTAACTTATGAAATGTGAGCTAATTAAGTCTTTCTTATCTCAGAATAATGAAGCTGAACTAATTTACTATAACTAAGTTCATTGGACTTGGTTTTTTTAAGGCAATGAGTTTGCATACTTTTTTTAAGTTAAGTCAACATATTAGATTTTACAGTGCAGAGAACTGCTGCTCACTGGATGTTTTTTCATTTTTTGGCAAATAGCACATTACAGACATATGTGCTGTCAATATGTCAACTAGCATAAGTGCAGCAAGGCTGAGCTTCTAATAAATGCACAGCTACAAATGTCAGCAGTATTGGATCTGGAGCTACACAGCAACTATACTTCTACACAACAACTTCTAACAAAGCAAATATTATACACAACAACTTATCACATACCAGCAACATTAGTAAGTATCAAGTAATAACAACCAGTGATGACACTGAACAATAAATGATGCCAAGCAAGAACACAGGGAAATGAAGAAATACAAAATGTAATATATTAAATAGAAAATTAATTTATATTAATGTTCTCTATTCTTTCTCTAAACAAAGACACCAACCTGAACATGTAAACTGATATAATTAGGCATTGTTCCTCTTTTATGGTCCTTTCTGGTGAATTTGTGAATATTGCATAATAATGAATGTTTCTGTCTTACCTGGCAGCCTAATGAAGAAGACGTGGAGGAGGAAGAGGAGAGGAACCATGACTGAGTCTGTCAGAGACCCCAGCCCTCTGAAGACTGGCTCTCTCTTCCTCGTCCACTCTGATACCCCTGATATCCTTTAATGTCTCTGTTCTCAGAAGAAAAAAGGTGCAACACATGCGCATACTAATATGCAGCAAATGCGCAGACACTGTGTCATGCGACATGTTCTGTTAAAATAGTCACTGCACATCATTAAAGAGGCTCTATGGAGGGACGCTGTACATCAAACATGAAAAGGGGAAGCAAATAACCGCAGTGATGCAGTATGTTAGAAATGGCCACCATCTTATCACGCAACAGGGCCTCTGTGGACTATCATGAATTCTATGGTGAAACTGAACCTACAAGACTAAGTCCCATCACTGGAAACATCTGGAACATGGAGGATGGACGTCAGGAGCAAGACAAGTACTGTGGCAGCAGGCAGGCCGCAAACAAGCAAATATTTGCAAAGTACAGCAGCCTCATGCAGAGCAGAATATCATCAACGGCCACTGAGAGTCCATCAGAACAGCAGAACAAAAAATCACATTGAGAGCTTTCAGGTGTGTTTTGGAGCGAGCTAATGGTGTAGTGAAGCTTGCTGAGCGTGTCGTTAGCATTAGCGTTCGGGGACCATAAACAGCCATGATAAACACTGCAGTAAATTTTCGTAACAGATAATGTGGTCGGCATTTTATTGTAAGGTGTTGTACTGCTGCAGAACAATGGCTGTAACAAGAGAGCAGTTGGTGCACCGAATTTTGTTTAGGTATATGTAGGCTCTGCCTCCTCGGTTTTTTCCCGACAGGGAATTCTGATCAGCGTGGCAGGGCAGCGATCCAATGAGTTGGTCGTTTCTGATATGTTGTTGTTAAGCTAGATTTCAGTCAGTAGAAGGACACAACAGTTCATCATTTCCCAATAAATGTTGTTTTTCAATTCATTTCAATGTCCAATAAGCGTGCATTAGCCAGGATTAGTGATGGAATAGCCGGTCTGGGCTCATTAGCCTTTAGCTTAGCTATTACGCCACCTCACTTACCCCTTCTCTGCTTCTGAGTAAACCGCTTCCTCTTTCCTCTGTGTAGTTACAGTCAGTTATGCCAGACCGCTGCTGCTGGGCCTGGTGTTCTTAGGAGCTGCAGTCAATCAGGCTCAGCTCTCAGCCTCGGAACCAGTGGAGTGTGTCAGTTGTTGTTTTCAGAAGTTTAGTTAAACTATACTTACTTGGTCTGATTGCACTGGAGGTGCTGAATATATCCATTATAGGGCTAGTTTCCTTAAAAGTGTAGCTGAGTCTTTGAATCTTCCTGTTTGGGTCACAGGTCTCAGTGGGTTTTTGCATCGACCGTGCAACCCTGCTTCTACCTGCTGGCCCAGAAATGTTCTAACATAAATAGTAAATGAAGCCCCTTTTAAGCACATTGAAGCTGTAAAGTTATATAGTGCCTCAGTGGGGAGCAGTCTCCTCTCACACGCTGGTCTCTGAGTGTGCAGCTTGCAAGTCCTCCCATGCAGGTTTCCTCTGTGAAAGAAAACTGGGCAGAAGGTATATTTTTCATAACTAGGTTTTAGATAAACTGCTTTTGGGATGTATTTTTATATTGTTGCAAGAACGGCTGGGTGACAGACAGCTGACAGTCAGACAGGCTAAAAGAGAACTGAGGTTTGAGCGAAGTGTTACACTCATGTTTTGGTTACAAGAAATGCAGACTGGGGGACAAAGGCGTGAACATCGAGCGCACGGAGCAAACATGGCAGAAACAGCACAAAGACAGAGACCATGCAAAAGCGTAGCAACATGTGCAACCCTGCACTGCCTGTGATTGGCTCCAGACCTCCCATGTGACCCTGACCAGGATTACTGGCCTTTACTGGAAATTGATGGACATTAAAAAACAAACATTCATGTGATTCTATAACATATATTCATCACCAGGTCTAAGTATTATATTATAACATTTGTTGCCGACCTTAAACAGAGCCAAGAGACACGACGATATGTCTAAGAAACAGGAATTTATTTGGCGATTAGGGGAGATGGATTAACAGAAGCAGGACAGCATGATGCAAGGAAAACAGCCAAAATGTAGCTTATATATCACTTTGCTATTAAACAGACAATAACAAATATGGACAGTTAATCATTCTCACTCTTGGGGTTGGTTAACAGAGTGTGTGGACAAGCATTCATTATTGAGAAAGTTATGAAGGTAGAATTTCAGGGATTGTTGTTTAATCCACTGAGCATGTGCAGAGGAGGAGAGAATGAGGGCAGGACCCCAAAGGGGGCGCCGAAGGGCAGGAGGGCGTCTCACTCGGGGCCCCGGATTTCAGGAGGTGTCTGTCGCAGCTGGAGGCGGGATCAGAAGGGGCGTCAGTGCAGTCAGAGCCCCGTCCTAAGGAGCTGTCACTGCTGCTGCCCTCCCTAGGAGAGAGACCCCAGTGATCACTGCCCTGTTAGGGGGAAGAGAGAGAATCACATCCTGGGATATAAACCGAGGCTCAAGTCACTGCATCAGTACATACACTGGTCTGAACACAATGTTTTCCTATTTACTTTTCCAATCCATTAATGTCCAGCCATTAGCAGAACTTACTGTGGTTTCTCCAGGTGATAATGGCCACTCCGGTACACAGCAGGTAGACCAGACCAACAGCAGCGTGAAGCAGAAAGTGCTGGAAACATTCCTAACATGCTAACTTCATTTCTACAGATCTTTCAGCTACAATGTCATGCTGTGAATGTCCAGTTCAGCTTCATTCCAAATCTGTTCCCACCAGATAAATTATGTTCCATGTCCCTACAGCCAGTTTTAGTAACCGGGATCTGTCTGCCAAGGCCCCTGCCTTCGACTGCCACCTGATTCACTTTGCCATGGTCTCCTATGACTCCTGCTACAGGTGGAGGCCCCACCAGAGAACAGTCCTATGTGGCTCATTCAGGCTGTGCCCAGGCAGCCCCAGGGGTGAAGGCTTGACCACCATGCATTCGCCAACAAGCTGCTCCTCCAGGCCTGGAACCAGGGTAGAGCTGAGGATTCTGGTTCTTTGTTTCTTCTTTCACAAGGGTCATTGGGAGTCTGGCCTCTCAGCTAAGACCAATTCACCTTGGAAGATTCTATGAGGGGCAGTTTCTCCTAACATCACTGGGACACACAAACCCCTCCACCGTGGAAAGGTGGACATTTATCATTTCATGGTCTACTTACACCCTAATTGATTGCTTTAGATTTCAGCAGACTCATATTTGCTATTGTTCTACAGGTGAATCTTACCTTGTCTGTCCAATAGATTACTGAGCTGTATGTCACTTCATCCCCAGGGTCTACAGAGGGCTAGAAAACGAACAACCACTTATACTGTATAAATACAGAGAGGACACACACTGTAAATGGATACTGTAATCATTGAATATTCCCCATAAAATCTGGTAATAGAATGTGCTACATTAGTCATACTGCTTACATGACTGAGGTAATCAAAAAAAAAATCACTTGTTTTAATTAAAGGGAAACGTTTTACTCAACTCACAGTTTGTGCTGATAGTTTCTTAAAGACCGTGGTGCTGTAGGTCAGCTCATCTCCAGGCTCTGTGATCTGCGGAGGTGAAACAACCACATACATTTGCATTTAGCCTTTTCCTAATTAAATTCATCCATTATAAACTGTCTCAGCTCTCTCATTTTTAATGGATTTTCACTGGAAATTGACTCCATAGAGTGTGTCCATGTTTTGTAATTGATTTAAAAACTAATGTTAGAGTTAAAATTGGACATTAATGCAACAAACACAGAGCAGATGCAGGAATGGACACTCACAGGGTGGCTGGGTCTGTTTCTGTTACTGATCAGTGTTTCTGCAGAGACATGATGGTAAAGCTGAGCTTCATTCACATCTGTGTTGATCAATACAAGCTATGAGAACTAAATGTGGTATATGATTAATATTTTTTTTTATCAAAATGAAAACAATATCAATAATCAAATAATGTGGTTCAAATTCTGGGAATGTTTTAGATATTTCATTCACTGGTTCTTCTTCGCAGAATCCAGATAACCATGATAGTTGCCACAAGCAACAGAAACGGCACCAACGTCAGCAGAAGGAGCATCTGACTGGAGAAGAACAAGTGAAGGAAAGTGAAGGTTTAAGACATGCAGAGGTTTTATGCAGGATCAATAACAGGTCTTTATTTATCAGACTTTGAATCTTGAATGCACAGATGTTAATCCAGTTTACAGAGAAATAAATAGGTTTGGCAGTTTACCTTGGTGATTGTATGGTGTTCAGATTCTCATTTGTGGTGGAAGTCAAGGAACCAGAGGGACATGTGGTCCCAGCCCATCCTGTTGGGTGTTTTGTTTCTGAAGTTAAACCATCTCTCAGCTGTGTAGCTGAAGTAAAACTTTCTGTCTGCTGTAAAGCTGTAGTCAGCACTCCCTGTTTGGGTAAAACTCCCATTGCTGTGGAAGACCAGGCCAAAACAACAGTCAAAGCATTTTAAATAACTTAAATCATACTTACACAATTTCATAATATACATGCTTAAAAATGAATCTACAATGAGTTACAATGCTCAAAGTATAATAGGCCATAGGATGTCACTAGTGAGAATTTAACTATGTAACCATAACCATGTCATAGGCAGTCTGTCCATAGTACATAATGTAATGATCAATAACAGGCTGTGTCTGTTTACATATGTAACATGCAGAGGAGTTAATATAATCTGCAGTGCTGTGAACTGCAGGGTAAATTTAATAATTCACCTTCCATCACCATCAGCTGTAGATAGACACCATCATCTGGTATCCATTGAATCTCCACAACACACCAGTAAGTGTCAGAGTCCGTTTCCTGCAGGTTCCTCATGGTCACATTAAAGACCAGGTGGGTGGGGTCATCACTGATTGACACTTTCCCTGCTGGCTGATTGGAGTCAGAACGTGCCAATGTGGAGCAGGAATTCCAGTTAGACCCTCTACACCAGTACTTCACATGATCTTTATACTTCTGATCATAGTAACATGGGATAGTGACAGATCCTCCTCTCTCTGCAGATACCCAGCTCACAGTCCTCACACTCTGAGCATCTGTGTGAATAGGAGAGAAACGAAGTACCGTTTGCTTATTTTAGTATTCAAAAACTGTACATTCCAATCTACTGATATTAGCAAGAAAATGTGTGAAATTTGTTAAAACATCTTACCTTTAACCTCTATTATCAGATCCTGAGAGTCATCTATCTCAACAATTCCTCCAATCTCTACAGCACACCAGTAGATACCAGTGTCACTTGTCTTCAGGTTCCTCATGATCACATGGAAAACATGCTGGGCGGGATTATCAGTGATTGACACTTCACTGGAGCTCTGTGGTGAGTCTGTGCGTGTCATGATTGTACAGGAGGACCATAATTGCCCTCTACACCAGTATTTCACATGGTCTTTATACTTCTGTTCATAGAAACATGGGATGGTGAGAGATTCTCCACTCTGTGCAGTTAAATAATTGAATGTCCTCACACTGTCACCACCTGCAGGGACATCATGGAAATCAGTGTTTAGCAACTGCTCAATCACCAAGACATTCCTAGTCGATCGCAAAATCATCTACCAGAGAAGACCCACACCCCCACTGCAAAATCAATCATTATGACTCATTAGCTCACCAGATTATTCTTGGTGTCATGAGGGGGGCATATGCAGGCTATGTCCTCCCCCGATATGAGCCCCTGAAATGCCACCCACCAAAATACTGTCTTCTCTATTATTTTTCAATATCGTCCTTCGTCCTAAAACAAATCAGCTGCAGGGCCTCTGCCTGTCTGTCCGCCAGCTGGTCTTCGCTCACAGGCCAGCTCCGGAGCAGCACTGGAGAGCAGTGATGTGCGAATCACGAACAGACTTGTCTTTTTGAATGGGTTTTTAAAGTGAACTGAACAAACTGATTTGCTGGCCAAAATGATTCGATATACTGTTCACGCATGTGGGGAATGCCTGCTAAGCCTCTGTGCCTGTGATCAGAAGGTTGCTGGTTCGAGCCCGGACTCAGCACATCTGCGGGTCCTTCAGCAGCAAGAGGTGGCTGCTCTTTGTGACCAGCTTGCGAAAAATAATTCCTCCATGGGGATCAATAAAATATTGATTACTATCAAGTTGGGGAGGCGTAAAAATAATTTACCCACAGGGATCAATAATGTATCTATCATTAAGTGCTAATGTTCATGATCAGTCCATGTTGTGTCAGTCCATGTCGTGTCAGTCCATGTCAGCAATACGGGAAGCAGCCTATCATTAAACAGCATGAGAAACACAGCCATGACAACATCCAGCCATAGCAGGCATGCTTAAGTTCACCAAGCACCTCCCACTAACTGTAGAGTTCCACTGACTTGAGATCAGCGACTACATTGACATCCTGCTCTGTCTGATCACAATGACCACCACTTGATCTAAGCGCCCCTACTGACCTGGAGTGCTGTTGCAGTTCAGAAGGATTCTCTGAACTAGAAGACTCACTGATTACAAGAGTCATCGAGTCCGGTCGTTCATCAGTTCATTTAGTGGTTCTTTCATTCACCAGTTCATTTGGTTCACATCATTCATTGAAACTTCCGGTTCACTGGGTCTTTCGGTCATTCTCTGAATCTATGGGCCCTACATTGACTATGTAGTGCAGTGACATCTATTGGCCAGAATACGCATTGCCACGAGTGAGGACCTGATTCTATGGCAAAATATTGACTAATATTAACATGTGAATATTCTGTGTATTTATTTAGAGCCCATAGTAATAAATAAAATATAATAAAAAATAAACTGTTGGTGCTACACTTTAATCAGGTTTAAATGTATAGCCTGCCATAGCATGTATATACTTGTGTGCTAATTATAATGGACTAAATTATAATAATAATAAATAACTAAAATGTCTGAATAAATGAACAAGGTGTAACTTTTAAACTTTATATATATATTTTTTACAAATCCATTACCAGTGCCTAATGAGAAATCCGTGCTCCTTTGTACACGTTCTCAAAGGATGAGTCTGATTGGTCAGCATCTGTTGTGCATGTACAGAGTGCATGATCAGAGCCGCGCTGCTCTCTGGTAACGGCAGCCATTAAACCAAACCAGTGAGCGCTCTGCATTTAAGAGAGCAATATGGCTGAGACAACGAAGTGCGTTTTGGTATGCATAAATACATACATACACTCACCTAAAGGATTATTAGGAACACCTGTTCAATTTCTCATTAATGCAATTATCTAATCAACCAATCACATGGCAGTTGCTTCAATGCATTTAGGGGTGTGGTCCTGGTCAAGACAATCTCCTGAACTCCAAACTGAATGTCAGAATGGGAAAGAAAGGTGATTTAAGCAATTTTGAGTGTGGCATGGTGGTCGGTGCCAGACGGGCCGGTCTGAGTATTTCACAATCTGCTCAGTTACTGGGATTTTCACACACAACCATTTCTAGGGTTTACAAAGAATGGTGTGCAAAGGGAAAAACATCCAGTATGCGGCAGTCCTGTGGGCGAAAATGCCTTGTTGATGCTAGAGGTCAGAGGAGAATGGGCCGACTGATTCAAGCTGATAGAAGAGCAACTTTGACTGAAATAACCACTCGTTACAACCGAGGTATGCAGCAAAGCATTTGTGAAGCCACAACATGCACAACCTTGAGGCAGATGGGCTACAACAGCAGAAGACCCCACCGGGTACCACTCATCTCCACTACAAATAGGAAAAAGAGGCTACAATTTGCACAAGCTCACCAAAATTGGACAGTTGAAGACTGGAAAAATGTTGCCTAGTCTGATGAGTCTCGATTTCTGTTGAGACATTCAAATAGTCAGAATTTGGCGTAAACAGAATGAGAACATGGATCCATCATGCCTTGTTACCACTGTGCAGGCTGGTGGTGGTGGTGTAATGGTGTGGGGGATGTTTTCTTTGCACACTTTAGGCCCCTTAGTGCCAATTGGGCATCGTTTAAATGCCACAGCCTACCTGAGCATTGTTTCTGACCATGTCCATCCCTTTATGACCACCATGTACCCATCCTCTGATGGCTACTTCCAGCAGGATAATGCACCATGTCACAAAGCTCGAATCATTTCAAATTGGTTTCTTGAACATGACAATGAGTTCACTGTACTAAAATGGCCCCCACAGTCACCAGATCTCAACCCAATAGAGCATCTTTGGGATGTGGTGGAACGGGAGCTTGCCCTGGATGTGCATCCCACAAATCTCCATCAAGTGCAAGATGCTATCCTATCAATATGGGCCAACATTTCTAAAGAATGCTTTCAGCACCTTGTTGAATCAATGCCACGTAGAATTAAGGCAGTTCTGAAGGCGAAAGGGGGTCAAACACCGTATTAGTGTGGTGTTCCTAATAATCCTTTAGGTGAGTGTATGTTGTTTTCTGCAGGAACAAATAAATGATGAGAATCCACCAGTGAGTACTCCTCTCCCTATGCAGGCTGAACAGAAAATGTGGACGACCCACTTGGGGCTCACAGGAACAGGAGGGGTTTATTGAACAAAACTGAAGACGCTTTGAACACTATAATAATAATAAAAAAAGGACCACATGGGGTCAAAGGCAAAAAGGGGATAAACAAGGACTAATTACAAATTTGGCGGCCAGGCAATACATCAAACAGCACAACTACGACATGCAAACAATGAACCACCAGGGAACTGAACTAAGTGGCACATGGAGCAATTCACTATCATGGGCAGAGGATCAGTGTCATGAGTGGCATTCATGGGCTATGCACCCAACCCCCCCCCCCCCCAAATGCGCCCCACAAAGATACTGTCTCTTCTAATATTTTTCAGTGAAATAATTCATCCTAAAGCAAATGAACTGCAGGGCCTCTGCCTGCCTGTCTGCTGGCCGGTCAGTGCTCACAGGGCAGCTCCGGAGCAGCACTGGAGAGATGTCTTCATAGGAAACAGCGAGACACTGTAATTCACATTATTCCCAGAGAAACCCTCTAGGGGGCGCCAATGGCCCAAGAAATACAGGTGTGACACTTTGAGATGACATGGATTATTGATGCAGAGTATTCAGCAAACGGTTTCACCAAAGATATATGAAAGTATTTCCCAGAAAAAAGGCTGTACTGAATCCGCAATGGGGGGATATTAGCATTATGTGCAGGTAAAATAATGTGTTTGACCTTTTTAAATGGAGCAGGGAGGTTGTAACCATGGGCTGTTTTTCTGTTTTACTTTTCTGTCACCTGTCATTTTTTGGCAAGCACTACGGGGAGTCTATTATCTGTGGATGGACAGATGTTAGGTGGAGGGGTGCAGTTTATTTTGGACTGAAACAAGAACAAAAGATTTTGGTTGTGTTTGGGGAAGAGGCAGGAGGGGCTGTAAATGGAGCTGGGAAGTTGATTTTTGTGCACTGCCTAAGGAAACAAGCCCATAGGGACTTGAGAAAGCAAAGACCCTGAACTGTAATGCTCAAGAAGCAACACTGATTCTGGATAAGGAGAAGAAGTAATCTCTGGGGTTAGTAAGAGGGATCCTGAATATCTTATATACCTTTGGGCTTTTCTAATTAATTAATTAATATATTATTTGACTTAGAATTGGCAACAAGTAAGCCTTAGGGAACAAAGACTATGATTAGACATGTGTTGTGTTTAAAGCTTTACCTTCTGTATCACTGATATTCTACATATGTCTGATAACGGTTTTGATTGCTGCTATCACTACTCTTGTGTTTAATGAAACCCGCTGAAACAGCTATTTGAATAAACAACCATTGTTTACCTGTTGTTGATATAATAGACCTATATATTGTATATAATATATACATAAAAGTTTCAGAGACTGGTTGTGGTGAGAGGCACTGTGGGCTGCGGATACCACGGCTGCCGTTACCTCAAAGGGTGCAGTGGGAGCAGGTATGGGCCCTGACTGAGTGGTCATAGGGGCTGTAAGCTTCAAAGCCTCCTGAGCCCATTCCCATTTACAGGCAATGGATAAATCCTCCTCTAAGGTGCTTGCTCCCTGCTCATGACACTTGGTTAACAGAACTGCATCCAGTCCAGCTCCGAACCTGAACTGCCCCAAGGCCATGGCAGGGTCACCGTAATCAGGAAATGCTTCCAGGACCAGCCTCCTAATCTCAGCTGCATAGACCACAAAAGGCTCTTTAGGCATGTTTGGTCTCACATTTAAAAAGTCTGAAAACACAGCAAAAATTATTTCCTTCCACAAACATCATTCAGCCAGACTACACACTGATCATAATCTTGCCAATATGCAAGGGCGTCACAGATTTTGTCCTCTTTTCTCTCCATGCACCCTACCCCCCCAAAAAAAGTCAAGCGCCCTCAGAAACTTGATCTACTTAAAAACCACAAGGGCAGGAACTAAAATCAGAAAAACGAACAGAAATAATTACGTGATTAATACCAAAAATCACATATTCCCCACGGGGATTAATAAAGTGTTCATTATTAAGGGTCCAAAGGACGAAGTCCTTATGGACCATTATTGTTTTTCTTAGGATTATTATTATTATTATTATTATTATTATTTTTCTGCCCTAAAACTGAATGTACAGCCTAAACTGTAAGAGCTAGACCAACCAAACTTGGTCAGATGATGTCAATTCCTACCCACTACTCAGGTTGTCCTACCCAGTCCTGCCAGCCAGATGGGGGCGCCTTAGCGCCCCCCAACACGTTTCGGTCGATATCTCCTGTCCTGTTAGACCTACAATCGAAATTCTTTGTTCTACATATACAGACAGCAAAGCCCTACCAACTTGCCATTTGGACTATGAAGCTCCGCCTACTTAGATTTTTTGCTAATTTGCATAATTTGCCAATCCTACTTTTTCCTTAAAGTCCTGGCTTGTCCTACCAAATCAGACAAATGAGGTGTCAGACGAATCAGAATTCTCTGCTGATCAAGAATTATCCACAAAATTCAGACATTTTTATATCCTACGGCCATTAGCCACGCCCAAACAATGTCCAAATTTGGCCCGTTTTGGTCTGACGGCTATAACTTGGCCGTGCCTTGGCCTACCTTGACCAAATTTGAAATGCTACCTCCCTACACCATTCTGGGGACACGGTCCGAGGCGGGCCGCATTTCGTCAATAGGGGGCGCTACAACTAAAAACTGGCAATATCTCCTGACTGCCTTTGCCAATCTAACTGAAATTTGGTAGATATGTACTAGGAAGCAGCCTGTGGTCAGTCACCTACAATGGCAGTAATTATTCCTTAAAGAGTGGCCGCCATCAGCCAATCAAAATCAAGCAGGCATTTCACAGGCTTCTCAATGACCAATCTAAATCAAATTTGGGTGATACATTTGTGCTCTGACCCTCTGCCTAAACTGTAAAGGACACCTCACTCGGCCAGATGGGGGCGCAACAGTGACAACTTTTGCATTTCTGCCTATTTCTCGAGAACGGTGAAGCCTACAATCGACATTTCTTGCCAGGTCAATTCAGTACGACATGCCAAATCAAACAACATGTAGAACTTGCTTCTGCATCTTTGCGTTTTTGCATAATTCATATTGGTCTGAAAACAAGACATTTCGTTAACCTCCTAGGATTTTCACCAAACCTACACAAATCTGGTATCATTTAAATCAGGAGACAGTCATAATAAATAATTCATAAAAAAAATCATAAACTTTCCATGAGGTATAGTCACCAGCCACACACAAACCATACAGGTGCCATGCCCAATTCAATCAGACAGCTATATCTCAGGCCTGCCTCAGCCAATCATCACCAAACTTTAATATATCCTGTAGAATAGTAGTCCGGAAGGGCCCTCCAAATTTGGTGCCGATCGGTCAAACGGGGGCGCTACAACAACATAACATGTCTGTATAAACCTTGAAAATCAGTTCAACTTACATTTATCTCATTTCTGTTCTAGTGACATGTTACTGGTTAAAATATTTTGTACTGCCAGTTCTGTGAGTCATGCCAAATCAAGACATATGCAATGCCCAATGATAGTCATTTTCATTCCCTTGTGATGTTTAAAAACTTAATAAATAACATATTACTGTAACTTCTACAATGTTCAGCCCAAGTAGGTCATTCTGGTAGTACATCAATCAGGACATTGCCATTATGGATAATTCATAAAAATATCTTAACCTGTACGCTATGGCCACCAGCTACAACAAACCTGCACCATATCCATGCTCATTTCAATCAACCATCTAAAGCTCAGCTGTGCTTCAGCCAATCCTCATCAAATTTGACGGCCTAATGTAGTAAGGGACCTCAGACAGACCCTCCAATTTTGGTTCCAATCGGTCAAATGGGGGCGCTACAGCCACTGTCCATATATTTCTAAGACCCACCTTAGCAAATTCAGCTGAAATGTCCTTATTTCTCATAAAACCTTGAAAGAATTGTTACCTTTCCCTTCACCTGAGTCCATATTTCTTATTCACTTTCATTTTTCACCGATTTGCCTCATAGAACATTATCAGACTTAATTTACACATAAGAAGGCCTGAAAGTATTGAATACAATTTCTAAAATGGAGCGCTGACTCCACCTGCTGGCCACACTGTTTCCATGCCCATTTCATTAAAATAGCTATATCTCTGGCATGCTTCATCCAATCCTCACAAAATTTGACGCACATCTGTGTTACTAGACTTCAGAAAGACCTTCCAAGTTTGGTGGCAATCGGTCAAACGGGGGCACTACAGCCACTGTCCTAATATGTCTAAGACCAACCTTGGTTAATGCAGCTGAAATCTGCTTATCGTTTATTTAAAAATTAAAAAATTAATCACCTTTCCCTTCATCTAAGTCCATATTTTTAATCTGCTTATATTTTCCTGCCATTTGACTTTTACAAATCTTTCAAACTTCAATCTTTCTTCAGGCTGTGTACACTGCAGCAATTACAATTTTATAATAAATTGGCCAGCAGGTGGAGTCAGCGCTCCATTTCAATAATGCCTTCAATACTTTTAGCCTTTCTCCTGTCTAAATGTATAACCTAGAATATGATACAGCATGATATTACTGCTGTTACATGTCACAATACGCAACTCAGCACTTTGTTAAGAATATGCAACACAGCCTATGTTTACACAGGCAGTATAAAAAAGAAAACTCTGTAATATCTAGACTTACCAGACCAGGTATGAAGGTCCCTAAATCTACCAACTAGTCAGGCCATCTGACCCAAACCATGCATTCAGTCAGGCTAAGGCACTCCACCACAGGGTTCTACATTCTGTCCTACATTTGCTGACCTGTTAGACCGATACTAACTAATCTATATCCTGATTTCTACCTACTACTGAGACCATCTGACCAAAACAATGCATTCAGTCAGGTTCAGGCACTACACCACAGGGTTCTACATTCTGTCCTACATTTCCTGACCTGTTAGACCGACACTCAACAATCTACATCATGATTTCTACCTTCTACTCAAACCATCTGACCTAAACAAGTTCTGTTCTGTCTGACATCTGCTGACCTGTAGTTCTGTCTGACTTTTTAGTATCCTCCTCTACGGTTTGCCCTACATCTCCTGTCACATTAGAGCTACGCTAAATCTCCATCCTGTTATGGCAGTCTAATTGTTGCCCGGTCAATTAAGTACGACATGCCAAATCAAACAACATGTAGAACTTGCTTCTGCATCTTTGCGTTTTTGCATAATTCATATTGGTCTGAAAACAAGACATTTCGTTAACCTCCTAGGATTTTCACCAAACCTACACAAATCTGGTATCATTTAAATCAGGAGACAGTCATAATAAATAATTCATAAAAAAATCATAAACTTTCCATGAGGTATAGTCACCAGCCACACACAAACCATACAGGTGCCATGCCCAATTCAATCAGACAGCTATATCTCAGGCCTGCCTCAGCCAATCATCACCAAACTTTAATATATCCTGTAGAATAGTAGTCCGGAAGGGCCCTCCAAATTTGGTGCCGATCGGTCAAACGGGGGCGCTACAACAATATAACATGTCTGTATAAACCTTGAAAATCAGTTCAACTTACATTTATCTCATTTCTGTTCTAGTGACATATTACTGGTTAAAATATTTTGTACTGCCAGTTCTGTGAGTCATGCCAAATCAAGACATATGCAATGCCCAATGATAGTCATTTTCATTCCCTTGTGATGTTTAATAACTTAATAAATAACATATTACTGTAACTTCTACAATATCCAGCCCAAGTAGGTCATTCTGGTAGTACATCAATCAGGACATTGCCCTTATGGATAATTCATAAAAATATCTTGACCTGTATGCTATGGCCACCAGCTACAACAAACCTGCACCATATCCATGCTCATTTCAATCAACCATCTGAATCTCAGCCGTGCTTCAGCCAATCCTCATCAAATTTGACGGCCTAATGTAGTAAGGGACCTCAGACAGACCCTCCAATATTGGTGCCAATCGGTCAAACAGGGGCGCTACAGCCACTGTCCATATATGTCTAAGACCCACCTTAGCAAATTCAGCTGAAATGTCCTTATTTCTCATAAAACCTTGAAAGAATTGTTACCTTTCCCTTCACCTGAGTCCATATTTTTTATTCACTTTCATTTTTCACCAATTTGCCTCATAGAACATTATCAGACTTAATTTACACATAAGAAGGCCTGAAAGTATTGAATACAATTTCTAAAATGGAGCGCTGACTCCACCTGCTGGCCACACTGTTTCCATGCCTATTTCATTCAAATAGCTATATCTCTGGCATGCTTCATCCAATCCTCACAAAATTTGATGCACGGCTGTGTTACTAGACTGCCTCAGCCAAGCTGCAAAAGACCTTCCAAGTTTGGTGGCAATCAGTCAAACGGGGGCACTACAGCCACTGTCATAATATGTCTAAGACCAACCTTGGTTAATGCAGCTGAAATCTGCTTATTGTTTATTTAAAAATTAAAATATTAATCACCTTAACCTTCATCTAAGTCCATATTTTTAATCTGCTTATATTCTCCTGCCATTTGACTTTTACAAATCTTTCAAACTTTAATCTTTCTTCAGGCTGTGTACACTACAGCAATTACAATTTTATAATAAATTGGCCAGCAGGTGGAGTCAGCGCTCCATTTCAATAATGCCTTCAATACTTTTAGCCTTTCTCCTGTCTAAATATACATCCTAGAATAGCATACAGCATGATATTACTGCTGTTACATGTCACACTCCCGCAACTCAGCACTTTGTTAAGAATATGCAACACAGCCTATGTTTACACAGGCAGTATAAAAAAGCAACTATGTAATATCTACACTTACCAGACCAGGTATGAAGGTCCCTAAATCTACCAACTAGTCAGGCCATCTGACCCAAAACATGTATTAAGTCAGGCTAAGGCACTCCACCACAGGGTTCTACATTCTGTCCTGCATTTGCTGACCTGTTAGACCGATACTAACTAGTCTATATCCTGATTTCTACCTACTACTCAGACTATCTCACCAAAACATTACATTCAGTCAGGTTCAGGCACTACACCACAGGGTCCTACATTCTGTCCTACATTTCCTGACCTGTTAGACGGACACTCAACAATCTCCATCCTGATTTCTACCTTCTACTCAAACCATCTGTTGTCCTACCTGTCCTACCTGTCCTACTTGTCATACCCTTTGGACCCTTCAGTAACTGCCTGCAGTTTCTAGTTATTAAGGGTCCAAAGGACGAAGTCCTTATGGACCATTATTGTTTTTCTTAGGATTATTATTATTAAGGGTCCAAAGGACGAAGTCCTTATGGACCATTATTGTTTTTCTTAGGATTATTATTATTATTATTATTATTATTATTATTTTTCTGCCCTAAAACTGAATGCCCAGCCTAAACCGTAAGTCCTAGGCTTACCAAATTTGGTAGGATGATTGGAATTCCTACCCACTACTCAGCGTGTCCGACGCGTCCGACTCAGCCAGAGGGGGGCGCTGTAGCGCCCCCCAACACGTTTTGGACGATATCTCCTGTCCAGTTTGTCCTACCTTCGAAATTCTTTTTTCTCCTGATACAGACAGCCATGCCCTACCAAAAAGTCAATGGGACCATGAAGCTCCGCCTACTTAGATTTTTTGCTAATTTGCATAATTTGCAAATCCTACTTTTTCCTTCAAGTCCTGGCTTGTCCTACCAAATCAGACAAATGAGGTGTCAGACGAATCAGAATTCTCAGCTGATCAAGAATCATTAAGAAAATTCAGACATTTTTATATCCTACGGCCATTAGCCACGCCCAAACAATGTCCAAATTTGGCCCGTTTTGGTCTGACGGCTATAACTTGGCCGTGCCTTGGCCTACCTTGACCAAATTTGAAATGCTACCTCCCTACACCATTCTGGGGACACGGTCCGAGGCGGGCCGCATTTCGCCCATAGGGGGCGCTACAACTAAAAACTGGCAATATCTCCTGACTGCCTTGGCCAATCTGACTGAAATTTGGTAGATATGTGCTTGGACCCAGCCTGAGGTCAGCCACATACAATGGCAGTCATTAGTCCTTAGAACGTGGCCGCCATCGGCCAATCAAGATCAAGCAGCCATTTGACAGTCTTATCAATGACCAATCTAGACCAAATTTTGGTGGTATATTTGTCCTCCGACCCCCAGCCCAACATGCAAAGGACACCTCACTCGGCCACATGGGGGCGCTACAGTGACAACTTTTGCGTTTCTGCCTATTTCTCGAGAACGGTGAAGCCTACAATCGACATTTATTGCCAGGTCAATTCAGTACGACATGCCAAATCAAACAACATGTAGAACTTGCTTATGCATCTTTGCGTTTTTGCATAATTGTTATTGTTCTGAAAACAAGACATTTCATTAACCTCCTAGGATTTTCACCAAACCTACCCAAATCTGATATCATTTAAATCAGGAGACAGTCATAATAAATAATTCATAAAAAAATCATAAACTTTCCATGAGGTATAGTCACCAGCCACACACAAACCATACAGGTGCCATGCCCAATTCAATCAGACAGCTATATCTCAGGCCTGCCTCAGCCAATCATCACCAAACTTTAATATATCCTGTAGAATAGTAGTCCGGAAGGGCCCTCCAAATTTGGTGCCGATCAATCAAACGGGGGCGCTACAACAATATAACATGCCTGTATAAACCTTGAAAATCAGTTCAACTTACATTTATCTCATTTCTGTTCTAGTGACATATTACTGGTTAAAATATTTTGTACTGCCAGTTCTGTGAGTCATGCCAAATCAAGACACATGCAATGCCGAATGATAGTAATTTTCATTCCCTTGTGATGTTTAAAAACTTAATAAATAACATATTACTGTAACTTCTACAATGTCCAGCCCAAGTAGGTCATTCTGGTAGTACATCAATCAGGACATTGCCCTTATGGATAATTCATAAAAATATTTTGACGTGTATGCTATGGCCACCAGCTACAACAAACCTGCACCATATCCATGCTGATTTCAATCAACCATCTAAATCTCAGCCGTGCTTCAGCCAATCCTCATCAAATTTGACGGCCTAATGTAGTAAGGGACCTCAGACAGACCCTCCAATTTTGGTGCCAATCGGTCAAACGGGGGCGCTACAGCCACTGTCCATATATGTCTAAGACCCACCTTAGCAAATTGAGCTGAAATGTCCTTATTTCTCATAAAACCTTGAAATAATTGGTACCTTTCCCTTCACCTCAGTCCATATTTTTTTATTAACTTTCATTTTTCACCGATTTAACTCATACATCATTATCAGACTTAATTTACACATAATAAGGCCTGAAAGTATTCAATACAATTTCTAAAATGGAGCGCTGACTCCACCTGCTGGCCACACTATTTCCATGCCCATTTCATTCAAATAGCTATATCTCTGGCATGCTTCATCCAATCCTCACAAAATTTGACGCACATCTGTGTTACTAGACTTCAGAAAGACCTTCCAAGTTTGGTGGCAATCGGTCAAACGGGGGCACTACAGCCACTGTCATAATATGTCTAAGACCACCCTTGGTTAATGCAGCTGAAATCTGCTTATTGTTTATTTAAAAATTAAAATATTAATCACCTTTCCCTTCATCTAAGTCCATATATTTAATCTGCTTATATTTTCCTGCCATTTGACTTTTACAAATCTTTCAAACTTCAATCTTTCTTCAGGCTGTGTACACTGCAGCAATTACAATTTTATAATAAATTGGCCAGCAGGTGGAGTCAGCGCTCCATTTCAATAATGCCTTCAATACTTTTAGCCTTTCTCCTGTCTAAATGTATAACCTAGAATATGATGCAGCATGATATTCCTGCTGGTACATGTCACACTATGCAACTCAGCACTTTGTTAAGAATATGCAACACAGCCTGTTTACACAGGCAGTATAAAAAAGCAACTCTGTAATATCTAGACTTACCAGACCAGGTATGAAGGTCCCTAAATCTACCAACTAGTCAGGCCATCTGACCAAAACCATGCATTCAGTCAGGCTAAGGCACTCCACCACAGGGTTCTACATTCTGTCCTACATTTGCTGACCTGTTAGTCTGATACTAACTAATCTATATCATGATTTCTACCTACTACTCAGACCATCTGACCAAAACAATGCATTCGGTCAGGTTCAGGCACTACACCACAGGGTTCTACATTATGTCCTACATTTCCTGACCTGTTAGACCGACACTAAACAATCTGCATCCTGATTTCTACCTTCTACTAAAACCATCTGACCTAAACAAGTTCTGTTCTGTCTGACATCTGCTGACCTGTAGTTCTGTCTGACTTGTTAGTACCCTCCTCTACGGTTTGCCCTACATCTCCTGTCGCATTAGAGCTACGCTAAATCTTCATTCTGTTATGGCAGTCTAATTTTGTCTGACTTTCTACTACCCTGGCCGCTGGTTCTCTGCCGTTATTCCTCTACTGTCCTACCAGTCCGATCGTCCTACGCTTTGGACCCTTTCGTAACTGCTTGCAGTTTCTAGTTATTATTATTATTCCCTAAAACTGAATGCCCAGCCTAAACCGTAAGTCCTACGCTGACCAAATTTGGTAGGATGATTGGAATTCCTACCCACTACTCAGGTTGTCCGACCCGTCCGACTCAGCCAATGGGGGGCGCCGTAGCGCCCTCCAACACGTTTCGGTCGATATATCCTGTCCTGTTTGTCCTACAACCGAAATTCTTTTTTCTGCTGATAGAGACAGCCATGCCCTACCAAAAATTCATTGGGACCATGAAGCTCCGCCTACTTAGATTTTTTGCTAATTTGCATAATTTCCAAATCCTACTTTTTCCTTACAGTCCTAGCTTGTCCTACCAAATCAGACAAATGAGGTGTCAAACGAATCAGAACTCTGAGATGTTCAAGAATCATCCACAAATTTCAGACATTTCTATGTCCTACGGCCATTAGCCAAGCCCAAACAATATCCAAATTTTACTCGTTGTGGTCTGACTGCTATAAATTGCCTGTGCCTTGGCCTACCTTGATCAAATTTGAAATCTTACCTCCCTACACCATTCTGGGGACACGGTCCAAGGCGGGCCGCATTTCGTCCATAGGGGGCGCTACAACTAAAAACTGCCAATATCTTCTGACTGCCTTGGCCAATCCAACTGAAATTTGGAAGGTATGTACTAGGACGCAGCCTGAGGTCAGTCATGTACAATGGCAGTCATGAGTCCTGAAACAGTGGCCGCCATCGGCCAATCAAAATCAAGCAGCAATTTGACTGGCTAAATGATGACCAATCTAAATCAAATTTAGCTGGTACATTTCTCCTCTGACCCTCAGCCTACCCTGTAAACAGTGGCTACGGCCACTGTTTATATATTACTAAGACCAACCTAGGCCAATTCAGCTCAAATGAGTTACCAGATCAGGTAGGAAGGTGTCTACCGATCTCACCCATTTTAACCACAGCAACGGGTGGCTCAGTGGGCTAAACTTGTATGCTTGTAATCAGAGGGTCGCAGGTTCGAACCCAGCTTAGGTGGGTCCTCGAGCTAGGCAGCCCGATGTGCACAGCATACGCTCCGTGAAGTGAGCTTGGGAGACGTGAAGGCGTTTTCCCCACGATGATCAATGAAGCTTATATTATTGTTAATTTTGACGTGCTCAGGCACTACTCCAGAGGGTTGAACAATAATTATTTTTCTTCCCTAAAACTGAATGCCCAGCCTAAACCGTAAGTCCTAGACTGACCAAATTTGGCAACAAGATTCCTATTACTACCCACTACTCAGTCCCACTGACCCGTCCCAGTCAGTCAGATGGGGGCGCTACAGCACCCCGATTTGCATTTCTGCCTATATCTCCAGACCTGTCAAGCCTACAGTTGAAATTTATTGCCAGTCCAATTCACTATGTCCTGACGAATCAAACTGCATATAGATCTTGGTTCTACATCTTTGCCTTCTTGCATGATTTACAGATGTTTTGAAAACAGGTTTTTTTGTTAACCTCCTAGGATTTTCGCCTAACATCCATAAATCTGGTGTCATTCAAATCAGGAGACAGTCCTTTTAAAGATTTACAGAAAAATCTTAAACTTTCGGTAAGATACAGCCACCAGCCACACCCTGACTGTACTGATGTCTTGCCCATTTCAATCAGCCAGCTATATCTCAGGGATGCTTCAGCCAATCATTACAAAATTTGGCTCACTGATGTAGGACTGAACCACAGAGAGACCCTCCAAACTTCGTGTCAATCGGTCAATCAGGAGCGCTACGCCACTGTCTATATACATCTAAGACCCACCTAGGCTCATTGAGGTACAATGAGTTTCCAGATCAGGTAGGAAGGTGTCCAGCGATCTCTCCAGTTTTACCAACAGCAGCGGGTGGCTCAGTGGGCTAAACTTGTATGCTTGTAATCAGAGGGTCGCAGGTTCGAACCCAGCTTAGGTGGGTCCTCGAGCTAGGCAGCCCGATGTGCACAGCATACCCTCCGTGAAGTGAGCTGGGGATACGTAAAGGCGTTTTCCCCACGATGATCAATGAAGCTTATATTATTGTTAATTTAGACGTGCTCAGGCACTACTTCAGAGGGTTGAACAATAATTATTTTTCTTCCCTAAAACTGAATGCCCAGTGTAAACTGTAAGTCCTAGACTGACCAAATTTGGCAACAAGATTCCTATTACTACCCACTACTCAGTCCCACTGACCCGTCCCAGTCAGTCAGATGGGGGCGCTACAGCACCCCGATTTGCATTTCTGCCTATATCTCCAGACCTGTCAAGCCTACAGTTAAAATTCATTGCCAGTCCAATTCACTATGTCATGACGAATTTCAACTGCATATAGAACTTGGTTCTACATCTTTGCCTTTTTGCATGATTTATAGTTGTTTTAAAATAGGTTATTTTGTTAACCTCGTAGGATTTTTGCCCAACATACATAAATCTGTTGTCATTCAAACCAGGAGACAGTCCTTTTAAAGATTTACAGAAAAAACTTAAACTTTCAGTAAGATACAGCCACCAGCCACACCCTGACTGTGCTGTTGTCTTGCCCATTTCAATCAGACAGCTATATCTCAGGGATGCTTCAGCCAATCATTACAAAATTTGGCTCCCTGATGTAGGACTGTACCCCAGAGAGACCCTCCAAATTTCGTGTCGATCGGTCAATTGGGAGCGCTACGCCACTGTTTATATACATCTAAGACCCACCTAGGCTCATTGAGGTAAAATGAGTTACCAGATCAGGTAGGAAGTTGTCTACCGATCTCACCTGTTTTAACAACAGCAACGGGTGGCTCAGTGGGCTAAACTTGTATGCTTGTAATCAGAGGGTCGCAGGCTCGAACCCAGCTTCGGTGGGTACTCGAGCAAGGCAGCCCGATGTGCACAGCATACCCTCCGTGAAGTGAGCTGGGGAGACGTGAAGGCGTTTTCCCCGCGAGGATCAATGAAGCTTCTATTATTGTTAATTTAGACGTGCTCAGGCACTACTTCAGAGGGTTGAACGATAATTATTTTTCTTCCCTAAAACTGAATGCCCAGCGTAAACCGTAAGACCTAGACTGACCAAATTTGGCAACAAGATTCCTAATCCTACCCACTACTCAGTCCCACTGACCCATCCCAGTCAGTCAGATGGGGGCGCTACAGCACCCCGATTTGCATTTATGCCTATATCTACAGACCTGTCAAGCCTACAGTTAAAATTCATTGCCAGTCCAATTCACTATGTCATGACGAATTTCAACTGCATATAGAACTTGGTTCTACATCTTTGCCTTTTTGCATGATTTATAGTTGTTTTAAAATAGGTTTTTTTGTTAACCTCCTACGATTTTCGCGCAACATACATAAATCTGGTGTCATTCAAACCAGGAGACAGTCCTTTTAAAGATTTAGAGAAAAAACTGTTCTGTCCTACATCTCCTATCCTGTTATGGCAGTCTAATTCTGTCTCACTTTCTACTACCCTGGCCGCCGGTTCTCTGCCCTTATTCCTCTACTGTCCTACCAGTCTAATCATCCTTTGCTTTGGACCCTTTCGTAACTGCTTGCAGTTTCTAGTTATTAAGGGTCCAAAGGACGAAGTCCTTATGGACCATTATTGTTTTTCTTAGGATTATTATTATTATTATTATTATTATTATTATTTTTCTGCCCTAAAACTGAATGCCCAGCCTAAACCGTAAGTCCTAGGCCTACCAAATTTGGTACGATGATTGGAATTCCTACCCACTACTCAGGTTTTCTGACCCGTCCGAATCAGCCAGAGGGGGGCGCCGTAGCGCCCCATAACACGTTTTGGACGATATCTCCTGTCCTGTTTGTCCTACCTTCAAAATTCTTTTTTCTCCTGATACAGACAGCCATGCCCTACCAAAAAGTCAATGGGACCATGAAGCTCCGCCTACTTAGATTTTTTGCTAATTTGCATAATCTGCAAATCATACTTTTTTCTTAAAGTCCTGGCTTGTCCTACCAAATCAGACAAATGAGGTGTCAGACGAATCAGAATTTTCAGCTGATCAAGAATCATCAACAAAATCCAGACATTTTTATATCCTATGGCCATTAGCCACACCCAAACAATGTCCAAATTTGGCCAATTTTGGTCTGATGGCTATAACTTGGCCGTGCCTTGGCCTACCTTGACCAAATTTGAAATGCTTCCTCCCTACACCATTCTGGGGACACGGTCCGAAGCGGGCCGCATTTCGTCAATAGGGGGCGCTACAACTAAAAACTGGCAATATCTCCTGACTGCCTTTGCCAATCTAACTGAAATTTGGCAGATATGTACTAGCACCCAGCCTGTGGTCAGTCACATACAATGACAGTCATCATTCCTTAAATAGTGGCCGCCATCGGCCAATCAAAATCAAGCAGGCATTTGACAGGCTTATAAATGACCAATCTATACCAAATTTTTGTGGTATATTTGTCCTCTGACCCGCAGCCCACCATGCAAAGGACACCTCACTCGGCCAGATGCGGGCGCTACAGTGACAACTTTTGCATTTCTGCCTATTTCTCGAAAAGGGTGAAGTCTACAATCGACATTTATTGCCAGGTCAATTCAGTACGACATGCCAAATCAAACAACATGTAGAACTTGCTTCTGCATCTTTGCGTTTTTGCATAATTCATATTGGTCTGAAAACAAGACATTTCGTTAACCTCCTAGGATTTTCACCAAACCTACACAAATCTGGTATCATTTAAATCAGGAGACAGTCATAATAAATAATTCATAAAAAAATCATAAACTTTGCATGAGGTATAGTCACCAGCCACACACAAACCATACAGGTGCCATGCCCAATTCAATCCGACAGCTATATCTCAGGCATGCTACAGCCAATCATTACCAAATTTCTCTCACTAATGTAGTGCTATACCACCGAGCGACCCTCCAAATTTTGTGTCGATCAGTCAAACGGGAGCGCTACGGCCACTGTTTATATCTTACTAAGACCAACCTAGGCCAATTCAGCTATACTGAGTTACCAGATCAGTTATGAAAGTGCCTACTGATCTCACTGATCTTACCATCAGAAGCGGGTGGCTCAGTGGGCTAAACCTGTGTGCTTGTAATCAGAGGGTCACCGGTTCGAACCCAGCTTCAGTTGGTACTTGAGCTAGGCAGCCCGATGTGCACAGCATGTTCTCTGTAAAGCAAGCTGGGGAGACATATAGGCATTTTCCCCATGATGGTCAATGAAGCTTCTGTTTTTGTTATTAACCCAGCCATTCAGACGGGCTTAGGCACTCCTCCGGCGGGTTCGATTATAATTATTTTTCTTCCCTAAAACTGAATGCCCAGCCTAAACCGTAAGTCCTAGGCCGTCCAAATTTGGCAGTAAGATTCCTATTGCTATCCACTACTGAGCCTCTCTGACCTATCCCAGTCAGTCAGAGGGGGGCACCGTTGCACCCCACAACACGTTTTGGTCGATATCTCCTGTCCTACTTGTCCTACACTTAAATTTTATTGGCAGTCAAATTTACTATCTTGTACCAAATCCAGGAACATATATAGTCATATCGCATTAGACCTATGCCAAAATTTCCATCATTTTATGGCTGACTAATTCTGTCTGACTTTCTACTACCATGGCCGCCAGATCTCTGCCCTTATTCCTCTACTGTCCTACCAGTCCGATTGTCCTACGCTTTGGACCCTTTAGTAACTGCTTGCAGTTTCTAGTTATTATTATTATTATTATTTTTCTGCCCTAAAACTGAATGCCCAGCCTAAACCGTAAGTCCTAGGCTTACCAAATTTGGTAGGATGATTGGAATTCCTACCCACTACTCAGCGTGTCCGACGCGTCCGACTCAGCCAGAGGGGGGCGCTGTAGCGCCCCCCAACACGTTTTGGACGATATCTCCTGTCCAGTTTGTCCTACCTTCGAAATTCTTTTTTCTCCTGATACAGACAGCCATGCCCTACCAAAAAGTCAATGGGACCATGAAGCTCCGCCTACTTAGATTTTTTGCTAATTTGCATAATTTGCAAATCCTACTTTTTCCTTCAAGTCCTGGCTTGTCCTACCAAATCAGACAAATGAGGTGTCAGACGAATCAGAATTCTCAGCTGATCAAGAATCATTAAGAAAATTCAGACATTTTTATATCCTACGGCCATTAGCCACGCCCAAACAATGTCCAAATTTGGCCCGTTTTGGTCTGACGGCTATAACTTGGCCGTGCCTTGGCCTACCTTGACCAAATTTGAAATGCTACCTCCCTACACCATTCTGGGGACACGGTCCGAGGCGGGCCGCATTTCGCCCATAGGGGGCGCTACAACTAAAAACTGGCAATATCTCCTGACTGCCTTGGCCAATCTGACTGAAATTTGGTAGATATGTGCTTGGACCCAGCCTGAGGTCAGCCACATACAATGGCAGTCATTAGTCCTTAGAACGTGGCCGCCATCGGCCAATCAAGATCAAGCAGCCATTTGACAGTCTTATCAATGACCAATCTAGACCAAATTTTGGTGGTATATTTGTCCTCCGACCCCCAGCCCAACATGCAAAGGACACCTCACTCGGCCACATGGGGGCGCTACAGTGACAACTTTTGCGTTTCTGCCTATTTCTCGAGAACGGTGAAGCCTACAATCGACATTTATTGCCAGGTCAATTCAGTACGACATGCCAAATCAAACAACATGTAGAACTTGCTTATGCATCTTTGCGTTTTTGCATAATTGTTATTGTTCTGAAAACAAGACATTTCATTAACCTCCTAGGATTTTCACCAAACCTACCCAAATCTGATATCATTTAAATCAGGAGACAGTCATAATAAATAATTCATAAAAAAATCATAAACTTTCCATGAGGTATAGTCACCAGCCACACACAAACCATACAGGTGCCATGCCCAATTCAATCAGACAGCTATATCTCAGGCCTGCCTCAGCCAATCATCACCAAACTTTAATATATCCTGTAGAATAGTAGTCCGGAAGGGCCCTCCAAATTTGGTGCCGATCAATCAAACGGGGGCGCTACAACAATATAACATGCCTGTATAAACCTTGAAAATCAGTTCAACTTACATTTATCTCATTTCTGTTCTAGTGACATATTACTGGTTAAAATATTTTGTACTGCCAGTTCTGTGAGTCATGCCAAATCAAGACACATGCAATGCCGAATGATAGTAATTTTCATTCCCTTGTGATGTTTAAAAACTTAATAAATAACATATTACTGTAACTTCTACAATGTCCAGCCCAAGTAGGTCATTCTGGTAGTACATCAATCAGGACATTGCCCTTATGGATAATTCATAAAAATATTTTGACGTGTATGCTATGGCCACCAGCTACAACAAACCTGCACCATATCCATGCTGATTTCAATCAACCATCTAAATCTCAGCCGTGCTTCAGCCAATCCTCATCAAATTTGACGGCCTAATGTAGTAAGGGACCTCAGACAGACCCTCCAATTTTGGTGCCAATCGGTCAAACGGGGGCGCTACAGCCACTGTCCATATATGTCTAAGACCCACCTTAGCAAATTGAGCTGAAATGTCCTTATTTCTCATAAAACCTTGAAATAATTGGTACCTTTCCCTTCACCTCAGTCCATATTTTTTTATTAACTTTCATTTTTCACCGATTTAACTCATACATCATTATCAGACTTAATTTACACATAATAAGGCCTGAAAGTATTCAATACAATTTCTAAAATGGAGCGCTGACTCCACCTGCTGGCCACACTATTTCCATGCCCATTTCATTCAAATAGCTATATCTCTGGCATGCTTCATCCAATCCTCACAAAATTTGACGCACATCTGTGTTACTAGACTTCAGAAAGACCTTCCAAGTTTGGTGGCAATCGGTCAAACGGGGGCACTACAGCCACTGTCATAATATGTCTAAGACCACCCTTGGTTAATGCAGCTGAAATCTGCTTATTGTTTATTTAAAAATTAAAATATTAATCACCTTTCCCTTCATCTAAGTCCATATATTTAATCTGCTTATATTTTCCTGCCATTTGACTTTTACAAATCTTTCAAACTTCAATCTTTCTTCAGGCTGTGTACACTGCAGCAATTACAATTTTATAATAAATTGGCCAGCAGGTGGAGTCAGCGCTCCATTTCAATAATGCCTTCAATACTTTTAGCCTTTCTCCTGTCTAAATGTATAACCTAGAATATGATGCAGCATGATATTCCTGCTGGTACATGTCACACTATGCAACTCAGCACTTTGTTAAGAATATGCAACACAGCCTGTTTACACAGGCAGTATAAAAAAGCAACTCTGTAATATCTAGACTTACCAGACCAGGTATGAAGGTCCCTAAATCTACCAACTAGTCAGGCCATCTGACCAAAACCATGCATTCAGTCAGGCTAAGGCACTCCACCACAGGGTTCTACATTCTGTCCTACATTTGCTGACCTGTTAGTCTGATACTAACTAATCTATATCATGATTTCTACCTACTACTCAGACCATCTGACCAAAACAATGCATTCGGTCAGGTTCAGGCACTACACCACAGGGTTCTACATTATGTCCTACATTTCCTGACCTGTTAGACCGACACTAAACAATCTGCATCCTGATTTCTACCTTCTACTAAAACCATCTGACCTAAACAAGTTCTGTTCTGTCTGACATCTGCTGACCTGTAGTTCTGTCTGACTTGTTAGTACCCTCCTCTACGGTTTGCCCTACATCTCCTGTCGCATTAGAGCTACGCTAAATCTTCATTCTGTTATGGCAGTCTAATTTTGTCTGACTTTCTACTACCCTGGCCGCTGGTTCTCTGCCGTTATTCCTCTACTGTCCTACCAGTCCGATCGTCCTACGCTTTGGACCCTTTCGTAACTGCTTGCAGTTTCTAGTTATTATTATTTTTCTGCCCTAAAACTGAATGTACAGCCTAAACTGTAAGAGCTAGACCAACCAAACTTGGTCAGATGATGTCAATTCCTACCCACTACTCAGGTTGTCCTACCCAGTCCTGCCAGCCAGATGGGGGCGCCTTAGCGCCCCCCAACACGTTTCGGTCGATATCTCCTGTCCTGTTAGACCTACAATCGAAATTCTTTGTTCTACATATACAGACAGCAAAGCCCTACCAACTTGCCATTTGGACTATGAAGCTCCGCCTACTTAGATTTTTTGCTAATTTGCATAATTTGCCAATCCTACTTTTTCCTTAAAGTCCTGGCTTGTCCTACCAAATCAGACAAATGAGGTGTCAGACGAATCAGAATTCTCTGCTGATCAAGAATTATCCACAAAATTCAGACATTTTTATATCCTACGGCCATTAGCCACGCCCAAACAATGTCCAAATTTGGCCCGTTTTGGTCTGACGGCTATAACTTGGCCGTGCCTTGGCCTACCTTGACCAAATTTGAAATGCTACCTCCCTACACCATTCTGGGGACACGGTCCGAGGCGGGCCGCATTTCGTCAATAGGGGGCGCTACAACTAAAAACTGGCAATATCTCCTGACTGCCTTTGCCAATCTAACTGAAATTTGGTAGATATGTACTAGGAAGCAGCCTGTGGTCAGTCACCTACAATGGCAGTAATTATTCCTTAAAGAGTGGCCGCCATCAGCCAATCAAAATCAAGCAGGCATTTCACAGGCTTCTCAATGACCAATCTAAATCAAATTTGGGTGATACATTTGTGCTCTGACCCTCTGCCTAAACTGTAAAGGACACCTCACTCGGCCAGATGGGGGCGCAACAGTGACAACTTTTGCATTTCTGCCTATTTCTCGAGAACGGTGAAGCCTACAATCGACATTTCTTGCCAGGTCAATTCAGTACGACATGCCAAATCAAACAACATGTAGAACTTGCTTCTGCATCTTTGCGTTTTTGCATAATTCATATTGGTCTGAAAACAAGACATTTCGTTAACCTCCTAGGATTTTCACCAAACCTACACAAATCTGGTATCATTTAAATCAGGAGACAGTCATAATAAATAATTCATAAAAAAATCATAAACTTTCCATGAGGTATAGTCACCAGCCACACACAAACCATACAGGTGCCATGCCCAATTCAATCAGACAGCTATATCTCAGGCCTGCCTCAGCCAATCATCACCAAACTTTAATATATCCTGTAGAATAGTAGTCCGGAAGGGCCCTCCAAATTTGGTGCCGATCGGTCAAACGGGGGCGCTACAACAACATAACATGTCTGTATAAACCTTGAAAATCAGTTCAACTTACATTTATCTCATTTCTGTTCTAGTGACATGTTACTGGTTAAAATATTTTGTACTGCCAGTTCTGTGAGTCATGCCAAATCAAGACATATGCAATGCCCAATGATAGTCATTTTCATTCCCTTGTGATGTTTAAAAACTTAATAAATAACATATTACTGTAACTTCTACAATGTTCAGCCCAAGTAGGTCATTCTGGTAGTACATCAATCAGGACATTGCCATTATGGATAATTCATAAAAATATCTTAACCTGTACGCTATGGCCACCAGCTACAACAAACCTGCACCATATCCATGCTCATTTCAATCAACCATCTAAAGCTCAGCTGTGCTTCAGCCAATCCTCATCAAATTTGACGGCCTAATGTAGTAAGGGACCTCAGACAGACCCTCCAATTTTGGTTCCAATCGGTCAAATGGGGGCGCTACAGCCACTGTCCATATATTTCTAAGACCCACCTTAGCAAATTCAGCTGAAATGTCCTTATTTCTCATAAAACCTTGAAAGAATTGTTACCTTTCCCTTCACCTGAGTCCATATTTCTTATTCACTTTCATTTTTCACCGATTTGCCTCATAGAACATTATCAGACTTAATTTACACATAAGAAGGCCTGAAAGTATTGAATACAATTTCTAAAATGGAGCGCTGACTCCACCTGCTGGCCACACTGTTTCCATGCCCATTTTATTAAAATAGCTATATCTCTGGCATGCTTCATCCAATCCTCACAAAATTTGACGCACATCTGTGTTACTAGACTTCAGAAAGACCTTCCAAGTTTGGTGGCAATCGGTCAAACGGGGGCACTACAGCCACTGTCCTAATATGTCTAAGACCAACCTTGGTTAATGCAGCTGAAATCTGCTTATCGTTTATTTAAAAATTAAAAAATTAATCACCTTTCCCTTCATCTAAGTCCATATTTTTAATCTGCTTATATTTTCCTGCCATTTGACTTTTACAAATCTTTCAAACTTCAATCTTTCTTCAGGCTGTGTACACTGCAGCAATTACAATTTTATAATAAATTGGCCAGCAGGTGGAGTCAGCGCTCCATTTCAATAATGCCTTCAATACTTTTAGCCTTTCTCCTGTCTAAATGTATAACCTAGAATATGATACAGCATGATATTACTGCTGTTACATGTCACAATACGCAACTCAGCACTTTGTTAAGAATATGCAACACAGCCTATGTTTACACAGGCAGTATAAAAAAGAAAACTCTGTAATATCTAGACTTACCAGACCAGGTATGAAGGTCCCTAAATCTACCAACTAGTCAGGCCATCTGACCCAAACCATGCATTCAGTCAGGCTAAGGCACTCCACCACAGGGTTCTACATTCTGTCCTACATTTGCTGACCTGTTAGACCGATACTAACTAATCTATATCCTGATTTCTACCTACTACTGAGACCATCTGACCAAAACAATGCATTCAGTCAGGTTCAGGCACTACACCACAGGGTTCTACATTCTGTCCTACATTTCCTGACCTGTTAGACCGACACTCAACAATCTACATCATGATTTCTACCTTCTACTCAAACCATCTGACCTAAACAAGTTCTGTTCTGTCTGACATCTGCTGACCTGTAGTTCTGTCTGACTTTTTAGTATCCTCCTCTACGGTTTGCCCTACATCTCCTGTCACATTAGAGCTACGCTAAATCTCCATCCTGTTATGGCAGTCTAATTGTTGCCCGGTCAATTAAGTACGACATGCCAAATCAAACAACATGTAGAACTTGCTTCTGCATCTTTGCGTTTTTGCATAATTCATATTGGTCTGAAAACAAGACATTTCGTTAACCTCCTAGGATTTTCACCAAACCTACACAAATCTGGTATCATTTAAATCAGGAGACAGTCATAATAAATAATTCATAAAAAAATCATAAACTTTCCATGAGGTATAGTCACCAGCCACACACAAACCATACAGGTGCCATGCCCAATTCAATCAGACAGCTATATCTCAGGCCTGCCTCAGCCAATCATCACCAAACTTTAATATATCCTGTAGAATAGTAGTCCGGAAGGGCCCTCCAAATTTGGTGCCGATCGGTCAAACGGGGGCGCTACAACAATATAACATGTCTGTATAAACCTTGAAAATCAGTTCAACTTACATTTATCTCATTTCTGTTCTAGTGACATATTACTGGTTAAAATATTTTGTACTGCCAGTTCTGTGAGTCATGCCAAATCAAGACATATGCAATGCCCAATGATAGTCATTTTCATTCCCTTGTGATGTTTAATAACTTAATAAATAACATATTACTGTAACTTCTACAATATCCAGCCCAAGTAGGTCATTCTGGTAGTACATCAATCAGGACATTGCCCTTATGGATAATTCATAAAAATATCTTGACCTGTATGCTATGGCCACCAGCTACAACAAACCTGCACCATATCCATGCTCATTTCAATCAACCATCTAAATCTCAGCCGTGCTTCAGCCAATCCTCATCAAATTTGACGGCCTAATGTAGTAAGGGACCTCAGACAGACCCTCCAATATTGGTGCCAATCGGTCAAACAGGGGCGCTACAGCCACTGTCCATATATGTCTAAGACCCACCTTAGCAAATTCAGCTGAAATGTCCTTATTTCTCATAAAACCTTGAAAGAATTGTTACCTTTCCCTTCACCTGAGTCCATATTTTTTATTCACTTTCATTTTTCACCAATTTGCCTCATAGAACATTATCAGACTTAATTTACACATAAGAAGGCCTGAAAGTATTGAATACAATTTCTAAAATGGAGCGCTGACTCCACCTGCTGGCCACACTGTTTCCATGCCTATTTCATTCAAATAGCTATATCTCTGGCATGCTTCATCCAATCCTCACAAAATTTGATGCACGGCTGTGTTACTAGACTGCCTCAGCCAAGCTGCAAAAGACCTTCCAAGTTTGGTGGCAATCAGTCAAACGGGG
Organism: Paramormyrops kingsleyae; assembly: GCF_048594095.1. Lineage (NCBI taxonomy): Eukaryota > Metazoa > Chordata > Actinopteri > Osteoglossiformes > Mormyridae > Paramormyrops > Paramormyrops kingsleyae. Next base: position 10,050,185 of record NC_132800.1, read on the forward strand.
GCACTACAGCCACTGTCATAATATGTCTAAGACCAACCTTGGTTAATGCAGCTGAAATCTGCTTATTGTTTATTTAAAAATTAAAATATTAATCACCTTTCCCTTCATCTAAGTCCATATTTTTAATCTGCTTATATTCTCCTGCCATTTGACTTTTACAAATCTTTCAAACTTTAATCTTTCTTCAGGCTGTGTACACTACAGCAATTACAATTTTATAATAAATTGGCCAGCAGGTGGAGTCAGCGCTCCATTTCAATAATGCCTTCAATACTTTTAGCCTTTCTCCTGTCTAAATATACATCCTAGAATAGCATACAGCATGATATTACTGCTGTTACATGTCACACTCCCGCAACTCAGCACTTTGTTAAGAATATGCAACACAGCCTATGTTTACACAGGCAGTATAAAAAAGCAACTATGTAATATCTACACTTACCAGACCAGGTATGAAGGTCCCTAAATCTACCAACTAGTCAGGCCATCTGACCCAAAACATGTATTAAGTCAGGCTAAGGCACTCCACCACAGGGTTCTACATTCTGTCCTGCATTTGCTGACCTGTTAGACCGATACTAACTAGTCTATATCCTGATTTCTACCTACTACTCAGACTATCTCACCAAAACATTGCATTCAGTCAGGTTCAGGCACTACACCACAGGGTCCTACATTCTGTCCTACATTTCCTGACCTGTTAGACGGACACTCAACAATCTCCATCCTGATTTCTACCTTCTACTCAAACCATCTGTTGTCCTACCTGTCCTACCTGTCCTACTTGTCATACCCTTTGGACCCTTCAGTAACTGCCTGCAGTTTCTAGTTATTATTATATTCTTTCTTACAGTTTGTCCCTTCTTAAAACCATTATAAGTACTGTATTTACACTCTGATAACAGCTTTGTCTGTAGTTTACTCAGTTATGGTCAGTGGCTGAAAGCTTCACTTGCTCAGGATAATATGCCGTTATGTTACTTTCAAAGAAAAGGCTACAATAGAGGATACTAATATATCAGTGTAACACGGATACCTAATTTACTCAGCAAAAAAGTACAAGATTAACAACAAAATACTTGCTTTTATCTTCTTTTTTTGATCAGTTAACCAGAAAGTGAACAAAATGCCAAGCTTTACCTGGTAAGGCTATAAAAACGATGAAGAGGAGGAAGAGGAGAGGAGCCATGTCTGGGGTGTCGATTGTGGCCTTTAGCTGTATCTGTTTCTATCCATCTGTAATAAAGTGACTGTCTGTCCTCATTCTGAATGTGTCAGTGCATTAAAGAGGGGGCCTGACAGAGAGGGAGGGGAGGAGATTACACACATTCACACACACACACACACATTCACACACACACACACACACACACACAGAGACACACACACACACACAGAGCATCAACCACAAACACCCTGATTTAGCTGCTATTTTCAGTTTCTCAGTGGATTCTACATCGTTCATATGAGTCGTCATCAAGGGTCTGTAGAGAAGTGGCAGACATGTTTGCTGTTATCTCTGCTCCTGTGTACAAGACACTAGTGTTACATGCTAGTTAACTTTTATATGACTGCTAAATGTTTTTCAGGTATAAAAGGCAGTTGTGATATTGCTGCTAGAAACCACATTCCTGAGGTGAGCTTTGCCCCAGTAGAGGGTTGAATACGATAAACTTCATTTTCATTGTCATGCAACACAGGAGTGCAGTGATTAGGACTGTTGCCTCACACCTCTGTGACCTGGGTTCAAGTCTCCACCTGGGTCACATGTGTGTGGAGTTTGCATGTTCTCCCCGTGTCGTCGTGGGGTTTCCTCCAGGCACTCCGGTTTCCCCCCACAGTCCAAAGACATGCTGAGGCTAATTGGAGTTACTAAATTGCCCTTAGGTGTGCATGTGTGAGTGAATGGTGTGTGAGTGTGCCATGCGATGGGCTGACCCCCCATCCAGGGTTGTTCCCCGTCTCGTGCCCGTTGCTTCCGGGATAGGCTCCAGACCCCCTGTGACCCAGTAGGATAAGTGGGTTGGACAATGGATGGATGGATGGATGCAACACATGATTATTCTTATTAATATGACCTGATGCTCAAAAGGTTTGAGATGTTTATCTTTGAGTGTGGAGTCACGTGACTGTGGCAGAGAGGTGACAAAATGACACAGACACACAGCTTAAAAACAGCCTGTTTTATTACCACAAAACCATCCTAAGCTGCATCGCCTTCAGCAAAGCCTGCATACGCCCCTCTGTTCGGCTGTGCGGCCACCTGCCTGCATTTTACTTCTGCTAAACTGTACAGAGAGCCGTGTTGGTAAGTGTGGGTCACCAGCTTCAGAGGGGGGAAAACTGCCAAAGCCAGCAGTGACAGAGTGTCAATCTTCACACCCGGCATCAAGTGATACGTCCATCAATACATGTGTTTGCAAGTAAAACATGCTGTACATTTACCATCACATGCTTAGTGTGAATCCTTATTTTACACATTAAAAATTAAATTCTGCAGTGACCAGTGCACAATATCCTACAGCTGTGCCAGTCGAAGCCCTAGACGAGCTTCAAACTTTAGCGCCGCATGTTACTTTTTCTTGGCCAGTTTCATGCATGTTCCTTATGCTGGGTGGGGGAGGGGTGGCGCTAGTGGTTTGTCCCCTCAAAAGATGGCGCCCTAGGCAGCATTTTAAACAGACAAAAAATGAGATTGTGACCAACAGAACAGAATGCGTGAAAGATGAACTATTTGCTCATGTCACTTCCTCCTCCTCCTCGTGATGCAAACTTGGCCTAATTACATCCTCTGGCCCCGGTGTCCTTTTCTCCCTGAAAAAAGAAACATTTATCTGGATAAAAAGTAGGGGGAGCTGTCACACAGTGAGCCCCATGATATCTCACTTCCTGTCTCCGTGTGTCATTTGTATTTTCTCTCTCTTTATTTCCCTCAAAGACCTGCAGCTTAGCTGGGCTGCTCTCTCCACATTCCCTGCTGTGTCTGTGTGTGTCTCTGAGTCCCTGTCCATCCCCTGCCCTCTGCTCCAGGTTCCTCCTGACCCTGCACTGGGTAACTGCTAATGGGGATCAGACAGTGTGTAATGTCACCCAAACCACGGCCAGTTACTACAGGGTGTGTAGATGATCCCTTACTCACGGCGTGGTGAAAATGTGATCTTAGTTTCACTGACATCTTAATATGATTCATTTGCTTTCTGATGCCAGTATTGTTTGTTTATCTCTTTGTTTCATGTATAAACTCTGTAGAGCCTCTATCTTCACCTCTTTTGTTTTTGTTCCTGACACACAGCCTCTATAAAACTACCTGCAAGTAGTATCTCACAGTTGCTCAAATCACAATTGAAACAGCATGACTGAACATGACAGATATTCCAGTCTCAACATTATTGGTTTCATCATCTGGATTTGGTTTGAGATAAAAGGCCACGATTCAGCTACTTACTGCAGTAGCTCCATGTTCTCATCACAGCTACCATGGTGCGGATTAAGTAGACAAGTTCAGAGTGATATGCAGAGGTCGCCCCCTAGTGGAAATAATCAGGAAGCTTAGGTTGACTACAATCAGTCTGTATGACAATAAGCCTCCTGTCAGAACACAATGCTGCAAAAGCTGGGAGCCAACTTAGCATCAGCTATAGGCAAATGAAATATATTATTCCTTGGTTAATAATGAGCTGTTAAATATCTAGGGTTTTCTATTTCATACAAAGGACAACATTTTGTGGAACTATATTAATGATAGTGTAATTAAAAATGTGTAACCAAAAAGCATTAAATAAAACACTTAATTTTTGTAAGCAATGAAAGTCATCTTACCTTAAGTCAAACTTAATGTAGTTCCATTCATGTTACTTTGGTGTCAGAGTGATGAGGGTGTAGAAAAAGGACTCATAAGTGGATCAGGGTCTTTAATTCGGCAGGTAAAAACAGTGTCAAAAATCCAGGGCATAACCAGCGTGGGAAAAACAGCATCCAAACTGTCAGGTAGAACCGAGGTCAGTAGAACAGGCAAGGGTAAGGCGAGGGGGAAACAGGCCAGCAGAAGACAAGGTGGTATCAGAGAACCAATAAGGCAGAGTAAATAACACAGGGAGAGAAATGCTCAAACTCTCACAAAAGTGGAAGATCTTGTCCTGCTAAAGCACCCAATGGGACTAAAATAGTGGGAGGTAAGACCCTACTAGATACAAACTAAGAACAAAAGACCCTAGAACCGATGCAGAAATACACTAATTCAAGATAAACAAACGGGCTTCCAAAACTCCAAACTGAACCCATGACAGAAATGAAGCACACTTACTTACCCGCACTCTCAACACATTCAGCCACATGGCCCAAAGAGAAGAGAAACACACTAGGGATAGTGAAGATGCTAAACACAGTAATGAAAATCACAAAACCCTCATGAAAAGTGCGACCCCGCCTGGATTAGGAAGACTGGGGGGGTGCTCATAATCGAGTGCTTGGTGGCTGGGTTGGGTCTCTACTAGGGATGCAACGGTACTCAGTAACATAACGGACCGTTCGGTAGGCGCTGCACGGTCCGGTACGCCCTTGTGTACCGCGGTATTTCGTTTTTGCACTTCCTTTTGAAAATGGCGATTAATGCTTATCAGGCTCCAGTTAAACAGTAAGCGCCAATGAGCGAAAGCCCTCCACCGTGAGTTAATGTCCAATCACTGTTGTGGCTCCACCCACTCGCCCTCTCACACTGACGTAACTGGAGCTGAGCTCGCAGCTCGGTACGCAGACGCAGAAAAAAAGAAAAACAAACAAGTATGGCCAGCACTAGCGGAATAGTTGAGAGGCAGAAGTTTGAAGAAGCACCGGCTTCGTACAAATGTCCAGTATGGATTTTTTTCGGGTTCGCTGTAGAATACAACGACCAGGGAGTCAAAACAGTTAATAGAAATGTCACTGTTTGTAAACATTGCCTAACATGTGTCCCATACGCTAATGGAAACACGAGCAATATGGCTAAGCAACTCAAGCGTAGTCATGCTGATATAACGGTTCCTGAACGGAGGACAGACGAAAAGGTAACTGCAGGTAAACAAGTGTCTATCGAAAAAGCTTTTCAACAGACATACCCTGCTACTGTACATCCGATAAACATAAGAAAATAACCCGTGCAGTGGGAACGTTCATTGCTAAAGATTTGCAACCCTTTTCTGTTGTCGAAGATGCGGGGTTTTGCCACTTAATTAAAACGCTTGACCCACGTTATGTTGTGCCCTGCCATACACATTTCAGCGACGTTATAATTCCCGACCTCTATGACAAAGCGCGCAAAGCCATCGAAAACGATTTGGCTCAAGCACAGAGCCTCGAGTGAAATATAGAGTGTTTAGAGCACTTTAAGAGGCACTTTAACATTTTTTAAAAGTGTTTTTGTTTACATTTTGTAAGTTTGAATTTTATACATGTATAGATATTTTATACATAAATAAGAGGCAGTTTATTATTTGTTTTCTTGTGTTATTTGTAGTGTTGTATTTAAACCGAACCGAAACCGTGGCCCAAATACCGAGGTACATACCATACCGTGGGATACCTGTACCGTCGCACCCCTAGTCTCTACTAGGGATGCGACGGTACTTGGTAAAATACCAGACCGTTAGGTAGGCGCTGCACAGTCCGGTACACCCTTGTGTACCGCGGTATTTCGGTTTTGCACTTCCTTTTGAAAATGGCGCTTAATGCTTACGGTCATGATATGGTATTCTCTAAATCGAACACATGCAATTACATTTATAACTATTTATACATTTAACAAAATAAACATTTTTAAGATGTATAAAATAGAATTACTATTGAGTGTGTAAGCCGGCAATCCGACATCAACGTCATAAAAGAGGCGTCCGACGGGAAGTGACCATTAATGTCCAATCACTGTTGTGGCTCCACCCACTCGCCCTCTCTCACTCTCACACTGACATAACTGGAGCTGAGCTCGCCGCTCGATAGGTACACAGATGCGGAAAAAAAAAAACAAACAAGTATGGCCAGCACTAGCAGAACAGTTGAGAGGCAGAATTTTGAAGAAGCACCGGCTTCGTACAAATGTCCAGTATGGATTTTTTTCGGGTTCGCTGTAGAATACAGCGACCAGGGAGTCAAAACAGTTAATAGAAATGTCACTGTTTGTAAACATTGCCTAACACGTGTCCCATACGCTAATGGAAACACCAGCAATATGGCTAAGCATCTCAAGCGTAGTCATGCTGATATAACGGTTCCTGAACGGAGGACAGACGAAAAGGTAACTGCAGGTAAACAAGTGTCTATCGAAAAAGCTTTTCAACAGACATACCCTGCTACATCCGATAAACAGAAGAAAATAACCCGTGCAGTGGGAATGTTCATTGCTAAAGATTTGCAACCCTTTCTCTTGTCGAAGATGCGGGGTTTCACCACTTAATTAAAACGCTCAACCCACGTGTTACGCTCCAGTCTAGGGTTGGAACCTAACAAAGTGAAAGGGAAGGAGGGATTGGGAAGGACAGGACAACCAGAGCTAGGAGAAGGGAACACGGGACACAAAGAGAGTCTTTTTTTATAGTTTTTTTTTATAGTTTTTCAGAAACACTGTACAAACACTAGGTGTAACGAACGTCAGGAGTGACAAAGGCCAAAGAAACAAACAAAAACACATCTACCGAGTAACCCAAGCTGAGCTACCTAAGTGAACACAAAAGGGGTGAAACGAAACAACAATGCCTAAACCTTTCTCCCTGACCAAACGAACAGTAATCCCCACATTGACAAAGAAACAAAAAGGCAGACACTCCTTACACACACCAAGTGGAACACGAAACACACAGTCGAAGCAATGGTATCCAGAGGGGAGATCAGAGAGGCGAAGTCGAAGTACAGGCGAAAGTTCAAAAACCAAGCAAGCAGCCAAAACCAGGGCGAAGGTACAGTAAGGGATGAAGCGAAAATCGGAAGTCAAGAGCAAAACAGTCATACACGAGCATTCAAACCAAAAGCAAAGCGAACGAAGAGCGAGCTAGCAGGCGAGAAGCAAGTAGCGGGCAGACAAAGGGACGAAGTGGCAATCTCTTCAGCCGACGAACCGGAAACTGCTCCGGAGGCAAGGGAGGCGGGGTCAGGTCCAGAGGGCGGTGTCGAGGGGGCGGTTGACCAATCGGCGAGTGGGCAGGACATCCGAAGGACCTGCAGGCATCCTCCTAAACTTACGGCACGTAACACTTACGGCACGTACCCAAAACTTACGGCACATATCCCTTATGGCACGTAACCCAAACTTACGGCACGTAACACAGGTTATGTTGTGCCCTGCCATACACATTTTAGCGACGTTATAATTCTCGACCTCTATGACAACGCGTGCAAAGCCATTCGAGAACGATTTGGCTCAAGCACAGAGCCTCGAGTGGAATATAGAGTGTAAAGTATGTTTACTCTGACTCCTGTGTTGTGTTTAGTGTGTTTTTAAAGGTGTTTTTGTTTACATTTTGTAAGTTTGAATTTTATACATGTATACATATTTTATATATAAATAAGAGGCAGTTTATTATTTGTTTTGTTGTGTTATTATTTGTAGTGTTGTGTTTAAACCAAACCGAAACCGTGGCCCAAATACCGAGGTACGTACCATACCGTGGGATACCTGTCACGCCCAGCTCCGTCCGATCCCTGTGTGTGCCACGCCCACCTCGTTACCTGATTGTTATCACCTGTTTCCTGTTCCTTTTGACTTGTCCGGTGTATATTAGTCCGCGTCTCCCACTGTCTCGCAGATCCGTCATTAACGTTCGTCTCTGTGTTGTCCTGTCCGCCCTGAACAAACCCGTTCCTTGGATCTTCGGCTACCTGCCTTGTCATACCCTGCGTCCTGCCTGCTTGCCGGACAGCGCGGCATAACAATACCTGTACCGTCGCACCCCTAGTCTCTACCCATAAGGCCCAGCCAGGCATAGCCTGAAATAATTACATTGGTCCTCCTGTAGGCCCACCACCTGGTGGTGGTGATGGGGGGCATGGGGGTCAGTTGTGATATAGATCAGATGACAGTCGAAGGCAGAGGCCTTGGCAGACTGATGCCTGGCTACCAAATCTGGCTTAAGGCACATGGAACGTAACCTCTCTGGTGGGAAAGGAGCCTGAGCTGGATGCAGAGAAATACCGACTAGATATAGTCAGACTCACCTCAACGTGCAGCTTGGCCTCTGAAACCAAACTCCTGGAGAGGGGCTGGGCTCTATTCCACTCTGGAGCTGCCCATGGTGAAAGGCACTGGGCAGGTATGGGCATATTCAGAGCCCCTCGAGTCAGTGCCAGTAAGTTGATGTTTTCCTCAGTGAACGACAGGTTCGCTTTTCTTCCAGTTCAAGTCAGGAGACACATATACTGTACTACAGTGGTTAGTACAGTATATGCTCTTCTTGTTTTATCCTGTTCATTTTGTGTTTAAATGCTAAAAAAAACATATTTAGGTGTAATTTTTTGGGGCCTGGAACCAATTAATTGGTTTTCCATTATTTCTTATGGGGAAAATTCGATCAGAACTCGAACTTTTAGGATTCGGTCCGGAGTTCTGAACGGATTAATTTGGAGTTCTGAGGTACCACTGTATGTTATTTTCTGCAGGAGCAAATAAATGATGAGAATCCACCAGTGAGTACTCCTCTCCCTATGCTCAGCCAGCAGCAATTACACAGGGTTTAAAGCAGCATCTTACTTAGAATCGAGAAATAAATGGGTTTGGCAGTTTACCTGGATGACTGCGCGGTCTGCTGTAAAGCTGTAGTCAGCTCTCCCTGTTTCGGTGAAAATGCCGATGCTGTGGAAGACCAGGTCAAAATATATTTATACGGTTTCATAATATATATCTTTAATAAAAAGTAATCTACAACCAATAAAACTGCTGAATGTATCACAGGCCATAAGAACGTAGGATTTCATTATTGAGTATTTCACTATGTAATCATAATTGTGTCATAGTCAGTCTGCCCGAAGGATGTAATAATAAAAACAATAATAATAATAATAATAATTATTATTATTATTAGTATTATTATTGTTATTATTATTATTATTATTATAGGCAATATCCGTTTAAAATATGTAACACAGAGGAGTTCATATAACCTAAAGTCTGATGCTATGAGCTGCAGGCTAATTTAATAATTCACCTTCCATCACAATCAGCTGTAGATAGACACCATCATTTGCTGCCCTGTGAATATCCACAGCACACCAGTAAGTGTCAGAGTCCGTTTCCTGCAGGTTCCTCATGGTCACATTAAAGACCAGGTGGGTGGGGTCATCACTGATTGACACTTTCCCTGCTGGCTGATTGGAGTCAGAACATGCCAATGTGGAGCAGGAATACCAGTTAGACCCTCTACACCAGTATTTCACATGATCTTCATACTTCTGATCATAGTAACATGGGATGGTGAGAGATTCTCCACTCTGTGTAGTTAAATACCCGAATGTCCTCACACTGTCACCACCTGCAGGGACATCATGGAAATCAGTGTTTTTCAATGGACTGATCACAACATTGCCTATCACATAAGACCCCCCCGGCCGCAGCCTACAAAATCAATCAATCACGACTCCATAGCTCCTCAAATAATTATCTTTGAAATAGTAGCTCGCAGTATAAACGTGAATGAAGATCACTGATGTAAATGGTGCACTGAGCAATTCAATGTCTTGGGGTGAGGCATACGCAGGTAATGTATTTTGTGAAAACCGCATCAAAGATGTTTTTTCTTTTTCGGCAAATAACCATACATGCTGTCAGTAAATAATAGTGTTGTAGTCAAGACCGCCTAAACCGAGACCAAGACATTGCCGAGACCGGAGGGTATCAAGACCAAGACACTGCCGAGACTTGAGGGTACCAAGACCAAGTCCAAGACCAAGACCAAGACACACTAAGGCGAGACCAAGACCAAAACTGGTCGAGACCAAGACCAAGACCGACGACAGAATAGGGCTAGAATGGACATCACATTACTCAGATCAACTGTAGAGAAAAAAGGCATTGCTGTAAAGTGTCATTACTCGTTAAATCAAATTCATGTTATCTTTTCAATTATATTGTCCATATGTCCATATGTATCTCATTTAAAATCTCCCAGATTTGTCATAGTTACGAGGCCTGATGGAAAATAATATTCTCAGCAATCCTCTCCTATAACCATTTTATCAGACCTCATCAAGGGAAAGAGATGGGATGTACCAGAAAGATGTTCATATTAAGTCTCTTATACCAGGGAGAGAGGCCTCAGGTAAGCTATGAATACGGCTATGTAATGATCCTCTGCTTTGAATTGAAGAGAATGCTATTAGTGCTGGGCGATAAAACGATCTCGATTTTTTTATCGATAAAAAATAAGGACGATCACGTTGATACACACAGACTATAAAACTCGATCAACCAAATTTTCTCCGTTTTAGAGAATGTGCTGAGACAGACAACTCAATGGCTTATCGAGCAGAGGTTTACTGAATGCCAGCACAACAGCCAATCACCGACGACATTGTAATTTTGCCCATCCTCCCTTAAAGAAGCAATGGGTGCGTTCGACTTGGGCTTAGGTCTGTCTGCAGCTGACGCAACATGGAGCGCGATCTGCCGGCGGCTGCAGGGGTGGAGTATAAAAACTGACTGCAGCCAAGTCGGACAACTTCTACTCCTCGTAGTCTGTGAGACCTGACTGCAATGGCAGCACTTCCAGAAAGGGTGTAGATAAATCTATACAAATATCACCTGCATGCCTTCTTCACAGATTGGACGATTAAACAAATAAAGCAGCACAACATTACAGTAACTAACAATAAATAAACCACTAACTTACTTGTACTGTTACAGCATTTATGTAATTTATTTAAACTTTATTTTACCAGGTAAATGAACTGAAACCAGTTCTCACTGCTTTATGTGCTTTTCGGGAGAAATAGCAGATAAAGCAATGGAACTTCCTGGGATACAAACGTCATGCGTGTGACTAAAATCTTCAGCCAATAAGAACAAAGTTGTGTCGTCATGGAGGCAGTTACAGTTTGTTCTGCACGGTCTGTCTCAAGTCGTCTTGCTCTCGCGAGGATTTTGTACCATGTGACATGGTGACGCATGGTGACGTTTTGGAACATTTCTTTGCCGACTTCGATATCATGCGATGTGTATGAAGTGTGTGGACTGTGCACTGGCAGTGTCCATTGAGAAAATGTATCCAATGTAACGTTTTTAAAGTAGATGCATCTGACTGGTTGCATTTGAATTGAGGCACGTAATGAATAATGATACTGTTCTGTGAGGATGTGCTGTTTTCTCTTTTTTTCCCCATCCCATCGAGACCGCTATGTCCGAGACCAAGACAAGACCGAGAGCAAATAGGGTCGAGACCAAGACAAGACCGAGACCAAATAGAGTCGAGACCAAGACAAGACCGAGACCACAAAAAATTGGTCTCAAGACCGGTCTCGAGACCAAGACCGGTCTCGAGAACTACAGCACTAGTAAATAACTAGCATAAGTTCAGCTGCCAATAAATGCACAGGTACAAGTGTCAGCAGTATTGGCGCAAGAGCTACACAACAACTATACTTCTACACAACAACTACACATAACTTCTATCAAAGCAAATATTACACAGAGCAACTTATTACACAACAGCAACACTAGTAAGTATCAAGCAATAACAGCCGGTGATGACACTGAACAATAAATGATGCCAAGCAAGAACACAGGGAAATGAAAAATACATAATCCATCCATCCATCCATTAACTTCCGCTTATCCGAGGTCGGGTCGCGGGGGCAGTAGCCTCAGCAGGGAAACCCAGACTTCCCTCTCCCCAGCCACTTCCTCCAGCTCCTCTGGGGGAATCCCGAGGCTTTCCCAGGCCAGCCGAGAGACATAGTCCCTCCAGCGTGTCCTGGGTCTTCCCCGGGGCCTCCTCCCAGTGGGACATGCCCGGAACACCTCACCAGGGAGGCGACCAGGAGGCATCCTAAGCAGATGCCCGAGCCACCTCATCTGGCTCCTCTCAATGCGGAGGAGCAGCGACTCTACTCTGAGTCTCTCCCGAATGACTGAGCTCCTCACCCTATCTCTAAGGGAGAGCCCAGCCACCCTGCGGAGAAAACTCATTTCGGCCGCTTGCACTCGCGATCTCGTTCTTTCGGTCACTACCCAAAGCTCGTGACCATAGGTGAGGGTAGGAATGTAGATCGACTGGTAAATCGAGAGCTTTGCCTTTTGGCTCAGCTCCTTCTTCACCACGACAGACCGATGCAGCGCCCGCATCACTGCTGACGCCGCACCGATCCGCCTGTCGATCTCCCGCTCCATCCTTCCCTCACTCGTGAACAAGACCCCGAGATACTTAAACTCCTCCACTTGGGGAAGGACCTCCTCCCTGACCCGGAGAGAGCACTCCACCCTTTTCCGGCTGAGGACCATGGTCTCGGATTTGGAGGTGCTGATTTTCATTCCAGCCGCTTCACACTCGGCTGCGAACTGCTCCAGTGAGAGCCGAAGGTCGCGGTCTGATGAAGCCAACAGAACCACATCATCTGCAAAAAGCAGAGACCCAATCCTGAGGTCACCAAACCGGACACTCTCAACGCCCCGGCTGCGCCTAGAAATTCTGTCCATAAAAGTTATGAACAGAATCGGTGATAAAGGGCAGCCCTGGCGGAGTCCAACCCTCACCGGGAATGAGTCCGACTTACTGCCGGCAATGCGGACCAAGCTCTGACACCGGTTGTACAGGGACCGAACAGCCCTTATAAGGCAGCCCGGCACCCCATACTCCCGGAGAACTCCCCACAGAACTCCCCGAGGGACGCGGTCGAATGCCTTCTCCAAGTCCACAAAGCACATGTAGACTGGTTGGGCAAACTCCCACGCACCCTCAAGGACTCTGCGGAGAGTATAGAGCTGGTCCACTGTTCCACGGCCAGGCCGAAAACCACACTGCTCCTCCTGAATCCGAGGTTCGACTATCCGACGGACCCTCCTCTCCAGCACCCCCGAATAGACCTTACCAGGGAGGCTGAGGAGTGTGATCCCCCTATAGTTGGAACACACCCTCCGGTCCCCTTTCTTGAAGAGGGGGACCACCACCCCGGTCTGCCAATCCAGAGGCACCGCCCCCGATGTCCACGCGATGCCGCAGATGCGTGTCAACCAAGACAGCCCCGCAACATCCAGAGCCTTGAGGAACTCCGGGCGGATCTCATCCACCCCCGGGGCCCGGCCACCGAGGAGCTTTTTAACCACCTCAGCGACCTCTGCCCCAGAGATAGGCGAGTCCACCCCCAAGTCCCCAGACTCTGCTTCCTCATTGGAAGGCGTGTCGGTGGGATTGAGGAGGTCTTCGAAGTATTCCTTCCACCGACCCACAACATCCCGAGCTGAGGTCAGCAGTGCACCATCCCCACCATAAATAGTGTTGATGCTGCACCGCTTTCCCGCCCTGAGATGCCGGATGGTGGACCAGAATCTCCTCGAAGCCGTACGGAAGTCGTTCTCCATGGCCTCGCCAAACTCCTCCCATACCCGAGTTTTTGCCTCAGCAACCGCCGAAGCCACGTTCCGCTTGGCCCGCCGGTACTCATCAGCTGCTTCCAGAGTCCCACAGGCCAAAAAGGCCCGATAGGACTCCTTCTTCAGCTTGACGGCATCCCTCACCGCCGGTGTCCACCAGCGGGTTCGGGGATTGCCGCCGCGACAAGCACCGACCACCTTACGGCCACAGCTCCGGTCAGCCGCCTCGACAATGGAGGCGCGGAACATGACCCATTCGGACTCAATGTCCCCCGCCTCCCCCGGGACATGGGCGAAGTTCTGCCGGAGGTAGGAGTTGAAACTCCCCCTGACAGGGGATTCCGCCAGACGTTCCCAGCAGACCCGCACTATACGCTTGGGTCTGCCAGGTCTGACCGGCTTCCTCCCCCACCAGCGGAGCCAACCCACCACCAGGTGGTGATCGGTTGACAGCTCCGCCCCTCTCCTCACCCGAGTGTCCAATACATGCGGCCGCAAGTCCGATGACACGACCACAAAGTCGATCATCGAACTGCGGCCTAGGGTGTCCTGGTGCCAAGTGCACATATGGACACCCTTATGCTTGAACATGGTGTTCATTATGGACAATCCGTGACGGGCACAGAAGTCCAATAATAAAACACCACTCGGGTTCAGATCGGGGGGGCCGTTCCTCCCAATCACGCCCCTCCAGGTCTCACTGTCATTGCCCACGTGAGCATTGAAGTCCCCCAGCAGAACGAGAGAGTCCCCGGGAGGAGCGCTCTCCAACACCCCTTCCAAGGACTCCAAAAAGGGTGGGTATTCTGAACTGCCATTTGGCGCATAAGCGCAAACAACAGTCAGGACCCGTCCCCCCACCCGAAGGCGAAGGGAGGCTACCCTCTCGTCCACCGCGGTAAACCCCAATGTACAGGCGCCCAGCCAGGGGGCAATAAGTAAGCCCACCCCAGCTCGGCGCCTCTCCCCGTAGGCAACTCCAGAGTGGAAGAGGGTCCAGCCCCCTTCGAGGAGACTGGTTCCAGAGCCCAGGCCGTGCGTCGAGGTGAGCCCGACTACATCTAGTCGGAACTTCACAGCCTCGCGCACCAGCTCAGGCTCCTTCCCCACCAGAGAGGTGACATTCCATGTCCCTAGAGGTAGCTTCTGTAGCCGAGGATCGGATCGCCAAGGTCCCCGCCTTCGGCCACTGCCCAACTCACATTGCACCCGACCACTATGGCCCCTCCTACAGGTGGTGAGCCCATTGGAAGGGGGACCCACGTGCCTTGTTCGGGCTGTGCCCGACCAGGCCCCATGGGTGTAGGCCTGGCCACCAGGCGCTCGCCATCGAGCCCCACCCCCCAGGCCTGGCTCCACGTGAATCCATTATGTTTTTCTTCATGAGGGGTCTTTTGAGCCGCACTTCGTCTGGTTCCTCACCCAGGACCTGTTTGCCTTGGGTGACCCTACCAGGGGCATAAAGCCCCAGGCAACTTAGCTCCTGGGATCATTGGAACACGCAAACCCCTCCACCACGATAAGGTGTCGGATAAGGTGTAATATATTAAATAGAAATTAAATTAATATTGATATTGTCTATTCTTTGTCTAAACAAAGACACAAATCTGAAAATATAAACTGATATAATTAGGCATTGTTCCTCTTTTATGGTTCTTTCTGGTGAATTTGTGAATATTACGTAATAGTGAATGTTTCTGTCTTACCTGGCAGCCTTTAGAAGAAGATGTGGAGGAGGAAGAGGAGAGGAGCCATGACTGAGTCTGTCAAAGACCTCAACCCTCTGAAGACTGGCTCTCTCTTCCTGGTCCACTCTGATACCACTGATAACCTTCAATGTCTCTGTTCTCAGAAGAAAAAAGGTGCAACACATGCGCACAGTAACATGCAGCAAATGCGCAGACAGTGTGTGATGTGACATGTTCGGTTAAAATAGTCACTGCATATCATTAAAGAGGCTTTATGGAGGGATGCTGTACATCAAACATGAAAAGGGGAAGCAAATTACCTTGATGCAGTATGTTAGAAATGGCCACCATCTTATCACACAACAGAGCCTGATTTCAGTCAGTAGAAGGACACAACAGTTCATCATTTCTCATGAATTCTGTGGTGAAACTGAACCTACAAGACTAAGTCCCATCACTGGAAACATCTGGAACATGGGGGATGGACGTCAGGAGCAAGACAAGTACTGTGGCAGCAGGCAGGCCGCAAACAAGCAAATAATAGCAAAGTACAGCAGCCTCATGCAGAGCAGAATATCATCAACGGTCCATCAGAACAGCAGAACAAAAAAACAAATTCAGTGCTTTCAGGTGTTTGTTTTGGAGCGAGCTAATGGTGTAGTGAAGCTTGCTGAGCATTCGGGGACCATAAACAGCCATGATAAACACTGCAGGAAATTTTCGTAACAGATAATGTGGTCGGCATTTTATTGTAAGGTGTTGTACTGCTGCAGAACAATGGCTGTAACATGAGAGCAGTTGATGCACCGAATTTTGTTTAGGTATATGTAGACTCTGCCTCCTCGGTTTTTTCCCGACAGGGAATTCTGATCAGCGTGGCAGGGCAGCGATCCAATGAGCTGGTAGTTTCTGATATGTTGTTGTTAAGCTAGATTTCAGTCAGTAGAAGGACACAACAGTTCATCATTTCCCAATAAATGTTGTGTTTCAGTTCATTTCAATGTCCAATAAGCGTGCATTAGCCAGGATTAGTGATGGAATAGCTGGTCTGGGCTCATTAGCCTTTAGCTTGGCTATTAGGCCGCCCCACTCATCCCTCCTCTGCTTCTGAGTAAACCGCTTCCTCTTTCCTCTGTGTAGTTACAGCCAGTTATGTCAGACCGCTGCTGCTGGGCCTGGTGTTCTTAGGAGCTGCAGTCAATCAGGCTCAGCTCTCAGCATCAGAGGCGGTGGAGCGAGTGATTTGTTTTGTTCAAAAGTTCAGTTAGACTGTTCTTCTTTGGTCTGATTGCATTGTAGGTACTGAATATATCATTTAGGGCTAGTTATCCTGAATCTGTAGCTGAGTCTTTGAATATATGAATCTTCCTGTTTTGGTCTCAAGTTGCGGTGGGTTTTCATGTCTATGTGGCAATAATAAAATTTTGCGTGAGAAGCTCTCAAAGAGGGTGTTGTTTTGAATTTTTGTCCATATTCAAAGCCTTGCAGGAGGAAAAGTATATAAGATACAGCTGATCTGATACATTCTTTAATTCTACAGACAAATGTAGCCCCAGTTGCAAAGTTTCAAAGCTGTACATGTCATGTCAAAGCAGCTATGAATGTTCAATTCAATTAAATTTATTTTTATTTAGCACCTTTCACAACAGAGTTCTCCCAAAGCGCTTTACAGGGGTGTGTTGTGATACATGAAACAGAAGTAGAGGGAGATACAAAACGGGGAAAAAAGAAATTGAATAAAAAAATCCAACAGACAACGTAGGAGAGGAACCAAAAACTCCCAAGTAGGCAGAAAAAAAACCTCTGGGGGTCCAAGGTCAACTGGCTGCCCAACCCCCCCTGGGTTTAAAAATGAAGACAAAGTCCATCAATGAGTCCGTTATCCAGGTAGGCCTGTGAAGGGTGGCCAAAGTCTTTTCTCTACATTGGGCTGTGCCGGGTGGCACTGAAGGCTGCACCCATGATGATATAGTTCATATGGCCCATTTGCGATGTCACCCCTCCATGGGGCTGAACCAGGACTCCAGCTCAGATGGTGCCCACCCCGGGCACCACCCGGACATGTGGGAAGGCAGAGAGCATGGATGGTCAGAACATACAGTACGTTGACACATAAACGTACAAGCATAGATAAAAATGACGTACAGCAGCACCAGCAGCCATAGTTATGGTGTCATAGGTTACGGGTAAGCTAAACTGAAGTAATGGGTTTTCAGTCGAGTTTTAAAGACTGAGACCGAATTGGCATCCTGAACATAGACTGGTAAACCATTCCACAATATAGGGGCCCTGTAGCAGAATGCTTTACTGGCCACACTCACTTTATTTACATGTGGAGCGACAAGGAAACCTGCATTCTGTGACCTGAGTGGACGACGCGGCTTGTAAACTTGAAGTAATTCTGTCAGGTAGGCAGGAGCTAGACCATTAAGTGCCTTATATGTAAGTAGGAGAACTTTGAAGTCAGCTCTAAACCTAACAGGAACCAAATGCTGGGAACTAAGAACAGGGGTTATGTGTTCAAACTTCCTGCTCCTGGTGACAATTCGAGCTGCTGCATTTTGAATATGATCCATCCATCCATCCATTTTCTCCCGCTTATCCGAGGTCGGGTTGCGGGGGCAGCAGTCTCAGCAGGGAAACCCAGACTTCCCTCTCCCCGGCCACTTCATCCAGCTCCTCTGGGGGGATCCCGAGGCGTTCCCAGGCCAGCCGAGAGACATAGTCCCTCCAGCGTGTCCTGGGTCTTCCCCGGGGCCTCCTCCCAGTGGGACATGCCCGGAACACCTCACCAGGGAGGCGCCCAGGAGGCATCCTAATCAGATGCCCGAGCCACCTCATCTGACTCCTCTCAATGCGGAGGAGCAGCGGCTCTACTCTGAGTCCCTCCCGAATGACCGAGCTCCTCACCCTATCTCTAAGGGAGAGCCCAGCCACCCTGCGGAGGAAACTCATTTCGGCCGCTTGCACTCGCGATCTCGTTCTTTCGGTCACTACCCACAGCTCGTGACCATAGGTGAGGGTAGGAACGTAGATCGACTGGTAAATCGAGAGCTTCGCCTTTTGGCTCAGCTCCTTCTTCACCATGACAGACCGATGCAGCGCCCGCATCACTGCGGACGCCGCACCGATCCGCCTGTCGACCTCCCGCTCCATCGTCCCCCCACTCGTGAACAAGACCCCGAGATACTTAAACTCCTCCACTTGGGGAAGGATCCCATTCCCGACCCGGAGAGAGCATTCTACCCTTTTCCGGCTGAGGACCATGGTCTCGGATTTGGAGGTGCTGATTCTCATCCCAGCCGCTTCACACTCGGCTGCGAACTGTCCCAGCGAGAGCCGAAGGTCACGGTCTGATGAAGCCAACAGGACCACATCATCCGCAAAAAGCAGAGACCTAATCCTGAGGTCACCAAACCGGACACCCTCAACGCCCTGGCTGCGCCTAGAAATTCTGTCCATAAAAGTTATGAACAGAATCGGTGACAAAGGACAGCCCTGACGGAGTCCAACCCTCACCGGAAACAAGTCCGACTTATTGCCGCTCATGCGGACCAGACTCTGGCACCGGTCATACAGGGACCGAACAGCCCTTAAAAGGAAGCCCGGCACCCCATACTCCCGGAGCACCCCCCACAGGACTGCCCGAGGGACACGGTCGAATGCCTTCTCCAAGTCCACAAAACACATGTAGACTGGTTGGGCAAACTCCCATGAACCCTCCAGAACCCTGCGGAGAGTATAGAGCTGGTCCACTGTTCCACGGCCGGGGCGAAAACCACACTGCTCCTCCTGAATCCGAGGTTCGACAATCCGGCGGACCCTCCTCTCCAGAACCCCCGAATAGACCTTACCAGGGAGGCTGAGGAGTGTGATCCCCCTATAGTTGGAGCACACCCTCTGGTCCCCCTTCTTGAAGAGGGGGACCACCACCCCGGTCTGCCAGTCCAGAGGCACTGCCCCCGATGTCCACGCGATGCTGCAGATGCGTGTCAACCAAGACAGCCCTACAGCATCCAGAGCCTTCAGGAACTCTGGGCGGATCTCATCCACCCCCGGGGCTCGGCCACCGAGGAGCTTTTTAACCACCTCAGCGACCTCCGCCCCCGAGATAGGGGAGTTCACACCCAAGTCCCCATACTCTGCTTCCACATCGGAAGGCGTGTCGGTGGGATTGAGGAGGTCTTCGAAGTATTCCTTCCACCGACCCAAAACATCCCGGGTTGAGGTCAGCAGCACCCCATCCCCACCATAAACAGTGTTGATGTTGCACCGCTTTCCCACCCGGAGCCGCCGGATGGTGGACCAGAATCGCCTCGAAGCCGTCCGGAAGTCGTTTTCCATGGCCTCACCAAACTCCTCCCAAACCCGAGTTTTTGCCTCAGCGACCGCCGAAGCCGCATCCCGCTTGGCCTGCCGGTACCCGTCAGCTGCCTCTGGAGTCCCACAGGCTAAATAGGCCCGATAGGACTCCTTCTTCAGCTTGACGGCATCCCTCACCACTGGTGTCCACCAGCGGGTTCGCGGATTGCCGCCGCGACAGGCACCGACTACCTTACGGCCACAGCTCCGGTCAGCCGCCTCCACAATGGAGGCACGGAACATGGCCCATTCGGACTCAATGTCCCCCGCCTCCCCCGGGACATGGGAAAAGTTCTGCCGGAGGTAGGAGTTGAAACTCCTCCTGACAGGGGATTCAGCCAGACGTTCCCAGCAGACCCTCACTATACGCTTGGGCCTGCCAGGCCTGGCCGGCTTCCTCCCCCACCAGCGGAGCCAACCCACCACCAGGTAGTGATCAGTTGACAGCTCCGCCCCTCTCTTCACCCGAGTGTCCAAGACATGTGACCGCAAGTCCGACGACACGACTACAAAGTCGATCATCGAACTGCGGCCTAGGGTGTCCTGGTGCCAAGTGCACATATGAACACCCTTATGCCTGAACATGGTGTTCATTATGGACAATCCGTGGCGAGCACAGAAGTCCAACAACAGAACACCACTCGGGTTCAGATCGGGGGGGCCGTTCCTCCCAATCACGCCACTCCAGGTCTCACTGTCATTGCCCACGTGAGCATTGAAGTCCCCTAGCAGAACAAGAGAGTCCCCAGAAGGAATGCTCTCCAACACCCCTTCCAGAGACTCTAAAAAGGGTGGGTACTCTGAACTGCCGCTCGGCGCATAAGCGCAAACAACAGTCAGAACCCGTCCCCCCACCCGAAGGCGAAGGGAGGCTACCCTCTTGTCCACCGCGGTAAACCCCAATGTACAGGCGCCCAGCCAGGGGGCAATAAGTATGCCCACCCCCGCTCGGCGCCTCTCCCCGCAGGCAACTCCAGAGTGGAAAAGGGTCCAACCCCCTTCAAGGAGACTGGTTCCAGAGCCCAAGCCGTGCGTCGAGGTGAGCCCGACTATATCTAGCCGGAATTTCACAACCTCGCGCACCAGCTCAGGCTCCTTCCCCATCTGAGAGGTGACATTCCATGTCCCAAGAGCTAGCTTCTGCAGCCGAGGATCGGACCGCCAAGGTCCCCGCCTTTGGCCACTGCCCAGCTCGCAATGCACCCGAGCCCTATGGCCCCTCCTACGGGTGGTGAGCCCATTGGAAGGGGGACCCATGTGCCTTGTTCGGGCTGTGCCCGACCAGGCCCCATGGGTATAGGCCTGGCCACCAGGCGCTCGTCATCGGGCCCCAACCCCAGGCCTGGCAAGGGAAAACGTGTTTCCATAATTTTTTTCATCATATGGGGTCTTTTGAGCCGAACTTCGTCTGGTTCCTCACCCCGGACCTGTTTGCCTTGGGTGACCCTACCAGGGGCATAAAGCCCCGGGCAACTTAGCTCCTGGGATCACTGGAACACGCAAACCCCTCCACCACGATAAGGTGTCGGCTCCAGGAGGGGTTTTGAATATGATGCAAGGTATTTAGTGTGCAGTGTGAGCTCCCAGATAATAGAGCATTGCAGTCTAACCTACTGCATACAAAGGCATGTATCAATTACTCTGTGTCTTGAATAGTAAGAAATCGTCGCAGTTTGGTGATTTGGCATAGCTGTATGAAGCATACCTTCGATACTGCATTTACATGTGATTTAAATGAGAGGCTTGTATCTAAGATGACACCTAGGTTACGGGCTGAGCTGCTGAGGGAAAAGTTCAGCCCTTTGGAGTGAAGTGCAGAGATTATACTATTGCTATATGCAGACCTGCCTCCAAACAACAGAACCTCGGTTTTCTGAGCATTTAGTGATAAGAAGTTTTACGCCATCCAGGTTTTAACCTCGTTAAAGCAATTAGCTAAGGTGACAATACTGTAGGTGTGGTGTCATTAGGAGTAACCGAAATGTATATTTGGGTGTCGCCATAGGAGTGATAGTTAACATTATGTTTTCTCATTATGTTTCCTAATAGCAGCATGTAGAGGGAAAACAAGAAAGGACCAAGCACTGATTCCTGTAGTGCCCCATATCTGACCAATGACATTGATGATGGAGTACAAGTATTTGACACTTGAGCATATTGATAGCGATTAGTTAAGTACGATTTAAACCACTTCAACACCGTTCCACACAACCCAACCTCAAATTTGAGTCTGTAATAAGACAGAATGATCAACCGTGTCAAAAGCAGCACTAAGGTCCAAAAGCATTAGCACAGTCGCGCTGTCAGCATCATTTGCCATTGTTATGTCATTTATGACTTTAGTCAAAGCAGTTCCTGTGCTGTGTTCTGGCCCAACTGGAAACAATTCAGTATGCTGATCGAGTATGAGTTAAGTTGAACAGCCTGTTGGATGTTGGACCGAAACAGGAGTCCACAAAATCCATTAAATTTAAAATGCACATTATAAAATACATTATAAATGTTTCCGTACACTTATTTCCTTAGCAGACGATATGGTAGGAGGAGAGGACCCAAAAATTTAGTGCTATACCCCTGGACCTCTCACCCCGACTGTCTGTGTGAGGAGTTTGCAAGTTCTCCCCATGTCATGCAAGTTTCCTCCACATACTCTAACCCCCACAGTCCAAATATGTGCAGTGCTTGGTGCCTCTGAAATGCCTGTAGTGTATGTGTGCATTGTGATAGACTGGCATCCTGTCCAGGGTGTAGTCCTGCTTTAAACCCTGCACTGCCTGTGATTGGCTCCAGACCTCCCATGTGACCCTGACCAGGATTACTGGCCTTTACTGGAGATTGATGGACATTAAAAAACAAACATTCTTGTGATTCCATAACATATATAATTCAACAGGTCTAAGTATTATGTTGTAACATTTGTTGCCGACCTTAAACAGAGCCAAGAGACACAATGATGTGTCTAAGAAACAGGAATTTATTTGGCGATTAGGGGAGATGGATTAACAGAAGCAGGACAGCATGATGCAAGGAAAACAGCCAAAATGTAACTTATATACTGTATCACTTTGCTATTAAATGGACAATAACAAATATGGACAATTAGTCATTCTCACTCTTGGGTTTGGTTAACAGAGTTCATGGACAAACATTCATTATTGAGAAAGTGATAAAGGTAGAATTTCAGAGGTTGTTGTTTAAGACACTGAGCATGTGCAGAGCAGGAGAGAATGAGGGCAGGACCCCAAAGGGGGCGCCGAAGGGCAGGAGGGCGTCTCACTCGGGGCCCCGGATTTCAGGAAGTGTCTGTCGCAGCTGGAGGCGGGATAAGAAGGGGCATCAGTGCAGTCAGAGCCCCGTCCTAAGGAGCTGTCACTGCTGCTGCCCTCCCTAGGAGAGAGACCCCAGTGATCACTGCCCTGTTAGGGGGAAGAGAGAGAGTCACATCCTGGGATATTAACCGAGGCTCAAGTCACTGCACCAGTACATACACTGGTCTGAACAAAATGTTTTCCTATTTACTTTTCCAATCCATTAATGTCCAGCCATTAGCAAAACTTACTGTGGTTTCTCCAGGTGATAATTGCCACTCTGGTACAGAGCAGGTAGACCAGACCAACAGCAGCGTGAAGCAGAAAGTGCCAAGTGTGGTCTCTGATGGATAAGCAAGCACAGAACATGCATTCAGTGGTCACTTTATCTGAGACACCTGTCTTGTACCAGGAAGGACCCCCTGTTTGTCTTGAGAACAGCCTGAATTCATCCTGGCATGGATTTTGGAAGGTGCTGGAAACATTCCTAACATACTAACTTGATTTCTACAGATCTTTCAGCTACAATGTCATGCTGTGAATGTCCAGTTCAGCTTCATCTCAAAACTGTGTTTGAAGTTTGGGATCTGGGGCCACTGAAGAAACCTGAACTGTTGTGTTCCTGCACCCACTTTGTATTGGGGTGTATCTATTTCTGCAAGAAATTTCTGTTTGAAAAAGGGTGGACTGTGGACATGGTCAGCAACAATGTTTAGGTTCACGTGACATTCTAGTGAAGCTCAGGTGGTATTAAGATGAGTGTTTTGTGCCAAGAAACATCCACAGTGTTACACCATCACCAGTTTGATGGGTCCATGCAGTCATACGATTTACTCCAGATTCTGACCAGAATGGAACAAGAGAATGAACATGAAGGTTTAAAACATGCAGGTGTAACAGAGTGGAAATACACTGGGGTATTTATTTTTGCTTCTAATCATTGTTTATTTACAAGAGATGTTGGCAGGATGGCATGGAGGACGGAATGTGGGATTTCTCATATAGAAATTCAAATGTACTTCTACGGGTAAATGTACTCAACAAAAGATCCACATATACATTTCTACATGATTTATTTTGACATAATGTTAGTTTTTCTCGATTGCTTTGGAGCATTTGTCACATGTCAATTAACATTTGTAAAACAACAAAATGCAATCCCTACACCATAATGTCACTTCTGCGTAGCAGAACATCATTTCTTATTGTTTTATGCAAATTTCCAAATATTTTAGTGCATAAATACAAATGGTTTTATACAATTGTCATCATTTGGTACAATTTTCAGTGGCTTTACTCTAGATGGTCAAAATGTATTATGTAGTTTCCCATTTTAATAATTTTACACCCAAAACAATACATGTATGTGATCCTCCTGTTAGCCACCACAAGCAAAACAGTTAAACAAGCTTTCAAAATGATTAAAAAATATATCTATAAAATGCAGTGATATGCCTTGTTGTATTTTTGGTTACCACAGTACAGTGGTACCTCGGTTCTCGAACTCACTAGAACTCGAATTTCTTGAAAGTCAAAACAAACCAGTTTCACCTAGAACTCGATCTGAATATCAGAAGTCGAACCGTGAATGCTGACCTAATATAAATTGTACGCGCCAGGAAATGAGTCATACTACAATGCAATTCTTACTTGAATGCCTTCTTCACAGACTGGACGATTAACCAAATAAAGCAGCGCAACCTTACAGTAACTAACAATAAATAAACCACTAACTTACGTGTACTATTAGAGCATTTATGTCATTTATTTAAACTTTATTTTACCAGGTAAATTAACTGAAAACCAGTTCTCACTGCTTTACGTGATATTCGGGAAAATAGCAGATTACGCATAGGAACTGCCTGGGATACAAACGTAATGCGTGTAAATAAACTCTTCAGCCAATAAGGGCAAAGGTGTGTCGCCACGGAGGGGGTTCCAGTTTGTGCAGCCGGGTGAGAGGTCACAATGCTTTTAACCGTAATGCTTAAATCAGGATCAGAATGTGTTGCTTTAAAAATGCGTTGCTTTTTAAGTCGAACGCACCCAGTGACCGGACTGGGAAAACAAACTGAAACACGGGCTTAATACAGAGGACTAATGACAACAACCAGAAACAGCTGATCACATGGGGATCCCACAAGAGGTTAACAAGGGGGCGTGGCACACGGAAGGAGTGGACGATCAGGGCAGGACAGGGGTAATGTTGGGATAAGATCTTTATCGTATTGGAGGCCATTAAGAAAAAAATGCTCTTCTTGTTTTATCCTGTTCATTTTGTGTTTAAATACTAAAAAAAAAAGAAAAAAAAAACATATTTAGGTGGAATTTTGGGGGGCCGGGAACCGATTAATTGCTTTTCCATTATTTCTTATGGGAAAAATTCGATCAGAACTCGAACTTCTTAGGATTCGATCCGGAGTCCGAAACGGATTAAGTTCGAGAACCGAGGTACCACTGTGTGTGTATATATATATATATATATATATATATATATATATACATACACCACAAAAAGTAAATCAACTAACACAATATATATAACACCAAGACAAACAAACAACTCAATCAATTCCTTAGACAAAAAGGTCTGATAAAACTACACATTTTAAGTAGTACCTAGGCTGCCTGGGGGGGTTATCCGGCTTATTAGATGGGGAAGAACACAAATAACCACAAATGGCGTCGCCTTCAGATACACTTCCTGTTTTCTGAGGGCATCACAGGCAGCACACAGACTTAAAGAAGGACTTTAAGAGATCCGATTCTTCTTTGGCACCACAGCAGCATAGGTCACATCAGAGGGGGGGCATTCTGAGGGGGGAAAACACACTTATGATGAGAGATCATGGTATCTGAAAGGGGGTCTCATAGGTGACTTTATGAACTCTAATAGAAATCCATCTGTCTCTGTCACAGAGCTGGTACATTGTTTCATCCTTCCATTCATTCTCCACCATTTATCCAGGTTGAGGTCGCAGCATCAGCAGTCCCAAATTCCCAGACCTGTTTCCCCAGCCACCTCCTACAGCTTCAATGGGGGACTCTGTGGTTGTGTTTGAGAACCATGACCACAGACTGGAGATTAGCTGACCTACAGCACCATGGAGGTGCTGATCAGCATCCTGGCCGCTCCACAAAACACATGTAGACTTATTATCCTTCTGAGTGTAATGAGCTGGTCCAGTGTTTCATGACCAGGATGGAATCCGCATTGTTTCTCCTGGATCTGAGGTTCAACTGTCCAAGCCATACATTCACAGATCTGATAATTTCCTCCCAATGACACCCTTCCAGCTTTCACTTTTGTTACCCATGCAAGAGTTAAAGTTCCCCAGTAGGAACTGAGTCCGCAGAGAAGGTATGATGTTCCGTGAAGCACAGACAACATTCAGAGCCCATCCCCCTACTTAAAGTCGAAGAGAGGCGGCCCTCTCATTAAAAGGGGTGAACTGCAACACCCTGGCACCAAACTGGGGGGCTACGAGAAAACCCACACCTGCCTAATGCCTCTCACCCACAGCAACCCTCAGAGTCCAGCACCTTCCCAGGAATTTCCTTTCAGAGCCCATGCTGTGTACTGAGGTGAATCTGACTATACGTGGACAGTATCTTTTTACCTCCAACACTAGCTCAGGCTCCGTTCCCACCAGATAAATTATGTCCCTACAGCCAGTTTTAGTAACCGGGATCTGTCTGCCAAGGCCCCTGCCTTTGACTGCCACCTGATTCACTTTGCCATGGTCTCCTATGACTCCTGCTACAGGTATAGGCCCCACCAGAGAACAGTCCTATGTGGCTCATTCAGGCTGTGCCCAGGCGCACCCAGGGGTGAAGGATTGACCACCATGCATTCGCTAACAAGCTGCTCCCCCAGGTCTGGCACCAGGGTAGAGCTGAGGATTCTGGTTCCTTGTTTCTTTCTTCATGAGGGTCATTGGGAGTCTGGCCTCTCAGCTAAGACCAATTCACCTTGGAAGATTCTATGAGGGGCAGTTTCTCCTAACATCACTGGGACACACAAACCCCTCCACCGTGGAAAGGTGGACATTTATCATTTCATGATTTACTTACACCCTAATTGATAGCTTTAGATTTCAGCAGTCTCATATTTGCTATTGTTCTACAGGTGAATCTTACCTTGTCTGTCCTGTAGATTGACTGAGCTGTATGTCACTTCATTCCCAGGGTCTACAGAGGGCTAGAGAACGAACAACCACTTATACTGTATAAATACAGAGAGGACACACACTGTAAATGGATACTGTAATCATTGAATATTCCCCATAAAATCTGATAATAGAATGTGCTACATTAGTCATACTGCTTACATGACTGAGGTAATAAAAAAAAAAAATCACTTGTTTTAATTAAAGGGAAACATTTTACTCAACTCACAGTTTGTGTTGATAGTTTCTTAAAGACCATGGTGCTGTAGGTCAGCTCATCTCCAGGCTCTGTGGTCTGTGGAGATGAAACAACCACATATATCAGCATTTAGCCTTTTCCTAATTAAATTCATCCACTATAAACTGTCTCAGCTCTGTCATGTTTAATGGATTTTCACTGGAAACTGATTCCATAGAGTGTGTCCATGTTTTGTAACTGATTTCTTCCAAACTAATGTGAGAGTTAAAATAGGACATTAATGCAACAAACACACAGAGCAGATGCAGGAATGGACACTCACAGGGTGGCTGGGTCTGTTTCTGTTACTGATCAGCATTTCTGCAGAGACATGATGGTAAAGCTGAGCTTCATTCACATCTGTGTTGATCAGTACAAGCTTTGAGAACTAAAAGTGTTATATGATTAATAAATTGTTTAATCAAAATGAAAATAATATCAATAATCAAATAATGTGGTTCAAATTCTGGATAACTGGTTTAATTATGTTAAAGATATTTTACTTACTGGTTCTTCTTCGCAGAATCCAGATAACCATGAGAGTGAGCATAAGCAACAGAAGCAGCACCAACGTCAGCAGAAGGAGCATCTGACTGGAGAAGAACAAGAGAAGGAAAGTGAAGGTTTAAGACATGCAGGGCTTTCATGCAGGATCCATGACAGGTTTTTACTTATCCTGGTTTCAATATTTAATGTACACTTCTTAAACAACTTTCCAGATAAATAAATTGGTTTGGCAATTTACCTCTGTGACTGTGTGCTGTTCAGATTCTTATTGGTGATGGAAGTCAAGGAACCAGAGGGACATGTGGTCACAGCCCATCCTGTTGGGTGTTTTGTTGCTGAAGTGAAATTGTCTCTCTGCTGTGTAGATGAAGTAAAACTTTCTGTCTGCTGTAAAGGTGTAGTCAGCTCTCCCTGTTTGGGTGAAACTGCTGTTGCTGTGGAAGATCAGGCCAAAACAACAGTCAAAGCGTTTTAAATAACTTAAATCATACTTACACAATTTCATACTATACATGCTTAATAAAAATGAATCTACAATGAGTTACAAGGCTGAAAGTATAATAGGCCATAAGAACCTAGGATGTCACTAGTGAGAATTTAACTATGTAACCATAACCATGTTGTAGGCAGTCTGTCCATAGTACAAAATGTAATGATGAATAATAAGCTGTGTCTGTTTAACGTGTAGAGGAGTTAATATAATCTGCAGTGCTGTGAACTGCAGGGTAAATGTAACAATTCACCTTCCATCACCATCAGCTGTAGATAGACACCATCATCTGGTAACCATTGAATCTCCACAGCACACCAGTAAGTCTCAGAGTCCGTTTCCTGCAGGTTCCTCATGGTCACATTAAAGACCAGGTGGGCGGGGTCATCACTGATTGACACTTTCCCTGCTGTCTGATTGGAGTCAGAACGTGCCAATGAGGAGCAGGAATTCCAGTCACGCCCTCTACACCAGAACTTCACATGGTGTTTATACTTCTGATCATAATAACATGGGATGGTGACAGATCCTCCTCTCTCTGCAGATACCCAGCTTACAGTCCTCACACTCCGAGCAGCTTGTGAACAGGAGAGAAATGAAGTACTGTTTGCTTATTTTAGTATTCAAATGCTATACATTCTAACCCACTGATACTGGCAAAAAAATTTGCGAAATTTGTTAAAACATCTTACCTTTAACCTCTATTAACAGATTCTTAGAGTCGTCCATCTCGCCAACTCCACCAATCTGTACAGCACACCAGTAGGTACCAGTGTCACTTGTCTTCAGGTTCCTCATGATCACATTGAAAACTAGCTGGGCGGGACTATCAGTGATTGACACTTTACTGGAGTTCTGTGGTGAGTCTGTGCGTGTCATGATTGTACAGGAGGACCATAATTTCCCTCTACACCAGTATTTCACATGGTCTTTATACTTCTGATCATAGAAACATGGGATGGTGAGAGATTCTCCACTCTGTGCAGCTAAATACCCGAATGTCCACACACTGTCACCACCTGCAGGGACATCATGTAAATCAGTGTTTACCAACTGGTTGATCTTTGTCTACCACAGAAGACCCCCCCAACCACGGCCTGCAAAATCGACCAGTATGACTCCGCAGCTCCTCAGATTATTCTCTTTGAAATAGTCGCTCGCAGTGTAAACGCGATTGGAGATCACTGATATAAATGGTGCACTAAGCAATTCACTGTCTTTACAGCCACTGGGACCGGATCAGTGTCATGGCGGGGCATATGCAGTTAATGCTCCCCCCCCTCCTCAGATGCAAACCACCAAGGCACACTGTCCTTTCTTTTATATTTCAACAAAATCCTTGCCCTAAAACTAATAAGCTGCAGGGCCTCTGCCTGCCTGTCCGCTGGCCGGTCAGCACTCACAGGGCAGCTCTGGAGCAGCACTGGAGAGATGTCTTCATAGGAAACAGCGAGACACTGTAATTCCCATTACTCCCAGAGAAACCCTCTAGGGGGCGCCACTCCCCCAAGAAATAAAGCTGTGACACTTTGAAATGACATGGTTTATTGATTCAGAATATTTAGCAAACTGTTTCACCAAAGTTATATTAAAGTAAATCTCAGAAAAAAGGCTGTAATGATTCCACAATGGGGGATATTAGCATATTCTACAGGTAAAATACTGAGCTTGAGCTTTTTAAATGGAGCAGGGAGGTAACAATAAGTTTACAGAACAGTGACTGACTGAAGGATATGATTAGATTGTTATAGGTCTTTACCTGTAACAAAATGTTTCTAAATCAGTGGGCAATCTTGAGCCCGTCAACCTGCTCCCACCATATGAGACACTTTTATTGCAAATGTGATAAATGATCAAGTTCAGCACGTGACTGAACTCAAGTCTGTAGCTATGGTATAGATACACTTACTGGGTAACTTTATTAGGTACACCTTGCTAATACTGGGTTGGTCCCCATTTTGCCTTCAGAACTGCCTTAATTCTTCTTTGCACAAATTCAACAAGGTAATTCCTCAGAGCAAGGGCGTAACTTTGGCTGGAACATTGGGGGGGTCGAGGTCTCCACCCATTATGGGGGAAACATGATTATTGTGGGGCTTATATTGGCTGGATCTGATTATTGGGGGGTCATGACCCCCCTAACCCCCCTGGAAATTACACCCATGCCTTAGAGACTTTGGTCGATGTTGACAAGATTATGATTTTTCGGACCTTCATGATGTTAATCTCCTGTTCTATCACATCCCATAGCTTCTCTATTGGATCGAGATCTGGCAACTATGGAGGCCATTTGAGGACAGTGAAGTCACTGTCATGTTCAAAAATCAGTCTGAGATGATATGAGCTTTGTGACATGGTGTGTTATCCTCTTAGAAGTAGCTATTACAAGCTGGGTACACAGTGGTTACAAAGGGATGGACATGGTCAGCAACAATACTCAGGTAGACTGTAGCATCTAGATGATGTTCAATTGGTACTAAGGGGCCCAATCTGTGCCACGAAAATATTCTCCACACCATCAGACCAGCACCAGCAGCCTTATTTGTTGATACAAGGCAAGATGTTTCCATCCTTCCATGTTGTTTATGCCAATTTTTGATCTTCTGAGTAATTAGCAATGAGTGTTGTTTTATAGTGTTACATTTTATTAGCTCTAATAGTGTTCAGTTGACACTATAGAGTGTTAGATCACTGTAACTCCACCTCTTCCCAGATTCCAAGCCCGTATAGGTGGCACACAGGTGCATAATGGGTGGCCCCTATCTGCCCCATTTTAATGTGCTGTTACGTCCTGCATGTTTTGGGACGAGTTGGGTGCTCTGGGCTTTGCCTGTGTTTTTTTTCTTCTATCCCTTCTAACAGGCAGACGCGTCGGGACCGGATTGGGGGATTAATAGCCCCGCCTGTCGTCCCGAGTGTTCCGGTTGGCCGTCCAGCCGGCGCGGCGTTTTTAAAAGCGAGCCCAGCTTACTGAAGAAGAGAAGAGTCTTGGAGCCCAGCAGCCTTTGTTGCCTGTAGTTGTCGGTTGTCTGGTCGTTGCTACGACCTGTGATGCTGATCACTTTGTTAACCGAGTCCTTCGGTTAAATAAAATCATTAGAAGCTTAAACAGACCGGAGATTGGGCATGTTTTGTTCGGTTGGTTGTTGGTGTGACAGGACCCTTTTGTCACTTGCCCTTACCCTAGACAGGGACGTGACAAAATTGGGGGCTCGTCCGGGATCTGCGTTGGCAGATACTTCGTACTAGGGATCGTGTGTAAGGCTGAACTCCAGTTAGGCAGGTTGTTCCAGCTGGGTTTCGCTTCGGTGCAACTCATCCATCGGAACACGGTTTTCTTATTTTTTCTTTGTTTTGTTTGGGGGTAATCCTGGGTGGGGGTACGCATTCGGACAAGGGGTAACTTGTCACGAGTTTTGCGTTTAAAGTTGCCTCGAGCCCGGTAAGCCCTTGAAGACTAGTCAGGGTGAGATAGTTCATGGGGGTAGGTCAGGATCTGGAGTTCATCCTAGACAGTGCCCGTATGCTGTGTGTCCTTCCTTAACGGGTTAAGGTTGGGACGGTAGTCGCGTTAGGGAAGGGTATTGTGGTGTGAAAATGGTTTCTGTTCAGGATGAGTTTATGCTTGATCCCTCAGAGGACTTTTTGGGTAAGTGTACTAAAGACCAGCTATTACAGATCGCTGAAAGCCATGAGGTCCCCGTGTCCACTCAGGCAAGAAAGCTTAAGGAGACTTTGTTGCAGAGCGTTGTCTCTGGGTTAGTGGAGAAGGGAGTTTTGTTATCTGGTTCGGCCATGTCGGGTCTTTCTGAGGTTTCAGGGGTGACAGCTGAAGTAATGAAGAAAGAGATAACGCTGCCAGAACGGCAGATACAGCTGGAGGTAGCGAAATTGCGAGCAGATAGGGAAGCCCGCGTGCTAAGGGAGAGGGAGTTGGACAAAGAGCTAGCCTTAAAGCGGTTGGAGCATGAGCGAGAAATGCGGAAATTCGACTTTGAGGAGCGGGAGCGTGAGCGTGCACGGGAGTTTGAGGAACGACAGTTTACGTTAAAGAAACTAGAGCTGGAGTTGGAAGTTGTTAGGGCAACCCAGACCGCTCAGGACCTTGCCCAAGTATCCCCTGCCCCTGGCAATCTTGCGCTGGTAGAACCCGCTTTTGATGTTGGACGAAATATTCGTATGGTGCCACCTTTTTCTGAGAAAGAAGCGGAAAAGTATTTTTCACATTTTGAGCGTGTTGCTCTTACGTTAAAATGGCCTAAGGAGGTTTGGACACTGCTGTTGCAGTGTGTATTAACGGGGAAAGCACAGGAAGTATACTCTGCCCTCACCGTGGAGCAGGGCTCGGACTATACCACTGTTAAAAATGCCATCCTACGTGCATATGAGTTGGTGCCTGAAGCATATCGACAACGCTTCCGTACTTATAGAAAAGGAGGTCAGCAAACTTATGTTGAGTTTGCTCGCGAAAAGCTTAACATGTTTGATCGGTGGTGTGTTTCTCAGAAAGTGCAATCTATGGATCAATTACGGGAGTTGATTCTCGTAGAGGAGTTTAAAAATTGCGTTTCAGAAGCGGTAGTAACCCATTTAAATGATCATAAAGTCTCAACCCTTATGCAGGCAGCTGTTTGTACAGACGAGTTTGTGTTGACACACAAAACTGTGTTCACACCGCGTTCGTGTCGTGAAATGCCTTCGCCGAGCTCCAAAGTTTGGAAAAACTCAAATGCCGGTAAGACCGATTCTCTGAATGCATCACGAGAGTGTTTTTATTGTCATGAGGTTGGTCATTTGGTTAAAACTTGCCCTGTGTTGAAACGTAAAACTCAGTCAAAAGGGTCAGCACCGAAAGGGGTTGGTTTTGTTGCTGCCGCAAGCTCGCATTCTGCGGCAGAAGTAACTGGGGTTGATGCGCTTTATGGTCCTTTTGTTTTGCCTGGCACCCTTTCGTTACCTGGTCAGGAGAAGGGTGGGGTTTCGATTACTATACTCAGGGATACGGGGGCAGGCCAGTCTTTTGTCCTAGAGTCGGTTTTATCGTTTTCGGATGAAAGTTTCTGTGGTGCGGATGTGCTCGTTCAGGGAATTGAGTTGGGCATTGTTAAAGCCCCACTGCACATGGTGCATATTCAGTGTGAGCTGGTTTCAGGGTTGGTGAGAGTGGCGATTCGTCCTCAGCTACCCGTAAAAGGAGTAGCTTTTATATTGGGCAATGATTTGGCTGGGGGCAAAGTTTGTCCTTCTCCCGAGGTAATTAACTCCCCTTCTGAGCAAACGTTAAACTTCGCTCCTGAAGTTGCTTCCGTTTTCCCTGCTTGTGCGGTTACACGGGCGCAGTCACGTAGAATGGGTAGCAGTATGGATTTGTCGGACACTTTTCTGTGTATGGATGGGTTGTCTAATCCCCCACAGGAACACCGATCGTTTAGTTTATCGTCCCCTGTCCGTGGTGCTGAATCGGATTTGGTGCTTCCTTTTGATAGACTCTTACTGTTATCCGAACAGGAAAAGGATCCCTCTTTAACTAAATGTCGGGGGTCGGTAATATCTAAGGACAACGTTTCCTCTATACACGTCGCGTATTACTGGGATGATGGTGTGTTAATGCGGAAATGGACTCCGACCAATTCCGATGATTATGGGTGGAATTCAGTATATCAGGTGGTGGTGCCGGAAAAGCTGCGCCTACAGGTACTTCGTTTGGCACACGATCATGACTTGGCTGGTCACTTGGGGGTTACGAAGACTTATAAGCGTGTTCTTCGTTTTTTTTTTTGGCCTGGGTTGAAAGCCGACGTGGCTAGGTATTGTCGTTCGTGCCATCGCTGTCAGATAGCGGGTAAGCCAAATCAGTCCATTCCTGCGGCTCCGCTTAGACCCATTCCGGTTATGGGTGAGCCTTTTGAGCGGATTATAATGGACTGTGTTGGACCATTGCCTCGGACTAAAGCCGGGTATAAGTACCTGTTAACATTGATGTGTGCAGCGACTCGTTTTCCGGAGGCAATACCGCTGCGTTCTTTAAAATCAAAAGTTATCATCAAAGCGTTACTTCAGTTTTTTTCCACGTTTGGTCTGCCTAAGGTTGTGCAAACGGACCAGGGTTCTAATTTCTTATCACGTTTGTTTGCGCAGGTTTTAAGTTATTTGGCGATTAAGCATGAGGTGTCCAGTGCGTACCATCCAGAGTCACAGGGTGCTCTCGAGCGATTCCACCAAACCCTTAAATCAATGCTTCGTACGTATTGTCTTGATTCCGAAAAAGAGTGGGATGAAGGGGTTCCACTACTTTTATTTGCTGTACGTGAGACTACGCAAGAATCGCTTGGGTTTAGTCCAGCGGATTTGGTTTTTGGGCATACTGTGCGTGGCCCTTTAAAAATGCTGCGCGAACGATGCGTATCCGAAGAGAGTGTTGAGTCCAGTAACGTGCTTGATTATGTTAGCTCGTTTCGAGAGTGGTTGCATCGCGCGTGTGACGTGGCTCGAGCTTCTCTTGTATCCTCTCAAGCTAGGATGAAGGTTTACTATGATCGAAAAGCGGTGTCTCGTTCCTTTACGGACGGCGATCAGGTGTTGGCTTTATTGCCCATAGTTGGTTCTGCGTTGCAGGCGAAATTTTCCGGTCCTTATGTAGTGCAGTCTAAGTTAAGTGAGACCGATTATGTTATACGTACACCGGATCGCAGGCGGAAAACTCGTGTTTGCCACGTTAATATGTTGAAGCCTTATGTTAGGCGAGAGGTTAAGACGGATTCGGCCTCCGCCGTACCTGTGGTTTGTGCTGCTGTGAGGCCAAACTGGATGAACATCTGTCGTATTTGTCAGTAGATCATCGCCAGGAGATAATCCGAGTAATTCGTTTCCATTTGTCATTGTTTATGGATGTCCCTTCGCAAACGCACGTTATTAGTCACGATATTGATGTTTGTGGTCATGTGCCAATTAAGCAGCATGCATATCGTGTGAACCCCACAAAACGCGCTGTGATGCAGTCCGAAGTTCAATATCTCGTGGAAAATGGTTTTGCTGGACCTAGTGCCAGTGCCTGGAGTTCTCCGTGTTTGTTGGTTCCAAAACCCGATGGAACATATAGGTTTTGTACGGATTACCGTAAGGTTAATGCCGTCACTAAACCAGATTCATTTCCTTTGCCTCGCATGGAGGACTGTGTGGACAAGGTGGGTTCAGCTCGTTTTGTGACTAAGTTGGACTTGCTTAAAGGTTATTGGCAAGTACCGTTAACACCCCGAGCAGCTGAAATATCTGCATTTGTCACCCCTGATGACTTTATGCAGTACTCTGTTATGGCCTTTGGGCTTAAAAATGCACCTGCCACGTTTCAACGATTAATGCATATAGTTTTGTCTGGAGTTCCTCACTGTGAAGCATATCTCGATGACATCGTGATTTATTCTTCCACTTGGGAAGAACATGTTATGGATCTTCAGGTGGTTTTTACTCGTTTGGGAAAGGCATGCCTTACACTCAATCTGGCTAAATGTGAATTTGGAAAAGCCAATGTGTCCTATTTAGGGAAGCAGGTTGGTCATGGTAAAGTTCGCCCTGTTTCAGCTAAAATCCAGGCTGTGGCCGATTTTGTAGTACCAACTACGAAAAGAGAACTCCGTAGGTTTTTGGGGATGGCTGGATACTATCGTGGGTTTTGTAGGAACTTCTCTGATGTGGTTTTACCCCTTACGAACTTGCTTGGTGCATCTCGCACTTTTGAGTGGACTAAGGATTGCCAGACTGCTTTTGATGGTGTTAAAGCTATTCTGTGTAGTGCCCCTGTTCTTTCAGCTCCCGATTTTCATCGCCCATTCAAGCTGGAAGTAGATGCCAGTGCCACTGGAGCCGGTGCTGTGCTCTTACAAGAGGATAGTGGTGGCATAGACCACCCTATTTGCTACTTCTCAAAGAAGTTCTTAAAACACCAGAAGAATTACAGCATCATCGAGAAGGAGGCATTGGCTCTGTTGCTTGCACTGCAGTACTTTGAGGTGTATGTGGGTTCTACATCGCTTCCGGTCTTAGTTTTTACGGATCATAATCCATTAACGTTTTTATCCCGAATGTGTAATGCCAACCAACGCATCATGCGATGGTCACTGTATCTCCAGGGATTTAACTTGGAGATAAGATATAAGCGAGGCACCGATAATATTTTGGCGGATGCATTATCTCGGGCCGCGTAGATGTCCAACTGAGCCAGTTTGCATAGGATGCTGTAATTTGGTGGTGGGGGTGTTACGTCCTGCATGTTTTGGGACGAGTTGGGTGCTCTGGGCTTTGCTTGTGTTTTTTTTCTTCTATCCCTTCTAACAGGCAGACGCGTCGGGACCGGATTGGGGGATTAATAGCCCCGCCTGTCGTCCCGAGTGTTCCGGTTGGCCGTCCAGCCGGCGCGGCGTTTTTAAAAGCGAGCCCAGCTTACTGAAGAAGAGAAGAGTCTTGGAGCCCAGCAGCCTTTGTTGCCTGTAGTTGTCGGTTGTCTGGTCGTTGCTACGACCTGTGATGCTGATCACTTTGTTAACCGAGTCCTTCGGTTAAATAAAATCATTAGAAGCTTAAACAGACCGGAGATTGGGCATGTTTTGTTCGGTTGGTTGTTGGTGTGACAGGACCCTTTTGTCACTTGCCCTTACCCTAGACAGGGACGTGACAGTGCACACAAGAACTCATATGAGAATCATAAGAAACACCCTGATTTACCAACCATCATGAGAAAGACTCTGACCAAGAAGGACCTCTCAGCCTTAACTTATTATATACTAAATTTTTCTTGGCTCAGTGCTGATTTTTTTTTGAGGATCAAAGAGCTGTGTGCTATGATGTTAAACAAAGCCTTGCTTTTCATGTGTATGAAACCTTAGTAAACTGTAAGTATCTAAACAATCACTGAAATGGAATATCCTGTGGCTTATTTTTGTAGGCTAGTGAGTGATTGGTGCTTTGTGTGGAGGCTTGCTGGAGAGAAATGCCATGATAAGACAAATGTTAAAGGATGACAAATCTGAGCTAAACTAATTTCCAGGAAAAATGTCACATTGCATGTATTTAAAACAAAAATAAGCAAAAGTCACACCTACCATAATTAGTGTACTGCTCAGGCCACCTGGCATACATCAGTTTAAACATAGTAAAAGGCCTGAATTCCTAATGCTGAAATGTGATAGAGACTAATATCCATGACATACCATCCTAGAACACGGTGTGTTCTAAAATTTAAGTCCAATAAAAATCTGAATATTAAATGAGCAAAATAATTTGATTTGTTCTTCTATCGCGAGTTGTGGTCTAAAAGCTATAAGGCCACCACCCATTACTGTATATCTGCTTTAGGGAAAATGCACTCCTGTAGCCACTAGGGGAGCTCTCACCTTCTCTGAGCCCTGCTAAATAATTATGTCATGCATTCTAACAAGCTTTATCATCTATGTCAATAAGAACTGCTTTTGCACTAACACTCCTGCTGAGAGGCTAGTCTTGGCCTTGGCATTAGTAACAAATGACAATTTGCACAGTGCTGTTTCACAGTTGATTCTCACTGGTTTTCCCCAAGACTGGTGCCATACATTTTATTCAGTTTCATACCACAGGATATTGCGAGAGAGCTCAATTGGTTTACTCTTATACCGGTACAAGGAAACTATTTTAGATGTTAAAAAAAAGAAACTAATAATGAAATTTTAAAACATTATTTCACTAACTCAATCGCAACTTAAACACACAAGTAAGATAAGACTCAGAAAGAAGAAACATGTGTTCAGCATACAAGAACACAGAGGGCTGGTCTTTAGAAAAATCAAAGCTAACCATGTAAAGTTTACATAACAAGTGACAAGGCCTTGTTGGTCATAGTCTTTCTTATGATGGTGGGTTAATCAAACACAGTAGCTGGCTGCCCCAGACATAAGCCACCCAGTATTTACCTGGGTGTCAGCTATATGGGCTTGGAATTTGGGAAGAGGTGGAGTTTCAGTGATCTAACACTCTATGGTGTCAACTGAACACTGTAAGAGCTAATAAAATTTAACACTATACAAAAACACTCATTGCAGTGTTAAATGTAACACTTATTTGGTGAGAATTATATAAACACCATGCAGTGTTAATTTAACACTGGCAAATTTGCTGTGTAACATCCATGTTTTTTCTGCTGCTGTAGCCCATCTGCTTCAAGGTTTCTGTTGTGCATTCAGAGATGCTCCTCAGCATACCTTGTTTGTAATGAATGGGTATTTCATTTATTGTTGCCTTTCTAACATCTTGAATCATGTCTGGCCATTATCCTCTGTCCTCTGCCATCAACAAGGCATTTTCATCCAGAGAACCGCCGCTCACTGGATCTGGATGCTTTTTCTTTTTTGGCAAATAGCACATTACAGACATATGTGCTGTCAATATGTCAACTAGCATAAGTGCAGCAAGGCTGAGCTTCCAATAAATGCACAGGTACAAATGTCAGCTGTATTGGATCAGGAGCTACATAACAACTATACTTCTACACAACAACTTCTATCAAAGCAAATATTATACAGAGCAACATATCACACAGCACTAGCAATACTAAGTAATAACATCAAGTAATCAGGTAATAACAGCCAATAATAACACTGAACGATTTATGATGCCAAGCAAGAACACAGGGAAATAAAAAATACGAAATGTAATACAGTAAATAGAAGTTTACTTAATATTGATTTTGTCTATTCTTTGTTTAAACAAAGACACCAACCTGAAAATATAAACTGATATACATTGTTCCTCTTTTATGGTCCTTTCTGGTGAATTTGTGAATATTGCGTAATGGTGAATGTTTCTGTCTTACCTGGCAGCCTAATGAAGAAGACATGGAGGAGGAAGAGCAGAGGAGCCATTACTGAGTTTGTCAGAGACCCCAGCCCTCTGAAGACTGGCTCTCTCTTCCTGGTCCACTCTGATACCACTGATAACCTTCAATGTCTCTGTTCTCAGAAGAAAAAAGGTGCAACACATGCGCACAGTAACATGCAACAAATGTGCAGACAGTGTGTGATGTGACATGTTCTTTATATGGCTTTATGGAGGGACGCTGTAGATCAAACATGAAAAGGGGAAGAAAAGACCACAGTGATGCAGTATGTTAGAAATGGCCACCATCTTATCACACAACAGGACCTCTGTGGATTATCATGAACTACTTGGAGAAATTGAACCTACAAGACTAAGTCCCATCACTGGAAACATCTGGAACATGGGGGATGGACGTCAGGAGCAAGACAAGTACTGTGGCAGCAGGCAGGCCGCAAACAAGCAAATATTTGCAAAGTACAGCAGCCTCATGCAGAGCAGAATATCATCAACGGCCACTGAGAGTCCATCAGAACAGCAGAACAATAAGACACATTGAGAGCTTTCAAGTGTTTGTTTTGGAGCGAGCTAATGGTGTAGTGAAGCTTGCTGAGCATGTCGCTAGCATTAGCGATCGGGGACCATAAACAGCCATGATAAACACTGCAGTAAATTTTCATAACAGATAATGTGGTCGGCATTTTATTGTAAGGTGTTATACTGCTGCAGAACAATGGCTGTAACATGAGAGCAGTTGGTGCACCGAATTTTGTTTAGGTATATGTAGGCTCTGCCTCCTCGGTTTTTTCCTGACAGGGAATTCTGATCAGCGTGGCAGGGCAGCGATCCAATGAGTTGGTCGTTTCTGATATGTTGTTGTTAAGCTAGATTTCAGTCAGTAGAAGGACACAACAGTTCATCATTTCCCAATAAATGTTGTGTTTCAGTTCATTTCAATGTCCAGTAAGCGTGCATTAGCCAGGATAAGTGATGGAATAGCCGGTCTGGGCTCATTAGCCTTTAGCTTGGCTATTAGGCCACCCTACTCACCCCTCCTCTGCTTCTGAGTAAACCGCTTCCTCTTTCCTCTGTGTAGTTACAGCCAGTAATGCCAGACCGCTGCTGTTGGGCCTGGTGTTCTTAGGAGCTGCAGTCAATCAGGCTCAGCTCTCAACCTCGGAACCAGTGGAGTGTGTCAGTTGTTGTTTTCAGAAGTTTAGTTAAACTGTACTTCCTTGGTCTGATTGCACTACAGGTGCTGAATATATCCATTATCGGGCTAGTTTCCCTAAAAGTATAGCTGAGTCTTTGAATCTTCCTGTTTGGGTCACAGGTCTCAGTGGGTTTTTACATCGACCGTGTAACCCTGCTTCTACCTGCTGGCCCAGAAATGTTCTAACATAAATAGTAAATGAAGCCCCTTTTAAGCACATTGAAGCTGTAAAGTTATATAGTGCCTCAGTGGGGAGCAGAGTCTCCTCTCACACGCTGGTCTCTGAGTGTGCAGCTTGCAAGTCCTCCCATGCAGGATTCCTCTGTGAGAGAAAACTGAACAGAAGGTATATTTTTCTTAACTAGGTTTTAGATAAACCGCTTTTGGGATGTATTTTTATATTGTTGCAAGAACGGCTGGGTGACAGACAGCTGACACTCAGACAGGCTAAAAGAGAACTGAGGTTTGAGTTAAGTGTCAGACTCATGTTTTGGTTACAAGAAATGCAGACTGGGGGACAAAGGCGTGAACATTGAGCGCAAGTAGCAGACATGGCAGGAACAGCACAAAGACAAAAGTGCACAATCCCCCTCATGTGGCCCAGGCCTGCAGCATGCTGATCACGTGAAGTATACATGCTTGAAAGATGCAAACTGCGAAAAGCAGATGTGCTACAAAGTGCACCCCCTACCCAAACCAGTTTGATGTGATTCAGAGGAGGAGGTGCAAACTGTCTGTGTACCCCTATAAAAGTTATGTTGACCAGAAAGTTCTTTGAGCATTACCACGGAGACATCATTGAAGTGGTTGCTCCCCGAGCGCAGCAATAAAGCGACGTCAAATTCCGAAGCATCGGCTAAGTGTCATAAATTTCTACCACACCTCCAAATGCCTCTATGGGTAGCACTGTTCTCTCCAGGAGCATAGGACCGTGGGTAAGAGTGGACCTGACTAACCAGGCCCCTGCCTAGATGGGGGGGGGGGATAATTTGACTTTTGTTTCTAATTCTAATACTTTCTCATATTATATAAATGAATAACTTACATGATAAGTTCTGCTTGTCTGCCTGTTGTTTCCTTTATCTGCTTATCTGCTTG
This sequence comes from Paramormyrops kingsleyae, assembly GCF_048594095.1. NCBI lineage: Eukaryota > Metazoa > Chordata > Actinopteri > Osteoglossiformes > Mormyridae > Paramormyrops > Paramormyrops kingsleyae. Next base: position 10,091,637 of record NC_132800.1, read on the forward strand.
CTTCCTGCCCCTACACCCCCCCCCCCCCCATGTCCCCCCCCCCCCCCCCCCGCCTCCAAAGCAAAACTGGTTTGATCCACCGTCGCACAAATTTTTGGGGTGAAGAACATATGCAGATGGTGGATTTTGCTAATTCTGTATCCAAAATAAAACTGAAACTACAATCAGGATTTCAGGAGTGCTAAAAAGGTGAGAGGGGGTCAAAGAGAAAGTTACAAGAGGGCAGGCACCTGCTGACAGGTGTCTGTCAGAACACAGGTGAGCCTAAAGTGCAGTAAATATGTTACATTAATGTAAGTTAGCTTGCAAATAAGCAAAATCTGAACAGATAACAAGAGTAAAATCCTCATTTAACCACAGTAGGATTGATGAGGTCTGCTTACCTTGAAGCTCTCAAAGGGCCCTTTCAGAGCCTTGAAGGAGGAGAAGTATATAATATACAGCTGATCTGATACATTTTTGAATTCTAAACACAAATGTAGCCCCAGTTGCAAAGTTTCAAAGCTGTACGCTCCATGTCAGCTATGAATGTTGGAAGCTGGACTGAAACGGGAATTCACAAAATGCATAATATTTTACATACTTTAGTTTCAAAACTATTAGAGATACAGATTCCCCATAACTTTGGTATCCGAATACCTGTATTTTTATTTTTTTTTCAGGGGAATCTGAGTGTGAGACCTAGGACCCTCTGGGAGATTTGGTATGCAATGACCCCATAGTAAATACATTATAAATGTTTCCGTACACTTATTTCCTTAGGAGAGGATATGGTAGGGGGGGAGGACCCCAAAATTTAGTGCTACAGCCCTGGACCTCTCACCCCGCCAGTCTCTGTGTGGAGTTTGCAAGTTCCCTCCATGTCATGCGAGTTTCCTCCACATACTCTAACCCCCACATTACAAATATGTGCAGTGCTTGGTGCCTCTGAAATGCCAGTAGTGTATGTGTACACTGTGATAGACTGGCATCCTGTCCAGGGTGTAGTCTGACCTTAAACAAAAGCAAGATACACGATGATAGGTGGAAGGAACAGAAATTAATTTGGGGATTAGAGGGGAGATGGATTGACAGAAGCAGGACAGCATGATGCAAGGAAAACAGGCAAAGTGTAGCTTACAGTATGTAGGAATTATTAGCTCAGGAAAATTTTAATATCTCCACCAATACGTTTGAAATTAATTAAAGTTTATTTAATTATTATTTAATGACAATTATTGCCCAATCGTTATGCCGAATGGTTGGTTCCTCCAAACTCGATTGCGATATCCACGTGAGTCTGTTAATGTGAGACTTAAATGGGATTCACTAATTACCAGTATCACTTAGTAACCTGGGTTAGAAGGCTCGTCCAGCTAGCTGCATCACCAGGTAATGCCTGCTATAAGTATCGGTAGCGAAGCCCCCCTCACGGCCGTTGAGAGAGAGTCTCGCGATATTTCAGGCGAGTTTGAGGTTTCAGAGCATGTAGCAAGATCACACAGAGGCAGGGACTATTGTGAGCACTCAATGAACGGAGGCTGAAGTTGTGTAAAAGACATGCATTTATTCCTAGCTAACACTACAACTAACATAAGACAGACATTACACCTAAAACAAACAACAAACACGACATAATGGAATAGAAACAAACAATGTAATTATGGAAATGCAATGACCGGATTTAAATGAGTAACCTTAAATGGGAAATACTGTTCTGCAAAGCAAGCAAAGTTTGTGGAAACACGACCCTAAAGTCTTATAGCAAGTTAACAGAACAGCTTAGGTTGTTAGAGTGAAAGGAAGTTGGTTTACTTGGTTGCAGAGCAGGGGAAAGGGGGGGAGGGGTCTTGGCAGTTGGTTACAGAGCTGATGAGCTGATGGGATGATGGCACTCAGGAAGGCGCGGAGTTTGGAGCAGTGGAGTGGAGCCCCTTGGATTCTCTCTCCTGGTGAAGCTTTGTCTTGGTTGCTGTTCAGCTGGGCCTTCACCAGAGGGCTTCTTGTGGGCTTCTCTTCTCCTGGGCTGATGGTCTTTTCTGCGCTGCTAATGGTCGTGCTGCGCTTGATGATCTGTTTGCCCCGGCTGATGGTTGTTTTCTTCTGTTCTGAGGTGCCAGGTTTTTATGGTCTAAAGTTCATGAATAGGGATGACCAGGAATTCAACTCCTGGCCCAATGGCTGGCCATCGATTTGGCGGGCTTTCGGAAGGGGGTCCGTATCAGTCCTTTTGGGATTTATGACCCGACTGATTCTCCCTTTACTGATGATTTTCATTAAGCTAGTATAACTTTTGATACATCCACTTTCATGGTAACCACTGACCAGATTTGGAATTGGGAGTGATTGTCCATCAGTTTGACACCAAACATGTCATACCAGCTTCACAGGTTCACAGCTCATACCATCTGTATTAATTGATTAATAATTACTTATAGTATGTATGTGACTGACTCACATCAGTATATGATACAGGTGTTTTGGGTTGCACCTCAACAGATGTTACACTTTGTGCAGACATTACATCACATATTCACATTAAAAGCAGCACATCTTATCCTTAGATAGGCGTGGCCGTTAGTTTGTGGTAATATCAATATAAGTTGCACATCTGGACACAACATATCTTGGTTGGTGTGGCTTATCCCAATTGATCTTCTCCAAAATGGATGATGTACACCTTAATTCAGCTCTTTTTAATATAGCATGGTAGAACAAAGAAACTTGGTAACGGGCCACCAAGATCAGATAAGGACCACAAAGGAATGTTGGAAGAGAAGGGGGGGTTTTAGCAAAGAAGACTCTCTAAAAGTTAGGACACATTGGTTACACTAATTTTCCAGATTCTTCTGGTATACCATGAGAACATATATTCAATGGTAGCTATACCTATCTATTTATTTAAATTTATATGTGTTCAAGTGCAAAGGGGTAAAATAGGTGATACTCCGTGAACATGGTTATAAGGGTGGCACACAAAACACTAAGATTGTCTAAGGACACATACAAACATAACCTATCTGTATATTGAGACTAGTAGTCGTGAGTAAATCAATATACAGGGTATACAAAAGCCAAACTCAAATGAAATTTCCTTTAGGGTGTTCGTCTGTTGGGTGAGTGATATGTAAGGCAGAGTGTATGGGGAGGGGGTTGTGTGCCAAGTCGAGGGACCCCTGTCCATTAGATCCACTCTGCTTGTCTGTAGGTCCCTAAATCTTTGGCCAATAAAAGTTGGAGTGCTGGCCTCCCTTGTTATCTGTGTGTGTGTGTTCATGTGTGTAACCCCCTTTTGGTGCCTCTCGTACCAGGCTCGGCCTTGTCTCAGGCCACCTGGAATTTATGCCCTGTGATATGTACATGTGTGATCCTACAGTGGTAATGGTAGAAGTTCAGGATCTGGTGTTTAAGACACTGAGCATGTGCAGAGGAGGAGAGAATGAAGGGCAGGAACCCAAAGAGGGCACCGAAGGGCAGGAGGGCGTCTCACTCGGGGCCCCGGATTTCAGGAAGTGTCTGTCACAGCTGGAGGCGGGATCAGAAGGGGCGTCGGTGCAGTCAGAGCCCCGTCCTAAGGAGCTGTCACTGCTGCTGCCCTCCCTAGGAGAGAGACCCCAGTCATCACTGTCCTGTTAGGGGGAAGAGAGAGAATCACATCCTGGGATATAAACCGAGGCTCAAGTCACTGCAAAAGTACTGGTCTGAATACACTTTTTTCCTATTTGCATTTCCAATCCATGAACATCCAGCCTTTAGCACAACTTACTATGGTTTCTCCAGGTGATAATGGCCACTCCGGTACACAGCAGGTAGACCAGACCAACAGCAGTGTGAAGCAGAAAGTGCCAAATGTGGTCTCTGGTGGATAAGCAAAGAACATGCATTCAGTGGCCAGGGACTGGAAACTGGAAACCTACTGGTCCATGCTGACTTGATTTCTGCAGATTTTTCAGTCACACATTCATGCAGTGAATGTCCAATTCAAATTCATCCCAAAGTTGTGCTTGAAGGTTGAGATCTGGGGCCACTGAAGGAACCAGAACTTTTTGTCGTGTTTCTGTACCCACTTTGTGATGGTGCATGTCTTTTCCTGCTGGAATTTTCTGTTTGAAAAAGGGTGGACTGTGGACATGGTCAGCCATGATCTTAAGGTTCACATTAGTTTCAGATTCAAGTGAAACTCAGGTGGTATTAAGATGAGTGTTTTGTGCCAACATACATCCCCACAGGATGAGTCCATGCAGTAATACCATTTGATTCTGGTCTCAGATTTTGACTTATCTTACTTTGAATCTTGAATGCGCACTTGTTAGAGTTTTGTTATGGAAATTTGGAGGTAGGAAGGAACAGATGAGTCCAATGGTTTAGCTTGGTTTCATTTATTGAGATATCTTTCTATGCGAGCTCGGGGAGACTCTCCACAGACAGTTCTGAGAAGTTCTCCAAATAGCAGACACAGCTGCTTTCATTTTATATTGACAGACAAATGACCCTTTTCTGCAACCACAACCGGAAGACCCATGTCTGCTTTTGCACATTCTATGCTCAGGACAAGCTTTTCGTCTAGCACAAGCATCTTATATTTACTGTACCATATATGGAATAAAAATTCATCTCTTGTCTAGCTTAACATGGGTAAGGTCTAAAACCCCCCTCCCCAGTCTCTTGCATCTGTTTCTTCAAGCATAGCAACCTTATTTTGCAGAATAACTTCCTTAGCAACCATCGGACATCATGCTTGGTGGTAATTTTCCACTACAGTTTACAGAGAACAAAATGGGTTTGGCAGTTTACCTTGGTGACTGTGTGGTGTTCAGATTCTCATTAGTGGTAGAAGTCAAGGCACCAGCGGGACATGTGGTCACAGCCCATCCTGTTGGGTGATTTGTTGCTGAAGTAAAACCGTCTCTCCGCTGTGTAGATGAAGTAAAACTTTCTGTCTGCTGTAAAGATGTAGTCAGCTCTGCCTGTTTGGGCGAAACTCCCTCTGCTGTAGAAGATCAGGTCAAAACATATTTATATAACTTCATAATATATATGTTTAATAAAATTGAATCTACAACCAATAAAATTGCAGAAAATACAACAGGCCATAAGAACCTAGGATTTTATTACTGAGTATTTCACCATGTAATCATAACTGTGTCACAGTCAGTCTGTCCATAACTTGTAACAATAAATAATAATAATAATAATAATAATAATAATAGGTAATATCTGTTTAAAATATATAACATCCAGAGGAGTTCATATAAGCTACAGTCTGATGCTATGAGCATCAGGCTAATTTAATAATTCACCTTCCATCACAGTGAGCTGTAGATAGACACCATCATCTGCTGCCCCGTGAATCTCCACAGCACACCAGTAAGTGTCAGAGTCCGTTTCATGCAGGTTCCTCATGGTCACATTAAAGACCAGGTGGGTGGGGTCATCACTGATTGACACTTTCCCTGCTGTCTGATTGGAGTCAGAACGTGCCAATGTGGAGCAGAAATTCCAGTAATATCCTTTACACCAGTATTTCACATGGTCTTTATACTTCTGATCATAGAAACATGGGATGGTGAGAGATTCTCCACTCTGCGCAGTTAAATCACCTGATGTCCACACACTGTCACCACCTGCAGGGACATCATGCAAATCAGTGTTTGCCAACTGGTCAATGACCAAGACATTCCTAGATGATCGTAACAACATCTACCAGAGAACATGACTCCCCACCACAAAATCATCCCTTATGACTCAGTAGCTCCCCAGCTTATTTTCTTTGTAGAAGTTCCTCTCCATGTAAAACTGGGGCCACTGATGTAAACGGTGCACTGAGCAATTCACTGTTTTCACAGTCACTGGCACAAGGTCAGTGTCATGGGGGGGGGGGGGGAGGAATATGCAGTTAATGCCCACCCTCCTCAAATGCCACCCACCAAAGTACACTGTCTTTTCTGTTATATTTCAATAAAGTCCTTCGTCTTAAAACAAATCAGCTGCAAGGCCTCTGCCTGCCTGTCCGCCAGCCGGTCAGTGCTCACAGGGCAGCCGGTCAGTGCCCCTCAAGAGGGTTTCTCTCCTAGAGAAACCCTCTTGGGGGCACCACTGCCGCAAGGAATAAAGGTGTGAGAATTTGAAATCCATCCATCCATCCATTACCTACCGCTTGTCCGGGCTTCGGGTCGCGGGGGTAGCAGCTTCAGGAGAGATACCCAGACCTCCCTCTCCCCAGCTACCTCTACCAGCTCCTCGGAGAGGACACCGAGGCGTTCCCAGGCCAGCCAAGAGATATAATCCCTCCAGCGAGTCCTGGGTCTGCCCTGGAGCCTCCTCCCTGTAGGACATGCACGGAAAACCTCTCCGGGTAGCCGCCCAGAAGGCATCCACACCAGGTGTCCAAACCACCTTAACTGGCTCCTTTCAACGTGGAGAAGCAGTGGTTCTACTCTGAGACCCTCCCGGATATCCAAACTTCTCACCCTATCCCTAAGGGAGAGCCCAGACACCCTGCGGAGAAACCTCATTTCGGCCGCCTGTATTCGCGATCTCATTCTTTCGGTCGTTACCCATAGCTCATGACCATAGGTGACGGTAGGGATGAAGATGGACCAATCGATCGAGAGCTTTGCTTTCAGGCTCAGTTCTTTCTTAGCCACGACGAACCGGTTAAGCACCTGCAAAACTGTAGACGCCGCTCCGAAGTACCTCCGAAGAGGTACTGTTCACTTGAGACAGTACCTCTTCCCTGACCTGAAGAGGGCAATCCACCCATTTCCAGCTAAGAACCATGGTCTCGGACTTGGAGGTGCTAATCCTCATCCCCGCCGCTTCGCACTCGGCTGTGAACCGCCCCAGAGCACACTGGAGATCCCCAGCAGATAAAGCCAACAGGACGACATCGTCCACAAAAAGCAGCGAGGCAATCCTGAGGCCACCAAACTGGACACCCTCAACACCCTGGCTTCGCCTAGAAATCCTGTCCATAAATATTATAAACAGGACCGATGACAAAGGGCAGCCATGGCGGAGCCCAACCCACACTGGGAACACGTCCGACTTATTACCGGCAATGCGGACCAAGCTTCTGCTCCGTTCATACAGGGACCAAATCACCCACGACAACGGACCACGGACCCCATACTCCCAAAGCACCCCCCACAGAGCACCTCGGGGAACCTGGTCATAAGCCTTTTCCAAATCCACAAAACACATGTAGACTGGATAGGCAAACTCCCAGGCCCCCTCCAGTACCCTTGCAAGGGTATAAAGCTGGTCCAGTGTTCCACGGGCAGGACGAAAACCGCGTTGTTCCTCCTCATTCCGAGATTCGATTATCGATCTCACCCTCCTCTCCAGTACCCCGGAATAGACTTTCCCAGGAAGGCTGAGAAGTGTGATCCCCCTGTAGTTGGAACACACCCTCTGGTCCCCCCTCGTAAGGGGACCACCACCCCGGTCTGCCAATCCAGCGGCACTGTCCCTGACCTCCACGCACTGTTGAGAAGGCGTGTCAGCCACGACAGCCCCACAACATCCAGAGCCTTCAGGTACTCCAGGCGGATCTTGTCCACCCCCGGGGCCCGGCCACCACGTTGCTCTAACCACCCTGGCCACCTCAGCCCCAGTGATGGGCAAGCCCCCCCCAGCACCCTCGGGCTTTGTGCCCTCAGATGTCTCAAAGGCAGATGTATCTGAGGCAGGGTTGAGGAGGTCCTCAAAGTATTCCTTCCACCTCCGGGTGATTTCCCCAGCACCCCCTCCCCACTATAAATAGTAGGAACCAGGAGCTGCTTCCCCCTCCTGATACACCGGATGGTTTGCCAGAACCTTTTTGAGGCTGACCGAAAGTCACTTTCCATGGCCTCACTGCACTCCTCCCACGCCCGGGTTTTTGCTTCTGCGACCGCCCGAGCCTCATTCCGCCTGGCCTGCCGGTACCCGTCAGCTGCCTCCAGAGACCCCCGGGCTAATAATTCCCGGTAAGCCTCCTACTTCAGCTTGACAGCCCCCCTCACCTCTGGTGTCCACCATCGGGTACGGGGGTTACTGCCACGACTGGCACCGACCACCCTGCAGCCACAGCTCCATACGGCTGCTTCCACAATGGTGGTCCGGAAAAGTGTCCATTCAGACTCAATGTCCCCAACCTCCCCCGGTATGCAGTTGGAATTCTGCCGGAGGTGCGAGTTAAAGCTCCAGCGAACAGGAGCCTCTGCTAGACGTTCCCAACAGACCCTCACTATGCGCTTGGGCCTACCAGGTCTGACTAGCTTCCTCCCCCGCCACCTGAGCTAACTCATCATCAGGTGGTGATCAGTTGACAGCTCTGCCCCTCTCTTTACCCGAGTGTCCAAGACAGAAGGCCACAGATCAGATGATACGATTATGAAATCGATCATCGACCTGTAGCCCCGGGCATGTTCGTACCATGTCCACTTATGGACACCCTTATGCTCGAACATGGCGTTCATTATGGACAAACCATGCATTGCACAGAAGTCCAATAACAGAACACCACTCAGGTTCAGATCATGGAGGCCGTTCCTCCCAATCACCCCCCTCCAGGTCACACTGTCATTGCCCACGTGAGCACTGAAGTCCCCCAGCAGAACGATGGAATCCCCTCATGGCGCGCTAACCAGCATACCACTAAGGGAATCCAAGAAGGACGGGTACCCTGAACTGTCATTCGGCACATAAGTGCAGATGACAATCAGAGACCTATCCCCGACCCGAAGGCGCAGGGAGACTGCCCTCTCATTCACCGGGGTAAACTCCGTTGTTAATGTACCAAGCTGTGGGGCCACCAGTAGCCCCACCCCAGCCCGGCGTCGCTCACTTGCCGCAACTCCAGAAGAAAACAGCGTCCAGCCCCTCTGCAGGAGATTTGTTCCAGAACCCACGCTATATCTAGTCAGTATCTCTCAACCTCACGCACAAGCTCAGGCTCCTTCCCCACCAGAGAGGTGACATTCCATGTCCCGAAAGCCAGTTTTGTCAGCCGGGGACCGGACCGGTAGGGCCTCCCTTGGCCGCCACCTGATCCACAATGCACCGAACCCCTGACATTCCCCTTCTGGGTGGTAGCCCCACCTGGCTCAGGTGGCGGGGGAGGAAGCTAGTCAGACCTGGTAGGCCCAAGCGCATAGTGAGGGTCTGTTGGGAACGTCTAGCAGAGGCTCCTGTTCGGTGGAGCTTTAACTCGCACCTCTGGCAGAATTCCAACTGCATACCGGGGGAGGTTGGGGACATTGAGTCTGAATGGGCACTGTGCCTCTTTCGGGCTATGCCCGGCCGGGCCCTACGGGCCAAGGCCCGGCCACCAGGCACTCACCTGACATGGATAATTGATGTAGTTTTCAGCAAACTGTTTCACCAAAGATATGTGAAAGTATATCTCTGGAAAAAAAGGCTGTACTGATTCCACAATGGGGGATATTAGCATATTTTGCAGGTAAAATACTGTGCTTGAGATTTTTAAATGGACCACGAAAGTAACAAAGGATTTATTACAAACTGGTTCCAAAAAGTATTTGGTTAATTTCTGTGTGAATACAGAACACTGGAAATCCCATGACCTCCACACCAGGCCCAGACAAGACCTTCAAAGTTCAGGAACGGAGGTGGTAACTCCACTAGGAGGCTCAAAATCACATAACCTCCACAATAGTATTTGGGCATGACGTTAATGCAACATCGGCAATTGACTTTAATTGTCTCTTTTAAAATATACATTTGCTATTTCTTTGACCCCCTCCTGGAGCCGACACCTTATCGTGGTGGAGGGGTTTGCGTGTTCCAGTGATCCCAGGAGCTAAGTTGCCCGGGGCTTTATGCCCCTGGTAGGGTCACGCAAGGCAAACAGGTCCGGGGTGAGGAACCAGACAAAGTTCGGCTCAAAAGACCCCATATGATGAAAAAGATTTTGGAAACACGTTTTCCCTTGCCTGGACGCGGGTCACCGGGGCCCCCCCCCTGGAGCCAGGCCTGGGGTTGGGGCTCGATGGCGAGCGCCTGGTGGCCAGGCCTATACCCATGGGGCCTGGTCGGGCACAGCCCGAACAAGGCACGTGGGTCCCCCTTCCAATGGGCTCACCACCCGTAGGAGGGGCCATAGGGGTCGGGTGCATTGTGAGCTGGGCAGTGGCCAAAGGCGGGGACCTTGGCGGTCCGATCCTCGGCTGCAGAAGCTAGCTCTTGGGACATGGAATGTCACCTCTCTGATGGGGAAGGAGCCTGAGCTGGTGCGCGAGGTTGTGAAATTCCGGCTAGATATAGTCGGGCTCACCTCGACGCACGGCTTGGGCTCTGGAACCAGTCTCCTTGAAGGGGGTTGGACCCTTTTCCACTCTGGAGTTGCCTGCGGGGAGAGGCGCCGAGCGGGGGTGGGCATACTTATTGCCCCCTGGCTGGGCGCCTGTACATTGGGGTTTACCGCGGTGGACAAGAGGGTAGCCTCCCTTCGCCTCCGGGTGGGGGGACGGGTTCTGACTGTTGTTTGCGCTTATGCGCCGAGCGGCAGTTCAGAGTACCCACCCTTTTTAGAGTCTCTGGAAGGGGTGTTGGAGAGCATTCCTTCTGGGGACTCTCTTGTTCTGCTAGGGGACTTCAATGCTCACGTGGGCAATGACAGTGAGACCTGGAGTGGCGTGATTGGGAGGAACGGCCCCCCCGATCTGAACCCGAGTGGTGTTCTGTTGTTGGACTTCTGTGCTCGCCACGGATTGTCCATAATGAACACCATGTTCAGGCATAAGGGTGTTCATATGTGCACTTGGCACCAGGACACCCTAAGCCGCAGTTCGATGATCGACTTTGTAGTCGTGTCGTCGGACTTGCGGCCGCATGTCTTGGACACTCGGGTGAAGAGAGGGGCGGAGCTGTCAACTGATCACTACCTGGTGGTGGGTTGGCTCCGCTGGTGGGGGAGGAAGCCGGCCAGGCCTGGCAGGCCCAAGCGTATAGTGAGGGTCTGCTGGGAACGTCTGGCTGAATCCCCTGTCAGGAGGAGTTTCAACTCCTACCTCCGGCAGAACTTTTCCCATGTCCCGGGGGAGGCGGGGGACATTGAGTCCGAATGGGCCATGTTCCGTGCCTCCATTGTGGAGGCGGCTGACCGGAGCTGTGGCCGTAAGGTAGTCGGTGCCTGTCGCGGCGGCAATCTGCGAACCCGCTGGTGGACACCAGTGGTGAGGGATGCCGTCAAGCTGAAGAAGGAGTCCTATCGGGCCTATTTAGCCTGTGGGACTCCAGAGGCAGCTGACGGGTACCGGCAGGCCAAGCGGGATGCGGCTTCGGCGGTCGCTGAGGCAAAAACTCGGGTTTGGGAGGAGTTTGGTGAGGCCATGGAAAACGACTTCCGGACGGCTTCGAGGCGATTCTGGTCCACCATCCGGCGGCTCCGGGTGGGAAAGCGGTGCAACATCAACACTGTTTATGGTGGGGATGGGGTGCTGCTGACCTCAACCCGGGACGTTTTGGGTCGGTGGAAGGAATACTTCGAAGACCTCCTCAATCCCACCGACACGCCTTCCGATGTGGAAGCAGAGTATGGGGACTTGGGTGTGGACTCCCCTATCTCGGGGGCGGAGGTCGCTGAGGTGGTTAAAAAGCTCCTCGGTGGCCGAGCCCCGGGGGTGGATGAGATCCGCCCAGAGTTCCTGAAGGCTCTGGATGCTGTAGGGCAGTCTTGGTTGACACGCATCTGCAGCATCGCGTGGACATCGGGGGCAGTGCCTCTGGACTGGCAGACCGGGGTGGTGGTCCCCCTCTTCAAGAAAGGGGACCAGAGGGTGTGCTCCAACTATAGGGGGATCACACTCCTCAGCCTCCCTGGTAAGGTCTATTCGGGGGTTCTGGAGAGGAGGGTCCGCCGGATTGTCGAACCTCGGATTCAGGAGGAGCAGTGTGGTTTTCGCCCTGGCCGTGGAACAGTGGACCAGCTCTATACTCTCCGCAGGGTTCTGGAGGGTTCATGGGAGTTTGCCTAACCAGTCTACATGTGTTTTGTGGACTTGGAGAAGGCATTCGACCGTGTCCCTCGGGCAGTCCTGTGGGGGGTGCTCCGGGAGTATGGGGTGCCGGGCTTCCTTTTAAGGGCTGTTCGGTCCCTGTATGACCGGTGCCAGAGTCTGGTCCGCATGAGCGGCAAGAAGTCGGACTTGTTTCCGGTGAGGGTTGGACTCCGTCAGGGCTGTCCTTTGTCACCGATTCTGTTCATAACTTTTATGGACAGAATTTCTAGGCGCAGCCAGGGCGTTGAGGGTGTCCGGTTTGGTGACCTCAGGATTAGGTCTCTGCTTTTTGCAGATGATGTGGTCCTGTTGGCCTCATCAGACCGTGACCTTCGGCTCTCGCTGGGACAGTTCGCAGCCGAGTGTGAAGCGGCTGGGATGAGAATCAGCACCTCCAAATCCGAGACCATGGTCCTCAGCCGGAAAAGGGTAGAATGCTCTCTCCGGGTCGGGGATGGGATCCTTCCCCAAGTGGAGGAGTTTAAGTATCTCGGGGTCTTGTTCACGAGTGGGGGGACGATGGAGCGGGAGGTCGACAGGCGGATCGGTGCGGCGTCCGCAGTGATGCGGGCGCTGCATCGGTCTGTCATGGTGAAGAAGGAGCTGAGCCAAAAGGCGAAGCTCTCGATTTACCAGTCGATCTACGTTCCTACCCTCACCTATGGTCACGAGCTGTGGGTAGTGACCGAAAGAACGAGATCGCGAGTGCAAGCGGCCGAAATGAGTTTCCTCCGCAGGGTGGCTGGGCTCTCCCTTAGAGATAGGGTGAGGAGCTCGGTCATTCGGGAGGGACTCAGAGTAGAGCCGCTGCTCCTCCGCATTGAGAGGAGTCAGATGAGGTGGCTCGGGCATCTGATTAGGATGCCTCCTGGGCGCCTCCCTGGTGAGGTGTTCCGGGCATGTCCCACTGGGAGGAGGCCCCGGGGAAGACCCAGGACACGCTGGAGGGACTATGTCTCTCGGCTGGCCTGGGAACGCCTCGGGATTCCCCCAGAGGAGCTGGAGGAAGTGGCCGGGGAGAGGGAAGTCTGGGTTTCCCTGCTGAGACTGCTGCCCCCGCGACCCGACCTCGGATAAGCGGGAGAAAATGGATGGATGGATGGATATTTCTTTGATATTGCGATATTAGTGCAAGATTGGGAATTATACAATATTACATTTAATAATCTCAGTGAAATCTATGGGAACAGACCTAAGTAGTCTATTTTAAATTTCCTATTTTGTGATGTAACTTAAGATGTTATGAGAAATATCCGTCTTCATAATTTTAAAGGAGACAAGGTACTATCTATGCACGTTCAGCCTTCTGAACTCTTTTCAGTACCATCATGTCCAGGCCTGACATGGATGTCCCCCAAGGGGAGGGTGCCCAGTATTATACAGCCAGACCCTTCTCCAAACAAATGAGAGTCTATGCAAGTTCTTCATCTTTTGCCGAGCAGGTGACATGAGGCTGCTCTCTAATTGGTTCCTTCAGATTTGCCACAGGGCGCCGAGAGCTGTGCGCTGTCCACCCCCACTTTTGTTGACAATTGTGACTCGTGCTCATGGGCGGAGTTTGGGAGGGGGGAGTTTATGTCACTTTAGAAAAGAGATTACTTCTGTAATTTAGGTAAATTGCGTTTTAAGTGTTTTACCTGCCTAGCTAACAGGTGTTATGCAATGATTTAGTAGTTGTTTGAATGCAGTTGTTTACCGTCAAGCCTCAGTGAGTCAATGGTGTTGTGAGGTTGTAACTGTATTGCTGGCAATTTGCACCTTTGCATAATCGGTTTCTTGCTAACCTACAGGTCAGCAGTGCCCAACCTTTTTTACAATAAGAGTGACTATTACACAGAAAATATCAAATCACTACTGTACTTTTTGTTGCTGATGGGGTATTGGGTGGGAGGGTATTTAATCCCCTAGTTGTCTGGTCCTGTCTGTCATGCTCCGGTATGGCCAGCAGAGGTCACTGCTGGCCATTCTCTTCTGTTGGAATCACCTGCCTCTGCTTTGCCCTGTATTAGTCCCTGTATATTAGTGTTTGCCTGTCATGTGCACCCCAGTCCGGTCACTGACCTGAGGCATCTGGTTGCCTGTGCTCTTCCCTGTGCTAGTCTTCCCATTCGGACCCCTCATGGTCCTGTTTTGTTTCCCCATGCTAGTTTGTTTGGTTAACTAAAACCCCTTTTAGTTCGCCCCCTGCCAGCCTTCAATTCTTTTCCATCTCTGGGAATGACACTTGGTATATTTTGTCAATCATGATTGACCAGTTGTCCACTGATGACATAAAGAGTCTGTAACCCCAACCAATGGAAGGAGAGGCGCTAAACATGCCTCACAGGTCCAAATGTTCACCAAATGAACAATAAAATGGAGGCTGTATACAAAACATAACACTCACTTTAATGAAGTAAATCAAAAACAAAAACTTAACCCCAGTTTACACTAGAAAACACTAATACAACTCAAACACACAATAGAAGCAAAATGAAACAAAGCAATAAAAAGACAAAAGCAACCCGTCCACTCCCATACAATTAACAGACAATTCAAACAAGGGTGAGAAAATCCAGCAACCCGGAGATAGGACTACCCAGGCCTACACCGACCTAGCTGACAATGTCGGTCTTGCACACATACAAAAACCCAAGGCACTACACACGATCCCCAAAGACAAGAGCACTGCACCCCCACAACACAGCACGCTCCCCGGAAGTCAATCCTGGCATGGGAATCCCCACTCAAAGAAAAAAACAAAACTAAAAATACAAATAAAACACAATGCTTAATCAACCAAAACACAAGGAGGTGGTCCGACAGTTTAATATCCTTCCCCTATCCGTACCACATACAGGACAAACAATGTCACAAAGTCATTCATTGGGGGAAAAACAGCAGTTACCTAAACCACCTTAGCCGCGTTACCCAGCCAAACGGACCTCAAGTGGCAGCTTGTAGCCTGTACAAAAGCCTCGCCCGTCCCAGGCAACGGCGCTTGATCCAAGGTACCCTTTTCCAGCTTTTAGCTGCTTGCCTATCAATAACCAGGCAACCTTCCTATCTAGCCACTGTTTCGCCGCCAAACTTACACCAAGCACAAACGCTTTCCGCACCGCATGAATGTCCTTTAAAGGAGGGAGCCGGAAACTGCGAACCCTGTGACTGCCCCCACTATGTCATGCCGCGTCACCTGGGTGTAGCCCGGTATCCTTCCGCCCCAACACTGCCGGAAACCACTCCCACCTGTCACATATTATTCATCAGTCATTATCCATTAATCACTTGAAAACACATCACAATCGATGAGTTGGGCTCCCCTGATATAGGTAGACAAAACGATGGTTATGTGTGCATGAGAAAAGTGCATTAACACATGGGGTAGGCAAGATGTGTTTTTCCCTGGACCGACCCGATTTGCATATTCAGCAGCGAAAGTGAACATTTGTTATGCTGTTTCAGATTTTTTCCACTGTTTTTGCTGAGCTAAAACATGTATCCCCCAAAACGTGCCCCGCCTGCCCCCCCCTCCAAAAAAAAACAACATTATTACCAGCCACCACTGTTAGGTACACCTTTCTAATATGAAGCTGGGGCTCCTTTTTCCTTCAGAACTGCCTTAATACCTTGGCCGATGTTGACGTAAATGCATCATGCAGTTACTGAGATGTGAATGATGTGAATCTCCTGTTCCAGCACATCCCATAGCTGCTGGATTGGATCGAGATCTGGTAACTATGGAGGCCATTTGAGAACAGTGAAGTTATTGTCATGTTTAGGAATCAGCCTGAGATGATATGAGCTTTGTGACATGGTGTGTTATCCTCTTAGAAGTAGCTATTACAAGCTGGGTACACTCTGGTCACAAAGGGATGGACATGGTCAGCAACAATACTCAGGTAGACTGTGGCATCTAAATGATGTTCAATTGGTACAACAACATTAGTAAGTATCAAGTAAAAACAGTCAGTGATGACACTGAACAATAAATGATGCCAAGCAATAACGCAGGCAAATGAAAAATACAAAATATAATGTATTAAATAGAAATTTAATTAAAATCAATTTTGGGTATTCTTACTCTAAACAAAGACACAATCCTGAAAACATAAAGTGGTATATTTAAGCACTGATCATCTTCTATCATCCTTTCTGGTGAACTTGTGAATATTGCGTAATAGTGAATGTTTCTGTCTTACCTGGCAGCCTAATGAAGAAGACGTGGAGGAGGAAGAGGAGAGGAACCATGACTGAGTCGGTCAGAGACCCCAGCCCTCTGAAGACTGGCTCTCTCTTCCTGGTCTGCTCTGATACCACTGATAACCTTCAATGTCTCTGTTCTCAGAAGAAAAATTGTGCAACACATGCGCACAGTAACACGCTGCAAATGCAGAGACACTGTGTGATGTCACATGTTCTGTTAAAATAGTCACTGCATATGATTAAAGAGAGAGGGTCACTGTATAACAAAACATGAAAAGGGGAAGGAAGTTACAGGGTTCTTGCAGGTTTCAGTAAGTTAAATTTAAGACCTTTTTAAGACCTTTTAAGACCATTATGAGTAAAATTTAAGACCAACACGATGCATTAATAGAAACATTCGAATGATACCAGAAATTCTCATATTTTATGTCACTCATATCCTTAGCCCAACATCCACATATCATATGTGTTTACAAAGTGCGTTTTAATAAGTTCACATGTCTTTAAAGCATGTGGGAGTGGTATTTTAAGGCTTAAACTATAAAAAAAAAAGTTTATGTATATGGTCTTTCTATATCGCGGATTTTCACCTATCGCAGACCCATCAGCAATAGGTGAAAATCCGCAATATAGAAAGACCATATATGTTACACACGTTACGATGGAACCATTGATTGGCATGTAACAAGTTGGCTTTATTCTGTAATCAGTACTAATCACAGAAAATAGCAGTTACTAATAATGGCTATAGGCCGTGCTGACTGCTGTACGCAACTTGCGCTCGAACTGAGCTGCTTCTAAGACTCGCAAAGTCAGCCTGTCTCTCATGCGCCACTACTGGCGTAAATCGGTATAGCACCAGAGGTTACTGTTAAGTTAACGCAAGTTAATGTGAGGGAGTGCCACACAGCAAAAATAATGAAAACACCAGTAATAAACCGAACAGTTGTTGGGGGTGCCTTTTTATGATCAAATAGTCCTAGGTGCCACATATACATAAACTAGAATTGCAATTCTTTGTTATTAATAGTCGTATATATCAGAACTGTAATACGTAATACACCTTACATATGCCATGAAGTACCTAACTGTGTTTACAGTTTTTCTCGATTGCTTAGACACATTTCTTGAAACTATGCCTCGTATTCTCAAAACAGTAAACACAAATCCATAACGTCTCACCCAAATTCCCAAACATCGTATTTTCAGGTCAAAATGAAGCTCTACACTCAAAACCATTCACTGTTGCTGAAAAACCAAACTTTGCCCACAGACATCACACACACACACACACTACAACATAGTCTTACACATTGGTGCAATAAATTAAAAACAATATTTCCAAAACTGGCAAGTTATGTTGCTAGTGGCTCTTCCCCTCAAAAACCTTTTCACATGATGAACACAAAAGACGCAACCAATGTATATGCAGTGGCACATTTTTATTCATGTACTATATAGTACAACACACACCAAAAACATTATTCCACCTCAGCATCCTGTCTTTGGTCTGGGTCATGCCATAAAGTCTCATCAACATCACAGGCTATATCAGCCCTAGTCAGGCAGCGGGGGAAGAAACCCCTTGCATGCCTGATCCACCCCTGGCAAGCCTCAGCTGTAATGTCAGAACAGGCCTCCTCCATAGCCTGGAGGAGGTGAATACGGATGTAGGGTCTCGGTCATAGACCTTCCACGGCCATGCTGAGAGAAACTCTTCTATGGGGTTTAGGAAGGGAGAATATGCTGGCAAAAAGATATTTTTGAATCTTGGGTTATTCGTGAATTACAGCAGTCCTGTGGAAACTGACATTGTCCCAAATGACACCGTAGCATGCTGTGGAAACCACTTGTCTCCCTTGCCCTTGCCCTTCCTCTTCCTCATCCATCTCCTCTTCTGTGTCCCCTTCCTCTACCTTCAGGTCTTTGTAGATCCATTTTTCCAATACAAGTGAACTGACACATGCCCCTTTTATCTAACAAGTGAAGGTTCTGATTGGTGTGTGAACAATTCTGATTGGCTGTGTTTTCCTCTGGATTATTGTGTGCTAACTGGGTTCAAGCTGTGCTGACTTGAGTGAACAATATTGACTGAAGTACAATACATACTTTCAATCAGCAAATGGTTTAGGCAGTGAGAATTGAAGGGATTTGTGTGTAGAGTTTTGCTCTAACAGTTCAACAAATCGGAATCATGTGTCAAAACAGGGGAATAGCCTAACTGTCTGATTTTTAGCTGTATGTTTACTGAGTCACGCCTTTCGGCGGAGAAGCAGCACAGACGCCGTGAGATCGGGTGAATGAGGGTTTATTAGAAGGGAGACAAAACAGGAACATCGATGAAGCGCAAGACGGACGTTAATGACCGGACTAGGGAAACATACCTAAGGCAGACCTAAATACATTAGACTAATGAAAACAACTAGAAACAGCTGATAAACACGGGAAATCCACACGGGGTTAACGAGGGGGCGTGGCACATGGGAGGAGCGGAAGGACATACTGCACTTTTAATCAAATTTTTTAGATTTTCTAAGCAATTTTTATTCAAATAAGTCTTTTTTCAACTCTATTTTGCTTTTTTTGTCTTGGTTTAACTTTTTAAAACCTTGTTTTTATAAAGCACATTAAATAACCCCTGTGTATGATAATAAAAACTTGCCTTGCCTTACCATAAAGAGACCGAGAAACGTTCTCCTCAAGACCAGAAGAACAACTAAAAACTATATGCTGGAAACTAAGACATTCACATGGTAACTCCATGAAAAGCTCTGTAAAAGTAGAAATGTGTTTACTTTATGATAAGATAACATGAACCAACTGGGTAGTAGTTGCCTTTTAACTGAAAAAATTCACTCCAGTCATCAGAGAAAAAAGTTACTAATGCACTACATCAAAACATTTACATTGTAATAATGTATGGCATAAAATAAACTTGTAACTAAATCATTCAGTAATACAAATAATTAGAGATGCTCCGATCAGCATTTTTGGGGCCGATCACCGATCACGATCTGCCAATTGCCGATCACAGAATGGCAGGGGAAAGGGAATCTTTTATCTATAATCTAGCAGAGTTTGCACCATTTGCAGAAATGAAACTAACTCTAAATTAACTATATTGAGAAAAAAAAAACTGTAGAAATAGGCTAGTCAAGATCTTGAAGAATCAAGCGCTTGACACTTGGCGCCCCACACTGAAGGAGGGGCAGTGACACTTTGGTCAGCACTGTTGCCTGACACCTCCAGGGTCAACACATGAAATGTTCCCCGAGAGCAGAGTGGTTTACTTTCTCATACTCGGCATATTCAGTTGTATGGCGTGTTCTAAGATGCCTAATCATGTTAGTGGTGTTAAAATGCCGTTGCTTGCTTCCACCTCGAGGGATTTCATCACGACATACATTGCAAACGGCTAACTTTACGTCTTTATCGGACACTTTGAAAAACTTCCAGACGGGAGAACTCATGTTGCCACTAGTAAGCTCCGCTCTGCTGTTGTTTACCTGTGCGCCGTGCATGCACGTGTGAAAAAGTCG
The DNA here is from genome assembly GCF_048594095.1 of Paramormyrops kingsleyae. NCBI lineage: Eukaryota > Metazoa > Chordata > Actinopteri > Osteoglossiformes > Mormyridae > Paramormyrops > Paramormyrops kingsleyae. The sequence goes on from NC_132800.1 coordinate 10,111,345, forward strand.
CGCGAGTAATTTACGTCAAGTGATCGGCTTTTTTCATAGGCGCTTTTGGGGTTCGCCGATCAAGCTATTTTTAGCCAATATTGGCCGATCATGATCGGTGGCCGATCAATCGGAGCATCACTACAAATAATAAAACAACATACGGTTCACATTGGCCTCAAGAACTAAGTTATCAGTAGCACTTGATTCCCCTGCACTTCCTGTTGTGGCTGAGTGTGCACCTGACGTCAGTGGCTGAAAGTGCACGTTTTGCAGCCAGACCCTTCTCAAACTGTTTGTTTGTCTAGCTGCAGTGATCACGCAATGGGATTTGTAGTTTTATTACCACGCAGACACCGGTGCAGACCAGAAAACACAACCAACGGATTAGTTTTACAGCGTTTTACTATTTTATTTTCTGCGGACAACGCTTTTTGGGAATGAACGGAGGTAAGAATTTTAAGACTTGGGTAAATTAAATTTTAAGACCTAGGATGAAAATCTGGGCATTTTTAAGACATTTTCAGGCCTTAAATTTAACTTTCAGAATTTTAGACTTTTTAAGACCCCGCAGGAACCCTGTTTGTTGAAGGTGAAGGTTTTAAACGTTTAATGAATTATGTTGAACCTCACTATACTGTCCCATCGCGCAAAACGGCCACTGCAAGGATTGATGCTCTATACGAAAAATGCGCTTGTTCACTAAAAGACAGTCTGTCGATGCCAGCGCGGGTGGCAATAACTACAGACTCGTGGACTTCGCTAACCACCGAATCGTATATGACGCTAACCTGTCATTACATAAATGAATGGAAAATTCACAGCGCAGTATTAGAGATGCGAGGTTTCGAGGAAAGACACACAACTGTGAGCATTGGCAACTACCTGAAAGATGCAACAGAAAAGTCGCTGTTAAGCTCTGAAAAAGTAATGGCATGTGTGCACGACAACGCTGCTAACATGGTTCTGGCAAATCAAAGTCTTTGGGAATCAGTGCCCTGTTTCGCACACACCCTGCAGCTTGCAATCAATGAGGGCTTCAATGTTGCAACTGTAAAAAATGTAATAGCTGCAAGTAGCCGCTTGGTATCACATTTTCACCACAGCACAGTAGCTACAGCCGCGCTAAGGCAGAAACAACAAGAACAAAATATACCCGACCATAAGCTTATTCAGCATTGTCGCACGCGGTGGGATTCGGGGTGTGACATGTTCGAACGCCTTTTGGAACAGAGGTGGGCTGTGTGTGCTGTTCTGTCCGATCGCAATGTTACAAAACTTGCAGATGCGGGGACACTTGACCTAAAAGATGAGCACTGGGAGACTGTGGAAGAACTGACACCTGTTCTCAAGTCTCTTAAGTGTGCCACAACTACAATGTGCAGTGAGACCCATGTTTCCAGTTCAATGGTCTATCCGATCACACACAGTCTCATCACTAGACATTTAAACACACAGAGGAGTGAGTCTCCTAGAGTGTCTGAATTTTAAAATGCCGTAGCCGAATCTCTGAAACGGCGCATAGTCGTGAGAAAGTGTATCTGCCTCTGATTGCAGCGGCTTTGGATCCAAGACGCAAACATCTCAAGTTTCTTGAGACAGAGCTTCGGGAGAGAGTAAAAGAGAATCTGAAGCAGCTTTGCGAGACAATCCCAAATCCTGTCAGACCCATACAAAGTAAGCCCGACTCAGCAACGGCGCTCGACACTCTTTTCGGCGAGGACTACGGCATGAGTGATGTTTCTCCACGACACCGAAATCGAAAGCTACTTCAGGGAGCCATGCATCTTTGTAAACCAGGATCCTTTATTGTGGTGGAAAGTAAATGAGTCTCGATTTGCAAAGCTAAGCACCCTTGCCCAGTGGTACCTGGCTGTTCCTGCAACTTCTGTGCCTGCTGAGCACGTTTTTTCCACCGCTGGTCTAATTGTAAATAGACTCCGCACTCGGCTTTCATCTGAGCACGTAGACCGACTGATCTTTTTGAATAAAAATATGTCGTCCTTATGTTAATTTTTCTTAGCCATGCATGGTAAACTATTCAGGCTGTTTTTGTTTTAAGTTTAAGTAGCATAGTTAAATTATGCCGGCTTTAAATTTACCTTTACCGACTGATCATTTTGAAAGAAAAGTTATGTTACCTAATCTTTAAGTTTTATAGCTGTGGTAAAAATATTAAGGCTATTTTTATTTTAAGTTTACACAGCCAAATTATGCTGGCTTTAATTTTTGTTAGGCTATGGGCTACTTAACAGTCGTTTGAACTTATATTAAACTTTATTTTTGCGAACCTTTAACAAAAAAAAGGGGGGGGGGGGGGGTTGCGGGGCTTCAGTTGCCGTTGTTTTAAAGTAACAGGAGAAGCGCATCCACTATTTTGATTGGCACGTAGTTCAAGCTCACATGCATTTTGTCTAAATAAATACAATTTGTAATATAACATTTACATATTTATGTATCTAGGCTATGTGATTAATTTGATATACAATGCGTCATGTAGAAAAAGCGCTTCAGCTTCGCCTCATGCTGTTATATCTTTTAAATGTTTACTGTATACTGTGACGCAAACGCCCCGCCCCTTGCTTAAACTCCACCCCGATTAATCGAGTACTTGTTTCTCAAACCTGTGGATTACTCGAAATGAAATATGATCAAAAATACCCATCCCTGCCGGAGAACATTTAAAACTGGATTTGAAAAAGCACTTCTTTACACAGTGTGTAGTTGGAGTATGGAATAGTCTTCCTGTTAGTGTAGTGCAAGCTAAAACCCTGAGTTCCTTTAAATCAGACTTAGATAAGGTTTGAATAGCTTTAAAACTATTAGTTGAATTCTCCCCAGACAAGCTTGATAGGCCTTTTTAATTGCTTCCCCACACTGGTGAGAGTGGGACATGGGAGCATCAACATACACACCACGGTCTTTATCATAATCAACTTCCTGTATTTCAGTGGAACCCATAAAATATCTGCAGTCATTTGGAAACTTCTTATGGTCTTATGTTCTTGACAGTTTGCATACTTTAAATGGTCCATCAGTCTGGAATGTCATTATCTCTGCCTCCCAAACCCATCAGTGAGACCTGTAATTAAAGAGACAATAAAAGCCTTTTACAGTTTGTTACATGCAATGGATAAAGTAAATGGAATGTTACAAAATAAGTGAGTAAATTAATAAATTAACAATAGAACATAAGTAAATAAACTGAATGTTATTAATGTTATGGCATGGCTCAGTAACATTATCTTCCTGCTCTCTCTCTCTCACACCCCTGATATCCATGTACTTCCTCTTCTGTATCTCTTCTGCCACAGAGAATAAAAGACGTGCAGCACATGCACACTGTAACATGCAGCCCTGTTCAGTATGAGCTCTATTTAAATAGACTGCAGCACGGCACGTTACTGTACGTCGCATGTGAGATTATTGTGGCTGCAGTCATGTCATGATAATGAAGTCTAGAGTACAGGAGCCATGACTGAGCATGTTAGAGACCCCAGCCCTCTGCAGACTGACTCTCTCTTCCTGGTCTCTTTCTGCTGCTCTGATATCACTGGTATCCATCAATTTCACATTCTGTCCCTCTGCTGCCACAGAGACATTACAGAGACATGCAAAAATTAACAAAAGGGGAACAAAATGACCTAAGAGAGACAAAAGGTCAGTGTGAAGCTAAGCTTAGTGCCTGGCCCTCTGACTGCAGCATTTCAGAAATGGCCGCCATGGTCAACATTCTGCACAAAATGTTCTCTGTGGTTTATTACAAACAACACAGTGATACACCCCCACTGACTGTGAATCCTGTGGGTGGAAACATCTTATTTATGGGGATCAAAGGAGGAAGGCAAGGCCTGAAGTTTTTTTTAGCAGGCCACAAACAAGCAGATAAAAAAAGAGAGTATAGCAAACTTGCACAGAGCAGAATATCAGCAATGGCTACTGAGAGTCCATCAGAACAGCAGCACAAAATCACACTCCACAGAAAACCTGAATTAGATCCATCAGTGACACTGCTAAGTGAAGTGAAGTAATTAACGAGGCGGAAATCTACATCTACACAGGAAACACAGGAAAAACATGCAAACTGCACCTCTAAACCTGGAGGTGCAAGAAAACAGCGGTACCCATTGAAAACACTCTACATTCAGCATACAAAAATAACTTTAGGTAGCATAATATAGCACAGATAACATAACAGGAGAAACACTGGAAAGTCTATTATTCATATATATCTCATAATAAATAACACGCAATCAAACATTCATGTAATTCCATGACAATTTTACATTACTGGTTTCAAGAATAATATATTACCATCTTCTGCATCAGCTTCAAAAGAGAAAAAAAAAGGCACAGGAAACAGACATTGGGTCACAGGAAGGACTACACTGTCCCACTAGTCCTGTTGCCATGGCGAGCCTCACCAAGCCTAACTGACTAATCTGTTTTAAAACAGAAATAAAATGCAAAAACAGAAACTTCCAAAAAGCAAAACTTCAATTTGCCACATGCAGAGTGCTATGTTGAAAGTTTAATTGAAGGAGGCTATCATAATTTTCAATCAAATGTGGGCGTTGCTAAAAAGTAACATGCCTTCATTCATTTTTCCCCGCTCCTAGCCTTCAGGTTTGCTGTATTGGTGAGACTGAATGCCAGAGATACTCTCCTTTCTCATTACCCATAATGCTTTGTGCATTCTCGGTTTTAATAACAGGAAGCATTAGCAAATAACATGCAATTCACTGTAGTTTAGTAACTGAAAGAAATATTAATTTTCCTCATACCAAGACAAACAAACAACTCAATCAGTTCCTTAGACAAAAAGGTCTGATAAAACTACACATTTTAAAAATCACCTAGGCTGCCTGGGGGGGATATCCGGCTTATCAGATGGGGAAGAACACAAATAACTACAAATGGCGTCGCCTTCGGATACACTTACTGTTTTCTGAGGGCATCACAGGCAACACACAGACTTAAAGAAGGACTTTAAGTGATCCGATTCTTCTTTGGCACCACAGCAGCGTAGGTCACATCAGAGGGGGGGCATTCTGAGGGGGGAAAACACACTTATGATGAGAGATCATGGTCTCAAAGGGGGTCTCACAGATGACTTTATGAACTCTAATAGAAATCCATCTGTCCCTGTCACAGAGCTGGTACATTGTTTCATCCTTCCATTCATTCTCCACCATTTATCCAGGTCGGGGTCACGGTGTCAGCCATCGCAAATGCACAGACCTGTTTCCCCAGTCACCTCCTGCAGCTCCACTGGGAGGACACAGATGTTCCCAGACCAGCCAAGAGGCTTAATCTTCCCAGCATGTCCTGGGTCTGCCTCAGGGTCTCCTCCCAGTTGGACATGTCCAAAGCACCTCCCCAGAATCACCCATGACCACAGACTTGTAGGTGCTGATCAGCATCCCGGCCGCTCCACAAAACACATGTAGACTAGTTGAGCAAACTCCCATGAACCCTCCGCTGGTCCAGTGTTCCATGACCAGGATGGAATCTGCATTGTTTCTCCTGGATCTGAGGTTCAACTACTGGATGGACACTCCTCTCCAGCACCCTGGCATAAGCCATTCCAGGCGGGCTGAAGTTGGAATACACCCTTCATTTTCCCTTTCTTAAATATTGGGACCACCACCCCAGTCTACCAATCCAGAGGCACTGTTTCCAGCTACAATGCAATATTGAAGAGGCATATCAGGCAAGAAAGTCCAGCAACATCCAGAGCCATCAAGAACTCACTCACTCCCACAGCCTTTTTTGACTTTGTCGCTGACCTCAGCCCTAGTGATGGGCGAGTCCTCGGACTCGGTCAGTGGGATTACGGAGGTGCTTAAAGTGCTCCTACCTGACTATATGCCTAGTTCAAGAATATTACATCCCTGCTGCAAATTCCTTGGGCAAAACCCTGCTTTCCCCTCCTTAGTTCCCTGGCGGTTTGTCAGTATCTCTTTGAAGCTGACCCAAAGTCATTTTCCACACCTCAACTTCTCTCTTCACCCAACCCAAAAAACCCCACACCTGTCTAACGCCTCACCTACAGCAACATTCAGAGCCCCTGCTTTCAGAGCCCATGCTGTGCACTGAGGTGAACCTGACTATACCTGGACAGTATCTTAAGCTCCTTTCCCACCAGATAAATTATGTTCCATGTCCCTACAGCCAGTATTAGTAACCGGGATCTGTCTGCCAAGGCCCCTGCCTTCGACTGCCACCTGATTCACTTTGCCATGGTCTCCTATGACTCCTGCTACAGGTGGAGGCCCCACCAGAGAACAGTCCTATGTGGCTCATTCAGGCTGTGCCCAGGCAGCCCCAGGGGTGAAGGCTTGGCCACCATGCATTGGCCAAAAGGCTCCTCCCCCAGGCCTGGCACCAGGACGGGGCCTTGGTTTCCCCGTTTCAGGTGAGGATTCCAGTTCCATGTTTATGTCCTTCATGAGGGTCATTGGGATCACACTGAGTCTGACCTCTCAGCTAGGACCTATTCACCTTTGGAGATCCTACCAGGGACAACTTCTCCTAACATCTCCTATACGATCACTGGGACACACAAACCCCTCCACTGTGGTAAGGTGGAGATTTATCATTTCATGTTTTACTTACATCCTAATAGATGGCTTTAGGTTATTGTAGTCTCATATTTGCTGTTGTTATACAGGTGAATCTTACCTTGCTTGTCCAGTAGATTGACTGAGCTGTACATCACTTCATCCCTGGGGTCTACAGAGGGCTGAAGAAGGATCAAACAATGTAAATGGGTATTGTAATAATGTACCATTAATGTTACACTGAGTAATTGTAGAAGGGACACACACTGTAAATGGGTAAGGTTCCCAATAAAATCTGGTTATAGAATGTGTCACATTATTCATACTACTTGCATGACTGATGTAATCAAAAATCATTTGATTTAACTAAAGGGAAACATTTTACTCAACTCACACTTTGGGCTGAAGGTTTCTTAAAGACCATGGTGTTGTAAACCAGCTCATCTCCAGGCTCTGTGTTCTGCTGAGATGAAACAACCACATATCAGCATTTAGCCTTTTCCTAATATTTATAATTACAAACTGATTTTTAATGCATTTCCACTGGGAGCGGTTGCCATTCTTGTTTGCAGGGCAAAGGAGTAGCGGTAAACAGAGTTCTATGGGTTAACACAAACTCATCAGCGAGAGTAGCTGCTTCCGCAAGGGACGTAGCCTTCTGTTAATTCAGATATAACACGGTCGGGTACACAGTTTTTAAACTCTTCAAGCAAAAGCAGCTCCTTGAGCTGGTCGAAATCAGTCATACCGCTAGCAGTGCACCACTTACCAAAGACGAGTGACTTCTCCCGAACGAGTTCCACGTGGGTTTGAGAGGCGGATTTACAAAGCTTCCGGAAGTTTTGCCGGAATCAAGGCTCTGTTCCAAACCAAGAAAGGAACAAACTTCCTGAGCTTTCCCTACGAGTTTGCACTGCAGCAGAAGCGACCAAAGGTGCCTGCGCCAATTCAGAGAATGGTCGCGATGCGCTCAAAGATTTTTCTCTAAATATACGAGTCCAATACGGCGACTCACATCAAATCCAATATTCCCCCTCTCAGGGGACCAGGGTGGAACTGTCGGAGAATGAGTGCGAGGATGCGAAGCATCATCCGGCGGGCTAGCATCTCCAAGGGGCGAGCTAACCTTGCGCGGCTGAGGTATGGGCTGTAGCTGGCCCACCCGCGCCTTTTGCAGGGCAGCATCCCGACCGCTTCCATCTCCAAAGCCCTTATCAGAAGGAGTTGGGCTTGGCACTCCTGCCTCTTAATTTCCAACTCAAGTTCCCTAAGCCGAATTCTAAGGAGGGTTGTCCTCCTTGGGCGACCCGGGATCCCTGGCATGCATGCGCGGCCGGGACACCGGGCCTCCGGCTTCCGCCGTCGTAGGCGACCGGGTCGGGCAAGGTACAACACCTGAGAGATCACCAGGCTCCGGCAGGATTCCCTGCGTGACCAATTCGTCCGGCAGTACCAGTTTAACCTCCCGCTTTGAGGCACCGGCAGGGATCACCACATTAAAAATAAACCCGCGATGGCTACCAGATCAGTCTTCCTGCAATTATCAAACTGCTCCTGTGTGGGGCACAGGGTAAACTCAAGCAAGTCGAACGTAGCTATGCTAATCCCAATTACAAAGACTTTCCCCACCACAGTTAATCTGCCAAACAAACCTAACATCTAACATACACACAGAATACATAGAGCAAAGCGTCAGAATCCGAGGGGCGCGCGAAGACGTAAAACAAGAACCGGGCGAGCGATCGAAACCAAATAGCAAACAAACCAAGGCAAAGGTACAGTCAGGGGCAGGGCAAAGCGAAGAATCAGAAAACCAAAAACCATTATACACAATAAAGCAATAAAACAAAGCAAACCAATAACACCAAAGGAAATGACCAGAGCTCCCGAGGTGTTTTGCTGTGAGGCTTTTCACTTCGGACAGAAGGAAGTGACAGACGGTCTTGCAGTGAGTCGTGGGCGGGATCCTGACGGGGAGGCGGAGCAAAGATCGAACGGAGGGCTTGCTGCAGGCGACGAGACCCGTGGGCGGAGCTGAGCTTGCAGCGGCGCGTAACACTTCATAGAGTGTGTCCATATTTTGTAACATTCCCAAACTAATGTGAGACTTACAATGGGGCATTAATGGAACAAACACACAGAGCAGATGCAGAAATGAACACTTACAGGGCGGCTGGGTCTGTTTCTGCTACTAATCAGCGTTTCTGCAGAGACATGATGGTAACGCTGACCTTCATTCACATCTGTGTTGATAAATACAAGCTTTGAGAACTAAAAGTGTTATATGATTAATAAAATTATTAATCAAAAAGAAAATAACCGATAATCAAATAATGTGGTTCAAATTCTGGATAACTGGTTTAATTACGTTAAATATACTGTATTTTACTTACTAGATCTTCTTTGCAGAATCCAGATAACCATGATAGCTGCCACCAGCAAAAGAAGCAGCACCAACATCAGCAGAAGGAGCATCTGACTGGAGAAGCACAAGTGAAGGAAAGTGAAGGTTTAAGACATGCAGAGGTTTTATGCAGGATCAATAACAGGTCTTTATTTATCAGACTTTGAATCTTGAATGTACAGATGTTAATTGAGTTTACAGAGAAATAAATAGGTTTGGCAGTTTACCTTGGTGACTGTATGGTGTTCAGATTCTCATTTGTGGTGGAAGTCAAGGAACCAGAGGGACATGTGGTCCCAGCCCATCCTGTTGGGTGTTTTGTTTCTGAAGTTAAACCGTCTCTCAGCTGTGTAGCTGAAGTAAAACTTTCTGTCTGCTGTAAAGCTGTAGTCAGCACTCCCTGTTTGGGTAAAACTTCCATTGCTGTGGAAGACCAGGTCAAAACAACAGTCAAAGCATTTTAAATAACTTAAATCATACTTACACAATTTCATAATATACATGCTTAAAAATGAATCTACAATGAGTTACAATACTCAAAGTATAATAGGCCATAGGATGTCACTAGTGAGAATTTAACTATGTAACCATAACCATGTCGTAGGCAGTCTATCCATAGTACATAATGTAATGATCATTAACAGGCTGTGTCTGTTTAACGTGTAGAGGAGTTAATATAATCTGCAGTGCTGTGATCTGCAGCCTAATATAACAATTCACCTTCCATGACAATCAGCTGTAGATAGACACCATCATCTACTGCACCGTGAATATCCACAGCACACCAGTAAGTGTCAGAGTCCGTTTCCTGCAGGTTCCTCATGGTTACATTAAAGACCAGGTGGGTGGGGTCATCACTGATTGACACTTTCCCTGCTGGCTGATTGGAGTCAGAACGTGCCAATGTGGAGCAGGAATTCCAGTTAGACCCTCTACACCAGTACTTCACATGGTGTTTATACTTCTGATCATAGTAACATGTGATGGTGACAGATCCTCCTCTCTCTGCAGATACCCAGCTCACAGTCCTCACACTCCGAGCATCTGTGTGAATAAGATAGAAATTAAGTACTTAAGTGCTTATTTTAGTATTCAAAAAACTGTACATTCCAATCTACTGATATTAGTGTGAAATTTGTTAAAACATCTTACCTTTAACCTCTATTATCAGATCCTGAGAGTCATCCATCTTACCAATTCCACCAATCTCTACAGCACACCAGTAGATACCAGCGTCACTTGTCTTCAGGTTCCTCATGATCACATGGAAAACTAGCTGGGCAGGACTATCAGTGATTGACACTTTACTGGAGCTCTGTGGTGAGTCTGTGCGTGCCATGATTGTACAGGAGGACCATAATTGCCCTCTACACCAGTATTTCACATGGTCTTTATACTTCTGATCATAGAAACATGGGATGGTGAGAGATTCTCCACTCTCTGTAGTTAAATGCTTGAATGTCCTCACACTGTCACCACCTGCAGGGACATCATGGAAATCAGTGTTTACCAACTGGTTGATCTTTGTGGGCTCCTCAAATTATTCTCTTTGAAACAGTCGCTCACAGTGTAAAATTGACACCACTGATGTAAATGGTGCACTGTCATTCACAGCCACTGGCACAGGGTCAGTGTCATGGGGGAGCATATGCAGGTAATGCCCCCCCTCCTCAAATGCCACCCACCAAGGTACATTGACTATTCTGTTATTTTTCAATGAAATCATTCATCCTAAAGCAAATAAGCTGCAGGGCCTCTGCTTGCCTGTCCGCTGGCCGGTCAGTGCTCACAGGGCAGCTCTGGAGCAGCACTGGAGAAACAGGGAGTCACTGTAATTCCCATTACTCCCAGAGAAACCCTCTAGGGGGCGCCACTCCCCCAAAGTAAATCTCAGAAAAAAGGCTGTACTGACACAATAGGGGATATGAGCATATTCTGCAGGAAAAATACTGAGCTTGAGCTTTTTTAATGGAGCAGGGAGGTAACAATAAGCTTACAGAACAGAAGGTGACTGAAAGATACGATAACATTGTTATAGTCGTTTACCTGTAACAAAATGTTTCTAAATCAGTGGGCTGTTTAGATTCATCAATGAAATTAATCATGAGGGCACTAGCCTGTCCCCACTGATTGACAACTGTTTTTACTGCCACCACCCACTTACAACCCCCACCCCCATGTGCCCCCCTGTGAAAATCTTCAGCCCGTCAACCTCCTCTCGGCATATGATACACTGTTATTGTAAATGCAGTAAATGATGAAGTTCAGTGTGTGAGTGAACTCAAGTCAGCAGCTATGGTATAGATACACTTACTGGGCAACTTTATTAGGTACACCTTGCTAATACTGGGTTGGTCCCCATTTTGCCTTCAGAACTGCCTTAATTCTTTGTTGCACAAAATCAACAAGGTAATTCCTCAGAGACTTTGGTCCTTGTTGACAAGATCATGATTTGTGGGACCTTCACGATGTGAATCTTTTGTTCCACCACACCTCGTAGTTGCTCTATTGTATCGAAATCTGGTAACTATGGAGGCCATTTGAGGACAGTGAAGTTATTGTCATGTTTAGGAATCAGCCTGAGATGATACGAGCTTTGTGACATGGTGTGTAATCCTCTTAGAAGTAGCTATTACAAGCTGGGTACACTATGATCACAAAGGGATGGACATGGTCAGCAACAAAACTCAGGTAGACTGTGGCATCTAAATGATGTTCAGTTGGTACTAAGGGGCTCAATCTGTGCCACGAAAATATCCCCCACACCATCAGACCACCACCACCAGCTTTAATTGTACAATTATACAAGGCAAGATGGATCCATCCTTTCATGTTGCTTACAGCAAATTCTGACTCTACCATCTGCCCATCCAAAATTTCTAATTGCCCCAGCCTGAGCAGTCTAGATCCAGGCCTGATCTAAAACACTGTTCAGTTGGTACTAATCTACTAATCTATGACACAAAAATTTCCTTTACACCATTAGACCACTGGCAGTCTTAACTGGATTCTGTAACCATGGTGTTCATGCCAAATTTTGACTATCATCTGAATGTCATAGCAGAAACCGAGACTCATTCAACCAGCAAAATTGTTCCAATGTTCTATTTTGGTGAGTCCGTGTCCACTGTAGTCTCTGTTTCCTGTTCTTAGTTCTCAGGAGTGGCACCCGGTGTTTTCTGATCCTCTAGCTGATCTGCTTCAAGGTTTCTGTTGTGCATTCAGAGATGCTCTTCTTCATACCTTGTTTGTAATGGGTGGTTATTTCATTTATTGTTGCCTTTCTAACATCTTGAACCAGTCTGGCCATTATCTTCTATAGTCTGCCATCAACATGGCATTTTCACCCAGAGAACCGCCGCTTACTGGATATTTTTTCTTTTTTGGCAAATAGCACATTACAGACATATGTGCTGTCAATATGTCAACTAGCATAAGTGCAGCTAGGCTGAGCTTCCAATAAATGCACAGATACAAATGTCAGCTGTATTGGATCAGGAGCTACACAGCAACCATACTTCTACACAACAACGTCTATCAAAGCAACTTATTACATAACAGCAACACTACTAAGTATCAAGTAATAACAGCCAGCAATGATATTGAACAATGAATGATGCCAAGCAAGAACAGGGAAATAAAAAATATAAAATGTGATACATTAAATGGAAATTTAATTTATATTAATGTTCTCTATTGTTTCTCTAAACAAAGACACCAACCTGAAAATATAAACTGATATACATTGTTCCTCTTTTATGGTCCTTTCTGGTGAATTTGTGAATATTGCGTAATAGTGAATGTTTCTGTCTTACCTGGCAGCCTAATGAAGAAGACGTGGAGGAGGAAGAGGAGAGGAGCCATGACTGAGTCTGTCAGAGACCCCAGCCCTCTGAAGACTGGCTCTCTCTTCCTGGTCCACTCTGATACCACTGATATCCTTTAATGTCTCTGTTCTCAGAAGAAAAAAGGTGCAACACATGCGCACAGTAACACGCAGCAAATGTGCAGACAGTGTGTGATGTGACATGTTCGGTTAAAATAGTCACTGCATGCGATTGAAGTGTCTCTGGGGAGGGTCACTGTGTAACTAAACATGAAAAGGGGAAGGAAATTACCTCAGTGATGCAGTATGTCAGAAATGGCCACCATCTTATCACACAACAGGACTTCTGTGGATTATCGTGAACTACGTAGAGAAATTGAACCTACCAGACTATGTCCCATCACTGGAAACATCTGGAACATGGGGGATGGACATCAGGAGCAAGACAAGTACTGTGGCAGCAGGCAGGCCGCAAACAAGCAAATAATAGCAAAGTACAGCAGCCTCATGTAGAACAGAAGATCAGCAATGGCCACCGAGAGTCCATCAGAACAGCAGAACAAAAGCACATTTTACAAGGAAAACCTGAATTAGATCCATCAATCACGCTGCTCCACTCACAGAAACCCCATGCAAACAATGAAGGTTGGCTCACATGAGAAGGTCTCTCTACCTCAGTATTCACATAATAACCTGCTGACTGTCTGTGGGAGGAGCCGCCATCCTATATGGTGGGAGGAGGTTCTAGACGACTGGGAGGCACAGAAAGCAGAGAATCAGGCAGAGAACGGGGACCAATGCTGGATCCAATATGGAGTGAATGGGGAATGAAGCAGGAGAGGGTGGATCCAGAGACAGTAACGAGGGTGAGGGGAGGGGGGAGGAGTCCAGGCAACAATGAAGTATTTAGAGGCGACAGAACCACAGTGAGTAACCAGAAGCAGAAACCAGGACATATCAAGAGGTCTCATACCAAGAGAGACAGAGCAACATCAAAAGGACAAAAGCAAGAAACAGGGTCTAGGACAGAGATTTAAGGGTATCTGTCATTCCTATGCATCAACACATTGTGCAACGTAAAGGAATGAAATGTTTCCCCAGTGTGTAGTACAAATGAAGAAACCAGTTTCCCCCAAGGAGCATCTTATCACACCCTGCCAGGCGGGGCCAGCTAATTGAGTAGATACAAGGAATGGCATAAAAATTTATATATTATATATACATACTGTACATACACTCACCTAAAGGATTATTAGGAACACCTGTTCAATTTCTCATTAATGCAATTATCTAATCAACCAATTACATGGCAGTTGCTTCAATGCATTTAGGGGTGTGGTCCTGGTCAAGACAATCTCCTGAACTCCAAACTGAATGTCAGAATGGGAAAGAAAGGTGATTTAAGCAATTTTGAGCGTGGCATGGTTGTTGGTGCCAGACGGGCCAGTCTGAGTATTTCACAATCTGCTCAGTTACTGGGATTTTCACGCACAACCATTTCTAGGGTTTACAAAGAATGGTGTGCAAAGGGAAAAACATCCAGTATGCGGCAGTCCTGATGGGCGAAAATGCCTTGTTGATGCTAGAGGTCAGAGGAGAATGGGCCGACTGATTCAAGCTGATCGAAGAGCAACTTTGACTGAAATAACCACTTGTTACAGCCGAGGTATGCAGCAAAGCATTTGTGAAGCCACAACACGCACAACCTTGAGGCGGATGGGCTACAACAGCAGAAGACCCCACCGGGTACCACTCATCTCCACTACAAATAGGAAAAAGAGGCTACAATTTGCACGAGCTCACCAAAATTGGACAGTTGAAGACTGGAAAAATGTTGCCTGGTCTGATGAGTCTCGATTTCTGTTGAGACATTCAAATGGTAGAGTCAGAATTTGGTGTAAATAGAATGAGAACATGGATCCATCATGCCTTGTTACCACTGTGCAGGCTGGTGGTGGTGGTGTAATGGTGTGGGGGATGTTTTCTTGGCACACTTTAGGCCCCTTAGTGCCAATTGGGCATCGTTTAAATGCCATGGCCTACTCCCATCCCTTTATGACCACCATGTACCCATCCTCTGATGGCTACTTCCAGCAGGATAATGCACCATGTCACAAAGCTCGAATCATTTCAAATTGGTTTCTTGAACATGACAATGAGTTCACTGTACTAAAATGGCCCCCACAGTCACCAGGCTGGAGAGGGTTTTTTGGCACCTGGTGGATCTGGCAGGGTCGCCTGGGGTACCTAACCCAGGTTCCAGTGAGGCCGCAGCCGCCTCCGCCGCTCTGCCCGAGCCCTGCCCAGGGGAAGCCGCAGCCGCCTCAGCCTCTGCTTCTGCTCTGCCCCGGCCGCCCGCGCCTGGCCCACAGGGGACCGCCGCCTCTGCCCAGGGGGCCATGCCTTTTGACTTTGCCCCTGCATCTCCGCCCAAGACCGTCCTGGCCCCAAGCCCCAAATTCCAGACTCCTACCTCCACCCAAGCGGACCTTGCATGGCGCTGGTGGAGGTCCAGCAGAGGGTCAGGCCGGTTCTCTGTCTCCCGAAAGGGGAGACGGGGACACACCAGGCGGTCCAACTGCCCCGACCCAGGTCCCTGTCCAGTAGGCCCTAGTCCTGCAGCCACCTCCTCATCACCCTCCAGTTCCTGTTCTGTTCGCTCCTCATCGCTCCCCAGTTCCAATCCTGCAGTCACCACCTCATCCTCCAGTCCTTCACTCCCTCTTTTGTCACCTTCCATTTCCTGTCCTCGTCCTGCAGTCCCTTCCTCGCCGTCACCCTCCAGTTCCTGTCCTCGTCCTGTAGTCCCTTCCTCATCGCCCTCCAGTTCCCGTCCCCGTCCTGCAGTCCATTCCTCATCGCCCTCCAGTTTCTGTCCCCGTCCTGCAGTCCCTGCCACCTCGCCCTCCAATCGGCCACCAGGCCCACACCCTATCCAACCTTTCCCTTTTATGTTTCCTGGCCAGTTGTCCCAAAAAGTCCCGTTGCTACCCTTCCCTTTCAGTTCATCCACCCCATTTCAGTCTCATGTCCCTGGTCCTTTTCCTCGCCCTGCTCCCTTTGTTCCTTTCCCTTCCGATTCCCCTACACCATTTTGTTTTCTGCCTCGTGCCCCTGGTCCTGTTCCTCAGTGTCCACGTCCGTTTGTTCCTGGTCCCCATGTTCTGCCCCCTACTGTGATCCCTCGTCTAGTGTTCTTGTCCCAGCTCCTGGTGTCTGCCCTATCTGTTTTTGTTCCCCTCTTGTCTGAGTTCTTGATTCTATCTGTCCAGTTCCTTGGTTTTCGTTAGTGGCTTCCCTGTCTTGTTCTACGTCCTTGTCCTGTCCGCCCGTTCTCTGTGGCCCTGGCAGTGCCCTTGTGCGCGTCCGGTGTCCGCGAGTTAGGTGGGGGGTACTGTCAGGGTCAGCCCCTGCTGTGGTCCTTCCCTGTCCCTTCCCCGTTTGACCAGCAGGTGTTGCTGGTCATCCCGTTCTTTATGTTAGTCTTTGTTCTCCCCTGTTACCTGTCTGGTCATGTGGCTCAATGTGTTGAGCATGTGGTTGTCTGTGTACCCTTCTGTCCTGTGTTTGAATCCCACCTCCTCTGTTTTTGTATTTTGCTCCCTAGTGTTTCATTTGAGTTTTGTTAGTCCTTTTGTCTGATTTTGTAGTTGGTTTTGGTTTTGTTCCTTGTGCCCTCTGCTTGTGTCTTTACCTGTTTAGTTCCCTAGTGTTGGTTTATGTTTCCTTGGTTAGTTCTTAGTTTCCCTGTTTTTTAGTTCCTTTTGAGTTTATTAGTTTCACCTGTGCCCTGTTTCCCTGGTCTTTGTTAATTAGTCTCACCTGTCCTGTGTTCTCGTTAGTCTCGTTACCCCTTTAGTATTTTAGTTCCTGCTTCTGTTCAGTTCCCTAGTGGTTCATTGTCTATGATTGTCTATGAGTGTGTTGTTGGTTTGTGTTTCATAGTTGATGGTAGATGTGTATCTGGTTTTTGTTAATTAATCCCTTTTTAGTTTTTGACCCCTCGTGGTCCTTTTTGGTTTTGTAGTTTTTTTTCTGTTTTATTTAATAAACCCCTTTTCTGTTCCTGGAGCTGCAAGTGGGTCGTCTGCCCTTTTTGTGCACCATGCCTCGTTCCTGAGCCGCCCGGATCCCTGACAAACTTAGCCTCATGTCGTTCCGCTAACGCAGTTCAGCATTAACTAATCAAGGCTCATACAAGACAGACTTGCATAGCCTCACTTAGTGCGCACACCCGAGATATTTAAGCGGCCCAAATGAATCGATGAAAGATAGATCGATCAAATGAGTCGGAAAGCGTGTAAAACGAGAGCGGGGTTTCTTTCCGCTGCAGAACAAACGCTGCTGATGGAGCTGTATGAAAAATACAAAGATATAATCGTTAAAAAAGGCAATACTGTGGCCATAAATAAAGCCAGGGAGTTGGCTTGGCAAAGAATTGCAGACAGACTAAATGCGTAAGTTACGTTAATGTTACAAGTGCTTCACACAGTGGCACGGTGGTACAGTGGTTTATGCTGTCACCTTTTAACGCGAAAGTTGCTGGTTCAATCCCCATAGCTAACGGGGAACCATCTGGGTTGAGTTCACGTGTCATTATTATTGTATAACATTATTTGAACGCCATAAAATACTTTCAATCACATCTGTGCGAAATGTACTGTACAAATAACCGTATCTTGTCTATTCTATTATAGTAATAAACTGTCAGTAGACAGTGACTAAACAAAATATAAAAATATCTTCCTGTTCATATCATTTTAACGGATTTTTTTCCCCCAATTTCAGTCATTGCATTTCATTTTTGACCTTTATAATATGCGTACGCTTTTATTTTACAGTAACATACCGTTATAACGGACTTCAAGGGACCTGGCAAAACAGTCCGTTACATCCAGAGTTGCTGTATGCCCAGAACACAGCTACAGGACACCATTTACTCATGCCACACCTCAGCAGACGCAGGCTGCTGGCTGCATTGGCATCATATGTTCCCCCGACCGGCACCCCTTCCCTTTCCACGGTTTAAGGGGAACCTGCTACACCTCCTGCCCCCCAGAATATCAGAAAAGTCAAATCAGCATATAAGAGGAAGATTGAAAACCACATCCACAGTGACAGCGGGAGTGACAGGGCCTCTAGCATATCACCAAGTCCAGCAACCTCACAGCTGTCGAGGGGAATGCCTTGCTGGCCAAGGAACTTATTTGCTTCTTTGCCAGCTTTGATGTGAAAGAACCTTAGGCAGTCACACCACACTCACCAGCCTCCAGTAACCGCACCCTCAGAGTGCAGGAACATGAGGTGAGGCTCATGCTCCGGGTGGTAAACCCGAGAAAAGCTTCTGGTCCTGATGGTGTAACTGGAAGGGTGTTGATGGAATGTGCAGACTAACTCTCTGGGGTCTTCATAAAGATCTTCAGCCTGTCTCTTCTCAATCCATCATCCCACCATGCCTGAAGTCTGCCACTACCATCCCACTGCCTACAAAGTCTTGATTTAAAAAGATTAGATGCAAACAAGTATTTTCTGGTCTTCGAGTCATGCACTCGGTACTGGTGTATGGGAAAATCTGCATACCTGCTTTGTTTTTTGCCCCTCGTGGTCCTTTTGGTTTTATGGTGCTCTTTTTGGGTTTAATAAAGTTCTGTTTTGGTGAGCCACGTTGTGCATCATACATCCCTGTATCTTGTCCCATGCACTGTAACAAACTTCTTCACTTCAATGCTCCATTTGTACTTAAAATTCTCTTAGAATTGTCCTTAAACAGAACACGAAAAAGTAACAAATTGAATTGACTGCATATTGAAATCTAATTTTAATAAATTGGACAAAAAATGCATAAATAATACATAAAAATAATACACAAATGCCTGTATTCAGTTGGCTGCCATCTGACCATTGCAATACACTTGCTGCATCTTTATGGGTCTGCATGAAATCTCTGAAATGTTTAAACCAGATTTATCACCTCTGACATCTCAGGCATATTTCACAGAAACCTGATCAAAAACTAAATACGTTTCTGCTGCTTCTTCTGTGATGTAAGTGTAGCCCATATAAAACAAACACACAGTCACAAATATTGAAATCTCCCCAAGGTGTCATATTTCTCCATTCCTGTGGGGGCGCTGTCTTGTGTGAGTGGGCGGGACCGTTTTGGGTAGATGCGGGTGTGGAGGAAAAAAAAGTATAGAGAGTGTGGTCAGGGGTTACGGTGAGAGAAGAGAGAGTAGACACTTTTATATGTTAATAGTGATATTAATAGAAGCTGTTGGTGAATGGCGTTATCCACAGACCATTTTTTCCTGAAGGATTGCAGCTTATGAACTTCTGTTTCTTTTGAATTTACTTGAGCGAATCTCCGATTGTTTTTTTTTGTTAATATATATTTTCTGAGACAACTGGGAGCAACCTAACGGCGAGCCAGCGATCCTGAACATCTAAGTGCATCCATCGACTGCGGCCAGTCATATCAACCTGCTTGAGCCGGTGGACTGGACTCAACACTTGGGTCTAAGACTGGGAAAAAAGAGTACACCAGCCCATTGTCTGCACTGATCTTTAGGAGAAAAGGACTTTTACTCCTTAATAATTATTTTTTTCCTGATAATTTTGTGCTATGTTTATTGGTCCACACTTCTTATGCCTTGTTAAATAAATTATTTTTTCCTACTAAGAGAGAGAGAGGAATTGAGGTCGTAGCCAATTCACTCCTAATAGCCGAACCTAGTTCACAGGATTGGGAAAAAAAAATTGCAAACACTGATGCCCTAAGTTGATTAGGTAACCCCAATCCAATCTGGATCTTGAGATTGAGAGTAGCGTACATAAGGCACTGCTATTCGAAAGACCACAACTTTGTCCAACCATGACTAAAAGAGCAGACCAAACTATTTTTTGCTCCATAGAGAGGGGAAGTGAAATTGCTTTCAAACACCTGCGTCAAGGAAAATTAGGAAGATAAAAATAAAAAACGTTTATGTGATTCACAAATACTATATAAAGTTTTCACAAATATGTCTTTCTGATAACTGACCAGATATCCCCCTGTTGGTGGCCTTGCACACTGTGATGTGTCCAGTCAAGATGCTATCAATGGTGCAGCAGCAGTAGTTCCCCAGTATTTAAAGGCCTCTGTAGCGCTGGAATCCCTAAATCTGGCAGGGGGGTCAATGCTCATCCAACACCCCTGTGCATTCAACAATCGCCCCATTTTTCATTACCAGCAGGTGACCGCTGGACAATGTATGCCTTTAATGTCTCTGCCGATTGAGCTCTTACCACAGGGGCAGAGATGCACAGTTTTAAAATGTGATTTCTTTTATAATGTATGTGAAAAGTTCGTGATATTCTCCTAAACACAACACAAAGAAACAACTTAATGAAAGGTCTGATAAAATGACACATTTTAAGAAGCACCCCACTTTGTGTTTTAGCCAGCTTATAAAATGGGGAAGAACAGAAATAACCACAAATGGCGTCGCCTTCAGATGCACTTCCTGTTTTCTGAGGGCATCGCAGGCAACACACAGACATAAAGAAGGACTTTAAGAGATCTGATTTTTCTTTGGTCCCACAGCAGCATAGGTCACATTGGGGGGGGGGGGGGGCATTCTGAAGGGAGAAGACATATGATGAGATGGTCTCTGATAAGGTGAGTGGCCAGTTTTACAGGTGACTTCGTGAACTTCATTTAACAGGCAATCCATCTGTCTCTGTTACAGAGCTGGTCAATTATTTTATTTATATTCTAGTACTGTGGTTCCTATAGTATGGTGTGCAGCTCCCTCTAGTGGCACACAAATATATATTTGAATTTAAAGATGTGGTAAATGCTGATATGTTACATGGTGTAAAAAGTTTGCACTGTCCTAATAAATGGGACTGCGTTTGTCCAGTCTCATATGTTTCTCATATTATTTAATTTATATCCTAATACCAAAGGCATTGGAGGAGCATGGGTACCGGCTGCTTAATGAGCCCACCACTGTACAGCGGCCCCAAAGTCTTACATAAGGGCCACACTGACTGGTTAACTCTACCAAGCGGGGCCCCTGGCTCATTCAGTAAAATCTACAAGGGAGATCCCCTCGTCGGCAAATTCTAGCTACCATAGGGGCAGTATTTCTTAAGACTGAAAGTGCCAACTCAAGTTGGGTGGCCTAAAGTGACTTTTGTCAGGTGGCCCAAAAGTTCTAACTATGCCCCTGCTTGATACCGTGGTTCTCAAACTGTGGTATGGTATGGTGCTCCCTCTAGTGGTCCACAGAAGTATATATGTACTTAACTTTAAGCATAGGTCATAATGGTGGGACACAGAGAGCCTAATATTTTCTGATGTGTTACGTAGCATAACAAGTTTTTTTAAAAGATGGGTCTGAATTTGCAGTGCATATTAGCTACTATTAAACAAGGGATCCTTAGCCTGTCTGTCCTGTAGATTGACTAAACTGTATGTCACTTCGTTCTCAGGGTCTACAAAGGACTGGAGAGGGAACAAACCCTGTAAATGAATACTGTAATCATGTACCATTATCATTCAAGTACGTACTGTATTTGTTGCTATATCTGTTAATTCTGCAAATCGTGAAATACTGAAGGTCCTAATGAAAGAACTAGTAATGATTAACACAAGCACAGTAGATAAATCAATCCAGAAGGGGGGAACCCAGGGTTCTCTCGGTGCCTGAAACACACCACTATACTGAGTCAGCTGATACAGGAGGCTAAGAGGAACAAGGGCAACCTAACAGTGGTATGGCTGGACCTATAGCCAATGCATATGGCGCGATACTCCACAATCTCATCGACAATGCTTTGAAGCACCACCATATCCCTAACAAAATCAGGCAGATGAAAAGCAGCTATCTAGGAACATTTAAGCTGAGATTCAGGACACCTCCAAGTGGCAGGACTTAGAAAAGGGTTCATAAGGGGATGCAGAGTCTCCGTCACTTTGTTCATCATGGGAATTAACCTCCTCATCAGAGCAGCAGCAGAGGCCAGGGGACCAGTGACTGCAGCAGAAGGCAGGCAACTCCCAATAGAAGGATTTATAGATGACATTACCATAACATCCACATTGCATGTGCAGGCAAGGTGGATCCTAAAGACTCTGGGAGTGCTGGCACCATGAGTGAGGATGGTCTTCAGGCCTAAGAAATTAAGAAGCACAGTGATCAGGAAGGGGAAGGTGATTAATGCCTACAAGCTTCAGGTCCAAGGTGAAGATATTCCAGCAGTCAAGGAGAACCCCATTAAATGCCTGGAAAAGTGGTATTATGACACCCACAGTGATACGAAAAACATCTCCAGCATGGTAAAACAGGCAGAGGAATGGTTGAGGAAGATTGATAGATCAGGATTGCCTGGCAAGTTCAATTGCTGGATTTACCAGCACAGGCTACTACTAAGGCTGATGTGGCTCCTAACTGTGTATGAAATTCCAGTGACTATGGTTGAAGGAGTAGAAAGCAGAGTCAATAAGCATCTCCGGCAGCGGCTTGGAGTCCCTCAGATCAGGCCAGTTCCAGCTCCCATTCTCATCTGTGGTAGAGGAGGTCAATGTTGCAAAATGCAGGGCAATTATAATGTTCAGAGACTCCGGAGATGAACTGGCCATAGGTGCTGGGGTAACAACTAGAAATGGTCGCAAGTAGGCAGTGGATGTGGCAGTAAGGGAAGCGATAAGCTTTGTGATTGAAGGACATCATTGGGAACCCATGCAAACAACAAACAAATCCATTTTTGTATAGCGCGTTATCACAAAGCGTTTTACAGCATCCCCACCCAAAGCCCCCAGTGAGTAAGCCATAGGCGACAGTGGCAAGGAAAAGCTCCCTATAAGGAAGAAACCTTGGGAGGAACCAGACTCAAAGGGGGAGCCCATCCTCCAGGGGGCGGCAGGGAGAGTCAAATCGAAGAGATGGCAAAGTGCCAAGTCACACTGTCTAAGTCATAAGGTTTGAGACACAACCGGGGAGCTCCTTCAAATCGCTAGGCAACCAGTAGTGAAGCAACAGGTCATACATGGAGGATGACACAGGCAGAACGGCGAGCTGGGAGCTGCCCACTAACATCTGTGGTGCAAGGCAAGTGAAGAGGAGAGGAGGGCAATGGTCCAGGCAGAAGTACGGCAGCAGCATGGAAGGCAAAGGCTGTGGAATTAGCAACCCAGGGAATCTGGACCAAATGGGATGTGAGCACTATCCCCCATAGGAAACTGATTAAGAAGCATTTAACCTGGGTCAAAAATATATTGTTCGTACATTTAATCTTAATGAAAGATTAGAATTTCAGAAGGTATTAAACTGAAAAATGTACAGTGAAATATCTTCAAATGATAATAGTAATAAGAATAATAATATCTGAGAAATTAAACACAGCATACAACTCAGATTCCAAATTTAATGAATTTTATTTACAAGAACAGATTCATTTCAGAGCCAATGGCTGTGTAACCGAAAACATTCAAATTATTACCATTTTCTTGGTAAAATGAAATGCTGAAAACATTCATGGAGCTCTCAGTTTGTCATACACAGAATGTTCCAGAACCAACATCCTAAAGAAGGTGCAAAGGTGGGAGATGATAGCAGGCTTGGGAAGGAAGTTAAATTTCCACCCTATTGTCCAAACAGCACTGAGACTCTGATCAGAGCAGATGAGGGAAGTCATCCTTGTGAAATTGAGTGTCCGATGGGAAGAAGGCTGTGACGAGGCTCATGAGAGGAAGAGCTAGAAGCAGCAAGGTCTCGTCCAGGAGTTCAGAGAGAAAGGATGGCAAACATGGCTGTTTCCTGTCAAAGTTGGGTGCCGATGGTTCCCAGCACAGTCTGTGTGGACAGTTCTTACTGCACTGGGCATATCAGGGAATGAGCGGAAAACCGCTGTTTGAGGTTAATGAGGAGGCAGCAGAAAGAGCCTGTTGTTGGCTCTGGCACTACTATTGCACTACTGACTATTGCACATTGTACAGAGGTTTACTATTTTTGGTTCTATTGATATTTACTTATATGTTTATACTTTTTTTTATTCTTTAATATTTTATATTTTTACTACAGAGATGAGAGAGAAACAGCATTTTGATTCTCTTGTATGTTATGGACATATAGTGAATTGACAATAAAAGGCTATTTGACTGATTGATTGAAAAGCCACTGAACATATACAGAGAAAGGGAGAATGAGGGCAGGACCCCATAGGGGGCGCCGAAGGGCAGGAGGGCATCTCTCATGGGGTTCTGGATTTCAAGAAGTGTGCGTCGCAGCTGGAGGCGGGATCAGAAGGGGCGTCAGTGCAGTCAGAGCCCCGTCCTAAGGAGCTGTCACTGCTGCTGCCCTCCCTAGGAGAGAGACCCCAGTGATCACTGCCCTGTTAGGGGGAAGTGAGAGAGTCACATCCTGGGATATAAACCGAGGCCCACAGTAAGTCACCACACCAGTACAGACACTGGTCTGAACACACTGTTTTCCTATTAACTTTTCCAGTGTATTCCAGTGTAGTGAACATCCAGCTTCCACCACAACTTACTGCGGTTTCTCCAGCTGATGATGGCCACTCCAGTACAAAGCAGGTAGACCAGACCAACAGCAGCGTGAAGTAGAAAGTGCCAGGTGTGGTCTCTGATGGATAAGCAAGAAGAGAACATGCATTCAGTGGCCAGAAACTGGAAGCATTCCTACTGTTCAATGCTAAAGTGATTTTGGCAGATCTTTCAATCACAAATTCATCCTCTGACTGTTCAGTTCAACTTCAAAAGGCGTGCTTGAAGGTTGGGATCTGGAGCCATTAAAGGAATCTGAACTTGCTATCATGGTCCAGTACCTACTTTGTGATGTTGTGCATCTTTTCCTGTTGCAGTTTTCTGTTTGAAAAAAGGTCTATGGACATGGTCAACAACACAATGTTCATCACTGACTTCATTTTGACTCAGTCCTGTCTTGGTCTCGGACATAGAGGACTCAAGGTTTTATTTCACAACCAGTGAAGACCACTCGTCATCTATATACTGTATATATATATATATATATATATACACATTTTTATATTAGCTGAGTGTCATGCCCTGGTTGTGCTGATCCTCCTGTGTGCCACGCCCCCCTCGATACCTCGTGTGGAATCCCCGTGTTATCAGCTGTTTTTAGTTGTGTCTAATTAGTCCTGCGTATTTAAGTCTGCGTTAGAGTATGTTTCCCCAGTCTGGTCATTAATGTCTGTAACATTTCATGTTCCCGAGAGTGCTTTTCCGATTAAACCCCGTGTTCACCCGACTCCTCTACTTCTGCTCCTCTTTCCCCACTGCGTAACCTGCATGACACTAAAAATTGAGAAATTTCAATAAGCCCAAGTAGTTTTTCTTCATAAGAAGGGTGATCTCAAGACTGGGTCAAATTATGACATATTTGAGTAGCCCAGAATGTCCTGCAAAAAAACCATAAAGCATGTGTGGCTAACTCATGTACATGCAATGCATAAAATCAAAGCCTAAATTCAAAGAGATATAAAAACACTACAAAATGGATAGGGTTCAAAGGGTTAACACAGTACTTGCTTCAAAGTTCAAATGCAACGAATAAAGTACATCTAATTTGAAAAGATACAGAAGTACAGAAGCATTTATATTGTACGGAAGCATTTATAAGTTTTATGAAAAAAACATCCATGGTTCAAATTATACTGTGACACAAATACTGCCTAGCCACAAGATGATCGCTATGCTCCAGATTCAGTCTTGCCCTGTCTTGGTCTTGTCTTGGTCTCAATACACTCTGGTCTTAATAATTACTTGCTCTCAGTTTAGGTAGTCTTGACTACAAAAAATACACCATCAACAGTCTGTACTGTGGATACAAGGCAGGATGGGTCCATAGATTCATACCGTTTACAACTTCTACACCATTCTCACTAATGACAGAGGTCTGAGGGAGTGTGTTCATTCACAGCAGTATCCTGATTTGAAGTTGTTTATTGTGTCATTCTGTAACTCAGCACCGACAATCACAGCATTCTCAAAGTCGCTTAGATATCATGTCCTGCGTGTTTAATTGCTCAGTGAAAGATTAAGCGGACGTGTTTAATCTGTTGCTATGCAATATGTGTAGAGTATTTATAGAGTTGCAGTCACATTGTTTACCTTTTGCAGGAGAAGGCTGGTTGCAAGCAAGCAAGCAACTTAATGCAGGGTTACGTCCCCTAATAATATGACAAACACTCGCAGCAGAGGCAGGAATGCACACTGAGGGGGTGGTTAGGTCACGTTCCATTACCGGCTCACGTTTCTGCTTACTGTGACATGACAGTAAAGCTGAGCATCACTGACATCTGTGTTGATCATGTCATGCTTTTGAAACTAATAGCACTGTCGGATTGATTAAATTACTGATAAGCAAAAAACACCAAAATCAGCAGAAAAAATGTGTTTCGCAATATCCTAAAATGGTTTATTTATGTTAGAGACAAATTTTCTCACTGATTGCGAATCCATATAATCATGAGAGTGACCAGAAGCAACAGAAGCAGCATCAGCAAAAAAGGAGCATCTGACTGGAGAAGAACAAGGGAAGGAAAGTGAAGGTTTATGACATGCAGGGTTTCATGTAGGATCCATGACACGTATTTACTTATTGAACTTTGAATCTTGAATGCACACTTGTTAAACGAGTTTACAGAGAAAGAAATGGGTTTGACAGTTTACCTTGGTGATTGTGTGGTGTTTGAATCCTCATTAGTGGTGGAAGTTAAGGGACCAGAGGGACATGTGGTCACAGCCCTTCCTGTTGGGTGTTTTGTTGCTGAAGTCAAACCGTCTCTCTGCTGTGTAGATGAAGTAAAACTTTCTGTCTGCTGTAAAGCTGTAGTCAGCTCTGCCTGTTTGGGTGAAACTCCCTCTGCTGTGGAGGACCAGGTCAAGACAGCAGTCAAAGCTTTTAAAATAACTTAAACCATACATATACCATTTCATTATTTAGATATTTAATAAAAATGAACATACAATCAGCAAAAAAATGCTGAAAGCTGCATAGGTCATAAAGATGTAAGATTTTGCTACTGGGTATTTAACCATGTAATCAGAACTGTGTGAAAGTCAGTCTGTCCATAGCATGTAATATGTAACATGTAACATGCAGAGGAGTTCATGTAACATACAGTCTCATACTATGAGCATCAGGCTAATTTAATAATTCACCTTCCATCACAATGAGCTGTAGATAGACACCATCATCTGCTGCCCCATGAATCTCCACAGCACACCAGTAAGTGTCAGAGTCCTTTTCCTGCAGGTCCCTCATGGTCACAATAAAGACCAGGTGAGTGTGGTCATCACTGATTGACACTTTCCCTGCTGTCTGATTGGAGTCAGAACGTGCCAGTATGGAGCAGGAATACCAGTAATATCCTCTACACCAGTACTTCACATGGTGTTTATACTTCTGATCATAGTAACATGGGATGGTGACAGATCCTCCTCTCTCTGCAGATACCCAGCTCACAGTCCTCACACTCTGAGCAGCTGTGTGAACAGGAGAGAACTGAGGCAGTATTTGTATATTTTAATCAAAAACACATTATATGGACACTGGATGAAATTAGTATTAATATTCAAATACTTTTTAACCCACTAATAATGTAAAGAAAAATTGTGAAATTCTTTCTGCAATAACTGTTATTAACAGTGATTGAGAGTCATCTATCTCACCAAGCCCATCAATCTCTACAACACACCAGTAAAAATCAGCGTCTCTTGTGTCGAGGTTCCTCATGAAAAACTAGCTGTGCGGGGCAATCAGTGATTGACACATTTCCTGTCATGACCTGCTCGTAGGATCCTTCCGTGTGCCACGGCCCCTCGTTACCTCGTTTCAATTCCTGATTGTATTCAGCTGTTTCGTATTATCTAGTCCTGTAGTAGTCCTGTGTATTTAGTCTGCGTTCAAGTCTGTTTCCCCACTCCGGTCATTAACATTGTTTTACCGTGTAGTTGTGTTCCGTCTGTAATAAACCCTGTTTTTGGATTCCCGTGTGCCTGATCCTGATTTTCCCGCTCCCTGCTCGCTCGCCCTGCACACGCTCACAAAATTTCCTGCTGTCTGATTTGAGTTAGACTGTGCAAACACAAAGCAGGAATTTCAATAATATCCTCTACACCAGTATTTCACATGGTCTTTATACTTCTGAGCATAGAAACATGGGATGGTGAGAGATTTGTGAGATGTCACCACCTACAATAGCATCACGTACATGCATTTAACAATTCACTGTCTACATGAGGGGTGGACAGTCTTATCCGCAAAGGGCCGGTGTGTGTGCAGGTTTTTGGGATAATCTTTAGGTCAGCTGTTCAAACCCAGGTGTGAGGACTCTTCAGTCAATCAGTTCTCTAATTAGTGACTTAATTATGGAGTTGCAGCTAAAACCTGCATACACACCAGCCCTTTGTGGTTTACACAGTCACTGGCAAAACCTAATTCTTTGACTGAGTTTGATTAACTGTTAGTACCCATCAGCTCTTGGGTTACAGGGCATTTCTGCAAAATCACTGTAAACCTCTTACCACCTTATGAGATGCTGTTATTGTAAATGTAATAAATGATTCATTTCAATGTGAGAGCAAACTCAAATTGGCAGGTTTAGTATGTTTTTTACATTTAATATATATACACAGTAAACTGTTTCACCTGATGTTACAAGTTTTAAGTATCAAGGAATAACAGCCGGTGATCACATCAAACAGTAAACAATGTCAAACAGGAAGAGGAAGCAATGAAAAATACAAATTTCAATAAATTAAAAAACAATTAACTAATACTGAATCAGATTCTTTTTAAAAGCAAAGATAAAAATCTGAAAATATATATTTAGGAATCATAAGTTCTTCTTTATGATCCTTTCTAGTGAATATTGCGTAATGGTCAATATTTCTGTCTTACCTGTCAACCTAATGAAGATGATGTGGAGGAGGAAGAGGAGAAGAGCCATGACTGAGTCTGTCAGAGACCCCAGCCCTCTGAAGACTGTCTCTCTCTTCCTGGTCTGATATCACAAATATCCATCTACTTCCTCTTCTGTATCTCTGGTGCCACAGAGAATGGAAAAGGTGTAAGACATACACACAGGAACACACAGCCCCGCTTCTCCATGCGCAGCAAATGCACAAACACCGGGATGCGATGCACCCTGTTAATGCAGTCACTGCATGTCAGTAAAGTGTCTGTAGGGAGAGTCACTGTGTAACTGTGAAAAAGGAACGGAAATGACCTAAGCGGCAATACTCACAAATATAAAAGGTTATGTTATTTATAATTATAAATTACATAATTACACAAAACTCTGCCTTCTTTTGTTAACCTGATGGATACGCTACCCCTTTGATTTTCCCACGACGCTGTGTCTCCCACGATGCTGTGTTCCCTCTGTCGTTTCCCCTTTATACGGCTCCTGATCTCACTTTCTCACACATTTTCTGTGCTGCACACATGGAGAGGTGAGGATCGTGTATCAGGGTTCCTCAGTTCATAAAAGGTTATGAGTATTTAATATAATCTATTTTGATTTATTATATTTTGTAAGTTGAGGGTTAAATAAGGCCTGCATAGGTATGTCAGTTATATACATATAGCGTGAACATATGTATAACTTTGCATTGTGGGTCTCAGCATGGGGGAGACTTACACCCTTTTTAATTTTACATGCACAGAGATGAACTGAGTCCAAGTAGTCTATTAGGGTTTGTGGAATGATTGAGTTGAAGACAGGGCTGAAGTCTTGAAGCACAGGCGCAGCATCACTTAGCCACACGGTGATGGTCTTTGTGGCTGGTTTCCTGGTCTTCAGTGGTGGACAGCAAACGGGAAGCAGCATGATGGAGATGTGGTCAGAAAGACCAAGCTGGGTTTCTGGGATCGCTCTGTATGTTCCTTGTTTGTTTGGTTACAAGCGGTCTAGCGTGTTTTCTCCTCAAGTAGCAGTGGTGACATGCTTGTGGAACTTTGGGAGAATATCAGTAAGATGTATACAGTTGAAATCACCTGCAATTACACTGAGAGCCTCTGGGTGTTCACAACTAATGATGTTGTGAAGCTTGCCTAGCATGTTGTTAGCATTTGTTCTTGTGGAATGTAAACAGCCATGATTAACATGATTAAATTTTTGTAACAAATAATGTGGTCAGCATTTTATTGTGAGGTGATCTACTGCTGCAGTACTATGGCTGCTAACAAAAGAGCATTCTGTCTCCTCGGGTTTCTCCTGACAGGGAATTCAGATCAGCGCAGTGGGATAGCGATCCATCGAGCTGAAATGCTGACTCTGCTGTGTTGTTGTGAAGCCAGGTATCAGTCAGTAGAAGGACACAACAGTTACTCATTTCCCAATAAATGTTGTGTTTCCGTTCATTTCCACTCATGTCCAGTGAGCGTAATTAGCCAAGAAGAGAAAATCAAGAAGGGCTCATGATCCATTAGCTTGGCTATTAGGCCGCTCCGCTTGCCCCTCTTCTGCTTCTGAGTAAAACCGCTTCCTCTTTCCTCTGTCCAGTTACAGCCAGTTAAGCCAGGCTGCTGCTGCTGGGCCTGGTGTTCTTAGGAGCTGCAGTCAATCAGGCTCAGCTCTCAGCGTCGGAGCCATTGAAGTGACTGGGTTGTTTGTGTTCAGAAGTTCAGTTAAACTGCACCCCCCTCCCCTTGGCCCCCTCCCCTGCCTCAAAAGCAAACTGTTTTTTTTTTCCTCTGGCGCACAAACCTGTTGTGTAATGAACATATACAATTAGTGGGTTTTGCCAATTCTGAATCCAAAATGAAACCGAAACTAAAATCATAAAGATTTCAGAAGGAAGGAGTACAGCGAGCAGGACAGAACATTAATAGAAGGTAGGCAACTGCTGATAAACTTCTTTCAGAACACTGGTGAGCCACAAGTGCCAGACAGTAAATATATTGCAATAGCATGATTTATCTTGCAAATAATCAAAATTTGAATAAACAGCAAGTGTAACATCCTAATTTAATCATAGTATGATTGATGAAGCATGTTTATCTTGTTAATTATTAGCCATTTATAGCGCTTTTGTTTTTGTCTTTGAATTCCTCTCTAACTTGCGGAGCCCCCTTATGACATAATGATAGTGATATATATATGTTTTATGAAAATGCAGCCCTCCACGAATCGCCACCTTGTCGCGGTGGAGGGGTTTGTGTGCCTCTCTGATTCTAGGAGCTGTATTATCAGGGGAAGTTGCCCCTGGTAGGGTCAGGTCAGGTCAGGTGGGGCAGCATGCACTGATACAGCATGTCGCCATACTTACCTCACAGTGTAAGTCCTCGGGATCCCGGCCGGCGATCCCCCAGACAGACACACCATCCAGTCCCATCCTCCGGAAATAGCCATCCATCTGCCATAGCCAGGTGTTATTTGGGCATCCCCTCAGCACCTCACCAGCCCCGAACAGGCCTGACCCTATGAGCTCTCTGACAATTTCGACTCATCCAGGGGATTGGCTCCCGAAGGCTTTCCCCCAACCCCTTCATGGTGCGTGCAGCCTTCCTGTGGGCAGCTGCAGCAGAGCTACTCCTGTGGAGAGCACAAGGGTATCGTGCCTGTTTAAATCGAGTAGTTGTGAGTTGCTTTATGGTGGCTGGAGTGCCAACCCCACCACTAACTGCCAAAAATTATTTCCCTGCTTGTTGGAGGACCACTTGTAAGGCCGGATGCAATTACAGTGGTACCTCAGAACTCGAATTTAATCTCTTCAGAACTCCGGATCGAATCCTAAAAAGTTCGAGTTGTGATCGAATTTTCCCCATAAGAAATAATGGAAAACCAATTAATTGGTACCCGGCCCCAAAAAATTACACCGAAATATGTTTTTTTTAGCATTTAAACACGAAATGAACTAGACAAAACAAGAAGAGCATAAATACTGTACTAAACACATCTAAGCACATTTATCAAAACAGTAATTTGTAAAGTAAGAAAATAAATGTATCCAAACGATGTGTCCTGCCCCGATCGTTTGCTCCTTCCGTGAGCCACGCCCCCGCCGCGTGACTCATTTCCCCGCGCGTACAAGTTATCTAAGGTCGCCGTTCACGGTTTGACTTCTGAGATTCAGATCAAGTTCTAGCTAATTTTTTTTCGAACTGGTTGGTTCGACTTTTAAGAAATTCGAGTTCTAATGAGTTTGAGAACTGAGGTACCACTGTAAATGTCATACCCTGGACAGTAGGGTCTCCCAAGGCAAATTGATCCTAGGTGAGTGGCCAGACTAAGTGCGGTTCAAACAGAACCCCATGATGATTACATTAAACGAGCATGTTACCCAAATTTTGAAGAAAGGGGCCTCACCTTGGAGAAAGGCCTGGGGCAGGAGCTTAAGGGTGAGCACCTGGTGGCCAGGCTTCCACCCATGGGGCCTGGCCGGGCATAGCTCCTGTGGGCCCACCACCTGCAGGGGGAGCCACGGGGGTCAGGTGCAATGTAGATTGGGTGTCAGTCAAAGGGTGGGGCCAGCTACCAAACCTGGCTCTAGGTACATGGAATGTAACCTCGTGGGAATGGAGCCTGAGCTGGTGTGGGAGGTAGAGAGATACCAACTAGATATAGTCGGGCTCATCTAAATGCATGGCTCTGGAACCAAACTCCTAGAGAGGGGATGAACTGTATTCCATTCTGTAGTTGCCCATGGTGAGAGGTGCCGGGCAAGGGTGGGTCTACTTACAGCCCCCCGGTTCAGTGCCAGTGCATTGGAGTTCTCTCCGGTGGATGAGTGGCTCTGACTGTTGTCTGTGCGTACGTGGCAAACATCATTTCGGAGTATGTGGCCTTCTTGGAGACCTTGGAGGTGGTGCTGAAAGATGCCCCTTCTTTGGACTCCATTATTCTGCTGGGGTACTTTAATGTTCATGTGGGTAATGACAGTAAAACCTGGAAGGGTGTGATTGCCTGATCATAATCAGAGTGGTGATCAGTTATTGAATTTGTGTGCTAATTACAGTTTGTCCACAATGAACACTATGTTTGAACATTATGGTGTTCCTAAGTGCACCTGGCATCATAGCAACCTAGGCCACAGTTCAATAATAGATTTTGTAATTGTATTGTTGAATCTTTTGGACACTTGGGTGAAGAGAGGAGCTGAGCTGTTAACTGATCACCATGTGGTGGTGAGTTAGATCCAATGACAGGGGAAGATGCCGGATAGACCTGGTGGAGGCCCTGATCAGGGAGATCATCAACTCACACCTCTAGCAGAACTTCTTTTGCATCTCAAGGGAGTTGGAGGACATTGAGCCTGAATACACCATGTTCCAGGACTCTATATAAGGTTGTTGGTTCAAGTCACAGCAGCAGTTGCTGAACCTGGTGGTGGACACCAGCAGTAGAGGGAGCTGTTAGGCTGAATAAAGTGGCCTTCAAGGCTTGATGAGCCTGTGGGATTCCTGAAGCAGCTGACAGGTCCAAGCAGGCTAACCGGGAAGTGGCTCAGGTGATTGCTGTTGGGGGAGGAGTTCGGTGAGGCTATGAAGAAGGACTTTTGGTCGGCCTTGAAAAGGTTCTGGCAAACTGTCAGGTGACTCAGGATGGGGAAGCAGGTCTTCACCAATGCTATTTACAGCAGGTATGGATAACCGTTGACCTTAACTGGGGATATAGTCAGGCAGTGGAAAGAATATTTTGAGGGTCTCCTAAATCCCACTGAGATGCCTTCCTTAAAGGAAGTAGAGATGGAAGACTCAGAGGGAGGTCTGTCCATCTCTGGGGCTGAGGTCACTGAAGTAGTCAAACAACTCTTCCATGGGAAAGCTCCAGGGATGGATGAGATTCACCCTGAGTTCTTGAAAGCTCTTCATGTTTTGGGCCTATCTTAGCTGACACACCTCTTCAACATTGCATAGACATAGGTGGCAGTGCCTTTGGATTGGCAGACTGGGGTGGTGGTCCCAATCTTTAGCAAGGGGGACTAGAGGATGTGTTCCAAGTTTAGGGGGATAACACTCTTCAGCCTCCCTGGGAAGGTCTATGCCAGGGTACTGGAGAGGAGGGTCCACCCGTTAGTCGAACCTTGGATCCAAGAGGAACAATACCTCCAAGGAGGACCAGAACCAACATGCTCCAGAAGGTACAAAGGTGGGAGATGAGAGCAGACTTGGGAAGGAAGTTAAATTTCCACCCTATTGTCCAAACAGCACTGAGACTCTGATCAGAGCAGATGAGGGAAGTCATCCTTGTGAAATTGAGTGTCAGATGGGAAGAAGGCTGTGACGAGGCTCATGAGAGGAAGAGCTTGATGTAGCAAGGTCTTGTCCAGGAGTTCAGAGAGAAAGGATGGCAAACATGGCTGTTTCCTGTCAAAGTTGGGTGCCGAGGGTTCCCAGCACAGTCTGTGTGGACAGTGCTTACTGCACTGGGTATATCAGGGAATGAGGGGAAAACAGCTGTTTGAGGTTAATGAGGAGGCAGCAGAAAGAGCCTGTTGTTGGCTCTGGTATAAAAGAGGAGGGCTGGAGGCTGGAGCTAATGGGCAGTGATCTGGCCACCACTGCCAACATGCCAACGGGAAGGTGTCGCAGTTAACGGTCAAAATACCCGGTGAATGTTGGACGCTGTCTCATGACGTCAGCTGCAGACCAAAGGCTACAGTCATCCAACAGAACGGCTGTATGAGTGGCATCCTTAGATGTATTAAACAAGAAACATCACTCTAAGCATTGGAAATTTCACCATTTTCAGGGAGATCTATGAAATTCATATATGAAATAAATAAGTGCTAAAGCTTAAACTTTTTGTTCATACATTATTTTATATTTTCTAAATGTCTTTATTATAAACTGCACAGCATGTGCCATTGCGAGCACTATCCCATGTAGGGAAGCTGACTAAGATGCCTTTAAGCTGGGCAGAAAATGCATTTAATCTTAATGAAAGAGTACAAATTTCAGAAGGTATTAAACTGAAAAATGTACAGTGAAATATTCAAATAATAATAGCAATAATAATAACATCTGTGAAATCAAACACAGCATACAACTCAGATTCCAGATTTAATGAATTGTATTTACAGTAACAGATTCATTCCAGAGCCAATGGCTGTGCAACTGAAGACATTTGAACTATTAGCATTTTCTTGGTAAAATGAAATGCTGAAAACATTCTTGGACCCTTCAATGTAGCATACACAGTGCCATCTACAGGATTCTGTTGAAACAGCATCCTCCATTTAAGGTGGCAGGGATCCTGTGAATAAGTAGCCAACTCCAACTTGGTCTTTATTTGGATCCTCATCCTCTATATGCCGTCTTCTTTCCACCATTCTGTCGAGTATTCAATTAGGCATATTATAATCGATGCTTTTCAGTAATCGAATAATTATGTTTACTCAAGTAATCGTGACAGCTCAAATTGCATTGCAGACAGGCCAAAGTCAATGCAACAGAACTTGAATATATAGCTCAGAGGCTCTTATAGCCTATAGGAGCCTATAGCGTGTGCACAAATATTCATTATTGAAAAATTGATAAAGTTAAAACTTCAGGGGTTTCAGAAAAGACACTAAGCATGTGCAGAGCAGGAGAGAATGAGGGCATGACCCCAAAGGGGGCGCCGAAGGGCAGGAGGGCGTCTCACACGGGGCCCCAGATTTCAGGAAGTGTCTGTCACAGCTGGAGGTGGGATCAGAAGGGGCGGCAGTGCAGTCAGAGCCCCGTCCTAAGGAGCTGTCACTGCTGCTGCCCTCCCTAGGAGAGAGACCCCAGTGATCACTGCCCTGTTAGGGGGAAGAGAGAGAATCACATCCTGGGATATAAACCGAAGCCCACAGTAAGTCACCACACCAGTACAGACACTGGTCTGAACACACTGTTTTCCTATTTACTTTATCAGTTTATTCCAGTGTAGTGAACATCCAGCTTCCAGCACAACTTACTGTGGTTTCTCCAGGTGATAATGGCCACTCCAGTACACAGCAGGTAGACCAGACCAACAGCAGCGTGAAGCAGAAAGTGCCAAGTGTGGTCTCTGATGGATAAGCAAGAACAGAACATGCATTCAGTGGCCAGAGACTGGCAACATTCCTACTAGTCCATGGTAACGTGATTTCTGCAGATTTCCAGTCACACATTCATGCTGTGAATGTCCAGTTTAGCTTCATCCCAAAACTGTGCTTCACATTTGGGATCTGGGGCCACTGAAGGAACCTGAACTCAGTGTTGTGTTCCTGTACCCACTTTGTGATGCTGCATGTCTTTTCCTGCTGGAATTTTCTGTTTGAAAAAGGGTGGACTGTGGACATGGTCAGCCATGATGTTAAGGTTCACATTAGTTTCACATTCAAGTGAAGCTCAGGTGGTATTAAGATTAGTGTTTTGTGCCAACATACATCCCCACAGTGTTACACCATCACCAGTCTGTAGGGTAGATACAAGGCAGGATGAGTCCATGGATTCATACTGTTTGCTCCAGATTCTTACCAGAACACCAGCGTATCTCAACCAAAATTTATATCTGATAGCCTAAACAATGTTGATCTACTCAACAGTCACCCAGGCTTCATGATCACATCCTCACTGTAGCCTCATCTTCTTCTTTAATCTGTTGCTATGCAATATGTGTAGAGTATTTATAAAGTTGCAGTCACATTATTTACTTTTGCAGGAGAAGGCTGGTTGCAAGCAAGCAAGCAACTTAATGCAGGGTTACGTCCCCTAATAATATGACAAACACTCGCAGCAGAGGCAGGAATGCACACTCAGGGGGTGGTTAGGTCACGTTCCACTACCGGCTCACGTATCTGCTTACTGTGACATGACAGTAAAGCTGAGCATCACTGACATCTGTGTTGATCATGTCATGCTTTTGAAACTAATAGCACTGTCGGATTGATCAAATTACTGATAAGCAAAATACACCAAAACCAGCAGAAAAAAATGTGTTTCACAATATCCTAAAATGGTTTATTTATGTTAAAGACAAATTTTCTCATTGGTTCTGCTTCATAGAATCCAGATAATCATGAGAGTGACCAGAAACAACAGAAGCAGCATCAGCATAAGCAGAAGGAGCATCTGACTGGAGAAGAACAAGAGAAGGAAAGTGAAGGTTTATGACATGTAGTGTTTCATGCAGGATCCATGACACGTATTTACTTATCGAACTTTGAATCTTGAATGCACAGTTTTAAAACTGATTTTCAGAGAAAGAAATGGATTTGGCAGTTTACCTTGGTGATTGTGTGGTGTTTGAATCCTCATTAGTTAAGGAACCAGAGGGAAATGTGGTCACAGCCCATCCTGCTGGGTGTTTTGTTGCTGAAGTCAACCCGTCTCTCTGCTGTGTAGATGAAGTAAAACTTTCTGTCTGCTGTAAAGCTGTAGTCAGCTCTGCCTGTTTGGGTGAATCTGTCGTTGCTGTGAAAGACCAGGTCAAGATAGCAGTCAAAGCTTTTAAAATAACTTAAACTATACATATACCATTTCATTATTTAGATATTTAATAAAAATAAACATACAATCAGCAAAAAAATGCTGAAAGCTGCAAAGGTCGTAAAGATGTAAGATTTTTCTACTGGGTATTTAACCATGTAATCAGAACTGTGTGATAGTCAGTCTGTCCATAGTATGTAATATAATGATAAAATATATAACATCCAGAGGAGTTCATATAACCTACAGTCTGATGCTATAAGCTGCAGGCTAATATAATAATTCACCTTCCATCACAATGAGCTGTAGATAGACACCATCATCTGCTGCCCCGTGAATCTCCACAGCACACCAGTAAGTGTCAGAGTCCGTTTCCTGCAGGTTCCTCATGGTCACATTAAAGACCAGGTGGGTGTGGTCATCACTGATTGACACTTTCCCTGCTGTCTGATTGGAGTCAGAACGTGCCAATATGGAGCAGGAATACCAGTCACGCCCTCTACACCAGTACTTCACATGGTGTTTATGCTTCTGATCATAGTAACATGGGATGGTGACAGATCCTCCTCTCTCTGCAGATACCCAGCTCACAGTCCTCACACTCTGAGCACCTGTGTTTACAGGAGAGAAGGGAGGGAGTATTTGTAAATTTTACTCAAAAAACACAGTACAGTATAAGGACACGGGATAAAATTAATATTAATATTCAAATACTTTTTAACTCACTAATACTGTAAAAACATTGTGAAATTCTTTCTGCATCTTACCGTTAACTGTTATTATCAGTGACTGACAATCGTCCATCTCACCAAGTCCACCTATCTCTACAGCACACCAGTAGGTACCAGTGTCACTTGTCTCCAAGTTCCTCATGGTCACATTGAAAACTAACTGGGCGGGACTATCAGTGATTGACACTTTCCTGGAGCTCTGTGGTGAGTCTGTGCGTGCCATGATTGTACAGGAGTTCCATAATTGCCCTTTACACCAGTATTTCACATGGTCTTTATACTTCTGATCATAGAAACATGGGATGGTGAGAGATTCTCCACTCTGTGCAGTTAAACAGCTGAATGTCCTCACACTGTCACCACCTGCAGGGACATCATGTAAATGGTGCACTTAGTAATTCATTGTCTGCACAGTCACTGGCAAAAACTATTTCTTAGACTGAGTTTGATTCGCTGTTAATACCCATCAGTCCTTGGGTTACAGGGCATTTCTGCAAAATCACTGTAAACCTCTTACCAACTTATGAGATGCTGTTATTGTAAAAGCAATAAATGATTCATTTCAGTGTGAGAGCAAACTCAAATTGGCAGGTTTAGTATGTTTTTTACATTTAATATATATACACAGTAAACTGTTTCACCTGTTGTTACAAGTTTTAAGTATCAAGGAATAACAGCCAGTGATCACATCAAACAGTAGACAATGTCAAATAGGAAGAGGAAGCAATGAAAAATACAAATTTCAATAAATTAAAAAACAATTAACTAATACTGAATCAGATTCTTTTTAAAAGCAAAGATAAAAATCTGAAAATATATATTTAGGAATCACAAGTTCTTTTTTATGATCCTTTCTAGTGAATATTGCATAATGGTCAATATTTCTGTCTTACCTGGCAGCCTCATGAAGAAGACGTGAAGGAGGAAGAGGAGAGGAACCATGACTGAGTCTGTCAGAGACCCCAGCCGTCTGAAGACTGTCTCTCTCTTCCTGGTCTGATATCACAAATATCCATCTACTTCCTCTTCTGTATCTCTGGTGCCACAGAGAATGGAAAAGGTGCAAGACATACACACAGGAACACACAGCCCCGCTTCTTCCATGTGCAGCAAATGCACAAACACCGGGATGCGATGCACCCTGTTAATGCAGTCACTGCATGTCAGTAAAGTGTCTGTAGGGAGAGTCACTGTGTAGCTAACCACGAGAAAAGGGAAGGAAATGACCTAAATGATGTCGACTGTGGTGTTACGGTTATTACCCTGCCCTCTTTCTCTGCTGTCACCATCTTCTGACTTTTCCAGAGAGACATCTTAATTTGGTGCCAAAGCTTGCACAACAG
The DNA here is from genome assembly GCF_048594095.1 of Paramormyrops kingsleyae. Taxonomy (NCBI): domain Eukaryota; kingdom Metazoa; phylum Chordata; class Actinopteri; order Osteoglossiformes; family Mormyridae; genus Paramormyrops; species Paramormyrops kingsleyae. The sequence continues at coordinate 10,150,607 of NC_132800.1, forward strand.
TTTGGAGTGAGATTTGTTAGGGGCGGAGCATGTTGTCTCACGCTCAGTGTGTGAGACTTGAGATCCCTGCCTATCGCATCCATCGGATCTTGCTGTTCCACTTCACCCTTCTCGACCCTCCGTCTGCGTGCGCATCCATGTAATAACGTGTCTGCAGCCGGATAACATATAACTGATTCTGTAATTTACCCGGAAACAACAAGTACTATTTTCTGATTGGCTGGTACGTGGCTATTATGTCTGTATAACACGGTGAAAAACCCCACTCAGCATGCCTGCGCATCGGCCTTTAATTCTATACAGCAGCATATATAAGGGCGTTAACCCTTACTTCTCAGTGTAAGAAACACAAGGTGTGGCGTGTGAGCGTGTGAACTGGTTGAAATACGTGTGTCTCATGGTCAGTGCAGACAAACAGGACACCTTGGTGGGCATTATCCCTGGTGTGGCGTGTGAGCGTGTCAAATGGTTGAAATGCGTGTGTCTCAGTCAATGCGTGAGACTCGAGAGCCCTGCCTGACTGTGTCTTTTTCAGCACTGAGTACAGCAGTCTGGTATAGAGACTGTAAAAAAGTGAAGGGGTCAATTTTGGTTACCTGTGCTGTTAATGTAAATGTGTTTTGTACTCGGTCTAATAGTAGGAATGGTAGCACATTACCTTTGCATAGACTACATTTCCCATCATCCCCTGCTCACAGAACAGTAAAACTCCACACAGCAATTTACCGCTCAGCTCATTTATTTATGGCAATATTTTTTTGTGAACAGTGAGGTACCCACTGTTTCAGCTTCATCAACCTTCCATAGCAAACTTAGAACCATATGCAAACATGCAGACAATTCTCACCAACTCACACACTGTTTGCTGCTCTCCCTGGTCCCTCGGTATACCGGTTCCCTGCGGAAGCGCGTGCCGCAGTGGAAAGGTTCCTTTATAGCCAATTGTGGAATGAGGGACGGGGATGGTTTGGCACAGGGGGGTGAGTGATGTTATGTGTATTATTGCTATGTTGTGCAATGTTTGATGTATTGCTTGAAATGTTAGGGAAGATATGTGGCCAATGGCCAGCTATTCTGTTCTGTTTGGGGGTAAAACTGTGTATTGTAAGATGTAATCAGAGGATACTCAAATCAGTTTCCCCCTGTGTTTTTACGTTGCCCCAATTAACCGAATGGGAACTGGTATATAAGGAAGGGGGGCTAGAGTAAGGGAGTCTCAACACTAAGAAAAACAAGACCATCAATCAACTGAGAGCTCGGAAAACATCCATCCTGTTCTAAACAACCATCATCGTCTTCCCACTCATCTATCGATACTGTCATGAAACTCTTGAGCAAAAAATCAATCTGATTGTTACTGAAGGATAGAAGCGCTCATCCCACTTGCTAATCAGTCACCCTATAAGTGCTTTCGTTCCGCAGAGAGCACAGTTTAACAGCAGTTCCCGTCCTACAGATATAAAAGCCAGGGTAGAGGGGCTCGGTGAATGTGGTCTGGACCCTGTGCAGGAGGGTCATCGTGTCGGAGATGCTGTAGAAGGACAGGGTTCCTGTCCAGAAGTTCAGATACACCCCTATCCTGGAGGAGATGGGTCCATGCACTCCCGTCTTGTGATCATTGTGTCTGAAGAAGTAACTCGTGGGAGAGCAGAACAAACTCCAGGATTTGTCATTGCGCCCAAAGAGGTCCGCTGTGCCTTTCCTGCCTATCCCTTTATATGACACTGCGATATAGACCCCGATGGTCCCGCTCCACTCCGCCTCCCAGTAGCAGCACCCAGTCAGGCCTTCTCTACACAGCACTTGTTGGTGGAACCCGAATCTCTCCGGGTGATCAGGATACGGCTGGCAATCCTCCACCCACGTGACCACCCTGTTCCCCTCGGATAAGCAGAGCTGTCTTTGGAGGGTGCTGGGGTCCAGCGTGAGCTCACAGGCATCTGATAGGGAAGGAAACAGACATGGAAAATACATGCTTAATATATATAAAAAATAATCTTCATACGTTTCAGGTTTTATGGTACGGAGTAGAGCCTGGCCAATGATATCAACTGACGGGCACAGACTGGCCATCGGAAATTTTCCTGTTGGGTTGGTCTTTCTTTCCAAATCCCAACATTATATATCCTATATATAATATTTAGGCAACTGGTTCATCATGATGAACTAAAATAAATACTACGGAACTCCAGCTGCTTTTTGTTTCCAGTCGATTCCTGTTGACTGATATGAGCTCATTGCAAATAAGTCGGTACTGGCATTTATTATGACCGAAAAATGACAATTAAAAAGAAAGGATTGATGGAGGGTGGATCCTTCAACCATGTTATAGGTGGTGTCATTGCATAGTTTGTCCACCAGAGGGCAGAGAGCAACTCACCTGCTGGCAGCACGTGTTTGGAACATGCACTTGACTATCAAAACTTAAAAATATATTGTCGTACTTTTGTTCAAAGTACTGTTTATGAAAATAAAAGTTAATTTTTAAAAAATGCATTATGTCATGCTATCTTGGAGAGGGATTTTAAATAAGACATAAATGCTGGGGAAAACATTTCTTGGGAGGCAGTGATTGAGCGGCTCTGTGCCTGTGCTCAGAAGGTTGCTGGTTCAAGCCTCGGCAGAACAGTCACATGACCGCGGCTCCTTAAGCAAGGCCCTTAACCAACCCTCCCAGGTCCAGTAGTATTGCCCATTAATTGATCCTGCTCTGTGACCTCACCCCCCCCCCCCCCAAAGCTATGAAGAGCAAGATGGGGTTGGAAAAGAGAAGCATTCCAATGTAGCTGTACTTGTGCAAATTAAAAAAATCACCCAATATATTATTATCAGATTTTTATATCCTCAAATATCGAAATCGGTATCAGAAAATCCTGCATCAGTCAGGCTGTAGTACAGAGCCGCTAAGCAGACGTGAGAAGCGGCAGGAGAAACAAAATATGTGGGGGGAAAAGAAAACCAAGTATCTCACAAAATAACTCATTATTTTTTTCTTCAAATACCAATTTTTCTCATCCCATATCCCATTAGAACAGGGGTGGCCAATCTTATCCGCAAAGGGTCGGTGTGTGTGCAGGTTTTTGGGATAACCTGTAGGTCAGCTGTTCAAACCCAGGTGTGAGGACTCTTCAGCCAATCAGTGCTCTAATTAGTCCATCTAAATAGGGAGTTACAGAGAAAGCCTGTATACACAGTGGCCCTTTCTGGATAAGATTGGCCACCCCTGCAGTACAGGGTCCATATCATTGTAAAATCTTACAATTGCAATAAATTTATTAGCATTAGAATTTCAAATATCAAACATCAAATAAATTAGGAAATTCTAGAAGAACTGATCTTAAAAAAATCTTATGAAATGTTCTGACTTTGTTCTGTGTCTGTGGACTCACATTGTAAGAAATCCTCTCTTGTCTTAGGTTCCAAGAAAAAGAGTTCCTTCACTGCAAGACAAAAAGAGAAAACTTGGATTGAAAATGTACTTTAACATAAAGACAGAATTCAATAGAGCAGTGCTTCCTCAACAAACCTGAATTCTTGAGTAAATCTTCTTTGAGGAGGTATTCCAGTTGGTCTTGGAGAACGGAGACCTCTTTACCAACATCCGCAAAGGAGCAGTACGGATTAAAAGCAACTTTGGACATGTCTCTGATGTCAAAAATAGACTTGCAGTTCTGCAGAGAAAAGAAAGACAATGAGTCTTGCTATACATTCTGATGAAGACATACAAATGAAAGCAGAAGAGTATAGCTGCATGCACACCTGCAGGAAAAGGATGTGATCCTCCGTGTGCGAGAACTCCTTTAACTCTGTGTTTCTTCTCTTGAACTCTTCGATCTCCTGCTCCAGTCTCTTCAGAATCTGTTCAGCCTGACTCACTACAGCCTTCTCCTGATCTCTGATCAGCTGTATCACCTCAGAGCGTCTCCTCTCAATGGAGCGGATCATCTCAGCGAAGATCCTCTCGCTGTCCTCCACTGCTGACTGTGCTGAGCTCTGTCACAGATACAGAAATATAAGCACTTGCTCATTTCTGTAACCCAGGGCTATTCAGCTCATGGTCCTCAAGGGCCAAGCCCTGCTGATTTTCCAGCCTTCCTTTACCTGTCAGTCAGGTGTGAAGCCTCTGACCAATCAGAATCAGTAATTATTAAACTAACTACCTGGGAGAACTGAAAACAAGGCCTGGATTTGTAATCAAGGGCCTGAGTTGAATAGCCCTGCTCTAATCCCTTGTTCTTCTGTCCCTCTGTGGCCGTCACTGGGTGCCTGGAGAAGGGTCCTGACTAAACCACGAAATGTCTCTTAGGGTTTCTCTACATACCCGTGTTCCTACTCACCCTGAGAAGGTCGACAGCCTGCCTCAGCTCCTGCAGCTCCTTATCTTTCTCCTTCACCCTCTTCTTTGATTCCTTCTGCATTGTCTTCAGCTCCTTCTAGAAAAACCAAAATGGGAAAGTTGGGTGAGAAGGAAAGTTATACGATTTCAAATACTAAAACATTCTGACTTGCATCAACTCCAGAGCAAATACTGATACGACCTTGATAACAGATGAGAATATCACGTGGGGCCCCTTTAAGTAAACATTGCCGGTAAGAGTTTACTTATCTACCGTCAGGACTTCCTACTTTGACATAATTGTAAATAGTGTGTTTTGATTGGAAAGAAGCCTCATCCAAGACACAAACATTCTTATGCAATAAAAAATGTTGTGCTTTACACTAGGAAAAACACCCCGGTGAATTAATATTGCACTTTGTACTTTGCATTACAAATATCAACCCACTGACAGAACAGGTGATACCATGTTTGGATTAATGATAGGTTTAGTAAGTGATTAAGGAGAAACATATAAGCTACGATAGAGAAAAGTACATTATTAATATGTAAACTTTGTGAAGTATATGAGTACTAATAGAATGCATTATAAGTACTATCAGAGAAACATGACAGTAGACTAAATGTCGTATATCTTATAATATGCGAGCAAGATCTTGGAAGGAATGTGTAGCCTTTTAGATGTCATATAAGGACTTCTAGAGTAATACAGAGATGAACGTCTGTGTCCATTTTAGGCTGCACAAGAACACATATATATATAAGGTATGAAAGAGAGGTAAATAATCAAACGGTACATCCTAATACATCACGTGACAAAGGTGGCACGGACCCAAACGGTGTTGGCTATTAACATAAAGGGTATAGTATTTTAGGTTGCTTGGCAGACCAACTCGCCATTGTTACTTTCAAATAAAGTCTATTGATTTTCAAGTTTGTGACTGGTTTGTTTAGAAAATCACCACAACAGATAGTAGATCGTCATGAAAGATTGATCCAGCTGGTCATCTTATGCTTTATCAAAATCCCCCCAATGCAAATATAGGTAACGTTAAGCATACGGAAATTTAAGGGTATCCCCTGCCAATATAATGTCCTAAAAAGGTAGCAAATGTGCCTCACGACAATGTAATAGCTCTCAGTTCATAAATAACACATCTTCACTCATGAATGCTGCACAATGGACCCCTTACAAAATGTAATACATACAATACTCATTTATTCCCTTCCAATGAGCCTTGAAAGCTGTGTCAGAATGTCCAGAGTATCATACATGTTATTCGGGGTAAATTTAAAAGTACACCCCCCCCAGAGGAAACGCTCTTGCCATAGTAAAGGCACATGCTGGCCATAGAGTGTTACAGTGCTACACACTGATCAATATTAATCCCCTGCATAAAATTTCTGTTTCTAGTCCTTACCTCTTTCTCGGTCCTACCTGCAGCAGCTGAGACTGTATCATGGCCTCTGTGTTCATCCATCACACACAGCAGACAGATACACTGCTGGTCGGTACGGCAGTAGACCTCCAGAAGTTTGTCGTGTTGGGAACAGACTTTGTCCTGCAGACGTCCGATGGCGTCAATGAGCTTGTGTTGCTTTCCTTGGTTAAGTTTATTGTGAAGTTGTAGGTCAGTTTCACAGTACGATGCCAGACAAACTAGACAGGTTTTTACAGCTTTGCGTTTTCTCCCAGTACAGACGTCACACTCCACATCTCCAGGTCCAGCATAATAATCAACAGGAGTAGCTGCTTGTAGTCCAGTCTTCTTCAGTTTCTCCACTACTTCAGCCAGGATGGTGTTTCTGCCCAGAATAGGTCTGGGCGTGAAGGTCTGTCTGCACTGGGGGCAGCTGTAAACTCCAAAATAATCCTCCTGATCCCAGTGTCCCTTAATGCAGCTCATACAGTAACTGTGTCCACAGGAAGGAGCCACTGGATCTTTTAGCAGATCAAGACAGATTGGACAATTAAATTGATCCAGATCCAGGAGATATCCTAATTCTGCCATTTTAGCTCTCACACAAACGCAGAGACAGAGAGAGTGTGGTGAAGAGTTTCGCTTTGCGACTCTGTTTTCTCCACTCGGTAGGAGGGACTTCCTGGTTACTACTCATATCACAAGCAAGGGGAAGAGACTGGGGGGAGGGGAGTGTTTTACAGGCCAATCAGATGTGAGACTGCGAAAGCCCAGGAAACTCAGGGAATTCAATCATGTGACACAGGAACTCCTGTGCAATGGGACAAAAATGAAACACTTTTAACACTTGCTGGTTCAGCAAAGACACCCCCCCCCCCAGTCTCACAAAGGCATTGAGTAAACTTTCATAGTAAACTTTCATAGGATAGCAGCCCAAGTGCCCCCTGTACAAGGAAGCTTTACGAATTATTTGTCACCCTCCCCCCCCTTAACTAACAATGGATTTAACCAAGACAGGAACCAATGAACGAATGTGAACTGTGACACTTCAAGCGAACAGAGTCAACCGGCATGGGAGTGGCAGGGTGGGATGGGGTCTGATGTTTAACAAAAGGGGAGAGAATGGAAGACGGGGGGCCAGAGGCAGGGGGAGAACGATGCGGGTGGACCATGATTGATGACAAAAGAACACATGGTGCGTTAGATTATTTCTCTCCAAGTCGGAACTCGGATGAAAATGTCACGAAAAACGTCACTTCCCGTCGGAAACACGCCTCTTTTATGACAATGAAGTCGGACAAGATTTTGTTGTGCGAGTTGCCCCGTGACGTAATTTCAACATGGCAACTTGGTTTGTTTGTAGTTTGTTTGCCGTTCGAAAAAAAGAATATCGCTATGAATGTACTAAAATATTTTATAAAGCTTTTAATGTGGATTGACTAGTTCGTGTTTCTTGTTTGTCTCTGAAAAATCTCCCAGCCAGGCCACTTAGAAAAAGGCACCCTCGACAACCAAAAAGTGAAGAAACTTTGAAAGTGAAACTAGACATTTCAGGCATCTAAAATGATCCTGTGATTGTACAAAGGGAGAGTGCTAAAGCAATAACTATCCTTATCCACTGAGGGGCGCTGCTTGTGGATTTACATTGTAAACAGTACATATATACACACCGGAAAAATAGAATAACCATTTGTTATTATAAACATGATTTATTTTGGGTAACAATTCATGCCTCTGTCATGCGATAATGAAGGGAAAAAAACTTCACTGCCCTAAGTTGGATGATAAATATGATTGGTTCGTAGACACTGTAAAATAGTCAAAGTAATGATCGGGTCCAACCTCTGATGCTTTGTATTTTACAGTATTAGAGGCCAAGCATGTCTTCCACACAAACAGTGATAAAGGTGTAACGCTGAAACATTTGTGTGAAATCCATGGTGGGGCTCTGATAAAATACAGACTAATGAAGGGAATTACTATGAATGTAATGCTAAAGCATGCATGTTACAGGAAATATGTTGATTTAGCAGGGCAAAGCTGGAGCTACAGACTGACTGGAGTGTCTCTCAGCTCCCTGGTACTCCCGCGGGAGTGCAGGTCTCTACTGTAGGCCACTTCCTTGGTCTGCTGGGGCTACAGTGTCAGTGTCACTAGTTAATAGTTATAGTTAATAATCGTACACTATTCTATAGCAGTGTTAATTTTTACTCCAATTTTGAGTTTCCTGGTATAATAATTGTTTTTCCTATGCAGACTTAACATACTGATCTAATATTTGTATAAAAAGATTGGTCAAAAAGGACATAATGACAAAGTAAAAGCAAATAACATTTTGAATTTGAATGATTAAGGTTAGTTTAAAATATTACGGTTATGATAACTTAAACTAATTAATAATAACAATAATAATAATAATAAACTATGCACCCGTTTGTAAGGAAGGTTGTAAATTAGTAACTAATTTCTATATCCAGTGCTGTCACGTCACATAACATAAGAATGAACGACTCGAAAGACTCGAGGAATGAACTAATCAATTCTCCTTCCGGCTCAGACTGAATAGGTTAAGCTTATGGGGCTGTCACGTGATGAACGAACGACTCAAACCCGAAGACTCGAGAGATGAACTAATTAATTCTGTTTCTGGCTCAGACTGTATAGGTTAAACTTATGGAGCTGTGACGTGATGAACGAACGACTCAAACCCGAAGACTGGAGAGATGAACTAATCAATTCTTTTTCCGGCTCAGACTGCCTTGGTTAGCTAATTGGGCTGTCACGTGATGAACGAACGACTCAAACCCTAAAACTTGTCAGATAAGAGGCGAGGTGAGCGAATCATAGACTAAAGACCCAGGTGAATTAATATTTTCTGTTTCTTATAGCATAATAGTTTTGTCTTGTTTGTAGTGTGATCAACATTTGTGTAAGCAGTAGATGTGTTAGGGAGGTAACAGGTAACATTTTAATTATATTTTGCTAAGGCCACTTAAAATTAATAAATTGTTTTACATGGCCGCCCGCCTCAATTTTTTGGTGCCGCCTCGATTTTTTTTATATTTTATATTTTTCAAAAAATCCGTTTTTTTCACCTCAAAAACTGTCAGAGATTGTCAATACGCAGAGATCGTCAATACGCACGTGCGCCATCGTCAATACGCACGTACGTCGTTTGAAATCATCTTGTGTTTCTCTAAAACTGGCTGCCGTAAGTGAAAAATCTTGAATGTCAGCCTCGGATTTTTCCACTTTTTATTGTTTGCACCGTTGAGAGTTTAAAATGTTGAGACACTGACAGAATAAAGTTTAATTTTCTAGTTTTAGTATATCTCTGTTGCCGTTCGTCTTTTCGCTAAAAATATAAAATCCCCTACTCACCAATATTTTAGAAGTTTGAGTCATGTAAAACAATTTATTAATTTTAAGTGGCCTAAAATGAACGAAATGACTCGAAAAAAGATTCGTTCATTTTGCTGAACGAGACTCAAAGGTCCGAGTCGGTAAAATGATACTACTCCTCGTATGTGCTGTGAATCTCTTCTCATCAGCGGACCCGGCGGAGTGCGACTCCAACAAGTCCCGCGGGACCCAACGCACAGAGTGAGGCGCGGGACAAGATTTGATGGGTGAATGCGGGTGTGGGCGGTAAGGTCCTCATGTACGTGCGGGTTGCGGGAGAATACAATTAATCGCGGGACTCCCGCAAAATGGAATTATCTTAAAATTAATTCATTAAAAACAAATACTCTATTATTTATCTACTGCACAAAAGCAACAAGAACGACTAAATTAAAATAATAACAATTTACAGTTGAATCGTCTACAGAAACTACAATTGCCGCGCTCTGAGTGCCGGGGGAAATTAGTAAAAGGAATAGTATGTGTGGGAGCCATTTATAACTCTGGGGTGTATTATGGATTTTGGCCACTGGGGGATGTATTGCATGGAGTGGTCTGATCACATGAGGACAGGTGGGGATGAATAGGTGTTTTCCAATTGGACGGTGTGGATGGTGGAGGGAACACGGTAATTACCGTAGCACCTGTAAGGAAGCATGGCATAGACAGTATGTGTGCTGCTTGGTAATGTACTGCTTAGTATGTGTGCTGCTTGGTAATGTAGCATCGTTCATAAAACTCTCATGTTATCTGTAGCTGGATGTGGTAGTACTTCTCTCCCAGAAGCTGTTTACATAAGAACAAAAGAACATAAGAAATTTACAAACGAGAGGAGGCCATTCGGTCCATCAAGCTCGTTTGGGAAGAACTTAACTAATAGCTCAGAGTTGTTAAAATCTTATCTAGCTCTGATTTAAAGGAACCCAGGGTTTTAGCTTGCACTACACTAGCATGAAGACTATTCCATACTCTAACTACATGCTGTGTAAAGAAGTGTTTTCTGAAATTCAGTCTAAAATGTTCTCCCGCTAATTTCCACTTATGGCCATGAGTTCTAGTATTTAAACTAATACTGAAATACTGACTGAACAGCATCCAGACCTGTTAGAATCTTATATACCTGGATCATGTCCCCCCTTAATCTCCTTTGCGTGACGCTGAACAGATTCAGCTCAGCTAAACTCTCATCATAAGACATTCCACTAAGACCAGGAATCATTCTTGTAGCCCTACGTTGAACCTTTACCAAGGCAGCAATGTCATTTTTAAGATATGGTGACCAAACCTGCACACAATATTCTAGGTGGGGTCTTACCAAGGAATTATATAAATGTAACATCACCTCCCTTGACTTAAACTCCACACACCTAGAGATGTAACCCAACATCCTATTGGTCTTTTTTATTGCTTCCCCACACTGGCGAGAGTGGGACATGGAAGCATCAACATACACATCATCTACCTTTATTTCAGTGGGACCCATAAAATATCTGTACTTTATATTTCTGCTCCCTGCATGGATTTCCTTACATTTATCTACATCAAATTTCATCTGCCAGGTATCAGCCCAGTCACTAATTAAACCAAGATCCCGTTGTAGCCTCTGTGCTGCTAATTTAGTATCTGCTACACCACCCACCTTAATTGGTGTTGTCTGAAAATTTAACCAGTTTACTGTATGTTTTGGTGTCAATATCATTAATGTAAATTAGGAACAATAATGGTCCTAAAATTGAACCCTGCAGTACCCCACTATGAACACAAGCCGACTGTGACATTGTGCCTCTAAAAACTACTCTGTTTCCTGTCAGTTGTAGCTTCCTCAAAGAACTGAAGAAGATTAGTTAAACAGGACCTACCTCTCCTAAATTCATGTTGGCTATCCCTCAGAATGTTATTATAATATATTCACCATTTTCTTGTTAAAGTTACTTTAAATGGGGGACAGCTATTATTTTCACTTGTATATTTATTCATTTACAAAATTCGTTTTACAACGCAACCGAAATATGAATATAAATTGCTCACTGCAATTGAATTGTAAATAATAAAAGATTGCTGACTAGACAAGCCTTTATGGAGAACATCCATCCATTCTGTCGTCTACCTGCTTATGTAAACCTAAAAATGTTTTTAAAAAACTTTGCATGAAATAAATATGAACAAACACTAGTGAATTACAGTAATTAAAAATGTCTGGGTATAATATCACGTATGTATCACGTTTTCTCAAACTTTTTGATCAAAGGTCCACAAAAGATTTTTGTTCAAAGTTAGAGTTTGGGAACAATTTTCAATAGGAAAACAGCATCTCATGGACTTTAACGAATTAACTATGACCTTCGACATGACACATCAATATATAACAATAATGGGATCTCAAAGACTGGTTTAACGTTTGGCTTTCTGTCATTGGGGGTGGAGATTATGCTGAGTTATGTGTTTGCGAACTTTGGTGGTTTTACATTACGCTTTTGTACTTCAAACCCCGTTAAGGATTTTCACATTAACCATATTGATTCATAAGGCGTACTATCGGCTAGGTCCGGACTTCCAGAAGCCCTGCCATATACGGTAAGTGCCGTCACATGACTGGACTCGTCAAGACCGGTCTTCTGCCATGGTCTCAGTTTCAGCCAATCCCGCAGTCGTAAATAGCGAGTGCTGCATGGCCACGCCTCTCACGTCACGTTATATCTCCTAATGCGAGGAGCAAGCTGTGTCGGCCATTTTGCGAGAGAAAAATAGCTGGGACGGTTTGAGGTCCTTCGGTTTTGTTTTAAGTCCGTATTTTCGTCTTTAAAGATTTTTAAAGGGCTACCTACTGCTAACGCCAAAAGGCACGGCAGATAAGCGCCGGTAGATTTCATCTCCACACAGTTATCGTCCTAATATCGCATGTCCACTATCCAGAACCTCCAATCTTTCGGTAAGTGGGCCGCACGGGTGAGTTCTTAAGGCGGCTAGTCGGCGACTACACGGCGGTGCCTCTTCGGCGGATACCGCCACCCGGCTCAAAATGGCGTCTCGGCGACAGCTAGACGGAATAGTCTTTTTATTGCATCTTGTTTGTGGATATTTACTGTTCTAGTATTTTTTTTTAATGGTGACGCTGCGTCTTTTGAAGTCGAGAGGCATTTTTAGTGAACAGGGCGCGTCGACTCTGTCGCTGCTTCCTAAATGTAGGGATGTTTATCGATATTTGAGTTAAATCCGTGCACTTAGCGCGTTTGAAATTAGCATTTAATTTCCCCGTTGCGTTTCTATATTGTCTCTAGGAAAATTCTTCTGTCAAATAACGGGCTAGTTAGCCGGCTGTGGTCGGGAATCTTGAAGGTGCTAGGAACACAAAGCTGTCTTTGTATTCCCCCTCCCCCGGGTAGCTGGCCCATGCTCTCCTGCATCCGTCGACATGTAGTCGGTTGTTTGTCCTAGGAGGGGGGTGGGCTTTCCGGCAGAGACTGCAGCTCCTTGGCGTCTCTTGTCAATCCCCGTGGGGCCTCCGCCGTCGTAGCCAGTGATGCGATCGACAGCCACCGTTCAGGTTGTTAGGCCACGGTTTGAGGCCTATCCTCCCAATATGAACCCTATATAAGCTGTTAAAAAGAATGGCGATGTTGGAACGCTGACTCGTGCGTCCACTGGCATCCGCTTGGAAAACACCCAACATCTTCGCCTTTACCAATGGTCAACATGGTGTGGCCGTGGTTTATAGCGTGTAATGAGTGCCATTATGGATTTGTCTAGTATAACGATGAACACAACACGGGGGCGGGGGTACTTGAGGGGTCATATTTCCATGTTTGTTATGGTGACGGCAGTGTGGTGATCATCTCAATCCCAGATCCCTTTGCTGATGCAACCAAGGGTGACGACCTGCTCCCGGCCGGGACCGAGGATTACATCCACATAAGGATCCAGCAGCGGAACGGCCGCAAGACCCTGACTACCGTGCAAGGGATAGCCAATGACTACGACAAGAAGAAGCTTGTGAAGGCCTTCAAGAAGGTATTCACTCTCTTGTGGCTACAAACCACAGTCTGACAAACTCTAGGGAGTAGATTGATCAGTTTCCCAGCATTATGTTCAGGTGGAATTCACTAAAACCTCAGACATCCACAGTGCACTGGCTTTGTTCCTAATGTGCCTGATTTAACTCAGGGACTGGATACTGGTTCAAAATTCCTGTGTGTAATTCTGGTGTCCTGTGTTGCTAGGTGCCAAATGAAAACTGTATACCTGTTTAATGCCAAATTGTGAAGTTCAGTGTGACTATGGGGGTGAGAGGAAATTATGGGGCTGAGCTGGTGTCTGTTTTGCAGAAATTTGCCTGCAATGGCACTGTGATCGAGCACCCGGAGTACGGGGAAGTTATTCAGCTTCAGGGAGACCAGCGGAAAAATATCTGCCAGTTCTTGCTTGAGGTGAGTGTATGAGAACTCTCGGGCAGAATTAATGATTTGTTCGTGCTAATTTGAAAGGTGAGAATTGGTTCCTCCAGTGTGATAATTGTGAGACATTGTAGTTGGGCCTTGTTTGTCATGGTGTTTTGAACTCCTTCCAGCTCTGGGTGGTGTTGAAGAGACTCAACTGCATGTTGCATGCTGGGCTACTGTTGGCAGCACTTGTTTGCTAATCATGCTCCAGGCTGTATTAGTGATGGGCTAAGATCAACAGAACTTTCTGTGCAATGTTAAATTTTGCTTTAGATGGTGGATAGGTGGATAAAAAGTCCAAACTAATTAGGTGACTGGATCTCTTAATGGTATGCTGGGCCCCTTTGCATGAGATGGTGTGCATCATTCTGATGGGGTCAAAATTCCTGATGGGCCTTAAATTTGTGCTAGAGTTGATCCTAGTACAAGGCCAGGAGTGAGTCTAAATGACCGCTATACTTGCTGTTCCTTAGCGGCTATGCGGGACAGGGAGTCCTGGCTAGTGTGAGTTGTCGAAGGCTCGACTTCCCTCATGAGTTTTGTTGCTCTTGCAGGTCGGCATTGTCAAGGAGGAGCAGCTGAAGGTGCACGGGTTCTAAAGTGACACCGGAGCTGCCTGCACGTCAGCCCCTGTGAAGCTCTCAAAACAGTGAACAAAGTTTAGCAACATGTCTGACAGGATACATATGATGCATATAATTTTAGTCAGATCGTTTAATTTGAATTAAACTATGGCAAATGTGTGGATGTTTCTTTTTGGGAATTTTTAAATGAATAAAACAAACCTGAATGATAGGCAAGAGTTGCATGGAGATCAGTTCTTTCCCCTACATCTGAGTGGTAAGAGGCATCGGCCACTTAGTTGCTTGGGTAAGGTGCTTTCTGCTCTTGGAAGACTAGTGTGAATGTTACCGGTTGACTAGGCATTGGGTTGGGAATTCCTTGCTTTGACATGGTCCGCAGTGTTTCTATGCAATCGAACATCCTGCTGCTTTTTGGAGCCATGACCCCTCTGAGTTTGTGGTCACCCTCAGTCACATGGCATCTGCCCTGGTTTTGGTAGTGCTGTTGGCATGAGGTACAAAGTGTCAACCCTCTGCTGCTCTGATGTGCATCAGACTGATTGCTGCCATGGGTATCTAATGGACTGCAGTTGTCTTAAGACCTGTGGCTTGCAGTCATTTTGAGAGCCTAGGTGTTCCACTCTAAGCTGTGATGGTTTTGCACTCCTATGTCTGGTAGTGAACATTAGGGTAGTCTGCTATGGCAGCTGCTTGGTCTCTGCCTGACTTGAAATTGCCCTCCCCTCCCTTAAGTTCTGTAAGTGTGGGGTTGTCCCTGTAAGCTTTGAACTGTCGGTCACATGGCTACACATGAGTCAGTTGGCAGGAAGTTCTCACCCTTTTTTGGTATACCTGGACCTGTGTCTGAGCCAATCAGTCATGGTGGGTAAGGATTGAATTTCCTTACTCGCTTCCACCTCAGGCTTCCAACACTTGGTTTTGGTCCCTCAAATAACTAGCTAACTCCTGTAATGTTTAATGACACGTCAGGTATTAGTTTTATAGGCATATTGGGAGCTTGGGATGTGCAAGTGAATTACATATCAATCCATAAATAATGGGGGCGCTGATCACTTGTGCTTCCATTTACACTGTGAAGGATTGGGTGACAGCTCTGAGAAAGTGAGGGGACACTTCTAAGGTGACTAAACGTGTTTATAGATTCCTGATCACATATCAGTATCCAATTAGTGTCATCCTGGTCCACATGAAGTGAACCACTGCAGGTTTGACCCTAGGGTTGTTTTTTGTTGAGTAATTTCTCGGTGACCCCTGATCTAATCCCCCCCCGTATCCCAAACAATTCATTTAGTGCTCTTGGAGCCCCCGGTTTTCATTAAACACATTCTAAAATTAACTTGTATGCTGCTAGACCCCACTTACCAAAAAGGATGGTTATTTGTTTGTGAAACTCATTTTCATGGGTGAAAGTCGTTCCATGCACCCCGTTTACCAGGAAAAACTTGATAGATCCTATCATGTACGCTACTCTCAACGTTGCTGCTAATTTGGGCCAAGATGAACTTTATGTGTAGCAGTTTTTGATATGTCTGTTATGCAACCCAAAATTTGGAGATCACGTAAGTGATCCTTAATGGCTTTGAAGGCTCTATAGGAAGGGTTACAGCTGGAAAGATGACGCAGTGTGTGGGTGTTGTGAGAACTTCACATAAGTAAAAGTGTTAAGGACATTTCAGGAAATCAGGTTTTTTTTTTTCTTTTGGACCCCAAGACATCTTTAAGTAGAACAAAGTTTTGTTTTCAAGCTGTTTGAAATTACCATTTGAATGATAATTGAAATGGCCACTGTACAAATTTGATGATTATTTCATGTTTGTTTCTTGAAATCAAATTTGAATTTGGGACCCTGAGACTCAAAATGTTCCGGACCCCATTTTTTTGCCAAAATATCTGTAAAAGATTGTTTTTATCAGAAGTCGGTCAGCATGCGATATTCGTCCTCCAGTCCATTGATGCTTCCTGTTTTCAGAAAAGTTCAATACCACCACCCCTCTCAGACCTACAAGAAATTTGTCAGCATCAAACCAAATCAAACTTGTTTACTGCAGACTTTTTCCCTTGTTTCATCTGCCCTTTACTCTTCAATTCTGACTAACAACAGTTCAAATGTTTACATGGTACCTCCAGCAATAAAACAAATGAGAGCCATCCGTCTAGTACAGTTCAGATAATTGTTGCTAAACTTTCTCCTTTTTTCTAACTTGTGTTTGTGAATATCAAACATCTGGAGTGGTGGTGTGTGTCTGTATGTGTGTGTGAATTCCTGCATGCCTAGGTGAGGAGAGTATTCAGTTTTTTTCCTTCATTTTATTGTCCTGAATGTTTTTTTTCCCCTCTCCGTAGAGTTTGTGTGAATTTGTTTAAACCTTTCAATAAATTCAGGCAATAACTGTGACTGATTCATGTCATTGATTTACACTGTCTTGGTTCACTCATGCATGCAGTTTTTAGACCCCCTTGGAATCCAGATTTCTACATGAATGACTCTTAAAATGTTATCTGATCTTCATCAAAATCATATAGTAATGGATTTTAATGAGCAATCCACAACATTTTACATTGCCATATTGATGGAACAAGTATGTGATAAATAGCAATTAGTGGAACCTTTGCTGGCAATAATCTTAACCAAATAACTGTTTTAGTTGCACAGCAATCAGGAGATGCACTGTATTGTATTGGGTCATCCCTCCAAATTGTTGAATTCAGGTGTTCCAATCACTTCTATAGCCATAGGTATAAAAAAATCAAGCACCTAGGCATGCAGACTGCTTCTACAAAAGCATTCTTTCATTTGCAAAAGAATGGGTCGCTCTCAGGAGTTCAGTGAATTCAAGTGTGGTACCGTGATAGGATGCCACCTGTGCAATAAGTCCATTCGTGAAATATCCTTGCTACTAAATATTCCACTGTTAGTGGTATTAAAACAAAGTGGAAGCAATTGGGAACAACAGCAACTCGGCCATAAAGTGGTAGGTCATGTAAAATCACAGAGCGGGGACAACGCATGCTGAGGTGTACAGTGTACTGAAGTAGCCAACTATCTGCAGAGTCATTAGCTACAGACCTCCAAACTTCATGTGGCCTTCAGATTAGCTCAAGAACAGTGCGTAGAGAACTTCATGGAATGGGTTTCCATGGCCGAACAGCTGCATCCAAGCCTTACATCACCAAGTGCAAAGCAAAGCGTCGGATGCAGTGATGTAAAGCACACCACCACTGAACCCTAGAGTAGTGGAGACGTGTTCTCTGGAGTGATGAATCACGCTTCTCTGCCTGGCAATCCGATGGATGAGTCTGGGTTTGGCGGTTGCCAGGAGAACGGTACTTGCCTGACTGCATTGTGACAAGTGTAAAGTTTGGTGGAGGGGGGATTATGGTGTGGGGTTGTTTTTCAGTGGTTGGGCTTGGCCCCTTAGTTCCAGTGAAATGAACACTTAATGCTGCAGCATTCAAAGCCATTTTAGACAATTTCATGCTCCCAGCTTTGTGGGAACAGTTTGGGGATGGCCCCTTCCTGTTCCAACATGACTGCGCACCAGTGCACAAAGCAAGGTCCATAAGGACATGGATGAGTGAGTCTGGTGTGGAGGAACTTGACTGGCCTGCACAGAGCCCTGACCTCAACCCGATAGAACACCTTTGGAATGAATTAGAGCAGAGACTGTGAGTCAGGCCTTCTCGTCCAACATCAGTGCCTGACCTCACAAATACTCTCCTGGAAGAATGGTCAAAAATTCCCATAAACACATTCCTAAACCATGGGCCAACTCCATATTAAATCCTATGTATTAAGAATAGGATGTCATTAAAGTTTATATAGCGTATTCTTCTATAAAAAACTTAGACATCATGGTTATTTTGAGATTGGTCTCTTCTTGAGATCCTCATATCATGCTGCAGCATTTCACTTTCATTTCAAGTCAGGACTCTAGCCTGCACTTAAAATATGAAATTGCTCATATTTGCACTATTAATTTTGGAGATAAGATTGAAAGACGTTGGTGTCGTGGCAGTACTTTTTGCACTTTAAAGTTTGACACAACAGTTGAGTTTCGTATGAATTAAGTATAATTAGACTTCAGCTTGCAGTCTATTCATGATTGCACCTTTTTAAACGTTCTAAATGTTTTCTAAACAAAAATGTAAAAAAAAATAATGAGCTGAATTATTTGGAAAAAACTATATAAAATACACTACTCAAAAAAAATTAAAGGAACGCTAGAAACATATCAGATCTCAATGGGGAAAAAATCAAGCTGGATATCTATACTGATATGGACTGGGTAATGTGTTAGGGACTAAAGGGTGTCACATCATTTGATGGAAATGAAAATTACCTACAGATGGCTGAATTCAAAGACACCCAAAGAAATGAAAGTGAAAAAGTGATGTGGCAGACAAGTCATTTTGCCGAAATTTCATTGCAGCATCTGAAGTCATACTCAGTAGTTTGTATGGCCCCCACATGCTTGTATACATGCCAGACAACGTTGGAGCATGCTCCTATTGAGATGACGGATGGTGTCCCGGGGGATCTCCTCCCAGACCTGGACCAGGGCATCATTGAGCTTCTGGACAGTCTGCGGTGCAACCTGATGGCTTCGGATGGAGCAAAACATAATGTCCCAGAGGTGTTCTGTTGGATTTAGGTCAGGTGAGCATGGGGGGCAGTCAGTGATATTAGTTCCTTCATCCTACAGGAACTGCCTGCATACTCTCGCCACATGAGGCCGGACATTATCGTGCACCAGGAGGAACCCAGGACCCACTGCACCAGCGTAGGGTCTGACAATGGGTCCAGGGATTTCATCCTGATATCTAATGGCAGTCAAGGTGCTGTTGTCTAGCCTGTAGAGGTCTGTGTGTCCCTGCATGGATATGCCTCCTCAGACCATCACTGACCCACCACCAAACCGGTCATGCTGAACAATGTTACAGGCAGCATAACGTTCTCCATGGCTTCTTCAGACCCTTTCATGTCTGTCACATGTGCTCAGGGTGAACCTGCTCTCATCTGTGAAAAGCACAATCGAGCTCCGCGGTGCCGGGCAGTGAGCACAGGGCTCACTAGAGGACGTCGGGCCCTCAGGCCACCCTCATGAAATCTGTTTCTGATTGGTTGGTCAGAGACATGCACACCAGTGGTCTGCTGGAGGTCATTTTGTAGGGCTCTGGCAATGCCCATCCTGTTCCTAGTGGCACAAAGGAGTAGATTACGGTCCTGCTGATGGGTTACGGACACTGGCTGTAGCCAAATGCAAAACTAGTGAAAAACAGTCAGAAAAGATGAGGAGGGGAAAATGTCAGTGGCCTCCACCAGTTAAACCATTCCTGTTTTGGGGGTCGTCTCATTGTTGCCCCTCTAGTGCACCTGTTGTTAATTTCATTAACACCAAAGCAGCTGAAACTGATTAACAACCCCCTCTGCTACCTGACCAGATCAACATCCCAGACTTTTAATTGACTTGATGCTACACTCTGTGTTCCTTTAATTTTTTTGAGTATTGTATATATTACAGATTTTCTCAGTCGCTTTGGTGCATATCTTAGATCAGAATTGAAATTCTTCCACATCATCGAGTCACTTGTGCACACCATGAAAGCAATTTCTCATTCTTTTGGGAAAATTGCAAATGCTTTGGCATATTTATGCAAATTATTATATTTGATTGTCTATATTATCAATTGTTTATGTCATGTTGGTCAAAATGTATTACATTGGTAGTCTGTTGAATTGAAATCTTTAGGCATTTGTTCATTGTATGTCATTACATGTAAAATGGTTGAACCAGTTGTCATAATCTGTCAAACAGATTCAGCATTCATCTCTATTAGTTTTTTTTTTTTTTGTAAATGTGTCCTGAATCAATGAAGTTCTCTCTGTTGAATCTCGACTTTCACCAATAGGGGGGAATGTTTGAAGCATTCGAGCAACCAATGATCAATCAGTTCTCTAAAATACAGTAGCTCAGAGGTGCATCTCATGAACCTTCAATTGGCAAGCATATATTGACAGAGTACAACACAGTGTTACAATTTCTGACAATGGAATAACAAGAAGGAAATTAGGAAAATCGTGGTATTAAAAAGCAACTCTAATCAATAATGGTCATTTACCATTTATTGCCGTTTTAGTTTAGACTGAATGTGCTGATGAAGAATCAGAGCTTCCAGGATACTGCATCTGTGATGTAACATTTGTCCTTCAGATTCTATCAAAACTTCCTGTACACGTCACACACGCGGATCAGTGAACGCTGATGGGTGCTGTTCATGGCTGTGATCACAGACATTCCTGACTGCCTCTATTCCTCACAAGCCGCTGTATCTGCAGCTCTTTTTCCTTTGTCAGACAGAAACTCCTTAAGTCCTGAGCCCTTTTCATTACTCACTCACACTCCCTCCCTACAGTCTGAAAAGAGTATTAATTTTAAGTGACACTAAAACAAATCAGTAGCAAAATGTTATCTATGGTAATTCACTCAAAACACGTAAAACACCCTGTCTTTGTTCATGTTAAAAATATGAGGCATGCTAACAGTTCTTGTTGAGTATTTTACAAATTTGCACAACACTATTCAAACTCATCAGAGAATATGTGGTTTATTGTTTCTGTGGTTTTATAGTATAATCTGCTACAATTACATGTGATGTACTAACTGGGTTGCTTGGTACTCCCAAGTAAAAATATTTAATTGAGAAAGCTGTTCTCTCAAACAAGAAAGTATGTTCCCTCTGCCTTTCGTACCAAATACAGACTTTCTGGCTACCTTTGTGACAAGAGTAGTTACAAGCCAGAGCTAGTTAATCCAGCTGGAACGACTTAAACTGAATTTGTAGCTATCAGGGATCCGGGCAGCTCGGGCGCGGGAGCGAGGCATGGTGCAGGAACAAAAAGGGCGGACGACCCACTGACGGCTCCAGGAACAGAAAGGGGTTTATTAAATAAAACAGCAATCACTGCAAACACAAAACCAAAATGACCACAGGGGGTCAAACACTAAAGGGGATAATTAAAGACTTAATATCACAAATAACAAAAACTGGGAAGGTAAACAGAATACAGAGCTAACCAAACTAACAAAGCTTAGACAAGCAACAACAATCAACGAACCACTGGGGAACTGAACAGAAGCAGGAACTAAAATACTAAGGGGTAACGAGACTAACACAGGACAGGTGAGGCTAATTAACAAAGACCAGGGAAACAGGGCACAGGTGAAACTAATAAACTCAAAGGAACTAAAAAACAGGGGAACTAAGAACTAACCAAGGAATAAGGAACTAACACTGTAGGACCACAGGGACTGACCCTGACAGTAGCAGAAAGAAATTAGTCAACGTTACATGCCTGTACTTTTGTTTTACACTATTCTGCCATCAAACTTATCAAACTTGAGTTTTATGTCTGCTGACTGCTTGCTGCATGACCTGTGCATTCAGAGGAAATCCTTTACATACAAATGGAATGACCCCAATAGGTAGTTATTACAAAAAAAAGCCAATTACTGTTCATATGGTAGGAGGGGGGCACTGGGGCCCAATCATATTCCATGGGGGAACGGTACCACCCCTAGTCACCATGTAGAGACACCCCTGCCAGTGCAGGCAATGTTCCGCTGGGAAACTTTGGGTCCCGCCATGTTACTTTGACACGTACCACCTACCTCAACATTGTGGCAGACCAAGTACACCCCTTCATGGCAATGGTCTTCCTGATGGCAGTGGGCTCGTCCTGCAGGATAATGCGCACTGCCACACTGCAAAAATTGTTCAGGAATGGGTTGAGGAAGATGAGAAAGAGTTTAAGTTGTTGACTTGGCCTTAAAATTTCCCAGATATCAAACCGATCGAATATCTGTGGGATCTGCTGGACAAACTAGTCTGATCCAGGGAGGTCCCACCTACCAACTTACAGGACTTAAAGGATCTGCTGTTAATGTCTTGGTGCCAGATACCACAGGAAACCTTCAGAGGTCTTGTAGAGTCCCTACTTCAAAGGGTTAGCTCTCTTTTGGTAGCAAGAAGGAGACCTACACAATATTAGGTAGGTGGTTTTGATGTCATGGCTGATCTGTGTATGCCAGTGCTGATTGGACCACCTGACCCGAATTATCTTATTTTCAAGAGATCGTTATCACGGACTTGTTTATGACTTTGTCTGTATCATTCAGTCAATAAAGAAATCGCCCATTTATTTTTTTTCTTTATGGTTAATTATATCGATTAAAAACACCCCTAGTCAGATTAATAAAATAGTAACTCCTAAGCTGAATGAAACCCAGTGAAAATTAAACAGTGACGGATGTTGTGACATTAAGTGAACAACTTCAGACCCAACTGTAAAAATAAAAGTGTCTAATTTACAATACTGACCACCAGATGGCAGTGCTAAGCCATGTATGAACACCAATGAACAAGATTACCTA
The DNA here is from genome assembly GCF_048594095.1 of Paramormyrops kingsleyae. Classification (NCBI taxonomy): domain Eukaryota; kingdom Metazoa; phylum Chordata; class Actinopteri; order Osteoglossiformes; family Mormyridae; genus Paramormyrops; species Paramormyrops kingsleyae. The sequence continues at coordinate 10,173,218 of NC_132800.1, forward strand.
ATATAAAACGCTATGGACTGGTAGAATATAAAAAGCTATCTTTTCAAAGCTAAGCAGTTGGTTTTATTCAGCCATGTTGTAACTTAAATGTTATTGGTGTACTGGCGTTTATGGTTAAAGCCAAAACCCTTGAGTCTGGAGACTTTCCAAGGTTTTCTAGAGTTTGGGCCCTTAAAGGAGACCTGTAAGCTTCTGACAAGGTATTTTATGTTGGATCGAATAAACATATTACACTCAGCATATAACTGACGTTATACTGCAGCACTGGATAAATTGAATGCTGAAATTGAGTGCGCTTTTAACATTGTATTTATTACCCAAGAAACCCAAGGCTGAATTCTGAACTGCTTCTGTCTGCATGGCTTACAGGGAAGTATTCTGGTGACCACCTTATAATTCAAAGGAAATCGACGGCGACGTCGTGTTGTCAATACAATAGTAAATATTTGCCGTGGAATGTGTGTGTTTCGTCAGCGTGTAACAGAGAGTGTCGTTTAAAATAATAGGCTTCCCTGTCTGTGCTACTGCTAGTATTAAACCAATACTAATCCCACTAATAACATTAATAAAGAGAGCAACTTCCATTTTAAAAGAGCTGTCATCTTCTTTATTGAAATGACTCACACACTCGCCACAATACATTTATTTGCGCTCTGAATGTGGGTCTGCTGCAACAAAAACATTCTGCGTGACGGAATAACCAATTTGGCGGGGTCGTTATAAGTATGCGGCAGATTGTTGTCGTTCATGGGTTCGATTTAGTTTTGTTTGCAGTATACGGCCACGTTTCTCTGTTGGAAAATTCCCTTCCTGTCCAATAGGTGGAGCCTTTGGCCTTGATTAAAAAAATACAGCTTCTCCAGGGTAGGTTGGCAGGTAGTCCTGCATCCTAACAGATCCAGGGCTGTAGGTTTGATTCTAAGCTGCTTTTAGTGTAACCATGTGAGTGTGTGACTGGGATTTCTGATCAATGTGCAGCCCGGTGACACCACAGTAGGTATGTTCTGGACAGGATGTGAGTCCATCGGAGACCGCTAGGGGGCTGGGTTCAAACCCGGAACCAGCAATGTTCCGTTCAGAGAAAGCGGGATATGAAATAGAGAAATGAGGCAAATTTGGGCTGATCATTATGGGCGTCCCGCTGAGCATTTTTCCCGCAAGGCTGCACCTCCCTTAGCAGGCTGGCGGGGGGGCTGAGGAGCCCCCGCCCAGCACTGTGCCCTTCCCCAGCAGAGCAACTGAGCAGGAAAGACAGGTGTTGGTTGTGGGGTGGGGGGTGGCAAGACAGAGCGCCGCCGATCGTCCACGCACGCCAGTGATGTCAATCACAGCTGACGGGAGGCGACGCGGCAACATCAGCTGCGTCAGGCGGACCGAGCGAGCGGCGGGTGAACGAGGGGGCCTCGGCCAATCAGCATCCAGGACGCCTGCTGATCCCCATTAGCTCCTGGAGAACCGTAGAGCAAAGCTGGGGAGGCTTGGAGGTGAGACCTTCTCCTGACTCCATGAGACACAGCAATTCATGACCAGCCTCTTAGATGGTGAATGGATGGGTGGATTACAGATAGACAGACAGACAGACAGGCAGATAGATAGATAGATAGATAGACAGACATAAAGACAGATAGATAGACAGACAGGCAGACAGATAGATAGACAGACAGACAGATAGATAGATAGATAGATAGATAGATAGACAGACAGACAGATAGATAGATAGATAGATGGATAGATAGATAGAAAGACAGACAGATAGACAGACAGAAAGACAGACAGATAGATAGACAGACAGACAGATAGGCAGACAGATAGGCAGACAGATAGATAGACAGACAGACAGACAGACAGATAGATAGATAGATAGATAGATGGATGGATGGATGGATAGATAGATAGATAGATAGAAAGACAGACAGAAAGACAGACAGGCAGAAAGACAGATAGATAGACAGAAAGACATAGATAGACAGACAGACAGATAGGCAGACAGGCAGACAGATAGATAGATAGACAGACAGACAGACAGATAGATAGATAGACAGACAGACAGATAGATAGATAGATAGATAGATAGATAGAAAGAAAGAAGGGGGTACTAGGGACATGGAAACCCTGGCATATTCAGGGGCCCCAGCACTTGGCAGGGTCCTGTAACATTGTTGGGTGCTGGTAGAGCCCAAGGTGACATTTTGTCATGAGGCCCTGCTATGCACCTGCTCCAGACACCAATGAAATGATGTGGACCGGTTTAAAGGACGCCATTGGCTAGATCCGAGCTCCACTTTGGAAACCAAAATCAAAGCAATAAACTCAATTTTATCTAGACATATAACTCTTAGGGGAGAGCTGCACTTATGCAGTCACATGGCAGCAATTAAAACATAATTAAATGCACTCTTAATTATAAATGATCTCACATTTCGAAGGGGACGCATGAAGAGGAAGCGTTTCGGATTTGCGCTGAAATAAATGTGCACATTAAGTATGCTGGCAGTGAGCGCTATTGCTGGTCTGAAGGAAATGAGCGTCAAGCAGCGTCTGACAGATCCGACGTACAGATTGAGCCGCAGTTGCCAAACAGCGTTTCTTCAAAACAGAGTCTGGCATGGGGAGGGAGGGTATGTCGTATCATATATCAGAGAGGGGGTCTGTGGTTTATCAGTCAGACACGATTCACTGTAAACATCCAGAATGTCTGCTCGAACATCACTCGTATAAATCTCATCAACACACATTTCACATTTCTCTGGCGCTGGCGGGACATAAACTGTTTTGTGTGCCCCGCGACTAACATAGCATTCTTTCAGTTTTTGACTTAACTATTGTCAGTGTCGTTAAATCCGCAACAAAGCACCATCTTTCGAATTCTGAAGAAACAATAATTTGTAACAAAAAAATGAGTCATCCTGTCAATCCACATTCCCAAAAATGAAAAGCAGTCTGCGGAAAGGCCAGTGAGAATCAGATAAGAGGTTTATTTCAGATTTTGAGCTCATACATAGAGATGTTACACAGGTCAAAAGTACAGTTTCATTAACTTGAAAGAATAGCTGGCAGTTTAACGGTGGTTACGCGGCGCTCATGCACGGTGTACAAAAGGGATCGCTCGTTAATGTTATTCAGTAAAAGGCTTTCAATTGGTTCTCCTGCTGTAATATGCAGGACATTACATTTCAAACGTCCCTTTTCGATAATATTCAGCGTGGGACCATTACTTTGGCCTCTTGGGATTTTTTCTTCTTTCTAGGGAAGCCGAAACCTCCTAGGACCGTGGATGTGGAGTTCTCAGAACTTCTCCAGAACCGGTCTCAAAAAATGCATGATTTTTGCAAACAATATGGCAGTAAAGCTACACACTGCATTTAAATATCAACACAGATACCAAGAACAAAACAAGGTGGTTTGCAGAAAGTGTGAATTCAGAAAATGAAAACAAAGGTAATAATGAACTAATAAAACCAAGGAAACCATAGTATACAACACATATGAACATGAAACAAAAGACATGAACATCACCTGCAAAAATACAAGAATGAAAAGAAACAACAAATATATGAATATGAACTAGAAACATGCAAGAATGTGAGCTACAAACATGCATGACTGCAAAACATGTAACTACAAACACACAAGGATGTGAACTACAAACATGAATAAAAACATCAATGTCACCTGTGAAAATGCACTGATGTGACATGCATGAAAAACACATGATGATGGGCTACAAATATAAATGATAGCAAATTGTAAAAATTTGTGATCATGCAACAGCTGCAATTACCAAAAAGATGAACAAAAAAAAACATGTATGTTAGCTGCAAACATGCATAAAAAGAAACTACAAAAACACAATGGGCAACTACAACCATGTATGACTGAAAACTACAAGAACACATGAATATGAACTGCAAGCATGATTGTGCATTACAAAAATGCTGAATGTGTACAGCAAACATACATGAGTGTGAGCTACAAACATACTTGACTGCAAACTTACAAAACCCTGAATACAATCTATAAAAAACAGGAACCTCAAACATGCATAAGAAGAAATTATAAAAACACATGACTGTGACCTGCAAAAGTTCACGAACGTGACATGTGAATATGTATGACAGAAAACTACAAAAACTTACGATTGTGAGCTACACACATGCATGACTGCAAGCAGTAAACTGTAAACATACGTGGATGTGAGCTACAATCACGCAGCACTGAAAACTATAAAAACATACATATGAACTGCAGACATACATGATTGTTAGCAACAAACATACCTGACTGCGAAATCCCATAAATATGAGCTACAAAATTACACAAATGTGACATGTGTACAACAAACTACAGTATAAATACATATGCAAAAATGCACTACAAAAATACATGAATATGTATTACAAAAATACAAGAACGTTGGCTACAAAAACACTACTACGGACTACAAAAACACATAAATATGGACTACAAAAACACACATGCTTGCTCTGCACAGGCGTTCCATTACCTACTACACTTCTGTGTCAAAGTTTCAAAAAGTGGACAAAAGTGACTCTAAATATCAAGGAGCATGACTAATGGCAGAAGCATGTTAAAATCATTGCCGAAATGTCCTTGGAAGACAAATGAATTTTCAGCAGAATAATTAACTTAATTAACAAATTTGCATGCATATTCATCAGGCTATTGAAGTCTTTTCTGGCCAGCTTGATGAGCACTGGTGTAATAACCATCTCATTTGCATTCTCAGTCTACCGCCGTTTGTGGAGGAAGGCCGAGAGTGGAACAGCACGCGCACACGTGTGAAGAACACATCAGGCAATTGGTGACATGGTGTTTTATGTCCCTTAAGGCCAGGGAGAGAGTCGAACCAATCACCTTCTTTATGTTCACTGACTGACCTGATTTCGGTACTTTTAAAATGGATCTCCCCAGGTTTGGGATCAAACGTGCAACAAAACAAAAGAGGCTTAAGAGAATTTATGGCCAGACGAGCGGTTTTGTGAATAAGAGCCGAGAATTTAAGGCCAGAATCCAACACGCCGGAATTATATGAATAACTGGCTGGCTTTGGGCTTGTTTACAGCATCTGTGATGCATTACATACCCTGTGTCCCACTGTAAGTTATTTTAGGATTTAGAAAAAAATAGGAGGGCCAACCTCATGGGAACTTAGACCAAGGCAACCTGGGCTAAGGTCACACTTGTGTCAGGTGACACATGCATCCTGGGGTGGGGAGGGGGGGGGGGTCAGAACTAGGCCATGCACCTCTGTTCTAAGTGGCACCTGCTGGCAGACATGCACAATACAGTACACACAGACACTCTCTCTCTCTCTTCCCTCTCTCTCCTGGGCACGTCTTGGCACCAGTCCTGAGTAACACCCCCCCGGGCCACCAGCCTGGGCTGCATAAACGGGGTGCTCAGGCCTGCCTCTCCACGGGGCAGCGGTGAAAGCCGCTCTGGTGTGACCGGGCCAGACGACGACCTCCAGGCAATGGATCCTTCATGTTTTTTTTTCCCCAAATGAACTGATACTTTTTTTCTCCCCCAGTGTTTCTGGAAAATGTCTGTGGTGTGGTTCGCATTAAGAGCCGCCATACCGAATAACATTTCACTGTGTGATCGATTAGGCGGCAGCCCCGGCTTCCAACATTCCCACGTGCTATTATTCTAATATCCGGAATCTTGTGGCACGCACCGTGCTGTGGCTCAGTGTGTTAGGACTGTGATCGGAAGGTTGCTGGTTCAAATCCCAAAGTGATTTCACCCTTAAACTCCGATTCCTCCAGTCTGAACCTGCTTTCTCAGAAATGTATGTCGCTCTACATAAAAAGTGTCTGCTGAATAAATAAACTGTAAATATGTGAAGTAAGGAGCTCATCTTGAGTAACAAAGCTGTCAAAAGATGGGGAATAAAGTTGAAGACCCCAACACAGAGACTGGCATCAACATTTACAGTGTTTATTCATCAGACAAGATAAAGGGGTATAAACTATTCAGAGATGGGGGATGAAGCCCCAACGTGAGCTACCTGAAAGCATGCTAGTGCACACAACATTCCTGAAGTGGTGGGCATGGTGTTGAGAGGGAAAAGGGGTCTCCGTTTGCTATGTAGCTGAATGAGTCAGATGCAGTGTCACCTAGGTAAAAGTTACCTTACATTAGGAATATGCTTGTTGTGACACCTTATTGGACTTATTTACCTTGCATTGGGTTCATTTGGACGGGCGAAAGCTGGTGATGCTTTTTTGGGGGGCATTGCATGCTCTCACTGCCGAGGCATATTTGGTGATACCATTCCAGGGAGGGCACTGCATGATCTCACTGCTGAGGTCTGTTTGATGATACCATTACAGAGGGCCACTGCATGATCTCACTGCTGAAGCCTGTTCGGTGATACAATTCCAGAGGGGCACTGCATGATCTCACTGCTGAGGCCTGTTCAGTGATACCATTCCAGAGGGGCACTGCATGATCTCACTGCTGAGGCCTGTTCAGTGATACCATTCCAGAGGGGCACTGCATGATCTCACTGCTGAGGCCTGTTCAGTGATACCATTCAGGGGGGTGCTACATAATGTCAGTGCTGAGGGAGGGAGTCGTATAACTGGTATCTTTCTAGTATGCGTGGGGTGTTTCTGTCAGACCCATTTCTTGTGGGATATTAATTAACCTCCAGGGGCACCCTAATGCCCATTACAAATACCAGACAACACACATGCTGGGGGTTCAGACTTGAGAGATTGCCCAAACTATTACATTTCAGGAAAAAAATGACAATTGGGGAAAAAAGATGGGGAAAAACAATATTTTGTAGAAGTTACATGTACGCAATGGAGCCTTCAAGGGAGCGTGACGGTCATGTGACCTCTGTGAAGGCCTGCAGGGCTCCGGGGCGAGTTAGTGGTGCGGCCAGGGCGTTTGTTTCCCAAAAATGTGCCATTTGATGGGAAAGTTCTAAAGAAAGTCACGGAGCCACAGAGGAATTTGATTACCTCTATCCATTATCCACACAGCACGCGAGCTACGCGCCGGCCATCTGTCATCTGTTTCATTTGCATCATCAACACCTGCCTCCCTGTTTATTGCTCTCCCCCCCCCCCCCACCCGCAGGTTTTTTTGTTATTTTTGTCTTAAAACATCACTTTAATAGCAAGGGAAAATGTTTTTGTTAGTTGCTTGTCCCGAAGCTTCTAGTAGATTCTACTAGCTTTGCAGTATGTAACAGAAATGATTGTGTATGTTCACCACAGAATATTATTTGCTGGACCGGGGGATTATCACACAACTGGAATCTCTGGGTCCCATTGATAAACATGGTAAACATGATATTTATGTGGCTTGACACGCCGTTCACCCCAGCCTCCCGTTAGAACAGCTCACAGGCCTTGGCAGACCAATGCGAATCACCGTTTGTGCCCCCCCCCCCCAGCACATGCCAGAGAAAAACACGATAAGGACACCATACTGGTACAAAACAGTAGAGAGCAGCCTTCATATGCGGAGACCCTTTGAAATAGGTTGCCTATATTTTGTCAGCGTCCCACCCCCCCCCCCCTACGCTGCCCCCTTGAGGGTCCGAGAGTAACTGCCGCATATTGGTGCATGCAAGCTCCTTTTTTGAGATCTGTATGGGGTCATGGACAGGAACATGAGGGAAGACTCTATTGGTGAAGTACAGTAATTGTTTGGTTTTATCGGACTCATGACAGTGAGGTAGGATTTGGGCTCAACCTGCACTCATTCGGAAGTATGTAAAGTGACAGCTTACAACTACAGGAAATAAAATTGCAATAAAATGAAACATGGACGACAGACAGAGGGCCTGAAACGGGAATGTAGAGGACTGTCTATCTAACTCACTGGTGCCCAGTCTGGTCCGTAGGGATCCGCAGTCGGTCCATGTTTTTGCTCCTTCTGAGCTCTCCGCCAGACAGTCCACATTTTTGCTCCCGCACCCCTCCCCCCAAAAAAAGTTTATTCCTCATCTGTACATCCTGTCGCTAAAAAGATTAACTACAAAGTCCCTCTTAGTAACACGAAAGCAGATGAATCTCGAGGGTCCGATGGCATTTTTTTCAGCTGGCATGAAGAGTGTTAAATTTCTTTTTTATCGGGTCTGTAGAAAAATGATTAACGACGGGAATAAAACCGCCCCAGTCTGTGAGTGTAACACCAGCCCACAAAAACTGAGAAGCGTGTTCTGGAAAAAAAACAGGCGATCCCCATTCTGCTGCAGTCCGGGCAGATGTGGAGACTGTGATGCAGTCCAAACTAACAAATGCTGAAAGATACCACATTTAAAATAAAACTCAGTTTAGGCAAATGTAGGTGACGTTTTCATTAGCAAGTTAAAAAAGGGAAACTCAGAGGATCAAAACCCGAATCAGCTTGCTCAGCCCGAGTACAAGGAATTTATGTGCATCTAGTCATTTTTAAGAGAAATAAAGTAGATTACAAAAATAACATTACATAGTGCATTAATATAAAGCACTAACCAACCAGCACCACAGAGTATATACAAGTAAACAAAACAAGGCAGGTAGATCATGCCTACTGAGCTAACTAGAGTGATTATCCAGAGATTGTCCACCAGTCTGTATACAGACAAATGTGTCTGAGGCAAAATGTTTTGACAGATAAAAATGACTATGTAGGCTACATTTTTTTAAATGCCATGTCCTTGGGAAAAATGCATTTTGATCAGAATTACTGTCAGAATTCACTATGGTGAATAATTGCTTCTTACAGTAAGAGAGTCTATTGCATTTTTACTAAGACGATGTTAAGCATTTAGTACTTAAATATCCCAGGATTATGATAAAGGTACCCAGAATCTGGAATGGACATAGGCTTGGCTATCAAGCGGGATTCGCGGCTTCAAGGGGAAGTACATCCTCCATTTGAACATACTAAGAGGATGGTAGGATTTTGGCCAATCCACTTCTTGGCATTTGATGAAATTCTTTTTTAAGCATCCAGTGGATTTAGAGGTTACAAGCTTAAGAGGTAAATATAAGCTTCTTACGGTCCGACATAAAGGCCTATAATTTAGCATTTAGGATCTCTTGGTGTTTTTTAGGAGAAGTTACTACATTTCTGAATTTCAGAATAATTCTAAATAAAAAATGCAAGACATGCATCGCATTATCGTCGGCTGCATCACCCCATGACACATATCTTTGTGGGGACTCTCCATTCATTTCTATGGGGAAAACTCTTATCACAACATGACGACCTTAACCTTAACCATAAGTAGCCAAACTAAATATGAGACTTAAGGTATTTTTAGTTTTCTGATTGCATTGAAAAATTGTCCCCACAGCATCAAAAAATCCACCCACGCACACGCACACAGACCCATACCCTCCCTGAATCCGGCGGCATATGCACGCACAGACGCCCCGCGGTTCTGATGCTGTCGACGGCAATGCGGCAAGACCGCGGTGCCGTCCGTCTGTCTGCGGCCTCAGCAGGGGAGTCGAACAGGGTGAGAGAGGGAAGAACATGCCGGGTAAAACAGCCGCAGCCCTCGAATCAAAGAGCAATTTAACAGCAGATCGCTAATCATATGCTGCTTATTTTAGAGAAAGAGAGATAGAGACAAAACACCTAAATCGCACACTTTCACCAGAGCAGCTATGGGTCCTGCCTCCAGGGGGCACCATCGAGGCCTTTCCTGGAATCCAAACACCAGCCAAGCAGCCTGGATCCCAGATCCCTGTGACTGCGGTGCAGCAGCACCAAACGCATTAGCGCTAATGCAGATCCCAGAGGAAATTACGCTAAAGAAACACCTCATGCACTCGTGACATGTGCGCAAATGTGACACACGCACGGAGGGCGGAAAAGGTGAAAGCAGGGAGTCAGGGAGCAGGGACCCTTAACGTGACAGAACGTGCGACTGTTTTATTTAGTTAATGAGCGACGTGTCAAATGTCTGCCAGCAAAAAGAGGGGGAAAAGAGGAAAGTGAACGCCACAAATGGTTGGCCCGCACCCCAGGAGGGGGTACCATATCAAAAGACAAGAGCCACTCCGCAGTGAGACCTTAGCAGGGCATCGGGGTATCTGGTGTTTCTCAAGCTGCTCGTTTTTACTGCAGGTCTACTGTATAAAAAATACACATCACATGTGTTTGCAGGGCTACTGTAAATGTTGATTAATTCACTCGCGGGGTGACCAATGTGTCATGTGACTAGAGCATGTGACAGGGGCTGCTGTTGAGGGCTTCAGCCTCGAGTCCACATTCCAGCTAGTGCTTGTCCCCGTGGCAACTGCGTGAACATGCAGCCACAGAGACGTGTGGGTGAGGATGTGGCTGCAGAGTGACACGTGAGTACAGGCACAACTCGCAACTGCATAGAAGGGGACACTGACCAACACACTCATCAGCACACGTGAGAAGAGAGGGACACAAATGTCATGCACGCACACACACACACACACACATATGCATGCTGTGTGCTGCAGTTGGTTAGATCTCTACGCCTTTCATCGGAAGGTTTGAATCCCATCCTTGGCAAAATACTCACACTGCTGTCGGGCCCTTGAACGAGGCCTTTAACCCCCCCCCCGAAATGCCAGGGGGGTGCCAGATAAATGGCTGCCAATGCACTTGGACTCCATGCCTTGCTCTCAGCTGTATATGTGTGTCCCTCAAAGGACAGTAAGATGGGATATGCAAAACGAGTTCTGGTCCTGTGATCATACTTATGCAAATGGAAAAAAAAAGTGTCAATTCATTTTCGCTTCACATGTACACACAAACACACACTTACCCTTTTAATTGCTCAGACACCTGATTTTGGGGGCACATGGCCTCGCCCTCGGTGGGACCCCCCGAGATAAACGCTAAATGCGTTAAACATTAGAGGTGGTGAAAGCCAAGATCTTTTCCCAGAGCCCCGATAAACATCTCAGCCACAAAACTGGGAATGTGGGAGACATTAACACGGCACCTACTATACAACCACACTCTCTCTGGTGATGGGAATTAATATGCTAGCTGTAAAACTGGAGCCTAATTTTAACAACTGGGAGGCTGCCAGACCCACTGCAACAAATGGTGGCTTTCTCTCCCCCTTTTTTTGTAATAAACATATCTCGCCCAACATTCCATGGGCTATTAAGTTTAATTGGCAAATCAAGGAATCTCAATTAGCCATTAATTCTACAAATGTCTTTCTGGTCGGAATTTATTTGCCAAAACATTCCAAGCCAAGATGTTGGAGTACATAGATTTTATGTGTTTTGACTAAACGTTAGTTAAACTGATGACAGCCACACCTGTTCTCAGGTAAATACCAGGAACAGGTGTGGCTCACCAGAAGTAGGATAGAAAACCTACGGGATAGTAGCTCTCCTGGACCGGAGTTGGAGACCCCTGCTTTAAACACTACACAAAAGCGCAAAATGATCTCTGTATGAATGCTCCAAATATGAATTATATAACTACTAGGGCTGTCAAATTTAACGCGATAATAGCGCGTCAACGGGAATTCATTATAACGTGACTAATTTTTTTGATGACATTAACGCGTGTTGAGTCAGACGGCAGCTCGGAAAAAATAATGAACAAAGGAAAAGGTATTTTGAATGGCAGGTTCAGCTTCAAAATTCTGTCAGTTGGGTTCGTCGACAAGACCAAAGACATTTGCAGTTATGTGAAATAAGTTACCACCGAAGTACATATAGTCTTAAATATCATACCATGCTGCGGCTCTTCTCAGAACGATAGACGCATTCGCATTTTCATGTCTTAACATATTATAATAATACTTTCGTAAATATAAATAATTTTTAATATTATTATTTTTCATTTAGGTATTTCTTTAGCTATATATATATGTGAATGAGGCGCTTCTGTGACGTCTTAACTGCATAATTTACATCTTCCTCAAAGTCATTCTCTATGAGAGTATGTCTCCAGTCAAATGGTATGCTTTCCGGAGTTTCCTTCAGTGTCCGCGATTGGATGTAGGTTTATTAAGTTTATTGGGACTTATAATTCTTTCATATATTTTTCGTAGTAAATCGTCACCACGCCTTCCCAGATCTTCGTAAAATTATTATATTTTCTCCGATTTACATATTATAGCCAACTGAGTTCAGAGTGGTGAGGATATTTTGCACTGCTCGGTCAGCACAGTCACAAGTATTGAAGTGGAGAGTGAAGGGCAGACAACTGCAGAGCCAAACCAACTTGGGTGAGGGTGAAGACTATCGCTACAGAACTGAACAATATTGTGATATTAGTCACCTTTGCGCTGTTACGCGTCCGAGTGATTTAAAACTGAGAACCCCCCCTCCAAAATTGTATTTCTTTATTTTTTGTAGCCTACTTGAAGTTTTGTTTTCGTGTTAAATGCATATATACCGATATTGCATTAAAATCATATCTCAAACCCTCTTCTCTGTCTATTCTATTGGGGCTCTTTGTAAATCTTGGGTCAGACATGTAGGATAAAATGACTTTTTGTTTTAAAAAGGTTCCCGACCTGTGATCTATACATAGTTATGTGACTAAGTAATATGTAATATTTAGCAGGTCAATGTGCCGATCTCTTGTTGGGCTCGAGTTTTTCTTAAGTGATGAAGGGTTTCTGATGATCTTAGGACAATCTTTGTAGTTGTTTATTGTTGGTAATTGATTTCCAATAATAAATGCATACATTTGCAAAAAGTAATCATGCCTTGCCAACTCTAATATTGCTAACAATATTGACAACTGAAAAAATCCCTTAATGGTAAATGTTGAATATTGAATAAATTCATGATTTAATTTGCGATTAATTTTTGATTAACTATGGACAGTTGTGCGATTAATAATGTTTAAATATTTTAATCTATTGACAGCCCTAATAACTACAGATCAAACACATGTTGAAATGAATGTTAACTTCCGTAAAAGTAGTTTTGAAATATTCTTCTTAACATATATATCTTTAGAAAGTGAGGAGCATGTAATATGCTATTAAGCTAATATAATATTGCATCTTATTCATTTTAAATCATGTCCCCTCACATATTAAACACATTCTTATCCACTTCTGGTTTTTGATGGTATTCCAGTGCACTCCTGTAGTCCTCCAGGACTGAAGGGGGCAGTGAGGACATTACAAAAATGCCCATCTGGTTAGGATTCTTTGTGAACTATGTCCCATTATTATTTGCTAATCAAAATGTCAAAGCATTACACATATTCCACAGTCACACCTATTATAGGCCAGAGAGTTCTCCTATACTAAGTATGCATATATTTACAGTATATACTGCATATACACTGTAGATATAAACTGTAAATGGTGTATATATTGATTTATTTTCCTGTATGACTATAAACATGCCCAGTAAGTACTGCTAGAAACTGGGCACTTACTAATTGCCACAGCTTTCCACTGTACTCTCAGACTCCTCATGGACCGTAGCCCCCCTCAAATGCCGCCCCCCACCCCCAAGCGGTCAGGATACTGACACGGAGGTGCCAGGTCCAGGTAGTGGGGCTGGTCCCGCGAGCCGGGCTGGGGTCCAGGACAACCCCGATCTGGAATGCAAACGAGCTGCTGGCACCTGCAGTCACCTCCCCGGAGGATGGGCTGTTTCAGACGGGCTTACCTCCTAAAACCCTCTAATTAAAAGGACGCCACCCCCCCCCAACTTCACCGCTTGCCTACTCATGGAAAAAAAAAAGATTATTAGGAATTTAATGGGGAGAATTCTGTCTCCCAGACCATCTGTGGTGGCAAGACTGTGGGTAGAGTTTTGGGGAAGTGAGTAGCACGGAAAAAAAAAATCCGGGGGAGGGGGTGCATTTGGTCATGTGACCAGACTAATCGGCATCACAGGGGCAGGATGTTTTTCACTTTTAATTAGCAGGAATTTATCAGCGACGGGACTATTTGTATCCAAGATACCCAGGTGTCCATGTCACACTGAAAGTGGCCCAGCTCAGAGTGAGTGTTAGATCCTGGTGTGTTTGGATCCATCTCTGAGGTGGTTTAACTCTGCCGAAATTGAGTTGAACACCCAGGTGCTTCTGTGATTCTTCCGCATATTACAGCATAAGCCCTTTGGTACCTGGTGAACCTGATGTTTGGTAAGCATAGCAGTAGATGTCAGGCAGACAGTGATGTTTAGGTCTAGCAGCCTGCTTTGAAATCAATAGCACCAGGCAAAACTGAGAAAGGTTCTTCTGTGAGAAAAGCCTCAGTAGATAGCTAGTCTACCTGTATAGATTCACTAGAAGAGGCTCTGAGCAATATATAACAGTAATAATAACAATCAGTTGTTGTAAACATAGCTCGATCTTTAGGAGGGAGTTTATTTTAACGTTATAACATTGCTTGCACTTAGTTGCTTGGATAGTGTGTAACTCCGCACAAGTGAACTCAGGACCCGCACAAGTGTAGCATATATGTAAAGCCCAGGCCCAACTGAGTATCGAATACCAGCGTACTGTATAAGTTTTTTGGCCGAAAGAGAACGTGAAAAATAACGTTAAAACATGAAAAGATCATATTCGCAGCATTCACATTAAATAAGAAAGACATTGTTAGTTTCCTTTTCAGTGGCACGTTTGATTTTTAAGATAGGTCTACAACCCACAGAAGTCTGATCTGCATAGGAAATCGACACCATCACCTAACGGAAATTTTAGTCTCCTAGTAATAATATTCTGTTGCCGCAGAGATGCTTTTCCTCAAATTAACTTCCATGGCTTATAATATTTACCTGCGACCGATTTATAAAGTTTGCCATTTTTACTTACTGCACTGGGTTGTCCTTTACGTGAGGTTTTATTCCCTGCCTTGCTGTTTGCTCCGGACCTCATCGACGCTGCAAAGGACAAGCGGGTACGGAAGATGGATGGATGGATATATTGCTGAAGCAAAATTTCAGGGAACTGGCGCTCAATAAGTAGGCCTACGACAAACAAACCGACTGCTTTTTGGACAATATTCATAACCGAAATTGATTTAAAACGGTCTAAAACGCAGAAAATAAATTACGGGTTAAGAAGCACTCCTTTTCAACAATATGAGCTGGTGTAAAGCGTTTAAACAGACGCTATTTTAACAATACCTGGTAAATTAAAAAATGGTAAATTGCTCTAGAATGGTTTAATAAACGTCTGATAAAATATTGGATGACTTTAGCATATCCTAATGTATAGGCCAATTATCTTATTTCTTAATAGATCAACCTATAAGATTATTTCAAGAGAAGTGTGCAAATAGGATATATTAATCATGGCATTATGAGACATTCTCCCGTAGGCTTAATTTATTAATGAAACGTATGAAATATTTCCCCGTAATTAATGCATTACAAGACCTGTTACGGTAAACTTTGAGGTAGCTTATTAATCAAGCCAATGATTGTAAATGTGGCGCGGGGGCGCAGTTTCTTCTTGACTACAGCGGCAATTTCCGGTGATGATTTGCAGCACTTAGATGGTTCGGGAGACATATTACTGCCCTTCTTCCGGGTAACGTGTGGGTAATTACAGACGGGGTTTGTCAACCTTCAGTCACTTCTGGAAGAAATCCTACCTATAGCTGATTCATAAAAAGCAGGATTTATTTAATCTGCATTGAACAGAATGTTTTTTAATTCAATGTTAGCCCATTTCATTCATTAAAAAGGTCCATAGAAACTGTTATTTTAGCGCATGAAAACAAATGTGCAGCAATAAAACAAATTACTCGCTTAGGACAGATTAATCAATTTTTCGCATAGTTTCTTGGCACAGTGGGCGTATTTACTATGGTTGTGAAAATGTATGTCTCCCCCCTATAGTTTCATAAGTAATAACCTCGAAACGGGGCAGAATTAAAGAGATCCAACCTGCCATTGAAGAATGCTGAACCCACTGGCGAACAGTGGCTGATTTCCAGCAGTCGCGCGGTGCCTGCCAAGTCTTTAAATAGGCACGTGCCACACTGTTTTCTTTTTAATTAGTGCTTGACAGATGGGTCATGGTTTGGGGTTTTGTTACAGACCGGTTTAAAATAAAATATGTTTTCTGTTGGGTGTCACAGTTGATAAATATATTTAATAGTCTATATTTAACAATAATAATAATAATAATAATAATTATTATTATTATTATTATTATTATAGTAGTCGTATAGTAGCAACAGTAAAATCAAATTATTATTATTGTTGTTATTATTATCGTTGCTGTTAATAATAATAATTGTTATTATTATCTTATTATTATTATTATTAATCGTCAATAATAATAATAATAATAATAATAATAATAATAATGTTATTATTAGGTGAGTTGATTTCCCTTACTTCTACCTGTTAACTCCGACTTGCGTATAAAATTAACTTAATATTTATATCCGACTACAAAAATGATTATTACTGTTCACATATAGGTACCGTGAAGGGCCACAGAGTGGCTGCGATCCGGCTGTAACTATATAGTAGCTACAGATTCGGCGAATAATGACCGAAATCGGTAAATAATCAGTCATTCTGAGACGCCGGTTAGGCCGCGCTTGACTCGACATACTAATTTGCTGTGAAACTGGCGCCGAGGCAAACGAGAAAAAAATGTATGAACCCATGTTAAATCGATTATAGTCCTGGCCCAAATATTTCATTCATTCATTCATTAATTAACTCATTCATTCATTCATTCATATAATCAGTATTCTTAAAGTATGTAGTGTGGCATGCGTGTGTCTCTACAGAACACCTAGAAATGTAGTTCTTTAAATAATATAAGTTGGGTAATGGCCAAAAAGCGGTCTCACTGGTCATGCGCCATAAGACAAAGAGCGCAGTAAAAACCACCCACGTCGGCTGGGTGCACCGTGGCGTGACGCGAAGTCCCCTGATCGGTGCAGTTCGTCGTGAGGTAAGTCGTCCGATACCTTGCTTTCGCTTGCTGTCATGCTCTTCTCTGGAGATACTGGTGCACAGTCGCATGGGGATTACCGAGAGGCCGGGCTCATTCTCGCATCCGCAGTCTGTCGCTGCCTGGCCGGCGTCCAACTCCCAAGCTACTTTTGGCTCTCAGGAGGCAACTTCTGTTTTTTACTTTTGACACATCGCTGACCTCGGTCGCTCACAAAGAGTTATTCAATATACAATATGCTGTTCTTTCACCCGAAGGCGGTTTATTTAAAACGCAGCAATTCAGTCAAACAGGTCGAAGTGCTGATATTTATTAGACATATATGGTTACTTACTGCACCCTCTTTTATTTGTCCCTGAGGTTCGAATGATTCAAGTGTTTCATATTGAAGCTACTCTGATTTAAATAGTCTAAAGTATGGGATGGTACAGTTCCGACGGTTTTTGTAGTTGTTTTGATAAAACATTTATACTTGCGGATAACCGAAACTCCACATTACGAATAGGCTGAACTAAGATATCGAGCAACAAGTAATTTCATGTATGAATAGCAGCAGATTAAACATGAATAATTGTGTTTGACGCAAAAAGGCAGATAAAATAACTGGAGATATAGCGTCATATATTCGTTTATATGGAACTCTAACGAAAATAGACATTTAAAATGGGTCATCAAGTATATTGCTTTGTTTGAGCGGTCGCTGTAGTGTTTGATACTATTTGTAAAGTTTAGTCGGGTAAAAAAAAACAAGTGTAATTTTCGTAATAAGTATTTCTTAGCTCCTCTGGTGTGAAGCTTATATGACACCGATATGCTTCTCTCAGGACCCTAAACTAGGCCCCGAAAATTTTTTGCAGTGACTTTCGCAACCGATAATTTACACATAGTTTGTTATATGCACAATTTAAAAAGAATAATTACCCGTTGAGTACCTGCAAAAATCACATAAAACAACCCAATTTATAAAGAATACTCAATGATAAATTATAAAAAGAAACGTTTATACATTTTTGTTATATTTTTATGATCTCAATGCACAAAAAATGTACTGTGCATATCTGTATATATACATGTAACTGAAATTAATTATAATAACCAGTACTGGTAGGCCTATTTAAAACTGCCTATTTAATGTGTATTATACAAAAATGTGGTTTGTAATCTAAAGAGCTGTGGACCATGTAACTGCAGACTGCAGTTATCTGAATTGTATAAAATGAAAATACAATTTGTTAAAATTAATTGAAAAAAAAATGTTTTCCTATCTTACTACTCTAAATCTGATATGCTGTGTAGCATAAAGCAATTTTTTTATATCTTCACTATTGAGGCGCATAAATATCACCTTTAAAACATCGAAATCGAAAGGTTTCGTTTTATAGTTTTATTTTCAGTTTGCTGTACAAAACGACGTCATTGTCGATTACAAATATGTAGAATAACAGTTTAGTGCATGACGAATTTTCGTCTTTAACAAAACTCTTCGTCTTAAGATATCAAATAGAAACATAAAATTTGTACAAAGCCACAACTCAGGACATCCATGCCATTGCATAACTGACACGTGCCAAAGGTTTCATTGAAATTAAGGCAGAGAATCTCCACGCTCTTAAAATGATAAGACACTTGAATACAATCATTTCCACCGAGAATATTCTACAGGTTTCATTCCTACAATGTACATTTAGCTAGGCTTGTAAATATGATTTTGAACCACCATAGGTACAAGACCTCAACACGAATAACAACTGTACATTTGTGGGAAGGTAATAATAACAAAATAATAACAACATAATAATGACAAAAAAATTAACTCATGGTTAAACAAAACATTACACCTGCATAATACATTGCCACAAAACCCACATTCCAAACAAATTATATTTACATGTAAACTGCAGTGTTTTGTTTAAACACTTTAATTGACGGGTCCAATAAATTGACGTCCGCGTGTCCATTTCCATAAAGCGCTAATGACGTCACCGCATGTGCACTCGTGTGAAGACCCTCTTTTTAGGCGTTCCACCGCACGCGACCACTCCGTGTCTGACTGGCTGGGTGATGTTAATAAACCTCGACAAATATATAGCCTACTATGAACTTCCATTCACACATAATCGGGAAAATTAGAATAGCTCAGCAAATCTCAGTAACCATTCGGAATTTATAGACACACGTATGTTACACGGAAGCCGACGTGAATAATCGAACTCACTCCACTAATTATCCTCCATTCATTCTATAGTGAAATACTCAAGACTGCAGACAAAATCTGTATTTATCATGTATTACACTTTTTCATAAACTGAAATGTACGGTTAAAATAACTTTTCTTTGTCATCCGGTGGAGTTTAAAACTTAGTTTCTAATTTATAAAACAAATTTGTCAGGCAAACCACCATGACTCCTTAATACGATTAATACGTAGGCCTACTTTTATTCGATTTCAACAATGGTATTTTAAGGGCAAATACGATTTTTATTGCATAGTTCGTTTTCCCTTTATTGCTTTTGTATTTATTACACCAGATTACTCGTAACACATAAAAATGAGCCCCGGACAGCAGCAGTTAATAATTATGAAACACTGTATCGCTGTTGTCACCGTAGCAAATTAGCTATATATTGTGATTTATTTCAGTTTGGCCAAAATGTATGCTGTATAATTGTATAATTTTAACAAGGGCAACACGTACTTCTTACATTTCAACCCAATTTAAGCGAAACAAAAAGCACTTTTCTGTTGAATTCAGTTAATCTTGTTTCAAGAAATAAAAGCCGGTGGTTTGATATTTTCTTGTTTCTTGTGTGCTCACCGAATATGTCCCCATTATTAAAACACATTAATGTGAAATGACTTGCAACTAGCTGTCATATAAAGTACAATATGTTTGTATTAATAAACGTCTACGTGGAGTCCGTTTTTTGTCATTAGAGGGCGAAAGGGGACCGCGATTTGCTTTTTCCTCATCAATTGTGAAAAGTCGTGCTTAGCTCCTCTTGGGTGGAGAAGGCCTGGCCGCGTAGGTGTATATCATACGGGAAATGGATGTCGCAGGACCCTCTAAACGTGGAGTTTTGGCCCAGGGCACCTCTGGCGGGCACCGCGCAGTAGCGCATGCCGTAGTGGCAACTCTTGCCATACTCACCAGGATCTTCGTGTTTAAGGGAAAATATCCCGTTAAAGTTCATGGGCGGGCTGTGGGGACCATCAAACTGGGGACTGGTGCATTCGGGGGACGTGCTCTCGTAGAAGGACTCGTAGGCACTGCAGTAACTGTATGATCTGAAGGCCTTAGAGCTGTCCGCGCTGGGGCCGCCGTGCCCGGTGGGCGTGCCGACATCGGGGCTGTGGTAAGGTGGGTACAGCGCGTCGTACGGAGATCTGCCGCACAGAGACGCATCCCCGTTGTGATCCGCGATGAAGTTCCTGGCGTTAAGCTGGAGGCAGCCGGCTACCAAGTTGGTGGTGGGCTGGGACAAGCCTTTGCACAGAGTTTGCACGAAGGTCAACAGGTCGGGTCTCTTGCCGGTGCTGAGGACTTCCGACAGCGCCCAGATGTAGTTCTTCGCCAGGCGCAACGTCTCTATTTTGGACAGTTTCTGCGTTTTGGAGTAGCAGGGCACCACCTTTCGGAGGCTGTCCAGTGCGTTGTTTAGCCCA
Organism: Paramormyrops kingsleyae; assembly: GCF_048594095.1. Lineage (NCBI taxonomy): Eukaryota > Metazoa > Chordata > Actinopteri > Osteoglossiformes > Mormyridae > Paramormyrops > Paramormyrops kingsleyae. The sequence continues at coordinate 10,193,757 of NC_132800.1, forward strand.
TGCATCCTGTTCCTCTCTCTGGCGTTGGCTTCCATGCGTCGCAGTTTAACCCTGTCGATTCGCGCTTTGGTCATCTTCTTTTTCCTTGGTCCTCTGCGCCTGGGCTGCCCGTTCTCGTCTTGGCCTTCCTCGCTTTCATCGTCGTCCTTCTCCGACTCTTCCTCCTGGGGCTTCCTTTCTGCCTCCGGGTTGGAAATCGGTGACGTTTCAATTTTCGGAAAGGGGTCCTGTTTCCTGACCCTGATTTCAGCGACACAGTCTCGCGGGAAGGTGCCAAATTGGGTCTCTGGCATCATTGCTGGCTCTTCGTAGGGTAAGGTCGGCATTGCCCTACCAGAGACGGGAATAACGCAAAGTCAGAGCAATCCTGTCGCAGATCCTACCCGCTGAAAATCGCCGTGCAGAACTGTAAAAAGGCAGTTTAAATGACAAAAATGATCTGCAATGTGATTATGCAACAGTTACCAAATATTATTATTAAAACTCGAAATGAACTATTATCAAGAAAATGCCTTATCTGAAACAACATAAACCAAAGATAATATGTCTGACCCGGGAATAATCAATGATTATTTGAAAGTGTAATAAAAATAAATTACACCACATACCGAATGTGAACGATCTGACTGACTTTTTAGATAACTAACACGTAATACCACAAGCGATAAAAGCACGGATTTCAATAAGGCTAAGAATATTTTCTCAGAAAGCGCTAACCTAGCCACATGATTTCCGATAATAAATTAATATCCCCTGGTGATTATTCTTACCTAGATTTCGTAGCAACATTTAGAGTTGTTTTTCCATTCCCATTTAAATTGAGCGCAAGCCTATTTCTTGCTCGGCATTGGACATGTCACGGCGATGCTCTGATCTTCTCTTTCGCTGCCGCTTTCTTTCTCTCTTTTGAGAAATGACACCGATGCCAACTGCCAGAGCTGGTACCCATGCCATCTGGTTCTGACGTCACGTGGCCGCGGCTGCCACGTGGTTCAGTCCCGCGGGAGCGTCGCTCCGCAGCGCGCGTCTGGCGCGTGTAACCGGGAAGCACCGAGAAGCTCTTATTCACAGTCAACAAATCCGACCGGAGGCTAATACCAGCATCATCCGCTTCGGGAAAGTACTTATCGCTGTTTAACGGGCATTCAAATCCTGATTAAAACTTTATATCCCCCCTTACAACAAGATTAATTACTAAAATCGAAGTACATAAAATGTACATATTTGTTGACAATGAGGTGTGATTTGATATTGGGTTTTAGGACACAAATATACAGTGGTGTAAGAGAGAGTATATATTTATATAGTAATATAAATATAACTGTCTGTTTATTGGGGAATGACTGAAGTCAAAATTAACTATTGAGGGGGGCACATCCCACCCCCTAGTTCGTACACCCCTACACACACACATAGCTGTGTATAGCTATGTGTCTGGGCCCTTCCATGCAGAATTCACCCCCAGCTCCAGTGGTGCTGCCCACTGGCTGACCCTGTGCTGTGACCCTCAAACTCACTCTCTCCTGTGTGTGTCTCTTGGAAAGCAAGATGGGGTAGGCAAAGGGAGAATTTCCCCATGGGGATATGAAGTATCACTATTCTATTCTATTCTATTCTATTATATACATATGATATGTTGCAATTACATTTAGGCCTAAATGCTTGCGTTTTATGGCAGTAACCATTCAGGGTGTCACAGGTCCAGAGTCAGTGTGTTCTGAGTAAAGTTACATCAAGTACACTTTGTGATAGTCAGCTGTTACATTTTAGTTTCATTCCAACTAAATCAGTGACCCAGCTCATTGTGGGTGATTTATGGTTTCATGTTGCCCAGAGAATTAATCCAGATCTTTGTGAATCACTCTTGCTGCGTAAATGAGGCGAGTTTGTGTTGCAGCTGTCTCATACGTTGGGGGGCAGTCATGATGCTCACTGATTATAGGCTGATTTTGGGAGTTAAAAATGTGGGACAACCAGTTCCAGGCAAATTCCTCTCACCTTGAGACTGAGTTCTGTCATCTGCACATGTCCAAGTATATACCAGGTGGATTGTTACTCCATAACCATCTCCTTCATGTCCAGTATGTGTAGCTGTGGTCAGGCGCCGCATATAGGGGGTGTAATACAGGACGATCGGGGCCTTAAAACAATTGGAACATAATTGGATTGGCCTGTGTAGGAGCCCAATATGACATGCTTCTAAGGGGCCTAGAACTTGTTTCTGGTCCATATATATGGACACATATATTCCGCTTGCCCTTGTCACCTCATGACCCTGACATGTCACCAGGTTTTTCTGGCTGTGGCCCCATCATGGTTCCTGGTCTGTCTTCTGAAATGATTCTGTACCCAATGCACTCCATATCCTGGAAGACTTCAGAGTGGTTCCCTATATCCAAAAAGTCTAAAAACATCTCCACAGGTATGGACCTACAAATATTACGTTATGATGCTGAGCTTCCAGCCATATCTGCTCATTTCTGTGTTTACTCTCCATATTTGTCCCTGTTTTTCCAGCTAATTGGAGACAAACCTTGGGCACCCAGGCGCCCTCACTCTGTTACAGGAGCTGCACACGCCACTCTGCCCAAACACACACACAAATGCACACAAAGTGCCTGCAGCGTTAAAGCCGCCCAAGTATGAAGGACGTCCGTGCTCCGTATGTACCATGCGCCTCCATCCTAACGTCCGTGCCCGGTATGTACCATGCGCCTCCATCCTAACGTCCGTGCCCCGTATGTACCATGCGCCTCCATCCTAACGTCCGTGCCCCGTATGTACCATGCGCCTCCATCCTAACGTCCGTGCCCCGTATGTACCATGCGCCTCCATCCTAACGTCCGTGCCCCGTATGTACCATGCGCCTCCATCCTAACGTCCGTGCCCCGTATGTACCATGCGCCTCCATCCTAACGTCCGTGCCCCGTATGTACCATGCGCCTCCATCCTAACGTCCGTGCCCGGTATGTACCATGCGCCTCCATCCTAACGTCCGTGCCCCGTATGTACCTTGTGCCTCCATCCTACTGCTGTCACGCGATGCATCTCTGTGATTGGTCACCGTGTTTGTTTTCTTGCCCATCGGAATGCGAGGTGCCTGCCGTCCTTACTGTATCCCCCCCAGTGCAGAAAGTGCACGGAGCCCGGGCTGCTTCCCGAGGAGGACGTGGCCATGTCCTGTGTTGCTGGCAGCTCGTTCACATGCACATGGCGTATTGGGAGGGGGGGGGGCTGGGGGGCAGAGGGGGGATTTCGCCTGGATCCGGGCACCCATCTGTGCTGGTGTTTATGAGTGGGGGGAAAGAGTAGCTACCCAATGAAGTGCCACACACACACACACACACACACACACACACACACAGATGGGTGCATGTATATAGACACTATAAAGGAGTTGAGCACATACTGCGCATGTTTATACATGCTAATTGCGTTGTATTATGGGCATGGACATGCAGATCAGTCAGTTCATGGAATGTAGCACATTTTCACAGTATGACAATATACATATACATAATACATACACAAATGATGTACACATATATTTACACTATTAGGCAACTCGACGGGCACACAGAGACACTGGTCCACGTACATGTGAACATGGCGTGACGTGTATGTATTAACACACTACTGCACAGTACCACAGACACAGGATACATATATTGATGCACACACACACAACACCATGGTGGATGACCCCTCCCCCCCCCCACCCCCACACCCCAAATGCCTCAGCTGGCTCTGTTCTTTCCGGTCTACTGAACACAGCAACATCTGATGAGTCAAACTTCCCATTTCAGACTAATCAGTTGACTGCACTAATTGCAAATGCAAATATGCAAATTCATATTAATTAATTACTACGTTAATTAGTTCCCTGCTCTTTTCAGGCAATAAATCATCACGCGGGAGAGAGCCGGAGAGGGGTCCACTGCCATTTCGCCCCCCACATAAAAATTTAATCAGCCGTCTCTGGAAATACCTTCCATCCAAGTTGGAGGGGGAGCAGCCACAACCAGTAGCTGCCATATTTGTCCGCCCTGAAGGTAGAAAGAGCTAGCGAAGCAACTAAAGAGAGAGATGGAGAGAGAGATAGAGAGAGACTCCTCTCACATCTCTCACACACCTTCCCAGATGAGTGTTGATTTAATTATCATATCATCAACTTTTAAAGTGATAGATTCAAAGAGTGGAAGCTGTGAGGGTGGTGGGGGGGTGGGTTGGTTGTGTATGGGGGGTGCTCATTGATCTTTCAAGTAGCTGTGCTGGGGATGCCTCACCACTTCACAGGATTGGGCATCACCGTGGTGAAGGGGGTGGGATTTGGTCTGACTGGCAGTTAGGTGGCCACTGTTTCTGACCCCCCAAGCAGATCCCCAGTCATACCAAAGGGGGAAGCACTTGGATCTGATCTTGAAGTTTACATAAAAGCTCTTCCTGTACACCTGTATCACATGGAACTCTGGTTGTGCAGCTCAACAGGAAGTAGCTACTCTGCGGACCAATCAGATTGCTTCCTGTGGTTTCTTTAAGGGGTTGTTATAGGGCATTTGTTATAGGGGGGCTGTGCCACTCTTTGTTTACCAGCTCGGCGGCTCAGTTAATACCGTCCAATCAGCCGGAGACCAACACAGAGTGTGATTCCAAAGAAAGTGATTCCTTGAAGCTTTAAAGTTCTTTGGCCAGCCTTTGCATGTTATTGTGTTTATATAATAAAAAAATATTCAGGGATACAGAAGATGCTGGGGAAAGAGCTCATAACCAAAGCAAACAAACAAAATAGCCGAGGTGCATATTGACGGTACCCAGGTGTGAATTCAGGCCTGCTACGAAACAAAGACACATGAATTATTTATATGTTTTTAACGAATATTTTATGGAAATTTGTTCTCAAGTGTGGGAGGCTGTGTACTCTGAGCACAATTGTTTAGGAAAAAAATCTTGGCAAATATTTTATTTACTAAGGAGTAGGCATTACAGAGCATTTATTATTTTAGTCGGTTTGCCAGTGCCGTGAAAGCTCTTCATGTCACACGTTTATATAGCCGGATATTTTTATCAAAAAGGTATGAAGGCAAAACAGTGGGACCCCACTGTGATTCGAGTGCAAAACTTTGCTGTCCAAAGCCTTTACCGCCAAGCTGCTAGCTGTGTGCTTTTTCGTTTAGCTTGTTCTGTTTACCTCTGGCATCTAGGGCTAGGATGAGTAATTATTGATCCCCAATAGTCATACACCAATCTGCACATTAGGTGCCTGTCAAAAAAAGAATTAAGTTGTCTTCAGAAAGTAAAAACAATTTTATAAATGATTAGTGATCATATTACGTCACTGGTGTGGAAAACCATTTTATAGGTAGCTGGCTGAAAACACCCGCTCCAGCTGTTTTTTGGAGGCTGGAAAACAAGAGATTGGGGGAAAACATTTGGATCATATCAGTATCAGAGGTGTGAAAAGCTGCTGCCATAGGGAATGAGACAGGAAGGAGGTGGAAGACATGTTTGCCAGGGGATGGAGTAGTGTTTGCTATTTATTATTAAGAATTTGTTTTTGGTATTTGGTTTTGACCAAATTATATAAAAATTATGAAACTTTTAAGACGTAATGAATGTTTTTTTTTCATGGTGCATCCATAACTCAACAAACTTGCATGGGAATGGAACATTTGCATGTATTTAATGTATGCAAACAGGACATAGTTGGCCATTTACATAATGGGGGGGTCGGGGTGGACTGTCTTGTTTATCATGAGCAGCACTGCGTCCAGCGTTTAACAGCCCCTAAAAAAAACATAGTGAAACTGAAAGCCTGTAACCAGGCAGAGGACATATGTATCTTCAGTATGTATGAGTGTCTATGCAGATTTGGGTGCCGGGGATAGCAGCATAATCAGATGGTGTTGTGGTCTGTGTCATGGCCCGGTGACTGAGACTGACACAGCCTAAAATATCATAAGAGGATCATCTGTGGTCCCTTGGGGGAGCCATGATTTGTTTCTGCACATGCCTCAACATGTTTGACATAAAATTCAAAAAGAAACACCCTCCATCGGTGAAACTGCATTTCGTTTGGAATCGATTGTTGACCCAGTGGCCTAATGGATAAGGCATCAGCCTCCGGAGCTGGGGATTGTGGGTTCAAGTCCCATCTGGGTCATTTTGTTATAAAACCCTTACCCAGGTGTGTGCAATCTTATCCGCAAAGGGCCAGTGTGTATGTGGGTTTTCGCTGCAACTCCCTAATTAGATTACAAATTAAAGGACTGATTGGCTGAAGAGTCGTCACACCTGGGTTTAAACAATTGATCTACAGGTTATCCCAAAAACCTGCATACGCACCGGCCCTTTGCAGATAAGATTGGCCACCCCTGCCATAACCAATGGGAAGTGGGTGAACCACAAAAATAACATGAACTTTATAGTGATGGTTGAAGATGACTATGGGTATCTGCCGTTCATCAAACTATGATCAAATAAACAATTAAATGCACTTAAGACCTGTGTGGAAACAGCTATGTATTATATATTGAGTGGTTTGGTTGTAGGGGGCAGGACAGGGCATTATGTACTAGAGCTCATAGGTGGTTAAAGGTGTAGATGCACAGTCTAGAGGTTTTGTGATTCATTCCCAGTCTGTCAATCAAATTTGAATATGCCTGATTCCTGAAGATTAAGTATTGAAGAGTATTTACGTCCCATAATTCCCAATGGAAGATGAAAGAGAAAAGCCTTTTGGCCTTTTGGGAAAATATCTATTTTTAAATTATTGTTTTAGATGCAAGATAAATCAAGGATGAAAATAAGGCATGGGGAGTGAGTCTCTGGATCATTGACGGTGATGTCTGGGGACTGGCAGATATGGTCGGGTGAGCCGGTTGCTGTGAGCTGGGGGGGTGATGTAGATGACTGGAGAAGGCTGACACATGCATCCTCTCTCTGGATACTGTGGCAAGCCGCGTGTCTGGGTACCAGATGGCCCCGTGTGGGAGGCAGAGGGGCATGAGCTGAAATATATTTTTGAAAACTAGTTAGACGATATAGGCACAAGCAGAGCTAAATGGCAGGCAGAAAAATCCTGGTGAATCAAACTGTGGAATGAGGATAATTTGAGAAAGAAGAGGAGGATAGTAACACATGTTTGTATGTGACAGACACCTGCAGCAGTTAACCCGCAATAGTGACACGCTCATCCACAGACACCTGCAGCAGTTAACCCGCAATCGGGACACGCTCATCCACGCAGTGCCTTCAGCTACACCATGGCTCTACGTGCTGCCAGCCCCGTGTCCTGTGCAGGGTTATAGGTAGCCTACTGCAGGCATTACAGGGGGGACATCCTGGACAGGATGCTGGACATTCAAAGGGCACATACACTCCTGAACACTCTGGCCCCTCCCAGTCTGTTAAAAGGACTAATATTATTGGCCAGTCTGTTAAAAAGGCTAATATTATTGGCCAGTCTGTTAAAAGGGCTAATATTATTGGCCAGTCTGTTAAAAAGGCTAATATTATTGGCCAGTCTGTTAAAAGGGCTAATATTATTGGTCAGTCTGTTAAAGGGCTAATATTATTGGCCAGTCTGTTAAAAGGACTAATATTATTGGCCAGTCTGTTAAAAAGGCTAATATTATTGGCCAGTCTGTTAAAAGGGCTAATATTATTGGCCAGTCTGTTAAAAGGGCTAATATTATTGGCTATTTGGTTATTGGTTACTTACATATTATTTACATATTACATTTCTTGTCTTTCTGCTTGCATTATTCAGGGAGTTGCTAGCTTGTTGTGCTGATGCGCACAATAACAGCAGTAAAGATTTGAATTGAATTAATAACTTCAATAACTCTGAAGCGAAATCTATTTATTTATTGTGCATTATTCTCATCCAGCTCCATGACAAATTTGCACTCTTTCCCCGCCAATCAAATTCACCTGTATTTCTTTTTTCTATGTCTTAATGCCCACATCACAAAATGTCATGTTTAAATTATGCCCAGATGTCTCAATATTTATTTTCTGATTACTACTTTTCATTTTGCACTATGATTGTCGAGAATGGTAGTCCTCCTGTGTATATATTTTGCATCACGTATGCAAAGCTGTCAATAAAAAAAACTTTGACTTTGACTTCTCACGTCATGGGACGTTTTGAGGTGCCAGGTCGCTGTCTGCATGTCTTTTGGGAAACCAGAGCACCCAGAGATAGCCAACCAATAAGTATTGTTACTGAACATCTGATTTTTATTGGCTGTTTTTATTATTTATTTGTTGGTTGTTTTGTTGGGTATTTTCGTTACTTGTTGTGTTATGTATGAGCCGTGTCTGAGAGAAATTCCTGTTACTTTGTAATAGACAATAAAGTTTTCTTTGATTTTGACTTTTGAATGACAGAGGAAGAACATACAAACTCCACACGCACCCAGATTGGGGGCAGGATTGAGAACCCCAATCTTGGAGGTGTGAGGGTGCAGTGCTACCCAGTAACTCACCATGCGATGTGTTCAACTAGTCTAGATATAGACTAGGTAGTAATGGCAAAGATAGTATAAGTAGTAAATGTGTACAGAACCTGATGGCTTGTTCCGGAAAGCCAAAGCTCTTCATTATCACATTCTGCTGTTTTATAACTTTTTTTTTTTGTTGCAGGAAAGTACGGTGAAGGAGAAACTTGAAAATGAACCCATGGAAGATGGAGATGACTCAGAACTGCCGGTGCAAGTCGACTGAGGGCTTTGAAGCTGGGAAGTATTTCAGATTCTACTCTGGAGCTTACAGCCAGCCAGGCAGCATAGTCAGGAAGTCAGAGGAGACTAAAATGTTCACACATTTTGTTTAAGCAAGAACTTCTGCAGCTGAATTCTGGGAAGCATTCAAGCAGGCAGACAGCAGTGCATGACAAAAATTAATCCAGAGTTTATAAATGCGTGGATCGGTTTTATTACATTATGCAGATATTGTTTTGGAAAGGAAGTCGTTTTAGGCAAATGTTTAACGATGGAGTAACATTTTGCTTTTAATTGATTGATTCTTCAACCTAAGAGAATGAATGCGACACCATGGACTGTTATTGCTGCATCAACAGTAAGAGAAAAATCTAGATTCACGTTAAGGTCAGAGAGAGGAGGCTGATGGGACCGAGAGTCTCCCAGCACCTTCTCTGTCATATCTCTCAGCAGGAGCTGCTTTGACGAATAAGCAGGGGTGCCATAGAGGGGTGAAGGTTAGGAGGATTCCAATGCGCTCTTAAGAAACAGGGGGCCTGAAAAATTAGGGCCATAACAGGGTTGGTCTGGACTGGGGGGCCCAATATTATATGCATTCATGGGGCCCAAAATCTATAGCATTTCTCCACACATCAGTCGTGAACTGGGAAAGGAAGGGTCTGCTTATTCTGATGAGATTTTTTGGTCTGTGAAAGAGAACTTTGTGATTTTATACCCCAAAGGCAGAGAGGCATCAGCTGTCACAGGAGCAGGTGCTGCCTCACTTTGACAAGGGCTGCTTCAGTGGTACAGCGTGGTTTTGTAGCCAGACTGATGGGCACCATTATTTGACTGTAGGCAGTCAGTTATCTGCTGGGCAACAATTCCTTTCCCATTAAAAAATTCATTAAAAACTTTTTTAAGATTTTAAGGCGCGCGGATAGTCAGATGATTAGGATCCAGATGACGCCTCGGCATCCTGGGAATGTATCAAGAAGATAAGTATGAGTTTGTGATGTCCTCTGCAGACTTGCCAGAAACTCGCGAAATGTGAAGAAACAACATCAGCACGAACAGTAGATGCATCACAGGCCTGTTGGCTCTGTTTGGGCCCAGTAACTTTCAGCCTTGTGAAATTTGCTGTTAGTGGTGGGTGTGCCAGACAGTTGCTGTGAGATTCACAATTTATGGGTTTTATTAAGAGAAATCTTGGAGTGTTGTTTGTGGGAGTAAAGCGACTTTTTGGGAGCTGTCTTGGTCCATGGAGCTGATTTGACATTCTTAGTTGTAAGACCAAGGCTATCAGATGTCCTGGTTTGGGGCGGAGTCGGGTAATCATACCCTAATGACCAATCCCACACCTCCTTTCCCAAGTCCTGATACCTGATTGGTTTTCCCATATGCCTCTCTTCTGTTGAACCTGAAACTCGTCTCCACCAATTCCTGTGTCAGGCAGTTACTTCATCATTCTGGGACATTCATAAATTAAAATCAGTCTGAATTTTAAAAAAGCATCAACTAAACACGTGTATAAAATCATCACAAATGAAGGGTCAAGACTTATTTAACATATCTTTGCTTGGTGACCACCTGGTTGCCAAAATGGACGCTTAATCTGCCTAGCGACCCAAAGCTCCTCAGTTTGCTTTCCGGTCATTCGGAGTTAAATAAACAGCAGTTGGACTAATTAAGGCGGAGGCGACACAGGCACCAACCTCGGGAGTTAATTAACACGTGAAACGTGCCGGTGCCGACGGAAGGTCTGCTGCCGTATCGTACCGCACAAACTGGGCCCCTGCCCAGGTGTGGAGATGAGCTCCGCAGCCTGAGGCAGGTGCTGAGGAGGACTTGGGGAAAACTCTTCATGCTTTTGTGTGGACCTTGAAATTACCCAGCAGTCCTTCCTGCCCCCCTTTCTGCCATCCTCGTGTCCTCAGGAGAGGCTAAAGAAGTTAGCAGCCAACACCACATTGGTGCTTTAAAATTAGAAAAGAAGCAGAGGGAAGTGGCAAGGCGCCACAGCTATTGTGAAAGTAATTATTCACCTCGTGCTAAAGTATCCCCTGGTCAGATGTATTCCCCGAATCAGCTTGGCTGCCTGCCAGCATCGATTCACTGCCGCTTTTTTTTTCCCATCCGCCTAACAAAGGCTACCGGTGCAGCTTTACACCCGAACGTGTCCGACCTAGCCGAGCGACGTTTAAGGACGGCCGTCGACCGCGCCTCGACCTCGTCGGAGGATCTTGGGGAGCTGGATTGGGAAGGAGGACTGGAAATGACGCTGCGGCGACGTTGTGAGAGCATCGCCTGGCCCCAGCAGCTCGGGTAAATGTCACATCACTTCTGTGCCACTGAGTGCCTCTTCTAAGGGCCCTGGGCTTTTTAACTGTCATAACCCGGCACATCTTATCTCACCCAGTGTCGCCCATATATCTCTCCCCTGCGGAGGCAACTAGCGCCACGGTAACAAGACTCCCACAGCAACGGCCCTCCTGCAGCGATGGTGCTATCACGCTTATGGTGCTTGTGCCGAGTCCCTGTGCAGTAATAGGAGTGTAGGAGAGGGGGGGGCTGATAGACTCTGCTAATGACCCATGCAGGAATGGGTGGCTTCAGGGGAGACTGGTTTCCAAACGGCAAGGCAGGCTAACATGGCTAGTGACAGCAGGAGCGCTTCGCTAACGGGGCACCTCCTACCATACCGCATCGGTACCTGCGAGAAAGGTACGGGAACGCGGAAAGAGACATACACGCGCACGCGCATTATCCCATCCTTTCACATTAAGGAGCTACAGATAAAGGACATACCAATACACTGGGCATACTTTCATAGATATAAGAACAGCAACAGCGCCCGGAGGACAATAATATCACTCAATATTTAACAATATTTATTGTATTTTTATACAATTACTACCAGCAGAAATAGCGGTGTTATTATTATCATTATTATTATTATTATAGAACTCGAATATTATACTGTATACTCGCGTATACAAGCGGTAATAATAACGAGATAGATAATAACAAATGATTTGTATTCTCAGAAATGACAACTATTTTTCACTCATTTATTTCTTGTTTTTTTTTTTTCTTTTTTCTCGCCCAATCTGATCGCCCCATCTGGTCAGCGCGGTGAAGGCGGCTTGCGTTTACTCATAGTCTGGCTGCGCTGACCGCGCCGTCCCGCCCACCGGCACCCTGTGCTGGAGCCCGCATGCCAGAGCCAAGCGAGCGCAGTGTTCCGGGATCGACATATGCGGCTCCGATCGCTATGCAGCGCTAATGAGATGCTTTATGAGTTTCTGAGCTGTCGGCTTTCGCATTGATTTAAACCCTTCCGTGACTGATCTTTTGGGTATAAGAGACGACTGTAATCACCGCCCGTAAAGTAGTGGTGAAATCAGACAAGTATAAAATTTGTCAGTCAGATGAGCCTCTGGGGTAACTTAACACATGTCGACCTATGTGAAAAAAATATAGTATGCAACATTTTAAAAACATACACAAACATATGTAACATAATTGCTTTAGTCACATAAGCAGACTCTTGTGTGTATTTAAATTCTAAATCTCTTACTTAAACTCTTAATCTCATTATACATGTGTATAGTGACAATAAAAGGCATTCATTCATTCAAAAATTATACAATTTAAACAGGCAAACCAACTGTAGAAAAGCAAAAATTTACATACCTATATATCATATATGTAAAAATATGGCGAGAAATGATGATGCAAAATTATTATAAACGCTAACTCTTGCCCACCAAGGTTCCGCCAAAATCAAGCTGCTCTGGGATCTTCATATGCCTTCACATTTTACACTCAATTCCATCTTCTGTTAATAGTTTAAAATACAAGTACCTACAAAAATACTGTGTTTCTTCTAAGGATATAAGTCAAAACCTGTCCTCCGATCTCAGGGGCACAGTTTTCTACAGATTTTTGATTTTATTTACGTTTGTTTGTTTTCTGTCTGTCTCTTTCTTTCTTTATTATCAATAATAATAATAATAATAATAATAATAATAATACCGTTATTTTGTTGGGGGTAGTAACAATGGTATAAAAATAGAATGAATACTGCGCCACTTTCTGATGCGCCACGCGGACGCCGTACATTATGTAGGCCTACAATGAAGTTAAATCACAAAACTTCAGCTTCGGTTTTAATTTATTCCTGCTCTCGGCCTGCATTATTTGTTCATATTGCATGTTTAATTTCCATATCGAATACTGAATCGTGATAGGCAGATCCCGTTTTAATAAAAAATTAAAAACAATACCAATAAGCTATTTTCGGAGAAAATTCGGGTTTGAACTTATTTGCATTCCCCACGGTCGAATACGATCTGGGATCGCTGCTTGCGGTCTAACAAGAAACTTAAGACAATAAAACCGCAACCCAAATGTTCAATCCCCTTTATTTTTTCTTCATATGCATATTTATTCTAAGATATCGCAAATCCCTTTACGAGATATATCTACCAATAGAAATATGGCCCGGTAACTTCAGAGATTAATTAAAATATAGGGAAGTCTACGACATAAAAGGATTAGGACGTAGAAATATGTGGCTCGGGGGAGAAACAGGTGTTCTCTGTACTTGATGAAATGGCAGCATATCCGATATTTATTCTCAAAGGGGTTCTGTCTATTTGATCTTTATATGCCGATAGTAGCCTAATTCCTAAGTCTTGCAGAAATGTAAAGATATATGTCATCATAAAAATGAGCTATAATAACGTGCAAAATGTAGCAGCTGTGATTAATTAATAATTTTAAAGTTTCATGGTACAAAACGCGGATGATCAAGTCTAATTATTATGGTCTGACCAAAGGTCGACATCGGACGGCCTTTAGGAAGGTAGCGGAAATATGTGTGGCGGGCAGTCAAGGCACTAACTACCCTTATCCATGTTGTATTTTGAAATGAAACTGGCTACACCCAAGGGCTAACTCGTTTGAAGTTGATCGGATCAAATTAAGGAATAGAGCAAATCTACGTGACATGGGCGGACCTGACATTATAGAAATCGGCATTAATACTCCACTGACACCTAGTGGACGAATAAAACATTGCCGTGAGACAAGGGGGCAAACGACTAGAAGTTCAAACGCCGAGTTTATATGCAAATTCTATGAGTCGTTAATTTAATACTGAAAGGGCCAACAGCAACAGAGTAGTTTATCTGTAGAACAGTAAAATCAGTTTGCAAACACGGAATTTGTCGTGCACCTTTACAGTTCCAGGAATAGTTGCAGCTTACTGGGGATATATTTGCATATTTTGCACCCTTCGTACGTGAAACCAAATTAGCCTTTCTCTTTACTTATCCCAGTATAAAAAGGAAGTTCAAACCAGAACACAGTCGCGAAACGTCAGAATCTATATATAGAAGTACCTATATATACGCAAACAAAAGTGAAATTATGGTGGAGTGTCAACGTACATCCAGACATGGATTGACACACCGCTGAAAGAGATGCACTTCCAAAGCCTAGTCCGTATCTGGGCGACCTGGTCATGGACCATCTTGGAATCAGGTGAGGTCAGTTATCTCTGGTTTGATGATCTGTCGCTTTTTTCCCAACACTGTAAATGCACCTGAAATAACAAGGAGTGAGTGTCGATGCCGAAGCGATCGAAGCCGCACTTCTGTAATCCAAATATATTTCTGTAAATGAGTATATAGTTTTGAAAAGTATAGTTAACTCTCGCACAATTTTATTTAATCTTGAGGTTGGGCTGCAGGCTGCACTTGGGACCTTAGTGGTTAGATGTCGCTTTATATTTGACATTATCACCCTCATTGTTTACTCGTACTCAGGGACGGATTATGGACCGGGCCAGCGGGGCCGCTGCCCAGGGGCCCTTGGGGTGCAGGGGGCCCGTGGGGCCCCTAGCCCAAAACAATTTGCAACGCTTATCATTAATGTATTTTCGTTTGTCTATTTTAGAGGGCCTACATTCTTTGATCCTCTGCCTACAAGGGCCCCTGACCCTCTGGCCTGGGCCTCTGATGGAAACATGGAGGGAGGGCGTTTGGCTGCCAAGGGCCCTTGAATTGTGGTGGTTGTGGTGGTGGGGGTGGGGGGGGCCCTCGCGAACGTTTTGCCCAGGGGCCCACACAACCCATAATCCGTCCCTGCTCGTACTTGTTTAATATTACTTGTTTACTCAACAATAAAACAATATTTTTGTGTTGAAATGACATCCTCCATAATCGCTCATAGGGCTGACGCCTATCCAATAAGCACAGAGTACCATACACGGGGTGCAGGTCCGTCACACAGACACACGCTCTTATTCTGTCTTGGCATTGGGTGTCGATTTGTTTCTGACCTGTAGGGGGCGATGACTGAACACGGCACTGTTTTTGCGGTTTGTAACACTTAGTCATCAGACTATCTAGCTCACTTAGCAACCCACTGGTATTCAGATAATCTCTCGTTATTAATGTATCTAATAAGACTCATGACATGTTAAAATAATAAGTATTTTAATAATTATTGTAACACTGATGGTTAATAGTATACACACAATGAATTGTCCATTTATCTTGCACAGAGGTTAATTTGGGGTCTGTTGCAGTTCATGCATTTCAGCTTATCTAAAACAATTACTCAGCAAAGGAAGCTCTCATGGGAATTAGGGTGGCAAGGCTGTGAGGACCCTATTTCTGTGCCGGTACTGGTCGTGAGAAAAAGGTTTGTGGATGCGTCGATTTGTATATTCCCAAACGTAAATGTTAAAGGAAACTTGCATTTATATATCCTTTTAAATTCCTGATTTGAATTTTTGAATTTGTGGTGACGTGGAGTCCATCCACCGATCCGAGATCCAGTGTCAGTCCGTCACAAGGTACACACTCATATACTTTAAATGCAGGTCTTTGAATAGCTAGAGCAAGCTGAGGAAATCTCCTGGTCTGGAGCATGCTCTGTGTATTTGAGGTTGTGTATATGTACATATCCGCTGTGCTGCGGCGAGCAGGCATCCCTTAGAACTTTAATGTCCCTGTAGCTGTTTCACAGGCCGTGTTGCTTGGTGTGAATTTCAGCTGACAGGCTGCTAACGGCAGGCATGCTCCAGGAAACAGTCTGAAGGAAGTGATGAGTTTCCGAGGCTTGGATGAGCCGCGGTCTGTCAAAATTCGACTAATTCCCCTTTTCTCTCTCTCACACACTCTCTCTCTCACTCTATCTGTCGCTCTCCTTCAGTCTTTCACTCCTTCCTCTCGGCGATGAACTGTCCGCCCAGAGCGCGGTGAAACTCGACGAGCCTCAGCCATTTCAGCGCTCCAGTACACGGACGGGGGAGTGTGATCCGCGGGACCAGTGGCGATGGCCGCCAGACGCGGCAGGAGGGCCAACTTGGTGGCCTCCAAGCTTCGGTGGAGCAGGATATGTGACCATTTAGAGCCAAGTAGAAGAACTGGTGAGCTGTCGTAGTGCGACACATATGGCTTAACCAATACCGAGATAACGGCTAGAGTCAACATTGTAATAGTTGTTTGCTTTGGGACTAGCAAGTCTGTCCCTGACAGTGTGGGGTAGTAGTAGTGTTTTAACTGCTTGGAAGTTAAATCTTTGGATCTTCTGGGTGGTTGTAGTCATTTAACTACTAGACCATCACCTGACTCAGTGTCCGCATCTCCCAGAACAGCATCTCTCGACTTAATGCCAATTCAGTCCCAGCCAGAACAGACCCCCTCGGGCTCTGAGGTTTGGAGCAGTGGCAAATGGAACCAGAGGCAGCTGTATGTGTATGTTTGTGTTTGTGTGGGATGCTATAGGCCCAAAACTAATTCATCATTGCTACAGTGTCTGGTAGCCTGGCCCAGAAAGACTTGACCTGGGTGTACCTGGGCTCGTTTAAACAAGATAGACACTTATCATAGTGATTTTCACGCCCTTTGAGAACCTTCTAGGAAATTACTGGAGAAAGTGGGTCTGAAAGAGGATCTGTTTTCTGTCCACGATGAGAATGTAGAGTTATGGTTAATTTGACACAGAAGTACTCACTCTTTATGCATACTGAGAGCCGTGGGAATGGGCGGGGAGGGGGGCCCCTATGTTAAACACAGAATCGAGCCCGCTGAATCCGGCACGGCCCCTGCTCGTATCCGGTCTTTGCCGAGCCGGTGTTTCTGCTCGCTGTCAGCTCTGCTTAAGTGCCCTCGGCGTTCTCGGGGATGCCGTAGTGCCCGCTGGGAATGAAGCGGTGGGATTCTCTTCTCTTCTGACAGGAGAGCCCCAGCAGGACAGCATTCGCCGGTGGCTGATCTCAGGAGACCAGTGAGTATAGCGTCCGCCGGCGCCACCACGCTCGAGTGAAGCCAGCGTGCTCGGCCTACGCTTCTGCCGCCGCTCGACCGTGTCTCCGCGCTCATGTTTCTGGCCGCAGCAGATGTTCCTCAGACATGCTAAGTGCTCTGACCTTGCCCGTCCCCTTTTGGGAAGGCCTGTTAACCATTCGACCTCCCTTTGACCTCGATGACCTTTTAACACCACTCAGCATTG
This sequence comes from Paramormyrops kingsleyae, assembly GCF_048594095.1. Taxonomy (NCBI): domain Eukaryota; kingdom Metazoa; phylum Chordata; class Actinopteri; order Osteoglossiformes; family Mormyridae; genus Paramormyrops; species Paramormyrops kingsleyae. The sequence goes on from NC_132800.1 coordinate 10,210,988, forward strand.
ATTGGCTGCTATGCGTCTGTGCTATCAGTTTGCCCCGATTCCGCTTGTAGGGCCGTTGTTTGTGATGGGTTGTTTGCGGCAGCCATGCTGGGAAGGGCATCTCGTATAAAGTTAAGCCACGGGGTGGAGGCCATGTCTTGAGGTTATGTTTATGTTAGATCACCGACTGTGTCATTTACCTTGTAGGGTTGACAACCAGACCAACTTCTCCGCGGACCCTGCAGGTAAGACGACGTGCGGGGTGCCGGTCACACAGAGGGGCATGTACGGGGGGGTGGGGGTGGGTACAGAGGAACTGAAAGCTGATTGACCCTCGGAGTGCCCCCTCCCCTGCCATTCGCTGATTCAAAACACGATTGGCTAATGATAAGGTTGGCTTTTCTGTATGAATTATGGGGGGGTGGGGGGGCACAGGGGAACTGAAAGCTGATTGACCCTCGGAGTGCCCCCTCCCCTGCCATTCACTGATTCAAAACACGATTGGCTAATGATAAGGTTGGCTTTTCTGTATGAATTATAACCCCACCTTAAAAAAAATTCTAGAATCTCCCCTGCAGTCACATCCTCACTTGGAGTCAGGTTCTCTCCTTTATTTATATTGACCAGCTGTTATTTGCCTCACCTGCTCCCATGGTCTGTACCGCTTCATGCAGTGTGACCCATGTGATCTCTCCAGATCATTGTGATTGACGCACCTCATTCGCGACGGGAGAGAGGGAAACCTGCGGCTTCCTGCTGATGAGGCCACAGCTTTCGCTTCTCCTTTCTGTTTCCCTTTTGCTATCGTTCATTTTCTAGCCTGAGGAAACTGAATCAGCACAAACGCTCATTTTTGAGGGGGGGAAGGGAGGCTCAGAAGTTCTGCGATTGCTCAGGCTTCTGGAGACAGTTTAATTAGCGCATTTGCGGGAGCTCGCAACTTTATCAGGCCTAAATGATTGTTAAGACCCGAAAAACCGATCCCAGAAAGCATTTGGATGAGTTATGGAGCTCTGGATAGTTGCCTCGTGTCTCGTGGTGTAAAATTACATTCTGGCTCATGTTTACATACGAGGTGTTTTTTTTTTTCTGATGGGTGTAACGTCAGCCCTGCAGCATGTCTGGTTATAGGATGGAAAATAGTTTAAAGGAGGCAGAAGGACATAAGAAAATAAATGGGAGGCAAACCTGGGCTGATAAGATTTGGTGTGCGACTAGTCAAGCTCAGGAGAGGTCCCCTGATCACCTCCACCACGAATACGTGCATCCATGCCTGTGTTCTTCCCTGACTAATAATATTTTGTGGTCGCCCTTCACCACCTCCTCGAAGCTCACTGAGCAGTCAAGGTCGACAGACCCAAATATTATGTAAAGTGGTGTCGCTTGAATGATGGCCACCAGTGATGTCTTCCGCATGGATCGAGTGTCCCATCACAGCCCGCGTCGCGGTGGGGGGGTAAGGTGGAGGTGACCTGTCAGAGACCGAGTCAGCGTCCCTGCGGAGTTTGCGCAGGGCGGAACTGTTAATAATACCTCTCATTTCCCAGAATCCCTCAGGAGACACGGCAGCACTGAAGATGATCTGTTTCTGGGCGTGGAAGGTAAATCTCACTCGCCTCGTATGTGTAACAAGGTAAACAGTTTGGGGTTAAGCGTAAGAAGCTGTGAGAAGATTAGCGAGCACTGAGATAGATATTTCCTGTAGTTTTCTTGCTTTATTTTTCGGGTGCATGGCGGGTAGAAAGGTACAGGGACTCCATGGTCAGTATGTCACGGAAGATTCTGCAGCAGCAGTTAAGACCTAAACTAGACAGAGGGAGAGACAGGGAGCTGGCAAACACTTCTGTGAGTTTGTGCAAACATCTCCAGGGCATGTGATGTACAGCAGCACTGTCACCTGCTTCTGGAAGCCCGCAGAGCGCATGAGTGCATGTGCATGTGCGGGTGCAGCTGTACGTGGTCAGACATCTCCGGGATGGAAAAAAAAATACCTTCCACATCCTGAGGGCCAGCCTTAAAAAGAAGAAAACTAAAGGAGACGGAGAAGAAAGGAACAAGAGGTGGAGAGAGAAAAGAAGGGAGAGAGAGGGAGAGTAAACAGACGAGAGGGAGCTTCCTGGGCGATGCGTTGGGCTGGGGCTCTCCGGGCCGTCTGGGAGACATCGCAGAGGAGCAGAGGTGCTCGTGGTTTGGAGCGGGCCTGGATTTGTGGACTCCACCAATTGCCTTCTGGGACTTTTGGGACATCTGGGTTGGTTCAGGAGTTCAGGGGGAATTCCTGGGGGGTTGAATTTTGATGGTCGAACCAGTGACGGTTCCCTGAAGATCCCTCGTCACCTGTGCCTCTGGTCATCGATCTCCTCGTTCCCCTCTTTCCCTCTCTCTTTTCCTCCCTCTCTCTTTTCCTCCCTCCCTCGCTTCCTCCTCCCGTCTTTCACCCCTAGCTGTGATTTTGAGGCCAGAGATCAGGGCAGCAGGGAAACATCCCCAAATTTTGTCAACTAGCAAAAAAACGGTTGCACCCTTCCCCCACTGTCCCCTCCAAGCAGAACGGCACGACCGGGATGGACCTCCAAGCCAGAGAACCATGGCACCAATCCAGAAGCATGCACTGAAAGGATAAAAAAAAAAAAAAAAAACAGGACGGGACAGATCCGGTCCAGCGAGTCTCAGAATCCGTGGCACGGAGTCAGACAGAACGCCAAGCCGAGAGCGGGGAGATGTAGCCGAGTGAGAATATGAGCAGAGACAGAGCTGGAGTTCTGCTGACTCGCTGACTGGTGCCGCTCTGGTCCTGTCACCAGCCTGGGTCTTCGGCCCCCCAGTGCTGAAAGCCTTTTCTCTTTGTTTCCCGTCATTTTCCAGCCTCGCTGTACCGTAAACAGACGCCCCACAGGACTGCTGAGGAACGTCACAGGTGAGTGCTTATCTCTCTTTATAGCACCTGTACTCAAATCTGCCCTGCCCTTGCGCTTCATCAGCCCACCTGCGGAGGGTGCTGCTTGTTTTCTGGGTTAAAATGAATGATTTTTCTATCGCCTTTATGGTGTCTGTTACTGGATGTGAGCTGAAGGTCCGTGCTAAGAGTGGGACAGTGCTATATCCCCCCCCCCCCCCCCATCCCGGAGATCGATGGCGTCTTTGTAGCTGCCTGGCACGATGATGGGAGCGCTTTCTCGCCAGTCCTCCGTGACTCGTGAATTTACCATGCAAATGGTGGGAGTGCTCACCTGCACAGCGAGGTGAACCCCCCCTTTCCAGGTGTGTGCTGGAAAGCGACGTCTGCTGCGGAAGCGATTACAGGAAGGGGACAGAGCTGTCGGAGGCCGTGGGCTGCGTGATGCCTCAGCGAGGGCAGGAATCGCCCTTATCACCTGCTCTTTTCACAAAACTTAAATTCATTGCTGGGGCTCATGTTCCTTAAACACATTATTTTGCTTATACTTTTATTTTTTTTAAATAATGGATCATTTATCAGTTTTTTACGTATTACCTATTTGAGGCACAATTTAGTTATATAGTGCAATTTTTATAATGGCTCACTCATTTTTCTTTAAAGATGTGGTCTAGCTTATAGTTTAGTCCTGATTTTTTATTTTTTTTTGCTTAGTGGTTGTTTATGTTCAAAGTGATATGAAGGGTGGCTCCTTAACCACTGCACCACCTGTCTTTATGTTTGTGCCACTACAGGCCTTTGCACTTGAGTTCCGCCCTCCTCCGGGGGAACAGCATCACATCTACAGTCTCTGCCCTCTCTGGATGTCGCAGGTTCGACTTCCCACACATGAACATAATAATAATAATAATAATATTTCCATTTAAATTTGCTTAGGCACCACCTTTGCCAAAATACATTTGAAGGTTTACTCACCTTAGCATTGAGCTTAAGTTGAAACCTTAGTGACTGGTTTTTCATTTAAAAAGTGACTCTTTAAATAATCTGCCCCCCTGCTGGTCGCATGTGCACACTGCAGTGTCATGGATGTGCTGAACCTCTGGCATGACGATCCCGAGGAGTTGCTCCTGGACCTGGGCTTTGGCACTGACGAGCCCGACATCACCGTCAAGATCCCAGCCCGATTCATTAACCACCCATCCCAGGCCCGGGGGATCAACATCCAGGTGTTCCTGGAGGCCCAGAAGAACCGAATCGATATTGAGAACCCTGACCTTAGCAGTGAGTGATCACATATTACCAGGAGTGGACACACAGCGGCAGTCGACTGCTCCTTCACTTCACACACGCGCTTGTGTTTGAGGTCACTTGGGCCGCACTGTATTTGCATGCACACACTCACTTGTGACACGCTGGGAGCCTGCGGGGAAGTGCAGATAAGAGCACTAACCGCTGGTGGTTTTGAGAAGCATGCTGACTAATCAGCTGCTTTTTCTCGGAAGCCACTTTGAATCTTGCTTATCGATACGGCAAATTCTAACACTTAGTTGCAAACATCGTCACTATAAGAAGTGCTCCCTCGATGGTACAACAGCAAGCCCCATTCCGCCATTTGAACCGCTCGTCGTTGACATGCTCGTACCCAGCTGTAACAAGCAACTCCACAGATTTTCTAATAATTCGTTTTGCATATTGGGAGCCTGGTTGCAGGTGCTTGCCCAGATGGAGTAGACCAAATTTAACCAAACATCGATTTAGCCCCTTCCAGTGAACTATTACAGTTGCTCCTCACCAGTTTGAACACTGATGCCCACCCAACATACCTAAATGCTCTCCCCAAGATGACCTCCTGGCAACACCACTGTAGTTATATAGTATATAGTATAGTTATATAGTGTAGTTGTATAGCACGTTGATAAGGATGAGTTGCATTGCATTATGGGTAGAGTCTATGCCACATTTTTCTTATTGCGAGCTATAATGCTCATGCAGACGTAGAAATGCATTTCACAGAAATGTCTGAGCAAAGGCTCTGGCCAAGATGGACAACCCGGGCGCTGGGTCTGTTAGAGCTCAGGTTCAGGAGCTTCCAGAAGAGCCTGAGCAGGCAAGTAAACATATGTTTCAGGTTCCTGTTTAAGATTCCTGTCCTGCGTTTCATCTCTCCTGTGTGGCTGCCGTCCAGAGCGAGCCTGACGGCGAATAATCCTCTGACAGGAAGCATCTACAACTCAAATATTATGTGAAACTACGAAGCTGCTTCATGCTGCTCACCCCTCCCCCCCTCCCCCCCCCACCTCGTCCTTCCTTATCTCTCACGTTCTGAAGCGCTTGAATGATGCGTTTGGACTGGCTTTGTCTGAGCTTAGAGCCTATCCCTGGATGCAGCGAGGAGTATAGGTTTAATAAATGTATATAAAATATCACATTTATAATATGCATGATATGGCCACAGCGATGCAGTGACACATCCCACAGACGTATCATGTCACTGTCGCTTGCTCCGCACACCCATGCAAACCAGCCTCTTATTTATAGACACTGCTCCTTGTATATAGACCTGCAGTCACATTACGTGAGGAAACGTGATCAGTGGTGGACAAAAACGGAGAGTATGTGGTCTTTTGCAGCGCTGCCACAAAGCTGGTTATTCTTCGTCATGTGACCAGTGATGGTTCAATCTCTCTCCCCGCCCACCTTCTTCCTCCCACAGATCGCTTCAGGCAGCTGGAGGTGCTGCACCAAGTGGCCACGGCCTTCTCTTCTCTGGTCGGCAGCCCTCCTGGCAACCAGGCTCCAGCCCAGCAACCGGTCGCCGGGCAACCGGTCGCCGGGCAAAGACATGTCAACCAACCCGAGGCCAGCGAAAAGCGAAAGAGGCTCGCCATGCTGCTCCGTCGGGCTTCCCGGAAGACCTTAAACCAGTCCGCCACAGACCACATTCCGCACCAGGATCCCAGCCCGGAGCCTCGCCTCGAGTCCCGCCTCGAGTCCCGCCCCGAGCCCCGGCCAGCCCTCAAACGCTCACGACAGCTCCTCCTGCCCTCCGAGGGCAGCGCACTTTCCCCCCTGGCTGAGGAGCAGGGGCTTTCGCCAGACTCTTCTCAGCCCAAGCTGAGCCCCACTCCATCGATCCAGGAGGCCCCCCCGAGGACCAGGTTGGGTAGAGATGCTGTATCTACACCCTCCACTGTCCTAACCAGGAAGAGGAGTCCCGAGGATGGCCGGGAACCTGAGTCCTTCGAGTTGGAAGAGGTAAACACCTTTCCACGATGTAACCTGTGATTATGGAATCACCAGTTGCTGAGTGTTCTACTGGATCTCTTCCTCAGGTACAGAGCTTTGACGACACCAGTGTAGCAGGGAACGTCACAGGCCATTCTAACGGCACAGGTACAGCCCGGGTGTTTCTGTCTGTCTCTTAAGAGTGCTGTCCAATTTCTTTAAGCCAGACCTTTTTTCCTTCGAGGGGCAGTTTTCTTTAAAAGAGTTTCTCGTGACACAGCATAGTGAGAACACAGGAAAGGCATGTGAATTTAACCATTTTGGTCCTTGCTAGGTGTTCAGTTCCAGCTGTACATCCTTTGAATTTCACATCTATCAGTTTATCATTTAACTTACTGCTACTGCCTGCTTTCCCAGTGTGCTGACAACACCACAGCAAAACAACATCACTCCCTTCTGGGACTACACTCATCATCTCGCCTTTAACTATTATGTTCCCCTGCCTGTTGCAGAGCTGGGCGTGGTGAGGACAAACAGCTGCCAGTCAGACAGCAGTGGATTCCTGGAGGAGCCTGTCATACCTCCCCGGTCCCAGCAGGGGGCGGCAGCACCTGATCTTAATAAGGTAAAGAGATGTGACTCTCAAACTAACTTACCCAAAGAAATTGACTGAGCAGCCTGAGTGTCAGTCAATCAATTCATGTATTCTGTTTCACTCAAAGTGAATTGGCCTGACAGAAGTAAACAATCAGATCAAAATACAAATCGGGGACAAATGAACACAAGAGCAGAGTTAGGATCTGTCAGCCTTTACAGAAGCTGGTGAATGGGAAGTGTTTGGCCTCAGGTATCCCGCTGGCTTGAAGGACCACTGAGTTGGGTTTTATTGTGTTCCGTAGACCCTGCAGGTAAATGCAGGGGATGACATGAAGATCCAAGGCATACAGGAAGGCTGCCAGGACGCCTCGTATCGAGTTCCCCCAGTGGGGGCCAACTTGGAAGGTGACCATTCCACTGAGGGCTTGGAGACATCTCCAGGTCCTAGGGCATCCTGGGTTAATGGCGGTGCCAAGGTAGAACTGAGCCGAGAGGAGGAGGAGCATGAGAAGGAGGCCTCCACCTTGATGGCCAATTACACCATCACATCGTCGAACAATGATGGGAATATGGGAGGTGTCTTGGAGGATGGGGGTGTGGTCATCTCTAGTGAGAACAGTTGCAGGGGCGAGGAGTCGAACATTGGAGAAAGCATGGCCACCCTACTAATGGATAGTGCCGACAGTGATGAGTTGACCTATGTATCCTCTGTGGAAGACATACCCAACCTGGATCAGGAGGCGGAGCCTCCAGGACTCCAGAGCTTTATTGAGTACACGGGGAGCAAGGAGCCAAGCTCTGGGGAAGTTCGAGGACTGCCAGAAGCTCCCCCAGCCAGCAGCCTGCCCAGACCATGGCATGACCAAAGCAACCCCACACTCATGGAGGATGCAGGGTGTGGAGGGGGCAGGCCATCCTGCTGGGTCTCGGTGCAGATGCCCTCCAGTCTAAGCTCCGTGTCCCAGACCATCAATGGCAGGGCAACACCCCCCACCCCGACACCCGACTCGGTGAATGGGAGTACATGGAGTGACCATGAGCTTTCCCTGGACCCCCCCTTGGAACACCCCCTGGATCTCCCTTCCGACTTCCCTTCCCCAAGGCCACAGCACGGCACCCAGAGAGGCGAAGGGGGCTTCTGCACCCGGTCGACATCCTTGGACACGGGGTTGGCATATGAAGAAGATGACGAGGAGGAAGAGATGTCAACTGGGCCCTGGAAGGTGGAATCAGGAGCCTGCTGCTGCCGCTGCCACCACCGCTGCAGCTGCTGCCCCCCACAGGCACTACACCGTCACTGCAGCCATCAACACCCGGACAGCTCGACCCAGAAGATGCAGCGAACCTCCAGCATGTCCTCCACATTCCCTGTGAGTGAAGACACATAAATACGAGCAGGCACATACACACACAAACACACACACACTAAACTCTAACCACAACATGATGACCTTAACCCCTACTCAGCCTTAACCTTACCCATAAGTAACCAAAGAAAATATGAGACTTTTGGCATTTCTACTTCTTTGATTGCATTCACAGATCTTTGTGGGGACCTGAAAAACGGACGCCACAATGTCAAAATAACAGGTGTACTATAAACATAATACACACACACACACACACACAAACTAAGGCGGGTAGGGCACCATAAGGCATCCTTGCACTCATGCTCATGCTACTAGCTAAATACTAACTGTCTAAAGGTACGTTCACACCGCGAGCAGCGAGAGCATCAAAGCAACGGGAGTCAGTCATTCTGTAAGGGAGTCAGTCATTCTGTAAGGGAGTCAGTCATTCTGTAAGGGAGTCAGTCATTCTCTAAGGGAGTCAGCAAGGAGCAGTGCGGTGCATCGTGGGTAGTTTCGAGAGAGTCAATGTGAAGTTGAGCCTGGTCAAATTTATGGGAATGAGCTATGTTGCGGTTCAGCGGCAACCAGTTGGAATGTAGAGATGCTCCACCGAACACAAGCGTGTAAACTTTTGTTCCAACTAAACAGATCCCAGGCACCATCGCGGTATAAACCCTGAGATGGAATATGTCTCCACGCAACGTTTTTTACCCTTGAGACATGTAAAAAAAAAAACTATTTAGGCAGCATAAAACTACACGTTTAAAAAAACCCATGTAGACTTGCATTTTTATACCACGCCAACACTGTAAATGTGTGTGTTAAAAAGTCCTTCTGTACTGTGATTTATTTAGGGTAAGACTTTTCTATTCAAGGGCAAAGGTTTCAGTCTGTAATGCATTGTACTGGTTGCCATATGATAATATTTCGGCTTTTAATCCTAGCCACTGAAATGAAAATTTCAAGAAAGGGGTTCGTTCGTGTTACACTGAATTAATATGTCTGACTTGGAGCAATTGAAGTAAAAGGAGCAAAGTAGTCAGGGACAGAGTTCAAGGTCCAGACACCCCAGTATAAATCTATATATGCTAAATGACACTGCCATTTTAGCTGCTATAGAATGCAAAATAATGTGGATCGCCGGTAACTCTAACGTTACTTATTTATAGTTATTTATATATAGTGTATGGCGACATAATTACGTTTGCTTTGACAAATGATATCCTATTGGTGGTCGGCACAAATTAAGCTACAAATTTGTTTGCTTTGTGCGCCGCTTTAATGAGTTTGCAAGACCTAGCATTGTGAACAAACTTGTCCCCGCCTACTCCATTACGTCAGAGAGCGTCCGCAGAGTTTGCTAGCATTGCGGACAGGGCGGTCAGTGCGATTGCAGGCGCTCCTGCTGCCCGCGGTGTGAACGTATGTTAAGACTGTCCCCCTAGGCTTATGATATCAGCAACAGTGCAGCTATGGTGCAGCTAGGTCATCCAAATGGACATTGTAGGTCATCATAAGACTTAAAGTCAATGAACAATCCTAGAGTCATACTAATCCCTCGAGCCATCTACCTTTCATTCGGGCCACAGTGATCCAGAGCCTTTCCAGACATAATAATAATAATGAAGTTTGGAGGGGGGGGGCTGACATGCTGAGGTGTCTCCGATAGCCCCCGTCACACCGACTCTGCTCCTCCCACCCTACAGTACTCCATGCACGAGCTGGACAAGATGATGCGAAGCTCACGCACCTTCCGCCTCGTGCTGGCGGACATCGAGCGGCGGCTGGGCGAGGAGCAGGCCTCGCTGCACGGTGACCTCACAGAGGAGGACAGGTACCCACCTGCTGAAATGACCGTGCACGTCAGTAGGATCATGGTGCTGCCTGTAGAGGGCGTACTGTGAATTGAAAATACCCTTGGACAGAAGTGCACATTTGGTGTTTCATAACAACAATAATAATGATAGTCCATATTCTGACCTCTTATTCTGGGGGTCTGAGGGGGCCTGGAGCTCGTCCCAGAGAGCATAGGGCATACCATACTGTCTGGGCAATTTAGAGAACCCAGATAGAAGTTCGCCAACAAAAACAATTCATCATCATCATCATCATTATATGAGATAAATGAGCACAGACAGAAGCAGAGCGGGTCTACCTGGGGTCACACAGCTCTCCCTCCCCAGGGAAGACATCAAGGTCGTCCAAGAGCTGAGGTCAGCCGTCAGGAAGGAGGCGATGGAGCTTGAGGTTCAGTTGGCTGACCTGGCCCACCACTACGACCAGGGCTTCAGAACGGTAATCACCCCCTTTGCAGCACTGCAGCTGACTGGACTCCTTGCTATCACTCCCTGCCACACTCACTTTTCTGCACGTTAGTGATATAAATCAGGTTGTTTTTAATGCTGTTAATGATACAGGCCCTGCATTCCTGATGAGCACATTTAACTGTTTTTAGCAAGTTTTCTTCAGAAAGTAGTCAAACTAAAGTAGCTTTAGGACTCTATATCGCCTCCTGTTGTTAGATCTTCACCTTCACTTTCTGTGGCTCCACTCAGAAGATGCACAGGCTCCTGGATGAGCAGTCGTACCTATGTGCCCAGCTGAGGCTCCGCCCCCCTGAAGTTCTGCTCTGGAGCCCCGCCCCCATGGCTAGCCCCGCCCCCATGGCTAGCCTCACCCCCGGTATGAGCCCCAGCCTCAGACTGAACACCGCTCCCAGCATCAGGACCAGGACGGTGGGCACGCAGTGCTCTCTGCTTCCCTGGCCTCCTCTAGGGGGCGTGTCCACCCAGGAAGGCATCCAGATCCTGCAGCACACCATCGACGCTCCCCAGTCCGGATCGGACCAGATCTTAGGAGGGAAACAGAACAAACTGGACTTTGTCGCGTTTCTCCAAAGTGTAAGTGGAACTGCTTCTCTATGACCTACATCTCTTCCAGTTTTATACATTTTACTATTTATTTAGCATACTTTACATTTCAACTTATTCTGCAGCAAATGCTCTTATTTTGATGCCGCAAGGTTCTTTTATGTTTTATTTCACTGAGAGAATAGAATGCCTTTCTTGTCATTGTGCAGACAGCGAGTACAACAAAATCCAATACTTACACATCCCACTTTGTTCTCCCATGAGAGACAAACGCATGGGGATTTGGGTCAGACACCTTTCCTGGAGCAGTCCTTGGGGTTAGGCCTCACGCCCAGGCCCACGCAAGGCAGACACTGTCCCCGAATTCAGATCATGTGCCATACAGAGACTCTTGGGCTGGAAGTGAGGTCATATATGCACCGTTTAAGTACTACACATATACAGAGGTAGGGTTACAGGGGCACTGGCCCATCTGAAAGCTGATTGGCCCCTGAAGTGTACACTCCTCTGTCACTCACCAATTCAAAACATATCATTGGCTAATGGTAAGGTTGGCTCCTCTGTATGAATAATTCTCCCCTCTTATGCTCCCCACATTAAAAAATCCTGGAATCGTCCCTGTACACTGCATGGAGAATCTGTATGGTGCCTTTGGATGAGACCCTGCTGGCCATACATCTGATTCTAATACGCTAAACTTTGTTTCTTTTCCTTGTCCTCCCCAACCCCAACAATTTGTCTTTCAGCTAAAAGAACCACTCAGACGCTCAGTCACTAGGGACACTCTGAAATGAATGGGGGGGGGGGTTTGTATATGAACAAAACCACTCAAGAAGGAGCCACTCCAAGCCTCTGCTCGAGCCCCAGGCTACGTTAGGATTGTCCAGAGGTTGCTGCCCTGCAGGCTTCTCGTGGGGGGGGGGGGGTGGGTGTCTCACAGTGATAGCTTCTCATTTTCTGTTTATTTTTTATGATTGTTGCTCAGAACAACAACACACAGAACTTTACATCCATCCATCCATCCATCCTTATCCAGTATAGGATCATACATGCAGGCATACAGAACTAACTATTTACGTTGCTTACACTTTATATAAATGAACGCCGACTGAAGCTATTCAGTTTAAGAACACTGTTCAACTGTATTTCTATACAATGGCTATATTTAAATTTAAATATATTTTAATGTACAGAACTCATATGAAATGACTTTCTGTTGCACACTGATACCCCCAATTCAGTTAAGTATTCCTGTGTTTGGTGCATTTTCATGAAGGTTCAGAATGCACTGCGCTCTTGGAAATTTTAAGAACTCTTGCTCCTAAGCCACAGCGCCACCTGCTGCTGGTGATAGGGGACTACATGTGTGACACTGAGATGAGATACTTGGTGTGTTTTGCATGTTTGTGGAAAGGAGCCTAGCACTCACAGACTTGTGCTGTGTAGCCTGTGGGCACCAGCTGAAATAAAGAGATCTTGAGAATGAAACTGTGTTGACCTTTAATGGAACTTCACTCAGCCCATATGGGACATGTCAAGGGTCAAAGAAGATGGCACCTGCAGCCACTCTGACCTGGATCTTTTAGTCCATCTTGTCTTTATCTTGGAGCAACGCGACCTACAGCAAAATCCACTGAATCATCATCATTTCTGTCAGTCCCGGTCCAACCCTTGGTGGCACTCTAAGCAAATTTTGATTAGCCGTGTTGTCATTCATCATCTCCCTTCCCATTCTGACAGGCGGATTGGATGGGGGGCCCCCTGGTGGCCGCTGGGCCCTAAGCAACTGCATAGCTCACTTATGCTTCAGATTCCCATTGCTGTTTTTATGCATTGAATGAGACAGAGCTGGAGCTGCTGATGGAGAGAATGGAGCAGCTCTTGCTCTGAATTCAAAGGCGCCGATTTCTCAGAGGGGACCTGCTGGTTCTCCTCACCGTCATCTGATAGGAGTGCTCACCAAACAGATGGAGAAAGCTGTGTGATCAACACTCAGACCTACTCATGCTTAGGTCATATGGATGAGGACCGGGGCCCCCCTAGGGATCCATTTAAGGCTTGGTGGGGTTTGCTTAAATTATTCATTTTAATGTTACATGTACTGTACGTCTCCATCGTTTTCCCTTTTTCCTGCATGGAAATACATGTTTATACTGGGAAAGCACTTGAACAAAAAAATGTTTTACATAATAAATATCGGAGGGAAATCTCTCAGTGCGCGCTATACTCGTCACCGCCACCCACTCAGCGCCCAGCCCACAGGGCCGCTGACAGGACTGCAAATCCTACATCAGCCTTCATTTCAGTCTGCTTATAGAGGTTTTAGAGATTTACACTGGTACCCTGCTGCAGTTCCTCTTGAATCTAAACACTGAAATAAGCCGTCAGTTGAAGTAGTTCAGAGGACCCATTGAAACACTCGCGCGGAGAGCGAGATGTGTTGTCGTGACAACCGCCTCTGACAGAATGTCCGGTCTAGCCACACTCGCCACACTTCCCCTCCCGGCTACGTGTCAGTCTTTACACTCCAGACCCCAAATCCTTCCCTCCTCTTGGCCAGCCGAGGTCTGTCACTCGCCCACGGACATCACAGCCCCAAGTGACGATGGCACGTTTGAACCATGATGCTCAGCCTGGCTACGTGAAAACTGCATAAATTAGGTCAGAACAAGTGAGCTTACAGTGCATGAGATCCAATCCCAGGGTTGGTGGAGTGATTTCGCCATTAGGCCCCTGAGCAGCCCTCTTAACTCCCAACTGCTCCAGGGACTGACTGACCCTGTTTTCACAAGAAAAAAAAATGTGAATCACTTTGGAAAAAACCATTAGTTAAAAAAAGTAAGATTATACAAAAAGTAAGATTATAGTACATTAGTATTTGAGTAAACTGCAATTGATTATATTTAACTATAAGAGTTTTAATGTCACATCCGGTCCATATTCCACCTGCTGCCAGTTGGGTCCCCCCCGCCCCCACCATGGACACACCCACCTTCAGGCTGTCTCACTCAGTTACTAATCATGCCTGTCCTCAATCACTCAGCCTATTTAAGCTCACAATCGGCCAGTCCTTCCTTTTTGGTCTTAGCGTTCGGTCAGGATTGCTCTTTCAGCCCTGGTGTTCCGGTCTCTTGCTGGTTTTTGGTTTAGTGTCCTGGCTTTCCTTTGCTCGTTGTGCTGATTCATGACCTCATCCTTGGCTTTCGTTTGCTCGTTGTGCTGATTCATGACCTCATCCTTGGCTTTCGTTTGCTCGTTGTGCTGACTCATGACCTCATCCTTGGCTTTCGTTTGCTCGTTGTGCTGACTCATGACCTCATCTTTGGCCTCTTCTCTTTCATTTCGGCCGCCTCATATACACTCACCTGAAGGATTATAAGGAACGCCTGTTCAATTTCTCATTAATGCAATTATCTAATCAACCAATCACATGGCAGTTGCTTCAATGCATTTAGGGGTGTGGTCCTGGTCATGACAATCTCCTGAACTCCAAACTGAATGTCAGAATGGGAAAGAAAGGTGATTTAAGCAATTTTGAGCGTGGCATGGTTGTTGGTGCCAGACGGGCCGGTCTGAGTATTTCACAATCTGCTCAGTTACTGGGATTTTCACGCACAACCATTTCTAGGGTTTACAAAGGATGGTGTGCAAAGGGAAAAACATTCAGTATGCGGCAGTCCTGTGGGCGAAAATGCCTTGTTGATGCTAGAGGTCAGAGGAGAATGGGCCGACTGATTCAAGCTGATAGAAGAGCAACTTTGACTGAAATAACCACTCGTTACAACCGAGGTATGCAGCAAAGCATTTGTGAAGCCACAACACGCACAACCTTGAGGCGGATGGGCTACAACAGCAGAAGACCCCACCGGGTACCACTACAAATAGGAAAAAGAGGCTACAATTTGCACGAGCTCACCAAAATTGGACAGTTGAAGACTGGACAAATGTTGCCTGGTCTGATGAGTCTCGATTTCTGTTGAGACATTCAAATGGTAGAGTCAGAATTTGGCGTAAACAGAATGAGAATATGGATCCATCATGCCTTGTTACCACTGTGCAGGCTGGTGGTGGTGGTGTAATGGTGTGGGGGATGTTTTCTTGGCACACTTTAGGCCCCTTAGTGCCAATTGGGCATCGTTTAAATGCCACGGCCTACCTGAGCATTGTTTCTGACCATGTCCATCCCTTTATGATCACCATGTACCCATCCTCTGATGGCTACTTCCAGCAGGATAATGCACCATGTCACAAAGCTCGAATCATTTCAAATTGGTTTCTTGAACATGACAATGAGTTCACTGTACTACAATGGCCCCCACAGTCACCAGATCTCAACCCAATACAGCATCTTTGGGATGTGGTGGAACGGGAGCTTCGTGCCCTGGATGTGCATCCCACAAATCTCCATCAACTGCAAGATGCTATCCTATCAATATGGGCCAACATTTCTAAAGAATGCTTTCAGCACCTTGTTGTATCAATGCCACGTAGAATTAAGGCAGTTCTGAAGGCGAAAGGGGGTCAAACACCGTATTAGTATGGTGTTCCTAATAATTCTTTAGGTGAGTGTATGTATCTTTGTGGTCGGCTACCCCACTGCTGTCAGCTCCGAGTCCTTAGCAATCAGAGAGGAAACAACCTGAAATTGTGTGTATTACTTTATAATTCTGTCCTGTGGTTGTGACAAGTTGGGAATAAATAGGAAATTTCACATGTTTGTTTATAAGGTTTTTAATTTTCATCTACCAATCATGCATTCATCAGTTTCAACAGTATGATGCCATTCATATACAGCTTTGGAAAAAATTAGGAAACCACTCCATATTTTTTAAGAATCTGTGTTCTTAACTCTTAAATGCTCCTACAAAAATTAAGTTATTGTGAGAAGTCACCTGATACGTGCCTTTGGGCTCAATTTTATGAGAGTTAAATCCTGGTTTAATCCTGGTTCTGCTGGCAGAGGCTACACTGCACTGCAGGCTGCTTCCAGGCTCAAAGTTTCTAAGACAGCAGTATACAAGAACAAAATAAAGCAGGAGACACTGGGAACAACCAGAAACTATCCATGTAGAGGGTAGAAGCAACTTTTTAATGCCAGAGATGACTGTCAATTTATCCAACAGTTTCTCAGGAATCAGAGGATGACATCAAGTGACCTTAAGCACAGGTGTGAAGTGCACTGAAACTATGGCAGTTTCTATCAGGCTCCTTGAAGCAGGACTGAAGTCCCATAAAGCAGGAAAGCAGCCCTTCATTAATGAGAAACAGAGAACATCATTCACAGAAGCACATTCATAAATTGAGAAATGACTGAAACTAAAAATCGTGCGGTGGTCTCTTAATGTTTTCCAGAGCTGTATTTGCTAAAACCCCTGGGAAATGCAGAAGCCACAGAAATTCACATCTTCATAGAAATTGTCACCAGTCATCAAGACTGGTCTGAAAGAAGGTTTTTAATTGTTTACAGAATGTATATCCCATATGCTGCACAGTTACACAGAACTCTTTCACATCAAAGCAGTTATATACTAATCACTTTACTTTTGGTGGAAGATGATTATTTAATGATGGGTGAATATAAGCCTCCTCTGCATGTATCCTACAAACTCTTTACTGCCAATGCATGTCCTGCATGGAAAAAATACCAATGCAGAATGAACATACAATGCAAAAAACACAGACACAGCAAAAAGATGGGAGTTCCAGAATGGCGAGTTGTGTTTTTATGGTAATGCGGTGATGTCATCATTTCGTGTCGGAAGCACTGTTCTTTGCCTGAGATAGCCATGCCAGGGAATGACTCGGGTGCCAAAAATACCCATAACCCCCTGTCAGGCCCAAACCTAGCAAGTGCACAAAGTGCTTGGTTATCAGAATGTCTCCACTAACATTATCGATTCAACATGTTCAGGCTTCACGGCATAACAAAAATGCAGGGATGTATCAGGGCTATGTGTTATAGTCTGAGAGGATAGTGGCCTTAAAGCTTCATTAATGTTATCCCATAATATCACATTACATCCATAAGCAGAAGTTAGCAGCTGTTTTAACTGTAGCTGTAGAGTTTTCAGGACATAAATCTCAGGAGAGAGAAATGTTTTACTGGTGTGAGCTGATCAGTGTTTTACTATCTATACTGCTATATCAGTGAATACATCCTTTATTAGAATAATTATTAGAAATTAAGTTATTAAGCACCATTTAGTCTCATTTACAGTGGATATAAAAAGTGTACACACCCCTGTTAAAATGTAATAAATCATTTCAAAACTTTCCCCACCTTTAATGTGACCTAGAACCTGAACAATTCAATTGAAAAACAAACAAATCTGTTAGGGGGAAAAGTATACAAAACACAAAAAAACTTACAATAAGTCAGTTGCATAAGTGCACACACCCCTAAACTAATACTTTGTTGAAGCACCTTTTGATTTTTGGGTAGGAGTCTATCATCATGCTTGACTTGGCAATACTTACCCACTCTTCCTCGCAAAAGTGCTCCAAACCTGTCAGATTGCGAGGGCATCTCTTGTGCACAGCCCTCTTCAGGTCGCCCCACCGATTTTCAGTTGTATTTAGGTCTGGGCTCTGGCTCGGTCATTCCAAAGCTTTAATTTTCTTCTGGTGAAGCCACTCCTTTGTTGATCTGGATGTAGGCTTGGGGTCATTCTTGTGTTGAAAGGTGGGATTCCTCTTTGTCGTAAGCTTTCTACCAGACACCTGAAGAATTTGGGCCAAAATTCAGTGGTATTTGGAACTGTTCATAATTCCCTCCACGTTGACTAAAGCCCCAGTTCCAGATGAAAATAAACATCCCCAAAGCATCATGCTGCCGTCTTGCAACCCTACCCTATAGTCCCGACATATGGAGACTACTGGAGATTGCTGTCTCATGCAGTACACAACCAGTATTTGCCAGAAATTCCTGCAGCTCCTTCAGTGTGGCTGTAGGCCTCTTATCAGCCTCCCTGACCAGTCTTGTCTTTTCATCAGTTTGGGGCAACATCCAGTTCTCAGTAACGTCACTGTTGTCCCATATTTTCTCCACGTCTTGATGACTGTCTTCACTGTGTTCTATGGTATATCTATTGCCATGGATTTTTTTTAACCTTTCTCCTGACTGATACCTTTCAACAATGAGATCCCTTTGATGCTTTGTAAGCTCTCTGTGAACCATGACTTTAGCTGTAGGATGCAACTGAGTAAATGTCAAGAAAATCCTGCTAGGACAGTTGAACTTAATTTGGGGTTAATCAGTCACTTGGTGGCAGGTGTGTACCCGAAAAGACTGAATGCTGTATTTAAATGAAAAGGTGCTTCAATAAAGTATTAGTTTGTTGTGCACACTTATGCAACCAGCTTATTGTACGTGTTATTTTAAAATTTGTTTTCTTAATTTTTATTTTATTTTCCCCCTAACAGATTTGTTTGCTTTTCAACTGAATTGTGCAGATTATAGGTCACATTAAAGGTGGGACATGTTTTGAAGTGATTTATTGAGCTCTCATTTGTTTTGCACCACAAAAACATGGCATTTTGATAGGTGTAAGTTTTTATATCCACTGTAGCTCTCTCTACACAGCAGCATCTTACTGACATCTCTGATGGGGGAAATAAAAAGAATGATAGTTATAACAGGTCATTTAGAAGATGATGAAATATGACTTCCTGTGACATCACTTCCTGTGGCGCAAGGAGATGCTCTGGAGCTGCCTGGCCTTGATCCTAGCGTCACCGGGTCGGCCCTCACGTGCCTTTTCGCTGGATGGCAAGTGTGACCTGGCGCAGTAGCTGGGTCTCTTCCAGTAGCGGATCATGTTGTACTTCTGGGGGAAGTCTGGAAGACAGGGGGATGTGTGGCTTGTTATCTTGCTGTATAGAAACACTGAGGAAACGCTTACACAACACATGGGTATGGGACTCCCATAAAAACATTCCAGCTTTTACTTGTCCTAAGCATGAGTATGTTCTTGATGTCTGGATCAAGGTTGGGCAATCTTATCCGCAAAGGGCCGGTGTGTGTGTGGGTTTTCGCTGCAACTCCCTAATTAGACTACTCATTAGAGGACTGATTGGCTGAAGAGTCCTCACACGTGGGTTTGAACAGCTGACATAAAGTTTATCCCAAAAACCTGCATACACACCGGCCCTTTGCAGATAAGATTGCCCACCCCTGGTCTAGAATGTTTTTGGAGGGACCCAACAAGCTGTGCTTAGTTAATCTAAAAGTTTGAGAAACTACTATCCATGTAAGTTGCTTTGGATACAATGATATTAAGTAATTTTCATCTACAAAATTCTGTGAGCCTTTAACTCCCAGTCCCCTCCCCCACCCCACTTCCCACACACTGCAGCTTAAGTCGATAAGGACACAGAGACGTGATCTGAGCCCTTTGAATTCAGATTTATTGTCACAACAATGCAACAACAAAATATTAACATCGTAACAACCATGACCACATGGTCAGCACAGTTTTATTTTTCTTGGTTTATGATTAACAGTATTGTTTCCCGACTTGAAACGATAAAACAAATAATGACACCATTAGAGGCTGATTTAAAGCGATGGTCAACATTTTGCACAATGGAGCTTCTTCACAGAGATGCATAAGACATGTCTCCAAATATGAAAGAAACAAACAAAAAAACAAAACATAAAACAATCCCCACGCTTTTACAGGCGGTTATTTGTCAAGCTAAGGAAGTGCAAAAGCCTTGTTTCAAAAACCTATGGAAACGATCGCGTGAACAGCATAGTGATGTGTTGCGGGTCCTAAACAATAGGTGGCACTATTTACCACGAAACACCAGGCTTATCTTGCTCTATGATCTTGCTCTAGCCGTGCCGCCCTTGTAAACACTGCTAATAGCTGACAAACGAAATATGACTTTTGTACATAGAGGGGCAAAGCGGACACATGCCCACCTAATAAAGGCTTCTCTCAAATCACACATCATTACTATCAGACGAAATTCGAAGTATGACTGGGAAAACATAAACCAAAATCGAGTGATATTACAATCGAAGTGGCACTAACCGGCGACACAGGAAGCAAGCTGGTTTTAAAATACACGGAGACCAGGTGGCGAAGTAGTTGAAAATGGGGGCTTATGACCCGCAGCTTGATGCTTTTAAACACACAGAACATTCGACCATGCACACCTTCGAAGTTCTGGTTGTAGGTAAATCTGCATGCATTGCGTCTTTCTAAATGATTTTTCATCTTAATTGAACAAATAACCCTAATTTTGGGGCTGAATATAACCACTCACGATTGCCAATGCTGGTTTTTAAATGGTTACAGTACCGCACACGTTTTTAAAATGGCATTTGAGTGACCATAGCTTACTTCCACTAGATGTCACTAGCGGTAACGCTAAAATATCATCCTTAAAGTGATAAAATTAAGGATGGTTTAACTTCTGTTAATCAAAAACATCCCTCGGGTAAATCCGTTTTAGACGCCGCTGATTGAAAATATTTTAACTATTGGCACTTAATGCAACTGTATGTTATATCTACAGTCTATCTCAAACACTTTAAAAATCATATTTAATTTAATTCCGAATTTATTAGCTTATTGAACTCAGTGATCATAGAACGGACAGCTATTACACGGCTCATGTTGCTTGGCAAACAATCACTGTTTTGCAATAACTTCGACTTTGCAAGTTTTTTAATAACTGTGATAAATATTGAGTTCGATAAGCCTACTATGGCTGTCCATACTATGCGGATTATAATACTGTTACAATCTGAAATAATGTTTTAATGCAGTCATCTGTTAAAGTTTCAATAATGTAGCCTTACAAAGTAAATACATATGCCTATTGGATTTTAATATATACCGCTGTTTAAAAAGGAAGATAAAACTATGTGGAGTGACACTGTGCAATTATGTCTCACTTCATCGTACCGCACTAACATTTTCAACAGTATGAACCCCCGCCACCGCAGATGCAGGAAAAAGCAACTCTCACGCATACATTAACGCAAATGGGCCACTTTGGGGTATTGCAATTAAAATGCAGCACAGTATTAGGATAGAGTAGGCACCCGGAAATGTGAAGGTGGAAGCTAAGCTGACTCTAATTATACGTTTCTGTCACTCTGTTACTATACGCTGTGTTATCGGCCCTATTGCATACATGTCAAAATCCTGTCCAAATATGACTGCTCATAGGAAAACGTCCACATTTAAATGAAAACGCTATAGACGTCAAAGACCTGGTAATTATAGGCACTCTCAACAGAGAATAATGCTGGCAGGGACGACACTCATGTCGTACATAAAGGTTCAGGCTAACACGTTTTATTTATGCTGTTTTGCTAATGAGGCCTGTAGATAAATACACGATGCACATGTACAATTACGAGCGGCCATGACAGACAGAAATCCAAGACATGGTAAGGTTTCAAGTTCATTTGGGTACAAATCCATCCGTACGTTCTTTTTATTACCAGTTATCAGACTTTATCTCCTTTTGGGCAAGAAGGTGGGATTGTGGTTAAGGGATCTGGGTCCAAAAGGCTGCAGGTTTACATCCCAAGAGCTCCAACTGGTGCTGTTATGACAGTGTTATGTAACTTGAGCTGTGTAGTTACATTGTGATGAAGAGATAAACTGTAAATTCAGCATGTGACATAGGAGAAAGAGCGCAATATATCTAATGAGGGAAATCTAGTGATCTGTACAAGTGACGACAGGCCTCAAAGCAAATGGGACGTGCACACTTCTGCTCTACCCTGAATCTTTATCGCTCACCTGGGCCAGAAACCCAAGTACTGATAAAACATGTTGGCCTGCAGCAGATGAGGACCTGAGCTGCAGCATCCTGCCAGGGGGAAATTAAGCCGTGATATGGGTGATTTACCACAGTAGACTCACATCAACAGCAGATGGAAGTTGAGGAGCATAGAAAACCCATTAAAACAGGTCATGGCTCATGTTTTCTGCCAATTTCCCCAAAATTACAAATATGTACAGGTCTTATAAACTGTGATGGCTTGTTCTTCGTGTGGAGCGGAACGTTTATGGATGACCCAACTGCAGAGACTGTCACAGTAAGGAAGGAGTGCACCCAGCGAGTGAAGGGGGGGGGGGTAAAACAGCCCCGCTTGTTAAGAAGCGCTCAAGGCAATTGGGCGGTGGGATAGTGCTTAAGGTGATATGGGTGATGTGATGGTAATAATGTCAAAATCACATAGACACAGGTCAGGCTCCAGTACTGAGCTCTCTGGGAAGCCCAAGGAGTGTCTCTAAGCACTGGTGTATTATTTGGAAAAGGCATCAAAAGATATAATATCTATGACCCTAGAATCATCCTACAAGAGTGTAATTCTGACATCTCAATCCTTTAATAGTGTTTTTCGACCGTGCTGTTGAAAACGAAAGCTGGGATGACATTTCTATCCTCTGTGTGTCACTAGTCTAGCTAGATCTGTACACTTAAATATTATCCCCATGTAAATTGTGAGGCGGAACATTCTGATGATAGACTTCAATTCCCATGATGCTCTTTTAGTGTCGCTAAAAGTGTATCATTTTTTCATGATAAGGCCCCTCTATATGAATTATGGCTGCTGTAGTGTAGTGTAGTGTTGTTGTGGGGTTTCCATCCCATCCTGGGTTATTCCCTGCTTTGTGCTTATAGGCTCTGGACCCCCATGACACTGAATAGAACAATTGGTTACAGAAGATGGGTGGATCATCATCATCAGTGAGAGACTCAAGGTTCTTTGACATTCACTCTTAGGTATTTGGAAATGTATTAGTTATATATGAGATACATATCAAGCTCTGATTATGTTAAAGGCTGAATCAACCACAGTATAATCCTGTATCCCACCCAAAAACTGCTAAAAACCACTCTAACGTTCTGAAGCCGATTCTTCGGGGTAAATTTCCCCCCGTTCAGCTTATCGCTCCATTGCTTTTTCATCAGTATTTAGGAAAAACAAATTAGAAAATTAGGCTCCACCTGTGCCTTTGAGATTAATTCTTCAGTCGGATTTCTGGTGTGACAAATGGTGTTAGAATTGAACAGTATTTGCACGAGTATGAGCAACTTAACAAAGATAACGATTACAGAAGGACAACAAACAAAAGCACATGACCTGAGCTCCCACCCCGTCGTGACTCTCTCTATCTCCATGGAAACGGCTGCTTAACCGTCATCTATGCTCCATTCCTCAGGGACGGGCCTTAACTCTCATAATGCACCCATAATGCAATGGGTGTAATGGCCCCTGGATCCCAGTGCCCATTATTAGCAAACAGCATTACAAATAATTATATAAATAATTTAGCAAATAAAATAGGAAAGAGTCTCTCTCAATGCATGTGTGCCAATGTCCCACTCACGCCCAGGCCACTCCCCTTTTTAAAAGTGGGCGGGCTTACTTAGCTCATGTTTGGGAGTCAGTATGAAAAGGAGAAAAATATATGGCACCTCCCACTGCTGCCCTGCCCTACCCCACCCTAGAACACACAATAAAAAAAGGAAAGAAAAAAAAAAGGAGCGTGGTAGAAAAAATAGTGTGTCCACTAGGGGGAGCAATCTGGAGCCGTGGCTCATGCTGGGGATCTAGTCTTGGAAAATAAACTGAGGTGGCGGATTATTTAAACTGGGCGAGCTGCAGAGGCTAAAGCTGCCAGCGTAGCAGGGTGGCAGCGCTGGGTAGACTTCATCTCCTCCTCAGGACCTGCGGGGAAGAAATATGGCACCTTTAGCACCCGGGTGATCCAGGAGGGCCGCTTTGGATGTCTGTGTGGAGCAGTGTGTGTCTGTGTCTATGTGTGTGCAGGTGCATTTTTGTAATTATTACATTGTGGGCACCAGATTCCCCTGTAACTTTTCACCTTCCGGGGACATTTTTCAGGTCCCCACAACATAAAGATCAATTTTATAAAAATCTGTGAATGCAGTCAAATGATTTAAAATGCCGAAAGTCTTGTATTTTTGGCTACTTATGGCGCAGGTGCGGGCAGGGTAGGTGTTACGGTTGTCATAGTTAAGATTAGACAAAGATATGAATACTATGCGTGGACTGTACGTCTATGTTTGTGTGTGTGCGTGTCTGTTTGTGTGTTTTGTAATCCACTGATACAATAACCCTAAGTATCCCTCGTTTTCAAACAATTTCATGTTTCACTGCACTATTGCACAAATGTCTATATTATTTATCACTATTGTTTTAATAAAACTAAAGTCTTGGATTTTATGCATTTTAAATGGTAATTAAATACACTAAAACTTTTTGCTTGCAATCATTTTCCTCGTGTATGCAGGTTCTGTCGTGCTGAGTTTGAAAAAAAAATCATTAATTTAATTAACTTCAGAATCAATAGGATGCGTGTGGACAAAAGACAAAGCAAAATGTGTATTGGATAAAAAGTTAATTATTCAAAAGGATTTAAATATGTAAAAAGGCTAAATCTAATTATTTAGCCCAAGGGAATACGGAATGTGGGGCGCAGGTTTAATTAAAAGCACTGTTACTAGAAGCATGTGCTTCACTGAAAATGTAAAACATCCAGGTTTCAAGCTAAAATGTAAGTACATTTAACTACATCCTGTTATCTACCTCAGCTTCATTTTAGCTGCTTAAACTATACAACATCACACTGCATCCATGTATATAGCATACTACTTTCCCTGATAAAAATACATTTCCCAGGGGTCCTGAGGAACTACCCGAGGAAATATCCTTTTTAGCTGTCTACGAAGATTACCGTTCAGTTGATACAACACACACACCTCATGGTTTGAACTTTCAGCTAAACATACTGAATGTTGTATTGTGAGATAGTACTACTTCAAAGAAACTAATGTCTCCAGTAAATGGATTGTCGCAAGGTCCAGGGTGTCGGGAAAATACTGGTTGTAGAGGAAGGATTCAGTGCAGCTGAAAGATAAAGTAATAATACAATAATACTGTATGGCTTTAGCAATACTGGATCCTCATGCGACAAACATATCTTTCTGTTTTTATTTCCTTCTGTTAGATGCACTTTTGTGAGCTTGGATCAATTGTCTGGTCCTGTCCCAGTTTGTCTGGCTGTGGTGGATGGAGGTGGTGCAGTTCTGGGAACAGAAACATAGATTACCACTTGGGCTCTTTTTCTCGTCACTTTCGGGCAAGTCGCTCCCTCTGGGCGCTTCTCCTGTGACGTGAATTAAACGAAAGCGGAGAAAGACCAGGTCAGGGCCCTCTTGCAGGCCGGAACCGAACCAAACAAACAGGGAGATGAACAAAACGAAACAAAACACCATCACACAAAGCACCATGCTGATGGACGGCCGGTTTAGGTGACGGGAAAAATCGCCTGCAGAGAACGAGCCAGACGAGGATCTGGAGTGTCGGGTGGAAAGGTGCCATGAGTGTGTCTGCAGTTCACCATAACACCATTGTGCTCTGTCGCAGTGTTTAACAGCCCCATCGTGAAAACTGAGTCCAACCAAAGACCTCAGGCCCTGAACTCACAAATAGAGAACTGGGGTCGTATGTTTTAAATCGAGGAACTCAAAAAGAAAAATCCACATTCTACTTAGGAATCCTAAAGGGAAATTAAAAAGTAACTGATGGCCCGATTTCACATTCAAAGCTGCATGGTGTAAGAAGATTATTCCGGAATGATAACATAGTACAGCCATTAGTGCCTTTTCAATGCATTGTTGCCTTAAGACCATTTTCATAAAATGTGCAATTTTGCTGTGCACCATTTACATCTTTAGATATAAAAAGTACTTAAGTACTTTAACTTGGTTAATTGTTTAATCCTTTTAAGTGTTCTGTTCGGTCCAGGGTCAGTGAATTGAAAGTAGAATGGTACTCAGACCCGAATGTGACGGGGGTGATGTCATTGAGGAAACGTTATTCCCTGGGGTTGTTTCTCTAACCGTCGTACAAACTAGCCAGCAGGGGGCAACAGACCAACACCACCAGGAAAAGGGGCGTAAAACAGATCAGAAGCAAAGCTATGCTTTGAGAAGCAGGCTGAACAAGCATATTAACAAATTAGCAAGTAATAACATGTGGGAGTTCAGATAAAAGGTATATTTCCCTGCAGTCCTCAGGATGGGGGGGGGTCATGTAGTTTTACTTTATACTTGTATATTATAATCACTTAAAATATTTGTGCAGCATTGTCAGTCTTCCATTTCCTTCCCATGTCCCTCTAACCAGACACCAATGGGCCTCATTGTGTCGTCGCCTTGCTTTGTCCTTTTTGTTGCACTGTTGTATATGTGTTATACTGTTAGATGTGTCTCCTGCTTTATATACTGTTATACACTGTGTGTGTCACACATGCACCATTTTGCACATCACCTATAATCTGGATGTTTTCCAATGATGTAGCTTGATGCCCGTGAAAGCTAAAGACTTTATCAATGAAAATGAAAATATTTGAGTCAACTTATGTAACTGGGTATTGTTTTCTACAAATTTCTACATATCTAGCATTTCCTCCTCCATCTTGACAAAAAATTCTGAGCGAGGGACATTCTTTGTCTCTGCCTGCAGCTCCTGTGGCCTTGTGGGACAGTGTAGTACCCATCGTTCGCACATTTCTGAGTGTCGCAGAATGTAGTATGACATCCAGGTACCATTCACCTACTGTCTCATCCATACTGAGGATTATGGTGTACTGCTCATTTTGCATACTATACTGTATTTCACCTACTACATAGCAAACAAGTATGCAGTTTCCTAGTTCTCTGGTTCTTTCGCATTTGGCTATTTGCCCTGTATTTCCTGTATTGACTTTGCCTGTCTTTGGCTTCCGCACCTGTATCCCCGTCATTGCTGGTTGTTTGGTGTGAAATGCAGCTCTGTGACGCCACTCAGAAGCTTTTCATCACACCGTACTCCTTGTGTGAGGTGAAGCGCCAATACCAGAGACCGAATATGAACAGTCACTTTTGGAGCAGATTGCTGTATCCAAAGCAGCTCATGTACTGTCTAGTTTTACATATACGATACAGATTTTACTTCCTGATCAAGGAAACACAGGGAACAAGGCATTTTGCTTGTAGCTTTCAGTATGGTATAAAGAAATTATATTTATTCAGCTAATTAGCTATAAATGACAGCTAAAACATGTCACACATTGACCCACCTGCGGATACGATTTCTGACACTCAATGTGCGACAGCTGGGGCCCTCCTGAGACTGACAGCCTCTTATGCCTCTTTTTTTAACCACTCTGCCACCTGCAAAGTATGGACGCTTTGGCGGACGGCATGTGAGGAGTAACAGAAGACCTACCATTTTGGACTGGCTGTTTCTTCTCGGGGTCGTTGGCGCTGCCAGACTGGTCTGGATCCGATTTTAAGGGGGGGTCCTTCCCCCCTTCTGGGTCCTGATCACCTGCAGGCTTTTTCTCCGCTCCCTCCTCCTGTGGCTGCTGTTCTTCTGATCTGGTCTGGCCTGGTTCAGCCTCTGCTGCTTCCGATGCCCCATTGCCACTTCCCTCCTTGGCCTCCTGTGCTGCTTTCTCCTCCAGGTCTGTGGGGACAGATCTGATTCAGACAGGGCCAATTCTAGGATTTTTTAAGGTGTTTTGGATCGATAAGTGACAGGGGAGGGGGCCAATCAGCTTTCACCTGGGGCAAGAACCCCTGTGACCCCGCCCCTATATGTATATGCCCCAGGATTCAGATCCTGTCACTTGGACAGAGAAATTTCAATTTCCAGTGCTTCAGTCAGCCAGGGGGGAGAATCAGGTCACAGAGGGCAGACAATCAGTCGATGGTAAGTTGTTCTCAAGCAATAAGATAAAATGGGTGTGCCATTCCAGGCCACGCCCACAAAGGCTGGCATGCCCCGCCCACGTGCCATACCCTTGGCTGCCTGTGCCTTCCACTTCTCCCGGTTCTGCTGGACCTCCTCGTTCCAGGTGGCTTTGAAGTTCTTGAAGTCGACGCTGAGCAGGGAGCAGCTGAGTGCGGAGTTGCCCTCTGAGCTCTTAACTGTCTGTGTGATGTTGTTCAGACTAGGGGGGGAGCATGATTACAAGGGTGAGGACAGGGAGAGGCTCATTCAGGATGGGGGGGGGAGCAGCTGGAACAAACTGACTCATTACTGATTTCTGCCAAAGAAGAGCTAAATGCACTGCATTTAAATGGGTGTATTTCCCAGCTACACTAGACAGGAATGCAGAAGGATCTAGGATGGAGATGGAATTGGACCCAAAACACCTTCAGAAACACTGCGGGATAAGAACCTATAAAAACAATAAATAAATAAAGGAGATTTGGACCGTTTCAATCGAGAAAAACATGGGAGGAACTGAAACCCATAACTATAAAACACAAGTGGGATTGGAACCCACAGCACAGAGGGAATTGGAGCCACAGTGGAATGGGACCCACTGTAAGTTTTGTTGGCTTTAGGACTCACAAGCAATCAAAACTGTGGGAGGCACCAGCAGAAATGATGTATTTATCTGTGAGTCCACAGAGAACATGTGTCGAGCGGGACGTGAACCAACAAACCCTAAAATAAACCGTGTTTACAGAAAGAAGCCGTCTGCTGGGAAAAATGCACGCTCTGCACATCTGGCAAGAGAGAAGCAAACACACACTTGGACAATATAAACATCTGAGCAGAACTGAGGGAGAGCATGACAGCCAGTGTGTTTGCGATGCTCTTCTCATGCTCTGCTCGACTGCGCCATCCCACATCTCCGTTCCACTAGGGAGAAAGACATTGAAAGAGAAAGGGGTGGATCTGTGTGGGCTTGAGGGTGACGGTTTAGTCCACGTAATCTCCATCTGGAGTGTAGTGTGTGTATCAGCAGTGTTTTCATTCAGAATAACAGGATAGAGTCTCTGCATGTGTGTGCATGTTTGTTTACATATTAAAGGTATCCATTTTGCTGACCCAGGGGCCTACATGTGTGTCGAAGGTCCGAGACAGCAGAGTGTTGGTGGTTTGAGTTTCTGTGCGTATGAGAAGCTGCAGCCCTTGTCAGGCGGAACGGGGGTGAAGACCTTGTGCTGTTTACATTTATGTTACTAACAGCCTCTGATCAGCCATAATTTTTAATTCAAAATTAAAAATGTCCCATTGTTCGGTTCAAAGCTATAGCCTTTTGGGCTGCGACCTCAATAACTTGCCCCCTTCAGGCCCACAGCTGCCATGACAACAGATTCTAGAAACCTCCTTATCTCTGCAGAACGACACAATGGATTTGCATGTGTGTCACGTTGCCGGGAACATTCCCGGAAACATTCTGTGGGGGGAATTTTATCACTTCGTTTAGCTTGATTCCATGCTTATGCAGCGGCGAGATGAAAAAAGGGACGAAAAAAACGATAGAATCAGGCGTAGATGACAATGACATGACTGGCTAATGTGACCCAGCAACGTGAGCTTCTGTGGCTGCTTAGGAAACTGAGAGGTTCAAATCAAATGAAGGAAGGAGAACGCTATCATTTGTGTCTCCATTACTTTACATTAGGTGTGAGTAGCGACACTTTGTGACAGGAAGTGGGACAGGAAGTAGGAAGTCACATGATAGGAAGTCCTCACCTAGAGCGCCGGAAGCCCGTGAGGCCGGAGCGGGAGGCGTCATCGATGAGTGGCGTCATGATCTTCTCCGTCATGTCAGTCAGCACAGTGAATGTGGGCTCCACAATGAAGTCAATGAACCCTGGAGCCAACAGATGACCCAGGAGGCTCAGAATCCTTTCCCTCTGCCTCGCCAGAGCTCTGGAGCCGTAGTTTGTATTCCGGCGGGAGTGTGCGGCTGTCATTTTAACCTTTTTAGATGCAACGTGCAAATGAGCTAATCAACAGCTCAGTGATTACCCTTCTTAAAGGGCAAACCGTTTAAAAACAAGGCGAGACGGACGCAAAGTTATAGGGTGTTTCTTAATACCAATAACGCAATAATCATACTTGCTAACTTGCCTCTCAAGAATGAACTTGGGGTGCAAAGAATCATGGGATTGATCTTGTTTGGTGAGGATGCAGCTGATGTATCCTTGATATTTGGGAATGGGGCAAGAACGATATCCAGGGATTTTTAACCATCCTCTGTACTTCTCTTTTTGCGTATCGGAAATGGTCTTCAGCAATGGAAGACAATGTAAAGTGGATACACAAGAACACAAGTACGCATATTGATAAACACCCATAGTCTCATCATCGTTTATCAGGCATCTCTTTGAGATTGGCAAAAAAACACATTAAACCATTAACCCCATTTAAAGGGTCTACCTGCACTGTCATGTGATAGATAGTTACCCCATAATTGAAGTGCAAGTGCAGTAATGTATTTGCCAAAAGTACTGGATTCATTAGTAATTGAGAGCTTGGCTGGTTTGAAAGTACAAACTTTGAGCCCTTGGGATCAACAAAAAAGAAAATGCACCTCATTGTGAAGGCAGGCGGTCTGGGTGAATGTTAGACCCGAGGGCTAAAGATGTTTCTTATAGGTTGGGCTCACAAATCTGGTCATCTAGTGGTTGTACAGCAGAAACAAGGAATGTGAAATCATTAACCCAGTTAAAGCTTAAAGTTGATGGCTGAGGTTGGATCTCTCCTATGTGGTTGTGGACATACAGCGGAAAAGTAAAAAACCCATGTATTGGTCGACTTGTGGTCATACAGTACAAACACAACCAAAGAACTGACCGATCTGAGACTGGGCCACCATGGTCGATTTGCGGTCGCACAGCGGAGAGAACGGTAGCCCCAGTTCGGCTTCTTTGTCTCCCTGATGAAAGAGAGAGAGACCCTAGCATTATTCACGAACTGGACGCAATGTGGAGTCCTGAGGTACCATACTATATAGCAAATACAATGGATAAATAAAGTAAATGACATACAGGGAACCCAGAAAATACACGGAGATGAACATTAATAATTATGCCGCAGAAGAAAGAAATACAAGCAAGTATGAGTATGAGTGTGGAGTATTGTGTGTTGTGGCGTCTGTCAGTACAGGTATAACAGTACGCTGTTAGATAGCATGATGTTTCTGTTTTCATGCTCTTCTTTCTCTCTCGCACTCACTCTCTCACACCTTCCCTCGTGACAGCGGCGTGAGGCCCACGTGTGTGAGAATGAGCGTGAGCGCCCCCCGGAGGCTGAGGCCTGCGGCCGTGGCTCCTGCCTCATTTGAATTTATGAATCACTCTGTTTGTCGGCGTGACAACTGGCAGCCACGACTCACACCATTATCGGCTGCCCACGGTGAGGGGGGGGCATCCCGCCTGTGATGGAGAAAGCGAGGGCTGCACCAGGATACACATTTACGATCACCCCCACCCCCCGGGAAAGCTTGCACATGGAATGGACCTAATTGGTGGAAATCTACACATTATTTAAAAAACAAAAGACATAAAAACATCAGCAGTCGAATGATGTATTGATCCCTCGTGGGACCTCTTGCAGCCATTTAGTGCAGATTACACAAAGCCGACTGGGTGGGAGAGGGACAGCGGAGAGTGGTGTGTGGGGGAGGGGGTGCAGAACTGAACACCGTGGAGATGAATTGTGGCGTTTAGTTGGAATGGGATTAGACTTTCAGGGAAAATGGAGAATGTGCCTTGGCATATATTACAAATGGCATCCCAGCCTGTCTTTGGGGGATGACTTTGCAGAAATGCATGAGTGATGACCCACAGCAACCGTCAGTCACTTGATATTAAGTCACGGTCACGATCCCATATT
Organism: Paramormyrops kingsleyae; assembly: GCF_048594095.1. Classification (NCBI taxonomy): domain Eukaryota; kingdom Metazoa; phylum Chordata; class Actinopteri; order Osteoglossiformes; family Mormyridae; genus Paramormyrops; species Paramormyrops kingsleyae. The sequence goes on from NC_132800.1 coordinate 10,242,596, forward strand.
CCACCAATGAGGAGGTTTTGAATAAGTGAGTGACAGGGAAGGAGGCCAATCAGCTTTCAGTCGGAGCCAGTGGATTATTTTACTTGGTGCAATGAGTGAGCGATTAACATGGTGTTTACAGTATATCATTGTGAAGGGGTTGGGGGGGGGCAGGCCTCACCTGCCTGAAGAACTCCTCCAGAAGGGAGGTGGTCCAGCGGTGGTGCAGCTCCCACTTCTTGGCAGGATGGCTGATGTCTGCTGTATGCAGCAGGAGGGATAAGGCTTTGGGCTTGTCGATCCTGCAGACGCACGTCATGTTTCTTGAGACAGACACGCTGATGCCCCCCTCATTTTGGTGTATCGGTCTGGTTTCTTGCCCACCAATGGGAGTCAGTCTCCTCCCCTTACTGTCTCCTCACCTCCCTCCCTTCTAGCCATTCATTCACATGTGTCAAACAGATGCTTTGGGCAGTTAAGTCAAGCAGTTCTGTCCCATACTGAGGTAACGAGGCCATTCATGGTAAAATCTTAATCAAACTTTCACAGTGAACACATCATATTTAAAAAGTGCAGGAAAAGCGCTAGTAAATTCCAGGCATGTAAATTTACAGACAGTAACGCAGTATTAAGCAGCCTCAACTGCAAAATAAATCTATATTCTCACTAGGTTGCACCAGAAGCCACCGAATAAATCTCAATGTAGGCCAATGTGTGGCTCACCCTTCCGGCTGCTGTAGGAAGTTTTTCATGGCTTTAATCTGTTGGAAGTGACAAGACATGTCTGTGGCCAATACCATCTCCACCACTAGGGCTCTCAGCTCCCTGTGGACGCAGTGCAGAAAGAGGTCAAGTCCATTTCTGCTTCAAGAGGCCAGTCCACCAGCAGAATCACCGTCTATCAATAAACTGCTGTGTGTTCTGGACTTGGATTCATAAGGAGGTCTAGACCTGCTGTATGTTCTGGGCTTGGTTCTGTAAGGAGGTCTGGACCTGCTGTATATTGTGGACTTGGTTCTGTAAGGAGGTCTGGACCTGCTGTATATTCTGGACTTGGTTCTATAAGGAGGTCCAGACCTGCTGTATGCTCTGGACTTGGTTCTCTAAGGAGGTCTAGACCTACTGTATATTCTGGACTTGGCTCAGTTAGGAGTTCTAGACAAACAGGTCCACCATACACCTCAGTTTCTCACCTCCAATCGTCTTTCGACAAGTTGTACAAGATGTTCATCTCATCATCGTCCTGTAGAAGGCGGTAGGCAGCACTGACGTGGTGGTTCTCTAGTACGGCCCTGTCGTTGTACAAGATGGCTGTGTCTGACCTGAGCGGGGAGAGAGCGGTGTTTTTTTGGTGAGGATGTTTGTGAATCAAGTAGGAGAACATGTCCCTAATGTTAACCACACTTTGACTTTGTACTGGATATGGAGTGAAGACGTGTCTAAACGGGCAGGCAGACTGTCACCTGGTCTGTATGTGGAAGTTATTGGTGGTGCCTGTGTGCTCGTAGTCATGAACAGCGGCCGCAAAGATCATGGCAAAGATCTCCAACTCGGTCAACCAGTGCTGAATGGATGGGGAGCAGGAGAAGATTGGAAAAAATGCAGAAAACAGGGTTAAAGAAAGAGTCTGCCAATTTCTCCTTTTAAATTCTGTTATAGATACTGCACAGAAGATATACTGTGCATCAACTCTAGCTTCCTGTTATATAATTTAGAGAGCTTTTAAAGAACTGGCACTTTGACACTTTTTTATAAAGAAGTGCCACTTTGTATCAGCGTGGTGATCCTTGTTATCCCCACCCTTAAAGGCTGACAGTCACTCTAAGCGGATGAATTGGCTGGTCTGAGGTTCTTTGATCTGCTGATTGGCTGTTTCCATATCTGTGAGCTTCTGTGAGCTTTTTTCTCTCTTTCTTTCTCATCCTCCTTTTTCACTTCCTCTAAGTCAGCCTGCTTGTTTGTTATCCAGCCTCTTCTGACGTGATTCACAGCAAGTGCCGCATGTGGTAGAGATGTGCGGGCATGCACGCCTTCACTAGAGTGCCACTGCCACTGATCTTTATTTCCCAGAAATCTCCAGAAATTCCAGTGTCTGGGATTGTATCCGACGTGAGTGAATGGCCGGTTTGGTCGACTGTAGATGCCCTGGGTTCTGAGTGTCAGCAGACCAGCCAGGATGACTGTGTTTTCGATAAGATACGTAAGTATTGTTGGAACACCTAGCTTCAGCTTTAAAGCTTGAACAGGAACCTGGTTTCTTTGTCCTTCCCGTCTGGTTCATATCAGCTGAAGCTGAAGCTGGCACCTACAGAGCACTGTGGCTCCCTACTCTCCCTCAAACCCATTTTCACCTCAAACGCACCGGATTACCACTCTGATCTTCTCATCCCTTCATTCTCCTCATCCTTCCAGAACAGGTATTCATTAAAATCCACTCATCTTCTGAATCCTATTTCTGCAATGCTATTTGTCACTTTTAATTACTGTGGTGTTTGCTGTAATTAAGGTACGTATTTGTACCTTAATTGTAATTAAGGTATTGGTCATGCTGTTATTCAGGAAAACTAATTCCAGCTTTGTGAGTCAGGCAGTCAACATATTTTAATACTGTAATTTAGGCTGGTAATATTATAATTCTAACATTGTAATTCAGGTAGGGAGCTTTGTAATTCTGACCTGTATTTCATTGTACCACCACGGGCAGTATCTCCAGGGTATTTTGCTGGTGTTTTTCTGCATGTGAGGGGAATGAGACAGACCTACCAGTGGGAGATTACTTGACTCTGTCAAACGTGACACTTTTGACGGTTTAATTAACAGAAAGCATTCCCCTTCCCCCCTGAATCCGCTGCAAAGCACTGATTAAGAATCCTGAGTTGACTCATCATTGCTTTCCCATCATCTGGGATGAGTTATTTACACGCTGCGTGAATAGGCAAGTCTCTGAGCCTGAATGTGGAGGAATTTAATGAGTGCTAAACTAATAGGTTTTGTTTTAATAGGCCTGTCTGTTTTTTTTTTCCCAATATGTTTGATGGTGACGTGCATTAAATAAATGCCGATCAGAAATCCATCAAGGCCATTTATATTTAATTTAACCACAGGTCATTTCTCTATAAATGAGGTTGATTTATGGCAGTGGGATGAGGTCCTTTGAAGAGACACGATGTTGCGTGTCCTTCTAAGTTACATCGCTCATATTAATGTTTACAATTTTTACAATAACGTTAAATTGTTCGTTTAAAGCTTTTCAGAACTCAGTTTCCGACGGTCGAGAACAAAAATGTGGTGACTGGAAGTGAGTCTCACCTGATTAATGAGACAATAATGAACGTCCAGCAACCATTACAGAATGGAGAGGAAGAGAAATAGGAGAGGTGTCTTCGAGGACGAGAGGTTGACGCCCATTGGTGTCCCTGTGAGATTGTCTTTATCGTCACCAAGAGAGGTAATCGATAAGGCTACACGCAAAATAAATATCTGCCATGACAAATCTATATATATCTTCACATGCTTAGAAATTGATATAATTTGATGGATGAGTGGCTGGGCAACAGTCAAGGTCATAAAAGTACTGGGAACTAGGTGAAAATTAGAGAAAGGCATTGGCAAGATTACCACTAACAAGTCTGTTATGGGACATTATTTTACCCCTGGGCTGCTGGGTAAGTTGTATAGACGGGCTGGTTAGTGTTTTTCCAAAAGGATCCCAAAAGTCCTGCTTCTGGATTGGGGTTTATCCACTGTGTCGACCCTTCGTCACATTTGTTACCTACTGAAACAGCCTTAAACTAAATGCTAACTTTATTATACATCAGGAAGTTCAAACTGTGGTGCATCTTCAGCAATTCTACAAATAGTCTAGGGTTTGGATTCTGCTCTTTCTGATTTGTCCACTTTTGAACAACATCTACCCCAGTTCAGCTCAGTGGTCCCCCTGAGGACAGTGCAAATACCCCACAAGGGGTCACAGTACTGACAGAGACCTTGGAGCCTCGGATTTGCTGCTTAGTGTCCCCAGTGTTTTGTCTTGGTCCTTCGTGTGCATGGGGTGCAAGATGAATGAGATGTTAGCGAAGTGATGGCATTAATGGAGGGATCCTGGGCTGACACATCCTCCTGGGGGGTGCGGTCAAACCCGAGCTGTTTATTAGCTTGTCCCTGGAGAACACTGAGACATGAAGGCGATATTTGGAGGCTCAGGATATGAGAGTTTCTCAGAGCTAGCAGGGTGTTAAACTCGAGTGAGGCTTAAGCTGATGGTATGTCGAGACCCAAGCCAGTCATTCCTACATGGCCCTCACCACCATCCCGGTCTTCAGGAGGAGGTAGTGGACCGTCTGTGTGACGTCCGCGGCGTGCATCAAGTTGTGGTAGGGGTTCTTGTGTTTGCTGTAGCCCACCTCTAGGGCTTCAACAAATGACACCAGTGCAGATATAGGGATCTGAAAAAGGACAAATAACAGGGAAAGAAGGGTTGAGCAGAACCAAGACACTAATCACTGCCTAGGCCTCTAGATGTTAGAACGTAAAGAGATAAAAAAAATGTGTTAAAAAAATTGACCCAAGGAAAGTTGATTTATGTACGTACTAATAAAGGGAGGAGGCTAGTGAAAGTAGCATGGTAATAAACATAGCATGCTAATGAATACTGCATACTAGTGCACACAGCATGCTAATAAATGTAGCATGCTTAAAAACACGTGTTGTCTAACAAATGAAGCATGCCAGTAAATGTAGCATGTAACATTTCACTGGATTTTGAGCTCCATACCTTGAAGCGGTTGATCAGGTCATATCTGGTGAGGAGCTCGTAGAATATAAATTTCAGGGCATGATCTGTGCTGGCTTCGTTTAGGACGAAGACGTCGAACGACCACAGGTCCACGTTCTGAAGGCAGGAGGGAAACATTTTTTAATAGATCTTCATTAGTGTAAAAACAACTCAAAACAAGAGTGAGACAGACAGAGTTGTGGAACCTGGCAACTAAAGCAGCGATAAAGCCCACTTTGTTCGAGCGAGATCTGGAGTCAGTAGCTAAATAAATCCTTCAATAATGTGGATTGGTAAAGGCCACGGCTCCGGCTGATTTACTGCACTGTTCCTTTCCATCCCTAAGGGCAAATCCGATATATATTTTCCTCTGATAACTTCACTTGGTGAGTATGAGCATATGATTAACGACATATTAATGATTTAAACTTTTCAATTGGATGCCAATACCTGCTGTCTGTTGCGGTCGTGCATGATGGCTGTCTTTCTGGGTGGGGGGGGCATAGAAGTCCACATCCCCATTAACTCCTATTAGCAGCATCTTGCTCAATGATGGGGAGGCGACCAGTGAGTAAATAGCAGCTCCTTTCAAGTGAATTGAAACCTCCCCCATTCTTGCATTAATCATTAAACCAAAAATAGTTCTTTTAAAGATACTTGAGCCATTTATTAGAGGAACAAGAGCAAGGCTGATTGAACCTTCCTCCGGATTTGATATTTAATTTAATAATTAATTCTTATTTCCTACTCATTTTGGGGCTAATACCCAATTTTCAAAAACGTGCGCATTGCCAGTTCTGTCAGATACATGCCTTTCAGCCACCCAGACTTGTCTCCAGCTTTTCAAAACCCTCCATAAATATTATTTATGTTCCGCACCGGTTATGCTCTGATTATATGAATATTCTGCGATTTTACTGATTCGTCGTTCTACGCGTTGATGTCAGAGCGGATAGCATGAGGAAGCCCTGCAGGACGCTTAGATGACAGCTGCTTGCATAGATTTATCCATGGTTCCTTTCTATCTGTCTCTGCTAATGTGAATGTGAAGTACGGTGTGAAATTATTATTTTTCACTCCAGATGCTGCAAAAAAGAAAAGGAAATCAAAAACAGAAAATAATAGCATAGTAGGTAGTTTATAAAATATCTATGTGTACCATTGATAAAAAATATGAAAGTGAAGAAGAATTATATATATGTGTGTTTGTATCTATATATATATATATATATATATATATATATATATATATATATAACATTAGAAACAACCAGTACTTTTAAGCAAAACATTCAGTTGAAATAGTAATACACTGAAACCCAAATAATATTTCTAAAAGGGCTGCTCTGAATTATAAAGTTCATTGAAAAGTGTTCTCATTGGGTGATTTTTAATTAGTAACACCAGGGCAATAAACTAAAACACCAAACATTTGTGTTTCGCCTTCCTCTGGGAGTCAATGCTTACAATTGCAATTAACAGCAAAATGGAAAGAACAGAACTGAATTAATCAGTCAAAAAATATATATGGCAGTAAAAACAGAATCTCTGTGCAGAAGATATGTGCAGATATGTTAAACACTGTCAATGGACTTTCGTTACAAAACAAATATGTTTGCAACATCTTCACAGAATTAAACAAGCACCCCAAGATCATAAATATCTCTAAAATATACATTTGTCTTTTCACCCAGTAACTCCGCCTCCTTGACCACCCACATTATAACCCCGTTCATCCCAAATGACAGTTGTCATGTGTCACTACCTTGAGAGCAGCGATCACGCTTGGTGGGTAGCTTAATCCAACCATGTTTGAGGTCCGGCGGTACATCCTGTTATTGGGAGATAACATACCACTGTTAGGAGTTCAATTTAAAATACGTCATTGGTTGCAGGGTTGGGAGCATTCCGGAATGCAGTCATCAATTCCAATCCAAATCAGGGAATGGAATTGGAGTTGGAATTTAAATCTCCCCGAAATGCAAATTGAATTCCAATTCTGATCCCTACAGTGTTTTTTTTTCCAATCAAAACTCCATTACCATTTCCTGATTTGGATTGGAATTGATGAATGCGTTCCGGAATGGCACCAACCCTGATTGGTTGGCTCCTTTGTGTGATTTATGTATGAGAACATTGTACATGTTAAAATGTGGATAATATCCTCATACCAACAAACAACTTCACACGAAAAGGAAACAGAGCAGAGCTGTAGCAAAAAGCAATAAACTCACACATTAGGTACTGTAGGCACACATAATAAGGGGTCTTAAAAAGACATCAATGAAAGACAGTGCTCTTATTAACCTGACATAATTTCTATCCTTAGTTCCCTTTGAGAAATCAAGAGACTTCATATGCAAATCATCCAAATTATGTACAAATCACGTGAAGGAGGGTTGGCTTCCATTGGCAGGAATAACAAATACACTGAAATTTGCCCGTTGCTATAACATCACTAAAAAAAAAAGGTATCAGTTGATAAATTACAAGGCCCACATGTTCAAATCCTGGTACAAGCATTAATTTAAAGGCCATCTGTCAATGAACACTTGTCCAGAAGTCACTGACCAAATAATAGGAATAAAATAAATGTCTTTCAGTTTCTATGGGTCCAGTATCTTGCACAGAGTCCGGCTACCAGCTGCCGTGGTTAACAATCAATACAGTTCTGTTTTCTGACACATAACTCAGTTTTCTAACCTGTAACCCTCTGATTTCAGACGTGACTTCCAGCACAGGTCTGTAATAAATGTGTTTCTGTCACTTTTCCAAGCCCCCCATCCCATTCCCCACTGACCGTCTCGATAGAGATCTCATTAGACAAGCAGGCTGGGTGCTGGGACATACTAGAAAAGAGACCCTTCTTAACCTTTATGCGTCACGCGCACCAGATGAAGTGACTGACTGCATTCATGTTCTTTACAGAATGCAGATTAAGTCCAGAGCCATTTAAGCCATATTGTCATATGAGAAGGAGCATTTGGTGGTGGTGGCATGGATTTTAACCAAGAGAAGCCACAGTCAAGAAGGAACAGGGGTGAAATTAGCCAAAGAAAGAAACACTAACAATTAGTAGTAGCTTATAGGCCGGACTTTATCCTCCAAAGAATGATGTTGGGTATGAGAACTCTTGGTGAGCAGCTACTGATCAGCTGGACTCTAACTTAGCATCTTTTTGCATCTCATATACTGACAACGCTCGTCTTTGGCATCTGCTCCAAACAGCTACCTCTCCACGAATATCCCAGCCTGCACGGCATGCACAATGCTGCGGAAACGGGGCTTCTCCTCCGTCCGCCGCAGCATCAGGCCCATCTGCCTTGTGAAGGTGGACGCCAGCCAGTCCCGCACCTCCGACGGCACTGAGTCTGACTGGATGTCGCTGAGCTCATCTTCCGTGTCCACCAACCGCCTGTAGGGGGCGACATAGAGAAGACATACAACCACTTAGGAAAATCTGCTGCTGACCAATCTAATAATATAATGATTACATATATGTTTTTAATTACTGTTCTTTTAATATTTTTGTTTCTTGTGGATAATAGGACTTTTAAAAATGAAAATGTTTTATTTGCCTTTTGCACAAGTACAGGCACATAGCAATTCTTTATGCATATTCCATCTTGATCTCCTTTGAGACTTGTACAAACATATGAACAGTCGAGAGTGGAGCTCGGAGTTTGAGCGCAGGGTCAGGCCATTTTTTCAGCGTCCCTGGAGCATTTCGGGGGGTTAAGAACCTTGCTCACGGGCCCAACAGACATGTGGTTTACCTCAGAGGTCCTTGACTCTGTCACACCTCCAGCCTCTGATGCGTTCATCTCCACTTTGACACGTCTGGCCCAGAGTCTAATAACACAGCTGGAATGGTGCCCTGCTAGGGAATACTAAACCTTCAATCACGCTGTACCGGACGCCACAGTGGCATTATGGGTAGCTACAGCCTTCCTGTTCCATATCCTCTCTCAGACCTACATGGGAAATATCAAAATGTCCTTTTTTTTAACGCTACCTAATCTTTTAGGCAATGGTCCATCCATGTTTTTACCCCGAATGGAAAATATGGTAGGGTTTCAATTGTCTCAAGTGTAAAACAAACGCTTTAGAAATAATGCACTCGCTTTCATTCTGACATTTATTCATCTTGATGTTCTATTGTGAAAAACAGATACGTCTAGTTTGCCGAAGAGCGGAAATGTGTCCTTGAATGCAAATGAGCTATTTTTTGTGTTGTTTTTAGGGACGGTTGGGCTGTAAAACCCATCCACATCCACGGCGCGAGCGCTAATTTCAGCAAGAACAAGTGGATGGGAGTTTTTTCTCATTGTGTGTCGTTACAAGCTCATTACACGCTGCAGTTGTAGCATTTTGAGCAGTCAAATTTAGCTTTTGGAGTAGGAAGGTTCCTTTTGGATGTGTACTCAGGTACTGAACTAGAAATGCTTCAGTACCATTAGAGAATTTTCTGTTTGATTTGCGAATTTAATTCTGGGAACAGTTTTGATTGGTAAAGTGGTCTTCCCATAATCTATTGATTTTAAATCCATTATTCAACATGTTTTTTTAACATTCAATATTTATTGTTGCATCCCTGTCAAGTGTTCCTCCCCTGGTCAGTATGGTGAGGAGATTTCAGTGGATTTCACTTCCTGATTTTCCAGTTAATGATGGACCAGGTTCTGAATCCTGGAAAATGGGCAGACGTAGAGAGCCACCCCCTGGATGTCACCAAAGGGCTCTGAAATCACCACTTCAAAGTGACATTGGTGTCACAGAACTATGACACCTCAGTTTGAGGGTTGCTGGCTCTCGTGCATCTGGCCTGACGCTCACACGCTCAGGCTCTCATTCTCAGGCAAGAAATATTACAGCAAATCGATATTATTACATTATAAATCTAAAATTTGCTACATCTAAAACATTGGGGTATTTTGCAAACCGTACAAACTATTTACAGAGTAATAAAACTGTTGCACACATGTAAATGTGTGTGCATGTGAATTAAAAATTAAAAATCTCACTCTAGCTAGCTGTCCAAAGTTGGCAACTCCGCAGTGTGTTAGCACTGTTAGTAGTTTACGCTATGTTATCTACTGTGTCTTTGTATTTCCTTTTCTCTGTCTATGCTAAAAACAGCCAGAACAACAGCGGAAGGGGGCACTGAGGAAATATCTCAGTCTTTCCCATTTTTAAATGTATTTGTTTGTGAAAATATGAGTCAGCTAACATTTGCCTTTCTGATCGGCACACTAACCACCTAGCGAGGATGTGAGCAGCTACTAAAATGGCACAGCACGCCCCAGCCTCTTCAGATAAAATGTTAACGACTTTACCTGCAAATGCTGGGCATTTAAAAAAAAAAGAACATCGCATGGGGTAGAACATGAGCAGATGCATGTTAATCTGAATTTAATGCTAAACACATGTGTTTCTAACGAAGTGGCTGTAGTGAAGGAAAAAAGGCCCAAATTCAGATTAGTAACTGGTAAGTAGTTAAACAGTTAAGCTGGAGTTGTTTGTGGTCAGTATGTTTCCAGTTAAACACTCTTCCCTATATCCCAGGGTATTCCCAGTTAAACCCTATATCCTAGGGAATTCCTAGATAAACCCTTTTCCACATCTCATTCTGACAGCCAACAGCATTTAATCGAATTTGTAAGGATTTAGTCCCATTTCTATACTGTAAGGCTTAAACACTGACACTGATCCTATTTGAAGGAGGGCCAAGATACATCTAGAGAATGTAAACTGCCTATTTTTTTTGGAGCGTGCAGGGAGGGGGGGGGGGTGGTTGGTGCTGTACCGTGTCTCCTCGATGTACACTGACTCCAGTACAGAGGCTGCATACTCCAGGTTCTTCTTCAGGTCCACCACGGAGGCCTCTCCTCGCTCCAGCTGCTTCACCAGGCATCGTAGCCTGCAGGAGGAGGGAAAAAATGGCAGAGAATGTCACCATTACATGGGAGAGACTGTCACCATTACATGGGAGAGACTGTCACCATTACACGGAGTCACTGTCACATGGAAGAGGCTGTAAATGTCACATGGGAGAGACTGTCACCGCCACAAAGGAGAGACTGTCACCATTACACAGAGTCACTGTCACACTGGAGAGACTGTAAATGTCACATGGGAGAGACTGTCACTGTCACACAGGAGAGAATGTCACTGTCACATGGGAGAGACTGTAAATGTCACATGGGAGAGGATGTCACTGGGGCCCAGTGCCCCTGTGGCCCCGCCTCTCTCTATATATATATATGCCCTTGAACCTGTGGAACACACAAGCTGCATACAGGAAGTACAAAGCTGGGTAGTGGATGTTAACCCCAGAGGTGTGAGACTACAGTGCCCCCCTACTGAGGCGCTGAATTAAAACAGACAGATGAAAATGAATAAATAAACGGCAGGGAACAGCATAGCCCCAGAGACGAACCCGTGGCGTGATCTGCTGGTGTTGTCACTTTGGATTGTGTTCCAGGCAAAACGACAAGCCATTGACACAGTTGTTTTATTTGGGGATTTGACGCGGTTCACTGCAGCTGTAATGAAATGTCACAAACAAATCCCTCCCCCCCAAACAGAGACACTGGGCCTTCTTTCCAGTTATTGGCATTTAGCATTGAGTAGTTTGCGGTGTGATTAGGAGGCAACGGGGAAGGGAAATCAAATAAAGAGCTTCTGGAACGATCCTATTGATTAGCAAGTGCTTCAATCTCTCACCCCTGACTGCTCACCTCAGAGAGGTGCATTGAGGTGCCTTTAAATTGAAAGGCGTTATTCACCTGAGGTAACTACTTTTGTTTCTGAGTAATTCTTTGTGCTTTTTTGGTTAAAAGAAAGTACATGAGCAGGCATATGTGAGCAGCTATACATGAATAGGTATACATCCATCCATTATTTCCCGCTTATCCGAGGTCGGGTCGCGGGGGCAGCAGTCTCAGCAGGGAAACCCAGACTTCCCTCTCCCCGGCCACTTCATCCAGCTCCTCTGGGGGAATCCCGAGGCGTTCCCAGGCCAGCCGAGAGACATAGTCCCTCCAGCGTGTCCTGGGTCTTCCCTGGGGCCTCCTCCCAGTGGGACATGCCCGGAACACCTCACCAGGGAGGCATCCAGGAGGCATCTTAAGCAGATGCCCGAGACACCTCATCTGGCTCCTCTCGATGCGGAGGAGCAGCGGCTCTACTCTGTCCCTCCCGAATCACCGAGCTCCTCACCCTATCTCTAAGGGAGAGCCCAGCCACCCTGCAGAGGAAACTCATTTCGGCCGCTCGTACTTGCGATCTCGTTCTTTCGGTCACTACCCACAGCTCGTGACCATAGGTGAGGGTAGGAACGTAGATCGACTGGTAAATCGAGAGCTTTGCCTTTTGGCTCAGCTCCTTCTGTACCATGACAGACCGATGTCTGACCGATTTTATCTGACCGATCCTCCTGTCGATCTCCCGTTCCATCGTCCCCCCACTCGTGAACAAGACCCCGAAGTACTTAAACTCCTCCACTTGGGGGAGGACCCCATCTCCGACCCGGAGAGAGCATTCTACCCTTTTCTGGCTGAGGACCATGGTCTCAGATTTGGAGGTGCTGATTCTCATCCCAGCCGCTTCACACTCAGCTGCGAACTGTCCCAGCGAGAGCTGAAGGTCAAGGTCCGATGAGGCCAACAGAACCACATCATCTGCAAAAAGCAGAGACCTAACCCTGAGGTCACCAAACTGGACACCTTCAACGCCCTGGCTGTGCCTAGAAATTCTGTCCATAAAAACTATGAAAAGAATCGGTGACAAAGGCCAGCCCTGACGGAGTCCAACCCTCACCGGAAACAAGTCCGACTTATTGACGCCCATGCGGACCAAGCTCTGGCACCGGTCATACAGGGACCGAACAACCCTTAAAAGGAAGCCCAGCACCCCATACTCCCGGAGCACCCCCCACAGGACTCCCCGAGGGACACGGTCGAACGCCTTCTCCAAGTCCACAAAACACATATAGACTGGTTGGGCAAACTCCCATGAACCCTCCAGAACCCTGTGGAGAGTATAGAGCTGGTCCACTGTTCCACAGCCAGGGCGAAAACCACACTGCTCCTCCTAAATCCGAGGTTTGACAATCCGGCAGACCCTCCTCTCCAGAACCCCCGAATAGACCTTACCAGGGAGGCTGAGGAGTGTGATCCCCCTATAGTTGGAGCACATCCTCTGGTCCCCCTTCTTAAAAAGGGGGACCACCACCCCGGTCTGCCAGTCCAGAGGCACTGCCCCCGATGTCCACACGATGCATCAGATGTGTGTCAACCAGGACAGCCCCACAGCATCCAGAGCCTTAAGAAACTCCGGGCGGATCTCATCCACCCCTGGGGCCCGGCCACTGAGGAGCTTTTTAACTACCTCAGTGACCTCTGCCCCAGAGATAGGGGAGTCCACACCCAAGTCCCCATACTCTGCTTCCACACTGGAAGGCGTGTCGGTGGGATTGAGGAGGTCTTCGAGGTACTCCTTTCACTGACCAAAAACGTCCCGAGTTGAGGTCAGCAGCACCCCACCCCCACTATAAACAGTTTTGATGTTGCACCGCTTTCCCGCCCGGAGCCGCCGGATGGTGGACCAGAATCGCCTCGAAGCCATCCGGAAGTCGTTTTCCATGGCCTCGCCAAACTCCTACCATACCCGAGTTTTTGCCACAGCGACCGCCGAAGCTGCATTCTGCTTGGCCTGCTGGTACCTGTCAGCTGCCTCTGGGATACGACTCCTTCTTCAGCTTGACGGCATCCCTCACCACTGGTGTCCACCAGCGGGTTCGCGGATTGCCGCTGCGACAGGCACTGACCACCTTACGGCCAGAGCTCCGGTCAGCCGCCTCCACAATGGAGGCGCGGAACATGGCCCATTCGGACTCAATGTCCCCCGCCTGCCCCAGGACATGGGAGAAGTTCTGCCGGAGGTAGGAGTTGAAACTCCTCCTGACAGGGGATTCCGCCAGATGTTCCCAGCAGACCCTCACTATACGCTTGGGCCTGCCAGGCCTGGCTGGCTTCCTCCCCCACCAGTGGAGCCAACCCACCACCAGGTAATGATCAGTTGACAGCCCCTCTCTTCACCCGAGTATCCAAGACATGCGGCCACAGTTCGATGACACGAATACAAAGTCGATCATTGAACTGCGGCCTAGGGTGTCCTGGTGCCAAGTACACATATGAACACCCTTATGCCTGAACATGGTGTTCATTATGGACAACCTGTGATGAGCACAGAAGTCCAACAACAAAACATCGCTCGGGTTCAGATCGGGGGGGGGGGCGTTCCTCCCAATCACGCCACTCCAGGTCTCTCTGTCATTGCCCACATGGGCATTAAAGTAGAACAAGAGAGTCCCCAGGAGGAGTGCTCTCCAACACCCCTTCCAGGGACTCTAAAATGGGTGGGTAATCTGGACTGCTGTTTGGTGCATAAGCGCAAACAACAGTCAGGACCCGTCCCCCCACCCAAAGGCGAAGGGAGGCTACCCTCTCGTCCACTGCGGTAAACCCCAATGTACAGGGGCCCAGCCAGGAAGCAATAAGTATGCCCACCCCTGCTCTGCGCCTCTCCCCGTGAGCAACTCCAGAGTGGAAGAGGGTCCAACCCCCTTCAAGGAGACTGGTTCCAGAGCCCAAGCCGTACGTCGAGGTGAACTTCACAACCTTGCACACCAGCTCAGGCTCCTTCCCCATCAGAGAGGTGACATTACATGTCCCAAGAGTAAGCTTCTGCAGCTGAGGATCGGACCACTAAGGTCCCCGCCTTCGGCTACTGCCCAGCTCACACTGCACCCGATCCCTATGGCCCCTCCTACAGGTGGTGAGCCCATTGGAGGGGGGACCCACGTGCCTTTTTCGGGCTGTGCCCGACCAGGCCCCATGGGTATAGGCCTGGCCATCAGGCACTCGTCATCGAGCCCCACCCCCAGGCCTGGCTCCGGGGGGGGGGGGGGGGGGGGGGGGGCGGTGACCCGCGTCTGGGCAAGGGAAACCATGATTCCATAATTTTGTGCATCATTAGGGGTCTTTTGAGCCGCACTTCGTCTGGTTCCTCACCCCGGACCTGTTTGCCTTGGGTGACCCTACTAGGGGAATAAAGCCCTGGGCAACTTAGCTCCTGGGATCACTGGAACACGCAAACCCCTCCACCACGATAAGGTGTCGGCTCCAGGTATACATGAACAGGTATTAGCAAGTATACAAGAACAGATATACATTAGCAGGTATACATAAGCAGGTATATGTGAGCAGGTATACGTTAGCGGAAACCACTGTTTCGGTTGATGAGGTTAATCAGTCTGCTTAGCAGGGGTAGGTCGGTGTATTTGGAATTTGAACTTGTTTCTGTGTTTTTTGCATTTATATGTTCACACATTTAACATTCCTTGAATGTTATTTCCACAACCTAAAACAAAATGTAGAGCCCTATATCTACATTTATGGTTTATAACCATTTTGTGCAAACATGCAGATA
Organism: Paramormyrops kingsleyae; assembly: GCF_048594095.1. Taxonomy (NCBI): domain Eukaryota; kingdom Metazoa; phylum Chordata; class Actinopteri; order Osteoglossiformes; family Mormyridae; genus Paramormyrops; species Paramormyrops kingsleyae. Next base: position 10,257,843 of record NC_132800.1, read on the forward strand.
AGAGGTGGTTGAAATCCAACGCATTTGTGTATCTTATGATTTGTATTTCCAGAGTTTTTCTGATGTGATTTCCTTCCTTCTTCAGCCGGTCATCTATCCCCCACTTCACCCTCTCCACGGTGCCTCTCCTCACCCCCCATTCACCCTTATCTCTGTTGACATAAATTGCCCAGCCAACAAACAGCAGATGTGAGATATCCCCAAATCTGCCCACAAGCGATAGTAGCAGCAGATTAACGCCAGCCACGGTGCCACTTTAGCCGTCCGCAAACGGCTTAATCCAGGTCACGTGAGTCAAGCCCTTCCTAAGGCACGTCGACTTGGGCCCACGTGAACTGCCAATGGGGAGTCCTGCCCGATCGCCATGGTGACAGGGCGCCATCACCCATGCCTGTGATGCAAGCATCCAGGCAGAAAAACATGACACATTCACACGGGAAGCGACTGTGACCAAAGATTTGAACAAGGAGCAGATCAAAGCAAAGTACTTCTGGCAGCATCCCAGTAGGGGTATGCATACCCCGGCAGATTCAGGGGGCTCTGCACTTTGCAGGGGGCAGGAAACTGTAAAATTAGGTGTAAAATTGGCTGAGGGGTCCAAGGTGACATTTCGTCACTGTTGGTCCATCTCCAGTGATAATGGCCAGGGGCGGATTAAGAGTATTAGGGGCCCCTGGGCAGCAGCACACATGACGTCACATCAGAAAGAAACAGAGCTGATTGGTGCTTCACGAAATTCAGGGATGCATCTAGCACAGGGAAATCGTTACATAGGCTTTTCAATGAGTGCCATATTAAAAGATCAATATCCAATCATATTAAATGTATTAGGCATTAAATCGCATTAACTTGTTAAAAAACATTTGAGGATGTGTCTGGGGAGTGGATATATGTGGAGATATTCTGTTCGGTGCCCAAATGCCCATATCTGGGCCAAATGATGGCATGTGACCGTCACTGGGAGACTGCAGGCCAAGATGGTAGACTGTAGTACGTTTTTTACGTTTCATTTATTTAGGAGATGTTTCTGTCCAAAGTGACCTACATTCTTTGAGTGAAAGCAGTCCCTGGACTAACTGGGGGTTAAAGGCCTTGCTCAAGGGCCAGTCACATTTCCGACCATGGGTTTTGAACTGACTTTCTGACCACCAAGCACAGTATCCTAACCTGCTAATCCACATACCAGCATGTGAAGGGGGCTTCTCAAGAACCTCATATGGTTCCACAAGACCATTCTCCATTGATCTAATTCTGCCTATGATACGCAAACCCACAGGAGCTGTGGAGTAATACATGGAAACGCCAGCACTGGCAATGTTCCAGTTCAATTTCGCCTGCCGGAGGCGATCCCACACAGTTATAGAGACAGCAAAGCAGCCAAAGCAGCACAATTTCCTCCCCTCTGTTTATCTATGCTGCTTGCTTTGTCTCCCAGATTAGAGATGGTGTCGGCGCTACAAACAACAACGTTAAGGGAGGATAAACGAAAAGAGGACACGGTGTCCCGCTATCGAAACATCAGACGAGGAGCCCCTTCGCGTCCCATCTCAGAGGCATGCCCCTTCTGTCAGACAAATACATAATCAATGGCAGAAGTCAATGCCGGGGCACTTAAGGGATTACGATATCCCAGAATTCACCTGGATCTCACACGATAAGAGTGGGAGGAAGGCAGAGGGAACGGACAGCCACGAGGTCTTTTATTTGGAAACCTTCCCAGAGGCATAAGACCGTCAGGCCCCCGGGGGATTTTAACAATAAGAAGGACCTTTGTGTCAACCCCCTGCCCTCCCTACATTTGAAATGGAATTAGTAAGAGGGCATCAGCTGTCAAGCCCAAATGCTGTAAAAACGCAAGTCCTTTATCAGCAAAAAATAAAAATAAAAAATGAAGTAAAGGAAATGGATTTCGCAAAAAGTCCCTGAGGAGGGGGGCAAAAACAGGAAACGACACTGACGGACTGCTCACCCCAGGTTCACGTCCTTGAAGAGAGATATTATTATGAAGGTGAACTTTCACACACTGTAATAAAAATAATTCCAAATGATAAAGCTGCTTAATTAAATAAATCGGATTCAGCCCTACCAGCAGGTGGTGCCATAGAGCAGCTGTGTTTTCTTGCATTACAACCTCAGTTCCCACTCTGGAAACTGCTGCCGAATGTTTCAATCTGCTTTCCAGCCATGCGGGGCTAATCTCTGCGTGCCAGCGAGAAGGAATCCCCCCCCCCCCCTCATGAATGAAAAAAGGTTAAGTGGAGGTTGCCGGTTATCCAGGCAAGGATCCATATATAGTTAGCAAACGGTGATGAAGACTCAGAGCACTGGGGGAGTGAAAAGTAATTAACATTTATTTACTGGCTAAATGGGTTTCTTCAGATAAAAGCATCACATAAGGAAATGGATGTGAGTGGCATTTCTGTGACTGTGTGTATGATCAGCTGATCACAAATGTCACTCACCCCTCCCCCGCTCCCTCGCCACGCGGTGACGTCACCCGTCAGCCTCACGCCGCTGCCTCATCCCTGTAATCCCCCTCACCCCTGTGATCTGCCTTCCAGCTGTTCGCCATACCGTCAGACAGATGGGCTTCGCTACCCCCCACCCCCCCCCATCCAAACGTGCCCAGAGTCAGATTTCCCGTGATTCACCCTGTCCAGCATCAATCTGGAGACGTCTGTGTCTCCCGCCACCCATCCCGCAGACATTCTGTGCCCGGCCATCCCAAAGCTACTTTTAATCTAACGGCCATAAATGAAAGAATCAGAATCAGAATTTTTATTATCATTGTACAAGTACAATGAAGTTAGGTGCAGTCCCTTTCAGTGCAGAATGATTGTAGAAGGCAAAATAAAAAAATTGAGAAATAACTGAACTGATTTCTAATACAATATAAATAAATAAATATACATATATATCTATCTACAGCACGGGTGTCAAACTCCAGTCCTGGGGGGCTGGAGCCCTGCACATTTTTGGGTTTCCCCTCATTTGACACACCTGATTCAACTCCTTGTGCCAATTACCACACAAGTCTTGAGCTGAATCTTTTGTGGTGGAACAGGGAAAAAACTAAGCTACACAGGGCTCCGGCCCCCCAGGACTGGAGTTCGACACCCCTGATCTACAGTGTATTATGCCACAACTCAGACATCTGCGAGAAGTTGCACTGTAGTATTGCATATGAAGATCAGATATTTTATATGTAAAGACAGATATATCGCGGGGGCTCAATATTGCACAGAGTAGCAGAGTTGCACTGGGAGAGATTGGATGATCATTCATTTCATTTTGCTGTTTATAACAGTGATGGCCCTGGGATATGTACTGTTTTTCAGTCTGTTTGTATGAGCTGATAATGCTCTTTACCGCCTGCCTATGGCAGCAGTTCAAAGAGGTGATGTGCTGCATGTGATGTGTCCTTCAGGATCCTGCTGGCTTTTCTGTAGCAGTGGGGCCTGTAGAGCTCCTCTAAGGACAGGAGAGAACAGCCGATGATCTTCTGGGCTGAGTGAACGATTCTCTGCAGCGCAGTTTTTCTCCTGCAGTGCAACTGGCAAACCACACGGTAATGCAGTAAGTCGATACACTTTCTATGGAGCACCTGTAGAAGGATACCACCAACATCTCGGCTAAGTTGTTCTTTTTGAGGATCCTCAGGATAGTGGAGTTGTTGCTGTGCTTTCTTTATCAGCACAGCGGTGTTGGTTATCCAGGTCAGATCCTCGTCCAGATGCAGGCCCAGGAACCTGAAGGCTGGGACCCACTGCACACTGTGTATGAGCTGAGGGACAGATCTGTCTCTCCTGAAGTTCACAATGATTTCTTTGGTTTTTGTGGTGTTGAGGATCAGGTTGTTCTTGCTGCACCATGTTGACAGTCTTGCCACTTCATCCCGATATGCGGTTTCATCTCCCCCCGAGATGAGCTCGACCACAGTCGTGTCATCTCCAAATTTAATGATGGCATTACTTGGGTGGCTGGAGATGCAGTCATGGGTATAAAGAGTGTACAGTAGGGGGCTCAGCACACATCCCTGTGGGGAGCCGGTGCTGAGGCTGAGTGCTGAGGAGAGGTGAGAGCCTACTTTGACTCTCTGTGAAGGCCTACTTTGACTCTCTGTGAAGGTCTACTTTGACTCTCTGTGAAGGCCTACTTTGACTCTCTGTCAACAGTCAGTTTGAAAGTTTTTAATCCAGAGGCAGGTGGAGTGTAGGAAACCAAGGTTGTATAATTTGGTTACCAGTCTGTTTGGGATGATTGTATTGAAGGTCGAGTTGCAGTCAATGAAGAGAAGTCTGGCATAGCTCCCCTTCTGCTCTAGATGGATCAGAGTTATATGGAGGACTGTGGCATTGGCGTCCTCTGTCGATCTGTTGTTCCTGTACGCAAACTGGTGCAGGTCGAACGTGAAAAGAGGACTTTTGATGATATGGCGTCTGACCAGTTTCTCAAAACACTTTGTAATGACTGGAGTAAGAGCCACTGGATGGAAGTCATTCAAGTTGCTGATAGGGGTCTTTTTCGGGACGGGGATGAGGGTTGAAGACTTTCAGATAGGGAAGGATAGTAGACTTCACTAAGGACAGGTTAAAGATCTTTGTGAAGACCCCTACCTGCTGGTCTGCACAGTCCTTCAGCACCCTCCCTGTGACACCATTGGGACTTGCTGCCTTTCTGGGGTTGACCACGCTGCTCCTCCACAGTCAGGACAAGGCTACTGTGCACTAGTGGATGTAATGCGGCCACCTCTGGTGACTCCAAGAAGCAGTTCAGCTCCTCCGCCAATGAAGTGTCCCCATCCACAGCTATGTCTCTGCCAAACCTGCCTTGTGTTAATACTGCAGAAGTGGTCCTCAATTTTCTTTTTATAGCCTCTTAGCCCGTCTGATGCCTCTTTTCAGGTTAGCCCTGGCCGCACTGTACAGTTCCACATCACCAGACCTGAAGGCCATGTCTCTGTCCTTCAACAGGGTTCTGACCTCTCTTGTCAATGGTGACGAAATCTGTGTAGTGCTTGATGTAGGACAGTACAGCACCCATGTTCACCTCCAGGTCCTGTGTTTCAAAAATGACTGAGTGGTGGGCATTTGGCAATTCATTTTCTAGAATGTTCTTTTCCTCACTGGAAATGGGGAAGTAGAGAAAGAAAGTGTTCCTGGCAACAGCATTGTCCCGGTGCTGATGGGAAGTGCCGGGACATCCTCACGGAGCAGATGCAGAGATCGCAAAGGCAGCCGTGCCCCTTCCTAAGCAGGAAATACATAGGGGCAACATACAGAAAGACAAGGGGCAACATACATGGAGTCTGGGGAGCTGCCAGTTGATCAAGCAGGTCAGGTTAGGGGCCGAGGAAGCACAGCAGCATCACTCTAGAAAATGAGCAGCTTTTAGTGATAAGCTGTGCCTTGAGTGTCAGATGGGAATGTCACAGGGGTGGTGGGGGGAGGCTTAGCATCCACAAAACCACCGCATTCCCAAGGCTCCGCCTATGATGAGGTGGAGGCACCCTTCAGAGAGAGAGGTTGTGCTTCACCGGTGGACCCCGAAATGGGATACGAGTAGAGGATTTGGGCAGGATGCACAGCTGGGGAGATAATACGAAAGTAGCATTTAAACGGCATCTTCAGGAGTCACTGACCAGCGTGAGCACTGGTTCCCTTCCCAGCACTGTCCTCTGCAGGTGAAGTCAGCTCTCCCCTTTCCCCCAGCTCTGATTCTTATATCTCTTTTTCCCTGCATCACCTTGCTTCTCTCGTTCCCTGTCGCTCCCTGTCTAAGTCGATCAGTATCCTTGGCTGGGTTTTTTTTTTTCTGCTGAGTCTGGAGCCAATTCCAGGAAGCACAGGACATCCTGGAGTGGATTCTGCCAGGCATCCTGGACAGGATAACCAGGATACCCACGCAAGCATGCGGAGAACATGCAGAGAGATCCAGGGCAGGAACTGAACCTGGATTTCTGCAACAGGGTGCTAACAGGCGGTCCAATAAATGAGAGAAAACTGGGGAAAAAAAACTGGGGATCTTTACAACTAGATTTTGACTAGAAAGATCAAGAATAAACTGAGGTACATTTTAGTAAATGGCATGTAGGGCCTGTTTCTGTGCAGATGGATTTTACAGCATCTAATCTGCATGGCTTAATGTGGCAATGAATCGCCTGACAGCTATTGGTGCTCACGGCAGATTCATGCTGTTCCTGGCTGAGAAACATGCGTTGTCAGTATGACTGAGGGTCATGTGACATACCATGTGATCTCCCTTTCGTTTATCACTGCGATCGAAAGTCATGCCCTTCGGTTTCCACGCTGCACCGGAACAAATTCTTGCTCTTCTTAATATTAACAAAAGCGGGAAGCTGTTTGGATTTGCTAAATGGTTCATTTGCCAGCAGAATTTTAATTACGGCCATTTTAAAGCGGAACACCACCTCATGGTGGGGGACTGAATGCCCTAGCTAATTAATGGACTTCATACCTGTTCTCGTTTAATTACGATGGAATTCCGGCCAGATGGAAGTTTCTACATTATAGAAAGAATCTGTGACCAGGTCCGCTTCTAATGACGTGGGATCTGGCTGGGAGGGACAGAGAATGTGTCAGTGGAATGCATTTGTTGCATGCTAGAGCTTTAACATTACGGAAAGAGACATTATGGAAAAACGAAGGATTTAGTGACGGATGAGTGGCACTGGAATTGACCTTGCCTGTCCCACTGGGACTTGGGCCGGTTCCCCGTGTTTCGGCTTGCCTGGACCCAAGCGGCAGCTGCCGCGGATATCTCCACGGATACACCAGGCACACGTCACACCTCCCAGGAGGACAGAGCCATATGTGGAGCCGGCGGGGGGGAGGTGAAGGAGAAGTAAGGCATGCTGGGTCACGGCGGGCACATGGAACAAAGTAGGGTTTGTCACAAGAGACGGCGAGGAACTAAGATTAGCGATATTCAAAGCCTCTCTCTGCCTGTACATTTTAATGAAGGTGGACAACTGGCCACTAGTGAGAGTAGTGTTTAAGGGCTGCCAGGTGCCAGTTGAATTCCCTATAGGTGAATCCCTCCTAAAACCTGGATTCACCTGGGATGTAAAGCATGGTATCCGGTTATCAAGCCACACCTGCCTACCATCACCATCATGCGACCAGAAGCCAACAGACCATTGACTGGATGGGATGTAGGTACCAGGAAAGGCATTGAAACACCAAACTATTACCCACAATACCTTCACTTACTCCTTGTAAGGAAACAGTATTTATCCGAAAGATCAACACTAATCCCTTTAACAGCAATATTTTTACAGAGGGCTTAAGTCATATTGTATTAAAACACCAAGGATGCAGATGTAACACTATGCAGCAGCTTGTCACAAACGAGACCATTATCTAAAATGGAAAAAAAAGATTGATGAAGCGAAATTCCTGCACTTCCAAACTGAATTTCTACACTATAATGGGCTTCTTTTCCATTTAAAATAAAAATGACTGAGTTAATTGCAAAAATTCTGCTTGGTGTGGAGAACTGTCCTTTTTCCCAGTCATCCAAACATCAAATGGCTCGTTAACGTACTAACTCATATAACCTGACAGTTTCTTAGTGAAGCAGTGTTACCCATAATCACCCTTGGCCTTTGACCTAAATAGCTCCAGCAAAATATCGAGTCATGAAAATAGATTTTAAAATGTCCACCCACATAAAAACCAAAGGATGAAGTACTAATTATGAATATTAAAAACACGTTTCAGTCCCCATTATCAAACTGGCTCCCACATTTATGTCTGTATTGTTGCTGATGTTCATTTAGTGTCGATCTTTATGTGAACAGTAACAGAAGAGAAACATTTGGATCCTACTTGTCCTGTAGTCGGCCCACCCAACCCCAACCCCCAGCACAGCCTGCCGCACGACACTCTGCAAGGCCGAGATGGACAGCAATGATGGACAGGCGCTAAAATGAATGAGGCAGAGCTAAAGAGAGGATCCCCATTCAGAGAAAAATAAAGCACAGGGAAAACAAAGACTTGCAGTGGCCGGGAACGGCCACTGAGGGGCGCTCTGCAAAGTAAATGAAAAAGCAACCTGATTCCACTTAATCCCTTTTAACCCATGACTAATTAAGCCCTGCTTCCCCGACTCAGGTGGAGCGATAAGGAGGCGTGTTGGGGGGAGATTATGCCACTCCTTGGGGGGGGGGGGGGGGGTTCTGGTCACCATGGGTAACACCACACAAACAGGGACCTGTTCATTTCCCCGAAGGAAGGAAGTTTCTGTGCTGTAGCATGTGCTAAATAAGAGCGCTCATGCCATCATGAACCTCGCCACGCATGCCATCACACCCACGAAGCACAGGGGAGACTTCTGAGCCCTGAGTTCGGAGAACTTTCCGGAATTGCACCGGCTGTTTGGAACTGGGAGTTCCAATCACCAAAGAGACTTTTGATTTTGCACCCTATAGGAATTTCCTCCAGCGAACCACGCAGCCATTTATTTGGGCGAATTTACACTGTAATTACAATAGAAGTGTAATTAACTGTGGGCGACAGTAGCTGAAGTCGGCTGCTAATTACCGTAGCTGATTTAATGGTGAAGCACCAATTGCGTTTGTATGTGAGAGATGCTCCGAGAGGTGGAAGCAGGAGTGTGAGAGGGAGAGGGAGGGGTGCAATCGGAGAGGACAGGTGCCTTCCAGGCTGGGGGTGATGGCCAGGAGGAAGATGTCATCACATGAAATTACAGCAGGCTAACAGATTTAATGGGCTTGTTAATGCCATCACCCTGATACTAGCTGAGGACTGAGGAAGTGAGATGTTTGTATGTGTTTCTGTGTGACAGCAACACCAACCCCCCCCCCCCCCCCAGCCAGAGACTTTCAGTTATTCCTGTTTAATCTCCAGGTAAAAGGCTGGAAGATGAGCACTACTACATAACTGAAAGAGACAGTCCCATAAAAGCACCCCCCCCCCACCAGGACCCTTTGGCATCCCCCAGGATGATAGAGGTCATCTTGATAATTGATGTTTACATTAGTTGTGATTAAAGCGTTACAAATCACAGCAGGATTCATCTCTGGGCTTGTCAGCTGGAGTGGAGGTGATTGTTGCAAACCATCCAGCCATTTAAACTTCCTTGTGAGGGGGCCACTGTGCATTTTCGATATCGGAGTGCATTGGGGTTTAACAAACGTTATCATTTTGTAACTTTTGATGAAAAATACATTCTTGTATTTCTTTTGTCAAATATTTAAACGAGAGTTAACTGTAAGGCCCATGTGTCCAGGCTTCCCCGGATGCGGATTTTCATTTTACAGGGTGGTTAGGGAAAATTCATTAATATTTATGAAGGATGTCTCACCAAATATGTTAACCCTATGTTGGGACAAAGTAGATGCCATCCCATCGTCACCCAGCGAGTAGGATTCAGGATTTGGGAATAGGGAGCAGCTGGTTTTAAAGTGGTGTGACCTCACCTTTTTGGGCAATGCATTTTTGGACCTGCAGGGGGCAGTACCAGCCCTTTACACCCTTCCCTATTGCACAGGCACCAGCATCTGCTCAGCAAGCTCCCTTCCTGAGTGTCCGAGGTGGAAATCTACCACCGAGGAGCCGCGAAACTCACAGGGCTGCGACCTCGGAGGGCTGTGATGGCGATAGGGTGGGAGGTGGCCTAACACCACCAGCGTGAGGCGTCGGTGTGGCGTGCTGCTGGCAGCGAGACACGTGGCACACTGAAACAACCGGCTTAACAGCCCATGGCACATTTGCTGTAAACCCCTGACCACGGTGTGGTGCTGTTTCCCTCTAAGAAGTCAGTAGGAGAGAACTCAGGACCTGCAGGCCAACAGAGAGGTGTGTAAGTGTGCAGGGCTACATGCCTAAACAGAGAGGTGTGTAAGTGTGCAGGGCTACATGCCTAAACGGAGAGAGGTGTGTAAGTGTGCAGGGCTACATGCCTAAACGGACAGGTGTGTAAGTGTGCAGGGCTACATGCCTAAACGGAGAGGTGTGTAAGTGTGCAGGGCTACATGCCTAAACAGAGAGGTGTGTAAGTGTGCAGGGCTACATGCCTAAACGGAGAGGTGTGTAAGTGTGCAGGGCTACATTCCTAAACAGAGAGGTATGTAAGAGTACAGGGCTACATGCCTAAACAGAGAGGTGTGTAAGTGTGCAGGGCTACATGCCTAAACGGAGAGGTGTGTAAGTGTGCAGGGCTACATGCCTAAATGAAGAGAGGTGTGTAAGTGTGCAGGGCTACATGCCTAAACGAAGAGAGGTGTGTAAGTGTGCAGGGCTACATGCCTAAACGGAGAGGTGTGTAAGTGTGCAGGGCAACATGCCTAAACGGAGAGGTGTGTAAGTGTGCAGGGCTGCATGCCTAAACGGAGAGGTGTGTAAGTGTGCAGGGCTACATGCCTAAACGAGGAGAGGTGTGTAAGTGTGCAGGGGTACATGCCTAAACAGAGAGGTGTGTAAGTGTGCAGGGCTACATGCCTAAACGAGGAGAGGTGTGTAAGTGTGCAGGGCTACATGCCTAAATGAAGAGAGGTGTGTAAGTGTGCAGGGCTACATGCATAAACGAAGAGATATGTGCTAGAACACCAATAAATACGACTCGCAGCTGCCTGAGAGTCTGGCCCACTCTACATACACGTGGTAAATGACGACGCTCCCACCGGCTGCTTAAGCCCAAGGTAAGCACTTACGGCGTGGGTATGATATAAGGGGTCCTCGGCATGGTGCTCAGTCAGGGACGGCAGAGGGAGAGCATTACAGAGATTGACAGCTACAGTCGTCCTATCACATCCAAATTCCAGATTTTCTGCCGCTGGGTTTTGTCCTGGATTAACCTGCCCAATGTTTTCTTTTTCCATTGAAGGACAGACCAGTGATTGTTCCAAGATTTCTCACACAGGGAGGAGTGGTGTGTGTGTGGGGGGGGGGGGGGGGAGGGGGATAAAGCTTGAGAGCACGTCTGTTCTGGGTATATGAAAGCGTGAAATCCATCCATCTCAGGCAAAATGCAGCAATTTAACCCAAGTGCACATTGAGATAAATGACGCCTTGGATTTGTTCAGAATAAGAAGCAGTTATGTCAAAATAAGGACTATAGTTCAAGGACATATTTTTTTTCTGGTAGACGCTGTTAATTGCTGCTTCACACTTATTAAATATCTGTGGATCGTAAATTCAGCATGGGGTTTATTCTAACTAGGTCTTCAGAAAGGGGGGGGGGGGGTTAGAAATATTTATGTGATGACAATGACACAGACAGGGAGTCACAGAATTAGGGAGGTCAGCATTCCTCCGTGTCTCGAATCATATTAAAACTTCAAAGGAGGCGAAGAGCACGAAGCTACCAGCTTGGCATCAGGGATCAGCAGAAACGATCATTCTCGTTATAATCACCAATTAATGAGCGGTGGTTCATTACATCAACAGGAAGTGAGGTCATTTAGGAAGTGTGGTGCATTCTGCATGTGATCGAATGTGGGCGGCATGACTAGTGATTAGAATGACACAATTATACAATTAAGTGTTTGAAATATGCAGTAACTCTAACTGGGGGAAGGGTGCATTTTTCACTGGGTGACATTGGAGGGGTCCTTGTTACGTGACCTCAAAGACTCGCTCGGCATCCTGAACATGAACGATCGACACCCCCCGACTGTAAACGGGCGGTCGTTCATCATGGCCGTGTGACGGCCATCGCTGAACCGACAGATTGGCCGTGACCCGCCTCTGGCAGCTGAAATGTCGGGGGCATCAGGGGTGAAGGACACTGAAGGGGGGGCAGAGGCAGCCTAGGACATGCTGATGGGGGGGGGGTTCATATTACAAGGAGTCCAATGAACCAAACATGGGCCCGCTGTGTTCCAAACCCCGTTCGTCTTTCACAGGTAGCTTCTTTGGAAAGTCATCAGTGATTTCTGAGCCAGGGCGCCCCCTCGCTGGGGGAGTGCGAGAGATGCCCTCAATCATCGTTAACGAACGGAGTGTATCCATAACAAAAAGGCTTTATTATAATGTAGCGGGTTAGAACACTGTGCCTGTGATCAGAGGGTTTCCGGTTCAAATCCCAGAGTCAGCAGAGTGATTTTTACCATTGGGCCCTTGAAAAAGGTCCTTAACCTCAAAGTTTTTGGACTGCATTCTGAAAAAAAGTCACTTATGGATAAAAGTGTCTGCTAAGTAAATTAATGTATAAATGTAAAAAATAAGTGCTGTTTGGAATGTGTTGGAATGCAGTTTGTAGATTGGTGCTGGATTCTACCAGGGTCCCTGCTTCTCTCCTTTGAACAATCTGACCCTTAAACAACGCCGTCCCGCTGCTGGATGTAGGATCAGAATCTGCACCTGCCCATCGGCCCAGCGGGGTATTAACCTGCTGACAAACAGGAGGGGGGCAGCTGCTCCGTGTCATACGTCACACCGTTTGGCACGGGGCATCCCGTGTCCTGACCCAATGAAACGGGGCGAGCAGATCTTCCGTGCCTTTCACGGGCTTTCCGGAGGCACCGAGCCGACACACTCCAGCAGCCGAAACGGACGGGGGTGGAGGGAAGGGGGCGTATAAAATATTCACACGCCTATTCTGCATGGAAACAACTTGCTGGCACCTTGTGAATTTAAATTGAAAATGTTAATTGGTGAAGGATTGAAATCTTTGGTCTCCTGCCCCCACCTGTAGCTGAAACACACACACACACAGTTAGAAGCTGATGGAGCCTCTCGGCCCTCATCCGCCAATCCTGTTTCACAGTCAGGAAGCTGGTTCCCACACAGTGGCGGGGGGGGCGGGGGGGTAGGGTCAGGGCTGTGACCAGCTTCCCAAACCCCTCAGACTTTCCTCCACATGGTTATATTACAGAAATCTCAGAAGGAATGAGGAATTCAGGGACATGTCAATGGGGGGCTGGCCGGGGAGGGGGGGGGGGGCTGCATTACAGCTTAATTTACTAAGAAACCCCTGTTCTTATATCTGCAGTTCCTGCCCCTACCACAAGGGGCATAACTCACATCTCTCAGGAATGAAACGGAACAGAAATGCTGAATGTTACAGTAGCCCAAGACTCTGTCAGCACGGGGGCAGGAACTGTCAGCGTAATTTCAACCCCAGCCAGGAAGCCAAGGGCAGCAACTGATCTTAGCTGACACTGTTATTGGGGATGGGCTTACACAGGTTCTAATTTGACACGCAGCTGGATGTGTGTCTGGTTCAGGGCAGGGAAGCAAGTTTTGCGGCAGCGGGGATGAACCTACGACCTTCCGGTCCAGCTGTAACATCCTTCATCTCTCCTTTCTTCTGTATAACTTCTAATCTGCTCTTATGTTTTGTGGGACTTGGGGGGGCGGGGGGGGTAACCAGCTGTGATGGGGACCAGCTGCAGCCAACAGCGACACAGCCAATGACGATGACCCTGGGTGACGATGTTAATGGGCGTGACAGCGTGACGATTAGGGGCCGTCACTGACAATTAATACAGATGGGGAGGATGGTGGTGGTTGGAGGGGGCTTGTGAGCACCACGTGTGTTCTTGGGGGTGCCGGCAGAGGGGGGTAATTAACAAATTACTCTCAGAATTCCCTGCAGCTATTTTGGAAGGTATAGTTTATCCCTGTGTTGGTACCATCTTCGGGAGACTTCTAGAGAGCAGTGAAATGGAGAGGTAGATGATTGGTCAGGGGGGAAACCTCAAGCTCCACCCCTTTCCACCTTTTTTACGCCATAGGACCACATCCCACTCTGTCTATTCTCTGTCTTGTTCTCTGATAATTTTCACATTCTCAAAGTATGGTCATACTAGCATGAAAAAAATATCCCCCTCTCTTTCAGTTCCATTCTAGCCACTGGAGGCGACATGTAGAAAATTCACTTTTGTTAGTAATTTCTTATCATATACTGTACTTTTTAATGCACATTTGCACTGTTATAACAAGAAAGTTTTGTAATAATAAAAAAAAACTGTTGTATGAGATCTTGCATACCACTTATGTCAGTCCCTGTTTGTAACACATCACTATCTAGCATGCCCACGAATCTTGCCATATGTATTTTCAGGATATCTTGGCAGTGGGGTGGCACGATAAATTTTGCTGAATGAAAATATCATGGTATAGCTAAACTACAGCAGTTTCCTGTCACGGCCATTTTTGCTTATCTCTATGAAGACACTGTGTTTTTGTTACAAACATTCAATAGCAAAAGTCAGAGACTTTGCCCTGGAGGTGTGTTGTGATATTTCTTGATCCTTTGATGATGGTTTCCGCGTTCGAACCTGAGGCCAGCCTCCCGGAATCTGTCAGGGAGGGTTTGTGTACGTGACCCACAGCGAGGGATGTGACCGGCGTCCCGGCATGACAGCCTGGGACTTGAGCTGCCTCTCGTGGAATGTTTACCAGATCCGCGTCCATGCACGGTTTTCCATGTAAATATTTAGACGATGCCGGGCCGGAAGTCCGGGAGCCTAAATATGCACGTCCACCCAAGCGAAGCCTCAGCGAAACAGAAGGAGGACGGGAGGCTGGGAACAGTTAGGAAATGTTCTACTGCAGTTACGGCAGCCCAGGAGATCCAGTGGGATTTAAACTCCTGCCAGCAACAAGACCGTGACGCCTCTCCAACCCCCAAATCCCCCCCCAGTCCCAGGGCTCACAACCTTATCGCACATCCATAAAAAATACGCAAACAGTGAAAATAAGCAGGAGCAGTAAAGACGGCGGTCTGTCCGACTCACAGCCCAGTCTGATTATCCCCTCCCCGCAGACTGATGCCGTCAGGCCTGTAGCTCCCAGTTTCATATTTAAAAAGTCAAAAGACATATTCTGTAAGAATGTATCTCCATCCATCCATCCATCTATCCAAATTTGATCTGTTTGTCCTTGTCAATGTCATGGGTGAATTTGTTTCTGTTTGCACAAAGATATTTCAGTATAAAAAGAATTAAACACACAATTATTTTTATTAAATTAATTGATATATTGGGGTCAACAGTTAGTAATTAGATAAAATCAGGGCAGCCCATCTGTACACAGGTTATGCAATTAATCAATTAGCATTGATCCTAACAGCATCTAGTGATTATCTGAATCTGTTCACTGCTCTCTACTGTAAGTCAATGAAGGAATAATGCTGATGAATCACACACAGCCACAAACCAACCAAAAGGTCTTCCAATCAGTGAACCGTAAATTAACCCCACCCCCTGACAGAGTTTCACAGCCTCTCCTCTATTTAAATGACACCTTTTTATGACACAGTGTCAGGTGGATCACATGATTGGACTGTGCTGGTGAATGACGAGCGGAGCCCACGATGCACCAACTGTTAGTCATAGCTGTAATTGGCAGGCTCGAGCACAGTGGGCGATTCACACATCCTTCACAAGGCGTATCCCTCCACCCTGCTCACAATCATATAGGGCCACACACATTTTACATATAAAACTGTAATGCATTTGTAATACGTGACTGTAATTATATGATGAGGGGGTGCCTAGGTTAAAGTGACACTTTGTCACTCTGGAGATCCAGAGACAGACGGCGAAGCTAGTTTTTGAACAAAGGAGCATCATTAATCATGGTGAGAGGTAGAGATCAGAGTCATACAGTATATCCAGGGGACCTGAGGCAAACTCCGCCTTCCTTTGCAATTGACCACCGATGGCCAGATCTATCAGCGCTATCAGCGAGATAGGCAGCAGGGTGGCAAAGCAATCTACAACCAGAGGGATTTGCATTTTTCTCGCTTTATCAGAGACAGTCTGAGTCAGCAGATGGTTAAGTCGGTATTGTTTGAAGAGGGATGAAGTACCATCAGTCCATAATGTTAGATGTTGTCTGGGAGTGTGACACAGAAGAAATGTCATCTGACTCAACCTGGGGTTTCCTGTTGGTTATTGAGGTTTTTAAACTTGATCGACCTTAAATGTTCAGAGTCTGCTGTTTAGCGTGTATTTAAATGCTTTGACAACGAAAAAAGGTTTACTAATGATCCATCTTCTGGGATAAGAACCACTGTAATTAACTTAGTGGGGGTGAGAAACTCCAGCTAGGTTTTAGGGTAGATTTTAATTAACTTCTTTAATTAATTCACACCTTTAAGAAGCAGGTTTGGTGGCCCCCCGCTCTTTGCATATAACACACCTCTCTGTGTGTCTTTTAAATGCACGAAGAAGACGTGAACATGCCCTGAAAGTGTTGTGGCATCATAGCCAGAAGGTTATTGGATCAAGCCCCGAGAATGGAATGAGGTTAAACAGGAAGTTGTTTTCAGAGTAGCAGTGGCTGTAAGAAGGACCAACCGCTCTAACCAACATGTTGTCATTGGGCTATCAAGTCAGTTCCACTCTCCACAGGCTCCAGAAGATACATTCATCTCTCTCTGCCTTGCGGCTATGAGACCAGGCTCTGTCAGGCAACAACAGGACAAATGAGCCTTCAGCTCACAATGAGGGTGGGTTTACTGCACCCCAAAGGTAATCAATAAACTATCTAATAGGAGGGAGGTGTTGAGTGACAGCTGAGAATAATCCCATCCACCCTGGCCACTGAATCACTACCATCAGGAATTCATCTTATAAATATACCACCATCAGGAACTCGTATATAAATCTTACATATAAATATGTGCATATATCTCTAATAATAGCTGGCTACCTTCAGACCTGTAACACTAATCGACCTGAGCAATTGATTTTCACAAAGTACACCACCATTAGATTTTTTGATTCACAATGTGATTATTAGTTTGGTGTTTCTCACTGTTTAATACTTGAGTTATTTCTTACTGTTTATTAACTCAGTGTATTGTTTACAGCTTATGAATTATTGCTTGGTTTAACACCTGTTTACTGTTTAATACTTGAGCTGCATGCTTACTGCTTACTGCATGATTACTGTTTACTGCTTACTGCATGCTTACTGCTTACTGCATACTTAATGCTTACTGCATGCTTACTGCATGCTTACTGCTTACTGCATGCTTACTGCTTACTGCATGCTTACTACATGCTTACTGCTTACTGCATGCTTACGGCTACTCTCCTCCATACATCTCTCACTCACCTGGACACTAGAAGGGGGAATTATGTTAAAATGATTTTCATCGACTACAGTTCAGCATTTAATACCATAATTCCCTCCACACTATCCACCAAGCTGGAGCACCTGGGACTCAGCTCATCTACAGTATGTGTCAGTGGATCTCCAACTTCCTAACTGGCAGGCCACAGGCAGTAAAGATGGGTGGACATGTCTCAGCCCCCCTCACTCTCAGCACTGGAGCCCCCCAGGGTTGTGTTCTGAGCCCCCTGCTGTACTCATTGTACACGCACGACTGCGTAGCCTCTACCAACTCCACCACCATCATCAAGTTTGCTGATGACACCGTCGTGGTGGGCCTGATCACTGACAACGATGAGACGGCCTACCTGGAGGAGATTGGAAATCTGGAGAAATGGTGCCAGAGGAACAATCTCCTTCTAAACGTCAGCAAGACAAAGGAATTGATAGTGGAGTTTAGTACCAAGCAGGAGAGGAACTACCAGACCACCGTCATCAACAACAGCCCAGTGGAGAGAATGGATAGCTTCAGATACCTCGGTGTCCACATCACGCAGGACCTGTCATGGTCCCGTCACATCAACACCATGGTGAAAAAGGCCCGGCAGCGTCTCTTCCACCTCAGACGCTTGAGAGACTTCAGTCTGCCCTCCAGGGTGCTCAGGAATTTCTACTCCTGCACCATAGAGAGCATCCTGACTGGAAACATCACAACCTGGTTCGGAAATAGCACCATGCAGGACAGACGAGCTCTACAGAGGGTGGTGCGATCAGCTGAGCGCATCATCCGCACCGAGCTCCCTGACCTGCACTCAATTTACAGTAAGCGGTGTTGGACCAGGGCCAGGAAGATCGTGAAGGACCTCAGCCACCCCAGCAATGGACTGTTCTCTCTGTTGAGGTCAGGAAAGCGATTCTGCTCCCTGAAGACCAATACAGAAAGACTGAGGAGGAGCTTCTTCCCGCAGGTGATACGGTCTCTAAATCAGTACACCACACAGTACTGATCCATTTTGCACATCCACACATACGTTTCTTGCACTGACTCTAGACATTCGGGACATTCATTGGTCACTGCACACCTGCACATTCGTGGACATTAGTTATTTGTTCTATTTTATTCTGTTTCCCTGATGCACATAAGTCACTTTAAATATGACACTTTCAGGCATATTTGCACACCCCCTGGACATTTCTATTTATATTCACTACATTCCCACCCAAAAATTCCATAATTCTATATTTTCTATATTGAACAGCTAGGTTTTTCTTATTTTTCTTATATTGTATATTTTGTATTGTACAGATATTTTATTCTCTCTTAGTTAAATTTACTTTCTATTTTCTTTTTCATATTTATTTCCTATTAATAGTCTTTTATTTTAAGGTCACGGGCAGTCGTCTAAGCATTTCACTGCATTTCGTACTGTGTACGACTGTGACAAATAAACATTTTAATTTGAAATTTGAATTTGAATTACTGTTTAATACTGGAGTTTATTGCTTAGTGTTTAATATTTGTTTACTATTTAATACTTGAGGTTACTGCTTACTATTACAGTTTAATACTATATATATTAATAATAGTTACTAGTTTACTGGTCTTTGCTAGTCATAGGTGGCTGCTCTGGATTAGAGCTCAGGGGAGGTGATGAATAAAAGGCAAAAGGTCAAACAGAAGTTTCTTTTTTTCATGGCTGCTTCCCAACAAGACCCTCAGTGCTGTAGTACTCGATGTCATCTTCCATTGCCATTACAGCTCCAATACTCAAAAACAGAAGTGAAGAGGACAGTAAAAATCCCTGGATGTCATTCCTGCCCAGTCCCAAATATCAAGGATGCATCAGTTGCATCCTCACCAACGAGAACAATCCCGTGATTCATTGCATCCCAAGTTCGTTCTTTGGAAGCAAGTTAGCAAGAACACTCTGGCCAAGAACACAAGTACAATTTTTACATTTTTAGTATTTAGAATCCTTGGCTTTGCCTCAGAATTGAAAGCATTTCTATTTGGTCTTGAAGTGGTCTCAGACTAGGGCGTTTATGGTTGTGACCTGTAATTTTACACCACAGTCAATATAAAATTCAGACAAAAAAAAAATAGAAACTTCAATAAGCTGTCGATAAGGAACATTTTGATAGCACACATCAGCCTATTGCATCACAGAAACTAATGCAATTCCAACTAATCACATGGTAGATCTCCTAAGAATGGAGAAGCTACGCACAACAAGGGACAACAAAAGTCGTCAGCGGTGTAATGACACTTTGGCAATCCGTAATTCTGGTGCTGTGTGTTGTAAGCTCCTCCAAAAGCTTGCACCAACTAAAATTGGAGATACTACAAATTTATTTCAACACTTGAAGCATTGCCATCGAGAAGAACATAGAGAATGCAAGCATCTATAGTCAAAGACACCATCAGTAAGTGCTTCCACTTTCAATCCGAAGCAATATGGGACAAATCATATCCTGCACTGGTTCAAAATGGGATGCAGCATCCCATCCTACATGGCATCTCTACCAGCCATGTGAAACCTGCCCCCTGAACGAGTAGCAAGGCAATCAGAGTAGGGTGACCAGACAGTCCATGTCAGGGAGGACACTATGAGCTAGGAGCCTGGATTTTACTTAAGCACTGAGTTCTTACTGTGTGCAGATTCATATAATCATGCATGCGCCACTAATGTTAATGTGAAACAACTGGATGAGTCTCTCAATCAAGTAAACAAACCAATCAAAGCACATGATGAACAGAACTATTTAGCCAAGCGCAGGAGCCTTTCAGTTTAAAAGTAGTTTATAAAACTAAAAGTAGCTGAAAGTGTCCTGCCTGACATGGATTATCTGATCACCCTACTCTGAAGTCACACACACAAAAGAAATGAACAAAAAGTCATACTGTCAGTGTATTACAGGTGTTACACTCTGCGACAAAAAAAGTTAATTTTTTGTAAGATTTATTAATTAAAATTAGATTTCAGTTTGCAGTTCCTTCAATGTGTTGTCTTTTTAATATACTGAATCAAATTAAAGGAAATCCCAAGGGAATCAATAACAGAGCCTTGGAATAAAGAAATAATTACTTGAATTATATCATGATATATCATGAAAATTAACGAAAAAATATTGCAATAAAAATATTTTACCGTATCGTCCTGTCATACCATGGTGATAAACTTTCTCATTTCTATAGTCCTCTTGAAATAATGATACCAGTTAATAAAATACAAAATATAATTCAGCCTCATTGTATTGGCTTTTTTGTATTTTAATTTAATTTAATCTATTTTTGAAAAGACAGTCCCAGAGTGCTGTGCTACTTTGGAAAGTTTTTCTTCTGTTCTAAATAGTTATGGCCTATACTGTATATTATTAAAAAAATAAAATGTTGTGTCCAGTCCCGAACCAACACGGGACGTGATCAGTGTCCTGACTCCAGTCTTGGCAAATTGGAATAGGCTTCAGTTTCGATTAAAACATTTAAGGTCATTAAGTAAGTCATGTAAAAATCGGCTGTAAGGACAGGGCATGTGTGCACTTAAGCACCATTAGACCCTAATTACAGCGTGTGCTAGAAGTGTTGTTTTACATTTCAAGTAAACAGCTCATATAACTAATGAAAATTCACTTTAACTTATTTTTAATGCTTATAAACAGCTTTTTACACATCTCTCACCTTGATGAGTTGCTTATATAAAAATTTGATCGGGGTATTGGTGGTAGTGTTGGATATTTATGATTAAATACTAATGTTTGAGATCAAAGGATTGTCATGCTTAACTATACTGTGATTTTTGCTTTTAACTATTAGCAGGGGTGATGGTAATAGTAAAAAAAAGGATTAGAAAAACCATGGTTTCAAAAATTCACTTTATTTTTTCCAGTCTCGGTCTTAACTCAATGGTCTTGACTCCCCTAAAGTCTTGGACTCAGACTCCACCCTTTTAGGCCCTGAATCAGACTCGATATAGGTCATGTCATCCCATCATTACTGACCCTCTCGGGAGTCACAGTGAGGACACCATCCTGGCTTTAGCAGAGATCCCTGTCCCTTCTGCTCGGAGCTACGGCCCAGCATTAGGCATTCGAATGAACAGAATGAGGAGCTTAGGGAAAGCCATCCGTTTATCCACTGAGGGAGTGAACGACAGGAAGTGTAAATCATGCCTGTGGCTATCAGCAGTGATCAAACAGCCCAGGTTCTTCGCAGGCTGAGGACCATTCACTACTTTCCTGAAGCGTCCCCTGATATCACCTGTCATCACTGCACACTGAGACAGCATCCATCCATCCATCCGTCCCTCTGGGGGGGTATAGGGTGGATGAGGGAAAGCTGGGAATGCAGGGCTCTTCGAGCTCAGACCTTCAGTCCTGGATGAGTTCTGGTCACCAGGAGGACATAATTCATAAGGAGAGACCAATCATTTCATTTGCCTATGATATGTTTTGGACGTGTGAGTGACAGAGGATGGCAGAGGATGGGCTACTGCAGGGACCAATCAGCTGGCCCCGCCCAGGTATATGACCTCTGTGCACACAAACCTGAATGGTGAAAGAATTTAGCATTTACAAAAGAAAAGGTGGATTTTGTTTTTTTTCAATAAACTGTATTTCTATAATATCATGAAATATATTTGTAATATATTGTAAAAATAAAAAAACCTAAGAATAGGCCTTTTCTTTGGGCAGATCCCACTGCACCAGGTACTGTATTTTTGCTACTTCGAGAAGAACCTCTCCTGTATCTGCTGGTCATCCAGCCTCATTCCTCCTATCACATCAAGCCTGAGGAAGTCTTCTGTGCCCCACCACCATACAGCCCCTCCCTCCAAAGTCTCACCTTTCCATCCCACGACCCCACCCCTATCTGCATGGAGGCTTATCCACTACACAAAGATTATTGACCATTAAGGCTCAACAAAAAACATACAGCAGAAACAATAACAACCCATTGCATGGAGATAAAATACTCTTTGTCTCGGGGGGAATGGGGTGAAATGAAAGCAGCCCCTAGAACCAAAGTACTGTGAGATCGAGGGATTTCAGGTGAACACCCCCCCCCCCACTCCCATCTGCCCCCAAGGAGATCATTCAACCCATTTTGAGCTGAGACAAAAAACTCAGCAAAAGCAATTCCCCCCTTTTTTGTGTGACATCGTTATCTCATTATCTTCCTTAATTATTCCGTTAATGATCAGGTGCATCCTCTGTGATTCACCACCTATAAACAAGAGTGATGGACTGCCCCCCCCAAAGGATGTAAGTGGGAGATGTGATATGACTGACTGCCGTCAAGGTCAGTCATAAACCTGATTGAGAAAGGCCATGAATTGTGACTGGCGAGGGTGTTTTCCTTTTATCAATGCAGGCTAACGAGTTTGCTCAGATGGCAGCCGCAATGCTGCAGCCCCCATCTGTTGTGGGTTTGCTCGCTGGAGTTTGAGCAGGGAGGCTTCTTAAGACTTCCCCTGGGCTTCCAAACAAACAGAGACCGTAAATCCCCCCCCCCCCCCCCCGCCAAAACCCAACTGTGACTGGCATCCCATCTCTACCCGCATCTCCCTTTCTCAATTTCTGGTGTCACGATGGCAGATTGCCTCAGTAGCTCGCTGTGACTCCCTTCGGCGAGTCCAAGGCGACGATGACTCATTGTTGTTTGCTCGAGAATTCCCACAAGAGACTTCGCTTTCCTCAATAAATCTCTAATAATTCTCTTGACTGTACATTTCTCTAGCATGGCTATAGCCTGAAGGGGGAGCTGTGATTCAGTGGGCAGCACGGTTCCCAGGCCTACTCTGGGTGTGTTGGCTTTGAAAATTTCCTCCTGTTCTCCAAGTTTTCCCCGGTTCTTTGGTTTCCATAGGGAATGCGTGATGCCTGCAGTGGTTGGGCATCTCAGCCAGAGTGTTCCCCTGCTTTTTGCCCTTAGCTCTGGATTCCATGTATTAGATAAGTCTTTGGAAGATAGACAGATGTTTCTGTCCTGAAGGCTACATCTTCTAGTTTCCAACAGGAAATGCAGAGCTATGCGCTTCTCTGGATGGGATTGTCCGCTAAAGCAGCCAATAGGCAGGGTAAGCTGTGGTGAACATAAGCTAACAAACAGCGTGTCAAACGGCTGCGAACTGCTTAAGCTATAGAGATGAAAGACTAATCTCCCTTCATCCGTGCTGTTGTACACAGCTTTCGACTGCGCTGTCATATCACTCTCATATTTCATCTCTAATTACCCCATGGGACTTCTTTTGAGTTATGCTAAGTGGAGACGATAAACAGGATTCCCCAAGCAGGACCAACCCACGTTTGGGATGGCAGAAGGACTTTCGACTGAGCTGCCGGTCTTCGGCCAGTCAGTCGGACACAAGTCAGAAGTCAGGTCTCAGAAGCGAATTCCAGCTGGGTGGTCCAGGTTAATCTAATCACCACCAAAGCCCACAATCGCGCCAACTGAATCCCCCGACCACAGCGTGATTGGTTGCCTCACTGATTCCAGATTGATTATCAAACACAAAGGCAATACGATGACATAGCAAACAGACTTACTGGAATTTGGCTAGCTCTCTGTGTCTGGATAAAGTGGATTTGAAAGAGGCTGGCGGGAACAGAAAGTGTGTGTGCCAGGGGGATACACTTTGGATCTCCGAGGAGGGATTTACAGAGGCTGAGGTTAGGGCGGCATGCAAAGAAAACCAGGCTACACAAATAATACCAGTGCCACAGGTTCAGCAGGTCTCAGAAATGTCTCCCGTCTCCAACTGCATCTGACTTCAGATGAGCATATTACACATGACGTATTCTACGTCAAACATGGCTTATATCCACCCAGGTCTTACAATCCCACGCAGGTGCTCCATCTTTGAAAATGTCCCACAGCTGGACGCCCCCGGAGTTGGGGGATTGATTCATCTAAGTTTGCATGTTCTTCCTGTGTTTGTCAGGCTGTCCTCCAGCAGTCCAGAAACATTCACTGGAATTAGTGTCCCTATATTTCCCACAGTGGGTGTGTGCATCCAGCATTGAACGCCCATCTTGTCCAGGGTGTCCTCCTGCCTCGTGCCTCCTGGAAAGGCTCCAGGCCCACAGTGACCCTGAACGGGTTATCTTGGATGGATGGATGGATGGATGCAGGGGTGGATTAATGGGCTATCGTAGCTACAGCCTAGGGGGCTGGGAAACATAAATAATGGCTACTTAAATTGGCAGCATATGAGTGTCTATGCTGATGTCAGCCTAGGGCCCTCAGATAAGTTAATCTGCCCCTGGATGGATGTTTGGATGGATGAATGGATGGATGCAGGGGGAGATTAATGCATAGGTTATCCTAGGCTACAGCCTCGAGCTCCACCTCGGGAAAACTCAACAGTTATCAGCAACTCTTGATTGTCCATGCTGATGTCAGCCTTGGGCCCTCAGATAAGTAAATCCACCCTGAATGAATGGATGGATGGATGGATGGATGGATGTATGGATGGAGCACAATATGAAAGCTGCCTGAGATGACCTCTGAGTCATTTCCCTGTCCCTTGCACCCCCACCCCCGCAGAGCGAGCGGTGTGACATTGGTCACATTGGTGACAGATTGTTTGTGTGTGTCACATGCAAGAGGCCACCAGAGAACAGACGGCTGAACAGGGCATCACACATGACCTCATTTTGGGACAGAACAACGCCGTTAGCGTCTCGGGACCCGGTCGGACGGCTTGGGAGGGGTCTCCAGGAGGTGATACTGAAGGGGGGGGGGCAGTGGAGAAAGCCTCTACATATTCCTGCAGATGTTTCTGCCGATGGCGGCGTGATGCAGCCACACAGGAAATCAGCCCACCCCACCCCCCTGACTAACTAGCTGAGATGAAACACAGGCCAGCTGCGAAATTGGGGCTGAGGGGCAGCAGAGGACTGGATGTGAGTGCAGGGGGCTTTCGTATAAACCATGTGATTGTCTGAAATCCCATAGATGTGGGCTTGTTTTTAAACTCCGTACTGCTACGCTGGTTTTCGGTTCGGCATGCCGGATTGTGACATCACATGACAGGGTGTGTCCAATCAGCTGAAAGCCCGACCTTTTAGAGGACCGCTGGGGAAAAAAGCAAGCTCTGGGCTGCTTTTTCATTTTGCAATAGCAGCTCTCCATGACCATATGGTCCAGGACGCCCCCAGTCGCCCCCTCCTGGTGAATCAAATTCATTTAAACAAAAGTAACCCCTGTGCGGCTCCTCCAATCACCATGCTCCCCGCAAAGGGCAAAATCTGTATCAGGCGGCTGATGCACCTCTACATTGAATAAGCAGGGACCTGTTTGTATAGCCGCATGAAAAGTAGAACGGCGGCCGTGCTTTCCTGCTGATCAGCTCCGCTGTCTTTACTGTGTCACTCACAAGGTCTTTAAGAGATTGTATTTCCTGCCAAGTTTTTCTTAACTCTCTCAGGACCTGTCAGCTTGCTGAAAATATTTGGCATAATCAGAAAAAACGTGTGAGTATGTGTTTCTAAGGGAGTTGAGTGTGTGCTCAGGAAAGCGCTACTCCAGTATTACATCTATGGAGTAATAAGTGGGGAGATTTTTGACAGCAATTTGAAAGTTTTGTTGAAATTTTGGCAAGGCCATCCTGTCTTTGTTCCTTTCAGCTTGTGAAGTCTGAAAACCACCCAAACCGCCCAGGAAGGTCGCTGTTCTCATTAACGCTCTCCGATAGAGTTGGGCACAGGCAGTATTACCACAGACTGCAAACACAGAACTGCGGATCGCTGTTTATCCCTAATCTTTATATGTTTACAGTCAGAAGTAAAAAAAGACATTTAAAAATCAACTTTATCTCCCTATATCCACATCACAGTCTTGCTGGTCTGTACTTTAGCTATGTGTAACAGCAGCATATCCTGGCTCTCGCTCTCTCACACACTTTTGTATTCATATCTTTGTGGGGACCGTCCATTCATTTCTATGAGCATCACCCTAATCCCAACAATGCCAACCTTAACCCCTACCCAGCCCGAACCTTAACTATAAGAAACCAAACAAAACACGAGACTTTTGGCATTTTTACTTTTTTGATTGCATTCACAGATTTTTGTGGGGACCTGGAAAATGGTCCCCACAATGTAGCATAAAGATAACACACACACACACACGCAGGGTTTGTGCAGCTGACCAACCCTTCACTTGACTGGTCCTGGGTGCATATCTACACTCCTCCACCATCCAGGTTCTGCACTGCCCCTGACCATGCAGCTGTGCTCAATCTGCCCCCCCGTTCTCATCCAACATCACTCAACCGCCAGTTTGGAAACACCCAAAACTGTACAGGCTGGATGCTGCAGATGCAAACACCCCACCCCCCACCGCCACAACCACACAAACACACTCAGACATTGAACATTCAACACTCAAAAAGTCAGGAATTCAAAACCCTTCCATTTAGCCCTGCAGGACAAGGAACTCTGTTTAGAGTTGGCTGTGTATTTATGTTTCTGTGTTTATGGCCGCTTTCATACCACAAGAACTTTTTCCTAGAACCAGAACCCTTTTCCAGAACCAGGAACTTTCATCACGTTCATACTGCAGGTACTCGGCCCAATTGCAGTTCCTCAAAGGCAGTTATGGAACCCTTTTTAGCACCTACTCTATATAGGGTACTTTTCATTTAAACAAGATCTACTGGGGAGGAGCTTACAGAGTTATAGCTGATTGGTTGACCACAAGCACTGCTGCAAACTTCAAAATTACTCCCCGCAGAAGTGCATGGAAAAGAGATGTAATTAGCTGAGCAAAAATTGAGCAGATGGAATTATTTTTTGTACTTCAGTTACATTTAATGAATTTGTTTGCATCTCCATATTTCTGATAACCAATATACTTTTGCCTACTATTGCCAGTGCTGGTGGTGAATCTTGCCAGCGGAATGCTACACTGTTTTTTATTCTGTGAAACTGAAAGGTCAATCTGCCAGCCTTATTTAATAATGAAATATAAACATGCTGCGTGTGAATAAAATATAAATAAAAGGCTGTGTCCTGCTTTGATCACTCCTCCTCAATAACTAGCGAATAATTTAACAAAATAACTTGTTAATTTTCCATTGCTTTGGGGTGGCAGTGTAGTTTCAAATTGTGTGTGAAGTTTCATCTTTTTGTGTCTTCCATGCTTATTTAGCATAAAGGATCCCAGTTCTGTTGTGTGGTGTAAAAGCGACACATGTACGTGGCCAGGAGCTTCAAAAGTCCTTGGTCAAGACAGCCTAGGAACCAGGAACCAGTAACCTGGCACCAGGTTCCGGAATTTTGGTGTGAAAGCGCCTCGTATATGCCACTCTGCTGCCTGTCTTGTGGTATGTTGCCTTTTCATGTTCCCAATCAGGTGCCTTATTTCAGGCCCTTAGTTATGACAACAGCACAGAATCATTCCCCCCAGAGACACGTCACAGATATCACAGACGTCAGGCCTCAGGGCCTCCTATAGCCATCAATCTCCAGTCATTTTACTTGACAGACTTGTGACTCAAAGCTTGTTTCGTATAGCAAGTGGCAGTACTGAGCGATTCCACCAAGCCACAGAATAAATAGGAGTAAACGACAGCCCTGGTCAGCTATATTAAGCAGCGATTCTCTATGACAAGCTTCAGATCATGTAAGATGCTCCGTCAGTCTCAGCTTCGTGCCCTTGGACAACGTAAGTAAATAACAGGGGCATGAAGTTACCAACAAGAAATCAATAAAAGGGAGGAGCAATACACAGCTAAGGATCTTGCAATCTTAAGATATGCAGTGGAATAAGCAGTATGTTATTTGAGTACATTGACTCATAAAGGACTCATAAAGGTACACAGCTGAATTTTCTGAATACTCATAAAGGTACACAGCTGAACTTTCTGAATACTCGGAAAGGTACACAGCTGAACTTTCTGAATACTCATAAAGTTACACAGCTGAACTTTCTGAATACTCATAAAGATACACAGCTGAACTTTCTGAATACTCATAAAGTTACACAGCTGAACTTTCTGAATACTCATAAAGATACACAGCTGAACTTTCTGAATACTCATAAAGGTACACAGCTGAACTTTCTGAATACTCATAAAGGTGCACAGCTGAACATTCGGAATTCACATTAAGGTAGACGACTGAATATTTAGATTGCTCATAAAGGGGCACAGCTGAACGTTCAGAGTAAGTGTACAGGTACACCGCTGAACATTCTGAGTACTCCTAAAGCTGAGCATCACTCAGAAGGAATGCTGACTGGCAGGATCAGCTAAGAATCCCACCTCTCAGAGTTTTTAACATGACGTGTAGCTTCATGTTCTGGTGCTCAGCCTCATAGACATACAGCTCAGTCTCTCTACTCGATGAGATGGGGGGAGAGTATAAGCATCGACGAGCACTAATCACACAGCTTCACCCGTCAGGAGTGACAGCAACTCTGAACGTGGCATTAACGTGTGACATCAGCAGAGTCGGATGGCTTCCCTACTCCAGCTCTGACGAGTGACTCTGAGTCCGAGAGTCTCTTTGGCATGATACTATTTGGTCACAGATTAACCATTTGCCCCAAATCCCAAACTCAGATTTTTTTTCCCTCCCGTAAATCATTCATCCCCCCCACCATCGAGTTGCCCTGTCACAGCTTTATGTTGAGGAGCCCCTCCTCCCCCACCCCAGGTTATCTATGATCAGGCTGGCAGGTGACACCTTGCAGCATGGCCAGGGTCACCACAAACCAGCCACGTGACACTTCAGCAGCAGAGACACCAGAGCCAATCGGAATGCTTCTGGAGCAGAGGTGGGTGGAGATGGGGGCGGCAAGGCCCCTTACCTCTGTGACGTCTTCTTGTATTTTCGCCTGTGGGGGGAATGGCAACAACAAAAAAAAGGGTGAAAATCTCGACCGGGGGCCGTCACGTGTATTTAAGAATGCTTCTGAGAAGCTGGCCCTCTTTGTCATGACACACACGCTCTCTCACGTTCAGTCAAACGTGACCTCGGCACAACAACGCTGGCATTGTGATGAAAACGTATCTGCGTCTACTCCGGCTGGCTTTAACGGCGAGATCAATAAGCGGGAAAAACGGATAGAATAGCTGGCGGTTTGAGGATCTGCTCGATTGTGCGCCAGGGGTATTCAGATGTTTCCATTTCCTTCGGTGACGTGGAGCCCTGATGACATCAGCCAGTTCGTTATGCTGCGATGAAAGGCTCGGCCCCAGGGGGACTTGGGAAGGACGAGTGAAGGAGGATGGGGGGAAGCTGGTAGGGGGGAGGGGTCAGGAGGTCTGGGCCTGATCAGGGATCTATTCAGCAATGGAGATTGAGGTGGAACGGAGGGATTGAGGTCGAGCTTCAGGAAGGGCTGCCGACACCAGAGTGTGTGAAAAGGGAGAGGTTTATTGGAGAGAAATGAAAGAAAGGGAGGATGGAGAGATGGACATATTGGAGGAAGGTGAAGCCTTGGAAATGAGGTGGGAGGGTATATGATTGGATGGGTGGACACCCTAAGTGGGAGACGACGATAGGATTGGATGGCAACTGGGAACGCGCAACATTATATTGTAGGAGATCCCAAATGGGAGGGGACAGAATTGCGTGGGAAGAGACTTCATTTAGGATTGAACGGGATTGGATTGTAGGAGGTACCAATTGGTAGAAGACAGGATTGGAGGGCAACTGGGAAAGGATGGGATTTGACAGTAGGAGAACCCGATTAGGAGAGGACAGGATTGGACAGCAATTACGAGAGGATGGGACTAGATGGTAGGATGCCGCAACTGAGCAGCTGGAGACAATGTAGGTGGATGTTGCTGGAGAGATAAGTACACGAAATAATTAAGGTTCACGTGAGTAGCAGTAACTTGGAGTTAGGAGGGGGATATGACTCACACCAGCAATATGATGACCAACAGAAAGGCGTGACTGATTGATCATGCAGAGCCACGTTGGGATACCGTTCGAGCCACCATAAATCCTACCACTGAAGCCTCCTGCTACACCGTGGAGCTTAATAAAGACACCAGCTTGATACAGTAACCTCAACACGGGCAAATCAGTCAGCCCCGTGTCAATGCTAATCCTAATGCTAGCTCGCACGGCCACCCACTAACACAGTTATTACATGCCGAATTAAACTGGCACTCAGTGTCAAAGACACCTGCCTTGCTAATTAATGGTGAACAATAGAAACAATTAATTCTATGATTCTGTAGGACATGCTGGGGGGGGCTTCCTCAATTTTTTCTTTATGTCGAACACAGAGATCCAAAACCGGTAGAGTAAGCAGACCATGTGTTTGACCTGCCTGTGCTCTGGTCCATATGGTATCTGGTACATATAGAGTTACAGTGCGCTTGCGGCTTATCTAGTAACTGTATATCTATGACAGGCAGCCATCACTCATATTTGGGGATTAACACAGTCAGTACTGCTGAAGTTGGGGGGTGGGAGACAGCTATTGATGTGGGGTCAGATTTAGATCAGGTTCTGAAACACAGACACACACATGCTTGTATTCACATATTTATGGGGACCGTCCTTTCATTTCTATGGGGAAAAACCCTAATCCCAAACATGACAACCTTAACTCCTACCCAGGCCTAACCTTATCCATAAGTAACCAAAGAAGAGGCAAGTCTTTTGGCATTAAAATACATATATATATCCCTAACCTTAACCGTAAGTAACCAACCTAAATACAAGACTTTTGGCATTTTTACTTTTTTGATTGCATTCACAGAGTTTTATAAAACTGAGGTTATCCAAATGGGGACCTCAAAAGATGTTCCCAAAAGTAGGGAAATTTCAGGTTTTACTACACTTTGGGGACAATTTGGTCCTCAAATGTGATCTATGCAAACCCACACACACACACACACACACACGCAGAAATATACGGTGCACACAGAATGTGCTGGGATGCTTAATTTGGTGAGAAAGTTGAAAATTTATTAGTTTCATAACAAAAGTCCATTGACAAGCAATGATTATAATATCTGCAGCACAGAGATTTTCTTTTTATTAAGTGTCATAAATTTTTTGACTGACTCATTCACTTCTGTTCTTGCCATTTTTCTATTAATTGCAATTGCAGTAACTGGCTCCCAAAGGGACACTAAACACAAATGTTTGGTGTCTTATATTATTGAAAAGGTGTTACAAACTAAAAAGCACCCAATGAGAATATTTGTCAATGAACTTTTTTAACTCAGAACATCTCTGAGCTACATCTCAGAAGTGTTTCAATTTATTACTACTTGAAATAAATGTTTTATTTATATTTACTGGTTATTATGTGATTTTTTTGTAAACAAATATAAAAAGAAATGATTTTGTAATAAAACCAATAAATTTGTAATATTTTTAACGAAATAAACAAGACTTTCTGTGAGCGCTGTACATACTTTCCTCCCTGCGCTATAACATGCACAGTGACGTCATGGCCGCCGCATTATGACATATACAGTGACATCATGGCCCGCACTGTGACACACACAGTGACATCATGGCCCCTTCACTGTGACATACACAGTGATGTCATTGCCCCGCCCTGTGACACACACAGTGACGTCATGGCCCCTGCACTGTGAGACACACAGTGACGTCATGGTCCCTGTGCTGTGACACACAGTGACATCATGGCCCCTACGCTGTGACACATAGTGTTGTCATGGCCCTGCGCTCTGACACACACAGTGACATCATGGCCCCTACGCTGTGACACATAGTGTTGTCATGGCCTTGCGCTCTGACACACACAGTGATGGCATGGCTCCTGACTCTCACGTTTCCCTGACCGAGCAACTTCCTCTGGGGTTCCGCTCTCATCATTTTTTGCTTTCACGTTTATGTTTCGTGTAAATTTCACACGTAAACTGCCTTGCGGCTCATGTGTTGTGTGTGTATGTGTGTGTGTGTGGGGGGGGGGGATTCAGCAGGGCGATGCTCCTCCCCACTCACCCTACCCCCCCAACCAGTCACGATGAATAAATGAGGTGAGCAGCAGGTGGGGGCTGGATTAGCGCTCAGTGTTTGCCCCCCCCCCCCCCATCTCTGCTGGCCAGCCTATCTTCTTCCAGTGATGCACGAACCTTCAATTGTGCTAAATGCCGTCTTGCAGAAACAGAGGGATTAAATGATGATGACCGTGTTCGTACCCCCCCCCCCCCCCCCCACCCCTCCTCCACTCCTCTGTAGTATTAAGTTCATTGGAAACTGAACTTCAGTACAGCTTTTTGACATCTGAGCAATATCAGGCCAGCGGGGGGCGCTGTCTTTAAAAACCTGAGACGTACTTAAAGCAGAACCAAGAACAAATTAGGAACTCAATGTCAACTGAGACAGCACCAGTATGGTTAAATATTAATATATGTATATAAATATTGTATATGAATATGTATTAAAGTTCAATTTGACGTCTGTGGCCCTACAAAATCTTTAAGGTCACATTTTATATATATATATATATATCATTGATTTTAAAATATCTTTCCTGAAAGTCATTCAAAAACACAACTCTACTAAGTGACTGCTTGTCTATGCAGCATTTACTGCTGAACACTGCATGTAAATGGCTACAGTGCGCGGCCGTAAGGAGGTAGATGTTTCCCTCCTGTTTTCAGACTGCTACAGGTTCCAGAGCAAACTTACATTTAATGGGTGAACATCTGAAAGGAGCACAACACACACACACACACACGCACACGCACACACAGACACATCCAAACACACAAACATATCTACACGGCAATATGAATACAGACACCCAAACACCGCAATATGCAAACACACAATCATGTACAATCACACCCAAAACTGACACACACTTGTACTGGCATACACACTCTCTCACATACAATCACATACACTCTCACATGCACACAGACACTTACAGCGACACATACACACTCTCTCACGCACACAGTTACACACACTCTCACCCTTACACTCATACGCAAACACTTACACTGGCATACACACTCTCTCACATACAATCACATGCACTCTCACATGCACACAGACACTTACAGCGACACATACACACTCTCTCACGCACACAGTTACACACACTCTCACCCTTACACTCATACACAAACACTTACACTGGCATACACACTCTCTCACATACAATCACATGCACTCTCACATGCACACAGACACTTACAGCGACACATACACACTCTCTCACGCACACAGTTACACACACTCTCACCCTTACACTCATACACACACACAAACACTTACACTGGCATACACACTCTCTCACATACAATCACATACACTCTCACATGCACACAGACACTTACACCGACACATACACACTCTCTCACGCACACAGTTACACACACTCTCACCCTTACACTCATACACACACACAAACACTTACACTGGCATACACACTCTCTCACATACAATCACATGCACACACAGACACTTACAGTGACACATACACAGTATCTGACACACAGTTACACACACTCTCACCCTTACACTGGCATACACACTCTCTCTCTTACATTCAGTCACATACACACTCTCACCCTCACGCACACCGTCACACACAAACTCACATACACACACAGACACTTATAGGAACACATGCACACTCTCTCTTTCACACACACATACTCACTCACACCTTTACACTCACACGCACCACACAGTGGGCACGAGGCATTACTCACAGTCCGCGCAGCCGTAGCCAGATCTTCTCGATCTGCTCTGGCAGCAGGTACTTCAGAGAGTTGCTCTCGAAATCCTCGATTTCCTTCGTGGGAGACTCCAGGACTTCCATGACGGCACAATTTCACAAAAAAAATGACCCGAAGCACAAAAAAGTCCCCCCCACCCTGAAAGACGATCGCAGCCGAGCAGTTTTTTTTTCGATAGAAGCCCCCCCTTCTGCTGCCTGTTAGATCGGTGCCGGTGGGACAGACATCTTCTCCCCTCCCTTCCTCACTTTGCTGTGGCTGTCTGCAGCGGTCCGGCCACGGTGCCTGCCCCCCCACCCCCCCCCCTCCTCCCAGCTCCCCCCAACCCCCCCCAAGCTCGCTCGCTTGCTCACACTCACAGCTTGTCTGTCAGCAGCTCTGGTTTCAGGTGCTCACTGAGCGCGTGCAGAAGCTTCAGCTGAAACAGGGAGTGGGTGGGGGGGGGGGGCGTAGTGGGCTCTGGCATGCTCGTCCTCATGCATATGACGTACTGAATGGGGGTGGGGGGGTGGGGGGTTTGTTTGTTGATCCCTGCTTCAAGAAGTCCCAGTCCCTAACATTAGTGATCAATGGTGGCCACACTGACAGGCTATCGATGAACACACCACAACACGTGTGTGTGTGTGTGTGTGTGTGTGTGTGTGTGTGAGCTTGCAGCAGAGTTTGTGATTGCGCGTAAGGGACACGGAGAAGGAGAGAGGCAGAAAGAGTTGTAACTTTGAGAGAGTAGCAGCATTAGCGTGACTAAGTGACATGAAAAAGAGAATGAGTGAGAAAGTGTGAGAGAGAGAGAGAGAGAGAGAGACCGAATCTCTGGCCTGCTGCACCACTCCTTTGAGGGAAATGAGTAACCCCCTCAGCCTTCAGAGCTCCCCCTGCTGGTGGCTGATTAGCAGAGCAACAGTTGAGATAAGCCATCCTTCAATGGGAGGGTGCCCAGACAAGGGGTGATGAAAGGGAGGGGGCACCACTCACCCAGGGATGGGGGGGGGGGGGGGGGTGAAGGGGATGAGATAGAATGACCAGCATTCCAGGCACAGAAAGTTTTATATTCAAACATGCACAATTACAAGTCATTTTGTTTTTTATCTTTATTTGAAGAACAATCGTTTTGTTCTGGCAGGACTGTGAACATTATTTTCTGTAATAAATAAATGATTCCTCCCAGGACACCACATCTCTCCATCTCATTGCTGACTAGTTACCAGAGCAGAGCAGAGTAACCCCCCCCCCCCCACCCTCCCAACGAAGATGCTCTGAGGCAGCGCCCTCTAGAGGAGAAATGCCTTTCCAGCACACACTGGTAATATAGTGCTGAAATCCCACTGCTGCTACAGAACACCACAAGATCAAGTTACAGCACGGCGTTTTGTTTAGTTTTTATTTTTTGCTGTATGATGCGGTATATGCAGGACTGAACGTCTTGTTATATTCACACACACAAGGAGAAAAGAATCTCCGGTGACCCGCTCAACCAGGTAACTCTCACAAACCGTATAATATCCCTCAATAACCCTATTAACATCCATCCATCTTCCATCTGCTATATTATCTGCATCATTCAGTAAATATGTTTTAATCCAGGAAATGCAAGAGAATACGTGTCAAAATCACTGTGAAATAAATATTTGGATTAACTAATTAAACAATGTACCATATGGTACACTGTCAGAAAAAACTACCCTGCTTTTGTTTCCCAAGGTACAAACAGCATCAATGTAGCCTCAATGGTACAAAAAAGTTCCTCAGAGCCCATTTCTCTACCTTAAATTAGACTTAAAGGTACATTTACCCACAGCTAGGGTACATCTGACAGACCTTTGAGGGTGCAGCCCGAGTGACAAGCAACCCTCGAAGATACAAATTGGTCACTTGTTTTTCTGACAAGGTAGGACCTGTCCCTCACGAACAATCAAGCACTTTGATCGTCTTTTTACAGAATGTCCCGGAAAGGTTGCCGAAGACTGAAGGCTTATCTCAGTCTTGGAAAATCAGCAAGATTTTGGCCCCCTTCCGCCACCACGGCATCAGTAAATGCTTAATGCAAAGAGCGTTCAGCTGTTAGAATGTCACCAAAGCTCCATCTAAACATGGCGACTAAGGGACGGAACCGGGCAGTATCCGGTGACCCTGTGCGGGCGGCCATGGCTGTGATGTAAAAATGAAAGAGATGGTCTGGGTTGGTCTGTTGCACCCATCTTGGGACCCCATATTGACCCAACTCCTTCTGCCTGGGGGATACTGAATTTTATAGTGACAGAAGCCAGACCACGTTAACGTTACTGCTTATAATGATCAAATGTAAATGATCAGAGAGAGAGCAGAGAGGCCATCCATGGCTGTCTATGACTCCCGGAGTCACTGAGGAGGAAATGCTCATGTGTAGCTGACTCCGGAATTCCCCTCATACGTCCCCCCCCACCCCCGCATTCCCTGATGTCAGCAACAGTGAGACTGTGTAGCTTTTGCGAGGTTCACCTGGGCTGTCTGATTAACAGCCAGCTCTCCCCAGGGGGCGCTGTTGCCATTGTAGGCTCATACGGAAAGTCGATAGGTTATTCTGGGGAGAAGGAACCACAAGCTTCTGATTTAAATGGGGGGGGGGCATGGCATCAGCAGGACTCACGCTGCTGCCCAATCAGTTCCTTCTGAGCTGTGACTGATTACACTCGCGTACATGAACATTTTTTTAAGCCAAGAGAAGGAGCAGTGGCTCCCTGATTTACTGAATCGCCCAATCAATGAATCGCTGAATGACTAAATCTCAAAATCATTGACTTGAATGAGCAAATCATCAGATCACCACTTCACTCAATACATCTCAGAATCATCAAATGATCTAATCACAGAATCGCCAAATTATGGAAGTAAATTAATGACAAAAGTCGTTGATGAAAAAAAACACGTTGAATTACACTTATCGAATAAAAACTCATTGCATTAATGACGCTTTGAATTTTTTGGGACTGTAATTTAATATGTGCATACATTTAAACGTTGAACATTTCAACTGAAAACATTTCAATCGTAATTTCATTGCTTAAATATTCAGTACAAAAATATTCGGCTTCCAAAATTCAGTTCCAAAGATACGTATTTTAAAGTGCATGTTTATAATTCAACCACACGAATTCAGTTCATTTAATTTCGCCTCAAAATAAATTTCAAAAGAACAAATTCAGTTGAAAATATTTCATGTGTTTTATTCGCATCTTTATTATTCAAGCAGTAACATTCAGTCCTCTTATTTCTGCTTTACAATATTCAGTCCCGTTATTTTCGCTGTTTCAAATACGCTGCCACAATTTCAGTGGTTTAAAATACGATCCGAAATTCAACCCTCTACATCCGGGACTAGCAGGATGAGCCATAGATTGCCGATAGAGTTCTCTTCGGGAACCGCGATCAAAATGGAGCAAGCGATCAGTACAAGAAGCCTACTGATTGACCTAGCAGCAGATTTTTGTTGATTGTGTTATTTATGTTTCTTGTCGTTTACTGGTCAATACGATAACTTATTGCAACCCCAACTAGTAGGTTTTTATGTAAATAATTCGCTAGCTGCATTATCACCAAACTTATCTTGCTAACGTAAGATGCCTGCGGGCAACTACAAGGTTTACACACCAAGAGTTTAAATCAGCGTGATAAATTTATGATAATGACAGTCAGTTATGAAAGCTGCTGGCAACAGGTATAATGGTAAGGGCGCCAGCAACTGACTCATACCTTGATGGAATTTGTATAAATAGTGCATTATAACTATTAATTATGTAAGAAAACAAATGTTTAGCACGATATTATACACTGATGACGATATGAATGTTCATAAACACGACGCGATATTTCATGGCCCAGCCCTGTCCGATACCGTTTCATTGTCACCGTCTTTTCCTTAATTAATTAGGCATATCATACTTTCAAAGTGCTATTAAGGTCCCTTTTAGTGTCATCGCCAACATCACGGACCTGTCAATCCCCAAGTCGACTACTATCTCATCCCAACTACCTAGCTGGCCAGCTTGCAAGCTAGCGGACCTTGTAGTTGCCCACAGGCATCTTACGTTAGCAAGATAAGTTTGGTGATAATTAATGCAGCTAGCGAATTATTTACATAAAAACCTACTAGTTGGGGTTGCAATAAGTTATCGTATTGACCAGTAAACGACAAGAAACATAAATAACACAATCAACAAAAATCTGCTGCTAGGTCAATCAGTAGGCTTCTTGTACTGATCGCTTGCTCCATTTTGATCGCGGTTCCCGAAGGGAACTCTATCGGCAATCTATGGCTCATCCTGCTAGTCCCGGATGTAGAGGGTTGAATTTCGGATCGTATTTTAAACCACTGAAATTGTGGCAGCGTATTTGAAACAGCGAAAATAACGGGACTGAATATTGTAAAGCAGAAATAAGAGGACTGAATGTTACTGCTTGAATAATAAAGATGCGAATAAAACACATGAAATATTTTCAACTGAATTTGTTCTTTTGAAATTTATTTTGAGGCGAAATTAAATTAACTGAATTCATGTGGTTGAATTATAAACATGCACTTTAAAATACGTATCTTTGGAACTGAATTTTGGAAGCCGAATATTTTTGTACTGAATATTTAAGCAATGAAATTACGATTGAAATGTTTTCAGTTGAAATGTTCAATGTTTAATTGTATGCACATATTAAATTACAGTCCCAAAAAATTCAAAGCGTCATTAATGCAATGAGTTTTTATTCGATAAGTGTAATTCAACGTGTTTTTTTTCATCAACGACTTTTGTCATTAATTTACTTCCATACCAAATCACTCAATCCCAAAAGCACTGAATCTCCAAATAACCAAATCACTAAATCACAGATTCACCGAATGACTTAATTACCCAATCACAGATTCACCAAATTACCTCATTACCCAATCACTTAATTCCGCAGTTGGAGAATCACCAAATCACCAAATTCTTGCCACAGTTTATGCACACGCTGCCCCCAGTCTTATCATTGTATTCCTTGAGCTAATCTGAGCCCCAGTTACAGTGTGAAGATGATATGGTAATAAATAAAAGCTGAGTGATGTTCAGCCATGGATATGCAGCCCGTGAGTGACTCTGAGGTGGGGAGGGACGCTGCCCCCACCATTCCTCTCCCCACTGCTGGATCTGCCTCTCTCACCTTCCTACACTCTCGCTACCCCTGATACTGCCAAGGTCTTTTAATTACCTCACACTGAGCGTGCGGGGGCTTGGGAGGATCTGGGGCTGCTCAAAGACCAGCTTCATTTACGTAACCAGAGCAATTTAACACCCGGCTCTTCTGAAGCAGAGGGCATCGACCAGCGGGAGTCACGCCAGTCTGACGCCGTGCAGGACGTGGGTGGGGGGAGTATGGCGGCTCAGAGAGGAACGCTTGTGCATATTTACATTTGACATTTATGCATTTATCTAATTAATTAATAACTCTGTAATTAATGCCTGCAAAACATTTTCTGCATATATGTGATACAGGCCTTCATGACAATGGCCACTGACATTCTATAATGGAAATGACCGCAGTTGCAGATGGCTCTGGTGTTTCTAGAAGCTGGTGCACATCCCATTATGCAGTTTTCTAAAGCCTATCATTTTAATTAAGCAATTTTCTAAAGTCCGTCCCTTTAAGAACTTTTCTCAGAGCCCGTCCCTTTAGGGAGTTCTCCAAAGCCCGTCCCTTTAAGGAGTTCTCCAAAGGCCATCCCTTTAAACAGTTCTCCAAAGCAATCCGATTAAGCAGATCACTGTTTAATGAATATAAGGAAAAGGGGGGCTGACCCACAAGCTTCAGTTTGACATTTGACCTCTCTTTGACCTCATCTCTGTTTTTTCCCACTCATCAGCTGTTGGGGGGTGCTACTGGCAAAGAGAATGACCCACCAGAACGTGTGGCATGGGATCTTAGACATCTGCGCCTTTTAAGGCCCCAAAAGGACACCATCTCTCCTCCTCAGGGCGACAAACCCAAACAAATGAAAGCAGCCACACTTCAGACGGCAATTCAGTGCATCGCCGCACAAAGACCCAGTAAACGCTTCCATATGTTTTCCTTATACATCCCCTCTGCTCAGTTCACCCAGGCGGGTGAAGTAAACCCACATCTATGTTGGCCTGGCTGCAGCCTTCACCACTGTTTGCTCTGATTACCGTGTCTGGCCAGTGGGGGGCGCGGTTGTTAAGGAAAACCAGGCACTTAAGAGCTACAACCAAGAAGGTCCTCATCAGGAATTAGAAGATTCAACAATGACAAAGTTACACAGTGTTGCATCTTTAATAGTGCCGGTAAACATAAAGATACATAATGATGCAGAAAATATGCTTATAAAACCTGACATTGAATGATGCTATAAACTGATAATATTCCTATCCCAGGAAGCAGGGGCTTCAGGCTGGGGACATCCTGGATAATGTGTAGCGTCTCATACAAAGCTATAAATGAAGCTTTTGTAGATGCATTTTTGAAGTAACTTTTGTTCCCTGAACTGTGAGGTCACTATGAAAGAGGGGAAAGAAACACCATCAACTTGCAAATGAAGACGCCGCACGTCTAATGGGGAGAATCCACATCCCATCACCATTTTTTGTTGTTGTCGCTAAGCAACGTCAATCTCTTAACACTCCATTTTTTTATGATGGTTTTAAACTCATACACCCCTCCCCCCCCCCCCTTCCTTGAGATGGCTAGAAGCACCTCGTGAATGACTGGTACTAAATAAAAGGGTTAGCAGTGCGGTTAGGAAGCCAAACAAGCCATCTGCACTTGGGGCTGAGCTGTGAGTCGGGGGGCTGTGAGGTACGGGGGGGGGGGGGGGGGGGGTCTGACCTAAACACAAACACAGCTCATGTGACCACATGGCAAAACTAAACCACAGGGCTGGTTATGAAGAAGAAATTTCTCCTGACCGTATGGAGAACACCCTTAAACTGCTGTTCACACCCCCAAACTACCTACGGGTGACATTGTGGTCCGTATGATAAATACTGCCACTAAGAGCAGCCATCACTTTGACGCAGCTCAACCCACACAAAGAGCAGGTTGTGACCCCTGCCAACAGCGCCCCCTGTCTGAAACAGGCCCCCAACCGAATCGATGCATAGATGTAAAGCCTATTTAACACATCTGCTTAATTCGACAAAATTTTGGTCTGTGATTCAGTCTTGGTTTGAATCTAGGTGCCCAAACTGTGCCCTGATCAAAGGTACAACACTAGACAAATCCTGGGATCTGAGACTTGGGCCTGTTAACACCCCCCTTCCCCCCCACCCCGCACTCTGCACTCTGCTATTCCTCACTGGTCAGCTGTGTTCAGCATGACCCCTCACATGGGGCTTTAACAAATGCATTACTTCATTAGACAACTGCCAGTAGACACATCAATCCCAGATGTCACTGTCATCACTCCCCTGACCTTGTCCCACAAATAGATGGGATATACTTAGCCAGAGGCATGCTGGGGCTCGCAAGTCATTCTGTTTATGCCATAAGCTCCGCCTCCTCAGACCCATGTCACTCAAACATCACTCCCCAGCGTGGCCGGTTCCCATTACTGGAGAAGACTGCAAGCTTCTTCAGAAATCACATATAAGACACGGAATCCTTAGCCCCACCCCCCACCAGCACCATTAGCCAATCACCAATCACTGTTGGTGACTCTCCGTATTAAGCATGGAGATCCTGTACCTCAGCCAGCTAGTATGTCAGCAGGCTCCCATCACCCTGCCTTGACAACCAGGCTTGAACGGCCACTGTAGGGCTGGTTTGTGAGCTATGACCTTGAAATGACCTTGAGCTCCTCATATTTATAGAATGAGAGATTTAGAGAACGAGAGGAAGGGAGGGAGAGTGTGCGTCAGACCATATCCCCTCTGGCAGGCTCCGCAGACTTTATCTCTGAGCCTGGTCTTTTGTGGCAGGCACATTGAGGTCAGTTTGCTGGATCGGGGTCCCGGTGTTTACACAACTTTACGCAGAACGCGTGCCGATCCAAGACGAGGGTCCCTGGGGTAGCAGAGGGCAGCCTCACCCAGCCGCGATGCCAGAAGAGACCTGGGATGGTTTTCTCCTGATGTCAGGGGAGAATTAAAACCAGCAGGCTGAGGGGCCTTTCACCAGGGCTGGGGGTCTGAGGCCACTCTGCTTGTGCGTCGTTCAGTGACAGCAGGATCACTCTCCTCCACACTCACCTTAACAGTGCATATCACCAGCTGTGATATGAAAAACGACTGACTGCAGATCAGAAGACATACCGTATCTGTCCATTTCTGGATTAGGGTCCCTCCTAACCATTACATTACAGGCTCTCCTGAATATTATAGTTGTATTTCCACTGAACATAATATATGTA
Organism: Paramormyrops kingsleyae; assembly: GCF_048594095.1. NCBI lineage: Eukaryota > Metazoa > Chordata > Actinopteri > Osteoglossiformes > Mormyridae > Paramormyrops > Paramormyrops kingsleyae. The sequence continues at coordinate 10,299,965 of NC_132800.1, forward strand.
CTGTATCCTTCCTCAACACTTTGTTAGGATTTCTCCTCAACACCGTATTATAGGTTTTGCTGATCTGTATCAGACTGACATATTCCCATTCGATAATGATCAGTTACTGCAAACCCAGAACCGTCTCGCAATAGAAACAAATCACTTGATACGGCTTTTCACGGGTCAGCTGCACGCTGACTAAACTCTTCGACTAGCAGGGTGGCCCTGATGCTAAGACTTAGACAGGGGCTACAGGGTGGCCCTGATGCTAAGACTTAGACAGGGGCTACAGGGTGGCCCTGATGCTAAGACTTAGACAGGGGATACAGGGTGGCCCTGATGCTAAGACTTAGACAGGGGCTACAGGGTGGCCCTGATGCTTAGACTTAGACAGGGGCTACAGGGTGGGCCTGATGCTAAGACTTAGACAGGGGCTACAGGGTGACCCTGATGCTAAGACTTAGACAGGGGCTACAGGGTGGCCCTGATGCTAAGACTTAGACAGGAGCTACAGGGTGGCCCTGATGCTAAGACTTAGACAGGGGCTACAGGGTGGGCCTGATGCTAAGACTTAGACAGGGGCTACAGGGTGGGCCTGATGCTAAGACTTAGACAGGGGCTACAGGGTGGCCAAAGCTCACTGGACACACCATCTTCACAGCCCCCTCACACCGGCAGCGTGTCATTCTTCCTGTCATTTTTCACAGAATCTGCTCATCAGATCCAAGTGAAAGAGGCAAAACTCCGCAGGTAGAGTCTGATGTTTCTCATCTATTATTGACACCATAATTACACCCCATTTGAGGCCTTAGGGGGGTCTGTTTTCTGCCCCCCCTCCCCCCCCCCCGTGTTGGGTTTCGGGTGTCCGGAAGGTGGCCCCCCTCCTGACCCCCTACCTGTGACAGGGAATGGGGTCAGGTGGGACAATGGCTGTGCGTAGCCCCATGACGAATTTCTTTAGCTTAACAAAGCCTTGACGTTCAGCCATTGAGTGGGCTGATCATAGCAACATGTATAGGAAACACACACACATTGTCTGTGTCAGCATGAGCACACAATGGGGGACATATTGCATCACATCTGCTCTGACAGGGGACATTGTCCTGGGACGTGTTGAAGGGTCTCAGAATGTGATTAGTAGTGCTGGGCTAGTTACTCAAAAAAGTAATTAGATAGAAGTCACCAATTACTTATTTAAATTGCAATGTTATTACTTTACCCATTACTCCTTTCAAAAAGTAATTACACTACACAGGGGCGTACTTAGGGATGAATGGATGGGGGGGGGGGGGTGAGTCTTTACTGGGGGGTTTAATGGTAAACTATTCATTACTGACACCAACAGTTACCTATTTATTGGGGGGGAGGTATTTTTCAAGTGGGAGGGGCTAAAATATGCCCCTGACACAACTCATTACTTTACTTTTGAGTTACTCTCTCAAACTACAAATTCCACGTTTAACCACATAAAAATATCAGGACAAACCTCATAGCCCTATCAGGCTTTGTGCAGCCCAGCTCTCCGGACAGCAGATCAGCGTCAGATTCAGGCTTGTTGTCGGAGTGACATGAGGGGAGCGAGTAGCTTGTGCTGGATGGTGGGGGTGTCAGGGGGTATAGTGGCGGGCAACATGTTGGGTGGGGGGGGTGTCAGGGGGTATAGTGGCGGGCAACATGTTGGGTGGGGGAGGGGGGTCTCAGGGGGTATAGTGGCGGGCAACATGTTGGGTGGGGGGGTGTCAGGGGGTATAGTGGCGGGCAACATGTTGGGTGGGGGAGGGGGGTCTCAGGGGGTATAGTGGCGGGCAACATGTTGGGTGGGGGAGGGGGGTCTCAGGGGGTATAGTGGCGGGCAACATGTTGGGTGGGGGGGTGTCAGGGGGTATAGTGGCGGGCAACATGTTGGGTGGGGGAGGGGGGTCTCAGGGGGTATAGTGGCGGGCAACATGTTGGGTGGGGGAGGGGGGTCTCAGGGGGTATAGTGGCGGGCAACATGTTGGGTGGGGGGGTGTCAGGGGGTATAGTGGCGGGCAACATGTTGGGTGGGGGAGGGGGGTCTCAGGGGGTATAGTGGCGGGCAACATGTTGGGTGGGGGAGGGGGGTCTCAGGGGGTATAGTGGCGGGCAACATGTTGGGTGGGGGGGTGTCAGGGGGTATAGTGGCGGGCAACATGTTGGGTGGGGGGGGTGTCAGGGGGTATAGTGGCGGGCAACATGTTGGGTGGGGGGGGTCTCAGGGGGTATAGTGGCGGGCAACATGTTGGGTGGGGGAGGGGGGTCTCAGGGGGTATAGTGGCGGGCAACATGTTGGGTGGGGGAGGGGGGTCTCAGGGGGTATAGTGGCGGGCAACATGTTGGGTGGGGGGGTGTCAGGGGGTATAGTGGTGGGCAACATGTTGGGTGGGGGGGGTCTCAGGGGGTATAGTGGCGGGCAACATGTTGGGTGGGGGAGGGGGGTCTCAGGGGGTATAGTGGCGGGCAACATGTTGGGTGGGGGAGGGGGGTCTCAGGGGGTATAGTGGCGGGCAACATGTTGGGTGGGGGGGTCTCAGGGGGTATAGTGGCGGGCAACATGTTGGGTGGGGGAGGGGGGTGTCAGGGGGTATAGTGGCGGGCAACATGTTGGGTGGGGGAGGGGGGTGTCAGGGGGTATAGTGGCGGGCAACATGTTGGGTGGGGGAGGGGGGTCTCAGGGGGTATAGTGGCGGGCAACATGTTGGGTGGGGGAGGGGGGTCTCAGGGGGTATAGTGGCGGGCAACATGTTGGGTGTGGTCTGCATGTCACGCCAGCAGGGCAACAGTGTGACTGGTGCAGCAGTCAGGCTGCTGTCATTCAGCAGCTGTGATGATACTGTCACACATGCAGGATGCGAGAACCCACACAAACACACACATAGACACACACACACATCCATCACACACACACACATCATTAAACACACACAGACACACACACATCCATCACACACACACACACACATCATTAAACACACACAGACACCCACACATATCCATTAAACACACAAACACACACACACAGACCGCCACCCCTATTTATTAAATGTTTGCATAATTATTTAATTATAATTAGGAGCTGCTCCAGACTGCCTCCCCCTCTATACTGTTTGAAGGCATCTCATTAACATTGAAAGCCTGTCACGCTTATCTGCCCCTGGGGGGGGGGGGGGGGGGAAGGGGGGCACGCTGCTTCAGACTGACAGATCGTGGAGAGAGCAACCCCTCCCCACGGCTTCCTGAGTGGCTGGATAGGATGTGCAGGCTGGGGAGAAGAACACCACAAACATTCTTCATAAGGATCCCCCTCCCCCTCCCCCACACCCTAAACCCAGCATAGCAGCTTATGTTGGACACTTCAAAGTCAACCCCTCACCTCCTACTGACTGTTTTCACCTAGTTTACCAAGACAGAAGCTATGGGGGAAATCCCTGGGAAATCCCCACGTTGTCACTAACCTGATAGCCCTACATCAGAAATCTGCAGCAGGTATTTTATTATTAAGTGTGATGAAGGACTTCATCCTGGATCACACAGGCAGTTTGGGGGCTATTTGCCCAATCTACACCTTCCCACTGCAAAGTTCAGCAATGGTGATTTAGACATTACTACAGTTCCTTGAATGTCAAAAGCGCCGAAATGAAGCAGACAATGGGCTGGACGTGCAATGGGTGCTGACACTGTTCTCTGAGAAACAATGACGATCTGTGGGGCGAGCGAATCTAGCGAGTCCACAAGCGGCCAGCGGGATGTGGGCGATGGCAGAGGCTGACGCCTCCCCAGTGATCGGGGCTGCAGGCCAGCGACAGGCTGGCTTTGGGTTTTGGCATCTCGTACCAGATCGTATGTTGCCGGAGGATGGGCGACATGAGGAGCATTTGTACTCGCTGCTTTGTGTGTACATTTATATTACGGTGACAGGGCTGGCGATTAATAACAAAATATGAACCAAACACTGTAGAAAACACTCCTTCCTGCGTTCCTTTCTATTTTATTTTTATTGTTTTGACCTGAATTGTATGCGTGTGTCAGTGTGTGCGTGTATGTCTTTGTGTGTCTGTGTGTGTGTGTGTGTGTGCACCATCACCTGTTGTTTTTCCTATATCCTGTTTTTATTAAACAGCAGAATGTAAGTCGCTGGTCTAAACGTAAAACAGTCCTGGATTGGCATCAGGTGCATTGTGGGATAGCGGAGCCCATTTCGGTGACATCGGACGGGCAGCGTCGGCAGCAGTGTGCCCAGACTACGAGCGCTAAAGAAAACAGTCAAATGGAAACTGCGCTGGTAACAAGATGCCCCCAGGGAGGCACCAATGGGATTCGAACCGGCGACCGAGTGAGGCAGTAATTGATAATGGGCTTCTGAGGAGCAATTCGGAAAAGCATGGAAAACGCAAAAGCGTAACACAATAATCTTAAACAGACCTCAGGATTTGCATTTTGGCAAGCTTATGTTGAACTGTCAGATTGCGATGTCTCTTTTTTCATCCATCCATTCATCCATCCATCAAGCCTCCTTCCAACTGCTCGTCACTATTTTTTTTACCAACTGAAAAATGTTACATAAACATCATGCCATTGAATTGCACCACTAATGCTCTGCTCAGTCCATGGTTATAATCTTATCCAAAACACTTAATTTCTAATCCTAATCTCAATCCAGCCTTACAACTGCCACAATGGGATTCGGTTATGTCACATTTCTAGATTTAGCCTAACTTAAACAAGTGTACCTCCTCATTGTTTGAGTGGACAAAACCATCCTAGTCAACAATCAATCCTGCCTTAACACCCACATTCTTTCACCCACAGGGTGTAAAAGAGCACAGATTGAAGTAGTGTGGTGTGGTGGGTGTGGTTCACACCGTCGTCTGCAGCTAGTGTGCTGGCCAGATGCACATTTTGTCACAAAGGGACATGTTGGGCACATGCCAAAGATGCCAACATAAAGCCAACTGGTCTACAAGCAGAGACTAAAGACTGACTTTGCTAAACTGCTGAATATGTGAAAGACGACCAGAGACCTAGCAGTGTGGAGCAGTTAGAGTCATTGAAATAAACAGGTTTTATTTCCTTCACATAGCAGCTGGCATAGTGGTTAAGAAGTCATGTATCATGACACTTTCCTTTGAAAATCCACAAAATAGGTACCATTCAATGTGATCGTAATTATGACTACGCTTGTTCCTGTGATGGGCTAGCATCCCATCCTGTTGTCCCCCTCCCTCGAAGAGGCTCTAGGAAAAGTTGACAAGCAGCTAAAACACAGATTGATGGACGATTATGCCGCGCCTGCACTCACAAATGCAATCGAGGCTTTTAAAAAGCGGGGAAAAAACGGAAGACTTCACACGATAATGCGTTCTCATCTGGGGTTGCCGTGGCGACAAGACAGAGGAGTCACTGGCTTTGATCAAGCTGGATTGGACAACGATGTAGCCAAAACATGGCTGATACAGTGCTGTATGCAAGACTGTTTATCACCAGTAGGCTGTGGGTTCAGATCCCAGGAGGAGCTTAGGTGTGTATTCCGGTAACATATCAATTTACTGGCATGGTTTACATAAAAAAAAATGTTTTACGTGCACCAGAAAGTCATGCATTCTGAAGAAATACACTAGAAAAATGCATACTATGTGATTAAAGGCCTGTATACATTTAGCAAAATATGCAAATGAAACTGTTACATGCAACAAGATCATGTTTTTCTATTTATACCTAAAATAATGCTGTACTTTAAATGTTTCAGCACATATGTTGTGAGCATACAGGCACACATACACATTCTCTCTGTGCTTTCTGATTCATAGTCCAGGAGATAATTCTTCCTGAGACATTTCAGCATCATTGCTTAATCACAACAAACAAAACGTCTCGAAAGGTCACAGGTGCCAGTTTGACGGGAGTCATTTCCATTCTGGGGATAAGATCACTGGGACCCAATCAGTACCTCTGGAAGATAAATGCATCCTCTAGCTGTCAGTCATCCTCTAGAAAAGCCCCCCAATCGTTCCCTCTCCCTTTTAATGGCCAGGTGCCTTCTCTCATACAGAGATACCGAACCAAGCGATGAGGTAATGAGGAGCAGGGTAAGGGTCAGAGTGAGGAACAAGGTGAGGAACAAGGTGAGGAACAGAATGAGGAGCAGGGTGAGGATCAGAGTGAGGAACAAGGTGAGGGGCAGAGTGAGATACAATGTGAGGAACAAGGTGAGGAACAGAATGAGGAGCAGGGTGAGGGTCAGAGTGAGGAACAAGGTGAGGGGCAGAGTGAGATACAATGTGAGGAACAAGGTGAGGAACAGAATGAGGAGCAGGGTGAGGGTCAGAGTGAGGAACAAGGTGAGGGGCAGAGTGAGATACAATGTGAGGAACAAGGTGAGGAACAGAATGAGGAGCAGGGTGAGGGTCAGAGTGAGGAACAAGGTGAGGGGCAGAGTGAGATACAATGTGAGGAACAAGGTGAGGAACAGAATGAGGAGCAGGGTGAGGATCAGAGTGAGATGCAATGTGAGGAACAGATTTTGGGTCAGAGTGAGACACATGTTGAGGAACATGGTGAGGAACAGAATAAGTAACGATGTGAGGAAAGAGGAAGCAGGGTTAAGAACATCATAAGATAGACATAGAGGTTCAGAATAAGATGCAGGGTACACACTGAGGTCCACAGAGACAATATGAGTCAGTGAGATTCAGCATTTCATATTATTTGTATTCAGTTCAGTAACTGGCAAAACATCTCATGCACAACAGCCGCGATGAAGTGCTCACTAATGATGTGGGAAGGCCCATCTGCCAAGGAGCTAAACATATGGTGTTCAGGGGTGGGGGTTTCCGAATCATCAGCCTCCTCCCTTTTCAAGCCGGGGAGCGGCACAGTTCCACAAAGTCAAAAACGTTTATTTTGCTGGTAGGTCGGGGGTCATTTTTCCAGGAATGATAAGGAGACCATACACAGGAACACAGAGACATATCTGCCTAGGCAGGGAATTCACCGTGACTCTCATTCTTAAAATGGAGGGATTGAATAAATGAAGGGATTTTCTCTGTCACATCTCACAAATCCCAGGATGCAATCCCATAGTGAACTATGATAAAGTTATAAAAGCCAGAAATACCATAATTCACATATGCATGTGAATTGGTTTGACGTGTTCAATGTGAAGTTACACCCATGCCCCCCCCCCCCCCCCCCATAAGCCGAGGTGATGCTTTTACTTACTTAGCATTTAAGAATACAACTGAAGAGAGATTGATATAATAAGAGGATGCAATTTCTATCCTTTCATGCAGCTAGATTATAAATGCTGAAGGAGACACCAGCTCAGCTCCCCCAGACTCCAGAAATTTAGCACAAAATCGTGGGGAGCATATCGGCCCCAAATGTACCACAACATATATAAACAGGGGATGGTGGTTTTGACAGGGAGTTGCAGCAAGGCTTAGCCCCGGACCATCAGTGGGCCGAGCTGCCAGTTACTTTCACACTGGGGTGGAATATACCATTACGTCTCCTCTTGGGGGGTAACAGCACTCAGGTGAAATGCCCAGAATTTGGCAGGGTAAACACTTTAGTCCTACCTTCTCCCCACCCCTGAATTAATCCCATCTGTGGGGAATTTAGCTAGCAGCACTTGTGAGCCTCTCAAACCCTGGGGCCAGCAACGTATTTGGGCACTCAAACACTAATTGGCAGCAAATCCTACCCAAAGCCAAGGCAATCCCGCCATCTCCGGCCAGACCCCGGAGCATCATCTGAGGCGTTTGTGAACCACGCACCCTCCGCGTCTCAAGAGGGACGCGATATTTACACCCTGGTGCCTCTTCAAAGTCATTCATCCCCCCTTTCGAGGTTTAAAGGAAGCGTCTTTTCTACCACACAAGTTCATTTCCATGACAGTGGCCCTAAGGTTCACATAAAAGGTTACAACCAACACAACGTGATTGAGAAATTAGTCCCACAAACCAGTAAGGGAAGAGGCTAATCCTTATGTCACTGCAATAAGTTTGTGCTCAAAAGGTACGTTCTGGTGCCTGACTGACAGCCAGCCTCAGCTTAATGACCCTGGGGAAGATGCCCAGCGCATAGGCGTGCTGATTCCGCCTGGGCTTGTGCGTGTATGTGGGACTGCATGTGCTGTTTCCAGACCTGATGGCGGTCTTCTCCATGGCATCGGGACTGTCCACCGCTGGCAGCTCATCCGCCAGTATCTCCTCCGGGTTCCGTGGGTCGATGAGGATCCCCCGCTTGTCGTTGATCCCGATGCCCGCTGTGATGGCATTCCACAGTGCATTCTGGGATTTGGAGCCTGGAGGGTGGGATGGGGAACAACCATCTGTATTTTCGCTGCCAGAAAAAACTTCTTACCCTTTATAGAACTACCCATGGAGTCACTCTGCTTGCCAATTAATTCAAAGTAAATTATAGAGTAATGTTTTCTGAAGCATGACTTGGACACGTAACACATAATCATAATGAAGGACTTGGGTGTACTATCCCGTCGTTTCATACTTTATTAGAGCGCTGAAATCGTGAAATGTTCAGGATACGCTAATGATCAGACCTGGTCTTCTATTGCCATCCAGTGGAAAAACAGTGTCATTACAGTTCTCTCTCTGCACTACTGCACAGCCGATGCACCCTTGATTACCTGCTTCGGGATAATTAAAGATACTTTGTTTATTATTTGAAACAGGTATCTCTGAGAACTAGAGGGGACAAGAAGTGCCAATTGTGATGCTATGACCTAAAGTGTAATTAAACTCCTTTCAGCGTATAAGAAGTGTGCTAATTATACAGGCCACTTCAGATAGAAAGAAGGAAGCTAATCATGTTAATGAAGCAGCAATCAAAAGGAAATTAGGAGTGGCATCTGAATAGGGTAACCACGTAACCAGGGATGGCAGAAGCATCGCCGGTGTTTCTGCGCTTATACAAAAATTTTATTTGCTGTTTAAGTTTGGATTGGTCGATACATTGATAGTCAATTAAAATCACTGAAAGGAATATAAGTATATATACAGTAACCCCTTCACTTTGGCGAGGACTGGGGGCGGCAGATCCTGCGAATGTGACAATTCGCGAATAAAACTTTGGCTTGTCATTGTCTTGTCATCTCTTATGTAGACTTTTTCTATAATATACAAACCACCTAAGCCATGCCCCTGAATGTAAGTTAGTGTACTTTAGTGTAACAGAAGCATTACATTTGGGACACATTATTAAAATGCAAGATTACCAGCACTGAAAAGTTTAAAAGTTGCTGCAAGAAAGGAGAGATTTCACGGTCACGGAGACAGATACGTGAGTGAAGCAGGTTACTGAGACAAAGATGAGCGGCGTACCAAGCTCAGGATTTTAAACTAACAAATATTATGAAAGCCTACTACTAATATTTATATGTTAAATGACATTACGCGATCCAAATCATTTTCAGTATTGTTTTTGGCTACAAAAATATCCCCGTTTAATCGTTCACTGCCAACTGACGAATAATCGAAACCGCAAATTCCAAATCCGCGAATATGAAAGGGTTACTGTATTTCAACACAATGCATATTAATGCATTAAAAACAGAAGTCATGGGATTCATCGGATTAAGGTAAGGAGCGCAGTGGCTGTGATGTCAACGATCTCGATTGGGAAACGTGTGGTATTCGGCGTGATGCCCTCATACTCACGAGCAAAGCGGGCCAGGGGGCGCCGGTTGGTCTCTCCAGCCTCGTTTGCCACTGTAGAAACAAGGGCGGGGGGTGAGTTTGCGCTGATAGGGATAAACTTAGCGGTCACTTAAGGAAGTACCGGCTTGGACCGAGGCTAGTCCCTTTTCAGTCTGGAGAACCACGTCAAAAGTAGACTAGCTTAACTCGATCCGAGAAACTACTTTGCAAATCACTGCTATTGGGGCTGTTAACTTTGTTCAGCTGGATGGAGTGAGATTTTCAGTTCGCGAGAAATCTGCACATACGTTTACATGTATGTAAGTTTTATTACCTTGTAAACAGTCTGTATGGTTTGCAAACAACCCCAATGCTTTTGATGTAGCTAATTTTAGGTTTACAAAGGAATAATATATTTATTTGCCATAAGATTTCTTGCATGAGCTTGAGAGTCTGAAAGCATGAGTGTCACGCCAGATACATGAGTTGGGCACCATGTGTTATTGAGCTGTTAATTTTGCAGTTGTGGCCTTCTCATCTCCTCTCTCACTCCCCATCTCCTCTCTCACTCCTCATCTCCTCTCTCACTCCCCATCTCCTCTGCCCTCTCTCATTAACAAGGTGTTTTTGCACATAGAACTGCCATATGTTAATAAATGTTTATTGCACCATTCTCAGTAAACTCTACGCACTGCAGTGTGTTAAAATCCCAGGATGGTGGCTGTTTCTGAGATGCTGGACCCACAGCATTTGGCGGCAACAATCACACCACAGCCTCTTAGCTCAGACATCTCAGCCATTCAGATGCTCAGCCAAACAGTAAATGAACCTCTTAACCCTGTTTGTTGTATGTATTCAGAATGTCCCTAAACAAACTCGCTAACCTTGCCGATGGAAAATAATGACACTATATCTCTACACTATATCTGACTTTATTTTGAAGGAGAGCTCTTTATGTAGAAATAATAATAAAAAGTATAAAAAGCATAAAGTTTGATAGTAATGTGAGAGGGAGCCCAACACTTACAAGCCCATGGCAGACTGTCATCGTCACCTCTTTGGACGATCCCCTTTGAGCAGCTGGTGTCACCATGTGTGTGTGTGACCTCCTCCACACCCAGATCCGTGCCGCGTGAATCAGGACAGCACAGTAGCCAAAATGAATAAAGGAGAATAAGGAGCAACGGTTCTCACCATGACCGGAAGAGGATTTCTGGGGGCGCAAAGCCGTTAGGAACGCGTGAAGCGGCTCCCGGATCGGCGGGAGATGGCAGACCACGGGGGCAGCGTCTTGAAGCCCATCTGCGTCAGATGTCAGTGGGATCGACGACAGGGCCGCGTTCGGCATGCACCCGGAGCATCGCTCTATCTCCAGGCCAAGAGAGACGCTGCCTTCCGAGGCCGCCTGCCCACCGAGGCCGCCTGCCCACCGAGGCCGCCTGCCCTCCGAGGCCGCCTGCCCCCCGAGGCCGCCTGCCCCCCGAGGCCGCCTGCCCACCGAGGCCGCCTGCCGTCCGAGGCCGCCTGCCTCCCGAGGCCCCCTGCCCCCCGAGGCCGCCTGCCTTCCGAGGCCGCCTGCCTCCCCTCCGTTTCACTCACAAAGGTGTTTTTTTTCCCTCTCGTTTGCCTCTGTTCTGCCGGTACTCCCACGCTTGGCCTTGCGATGCGAAAATACGGCACATCTCCTTCCCTTTGTATCACATAAAGAAAGGTGTGTTTATAATGTTACTCTTAATACACTGTATTATGCAATGTCTGACCACTAAAATTCACCGGCAAAATGGTGAAATATCCAAGACGGCCATCGAACCAGAGGCAAAGGGTCGGCTGGACCGTGTATGTCCATTGTGTTCTTAAAGTAAAAGCCTCACGGTGCTACTGCACACAGACCAGTCATGGGTGTAAATTATGGGGGGGGGGGTGTGTATCCCCAATAAATTAACCCAGCCAGTACAACCCCCTGGAACCCCTTAAATGGATGGAGACCTCAGCCCCCCCCCCCAATGATCAACCCAATGTTACGCCCTTGGGTGAAGTGACATATTGTACCTTTTCCCAGAAAGAACTGAAAACAAAAACACCCAGTAATACCTTCATAATCCATCCACATGCAAACCGCATGTCCTTAGTATGGAGTTTTTCCCTCATGAAATTTCTCACTGGCTTTTTAACTTGATGGTAAACATTGTTTCTGAATGACGGCCACAAAAGACACATGAGCAAATCGGCCTTTTGGGACGAGTATGTTGATAACTCTGCAAAGTCTGATTCGTAGTCGTGTCAAATTAAAAGACAATTGCTCTAAAAAAAACCGACAGCCTTCAGGCGTGGCTGGGGAAGGGCCACATCGCTATGGCAATGCAAGCATTCGCCGCCATCGGCCGGTAAAACGTCACGCGCCTTCCCAGAATGCTGCTTTCCGAGCAGATGATAACAGCTCAGAGATAAAGAGCACTCAGCCTACTTTTTATGGAGCGGTTACTTCGCGATCCAGCTTCTCATCAAATACCAATAACTCGGCTTTTTAAAAAGTGATTCATTGATGTGAACCACAAGCCTGCAAAATTAAAGAGAAAAATATGTATTATGTAAAAAATACTTAATAAATATGCACTTCAATATTTATATAAAATTGTGAATATTAACTTCTTCAGTTCAGCTCTAGAATATATTTGGTATATAGTCTTGCCTTTGCTTCTGTTATTGTATCCCTGCTACCACTTGCGGGGGGGGGGGGGTCACTATGACACCCAGGGTCACACATGTCACACACATGCACATGGGGACACGGATCCCCAGCCATCGATTCACACGGACTCGGCGCTGGGAGCAATCGCTCAGCAAATGGAAGGAGGACGGGGGCTTCATCAACGCCTCAGCTCACATGTAGGGGGCGCTAATAGGGCCTGATGGGAGGTCATGGGGAGGAGACAAGCTGGGCCCCCCCAAGGAGACAAGAAGTACAGACACTTCATTAGGGCTAATGACCCCTTTGGGGCCCCTGGCCTGAACGCCAAGCAACCCTGCTCTTTGCTTTTCCAACAGCCACAACCATCCGGCCTCTGTGATACAACCCCCCCCCCCCCCCCTTCCCACCAGGCGTGGCCCCCAGAGCATGTGACATCGCCACACGCGTGGGTGATTACCCTTCTGGCTTGCTTAATGAGGTCTCTGTTGGCTTTTTAGAACAGCTGAAGGGCAAGAAGAGACAAAGAGGTGGAGCAAAAACAGGTTTGAAGGTCAGCGGGGGTTGGGGGGATTGGGGTGGCTTTCTGGTTAGCCCCCCGCCGCCCAGGGATTCAGGGTGGACCCCAGAGGCTCGTCCAGGTGACGCCATGAGGCACCTGCGCGGATTCTGGGAAATCTTCGTTTTACGATAACGCCTTTTTAAATCTATATTTGAGGGGGCTGTATTTGCTTAAGGAGAATCGCCCAGCTGGGGGCAGGGTCAGACCGAGCGGGTAAACATGGACCACTCTGTCACATAGAGTCTGACGCCTTCCGGCCGTCTTCTCCTCCTCTGTCTGTTTTCTTTCTTTCTTTTAATCTGGCTCTCGAAGGGGCTGGGGAATCCGATCGTCCCGCACGGAAAGGAGGAGCGGAAGTGCTGCCTGCGGACGCACATGACCGTACCCAGGGCCACGGTGCAAAGTCCCCCCATACTGTCTACTGTCAAGTACCCCTACGCGACCCCCCCTCCCCTCACACACACACACGCCCCCAGGACGACAGCGCACTTACATAAGAGCTGCCGCGTGACCTTTGATGTAATTTCTGACACCGGCCAGTGAGGAGGGCCTGCCTGTCACACCACCCAGCCTCGGACAGGGTGTGAATGGTAGAAGGGCCCCTTTAAATGAAGTATCTGTGAATCACTTTGGGTTGCGGCTGTGTATGGGCTTACATAACAGGCCGCACGTGCCACATTCAGGTCCAAACCCACTGGTGCTGCGCTGACACCCGGCGCAATAAGAACAGCTTCAGCCCAGACATCCAGCCTATTCTAGAGCCTTGTCATCCTTACTGGTATCCTTCTTACTGGTATCCTTCTTACTGGTATCCTTCTTACTGCTATCCCCCCTTATTGGGATCCTGATCAGTGGTATATCCCTTATGGGCAAACCCCTCACTGGTATCCCTTACTGACATACCCCTTACTGGTATGCCACTTACTGATATCCCCTCTTACTGGTACCCCCTTTACTGGTATCCCATTTACTGGCATGCCCCTTACTGCTATCCTGGTTACAGGGATACCCTTTACTGTTTTCCCCATACTGGTACTTACTGGTATCCTCCTTACACATATGTCATATGTCTTACTGGAATCCTCCTTTACTGCTACCCTCCTTACTGGTTTTGTCCTTACTGGCCTACCCCTGACTGATACCCTCCTTACTGGTACACCCCTTACTGGTACACCCCTTACTGGTACACCCCTTACTGGTACACCCCTAACTGGTACACCCCTAACTGGTACACCCCTTACTGGTACACCCCTAACTGGTACACCCCTAACTGGTACACCCTTGGTTTTCCCACTCACTCTCTCTGACTTTTAAACACAGCAGTGACACCTGCTCGCCCTCCCAGGACACCTGAAATTTTCTGACCTCAGTGAAGTCCTGTCATTTTTTCTTGAAGGGAAGCAAGCTGACAGAAAGACACACAGGGATCACACCTGCACCTCCACCTGCACCTCCATCTGCACCTCCACCTGCACCTCCACACCTGGCCTGACTGAGTAACTTGCCCCAGAGAAGCACTACCTCCACCTGCAGCATCGCAGAGCTCTTTCCTCTTTCCTCACCCCAGAAAAGCACCATAACTTCCACCTGTGGTAAAAGTGCACTCCTTGCCATCTTTAAAGCCTTTTATCTCTGTGGAAGCTGAACACGCCCATCCTGGGAAGCCAGGTGCCTCCATCTCCCCTTTAAACTGCTGGAAGCCCCCCACCACCCCCTTACCTATGGTGAAGCTGAAGCCATCGATGCTGAAGGTGGCGCTCCGGCACTTCTTGAAGCCCTGCTTCTTGGAGCTGGGCTCCATCCTTCCAGGCACACCTGCCCTATTTCCTCCTTCGCTCCTGCCGCTGGCAGTCCTTCTCCTCTTCCTCCCCAAGAAGGGGAGGGTCTGAGGGAGGGGGGCAGGGCTCCGGCGAGTGGCAGACCTCCCGTGGGCGGCCCCGCAGGGGAGCCCCGCCCCCCAGGCTGCCCCCTCAGGGGCTCGGCCATGGGGCTGGGCTCTTAAACGGCTGCTCTGTCCCTCAGCCACTTTGCAGCACTGCTCACTGCTCGGGAGGAACAGCGGCCGGTCTCCGCTCGTCCCAGGGACTGTGTTCTCCTCCTCCCTCGCTCTCCCTCACACTCTCTCTCTCGCTCTCTCTCTCCCCCCCATCTCCTCCATTTCTCTTATTCTTTCCATCACTCTCTCTATAAATGAAGAGGAGCAGCCAGCCCTGACGGTCCATCCTGGATCTGTGCCATCCTATGTGTGCGTGTTGGTGGCAGAGGCAGTTTCCGTGGCGACGCCCCAGTGACATGCCACACGGCCATGCTCCGGCTCCTGTGTCACTTTTACACGCGACCCAAGAGATGGCAGGTGCCTTGGTGACGCGCTTGTCTCCACACAGGTGCCTCCCACAGCCCCAACCCCCACCCCCCCCCCCCCCACTTAGCTAAACAAGCCTAAATGGCGCCGCTAATCACCAGATCGAAACCCCGTGGCGGTTGCTCGCCCCACCGGTCGCTGTGCTGACCGGTGAAATCACAGTCCCCTCAGCCTGGTGCCGCACACTTGCCAGCGCTGTGTTACATCATGCATGCAGCAACGGCAGCCATGTGGAGCTTTATAGTTAATGGGTGAAATTAGACACTTTATATTATATTATATTATATTATATTATATTACATACTATCTGATTTAACCGGGATATATGCTGAACCTGCCTACAGTTATCTTAATCAAAACATGGGACTCCCTTTCAAAATATCATCGTTATGATGTGCAGAAGCCCCCTATTATCCAGGCTTGGTCGTCCACCCTAAACGGCTGAATACCTGTGTATATCTTTCTTTCACTGGTCCTGATCAGAATTCTCTCCAGCCTTAATTGCGAATTAGCTGTCATCGGTCTGGCTGGCCGCGCAGGACCAGCGCTTTTCAAAGGCATCAGCAGCATGTTACTCAGCCTTTGTGAGGAGTCTGACCTTCACAGAGAAATACGGTAGGGGGGGGGGGGGATTTACTCTCAGTGCTACCAAGGGTCCTGTAACATTTTATCATCATTAATGGGAAAAATGCCCCCCCCCCCCCCCATACACACACACACTACTTCAATTATGTGACGAACTGGTAGTTACAAGGACTCGTGTATGGCACTATCGACGGTGATGAGTGCCTCACATCCGCGCATGTGCCTGCATGTGAATGTACACGCTGTAAAATTGCTGCCACTTCAGCGATCACGACAATCGGCAGGTCAAAAGTGCCAGTTAATCCTATTCGCGTGGATGCCGGCTTTTTCTGGCACCTGGCCAGGAACATTATCCAAATTTTTTTTAAACATTATTAAAAAAAAGGATAAAACAAACAACAACAGCTGCACATTGTAATGCAGGTGTATAAGCAGAGAGTCACTGTGATTCTGTGGCCAGCCAGCAGGGGGTGCCAGTTGATACAGCAGTGTTGACTTAAGAGCCTCCAGTCACTCTGATTCATTCTTGCTCAAAATACTGTGGTTCAGGGAAATTCAGCAAACACTGAAGGGTGCAGATGTAGACAGTGTGCAAGATGAAGAAAGGTTTTTACAGCTGTGTCTAAAATGCTCTCCTGTCGTATCATTCTTCACAATTGCAATGGAGAGTGTAATTTTCATTCTATAACCCAATTCTGGCTCAGTATCTGCAGCCTTGGATGGCTGCAGTAAATAGTTTTCTAGGTAGGCTGGCATTTATTTTGTCCAGTGAGCCTGAATAAACATAATCAACAATTTCTAATATTCGACTATTACAAAACACTTTTTATGGACAGCACTGTCACTGCCAGGGGTCACACAGCGGTCAGGTGAGATCCTGTTTCAGGGAGAATCAGCTGTCTCATCTTACCAGGGCTCTAGACTGCTGTGTTCAGCTAACATCTGCCCTAACACCTGTGATGTTAAGGTTTCAGACTAACACTACAGATTAGGCTCACTTCCATCTTTTCAAATTTCTGCAGTTATGTCCCTGTCATCATAATGTCAGGTACACAGAGATATTTTATGGCCAAATCAGTTACATGTACATTTTGGTCCGTATAAATGTTTAGAAAAATCCAAAGTTGAGTTGATTTTAGTTCCACCATCCAGGTATCCATGTTTGTTTTACTGTTATGTTTGGATTTGTTGCCATAGAGAAAAGAGCTTTCATTTCATTGTCGGCCGAATGAAAACCTTTAAGTGAACTATGCAAGCTAGCGATGTGGGAAAGGAGCATAGCTCAGTGCCTTGAAGCACATATGTATGAAAGTACAGATTTAAAAAAATCAAGGCCAGGAACTTCAAGCGGCAAACTTGCACGTCCACTGAGTGGGAGTGCTTGCACAAAAGTCTGATCTCCTTTTATTCTGTCCGTTCAAAAGGCCATGGTCCTTCAAAACTCCAATATTTTCTGCCCGCTCTTGTTTCCTTGGAAACAGAACACGCAGTTACGCAAGAAACAACCACCTTTTCAGAGCCAATTAAAAGGTGGGAAACAGCTGGTGCAACTCAATATCAACAGTGCTGCAACTTTTTGGTGGTCAGCAGAGGGCTGTGTTGGTGCCTCTGGTGAGGTGCTACACAATCCTGCTGAATGACACTACTATGATATTTACCATTCATAAATCCATCCATCTCCTGACAGCTTAGCTTGGTATTATATTATCTACTTAATTAAATATTTACAAAGGAAGGACAAGGCTTCTTAACCTCTACAGTAGATCAAACAGAAGCTCAGGAAACACCTGAATGGTCAAAACAGAGGCCGAGAGAAACAGTGGAAGACAGGAACTGTACCCAAAAGTTGTCCTTCCAAAGGCAGACTGTGCTTTTCGGGTCTTTACAGCACCCATGGTTAAAATACACCCTGAGTTATTTATAAACATGGATACTAACATGGGGTTTTAGTCATTTTATCCATAACTATGTTGTATTTTTATTGCACATGTGGTTAAATGTGATACATACAGTATTGATGGTTTCTGCGGCTGTTCACTGATTCGCACGACCATTTGGGAGTGATCGTTGGCGTTTTCTGTTTATTGCTATTTAAATCACCTGTGATACCCGTCTTTGGAAATAATTAAACTGATCAAAACTACTTAGAGCAGGCCAGACTTAATGTAAGAGGTTTTCACCAGTCAGCACTTCTAGCGCAGACACCTGACATTGTAGGGAGAGTTTTTATGAATTCAAACACACCCTGAGATGCTTTTTAGTGTAAGTTTTAGGTGGATTTTTAAACACTGCCTACTCTAGGTGAAAGCAAGGCTTCACGGTGAGGTTTATATAGGGCCAACGCTGGATGTTCTGGCACCATAGGCAAGATCTCGGAGGGCGGGCCGGCCCTGGGTTTACAGATGGGTTTCCTGTTTACAAACATTACTGGGTGTGTGTGCACCCAAGGGGCAGAACCGCTTTGGTATCCAGTCACAAAATCAGAGTCACCCATTGTAAACAATGTAGATTTTGCATTGTTAGTAAATTCTTCTTAACTCAATAATAAAATGTCATTTCAGAGTTGGATCTGTTTGTCTATCATTTGCATATTAATATAACATTATGTAAAACGTTAGCTAACAATCGTTAACTTTCAGTATAGTCATCAGGTCTCTGTGAAATTGTCTTCTATTGACATAAATGTTTAGCAAAAAGGAGCCAGTTGAATCACAAAAACATTTACGGTTGGCTGATGTGTCCTGTGAATTGCGTTCAGCTTACCTGGTTTTGTTGGTTGCTGATCTTGTCTATTTTCTCCTCATCTGACCACATGAGGACCCTGGAGGTAACATTAGTGTTACTCAGATAAGTAAGTCAGAGTAAAAACGAGGCAACTTTACGAAATGCCACATCTGAAATTGACAGCTACTGTAAACATACTGCGCAAGACATGACAGCTACTGTAGCTGGGTCTGTGAAAGTGAGGAAATGGGTGGCACAAATTACACTGGAAGCCCACGTTGCTCTGACTGCGCCGAATACCTCAATAAATTAGTTTTCAGTAATGGTGACATATTACCAGATCCGAATACTATTCCTGAGCACAAATAGATTTTAAATATGTCCAAGTGGCCAGCAATCATGTAGCCTGATACATACAACTATCTCATAGGGAAGCCTGGTGTTCACACAAAAGAAAATCTGCACACATACAAATCCTTAGATGCCTACAGTATACAGTGGATATAAAAAGTCTACACACTCCTGTTAAAATGCCAGGTTTTTGTGATGCAAAAAAATGAGACCATGATAGATCATTTCAAAACCTTTCCCACCTTTAATGTGACCTATAACCTGTACAATTCAACTGAAGACAAACAAATCTATTAGGGGGGAAATACAAAAAATAAAAAAGGACAATAAGCTGTAAGCTAAGCATGGAGTGCGTAGGTCTGCACACCCGTAAACTAATGCTTTGTTGAAGCACCTTTTGATTTAGTTACAGCATTCAGTCTTTTTAGGTACACATCTGCCATTGATTACTGTGACTCTGATTAACACCAAATAAAGTTCAGCTGTCCTAGTAGGATTTTCCTGACATTTACTCAGTTGTATCCTACAGCAAAAGCCATGGTTCACAGAGAGCTTACAAGCATCAAAGGGGTCTCATTGTTGAAAGGTATCAGTTGGCATTAGAAATACCATGGAACACAGTGAAGACAGTCATCGGGACAACAGTGATGTTACAGAGAACTGGAAGTTGGTCCAAAATTGATGACAAGACAAAGACTGGTCAGGGAGGCTGATAAGAGGCCTACATCCGCACTGAAGGAGCTGCAGGAATTTCTGGCAAGTATGTCACTCTCCTGCATTCTCCGGACTATGGGGTAGGGTCACAAGACGGAAACCTTTTCTTACAAAGAAGAACATACAGCCCCATCCACATTTTCATCATCATACATCAAGTCTCCCAAAAGCATGTGGTAAAAGTGTTGTGGTCTGATGAAACCAAGGTTTAATGTTTTGGCCGCAATTTCAAAAGGCATGTCTGCTGCAAAAACAACACTGCGCATCACCAAAAGAACATCATACCCACAGTGATGCATGGTGGTGGCAGCATGATGCTTTGGGGATGTTTTTCTTCATCTGAAACTGGAGCTTTAGTCAAGGTGGAGGGAATTATGAACAGTTCCAAATACCACTGAATTTTGGCCCAAATCCTTCAGGTGTCTGCTAGAAAGCTTACGACAAAGAGGGATTCCACCTTTCAACACAACAATAACCCCAAGCCTACATCCAGATCAACAAAGGAATGGCTTCACCAGAAGAAAATTAAAACCTTTGGAATGACCCAGCCAGAGCCCAGACCTAAATATGACTGAAAATCGGTGGGGCGACCTGAAGAGGGCTGTGCACAAGAGATGCCCTCGCAATCTGACAGGTTTGGAGCGCTTTTCCGAGGAAAAGTGGGCAAATATTGCCAAGTCAAGATGTGGCATGATGATAGACTCCTACCCAAAAAGACTGAATGCTGTAATTAAATCAAAAGCTGCTTCAACAAAGTATTAGTTTAGGGGTGTTCACACTTATGCAACTGACTTATTGTAAGTTTGTTTTGTGTTTTGTAAATTTTTCCCCCTAACAGATTTGTCTGTTTTTCAGTTGAATTGTTCAGGTTCTAGGTCACATTAAAGGTGGGGAAAGTTTTTAAATGATTTATTGGTCCCATTTTTTTACATCACAAAACCCTGGCATTTTAACAGGGGTGTGTAAACGTTTTATATCCACTGCAAGTATGTACTTTGAGGTCATGTACAAGCGATAACATTTTATGACGTGAGATTAGAGTTTCGTCTTTTGAGGGCAGGAGTCCTACCAAGCCAAAGATAAGGTCTAAATACTAAACCTCTTAATGCTGGGGTTTATGTGCACATGGATCTTGGGTACATCCAGTCAGCTAACTGCACATGCATGGTAGGGTATTACACTGAAGATAATGTGACATTGTGATTTGCCACACTTACCGCACAACAAGTCCTTGTCTTCTTTGCTTTATGCTGTGAAAAGTGCTACTTTCTATCCCCTAGTTGTGCGTGCATCTCTGTGGCGGCATTGCACAGTAACCTGTCTATCGGACTGCTTCACTGGCTCTTCCTGCACGACATCACCTTGTGCCCTCTTTTGTATCAGTGGCAGATTGAAGCGTATGCCGCACCTGTGGTGTTGCTGAACATGGCTTTGCGCCAAATAAAGCACAATTAACTTCTGCCGCTGTTGCTTGCACGTTGCTTGTTAAGGTCAGAAGTAGGGATTGCCAGATTCTTTTATCCCGAGGTATTTATAGGTCTGATTGAGTAGTAATTCCTCAAACTCTTGGCCGCTGAGTTGAACGGGTCCTTCGCCAGTTATTATCGGCTCTTTACCTTTTTTGCTGATATCGCATGTGAATATCTCCATAATATCTCCTAATAGCATGTTAGGCTCTTGAAGTCCTTTTGCGTAGAGCTTTAGGTCATCCATATATAACAGATGGTTAATGAGATGACTGTGACTTTTGACTTTGTATCCAGTATTATTGTATGAAGCCAGGATTGTAGATTATTATTATTATTAATAATAATAATAATAATAATAATAATAATAATAATATTATTATCACTCCCTCAGGCACGGACCCCAGACCACATTCACTGAGATTCTCAATCATGCAATATCAGTACATTATTATTATTTTAATTTATTTATTTATTATTACTCCTTCGGGCACATAGCCGAGACCACATTCACTAAGACTCCATTTCCTGCACTGTCATTACAGTATTATTATTATACACATTCACTGAGACTCCATTTCCTGCACTGTCATTACAGTATAATTATTATTGTACACATTCACTGAGACTCCCTGTTCTGCATTGTCATTACAGTATTATTATTATTATACACATTCACTGAAACTCCATTTCCTGTACTGTCATTACAGTATAATTATTATTGTACACATTCACTGAGACTCCCTGACCTGCGTTATCATTACAGTATTATTATTATTATACGCATTCACTGAGACTCCATATCCTGCACTGTCATTACAGTATTATTATTATTATACACATTCACTGAGACTCCCTGACCTGCGTTATCATTACAGTATTATTATTATTATACACATTCACTGAGACTCCATTTCCTGCACTGTCATTACAGTATTATTATTATTATACACATTCACTGAGACTCCATTTCCTGCACTGTCATTACAGTATTATTATTATTATACACATTCACTGAGACTCCCTGACCTGCGTTATCATTACAGTATTATTATTATTATACACATTCACTGAGACTCCATTTCCTGCACTGTCATTACAGTATTATTATTATTATACACATTCACTGAGACTCCATTTCCTGCACTGTCATTACAGTATTATTATTATTATACACATTCACTGAGACTCCCTGACCTGCGTTATCACTACAGTATTATTATTATACACATTCACTGAGACCCTCTATCCTGCATTATCATTACAGAATTACGCTGCACACAGGTTCCCAATATTGCACAGCATGAAATATGTTACATTAATAGATTATAGCAGTAAGACATTAATAGGATTTTCAGTTAAATTGAGTGATGCAAAATGAATAAGTAAGTAATCAGCTATCATCAGATTACAGCAAAAGGCAACATGGAAACACATCTCCTAAAATCTTCGTCTTTGGAAGCTGAACATAATTGCATAATTATCATAATAAATCAACGGTCCAAATACAATTTCAAAGACATTTTTTTCCTTCCAGGAATGTGAAATGTTCACAGATTCTCAGCCAATTATCTTCCAGCCAAAAATACTGGAATAATAATAGTACCCGATATTTAATCTATACATTCCCCCTCAAGTAGAGATCTGAATTTTATAGTTTTACCGTTTCCCGTTACAAAGTACAGCCTGGATTATTACTCTGGATTTTTTTTAAGCAAATCTGGAGGTAAGGTGGGTATATTTTCCTAAATTTGATGAATTGAGATGGAATTATTAGGGATGTGCATCTCCATCACTGAGGTGATGTAATATGATGGGAGAGGCTTAGTAAACTTTCCTATAGCGGATAGAGAAAACCACTAAACATATTACTATCAGGGTCAGCACCCATCTGTCCAAGTGTTTTGTGTCTTCTCCCCGTTTGGCCAGCAGGTGTCACTGTCCATCCTGTCCTCCCCGTTGTAAAAGTCCTTACTGTGTTTCCCCTGCTACCCAGACTTCTGCAGTATTAAACTATGATCGACTTGAGCAAGACGTGAAGTTTTGTGTCTCCTTATCGTCTCCCACAGGTTGGTTAAACTTATTTCCAAGAGGGGTTTGTGTCAACCAAACACAACTGTTTAACAGTAGCAGTGTCCTAGTAATGTTTGGGTGAAGCGTAAATACAGCATCTACTTATGAAGTGTTTTGTTTGTGCAGACGGTCGTGGTTACCAAGTTAGCCCAATTAGCTAGCTCCTGTTAGTTAGCGCTTCAGTCAACCATCTAGATTGTAAACTGTGAAATGTACTTTGTGTATACTAATGTTTACATTTATACCTGACATACATGTTTGCCTATTGATTTATTTTATTTCCAACTTTTATTCTGTTAGTTTGCACTATCACTCTGCTCTCCTAGGCAGAGCCGCTTACTGTCCTCCCTTGGCTTGCTGCCACAGAACGTTAATGAGGATGCATGCGCATGTAGCCGGATAATACCGGGACCTGCAGATTCAAGTACAGTCCCCAAACTGATTGTATTTATAAGTACAAGAGTATCCTAAGAATTGTATTATTTTCTGATCTGTATTTTTATTTATATGTATTGTAGTATTTGTTTGATATTGTTGGTATGTCATTATGTTGTTATTATAACCTGCAGATATCTAGAAAAGGTTTTGTATTGCATTTTGTGTATGTATGCCATATGTATTTTATTATTGTAGGTGAAATATTGTATTTATGTCTAGTGTATGTTTGGTCTCAGTTTATCATCTACTGTTTGTTAATGGTTGCAATGGAAAAGTATTGGGGTGCTGCATCATGAATGTTGTATTTAGATGTATAGGTTTGATGTGACAGTATTAAACGACGATCGACTTGAGCAAGACGTGAAGTTTTATGTCTCCTTATCGTCACCCACAGTACTACCCCACTGGTGGGACCTTGTGCCGGCTCGGATTACCCCTAAGTCAGGGCTGGTAACAAATGCAAGGTCTCCTGAGATAGTTTGTTGGAAATATGCATCACTCCCTACATATACATGGATCATAAAAACTGTGTGAGGACAATCATGTGTAGACACTCTCTTTTCTATCTGTCTCTGTCTATAAAGATTTATCCTATGACTCAACTTGGACTTGGAGGCAAATGACTTGAGACTTGAGTTAGATTACCATGTTTTTACTTGAGACTTGACTCAGACTCGCCAAGGAATGACTTGTTCCCATCACTGTTAAATACTGGTGAACTTCTACCCCTGTACCATTGAGAGCATCCCGACTGGATGCATCACAGTGTAGATGGGAAACACAAATGCTCAGGACCTTAAACTTCTACAAAGAACCTTCCGAACATCCCCAAAGTTCTTCAGCACCAATTTTCCCTCCTGCAAGCCATCTGCCTCTCTGACTGATGAAAGAGGGCCGAGTCCAACTTCAGGGACACAAGCCACCCAGTTCACGCCCCCTTCACACTCCCGCCCTTGGGGAAAGCTCTACCAGTGCATCACCAACTGCACCACCTGTTTCAGAGACAACTTCTTTCCCCAAGCCATCAGGTTGCTAAATAACCAGTGACCTGCATCTGTCCCCACTGTATTGTAATGCACACTATTGTCAATTCCACTTCTGCACTTCATTAGTACCGTCTACCTGTGGCTATCTGCACATCCTTCCTCAATGCACCACATATTTACTGCATGTTTATTGTTTTGTAACCCTAACCCTAAACCTAACCCTAACCTATTCCCATATTATATTGTCTTTTGTCATGTGCTGTTTTGTCCGGAATTTGTTGTCTGTCCTCTTGTCCTCCCTTACACTTGTCCCCACCCTTGCTACTATGGCACAAGAATTTCATTTATATTTTTCTTATATGTCACTTAAAGTTATGTGAAGGGAATATAATGCAATTAATGGGAAATTTCGGAGTAGGGGACCCCAGACAAGCAAATAACCACAAACCTGAATTTTAACTGGTATTTCAACATTGAATTTATTTGCTTCTCCAGATGGACCTTGTATAGTTTCCTAACAGGCAGCAAGGAAGAGAATATTGTGTTATACACAGGACATTCAGAATAAGTTCATATTGTGCTCAGTCAGAAACAGATATAAAAACAAGGACCAATACAAAAATAACATGATTGCAAAATAACAAGGGGAACAAAACGAAGACTCAAAATGTCAAACAGAGCTGAAGCTGACCTTTGGAGAGCCTCGAACCCACAACTGCAGAGAAGACGCTTTCACTTCAAGTTTGGAAAATTATTCATTCTCTTTTAATCATTTTAATAACTCCAGAAAAATACAAAATATACAGTAAACCATATCCTTATCAATGATTTATTAAATCAGAACAATTAATTTAGTTTCACTAATGAGTAAATTATTTTTAACTCTTTATGCTACAGTGATAAGACAGCCAAGTGAAGCAGAATTACAAAGGTGTGAGTGTAACCAGCAGGTGGCAGCAAAGTCCTTGTGAAGAAGAGGCCATCAGCCATACAAAGCACCGGCCGCATGGCTTCCCAGCAGATAATCCAACACTACAGACCAAACCCTCTGTGTTTAACTGACTCTCATGGTATGACTGGACAGACTGAGCAGGGCCGTGTGAGAGAGACCTCACTGCAGTTAGCATAACCATTTATTTTACAGCTATTCTGAGTCATTCTGCACCACTAAGGTCATTCCGCCTCCCAGCAACCTCTGATCTGGGGAGATTTATGTACAAAAAATTACTAGAGCATAAACTGAAATGCTGCTGAAATATAAAGACACATTTCATATGAGCACAGCATAACCCTGCTGATACAGCCTTGAGGTTTGTTCATTTATATGCACTAATAGAGGCTGCATGCTAATCATATTAACAGGATTACCAAGCTTGTATATTTATTCAGAATTTCCTATGACCCATGGTTTGTATTGGCCCCTCCCTCTGCTTCTCTCTGATTGGATCCCCTCTTTCTACAGGAGCTCCAGTGCAGCTGAATGGCGATGATGGTGCAAATCAGATACAACACACCAGTCCCAGCTTTCAGTGCAGCATCCAGAACCTGCTCCCACCTGTCAGACATATAATACATCAGTGTGTCTGTCAGTCACACGTATCACATTTAAACCTGAAGAACAACGCAGTGAATCTACTCTGACAGAATTATAACCATCAACAGCAGCACCAATAAGCCCAGTCCTACATACAGAGCCAGCTGGACCAAGGAGCTGAATAAGAGGGTGGATCTGAACAGTAAAGTCTTACATGCTTTATAGTAACATGGTTCAGCCTCATCTGTACTATTACACAGACTGCATGAGAGGAACAGGAGACATTAACAAAGAGCATGAAAAAAGCTGGACAATTGTCTCTTCCAGTTTTACTATGGTCAATAAACATGTTACACTGCTTTGTAGAATCCATCCATCCATTCATCCATCCATTTTCCAAACTGGCCTGTAGCCTTTCCCCAGCAGCATAGGGCACAAGGGGGGGGCTCACCCTGGATGGGATGCCTTCTCAAGTATATTCTAATTTGAAAATGAAAAACTATGCAAATTGTCTCATAAATATCATTGAAGCTTTACATTATGTGTGATCACATAAACGATGCTAGCTGGACCAACACACTACTGTAAATGCTGTTGAATGCTTACTTCTGTTTTTCATTATTCCCTCCTTCCTCATCATGCACTGAGACTGTCTGTAGGACCCTTTTGGTAGCAGAAGCCCTGATGGTTTCTGAGAAAAGGACAGCAGTGAAAACAGGGGGAAAAGATTCTGGTTTCTGATGAGGAGTTAAAACTCCTATTCTGTCAGTTATTAAAGATTGATAAAAAAAAAGTCCTTTCTAAAACTGAGATAAGAATAATGAAAATATTTAAGAGTAGCTGGCTGGATACAGAATAATAAATTAGGCTTATGACAAAAGTATTCATATGCCAGGTCAGTCAAGCTGAGATGAATTATGTCATTAATACATCACAATGTATTTATGATGGAACTGGATCAGTTATTACAGAGTACAGCTGTAACACTGGCCTTTGCTGCAATTATTAACCACTGACAGACAGACATAAGCAGTCTGAACACCTTCAGTAATGATCCCAACATGGAAGAAATATGCCTGAAATAGATTTTAAGTATGACAGTAAAGTCTGCATTTAATGATTTGAAAACTGCATGGATTTATATGGATTTACACACACACACACACACACACAGGTTTGTAATTATATCTTTGTGGGGACTCTCCATTCATTCCTATGGGGATAACTCTAACCACGACATGACACCCTTAACCCCTACCCAGCCCTAACCTTAACTATAATTAGCAAAATATGAGACTTTTGGCATTTTTACTTCTTTGATTGCATTTACAGACCTTTATGGTGGCCTGAAAAATGGTCCCCAAAATGTCAAATAAGTTTTCATTACATTATGGGGGACATTTGGTCCCCACAATGTAATATAAACCTAATACACACGCATAATAGATGGCTGTAACATTGGTGCCTGTCTGTGGCAAAATCTTGTGATATTTGTCATTTTACAAAGATAGATCATAAACTAGAATTAGGCAAATCCAGAGGCCTCTGTAGCTCCCAGGTGTAACATGTAGATCAGACACTCATGTATTTGATAAAGAGCAGGACCTGTATCTGATGAGGTCATCAAGCCTGTATTATGGGATGTCTCCCTTAGAGGTAATGCTGATATGTAAGTTTATCTTTCAGTACATTCATACAGATACATAAAACTACAGCCATCCACACATCTATCTTCTAATCACTCATCCTGATCAGGGATGTGGGGCCTGGAGCCGATCCCAGGCAGGACAGGGCACAGGGATGGAGGACATCCTGGACGGGATGCCAGTCAGTCACAGGGCACATAGACACACACTCTCTATTAGAGACACCAATTAGCCTGACTGCATGTCTTTGGACTGAGGGAGGAAACCCACACAGCACATGGAGAACATGCAAACTCCATAAAGGCAGAGAATTAGTGAGATTCAAACCCCTAAACATGGAGGTGTGAAGCAGCAGCACCATCTACTGGGCAACTGGGCCACCCACAAAGAAACTATTGTCTCAATGAATTACCCTATTCAACAACAGCTGAAATATTGGGGAGTTTAAAGAATTCACAAGAGATTTATTGAGATATTTAAAAAGGCTCATAATAATATTTAAATTCAGAGTCTTTGTCTTTGCTGTTGCATTACTTTATTCAGCCTGGTGCTTGTTGGTAATACCCAGGGCCAGATTAAGTCATCAAATAACACTAAGGAGACAATATTTTTTGCCCCCATCCCCCCATCTGTCTGCATAAAAACATTTTCATTTGATGTAAAGTTATATGAGGATGTGTCGGCCTTCGACTACTGCCCAATCCACACAGCACCAGACCTCCCCCCCACCCCCCGGCCCCCCCTGCAGGTAGTGGGCCCATAGGCTGGCAGACCCATGTAACTATTTTGGGCCCCATGGGTAGAGACCCGACCAGCAGGAGGTCATCTCTGACTGCTATCCCCTCAACCCAGAACCTGATGAGCGGCAGATGGATGATGGATGGATGGATATATGAATATATGATATACACTGTATATTCCTTTATGACTTTATCTGGGTCCCCTTTTCCTGATTGGACCCCTGTCTAGTTTGCCTGGGTCTGCCTTGATATGGGAAGACACAGCCCCACCCCCCCAGATTATCCCACAAACACACAGACCCCCATCATGAGGAGACCCCTTGGGCTCATTTAGCATTTATCTCTGTGGATTTAAGCATAAACAATTCACAGCCAGATTTTATGTCATTACTTACGTTCAGTGCTGGTTGTGGTTGTAGTTCTCTGACTGACAGTAATATGAACTGGGATCTGCTGGTTTCCATTATCACACCAATACCAGCCTGTGTCCTTCCTCTCCAGTCCCCTCATTGTCACACTGAAGACTTTATTTACTGTGTCATCCGTGATCAGGACAGGCCTCCCATCCAAACTCCCAGATCCCTCTGATGCACAGGAGCCCCCCATCTTACACCATGACAATTCCCTGTAATAGTATTCATATCGACACTGAACACTGACGCTGTCTCCTTCCACACCTGTCATCTCCTGTTTGTCCACAGACAGCCCTGGGGAACCTGAACACACAGATTAGGAAAAAACACTGTGATATTTACATAACAATAAAATAGTGATGAATATTAGTCAGTTAATACTGATGTTTCTCCACAAATTTCTTACACATATAAAACTAAACCAAAGGACATTTCTTAACATATTACTTAGAATTAGGTGATCAGTGGTCATTGTCAACACACCACAGCACACAGTGTGCAACAACAAAATGTGACCTCTGCATTTGACCCATATGTGACTTTCATGACATAGCAGGGGCCGCTAATTCAGCGCCCAGGGAGCAGTGCTTGGGGATGGTACCTTGCGCAGGGCACCTCAGTGGTGACTTGCTGGTGGGGGATTCGAACCTGCAATCTTTCAATTACAAGTGCGCTTCCCTAACCATCATGCCACCACTGCCCACTTATCGTATTTAACCTCCTGAAAACCCATTTAAAATGTCACTGTTACTCCTCCCAGATCTTATTTATGGTATTGATCAAAAAGTAAAATTTGGTCCCTCTTATATATTAATGAAGTTTTAAAATATTGAAACATAATATTTTCTAAAATATTTTCTCCTGTGTTTATGTTAATATCCTTCCTTTCTGACTGAATGACATGTTACATACTGAGCATCTCATTGGCTACAGTCTGCAGTACAGACATCTTACCCTCAGTAACTGACAGGTAAATCCGTGTTCCCACAGCTGAACCTCTGCTGATCTCCACACCACACAAGTAGGAACCAGAGTCCCCAGCTGTCAGATTGTTCATGGTCACAGTGAAGACTGACTGGTCAGGATCATCACTGATTGACACTTCATCCTTCTGTGGAGAGTCACTGCGTACTATGTAAGTACATGAACTCCAGCCACTCCCTCTGCACCAGTATTTCACATGTGTTTTATATCTGCCATCATAGGAACATGGGATGGTGACAGATCCTCCACTCTGTACAGACACCCGTCCCACTGAGGACACACTGTCAGCACCTGTGGGGAAAACAACCAACTGAATTCACTTTTACAGCATCACAGTATCTCTGGTTAATATTATATATTATCAGTTTGTGTAACACTTGTACCAGGTGTCATGGCACAGAGAGATGGGTTTAAGAGGACAGTGAGGAGGTCAAACAGCAAGACTGTCATTTTGCCATAAGAACAAGGGAAAGACACAGGAAAACAAAGCAGGTGTGTTGTAGGGGAGGGGCACTCAGCTATCATTCCCATCAGGGGCACAGAGCCAAGGTCCACATCATTTACTGACCATGGATGGGGGGGGGGGAGTTACCCACAGTATTTGTCGATCACAGCGGTCTGGATTGAAGTGTGCTTCAGTCCAAAGTTCGCCACTGAAATATACCTTAGCTCAGCCACCAATCTTAACCTGTACAGGGAGCGTGGGGCTGATCTGAAGGAGCACAGGGCACAAGGCAGGGGAACAACCAGGACAGGATGCCAGTCTGTCACAGGGCACAAGGCAGGGGAACAACCAGGACAGGATGCCAGTCTGTCACAGGGCAAACGCTCACAGTCACTATGGGTAATTTTAGAGGCACCAATTCACCTGAACCACATGTCTTTGGACTGTGGGAGGAAACTGGAGAACTCAGAAGAACCCAGTGCAGATACAGGAATAACATGCAAACTCCCCACAGAGAGCTGGGCCAGATACTGAAACCACAAGCCTGGAGGTGTGAGGCCCCCACGCTGCCCCCAGTCTCTACCAGCTAGAGGTTAACTAGCTCTCCAAACCTGCTGCAGAGTGAAAGACAACCAGGTCTAATCTCGACCCCTGAAGGCCAATTCATACTTTCAGTAACAAACAGGGTGAGGTGACATAAATTTCGTCATCAAAGGTTTACGCCAGATGACTGTGGATGATGCATGTTTAGCCCGGATTTTTTGTTCGGTGGAGATCATGCACATTGCTGCACGTCGACTGCGCTTGTGCAAGATAACTGACTAGGTCTCTCCAGTAGGTGGCAGCACTGACTTTCACAGGGCAAACAAAAAATAGAAGAGGAAGAAAAATTGTTGTAAGAGGTGAGGAGAAATGTTTTTTTACATTTTTACTATGCAGATAATTTATACTGTCCAGACATTATACAGCTATATATGGTCTTTTCAAAAGCATTCTATTCTGCCCAAGTCTCTACTAAAAACTTTAAAACTATTCATAAAAAGTTTACCCATTTCACTACACTGCTTTTGTGTTTGTTGCAACATATCTGCTCTCTCTGGGTCTGGTGGGATATCACTGCTGCATGCAGGCACTGACCATGACAATCTGCATCCAGCAATAAATGCCGCATGAACACAAGCTGCTGTGCGCATGACCTTCTGCAGGCTGAAAGTGCAAATGGAAAAGGGAAGTATGAATTGGGCTTGAGGCTGATCTTGACCCTGATAAACAGAGACCTGCCCCAGTAGCACATGAAGCTGGGTGTTTAGACCTCTCTGACTGTACACACAGAAATGACTGATGGCATCCCGGCTCGGGCCGGCTGTCTGCTCACATAACCACCTGTGCTGCTGAAATGACCCCAGGAAGATCAATCGTAGGCTTCACAGAAAACCAAAGGGAACAAGAGACAGGGATATTTTATCTGCACTAACAGGGTCTTTGTACTGCTTGGTTACTAAAGAAAGACATGATAGTATTACACTGAATATTTAGATACTATATCTATAATATCAATAAGCTGATATATGGTACACTGATCATTTTTAAAATATTAACATAGCGATTATAAATGCTTTGATACAAACACCCGTAAGAATCCAAAAATATTTACAATTTCTTGATGTTACAGAAAGCAGCTGAATCTGTTCACAATTGACATTTTGCGATTTCTCCTGAGCAGATCTCCATCCTGATCTCCAAACTGTACCTGACAGTGTGTGGAGGAGCAGGAGAGAGATCTCTACTCAGTTCCACTGTAATGAGTGACACTCACCTGTGAGCCCAGCAATGAGAAGAAACAGGAGCATCAGAGGATCCATACGTCTGTGTGTCACTGAGCCCAGATCTGTGGAGAGTAACAATCACTTTCTCATCCTCTGTACCTTCACTGTTTCTGTCGTTTCTATTCTTACACACAGCAGGCAGAGTGAAGGGGGAGTGGACACTTTAAACAGGACGTGACAAAACCACAAAGCTGAATGTTTAGCCCTTCAGAAAGTCAGACCATTATTATTGGTCTGTAGAAACTAAAATACTTTGAGAAACTTATTTTAGAAACATAACTTCAAAGGAAAACAATTGGCAGCTGGTCTTTACAAAGAATCCTTGCAGCTCAGCGATTAAAAATACAAGCAAGTGAAGCAAATATGTTGAATTTATTTAACTTTGTCGTAATGATCAGAAGATAGACATTGACGCAGATCACCTTCGGGTTACCAAGTTTATTATTGGACAGCAGAAAACACTTGGGGGTCCAGGGAGCACGGGTAGGTGGACGGGAAATTGGCGAAGGTAACTGGGAAGCAGAGCCAAAGACCGTGTTCGGTAAACCGGATGAGGGTCGGGCGATTGGCGTCGGTACTGAGAGGGACAGGCAGAAACACAGAATCTAGGAGGCAAAGCAGGAGTCGATACACAGGGAAACAGACACAGGAATAACTGTTCGAACTCAGGGCACATCATGAAGATCTCGCCTAGATCAGGAAGCCGGGTCACCAGAAATAAAGCACAGATCAAGAGAGAACGTGAAACAGCTGGGAGAGGTGTGTATTAAATTGGAGTAACTGGCAAAACCAGAAAAACGGGGCGATAGGGCTCGTCATCTCAGGGAAGCCCTACTGGTTGGAATCCCCAGGGGCTGTGGCTGGGATCGGAATCCCCGCGAGGTGTGGCTGGGATCGGAATCCCCGGGGGGTGTGGCTGGGATGACGATAAGGATCCCCCAGAGCGATCCATGCCAAACTTCCTCCTTTTTCTACTGTGCATGAGCATAAAGCAGCTAAATCACTAGCATGATGCAGAAATTTTTCTCAGACACGCAGTTATTTTGAAAGGCAGAAATGTCGTCATACAGGATGTGAGGTTGAGACTCTGTAAAAACACCTGGGCCTTATCAGCAGTCCTATCAGACTGAGTGCTGTTTGTGTTTCTCTCAGCCCCCGACAGACACACACAGACACAGACGCCCAAGACACAGCCTGTTGTTTCATTACAGAGATTCTCACAGATAAAATAAACTTATTTGCGTCTCACTGACCTCAGGTCTGTGGAGACTGACACTCACTTCCTGATTCTCCATGTAGTCGCTGTTTCTCTGTCTCTGTCTGTGACCCAGGACTCCTGGAGTCCAATGAAAAACCCACTTTCTCCCCTCCGCTTGGTTTATACAGGTTCTGCTCTCTCCTGTTCGGTTTGCATGGGGTGTCGGCCCCTTCTCACCAACTGATCACAAACTTTATCGTCTTGCTGCCTTTGCACAGCCCACCTGATCGATATCATCACTTACGGCAGGGGTGTCAAACTCCAGTCCTGGGGGCCGCAGCCCTGTGTAGCTTAGTTCTTTCCCTGTTCCACCACAAATGATTCAGCTCAACAGCTATGTGGTAATTAGCACAAGATGCTGAATCAGGTGTGTTAAACAAGGGGAAACCCAAAAATGCGCAGGGCTCCGGCCCCCCAGGACTGGAGTCTGACACCTGTGACTTACAGTAATGGCTGACTGTGGCCTGTGTGACCGGGGCTGTACATCAGCAGGAAACTGTCTGCAAGACAATAAACTTCCCTAGCAAGAGTGACAAAGTATAGCAGCACTGAGATACAGTGACTGATAATTAAGTGAGCTGTCCTCACCCTCCACTTCTACTTCCTGGGGGGGGGGGACTTCCCCTTCTGTTGTGACCATGCTGCCCCCCCCCCCCCCCCCCCCAAAAAAAAAAAAAAACACTCAGTGCTGTCTAGCTGGACCACCCTTCAGCTTCCAGGCAGCCTATTGGCTGGGGGGTGGGACCTGGTCTGAGCTGACTTCCTGTCCTGAAAAGATGGGGGGGGGGGGTTGTTGTTCTCTTAGGATCCCATTCTTGTTGGATTTCCTGTTACTTTAACTATGTATACCTACATCTGCAAATCTGAATAATTTTATGGTTAACTTCCTGGTCAAAACATTGTATATAATCTCATTTTGTCATATCATTGTCAGTATGTGAGTCACTCCTGCCTAGATATATGTTCACCCATCCATCCATCCATCCATCCATCCATCCATTCTAGTCAGGGCACCAGTCATGAAGGTCATGAAGGATGAATCAAAATTTAAATATATAAATGTTGTAAAAATATTTTTCAAAATGTACTGTCTCTCGAGGTACCTGTTTTTCGTCACTATTTTGTTTTACACTCCACAGCACACAAATACAATACTCTACGTTACGGTACTTTTCATTTTCATAGACTGACTAGAGAAGTCATTTACACTGTTTTGCCACCAGAGGGCTGACATCTTCACTTACTTTGTTTCATAAAACATCCATAACTTTGCTACCCTCATGTGGCTGTTATTTATAATTTTTGGCTGTTATTTTTCCTAAAAGTACTCATGGTAGTAGAAGCTATATGTCCTTTAGACCAACAATACGTTAATTAGTTATGAAATTTGAAACATCAAATTAGATATAAATCCCAGAGGTTTCCCTGGTGAAGTGTAGGTTATGCATAAAAATCAACACAGGGACCAAAAAAAATATATGGATATAAAATATATGTATATAAAGTCAGTTTCGAATTCAGGATGGGTATTTATACATTGACAGTGATAACATACATTGATGCCTAGAGCTGTAGAATTGATAATATATTCATAGTCTTTCTGATACTGGCACCATACAAGTGATATAGAAAATAAAATAAAAAAACAAGATGTATTATTTGCAATATTCAACAACTGCATTGGAAAGCTTACTTGTTCAGACATATTACAAAGAATTACTAACAGTACCTAAATAATTGTTAACAGGCAATTGGTAGACATGCAGTACTATAGAGAAATACCTTTGTGATACTTCTGTCATTACAATTCACAAAATACACAGGTGCGAATAGTATTACAGCAGCCTGGAATTAGCTGTTGATGATGAGGATGGTTTGGGGGAAGAAACTGTTCTTGAATCTAAAGCCAAAATTGTGACACTGTGAAATATCCTATGAGACTCCAGGGTTGAGACAGCTTGTGGTCGCTGTGGTTTGGGTCCTGTGATGCACTTTGCTGCAGCAGTGGTCAATGTATATCCATGCAATGGATGGAAGTTGTTGGGGGTGATGCTAGATCCTTCCATTTTAATCAGATAAGATGTAACAATCAAATCTGTTGTTTAACCAAAGCTATATTATAAAAGCTAAATCTGACACAGTCCATATTGCACAGACCTGCATTTTGCACCTGATACCACATAATATCTTTTAATCCTGTGAACATTTTGCTGTAAATCTACATCATCTGGGGAATTATATAACAAGAGAAGATAGGATTAAGTTAACTGATCTCAGGGGAAAATTTTGCATACAGTAGCAATGTACATAAAGTGCAGACAATCAGACATACTGTATGGTGCAATACAAGACAAAATGCAAAACAGAGTGCAAATAAGCTTAAAAAGTACCCAGTACACGAACATCCTGGAAAAGAATATTAATGAGGTATATGTGCAATAAGAAGAAAGAGAGAGCACTGGATATTGATGGGCTGCTTCCTGGTGTGTTATGGCTGGGTGGGGGATGGCAGGTCAGCAGGAGGCGCTGTGGTGCCTGATAGCAACAGAATAGAAGCAGTAAAAAAAACAATCATTTAAAGAGACATAGAAAGTCATCTAAAATACAGAATAACTTAATTTTGCCTTATATTGAACATCAAATTGAAATATTGGGAAAAAATATTGTCAGTAACTGTTATATTAATAGGCATATATAATTTGCATTATGAACTATTTTATCATAAACTTAAACTCCACTGTTTGCCCAGTCTGCTCTCCTCAGTCTGGCCTCAGTCCAAAACCACACTTACTGCAGCCTGAGAAGCAGGAAGTTCCTCTCACTCTCACACACAGACGACGAAACTGAATCCTATCAGTGTTTGTGGTAAAATGACAGAAATGCAGTCGCAGTGGATCAGAACCACTTCAGCTGTCCAATTTGTCTGGACCTGGAGATGTGGAGTGTCACTTCTGTACTGGGAGAAAACACAAAGCTGTCAAGTCCTGCCTGGTGTGTCTGGCCTTTTACTGTGAAACTCACCTCCAGCCTCACTATGAGTCTCCAGCTTTTAAGAAGCACAAGCTGACTGATGCCGCTGGACGTCTGCAGGACAAGGTCTGTTCCCACCATGACAGACCACTGGAGGTCTACTGCCGTAACGACCAGCAGTGTATCTGTCATCTCTGTACGATGTATGAACAAAGAGGCCATGATACAGTCTCAGCAGCTGTTGGAAGGGCGAAGATACAGGTCTGGCCAGGAAATCAATAAAGCAAAATTATTTAATTTGCTATTCTATGTTAATGATCAGATTTTGACAATGCAAATAGGCAAGATGAGACAGCCCTGGACACAAGCAGGCAGCAACATCAATGATTGGACTGGCGATCGTAGGACTGAAGGACAGGGCTTCAAACAGACGAGAGGCACCTGGGGTGATCCACACGGGGGCTGTAACCAGAGGTCAGAATAAACAGGGAACGAAGGAGAGGACAATGAGGGGGAAGAGATGCACGGCATGACAACTGGGAATGTAAATTTCATGCCAAACGTTCATTATTGAGCAACTGCTTATTTGCACCAGAGGGGCAGCATGACCATCAT
Organism: Paramormyrops kingsleyae; assembly: GCF_048594095.1. Taxonomy (NCBI): domain Eukaryota; kingdom Metazoa; phylum Chordata; class Actinopteri; order Osteoglossiformes; family Mormyridae; genus Paramormyrops; species Paramormyrops kingsleyae. The sequence continues at coordinate 10,336,999 of NC_132800.1, forward strand.
TTTTAAGGCAAATGAAAACACCATGAGAAATATTCAAAACAATTTTGAGTGACGTTACTCCTGCGAGTTTTGCTTCTGCCGAAAGCAGTAGGTGTTATTTTAGCTTATATTAGCAGGAACCCCTCCTTTCCAGCCCTTCATAAACTTATTTTGAAAGAAAACCCAATAAAGTTTATTTTGAATAATGCCTGATTTATGCAAAGTAGACACCAACATAAATTAGGGACACTGATATTCTGCTGGCCATTATGTTGAATTGAAAACATTTGTCCTACTTGCACAATGTCTAATTTAAATTGCTTCATTACCTTTAATGTCGCTTGTAACAAACAGCATCGATGAGTCTGAATGTACCGGACATTCAGAATCCATTGTGGAGGACAGGACACTGTCACTGAGCATGGAGCTGCAGGGGAGATGGGGGGGGGAGGTCCCCATCGGGGGTCTTTTGAAAGATGACAGGCTCTGACATGACAAGCACTACAGCCCTGTCTCCTACTGTCAGATTACTGCCTGACACAGATGTAAATAAATTACATGGCATTTCTGCTACTAATATGCATTACTTTCCATCTTAAAAGGCCTTGAAGGTAGGTTCAAAGTTAAAACAGCCGAATAGGTTTACATTCATCTGAGACCATAGATAGTGGCTGTTTGTAACATGTAACATGTGCCGTGTACAAAGGTTGTACAAAGTATTAAAAGCAGGTGTGCCAATAATCATGGATTTTTTCTAACCCATTTTACAAATCTTTACAAGGGGTGCCAATATTTGTGGAGGGTGCTGTATTTTTAAGTAAATTAAATAAATGCTGTTTTCTGGAAATCTTGTGATGGACTGGCATCCCGTTCAGGTTGTACCCTGACTTATGTAATCATATTCAGCACAATTTGCTCTATTAAGTAAACAATAGCTAACCTAACAAGTGGATTTGTCAAATGTATTATTACCAAAATATTTCAAGTGTTCCTTTGCTACAAAAAAAAGTTGTGATATTTGGAAATTACTGCACCAATCCAAACCACTCAAGTTTAATTTAGCAGCGATTGATTATTTTTTAGTTTCCCCTTTTCTCAGTAATTAGCATGCAGACAGCAGCCCTGAGACAGATTAATGAGCATCATCAGCCCCCTCCTTTGGACCTCCTGTGACTTAATGAATGTAATCAGACAGAAAACGCTGACAATGTTACCGCTTATCCTGAGTGGGTAGAGTTCCCTATCTCATCCCCGCCTCCCTGTCCACACCCTCTTGGTTTCTGCACGTTCTCGCATGCGATTTTTCAAACTGCTAGCTGCAAATACAGATTTTAGAATGGGCAGACACAGTCCGTATCTACAGGTCTTTCTTAACGGTACAGTTTGTTAATTTTAATCTTAGGTGTCTAGTTGGTTGTATTACATCTTTTCGTGAAATAGATTTGTGTGTATTTTTGGTCGCCTTATATGCATTTAAAAGAAGAAGAAGAAGAGGAGGAAGAAAACGGCATTTTGCACTAATCTGTGAAAGTAAAACATAGGTTCATATATTTCTTGTTGGACCACTAGGTGGCAGTAACAAGACTAAGCCTTCGTGTTGCAACGCTTCCTTGCGATCTCCGTAAAAGAAAAACTAGAATAACCATCCGTCCCATATTGTGATATATTGGCGACAACTGAGGAAGTCAAATGGAAAGAAGATTTTGTGGTGAGAGAAGACCTAATTTTTTTCTCGATAGATAAAAAAATAAATAAAATCACTGACGGACAGTATACCATTCCGGGACAGCTGAAATGGAGGTTATCATAGGAACACTTGTGGCATTTCATCATAACACGCAAACCTGGGAAGAGTATGTTGAGACATTCTGTCACTGCAAACAGTACAGAAGATGCAAACAAACAGAAGGCTACTCTTATTAATGTTGTAGGTGTGCAGATGTGCAGTTTAATGTGGATTCTACTGATCCATGAAAAGCCAGGAGACCGGAATTTCAGTTAGCTGATAACATTGTTAAAGAATCACTTTAATCAGTCGCGGTAAATGCATCCCCTCAGTATATCAAGCAGGATAAATGCCTTTTCTGTGGGAGAAGAGGGCACATCTCGCATTTTAATAGACGTAAAGAGAAACAAAGCGAAAGTAAACCAAGCAAAGATCAAAAATACCGGAACAGAACGCAAGGCGGAGATCACAGCTGTGGTAGCCGCTCATATCACATGACAGCGGAATCGGATGAGCTGACGGAGAGGAGGCTGCAGATCAGGCGTCTGCATTTTACAATATCCATGATGCTCATGCAACAGTAAAGCCTATTGAGTTGTGAGGATGATCAATGGACTGTATGAGGTAGGTACCGGTAAGATGACACCTCTCTGGTGGTGTCAGTAAGTACTGTACACCTCGGGAAGCAGATGCAGTTACGAACTTTACTGCGCTTAATTAAGCAGTACAGTAATGCACAGAGATATATGACACAGGCAGACCATTGGCTGTTACAGGTGCAATGGCTTAGCTGTAGACGGGGTGTGCATGTGGTCAAAGGAGGGAAATAAAATTGTATGAATGACTCAAACAGTGAGAACATGGAAACGCATTCAAATACTACCACTCTATACAATCTTTAATCATCCGTCATGTGACAGTACTGCCATCTACTGGTTAACTACATACAGAACACATAACAGTACAGTACTACTACCGCCGTCGCGTGATGCATTATTCCGTCTCTCAAAAAACATTCCGGTGTCTAAACAGAAGATGACTAATAAACGGATGTAATATACAGAATACACACTTACAACAGCGAACACAGAGTACAGAGAATTATGCTCAGTATCAGATCTCCTCAAAGTAAGAACTTAGCGACTAACTGCACTGTAATACAGAACCGAATGTAATTATTCCAGGACCAGTCACTTACAGTTCATCAGCGACTCACAATCCTGCACCCCCAAGTATGGTGAGTAAATGTTCAGCATCCCTTGGCTAAGGTGAAGGATGACGTGCAAGAGCACAAATCGGGATGTGAACAACAAAAGATATCACACCGTCTCAGGCGCACGGCTACATTTTGAATGGTTGACCGGAGGCAAAGGATCCGGAACTCCTGCCATCCCATAGCCAATGCCTGGTGTTGAGCGACAGGTGCGTCTTCTTGGGAGTGCGAATAGTGATTCCTCCACAGGGATGAGCGGCCCTACTGGTGTCACTCCATCAGTCACATCCAGGCACGTCATGCATGAAAACTCTGGTGAGATCTTATCAGGCGGCCATGACTGGATGTTGACATAGAGACAGAGGTGAGCATGTGCAGTATTGCCAGCAAAATATGTACACACCACCTCGTGCTCCCCCCTCACCCATGGGACTGGCCGGAGCAGCCATGGTCTCCTGTCCACATCAGCTATGCTGGGCTGTTCCTGGAAAACATGTTTCTGGTGGTACACGGTTGATACACACTCAAATTGGCTGGAGGTTTACTACACAATGGCCGCCACAACACATGCAGTAACTGGAAAATTACACCAGTGCTTTGCGACCTTAGGTCTTCCTTGGGTATTGATTTCGGATAATGGCAGTTGTTTCACAAGCTCAGAATTAAGCTGGTTTGTGACACAGAATGGGATTCAACACATTACATGAGCCCCATTCCACCCATCCTCAAATGGGTTGGCAAAACGCAGAGCACAGACATTCAAGGAGGGGATGAAGAAAATGAAAGAAAAGATAGCATTTGAGGCACGCATTTCCAGATTCTTATTCAGCTACCACATCATTCCGCAAGCAACTTCGGGATTATTACCAGCAGAAATGTTAATGAACAGAAGGGTAAGATCTGTGTATCACCTGCTGAGGCCTGACAGATTCAAAATCCAACAAAAAAAACTGAGACAAGTCAGCCAAACTGAAGATTCACTCCTGGAGATGCCCTGTACACAAGCAGCTATAGGTTGGACCAAAATGAATGGCTGCTACAGTGAAGTCGTCTTCAGGTCCTGGTTCCTGCATGGTGATCTTGGGAAATGGGCAGCGGATGAGGAGACGTGGAACAACCCTCAGGATCATCTGAGGAGCATGATATCTGCTAAGGCACTTGAAAACCCCATAGTTGTGTTGGATGAAGAGCAGCAAAGGCTTTCAAAAAAACAGCCAAGACAGAAGAGTTTGGCCCCAGAAAGACTAGACTTGCTAGTTACACCTCAGCTGGTGCCAGTGATGCAACACTCCTCCTGCGAGGTTTCTCCATTTCCCTAACCCTCTTCATCTCTACCTATCTTTAGGTCTCACTCTGTCTCTGAGTGTATACAGTAACCCCTTCACATTTGCATAATTGACATTTGCAGTTTCGATTATTCGTGCGTACAGTGGCTCTGTTCATTCAAGGGGCGTAACTTCGATGGTTTGTATATTATATTAAAAGGTCTTAAAATTAATAGAGAATGACAAAGTAATTTGACACGCAAAGTGTACAGTACATGTAGTGTCTGTTTAGAAATTGATAAATATGTTTTTTTTTTCGGTCAAGCTAGCAGATTGTTATGGGTAGAGGAAAGAGGTGCCCAAGTAGTATTCGCGAATTGTCACTTCGCGGGGATCTGCCGCCCTTAACCCTCGCCAATGTGAAGGGGTTACTGTACATAACATATATACAGCTATTTTTAACTCGCAAGAATAAAAACAAAGGCATTATTCAAAGGTATCAGGCACTGTGTCACGCCCACGCCACGAGCCAGCCAACAGCTAAGGGGCTTCCAAGTCGCACCTGTTTCTGACACTTTAAAAGAGGGGCGTCTCCCTCTTCAATAAGTTAAATGGTCAGTTTATCAGGTTATGATACATAAGTTAGGTGGAAGAGCTTAAGTTTACCAGGACATGGACCGTGGAATCCGGAGGGAGTCTCGTGTCCGGGATCATTAAGAATGCAGCACTGAACACTCACGAAAAAAAATCTACAAATAAATGAATGCAAACCGACAAAATTAATAAATGCCTGAAGTTTGACTTAGATATACCTACCGGCGCGTTCAGTGGTTCTAGGTTATGCCACAGGATATGCTGGGCTGCCCTTAATAACAAAAACGTCTTAAAAAATAAAATAGTTATTTAAAAAATCTTAATAAAAACACACCGTTACATCAAATATAACCCCTTTATCATATAACTTTACTAACTGACTATAGAGTTCTATACATAAAATTATTTCCAACAGCAACCACCCTGCAGTTACGGATTACCGTTCAGTTTTGCTGCCTGGCCCATCGAGCGAGCGCCGCGTATAAAGACAGTGACTCACCGGCGTCCAGGCCGCCGCACCGCCGCGATCCCGCGCTTCAGCACCCAGGACAGCAGTGCCCGTCACTATACTATGGGACACGTGGCTCGGCTCCGATTCCGCTCCCGAACCTACCCGAACGCTGCCTGGCGTCTGCCAGCGGTAATGACACCGATGCCATATTTCTGATTTTACGCATAAAACTTTCATGCGCTTTTACGTTTGGAATCCAGGCCATTTAGATCCAACGAACTCGCTGTTATTCCTGCTTGCCCGCGCTTTGCTGTGTTGGTGGCCCCTTGAAGTCCCAATATATGATCATTCTGGCGTGACCTCCTAAAAACGAGGGGGGGGGGGGGGCGGCATAGCAGGAAACAGCCCTATAACGTGCCTCCCAGCCTTTTTAATGGCAAATACAGTACCTCAGTTCTCGAACTCATTAGAACTCCAATTTCTGAAGTCGAGCCAGCCAGTTCGAAAAAATATTACCTAGAACTCGATCTGAATATCAGAAGTCAAACCGTGAACGCCGACCTTAGATAACTTGTACACTTGAGTCACGCAGCACATCTCTCAGCGGAAACAAAGGGTAAGGCTTCAGTCTGGAATTCGCTGTGGTAGCATTGTGCATGTTTACACTAGCTGAATACATATATTTAGACAGTAAAAATACATTTAGACAATGATAGACAGTAACAGGAATTATTATTATATAATAAAATGCATTTAAAAATAAAGATTTCTCATTAATTATTTTAATATTAATAATATATCATTAATACATTTAATTATAATAATATTGCTGTGCGGAGCAAGGACAGAATGGAGACAAAGGCGCTACACATCAGGATATCAGGGAATACAGGGTTAAATTACAGGTAAGGCAGGCAAAACGCAGATGGACAATACAATGACCGGACTCTGGAAACAAACTGAAACGCGGATGAAATACAGAGGACTAATGACAACAACCAGTAACAGCTGATCACTCGGGGTTAACGCGAGGGGGCGTGGCACACGGAAGGAGCAGACGATCGGGGCAGGATACATTTATTTTCTTACTTTACAAATTACTGTTTTGATAAATGTGCTTAGATGCGTTTAGTACAGTATATGCTATTCTTATTTTATCCGGTTCATTTTGTGTTTAAATGCAAAAAAAAAAAACATATTTAGGTGTCATTTTTTGGGATCCGGAACCAATTCATTGGTTTTCCATTATTTCTTATGGGGAAAATTCGATCAGAACTCGAACTTTTTAACGAATTAAGTTCGAGTTCTGAGGTACCACTGTATCTCATATCAATTCAATACCTTATGGTTTCATTTTCGCCTCCCTACATATTTTTATAACTAGTTGGCCTATTTCATTCAAAGCGTGTAATAATGCGTAAATGTAGCAAAAATAAGACTGGTTTTCTTTACATTTGAAAAATAGGTATTCGGAGATTGGGATTAGCCGGTGTTGGTAGGAGTTGCAGCTTTATAGGACTGTCTCTTTTATGCTGTATAAAAATCTCACTATTTTCGGTCTGATTTTTCGTGCCACCTTCTGTGACTTTCATTAATATGCAGATTTTTTATTCAGTTCTGTGCACTGGAAACCCCGGTTATATTCAACAAACGGTTTTCTAGACAGTTTAAAAATACATGTTTGCTAGTCAGTCGCAGGACGCGCAGGTATATTAGAAGCACCCGATACAAAAAATGCCACAAGGTCGAAAAAAGTAAACAACTTATAGATGTAGTAGACTAATAAAAAGAGTATGCCAGGATTTAATACAGAGACTGGAGTTTACTCCGTAAAAAGCGATCAAACTTGGGTCAGGTTTCTCATGCGTGTGAACGGTGGGATAAGAGCGTCAAGTTAAATTATAGTTCCCCCTGCGATGCCAGATCCTTTTATACAGTGTATGAGATTGCTGTTCACCTGGGGGTGGCTAATTTTGCACAGCTTCAGTAAATGTCATGTCTGTATGATACTGTGCATGACAGTTTATTTGCTATATATCTGGAACAGTATATAAAAATAAAGCAGTTGAAGTGATATGGACTAAACTTACATGTAGGCTCTGCAGGGGGAGGCAGTCAAACATACAAGGAGGAGGGAAATTTAGTAATTGTCCAGGAGAAGAGAGCATCGCTTCATAATCAGCTGCTGTGGTCACGGCTCTTCGTGAGTAGAATTAGGTTGCCGAAGTTATGTTTGTGACATTTTCCCACCAGGGGGCGGTGTAATTATAGAAATACAGATGAAGCGAAGTTATAAGCCGTGTTTTGCGTATTTTACGATGGTTTTAAAAATTATTTGGATTTTACCCACTACCTGGTAACATCTTGCGCATGAAATGACATGCAGTGACCAACACAACACGCTTACCTGTATATCTAATCTATGATTTCGACTTCCATTAAATTCAATTCAGCTCAATTCAATTCAATTTCATTTGTATAGTGCATTTTCACAACATTACATTGTCTCAAAGTGCTTTACATTATGTCTACTAAGGCCCCCAGTGAGCAACCCAGAGGCGAAAGTGGCACGGAAAACCTGCCTAGAAGGAAGAAACCTTGGGAGGAACCAGACTCAAAGGGAGCCCATCCTCCTGGGCCCGGCAGAGGAAGTCAAATGAACCAGATGTCAAAATCGCAGTTCACACTGTCACAGTTTCAACATATGAATCCAGTGCAGAGGGCAGGAAGGTGCTGGTGCTGCTTCTGACGGCAGGATGAGCAGTGGCACAGCAGCAGGGCAGGCAGGAGAAGTGTCAGAGGCAGAAGGGCGGCCCGGAAGGACGTCACATGTACAGGTAGTGGAGGCATTGCAGGCAGCATGGTAGGCAGAATGGGGTCTTAAGGCAGCACACTCCAGTAGTGGAAATAAAATGTGCATTTAGCCAAAGTAAGGGAGACTATAGGCAGTGCGAACAGTTAGGTGGGTGCAGTATGTTACCTCTGGCAGATATGGTTATGGCAGCATAAGGAGGAGGGAGAGGCAAGTGAGAATACAGGCATGGGGAGTCACTGAAATGTCAGCACTCCAAATCTACAAGGGGGTGTGAAGCTATAGAGTCACAGCACTGGCAGTTCTGTTCATCCAAAGTCAATGGCACTGATCCCCACCCAGCTCTACATCCCACACTATAGGTCTATCTGGGAGTGAGCAGTTAGCTAGAGCTAGAACTAGAGTCCCTATAAATTAGATTAAACAAGGGTGTTTTTAATCTAGACTTGAATATTCTGCTGGAAGACCTTTCCACAGCGGCTTAGCTCTGTTGGAGAATGCTCTGCAGCCTGCCGTAGCTCTTTCTACTCCAGCTTCTAATAGATATTCTGCTCCTAGAGATTGAAGTTAAGATTGAAGGCCAGTAGATCTCTAAGGTGCAAGTGTTTTATAAGTCAATAGCAGTATTTTGTAGTCAATCTGAGACTTAACTGGAAACCAGTGAAGGGAGCACAGAACAGGGCTAATATGAGATGTTTTAGTGTTTGTGAGAACTCTGGCTGCTGCATTCTGTACCAGCTGAAGTTTATGTAAGGATCCGGATGGGCAACCAGAAAGGAGGGCATTACAGTCCAGTCTGGAAGTTATACAGTAAAGGCAATATTTCTTATGTGAGAACTGAAACATAGAAACATACTTCTCACATATGATTTCCTACGTTGGGAGGCAGTGGGAGTGATAATCACCGGATATAAGGGTGCACTGCTAGTTGTCGTCTGTCTGCTGCAGTGCTACGATTTTTGACGAATAACAGTGTGCCTGTGAAATGCCAATGATAATGCGAAGTGGGGTGGGGTGGGCGGAATTTGGTGACCCATGAAAGCTTTTGCTGAGTGATAGATTTTGCTGATCCACTAGGGAAATGCCCGGTGTGCCACATGGCCTGACCGAGAGGACCCCCCCTGCCCGACAATTCTTACTAGTCACCAACGATCACACAACGTTTCCCAAGGGAAACCCCTCTGGCTTTCGATTTCTACCATCATCGACAATCATGCGACACTGAGGGGATTCCCCAGCTGCGATTTTTATCGATTACTGACAATCAGTCAGTAGGGAAGCGGCCCCTTAAAAAATCTCTGCACGGCCCCTGGTACAGGAAGCCACCAGCACTTGGTCCGCTGAAGGCTTATCGGCTTTCACAGCCCAGCATTCCTGCCGCTCAGCCACATTGTAGCAAACAGTGCCTGACCATGACCACCAAAGCCCCGATTACTCAGATCAGCCTCTGAAAGCAGAGCCACGGTGATGCAATCCTGCAGGAATGCCTCTCAGGCACCTGTACACACACTTACCAAAACCAAAACTGGGCCTTTTCTCCTGACTAATTATTTTATCCTTTTATAATTGCTTAAAATGTATGAATGGTGTATATTTGCATCACACCTGTTTTATCTTGCAAAGGTTTTTACAGAATGAAGATTGGACACAGAAATTTGCGCTGCCTTGCATTGTGTATGAAATTCCCCATAAGCCAGCTGGTCTGTATTAGTGCTCGTTGTGATCTGGGATGGATAATGGTCATTTTTACCTGGCTGCGCTTTCGTTGTTTACATCTGGGGTGGTCATGATTGTACAGCTCTGCCAGCTTGGTGGTCTGGTACGGTTGACACCAGTGTTGAATAGATGAGACCCTTGCTTTTGTACCTTGTCCAACCAGTCATGGCTGACCCTCTGCATTCAATGCCGGTGATCTGGCTTTCAGTTTCTCATGACTACTCAGTGTGAGCCGCAATGTTCCAGATTGGCAGTCTGTTTCATTTCGATCATTCCACTTTGTAATCTCTTAACATTGTAATCACCAGGATCAAGACAAACTCTAACCACAAGAATTCCATTAAACCTCAGAGCACACAGTTTAACCAATAAAGGGAAAAAGGATTGTACGGTTTGGTGGACGCTTCTATGAAAAGCAACACATCATGCTTCTTTTTTTTTATTTTATTGATCTACAGAAGCAGAAACAGCAGCTCAATTGACTGCTCACAGAGGAAATGCTACTCTTAGTAAAGGCACAAACTTCACAGCTCCTCAGAATACTGCTGTCATTAACCAGGTGAGCGTATATTAGAGGTATTACGGTGAGTGTTACTAAGCCACGCCCATGCTGCGTCTTCCATCTCCTTGTGACATAACCCTTCCTAACTTACCGCTCCCTGTTTTGCTAAAAGGCACTATCTTCTTGTTTATGTATGTCAGTGTGTGTGCAAGTGTGTGTTTTCTTTTTTGAAAGTATGCAAAGCCATTTCTTTCTCTCTTTTCATAGCTACGCCCCTCTGCTTCGGCTTAGCTGAGTGTCTTCCTCCTCCTCCTCCTCCTCCTTTGCTGGCTCTGGGGAATCCTCATTCCAGGTCATCGTGGTTCGATTCGTTCACCACCTGTGCAGGACAAACATCAGAGAATCAGGTACTGAATTCTAACCAGACTCATGTGGTTTTCTTCCACCTTCACAAAGTTACATATAAGCATAGTGATCTGATGCGTTATTCATATTTTTAACTATTAAATAACAACACATTTGTAAATAAATAATGGCAAGAGAATTACCATTCTTCTGAAACCATCGTTCAATGATCTCGGAAATATGTAGAAGCTCTGTTAGAAACCTCTGGAGCACATTACCAGGTCCACTCTGCCAATCTTCAAAACGAGCCCATCAGAAGACTTACTTGTCCATCCCTAGTCTCGATGGTCTTTATCAAGACCTTCTTTGTCCTGTTCTCAATCGGCCTGGCCTCCATCATGGATTCTGTGAAGACAGACAGGAGAAGGTCATAAGATCATCCCCCACAATAAATGAGGCCTCATTGTGTGACATCAACTGCTCTCAGCACCTTCAAAGCTTACAATGGTCCTTATGACTTTCGATCACTGAAAACTGATCCCACAAGTCATTTTCATCCTAAACTGCTACAGTCCCAGTATCATGGTTACACTTTCACTGCATCATCTCGGCCATTTTTAAGCACTCTTAGCAAATTTCAGTGCCGTGGCAGTTAAATTCTTTTGACAAGGTTGTGACATCAGCTAAACTCACCTCTCAGGTTTAGAGACGAGATGCTGGGAAGTGGGGTGGAGATCCTAGGAACAGAGGGGAAAAAACCAACCAAGGTCAAAGCTTGACACATCTAATGGGGTTATAAGGCTGTGGACCCTGATCACAGAACTATTTCCTGGCCTTAGTACAAAGCTATCATGTCCTTTTATGGGCAGAAATGAAAATACTAACATCAAAACATTCTCACGTTCCTTTTGTTAACAACAAGGCTTTGTTGTTTATATGAAATCTGTTGGAAGTAAGTTCTTCTGACCTATTTTGGCTAAATCCTATAACCGGATTGTGTCCAGAAAACCTTCACTCAACAGGCATCACAGTGCAATGATTTCGCTCAGCAGGAGATCGCGTGGTCTGTTCGTACCGGCTCTCCTCCCCTTCCAGCAGCTTCCTGTAAGTGGCGATCTCGATGTCCAGCGCCATCTTGACATTGAGCAGGTCCTGGTACTCGCGCAGGTGGCGCGCCATCTCCACCTTCATGCCGCCAATCTCCTCCTCCAGACGGGCAATGCTGTCCTGGTAGGTGGAGGCCTCCAGGGAGAAGCTGTCCTCCATCTCCCTCATCTGCCGCTCCAGGGACTCATTCTGTGGTCAGGGTGAAGGTGATTCAGGGCCTCATGTCATTCAGGAGGAGATACAGGAGCAGGGATGGGAGGGGAAAGGTGGGCGAGCAGGACCGGACACTGTGAAGGATCCACATGGGCACAGGAAGTAAGAGTTCAGTGATACAAAGTAACAGGAAGTGAAAGGGAAATATGCAGGTAGCATAGCAAGATGGTTAAGGCTGTGGTGACAGGAAGTAAGGTTTTAGTGATACAAAGTAACAGAAAGTGAAAGGGAAATATGCAGGTAGCATAGCAAGATGGTTAAGGCTGTGGTGACAGGAAGTAAGGTTTTAGTGATACAAAGTAACAGAAAGTGAAAGGGAAATATGCAGATAACAGTCCAAGAAAGGTAAGGCTGTTTTTTTGGGGAGACGCTAACAGTGTTACGAGGGGAAGCAGCACAGGTCCGATGACAGAGAAGTATCTGGAAGTTTCCGGAGTGGAGCCGGGGTTAAGGCGGGCTGGGGGGGGGGTACAGTACTCACCGTGCCCTTGAGGGCGTCCACCTCACAGGTGAGGACCTGCACCTGCCGTCGGAAGTCGTTGGCATCCTGCTTGGCCTGCCGGAGGGCTTCCTGGTTACGGGCTGCCGTCTCGGAAAGGTCGGCAAACTGAGAGAGCAGGAGGGGGCAGTCTTAAGCTTCAGAATTATCATTCATACGGCGGCCCTGACTGGGCGAGGGGTAGATGGAAGGATGGACGGAACGGGATTTCCTAACCAAACATTTGGAGTGTGGAGGTAGGCCTGACTCACCAGGTACTGTATTGTGATGGTGTCACCCGGCAGAGGGTGTGCTCACCTTCGACTTGTACCACTCCTCAGACTCCTGGAGGTTTCGGGTGGCCAGGTTCTCATACTGCAGTCGGACGTCGCGCAGGGCGGCCGTCAGGTCTGGCTTGGCCACCTCCATCTCCACCTGCACGTGCTGCTCTTGCATCTGGGTCTGCAGCTCAGTCAGCTCCTGCAAGGGGGGGGATGGGAAGACCCCCGTCCTCTCAGTAATTCACCTTGATGGGTTGGTAGGTGCGGTGGTGTGTGTGTGTGTGTGTGTGAGGCTTGGGGCAGAGTTGGGGTGCAGTCAGTGAAGGCGCTGTAGCCCCACCTCCTCATGAAGCTTCTTCAGGAAGGCGATCTCATCCTCCAGAGACTCCACCTTCCGCTCCAGGTCCAGGCGGGCCAGAGAGGCGTTGTCCACATCCTAGGTGACATGGGTGTGTTTTTCTCGTTTAGATTTATCAGATAACTGGATTTAGACTGACTGAATTCACCCAAAAAGGTGTAATTCACTTATTGACGCTTATTGGATGGATGTATTGCCTGATGGAGATTCGTAATGTGAGAACCAGACACACGTCATGGGTTATGTGGTTATTAGATACCGTGGGTGGTTTGTTCGGCTTCCTGTCCAGTCAGTTGTAGCCCGTATTCACGAACCCCCCCCCCCCACACGTCGAACCCCATCCCTGTCTGCGGCTAAACCTCACAGCTTTCAGTGACAAAGGGCACAGCTGGCCACTGTCGACTCAAACAATAGCCTGCTTTGTCATCCTGCCCCCCAGCCAAGAAGCTGCCCCTTACGCAGACAAGCCGCCTGTTCAGCTCTCCCCCCCCTCTGGGGCTCCCTGCAGTACAGCTCTGTACCAGGTCCCAGCTGCAGCTGCTCCACCTCAGGGAAGACTGCTGGAACTCAGGGCTAACAGGATGCTGGTGCATCGCCCCCCCTCTGTCTGCCAGCTGACACGCAGCTGTGCCGCTCCGTCTGCGCACATGGGGACTCGTTCCATTAACAAGCCCGGCACAATGATTGTCTATCGCGGTCAGAAACCCATGCCGTGATGTTCTACCTTAATGTTTCTGACATTGCCATTGTCGTTAAACTTTACTGCTGTCTGAAGAACTTATATGAAACCAAAAAGAACAAGACGGTTTGGTTTGTCAGTATAGAAGGGATGTTCCCGATAAAGCATTTTCCTAATAAAAGGTGGTTTCTACAGTAAAAATCTTTTGTCTTTCTGACATTCTGCCTGCATTGGCAATAATTAAACAGCACGCATTTTAGTTGATGTGTATTTTAATTTTTACCACCGACATTTTTGCAGTTCTTACGAATGTGATCTCTCCTATTTGTTACATCAAAACGGCCTGCAAGTTTTGTTACCGAGATATTAAAAGTTCCTAATATCCAACGAAACCACAAGTCGAGATCTATTTGGATTTTTCAGACAGATGACGAATGACAAATGATAGGCGACAGAAATCAAGAGAGACTGGAAGAGCTATAGAAACATCCGTATTGGTTTTGTAACGGCGCACACGTGTCAGCTGGTACCTGTCTGAAGCTCTGCAGGTTTATTTCAGCTTCTTCACGCTGAAGAGCTTCATCCTGGAGCCTGAGAGTGAGAAACGGCCACCCCGTGTGAACTGATTTTGCGATAATGTTAATTTCACGCCATATAAGTCATAGAGACATCGCTTCCGGGAAAGTTTGCAGAAATTACAGTTAGGGGACGTTTCAGGCGCATGGCAATAAAAAAAGAACTTAAAAGTTTTAAAACACTCAATCAGGGCTGACTGATTGCTAACCATACCAGTTCCTCATATGCTGCATGCGCACTAGTAGCCTACATACGTTTGCAGTTTATATTTAATAAACTGCACGTTCTTTCGTCATTCCATTTTTTTCCTGTGTCGTAACATAATTTTTGTAAAATAATGTTTTCTATTACTACTACTACTAATAATAATAAACAATAACAAGCGTTCTTCGCATACTTCTCCCGGAGCCGATCGATGTCGCTCGCCAGGTTGTCCCGATCCACCTCCACCCTGGCTTTCTCGTTGTTCAGCTGGTCCACCTGGCGCCGCAGCTCCCGCATCTCCTCCTCGTACAGGTCCCCGATGCGCGACGTGCCGCGGCCCTTATGCTGTTCCAGCTCGGTGATCAGGACCTTGTTCTGCTGCTCCAGGAAGCGCACCTTCTCAATGTAGCTGGCGAAGCGGTCGTTGAGATGCTGCATCTCTGCCTTCTCGTTGGTGCGGTTGGCCTTGAACTCGGTGTTGATGGCATCGGACAGGGCGAAGTCCACCGTGTCCGATGACAGCTTGGGCCCCGGGGCGCTGCTGCGGACCCGGTAACTTTTGGTGGCGTAGGTGGACGGTGCTGAAGAGACACTGTAGGTAACCCGTGATCGCACTGGGCTGGAGAACTGGCGGCTTGAGTAGGTGGATCGAGCCATCGTGGGTCTTTCCTCACCGAAGATCCTTTTATAGGATGATGGGTACTGCTTGGTCAATGTTTTCGTGGTCATTTTGTACTCCTTTGGTCTAAACGAACTTATTTACTAATTATTTTCTTTCCTTCCAAGCGCACCACCAGACTCATCCGCAACAAGAATAATAAGATCGGCTCAACTGGGTTATATAGACCGCTCCGTATGCAAATAACATAACGGTGCAGATCCTGAATGGCGCTGTGCGGAGCCTGTGAGATGCTCCGCATATTGTGATGGGCGTTTCCAGCACTGCTTGTCCAAAAGTTTCTTTCAGTTTAGAAGAGAGAGAATGCGTGCCAAAAACGGAACACAAACAATTGTAAACAACTGGTTCATCTATGTGTAGTTCATATTCACAATAAATGACGTAATTATTGCGATTGTTAGTCACTATAAATGTGTATAATTATAAATGATATTGACCTTGAGTAAACCTGTAAAAAGTTCGTTCTAAGCCCGCATAAATGAGGTTAATAGGAAAACGTAATGTAAAACAGCCTTACATTAAGTATCACTGGTAAATACGCGCGCTCGTGACATTGCCTGCTTTAATTAAGGGGATGCAGCTACGTCATTCAGAAAGCTCTTTATTTACAGCTGGTTGTTATGGTTACGTGAATAAACAGCAGGATGGAAGGCCGTTGTAACTTTTTCATTTCTTTGAGTTGCATCTCACAAAGTTGAGGGAAAGACTTTCGAGTTTCGATCTTGACAACACTTCCATACAACAAAGGCAGTATATTGTAGTGCATGTTGAAAATGCCAGGATTTTTATGAATAGCTACTCTCTTTAAAACTGTTATAATTTAGCCTTCACTTTCACCACATAGTTAGCCTACTTGTTTACACCAAATGCAGATTAATCGTAGCAAAATGCAGTGCTATGGTTAAAGATTGGATTAAGCAGATGGTTCCTAGTCCAATTTACACTGAGGTCAATGCTAAGCAATGTAGGCATTACCTAATTTAAATACATTATACTGTACATTACCGTTGGTATTCACTGACTTATTTAAGATACACTTTCAGAATCATATTAATTACAGAGTATAAAATTAGCCTATGTTCACCAATTACGAAATGCTTTACTACATGAGTAGACCTATTTAACATCCATACATTTCCAATATGTTGGGATTTATAAGTTTTAAACTCTTACAAAGCAATGACACATTGAACTTCTCGCATTTTTAAGACACTGATATACAAAACACAAATGCAACACACAAAACACCTTCAAAACCTTTTGAATGGATAAATTGTATTTTAAACCGATTAATATTAGTACAATGAGAATAGGTCGTACTTTAAACAATAATTTAATCTACTAAAAGAAAACAGATCTTCTAGCTACTATTTGATACAATTGGACCGCAAGATGCAGAGCGATAAGATTGTAGTGGTCCTAAAGTATCCGGAACGTTTCTTTGACGGCATTTTGAACAGACGGACTGTAACACAGATCTTCACACGTGTTCGTGTTTACGTTTCACCCGGAGTGTAGTGCTGCCCGGCGGACATGAGTTCACTACGAGTTTTAGAGTTATACAGTGGAATCGGGGGCATGCATTTTGCATTGAAAGGTAAGATATTTTGTGCTACACTAAAGTAACGCCAAAACAAAACCCGTAGCTGTCATATATTCGAGTTCGTATATTGTTAACCATACTCAGCATTATGCTTGCGGAATTAGTCCCGAAAATCCTTTTTTTTTTTTAGTCGCGTACAATAATTTAATATAAATATATGGCGTGTGTTTCTAAATACTCAGCTGGTTTAGACTCGATTAATGGATCCTAGTATTTCTTGTGATCGCTTGATCCGTGACTGGTCGGCACCTATTATTCAAGGGTTTTGGTGTATATGAGTATGTATTGGTTAACGTTTATGACACCCTGGCGAAAAAAATAGATTATTGAGCCCTCAACAATGCGCTTGTGTTTAGAATGTCTCATTTAAGGCTCTCATTAAGAGTAAAAGGCAGCACCCATGTCCCACACAGCTACCGATACCCCTATGCACGGGAGGCAGACTCTCCCCGAAGACATATGTCGGTATTCCGTTAAACCGTCTCCCCAACAGGGGTCATCCTTTACATTACGGTTTAGTCTAAATTTTCGACGATGTGACAGGGTACTTAGGCGGGGGAGTGTCACTGTGCAGCCGCTGTTGGCCTTTAGAGTCCTGGGTGGACCATTAACGCGGTGTAATGACCGGCCTCGCCACTGAAAATGAATAGATCGCACCCAGCAGTGAAAAATGGTCACCTTAAGTTAAACTGTGAGACTTATAATTGTAAATGTAATCGCATTCGCTCTTCCTGCTCCCTGAAAGTCATCCCGACTTTTATTGTGAGTAGTCTTATTAGTGTATGCCTGTATAGGAGTCTTGCATGTAGTTAAACTGTCTATTTTGCCAGAGAGTGGCATTCCTGCAGATGTGGTGGCCGCCGTGGACGTCAACACCACAGCCAATGAGGTCTACAGGCACAACTTCCCCAACATCCCCCTGTGGTCCAAGACCATCGAGGTGAGATCCCCGCCGTCCTCATTTCACCACCTGCTGTCATAACAGTGAGCACAGGAGGGCGAAAATCATGTCTCCCTGACCTATAGAAAACATTGTTAAGGAGAGATAACCATTGAGCATGCATCGCACAAACGTGTGACAAGGTGGGCGGGGACAACTCAACATGTGCAATCTGGCTCACGCCGCATGACCTATCACGAGTCCTTCCAGCTTTAACGAGGAGATGCCCCTGGTAGAACGACTGGCTGGTGTTAACGAGGGCCGAAGGTCACTCGCCTTGTCAGCAGGCAGACTGGTTAAAAAGCTTTGGAGGGCCTTGGAGTTGCTGTGTAGAATGTGACAGCAGTGTGACATCTCCTGGTGGCAGGAGGCCAGTACTGCAGGAAGACAAGGGAGCCTGCTGCTATTTTTATGTACTGTTTGCTTTCCACACTGAGAATCTGAGTATATTATAGAGAGATCTATGTGACATTAAGCCTTTTGTCAGATGTCAATTCAGCTTAAGTATTCAGCTGACAGGCTGTACTATGGAGCCTAAAACTTGTAAACTGAGGTGTACCTTGTGCCCAGATCATCTCCTGTTCCTGCTTGCACACAGGTCACATGGTTCAGGTCTTAAAGGAGACCATGGTTGTCCTTTCTGGAGCCTATGATTGGATGGAAATATTACGGTATTGGGCTCTGGGCCAGGATACTGGCCTCAGCTGGAGTTTCTCTTTAGAGGTGCCCGAGTCTGGTTCTGGTGCTGACCGAACCGCTCTGGATCTCTCTCTAGGCCTGGTGTTCATATGTCGGCCATCTTGTCTGATTTCAGTGCATAACGCTGGACGATTTCAACGGTCTGGGTTTTGACATGATTTTGATGAGTCCCCCCTGCCAGCCCTTCACCAGGTAAACTGTGTGTGTGTGTGTGCGTGTGTGTGTGTGTGCGTGTGTGTGTGTGTGTGTGTGTGCAAGATCTCAAATCCCACACATTAGCCTTCAGATAACTTTAACCTTCACGTAGCACCAAGCATCAAATCCAGTCAATCGGTTACTTATACACGGTTAATTATAGAGGCCAGACTTCTGCCCTTTTCGCCGTGACCTTGCTGGATTCACTGAGGCGGTTAAGCCATTGGGATGTTTTTCTTCACACTTTCATACAAAATAGGGCTTTTTAGAGTTTGCTGCTTCCAAAATCCACCCTGCACCAGTAAAGACTATGAGACACTATCAGACTGGACCTCAGGCCCTAAATGGCTGCATTCTGTACTTCCGGGTCTGGAAAATGAAACTGAAACACTGGCCAGTGTAGTGAGTGTCTGAGGTTTCACACCTACATCTGCACGGCTTTTCACTGACTGCACATTCCATTAGTACGAGCAGAGTGTGACGGGTGAATTAGCAGAGCAGTAGCACATTTATGCACAGCTGTACGTAAAATATTGCAATCCACACAACATAATGGGAGACATATCAGAGTTCAGAAGGGGACAAGTTGTTGGTGCGTCTGTGACCAGGACAGCAAGTCCTGGTCATCGAGAGCCATGGTGTCTGTTCTGTGTAGTGCTGCCAGATTAGCACTTACTGTGCACGCCTGCAGAGTGACAGGGCTGTGCTGTGAACGTGTGTGTCTCTCCCTCTCTGCTGCAGAATCGGGCTGCAGGGTGATGTGGCTGACCCCCGCACAAAGAGCTTCCTCCACATCCTCCACATTCTGCCCAGGTGAGAAGCGAATGCAAGCCTGGGGGGGGGCGGTGCCTTACCTTCTTGAATACTGATAACCCTCCCCCCCCCCCCCCCCCCCCGCCCCGCCATGAAAATCTATCAGAGTAAGTAGAAAAGCAAACATCGCAGGGCTAATTTACTGGCGTCAGACCACATCCTGCAACCAGCACAAATGTTTAATCGATCAGGGTTAAGGGCGTCATTTTTTTGGCTCTTAGCCCCCTGGTGAGGGCGTGGCTTGTGTGTGTAAGACCCCTCCCCCATCTCTCCACCCATAGGCTGGCCAAGCCGCCCCGGTTTCTGCTGCTCGAGAACGTCAAGGGCTTTGAGACCTCCTCCGCCAGGTAACCTGAGAGATAGGGGCATTAATCCCCCTCCCACATGCCCACACTGTGGTCCCACTGCTGGCTTGTTGTACACCACTTGGTTAAGTGACCTCAGGACTATTGGTGCCCCCCCCCACCCCCACCCCACAGAGACTCCTTGGTAAAGACACTGAAGGATTGTGGGTACCACTACCAGGAGTTTCTCCTCTCCCCGACATGCGTAAGTCCTGCAACATTCCTGAAACATTACAACAACAGCTGTGTGAGAGGGACACAGGGAGAGGAGAAATAGGCAAACTGGCAGCTCTACGGGTATAATTTTAAACCAACGTAAGCTATATCGATTTAAACGATATTGTCTCATCCTATATCTCGTATGAAAATTTCTCTGTATATCTTAAGAACTCGGTAAATCGCCCTGCCCTACTCTGCTGTGTCCGCACGTTGTGGTGTGAGGCTTCTGGCTCTCCAGCTTGCATCTCATTGGACGGCATGTCGTTCATGTTGTCCCCTTCTCTCCAATGACAGCTGGGCATCCCAAATTCAAGGCTGCGCTACTTCCTCATCGCCCGGCCACAAGAAGAATCATTTTCCTTCCAGACGACCACAGAGGTGAGTGATCCATACTCAGTTTGGCTCCTTAATCTCTTTTTCCTTTGGATGGCTGGTATGTTTATGGGTTTTCTGGAGGTTTGGGGTACATGCTGAACACGGTAAAATTCAGCTTTATGAGAAGCAGTAATGTGATTCATTATTGCCCCGGTAGGTTGTAGGTTTAAATCCCTGGAGAGACAGAACTGACCATAGAATGTGGAAGACCCGATTTTAGGATTTTGTGAAGAGTGTTTTCCACTATTTACATTGCAACAGATTCTGGAGGTATTCCCAGATGCACAGGCAACCCCCGCCCCCAAAGCCCCCCCCTCGCCTGACTTGGTCAACGGGGGGGAGGTTGGGGGTTGTGTTCTATACAAGCTGGAGAGGCCATGTGATCTGCTGAGGAAGCATTCCCAGGACAGCGACGGCTCCGTACGTCTGCTCCGGGAGTTCCTGCAGGAGGAAGCGGAGATCGGGGACAGAGGGCGGTACCTGCTCCAGCCACGGACCCTGCTGCGCTACGCCCTGGTCTTGGACATCGTCCAGCCCACCTGCAGGCGGTCCGTCTGCTTCACCAAGGGGTACGGCTTCCACCAATCGGCTGAGGCCATAGCTGTTGGGCCCGCCCACCTGTAATCTAGCACTAATCAGGCATTGACCCTGGATTTGGCACCTGCTTCCGGACCCAGTCAGCCCTTTCTGTAACACTGCCTCATCCCCTCCCACTCCCACCAATCAGAAATAATGTTTTAACACTAAACCCTCCCTCCCAGCAGTCACAAACCAATCCAAAGTTTTCACATGACGTCACATGCTTATTGGACCACCCACCTGGAGGGTAAAACAAGGCTTTACTCTGGTGCACAACACTTATTTTTTACCATGTTTGTTTAGCTAAATGCCGGATAATTGTTGTTCAGTTAGATGCACTAACTGGTAGAGAGATAAGCCTGTGTCATGCTTCTATAGAATCCCATCCAAGAAAAAGCAGAGATGGGATTTGTACTGTTTAGTAGATGTGCTTCCACCCTGGGGAGGGAATGAGTGAATGGTAGCCATCAAAGGACGCTTTCACACCGAAGTTCAGGTACCACCATGTTGGAAGGTTCTTCTGCTCTCCAGGTCCCTCACATAACTGAAAACTATGAATAAGCATTTTGGGTAAAGCTGGATCCTCCTTTCCCCACAGGTACGGACATTATGTGGAAGGCACTGGCTCCGTGTTGCAGAGCCGTACGGACATTGAGGTACTGGAACTGTGCTCAAGATCGACTCACATGGGGACCTGGGGAGAGTTATGATTGGTCGGGTCTCATCCAAGGACACATTCAGGAAATTAACACTTGGTTTCAGATTAGTTTCAGATTAGTTTTTCATATGTGCCATTTATTAGAGCTCATATCCTATAGACTTTATGATTGTAATTTACTGTAAATCATGGTTCTTCTGAGGATTAAAGGTCAGAAGTTTCAAAATCTGTGGTTTTAAAACAGCATTCTTTAAGCCCACCAGAGAGGAGATGGGAGGTGCTGTTCCTGGTCTAAACCTTTTGGGATTCTTTGTGACACTTTTAATAGCCCTGCTGTGTTGAAATGCGTGAGCCCTTCGGCTCTCCCTGATTGGTCGGCTGATAGCGCCCATGTGATCTGGATCTGTGATGACGGCTCGTCTTTGTCAGGTAGAAGACGCCTTCCGGGCTTTCGGCACGTTGTCTGACGAGGAGAAGCTGGGGCAGCTTTCAAAGCTCGAGCTGCGATACTTCACCCCGCGGGAGATCGCCAACCTGATGGGCTTCCCCTCATACTTCGGTGAGGTTTCGACGTGATCCCACCCCCTGGCCCAAGGTCACACCCACAGTGTGCTTATCTCCACCTCTGACCGACTGGGGGGGCGGGGGGGGGGGGGGGTGGAGGCAGATTCATGACACGTATAGACCGTTCTGTCTCCTTTCAGATTTCCCCGAGCAGTCATCACTGAAACAGCGCTACCGACTCCTGGGGAACAGCCTAAACGTGCACATTGTGGCCAGGCTCATCAGGCTGATGGTGTCGTAGTGGGACGACCGGACCACCCTCAGAGCTGCCATCGCAGGTGCTGCTGCAGGCGGCCATTTTGGTTCTGAGCAAATGTCAATGTGATGCCATAAAATGGCAACAGGAGAGCTTCAAGACAGCACGCTCGTAACCAGCTTATTTTGCTGTCTCACTGTTGTTATTATTATTGTTGTTGTTCATAATTATTATTGTTTTATATGTAAATTTTCTTACTGCGATGAAATAAAGTATTTTTGTAATATTGCTTCTCTATGCAACCCATCCGGGGTGTCCGCCTGCCTCGTGGCCTGTGGTGGACTTGCCATGATAGGCTCTAGCTCCCCCCCCCCCCCTCCCCATTATCCTGTCCAGGATAAAGAGTTGGAACTTTCTGGTAATTCTGTACATGTGCTGTTTGGTGGGAGTAAGATAGGCGGCACAGAGCTGAAGCCGAATGAGCAGATGGGTAGCCCCTTGGAAGTACTGCTTCAGTAGCTCAGATGTAAGTAAATAAATTTATCGGCTTTCACAAGCCTAGCTACACGTGTCTGTCAGTTATTCAAAAGTAATTATGATAGGGAAGGTCAATCATTGCTGAATCTGGACCGTAAAGCTGAGATAGTACCATCTCTGGTGGATTTCTCAGCTTGATGCTCAAAGTGTCTCCCCAGGTGTCCGGTTACTCATCTCCATGGTCATGTGGCAGACGGGGGCAATGTTGGAATAATAAAATAGAACAGTGGGAATAAAACGGTACCTCCTTCCTGCCCCCCAGCAGGACCAGAGTTTACACTCAGTCACGCTTTCCTGCATTTACTGCTCTGTGCTTTGGGACCCTGCTGCCCCAGGGGAGCACAGAGGGGGCAAAGTCTATCTGAGGAGGGCATTAGAGCGGATCCTGCTGCCAGGTCACCATTCCCGCGTCCAGAGGAGAGTGGTGTGCTCTCGAAATGTCTCGGACGCTCCTCTGTGTCCTCCTCCTCTCCGTGGGGCTTCGGGGTGACTCTGGGAAGAGGGCTGGTGTACGGAACACCAGGGACATCAGCAGTGACCAGTAAGTGCGGTTTTGCTCCTTGGTGACATGAGCTCTCTGGGGATTTGGAGATCCAGGCAGTGCAGGGCACAGCACTCGGCAGGTTAGAAGGTTCATCCAAGCTTAGCTAGAAGGTGCTGGTGTGAGGTTGGGAGTTCTTTCAGAACTTGTCGAGTTAATAAGCTGCTGAGCTTAGTTTAGTTAGTAACAGTTAGTCAAAGTCAGTGATTTCCTTGGTTGGCCAGAGAGGCAAAGAGGAGAGTTTTAAACAATGAGTGACGATATTTTGATCTAGAATGTTTGGAGGAACTGGCTCGATTGTA
Source organism: Paramormyrops kingsleyae (assembly GCF_048594095.1). NCBI lineage: Eukaryota > Metazoa > Chordata > Actinopteri > Osteoglossiformes > Mormyridae > Paramormyrops > Paramormyrops kingsleyae. Next base: position 10,360,742 of record NC_132800.1, read on the forward strand.
GCCATTAATTAGCAGCAAGTTTACAGATATTGCGTTTTGAAAGTGCAGGGTGATTTTTGATGTCTACAGTGAAAACAGGAGACACACGGGATACTTTAAACCTTAATAAGATTCTCCGGGGTGTCTGGTCAAGAAAAAGGCATGAAAAACTGCAGCCTCTCAGCTTCTGCTGGGCTTTCAGCATGTTTCCAGTGTCTTACAAGTGGAACGACTAGGGAGAAGGTGGATAACTATATCCGACATATGATCAGGCGGAAAAGTGCCTAAACATAGTATGTCACCAGTCACAAGAGCTTCTGGTTTCTGATTAAATTGAATCTGGATGAAGTCACATCCAGTAAGTCAATCTAGCTCTGTCCCACTTTATTGGAGGTCAGAGGCTGAAAAGCATCACCAAGACAGGATCTGGCAGGGAATGGGCCAAATGATGGGAAAAAACTTCATGTGAAATGATTGTAACTTCAAAATAACTAAATCAGAGGTACTGTACAATCATCATAACAGCTGTGGTATGGTAAGTTGATTAGCAGTTCCAAAGAGACCAAATGCCCAAATTGTGGGTGCACGAGTCACAAAAGCTACAAAATTATTTAACGTATTACAGTCTTGAAAATGCTAAAGGCGTATGAGAACCAAATTGCACAGGAGAACATTGGCTGCAAGTCGAAGCTTATTGTCTGGGATTGACAGCTGGGGTTTACATGAAAGCTGCAGTTCAGATACCATTTGCATCCAAGACCAAGTAATGCCCAGAGATATTCTGTCATATTCTGAGATGATAAAGCCACCATAAACCAGGACTGGTGCCATGACACCCAGAATGAAGTCAAGCTCCTTCCTCACCAATCTCTAGATCTAAACGTCATTGAACCTTCAGAAGCACATGTGAGTGTGAGACAGATTCCCATCTTCTTCATCCCTCAAAGATCTGGAGGCTTTTCTTCTAGGAAAGGGATCCAGTGTCCCGGTACACTGCTCAGACTTATACAACAGCATTTCAAGAAGGATTGAAGCTGTTCTGTAGGCAAACGGTGATGAAACTCTTTGGTATATCCATTATATTAAGATGTAATTAGGTGCTTATTTTGTCCACATTTCTAAAGATGCAGGGTGATGCTTGTTGTTTACATTTTATTTTTAAATAGCAGCAGCATTTAAATATTCGGAAAAAAAATCCACAGGATACATTTTCAGGAAAATTTTGTGGACTTAGTGAGTCTTGGAAATTTAATTCTAGGTTGAATTACATGAGGACTGAGTGAGTATTGGTTCCCGATAATGTAACATATGATAAGGAAGCATAACTTTAGGTCATTGGTAATCTCATCTCAAAAACAACAAAGAAATGGAAGGAGTGAGTCTCAGAAATTTGTTCTTTAATTGTCTCTGCACAGAATTTCTGAATTTGGTTTATCTATGCTTACTGACCCAGCCACAGCAGTAGTGACAGTAGGACTATCTTACATAAAATGATAAACATTATAATGTATGTTTTATGAGCAGATAATCCATGTGACAGAGAGTGATAATGTCACTTCTGAAATCTCATCACAGATTTACTGTCAAATACAAAATGCTGACTTTAAAAGGTTGAGGGTTGTTTATGACTCTGTGGATTACGCATCATAAAAATAATCTAATCTTTTCTTTATAGACTGACAAGATCAGTGTCTGAATAGTATAGTTAGTTCTGGAACTGAACAGCTGTTCTGATTGGGTGGTGATAGGCAGTATGTTTGCTGTAATTCTTTGGAACGGCTGGGTTCATCGTGCCTCTGTTCCTCCAGGCCCCGCATGAGCTCCGATCATGGCAACTTGCTCTTCTCCACCGGAGACCACAAAAACATTGTCTTCCAGACCAGAGGATCGGGCTCGGTTAAAGTAGGAAGCGAGGACCTGATCCAGCTGATTGGCCAGGTGGGAGCCAGACGTAGAGGAGGACCCTAAAACTTCAGAGACCCGCAGAATGGATACTAGCATCAGATGCTAGAGCAATATATCATTGTGTATATAGACCTGTAGGTGTCACATTGACGGCTGAAAAGCCAGATGTTAGTTGAGCTCGTTCTGTGCTCGTTTATTCACTTTATGAAGACTCCTCATCTTTCTAGATCAAGACGAACAAAGATGACATCGCTAACCTCAAGGCCAATGGGGGTGGAATACCTCCAGAAGTCAGCAATCAGCTGAATCAGCTGAACACCCGAGTGAGTCCACTTCTGCTCTCTGGGTCGTCCAACTACGTGCCAGTCTGAGTGTAGTCATTTCAGGGGATGGAATTTTGACTTGTGTCTCTTTTCCGTTATTTAGGTCACTACTCTTGAATCAAGAGTTCAGACCGTAGAAGAGGTAACATATTGTATCTTGATCTTACATTTCTCTATGAGCCTTTCTTGTTTATCAGTCTCTCGCAATCTTGCCGTTCGTGTTTATCGATGGCAAAGCACAATGCTGGTTGGCTAATTCCCATGTCCTCCCCCCCCAAAGACGGTCCACAGGAAGACATGCCACAGCAACCCCTGTCAGAATGGCGGTACTTGTCTCAACCTGCTGGATGCCTTTCACTGCATCTGTCTAGACAACTGGCAGGTGAGAGAGCAAGGAGTCCTCATCTTTCCAGAACTCCCCCTCCTCCCCCAACTGTGACTGGCAACCGCATGCTCTGTTTCTCAGGGCCCCATCTGCACCACGGACGTTAATGAATGCCAGATCTATGCAGGGACCACGCAGGGTTGCCAGAACGGCGCCACCTGCTACAATACACCTGGATCCTACAGGTAAAATCCCCAGGGTTTAAATATAGATGGAACCTGGCAAAACCTGCTTATGTTCAAATCGCACCTTGCCAGAACACAGCTCCACCTCCATTAACCATTTTTTTCTAACGTTCCAAAATTTTGTGAAAGTTTAACAGTTTAACAAAGTGAACAGTTTAACAAAAGGCCAGTTTTGACAAGAATGTATCTCTGCAACCTGGAGCCAGCCACAATTAGGATGGGTTACCAGAAGTAGGAGGGACTTATGGCACAAGTAGGAGGGGCTACCAGAAGTAGGAGGGACTTATGGCACAAGTGGGAGGGGTTACCACAAGTAGGAGGGACTTACATCGCAAAGCCAAAAACAGTTGTCAAAATGAAAGTCAAAATAAAAGTCTGCTGTGACTCTTTTTAGGTTTTTGCGGATGAAATTACTTGCAGATAAATTGCATATAAATCTGTACAAATCATTTCACTCAGGTCCGACCCGACCCATTGGTGACACAGGCGATCGCCTAGGGCACCATTTATTAGGGGGCTCAGATGATCAAGCGAAAACATCAGAAGAAATACTAATGACATGTTTTAGAGGGGTCTTAGTGCTATCTATCCATCGAGGTTGTTCTTCTGGGAGATGCCTAGTTTTTGAGATATCGGCTGTAGAAATGTCGATCTCTGGAATACAATGGGACTGAATAGCATTCTTTCTGTGGTGATAGAGCCCAAAAGAAAAATTCAATTCAACAGCAATGTCTCTTAAGAGAAATCATGACCTGGTTACTCATGATAATCCTTGGGCTTTATAGTGAGCAGTTTAATGTAGGAACTATTTTCTTCCACCAAACTCCACACACCAAACGTATCACTGCGCAGAAGTGCGAGCACGAGCACACTCCTACCAGACGGCTTGACGTCTATCCCGTGTTTTTTGTATTTTGACTTATTTCACTTGCCGCACTGCTGGCAAAACTTAACTTCCTAGCTAGATTCTGCTAGAAATAAGACGTGCGTAAGAAGCGATGGTGAATAACCTGACATTTTAGTGCATTTTCACGATGACATTACAGATGAAGAATATAAGAACATTGTAATGATAAGCCATTTTGAACCATTTTAAGGTTCCATTTACATGTTTCAAAAAAATTCAAGTGCTAGTTAACCATGCGATATGTATAATACCCGTACCAAATAAAATAACTTTTTAGTGTGTGTCCCCATGTCTGCGCAGCTGCACCTGCACCCCCGAGTGGTCGGGTACACACTGCACATCCCGCTACGACGACTGCGCCGGCGGCAGCCAGGAGCTGTGTGCTCACGGCCTCTGCATTGACTCTGATAGGCTGACGCCCAACCAGGTGAGATGATGATAGGGTCCTGGAGTGAGCGGGGAATGCCTTCCAGCGTGTCTCCCATTCCGTCAGTCTCCATCCTTCCTGGCTATCTGTCTGAATGACTGCCGTCTTCCATTTTCCATGCCTGTATCTAACAGCCTGTCCTGTCTGCCTTCAGTCCCTCCTGTCTACGTCCACCCGTCTAACTGTCTGTCCTGTCTGCCTTCAGTCCTTCCTGTCTACGTCCACCCGTCTAACTGTCCTGTCTGCCTTCAGTCCTTCCTGTCTACGTCCACCCGTCTAACTGTCCTGTCTGCCTTCAGTCCTTTCTGTCTACGTCCACCCGTCTAACTGTCCTGTCTGCCTTCAGTCCCTCCTGTCTATGTCCACCCGTCTAACTGTATGTCCTGTCTGTCCTGTCTGCCTTCAGTCCCTCCTGTCTACGTCCACCCGTCTAACTGTCTGTCCTGTCTGCCTTCAGTCCTTCCTGTGTACGCCCACCCGTCTAACTGTCTCTCCTGTCTGCCGTCAGTCCCTCCTGTCTACGTCCACCCGTCTAACTGTCTGTCCTGTCTGCCTTCAGTCCTTCCTGTCTACGTCCACCCGTCTAACTGTCCTGTCTGCCTTCAGTCCTTCCTGTCTACGTCCACCCGTCTAACTGTCCTGTCTGCCTTCAGTCCCTCCTGTCTATGTCCACCCGTCTAACTGTCTGTCCTGTCTGCCTTCAGTCCCTCCTGTCTATGTCCACCCGTCTAACTGTCTGTCCTGTCTGTCCTGTCTGCCTTCAGTCCCTCCTGTCTACGTTCACCCGTCTGTCTGTCTTTTTACCCATTCTGTCTTTCTTTACCTGTCTTTCTTTATTACTTTCTGACTTAGTCACTGTCTCTGTTTCATTTCCTGCCCTACTTCCATCCATCCATCCATCCATCCACTAATCCTTTCTTTATTACTGTCTTGCTTCTGTCTGTCCTGTCTGCCTTCAGTCCCTCCTGTCTACGTCCACCCGTCTAACTGTCTGTCCTGTCTGTCCTGTCTGCCTTCAGTCCCTCCTGTCTACGTTCACCCGTCTGTCTGTCTTTTTACCCATTCTGTCTTTCTTTACCTGTCTTTCTTTATTACTTTCTGACTTAGTCACTGTCTCTGTTTCATTGCCTGCCCTACTTCCATCCATCCATCCATTAATCCTTTCTTTATTACTGTCTTGCTTCGCTCCTACTTCTTGTCCTGCTTCTGTCTGTATAACTGTCTGTCCTGTCAACCATCATTCCATCCATCCAGGCACATTGCCATGTATTAAAATTACAGGTTCCAACCACCTCCGAAATTTTGCTTCTGCCCTCAGTAGGGATGTCGGACCCCCCCCCCCCCCCAAATTTATGTCTGTGTATCATCCATCATCCATGCTGTCTTTCTTTATTACCATCTCCTTTCCATCCTTCTTGATTTTGCCTGTCTCTTTAAATACCTCTCCTCTCATCTGTCCATCCTATTTTACTTCATTACCTTCTTTTCTTTATTAGTCTTCCTCTTGATCGTGCTTGTCTGTTTAACATTTATTCTGTCTTCATCCATTCATCCATCCATCCATCTCTGGGACTGAAGCCCAGCTACAAGTGCATCTGCGAGTCGGGCTGGACGTCGCCCCCCGGCAACCCCTCCTGCACAGCTGATGTGGATGAGTGCAGCCTCCCTGTGCAGCCGTGCTCCACAAACCCCCCCGTGGCCTGCATCAACACACCAGGCTCTTTCTACTGCGGGTCCTGCCCCCCAGGTATGGATCAGGCGCAATTACCTGCTCTCCAGGGACATTTCAGAATGAAATGATAACTTATAAAAATGAGGACCTTTATCGACCTACACCACACTGCCAAGAGGGTGAGCTTTAATCATATTGACCGAAATTTTGATATGGAATAAAGACGAAGTTGGCATGGTTACATCTCCACAGCGGCTGGACCTGTCTGCCTTCAGTCCTTAAAGCCCTAACTGTCCTCTTTAAGCAACAGTATGACTTAATAGAGTGACCTGTTAATGTATGAGAGATATGAGCAAAAGCACAATGCCCTCTACAGGGAACAAAAATGAATTGTCTGTATTACATGTATATAAATCACTATGGTGACATTTTTTGCCCATCAAATGACAATAATTGGATGATGGCTCAGTGGGGTGGGGTGGTGTGGGGTGGGGGGGGGACGACACACACAGTGGCCTCACAAATCTAGGGTTGTGGTTTTGAATTCCTCCCCTGATCTTTCTTGGTGGAGTTTGCATGTTCTCCCTCTGTAGAGGATGTTTATAGTACAAAGGCATGTAATGTGAGTGTGTGCCCTGTGATGGACTGGCACCCTGTCCAGCAAGCAGCCATGCCTTCTGCCCTGTGATTGACTGGCATCTCATGGCTCTGTGTCTCCCTGACTCCACACAGGCTGGCAGGGAAACGGCTACAGCTGCCAGGACGTGGACGAGTGCGCCACCAACAATGGGGGCTGCTCCACCTCCCCCAGAGTGCAGTGCCTCAATACCATGGGCTCCTTCCACTGCGGGCCCTGCCCGCCAGGTACGCACCACGTTACACACTGCCCGCCAGGTACGCACCTCGTTACACACTGCCCGCCAGGTACGCACCACGTTACACACTGCCCGCCAGGTACGCACCACGTTACACACTGCCCGCCAGGTACGCACCACGTTACACACTGCCCGCCAGGTACGCACCTCGTTACACACTGCCCGCCAGGTACGCACCACGTTACACACTGCCCGCCAGGTACGCACCACGTTACACACTGCCCGCCAGGTACGCACCTCCTTACACACTGCCCGCCAGGTACGCACCACGTTACACACTGCCCGCCAGGTACGCACCTCATTACACACTGCCCGCCAGGTACGCACCACGTTACACACTGCCCGCCAGGTACGCACCTCCTTACACACTGCCCGCCAGGTACGCACCACGTTACACACTGCCCGCCAGGTACGCACCACGTTACACACTGCCCGCCAGGTACGCACCACGTTACACAGCTGCCCGCCAGGTACGCACCTCATTACACACTGCCCGCCAGGTACGCACCACATTACACACTGCCCGCCAGGTACGCACCTCGTTACACACTGCCCGCCAGGTACGCACCACATTACACACTGCCCGCCAGGTACGCACCTCATTACACACTGCCCGCCAGGTACGCACCTCCTTACACACTGCCCGCCAGGTACGCACCTCATTACACACTGCCCGCCAGGTACGCACCACGTTACACACTGCCCGCCAGGTACGCACCTCCTTACACACTGCCCGCCAGGTACGCACCACATTACACACTGCCCGCCAGGTACGCACCTCATTACACACTGCCCGCCAGGTACGCACCTCATTACACACTGCCCGCCAGGTACGCACCACGTTACACACTGCCCGCCAGGTACGCACCTCATTACACACTGCCCGCCAGGTACGCACCTCCTTACACACTGCCCGCCAGGTACGCACCTCATTACACACTGCCCGCCAGGTACGCACCTCATTACACACTGCCCGCCAGGTACGCACCACGTTACACACTGCCCGCCAGGTACGCACCTCATTACACACTGCCCGCCAGGTACGCACCTCATTACACAGCTGCCCGCCAGGTACGCACCTCATTACCCCCTGTCTGCCAAGTGCATACTTCATTAAACCTTTGCATTACACAATATTAGTGCATGGCTAATTAATAAGTGGCTAATTGGTAAAGAATTTAGTGTTTTATTATGGATTGATTTACAGGTTATGAAGGCGATGGAAAGATTTGTACCCAAATCAATCTGTGTGAGTCCAACAACGGGGGGTGCCATCCCCTGGCTACCTGCTCCGCCCCTCCAGGTAAACACACACACACACACCGATTAGGTATCTATATCTTTATGGGGATTCTCCATTCATTTTTTTGGGCACAACCCTAATCCCGTCTATGACGACATTAACCCCTACACAGCCCTGACCGTAACCATAAGTAACAAAACAAATTTTTAGTTTGTTCATTGCAGTCACATATTTTTTATAAAATTGAGTCTCCCCTTGTGGGGACAAAAAAAATGTCCCCCCCAACATCAATATGACATGTATTTATCACATTGTGACATTTGGTTGCCACAATGTAATGTACAGAACCGGTCAAAAGTTTGGATACACCTACCCATATAAAGGTGTAATTGTACTACTCTCTACATTTTTAAATAGTATAAAGACACCAAACCTATAAGCATAGTGATGCCATCATTGGGCCCTTAACCCCGATTGCTCCAGGGACTGGCTGACTCTACGTTCTCCACTATGCCAGTTTCATGAGGTGGCCTCCTGACCTCCTGAGATGCTTTTCCAGTTGTCCTGAAGGAGGTCCCACGTATATGCTGAGTGCTCATTTCCTGCTTTTCCTTCACGCTCTGATCGAGCTCCTCCTAGAGCATTTCTGCTGAGTATAGATCTGGTGGCCAGGTCATGTGATGATCACTCTCCTTCGTTGGCAGCATGGTGTGTCCAAACATTTGACTGGTATTATATACATGACCAAACTAAATACAAACACACATACAATGTTGCAGTTATTGAAAATCAACTATAATTACTGATTCCTTGCATACTCCCATAGAAAAACAAAATTTTTTTTTTAATGTTTTACTTTATTTATATAAACAGTTTATGAATTTATAGTAAAAATGCTATTGTTTTAGGGTTAGGGTTTAAGTTTGATTTACCCTGGTACCAGGGTGTGTTTATTCCTAAACACAGTTTGGCGAGACATTCTGAAAGCTGAAGCCAGTCCTCAGTTAATCCCCCATGATTTTAATTAAAATTTTTAAACATTAAACATTTACCTCCTTCAATATGGAGCTCTGTCTATTCTGATGAACTAAGGGCTGAGTTGGACGAGAACCTGGGATGTTCAGTGGGTTTGCGGAACAGGTCACTCCTCACAAAACTTGCACACACGTGCACAGACTTTGGTCCTATTTACAGCAGCCATATGAGATGAAGTACACAGGCCATTTAATTTTTTATCGTTTCTCCGGAGCTCATAACCTGTTTGCTGCCCAAGCATATCTGCTCTGAAGCAGTCAAGCTGGGCGTGAACCTGGTCTGCTCGTGCTGATCATTCTGAGTCCTGCCTTTCATCCTCTTGGTCCGCTGGCGCGTTTGGCAAGGAGGAGTAATGATGGTTCCTACTGCCCTGTTTCTCATACAATGCACCTGGAGATTTGTACAGAGAACCTGGAGAATCGTACGGAGCACCAAGAGATTGGCAAGCCTCCCTATCCGGATCTCCAGGTGTTTCATATGAGAAACAGAGCAGGAGATACTGACCATACCATCTGAGACACCTGTCAGGTCCACGATAAATCAGGGACACCACACCTTAGGTAACCAAAGGAAGTTGTAATGGCTGTGGTGCCCCTGAGGACAAGATTGGGAACTGAAGCAATGTTTATCAAGCCGTCCAACAAAATATCAGTAACTTTTTGGAGAAATTAAGCAGTATTTATCCATTTTATTATATTACTGTTCGGTATGTATTCTAATATTTAAACATTTTGTTTCCATTGCAAAAATACCCTTACTGTACAGATAAATTACTTCAAACATAACTTCCTTTGGCTGCCTAAGACTTTTGCACAGTACTGTAAATATTACTGTATATATTTTTATTTCTTCATTCAGAATGAAATGAGAATGAAAGCAAGAAAAAGCCATTTCTTATGAAAGCCTAGAATTAAGTGCTAATTTTGGTTTTGGCCCCCAGGCAGCACCATCCCCATCTGCACCTGCCCGCCAGGGTACATCGGGAACGGCTACGGACCCACAGGATGCACCCAGACCAGCGACGTGTGCCAGACCAACAACCCCTGTGTCCACGGCCAGTGTGTGGTAGGGGCACAGGAGGGGCGGATTATAGATGCATGAGGGGCGGTATATAGATGCATGAGGGGCAGTTTATAGGTGCATGAGGGGCGGTTTATAGATGCATGAGGGGCAGTTTATAGATGCATGAGGGGCGGTTTATAGATGCATGAGGGGCGGTTTATAGATGCATGAGGGGCGGTTTATAGGTGCATGAGGGGCAGTTTATAGATGCATGAGGGGCAGTTTATAGATGCATGAGGGGCAGTTTATAGATGCATGAGGGGCGGTTTATAGGTGCATGAGGGGCGGATTATAGATGCATGAGGGGCAGTTTATAGATGCATGAGGGGCAGTTTATAGGTGCATGAGGGGCGGTTTATAGATGCATGAGGGGCGGTTTATAGGTGCATGAGGGGCGGTTCATAGATGCATGAGGGGCGGATTATAGATGCATGAGGGGCGGTTTATAGATGCATGAGGGGCGGTTTATAGGTGCATGAGGGGCGGTTTATAGGTGCATGAGGGGCGGATTATAGATGCATGAGGGGCGGTTTATAGATGCATGAGGGGCGGTTTATAGATGCATGAGGGGCGGTTTATAGGTGCATGAGGGGCGGTTTATAGGTGCATGAGGGGCGGTTTATAGGTGCATGAGGGGCGGATTATAGATGCATGAGGGGCGGTTTATAGATGCATGAGGGGCGGTTTATAGGTGCATGAGGGGCGGTTTATAGGTGCATGAGGGGCGGTTTATAGGTGCATGAGGGGCGGTTTATAGGTGCATGAGGGGCGGTTTATAGGTGCATGAGGGGCGGTTTATAGGTGCATGAGGGGCGGTTTATAGGTGCATGAGGGGCGGATTATAGATGCATGAGGGGCGGTTTATAGATGCATGAGGGGCGGTTTATAGGTGCATGAGGGGCGGTTTATAGGTGCATGAGGGGCGGTTTATAGGTGCATGAGGGTCGGTTTATAGGTGCATGAGGGGCAGTTTATAGGTGCATGAGGGGCGGTTTATAGGTGCATGAGGGGCGGATTATAGATGCATGAGGGGCGGTTTATAGATGCATGAGGGGCGGTTTATAGGTGCATGAGGGGCGGATTATAGATGCATGAGGGGCGGTTTATAGGTGCATGAGGGGCGGTTTATAGATGCATGAGGGGCGGTTTATAGATGCATGAGGGGCGGTTTATAGATGCATGAGGGGCGGTTCATAGATGCATGAGGGGCGGTTTATAGATGCATGAGGGGTGGTTCATAGATGCATGAGGGGCGGTTCATAGATGCATGAGGGGCGGTTTATAGATGCATGAGGGGTGGTTCATAGATGCATGAGGGGCGGTTTATAGATGCATGAGGGGTGGTTTATAGATGCATGGGGGGTGGTTTATAGATGCATGGGGGTGGTTTATAGATGCTTGAGGGGTTGTTTTGCTGCATGAGGGGCAGTTTACATATGACTGTAGGTACCCCCTGACCTTATGAATGAAAACTTTCAGTTGCACGGCTGTTGACTGTGGGATTTCACTACTGTACGATTCGCCTGTAACCCTTTAATTATATTTTGGTACTTAGTTTAGTGAGGCATGTTGAAGTCTTCAATGATAAATTTTATGACACCAATTTTTAATCTAAATTTTGTCAAATTATTGAATTTCAATGGGTAATTTCAGTGTCATTTTTAAAAGAAAAAATGACAAGGTGTGTGTTGGCAACAAGTGAAAGAGTTGTCATTTATTTTAATGAAGAAAAATATTAAATATGACATTTCTCGACAGATAATTGGTAGGTTGAATCGGAAGCATTTTGTTCCAGTTTTTACACATTCCTATAGTCAATTTGCTTTCCTGCCAGTACCCACTGAGTCCTACGGCACAGAGCCCACCTTTAAATTAGTATTAAAACCTCCCACCATTGTTTGGTTGCATAGTTATACAGTGAGCAGCTTCTGGGGAGGATCAGCGATGCCAGGGTTTTCTTCTGGATTTTTATCTGAAATAATTTGGTGTTTATGCCCTCAGTTGTGGTCTGTGCCTTTGTGAGAAAGAGAAGCAGGCGGTCTGCACCATTTGGGTTTCTTTATGACTTTAGCTCTGGTCGATGCCTCATTTATGAAGAGCAACAGGCAGTGTACACCATGGGAGGTGTTATGACCTTGGTTGTGGTCTGTGCCTCATTTATGAAGAGCAACAGGCAGTGTACACCATGGGAGGTGTTATGACCTTGGTTGTGGTCTGTGCCTCATTTATGAAGAGCAACAGGCAGTGTACACCATGGGAGGTGTTATGACCTTGGTTGTGGTCAGTGCGCAGTCTATACCGTGTGGGTTTTTGCTAAAATACAGAGCGGTTCTTTGACATTTGATCATGGTGCTGAGTGGTGGTAAGGGCACTCAACCCCATCGCAAAACCACAGATCATAATCCTTAAATTTTACAGCTCCAGGGGGCAAGGGTGTAGAAGAGAGTTTAATTCTGGAGGGGGCACAATGAGAAGGCAAAGGTCTTTTTCGTAGGGGGGGACGAATGAAGGCAAATTAACATCGGCGGGTACCCGTCCCCCCATCACCCCGGTTCCTACGCCCCATCTGGGTGGCTAATTTCTAGAAGATTCTATAATTTTTACATCCAGACCAGATCACTTATTATGTTTGTGCAGTTTAATATGGCGACTGACACTTTACCCACAATCCCTTTCAAGACGCCTGTTTGGCTAGATATTATGGGATGTCCCGTACCCAGACTCTGGCACTTCATGTCCTGCAGAGCACTCTCACCGGTTACATATGCATGTGCCAAGACGGCTGGTCGGGCACCAACTGCGACCAGAATGTGAACGAGTGCGCCAGCAGCCCCTGCCGGAACGGTGGCACCTGCACCGACGGCGTTAACGGCTACACCTGCACCTGCACCGCCCAGTGGACTGGGCCGAACTGCGAGACCGCTCAGCAAGGTGCGTGTGTGTCCCTCAAACGCGTAGACCCCTCCGAAAACTGCCCTGGTGATGCCACTGAATATGTGTGTGTTTCTATCATTTAGTTTGTGGGTTGTAGGCATATTTGTGTCCCTCTTTGTGTCTGTGCCAGTGTATCCATGCCTACTGAGCATCTTCATGTATGTGTGTTACTCTGCACCCCTCCCAGTGTGTGGAGGATACCTCACCGGACCAGCTGGTACCTTCAGCTATCCCAACACCCCAGGACATGATGAGTACGATCACATGGTCAGCTGTGCCTGGGTCATCAGGGTTGACGCAGACAAGGTCAGTCTTCAGAGATCTGTAGGAAGGTTTACAGTTATAAACACCAGACCTCATTTTTCTCTTTGCTATGCTAGATGAGATATTGGGGGAGTTGGACCCCCAGCATTTTTTTTCTCCCTACTTGTCAGTTTTTGCTTCCTCTTCTCTGCTGTCTTCTGGATTTCTATCTATCCCTCTTTTTTTCCCTGTTTCATGCACCATTTTGTATTACTGATGTAATACTGGATGGCAACATGCTCTTGTTGATCACTCTGGGCCGCCTAGTTATCCAAAAGGTGGGGAGACCTTCCCCATTAATGGTCATGGTATCTGCTAGGTTTGGGTTGCCTTCCTGTTAATTAGTAACAGATTTTCACCTTCAGCACCAACTCAACTGGAATTTTAGCTTCACCAAAGCACTAAGAACTGAAGTAGACCTTCAATGGGCCAGCGCTCCTCAGCACCAAGCCCACCTGACACCTTCAGCATGGACAACTTGCTGAGTCCGATATGCTTTGAATAGGGCTGGCAGGGCAGCTGCAGGATGGAAGGCTGGGGACATGCATGTAGAGATGTGGATTCAACCTGCTTTCTACTCTGGCAGCCAAAATCAAGGATGTATGAAAAGGGAGCAGCTCTTGTACTTTTGAAAGAACTTCTTAACCTGATTTCCAACCTTTGTGTAGCATGTAAATAGGAAAGCAGGAAAATGAGCATCCTACCGCACACCCTGAGGAATTCCAGTGGTCTGAAGCATGGTGGTGGTTCATCATGGCGTCTTGTCTTCCTGCCCAGATCATCCGCATCACCTTCCCTCATTTCCACCTGGAGGATAGCTCTGGCTGCGCCTTCGACTTCCTGCAGATCCACGACGGTGAAAGTGCCGGCGGCCACATGCTGGGCCGCTACTGCGGCAGCAGCGCGCCCGCGGAGCTGTTCAGCTCCCACAATTCCCTCTACTTCTGGTTCCGCTCAGATCACTCCATCAGCGCGGGGGGGTTCACTGTGGCTTGGCAGTCCCAGACACCGGGTAACTTCCCTCCCTGACCCTCAGCCTCCTCTGGCTACGCCACAACCCCCCTCCCCATCCGAGAATTAAATGATCTTGTGTTTCATTATAAATCCTTGTGTGGGCTCTCCCCTTACCCTGTGCATATGGTCTCACCCAGTGTGTGGCGAATCCCTAACTGCACCCTACGGCTCCATCAATTCGCCTGGTTACCCTGGCAACTACCCGCCTAACCGTGACTGCTACTGGACCGTGAGCGTGAACCCGGGCCTGCTCATCACCTTCGCCTTTGGGACTCTGAACCTGGAGCATCACCCTGACTGTAATTTTGACTTCCTGGAGGTACAGATTCTCCACACCAAACTGAGCTTGATGAATAGCATGTTTTAGTCCAGGGGTGCGGCCCCAGCAGCAGTGGCCCGATCTGAAAGCTTATTGGCCCTCTCCCCTCTCATATACCAGTTCACAACATAGCATTGGCTAATGATAAGCCAATCTGCATGAGTTATTGCCCCTCTTATACCCCCCAAATCCTAGAATGACTCTTGTTTTAGCCATAGCTACTAATGATGGGAGTTTAACTGATCCCAGTTCAGTGAACTGAATGTTTCCCTCAGATATCCTGGGCCTTGCAACTGAACTCTGACTGGTACTCTTAGTGGTTCTTAGGCCCATTAAACTAAACAGTTTCAATATTCCTTCTAATTTAATCATTTTTGCCGAGCAGTTTTGGACCTGCAGGTACTCGTTCCTTTAAGCATTAATGGTGTTTAAACTGTCCTCATTCAGTCTCCATTTCTGTGATCTTTGGAACTACTTTCTTCCACCAAGATCCGTGATGGCCTGCTACCCGAAGACCTGCTTCTGGGGAGGTACTGCAGCACGGGCTCCCCAGCCCCACTGGTGACCACCGGGCCGCTGGCCTGGATCCACTTTCACTCTGACTTCTCCGTGTCCGACCGTGGCTTCCACATCACCTACACAACCTCTCCATGTGAGTAATCCCTGGAACTGTGCAGGTGATGAAGCTCAGGATGACACATCATTGGCTCTTGCAAATGTCAGATCAGTGAAGAGCCCGCCTCTCAGATCATCAGGGAGAGCATCATTGGACCGTTCCAGGCAGCTTCTCTTCCTGTTGATTTCATCTCATTTCAAGCACACACGGGACCAAAAGGGTCAACAAAAGGGCTTGTCTAGAGCTCCTAGAGTTTTCTTTCTGGACATATCTGTAACAAGTTTAATACTGAATAACAAGTAAAAACCACCCCTGATCACTGGCATAAATGTAAAAAAAAAATAAACAAAGTAATAACTTTATAACCCAGTCAGGTACAGACATTCCCGAATTATCTGTAATAACCAGTCATTGCTGGTGTGCATTCAAGCAATAACATTTTTTGTAGGCAATGTGATTTCAATGCAGTCTTTAAAAGCAGTGAGACGGAGAGTGGGAACGGAGGAGCAAAGACTGTAATGCAGTGTAATGTAAGACTAGCAACTATGTGACTGCAGTGCAGTCTGCAGCAGCTGGGTTTGGTGCTTTCCAGGCCTGCTTTGATTTCAAGCCCTGTTACAAAGTTTATTTAAAAAACACAAAGCTATCTAGAATAATTGGCATGCCATATACAAGCATTAGCAACCATTCCCATGGTGCAATATCCACTCTCCTTACCTCACGGTGTAACTTTCCACTTAATCTCTTAAAATAGCAGCATCCAGAGCAGCTATGTGGTGTTCTGAGGCCTTTAGTAGAAAAGCCTGAAATCCTATAAAAGGAATTGCTGGTGTACCACTGACTGAAGTTCCAAATGTGGAATTCTTCACTAAAATTGTATCTGGAGTCCTACCCCGCCCCCCCCCCCCCTCCCCAAACCAGGTGCTTATGTCCTTTTGCTTATTTCTGCCAGCGGATCCTGGCTGTGGGGGCACCTACACGGACAGTCAGGGCGTGATCATCTCACCAAACTGGCCCAACAGCTATGCCCACAGCCGGCAGTGTGTGTACGTCCTCCGGCAGCCCCCGGGTGAAGCCGTCGCTCTCAACTTCACCCACATGGACCTGGAGAACCACGGAGACTGCCTCTTTGACTTTGTGGAGGTGGGTGAGGATGAGCCGTTCAATATTGGTGGAGGAGAGTCATATGGTCTTTGTGGTGGGAGGTTTCTTTCGATGACATTATGGTGATGAGATTTGCATTCTTTCTGGGCTGTTAGTGTTTTATATTTTTGGAGAGTCTGATGTTATGTAGATTATTTGAGGAAGCCAGTCTCCTATTTATAATACATGTTTTTGTAAAGATGATGTCCAGATATAAAATCGAGCTCCAAAAATCACCTTCCAGTCATTTCAGAAATTCAGAACCATTACCCTCTCTTTCATTCATTCAGAATAATTTTCCGTCGCGTTCATTCACCAACTCTGCTCAATATTGAAGTCCTCTTGGTTAACAGTATGATGCCCCTACAAACCCACACAGACATTCCCCAACCCAGCCATACCCCTTTGAGGAATGCATGAATATTAGCTCGATGACCCAAGTTGGTGATTCATCAAGCTCCTTCTTGTGTCACGCATGGAATCTTCTAGACCTCGGGAATTCTGATCCCGCATATCCTTTCTGAGAAATCTGTCATCACGGTCAGAGGTCGGGCCTGTGTAAGCCTGGACAGACGGCCTTTCTCCTAGGCACCACTGAGAGAGGCGACTGTAGTCTGGCTCAGAGGGCCTTGCTACCACAGTTCATCCCTGTCATATTCATCTCTTTTAGTCTTCACCCATCATTAAGGCAGCAGGTATCAGTCATCAAAGCTCAGGCTTAGCTGTATATTAATTGGTGAGTTTTATTCAAAGTTATGCACATATCTTACAACTGTACAGTTTTGAAAATTGAACATAGTTGTTTTGAATTGAACCCACAAAGGTCCTAAAACACTGCAGGAGAAATACAACTGTTTTTAATAAAAGTCATACGGATATGTTCAGTGCTTTGTTCTGTGTGTGAATACGTAATTTAGTTGTTGGTAATTATAATAAACATCTGTTTTTCTTGAACAGAGTACATTTACATTTGTTTTAGCCAGTAACCCAGATCCCGGAGCGCCAGTATCCAGCAGGTTTTCTGTCCTATCTGATGAGTTACTATCCGCCTGAGATCTGTGTCGTTGAGGAGACAGACACGACCACGTAACTCTAACAGTTTATTATTAACAGCAGGTCAGAGATGCCATTAACCATTACCGTACTTGGCGGACTAATACCCCAGCAACCCTCGATCCTAACGCATCCTTATTTTGAATAAAGGTGCATGACAAAATAGATCCTCACAACACAAGATCAGCTGTGGCTCATTAGAGACCAGGTAGGATGGAAAACCTGCTGGATACTGACACTCCGGGATCAGGGTTGCCTACCCCCCGTTTAATCAGTTAAATGAATGTAAATTGAGAGCTGAAGGCAAATGGAGGGAATGAGTAAGAGAGGAAGATGGTGGGGCGTCCAGATCTGTGGTACTGACTGCCCTGGCTCAACAAAGCTCCCCCCAAGTAACCCCCACACCCGCCCCCGCCCCCTCGGCATTTTACATCCTCCACCAACAATATACTGGCTTATAAACTATATCTGTTGTGGTCTAGCAGACTCATAGTAGCACCTTACCAGTATCAATGAGAAGTTTCTAGAAAAGTCTGATGACAAGTGCGTGACTTAAAATCACACAAAAAAAGTGTAATTATAATAGGCATATAATATAACTCAGCTTGAATCATAGGGAATATTACCGGGGATGCAGTAGGAGTAACGGTAATGTAAACATATCGTGATATGGCAGCCTGCATCAGTTGTGTGCTGAGTTTTCGTTTCATGTTAGGTCATGACAGCTTGCTGGATTTGTGATGGTTGTAGT
This sequence comes from Paramormyrops kingsleyae, assembly GCF_048594095.1. Classification (NCBI taxonomy): domain Eukaryota; kingdom Metazoa; phylum Chordata; class Actinopteri; order Osteoglossiformes; family Mormyridae; genus Paramormyrops; species Paramormyrops kingsleyae. Next base: position 10,378,873 of record NC_132800.1, read on the forward strand.
GTATTGGCTAGTTAACTGCCTATGGTGTCCGTTGTTTCAGCTACATGACCATTGTAATGATAGGTTTAAGGATTTGTGTTTGGTTGATGCACTGTGTATAAGTTGCACAATGCACACATGCGTCACTCAGTTGGCGTTGCCTGTAACTAATGATTGTTTGGCCCTCACTCACAACCCCCTGGAAGACAAACCTGGATTTGCATATAACTTACATCCATATTATTGAAGTCTCACGCTGAAAGCTTTGTACAGAATTTTCATCCTCTTTAAGGACATGACCAGTATAATTGGCACTTTGTACCCATCTGTCACATGACACCCCCCCCCTCCATTCCAGGTGCGGGACGGCCTGAGTGAGACGGACGCTCTGATTGGCAAGTACTGTGGCTCTTTCCTGCCTGCCCCCATCACCTCCCACTCCAACGGGCTTTGGCTTCGCTTCAAATCTGACGAATCCGTGAGCCGAGCTGGATTCCGGGCCGTCTACGAAGTTGGTGAGAGTGTGCAAATTCCTGACATCCGTGGCGTGGTGCTTGTTAGTTTGGGCTAGCGGACAGTGTGTTACTCAGAGAGATCTAGCCAAGGTTTCTTCCTACTAGGCATTTTTAGGCATTTGTATTGTGAGGTTATTACTGATTATGTGTTTTTTGTTGATGGTCTTTGTTTTTAATGTACTTACAATTGACCATAAGGAACTTTATAAAAAAAGAACTGAAAATATATATAAATTTATAAATCTGATTGGGTAGATACAGTCATGTGATCAATTGCCCTTGGCCCCTCCCCTCAGCCTGTGGCGGGGTTCTTTCGGGTTCGGGACAGATCCGCACTCCCTACCACCCCAACTCATACCCACATGACAAAACATGCGAATGGGTGATCAACCAGCCACAGGGGTCTGTGGTCACGCTCACCTTCCTCGCCTTTGATGTGGAGGACAACTCCCAGTGCCTCTTCGACTATGTGGAGGTAACTGTAAACCCCCCCTTCCATTTCCTCACCCCCCCTCTTCAGACCCCTGGAAACAGGGTTGTATACAGGGGCAAAGCCACAGCCCCCCCCCCCGTATGAATTATCCCCTCTTGTGCCCCCCCTCCCAAAAAAGAATCCTAGAATTTCCCCTGTGTGCAAATGATCCAGCATGTAACACAGTCCATAATGTGGGTTGATATATAGATTTCAGGTAAGAGTTGATTTAAAAAAATGGATGGATGGATGAATGGATGGATGGATGGTTGGAGGGATGGAGGGATGAATAAATGGATGGATGAGCAAAAAAAAAAAAATTATAATATGTAAAATATATGGAATTGCTTACTAGGTTTGGTAGAGGAATCTGGTGTAAACATCCTTCTAGGTTAAATTTGACAGATGGTAAAGTTAGATTGAATGGCCTGTTTTTGTAAGGTAATGTTTATATTTTCTGATGTCCGTAGGTTAGAGATGGGCCAACATCAAGCTCTACCCTGATTGGACAGTACTGTGGCTCCCAGATGCCCCCCATGCTTCAGTCCACCCAGAGGTCCATGTATGTCCGCTTCCACACGGACGCGTCGGTCAGCAACCTCGGCTTCATCGCTGAGTATGGTGCTGCCCTGGAAGGTAATTGTCTGTTTGACGTGGCGCCATAACTAACAGCTATATATTGTCTGGCATGTGTATTACTGACAGTATATCTACTTCAGCGCTCTGCCCCTGTTACTTGTCCCCTAGGCTGCGGCGACACTCTGAACGAGCCCTCGGGAACAATCACCAGTCCCGGACATCCCACTGAGTACCCCCATGGGGCGAATTGCACCTGGTACATCTCTGTCGCTCCCGGCAACATCATCCGACTCACTTTCACGTCCTTCAACCTGGAGTTCCATCAAGAGTGCATGTACGACTACGTGGAGGTGTACGATAATGGCACTGTGGAGACTGGGAACAAACTCGGCAGGTGAAAAACTCTGTGTTGTCATGACGATGATGCGACATTTATAGTTTAAGTCCACGTTGGTTTTGGGTAGCAACCAATCTGTCCAAAACCAAGGCGATTGGTTGAAACTTTGACTTGAGCTAGCTTAACATAAAGGATGAGAAACCATGAGTAATCCTTTCAATTTGCTGTAAATTAGGATTTTGATGGTTAAGCTTCAACACATCTAACACAGGAACTTCCTCTACATCTCTGACTGGTAGGTACTGTGGCCGCTCCGTCCCACCCTCGCTGACCAGCACAGACAACCTGTTAACCATCCTCTTCGTCTCGGATATGAGCTTAGCTACTGAGGGTTTCTCAGCTGACTACGTGGCCATCAATGCCACCACAGGTACAGTTTGTTTAGAGATGGTGTCAGCATCCAAGAACCATCTGATTTTTTTCTAGCTATATTTGTGTAGCACTGTTGTTTCATATCTACAGCAATGGGGGTTTGAATCCCACCCCTTGATCAGTTTGCATGTTCTCCTTGGGTCTTTCTCAATAACAAGAATGCAAAGATCATACTTGTGGTTCTGGCAAGAGCGTTCTTGTTAACTTGCCTCCCAAGACTGAACTTGGGGTGCAACGAATCATGGGATTGCTCTTGTTTGGTGAGGATGGAACCCATGTATCCTTGATATTTCAGTCAGACCAAGAACAGAATCAAGCGATTTTTACTGTCCTCTGTACTTCTGTCCTTAGTATTAGAACTGGTCTTCAGCAATGGAAGATGACATAAAACAAGTCCATGAGAACACAAGTAGGGTCAAGCATGCATATTGAGAAACACCCCTTGCTTGTGCGGGGTTCCTCCTCACATATGAATACATGCAGTTGGTTTATGAAATTGGAACGAATGTAACAATAGTCACGTGAATGATTCTGATAATTATGTGTAAAATGCAGACCACACACTCCTTGTAATGTCATCGCAGACTGCAGCGAGGTCTTCACATCCCCCACGGGTGTGCTGAGCTCCCCGAACTACCCCAACTACTACCCCATCAGCCGGGACTGCATTTACAAGATCATTGTTGAGGTCAACATGCAGATCATACTGAACTTCACTGACTTTGAGCTTGAGGGTCCCACCCCCTCCTGCACTTTTGACTATGTGGAAATCAGGTAGGAATCATCCCCATGACGGTGGCTGCATGGAGATACGGGCATGTATCCAGTCAGTGATGGTTATTAACCCTTCTTTACTATCTTTATACATGGAAAAGGTTATAAGAACGTAACAAGTATTAAGCTTCTTTGCAACACAAACATCTCTGGGTAATCGATAACAGGAATTCATCTCATTTCTTCTTGCAGAGATGGCGGCTACGAGACCTCCCCACTAATCGGCAAATTTTGCGGGTCTCAGGCGCCCCAGATCCTGGTCTCCCATAGCAACAGGCTGTGGATCAGGTTCCATTCGGACTACATTGCCACCTTCAGGGGATTCACAGCACATTGGGATGGCACACAGACCGGTGCGTGTGTGTAAACTGTCAAGGGCACTGTGTGAATCATGGGTTCGAATGTATCAGCTTCAGCCTTTTGCTAGTCAGTCTTGGCCAGGGTCATTCAACCTCTGCTCCGCCTGCAATCTTGTCTGTTGGCTTTTCAGGCTGCGGGGGCACCCTGAGCACCAGCACAGGCAGTTTCTCTTCCCCCAACTACCCCCTGCCCTACCACCCCAATGCCGAGTGCTACTGGCACATCAAAATCAGCGGGGGGAGCCGTATCCGTCTGGAGTTCGTGGACTTCCACCTGGAGTCCGGTTCCAACTGCCAGTTTGACTACCTGGCTGTGAGTTCTGCGTGACTCCCTCTCTGCTCATGTGTCTGATGTGAATATAAATAAGTGACGGGGTGATATGTCGCCCTCTTGAGGTGTACGATGGGAACAGCACCAGTGCCCCTGCCCTGGCCCAGCTCTGTGGATCCACGCTGCCTGCCCCCATCAATTCCAGCTTCGAGCACCTGTTCGTCAAGCTACGGACTGACCACAGCATCAGCGCTGGGGGCTTCGTGGCTTCTTACTCATACTGTGAGTAGCCCCCCAGGCCTACTGCCTCTGCAATAACTATTTGCCAGCCTAGCGCCTTATGTAAACCAAATGAGTATTGCTCTACTGCTTCTGTCCATCAGTCATTCTAGTTACCTCAGTCAGCATCATGGTGTTTGCGTCTAGTTAGACCAAATGATATGATAAATATAATACTCCTAGAATACTCCTTTGGCCTGGCTAGAGACAATAGGCTGTAGAATACTCTATAATACTGGCCAGCCCAAACAGTATGATTTACTCTACTGCCTCATACATTCATCTATCCATCCATCCATCCATCCATCCACCCATCCATCCATCCATCTTCAAACCACTTACCTTGGTTGGGTCACACTGTTTATTGCCTCTAGTTAAAGCAGATGAGTTTTCTACAATCTGTCACCTCACCAGAAAAGAATTTGTGCTCTTATACTACTGTGTCAGTTCACACACAGTAACCACTCCTCAAATGTTTTTGGTTAGACAGATTGAATACCCTGATATACTTAGTCTCACACATCCAGTCAGTCTTCTGCTTTGATCCATGGTGTTAACAACCACCCCCCAACTCTTCCTCCTTGGTTATCATACCATTATTCAGTCATGAAGGATCTGTTCCTTCTCCCATGACCTCTGAACCTTTGTCCTGCATCAAATCCTCCCCTGTGGTAACCGCATCGAAGAAAGACAATTTAAGTACATTTTTACTTGTATACATCACCGAAGAATAGAGACTCAGCTTCATCAGGAAATGGGGTTATGTGTGGCTTAGCGAGTAAGGATGTAGTGTTTGTAATTGGAAGGTTGCCAGTTCAAATCCCTGGGCTGGTGATTTCCCTGTTGGGTTCCTGAGCAAGACTGAGTGAGTTTTGGATCCCTTTGAGTCTGGTTCCTCCAAAAATCCCTTCCTTCTAGGGAGTTTTTCCTTGCCGCTGTCACCTCTGGCTTGCTTACCAAGGGCTTTAGACGGGGATAATGTGAAGCGCTTTGAGACAATGTAATCTTGTGAAAATTTACTATACAAATAAAGTTGAATTGAAATTGAATTGATACTGATATTTCATAAGAAAGCCTGAGTTTAGGTCTATGGCACTCTCATCTCAAAAACAACAAAAACCTGAAAACTGGGAAATTTGAGTTTTGGAAATTTACTCTTCGATGGCTCCAGGGATTGACTGACTCTGCTTTCCGTATTGCATGTCACTTTGGTTAGAAGCATATGCTAGATAAATCGATTGTACTCTATGATATTGCAGATTGTCACGGGATAGTCATAGCCAATAAGAGTAGAGGAGTCCTGGAAAGCCCTGACTACCCCAACACCTACCCCCACCTGGCCCACTGCAGCTGGACCATCCAGACCACCATGGGCAACACCATCAACTACACCTTCACGGCCTTCGACCTGGAAAGCACCACCAGCTCTTGTCTCTTCGACTACATCAAGGTGAGATGGGTGTGAGTTTGGTGGAGGCCGAGAGATCGGCCTGAGTAACTGAGTAACGCCGGCTGCGTTGCGGCTGTAGCACTGCTATTGAAAGCCCTATCTTTGGTTGCACTGAATTTACCTCTGAGGATGGTAACCAATAACAGAATGCTTGACTTCAGTTCATTATAAATTTTATTTATTTTTAGTTTAGACAAAGCTCAAGAAGCATTTGCTCAATTTTAGTAGAAATAATAATAATAATAATAATAGATGACTAGCATTGATTTCCTGCGAAAGGATGCTTTGGGACCTTGAACACATCCCAGCATTGTTACAAACTTCTGCCAATACACAAAGGATCCTCTTGGCCGTGTAGAAAAATCAGTCAGCCAGCATCCTTCAGAAATGTTCCCTCTCTTTTTTTTTATCCTTTCAAAATAAATGACGTATGTTGTTTTTGGGGTTTTTAATGGGACTGCAAAATATAAACCTTTCAGACGCTGTGTTTAATCAGGATCATGTGTATAAAACCAGTGCTAAAAGCCTTGCTGTGATGTCATCCTTCCTTTGGTCAGTGTTGGATGAAGTTTCATAGTTACAGGTCTTTGGATTCAAAGTTTACAGCACGGCCTTTGATAGCTTTGTAGACTTAATGCTTTAAAAGCCATTAAGAGCAGAGGGACCAGAAGCAAAGTTCAGAGGAGACCAGAGGAAAAAACATTCAGCCAGAATGAGTAGATTGATGATGTCATGTGTATTTGGGTAGTCATGGTTACAAGCAAAGCGGGAATTGGTCCCTCCTATTTCTGACTGTTTCACTGAGGCCCCTTTGGCCCTGGTAGGAGACATTCCATAAAGGGAAAGTTCTAAAATTTCAATCGCCAGGTTTGAGTACATCCTGCTTTGCACTGAAACCTTATCAAATCTGTAGGTTTTTCTTTTGCTGATGAATGAATTGCTGTTTTTCCAGCTGTATGATGGCCCAAACGAGCAGGCACCTCTGATTGGTGCATTCTGCGGGGACACACCCCCTCCCCCCCACACCACCACCAGCACTAGCTTGCATGTCGTTTTCCGCTCCGATTTCTCCATCGCCCACGGAGGCTTCCGGATGCTCTGGTATCAGAATGGTGAGATGGCCTTTCTCTGCCTTTTCCTCTTCAGCACAAACCACTCAAACTTTAATCACATTAGCCTCTTAACGTCTGAATTAGACTTAAGAAATTACAAACGAGAGGAGGCCATTCGGTCCATCAAGCTCGTTTGGGGAGAATTTAACTAATAGCTCAGAGTTGTTAAAATCTTATCTAGCTCCGTTTTAAAGGAACCCAGGGTTTTAGCTTCCGCTACACTAGCAGGAAGACTATTCCATACTCTAACTATGCTCTATGTAAAGAAGTGCTTCCTCAAATCCAGTTTAAAATGCTCTCCTGCTAATTTCCACCTATGGCCACAAGTTCTTGTATTTGAACTTATTACCACTTACTGTATCTCTAGCCTACCACACTTTATAACTCAGAACCTCGTTCCAAATGTGTGCCGGCACTGGAAGCGATGGACATCAAAGTTGCCTGCATTATTTTTGTTCAATTTTCAGCCTTTTTCACCTTGCTCTGGTGCCCCCAGGCTAGTCATAGTAGCTGTTGAGTCAGCCACGGACTTTGCTCTGCGCATAAAGAGCTCGCTGTTTCAGTTGGCCAGAGATCCCACTGAAACCCTCCAGCATCTCGTGTGACACAGATGGAATGAGTTGCTGAGGGTGCCGCCCGCTTTGACACCATGCTCAGTTGGAAACAGGAGTCCATGAGTCATGCAGACTTTTACGGCCCCCGTGGGCTGATTGCAGATGTTCCAGCTGCTGGCAGGAATGCCCAACCTCTTGCACTCGAAAGCCCATCCTCTCCCACCCTCAATAAAATTAAACTTTTACCATAAAAAAAAACTGGCTTCTGCCATAATTCTGTTTGTTGCCTGTAGCACCAAGACAACCAGCATAAACAGCAGTAGGTCATCTTGGGTGGATTGGTGGTCGGGGAAAGGGGTTTGGAATTATTCCTGCACCTTGTGTATTAACTCGGGCTTCCTAACCATATTCTATCAGAATGCTGTATGTGTCAGATTATCTGATCTTTTTCAACCTGGAAAATGGGAGAGAAGGCTTGATTACAGTTTGGCTGTATGTTTGGAGGTTGAACTTGTTGGTTTAAAGAGTTCACGGTGAAAGTAAAGGCCTGTGAAGATGATTAAGTTCTGCGGAGACTCTTCGATCATCTTTGTGCGAGTCCAGACCTACTTCCTGTGTACGTCATTCTGCACTCAGCCCCCCTGCAGTAACAGAAGGCAAAACATGCACCAGCCACCATCTAGACCCTTTAAAGGGCAAAAATGAAACCCTAAATTTAATATGATTTCTTACCATTTGACGATTTGAATGACTGGATTAACTCACACGCAAAGGTAGGAAACACACATAAACCCAGTTATTTTGGTCTGTATACCACTTATCCCAGCCTATTGATTCCTGTGTTTCAGTTTGAAATGCTTGTCCCCTTTGTGGATTGTGCTGGCTACTAGAGGCACAGATGAGGGTCCCGGGGGGGGGGGGGGGGGGGGCAGAGCCCAAGTACTTACACACTGGATGCCTGCACTGCGTTGTCATGGTGATCCCAATTCAGCCTTTCAAGGCTGCAGTGACTATGCCTCTATGTGTGTGAATGGCTGGATGAAATTTCTGAGATTCAAGGTTTCTTTTCTCATACAGAGAGGTTACGTCATACTTCTGAATCTCACAGGAAGTGGATTCCCACCCCCAGCCTGCAGCTGGCTGACTACATGTCAGAGAATTCCCCCCTTGGAGGGGGTTGCGGCCTTGGGAAGAAATAATTTTGTGGTTTTTATGGGGACCATTACAGCAACTGTGTCTTATGAGTGGAAGCAAGGGCACTGGCAGATTTCGGGTCCCATGTGATATTGGGCACCCAACCCAGACCATTCCAGTTTTCTTTACTCAGGTGCCCTAGGAATTGACCTTTACAGCACCCCCGAGTATCAGCATGTGTTTTTGGCACAGTGTCACTGTGGCAGTGAGGGTATTCAGTAATCTCATCTCAAGGAGACCATTGTTACTAACCTGAAGTTTATGTATAAAGGCATTTTTCTAAGGCTAAAGGGTTGTCATGGTTCCATCTGTCACAGTGTGTGTGTATGTATTGTGTTTATATTACATTAGATAGATAGATAGATAGATAGATAGATAGATAGATAGATAGATAGATAGATAGATAGATAGATATTCAAATATATGCAAGATATGAGTTTTATAAGACTTTGGGCCAGGCTTTTGTAAACAGTGAACCATGTGCTCTTTTGTATTCACTCTATGCTGCCCCCCAAAGGCTGTGGTGGGGACCTGCATGGACCCAGCGGATCTTTCACCAGCCCCGGCTACCCCAACAAGTACCCAGAAAACCGCGAATGCATCTGGTACCTCCAGACGGCCCCGGGCAGCAGCGTGCAGATAACCATCCACGAGTTTGATGTGGAACAACACCCAGACTGTAGCTACGACCTGCTGGAGGTCAGTCTCCCTGCATATTGTCTCTCTTACTTATGACCAGGTCCATTGGCACATCTACAGATGTTCTGTGGAGTCTGAGGTACAAATCTGCTGTATGCTATCAGCAATTGATGAAGGGTGATGGGGCCTGTCAGCTGACTCAATGTCAAAAAAATGTAATCCACACCCCCCCCATACACACACACACACAAATACAGTTGTTTCCCTGTTTCCCCTCATTGTGCTGGTAATAGGAGGGTCATTGTGTCCTTTGCTTTTGAATCTCTGGCCACTTACTGGCACTTCAGGATGTTCTCACAGCGGTGGTGGGACCGTAAACACACTCTCAGGTCTCTGAACACTGGATGAGCCTTAAACACCTCACTCATCACATCAGCTTCTCTCAGACATCGACACCTCCACATGCCGTTACAGTGATTCACTCCCTGACGAGAGGGTCCTGAGCTAGACCTATGGACAAAGTCAGCTATTAACTGTTACTTATAGCAGTATAGTTTCCTATACCTTGTTCCCGAGTGCCAGAGTTCATTGCTTGTGTATAAACCTGCATCATTGAATATCTGATAGTAGCATCTGTATGGATCAGGGTGGAAATGCCATTCTGATTACTCTGCATGTGCAGATGGTGGCCTGCTCCTTGTCCTTTGTGTGTGTGGGGGGGATATGTATATATTGCAATGTTAGGGATCAAATGTCCCCAGAATGTGATAAAAACCTATTATGTTGTCCTTGTTGGACCATTTTTTGGTCCCATTAAGGGGAAATTCAGTTTTATAAAAAATCTGTGACTGCAATCAAAAAACTAAAAATGGTTAGGGCTGGGTAGGGGTTAAGGTCGTCATAGTTGGGATTAGGGTTTGTACTGGAGAAATGAATGAACAGCCCTGACATAGATATGAATACAAATGCGTGTGTGTGTGTGTGTGTGTGTGTGGTGGGGGAGAGGGGGGGGAGCTGCAGGAGACCCCCTGTCCAACCCGCCACATGCCTCAGGATCAGAATACGCATTGTTGCATTCGTGCCCACAGCTCGTGTCACAGGAATGCTGACTTCCACAGGAAAGTCACTGGGATCACTGAGGCAGAATGAGCCCCGTTTGCTCAGAGCCGGAGCTTTGCACCCTACACTCATGCTCCTTGTTTTGAGAAACCACATAATCTCTCTATCCTGATAAATAACTCCTATCCCCATTGCGGAAGAACTTTACAACACAGTAGGATTGATTATTTCCAGGCATTTTAGTTTGGTTTGAGCCCCCACCCCACCCCATGTGCAGGGCCTCTTTAACGTCTAAAGGCTGGTTTCTCTTTCTTGTGTTGGGTATCACAACCACGTTGCTATGACTGGGAGTTGCTCAGTTGTGTGACTATCGTCATCCTTTCCCCTGATTTAAAGCTCATGAGTGCTGATCCAATATAAACAGGATTCTCACCTCACTTGACCCACAGGTATATGGCGGTCCCGACCTGACCTCCCCCCGGCTGGCCCAGCTGTGCACTACGCGCCCCCCCAGCAATCCCCTGCGCGTCTCCAGCACAGGGAACATGGTCACTGTCCGCTTCAAGTCCGATGCCTACGTCAGTGGGCACGGCTTCAATGCCAGCTGGCAGGAGATGCCGGGAGGTGAGCTCTGGGGCCACGCCCACTCCAAAGCCACACCCACAGCCTAAACTAGAAGCCACACCCACTCCAAAGCCACACCCACAGCCTAAACTAGAAGCCACACCCACTAGAAAACCAGATCCTACAAAATGCAGACAGTGGACACAGTTATATTGTGTTGAAAAAGTTATTTTAATATCTGATTCATGTATGTTCCAAAAAAAATATTTTTTAAATCTTATCACTTTTGTCTTTAGGTTGCGGTGGTATATTTAATGCCCCCAGTGGTGAGATTCACTCCCCCAATTTCCCCAATAACTACCCCAACAATGTGGACTGTTCTTGGGTGATTAGTGTGGACCAGGGCCACCGCGTGCTCCTCAACTTCACCGTGCTGGAGGTGGAGTCTCACTCCTCCTGCGAATGGGACTACGTGGCTGTGAGTTTGCTGCCATCTGTTGGTGTGGAGGACAAAATGCAAAAGACTGAACAACTCATTATATAACTATGTAGCTGAATGAGTGACAGTCTACTGAATGTATAGGCCCAGGATTATCGTCATCTGAAAAGGGTTCCTAGCCCATCCACACTCTCACTGCCCCCCCCGCCCACCAGGTCCATGATGGCCCCAGCACATCAGCCCCACTCCTCGCGCATGTCTGCGGAATGAGCCCACCTGCCCCCATCACCTCCACCCAGAACACCATCTACGTCCACTTCCGCTCTGACTTGAGCTTGCAGCACAAAGGCTTCAGCGCCCGGTTCTCTGAGGGTGGGTGCTATATGTGCACAGACCTGGTATTGGCTGCTGTCCAGTGAGGCATTAATGTGACAGAGTTTTGGAGATAATACAGCATCTTACAAACTTACAGGTTTTAAGTTTCGCTATTAAACTGTACTCATGTACCGTTTATTATATCAGTACTTTAATTAAGAAATTAGTAGATTTACTCTGTGGTCTTTATATTCAAGATGAGGTCCTTATTTTCAAATTGAGGTCTTTAAAGCTGTTTGTGTAAGGCCTTATATGATTCTTGGACCTTCTGCTGTACTTTTTGAACAGCTTATTCATTCTTTTGACCTGATCAGTTTAATTGCCACTTACGCACTTCTGGTCACACATAAACAAAGCAATAATGATCTACAAAAGCAAAGTAAGAATTATTAAGACAAAATTTTGGTTCATTCTTCTGTTATGAAAAAGTATGTACACAATTTGTAATTCTTTGTATTTAAACATTCCTAAAGCTTTAGATTAGATATTTAAACAGGATTGAATAGTGTCTCCAAAAGCCAAGGTTTTTTGAGTACCTGATTTCCTCTGAGTACAGGTCTGAGTTAAAACCATTAAGCAGTGACTGATGGGTTCCTATCCAGATACTGATGGTCCTTTTCGTTACAGCGTGCGGGGCAACCATCATCAGTGACGACGTGGGCGGGGCTATCGCTTCCCCAGGGTACCCCTTCTACTATCCAGCCAATCAGAACTGCAGCTGGATCATCAAAGCTATGGAACCATGTACGTTACCATGGAGATGACTGTGAAGCAGAACTCTGCTAACTTTTGTTTACGCCCATCCTTCAGAGGATGATTTGGAGGTATTTTTCTAAATTTGGTACTGACAATAAATGTCACTATTTCCCTTTCTCCGCACAGTTAACCACGTGACCCTCTCCTTCACCGACCTCAACGTAGAGAACCACTTTGGAAACTGCTCTGCAGACTTTGTGGAAGTCCTGGATGGGGACAACTATGAGGCACCATCCATTGGTGCGACCCTACAATGAAAGATCTAGAACAGGGGTGTCAAACTGCAGTCCTGGGGGGGGGGGGGGGGGGGGCGTAGCCCTGTGTAGCTTAGTTCTTTCCCTGTTCCACCACAAATGATTCAGCTCAAGAGCTGTGTGGTAATTAGCACAAGGAGCTGAATCAGGTGTGTTAAATGAGGGGAAACCCAAAAATGTGCAGGGCTCCGGCCCCCCAGGACTGGACTCTGACACCTGTGATCTAGAACCCTTACAATTGTTTTAGTTTTAAACCAAAAGCTCATCATAGTTTTGGACAGGAGGCATCTTGAATGTGACATTATTTCTGATGAGTAGTTATAGGAATATAACCATTTGCTGATGCTTTCTAACATATAGTCTGTTGTTCAGACCCTTCTCCTTGGGTATTCCTTGGTAAACAATCCAGCCAGTAAAACCTAGACTCTACAGGAAACTGCAGATTCAGTTTCCTCCACACAGGGAGCATGTGTCTCTTCTCCAAACACATACCTCCGACTGACACTGGTTCTTTTCTCACTTGTGTATGACAGGGCGCTACTGTGGATCTGGGGTGCCCAACCCTATCACCTCCTTTAGCAACGCGCTGGTCGTCAACTTCGTCTCTGATATGTTCATCTCTGATAAAGGCTTCCGGTCCACCTACTCTGCCTCCACCTCTGGTATGATCCCTACCTACCTCCATGACCTCATGTTGTCTATATGCTGAGTGGCAAGGCCTCAGAGCCTATGAAGGTGCCCCAAAAAATGCAAGGAAGATCTGCTGATGTCCATGACATGACATGTAGCAGTTCCACCCATGTATCTTCCATTCACTCATCCATGACATGAAGGGTTCCAGGTCTATATAATAATTCTTCAGGAATATTCTTGATAGGATTATTAACCCTAACCTTTGCATGCTGATGTAGTAAATCCAATGATGAAGTAACTGAAATGGCCAACCAAAAACCTTCCCTGGGATAGCCCGTGTTACCTAAAATCTAATTGAGCTCTATTGTTAAAACAACGATCGCCTGTGTGAAGTATAATCTATAAACCCATGGTGGAGAGTGCTCTACAAGTATTTCTGGGCAAGCTGTCTGGCTATATAACCCTTGTGGCCTACCCAGAAACACCCATAAATGGGGTAATGGCTTTCCATTGTCCAGTGTAGTAATTCTGTATTCAATTACCAATAATTTATATGGGAATTTTTTTTTATCATTCCCAGACCCAAAAAAAATAATCTACCAAATCATACCAAATAACACCTAAAACTTAAAGTAACAGTAACATATACTGTAGTAAAAGCCGGAATGATATGACAAATATACAGCCTATATAAAGTAGAAATAATGTATGTACAGTGTAGTTTCACTAAACGAAAGGAATCTAAACAGGATTTTGAGATAAAGCACAGATACAGTTCAAAGCTATGATGGCTTGATGCAGAGTGTAGTTCCCAGGAAAGGGGCTTGGTGGAGCCACTCTCGGTGTTCGAGGTGCGTGCTGCTTCTTATAACAGCTTGCTACAAAACAAACGCTGAATGCTGTTTTTGCTTTTTTTTTCATAAAAACAAAAATGCTTTTCAGATTTCTTTTGGTTAGTGAAAATAGTAACGTAGGTCTTTCGTAAAAAGATAAGTGGCATAAAGCGAACTTTTGTAAAGTGGGGGATACCTGAATATTTCAGTTCAACCTCTGACCTTTCTCCCTCCTGGTCAGGTTGTGGTGGGGACCTCCACATGGAGTCTGGCGCCTTCAACAGCCCCAACTACCCTGACGCTTACCCCCCGAACGTGGAGTGCGTGTGGACCATCACTAGTTCACCCGGAAACCGTCTGCAAATGTCCTTCATGTGAGGTCCCATACATGAGCATCTGTCCAATTAGAATGAATGAGTCCAGGGACTTGTTTACTGATTGTTCAATAATGTTGGAAAATAGGGATGTTGATGGTTACCCCTTTGCATGAATACTGAGGAATGAGTATGTGCAGTGCAATAGACTTCCAAAAGAGATGGAGTAAAGTCATCATTTTTGTTCCTTCTCCATGACAACAGCACTTTTCAGCTCCAGGAAAGTGATGGGTGCAACAACGATGTCCTAGAGGTCAGGGAAGGAAACTCAACGGGTGTTTTGGTTGGGCGCTTCTGTGGCTCCTCTCTCCCGTCAAACTATACCTCACTTGTGGGACATGTGCTGTGGATCAAGTTCAGCTCTGACGCCACTGTCAGTGGAGATGGCTTCCGGGCTGTCTTCACACACTGTGAGTACTAAGTGCTGACCTTGTACTGAGTACTGAGTACTCACCTTCTCACAGTGAGTAGTGAGATTCTTACTCTGAATAATCAGAGCCAAACTTCTTACACTGTGGGACCTCATATTGAGTACTGAGAGCTAACCATCTCACACAGTGAATTTTGATTACTGACCGTCTCACAAAGTGTACTGATATCTAACCTAACACTGTGAGTAAGTGCCCATCTTCTTGTGATGTGAGTATTAGCAATGAACCACTGTTACTATGAGTACTGAGTATATGTCTTTATCATTGTGAATGCTGTTAAGTCTGTACTGAGTACTGCTGAGTATTGCTTTCGATTGCTTCTCAATGAGTAATATCCCCCACCGCAAGTATCACATGTGAAAACTTTTTTAATTACTGCTGCCTCTCAATTGCGCCCCCCTAGTGTATGGGAATGAAATCACAGGCACCCAGGGCCAAATTGCCTCTCCGTTGTGGCCCCGGATGTACCCCAACAACGCGGACTACCGCTGGACTGTCACCGTGGACGCCAGCTACTACATCGAGGTCCGCTTCCTGGACATGGACATTGAAGATTTAAGCAACTGCTACTACGACAAGCTGAAGGTGGGTTGAGTGGACCTCTGAAGATCAGGCGTTGACCCTTGCTGATGAAGTTCACCAGCAGGACAAAGGATCCTGCTCTGTGCAGATTATATCCATACTGGATGCTTAGGCAGTTCCTTTGCTGGAAACCACGTGAGCTGATTTCACTGTTTTCTTTGTGTCTCAATGACTGCACTCTTCTGAAACTCGCACCTTTTCCTGGCTCCTAGTGACATTCTTTTATTATTATTTTAAGAGTATGTCGATTTTACTGGCCAGGATAGCAACCTTCTAACAAACCTTTGGTGTCTTTCTTGATCCAGCTCATTTTACTGCCCCGTAAAGTTTCCTTGTCAGATGTACAGTACTGTGCAAAAGTCTTAAGCAGTCAATGAAATTTATGTGTAAATGATCTTCATATTAGTGTAAAACTATGATGTTATGTCTGTCAGAGTGTATCAGCTTAGCCAACACCCCATCACGTCATGGCTGGGGAGCCCCTGAGGAGAGGTTAGGGAATCAAAGGGGTATTTTCCTCGTCATTCAAAAATATATCAGTAAGAACACATTTTTGCTAGTTTTTCTTGTGTAACTGTTAATTTGCATGTATTTTAATGTTCAATTGTGTTTTTCCTGAGCACATATACATTTACTACTCAGATAAATAGCATTAATCATTTTCTTTCACTACCTAAGACTCACACAGTACTACATGTTAGCTGCATTTACACAGACAAACATCTTAATGACACAGTTCAGGTTGAGCACCTCAGTGCAATACTTTGCATTTTAAGGTCCTGCTTTTTGACCACTAGAACAGAGGCTGAATCTTCCTCCCAAACCACACGTGTATGACCCATTCCACTAAGCTGAATTTATATGAAGACAGTATTAATGTGATAATTAATGCAGGCCTCTGGCATGTTCTGGTGCTGGTTGTTAGCGGTTAGCGATTAGCCTTTGTTTACGGTCTTCATTGCCTACTTCCTAGTCTCTGTGACTGGGAGTCAAAGGTTAGTGGTATCAGAACTGGACCTCCCCGGTAGTCATTTCCAGCTTGATATTCCTCTATTATTAACAGATGTTTGACGGCCCCGACGTGCACTCTTACCCTCTGGGTGTGTTCTGCGGCCTGGTCCTGCCCCGACCAGTGAGGAGCTCCGGCAGCATGCTGACAGTGGAGTTCCTCTCTGACAGTATGGTGACTGGAAGGGGTTTCCTTCTTGAGTGGACCGCTGTTCAGAGCTCCGGACCACCGCCTACGATCGCTCCAGGTGGGTCGCGGGGTCCGGCTCACTAGCGGCTGACAGATAGAGTCTCTGGCGTAGACATAGTTATTCTTGAATTTGAATTGAATTCTTTCTCTCTGAAGTTACAAAAATCATAGCCAAGGGAGTAACTAGACATTCTGAGTCCCCCAACAAAATGTCACCTTGGGGCCCCCTGCTCACCGTACATGACATAATTTTACATATTAAAGGGTCTCTGTTAAGTGCTGGGCCCCCTGAATCTCTATGGGTAACACCCTTGATCAGAGCACTAGGAAGGTTTTAGGAAACGTGGCTCTGGAATAGGCCTGTTGTGATGAATGGAATTCTCAAATTGAGACCATGGGTGTTGTAGCATCTGTGGCAAACAAATCATTTGGGGCTCGTTCAAATTCCATTGAGGAGTGTCTAATTTGAATAGCTCTTTTGGTGTCTTGTGGTAGTGTGTTGTACAGCTTTTGCTCTGATGCTAACTAGCACTGTTACCTGGGCACTCATTTGAAGCTCAGTCTTTAGCTTCTTCACAGCTGTATGCTTGTAACGTACCATCTGCCTCACTTGTATGTTGCTTTGGACAGAAGCATCTGACAAGTAAACGAAATGTAAATGTGAACGAAGACCTGTTACTTGCTCTCACGCGTTCTGGCCTTGTGTGTCTCTTTCCGTGTGTGTGTGTGTGCATGTGCACGCTGGTGTGTTTTGGCATCTCCTCACAGGTGCCTGCGGCGGGGCCCTCGTGCCGGGTGACAGTCCCATGTTCCTCTACTCCCCCGGCTGGCCGGGCAGCTACGACCCCAGCCTGGACTGCTCCTGGGTGATCCGCTCGCCCGGGTCTGTGGTGGAGTTCAACTTGCTGTTTGTTGACATTGAGGACATTCCGGGCTGCTACTATGACAGCCTGGAGATCCGGGACGGTGAGGGGACCCAAATTTCCTGATGTGATTCCACTTCCTGTCACACAGCAAGCATGTAATCCAGATAATAATAATATAATCCAGAGTTATACTTTTCAAGGACACATTAAGCTTTCAAATATATCTTTCCAAATTAACATTATGCTTGAGGCAGGAAATAAAAGACATAACTACTGTATGAGAGGTCCATCTGTGCCTTTGAGGTGGGTTGCATTCTGGGTAATGTAGTCCCAGAAAGTACGATGGCTACATTTGCTGTATTGCTTATATAGGTGAAACGAAACAGTCCCCACTGTTGGCCAAAGTGTGCGGCCGCCAGCCCCCAGGTTCCCTGCACTCCTCTCAGGAGGCCATGTTCCTGCGTTTCACCTCCGATAGCTCCATCAGTGGCATGGGTTTCAACGCCTCCTACACCAGGGGTGAGTTACTCAGCCATTGATCATCAGGGACAATAGCATGGTGTCACAGTGCCACCTAAGGTGCTATTCCACATTCCTCCAGGCTGTGGCGGTCTCCTTCATGTTGACAGAGGGGTTATCAGCTCGCCGAAATACCCAGAGAATTATACCCCTGACCTGAACTGCACCTGGCATGTAATGGTGACCCCTGGATCACGGATATCCATCAGCTTCCAGACCCCCTTCCAGGTTCAGGGATATGGAATTGCCTGCAGTACCGGAGATTACCTGGAGGTGAGGTGGGGGCACTATTGGGGGCACACTGGACAAATATATTTTCTGGGTCTAAGAAACAGAGAGATTCTTTATGCTATGCAGTCAGTTGTATGTTAGTGCACCTTTAAGAGTGAGGGCGTGGCTTTATGGCTGACTCCATGTCTGTAGCTGAGGAATGGCCCAGATGCATCAGCCCCGCCCCTGGGCGGGCGCCTTTGTGGGTCCAGCCCCCCTGGGATCATGCAGACCACGGACAGCCACCTCTACGTGCATTTCATCAGTGACAGCAGCAATGAGGGCCACGGCTTCAAGATGACCTTTGAGGCTCACAACCAAGGTGTGTTGTCCTGTGTTATAACAGGTCATAACATTGCCAGCACACAGATGTAACTACTATGCTAATAGAATAGAACCTTGGAGCTCAAAAGCCTCTTCACTCGGCCAACTCGGACATGAAGCTGGTCTGTTGAATTCTTTGTCGACTTGTACCTCAACCGAAGTCTTGGAACTCAACGGTTCCCTGGTAAAACCTGTATGGGTCGAGATGCATTCAACACTACCAATTCGGACCTCAAACGGGTCGGTCAAGAAAAATGTAACTTCAGCTCGTTCGAGAACTCGGAATAAGACAAAACAAAACAGACCTGCTAAAACTTGCATGGATCGAGATGTGTCTCTGATGGGCTGAAACAAAGGCAATCAGATCTACTGGGATGCTGATGCCTCTCTCAGTTCGACTTGCAAAAGCTGTGTTCCTGTGTTCAGTGTGTGCTTTAGCTACAGTACATTTAGTGATACAGTAATCATTTCCCTAAGAAAGGGAGTAGTGATAGCAGCAAACCAAAGAGCAAAGTGGTGAGAGTAACTGTAGAACTTAGGGAGGAAATTATAGCGAGACTTGAAGGTGGTGCACGTGTTTGCTCTCGCGTCAGAGTATGGGACTCTCATTGGATACATCTTTATTGCTTTTGTATGTGTGCTTTTTCATGCGTGTATTAGTTTTATCTTGATTGTTAATGCTTTTTATCATTAGTTAGTTAGGTAGAGAAGTTTAAATAGGTAATCATTCAGGGGTCTGGAACTTATTAAATTTTTATGGGGAAATTTGACTTAGACCTTAAGCAAATCGCAACTCACCCAGCCGTCTGGAAAAACTTAAGTTTGGAAGATACTACTGTACATTAAAGTGTAAACGTGTTCAGTAGTGGAATCAATGGTTGTATCACCACTAAGATGCTGTTTAATGTTTTCAGTAACTAAAAGTAAAATGTGCATCCCTTTTTAACTTTCAAAGTTAGCATAATGCCAGCCAACGAACAGTTGTCCCTTGGTATCCGTTAGGGATTGGTCCCAGGACCCCCCACGGTTACCAAAGACTGAGGATGGTCAAGTCCCTTATATAAAATGATGTCATATTCAAGTCCCTTATATAAAATTATGTCATATTTGCATTTAACCTATGCACGTCTTCCCATACACTTTAAATCATCTCTAGATCACTGTATAATGTAAATGTTATGTAGATAGTTGTTATACTATATCGTTTAGGGAATAATGACAAGAAAAAAGTGTCTTCGTGTTCAGTAGAGACGCAGAGTACAGCAGCATATGCCTACACATCATTTCATTGTACAGTTCATCACTGCAGCAGGATATACCTGCACATCACTTCATTCTACAATTCATCACTGCAGGAGGATATGCCTACACATCGCTTCATTCTACATTTCATCACTGCAGCAGGATATGCCTACACATCACTTTGTTCTACATTTCATCACTGCGGCAGGATATGCCTACACATCACTCCGTTCTACAATTCATAACTGCGGCAGGATATACCTACACATCACTCCGTTCTACAATTCATCACTGTGGCAGGATATGCCTACACATCACTTCATTCTACATTTCATCACTGCAGCAGGATATGCCTACACATCACTTCATTCACATGGATTCAATGTAGTGCTCGGCACACAGCAAAGTCAAATTTTGCTTTTTGGAATAATTTTGATCTGCAGTTGTATTAGCCACCAATATTTTTTTTGGGTTTGTATAGTGTACAGGATTTGTACAGTTTTCAGCTTTATATCTCTGCCATGATGAGTATTTATCGGTTACAGGCAGTCCCCGGGTTAAGAATGTCCGATTTACGGACAACTCATACTTACAAATGGACTGCCATAAAGCCGGAATAAACACAATGCTTCGTATTAACAAATGCACGCCCTACTGATGGTCGTGAAAACATTGTGCAGCTTCAGCAGTTCTTTGGCTTGAGGTACAGTACAGTACAGTACCGTATGTAGTTACTTTTATTATTACTGTATCATAATAATTATTATATCTGGTATTATTTTTCCAACTTACTTACAAACTCGACTTAGGGAGTGGATTGTGTTAGTAACCTGGGGATATGCCTGTATTTGGTTCGCAAACCTGATTCTGTATTACATCCCATAGCCTGTGGGGGAGCCATTGAGCTTAGAGACACAGACCCCCCAGGCTACATCACATCCCCCAACTACCCTAGCAACTACCCCGAGAACATCGACTGCATCTGGATCATCACCGTACCCAATGGGGAGTCTGTGCAGATTGACTTCGTGGATGAATTTTACATAGAGCAAAATACTGGGTGAGTTTGGTTTGGTGGGGGGTGGGGTCACACCTATTGTGATACAGCTGGATTCAGTCTCCAGTGTACCCAATGACATGCGGCAAACTCCTTCCCCCCAAAGCTGTGTCTATGACTACCTGGAACTGCGGGATGGTGCCACCTCCGACGACCCCCTGATCGCCCGACTCTGTGGCAACCAGAAGCCCCCCACCCAGCGTTCCACCGGCACGGTCATGCGGCTGCGTTTCCGCACCGACAGCATGGTCACGCATAAGGGATTCCGGGCCAAATACTCCATTAGTAAGTGGTGGGGTCAAAGGTCAATGGGGTCAGCGGTCAACAGAAGGAACACTGAGACCTTTGTCGGTTTAGAATTATCTTCAAATGCTTAACCCCCTCTTTAATATTTAATATCTGGCCCAAAGCGTAAGCAAACTAATTGGCTGCTTAAGACCCAGCAAGGACTAGTAGAGCCCCAATTTGATCAGTCTGTCTGAATGGGAAGCAAGAAGAGATATGACAACTAGGTTAATCAATTATTGCAAATTTTGTCTCAGAATGGGTTAGGGCAGCACTGATGTGACATATCACACTCAAAAAAATCAGCAGCTGGACCTTATAACCGCAAGCCTAACTCTGATAGTCCTTATTTCCTGGAATTTTAATGTTCAAGCTCAAGTTCAAGCTTCCTGCATCCATTGTGTTTGATGCATAGACTTTTCCGTACTAAAGTCTGACTAATAATCATAGACTGGTTAGCATTTAGGCTGTGATTCAGGGCTTGCAACTCCAACCGTAACATCTCCACTTGTCCTTTGCCCCTCTCCTACCCCCCAAAAGCCACATGCGGGGGCACGTACACCGGCCAGAGTGGCATCATCCACAGCCCCGGGTACCCGGACAGCCACTACCCAGACGGGTCCATCTGTGAGTGGTACATAGAGGGCCCAACAGGCCACTACCTGACCCTGACCTTCAACGCCCTGGACCTGCAGGGATCCGATGCCTGCTCCGCTGACTATGTGGAGCTTCGGGAGTACAACGCCTCAGGTGAGCACTAGGGGGCGAGAGCGAGCAAGCATGTGTAAATAAATCGATCTGAAACCTCAGAGTAGATGCACACCTAGCGAGCAGATTCTATAGTTTGTAAGACTCCTTTATGGCCTCTTTTGGGTTTATAAGTGCAATATTTTGGTCATTCTCCTCTACAACATATATCACATAATCAGGGATTGACATAACTGGTACGCAAGTACGCATTCACCTTTAAAAGCGATACGTGCAGCAATCGATTAATGTAACAGCGTAAATATGTACGTATTTTATGTGCATTTGCGCCAATATGACAAGAAATTACCATGCGTTTTATCCTCTATACCGCAAATGAAGTACAAATTAGCATATAAAGGTTAAAATGCATGATAATTTCTTGCCATATCGGCGCAAATGCACATGAAACGCAAGAACACATTTACGCTGTTACAACAATCAGTTGCCGCACATATCACTTTTAAAGGTGAATGCGTTCTTGCGTACCAGTTATGTCAATCCCTGCACATAATATTTGACCAAATGGTAATTGAGAGGCATTGAATCAGTGTAACGCCATAGTTTTGTGAATCTGAGCACTCTTTTTGCCCCATGTTTTGGTTGCCAGGGCGACTCCTAGGCAAGCATTGTGGGAACAGCCTTCCGGCACCTGTGGACACAGGGGACAGCTTCGCTTACGTGAAGTTTGTTAGCGACAGCAGCATCAACGGCCTCGGTTTCAGCCTGGAGTTCGCCGCCAGCGTGGAGGGTGAGTGTAGCTTCGTACACAGGGCCTCCCCCTTCTCTCTCCTTGTCTTTTGTGTTGGTCGTTGTTGATTTTTTTAAATAAAGTTTTGTTTGAATTGAACTGAATTCAGTTCAATTCAGTTAAGTACAGTTCTGTTCAATTCATTTCAATTCGATTCAACTCAGTTAAGTTAAGTTAAGTTCAATTCCATTAATTTCAATTCGGAATGTGGGGTGTTAGTGTAGGGGAGGTCTGTATCCTGAATAAAGGCATCTACTCTACCGTTGAGGCTTCCCTTTCATTAATTGCTCATTCCCGTAGAATGTGGAGGAGAACTGAATGCCGCGTCAGGGACCATCTCATCCCCGAACTATCCAAACCTGTACCCGCACAACCGCGTGTGTCATTGGAGGATCACCGTGCCCTTGGGCCGCAGGGTCACCCTCACCATCAATGACCTACGGCTGGAAGGCCAGATTAACTGTCCCTTTGACTACGTGGCTGTGAGTGCTGCCAGTCCCGGGTCACATGACTGACCAGGCACAGTCACTGGGCTCGGTCACATGCCGCACGACATCTGCCGGTATCTAGAACTCAAGATGGGGGAATCCAGAGGGTCCTGATGGTGTTCCGGTGCCCCCTTCAGGTCTACAATGGATTGTCACCCAATGCCCCGCTCCTCCAGTGGTTCTGCGGCACAGTGAGTGCTGGGACCCAGGTCAAGTCATCCGGGAACACCATGGCTATCACATTTGGCACTGATTCCTCGGTGTCCAACGGGGGCTTCAGCGCTGACTACTCATCTGAAGAATCGGCAGGTAAAATTCTTTCATAGCAATAATAAGGATAAGATACTTCAGCTTTAATTTCTGTTCAAAATACCCCTTTTCCACCATCCAATCTCTGTGGATCCAGAAAGAGAACAGCATTATGGGAAACCCTGTGGCATGTAGCCTGGGCTGTGCCTGACACGCCGGGACACTTACACCACAAAATAAATGCTGTTGATGTGCTCTCCCACTCAGTTTGTGGCGGGATCCTGAGCAACCCCACCGGAGGAAACTTCAGCTCCCCAGAGTATGGGATTGGTAACTATAGCAACAACCTGAACTGCGAGTGGCTGATCCAGAATCCACAGCACAGCAACACCTCCATCACGGTGGAATTCCTGGACTTTCACCTGGAGCACCACCAGACCTGCGAATGGGACTACATCGAGTTCCGCATGGGTGAGGGCTGCTGCCCCCTCCACCAGGGCAGGGGGGCTGGGGGGTGGAGGGGCATAGAGATAGATCACCTGACTGTTATTGGGGGTCTGCCCTGTTGCTCCAAATGGGAGGAGCAGATGATGATGATGATGATGATGATGATGATGATTTGTACATAGAATATTGAATATATATGTAACGTTTTTCCTGTCAGGTGACCACAACAGCGAGCTCCTGGCCCGGTTCTGCGGTCAGACGACACCGAACATCCCACTGGTTGTGCCCACCTCAGAGCTCTGGGTTCACTTTCGCACAGATGCGAGTGTTGTAGACCTGGGCTTCAGTGCAAAGTACAATTTCTCAGGTAAACTACAGGAATACAGGAATCCCGAGCTACATATTTTTTAGAATTACAATTACGATGCAGTTAGATTACTAATTGAAATTTAGTTACAATTGGTAATTGAAACTCCATTACAAAAGCAAATTATAACTCAATTACAATTGCTAATTGTGATTCAGCTGTGGTCAAGTGCATTAATATTGATGCGGTCTTACTACCATTGAGCCAGAGAAAAGTCCACTGGTCAAAGGTCAAAGGTGAATCTCTACCTTCCTTCCAGAGTGTGGAGGAATGCGGGCTGGAGAAGGGGGGGTGATTGACAGCCCTGGGTACCCCAACAACTACCCTAGCCCCAGCCGCTGTGCCTGGCTCCTAGAGGCCCCCGAGGGCCACACTATTACTGTAAGTCGGAATGTTGGTGGATATTTACACTCAAGGGTACAACAGCAGTTCCCCTGACAATCATGTGATTACAGTCATTAGGACTGCTAACCTTTAAATAGGCTTAATAAGATATACTCCACAGCGACACATACGTTGAGCTGGTAGCCTAGTGATCTACAATGTAGATTTCAGATCTAGGTTCATGGTGAGTATGATAGAGTCACATGACAAGCAATGACCAATGAACATGCTTTATGCTTCCCTTGATGCCCCAAGCTCACCTTCACCTACTTTGAAGTGGAACAACACAACCAGTGCTCCTGGGACTCCGTGAGCATCTTGAATGGACGGCATCCTGGGTCCCCCCTGATTGGCCAGTACTGTGGGACCAACTCCCCTGGAACCATCCGCTCCGGCTCCCGTTGGCTGGTGGTGGTGTTCCTCGCCGACCACAGTGTATCACGTGGTGGTTTCCACGCGACTTGGAGCACCGATTCGTCGGGTACGAGGCCCTCATCCCTAACTGTGCTGTGTGTTCATACCATTCTTCATAATTAACAATAATAAATTTTGGATCGCTGGACCTAGAGTATGCTAACGTGGTAAACTCATTGAAAAATATCACAGAAATAATGCTAACAATGGTTTCCCTACTTAGCGTATGCCAAGCGGCACATCCTGGCCACTTCCTGTGGCGGGTATAACTTCCTGTTGTGTAACCCTCATGGTTTTCATACATCTGGGGAAAAAGAATGAATCTGGTGGCTCGTCTCAGACTGTTTTTAGGTTACCTCATTGAAATGTGCAAAATGTTTTTCATTTCCAGCTAACACTCTGTGCTCTTTGTTCCTGATATACAATGGATGACAGGAAAGACCAAACACCTGACCTCCGTCGATTGAATTAAAAAAAAAAACATGCATACAGGAATCGCTGTTTGCTCAGCTCAGGATCCGGATAATAGACTCATAGGCTTTTATAGAGGAAAGACTCAAGACAAAATAGACTAAATTAAGACTGAAATCTGAGGAACTGGCCTGATGAACTGTGTCCCCCCCCCCCCACCCTGCAGGCTGTGGAGGAATCCTCCATGCTGACAGTGGTACCATTACATCTCCGGGTTACCCCCAGAACTTCCCGGCCAACAGCGAGTGCACCTGGAACATCGTGGCTCACGAGGGCTATCACCTGGAGATGAATTTTCACAGCGAATTTGAGATCCCAGATTCCAGCCAGTGCCAGAGCAGCTATGTGAAGGTGTGGGTGGGGCCAGGGTGTGAAGGGGTGTGGCTACTGGCCACATATTTTCACAGCTAGGTGTTTATGCTGAAGCAGTTAGTGTAAATCAGATTTTGTGGTATGATTTCAGTCCCAGACCTTGGAAGTTCAAGTCACTGAAAAGGTCGCTAATCACTTCTAGCTTTAAAATCACATTCCTCTGAAAACACATTCTGCTCTGAAGTTACATGGTATTATCAAAAACGCAAATATACTTCAGTTTGTCCTATGTCATATTTAAAAATAAAAATGAAATAATGTACAGAGGATCAATTTAAGACATATTTTGCATTAAAAGCCATTAGTCATTGCTGTTAGAAACTAGTGCAAGAAATATGTTATCAAGGACTAATCCGGCAAGTTGACACTAATGTTTTGTTTGGTGTTTTTCACAATGAGCCTTCCCTTAACCGGGTTACCATAACTACCTAAACCATGACCGCCTAAACATGTCCGCCGGCGTGTGAATGCAGTCCGCCCCCTGACCATGCCTTGCTTCATTGGTTGGGGCTGTTACTCTTCCTGTTCCCTCAGGTGTGGTCAGGCCACAAGGAGCTGGACCAGCATTTGTTGGTGATCGGTTGTGGGTCAACGCCTCCCGCGCCGGTCGTAGCCCCATTCAACATCATCACGGCCCGCTTCCAGTCCACTGGCACCCCTGCCAAAGGCTTCTCAGCCTCCTTCTTTACACGTGAGCTCTAACTCTGGATCTGCTAAAGTTAGCCTGTGCTTATCTAGCTAAATACACAGAGTGAATGTATGCTAATAGCTAAGGATTTATTTTAGTGCACAGGCTGCACTCGACTTGTTTTTAACTGCCTTAAGTAAATCCGGAGTTACAAAAAAAAAAAAATATCCATGATTCACAGAGTTCACAGAAGCGCTAACGCTAAAAAGTGATTATTAATTAAGTTCTTTACTTCGCGTTACTATTTTAATTTTGAGTTCTGTGTTTTTTCTTGTTTTGAATAGTATGAGACGATAAATTTGACTTATGTAAGGGTTCATTGAGTGGATTATTCACATCAGTCAACAGTTGTCTGTATATGTACGCTATAGTGACTATCCAGTTATGTACTAAATTCGTACTGTTACTCTAACTTTTAATATGTTTTGGATTGGATGACAGTTTTGCTGTACAGCAAAGCACTTTGTGGAGACACTGATGTTTTCTCCCGGGTCCCAGGCTGTGGGGCAAACTTCTCGGCCCCCATTGGACGCGTGGTCAGCCCCGATTACCCCGCCCAGTACCCGGCCAGGTTCAACTGCGACTACCTCATCGATGTTGGCGAGCAGAAGGTTGTCGTCTTAGAGTTCCGTACCTTCCAGGTTGAAGGTGAGACCTGTGTGTGTGTGTGGGGGGGGGGTTCCAGCAGCCTGTTGCCTAGAGAATTAGCTAAAGAGCCTATTGGCTCTTGTAAGCCTTTTATTTGTAAGAGTAAGAACTTGTAAGTCATATAGATTATGTACTTGTAAGCTATGCATTAGGATCTGAACCTGTGCCCTGCCTGCACTCCAGCTCACTCCACCTGCCAGTATGATGGTCTGAAGGTCTATGATGGGCCGGCCGCCTCCAGCCCCCTGCTGGCCGTGCTTTGCGGCCACACCATCCCAGGAACCTTCACCACGTTCGGGCCCATGCTGCTCAACTTCTACTCCGACAGCATCATCAACGACTACGGCTTCCTGGCTGAGTACCACATCATCCGTGAGTATCAGGGTTATGGGTTTGAATCCAACTGGGAAAAAGTCTATTAAAATTACATTGCATTGACTGGAGGAAAGTAGCCCAGTAACCCAGAATGCCTCAGATTCAGCTCATCATTTCTCTGGCCAAAAATGTCACATTAAAAAATTTTTTTTTTAAAAAAAGGGCATTTTCTTACTCTTTTTTTCCAACTCTTGCCTTGCTGTTACTTTCCAGTGAAATTCAGCATTCTTCAGCTAAAATATTGGTCCCATAAGTATTTCACCATCATTTTTCTCATAGAAGTTACCAAAACCCACTAGACCCCACTAAAGCGGCTACTTTGTAGCAAACTTCCACAGTCTTCACCATGGCGATGAAAGTGTAACTTATTAAATATAACCTGGGCAAAGTATCCATTTTTACCTGCTGGTACTTATTTAAAACACTGTGCTTGACCTTCTCAGATGATTAATACTATCGGTTTGTCGACCATGTAACAACCGAATAACTGATGACGGCCTAGTTCTGACACATCTGTTGTGCCACACCCACAGCAGATCGACGATTATTGTTTATTTTAAACCCCATCCCACGGTGTGTGTGCGCGTGTGCGGGGGGGGGATGCTCTCCATGTGCTGTGAGGGCTTCCTCCAGCGACTCCAGTTTCCTCCTGTGATGCAGACATGCAAATAGCTGCCTGTGAGTTGGCCTGAGTGTGTCCTACAGCAGCGGCCTTTCCAGACAGGGAACCTTTCCTGGGACCTGCTCAGGCTCATAGTGTCAGTGCTGGATAGGAAATCATGGTTATATGAGTTATATGATCATGTTAGAGTTACGTGAGTGCAGATGGGAGAGCAGAGCTACATGAATATAGGTGATGAGTTAAGGTCCAGGAATATTGTGGTGTTGTAGCTTTATCCTGAAGGCGCATGTCATGCCCCATGACTCTGTCCTGCTCCTACAGCCTGTGGGGGCATCTTCAACAGCAGCACCGGCTCAGTGGGCAGCCCCACCCTCTCCATCAGCGACTACCACCACAACATCAACTGCACCTACCACATCATCGTCGGCACCAACAGGATCGTAGAACTCAAGTGAGTGTTCCTGGTCTCGCCACTAGGGGGCCTGGTGCTTAAAGTCCGGCACACCGGTGCGAAGCTGGGTTCTGGTTATGGATGTGTATTAACAATCAAACTAGAAATTGTATATTAATGTAAAATTTGAGAGGTCATTGCTTACCTGCCCAGTTTTTTTTTGTCTTTGATTGCATACCCATCTCAAGAAAATGAGGTTATGTAACTCAGTGAATTTGGCCAAGTCGTAGTGGTTGTCATGACAACCCCTCCTTTGCCTTCCTATCTCTCAGGTTCGACACCTTTAACCTGGAGGCTTCTTCCTCCTGCCAGTATGACTACTTGGCAGTGTATGACGGGCCAGACACCCTTGGTCCTCTGCTGGGGAAATTCTGTGGCAGGGAGGTCCCATCCACCCTCAAGTCCTCCACCAATCAGCTCTTCATCGTCTTCTGGACTGATGCCACTGTTTCCGGGGAGGGCTGGAGGGCCACATACAGTGAGACGTTAGGTAGGAGATGTGACCCAGGAAATTATGTAATCTGAATAGATGGTTTAATGAAGAATCAGCTTGCCTGGGTAACTGCAGTCACTCAGTGTATTTCTGCATTGAACTTTCACTGCACACTTCAAGTCCCCATCCTCTCCGTCATGATTGGGGAACCAGGTGGTGTGTCTTTCTTGGGGGTCTACAGATGGCTTTAAAACTG
The DNA here is from genome assembly GCF_048594095.1 of Paramormyrops kingsleyae. Lineage (NCBI taxonomy): Eukaryota > Metazoa > Chordata > Actinopteri > Osteoglossiformes > Mormyridae > Paramormyrops > Paramormyrops kingsleyae. Next base: position 10,408,043 of record NC_132800.1, read on the forward strand.
CTACCATCTTGAAATGCAGTTCCACTAGTTCAATGTGTTGCTTCGATATGATGACATGGGTCTCACGGCCTGGATTTCACAGCCTCCCCTGGTCCTGTTCCAACTTACCCTAGTCAGTGGTAGATTCATCCATCCTGGTTTGTTTAGTGAGTCACAGCCTGCACCGAACTCCTGCTCATGCTTTAATCACGCCCATTCATGGTTAACAAGATAAGAGATCATAAGACCATAATGCCACGCAACACAAAAGCAGCCCTTATTCTTCTTAATTTAGAAGTACTGATACATCTAATTCTCCAATAAAGATGGTTTGAGCGGAGTCTGTCCTCAGTGTCTGGGTCTTCTGAAAATCTGCTGGAGCTTGGAAGGAGTCATGTGACATAACTTTCCAGAACGCCACCTTTTCTGAAACTTGGAGAGGATAATCTGTCTGAATCAGCAGGGAGACCAGGAGCTGGTAGCAGTTACTACTGCCGAACTGACATCGTTTACTGGTTAATTAATGTACTTGCATTAAGTCACTGTTTGGCATTGTCCTGAAAGCTAAATACGTAGATGTTCATTTACTTAAATAAGTCAAAGTCAGAAGCAAACATAGTTTCCTTTTTAGAGGCTGTGGAAGGGGGGAGGTGAAAGACAGGAAACAAACTGTTAGTGTATGGTCCTTCATCACTTCCACCCCCTCCTCCCCAGGAAATTAGCCCCAGTAACAATAACCACCCAGGCAAGTACCCTGGGATTACATCATCGTCATTACATCACCAGACTTCCTGTCTTTACAGCTCTGAATGTGTGCTGCTGAAGTCAAAGCCTGAGGACCCAAAAAAACACTTGCTGTACTGAGCCCAAGCAGAATAACCTGAATCATTTATCTGTGCCAGACTCAATCATTCAGGGAAAGTGCTTTTTGCTCATTGCTATGCCTCTAAGATTCTGAATGTGCTGCGTTAGTTAGAGGAATGAAAAGGAAAGAAGCAATATTAAGAAGTTTCCGTTTTCTATGCAAGCTTTTGCGTTTGTGGATTACTACTGCCACCTGCTGGTGGATCTTGACATAATTCCTCTGTGTGCTCAATTCAATTTCAGTTTGATTTACTTTTTCGTTTCGCGTCTTTCACAGCAAACTCACCCCTAAGCACTTGACATGGATGCGTTGAAATCCTAAAAATGGAACTGCTTTAATAAAAGCTAGGTGTTAACTGTGAACTGCAGGTGTGAACTGCATGTAACCAAGATTTGTCTCCCCCTTGTGGTTGCTCCTGAATCCCTCACGCCATTCCTTTCCTCCCTGGTCTCCCTTCCAGGACCCCAGCAGGGCTGCGGCGGCTACCTGACCAACCCAACAGGCACCTTTGGCTCGCCAGACATCAACCTGGATGGGAAGTACGAGTCGCGGCTGAACTGCCTGTGGCTCATCGCCGCGCCGGTCAACAAGGTGGTGGAGCTCACATTCAGCACCTTCGAGCTAGAGGGGCCCACGCAGGGCACCTGCAAATATGACTACGTCCAGGTAAGGGCACAGTGACCTCTGCTGGATTCTGCCAGCGTTCATAGCCCTTTCTGGACTGGAGAGCTCTATAAATAAGCAAGATAAGCAGAATACTTCAGAATGTACGTTACTAGAACAAAACTAACAATAGGCATTAGACAATAGCATTTAGGTAAGTGGTTTAATTACTGATGATAGCATAATTATGATCTCTTATAATATAGCTGGTTAGCTATATCCTGCTTCCTGGTGTAACTGTGCAGATTAGATGCCTACTAATCTGAAGAAGCAATTAGACGTCCATTAGCATCCCTGCTAACTCCTATGTTTTGTGATTACATGAAGTTATTGGGCATCCCCATGTTCCCATGTCAAATGACAGTGTAGACGTGTAACTGCTGATCCCACCTCTCAGCCCTGACTCTGGAAACCCCCCCAGATCTTTGACGGAGACAGTGCGAACTTCCCACTCGTGGGAACCTTCTGCGGCAATGCTGTGCCAGCCCCATTCCGCTCCACCGGGAACTTCCTCACGGTGCATTTTATTACTGACAACACGGTGGCCTTCTCCGGCTTCAATGCCACCTACAAGACTGAAGACAGTAGGTTGTGTTCCTTGGCACCCTCTACAGGCAACGCTTGGAACTACAGAAAAATTGATTACTAAGATACTGTATTTTCCACCTATAATGAATGGGTTGGTGACCCATGCTGGGATACTCCCTGTCTTGTACCTGTTGCTTCTGAGATGAGCTCCATGAGGCTGCATAGGACAATTCCAATGTAGAACTATGTTCATCACATGGTTTACAGGCAGTGCTAAATTGTGTGTGTGGATTATATATTTATGACATTTTTTGGGACCAAATGTCCCTCACAATATAATATAAACCTGTTATTTTGACGTTGTGGGGACCATTTTCAGGTCCCCGCAAAGATCTGAAAAGCAATCAAAAAACTAAAAATGCCAATAGTCTTGTATTTTGTTTGGTTACTTATGGTTAAGGTTAAGGTTGTCATGTTGGGATTAGAGTTTTCCCCAGAAATGAATGGAGGGTCCCCACAAAGATATAATTCCAAACCTTTGTGTGTGTGCGCGTGTGTGTGTGTGTGTGTGTGCGTGTGCGTGTGTGTGTGTGCGCATGTGCGCAGTGCTCTGCGGGGGCAGCTTCAATGCCACAAGCTCGCCACAGACCATCACCTCCCCGATGTTCCCCAACGCCTACCCCGACTCCACGTCCTGCCGCTGGATCTTAGACTCCCCTCCTCAAGAGAACATCAAGGTGTCGGTGCAGAGTTTCCACCTGCAGCCATCACAGGGATGTACACAGAACTATCTGGAGATGAAGGACTGGCCAACGGTAAGGCCTGTGTGACTCAAGTCACTGTAATAGACTATAGAAGTACTAGAAAGTCATTCACTTAATGTTGTAAGCTGTTAGAACTGCACCATCTAGTGGCGGAACTGAGAAATGCATCCCACCCTCGCTATTTCCGTTTTTTAGGGAGATTACGGGCAGGTGCACAGATTCTGCGGTACCGATTCGAACGTACCGGATTTTTACTCGTATGGACGCACCATGCACCTCACGTTCAAGTCCGAGGCCTACATGGACGGCAACGGCTTCAGTCTCACCTACCAAGTGGCAGGTGATGTTAAAACAAATGCAAGATCTCTTGCCTCAGTTGCTTCTCTGTGTTACTCATTTTAAGCTGTGTTTATTTCAGTTTAACTTCACCCTTAGTTCCAGTGGATATAGCTATTTTATTTCACTTTTAATATTACTGGTATCGATTTCTTTCTAGTCTTTATTTTCTTTTTTCATAGTTTTTCTTCTGTGTAGTGTTAAGTGTGATAAGTGTTTGCTTATTACTCTCATGGTACCTTTCAGCCCTAAAGGGTGTGGTAATTAGTCATTCTTTCATTTCCTTACTACATCCCAAACCCTTTTTAAAGTACAGAAACAGCTACTCTGCTCTAGCTGCGTGCTAATGACGTATACCACGCGTCCGCTAACGGCTCACGGTGTGTCTCACAGGGTGCAGCCGGGTGTACCAGCAGTCGTACGGCTACCTGAAGAGTCCAGGCTGGCCGGAGACCTACCCCCACGACGTGGACTGCGCCATCACCCTTCAGGCCCCCCAGAACAGCTCCATCTCGCTCTTTTTCACCAGCTTCGACCTGGAGTCCCACCCGTCCTGCAGCTACGACTTCCTGGAGGTGACCACATCCTCGGGCCTCCTTCGCGCTTGTGCTCGTGAGCGGCGCCTTAGCGGCGGCTGTCAGATCCGTCGTGGCGCTGTGACGGAGCTGCCCCCCCCCCTCTCCCCAAGCAGACCTGTGGGCTGGGCCTGTGCTAGTTCACGATACCCCACCAGGGCCATGACAGCTGAGGAATAAACTGCAGCTTCCGTGCAATTCACACTGTAATCCTTTACAGCACATTTCCTGTTAAGACTCACTAAGAAGCCACACTTAGAGAAGATTTAATAATTATACCGTCTAAAATAAAGGGTTCATGCAATATTTCTCTCTTTAGAATCGTATTTATGGTATGGTCTAAGTAAGAGGTTTCGGGTTATTTTTCACTTCCTGATTTAGCCAAATTGTAAATCTAGAGCTTGAAATACAGTTTAGTCACCAATTACTGTGCAGAATAAAGAAGCGGCACAGAGGCTGGAGATTATCTTGGCAAACAATGAATATTAACTACACTGCAAACAGGCCACAATAGACACTAGAGGATGAAAATATGTGCCTCTCGTTGGCTCTTATAGCCCTTTTTAACATCAATAATCCAATTTTATATGCTGTAGCAAATCTTTACAGTTGCATTTGGCACAGAGTGCTTTAGGGCTTTTGTCCAGCGAGAATGGGAGAACAGAAAAACCTCAGAAAAAAATGATAGTATAAGGGGACAAAATGAAACTTGCTTCATCCTTCAAGGAAAATAATGGAGCAGCCATCCTGAGTACCCTATAACAGGGCTCTTCAAATCTGGACCTCCATTCCAAATCCAGGCCTTGTTTTCAGTTCTCCCAGGTAGTTAGTTTAATAATTACTGATTCTGATTGGTCAGAGGCTACACACCTGGCTTACAGGTAAAGGAAGTGCTCGGACCTTGAGGACCGTGATTTGAATAATAGGGCCCTATAAAGTGCATTGATTGACTTGCAGTTGCCCCCTGCAGGTGCGGAATGGAAGCACAGCTGATGCCCCGTTGCTGGGGAAGTTCTGCGGGTCGGCGCTGCCCGGCCCGGTTTTCCCCAGGTCCAATTGGCTCTTCCTGCGTTTCAAGAGTGACTTCTCTGAAGTACGCGATGGCTTTGAAATAACGTGGACTTCCTCCCCACAGGGTAAGAGGAGGGCGTTGGTGCTGTCAATCAGAATGAGGAGGCGGGGCTTACATACATACAGTACTGTATGGCCAATCAGTGCAAAGGGGAGAGGTGTGATATTCAGCAAGTTGTCAGACATAACAAGCAGGACTTAACAGGACAATTTTCACAATGAGGAGTGGTGAGCTCTGAGCCAATCAGAGTCATGAGATCACATAGGCACATTCAGTCATCTATCAAAGCACATGAACTAGGGCGTAATCACAACCTATACAGGACTAGAGAAACCCTCATTAAGTCCCAGTCAGTGAGACGTCCTTGCTGCTCTGTCGTCTGAATGCCACCATGACCAGTCACTCTCTGTCATCGCTCGAGTTCATTTTATAAGGAATGAAAATGCAGCTGCCCCCACTCAACCCAAGACACACAGCCTAATTAGTGTCAAGCAAACATTAATTTCCATAAGCGTGATCTCCCCCTGCCCAGGTGACCCTTAATATCTGTAGGATACTCCCCGACCGCTATCTGAATATCATGGTTATTTACCGAGCCTAATCTGGCCAGCTGTTCCAGTTCGTCTCGTATCTGTGCAGCCAGCAGCTTGCTGTACTTCTTTTTTTAACGAATAAGCCAATTCCTGCATCGCCTTGGATTCTGGAAAAGCTTGTGGGTCACTAGAAGACATTGTAGTTGGATAGACCCATAATGCTCCTCTTCAGATAGAATTCACAGCTTCGTTGCGTATTGATTGCTTATTAACCAATGAGAGAGCTGCCTGACTTGCATGTGACTCTCCCCAGGATGCGGAGGCATGTTGTACGGAGACCACGGCTCCTTCACCAGTCCTGATTTCCCCGGGACCTACTCCAACGGCAGCCAGTGTGAATGGACCATCCAGGCCCCGGTAGGCCGCGTGGTCACCGTCACCTTTGTCCAGTTCAGCATCGACGACCCTGGCGACTGTCAGAACAACTACCTCAAGCTGTACGACGGGACAGATACCAGCAGCCCCCCCATCGGACCATACTGTGGAGCGGTACGTGTGGGACGCAAGTCACCCACCCCCGTTCGTGTGTCACTTCCTAGCCTAGCATGATTCTGACAACGATGTCATGTTAAGTTTTATTGGCCGTCTGCCCGAGGTCAAAGGTTAAAGCTCCTTCTACCCATCCCTTTGTCACCCAGGAGACGAATATCGCCCCCTTCACGGCCTCCTCGAACAACGTCTTCATCCAGTTCCGCGCACAGTACGCCACTCTGCCTTCTGGGTTCAGGCTAACATGGAGCAGCTGAGAAGATGAGCGAACGAACGAATGAACGAACGAACGAACGAACAAATAAACAGACACCTGTCTTCTCATCTTTATCCCTCCATCTCAAAAATTTAAATGTAACCTGACCTCTCATAAATCTCTACAAATCAACCACATTTAAACATGTAAATTCTTCGGAATGAGAAAAGTTTACTTCTGATTGCAATGGATTTATATGTTATAAATAGTTTTTAAGCATGTAACTATATATTTTGTAAAGTGGAAAGTGTTATTGAAAGTAAAGTGCAATGTTTTCAATGTCCTGGACCTGTGTCCACACTGTTTCCTTATCCTTTTCTCATCCTACCTTTATTGTGTGGATGAGGTGTGGATGAGAAGAAATAAAAAAAAAAAAGATTCTTGGTACCGATATCCAAAATTGTTCAGTACTAGATAATTCAATGAATGTTTTGCTTGTGTAGGCTGGCAAATGAAAACCTGGGTCAATTTCCCATAATTCACTGGGACGATGGTTTGATGATCTTGTTGTATATTTAATGAGTTAATCTGTCCATCCATCCATCTATGTTGCAGTTGCGTAATGCTGATGGTTTGGTTTACCTGTAGAGGAATGTTGCTGCTCAGGGTTTGATTAGTAAGCCTGCGACATGGCAGAGAGATAGACAGAAGGCTGTAGAAATCAGAGCAGGCTGAACCAAGATGTGTCTGCATGCTCCTTCTCAGGGCTGAACAGCCCCCTTGTCAAAACAGCCGATTCCATCATTCACTGGAGCGGCTAATTCCGTGTCAGCATTGAAGCCGTGCTAACCCAGCCCCACCCCCAAGTGGACCTGGCCTGTCTGCGCTGATGGTCTGACTGCTCTGGGGGCTGACAGATCTGTGATGTACCATTGTAATTGGGGGGGGGGGGGGTGAAATAGCACAGGACGGAGTCTGAGCGTTTTAAAAAACATTCCATTTAATAGCACGTTTGACTAATGCTGTTTTACATCTATCCATCCATCAATCCATCCATCCATCCATCTATCTATCCATAAACCTGACTTTCCCCAGCCCATACAGAGAAAGAGGGATTGCCGGAGCACAAGAGGAAGGAAAAAAAGACTGAGGATGAGAGAGAGAGTAAAAATTCCAGACAGAAAGGGAGAGATTCTGAGGTAGAGGGGACTGCTGGATCCCAGCAGCCAGCAGACATGCTGGTGTCTGACTGACAGGCGTATGTGTTTGGGAAGGCCGGGGGCAGCCTCTCCAGGGAGGAGCACTCGAGACGGGCGTTTGGGCATCGCTGGCAGGACAGCGACTATGAGGCACCCGGGGGCATACCGAAAAAACACAGGGATCGTCTTCGGCCGTTACAGACATACAAATGTAGGTTCTGTGGGGGGGGGGGGGGGGGGGGGTTATTTTACTATTGCTGCTTTGCCAGCACTATAGTCCAGAGCAGGGTACAATTTTGGGGGAAAAATTATACTGATGCGCCAGCTGCGATTCTAGCCACATCCACGGATGTTAGCCATCCTGTCCCAGGAACAATTGGCACAGGCAGGAACCAACCCTGGGCAGGCGCCAACACACCACAGGGCGCACACACAGTTATGGGGCCAACTTAGAGTCACCAATCAACCTGCCCTGCACACTTTTGGACTGTGGGAGGAAACCAGAGTCCCCGGTGGAAACCCACGCGAACGCGGGGAGAGCATGAAGGGTTCTACGCCACGCAGAAAGGTCCTACCTCTGACCCGGGCACCGGACCCAGGACCTCCTTGCTGTGTGGCTGCAGTGCTAACCACTGCGCCACCGCGCCGCCCCACATCTTGTAGATATGCATGTAAATAACTAGTGTATTGACAACGCCTGGGAGAATGCTACAGTTCATATGGGTTGTGTTTAGTCTGTGTCTTTGTGTTGCAAAGGCTGTAATGGTTCCTAACAGTAAGGCAGCTTCAAATACGATTTGTTTTAGGGGTCAGAATCCACTACAAAGGCCATCATCAATAGTGAGGCCTCCGACAGACATGTTGTAGGGGAGTTGATCATTTTTAGATTATCACCGCAACAGCACAGAATGTGTCTGCCCTAGATGAGCTAAAGCAAACAGCCAATCCCCCCCCCACCACCACAAACACTTCTTGTTTGTACAGTTGGTTATCAGCGGCCTGGGTGAGCAGGTTAACGATTCCCCAGTACAAACTGCGAGAACCTGATCTGTTTAAACTTCAGCCTCCAAAAAGGCAAAGTTCATCACTTATGGGGGCATCCTGGTGAATCTGAGAAGCAAGCAGGTCCCAACTGACCAGAAAATTCAGAAAGCCGAGGCTATACAAGGAGGGATACCACTCTGGCCTTGAGGAGGGGACCCTGTACCACCGAATCCCGTATCGGTCCTCTTCCAGGATCACGGGACACGAAACCAGGCAAGGGTCACGGGGAGAGCTGGAGAGCCAAGGCTGGGAGAATGTGTCTACCACACAAAGTAAGGCTCAGCAGCAGGTACTGAGTGTGCTTCGGCTGGGAGAATGTGCTTCTCACTGGGGGCGGCTCCACTGACAGCCATTTTTTTCTATTGCCTATTTTTAGAGCACATGAAATATACAATATCTACAGAGATTTCAAGTATTTCGAAATTAAGAAAAAGACATGAACTGAGAAAAACACACAACTCTACACTGATCTGTAAGACAGGAGAATTTGGGGAAGTTGTGAATTAATGTCAAGGGTCTCCCATACATCATCATCATCATTATTATTATTATTAGTATTATTATTATTATTATTATTATTATTATTATTACATGCGTGTTACACATATTAACCATAAATTAAACTTTCGTTTAAAAAAATGTTTAAAAGTCGTGACAATGTTGCACTACGGAACATCTTTCCGTCACACCTTCCTTTGAAAAAAAAAGAAAAAAGGTCGCCTGAACACGCGCTTCGCCATTGGCCGCGACTGCTTGGTTTTTAAGCGGCTCTCCTGATTGGACGACCGCCGCATGCCTGTTCGGCCTCGCGAGCGAAGGAAGTGTCCTTTTATGGAGTGTGGAGAATTTTAGGGAAACAATCATCAACATCCGGTTGGGCTGGGCGTGTAGTGAGCGATATACCTTAATGGTTGAAGATCTGACAGCTTTTAAATCCTTAAAGTTGTCCCACTGTCGAATTTGTTTCGGTTGTGTATACAAACAGGAAGAGAGGGGTTAATATTTTCTTCTGCTTTTCTTGACTTGAGAAATGTTATGTGGGTTGCAGTTAACTTTTAAACGAGAGCGAACCCACAGGGTCTCCAAATTGCAGAATATATCCTGATGCTACACTTTGTCTTTTTGCTACATATCCCTGTTTAATCATGTCTCACGCTGAATTCTGCTTCCTTTGTAGAGAATGTCGAAATCTTTGAAGAAAATCGTGGAGGAGAGCCGGGAGAAGAACTTGCCTGAGGTGGACATGTGCGATCGTGGCATATCCAACTTGCTGGACATACCCGGACTGTGTAAGCGCCCGGGGTCCGTGCTGATACCGGTTTGCGGTTTAAAGGGATGCCCGATCGTCATATGTATTTTTGGCAGTTGCTGCGACGCTTGTTTGAGGCTTTCGCCGCAGGCAAGATAACGGAACAGCGTAAAATAAACTTTGAATAGGTTATTTTTATGCATTAGGACTGTTTAGTTTTCTTAAGGCACATGATAATAATAATGAAAAGAACAGATACTTTATTGATACTCCGGGGAAATTCTCACCAACTTGCTATCTGTAGGTGAGAGCAAGCTGGCCACCCATAGCAGCCATAGCATTTAAGGCAGTTAAGGGCCTTGCTCAAGGACCGGCAGACATGCTAAGACTTGAACTAGTGACCTTCAGATCACAGGCACAGAGACCTAGCCCACTGCCCTCCTGTGTACATTGCTTAGAACAGATATGCATGAAAAATAAATAAAAACCCAACTCAAAATAATGTGCCAAACAGACACATTTCCTGCTTTTAGGCAAGTCATAATCTGACTTTTGTTCCTTTTCCAGTCACCCTGTCTAACATCACCCAGCTGGTCCTGAGTCACAACAAGCTGACAAGTGAGTTTGTAAACGTCTGTGTCTTCATTGTGTTTCCCGTGAGCTTCTATTCTGGAGAGGGGGTGATTTTACTTCGTAGCTCCATGCTGCAGTGGGACCTAGAGCCATCAGTTTGGAACCTGTTTGAATTTACCAAAACCAACAAGGTGTAAACTGGGGTTACTTGTAAAATCTGCAAAGACAAGGTTCACACGTCTGATGGAAAAATGACAAACCTTTTTAACCACTTCAAAAGAAAACACCTGAATGTATGCTAAGTATGCTTATTTTTTAGGTTTTGTTTCCTTGTGGGGCTATATTTAAAATAAAAATAAGAAAACAGTGGAATTGATTTGATTATACTGTTCAGTAGCTTGCAAAATAGTCTTAAAAACCAGCATAAAAAGAATCCTGATAGTGTATTGTGATCCTGCCTGAAAAAAATCCTTTCTATATTGCCCACCCCTAGTTGTATGTCACTCCCTGCAATTCCCTCCTTAAAAATTGCCATTGACTGCCATTGCATTCCAAGAGGGCAGGGTGATTGGGCTGTATTTATTGTTTTAAAAATGTGACTGTGTAATTAGTGGCATTAAAGGGATTATGAGCATGGACCCAAACTGAATATGCAGATGGGCAGGTGAGACTTCATGCACACGCTAGTGGCCGCTAGTCCAGCCGGACCTGCTGCACTAGCCGAACTCTTCCTAGTTTGCGGATGCAATGCCAACGATGGCCACTAGAGGGTACGCTGGCCATGGCTGTGTTCAATGGCCATTGAACATATTGGAGAGGTTTTTCCGTCGATAGGCGGCATCAGCTGGGTTCAAGGGAACCTGAAGCTATGTGTGTCCCCTGATAATCTTTTTTTTATTATTTCTTATAGTCTCTGTAATGTTCCCCTCTCATCTGAGCTGTTAGCCTTGTTCACTTGGTTCATCGTTGGGGCTCCTTGACTGTCTCCTTCTCACATCCCTAGTCTCTGTTTCATTTGTGACTTGGTCCTCGTGGCGCAGGGCTTAACATTTTGGTGGATGTGATGGATTGACAGTCAGGGAGCCACGCCTCCTAATTCTGTTTCTTTTCTCTCTCTCTCACTCTCTCTCTCTTTCTCTCTCTCTGTCTTATTTTGGTAATGGTGATGGATTGACAGCAGGGGCAGCCCCACCTCCTAATTCCATCCTCTTCCTGCTCTGTATTCTCAGCTAGGCATGTCCAAACGATCCAGAGGAGTCTCATTGCTTAGCCGAATAATTGACATTCCCACTGCAGTCGCATATTGCTGGTTTAGAAGAAATTTTTGCTCCGGCTGTCAAATTTGGCCTTTTCAGCCAAGTGAGCCGAAGTGTTGCGGATAATCTATTGATTCCACCATCTCCTCCCCCCCAATTCCTGATTCTTTTGGTTCAAAATCAGATTCTAGCTTTGTTGTTTATTTGGGTTTCTTGTTTTCTTGTACATTCAGGTTTAAGAGATGTCAGCCAAGTTCCAGCACCTGTAGATAACACGCTTTTCTTCTTTTTCTTCCTCATGAATCGGTACTGGGTCATTTTACCAACTGCTGGATTCACTCAAGTTGCTCTTGCTTCTTGCTCCCCCTATATGTGGGGGTAAGAGTCGCTGGAAAAGCCTCTTCAGTTCTTCGGGTGGCACTTTTTGGGTTTTTTTTTTTTCCTTTTAATTAGAAGCATCTGGGAAATATGATGCAGCATGAAATTCTTTTCGGAGGTGGGGAGAAGGGGTGTATTGACACCGAAAACGGGCAATCGAACGATGTTGGCTCTGCATGCGTGGCTCAACTGGGGAACAGGGGAGAGGAGCTGGTCGATAGGGGCTTTGGATCGGTGCGGGGGGGGGGTGGGGGGGACTCAGAGTCTGGCACAGAAGATGCGAGTGAGATTTGTGTACAGTGGTCCCGAGGGTATATGAATAGAAGATCATCACAGTGGCTGTGAGTAAGAGCTACTTACTGCTACTTATGGGGTGTGCGAGTCAGAGATGGTTACAGCGAGTCAGTGACCATCCTGGGTGTGCAAGTCAGAGATGGTTACAGCGAGTCAGTGAACATCCTGGGTGTGCGAGTCAGAGATGGTTACAGAGAGTCAGAGACTATTATGGGGGTGCCAATCAGAGAGCAAAATCTAAAATTGAAGTATCCTTCCCCAATAAAACAACGAAACGTAAAACATGCAAATGAAAAACCTTATAACTTATTTTGATAACCAGAAAGAGTGTGTGATGAGAAGCGTTCTCAGACACAGGAAAACGGCGGCAGGGAGACTCATGGGGGAGGTTTCAGTGGCTATCAGTCTGTGCGTATATGAACCGTAGCACAAAATGTGGAAGATAGGGTTAGCAGGAGGATGATGGATGTGAGTCTTTGCAGCGTGAAGAATAATAAATGGTCAGGGAAGACTGTCATTAGCCTTCAGTAAAATTACATAGAAGAAGTGGTTCCTTGAATAAATAAATTTGGGTTTCATTAGTATTATTTTTTCTTGATGATCTCAGATCTTTGGACCAATGTCTTTCACAAGAAAAAATAATGAATATGTTGCCTGAAATTAGGAATATTCCATGTTATTTGCCTTGTTTGTACTGTTAAGAATTGCCTGCTGTATGTCTAAATATATATAATAAATAAATGCTGTACACGGTAAAAAAAGAAAAAGCTGTATTAGCTACACATCTGTAAGCGAGGTTTTATTTAGTTAACTGTCAAAGGTACCGATATCTTTTGTAGCAGCAACTGAGTTTGTTAGTAAAATTTGTGAGTCATACTAACATCCCTAGATCTGGTGGTAAGTGACATAAATTGGTTCCTTCCACATAACACATCCCAAATTAAATCATAGGTTAACCCTGTCTTCCATGTATGAGCTGAATTAGTATTTGCCGTTAATTAAATTGAGTTATTCTGAGCTGGTGTAGGCATCTTTGCTGGGCAGAATCCCGACTTTCCTCGCATCAAAGATGAAAGCGGGACAGAGAGATGCATTCGTGCTACATTTTGGATTTAACTCCACTGGTGAGACAGACTTACGTAAGTGATGTAATCAAAAAAAGTGAGAGAGTAATGGAATAAAAGTGTACGTTTCTTTCTATAGATATAGTCAAGCAGAGGTGGATAATTCAGATCCGCATAGTTAAAAATCCAGACCAAGATTTTGTTTCAACCAGCCAGTTTAGTACTCCATGACTGTGACTCTTTATACTCAACTGGTTGGTTGAAACAAAATCTTGGCCTGGATTTTTACATTGTGGACCTGAACTATCCACCTCTGGGCTCAAGCAAGAGTATGAAGTATTCCCTGTTAAAGCAACTCCTTAAAAAAAACTGTTGTTCAAAAAATTACATAAGTGTAACGGAGTAAGTGTAGTGTGTTACTACCCACCTCTGCTTATAGTGAGTCAGATACCATCACGGGTGCAAGTCAGAGTAACTTACAAGGGTGTGAGTCAAAGCCGCTTAGAGCAAATGAGAGGTCTTCGTGAGGCTGCGAGACAGACCACTTACTGCGATTCACAGGGTGATGTGCCCGTCAGGACTCCGGTCCGTGACGTCTGCATCTGGGTGGTCCTGGGTTTGGGGTGAGGTTTTGTCAGTATGCCCCGGCAGCTTGCTGATGGTGCTGATCCCTCCTCCCTCACGCATGCCCCCAACGCGGGGGAGGCTGGGTCATGCACACGACCCACTCCTGAATTGATTGTGCCGTAATCCGATGTAGGCTTTATTATCCCCGTCGATCTCGGAACATTGACACTGGGTTTGACTTGGGTGGGGGAGAGGATGTAAACAATTCGTTAAACGCTTCTTTCGTTAAACCGTCAAAGGACAGACTGTGAGAGAGCCATCAGACACGCCCCCCCCCCCCCTATCCCTCCTCGTTAAGGTTGTTAAGGCTACGGAGGATCAGTGAGGGGGTGGGGCTTCCCTCCCTGCCGTGATCCCTCCCCCTCACAGTCCAGTTCACAGATGTAACTGGTTGCAGATGTTGAGCACGGTTGAGTAACAGCTCTACCTTCTGCCGTCCCGCGCAGACATTCCCCCAAACGTCGCTGAGCTGAAGAACCTGGAGGTGCTCAATGTCTTCAACAACCAGATCGAGGAGCTGCCCACCCAGCTGAGCAGCCTGCAGAAGCTCAAGCACCTCAACCTGGGGTGGGTCCTGCCCTCTGGCTGCCCTGCCCCCCCCTGCCTCAACACCAGCTTCCCCTCTCATCTCCATCCTATAAGCCCCCCTCCCTCCTCAACAGTGTCATCTCCAATTTTTCCTTTTCTCTCCACCTTTTTGCACCATCTAACCCTTTTCCCCCACTTCTCCTGACCTCCTTTGTCCATCGCTGCTTGTGGCCTCATATTCCTTGAATGTTCCCAGGGAGAGGCCAGGTTGGGGACAAGCCCCGTTACACACCAGTCATTCACTGAGAGTCGCTTACAGCACAGTGTGCTTGAAGGTTTGGAGACTAGGGTGAAATTCTGCTCATTCTTACTTATTGTTTATTAAGTTAGAGCAGAAAATGTGTTTTTGCTGAATCTCCATCAAACCAAGAGGGGGGGGGGGGTAGATTAAACTGTCCCACTTGATTGTCCAATCTCTGTGGGTCTGTGTGACATAATAAAGAGCCTGAAATCATCCATGTCAGCTTGTAGGACTCCAGAGCCTCAGGTTCGAGCCGCTCATATAAAAAGTTAGCAAGAAAGCCAGCAGGTTCCTCACCTGTCCGTCTGTTTCCCATATGCGCCCTTGGTGTGAGGCAGCCTCGAGACGGGGGGGTGGGCAGGGGCTGGGATTAGGGGGTGAATAATCTCCCGCAGTGTGGCTGGGCCACGTGCCGCCATCGATTTCCCGTCAGACGCTTCGGCCCGAGCTGCCGGTTCTGTGCGTAAAGCCCAGGCAGTGTATTCAGGGCCGCACTCTCCAGCTTGGATCCTCGGATCCCCCCCCCCCACCCACCCCCCCGGATAATTGCTTTTCTGAACAAACCAGAGGAATGAATGTTTGTCTCCATTTCATCCCCCCCGTAAGAAGTTTGCATGACTTTGTGTCTGATCCCCGGCATCCGTGGCCAGCGACAGAGCAATATGGGAATCGGTCGCTTTGCCCCCTCCAGGAATGCGAGCCGCCTCTTGCCAATTCTGGAAGGTTCTTTTTGTTATATATGTTATATTCATTACCGCCTTAAATGATGATTCAAATGATAAATTGGTTTGTGTGTAGTTTGAGGATGGATGGATGGATGAGTTTTAAGTGGTTAAGACCCATGCAATGGCGCTTTGCCTCCTTCTGACCTTTGCTGCATAACACTTGGGTAGCTGCAGCTGGTAACATGTGGGTTAGAGACTGTAAGGGAGATTGCTCAGTTAATTCCTTCCTTGACGTGGGCTGTGCTCTGATTACCTGACAATCGTATGGCTGACAGGATGAACCGGATGAGCTCCCTGCCCCGCGGCTTCGGCTCCTTACCCGCCCTGGAGGTGCTGGATCTCACTTACAACAACCTGAACGAATCCTCCCTGCCTGGGAACTTCTTCTACCTGAGTGAGAACCGTCCGCTTGACTCGAGTCCTCCTGACCTTCCCTCTGCATGGAGGTCCTGCTTAGCCCGGCCCCAGAAGGCATTGCACCTTCTGATAAGCTATCGACCCCAATATACCTTAATGGGTGATTGTGCTGATCATGCTCATTAACACTCCACAGTCCCCCCCCCCATCCCGCGTTCATGTTGCTCTCTTTCCCGGCAGCCACCCTCCGCGCCCTCTACCTCAGTGACAACGACTTCGAGCTGCTGCCCCCAGACATTTGCAAGCTGTCCAAGCTGCAGATCGTGAGTTACTCTTCCAGCCTGGACCACTGGGGGGCAGGCTTTGCTAAGAACTTCCTTAAGGCCTCTTCTGTGGGGTGTGTGTGTGTGTGTGTGTGGGGGGGGGGGGGTATGCTCTCTTTCTGTGTTCTTCAGGGAGGTTTGTAGGGGAAGCTTTTAGGTTCCTGCCCTCATGTGTGGATCTGGTTGGCTCAGCCAAGAGCCAAGCCACGCCCCTTCGGGCTCAAACCTGTAACCCTGCCCCCCCCCCCCCCTCCACACACACACCTCATTGTTGTCTCCCTTCTCTCCATAGCTGAGCCTGAGGGACAATGACCTCATCTCGCTCCCCAAGGAGATTGGAGACCTGTCCCAGCTGAAGGAGCTGCACATTCAGGGCAACCGGCTCACTGTGCTGCCCCCGGAGCTGGGTGAGAGTAACACACCCCCATACTGACATACTCACACACACAGCCCCATACTGACATACTCACACACACACAGCCCCATACTGACATACTCACACACACACAGCCCCATACTGACATACTCACACACACACAGCCCCATACTGACATACTCACACACACACAGCCCCATACTGACATACTCACACACACAGCCCCATACTGACATACTCACACACACAGCCCCATACTGACATACTCACACACACAGCCCCATACGGACATACTCACACACACAGCCCCATACGGACATACTCACACACACAGCCCCATACTGACATACTCCCACACACAGCCCCATACTGACATACTCACACACACAGCCCCATACTGACATACTCACACACACAGCCCCATACTGACATACTCACACACACAGCCCCATACTGACATACTCACACACACAGCCCCATACTGACATACTCACACACACAGCCCCATACTGACATACTCACACACACAGCCCCATACTGACATACTCACACACACAGCCCCATACTGACATACTCACACACACAGCCCCATACTGACATACTCACACACACAGCCCCATACTGACATACTCACACACACAGCCCCATACTGACATACTCACACACACAGCCCCATACTGACATACTCACACACACACAGCCCCATACTGACATACTCACACACACACAGCCCCATACTGACATACTCACACACACAGCCCCATACTGACATACTCACACACACAGCCCCATACTGACATACTCACACACACACAGCCCCATACTGACATACTCACACACACACAGCCCCATACTGACATACTCACACACACAGCCCCATACTGACATACTCACACACACACAGCCCCATACTGACATACTCACACACACACAGCCCCATACTGACATACTCACACACACACAGCCCCATACTGACATACTCACACACACACAGCCCCATACTGACATACTCACACACACACAGCCCCATACTGACATACTCACACACACACAGCCCCATACTGACATACTCACACACACACAGCCCCATACTGACATACTCACACACACACAGCCCCATACTGACATACTCACACACACACAGCCCCATACTGACATACTCACACACACAGCCCCATACGGACATACTCACACACACAGCCCCATACGGACATACTCACACACACAGCCCCATACGGACATACTCACACACACAGCCCCATACGGACATACTCACACACACAGCCCCATACTGACATACTCACACACACAGCCCCATACGGACATACTCACACACACAGCCCCATACTGACATACTCGCACACACAGCCCACAAGGTCGTCACCACCTTAAAATGTGTTCTGATACCCTGTAAGGGGTGTGCGGGGGGTTAAACATAGGCAGGGCCCTAGTGTGTCTTTAAACAGCACCCTCTGGTGGTGGGTGAGTGCTCTGTCTAAAGAAATGTCCTAAATCTCTCTTCCCTGAGACCCCCCCGCAGCCCAAACTTGTCATTCCATTTCAGAGATGGGGTGTCACATTTCCCGGGCAGTGTCCATGTTTCAAAGCGTTTTGCTTCCAGCCCCCGGACATCCCCTGTCACTCGTACCGTTTACAGTTCACCTGTCACCAGCCGGTCATACTCCTATAGACACGCTTCCATTTATACAGAACCCCCACCCCCGAACCTGGAACCCTGTCGGCTTTTGCTCTTTAAGGGTCCATTGGAACACTTGAAGGTTCTGTAAGTTTGCTTATGGAAGAGTGAAGATTAGAGCGATTAGCAGTAGGTCGTTCTACATGCTTGTCGAGCGCCCTGACCTGCTCTGTTTCCCACCTGCTGGGCCTGTACGTCTTCGTCGTGTTCCGGATTCGGGCTCCGACTTTCCTTTTTTCATCTGCCGGCAACAATGGCTCCTTCCTGGCCCAGCCTTGTGATAATTGGAACCGAAAAGCAGAACCACCCCCGGCCCCATGGGCTGGCAGGAATCGATGAGTCTCAGGCAGAGAAGAAACATGACCATGCCAGGGGGGCGGGGGGCGGGGGGGATGGCCCCACTTGCCTAATCATTGATTGCCTGGGTGTGGTTTAGGAATAGTGGGCGGGGTCAATATTGTGTGGGCGTGTCCTGTCTCTGACCCTATTAAAATGTGTTAAAATGCTGAGGTTAAATGGCTATCTTAGTGCCTTAGCTGCAGTGCTCATTAGAGCCTCCCATCAGGCTCTGCTGTCACCAGTGGGGGTTGGTCAGTGATGGGGGGGGGAGGGGGGCCAGTATGACAGAGGGCCTTGGGGGGGTTGAGGCTGAAACCAGGGAGCCCTTAAACCTGGAGGTGCTCTGAGAGGCTTAGATGCTGTATCTGTCCCTCCACCAGTCAGTGGGCTCATCCTGGACAAATTGGCCACCACTTCAGTGTGGTGGGGGGGGGGTGGGGGTGCCCATGTCCTGGGGGCATTTGACCTTAGAGCCAGTTTTCGTTCTAGTGGCTGTTGGCAAAACCCCAACGAGAGAAGTGGAATCTGGAAAAGAGAAGAATGGGGAGATGGAGAGAGAGGGCAGTGTTGGGGAGAGAGAGGGAGTGGTCGGGATGGAAGAAGGGAGAGATTGTGTGGGGGGGTACATACAGCGAAGACGGAAGGGCAGATAGACACAGACAGGCCGGGCGTGTCCAAGCATGACTTTTGCCATAGAAAGTCCACCCCCCACCAGAGAAACAAACGGCGGAACAATCTTATTAGTCTGGGATTGCGCTTCACTATCAGCCAGACCGGGAGACCCTGTAGATCATCATCAGTATCATCATTACTGTAATTATGTTGTTAGTGTGTATAAAGCGCCTTCAGTGGCTGCAGAGCTGCCTGGGACATGCACACGCACGTGCGTTTCTCTCCCAGTCCTGAACATGATCCCAGCCAATCACTTCCTGCTGGGATCTCACTCTTATTACAGCTGCGATGGCATGTTGGAGCAATAAAGACGAGGTCACGCGGGGTCCTCGGGGGGGGGGGGGGGGGTGATTATGATCCGGCCGCTCCCCCAGTCTCGCCGTGAGTTTTCCGTCAGAGGGATGGCTGGGCCTGGCGGCTGGGCCTCAGGTCCTCACCTGCCTCGCGTTTTCCCGCCCATCGTTGATTAACCACGTGCCTCGGCGGCGGTCAGCGAAGTTGTTCCTGAGCCGAACTTCACCGAACGAAACTTCTTGGGACGGCGTGATGAGCTCGGACTGGCATGCCGACGCCGCTTTAATTTAGCCCCCCCCCCCCCACTTTGCCCCCCCTCCCCTGACGTGTTCCTCAACACTCGCTAATCAGGAGCTATTTAATTAGCCCCTGCGTGGTGCCGGCGTTGGCTGTGTTAGCGCTGTGACCCCTGCCTCAGCCTGTCACCGACTTCCTCCTCTGACTCACCTCCTTCCCTTCCCCTGTCCCTGCTGTCACTGCCCCCCCCCCCCCCCACCCGTCCCCATGCCTCTCCTGCCCTCCCCTTCATCTTGCTTTCCCTCCCTCTCTCTCCCCAGGTAACCTCGACCTCACTGGACCCAAACAGGTCTTCAAGGCAGAAAACAACCCATGGGTAACCCCCATTGCCGACCAGTTCCAGCTGGGCGTGTCCCACGTCTTCGAATACGTCCGATCAGAGACTTACAAGTAGTGAGTACCAGCTCCGTGCTACTAGTCTGTCTTTGTGTTTGTGGGTTTCTGCTTGCTCTGAGTCACTCTGAAACCTTTTCCAGAAACGCTTTTCTCTGTTAACATGAGCCTTGTTAAACATAATCACGCCCCCCCCCTTACACAGTCACTACACCGTACACACTGTCACACTTACTCAGTCTCTAAGCACATGTGCTTGGCCGGCCTTCTTTTTATAGCATAGGGATAATATATCCGTGCCCAGCCTACATGTCTGCCTGCATACTGCCATGTGTTTGTAGCTGTCCGGATTGGCGTGTTGTTAGAACGTCTTTCGTTGTGTGTGTGTGTGTGTGTGTGTGTGTGTGTGTGTGTGTGTGTGTGTGTGTGTGTGTCGGTGAAAGTGAGAGGCTGTGCTTTCCCTGCGCCTGACAGCCTCACCATGAGTCCGCTCGAGGAGCCCCTCGATGTTTAGTCAATCCTGTCTGCATCAGTGATTATTTTAATAGCACATTGTCATCAGCAGTGAAACGTGCAATAAATCAGGAGCTCCTTCCCGCTCGCACGGCAGAAAGCAGGTCCTCCGTCTCCCTCTCTGATCGTCCGTTCGTTTGTTCATTCGTTTGTGGTTTTTTAATTCACCAACAGTCGATATCTCAATTCGGCACTCATTTGAACACTTAGCTCTGTCTTTTTTTTTTTTATTATTGGTGTAAGCTTGTCAGGTGCTTCCCATGTGACCCCGGACGGGGTTCTGATCCCACCTGGAGCATTATTGTAGAATCCTAGGAGGATCACACCCCAATGCCTTTAGGGGGTCACGATTCTGGAAGTCACTACAAATCACCAGTTTGTGCCTCCTCTTCTTTCAGTTTGTGTATCTCTCTTGCATACATTTTAAATTAAGGGTCTATTATTGTTATTATTGCCGTTCTTGTTGTCGTTATGGTTATTAAATAATAAGTTCCATTTATATGAAGCCTTTCACAATCCCAAGGTCGCTTTACACAAAAAATAAATAAATCAGTAATCGGAATAGGAGGAAGAGAAAGAAGAGAAATGTTCAAGGAACAGAAATGTGTTTAATTCAGTCACGGAGTGATTGTGGGAGAGAGTTCCATGGTTATGGTGGTATTTTTTTAATGGTTTTCCTGAGAATTTCCTGACCCCTGTCCCACCCGGTGCCACACTGTCACGTATTTTCTCGTTGTAACGTGAAGCAGTTTTCTGTGTTTTGGTATAACCGTTCACCGTTCACATCCCCCTCCACATCACCCCGCTTCCGTTTCGCCTGAGCTCTTAATTCATTGCGGGAGCTGACGGCCGGATTCTGCATGGGATTAGGGAACGTCTCGGCACTTCCGTTCCAGAGCGAGGTTTCCAGATCCCCGTCTGTCCCATTCAGAATGTGACAGCAGAGATGTTTATTTAATTTATTTTTGTTTGTTCTCATTTTAAAACTTATAGCGTTGCCGAATTGCCGGGAAGTTGTGCCTTATTGCCTGATTACTCCTGAGTCGTAATAATACCTTTTAATGTGTTTTTTTAATCTTAATATTAATTTCTACTTATCTGTTTGAAAAGGACAAACAAGCCAAAGCAAGCTAGGGGAGCAGATGCTTAATTTTCTTTTTTAATTATAAATTTATTAGGAATGTTAATTATTGTCTTGCAACTTAGTGCACGAATTCAGGCAGTCTGTGACCAGAAACCGGGAATCCCAGTAGATCCTGGCGGAGGGGTGGGGGTTCAGTGGATTAAGCTGGGAATGGTGGTGGGGAGGGGGGGTGCCGGGGTGTATTTGGACCAGAACCGCCTTGCTGTTTGATACCAGCTCTGCCTCAGTAACTGAGAAGGGAGGGGGGACAGAAATGAATAATTAAAAATGAAAATAAGCACCTCTCCGGCTGGCCCTCTCCTTTGCTCATTGCTCCTAGCCATTTAGCATGAGAGTGTTAAAGCAAATTAAAGTTTAATGAAGCACGCTTCATTCGGGGGAAGACAAGGCGTTGGTGAGCATTTGCATGTGTTGATGGGTCCCCGAACCACCCCCACCCCCCCAACGCCTTACCCTCCGATGCGTCGCGGAGCAGGGGAGGGATTGACAGCGCGGCTCGCCGACATAAATATTAAGCGTATTTCCTGTGCCCTGGCTGGGACGTGCGCCGGCTCCGTGCCCAAAGCGGTTCTGCCTCAGCGGCCTCCAGCTGCGGGAAGAGTCTGACTCGGTGGCTGCTGGGTTTGGAGTGCCAGCAGGAACCAAATGTATGCCGTTTTGGCACACTTGTCTCTTTGATGGTTGACTGGTGTCATCCCTGTCTTTGTCCACTGTGGTGATACTGGGTGGAGGGGGTTGTCGAAGGAGCGCGGTGTCAGACCGAGGGTTCGAGGAAGGTTTTGTCTTTGCTCAGGGAGGCTCACTGAGGCAGACCCACCCTCCTTTTCTGCCTCGGCTAAAATGGCTTTCAGGGTGTGGCTGCACGCCACCACCTTTCTGACACCCCCCCCCCCGCCCTGCACCCAAAGGTTCAGTTTGAAGGCAGGCTTGTGTCACTCGACGCTCTGATGCGCCCCCCACTCACTACATTTCAAGTATGTCTGTGTGTATTTCTCAGAATGGGATGTTACCCTACCCTAAGCTATCTCACCATCTTCTGACCCCAGGAAATACCCCACCTGAGCAGCTGTGGGGGTCAGAGGTGCCTATCAGAGGTTTAAAGATCCAGCCTTTATCTGTCCTCATTAGCCGGCTGTGGTCAGGTTGGGGGGGGGGGGGGATGTGTACTTACACCTTCCGCCATACTGAGGGTCAGCTAAAGGATATCAGTCAGCGGCCTTATTAGGAGCCCCCGTCCTGGGACCACAGAAGCGAGAATGACAAAGATTTTTCCGACCTTCCGGCACTCGTTCACCCTTAATTAAGACCAGAAACGCAGAACATTCAGCTTTCAACGATACCCCCCGGCGAGAAAAGCGATGCTCCCGCTCGTTTGCCTCCTGAATATTTAATGGTTGCCTGCTTCGGCCAATGGCGGGGGCTCGTTTATAACGCCCCGCGAATGTCAGACGAGCGACCTGCTCGGAGATTCTGTGTGCTGACGTGGGAGGGTTATTGTGCTAATTAATGCACCGTCATGCCAAGAGCTCTTTAGTAGGACAGGGGGTAGGGGTTTTGGGAGGGGTCAGAGGAACAGCCAGGTCGATTGGCAGTAAATGGGAATGGTGTCGGCGATATGCTCCGGAATCGTGGGCACACACCAATTTGTCATATGTCTTAATTATTGTCGTTTAGCTTTATCGACTGTCTCCATTGCCTCCATGGATTTCCATTGCCCTTGTCAGTACAAGTTTTGTGAACCCCCACCCCACCCCCGTGTTAGTTTTCGGTCCCCAAACTCTCGCCCTTCCTTTCCACAATGCAGCAGTTTGTGGACATCATTGATGTGGCAGTGGAGCTCCCTCTGTCCACAGAGGGAGGGCCGTCTCAAAACTCGTCCCTGCAGTGCCGGCACGAAGATCGACAGGTTCCGGAATCGGTGCCAACCAGAACCCGCTGTGTCTGGACGTTGGTTTTCCCTTGGATTTATCCCCTTGGACCCCACAGCTGACCCAATCACCTTAGAGACTCGGCTCGGACTTGTAGGACTGTGTATTTTGTGCTTGTGTGTATATTTTATCATGACTAGTTGGATTGGACCCAAAGGTCAGGCCTGAGTAGCAATCAGCCAGACTTCTCACCCAGTTCAGGTCCACTTTCCGGGGTGGTAAGTCAGCTGGCACTCTGCTCAGTGAGGCTTATGACTCTTCCATCTGCCCACCCCCCCCAACCCCAAATCGGGGCATCAGTCACAGGACGGTAGAAGACAAGCAGTGTAGACCCACAGAAGGTTACACTTCTTGGCTGTGTATCGTGACGTACGCCACCATCGCGGCAGCTCGAGGAGTGTCCGCCTCTCGCGCTGTTACACACGGCTGTCAGACACGCTGGAAGAAGCTTTAATGATCAGTATCTTGACGATGCTAAATGGAGAGAAGCTGTCGTTTAGACGTGCATCTCTGCCCTGGTACAGACTCCGATCACAAGGCGAACCCTGGGTGTGTGCGACAGGAATGGGGGTTACCTTGTCAGACTGTAGCTTTTAGAAGGGGAAGGGGGATTATGGAGGGGGGAGCCAAAAAAAAAAGCTTGAAAACTGAAATGGCAGCAAGGAAGCTATCAAAAATTATGGCCACATTCATATAGGAGCACATCAGAAGCCGAAGGGGAAACTCTTTAATTGGTACAGTCCCTGGGTGATGTTGCCATGATGCTGTTATTTGCCCTTGAATATAGAGTGATCTAAGTAGCCAAATACCTCCAGTTTATCTTTTACTATAGTCTTCTTTATAAATTTATAATTTATTGTCTTGTTAATAGGCTGGCATTTGTAGCCTTTACTATCTAACCTTTTTCTTGTTAAGCTCCCACACAATGAATTTGAAGCACCGATTAATTTACGTCCGCTAAGGAAATAAATACGTGTTTTTTTTTTTTATAGCTTGTTTGAGTTTGCTTCTCTCCAGGTTGTATCATCAGGTCAACAGCTGCCGCGATAATGAGCCTTGGATGCGCACACGCACACGCGCACACACACGCTCCAGTCCATGCACCGTCAAACACGCAAACAGCTGTGATTGAGATCAGCGGAGTCGGCGAGCCTTTCAAAATCCATGTCTTCCCATCCCCGAGTCGCATCAGGAAGCCAACCTTATCCTTTGCTCTGCACGCATTGCATCTTATAATTGGCTTTAGCTGGACAGGGTTGGGGAGGGGGTGGGGGGGGGGGGGGAGAGACAGAAACAATGCCAATTTATACTTATATTTTCTTCTATTTTTATTTATTTTTTTTGGCCGGGGGTGTTAAGGTCTTCTGTCAGGTGGGATGGAGGATCTGTGCGTTTGCACCTGCAGAGGGGGTGGCGGGGGCCGCCGTAACGAGCTGGCACATATTGACTGATGCTCCATAGATTAACTGAGTTCTCCTTGTACTGTGTGGGGTCATGCATGGCTACTGGTGACCTGGGGAATGTGATAGGTGGGCCCCGTGGGGGGATTATTATTATTGATAACAACAACAATAATAATAGTAATAATAATAATAATAATAATAATAATAATAATGATACAACTGTGGTGATGTTTGAGTGGCTGAAAATGATCTCATATGGGCAGGTGTGTCTTTGGGGTTTGGGTTTGTCTTGGGTTTAAAGTGATTTCCAACTGGTGCTTCTAATTGACCTCTACCCTTTAGACCAGGGGTAGGCAACCCTGATCCTGGAGTGCCAGTGTCCAGTATGTTTTCTATCCTACCTACCCCTGCTTTAGATCCAGTGATTAATTTTGTTTTTTGATTGGACTGATTTAGTGACAGTATTTGGTTAATCCAGTGCTGCTCCCGAAAGCACCAGTAGGGGGTGCTACCAGCTCCCCTCCTGAAGATTCTGGAAAAACTCCTGGCCCGGCACCACCATCCACGTGACGGTCAAAGTCCCACAGATCGCATTTTCTTCCCATTCCCAAGGCTTGATCTGCTCATTACCTGAAGGTTTTCGTTTTCATTGAGCTGCTGCAACATGATTGGCTGATTAGATATTTGCATGAAAGTGCATTGTGCAGATGTTCCTTATAAAGTGGCTTTTGAGTATATGTATAGTTTATAAAAAAAAAAAAACGGTGCATATAAAATGGATAATATGGTATGAGCAGAAATGCAATAACAATAAGTACAGTACAACAGACTGCCTTGAGATAAAGGAGCATTCTTGTGCGTTGGGCCATTTTTCTGGTCCTGAATTCCCCTGGGTCTCCCCTTGCGCGATCCCTCCCCCTCCCACCCCCCACCACCAATAGCTTTCTGCAGGAGGCTTCTGGAAGTCTGTCCTCCTGTGGCTCAGCTGCCAGACTGGACTGTGGGACCTAGAGCACATACCAGGCTGCTCCAGATCCCAGCGGGGCAAGTGCTGACCGCTTCACAAGCTGGGGTAAAGGAGTTATCGTGACCCCCCCCCTCCCAGGAGCAAACCAGGCACCTCAGTATCCTCCCTAGGTGAGGGGGGGGGGTGCTTGGTGGAGGCTCCCAGTGACGGGGTGCTGTCAGCCGTCTCCAGAGGCTGACTCGTGCACTGACCCCCCCCCCCCCCGCCCCCAATTCGGGAAGCTTCTTTCATGGCAGCGGCAGCAGAGACGCACATGGAGGGAAAGACTCTTGAGAAACTGTATGAGCCGGGCGTCCACAGAGGCCGGCTGTGCGAGTGGACCTGAGCATGTCGGTAGCAGGCCTCTGAAACCTTCTGAAAGTTAAATTCCTTCTGTGAGAGAGTGTCTCCTACAGTCCGTCCTCGGAATTACGTCGAGCCTTGTGTTAGGTGTGTGTGTCTAGATTGTGTGTACTCATCTCAGGGCTTGTGTGTGTGTGCGTATGATTCACCATCTAAGTACTCGTGTGTGTCTGAGATGTACATCATACGTGCTTAACCCCCACCCCCCATTAATCTGCCTCTCATTGTTGGGGGGGCTTCCTGTTTGATTGTAACTCTTCCCATAACGACGACGCAGTCTGCCACTTTCACATGTTTGCAGCTACATCTGTAATCCCTCTAATCGTGTCAATCCCCCCACCCCCTGAGTCTGAGTGTGGCCCTTCTGCTCCTGTCATCTCTCTGTCCCCCCGCCGCCCCCCCCCCCCCATCATTATCCCCATTCCCTCCAGGTCTTTAAATTCCTTTATATCTCTCCCATATCTCTTTTATTCCTTTCTCTGCTCTCTCTTCCTGTCTCTCTCAATCCCTCACCCCCCCCCCCCCCCCCATCCCAGCTTTATCCATTTCTCTGCTCTCGCTTATTCTTCACCCCCGTCCATCAGACTCTGAGTTTTTTTCCCCCCTCTAAGACAGGAGGTGCAGTGGACCAGAAATCCCCACCCTTCCCTGGCCCCTGTTTCCTTCCATCTCTCTCTCTTTCTCTCTCTCTCTCTTAAATGGCAGTGAGCTGTAATACCTCTGGATGACGTTCGCCAAGTCACTCTGAGATGGAAAGACAGGATGTTTATCATATAGGCCTGCCCCGCTGCCCCATGGGTAATGCCCATGTGACACTTGTCTGCTTTCTTGTCCCCCTGCAGCCTCTATGGGAGGCACATGCAGGCCAATCCGGAGCCTCCGAAGAAGAACAACGACAAGTCAAAGAAGATCAGCCGCAAGCCGCTAGCAGCCAAGAATAAGTAAAGAAGAGGAAGCAAGGATCTTCTCAGCATGAGCTTCTAGGCTCCGTTTAGCAATATATGTACGTATGTTTGCTTTATACCGCTGTGCACGTAATATTGCGCCCCCTACAGCTCTAGGTGAGAATAGCATTAATGAATCCCATAGCAAAGTAGGCTTATCCAATATTAAAATGCTCCAAATGGTCCAGAGAGTCGCCTGACCCTTTCCCTACCCCCCCCCCCCCCACCCCACCAACCAATCCTGTCAATCAGAAATCTCAAGCTCATTTCCCAGCCTGCTCTCTCAAATGGCAGAGTGGATTTCCACTATCCAAGCTGGGTACTGAGGGGGGGGAGCCTGTGTGTGTGTGTGTGTGTGTGTGTGTGTGTGTGTGTGTGTGTGTGTGTGTGTGTGGTGGGGGGGGGGGGGTTGCAAAGGGCAAACACCTCCACTCTGAGGGGGTGTCTTTCAGCAGCCTCTTACTCTCCTTTTACATAAATTTCAAAGGCGTTCCGTTTTTACTTAAGACCTGATAAGATGATAAGACCTGGGTGTGTTTAGCGTTTGCTGTCCCAGGCTCACGCTATCCCTGTGAAAAAAAGATGTACTTGTCAGGCACTGCAGAAACAGCCCCGGGGGGGTCCTTAGAGTAAGACCAGTGCATTGATGGCAATCACGTGCCACACCTTTCACACCGGCTCACTCTTATACAGCGTGTGTGTGGCCACAATCACGGTTTTATAATAAATGTATATTCATTCTGTACAGTTCATTAGCAGCCGTAGAATGTATTTTTACACTCACTGATTTTTTAAAAGTTTTTTTTTTTTTTAACTACGGATTTAGATGTGACGTGTGGAAACCTGCCGTCTCTTGATCGTTTTCGCTCACTCTGTTTTATAACGTTTTTACTGCTTTCATGCCGTAGATCGAGATCGTTTTTATTTAAAAGTCCTCATCTGTATTTTAAAGAAGTTGGAAAAAATACTATCCCACCATGTTCAAAATGCAATATTCTCGTGTTTCAGAATCGGAGAATTTAAATGCAGATTTTGTTTAAACACTACGGACGCTGAGACGCTAATTAGACCAAAGGAATATGGCAGAATACCAGTATAGGCCTACTCTTGGGTACCGCTGATGGAAGTATTCTAATTATTGCTGTTATTATTATTTTTTTGCTTGTTATGATGCATGAATTCCCACCCCGTCACACGTACTGTTCTGAATTTTATGGTTTTTTAATAAAGCATATGTTCATTGGAATTATATTGTTGAGCATTTTTATATTACTGTGTCTGTTTTCTTTGTTTATTTCATAGTCAAAAGCTTTGCGGACTGTATTACTCTCGCGGCTGCTATGCTGGAGGATGAGAGCAATGTAAGATTACAGTGTTAAGACCACAAATATGTAGTGATATTTTAAAATACAATACAATTGTAGGCCTATATGTTACATTCAGACCTTTCTTGTAAATCTGTTTCGATCTTTTCCTGATAGAAGCAGGGTATAGTTTAGTTTGATACGGGGGGCACAACTCCACAGTTTAAATGCGAAGTTCTATTTACTGGAGGACGGGGTCTGTTCTATTTATTGGGGGCTAAACGTCCCCCCGGGTTCCTACGCCCTTGGTTATAGGAGCTCTCTATTTGACACCTGTCGAGTCTGTGATTCGTGGTTATGAAACTCCGAGACATGATTATTGATAATTCTCTTAAAAGTTAACCTTTTCCCTTTATGTTTACCCATACGATATGTCTTTAACTGCTTTTTATAGAATATTTGCTATTCACAAATGCACTGTGAGTTCCCCCCAGCAATGTGCACATCCTAATTGCGATCTTCGTGGGCGGGGCCGTGTGGAGAAGGACCATGAGTAATCGCACCTTTCAACCGGCAAACGAGAGGGAGTCTCCCTAAGTCACCAGCAAACGAGGAGGTGTGGTCTAAAAGTTTACGGGGAGCTGAGGATAATCGGTAAAGGTCTCCATTACGACGCTATCCGTCTTTTTTCAGCCCCTCAGGTCTCATGCATAATTGGATTTTAGGCATTATCTACGGCTATTCAATTGTCTTCTCACAGGAGCTCAAACGCTGAAAGATGATGTTAAAAAATGATCCGGCTATCAGTGCATGCATCATTATGCAGGAAGATCTCAAGACAACAAAACAATAATCGTTGGCCTTTTAAATCAATCGATATGTGCGGGCCGGGGATGGAATACGACAGAGCTCTCCGGTTTCGGGCCTGATTAGTTACATATTGTTGATGATGTTTTGTATTTCTTTCTCGATGCATTTTTCATTATTTTAACCCATCGCTCCTTATATGCTAGAGGAACTCCAAGGACACAGGGGTTCCCTGGCTAATCAGCCCGATTGATTTTACAGCTATGATTTATGGGGAGACGGGAGAGTGATGAGGTGTGGCTTCGGCTGGGAGTCATGTCTCATATTAAGTCGGCCCAATGTGGATAGGGTTAAGACGCTTTACCTGAAATACACACCTGTATGTATGTATTCATGTATGTACGTACGTGTTGGAGTTCTTCCACATCAACGATTTAAGTGTAGTACAATGTAAATTACTTAAGAAAGGCTATTATCCAGCAGAATCTCGCTAGAACCTAATTATTTTAGCCTATATTTAGCCACTCGATACCGCTTGGATATTCAATTAAGCTTAAAAGTAAAATCAATGTAAGTACACCGTGCGTGGATGGAGCGGAGTTCCCTCCAGAGACCGGGAGCAGGAACTTTTGCTCAGTGCCTGGCGGACTTTTTTTTTGTATTTGACTGAGGTAAAACACTCAAATGTGAACAGGGAGATAATTATGGCGGAATTAATTCATTTTTGGGACTTCGTGTTTGACGTGCTGATCAGATAAGCCTGCTGGAACGAGGCGATCTGTAAGGAACGGCGATGCTAGCTAGAGATGTCATGAAGAATAGAGGAATGGAGCAACGTGGACAGGCAGCACACAGAGTCTTTGGGCGAGGTCTGTAGCTCACATGGGAACCGCGCTTCAGGCAACAACTGAAGGAACCGAAGGCGAACCGATGCTGCTGTAACTTAACCTGACCGCACCTGCCTGATACAGCTGGTTAATGACAAGGGTCCCATAAACGGCACATTTAAGCCGTTTTGCATCGGTGAAATATTCAGCTGTAATCAGAGAACATTTAAATAAATTTAGGGGGGAGAAACGTCATTTTATCAACGTCATAACTGCGATCATATAGAGTTGTCCCCTTTGGAGACGAAACTGCGCCCAGCTGTGAAATCGCACTTGTTGACGCCGAAATGCTTTTCAATTATGCCACCGGAGACATTTCAGCAGGCTCGTGTAAAATGGTGTTTGTTTAAATTCCGTTGCAAAAGCACCATGGTGTTTTGCAATTACAGCGAGAGCAAAAAAAAAAGAAAAAAAACGAAAAACAAAATTTGAATACATAGGCTATTAACTTTATATACGGCAGAGATTAGAAATACAGAAGTTATGCGTTTAACATCTCTAAACATCCCGTATATCCTGCTTTTATTACAGCTTTCTTCCCTAGCACTATTTGTAACTACGCTGCAAATTTCTGTAAAAGTGCCGACGCAAGATGCATGATTCAGGGGCAAGATGTGATATTGAATTTGGCTTATTGTGATGGTTACTGAACTTCCGAAAATACAATCTCGGATATTGTATACGGCTTCATTGTTTTATACAGGCAATGCATCATTTAACTCAAATCGGCTGGATTTATTGGCAAATCTGACAGTTTTAATGATGACCCGGTCGCTTTGACGCGTGATTTTTAATGAGATGCAATGTTTCGGACTAACTTTCCTTAATGCATTGAACTGTAGGTGCTGACTTTTGCTGCACATTACTTGGCGGTTCACAACCTCAAATACTTGTTTTTAATGACCACGCCATCTGCTGTGAAACAGGAATCATGTAGTACTAAATTTTGAATGACGTTAACCCACTCTTAGTCAGAATGTGTTATAATACTGTAGGCCTATGCACCATTTGCAATTAAAAAGAGACTCATTCACGATTTTCTGAATCTTAATTAAAACCAACACGGTTTGCAAACCCCTTAATATATGCAGCTCACGTATGACAATAAATCTGAGATGCCACATTTCGCATCGAAACGATTTTTTTTTGTTACTTTTTAAGAAGTATTCTTGTACAGTACTAAGATATCCGCTTGGTCGGAGATACTGTGTAGGGTCCGTGGTTTACTTAACATTTTCCTGTTTTAGAAATCCAAGTGCCGACCCTCCCTCCCTCCTTTTTTATCTTTCTGAAAGCGACGCAGTCGACTCAGCTTGTGCAGAAACCCCCGATCTGTGTGACACCTACCCCCGGGCAGCGCACAGTCCCTCTACAAGCCCTTCCCGGCTCAGGTTGATCAGGCACGCATTGATGTAGGAGTCAGATCCCTCCAGAAGTGCTGGGGCTTTGAAGGCGTCGCCACGTACGAGGAGATAAAGGATTGCGATCGTGTTCATTGTCGGGGGGGATGCGCCGTGTGAGCGCACGTGTAGGTTTTCAAGGGGCAGGCTGTGCAATATGCTGAAGACGGGCGTTTTTTTCCCAGTCAAGTGTAGTTCCGCGGTAAAGCTTTGAAAAGGGCTGAAGTTTCAGGTTTGTGAAACTTGAATTAGCAAGCATCAGCACAAAAAGTTGAGGGAAAAGCGAAAGGGGTTTGGCCCACTAAGTTAATTATCATTAGCGAAATCAAAACGGACTTTTTTTTTCCTATTTAAAAGGGTACCTCACCAACCACCAAGATTTCGCCCAAAAGCAGACAAGAGGATCGCCCCGCGCTGACTAGACTAGTCGGCAGGAAGCGGCTGATCGCTGCCGGGGTGCTGGGAGTCATTATGGTTTTGGTGCTGGTGATCCTCATCCCCGTCCTGGTCAACTCTGCGGGGACATCTGCGCATTACGAGATGCTCGGCACCTGCCGGATGGTGTGCGATCCATATGGGACTAAGTCTCCGACCAGCACGGCCACGGCAGACACCGTGCGGGACAACGGTCTCGTCCAGTCGCTGCCCACTTTCATACAGGGTCCGAAAGGGGAGCCCGGGCGTCCGGGGAAGGCGGGCCCCAGGGGTCCACCTGGTGAGCCCGGACCGCCAGGTCCAGCCGGCCCGCCTGGAGAGAAAGGGGATCCCGGGCGACCAGGTCTGCCAGGACCACCTGGACCCAACGCCGCCGCAGGAGCCATCAGCGCCGCCACTTACAGCACCGTCCCCAAAATAGCCTTTTACGCAGGGCTTAAAAAGCAGCACGAAGGCTACGAAGTGCTCAAATTTGAGGACGTGGTCACTAACCTGGGCAACCATTACGACCCCACGACCGGGAAGTTTACCTGCTCCATCCCAGGGATTTACTTCTTCACCTACCACGTCTTGATGCGGGGCGGCGATGGGACCAGCATGTGGGCTGACCTTTGTAAAAACAACCAGGTAGGCGCTGATTGCGACGAGTCCTTAATAGCAATCCGTCGACTGATACAAACACGGTTAAAGCAATTAGTACCATGAATTATTTTATTAGGTTGTTTGGATTTTTTTTTTTTTAAAGTAAGTAAATGCACTTCCTTGCACAGGTAAAAGGTAAAATCTGCGTCTAACGATGTAGTACGTAACTAGTCTGAAAATTTAAAGAGAAACTGATCGCCCCTAATTAACCAGTAGCCTATAGGCCTAGGATTACCCATAAAATTGATACGATCTCGTAATTAAGCTGCGAAAGGCAATAAAGTTAGATACAGCGTCTTCTCTGTACCGGAACACTGGGTACGTGCAGTTACTGAAGCACCGCGAAAACCGGGAGCGAAAGGCTTGCAAATGAGGGGAATGAAGAAAGGAGAGATGATCCTGAATCTCTCCCACCGAAGACGGGCACCATCGGCGTGCAGCGAGTTGGACGGGCCGCGCAGAGGAAGCAGCGTCCGGATGAACAGTCTGTGCCCCTGATCACCATAATTCAAAGCTGTCACTGAGACATGAGCTTGGCTGGGCTGCGCATGAATTAGATGGAGCTTTTTGCGAGACAGGAACGGGCATTCCCAGGGTAGATACCTTCAGTTAGCTGAACTGATAAATTACGACCCCTGGCAGCAGTTCGTTAGCGCTGTAGGCCTATTACATGACTGGTGGTAAATCTAATAAAGAATTTAAATTAGTTATGTGTTTAACAGACAGGATTTAAACGTAGGCCTATGTTAACAATTATACCTGAAATAGAAATGCTAGTACTAATTAGGTCTATAAGAAATAAACCAACTTTGGTTAATTTAACGTCATTTAATAATAGGCTATATTGTTAAATTACAGTCATAATATAAAAACATCCATCTTCATTTTACGTCAGTGGATGATTCAGTTTTCTACCCCTTATCACACTAACTAAAACATGTTAATAATTTGTAAATGAATATACGCTTAAGTATCTCAATTAGATTACGACAAGTAGGCATACCTTTTTCTCTGCTAACATTAGAATTTTAATCTTAAAATAGTGTCACAAGTTTTGTATGTTTGAATCGTAAATATATTGCCAAAAGTGTTTCACCCAATGAGCTGAGAACCAACATAGTGGTGTAACGGACCGTATAGTTGATCAACGCCCACGGTTCGGCCCTCTGGTGAACCGCGTATTAATGCAAAGTTCAACCATAATAGTGTGAAATACAGTTTTATTACCACTGTTACTTTTTAAAGTAATCATTTCCAAAATCGCGATGCTACGGAAGTCCATAGAAGAAGCGCATGCAGAGAATGAAAGTCATTTAAAAAAAAAAAAAAAAAACGGGGGGATTTTTAGTGGGAAACGCAATAATAACATAACGGCGCGTATTCAATACCATTAAACATAGCATTTTTAGTGGAATCCGCTTCATTTTCTCTTAGTGAACACTTTTGGCACCTCTAATACAACTTTTGTTTTCCTGAGACAACTTTTATTTTGTGATCTCGAGAAAAGGACTTGGACAATGTTGAGATTACGAGAAAAAATAAGTCATAATCTCGACATAATTTAACAGGAATAGATAATAAGAATGATGGATGTCCTCTGTTGTAGGGCTTCCTACAACAGGCTATACAGAGTTGCAGTGAAACATACAGACTCTTGGGTGTGCACGTGAACTGAGCATGTTAAAACTTTAAACGTTCTTTGTGTTCTTTAAGTAATAAAAAGAAGGCAACGTTATAATTGCTGATCCAAAAAAACGACCCGATCCGTGACTAAAACATTGTAATATAATCGGAACCATGAGTTTTGCTATCCATTGCACCTTCTCTTCTGGATTAAAAACGAAAATCTGATGGCATAACATTGTAGAAACGAGGAAAAACTTTTTAAGTGGATCCCCTTAAATGGCTGGAGACCTCAACCCCCGCCCAAACTCAACAAAAAGTTATGCCCTTGATTGTAGTCACTTAGGATAGGTCAAAGTGCCTTTTTAAATTCTATTTATTGCGTACGAACTGATAACAGTTCCGATTTTAAGATCTGCGTAGTATCGGCCCCATCGGTCGTTCCAGATTATTATTTCACAGCTATGCTAGTTGGGTGGTTTTAAAGCGTTTAAAGGCCGCTGTCCGAGGTGCTGAAATAGTTTGCGTCTTTTTCAGTCTTTATCGTCCTAGTTATCAAACAGCAATTTAGAGGGCAGTAGTTACTTTGGCGAGGTGGCGGGGTCATAACCTCCGAAAACGCCTTTTGACACCTTATGTTTTAGTGACCAAGAACACCTCATTATTCGGAGCTAATTTACCCAAGGAAGCCTGTGCTGAAGTAATCCATAGTGATTGATTTTGGAATAGACTGGGTGGATGTTCGGCTCTAGAGACTCAATCACAAGTTGTATCCACGATCTAAAGACATTTTGCTTCAACTTTCTTAGGAAAACTACAACTTTTCATCCTTAATAGAATGCAATGCTTTGCGATTAAAATGTCTGGAGAAAAGCGAATCTAGATAGGGAATCTTGATATGCGTGTTCTGTACAGCGTTTCAATGGTAACACAAATTTAATACAAAACTGATAATGTCAGATTGGATTTTGACAAGCACATATACTGATGCAAACTACCCTTAGTTATATAGACCTGTTGAAAACGTAAGTAATAAAGTCATTTTAAAGTGTAACTATAATATAGAATAATTTTTTTAAAACATGGAACCTTAATGTTTTAAAATAAGCACGGAAATAGATCTTCAGCAAAAGGTCTCTGAGAATAACTGTACAGTCCACTGCAGTGAATGTAGTTTATTTGATGTTATAATGTAACATGTAAATTTGTACTTTTCCTTAGAATATCCCCTGTTCATGATGTTTATTGGGTTAGATCTTTGTTTTTGCGTATAAAGAAAATCACCGTCTTTGCTGTGGTTGTTGCGCTGTGTGACTGTTGCAGAGAGTTTCCTTTAATGTGTGATAACTTATGATTTGGTAATCATGAAATGGCACAAAATTAACACCTCACTTTTCTTAGCAAACTCATCAGAGCATCGAGTGTTTTTGGATGAAAATGACATAAACCTCACGCACAGACCTTATTTAGCAACATCTACTGTCTCGGGAATGGAAATAAACTGTTCAACAGTCGATTTTTGGTTCATGTCCTTGCTGTGTAATGCTATTCATGAGAGAAACATATCTATATGATACGGTGAAATGATTTGGGTAAATGCATTTGCTTAGTTTTGAAATCATCTGTGCATGGGGTGGTGTGATCAGAAGGTTGTCTGTTCAAATCCCATGGCTGGCATTCTGGTGCTGCTGTTGGGCCCTTGAGCAAGGCCCTTAACCCCAATTGCTCCATGGACTGTCTGGCCCAGCACTATGAACCTCAAGCTTGCTTTCAATATATATGTGTCCCTGTGTCTCACAGATAGTGAGATGGGACAGGTGAAAAGATAATTTCCCCTTTGGAATGAATGGAGTATTTCTATTCTATTCTATTCTATTCTATTCTAGTATATATTATTTCTTTAATTTAGAGTTTTCATACAGTGGCTCATAATTAACCATTTAGGTACAATCCTATGTTAACCTTTCTGTGCTTTTTTGAATGTCCCCCACAACTTGTGTGTTTATTTGATCTTTGACTTTTGACTCAATGTCCCACAGGTGCGGGCTAGTGCCATTGCCCAGGATGCTGATCAGAACTACGACTATGCCAGCAACAGCGCTGTGTTGCACCTGGAGCCTGGGGACGAGGTTTACGTGAAGCTAGACGGGGGCAAAGCCCATGGGGGTAACAACAACAAGTACAGCACCTTCTCTGGGTTCATCATATATGCCGACTAATGGGAAATTGGCCCAGCCCCCGGCTCCGCCCACATCCTCCTCCTGACCAATTGTTATCCTCCCTTTACATTTGTCCCGCCCCTAACCTGAGGGAAGAGGAGCAGGGACTGGCTGAAACTTTTGCCATTTTGTTGAAAGGCGGGTGAGCAGGAGTGGCCAGGTACGTCTTTGAATGGCTGGAACAAATCACAAAAAAAAAAAAAGAAAACTACAACTGCCTGGCGGAAGAAGAAGAAAATAAAAATGAGGAAAAATTGGTTTGTGGGTCAGCAAGTGTTGGCAGTCTAGCACCAAAGCAGTCAATGGAGTATTCCTTACTTTGTGTCAGATGTAAGCCTATTAATGTGAGACTTTTTTTAAAATAAAAAGATATGTGCAATAATATTAACAGTATTAGTAACCCTAGACCCAATATTCTTGCTGTTCTTGTCATGACGATGCTAAAGACAATATTCCAGACATCCATGTTGTATATGTTGCCTGGCAACCATGATGCTTAAAGCCAGCTGTTGCGTAACTTTGGAGGGATGAGATATGATGCTTAATGTGGTTAAAGTGCTATATATTATATATATGTATATAGACATAGATATATCTATATATATATTCTTTCTCCTTGTATTGATCTCCTTTGCGTGATGACCTTTATTAAATGACAAGGCGATGGAAAGCTATCAGCGTATGGGTGAGACTCCCAAACTGCGCTGTGATTGGTTCCCTGTTCAGAGGAGGAGTTGTCCATCCTCCAATCACAGCACCTGGAAGGATCCACTGCCTTTATGCTTGTAGAAACGAAGGTGCTGAATTCGAGTAAATGATCGGGCTTGGAACACACATGTAGGTATTGTCACTGAGATTGTACTGAGGAGTATTAATAGGTTTTTCAAACATTACAGATACAGGCAACAGACAAGACCAACTGTAGTCTTGATAAGTAATGCATTGGAGTTGCTTCTTGAGTAAATTAAAGAAAGAAAAACAGAACAGTATCACCTGCTGCATTCTCTATACAGTGGATGGAATTTACTTTTAAAAAATCCAAGTGGTTTCCCAGCAACTGGGGTGACGATTGATGAACTGGTTTTTTAAACGTCACTCTTGGTTCGATACATTTTGGCTCGATGCCCCATTCCTGGAAAGCAATTAGAAATTTCAAATAATTATTTTGGACTTTGACCCTGATTTATAAAGGCATTTAATTTAAGGTAAACTGTAGGAGGTCCTTGCATTGGCGTCCAGTTTGTCCGATCTGTCTTCTTAATGGCTAAATAGGTCTCAGGATTGACCGAAAAGTTTGAGAGCTGATTTTTCATTGGATGCCACTGATATCGGCAGTAGGTCGCCAGAGCTGAGCTTACATGCTCACACCTCTCTTTAAAACCCTGGAAGTAGCGCAAACTAAAGTGTGGAAACTTCCGAAAGCTAAATGGACTCTCGCAGTGTGTGCCGCCAGCTGCTTAACACATTCCTTCTTCCGTTATAATTTATTTTACGGTGAATGTGCAAACATCTGAAAACAAGGTGACAGAAGCGATTACTTTAATTGTATTATTACCCAAGAGTGCCTGTCACACCTTTATGCTGAGCTGAAAATTTATTACAGGGATAAAATGCTGTGTCCGTAAGATGTGACGTAGATGAAGGCTAGAATATGTTTTTTTTTCCATCCCAGAGCGCCTGTATATCAGTCACTTATGCTGTTATCATTAAATGGATACCTTTGGTTAAATGACTGTATTTTTCATATCGGTGCTTCCCCACGTTTATTAGCGTAAAATATTGTCTTCTGTGATCTTCACGCGGAGCGAAAAGTGCGTGCATGGTTCGTCTGTGACTCTCACATGTTGGCGAGTGCGCATGCGCGCGCCTCTGCTGTTAAATAAACTTGCTGAAATTTCACTTAGATGTGGACTAAACATTTGAAGGATTAGAAGCTGAGCAATTCACATTTAGCCTCCATTTTTTAAAATAAGAAATTGGTTCCCAACTGGGCCATCATTCACTTGTGTAATTACTGCGCTCAAGCTTTTAGGCACGGATGGATACGTCGCATGTGAGGCTGCGAAAAAGGGAAATCCGTGCATCCCATAGCCTAATAAGAAGTATATTTAATGTAATCATTATATTGGGGGGTTATTATTATCCGAAGGGGGTTATCGGTTCACGGAAAAGCAGAGATGTGCTTTATCCCGTCGGACCCGCAAGATGAGCCTAAGCTCATTAGCGAACAAAACGTGGCCTTTTCACCCGCCTCGCGGCTGCCGGACCGACACTAATGGTCTAAGTTGAGACCTTTAGCGCAATCGATTGCTTGCGATGCCGTCTTTCATATTTTAGCGTCTCTGCGAGGCTGATTTAAAAAAATAAATAAATATATATATATATAT
Source organism: Paramormyrops kingsleyae (assembly GCF_048594095.1). Taxonomy (NCBI): domain Eukaryota; kingdom Metazoa; phylum Chordata; class Actinopteri; order Osteoglossiformes; family Mormyridae; genus Paramormyrops; species Paramormyrops kingsleyae. The sequence goes on from NC_132800.1 coordinate 10,447,033, forward strand.
ATATAAAATATATATCATATATATATATATATATATATATATATACATATAATCTGTAATGATTCTTTTGAATTGCGAACATGAAAGCCGCAGAACACCTGAGGGAAACCCTTTGACCAGAAGGTGTAATTATGTATGGCGTTGCAACGTGTTTTAAAACGATATCATTTATACCCAATCCGCGAAGTACGACACAATTGATTTTCTTTTTAAAATGAATACAGCGCAGGCCTATTGCCTATTACTTGCAATTTAAACAGGCCTACTAAACATGAGCATTTCCATGTCAGACTGTCCTATTGGCACCAGGTGAGGTGTATTTGAATATCTTATAAAAAATACACGCTAATGTAAGGGTAATTTAACTTGTGTATTTCATTTGGTATGCAGGCCATAGTGTCTATTTCGATGAAGAGAGTCTGATTAACTTTCGTGAATTATGACTTATCCTCCTCATTGTACCTTAAAACGGACCATAAATAAAGTGAAACCCTACAAGACCATTACCCTGCTATCAGAGACCCCACAGAGTGGTTTGGTGGGGGGGGGGGGGGGAATTTAGCCCTCCTAAAATGACCTAAAGAAGTACATTTGTTTCTCATTCATTTTCATTAAAATCAGTCCCTCCTATAGCAAAGGTGTAGCCCCCTCTCTAATGACTCCCCAGCTTTAAGGACTATGTTGATTGTACAAACTCTGAGCGATGATACCCATCTTAGTGGAAGATTCACTGATCTGGGCTTTTAAATGTCTTTCAGCGTAGAAAAACATACTAATAAATGTGTGTTTTGGCCAACCAAATACTTTCCACTTGCCTATTTGTAATAACTTTTCAGTTAAAAAAAGAAATAAGATGGTCGAAGATTAAATTTTCAAATTGCATATGTTAGGTTTTTTTTTAAAGGCTTTGGTTTTAATATCTATCCTGCTTTAATTACACTTAAACGCTAATTGCCAAAAAAGTAGAAGTGTTAATTTTAAAAAGGTCACTTAAACTCACATGGAGTTTTACCAAATGTCATGACACCTTGCTCGGCCTGTGAATGAGAGCTATCCCTTTGAATGTTGCTTGATTAAAATCCGAGGAAACGGGGGGGGAAAGGAAAAAGGCCAAAGTCAAGCACTTAGGGGTCTTGTAAAGAGAACGTGTGCCTGGTCTTGATTTTTACCGTATTGGAGCTGTGTTAGCTGGGGATCCCAAAAATAGCAAATAAGAGAAAACGGATTTATGGTTTTTAATGAGCTTAAACCGCTGACAAATGTACTTTGTCTGCCCAGTGGGAGGCAGAGTTTACAGCCATGGAGCCACAGAGGTCCGTTTTCCACCCGACTCGTTTGATGGCTTTATTTTCTCACTTTTGTATGTGTCACCGTGTTGACATTTCAGTTTTACACCACGCCTAGTGTCTGTGTTGCTATTAAGTGCGATATAAACACGCGGGCTGTGCGAAGCCACATCTCTCAGGGATTCCCATCAGCTCCGGTTTAACTGCAGCGAGGGCCCCGGAAGAGGGAAGCGCCGAAGTCAGTGAGCAGTGATGGCAAACGAAACACCACACTGCTTAGTGTGTTCTAACATCAGCACGAAAACTAGTCACTATACACACAACAGAGACTTTGCACCTGACGGTATCATACCCTATAGTTATATTCAAATTATGCTTGACACACTGCTGCTTCGTGTTAAATCTACTAGTGTTTATGTAGGTCTCAGTACCAATATAGAAGAAACGGACCTATAACTTAAATATAAATAAACATAACCTAAACCTCACCCAACAGTTATGGGGCCAGATAAAGCATTGTCAGCAGAAACCTAAAAAATAAAATGTTGTGAATATGCTTTTTATCCATGCTTTTTCTATCAATCCATGGCAGATGAATATACTGCTTTTACGCCACATTTTTTTTCTTATTTGGTTTAAAATCCGCAGCGCTTAATGTGGGAACACTAAGATGTCAGACTGTCAGCGTGGTGCATAATTGAAGTCCACGGTTTGACATTCATTTGGGATTTTCATACATTTTAACCTGAAATGATCCTGAATTATTTATCCTGTCCTGAATTGTCCTGTCTTATCTCCTGCGTGTTTTCTGGTGCATGCATTTCTGTGCGTCTTTTAGGACGAGGGAAAATCAGGCAGTTGCTGAGGTGAATCTTTAAAAAAGGCCTTGATCCGTATTTATTTTGAGTAAGCAGTACGGATCTTCCGTGGGACAAATGCTCACAGAATTAGCAGTTTTAAACAAAAGATATCTTGAAATTTTCTCTCTCTCTCTCTCTCTCTCTCTCTCTCTCACACACACACACACACACACACACACACGTATTTTACTTCAGTTTCCACCCCAAAGTTTCATTAACGGTAAAGGGATGGGGTGGTGGTGGTGATGGGGGGGGGGGGGGGGGGTTGGTATCGTGGACAAATTCATTACGAAAATGCCACAGGAGAAGCCTGCTAGTCCCTGAGTCAAATATCTGGCAGACATTGTAATAACATTCTGTGACCCCAAGGGCTGAGGATTTTACTGAAGACAAAGCCTGGTGCTCTGTAATAGTGTTACCCAGGGATGGGGTTACAGACACTCTGCTGCACAGCTCATTAGGGACTACAGACTCACTACCCACGCTGCTGTGCGTCATTTATTTCAGTTTACAGACCCTGCTGTCGGTATCAGCGCTGTACTGTCATGTTTATTTGGGTTTATAGAGCCCAGTGTCAGTACCGACTCTGTGCTGTACTGTGTATTTGGGTTTACAGACTGCCCTGTCAGTATTGATGCTGGTCTGTACTGTTGTTTTTTGTTTTTTTTTTAGTTTTCAGGCCTAATGGTCAGTACTGGATGTGTGATTTTGGGCTTACACTGTAATGACAGCAGGGACTGTGACACAGTGTCAGTATTGGCACAATCTATCAGAATTTCTGGACCAGACCGAGTATTGTTGCTGTGCAGTATTCGGGTTTACAGACCTTGCTGGTTTGCACTGTTTACTTAGGTTTACGAACCTGACTGTCATTATCGACGCTGTGCTGTATTGCTTATTCGGGTTTACAGACCTTGCTGGTTTGCACTGTTTACTTAGGTTTACGAACCTGACTGTCATTATCGACGCTGTGCTGTACTGTTTATTTGGGTTTGCAGACCTGCTGGTATTGACGCTGTGCTGTACTGTTTATTTGGGTTTGCAGACCTGCTGGTATTGACGCTGTGCTGTACTGTTTATTTGGGTTTGCAGACCTGCTGGTATTGACGCTGTGCTGTACTGTTTATTAGGGTTTGCAGACCTGCTGGTATTGACGCTGTGCTGTACTGTTTATTAGGGTTTGCAGACCTGCTGGTATTGACGCTGTGCTGTACTGTTTATTAGGAAGTACGGCAGTGTTAACAAGCAGGATAACATCAGTAGCCATGTCTGCAGATACCTGTTATTCCTCTAGCTTGGCTGAATCTCTGTTAATCGTGCAGTTTGAAATCGGGTGTCTAGTCAAACCTAAACATATTGGTGTTTTCAGACGGGCTGTACCAAAGTGCTGCTGACTCTTATCCTCCCTCAGTCATGTGAGTCTACATGCAGGTGGTCATTGGCTACGGCTGTACTCTCCCGAATCACATTACCCATAATGCACTTCTCGGAAACTTTGCAGACAAATAGTTGCCCAGGCCTTCGAGGAATGTCTCAAAGTTTTTAGCTAAAAGGAATCGGCAGATATGCCAGTGTTTGTCACAAATGTCTTCATCATTGTTGTCTGGCTTGAGTGTTGGCGGATGAATCGGACTCGGGGCGGGTCCATCTGTATACTGACGCTTTTGAAGTAGAGTTGGGGGGGCAGATTAATCCACCCAGTCTGATCGATAGGTGGGTGTTTGGTCTGCGTGGGCGGCATATCCATAAGTGTCTCGCCGGGGCAGGCGGGCTGAGCCCTGACCTTAAATGCGGCAAAGTCTGTTACAGTCCCATGGCCCACTATGTGAAGCTATTAACCAGAAAAAACAGGGTGGACAGCAATTAAGAGGTCAGACTGAAGAGTCTGGGTGAGATGCAGGTGAAGGCTGGCAGGAGGAATTCTAGGTGTACTGGGGACTAATGAATAGTAAATAAATTTTAGGTAGGTAATCCTACAAGGAATCCTGGGTAGTATTAAAACTGATGTATGGGTAAATGACGGAGTCAGCAATGGTGATTCCATTTTGGGATATTGTATTTCCAATATCAACGAAAGGCTGAGAGCAGGGAATTATGGGTAAATCTACCGAGGAGTGGGGGGTGAGCTGGTGTGAGATGGAAACGATCCAGTGTGCACACTTCAGTCACACGAGTGTGGTGATGGACATTCCTGGAATGTACCTGTGACTTTGCGGTTCTGGTAGACAAGCAGATCAGATCTGAAGAGGACTACAAGAGCCCACTGGGTGGCCATCATCACCTGAATCACTCCAACGGCGTCCCTAAATCCAACATAGGAGCCTGCGGTTCTACAATATGGTCTCCAAGGCAACAGCCCTCAAGGCTGCCGCATCCACTGGACCGGAGATGAGCCGGTCCAGAAAGACCCCGGTACCGAATACGAAACATGACACGGGCGGAGCGAGCTTCAGGCAGACAAAACAAACATTTCCACTCTGATATAAACACCTTTCTCACCCACAAGTCACTTTTGAGAGGTACTCTGGGAGGTGCAGTAGGCGCAGAGCAGATAAAACTCTGGAGTAAAGCGCAGCAGCTGTCTGCGGCCACAGCAGTCTGTGAGAGCACACAGGAGCCAACTAACAACTGACAGTTAGCTGGCCAGATCTCCGAGGAGGATAATTAACTCGGACGTGGAGAAATCCCTGACAGGCCAAAATCCCCCCCTCCACTTTGATGTGGGAGAGACACAGAGGGGGAAAAAAAACCACACACAAAGACCAATTACCCTCGCAGACTTTCATGCTCCCCGCTGGTCAATGCAGAGAGGGAGATGGAGAGCCTGGGGATTACCCGGCACTGTAGTCATAGCACGGAAATCAATCGCATTGAACCGAATTAAACAGAGCAGACTAAACACTGATGATCCCCAGGAGATTTTGATACTCTATCGGTTTGCATCCGATACCATCCAAAGGTGAGACTGAGGCATTCTGGGTATTTTTTTTTTTTTACTGAAGGATTTTGGGTAAATGAGGGGCTAATGAATTCAGAATACATTTCAGCTGCTGTGTTTCTCAGTCCGACTCAAAGGTGAGACTGAGAGATTCTGGGTAATCTTAAAAAATATATATGGGTTCTGGGTAAATGAGGCGCTAATGAATTCAGAATAAATTTCAGGTGCTGCATTTTCCTGTGTTTTATAGTTCCACCCAAAGGTGAGACTGTTGAACTCTGGTATTGTTTTTAAAAACTGATGGATTCTGGGTAAATGACTAATGAAAGAATGAAATGACCTGTATTTCACAATTTCATTCCAATGTCACAGGAATTCTGGGTAATTTTTTAAATGGTATATTATGGGTAAATGAGGGATTATTTAATGAATAGGAACACTATAAGCAGGGGTGCACATAACTGGTACGCAAGTACGCATTCACCTTTAAGAACGATACGTGCGATAATCGATTTTTTGTAGAAGAGCAAATGCGTACTTATTACTATGAAAACAAAATATAATACATTTTAATCTTTATATGCTAGCTCGACTTCATTTGCGGTATACGGGTTAAAATGCAAGGAATTTTGTTGTCATCGCAGCGCAAATGCACATAAAACAAGTACGCATTTGCGCTTTTACAAACAATGGATTATCGCACGTATCGTTCTTAAAGGTGAAAGCGTACTTGCGTACCAGTTATGTGCACCCCTGACTATAAGTCTCTATATGAGCAACTCTCATAAGTTCCAGATGAATTAAAAATAACTAATAATTAATGTTGTGGGAAAAGCAAAAAAGTAAAAATGAAAAAAGTGAAAGTGGATAAGATGCTATGTATAGCGGCCCATAAATGGGTTCCTTATGTCGACGTGGCCTTTCCCTGGTGGTCCGTAGGCTTTTCCAGAACTTGTGATGTGAGTTTCCCCCACACACCTCACCCGGCTCTCCTCCATCCCCGTGAAGATGTGATCGGAAGTGACAGCCGGTCGGACGTGGATGTGATTCACTCCGGTTCGCGCGGATCAAATCTCCCAAAGAGGAGACCATTAACTCCAGGCAAATTGTGCCAAGTGGTTTAAAGGGCCCCTTGTCTGTTCCAATATTGCTTGACGGCTCCATTTTGGCCATGGGAGGGTAAAGGGGACCCCCCCTCCCACCCCCACCAGATCCAGGGTTTCGAACGAGGGTGACGTTGCCGTCGGTGCCCCCGAGATCTGGCTGGCACGTCACCTATACTCCGTGAGTGACTCCATGTACCGGGGGGATGTGAGACTGATTGTGTCACACTGGTATGGGGTGGGGGGGGGGGGCGGGGGAGGGTTTGGGTTTGGTTGCTTTGGACTCACTGTCCAGCTGTCAGACTGACAAGGATGTCTGGTGTGGAAGAAACATTTTGTCTCGCAACCACTTTAACATAATTAATCAAGCAGAGACCTCTATGGAGGAGAATTTCTTCCTTCTCTATTAGTAAGCAAGCATGAGCTTCGTTCTGCAGCATGAAGAATGACTCCTCCCACACAGACAACACAAGGATATATAGACAGGGAGCTTGAATGGGGGGTTCCATGTAATTAGTGCAGCCCACTGTCTTCACAACTTTTCAAACACAATTCTAGGAAGAAATCCCCCCCCCCCAACATAAAATGAACCTTTCAAACCTTTTACACAGTTTCTGAATACTTCTGAACATTTCGTATGCTATTTCTAAATGCTCTAGATCAGGGGTCTCCAACTCCAGTCCTAGAGAGCTACAGTCCAGTAGATTTTCTGTCCCACTTGGCTCCTGGTATCTACCTGAGAACAGGTGTGGCTCATTAGAAGCCGGGTAGGACAGAAAACCTGCTGGACAGTAGCTCTCCAGGACTGCTCTAAATATTTCTAATGATTATGCACTAAGCCATTTTGGTTAATATATCCATTGCTTATTTAAAAGTTTCTTTGCTTTGAGCTTGCAGGACACTCAGAGCTTCCCCTTTTGTACACACTCCTAAATGTAGATGATTTTCAGCTTTCTGCAGAACTCAGCTGCAGGTGGTTTGATGTCCTTCTGCCTTGATAATGTCTCGACACTTTCCTTCTTCTGCTCTTAGCACACCTTTGCAATATTCACTGGTTATATATCTGAAGCTTTATCCCATACATACATACAGCTCTACTTTGTCCTACAAACAAGTCAGCTTCCTCCGCTTGACATGAGTCCCATCATGCCTTACAACTTCTTGGATTCTATTCCCACACCAGAACAAAAATAATAAACATGGAAATTATAATTACCATGTAACCAGAACCCCATGGAAGTAATGAACAGTATTTATGCTTTTCAGTGTCACTTTCCATCTGTACATCTATCTCTCTGCTTGTGACTGTCATGATAATGGGAAGACTTCAGTTTTCCAATGTACTGCGGGGGCCCTGAATTTTTTGCTGGACCCCTGGTGACTGCACAAGCTTCGGGTTTCTTTTATCACACATCCCGAGGAACACAGTGAAAGTCTTATGCCAAAGTTGCAGTGACAACTGTGGGATAGGACTGACTGCAGTGTAGTGTGAGGCAGGACAGTACAGGACAAATAGCAGTGCAATGTTAGGTCGGGCTGTGCAGGACAAGCAGCTGTGTAATATGTGACAGGACAGTGCAAGACAAACAGTAGTACAATGTGAGTCAAGACAGAGCATGACAAATGGCAGTGCAATGCGAGACAGGACAGCGCAGAACAAACAGCAGTGCAATGTGAGACAGGGCAGTGCCAGACAAATGGAAGTGCAATGCAAGACAGAACAATGCAGAACAAACAGCAGTGCAATGCGATGCAAGGCAGTGCAATGCAATGCACGGCAGTGCAATGCGAGACAGGACAGGTAAAGACTAACGGCAAGACAGAACAGTGCAAGACAATAAGCAATGCAATGTGACTCAGGACAGTGCTGGACAAACAGCAGTGCAATGAGACTCAGGACAGTGCTGGACAAACAGCAGTGCAGTGTGAAACAGGACAGTTCTGGACAAACAGCAGTGTAGTGTGACACAGGACAGTGTTGGACAAACAGCAGTGCAGTGTGAAACAGGACAGTTCTGGACAAACAGCAGTGCAGTGTGACACAGGACAGTGCTGGACAAACAGCAGTGCAGTGTGAAACAGGACAGTTCTGGACAAACAGCAGTGCAGTGTGAAACAGGGCAGTTCTGGACAAACAGCAATGTAGTGTGAAACAGGACAGTTCTGGATAAACAGCAGTGCAGTGTGACACAGGACAGTGCTGGACAAACAGCAGTGCAGTGTGACACAGGACAGTGTTGGACAAACAGCAGTGCAATGTGAGAGGAGTACCAAAAATATGTAACAAATGTGTACAATTTGGCAATTGGACCACAATATAGAACAATAAATAAGCCTAAGGTGCGTATAAAGATAATGTTCAGGTGGAATTTTAACAGCAGCAGTATAATGCAGTAGGGGGATAAATGCAGCTGAGCAGTGACTGTGCGCTAATTTTGCATTGACAGACTGGAGCTCACCGTCCTTGTATAGTATATTTAAGCTGTATGAACTCAAGAATTGTTTACATGCTGACTGTTTATTAGTTTTCATAGTGCACACAGCAGTATCACTGCACCCTACAGCCTTACACCTGGACTTGTCAGTTTGGTTTTGAAAAATTGGGGTATAACCTTCCGCCTCTTCATTGTTTTTTATTTTTCTAAATTGTCTAAGCCTGCTCACCTCACGATACATTTTTTCGCCTCGCAATGCATGTTGAGCTTTGGCTAATGCTGCTAATGACATAACATTAAATATACAGTGCAAAGATTATTGATTGCCAGATATAAAATCACAACACTCAGTGAGTGATCAATATCGTTTTCCTTGCTTAAAAATCGCAAAGGGCCTCCCTAGTTCCCCCGTCACGGCCCTGGGTGACCTCCCTAGTTCCCCCGGCACGGCCCTGGGTGGCCTCCCTAGTTTCCCCGTCACGGCCCTGGGTGGCCTCCCTAGTTCCCCCGTCACGGCCCTGGGTGGCCTCCCTAGTTCCCCTGTCACGGCCCTGGGTGGCCTCCCTAGTTCCCCCGGCACGGCCCTGGGTGACCTCCCTAGTTCCTTGGTCCATTTTCCTATACTTGCTACAGTTTCTTCTACATCCCTGTCTCTGATTTGCTGTCAGTGTAACCTGCAAATTAGTGAGCCTTGACCAAAAAAGGTCTCCTGAGGATAATGTACATATTATGTCTATATCATTGCAAGGAGGGAAAAGACAGAGAATCAGGGGGAGATGAATGAGCATCCTAAGGATGTGTCCACCGGTATACGATTGTCACGTCCTCTGCCACGTCCCGTATTCTAGAAACGTTACCAGGTAACAGCCAGGCACAGACTTTTCAAGGGGCAGCTGTATGACCAGAAGCTTCCTCAGTTTGTATTCAAAACTTCCTAAATTAAATCTGGGCATGAACTCCACTGACAAAAGACATGCCAAATTTTGCCCTAAATCTGGACTCGATGGTACATTTATATCTCCAGAAACAGTAAATGAAGACCTTGGCATGATTAGCATTCTGCAGACTGTTGAAAATAACAAACAAATTAAAATTGGCATCTTTTGGGTCATCCAGAAAACATGTTGCTGTGATGGTTTTGCAAATGCTGTTTAGGCTCAGCCAGAAATTGCAGAACTTTTGCCCCCCAAAATTTACCTCTTTGTTGTACAGATTTCACGCTCCGACTCAGGGTCTCTGTGGTCATTACCTGGGCCACATCTGGACACATATGGATAGCTTACAAACATCTTTCCATCAGAACCATCTAATCTTTGTCTGCGTTTTCGGTTGCCGTCCTCAGAAATTCTAACCACAGAACCCAAGCTAGACTCTCATGAGAACCGATCGCCTCCTGCCGTTTTCTGGATCATACTCAGTAACCATCTTTTTGGCCATTTTTTCCCTCTCACCGTTAACCTCTTTAAAAGGTTTATGTCGTTGCAGCTTTAGGGTTCTTAAACACTTCCATTATGACCTTTCCGACAAGGAGCCTCATTATAAATCTGTCCTGTTCTCGCTGTCACAGAGCCGCTGATCTCTTCCTCAGCAATTCCCGGCATTTCCTCGAAGACTTAATGTCCCTCAGCCAACTGCCTCACCCCCTTGTTCACCCTAAAGAACATTATTTTTTTTAGAAGCATCAATACCTTAAGAGAAACATCATTAAGCCCACAGTGGTTCTTATGTTTATGTGGATGGGGTGGAAGCATTATTCCCGAAGTTTATCCTTTATTTATTGTCAAATATAAAGTCATTCGTATCTACAGACCCTGTGACGAGTCACCCTTATTGTCACAATTTGCGGGGCAGGCGATCCGGGAAGCAGGCGAGTGGAGCCGGGAATACGTGCAAAGGGATTTATTCCGGGGCAGACTGGCACAAACATCGAACATGACAATACAATGACGGATCTGGGGAAGACTGACTGAGACTCGGACTAAATACAAAAGACTAGGCAAACGGAACAGGCAACAGGTGAGAACAATCAGGGATGAACACGAGGTAACGAGGTGGGCGTGGCACACATTAGGAGCGGACGGAGCGGGGCGTGACACTTATGGCGGGAGGGGACGATCAACTGTCTGAATGGATCAGAACCACTTGGGTACATTCACAGAACATCCTTTTGCTTACTGTGCAATACCCACTTTATTTCTGTTGCATTAGTATGGAATTCTGTTCTTTGCACTGTTACTGTTTATTGTTGTCTGTTATTTATTGTTTTTCTGAGAGTCTGAGTCTGTCTATGTGCCTGTCTGTCTATTTTAGTTCCAAGATACTTTTAATTACCTTACTTTATACTTTTACATAAATGAAATTGTTTTAATTCATATTTCATATGCGCATAACACCGCTCAGTGTGTTTGCAGATATATTTTTTAATTACCCTCCAAAAAGGCCTTTTTTTAGATCATGTGATTTGCACGCAAATATTACCTTCTCATAAGGGTCCAGATGACAGATTGGGGGAGTGTGGGGGGGGGGTTGTGAGCCGGTGGCATGTAATTATCACTTTACTGGCGCTAAATAATTAGCGGTCGTGCTTTTTGTTTTTATTGTGTTTTCTTTTTTTGTACGCCACGAAGTTGTGTATGAGAGTACAGTCAGCCTCCCTGCAGGCTCCGGCTGTGTGTGCGGGGGGGGGGGGGGGGGGGCAAAGAGGTTCGCCGTGCCAACTTATATCTACCTTTCCTTTCTTATCCTCTGTACAAAAAAGGGGGGAAATCCACCCCACCCCCTTTTTATACCTTCATGGGAAGATTGAAACCACGTCACCTTTCATGGAAGACAAATCAATTGTGACATTTCTGGATCGAGCGCGACGCGTTTAATTAGCGCAAGACATACTAGCGAAAGTTGAATTACCCCATAAATCAGCGGCAGACGCTGGCGGCTCGCGGGACGGGGCGGGGGGTTGAGGGGGGGGCGTGGGCTGTCTGCCTAGACGCGTGCTGCCCTCCATTTGTTTGCCCCCCCCCCCCCCCGATCTTTCAGCGCCCGTGTCTTTAATCCGTCAGATCCTGCCGCCGTTAATTGCTCTGCTGCCTTTGACTGAGACTCAGGCTCTCCGGTCCACATGCGGTTCTGTGGGAAAAACAGAAACACAGGTTCCTCTCTTTTCCCTCCTAAAATCCCAGACTTATATGGAAAAACTAGCAGGGGGGTCAGGAGTCCGGGATTGGGATTTCTAACACGGATCACGTTCTCAGCTCCATCGTCCTTTAATAAACTATTTTTTAAACTGGGACAACTTTAAGTCTTAATTGCAGCTGTTATGTAACTGCTGGTGTGAACGTTTGCGATAAATGGGGGATGCAAAAAACGAAAGATATTCATTGAATATTAATACATGTTTCGCATGACTGTGGTGTTCGTGAGCTGAGGAGGGCGCTGGAGGCTACCCGCTGTGTGTTTGATTAAGGCTCCGTTTTCTGTGGGACCTTCTCCGTAATGCCCTATATCGATTTCCCAGGTCGTTTATCCTTGCTCCTATCTTCCGGGCTCTCCGATGCCGACACCCTTGTCCGTGAATATCAAAGGTCTGAGATGGAGGGAAGGAAAAATGGCTCCGCAGTAACGGATGGATCAACATCGCTCTTCTTCTCCTCCAGCTCCTCCACCGGCTCCTGGTTCAGGTGCTGGAGCCTCCCACAGATCCATCTTCATCATTTTGATCAATGCGGTCTGGTCCTAGTGACAACCCTTCCTATTGGCGGGGCTGTTCCATGATAGATGGGATCAGGCCGGTCTGGGCAAGCTGACTCGAGGCTCGGAATTCATGGGTCACTCCCATGACTGTTTAATCTCTCTTGACCCCTTCCCAGTCTCCAACCCCAAGTTTCCACGCTCACATCCTTTCACACCGGCGGTGGGATCTCAGTTCTGTTTTTAGGGTGGTTATTATAAACACCTCACATGTTTTTGTTTTTGGAATTATTTCCATGATGTCAGCAATTTTTTTGTTTGTTTCAGCTCAACCTGGGCATAATGAAAAGGGCTATACCTGAAGTTCCAGATGAGCCCGTCAGCATGAAGCACAAAGGTCTTTATAAAGAATAAGTCATGCGCAGATTTTCACACCCTCTATTCAAGATCTGTTCACAACCCTCAGACACTGGGCTTAAAGACGGAGGATGTATCCAAAATCACACACACAATATGTACTGAATTTTTTTTCCGAAGACTTCAATTCAGCTGTTAATGTAGTACCTACTATATCTATGCATGCATTCGCGCACAATGACATCACTATCTTGCATATTATCCTATCCGGATGTTTGCCTATGATGCAGCTTGAGCCCCACAAAACTCTTAAAACAATACATATTCAAAAAATACATATTCAGCCTCTGGGTATTGTTTTCCACTTAAATCTGTACAGTGACGGCATTTCCTCTCCCATCCTGACAAAAATTTCTGAGTGACATTCTTCGTCTCTGGGTGCAGTTTCTGCGGCCTTGTGGGACATTGTAGTTTGCACACTTCTGAGTGTCGCAGAATGTAGTATGTAATCTGGGTACAGTTCACCTACTGTCTCATCCATACTGAGGACTGGGATGTACTGCTCACTTTACATACTATATTTTGCTTAATAATAATACAGTAATAACAAAAGTATCTATATACGGTACTGTACTGTACCTCAAGCTGAAGAAGCACTGAAGCCATGCAATATTTTCACAAGTGTCAAAATGTAGTGCATGTGTTCGTTATTACGAACCATTGTACTTAACCCGAATTAGTAATAAGATAGGCTTTATGGCAGTCCATTCGTAACTTCAAGTCATCCATAAACTGGATTTAAGAAGTGCCCTGTGATGGACTGGCATCCCATCCAGGGTGTCCCCTGCCTCGTGCCCTGTGATGGACTGGCATCCCGTCCAGGGTGTCCCCTGCCTCGTGCCCTGTGATGGACTGGCATCCCATCCAGGGTGTCCCCTGCCTCGTGCCCTGTGATGGACTGGCATCCCGTCCAGGGTGTCCCCCTGCCTCGTGCCCTGTGATGGACTGGCATCCCATCCAGGGTGTCCCCCTGCCTCGTGCCCTGTGGTGCACTAGCATCCCATCCAGGGTGAATGGATGGATGCATGGATGGCTGGACAGATGTTTGGCCAGACTATCCATTATTTTGCTGTCCTTATCTTAACCTCTAATTATGAGGAAGCAGAAGCTCAGTTTGAATGTGAGATGCATGTGGGAGGGATGGCATTGTCACACAGACATATGACTGAGTATCAAACTAAATAAGCTTTCACATGTGATATTCTCTCCGGCGTTGCTGCCTGGAGATCTTCGGTAGGTGGCAACATCGGGGTGAATTCACTTGACTGCCAAACCCAAGGCGTAATTAAAAGGCGGGTCATTATCCCGGTGAGTGCATCACACTTCCAGAAGTGACATTAAAAACACACACAGAGATGCTCGCCGATTATTTAAGAGTGCCTGATGAGCACGCAGAAGGATCACAGACGCTCAGTAGGTTTGAGGAGGTTGCTGCCGGACCTTTTCTGATACGGACAGGGATGTCGCTCTCCGGTGCCTCTGCGAATCACTCTGTCAGGTGGGCTGATTCGCCGATGATCTTTTGTGACTTTTAAGGGAGGCACGTGCAATTAGCCCCTGTGGACCATGTGACATGTTGTCATGGTGATTTGAGATGGCCAACCCCCCCAGAGGCACACACTATATAGCTTCCAAGTTTTTGTTACGTTTGTATCTGTTTTATTACATGTTTAAAGGTCACAGCTGACTCTGTGATTTTGCTTTGGATCGTGTTTCATGCGGCCTCTCTGCATTCTCCGGCAAGGCGTGGAGTGTTTGAGGTTCTGAGGGGGGCAGTAGAGTGTCCCGGTCTCTCTCTCTCTGCTCTTAATTGGTTAACCAAAGTGACTGTTCAGGTGCTTCATAGCACTCGGTCGATAACTGAGTGGGGGGTGGGGGTCACCAAAATTAATTTATACGCCGGGCAAATACACTTAATGCAAGGTTTCCATTTGAGGCAATTTATTTTTGCTAATGCGACTGGAAAAGCAGCTTCTGAACGACGATGGGGGTGGGCATGCGCACCTGGGAGCCCCCAGCCCCCATTTACCTGGTCTCCAGGAGCCCTGATCTGACACCCACTGGGCAAGTTCTCTACCTCAGTGTGTCGGCCACTAATTGAACAGGCAAATGTAAGATCTACAGGGCTTCCAGGTCCTTGGGAGGCCACAGTGCCCCCTGTCGCCCCTCCCATACACACAACATGCATAGACTTCATCTAGAGATTCCTTGTTAGACTCCTAGTGAGGGTCGCATCAGATGAATCAGCCGATTCCCTCGCACATTGTCCGATTGACAGACATCCTCATATGGGGGGGGGGGGGGGGGGGGTCCTTCAAATCCTTGCTTCTCTCTAGGCTAACCTTTGAGGGAAATATTATTTCATAAAGCTGAGATGTTTTCCCCCAAGTCTGCAGGCAGCTATTACACATCGGAGAGCAGGGGGCACTATATATAGGACTGATATTTACAGGAGAATTTGAAATAAGGTAACAAACGTTCACAAACGCCACCAGAGGCCACGGGGAAGGGGGAATATTTTATGTCAATGATGAACTTTCATTTAACAGTTAATCAGAAACTTCTCCTTTTTTTTTCTTTTCACGCTGAATTATTAGTTGTTCGTATATCTTAATGGGGAGACACTTGTAAATGAGTGGGGTATGACATAACACCTCAACAGATAATGCCTTCAGCGGAAATATTAATTAGACAAACTTGCTAAGGTTTTTTTACGTACACCAAATTGAGTTTCGGCAAAGTGGAAAAACTCGCAGCGGCGCTGCGCGATGCCTCGTCCCCATTCCAGGTGTAAATTACTTCTTCCACATTTATAATTTTGCTGACCTTTCGGGCACGGTGTCAGATCGTGGAATTTTTAAGCGAGTTAATTAGAGCGCCAAGTTACTCAGAAAGAAGTTTGCAGAAATTACCAGCCATCTTAACACATTCTTACCGTACTTCCTACCGTACTTCTTACCGTACTTCTTACCAACGCGTCCGATCCTCCCAGAACCAACACTGGTCAAACGGACAAGCCTGACAGTCTTTGCACTTCAGGTTTTGTACTTCTGGGGATAGCTACAAAATATCCCTGCAGTTATGATCATGTTGCTAATTTTATTTTCAGTACTGACAAACATTACATTTAATAAAAAAATGTATGTCTATCAAGCTGGTAGTATGGTGCTGAAGACTATGGGACCCTTGAAAAAGGTGTTCTTAATATTTACAGTTTTATCTATCAGATATTAAATTGCCTTGGGTAAAATCACTTGATGCTCAGCTGGCTTAGACTGACTTAGCTGAAGACTATTACAGGTGCCCCCTCGACTTGGTGGGATTTGTAGTTTTTTAATTTTTGTAGTTTTGTTTTTGCATGCATAGTCGGAGTGAAATTACATGGCCCCTCAGAGGATCAAGCAATTTCTGTGTTTTAGGTTAAACAAACATCATGTGTTGTAATCAGATGCTGTTTTTTGCTACTTATTTTCAGAAGTTACTGCTGTGGTTCTTCTGAAATTTTGCTTGCACAATGTATTTCTGTTCTGATTCATGTTTGTCTTAATGTGCTTTATTAAAGCATGTATTAACTTATTAGATATTAAAATAAACCACCATAGCATACATACTGATCTTCTACTCTGCTGAGTATTGACCAAACCACGACATGGTAGGGACCGAGGTGCTTGCGCATCGCACCTGTAACCGAGGAGGTCAAGCCCTACAAGGGAGACCTTCTGTTGTAGCCGTGGTAACAGGCCTTGCTGCCGTAACCATGGTAACAGAACTTCAGCTGAATCAATGACTATAATATGCAATGAAAGGTTTTTTCTGGGCCAATCTGCAGTACTCCGTGGTGAATATTTGGTACAGAGCTTTGTTTTGTTCTTATAATTCATGCCCAAAGACTGCTGGCCGTCAGGGTCTGGTGTCGTCCTCTGACGCTGCATTCTCTGCGTAGCTCGTTGGAGGACGTCGCCTCACCCGCCAGACAGTCCTGAAGTGAGACTGAGGCCCCACTGTGCTCCACCTGTGCTGTAAAACTTCACATCCCCCCCCGCCCCCATACCTGGGGAGGGCTTATTAATGTTCGCCAGCACTGTCGTTCCCATTTCTCACTGTCGCCGCATCCTGTCGACACTCCCCGGGCAAAAGTGCGGCTCTGATGTGGTGAATAAAAAAACGGCCGCGTACGATCCATGGAACCTGCCCCCACCCCCCACCTTGCCACACACACACACACACACACACACACACACGCACACACACACACGATACACAGGGGAGTAGAATCAATCTAAAGAGCGGTTTTCTGTTAGAGGAGATACGGAAAGTTATGCCATGTGTACAAGGCCATTGTCTTTGCTCTCCAAAACAAAACATAAACTACCACACAAAATATTTTCCAAGTGTGACAACAATCATGGCAAAACAGAGCAAGTTTAGAAAGGAAAACTACCAGGAATATACTAATAGGTGTGGTCAGTTTAGTTTATTTTAGTTTATTGTTTTATGTCAAAATAAACTGAACAAATATTTTTAAAAACCAGAATCAGGCAACAAAACCGGTACATCGTTAGAAGGATGTGGCCGCTTGAACCTTTTAAGTGGGATAGTTTGAAGGACCCTTTTAAATGCATGACACTCAAAAGTATTGTATGGCAATAAAGGATAATAAGTTTATACTAGTTACTGGGTGGGTGGGGCATTTCACGTACAAATAACATATGCACCCTTCTGCATGGATGTATCCAAAGCTTCAGTCAAGCGCTATAGTGTGACACAGCCCTACAGACGTTGCCGTGGTGATGAGAAGATGGCGTGCAGGAAAAGGACGCTGCTGACGCGCCTCAAGGTTAATGGGATCCTAAAAGGGACAGGTGCAGCCCAGCATCAACAACACCTGTCCCGCTGAAGGGGGCTCGATCGATGGCGTCGTGAGAAATCGGACTGGGGAGGTGGTCTGCGCGGGGGGCGCAGCGCGAGGGGAGACACGTGTTACTCGTAAATTCCGGAATTCATAACCTCAAGGATTGTTTTGTCATCTCGGTGGGTGCCTGTTGTCTGGTGGTAATTCTACAGTTCAGTTTATTTTGAAAAAATTTAAAACAATAGTTACAAATAAAGAAATTTGGTAGAAGAGCGATTTTATGAAACTTGGTGGTAAAGCTACATTTAAGCTTATTTTCTAAATTTTAAACACAAACAGATAAAAGAATTCAGTGGAAAAAAATTATTAAACCTGGGATAAAGCTACCTTTCTGTGTATTTTTAAAATTTCAAAAATAATAGTAACAAATGCAGAAATTTGGGGGGGGGGGGTCTTGTTTTTTTCCATGAGAAAGGAATTAAAATGTTTGCGTATTACTTAATATTAATTTTTAATAATTACACATTTTAATAGCTTGAAGATAATTTTATTACATGTAGAACGTTATAAAACTCTTCTTCCTCTTCCTCGGAATTAGAATGTCACTGGTGGTTTTATCTGCTTTTCGAACGCGAGCTGAACCCAGTGTTGAGATGTGAAGAAGATGGAGTGCGACAGAATAAATAATATGGGATATTAGAGTAACCGTAGTGGTCTTCAGCCCCCCTCTCCAGTATGGCTGCATTCGAAGACCCCTGACGATGCCGTAGGGGAACCTGCTGGTCGTCACGGGTAATTAACGAGATGTCACTTTCTGTGAGCGCTGACTCTCCTCGAAGGAGTCCGCTATCTGCACGGCGAACGCATGCGACAAGAGGCATTCTTCACTTATCTTTATCTTTTTTCTATCCCTTTAAGCTGCTGTTTTTCCTTCCTAAAAAGAGTTCCAAACTCCCCACCCCCCACCCCCCAAGAAAAATATAATTCTCATTTCCAAAAACGCTGTTTTGCTACTTGCGGAAATGAAATCACCCTTACTTTAAGTGATTCCTACTTACATTGAACGTAACAGACAGAATATGACATCATTCTGTTTTGGTAATTTTTGCTTTTAAGGGCAGGATATGACATGGTAATTAACAATATGGTCATGTGATCAATAAATTGAGCAACACAATCAGTGATTTGACTTAAAAAAAATCTCCTGTATAAACAAAGTCACATTTTTACGGTTTAAATCACTGGATAATAATGTCCGTGATTGAATGAAATAAAAAGGCAGTGAAAAGAGCCTTGTGACAGGGAGGGCTTTGAGACGTCTTACACACAATCGGCCCAAAAAATGACTTCAGGATTTGTACCGAGGGGGTGGGGACTCTCTGCTCGACACAAAGCAGAAGAATCAGAATCAACCAGAAAGAAAATGGAAGACATGTGCATGTCGGAGAGGCCCATCGGATCCCTTCCATTACTTCTAACCTTAGAAGCAGGGCTCGTAACCGCCGGCGACACCATTCTTCTTGGTGTTATCCAAAGGGAACCCATCAGTCAGCCTCCGGAACCTGAATGGTCGACGAGCAAATCAGGGGTCCTTAAAGTGCCATTGTCTCCGGCCCAGGAGAGAGATGGAGCGAGAGCCCCATAAAATCTGCATGACAAATCGAATCAGAACTGAAAGCAGTGCTTATGAATGGGGGGGGGGGGGGGGGGCGGGTTATCTGGTACATTATTGGAGTCTTTCCAGTTTGACCTGCACAGGAGGAGAGACAGTAGGATGTAGCGTGAGGAACTTCTACACAAAGTCAAGGGAGGTGATGTTACACTTATATAATTCCTTTTTAAGATCCCACCTAGAATATTGTGTGCAGGTTTGGTCACCATACCTTAAGAAGGACATTGCTGTCTTAGAAAAGGTGCAACGGAGGGCTACGAGAATGATTCCTGGTCTTAGAGGAATGTCTTATGAGGAAAGGTTAGCTGAGCTGAATCTGTTTAGCCTTAAGCAAAGGAGACTAAGGGGGGACATGATCCGGGTCTATAAGATTCTAACGGGTCTGGATGCTGTTCAGCCAAATGGCTACTTCAATATTAGTTTAAATAATAGAACTCGTGGCCATAAGTGGAAATTAGCGGGAGAACATTTTAAAACAAATTTGAGGAAGCACTTCTTTACACAGCGTGTAGTTAGAGTATGGAATAGTCTTCCTGCTAGTGTAGCAGAAGCTAAAACCCTGGGTTCCTTTAAATTAGAGCTAGATAAGATTTTAACAACTCTGAGCTATTAGTTAAGTTCTCTCCAAACGAGCTTGATGGGCCGAATGGCCTCCTCTCGTTTTGTAAATTTTTTCTGTTCTTATGTAAATGGAGATAGAGAGAGGGTTAGAGACTGCAAGAGAGAGAGAGATTCTGTACCACCAAGTACCTCCAGTTTTTCAATCTGAAAGGAAGACACATCGCAAATATGTATCGCATACCTCCCTGTGTTTTATTTACTTTCTGTTTCTGAGCATCGGCTTCTGGAACATTCCAAAGCTGGAACTTTGATGCCCATCTCACCCAGATCTGCCCATTTCCTACTGGGACTTCCTGAAGTTAACAAATCCGTTAGAGACATACCTGTAGCGAGGACTCCTGCTCGCAGGCAGTGCTCCCCCTGCAGGAGCTCTGGGGAAGCCCTGAGCCGGGACTGGCTCATTCACACAGGGAGTTGCCTTGCCATTTATCCTCTGCTTGTTACCCGCTTCTGTTCAATTCAGTTTATCTTTATATAGCGCCTTTCAGGACAGAAAAGAGAGAATAATACAAAAGCAGGGCAAAGGGAAGACAAAGATATGAATGTAAGAAAGCCAGAAAAAAAAAATTCTGATGGTTCAAGGTAAACTGGCTGGCCCAGACATGCTAACATTTATAGTAAAAGAAAGAGTGGATCTATTTGCTGAAAGCAAGGTGTGAACAGTGGTCAAAGCCAAAGTCCATCAATGAGTCAGTTCTCCACATCGGCTTGTGCAGGTTTGAAATCTACACCCATGATGTTACAGTTTATATGCTGCATCCATGATGTCACCCTTCCATGGCTCCGATGGTGCCGACCCCAGGAGATGGACCCAATTAACTTCCTAATACTCCAATTAAGTGCCTGGTTCCAGGGCTTTAACCAGCAGGCTTTGGGTTAAGTCCTTAACCTCTGAGCCCCCTGCTGGCCAAAAAAAAAAACAAGTTACATGTAGAGTCTTCATTTTAAAACAATGTTTGATGTAGCCGAGTTCTATGTCTTTTGTGTGTTATGTGGTGTCTAGATGCTTTTATGTCCTGAGCCAAGATTCCACTCTGGCAACATTCCTGTGATGTCGTGCTTGCGACACGGAAATGTGTCCGTGTGTCGGACCTCCTCCCCCCCCCGGGCCTGGCCTCCGTCCAAATGCCACACCCCTTTTTGGCAGGGTGCTTAAACGCTGCCGCACAGGCAGGTCAGCTCATCCAGTGGCGACTTAGTCTCTCTGCCGCACGCGGCGCCCAAAAAGCCTCCACGGCTTCCTGGCAGGAGAAACAGTGGGAAGCAGCGACGGCCTGATTAGGCACGTGATAATCAGGCGTGTGAAGAGCAGGATCGGTTACGCAGGTCCAGGACACCCTGGGGGGTGACGGAGAAGGGACGGAAGGTGCCAGAGGCTCGGAGCTCACTCACAGTGAGTGTGTGGACCATTCCTGGAGTCACTCACCAGAACCTGGAAGTTCATCTCCCTCCGGTCTGCTTTGTCTCCATTTTCAGTTCTGCTTTGACTCCCATTCCTCTCCTTCATCTTTGTGGAGCCATGGGCTCCTCGCAGAGCAAGAAGAAATGGGACTGCACCCGATATCTGAACGGGAATGCCCCAGTGGCCTCGCAAGGTACGGCGCCCCCGCCCCTGGCTAGCGCCGGCTAGCCCTTACCCCGCACCCCCCACCCCCTGCTCACACACCGGCCTCGTTCTCTGCATGCAGCGAACGGGACGAGTCAGGCACCGTGGGCCGTGTGTCCCACCTGCGGCCAGACGACAGCGGGGGCTCCAGTCAATGGCAGCAATGGGACGGTCCCATCCCAACCCGAGAAGGAGACCAACCTGTAGAGCGAATTGGGTGGGATTGGTGACGGGAGATGGTAAGAATAAAGGCAATATCTATGTATCTGTATCTGTTAGCTTGGGTGTTTGCCTGTCTATGTGTCTATATGTATCTGTTTGTCTGCCTGTCTGTGTATCTATATCTATATGTCTGTCTGTCTGTCTATTTGTCTATATGTATCTTTGTCTGCCTGTCTATGTCTCTGTATCTATATGCCAGTCTGCCTGTCTCTGTCTCTATATCTATTTGTTTGGTTGTCTGCCTGTGTATGTGTCTATATCTACCTGTTTGGTTGTCTACCTCTCTATGTCTCTGTATCTATCTATCTATCTCTCCGTCTGCCTGTCTGGGTCTCTATATCTGTCTGTTTGGTTGTCTGTCTGTCTATATCCATCCGTTTGCTTGTGTGTCTATCCCCGTATCTATTTCTCTATAACCAGTGTAGGGGAAGTTACTTACAAGAGTAATCCATTACAGACAGAGGTGGAAAGTTCAGGTCCAGAAAGTACAAATCCAGACCAAGGTTTTGTTTCAACCAACCAGTTGAGTATAAAGAGTCACAGTCACACTACTCAACTAGTTGGTTGAAACAAAACCTTGGACTGGATTTGTACTTTCTGGACCCGAACTTTCCACCTCAGTCTGTAATTAATTATTTTTGTGAGTAACTTCCACAAAACTGTCTATATCTATGTGTTTGTCTGTCAGTGTCTGTCTGATCACTACTGTATTTTCTCTGATGTATTCTGCTTAATTGTTTATTCATTATTTCTGAGTATTTCTTTTTTCAGGTTGTGCAAAACATGTATCTACAGTGTCTATAGTGAAGCTGCTATTTCTTACTGTTACCTATGTGCTGTACATTGTAGAACACAGTGTGGAATATGTAGAGCACTGTGTGGAATATGTAAAGCACTGTGTGGAATATGTAGAGCACTGTGTGGAATATGTAGAGCACTGTGTTGCATTTGAGGAAGACGGTAAATGTATAAAACAGCTACTGACGGTAAGCGTTTGTGTTTATATGAAATATGGCACATATATGCGGACACGCTTGACACACGCTCCGGTACACAGATGTGTCCCTTTGGGGCAGAGATCTAACCGACAAAGAATGTGGAAAATGCGAGGATTACATGGCAACGCATTCCGGAACGTTCACATTCCGGGCTCCCTTCTGCGCGGGAACTCGTCCTAGAGTGCATTAGGCCGCATGTCATGAAAAGGAAAGATCCCACTCGTGATGCGGCACGTTCTGGAACCTTCTGCCAGCTAATCAGGGCGCCCCTTGTAACACTCTGAAGCTTCTGCATGTTTCCACTCGGCTGTGACTGAGGGACTAAAAGCCAGTTCCATCTGAGATATTCTTCAGTGTCTGGGGGTGTGCAGACACAGTATTTCAAGCTTAACCGGAGTTACAGGTTCTAATCCCTGGCTGGTCTCTGCCATTGTACCTTGGGGGAGGGGAAAAATTCATTTAAAAACACTGAATCTTTAGCTAACTGAGAGGTGGACAAAAGGACAAATTTGTTTTAGTATTTATTAACCGCAAATTAGCATTTTCTCTATAATTTTCTATTTATTTATTTAATTATTGTTATTATTATTACTATTACTTTTATGAAACTTGTTATATTCTATATTCTCTGTATTTTATGGCTTCATGCTTTATTGTACGGTGTCCTTGGGTGCTAGAAAGGTGCCTTCTAAATAAAATTATTACTATTATTATTATTATTATTATTATTATTAATATTCTGATATGAACAAACCAGCATATCCTTCCTGGGATTGGTGCCAGACTCACTGTCACCCTGTAATGGTGAAGAGTTTCCAAGATGGAATACAGAACAGGAGGAGACTGTGCATGTCACTGTAAACACTTCCTTCGGGAATGATACTGTGAGCCAAACAGCTTCAGCCCAAATGCATAAAAGCCAAGTCAGTCATGACTCTGAAGAGTAAATTCCCAAAATTCACTACGTCCACAGGATACTTGGTTGAGAAAATTTCTGTAGACTTAGCCAGTCCTGGAACTTTTAACAAGAGTTCGGCATTGGATTGAATATAAAATGAGTGAGTTTTGGCCTGACTTTTGGTCGTTAGTGGCAACGGAGTAAGAAGGAGTTTGATATTGAGGGTGACACAACCCCCCCCCCCACAGTCCAAAAACATGCTGAGGTTAAATAGGGGTGCCAAATTGCCCATAGGTGTGTGTGTGTGTGTGTGTGTGTGTGTGAGTGAGTGAATGGCGTGTGAGTGTGCCATGTGATGGGTTGGTGCCCCCTCCTGGGTCGTTCCCTGCCTTGCGCCCGTAGTCTCCGGGATCGGCTCAGGATCCCCAGCGACCTTGAACAAGATACGCAGTTTCAAAAAATGGACAGGTGCCTCCCCAGGTTCTGTGCCCCTGATTGTGGTCTCATCTCAAAAACAACAAAAAAAAAAACGGTTCTGGAAATTTGCGCTTCAACTACGCTAATTCAGCAGCCATGACATGCCTGAAAGCAGAAGCCTGAGGATGTAGGCCGCTTTCACGACGCTTCAGTCCCTTGACACGGCTCGAAACATCACATCGGTGGCATTTCCTCGGGGACAAGCTCTCATCCCGGCCATAAAAACTGGAACAGCAGGTATTTCTGCATTTGGCAATTTCAGGAACACGTGCGGAGGGCAAGGCTGCACACGACCTCACATCCGGCTCGCCGATCCGTTTACATGTAATCCGCCCCTCTCGCCCCGTCCGCTAATCCGGAGATTCAGATACCGTAACGTCTGGAGTATCTCGGCAAGGAGATTAAATTGCCGCTCTGGGTCAGCACCGGGGATCCCAGAGTTCTTGGGTTCAGCTCTCCTGAGCCTGCTCTGTGCTGCCATTCACTTCTCTAATTAGCGCCGTTTTCTTCCCAGCAAATCACATCCCTTGGTGTTGGGGAAGTGAATCTCAGGTCACCGTGGAAACGGAGCAACCCACTCCTCCCTGCTGTGGGTAGAAGCCTGCTGGCCGTGCCCATGGAGCTGCCACAGACAGAACCAGATTTAGCTGCTTTGGCTTTAGTACCTGGCATGCAGAGCCCTTGAAAAGATGCCCCCTACTGGTCGGGTGAGGGAAAGCATTCACATGGACCCTGCCTGTTTTCCAACGCTGCTTTGCATATTTCCAGTGTTTCCTATGACTTTACTGCTTTTTTACCTTGTTATACCCTATTTCCAACTAATGGATTCTACCACCAATGTTATCCCTATCCTCTACTTGTCTTGTCTAAAAGTGTGAATTGTAAAAAGGACTAATTATGTAAAAGATAAATAATGCAAAACTGTGAAACTATTTTCAGCTCCTCCCGTTTGGCTGTAGATGACTGATCAATAAACATTTGCCTTTCCAACGCAGCTTGCAGTCTGTCATCCACGAATCGGCACATAGCCGCCATCTCTGTTCCTTCGAAAGCCTTCCACCATCACTACACAGACATCCCCGTCTCCTCACCAGGCCTCAGCCTCAGATCCCTCTCCTCCGGCTGCCAGTCCCAGACCGTCAGCCCAGAGTCACACACATACCTTTAGACCTACAAACCCATGCTGGCTCCCATACCACCTGATTTATGAGTCGTAAAGTGTGGCCTGTCCTCGTCTCCAAGGCAACACCATCCCATAATAACAGCGGCCAAAGGTGTACCTGGTTTCTGGTCATGCACCGGAGAGGAAGCCCTGGAACTATTTCAGTGCAAGAGCAGCTCCCCTTGTCAGGCTCTCAGGCCGCGTGTTTCAGTCTCTGGTCCAATTTCCTTACCTGCTGTCCTGGTTATGGATGTAAAACAAGGGGGACATGAACCTGTTGTCAAGCAGAGACTTGAATTTGCTGTGTCTAAGACCTGCTTGTAAAACACTGTTTACTTGCTTAATTTTATTTTTCCTGTGGTTTATCATTCTTCCTCAAAGAAATAGACTGTTTTCCGAAAACCATAAATTCTCAGGGAAGGTAAGCGGTCTGTAGTCACAGATGGGGCAGCGTAGTGGAGTTATGTCGACTGCAGGGCGTGGGATTGAATCCTGGGCCCACGCTCTGTGGTTCATTGTTTTTACCAGATGGGCTGTGGTTCAGGTGAATTGGTGTCTTTAAATATCCCAAAGTGTGTGATTGTCTGTGTGTTCTTCCGCTGAACTCTGCTGTTTGGGATTGGCTCCAGACTCACTGTGACCTGCTACTCTATACAAGGGCATAGGTTTGGGATAGGCTCCAGGCTCACTGTGACCTGCTACTCTATACAAGGGCATAGGTTTGGGATTGGCTCCAGGCTCACTGTGACCTGCTACTCTATACAAGGGCATAGGTTTGGGATAGGCTCCAGGCTCACTGTGACCTGCTACTCTATACAAGGGCATAGGTTTGGGATAGGCTCCAGGCTCACTGTGACCTGCTACTCTATACAAGGGCTTAGGTTTGGGATAGACTCCAGGCTCACTGTGACCTGCTACTCTATACAAGGGCATAGGTTTGGGATAGGCTCCAGGCTCACTGTGACCTGCTACTCTATACAAGGGCATAGGTTTGATTTCAACATCGGTAGGGACGAAATCAGTCCCAAACTCCCCACCCCCTAAACACACACGGTACTCCCCCAGTGTTGGTGGGGACATGTCCCAAACATCCATACCAAAATCTACGCCCTGGACCGAGTCTTTGGTCTAGCAGGCATGAAGCAATGTTGTTTCAGTCACTGTCCCCGTGTTTTTGGATTCTCATATTTCTTCGGAGTAAAATAATAGCTAACTGTTTGACTTTTACCTCTGAATGATAAATTCTCAGAGAATAGGCATGTTCTCTTGTCACAGACTCCAGCTCAAACACATCATCTTTAAGTGTCTCTGCCACTCCTGTTCACTTCACTCAAGGCCTTGTCAGGCCAAGCCCGCATGTTATATAGCTTGTACACCCCACTCTGGCCTTATTTACAGCTAGATAAAAACTGGAGCTGCCTGTTTTGAGAGCTTCATTCATGATTCATTCGCATAGCTATCTGCTGAATTTAAAAGATCTACATACACGACGAAGCATCTGGGATGGACATTCTTGCCGAGATAAATAAATGTGCTGAGAAGCATTAATGTAAGTGTTCTTTTTTTTTCGCGACTGACTTCAAAAATTTCATGGAGTAATGCTCCGATCCCTTCTGCGATCCCCTAGCCCTCACGCTTTGTGGACAGCTGCTCTTCTGTGCCCTCTAGTGGCGCACAGTGTCAGTGCATTTACGCCTTCTGACAAAATGCAGGCACTAGATTCAATTCAATTCAATTTATTTTTATATAGCGCCTCTCACAACAAAGGCGCTTTACATAAGTGTATGCATTTCTACATCATTTGCCCACAATAATTCAAAAACACGGAAAAGTAAAGACAAAGAAATAAAGCCTGATGACAACGGAGGAAGGGAAACAAAAACTCCCAAGTAGGGAGAAAAAAAGGAAACCTCTGGGGGTCAAGGGTCAATTGGCTGACCAACCACCCCAGGCGTGCTAACATCGTAGAAAGAATAAAGATAAAGAATGGGTGCAAATGGAGAAAACAAGGTGTCGTAAATGAAATTATCCCCGAATTTTAAAAATAAATGTCTATATTTGTAGATATAAAACCCTTATAAATAATTTATTTCTTAGGATTCAAGGAAAATAAAGCAATCCATCAATCAAAGGTTAAATGCTATCTGTAATATCTTTCACAGCCGAATTGATCTATCGCGCAAGACGTCCTCGGCAAGAATAAAAATAGTTCGTCTGTCACAATTTTGTCAGACGCAAGATACTTAACATCTTTCCGGGTTTGTTAAGTCTGTCAGCAGTCGCTTCGCCTGTATCCTTTCTAATTAGAAACACGTCACAAATTTAATGGATAAGAATCCGTTTGAACATTTTAACTTTGTCCATGTGGACGTATGAAAGTAACATCATACTTTTCACTTTATTTGTTTATTTCCCCCTCACTATTTCCCTTGATCAGAAGTCCTCACACCTTTCGCGTATTGTATTTAATGTTTTTTGGACCCCCGTATCAGTACCAGACTGAGCCCCTCTAATGCGCTATTTTCTGTTTCCAGCAATTACTTAATATGGGTGGTTATGTTGAGGTTCAGATTCTGACATTTGCTAAATTATATGTGCGTGTTATTTTGTGGTATTTCTGGCTGACTTGTGATAGTTTCGTAACATCGGTAAATTGTTTGATCCGGAGAAAGCAGAAGCATGCCTCCATTTACCCCCAAATCGATTTAGTAAGCGGCCGGTATGATGCCTCCAGCTACCACACAGACAGCTTAAAAATACCCCCCTCCGCCCTATAGTGTCTCTCCCTTATTTTCCAGGATGGCAAAAAAAATGTGGACTTTGCAGCGTGTGGGAACTCTTTTTTCCATCCTCAAACCGGATTACCCGCTGCGCTCTGTACAGACAATAAAGTCTAATCGGGTTGCGGTCAGCCATTAGAGGAAATCCTGTCACCTCGGTCGGGGCTCCTAAATCACTTTCCTCCTGGACGACGGAGGAGAAGCCATCCGTCCCCGCTGTCATGCCGGCCGCTGTGCTGGAGGCAATCAGATCTCGCCTGCTTACTACTCCCTTCAAACCGAGAGCCTAAACCCGGCGAGACCGCTATACCCATGTCGAAACTACGACTTTCTATGTGTGGGTTTAAACGTCAAACGTGATTAAAAGAAATTACAAGGAAGGCAGTATGGAGACAGAGTGGGCAGCACTGCAACCTCACACCCCCGGAGTTTGGGTATCGATTCCTACCCCTGGTTCTATGTTGTTTGCGTGGGTTTCCCCCCAAAGTTCATGCAGTTAGTTTTTAATGTGTCTATATTATTATTGTGTGTAATATGTTTTATTGTGTGTGTGTTTGTTTGTTTGTATATGTAGTATAGTTATAGAAGACCTAAGATGTGGAGCAACAGCATAACTGTGGAGTTGCACATGCCAGAGAGAGCTGCTGGATGGCTCCATGTCCTCATTCACCTATAATCCTGCCCCCTCCCAGAACTTTTTAGCAGCATCGCTTAACCAAAAGCGGGAAGCCATTCATTAGGCAAACAGAGCCGAGTTGCCCGGCAGACACGCTTCCCCGTCTCCCCCCGTGTCGCCCCTTCTTAAACAAACCGAGAGGATTTCTCTAAACGCTTGCAGCCCGCTTATTAGTGGTGATGAATGGGCTGTGCATTGAGTTTCATTACGCGCTTTAATTTGCGGGTACAATTACACTTTATCCTTTCGGAAGACGAAGCAGATTTGCGGGCGATTAATTAAAAGGCTTGCACTCCCCAGCCGCGAAGATGGATGTGGTCAGGACCACCCCCCCTCAACCTCCCCCCTCCCACTTTGCCAGCCCGCCCAGGGAGTTTGCATCGCGTCTCCTTCTTCCCCCTCATTCGCCCCACCCAAAATAATTACCCGAAGTGGCAGGTACGGAGCGGGGATTGGGCGGGGGGCTCCCTGGGTGACCTCCGTGGGTTGGCTTAAACGATCACTCAATCATCCCGTTGTGCTAAAACCAACATCTAATCAGGGAGGGCCCCTGAATAATTGATTGCATTGGTGGGGATTAATAAAACCTGTCTACCTTTGGGGACCTATGCCGGGTTAGGGAAAGTCCTCGGTGAAAATTAGCTAAACCTTTGAGCCTCTGAACATGGTGAGTCCGGTTCTCCGCTTTCCCGTCCAACATCGATCCGTGAATTCATCAGCTGATCAATCGATCGATGAAGGCAGACAAAGCCTATATACGCAAATGGGCCCGGCTTGAAGAACTGTCGCGTGTTTATAGGAAGTGGCCAGAAATGACGGAGCGGAATGTGGAAATAAAAGCGAAGGGCTTTGGCTTAAGTCTAGCCTAATTTAAGCTTAAGTTCAAGGAACACCCGTAGCGCCCCCTGCAGAAAGAAAAACAAACTACCTGTTTTTTTTCGAATTGTAGTCAAAATGTGCAATCTTTTTTGTGGGGGGATTCTTTATTTGCCTGCATTGTGTTTATAAAGGTAAATAGATTATTGTTTCACTTTAATCATTTATATCCAGCTTATTTATTTATATGTCTGCTAGTTAAGTGAGAAAGAGCATTTTTAACCACATTCGGGATAAAGGTACGCAATAAAGAGAGGAAGGGCAAACGTTGGGTATTATGGGCAATGTTGGTCTTGGGGGGTGAGCTGTCCCTCCCTTCTCACCAAACTCCGTGTCCTGTTTGTGTCACTCTACCCATAAAGCATTTCTTCGAGGAGCTAGCGGGGGCACGCAGCAGGGCCATAAATCGTACCTGGGCCCGAGACTCAAAAAATGGATGAAGAAACTGAAGCCTTCTGACAGGGAATGCAGACTGATAGATCTGTAGCCGATGAGCTGACAGGATAGGGTGGTGCTTTTGGTGCAGAAGGTCATGGGTTCGACTCCCAAGAGGGGAAGTTTGCCATTCTGTTGGAACAGCTACACTAGAGCTTGTGTGCATTTTGAGGGAATATAACAAGCACAGATCATACCTTTAGGATGCAATGTAGGGGTGTTCAGGCCTTAAACTGCCTCAGGAAAGTGAAAGTTTCTGTGTGTGTGTGTGTGTGTGTGTGTGTGGATTAGAGTTTCCACCAGGAATGGGCCTTTCCCATGGTGAAGCAGTGTCAACCCCCACCTTGCTGTTCACCTTTTAATCCTTTACAGGAGGCCCCCCCGTGTTTATCTTTCAAAGCCGACTGCCCCATTTTTGTGAGGAGGCGGAGATGGGTCTGGGTGATGCCCTACAGTGTGCCTGTTCTACTTTTGCATGGGGAGGAGGGGGGCGTCCATGTCCCTTTTGTGTTCTGCGTCCATTTTCCCGCCAGTGCTGAAATATCTGAGCATGGTATGGTGATAGGGGGTCTGTCAGGTCCGCTGGGGCTTCGCCCCCCCCCCACCCCCCCCACCAAGTGCCAGCAGATAGCCGCACACAATGCTGCCCGCATTGCCCCCTCTCTCCTCCCCCACACCCAAAGGCCGCGTATCCATGCCTGGGGCTACTGTCTCTGATGCTCTTTCAGACAAGCACTGCTGCTGATTGGCTGAGATTTCATGCTTGCAGCCCATTTACTCCACAGAACCATAAAAACACGCATAACATTGATACAACAAATCACGAACCTTATTAATATATATGCAACATGGTCGCCCGCATCAGGACACTAATAGTATTGAATCTATTTATTACTTGTATGAATTGTTTCTTAGTTGAATCCACGGGGGGGGTTTGGTTGAGTTACGGATGAGTTACGGTTTGAGTGTGACAAACAAATGGGGACAGGGACCAGAATATGTCAGGATCCAGGACTCGGTTTGGAAGAAAGAAACAGAACAGACTAATTTATACCATTGTATCTGGAACAATTGTCAGGTGACACCAATTAACACTAATAACCAGGATCACATGACTCCCGAGATACTATGGTTACCCCCATCAGGACACTGTTAGTACTGAGTCGGGTTGAATCTTGAGTCTTTCACTGGCGTTCTGTATCTGGTCTGTGGGTCCAGCTATGGTTCACTGTGATGAAGATGATTCCTCTATCCTCCAATCATTGTTTCTATGCAAAAAGGCCTCATCTTTAGCCCTGCACAGCCAATACGCTGCCTGTCCTGCTTATGCACTGCTCCCCGTGTAGCCGAGATGAGAACTCTCTGCGAGGTCTCCACCAACAGCTCGCCTCACCAATGTTGGAAAGAAAGGGGGCTAATGAGAACAATCACCCCCCCCTCAAGGCTAAGGGCAGAATCGAACCTCATCTTTGATCAAGCGATTATATTGTTTGGTGTTGGAAGTTGGGGTTTAACATGCAAAATGAGGGAAGGTTTATGGGTTCTGGGGGGGGTGGCGGCAGCAGCCTTCCTCCCGGAGATGGACCTGGAGGGCGTGCCAAAGCCCATGGCTCTGTGTTATCCACACTTAAAGGGACCTGGGGGACTCGGAGCAGTTCATGTGGAATGCTAGCCAAACTGGACATTTTAACCACTTGATTTGAACTACTTTGCAGTAGTGGCCTCACATAGATGCTAAACACCCACAGCCTTCAGGCCAAGGGCGCAAGTGTCCCAATTCTATGTGCCATTCAGAGTCCTCGTCTCTAAACTGGGAGCTGCAGCTCATGATCAGAGCACCTTGTGAGATCCCAGAGTCTCTGTATGTATTACAAAGCGCCGCTAAACCTCTCCAAAGTGTCCGCTCGCGTTCGCGGCATGACAAATGGCTGTCTGGGTGACAAATCACCCGGTGGGATAGTGGCGGGGCGGGGCGGTCCCGCGAGCACGGCCTGCCGACCAATCGATGCTGCATTGTTTTCGTTTCTCTCTCCTCGGTTTTGTTTACTGGTCCCTCGCCGCCCGCATCTGTGAGTGTCTTCATCTGTCATGTACTCCTATGGAGTATTTACTAAAAACGATAATTAATTTTAAAAATACATTAAGTTTCTCATATCTTTATCAATACCTATGCAGGTTTCCTTTTAGAAAGATATATATTTATGGTATAATATGCTTAAAATACATTCCATATGAAAATTACTCATAAGACTAGTTTTAAACAGATTATTTTCATTTTATATATGTAATTTATTTAAATGAATATCAATAGGTTCCATTCTGGGTTAAACCTAATTGTGTAATATGATTTTATTAGAAAAAAATGAAACCCTATTAGCGAATACAATACATCATTAAAACGTACTATCATTATCATACATTATTATAAATAATTATTAGTACTTCAGATATGGAAATGAATGTCATCTATATCAAAACATGCCAAAGCATGCCAGGAATGTATCAACACTTGCTGTGAATGACATATATTTAACATACCTGCCATATTATATTCACGACACGTTATTACCGTCAGAACTCGAACTTAATCCGTTCAGAACTCCGGATCGAATCCTAAAAAGTTCGAGTTCTGATCCAATTTTCCCCATAAAAAATAATGGAAAACCAATTAATTGGTTCCCGACCCAAAAAAATTACACCGAAAAATGTTTTTTTTTTTTAGCATTTAAACACAAAATGAACTGGATAAAACAAGAAGAGCATGTACTGTACTAAGCACATTTATGAAAACAGTCATTTTTAAAGTAAGAAAATAAATGTATCCAAACAATGTGTCCTGCCCAGGCCGATTGTCCGCTCCTTCCGTGTGCCACGCCCCCTCCTTAACCCCGTGTGGAATTCCCATGTGATCAGCTGTTTCTGGTTGTTGTCATTAGTCCTCTGTATTTCGTCCGTGTTTCAGATTGTTTCCCCAGTCCACTCATTGTATTGTTCGTCTGTGTTTTGCCTGCCTTACCTGTAATTAAACCCCGTATTCCCCGATACCTGACGTCTCGCTGTCTCCGTTCTGTTCCGTCCCTACTGGGCACGACAATATTATTATAAATAAATGTATTCATGGTTTTTTATTAATATTAAAACAATTAATAAAAAATCTTTATTTTTAAATGTATTTTATTATATAATAATAATTACTGTTACTGTCCATCATTGTCTAAATGTATTTTTACTGTCTAAATATATGTATTCATGCAGCTAGTGTAAACATGCAGGATGCTATCACAGCGAATGCCAGGCTGAGACTGAAGCTTTACCCTTTGTTTCCCCTGAGAGACGTGCAGCGTGACTCATTTCCCCAGGCCTACAAGTTATCTTGGTCTGCGTTCACGGTTTGACTTCTGAGATTCAGATCGAGTTCTGAATTTTTTTAACTGGTTGGTTCGACTTTTAAGAAATTCGAGTTATAATGAGTTCGAGAACTGAGGTACCACTGTACATGACTTTCGGTTTCATCTGTGTGTCTCACTAAAGCTCTCTGGTACTTTTATTTGTGTGGAAAATGTTAAACCTACCTGGGTCAAGGGTTTCCTTTTGGCTGACTGCACTGAAAGATAATCTGGTTACTGTTAGTCTTTGTGAAATAATAGCACTCCCAGATCAATCTGTTATTTCGCACGTCTTCCCATTCAAATCCTGCCTATTTGTCGTCAAACAGTTTAAACTATCTCAATTAAAAACATATAGCCTATATTAATTTACGGCATAATTAGTAACAGAAGTGCAGGGATTAGGCCTATTTTCTGAGATATAACTTTTTTACACATATAAAGTTAACTATCTAACCGAAATTGGAATATCGACCAGTCAGGAGTACAGTGTTTGTAGGTGTATTAGTATCCTGTAGGCTACTGAAAAACTCGTGGGTCTATCACTGTACGGCACATTTTTAGGTAAGCTGTACGTCTCTATAGTAAAGCGCTTTTTTTTCTTTTTTGGAAAAGGCACTTTACACCGAGAGTTCAACCTCAGGTTCTCGGATGTGGGATGATGTACTGTAATAGAGAAAAAAAATCAGCTTTGATTACTTTTAATAAACGCTGTTGAAGGAACGGCAGGGCGCTTTTGGGGATGTTATGAAAAGACTGCCAAACAGATGCGGCAGAGCGACACCGAAATGTCACCTTCGGATTTAATAATTAATGAGAGCATCTTCCCATTTTGGAATTCCGCCGTCTGGACGAAAGTCAAACACGAGGAGGACGGATATATAACGGCAAAGTCGGGGAGGGGGTGTCAGCGTCCGCACAGGCTCCTCACGGAGGTCCGGGGACTTCGATCCCCATGCATTCTGCGTCCCCGATCTCATCACACCGAGACGTAGACCTGTGATTTCCCATGCGGTGTAACTCATTCATGTGGCCGCGTATCCGCGCCTAGCGCCAGCGTGCGGAGCTGGGAGCCGGACCCCGCTTACCGCTCCGCCCCACACAGCTGCGCTGGTCGCTTTTGCGCTGTAGTCATTCATGATATAAACAAAACAGTATAAAAGCGTGAGCAATATCTTTTTAGCACTGGCTGGCCAACATGCCCACCACCCACATACCCCCCTCTCCGGGCGTGCACCTGCCCCTGGCCCTTCTGGTTTCTTTATACAATAACCCCTTCACATTGGTGAGGGTTGCGTTGCGAAAATCCGTGAATAATGGACTACTTGAGCTCCCCTAACCTCAACCCATAACAGTCTGCTAGCCTGAACGAGCATTAAAAAGTCTTTTTTATTATGTTTCTAAACAAACTGTAATGTACACTTTGCATGTCAAATTACGTGTCATTTTATTTTTACGTGTCATTCATTTTAAGACCTTTTTATATAATATGCAAACCATCTAGGCTAAGTCCCAGTATGTACAAAATTACTGTACCCACTGGGAACACTACGTTTTGGAGACATTATGAAAACTGCAATATTTTTGGTACTGAAAAGTTTACTAGTTACTGCGAGAAAGGCGAGATCTCACGGTCACAAAGGCAGCTGACACGTGAGTGAGGCAGGTTACCGAGACAAAGATGCGCGGCGTACCCAAGCCAGGACTTAATTACTTATTAAAATTATTAATATTAATATGAATTACTATTAATATTAAACATACAGCATGCACTTCCACTAACAAATATTATGTATTACTAATATTTATGTATTGCATAATTTTAAGTGATCCGAATCATTTTCAGTATTGTTTTTGGCTCACGTGTCGTCTGAGTTTCCAATATCTTTCAGCAAACTCCAGAGATACCCCCGTTTCATTGTTCACGGCCAGCTCGCGAATAATAGAAACCGCGAATGTCAATTATGCGAATGCGTAGTTATCTATTTTACAACTTTCCAAACTTTTATTTTGCAAAATGGACAAAATACGGGTAGGTGCCTACAATCTTTCGCTTAATGATAATGAATTATTATTAGGCCTATTATTCTTGTTTTTGTAGGCCTACTTCCAGCAGTCCTCCTAACAATATAGGCCTATGGTGATTGAGTACAACCAATAAACAAATCAGATGTTATTGGGCAAATATGAATATAAATTTATTTAGTCATTGCTGTAACTCTATAGTTAAGGTATTTTATTCAGTGTGCTGTTTCTCTCTTATTTTACTAGAGTTTATCATAGCCCGCAGTGGCAAACCCACAAATCTGAAAGGACTATTTTTACCGATGCCCCTGAAGACCACGGAGAAGAGAAAGGCGTGAAGGAGGCGTTTCAGTGCAGCCAGATGTGCGATATGAACGCTTTCAGGGAAATGTCACGGCTCCCTGTGAATTCGGACAGATTGCTGCGATTGCATGGACAACGCCTTTTTTTCCTCTATAAAACACTCCTCCTCTCCTGGCTGGTGATCTTTTTTTTCCGATGGGAGAGCATCGGAAAGACGACAGCCGGTCTATCCTTTAATGACTTAGGCTTCACACAAGGCTTCAGGACTGCGCCGCCGTGTCGCCCGGTCGCTGACAATGCTGCCGGTCCCCTAGCTCCAATAAATGTCAGCGGCTCATCCCACTCGCCCAGCGCCAATTTAAAACGCCGTCTCAGCGCTATCTCCATACTTCTAATAGGGGTGGTTTCGTGCGGTCTGAGCTGGCTGGAGAAATGACGTTTCTGACCAGTTCATCTCCCCGACATTTCTTCTTTTTATGGTTTTAAAGCTGAAATCCCCTAAGGATATGCAGCAGGTGTGGGGCTGTCGGGGGTTACGCCCATGCAGGTTTCCCTGGGATAACACACACAGGCGGAGTCTCTCTCTCAGAGGAAACTCGCATGAGCACCAAAAGAGCTCCATCAGACCGTGACAGTCCGCAGCTCAGCGTACACGGACCTGAAGTCACTACCGCCGGGCGCATCCAGAATGTTCCTCTCAGCGACACTGCTCGGCAGCTTCTAAAGGGCATCTTTCCAGAATGTATGACATGTCAGTGAGAAGAGGGGCAGCGGTCTTCTGTTCTGAGTGGTTTGAGAGTGCTTGGTTCCCAGGCGGACTGCGCAGGTCGGGATTTGGATGGGATTTAGCTCAGGAGTTACGACTGTTATGATGCACACTTATATATACTGTAACACACACACACGCGCACACACACATTTTTCTTTATTCAGGTGTAATTGGGCTCATGTTACCCCCTGTTGCGCACCCCCCCCCCACATCTACCTACTGAACTTCCACATCAACCAACGCCCCCCCCCCACATTTATATGACTTCTATAGTAGAGAAGTTGAGCCCCCTCCCCACGATGCTCAATCTGGTCCATGTGATTAAGTACAGAGACACACCTGTTTGGCAGTAGCAATACATTCCATACACCTCCTCCTACATCCATTGCTTCTGCCCCCCCAGCCAATCATACCTGCCCCCCCCACCCCAGCCCACCCCCCACATTCTACACTCACACCGTAATTTTACTGTGAACAGCAATACCATCCTTACCTGAATAACACCCCTCCCAGGCCCATGAAAAAATCAATCGGTGAGTGAAACTCCTTTTGTTTGTGTTTGTGTGTGTGTGGGCGTGTTCCCGTGCGTGTGGCGCATGGGGATTGGCAAGTGAGGGATGACATCGCCAAGGAGGACTGACAGTTCGTTTGGTGGGCGGGGCCCAGGCATTTGCTCCTTAATGGTGGGAAGATCAGACACCTCTGGGCAGGACATCTGTCTGTATAAAACGCTGATCTCTGTGTTTTCCCTGCTGAAACACAATGGAATGTTTCAGGATTTAACTAAGGTAAACCTTAACAAATAAAATACAAACGTAACAAATGGGGCAAATAAGAAATACCCCATATGTGGACTAGGGGATGGCTTATCCGTTTACCCCCTCTTAACAGGCAGGTTGCATGTGACCTATCCAGTCACCTATAGATGT
Source organism: Paramormyrops kingsleyae (assembly GCF_048594095.1). Classification (NCBI taxonomy): domain Eukaryota; kingdom Metazoa; phylum Chordata; class Actinopteri; order Osteoglossiformes; family Mormyridae; genus Paramormyrops; species Paramormyrops kingsleyae. The sequence goes on from NC_132800.1 coordinate 10,484,446, forward strand.
CACTGAGCTTCTACTGTACATCCTTGGGGCTCACCAATAGCTGAGCTGGCTGAGGCCAGCCTAAGGAGCTGGATTAATCCGAACTGGCTGCCCTACGGTGACGGGAAATGATTGAGTGCCCAAGTACAACTCCGTCAGACGTCCCGTTCTTGCCCTGTTGATCCACTGCCTGTCGATTCAACGCCACATCGACTCTCGACTGGAAAGCCAAGAAGAATCCTATAACTGCTATTTCTTGCAGGGCGGGGCCTGTGTGCTGGGGGCCAATCATGTGGCCACTCAGTCATCTCTTGGTGATGCTGATCGGTGGACCTGTTATAAAAACATCACACTCCAGCCAGAGAATCCTCATCGCTGTTCAGAAATGGCTATTCCTATTGAATATCTGCTTTTTCTTTCTCCCTTTATTAGCCAGCGCCGTGGCTCGCCGCCGTATCCGTCACGGTGATTTATGCGAGTCCAGTTTCAGAGAACGCTCCCCCTGTTGGGTATGGACCTTCCCGAAGGGCCAATTTATCGTGCTGACAGATGCGTCGCATAGACAAGACGCCCTCAAGTCGCGTTGGTGGAGCCTTCGCGAAACAGTGTCACCAGCCGGGAGGGATCAGGAAGTCACATGACCGGAACAGGAAGTATTTGTCGTTGGCTGCTCACATGGAACAGGCGAACACAGAAGGTGTAATACAAACCTAAAAGGATGCTAGCATTGACCTTTGACCCTGCTGAGGATTGACATACGCACACTGTAGACCAGGGTTATTATCATCAACAAAAACTAAAACAATAGGAAAACATTGTGTGAATGTTTAGTTTGAAATTAATGATTTGTTTATCTCTTAATACCATTAATAATACCTGCAACATGTTTTGCCCATTTTTAGCACACTACTGTATAATGCGCACTGTGTATTTATGTAGAATACACTAAGCACACAAAAAACAGTCATACAACGTTCAATCTATCCCTGGAAATAACATTAGATGGATGATATTTGCACCCAGGTGTCAGTAGTCATCAATGCTATTTGGGGGAATAGTCAATATAAAGAGAAAGAAGGAAGTGGATTCCACTAAAAATTCCATGGCTAATGCTATTGAATCCGCACATGTTTTTTTTCATAGCACACCCCCTGCAAAATCTAAAATTTCTCCCCATATGCTACACACAAGAGGAGAATTCTCCAAAATTGTGAGAAATAAATTTCATGGCCTGTAGCTAGTGCTAATGCTAGTTAGCAAGATTATTGTGTGCCTTTGGCTAGCTAACTACTGCTAGAACAAGTGTACAGTTTGTGTTTAATACACTCTACCTTTATATTTGTATCCCGATTTGTGCCGCCGGCTGTTGAAGTGACGTGTGACCACGCCTGCAACACAGCAAACGCAGCAGGATTAACAGAAACAGATCCTGACACCAAAGACCCACTTGCCCCAGACTTGTGGATTCAGTCTCTACATTCCCTGTGGCAGATGGACACAGACATGTTATCAATTATCTTGTGAATGTTTCCCCAAACACCCCACCTTTAAGCTCCTAACATTTCCCAACACAAGTATAAAAATACTTCTATACCCCCCCCCCTGAACCCCCCCCCGCCCCCCCCCCCGCCACGAATGTGCAATATATGTGTTTTTTTAAGCCAGGAACAAGCTCACTATGTAAAAAAAAATGCAAATATTAGTTATTTTGATATGTCCGACATGACAGCAATAAAAAGATAAAGATTACTGGGTGTGTGTGTGTGTGTGTGTGTGGGGGGGTGGGGTGGGGTGGGGGGGCATTCGAGGGGGCAGTGATGATTCATGTCCCGGCCTTCTCCCGAATTAATTTCTGAGTGTAATTATGGCCATTACCTCCTGACCTGAATGAAATCGTACACTAGAGGTTTTTCATTATACTGCCACAGGTGGTAGTAATGGGGCTGCGGGGGGGGGGCTCCAGTCCCGGACCCCCACCTGCACTGAAATTATTGTATTACTTATCATTTAAACTGATAAGTAAGTATAATTGTTGCATATGTCATGTGAGCTTTATACTGTGCACTAGGGGATTCTCTTTACATTAATGAGAAGGGGACTATATGTTCTGACTTTCCCCTGATATAATTCATCCATCCATCCATCCATTACAGGGCAGCACTGACCCTAGAGCTTCTCCCAAGTAGAACAGGGTACATCAGGGTACATTAATAATTTGACCACACAAAGTTTCTTTATTTATTACTACTGTAATCTGTTGATGTGTCATGCTAACCCTGTGATCATTCTGTGTCTTCTGTCAATCTAATGGAATCCCCTTCATCCTCATCTTCTCCATACAAATGGCTATGCTCTACATGGGTGGACATTGGCATCAGGGATTTTTTTAACAAGATGAAATTCTGGACTGCAACAGCAGCTGAGTGCTGAGAGGGCCCTTGTCCACCACGAAGAACTCCGGCCTGGCCCAAATGGCTTTGTGCCTAGGACATAACAAGCATTTGAAAGCCTGCTCAGCATCGCCCCACACAGGCTACAGTAAGAATTGCGCTTAAATTGTGTAAATTCACTGGAGAAATAAAAATATGGCGAATCATTGCTGGCGGATCGTCTTAGACGGGTCAGGGGTCACCCTCGTGGCAAGAGGACCGTCCAACACTGAGGACCTTTGCATCAGATTCCTGATCACGCACCTCATCACCGAGTGATTAGAACAGAGCCTGCCTCCTGAGGTTCAGACCACAAACCAGCAATGCGAAGACTGGAATTAGATTGTTGGGGGGTGGGGGCGAGGGGTGGGGGCCGGTCACTTCCGGAAGGGTTTAGCTCAGATTACATATTATATATGTCCTTGAAAGGCCCCAGCTAGTGTTTGCCTTAGAATGATTTATTGTGGGTTATTGTTCATCTTTCAATATTGTTCGGTACAGTGCTGCTAATTGCTATCTTTCAGCCCACATCAATTTGGTATCTCAGTGCTCCAGGGGTTTGTGGGTGGCTGGGTGGTGGTGGTGGTGGGGGGTGCGCCCTTTAATTGGTTCTAGGGTGTTACAGTTTTTCATCAATGGCAAAATGTCATGGAAATGAGAGAAGGGCACGAGCTGAGGAGGGTGGCCTGCATGGGAACTTGTGACGGGGTCCCACGTGACATTGCCACGCGGTGTGCGGAACATAAAAACCACGTGACCCCATTTGCCCTTTGACCGGCGTGTAAATGGTGCTGTAGCAGGTGTCGGGATGTATAGCGGGCACAGGCTTCGGGAAAATACTTTTATCAACTGTGAAAAAGCCTGTTGGAAGCGTAAGGACGTTGTTTAGGTCAGCAGTTTCTCTTCATAGCAAATGAACTATTTAACAGTTATTATTGGTGATAGAAAACGTTGCGAAAACAAGCCGGGTGCTGTGGTAGCGTGCTTCCGGGAATATGTATGTGAATGGGTAAGCGGGAAATGCAAGGCGTATTCTTATTATTATTATTATTATTATTATTATTATTATTATTAATAATAAATTAACACGGTAAAAGACTCGGGTGGCAACGGGATTCCCCGTCAATCGTGCATGACAGTTCAGTTCGTCATTTTGTTTTATTAAACTTAAAGAAGAGGGGACCTTGCGCCCTTCAGCTGTAATATCTGAAACAAGCAGTATCCTAATGGCGCCATAAAGATGAAAAATCCCCGCAATATTCCGCAGCTTAATGGAATGGCTAAACTCTCCGTGGTATTTCAAAGCGCCGCTGTCCGAGGGGCCGCTTTGCGCAGCCCAGCGCGGATGACGGACGGCGCCGCTCTCGCTCAAGCCCGGACCCGCCATCCATCCCCGCACCTGCCCTGGCACCCTTTACATGCTGGTCAAAGTGCAAAAGGGGGGGGGGGTCATATCTTACTTAAGTTTTTATTTATATATTTTTAATCAAAAAATTAAAATTTGGTTCAGATTACATTAGGTTACAGATTACATTCGTAGGCCAACGCAAGCCGTTAACGCCATGCCTGTCCTGTGCGTTGGTCATTATTAAATAATTTAATACAATATTTTTAAAAATCCGTCTCCCCCCCCCCCCCCCACCCCGCCCTAGGTATTAAAAATTACCGATAAAAACAATCAGTTTTTGGTGAATCATGATAATGAAGGGCTGCCATCTAGTGGCCGTTTATGGAATTACCCCACTAGGGGAGCCGTACTATCCGCGAGAGCCGTTGCCTGAGGTCTGCTTATGATCAGAGGGACTGGCTCCGTGATGGATGTCCAGGCCCCGCCGAGCATATTGCTGCCCTAATAAAAGCAATTCGCGCAGTTCGACTCTGGCACATTTAAAGAAGAAAACTAGTTTATGTGTCAGAAAGAACAATGCAGGGATATACACCCCCCCCCCCCAAAAAAAAAAAAATTTGAGTTGCAAGGGGCTATATTTACAGTGATGTGCATTGCATGTGTCTGCAGATCAATGCTGTAAGAAACAAGCCAATTATTCTTTTCAAATGCAAAAAGCCTTTGATGCATAGAGAGATGGAGCAGGGACCCCTCCTTACACATTATACAATTGTGTTACTGATTAGGCCTGGCCTACATTAACAGCAGCATTAACTATATTAACCTTTTAATGACCCGATTAGCCAATTAATTTTTCTTGATACAATGTAACAACTATAAACATTATTGAGGCTTATAATTGATGCATTTTTTTTTACATTTCTAATTCACTTGATAGATTTTTAAGGTGTGTGTATATGGTTCAGTTAACTTAGTCAACGCTATGGGCTGCGGATAGTGTTTCGTTTCTTGTTTTAATACAGGCCTTAAAGTCACAAAGCAGACCAATTTAAGTGGAACACACAGTGTCTGTATCGCAGTGGAGGTTATACATGAACATGAATATAAAACTAAATAAACAAAAGGGACAAATAATATTATGGCATGCACAACCATTTCATTGGATAACACTTCATTAGTAACACTATGTCACTGTATTCATTAGCATAGCATGTTTTCGGCTTATATTACATTAGTCTGTATTGTCCCAGCAGGGCACCTGTACAATTACATCTGAGCTGAATGAAGAGTCTGGATGACAACCAAGCCTCTGTAATTCAAAGAGCAGTTTACAGTGAGGGTCTGCCAGTGGTTTGACTTACTACTGGTTTGAGTTTACATGAAATTTATAAACATTTTATAAAATTGCACAAAAAGAAGTCTGTCATTAGGCTACACAATGATTCACAGACCCACTGTTGAAGACACCTGTAATTATCGTTTGACTGCAAACATGGCACAGCTGAAGGAAAAATGGGTAACACTTTACTTAAAGGGGCAAAAGTAACTCAGTAATTACTCAAGTATAACTCATGAACAAATATAGTAACTGCATGAAATTCATGACCTGTTATTACTGATTGATGATGACTGAACATGGAATCAGTATGTAACTAATACTTAGTTTGTGGTTAATTATTGCATTAGGTAACAGTGTACTACTACATTATTTGAGCTACCTGAAGTAGTGATACCAAAAATGTAGGCCTAAAATAAATTCATAAAATTGAAAGAAACAGAAACAAATACTGTTACAAAGTCAGCGTGTAGACAGCAGTGTGACTGGTTAAATATAACTGTTAAACTGGTTTAATACATTTTAAAGGGAGGAGGCAGAGTGATGCAAACCGCAAAACATGGTTTTACTTGATGTGAGAAGCCCTTAGGTGACGTTCTGGTTTTCTGAACCCAGCCAGCACCAGCCACCCTTGATGAGGCTCTTTTATCTGTTACTGAGTCTCATTCATCTTATTCCATGGCATCAGCATTGTGGTGGTAAACTGGAGGTTTGCAGGAATGCTGGCAGTTACTGTAATGGGCTTAAGGATGACTTGATATGACAGCTGCTGAGTTTCTGTCATATGATGCAGATTCATTTGATTGACACGTGAGTGGACATGCCAGGTGCCCTCGGGGAGGCGGGTCGAAATGTGATTGGCCGGGGACCCAGGCATCTCATTACACGGTGCAGTTGGCCCTGGAGCGCTGGGTACAGATGAAGGCGCTGGTCATTTCCTTGTATCCAGGGACATCGGTAAGGCCACTCCCTACCAGTGACAGGAGGAGGTGTGAGCATGGCTGGAATAGTGTGTCCATAGTCTGTGTGTGTGGATGAATAAATATAGCTAAAACTTGTAAAAAAACTCATAAATGTGTAAAGTCTAAATCCTTCTTACAAGTGAAGGATGCAGTCCAGCAAGCAGGCACATTTCATAATGGTGTTAAGCAGAAATGGGATCTGACCTTCCATCAGATTATAGAGGTTGCAGTAATTGGTGCCGTGATTGAAGGCGACGTACCAGGTCTCAGAGATGGAGAACCCCTGCAGGGAGAAGCCTCATTGGTTTAGCTTTTAATTATACTTACAGTGCAGCTACTTATACACACAAGTTGTGTATTACATCATTCCACTATAGCCAATACTCTTCATAACTGCTGTCCTTTTTGGGAAATTTAGATGTACTCATGTTTGAGATCATATTAAGCTAACTGGTCTTGGCTCACTGGGTCTTTCCCTGCTCTGGACCTCAAACTGACATACTTTCCTCTTTCCTGTGTTCAAGCCACCAATGAGGTAGTTTTTCTTTTTTTCCATTCTCAACTGATATCTTGTAACATATGAAACCCAATCAGCTCCGAAGTTCTGATTCTGACTTTACTTTCACACCCCATGAACTTTAGCCTCTATGGAGGCAGGCAGCGTACCGAGACGCGGCAGTGAGTGTAGAGATCGGAGGGCACCAGCCGGAAACTGACGTCATCCACAAACTTCTTCACGGGCGTGGTGTGTTTGCCCGCAGTGAAGTGCACGTTGGCCGACAGCAACTAGATGGCGACAGACACACGCAGCAGAAGTCCAAGAGGAGCATCTGTTTATGTAGGACACTGAAGAAGGTATTAATACAAACTAATCATGTAACCGAAATAGATTACATAATGACGCATAGATAGGATACGATATAATAGGATAGATAGGATTGATCAGACAGATAAGACAATAGATAAAAAGTTAGATAGATACTTCATACTAGATAGATAGCTACTTCATACTAGATAGATAGATACTTCATACTAGATAGATAGATACTTAATACTAGATAGATAGATACTTGAACACTCCGCTGTGGAAGCAGGAATCTCCCACCTGGTACAGACACTTCTGTCCTCCCATGGCACAGCCTGCAATGGTCCTTGCAAGGAATGCCCAAATACCTGCCGCCAGCAGAGGGAGCTGTTTCAGACAGATAATCCCAACTCCCGGAAGGCTGTTGTTTCCAATCCCACAACTAACGCATGCACATAATTTCAGTGAGTAAGGTAAATAAGTTAACAATGGTAAACCACACAAGGCAAAAAAAAAAATCACAGTTAATTCCAATTGAACAGAAACTGAATTACTTCGTAGTACGTGACTGCCACCTAGTGGAAGGTAGCGTTTTCTTCACTGTGAACCAAACCAGAACTCACTTGGAGCGTGCCTCCCTTTAAATTCTGAGGCAGATGCACTTCCGCCCAACTCTTTTCCCTTTAAGTGGCCCAGAGATGGCTTTAGATATTTGGGTATTGAAGTTACACGTTCTCTCAGAACTACCTTTACAAAAAATTTCACAGTACTTCTCAACAAGTGTAAACAGGATATGAGTAGGTGGGCTAGCCTACCATTGACATTAGCAGGACGTGTTAGCTTAATTAAAATGATAGTTACCGAAGTTTTTATATCTTTTTCAGAATATCCCTATTTTTATTAAAAAATCTTTCTTTACAAGATTGGATAGCAGTATTATAAATATTATATATTATATATAAATATACGACAGATTTATAAGCAAATTAACATCAACCGTCATTCCACTGAAAATTTGAAAAAGCCTTGGAGCTCTGGCCTTGGACTAGATCTGTCAGAAGACCAATGGGATTCCATCTTAGACTTCGTCTGCACACTTCGTCTTCATCTGCCAAACATAGCTTAATACAGCCGAAAGATAAACACAGGGCTCACCTGACAAAAGCTAAACTAGCAAGGATTTATCCGAACGTTGACCCATCATGCCCTCGATGTCGTGGCCAGCCAGCAAATTTAGTACATATGTTCTGGCTGTGCCCTAATCTTTCCACCTTTCGGTTAGGTACTTTTAAAGCTTTGGGATGTATGTTTGGAACCCAGTTTGATCCTGACCCAGTTTGCGGTCTGTTTGGTTTAGTGCCAGAAGTATTTCGTGCTCACTTACCAAATAGTTCATTTTTAGTCATTGCATTCACCACTCTTCTTGCGAGACGCTTAATTCTGTTAAAATAAGCATCACAAATACTCAATGGTGGCAATGAGAGGATTTTTTTTTGTTCCTTCCCCCCCTTTCCTTTCCTATTTTTATTTTTCTCTCTCTATTAAATTACTGTAAATTATTTGTTTATTTAGGAAAATATTTATTTTAGTAAGACTATTATTATTTCCTTCCTGTGGGTGGGATATGTGTGGCTGGGAAAGGGGGATTAATGTAAAATGCTTCAATGCTTAGATTACTTGTGTACTACAGTAATTGTTCAGATCTGCTAAGATGTATATTTGGTTTCTTTGGCCGCTTGTGGGGAAAATACTTTGAAAATCAATTTAAAAAATTAACTTCCACGATGATCTACCGATTTAACGAAGGATAGATAACACAAACTCTGATACCACTTTCTAAAACATTTTATTCAGAAACATCCATACTTGCCGCATTTGTGACTTGTCTGTTTGTATTCCGCCGCTTCGGGTTTTGGGTGTTGAACAATGAGAACTGTGCTGCCTAGTTGTACCTCACGCAATAAAGAAAACAGGCAACCCGGAAAAAAAACAAAGCTCTATCACAGCCTTCTTTCAAATTCCAAGCAATGTAAGTAGATGTAAATTTAATAAGGGCTTTACCTACTGTATCTCTGATAGGCTAATTTATTTTACTGCAACCAAGAAAACGACATCATCCAAATTTGGCTTCACGTTAAATTACGTCTGTTACAATAAAGCTATAAATCTATGAATGCATCCTCACATCATTTGTAATATTTCAGTGTAAGGGCTCATTAAATTAAAAAAGTAACCTTGCAACACATTATAGAGAAGTCTATCTGTTGTTTTTGCCATTTGTGAGTGACTGGCAATTTCATATCAGACAACAAAGTAACAGTGTATGTCGTCCAGTCTCCGTCAAAATGTTGAGTGTATTACACCATTAGCCCGCCTCACAGCAAATGCCTCATTAAGCATGGCTGTATAAGACTAAAAGGTGAGACCTTTTGCTCACTGTATGTTCCCCACGACTTCAAAAATCTCTCATGTGCTCCTACACACAATCCACAAATTCCTGGTTCAGGAAATGTGACATATGTTTTGATTGTTACACCTTCCCATTGCTTAATATAAATGGCTGTTTTCTATTCTTACTCCTTATACTACACCGTATTGCCAAATTAATAGTCTGCTGCATGCCTTTAATCCTACAGGAAGAGGGAATTTGGAGAAACGAGAGGAACAAGCTGGTCTCTCCAGGACCAAGGCTGCCATTTTTCGCTCTAAGCAGCAGCTAAAATCCACCGCCAACGATGGCATGCCCAGGCACGACTAAAACCAAGAATCATTATAGGTTTACATCCTTAAAGCCCCTGGACATTTTTATACAAAACTGGCAATAACATAAGACTGATCAAATTTCCGAAATTGCAGAGTGCTTAGACGCCAGGTGGTTAAGCAATGGAAAAGTCGGTTTAAAATCAGGAATTTTATTGTGTTAGTACTTAAAAGTTTTCTACTAATAACCAGTGATTTCATAAATATCACCATGTTGCGTTTGCGGTGTAAACAGCCCGTTTCTAGCAAATATGAATCCTGCCAAAGAAAATCACCAAAAGTTACAAAAGGTTTAGCAAATTTATAGGTGGCGATCTTTAAACTATAAGAATTAACTAGTTCAGCTCTTCAACAAATATCATTGCGTGTCTAAATGCTTATAAAACACTGATAAAGACAGCACATGTAAGTACAGTGTAGAGCTGTAACGTACCAATCCACGCTGCACTGTGCGTGCAGGGGTCCTGCAGGAACAGGGACAGATACGCCCAGTATTCCGAAGACCACGATAAGCCAGGTTTGCAGGTACATGACTGCGTAATTTTTGTCTGGTAATACTGAGATGGGAGAAAGTCACAGGACAGTCATGTGTGGCGCAGCATAAACGCTATTAGTGCAGTTAAATGATTTTTTTATTTTTTTTTTGAGAAGGACGGCGTTTCAGTGTTGATCCTTAAAGGGAGCATGCAGAAATAGTCCATGAATTATTTTAAAAGTGTAGTAATCTCGTCTCAGAGATAGGTTCGACGTTAAGGGATACATATGAAGGTGGATATTTCTACTTATGTTGAAATGCTTCTGTGTGTGTTTTAAGTATAACAGCCTACATTATGACACATTACGCGCCGACACACAGTTAGAAAGGGTAAAACAGCTCTTGGCACACAGGTACTGCTTTCCTTTCCCTTTGATACACTAACGCTCGTATCCCATTTATTGCCCCGTCCCTACGACCCTCAGATAAATTCCTGCAGTTGCCAAGCCGCGCTGCGTTTTACCCAGGGCACGTCAATCGGCCGCTCCGATTGGATGGGCGACGGCATGTGTCGGATATTGCGGCGTCGCTACTGGTCGCAGGCGCATTGTGGGCAGGACCTTCCGATGTCCCCTGAAATTTTATGTGGCATATTGGGCACCCACGACGTGGTATTTCGGAGAGTCGCTCTTTAGTCATACGTTTTATAATGTCTCTTTCCACGCTGTCACCCCCAGCCCCTTGTCCTTGACCAGAGAGGACAGCCACGTGCTCAGTGCCGGTACACCGACGTCCCCCCGGTCATCTGAAAGTGCAGTAAGTTAAGCTGGTAAAAATAGGTTAAAGTTGCTTGTTAAATGCTGAGAGTAACTCCGTTATTGTCTTAGTGGTAGCCGAGCGTATCATTAGCCGGGGAAATTGCTTACTGGCTTGACTGGTCATGAAAACCTGTATTTTACTAGTTTTTAAATCTTTATAATAATATTTATATTACGATGCAAATTCGTGTCACGTTGATTCTCGTGCTGCTTTATTGGTTATATATTAAATGAATTAATGAATGAAATTACACCGGTAATAGACTGTACGTATAATCATTTGTAATATACATAAAAGTATCACCTTGAAGTATCAAGTTCCGAGTTTGTGTTGATGCCACGCCGCGCGGATCCGGGTTGAAAGTAAAACGTGGGCTTGCGCTACTAATTAGGAAATCCGTAGTTAACGGATTCCCCCCCACCACACACACACACACACACACGCACACACCGCCTCAGGCGTTGCTCGCCCGCAATTAGAAACTCGCTTTAATCTATCTTTAATCCCTCGCTTTTATTTTAGATAGTTGGACTCCTGTCCCTCTCCGCAGGAATCATGCATGGAGAACCTGGAGCTTCGCCAAGTGGACCGCCCAAAATCTGTTCCGGGAAACGGGAAGGCAGCGCGGTATCACGTGTTTTCAGAACTTTTTTTTTTTTTTTTTTTAACGAAACGGAAAAAACAATCATAGGACAGTAACAGAAACTCACAGTTTGTTGTGACACACATATTTCCCAAACTGATGTAACACATAGTTCTCGGGTGGGTCATTTAATTTCACTTCAAGTAGGCTATGTTTCCGTGCCTGAAATGAAACTGCACCTATGTCTAGGCCTAAGGATTAACCTGGCTCTCCTTGCCTCTACTTAATATAATTAAACATTCCTCCAGTTTCCATGCCTTGACAGCTGCAGGAGGCACATTCACCCACTGCAACATCCACTGAGGGCAGTCCAGGGGCACCAGCTCACCTACAGCACACAAACTCCACACACTGGAGGTCACTGCGCTACTTCAGCACTTAAAAACGTAAAGATTTCCAATTATTTGGAAAGGACTAAGACAGAAGGAGATTTTTTTAAAAGCAAGTATTTCCAAAAGTAAGGATTTAGTCCCAGTTAACCCCCCCACACACACACACACACGATCACAGGTGTCTGTAGATGATAATATTAAGATCACTTTTCTGTGTACTGTTTGTGCTGTTAGAACAGGAGGGTGAAGTGAGTCAGGTAGGTTATCGTTTTAGAAGCCTAGCAGCTGACTCCTATCATGACCCTGCTTTCTCACACTTGTGGGAACCCCCCCCCCCCCCCCCCCTTCCGCCGAAACCACAGCTCCTCCAGGAGGTGGACAGATGCGAGGAGGCTGTGGAAAGCGGGACGAGAGCCCTCCCAGCCCCCTTGGAGGAGATTGAGTTCCCTGTCAGCGCCCGACATCCCCTCTTCCCCCCGTGGCGCCTTCCCCTCAAGCTGGTGGCCATCTTGTTGGCGTTCACCTTCCTGTACTCCTTCCTGCGGGATGTCATACAGCCCTCGGTCTCGCTGGGCAGGAGGGACTTCTACAAGGTGCCGGTGCTGGTGGTGAACAAGGCCCTGCCCTGGACTTCCATCACCATACTGGCTCTGGTGTACATCCCTGGCCTGCTTGCTGCAGGACTGCAGCTGTACCGAGGTGTGTCCCTGGAGAGGAAAGGTGCACGTGCACACACACAGACACACACACACATACACACACACACACACACACACACAGACATACACACACAGACACACACACACAGACACACACACACACAGACACAGACAGACACACACACACAGACACACACACACACAGACACACACACAGACACACACACACATACACACACACACACAGACACACACAAACACACACACACAGACACACACACACAGACACACACACACAGGGTTGTAATTATATATTTGTGGGGACCCTCCATTCATTTCTATGGGGAAAACACTAATCCCAACATGACAACCTTAACCCCTACCCAGCCCTAATCTTAGTCATAAGTACCACAATGTAATATAAACATAATCCACCCCCCACATTTACACAGCTACACGAAGCCTATAGACGCACACATGCCTTATAGAGAATGCGTATAAATACACAAATAAACAAACACACACCTCAGACTCAGGAAGTCACAGGAAAACTTTAGGCATTAGACAGCTGCTTTTATCAGCTTCTCTGTGGTACATGCTGGAGATTCAAGAAAGACAGCAGCTGAATGTTAGCGCAGACTGGCAGGAATTGATAGTTATAATAATAATAATAATAATACATTTTATTTTCATTTTATAGTTAAGTCCAAAAGATCAGTCGAGCTGAGTTTTACAGGTTGACAGCATGGTCCTGAAAGCAAACACTGTCCTCTGTGTGACCTGCTAGCTGTCCTCTCCTCTGAACCCTCTTCAGTTTCTCTTGGTTGTGTCTCCTGGTGTTCGTCCACTTCGCTTCTCGTCTGTCAGGCACAAAGTACGGCCGTTTCCCAGGCTGGCTGGAGCTCTGGCTCACCATGAGGAAGCAGCTGGGCCTCCTGTCCTTCTTCCTGGCCTCACTGCATGCCATCTACAGCCTCTGCTACCCAATGAGGCGTTCTTACAGATACAAGCTGCTCAACTGGGCCTATCAGCAGGTAGAAGCTTATTGGCGGGGGAGGGGCTTATTGTTGGAGGTGGTTCCTTTTAAAACGGAGTAGCCTCAGGGGATGGGTTTATGGTTGGGAGAGTTGTTTTTTGGAGGGGAGGGGTCTATCAGTGGTGGAAGAGTCTGTGCATCCCTCGCAGGTGCAGCAGAACAGGGAGGATGCGTGGGTGGCGGATGACGTCTGGCGGATGGAGGTCTACATCTCCCTGGGTGTGCTGGGCCTGGCCGCCCTGTCCGCCGTGGCCGTCTCCTCCATCCCATCCGTCAGCAGCTCCCTCACATGGACTGAGATGCAGTGCATCCAGGTAAGGAGCCATCACACCCTAGACTTGACAAATCAAGCCCAGATAAGTGGCACAGGAGTGGGATAGACAGCCACCTGCGTGGCTCTATCACAAGTAAGGAGGTGGAGTTTTAACACATGATGCAGGAGATCTGTGTCTTGATATGATACAGCAGCATTCGGTGGATCAGAACAAAAATCTTAAATCAAGTCAATTTATTTATATAGCACTATTAAAAACAATCAATGGCTGACCAAAGTGCTTCATTTTAATAAAAACAGTAAGCATAAAAAGTGAGGGGAAAAAAAAACAAATGACATAAAACAAATAAAGAAAAATGTAAAATATAGTAAAACAAACATTACACTTACAAAAAATTGTAATTAAACACGCAGCGCATTTATCTAAAAAGCCTCAGCAATAAATTGAGCTTTTGGCCTCGACTTAAAACGTTCAATGGTGGGGGCAGATCGCATGCGGAGAGGGAGGTTGTTCCACAACTTGAGCCCGGCTATGGAGAAAGTGTGGTCACCTTTCCTCCTCAAACGGCTGATTGGTACGAGGAGCAGCAGCTGATCAGATGACCTCAAGGCTCTCGGTGGGCAGTACGGATGTATGAGGGCCCTGACATTAGCTGGTGCTTCTCCATTTAACATTTTAAAATCGAACAGTAAAATTTTAAACTCTGCTTCACTGGCAACCAGTGTAACGATGCTAAAATCGGAGTGATGTGGCACGATTTTTTGGATTTGGTTAGTAGGCATGTGGCAGCTTTTTGCACAAACTGCAGACAAGACAGCGCAGTCTGGCTGACCCCAAAATAAAGTGCATTACAGCAGTCCAGGTGCGAGGAGATAAAAGCATGGATCAACGCCTCAAAATCACTAAAAGAGAACATGCGCTTGATCTTGCTTAAAACTCTGAGATGGTAAAAATAAGATTTCATGACCACATTTATTTGTTTGTCAAATTTAAAATCCGAATCAAATAAAAAACCGAGATTCTTAACCTGCGGTTTAATGTGGTCTGCTAGCCAAAATCACAAGTTACATGACTGACGGCAACCGGGGATCCAAATATTAATATTTTCATCTTGCTCTCGTTCAGGTCTAGGAAATTTGCCTCCATCCACTGCTTTATGTCCTTTAGGCAGTTGAACAGGCATTGCAGTGCATCAGGGTTGCCAGGTTTTAATGAGAGGTAGAGCTGCGTGTCGTCAGCGTAACATAAGAACATAAGAAATTTACGAACGAGAGGAGGCCATTCGGCCCATCAAGCTCGTTTGGGGAGAACTTAACTAATAGCTCAGAGTTGTTAAAATCTTATCTAGCTCTGATTTAAAGGAACCCAGGGTTTTAGCTTCCACTACACTAGCAGGAAGACTATTCCCATACTCTAACTACACACTGTGTAAAGAAGTGCTTCCTCAAATTTGTTTTAAAATGTTCTCCCGCTAATTTCCACTTATGGCCACGAGTTCTAGTATTTAAACTAATATTGAAATAGTCATTTGGCTGAACAGCATCCAGACCCGTTAGAATCTTATAGACCTGAATCATATCCCCCCTTAGTCTCCTTTGCTCAAGGCTAAACAGATTCAGTTCCACTAACCTCTCCTCATAAGACATTCCTCTAAGACCAGGAATCATTCTCGTAGCTCTTCGTTGCACCTTTTCTAAGGCAGCAATGTCCTTCTTGAGGTATGGTGACCAAACCTGCACACAGTATTCTAGGTGGGGTCTTACCACAGAATTATATAAGTGTAACATCACCTCCCTTGACTTAAACTCCACACATCTAGAGATATAACCCAACATTCTGTTCGCCTTTTTTATTGCTTCCCCACACTGGCGAGAGGGGGACATGGAAGCATCAATGTTCAGTTGATAGCAGTGATAGGTACTCTGTCCTTTGATATTATGCGACTTAGAGGTAACATGTACAAAGAAAATAAAACCCGAAATCTCAGGGCTCATTGCATTATGCCTGCCCAACTGGTCTTGATAGGTAATCTCTTAATCCTGCCTGGCTCTGCTGCAGATCTGGGGCCATAAAGCCACGTGTGAGAATGTGCTGAAGGTCACTGCAAGTTAACTTATTCGGTAATTCCTGCAAAGTTTGCCGCTTTTCCCCTGCAGAGGACTCTGGGATACGGCGCCCTGCTGCTCTGTACGGCGCACGCGCTGGTGTTCGGCTGGAGGAAGTGGGCAGAGCCGGGCAGCTACGCGTGGTACACTCCGCCTTCCTTCATCCTGGCCTCAGTGCTCCCCCTGCTGGCCCTGTCGGCCAAAGCCACCCTGCTGCTTCCATGCATGACCCGAAGGCTGACCAGGATCCGCCGGGGCTGGGAGCGGCCACGTCCCCTGGGAGGGAACCAGAGACAGGAACTCTCAGTGACATCCTATTGACAGTCACCCCCTCCCCCCAACCACTACCGTCGCTAGTGTCACCTTCCCAGCCCATGTGGGTGTTCTGGACAGCAACACTCATTAGACAACTGTTCAGTCCGTGTTTAAATTATTTATGTATTTATTTCTCATGATCAGATGTGTCCTCAGATTTACAGAATATTTCATATTTAGCAGACACTTTTGTCCAAAGTGACACACAAGTGAGGCAAATAGCACATTGAAATATACACGCTGTCAAGATGTCAACTAGGCATAATTGCAGCTAGGTTGAGCTTTGAATAAATGCTCAGGTATAGAGTAAGCAATATTGGAACAGGAGCTATTCAATAATCATTAATTAAAGCACATAATAAGACACATAATTCAAAGGCCAGAAGTGCAACAAGAGGATTCAATGAACAAAGAGGCATCAGGCTAGTAGAGTAATTCATGGAACAGATGGGTCCTGAGGTGTTTCTTGAAGGGGAGAGGGAGTCTGATGACTGGATGTGGTTCAGCAGCTCATTCCTCCATTGGGGAACCACACGAGTACTGTGAACAGAGACACTTCTCAATGTGGCCAGAGAGAGGTCAAGCAGGATCAAGACAGATGATGCAGCTCCTGTGGCTCTCAGAGTGTCCATAGTAGTGAGGAGGGCAGTCTGAGTTGAGTGCCCAGGTCTGAAGCCAGACGTACTTAGTGAGAAATTCAGAGATTTGGTTGAGGACAGCAGGTTCCAGAGTTTAAGAATGAGAGAAGGGAGACTGGCTAATAGTTCTCAGTCTGAGAAGGATCGAGTGAGGGATTTTTAAGCAGCAGTGTAACTTGAGCCTGTGTAAATGTGGCAGGGAAGGTGTCGGTGTAAAGGGATGAGTTAATCAAGTGGGTAAGTGGAGGAGTAAGCGTAGGAGAGATGGCCTGGAGCTGGGAGGCAATAGGATCCAGAGCACAGGTGCTGGGCTGGTGAGGGAGCAGGCTAGACCTTAAGTAGGCCAGTTAGGGCTTTCAGATGATGTCACATTTGCTTTGGCGTGACCTTGCCGGCTTACTCTTCCTGTCAAAGCAATAGTAAAAAAAAATCCCTGTATCTCAGGAGGATATTAAAAAAAAGTAATCTGGGATGCAAATTAAATAACAGACATCTGGAGGAGTGCTATTCAAAAAGCCCCTGAACTGGAATCCATGGGAAACTGAGCATGAATGTATTTGCAAGAGCGGCTATGTTCTGAAGAAGCATGGATCAGGACCTTAAACCACGATGGGCTAAATGAAATCCATTGTGTTCCACCTAAATTGAGTTCTGCTCCTGGATGAATAGTCCACTTGTCATTCAAATGGGACTGTTTAACTTTCTGTTCACAGACACGGAAAATGGGTCAAGTTGCATTTTACACTCATAGTCCCTTATTGTCTCCTCCTTCGATTGCCACCTTATTTTGGTGGAGGGGTTTGTGTGCCTCAGTGACCCTGGAGGCTATGTTGTTGGGGGCAATAGCCCCTGGTAGGGTCTCCCAAGGAAAAAAGGTCCCAGGGGAGGGGCCAGACAAAGAGTAATCCAAAAAAACCCTATGACAAAGAAGTCTATCAAGGTCTTATTTCCCTCGCCCGGACTAGGGTCACCGGGGCCCCACCCTGGGGCCAGGCCTGGGGGAGGACCCGAAAGAGGCATGCGGGACTTTCCCGAGGTGGGCCCACCACCCACAAGGGGAATGTCAGTGGTTCGGTGCATTGTGGATCGGGTGGCGACCAAGGGAGGCCCTTGCGGTCCGATCCCCGGCTGACAAAACTGACTTTCAGGACATGAAATGTCACCTCTCTGGTGGGGAAGGAGCCTGAGCTTTTGCGTGAGGTTGAGAGATACTGACTAGATATAGCGTGGGTTCTGGAACAAATTTCCTGGAGAGGGGCTGGATGCTGTTTTCTTCTGGAGTTGCGGCAAATGACAGTTCAGTGTACCTGGCCTTCTTGGATTCCTTTAGTGGTATGCTGGTTAGCGTGCCACGAGGGGATTCCATCGTTTTGCTGGGGGACTTCAACACTCACATGTGCAATGACAGTGTGGCCTGAAGGGGGGTGATTGGGAGGAACGGCCTCCCTGATCTGAACCCGAGTGGTGTTCTGTTACTGGACTTCTGTGCAATGCATGGTTTGTCCATAACGAACACCATGTTCGAGCATAAGGGTGTCCATAAGTGGACATGGTATGAACATGCCCGGGGCTACAGGTCGATCATCGATTTCATAATCATATCATCTGATCTGCGACCGTCTGTCTTGGACACTCGGGTAAAGAGAGGGGCAGAGCTGTCAACTGATCACCACCTGGTGGTGAGTTGGCTCAGGTGGCAGGGGAGGAAGCCGGTCAGACCTGGTAGGCCCAAGCGCATAGTGAGGGTCTGCTGGGAACGTCTGGCATAGGCTCCTGTTCGCTGGAGCTTTAACTCGCACCTCCGGCGGAATTCCAATTGCATACCGGGGGAGGTTGGGGACATTGAGTCTGAATGGACACTGTTCCGGACCTCCATTGTGGAAGCGGCCGTACGGAGCTGTGGCTGCAGGGTGGTCGGTGCCAGTCGTGGCAGTAACCCTCGTACCCGATGGTGGACACCAGAGGTGAGAGGGGGCTGTCAAACTGAAGAAGGAGGCCTACCGGGAATTATTAGCCCATGGGTCTCTGGAGGCAGCTGATGGGTACCGGCAGGCCAGGCAGAACACAGCTCGGGCGGTTCTGGAAGCAAAAACCCGGGCGTGGGAGGAGTTTGGTGAGGTCATGGAAAGTGACTTTCGGTCGGCCTCAAAAAGGTTCTGGCAAACCATCCGGAATATCAGGAGGGGGAGCAGCTCCTGGTTCCTACTATTTATAGTGGGAATGGGGTGCTGTTGACCTCACCTGGGGACATCACCCAGAGGTGGAAGGAATACTTTGAGGACCTCCTCAACCCTGCCTCAGATACATCTACGCACACTGCCTTTGACACATTTGAGGGCACAGAGCACGGGGGGGCTGGGGTGGACTTGCCCATCACTGGGGCTGAGGTGGCCAGGGTGGTTAAAGAGTTACGTGGTGGCTGGGCCCCGGGGTTGGATGAGATCCTCCCGGAGTACCTGAGGGCTCTGGATGTTGTGGGGCTGTCATGGCTGACACGCCTTCTCAACCGCATGTGGAGGTCAGGAACAGTGCCGCTGGATTGGCAGACCGGGCTGGTCGTCCCCTTATTTATGAAAGGGGACTGGAGGGTGTGTTCCAACTACAGGGGGATCACACTTCTCAGCCTTCCTGGGAAAATCTGCATCCTGCATTGCCGGTAATAAGTCAGACGTGTTCCCAGTGCGGGTTGGGCTCCGCCAGGGCTGTCCTTTGTCATCGGTCCTGTTTATAATATTTATGGACAGGATTTCTAGGCGCAGCCAGGGTGTTGAGGGTGTCCAGTTTGGTGGCGTCAGGATTGCCTCGCTGCTTTTTGTAGATGATGTTGTCCTATTGGCCTCATCTGCTGGGGATCTCCAGTGTGCTCTGGGGCGGTTTTCAGCCGAGTGCGAAGTGGCGTGGATGAGGATTAGCACCGCTAAGTCCAAGACCATGGTTCTCAGCCGGAAATGGGTGGATTGCTCTCTTCAGGTCAGGGAGGAGGCACTGCCTCAAGTTGAGGAGTTCAAGTATTTCGGGGTCTCGTTCACGAGTGAGGGTAGGCGAGATCGAGAGCTAGACAGATGAATCAGAGCAATGTCTGCAGTTTTGCAGGCGCTTAACCGGTTCGTTGAGGCTAAGAAAGAACTGAACAGCAAAGCAAAGCTCTCGATCTATTGGTCCATCTTCGTCCCTACCCTCACCTATGGTCATGAGCTATGGGTAATGACCCAAAGAATGAGATCGCAAATACAGGCAATTGAAATGAGGTTTCTCCGCAGGGTGTCTGGGCTCTCCCTTAGAGATAAGATGAGAAGTTCGGATATCCGGGAGGGCCTCAGAGTAGAACCGCTGCTTCTTCACGTCGAAAGGAGCCAGTTGAGGTGGTTTGGACATCTGGTGCGGATGCCTCCTGGGCGGCTACCCGGAGAGGTTTTCCGTGCATGTCCTACAGGGAGGAGGCCCCGGGGCAGACCCAGGACTCGCTGGAGGGATTATATCTCTTGGCTGGCATGGGAACGCCTTGGCCCCCTTCCCCCTGAGGAGCTGGTAGAGGTAGCTGGGGAGAGGGAGGTCTGGGTGCCTCTCCTGAAGCTGCTACCCCCACGACCCGAACCCCGGACAAGATGGATGGTATTGGATGGATGGATGGAGTCCCTTATTGTACTGACACTGATGGAGTTGCACCTTCTTCATGGATTGGTACTTTTTATTCTACACAGTTGTGTTGTATAATTCTTAGAGAGACTGGTGCACACTTGTTCCATTGTATGACAGCATTGCTACACCACGTTTCAGTCTGGTTTGTACAGGATTTCCTTCCTACAATTGAAACCAACTTACCTGAAGCATCAGCACAAACTTCCAGCTGTTTATGTGTCAGTTTGTGCTTTTTTATGGTGGCTATTTGCACATAGTTTTACAGAAGAAGAAAGTGAGAAAACGATCCCCTAAATTGAAAACAGATTAAAAGGTTCTGCCATTCTGTCTTTGTCCAAAAACATGACAGTTTTTCAACAGATGACCTACTTAAAGGCTATAACCAAAGGCTATATACAATACAGAGCAATAAACTCAGAAAATGACATGTTTTAATAAAGACACATATGTTACATTTAAAAACATCTTAACATATTGTGATGAATGTGTTATAAAATTTATCCAGCCATTGTTTTTCTAATGATTTATACCAGTGGTTCTCAAACTGTGGTTCACATATCACCAGTGATACTCGGACCGCCCCCGGGTGGTACATCTGAAAACGGGTTATTTGTGGTGTGCACTGAAAAGGTAGGAATAAAAAATTGAAATCGATGTAAAACTACTTGATGTAAAATTTTCAGAACACTTTCTGTGAGTGCCTTGTATATAGGAACACATTCATAACACATTGTAAATAAATGTCATTGTGTCAGACATTTCTGCAGAAGTTCCAGGTACACCCCTATCCTGGTGGGAGAGCAGTACAAACACCAGGACTTGTATCCAAGCCTCCTGTCATCACTCTCTCTTTTCCTGCTGATCCCTTCATATGTGACATCTATACCAACCTCATCCCTATACCACTCAACCTCCCAGTAGCAACACCCAGTCAGATGAGCCTGAAGTTGACTACTTATTCGCCAGCTTCTTATTTTCAGGATCCGTGCCACCTTAAATGGAGGATGCTGTTTCGAGAGAGTCCTGCAGAGGGCAGTGCATATGCTACATTGAAGGGTCCAAGAGTGTTTTAATTGACAGGCACCCCTGTCAATCAAACAGAAATGAAAGCGTTCCTCCCAATCGCCTTGTTTTGATGTCGGTCGTAGAAATGTAGTTAGGATGATTCCAGGGGCCCTAAAAAAAATAACTGGATTGGTGTGGACTGGGGGGCCAAATATGACTTGCTTTTGTGGGGCCCAAAATCTTTAGCAATGTCACTGTCTCTGCCTACAAAACATGTCATACTGTAAGTATATAATTAACAAATTGGTGGGCAGTATTACACTGGGGACTTGCTATGAAGCAAGTTCAGTGGCTGAGCTAGGTTTCTTGGCTGGAGTTTTCGGTACCACGGATCGTGGCTCACCACGTTCTGAAATATACTGCCATGGTAATTTACTCTCCATGATGAACCTGGTCCAGACCAGGTTCACTCGAAGGGAAAAACATAGCCCAAGTGGAATTGTGTCAGCTGCATGTTCTTTAGCAATAAATACTCTTAAAGAGAGCATTTGACCTAATTGCTGTGGAATCATATGGTACGCTCATACTTGGTGGAGATTTTAATATTGTTCTAAATTCCAAGCCTGATACAACCAATCAAAAGAGGAAAAAAACACAAACTGAAGTTCAGAGGTCAGGGCCTAAGTTTTGGCACTTTTAGCTTCATGAAGGAGGCTGCTGTTGTACCCTTGATCACATACTTGACCGGAATTGCTCCAATAAAAACATCCAGATGTAAAAATGGAAAATAATCAGAAAATTGTTTAGGATAACGCTTGCTGTCACGCCCCCCATTCAGGTCATGAGAAAGTTCTGGTTTAGTTTGGAATTTATACAGTGCATTAAAACAATATATTCAGCCCCAACTGCCAGAATTAAAATTACCGGACACATATGACACATTATCACCCTGGAGAGAGGGACGAGGCAGGGGTGTCCGCTCTCACCGACCCTTTTTAACTTGTATATAGAACTGCTGTCCGAAGCTGTAAGACAAGGTCTCTCTGTAGAGGGTGTAACAATAAGGGAAAGAGAACACAAGGTTTCTGTGTGTGCTGGTGATGTGATGGTGTATCTTAGCAATCCAGAGCTCAGCCTTCCAGCCCTAATGCTGCTTTTGGATATATGTGGTCAATTAATAGGTTATTTGTTGAATGTCAGTAAAACTCAGATTTTGTTCAATTTTACCCCTTCAGAAATACTTAAATGTAGAAACCCCCTTAACTGCCATTTGAAATATATTATACAGCGTGTAGTTAGAGTATGGAATAGTCTTCCTGCTAGTGTAGTGGAAGCTAAAACCCTGGGTTCCTTTAAATCAGAGCTTGATAAGATTTTAACAACTCTGAGCTATTAGTTAAGTTCTCCCCAAACGAGCTTGATGGGCCGAATGGCCTCCTCTCCTTTGTAAATTTCTTATGTTCTTAAGTATCTTGGGGTGTAGCTGTACTGTAATATTTCCAAACTATATGACGTGAGTTATACACCACTCACTAAAAACTTTTACTATGACTTGGACAGGTGGGCAAATCAGATTTCTATAGGCATCTGCAATTTCACCGTTATTTTCTTCAAGAAATTTAGCTGGGTAGTTCTATCTTATCCAGATTATATAGAGGTAATATCAAGGTAATTTATTATTGAAAAACATTAACAAAACATGTTAAAAAGAGTTGGGAAAAGGAATTGGGAACACAAATTTCTGAGGAAGTATGGGAGAAAGGGTGGAAAAGTCAAATTACCTCCAGAAATGTAAATGTAAATATATGCAAGTGAGTGTGTCAACTATGTCTGAAGGCACAGAGATCACACCTGCTTAGGTAAAGGATGGGGAAACAGGTAAATCCGGTTAGTTAATATTCTAAAAGTCTGCTAAAATTACAACACAGTTCCTGAAAATGAAGCTTATACTAGTTCAAAATTCTGCAGCATTACATTGTGACTTTAAATAAATCCTAACAGTATGTGTGATTGTGGGGAGGTGTGGGGCTTCAGGGTGTAACCTCTGGCTCTGCCCCCCCCCCCCACCACCCCACCACTCCACCACTCCGTATGTGAAGTTTGCATGTTCCCCCAACATGAGTTTTCTCCTACTTCAGAGACTGAAAACATGTGGCCAGCCGATTGGGATCTCTAAGCTGTCCTTAGTGTGTGATTGTGTGTGTGAGTGTGTGCTCTGCTATAAACTAGTATCCTATCCATCGTGCCCCCTGTCCTTAGCGTATGATTGTGTGTGTGAGTGTGTGCTCTGCTATAAACTAGTATCCTATCCATCGTGTCCCCTGTCCTTAGTGTGTGATTGTGTGTGTGAGTGTATGCTCTCCTATAAACTAGTATCCTATCCATCGTGTCCCCTGCCCTTAGTGTGTGATTGTGTGTGTGAGTGTGTGCTCTGCTATAAACTAGTATCCTATCCATCGCGTCCCCTGTCCTTAGTGTGTGATTGTGTGTGTGAGTGTGTGCTCTGCTATAAACTAGTATCCTATCCATCGTGTCCCCTGTCCTTAGTGTGTGATTGTGTGTGTGAGTGTGCTCTGCTATAAACTAGTATCCTATCCATCGTGTCCCCTGTCCTTAGTGTGTGATTGTGTGTGTGAGTGTGCTCTGCTATAAACTAGTATCCTATCCATCATGCCCTCCCGCCCTGTGCCACCTGGGACAGGCTCCAGACTCCCACCCCCTGTACAGGATAAGCAGTAATGGAGGACGGATCCACACTGTTCCAAAGAAAGGGCTCCAGCTCCTTCAGGACTTCAGACTAGCTGCTCTCACTTCTTGCCTCCAGGCTTGAAGTTCCTCGGGTTGGCTGAAGTGGTCCATTGACTTTTGGCTTAAATGTGAAATTTTACCGTAGCAGTGTTTAATGAAACTGATGTCTTAACCTATAATTGCACATACCTGCATGTTATATCTGATACTACATGATAGTTTCAAATCCAAATCAAATTACTTTTCTTCCAGTAAATCTGCTTCATCTGGAGAAAAAAAAGCAAAGAATCTTCTAAACAGACACAGAAATTCATTCTCAATAGAACTGCTCTCTTATTCCTTTCTATCTAATTTCAACCTAAAACAATCAAATCCTAAGATTATAGCTTGTCTGTGGGAAATCAGTAACAGTTATACGCATAAAAGCTAAATAAATGTCTGTTGTGTGTACATTTTGTACAATGTAATATTTTACTCTTAAATTTGAAATCCAGTGTTTGCTCAGTCTGCTCTTCTCAGTCTGGCCTCAGTCCAAAACCACACCTACTGCAGCCTGAGAAGCAGGAAGTTCCTCCCAATTCCCACACATAGATGACTGTGAGAGAAAACGAAACTAAATTCTATCGGGGATTGTTGTAAAATGGCAGAACCCAGTTCAGCACTGGATCCGAACCAGTTCAGATGTCAAATCTGTCTGGATCAACTGAAGGATCCAGTGACTATAGGCTGTGGACACAGTTACTGTATGAGCTGCATTAAGAGCTGCTGGGATCAGGAGGACCATCTTGCAGTTTACAGCTGCCCCCAGTGCAGACAGACCTTCATACCCAGACCTGTTCTGAACAGAAACACCATACTGGCTGAAGTGGTGGAGAAACTGAAGAAGACTGGACTACAAGCAGCTACTCCTGCTGACCATTATGCTGGACCTGGAGATGTGGAGTGTGACGTCTGTACTGGGAGAAAACACAAAGCTGTGAAGTCCTGCCTGGTGTGTCTGGCCTCTTACTGTGAAACTCACCTCCAGCCTCACTATGAGTCTCCAGCTTTTAAGAAGCACAAGCTGACTGATGTCACTGGACGTCTGCAGGACAAGGTCTGTTCCCAGCATGACAGACCGCTGGAGGTCTACTGCTGTACCGACCAGCAGTGTATCTGTTATCTCTGTACAATGGATGAACACAGAGGCCATTATACAGTCTCAGCTGCTGCAGGAAGGGCGAAGATACAGGTCAGGCGACAAACGCTCTTATATAAATTTTAAAATGTATTTGAAATAAAAATGACTTCTCAGTGCGTTTGAATTTACCTGCTATGAAGACACTAAGGTCAGGTCTAGTTTGGGAAAGTGAAAGAAAAATGAACTGAGAATGCAAAATGTTATAAAGTGTAAAAAGTTCAGAATTGTTGTCTGTAAAAAGTTCATTGAATTCCTACTGAAAACTCCTTTAAACAGTGAATCACGTGGCTGCAGCTGGATACATACAGCAAGCAAACAGGGTTCAGAGGTTCACTTACTGTTTGCTGAGCATCTGAATGGCTGAGATGTCTGAGCTAAGAGGCTGTGGTGTGATTGTTGCTGCCAAATGCTGTGGGTCCAGCATCTCAGAAACAGCCACCATCCTGGGATTTTAACACACTGCAGTGTGTAGAGTTTACTGAGAATGGTGCAGTAACATAAACACCTGTGGTGAGTCTGTGGGTGAAAATACCTTTTTAATGAGAGAAGTCAGAGGAGAATAGCCAGACTTGTTAAAGCTAACAGGAGGGTCACAAGTGCAGAAACAACAACTCAGTACAATGATGGTGAGTCAAAGGGTCTGTGTCCAGTTTATCCTACCTACAGTCAATCAATCATTTGAGAATATCCATCCATCCATCCATCCATCTCCTATGCACTTATCTGTCACGGTTGTGGGCATCTCGGGCACGGGAACGCGGCATGGTGCAGGCACGGAAAGGATGGCGGACGACCCACTTGCGGCTCCAGAACAAAAGGGGGATTTATTAAATTAAACAGAAAAGCTACAAACACAAAGAAACCAAAAGGACCACGAGGGGTCAAAAACTAAAAAGGGATTAATTAGCAAAATTAAATAACAAAACCTAACTACACAACTAATACGGGGAATCGCAGAAACAAACCATGAAACACAAGCAATACAAATTAACTAACACGCCATCACGAACAACCTAGACAAAGACAACGAACCACTGGGGAACTGAACACAGGCAGGAACTAAAATACTAATGGGTAACGAGACTAACACAGGACAGGTGAGGCTAATTAACAAAACCAAGGAAACAGGGCACAGGTGAAACCAATGAACTCAAAAGGAACTGAAAACAGGGAAACTAATAACTAACCAAGGAAACAGAAGCCAACACTAGGGAATTAAACAGGTAAAGACACAAGCAGGGGCACAAGGAACAAAACCAACTACAAAATCAGACACAAGAACTAAAGAAACTCAAATGAAACACTAGGGAGCAAAATACAAAAACAGGAGGTGGGATTCAAACATAGGACGGAAGGGTACTCAAGACAGAAGGGTACACAGACAACCACATGCTCTACACATTGAGCCACAAGACCAGACAGGTAACAGGGGAGAACAAGGACTGACGTATGAACGGGATGACCAGCACCACCTGCTGGTCAAACGGGGAAGGGGCACGGAAGGACCACAGCGGGAGGCCGACCCTGACACTTATCTATGTCAGGGTCATGGGGACCTGGATCCTTTCCCAGGCAGCATACGGCATAAGGCTGGGGTCCACCCTGAATAAGGTGATTAAAGACTTGCATCTCAGCTAATGAAACAAACTTTTTTTTCATCTTGTTTCCTGTCTGTAGAAACAAATGAGAGAAACACATAAGAAATTTCAGCAGAGAATTCAAATGAGAGAGAAGGAGCTGCAGGAGCTGAGAGAGGCTGTGGGCTCATTCAGAGTGAGTATGAACCTGAAGAGAAGATAACAGCTGGCTTGTGATCATCTTGGATCAAGACTCTTCCCCAGAGTTAACAGATTTATAGATCTGAGCGGATTAATCATACTAAGGTCACTGTGGGTTACTCTGGGTCAGAGGTTTGGTGGGACAAAGGTGCCAGATAACAGGGTCATGAGACAGAACAGGAACAGGGCACCCAAACAGGGTGCAGTGATAGAGCCTAAGCACAGTACAGGAGTCAAAGTCGGGGTTGGTAACAGAGATCAGAAAGGAAGGTAATCTACCCAGGGGAGTGAGGGAAAAGGCAAACACTCATGGGGACACGGTGAAGGAGAGACACTCAGGCACACCTAGATGGGGGTCGGGATCAGCAGTCACTTCGGTGGGAGGGTCTGGGAGATCAGGCACACAAAGGGTCACAGGAGGAACCTCACCAACATGGGAGAACCGTGGCAGAGAAACACTCAGCAGTCTAGCATGATAAGATTAAACCTTACATTGATAAAGCCAGTTTACCCAGTTTACCGGATTTTATACTACCAGTAACCAGGAGTAAAAGGAATCAGCTGTCAGTATTCAGGCGAGATACATCGGGCTGGGGGGCGTGGTTCCTGCAAGCGATCCGGGCTCATGCTCACAAACAGGGTTTAACTAACCTGGGGTTACAGGCGTTATCCTACTTCTTTGGAAAAATGCCATTTAAGGCTTATTTGAGAAAAAGCAAGTTTTCATATACCTGTGCAATGGAAATAAACACCATGAAGTTACCAATTAAACTGAGACGCAATGGTGACAACCAACCTGCCACCAGTCTCTGCCAATGCTCAGGTTTCACTACCTGAGGCATCCAGCATCATGACGCTCCAAACCCCAGCCCTGTGCTGTTTTTATACCTCCTGTCAGCTCACATCACTATTGTACAATGAGGCTCTCTGGAGTCTCAAAAGGGGCCAATTGTAATTTACTGTCCTCTGCTCCCTGTGTCACCAACAGAGATCAGCACAGTCAGCAGTACAGGACAGCGAGAGGATCTTCACTGAGATGATCCGCTCCATTGAGAGAAGACGCTCTGAGGTGACAAAGCTGATCAGAAATCAGTTGAAGGGTGCAGTGAGTCAGGCTGAAAGAGACATGGAGAGAATGAAACAGGAGATCTATGAGCTGAAGAGGAGACACTCTGAGCTGGAGCAGCTTTCACACACAGAGGATCACATCCATTTCCTCAAGGTAACAGAACAGCTACTTTGACAATAAGAAAACCAGAGTATTCAAATGGATGCATGTTCTCATTTGTATTTCAAATGGTCTGTCATTTCCATCCATCCATCCATCATCTTCCGCTTGTCCGGGGTTCGGGTCGCGGGGGTAGCAGCTTCAGTAGAGGCACCCAGGCCTCCCTCTCCCCAGCTAACCCCACCAGCTCCTCGGGGGGGACACCGAGGCGTTCCCAGGCCAGCCGAGAGATATAATCCCTCCAGCGAGTCCTGGGCCTGCCTCGGGGCCTCCTCCCTGTAGGACAGGCACGGAAAACCTCTCCGGGTAGCCGCCCAGGAGGCATCCGCACCAGATGTCCAAACCACCTCAACTGGCTCCTTTCGACGTGAAGAAGCAGCGGTTCTACTCCGAGGCCCTCCCGGATATCCGAACTTCTCACCCTATCCCTAAGGGAGAGCCCAGACACCCTGCGGAGAAACCTCATTTCGGCCGCTTGTATTCGCGATCTCGTTCTTTCGGTCATTACCCATAGCTCATGACCATAGGTGAGGGTAGGGACCAAGATGGACCAATAGATCGAGAGTTTGGCTTTTTGGCTCAGTTCTTTCTTAGCCACAACAGATCGGTTAAGCGCCTGCAGAACTGCAGACGCCGCTCCGATCCGTCTATCCAACTCCCGATCCCGCCTACCCTCACTCGTGAACAAGACCCCGAGATACTTAAACTCCTCCACTTGAGGCAGTACGTCTTCCCCAACCTGAAGAGGGCAAACCACCCGTTTCCGGCTGAGAACCATGGTCTCGGACTTGGAGGTGCTAATCCTCATCCCTGCCGCTTCGCACTCGGCTGCGAAACGCCCCAGTGCCTGCTGGAGATCCCCAGCAGATGAAGCCAACAGGACGACATCGTCTGCAAAAAGCAGCGAGGCAATCCTGAGGTCACCAAACTGGACACCCTCAACGCCTTGGCTGCGCCTAGAAATCCTGTCCATAAATATGATAAACAGGACCGATGACAAAGGGCAGCCCTGGCGGAGCCCAACACGCACCTGGAACACGTCCGACTTATTGCCGGCAATGCGGACCAAGCTTCTGCTCCGTTCGTACAGGGACCGGATCGCCCACAACAGTGGACCCCGGACCCCATACTCCCGAAGCACCCCCCACAGAGCACCTCGGGGAACCCGGTCGTAAGCCTTTTCCAAATCCACAAAACACATGTAGACTGGATAGGCAAACTCCCAGGCCCCCTCCAGTACCCCTGCAAGGGTATAAAGCTGGTCCAGTGCTCCACGACCAGGACGAAAACCGCATTGTTCCTCCTGAATCCGAGATTCGACCATCGATCTCACCCTCCTCTCCAGTACCCCGGAATAGACCTTCCCAGGGAGGCTGAGAAGTGTGATCCCCCTGTAGTTGGAACACACCCTCCGGTCCCCTTTCTTAAATAAGGGGACCACCACCCCGGTCTGCCAATCCAGCGGCACTGTCCCTGACCTCCACGCACTGTTGAGAAGGCGTGTCAGCCACGACAGCCCCACAACATCTAGAGCCTTCAGGTACTCCGGGCGGATCTCGTCCACCCCCGGGGCCCGGCCACCACGGAGTTGTTTAACCGCCGCAGCCACCTCAGCCTCAGTGATGGGCAAGCCCCCCCCAGCACCCTCGGGCTCTACGCCCTCAGATGTCTCAAAGGCAGTATGTGTAGATGTATCGGAGGCAGGGTTGAGGAGGTCCTCAAAGTATTCCTTCCACCTCCGGATGATGTCCCCAGATGAGGTCAACAACCCCCCCCCCCCCACTATAAATAGTAGGAACCAGGAGCTGCTTCCCCCTCCTGATACTCCGTATGGTTTGCCAGAACCTTTTTGAGGCCGACCGAAAGTCACTTTCCATGGCCTCACCGAACTCCTCCCACACCCGGGTTTTTGCTTCTGTGACCGCCCGAGCCGCGTTCCGCCTGGCCCGCCGGTACCCGTCAGCTGCCTCCGGAGACCCCCGGGCTAATAATTCCCGGTAAGCCTCCTTCTTCAGCCTCACGGCCCCCCTCACCTCTGGTGTCCACCATCGGGTACGGGGGTTACCGCCCTGCAGCCACAGCTCCGTACGGCCGCTTCCACAATGGAGGTCCGGAACAGTGTCCATTCGGACTCAATGTCCCCCACCTCCCCCGGCATGCAGTCGGAATTCTGCCGGAGGCACGAGTTAAAGCTCCAGCGAACAGGAGCCTCTGCCAGACGTTCCCAGCAGACCCTCACTATACGCTTGGGCCTACCAGGTCTGACCGGCTTCCTCCCCCGCCACCTGAGCCAACTCATCACCAGGTGGTGATCAGTTGACAGCTCTGCCCCTCTCTTTACCCGGGTGTCCAAGACAGAGGGCCGCAGATCAGTTGATACGATTATAAAATCGATCATCGACCTGTAGCCCCGGGCATGTTCGTACCATGTCCACTTATGGACACCCTTATGCTCGAACATGGTGTTCGTTATGGACAAACCATGCATTGCACAGAAGTCCAATAACTGAACACCACTCGGATTCAGATCAGGGAGGCCGTTCCTCCCAATCACCCCCTTCCAGGTCACACTGTCATTGCCCACGTGAGCGTTGAAGTCCCCCAGCAAAACGATGGAATCCCCCCGCGGCACACCAAATAGCATACCGCTAAGGGAATCCAAGAAGGCCGGGTACTCCGAACTGACATTCGGCGCATAAGCGCAGATGACAGTCAGAGACCTATCCCCGACCCGAAGGCGCAGGGAAACAGCCCTCTCGTTCACTGGGGTAAACTCTGATGTTAATGCACCGAGCTGTGGGGCCACCAATAGCCCTACCCCAGCCCGACGTCGCTCACCCGCCGCAACTCCAGAGTAAAAGAGCGTCCAGCCCCTCTCCAGGAGATTGGTTCCAGAACCCAAGCTATGTGTTGAGGTGAGCCCGACTATATCTAGTCGATACCTCTCAACCTCACGCACAAGCTCAGGCTCCTTCCCCACCAGAGAGGTGACATTCCATGTCCCGAAAGCCAGTTTTGTCAGCCGGGGATCGGACCACCAGGGCCTCCCTTGGCCGCCACCCAATCCACAAAGCACCGAACCCCTGACATTCCCCTTGCGGGTGGTGGGCCCACCTGGGGTCTGTCATTTGTTAGATGTTAATGATCCTGCTCATTCCATTACAATACACATTTGTTGTTATGAAGCTGTTTAATCAGACTGTGTGTCTTTAGAGTTTCCAGGGTCTTCCTGTTGTCCCTGAAGCTGGATCTGGACCCAGAATCTCTGTCTATCCACGCTGCTCTTTAGAGAACGTGAGGAAGGTGGTTTCTGAACTGAAGGATCAACTGGGAAATGTTTCCAAAAAGAAAATGGCAGAGATCCATCACACAGGTGAATATATAAATACATTTTCCTGTATGTTCATGTTAATATAGACCATGCAGAGAGAGTATGCAGTACAGTCTCATGTTTGTGTAACCAGGTCAGTTTCTTTATGCATTAAGACTAAATATTTGTGAAAACTGATGAAAGAGCTCTACATTCCATAGGGTACAAAACCCAGATCACATGAATCATGTTTCTTCTGCATTATAGAATCCATAAATCTGTATTTTGTGTAACTTATAATGATTTGCACTTGTTAAAATGCATGTTATTTTTTCCTCATAATGATAATAATCTACTGCTGGTGTCTCCACAGTGAGTGACGTCCATCTCCCACAAGTAAATTCCTTTTACTCACATCCCTGTTTCTCTCTGTCTCCTTCTAGTTACCAAAGACACCATCCTACCGGTATTAGTGACCAGGACCAGAGCAGAATTCTTACAATGTGAGTCTGTTCACACACACGCTTCTCTCTCCCTGTAGGGGAGCTTCTCTTTCTCTCTCCCGCTGTGTATTAAAATGGATGAGAGAGGGATATTGGGCTCTCGAAGGAACAAACAAGCACGCTTAGGTTCACTAAAAAACACTTTATTACAAGTAATACAAGATAACTTCGCATTAAAATCAATATCAAGATATCAGTTAAAAGCAATGCAAAATAACCTCGTACCACAAGGGATATAGAATATTATATATCATATAAACTAATGTATATAGAAAATAAACAATAAAATATAGAAAATGGAAATTATTATCACGAGTGGTGATAATTAATCCCCATAATCAATTAAACGCATAAGCAGCTGAAAAACTATTTACACTCGGACGTGCCATCATCACCCACCTTCACACACGGACTGGGGAGCCCTTTTCAGTCCTGGCAGGAGACCAACACGTGAGTCCTGAGAAAGTGCCGGGCGATGCGCGCTCTATCCCACGGCTGAACTCCGGTCAGTACTGGGATCTCCCCCTTCCTTTATACTATATTTAGTGTTGCGTGTGGGCAGGGGGTAAGCTGGCCAGGCTCACCCCTTCCCCCCAGGCAATATGTTCTCAAATTCCCCCTTTTGTCCGAGTGATGCTGCTTGCGATAACATGGTAAGATAGGCGTCCTTGCGCCAGGTGTCTTTGCGCAATGCCTCCCTGTCCCCCCCTAAAGGCAATATAGGGTGCTGTATACCGACCCTCCCCTGCCTCCTGAAACCAAGATAAGCATCCTGCATGCTGATCTAATGGCCCAGATTAGCATATTGGCTTCTTTTTATGAGACACAAGTTATTTATGAAGAAATAGGTTTTACAGGGGATTGGTAAAGAATAACATGTTCGTGCAGTTCAATAATATTCTCTGTGAATCATGGATGATTAATCTGAATTTCAGGATGATTTAGTCCATACACGATCAGAATTAATCCACAATTACAACTTCCCAGAATATTACAATAGAAGGATTAATTCCATGTCACGTGGGTGACATAATCGTCGGCGAATTCATCCTAATACACGCTGCCTCTTGGCCTTTTACATTTACATGAGCTCTTTATGTCAATAGCCCTTGGATCCAATTGCAAAGCAAGGCAAGTTCATTCAGGGTACTTTTCCACTTCACCAGGTACGGTACATTTGATACTTTCCCTTTTCCATTGACTTCCAGCTAAGGACCAGAACCAAAAGTTCCTGTAGCCAAAGTACCAAAGCAGCTTGGGTACTTTTTTGGTACTTAGTGGGACTTCGTTCATTGTCAATTTAAAAGACATTTTAAAAAGCCTAAAAGCCAAACAAACAAATAAATTATTAACTAAAAAGAAGTGACATTGTAGAGGCAGCATATGACTAAACTCAGGTTTAATTTATTGAAAAGCTGTAGGAAACAGTAATGTTTGAAGCCCTGATTATAATGAGCTGACAGTGTTTGCAGACCTCAGGTCTTCAGGAAGCTTGTACCACAGACAGGGAGCATAGAGACTAACAGCTGCTTCATCCTGCTTGGTCTTCATTCTGGGACATTGAGTAAACCTTTGTCAGATGCCCTCAGGGGTCTGGATGCTAAACAACGTTCAAGGAAATCAGAAATGTATTTAGGTCTGAGTCCAATTAGTACTTTGTACACGAGAATAATATTTTACAACGAATCCCGTGACACTCAGGAAGCCAGTGCAATGATTTAAGGTCAAGTGTAATATGCTCTTGTGCTATTATGTAATATTACCTTATGGTCAACTGTGCTGAAAGCAGCACTGAGATCCAATAATACAAATCAAAATCAAGATTTTTGATTCATCACTGCTGAGATGGATGTCATTTAAAACCTTAACACCTGTAGTGTCAGTGCTATGGTGTATGTGTTCAGGCCTGAGGTGCTGAACAGTTTCTGTCAAGGTTGCATGGTCTAGGGCAGGAGTCAGCAACCTTCCGCTCGCGAGACACATGCGGCTCTTTGACCACGTGGCTGCGGCTCTTCTCAGAATGACAGACACATTCACATTTTCATTTCCTAACATATTATGGTAATACTTTCGTAAAGATAAATTATTCATTTATGGGTTAATATCATTAATTTAAATATTTCTTTAGCTATATGTATATCTGTGATGTCTTACCTGCATCATTTACATCTTCCTCAATGTCATTCTCTACGATAGGATTACATCTCTGGTCAAATTAATCATTAACTGAAATTGGATGTACGCTTCAGTGTTTATTGGGAATCCTAATTCTTTCATATACTCTTTGTAGTAAATTGTCATCATTCCTTCCCAGGTCTTCGTAAAAACTGGTATATTTTCTCCGACTTACTTATTATATCCAGCTGAGTTTGGAGTGGTGAGGACATTTTGCGCTGCTCAGTCAGTAGTTACAGTGAAGTGCAGAGTGAAGGGCAGACAACTACAGAGACAAAGAAACTTTACTCAGGAAAGGAGGAGTGAGGGTGAAGACTGTCACTGCAGAACTGAACGGTGTCGTAATATTAGTCACTTTTCGGCTGTAATGTGTCCGAGTGATTTAAAACTGAGATGCCCCCCCCCCCCCCGAAATGATCTATCTTTATTTTTTGTAAGTACTTCAAGTTTTGTTTTTGTCTTAAATGCATATACACCCATATTGCATAAAAAAAATTATCTCAAACCCCCTTCTCTACTCACCAGCTCTTTGTAAATCTTGGGTCAGACGTTTAGGATAAAATGGCTCTTTGCTTTAAAAGGTTGCTGACTCCTGGTCTAGGGGGTGGAAAACTGCGTCGTATAGTGATTTGCCAGCCAAAGACCTGATATTCAGTGAAGCCAAGATTAATGTATTAAACACATTGTCTGACCCAGTCTGTAGGTGACACACAACTGGGGTCAGATTAGATAGAGTAGTTGTGGGCTTTGATGCACTTTGTTCCCCCTGAAGTTACTCAGAAGAGGAATGGCTGACACTGGGGCTGCTCCTCACTGCCTAGTGTGGGCTGTAGCTACAGCAGTGGATCCAAACCAAGTAAGTGTGGGGGGTGGGGGGTGGGGGGTGAGGGCCCAGGCTGTCCTAGATGTCAGCATGCACTGTAATGCTGAAAGCAGGGAGGGGGGGGGGGGGGGGGTGAGGGCCCAGGCTGTCCTAGATGTCAGCATGCACTGTAATGCTGAAAGCAGTGAGAGGGGGGGGGGGTGAGGGCCCAGGCTATCCTAGATGTCAGCATGCACTGTAATGCTGAAAGCAGTGAGAGGGGGGGGGTGAGGGCCCAGGCTATCCTAGATGTCAGCATGCACTGTAATGCTGAAAGCAGTGAGAGGGGGGGGTGAGGGCCCAGGCTGTCCTAGATGTCAGCATGCACTGTAATGCTGAAAGCAGTGAGAGGGGGGGGTGAGGGCCCAGGCTATCCTTGATGTCAGCATGCACTGTAATGCTGAAAGCAGTGAGAGGGGGGGGTGAGGGCCCAGGCTGTCCTAGATGTCAGCATGCACTGTAATGCTGAAAGCAGTGAGAGGGGGGGGGGTGAGGGCCCAGGCTGTCCTAGATGTCAGCATGCACTGTAATGCTGAAAGCAGTGAGAGGGGGGGGTGAGGACCCAGGCTGTCCTAGATGTCAGCATGCACTGTAATGCTGAAAGCAGTGAGAGGGGGGGGTGAGGGCCCAGGCTATCCTTGATGTCAGCATGCACTGTAATGCTGAAAGCAGTGAGAGGGGGGGGTGAGGGCCCAGGCTGTCCTAGATGTCAGCATGCACTGTAATGCTGAAAGCAGGGAGGCTGCCCTCACTTTGTTTGGGTAGCAGGAACTTTTGGTGCCACACAGTAACAACTCATGAAGGCCTTTTATCTGCATCCTTAAGCTAAGTTCACACTACATGATTTTAGCCACAATAATCTGCTTAACAACAGTTTTTGGAGATCGCCGACAAAACCCCCTGATCGGAGGGAAAATCGGTGTTCGATTGGTGCCGGCAAATCGGAGCTCGATCACTATGTGTGACTGTTCAAAGATGTGACCCGACAGAGGCGCTGTTGCATCGCAGACACCCGGCAGATATTTGTATAGTAAATATCTAGACTTTGTTGACGACTCCAAATCCTGTAGGTGTGAAAGTGCCACAGCTGATAATGAGTTACAGCCAATGAGAGCGCAAGACACGGGGTGAGGAGTGGTGATAAAAAGGTGCAAAAAAATTTAATTAGTTTACATACTGTTCTTACTGTTCAGGTATATGTATTTGATTATACTTTCACACAATTATTGTGATGTGTGTTTTTTTTTGTCTTGTATGTAGATGGATTTGCATGTGCTCAGGTGAATTTGTGAGTTTGATTTTAGACAATATTCAAAGATTCACAAAAACTTAGTTTCATTTGTCAGTCTCTTCTTTCATTTTTTACAAACAGGGTAGGTTTGCGTCTAAAGATGACTAGTTCCTTATTTAAAAATTGTAATTTTAATTGGTAATTTCAAACAAAAAACCTTCATGTTAGTTCCTTTTGGGCATGTGCTGTGTGTACCCTTTTTGACATTCGTTAGTATTGTCCTAAGTCACCACCCGTAGTCTCCCCCAAACTGGCTGTGACACCGAGCGTCTCTTCAGTCTGCGCTTAGCGCTGCTGGAGGTGGGTGAGTGTGTTAAGTGGTTCCCAGGATGTTCATATTTTGATGTAAAGGCAAACTCACTTTTAGTGGTAATTTTGGTATCCAAAGTTACGAGCCTGAAATTATGTGCTAAAATCAACGCATTTTGCTTTTGTCGGGTTTTAAGAGGTAATATTTTTGATAAATGTTATTTATAGTTTTATTAACCTGAAATTCATCCTGTTAGTTTAGCACATGCAGCATTTCAGCGCGTTTTCCTGCCGTCATCGCACGCGCGTCCGACATTTCCTGAGCTATTTCACATACTTGAATTCCTGCTTCATTAGGGGATGCTGCGCTGTTTTTTATTTTATGTATCGTGCAGAATAATAAAGCGCAGGCTAAAGTGCAGTTCGATCCCCAGCGAGCTTCTCAGCGCGGCGTCTCACAGCGCAGGGGGCAGCTGGAGCGCCGCAGACTCGGGCGGCTACATGAGTATATTGGGAATAAAATGTGTGTATTGGAGCGAGTTCTGTGTTAGTGAGTGTGTGAGGTGTGACAGTGATAATGATGGAGATGCTGAGCTTTGTGATGGGATTAATCGCTCTTCCTCTTGCCTACAGACTCCTGCCAGCTGACGCTGGACCCCAACACAGCATACACATACCTGTCTCTGTCACGGGGGAACAGGAAGGTGACACATGGGACAAAGCAGCCATATCCTGATCATCCAGAGAGATTTGACTACTGGAACCAAGTTCTGTGCAGAGAGAGTCTAACTGGTTGCTGTTACTGGGAGGCTGAGTGGAGTGGAGGTGGAGCCCTGATAGGAATGACTTATAAAGGAATCGGGAGGAAAGGAGACAGTGCTGACTGTGTGCTTGGAGCCAATGACAAGTCATGGATGCTGCGCTGCACTCCTGACAGTTACTCTGTTTGTCACATTGCTGAACAGCCTGTCATATCGATAAAACCCTCAGGCTCCCGCAGAGTAGGAGTGTATCTGGACTGGGCGGCTGGTACTCTGTCCTTCTACAGAGTCTCCTCTGATGGACTGACCCTCCTGTACAGCTTCACCTCCTCATTCACTGAACCCCTCTGCCCAGGGTTTGGGGTTTCTTATGGAAACTCCTCCGTGTCCCTGTGCATGCTGGGATAGCTCACTTTGTGCTGGAGGAATCATTTTTACCTTATCAGAGTGTCACATGTCGCTGCTTCTCCATGCAAAAAAGGTAAAATCTGCTTTTTAACCAGTATAACCCTTTTTACTCTGTCTGAAGTGTAACGAGTGTCAAACAAAATAAGTGACTGGGTTCAGCAAACTGAACAAACATGCAAAATGACTGTTTTTCTGTCTGATTAAAACGTAAAATGTAATCCTGATTAGGGGAGGGGGGGGCTTTTCCCCTCCCCTGTATATGTACATTTTATATATTTCTGTCTCTATTGTATTTGCTACCTGTGCACTGACAATAAAGGCTTCCTATTCTATCATATTAATGTCCTGGTTCAGCTCTGCTCAAAGCGTAAATGTGTAACATAAAACATATAATACAATTAAATAAATTCACTTTACTGTAATTTATCATAACTAACACGATTAGATTAAACCAGCATATATAATAACCATGTAAACGGAGATGGGAGACATAACAGCGAAAGCAAAAAATAAGCATAGAGTTAAAAACAACAAAAGTCATAACTCACATTAGCAACATACATTAGATAAAATGATCAAAATACAACAAGCAAGAATTAAAATTTCCTAACTAAGATGATGAACTGCTATACCTGACAATCAACAAGCTAATTAGCAAATGGTGTCTCTCTCACCCCCATTAAAACACGGGAAAAGAATCATTAAAAGCTGAACTAAGTGCTTTCCACCTAAGTAAATAATTACACAAGTAATTAAAAATAAAGCCGTAACACATTTTTACTTCTCACAAAAAATACGGTTTAACTTCAGACGGCTGAATCTTCCGTCCGCCCCGACTGCCGTCCTGAGGTAACTACGGGTTTCCCGTCGGTCGCAGCACGTGAGACCGTGCTCTCCCTCAGTTAACGTCCCCATCACAACACGCCAGATATGGTTAATGGGTACAGTCATTATTTAACATACCGTAAAACATTAACCTGATAGAATTACTCCAAAATAACACTTCAAAAATTAAAACAAAGTAAATCTTTCTTGAATGAGAATATCAACGAAAATGGACATAGTTGAGCTGATTTGCTGTTCTGACTGCAGCCTATTTTTACTTAAGACTAATGTGGATAGCTTCCTGATTTCACTACATGTCTGATCATCAGTGATGCACTATATGTGATTCCAAGTTACCAAACCAAATGTAACCCCCCACTGCTGGTAATGCCCGGTTTTGGGCACCTGCTGGCTGCTGGAATCCCTCTACACCTCCCTGGTACTCTGTGTTGTGTTTCCGATGTATGTTGGGGAGTGTTGCAGAGGGCAAGAAGCATCGGACGCAAGGTTCTGGATTGCGGCTGAGACTCAAAGCGGCACTTTAATTACTCACAGGCACCAGCGGTCCCCCTTATGTCACAACAGGGGTCTGGCTGGCTCTGGCACCTTACGGGATAGTGAAAAATGAACATCATAAATAACAAAACATTGTGCCGGAAATCAAAACTGAATAGAGAGATAACACACAAAATAATATAACTCCAAACAAAGATACTCTGGAGACTACCTCAAACAACTTTCGGTAACACTTTACTTAAAGCAATGTTGTATAATGCATTATAGATACCTTCATAATGCATTATAGTGCATTCATAAAGTATTATAAACATGGCTATAAATATTTATAAAAAGGCATAACACATTATAGTCATGCTTATAATGCATTATGACTGCCTTATGAAGCTCTCATCTATAATGCACTATAGGTACTTTAATAATGCAGTACAAAGCATCCTTAATGTTTATACCGACCATTATCTTGCATTATAAAGGTATGTATAGTGCGTTATAGATGAGAGCCTCATAAAGCTTTCATAATGCATAATACACATGTTTGTAATGTATTATGCATTTTTATACATATTTATAGCCATGTTTATAATACTTTATGAATGCACTATAATGCATTATGAAGGTATCTATAATGCATTATACAACAGTGCTTTAAGTAAAGTGTTACCCAACTTTCCCCAAAATAAATAATTTAAATAAAAGTACATTCCCACGTGACTGATAAAATAAACAAAGAAAACAAATACTTTTCCCTACAATATGCTTACTCCGCAGCCGCTTGAACGGCTGCAACACATCGGCCGCTCTTAGTAGTAACATTTTCCTTACGGACACGAGTAAAAAGAAATACCTCAAACTTCCATCAAAAAGTAGTTCAACACCTTACCTAACAGTATGGAGTACA
This sequence comes from Paramormyrops kingsleyae, assembly GCF_048594095.1. Classification (NCBI taxonomy): domain Eukaryota; kingdom Metazoa; phylum Chordata; class Actinopteri; order Osteoglossiformes; family Mormyridae; genus Paramormyrops; species Paramormyrops kingsleyae. The sequence continues at coordinate 10,524,741 of NC_132800.1, forward strand.
GGTGAAAATACATGGATGGTATTACGTGCAACAATTTACTAACAAGGAACAGCGCAATAACTACAGCTTACCTTACAGGATAGTGCAAAATGAACAAAGAAACATGGCGACTTGCGTGCAATAAAGTTTTGCACTCCGGTGTCCCGTAAGGGATGAAACAGCCGAAAACACTCATTGCCATGTACAATGCATAACCCCCCGCAGCGACACTTAGTGGCTAGTTCGAGTCACTGCCCTACAGTACATCCACCCCACCTTTAATTGATGGCGACCCTGCCATCACATCAGTCCAAATACAACAGAGATCGACCAACACCGGACACACACAAAAAACGAAAAAATCAAATGAGTGACCCCCCCCCCCCCGTTTTTTTTTTTTTTTTTTCCAACAATGTGTGTACGTGTATATATGTCTGTGATTTAAATGTTCTACATCTGTGCTACTAAATGAGGCCCGCAGCTCTTCTGGCTTTGACTCTCTGCCACAACTCCCACCCCCTCTGTATCTTCTGCTGGTGGCTCTCCAACAGCTTAACCTGTGCCTCATAGGACAGCCTCTTTGGCGGTTGTCGGTTCCTTGGAGGGTTTTTCCTAGGCGTTGTGGAAACCCAAGGCAAGATGTCGCCGCTGGCAGTTTCATCCACCTCCGTCCCTTCACTTGTTGACCCTGTCCCCCTGTCTCCAGGTCCCGTCCCTGTGGTTTCTGGTTCAGCCCTCTCTGCCCGTATCTCTGTCTCATCCAATTCCTCTTCCTCCGCTGGGTCCGACTCAGTGCCCACATCACTTTCCTCCAATCCCGGCCCAACATCCATGCCGGCTGCTTCATTTGCTTCCTCCACTGGGAGGAACATACCCTGTGTGAGGAGATTTCGATGGACTACTCTCTCTGTCTCACCATCCTCTGTGCGGACCACATACACAGGAATGTCGGGCTGTTTCTTGACCACAACGTACGGACGAGACTTCCATCTGTCCCTCAGTTTCTGCCGCCCCTCAACATGGCACACTTTAACCATGACCCTATCCCCTGGGCTGAAAACTTGGTTCTTCGCTTTTCTGTCATAGTTCTCTTTCTGGTGCCCCTTAGCCTGCCGAGACATCCTGTTTGCCTGAGCGTAGGCCTGTGACAGGCTGTCGTGCAAAGTTTGGACATAATCACTGTACTCACACTGCTCGTTCTCCGTGGACAGTCCAAAGATCAGGTCGACTGGGAGTCTGGGGTGTCTGCCAAACATCAGATAGTATGGTGTGTATCCAGTCGAATCATGTTGCGTACAGTTGTAGGCATGTGTCATCGCATCAACGTACTCATGCCAGCGGGGTTTCAAATGCGGCTGTAATGTCCCCAACATGTTTAGGAGTGTCCTGTTAAACCTTTCAGTGGTTCCATTTCCCTGAGGGTGGTAGGGGGTAGTGTGGGTTTTAGTGATGCCGGTACACTTACACAGCTCTCTCACCACCGCACTTTCAAAATTTCGCCCTTGGTCTGCATGCAGCTTCACAGGGAAACCAAAACGGCTAAAAAAGTTTCTCCATAGTACCTTGGCTACTGTGCAGGCTTTTTGGTCTCTGGTGGGGTAGGCCTGTGTGAAGCGGGAAAAATGGTCTGTCACGATAAGCACATTTTCCATGCCACCCCTAGATTCCCCAGGATCAGGAAATCTACACATATTAGTTCCATGGGGGTGCTAGTATGGATGCTAACCAGGGGAGCCCTGAGGCCTGCAGTCGGGGTCTTCCTAAGACAGCACCTCTGGCACTTCTCACACCATGCCTTGACTTCCTGAAACATCTTCGGCCAGTAAAACCTCTCTCTTACTGCCTGCAATGTCCTTTCAAATCCCAAATGCCCGGAATCATCATGGAGAGCAGTCATTACCACTGTGCGTAGCTTCTCAGGCAACACCAACTGTTCCACTACCCCTCTCTGGCACCATCTGATGCAGCGGTACAAGATACCATCCTTTATCGCTAACCTCCTCCACTCTTTTAGGAGAAGGCGCACCAGCCCGTCGCCTCGAGCCCTCTCACTGCGGTTAGGCTTTTGGTTCCGGCTTCTGAAATGCAATACATGGCCAATAACTGGGTCTCCCTTCTGTTCTGCACGAATCTCCTGTTTTGTCATAGCAGGGAGCGACTCAGTCCCCACACCCACATAGGGTTCACTAGACTGCACAGAGGATTCGGCCTCCACTGGTGAAGCAATGTCACTGTTTCCAGCTGCTGAGGCGGATTGTGTTCCCTCCAGCCGACGGGCTCTCACCTGTTGAGGATAGGTCTGTAGGACCTGGGTGACTTTGCGGTTAGACAGACGGGATAACGCATCAGCATTAGTGTTGCTCCGCCCCCTCCGGTACTGGACGTCAAAGTTAAACGCAGATAATTGGGACACCCACCGCTGGCCCGTAGCGTCCAGCTTAGCCGAGGTCATCACGTACTTGAGTGGGTTATTGTCAGTCACAACAGAGAACCTGCGTCCATAGAGGTGGTCATAAAACTTATCCGTCGCTGCCCATTTCAGAGCAAGGAATTCCAGCTTGTGTGCTGGATACCGGGTTTCTGCTGGGCTCAACCCCCTGCTGGCGTACGCTATTACTCTTTCAGTTCCTGGGCTTTGCAGGGTACTACAGGCGGTATGTGCAAAACTACTCCACAATAGCTGCTCCATTACAACCCCCTGCTGGCGGACGCTATTACATCCTGCGCTTGTGCTAAGACTGCACCAAGCCCACTCCCAGAGGTGTCAGTCTGAAGGATAAATGGTAGGCTGTAGTTTGGGTAGCCTAGCACCGGAGCAGTGGTCAGCCTGTGTTTCAGAGTCTGAAACGCCTCCTCACACTCGTTTGTCCACACGAAAGGCGGGCCAGGGTCTGCGCTTTTCTTTCCTCCTCTCCTCTTCTTCCTGGGGTCACCACTGGTGAGGCGGTATAATGGAGCAGCTATTGTGGAGTAGTTTTGCACATACCGCCTGTAGTACCCTGCAAAGCCCAGGAACTGCAACATCTCTCTTCGGCCACTGGGTCGAGTCCAGTCTTTGACCCTGCTGATTTTCTCTGGGTCTGTCCTGATCCCCTCCGCTGACACCACGTGACCCAGATATTGCACCTCCTTCCTCACCAGCTGGCATTTTGAGGGTTTCAGTTTCAACCCATGTTCTCTAAGCCGATCAAACACTAGCTGCAGACTCTCAAGGTGCTCATCAAATGTTTTGGAGAACACAATAATAATAATAATAATAATAATACATTTTATTTAAAAGGCGCCTTTCTGACACTCAAGGTCACCGTACAGGCATACATAAAATTTATACACACTACAAAGGATAAAATGCAAAAAAAATAAATATAAATGACAAATAAATGGGTTTTACAATGAATAGGCTCGCTTGAACAGATAGGTTTTGAGTCCAGATTTGAAATGAGGAAATGAGTCCATGTTTCTAAGATAAGATGGGAGGGAGTTCCAAAGGCGGGGTGCAGAGCGGCTAAATGCTCTGCTCCCCATTGTGGTAAGACGGACAGGTGGAACAGACAAATATAATGAGGAAGAGGATCTGAGAGAACGAGATGGAATAGAAACATGAAGGAGGTCAGATAAATAGGGGGGGGAGAGGTTGTGGATAGCTTTAAATGTCAGCAAGAGGACTTTAAACTGGATACGGAACTGAATAGGGAGCCAGTGTAACTGCTGAAGAACAGGAGTGATGTGGTGGACGGATGGGGTTCGGGTAATAATTCAGGCAGCTGAATTCTGGACTTGTTGAAGTTTACGGAGGGACTTGTGAGGGAGACCCAAACGAAGTGAATTGCAGTAGTCTAGACGGGAAGTCACTAGACTGTGAACAAGAATGGCTGCAGAATAGGGGGTAAGAGATGGACGGAGACGATTAATATTTCTTAAGTGAAAGTAAGCTGACCGGGTAATGTTATTAATGTGTGATTGAAATGATAGTGTGCTATCAAGGATGACACCCAGACTCCTAACCTGCGGGGATGGTGAGATAGAGGAATTATCCACTATAATAGAGAAACTGTTAGTTTTGGATAATGTGGATTTGCTACCAATGAGGATAACCTCAGTTTTATCACTATTAAGTTTAAGAAAGTTAAGAGTAAACCAGGATTTTATTTCAGCAATACAATCAGTGAGAGTAGTGGGTGGTAAAGTGGCTGAAGGCTTTGTAGTGAGATAGAGTTGGGTGTCATCCGCATAGCAGTGGAAATTAACATTGAATTTACGTAAAATATTACCGAGGGGAAGAAGGTAAATGATAAAAAGAAGGGGCCCCAGGACAGAGCCCTGGGGCACACCTGTAGTGACAGAGGAGAGAACGGATTTAAATGATTTAAGCTGAATGAACTGAGTGCGGCCAGAGAGATAAGATTTTAACCATTTTAGTGGAGTCTGAACAATACCAATGGATGATAGTCTATTAAGGAGGGTGGTGTGACAAATGGTGTCAAAGGCCGCACTCAGGTCAAGAAGGATAAGAATGTTGAGTAGTCCAGAATCAGCTGCCATAAGAAGGTCGTTAGTGATTTTCACAAGTGCTGTTTCAGTACTGTGAAGTGGGCGGAACTGTTCATAAAGATTATTTTGAGCAAGGTGAGAATGAATTTGAGTGGCAACTGTTTTTTCGAGAATTTTAGAAATGAAAGGTAAATTAGATATAGGACGGAAATTGTTGAAATTTGTGGGGTCAGCACCAGGCTTTTTCAAAATAGGTGTAATAACGGCAGTTTTGAAGGATGTTGGGACAATTCCAGTAATAAGAGAGGAGTGAATAATGGAAGCAATGATAGGGAGAAGAGAGGGAAGACAGGATTTGACAAGATATGTAGGTAAAGGGTCGAGTTGACATGTAGACGGCTTAGATTTCTGGATGAGTTCAGTGAGTTCTGAGAAAGAGGGCAGGTAAAAAGAAGAGAATGTGTGTGTGGGTGAATAAAGGTCAACAAAGGTGTGATGTTGGCAAGGAATGGAGTCAAGATGTTGATAAATATTACAGATTTTAGCAGTGAAGAAGAATGGAGTTACAAAAGGAATTTGTAAACAAATGAGGAGGCAAGAAATCCTGTGGTTGAGTAATATTATTTAAAATAGTAAAAAGTGACTTTGAGTTTCCATGATTAGCAGTGATTAAACTGGAGTAGTACTGAGATTTAGTAGTGGCAATGGAATCCTTGTAATGCAAAATATGGTTATTATATAGTTCTTTATGTATAGTGAGACCAGTTTTCCTATACAGTCGTTCAAGTTGTCGTCCTTTTGCTTTCATAAGTCGAAGACCAGTGGTGAACCAGGGGGCAGAAACAGTGAATGAAACAGATCGAGTTTTTAACGGAGCAAGGGAGTTGAGAATATTTAGAAGTCCAGTATTATAATGAGAAACCAAATCATCAGGGGTAGAGAGATCGTGGATATCAGAGATGGCAGAAGAATCAATGATTGTAGTTAAAGTGGCTAAGTTAATGTTTTTTGTATTGGGAAAGGTGATATGACGTGGTGTCTTGGTAATTGAGAGGGTGCGTTTGGCTGTAAATGAGATGAGAAAATGATCCGTTATAGGAAGTTCATCAGCTGTAATGTTGATGGGAGTGACACCAGAACAGCAAATCAAAGAAAAAGTTGTATACTGAAGAAACCCAAAACTGTCCAGACAAGAGATGAAATCTTTAGTGAGGGGCAGATTGGGATTGTCCACATGAACATTGAAATCGCCCAACAATATTATATTTGATGATAAAGTAGATAAATAAGCAAGAAAACCAACAAAATCATCTAAAAAGTTACAATTAGGTTTGGGTGGGCGGTAAACAGTGGCGATGATGGTTGGAATTTGACCAGAAAGTACACAAACCATATGCTCAAACGAGCTAAAAACAGGTGTGGATACTGGCAAGACTTTCCACTTCTCGCGGTAAAACATCGCGAGACCGCCTCCCCGACCCGTGCCACGGGGTTGTGATTTGTAAACAAATCCCGGTGGTGCAGCTTCGTTGAGCAGTGAAAAGTCATTAGGTTGTTGCCAGGTCTCTGTTAAAAATATAAAATCTAACTCACGGTCAATGATGAGATCCCGGATGATATGTCCCTTGTTTGACAGAGAACGAACGTTGAGAAGAGCGCACTTGAGTGGAGTCTTGTCCGAGCTAAAAGTGCTAGCCGACCGGCCTAGGCGGGCTAACACGCTGTGGTTGACGGCACGGCTGACAAAGCGTGTACGTCGAGAGCTGGACCAGATGGACTTTAAGGCTGTAGAGCTGTAAGAGTTGAGATTCCGACGGGAGCCTCGATGGTTGTATCTCCGCCGTGGATAGTAAATAATATCCGGGTGGAGATGCAGTACAGCTGGCGGGGGGACAAGCAAATGACTCCGTAGCCGAATCAGGTCAGTAATTGTGTACTGGTATAAACCCGTCACTGGCAGGAGAGCAGGTAGCAAAAGGAACCAGACACAAACGAGCCATAAAAACAATTGTAGTGACATCTTAGGTTAAGAAATCTGTACAAAATTGGATAAAAATCGGATAACAGTTCATAAGTTTACCGAAACGAGCAGCGGCAGTAAATCATGCCAGCGTTCACTCGTCACCGGAAATGAGGTTGTCCAGATAAATCAGAAGATGTGTGAAGTTGAGGTCCGCAAAGCAGCATGTCATGAGTCTCTGAAACGTGGAAGGGGCATTCTGCAGCCCAAATGGCATTCTGTTCGCTTCAAACAGCCCCATGGGGGTGCTGAATGCTGTTTTGTGTCTGTTCTGTTCTGCCACTTCCACCTGCCAGTAACCCGATGTCAGGTCAAGGGTGGAGAAATACTTGGCTTGCCCCAGGGCTTCTAGCGCTTCCTCTATTCTTGGGAGAGGGAATGCGTCTCTGGTGCTACAGGAGTTAAGCTTCCTATAATCTATGCACAGTCTTAACGACCCATCCTTCTTGGTCACAATCACCACCGGCGAGGCGTATGGGCTCGTACTGGGACGGATGACTCCTGTAGACTCCATCTCGTTAAGCATCCTCCTCACATCCTGCCACTGTGAAGGGGGGATTTTCCGGTATGGGAGCCGGAAAGGCTTAGGGTCCACCAGGGGAATCTCGTGCTGTATGGTCTTTGTGTGTCCATAATCCATGGGATGCTTTGAGAACACACTTGCATTCCTATCCACCAGCTCCTTGAGAAGTAAGCGCTGCTGCTCATTCTCCACTGCTGCATTGCTCATGTCCACTCCAAAACCTGCCACCACTTGGTCAAGGCTCAGGCAAGTCTCACCGCCTCCTCCTAGGTCATGCCCTCCCTGCTTGCGGTCCATAAACTCCACCACCCTGTCCACTAGGAAGACCTTAGCCAGGCGTGTGTGGATGGATGGTAACTGCTCGCTGGGACAGGTTCATGACTCTGACGAGGGCTCGTCCTCTCTTAACATTAGCAAGGACTTTGGCAACCACAAGATTCTGGGGAGGCTGCACGGAGGGATGGCTCTCAATCAGGGCTGTGTAAGTCTGTCTTTGAGGGCCAGCCTTAATCTTGCACCACATGTCCATTTCCTGTCCACCTGGAATGCTAACTTTGTGGCCAGTGTACACGGCGGGGCCCACAATGTCGCTCCCTTCGCTTTGTTCACTGCCTCCAACCTCCAGCAGGGCTGTATACCATTCAGGATGGCCTTGCTTCACTTGGGAAAGGAACTGCACACCATAAGTGGCTTGGAGGTTATTCCTGGAGGCGCGAATGACATTAGTTCCCACTAGCAGAGGGACAGAGGAGCGATACTCAGAGTTGGGAACCACAAACGTCGGCACAGACTTCAATTCACTTCCCATCACCTTCAGTTCAATACACAAAACACCATGATAGGGCACACTCTGGCCCCCAGCCCCTTCTATGGGTATTCTGGAGGACTGCAGCTTCTGCTTTCTAAGGGTGGGGTGGTTACACCAGTACTCATGGGCTATACTAGTTATTTGAGATCCAGAGTCAATGAGAGCCCTGCACTTCATCCCATTAACTTCTACCTCCCCTTCATTCCTGGGACCCACCAAGGGGGTGCTTACTACTTGATCACCGTCTTTTTGCCCGCTTGGCAAGGGGTCTCGCTGCTGGCCCATAGTTGCCCCTGTAGCTATGGGCTCTATCTGTTTAAAGGTTGAGCTGACGGGGGCAGGGCATCCTCTGGAGGGGGTACGGACTGGGTGGGCTGTCGCACCCGCGGAGGACTGGGTCCAGGGAGGACTGCTCTGCAGGCCCGTGCTATGTGTCCTTGTCTCCTACAGCGGTGGCATGTAATACTGGAACTCGGGGGAGCATTTCTCACGGGTGGCTGGGGTCCCATGGGTGGGGTACGAGGAGCAGCAGTAATCTTTGACTCTAAGTGCGACAACCTGGCCATCTGTTCCTCTTGGTTACACACTAACCTTTTCACAAGCCCGGTCAGCTCTGACAACTCTGAGGTGCGCTTTGCTCTGTCATCCTCCACATTGGCACCACACTCTGATGCGACATGTAGTTGTTCATATGTCCTCCTTGGCTTGCGGGGGAACTGGAGTCCCTTAGTCTCCCTCACTAGGTCACGGAGCTCAGCTTGTAGCTCCCGAAAACTTAGAAGCCTTGGCTTCATGGGCGAAATCCTCGCGTACACCTCCTCATCGCTGAGTCCCCTTAAGAACTGCCGGGTGAGTTTGCTATCCCGGTCAGGGAAAGTACTGCCCCCCCTTTGGCTTTCTTCCACAGCTTGCAACTTCGCTTCCAGCGCAATAGCGTAGGAGCAGGCAGACTCTCCTGGTCGCTGACTACACTCATAAAAATCAGCCAGTGGATCCAGAGAGCCTCTCCTGTCCCCATACTCTGCCCTTAGCTCTTCGAAAGCCTTCTCTGGAGTTTGCTCATGGGAAGGAAGGTTCAGGATTAGTTTCCTCGCCTCACCACCCAAGTGTCGCACAACTGTAGAAAAGCGGAGATGTGTGGGCAAGTCTACTGCCTCCAGAAGATACTGCATGCCCCGTACCCAGTCATCAATTAGCACCTTATTGTCGGTATTACCAGCAAATATGGGGACATTCTTGACCTGATGAGTCTGCAAGAACCCACGGTGAGATACTTGTGGGGGGCCTGGGAATGTGACTTGAGGCGGGCCCAACAGGTATGGGTACCCGTGGGTGGCAGGGAATGGGGCTTGGGGCACAGTAGGGGGGGAAACTCCATGAGACATATCAGTCCGGGGATTGGGTGCAGGAGTCTGAAAGTGAGCCAACACAGGGACATCTGGAGGGGTAGTGTGGCTAAAAGCTGCATTTGACACAGCCGGGGGGATAGATTGAGCAGGGGTGTGCTCACAACGGTTCGTGCCCAGCAATGACAAGGGGTACGCTTCATTACAGGCTTGGTCTTGAGAGTAACAAACCGGGGCTTGTGGGGCTATCCTGACAGTGGGGGTACTATTTGTCACGTTAAAAGTCTGGGGCATTTGAAAACTTAGCATAGGTGCCTGGGACACTGGGGTGGACTGTATATACTTGGTGTAGCAGTGGGGACTAGGGCTAATGGGATGGGATGAGTAAAGGGGTGGAGCTGGATGGCTGATGGGGGGCTGAGTTGGGGCTTGCATGCCTGATCGGGTCGACTGTGGAGGTGGTGGGACAACGAGAGGAGCTGTGGGGTCATGGACTCCCACAGGCGATGTGGGAGCAGGGTGCATCATAATGGAGGCTGCTGGTCTGGGTACAGGTGTGTTCAGGCTGCTGTCTAACTGGCTTGGCTGACACCTTGGTCCTTGGCTTGGGGTCCCGGCAAGGTACGGTGCGGGGGTGTGCCCTGAAACCCCAAAGCCCCAAGGTGGGGGTGGGGTCACTTGCAGGCTGGAGTCTGGGCCTTGGGTATGCACATATGTGTCAGGCCCTGGAGGGTGGTATTGTGGCACAGGGTTAGTGGGCCCAATGATGCTAAGAAGCATCGGACGCAAGGTTCTGGATTGCGGCTGAGACTCAAAGCGGCACTTTAATTACTCACAGGCACCAGCGGTCCCCCTTATGTCACAACAGGGGTCTGGCTTGCTCTGGCACCTTATGGGATAGTGCAAAATGAACATCATAAATACTGTAACAAAACATTGTGCTGGAAATCAAAACTGAATAGAGAGATAACAAACAAAATAATATAACTCCAAACAAAGATATTCTGGAGACTACCTCAAACAACTTTCCCCAAAATAAATAATTTAAATAAAAGTACATTCCCACGTGACTGATAAAATAAACAAAGAAAACAAATACTTTTCCCCACAATATGCTTACTCCGCGGCCGCTTGAACGGCTGCAACACATCGGCCGCTCTTAGTAGTAACATTTTCCTTACGGACACGAGTAAAAAGAAATACCTCAAACTTCCATCAAAATGTAGGTCAACACCTTACCTAACAGTATGGAGTACAAGTGAAAATACATGGATGGTATTACGTGCGACAATTTACTAACAAGGAACAGCGCAATAACTACAGCTTACCTTACAGGATAGTGCAAAATGAACAAAGAAACATGGCGACTTGCGCGCAATAAAGTTTTGCACTCCGGTGTCCCGTAAGGGATGAAACAGCCGAAAACGCTCATTGCCATGTACAATACATAACCCCCCGCAGCGACACTTAGTGGCTAGTTCGAGTCACTGCCCTGCACAAACATTCCAGATCGAATCCTAAAAAGTTCGAGCTGTGATTGAATTTTCCCTATAAGAAATAATGGAAAACCAATTAATTGGTTCCCGGCCCCAAAAAATTACACCTAAATATGTTTTTTTTTAGCATTTAAACACAAAGTGTTTAAATGTGTCCTGCCCCGATTGTCCGCTCCTTCTGTGTGCCCTCGTTAACCCCGTGTGGAATCCCTGTGTGATCAGCTGTTTCTGCTTGTTGTCATTAGTCCTCTGTATTTAGTCCGCGTTTCAGTTTGTTTCCCCAGTCCGGTCATTGTATTGTCCGTCTGCGTTTTGCCTGCCTTACCTGTAATTAAACCCCGTATTCCCCGATACCCTGACATCTGCGCCTTTGTCTCTGTTCCATCCCCATTCGGCATGTCAATATTATTATAATTAAATGAATTAATGGTTTATTATTAATATTAAATTAATTAATAAGAAATCTTTATTTTTAAATGTATTTTATTATATAATAATAATTACTGTTACTGTCTATCATTGTCTAAATGTATTTTTACTGTCTAAATATATGTATTCAGCTAGTGTAAACATGCACGATGCTATCACAGCGAATGCGAGGCTGAGACTGAAGCGTTACCCTTTGTTTCCGCTGAGAGACGTGCCGCGTGACTCATTTCCCCGCGCGTACAAGTTATCTTAGGTCGGCGTTCACGGTTTGACTGCTGAGATTCAGATCGAGTTCTGCGTAATTTTTTTTCGAACAGGTTGATTCGAGTTCTAATGAGTTCGCGAACTGAGGTACCACTGTATTCCCTTTTTTAGAAATCATGATTTACTTTATATCTGAGTTTACAATAGGTGTTTTTTATAAGACACACAATTTAGGAATAAGATTATCGGATACTACAGCTGCGGAAAAAATTAAGAGACCACTATGTATTTTAAAATAAAATATAGTGTAGCAGAAGACTACACTGAGTAGCAGGTTTAATTCCAGGTTTAAAATTTCTAAGACAGCAGTACACAAGAATAAGGTGAAGCAGGAGACACTGGGAAACCAGCCAGGTAAAGGGTGGAAGTAACGTTCTAATGTCAGAGATGACTGTTAACTTACCTGACAGTTTCTCATAAATCATGGGATGACATCGAGTGACCTTTAAAAGGAATGGGAAACATTAAGTGCAGGTGTGAAGTGCACTGCTAGGACAGTTTGTATCAGGATCCTAGAAGCAGTAGTAATATAAAGTAATATAAAGCAAGGAAGAGGCCCTTCATTAATGAAAATCAGAGTAGAACCAGGCAGCAATTTGCAATGATGATTAAATCATACATGGTGGCCACGTTTTACTAATTTGTTCCCTCGTTTTATTAAAATTATTTTATTTATTAAAATTCGTTTTAGGCCACTTAAAATTAATAAATTGTTTTACATGACTCAAACTTCTAAAATATTGGTGAGATGGGGATTTTATATTTTATATTTTTAGCGAAAAGACGAACGGCAACAGAGATATACTAAAACTAGAAAATTAAACTTTAATTTGTCAGTATCTCAACATTTTAAACTCTCAACAGTTCAACCAATTACAAGAAAAGAGAAACCTTAAAAACAAATGCCTAGTCTAAGTGTTTAATGGTCTTGCCACAGAATGGCCCAATAAAAGCGTCCTCCTGACAATAGCAAAACAACAGCAAAATAAAAAATATAAAAAAAATCGAGACGGCACCAAAAAATTTAGGCGGGCGGCCATGTAAAACAATTTATTAATTTTAAGTGGCCTTATTAAGATTATTTTATTAATCCGTTCCCACGGTAGGTTAAAAAGTGGGCACGATTTACGACATAGCCGTAAGCACCACTGTTAGACCACTAGTCATCTGCAGGTATGGACGGAGATAGTTTAATCAAGTTATATTTTATTTTATGTTTTATTGTATTAAGAGCAAGGGGGTTAAAAGTATGGTAAGCAGCCTACGTGCCCATGATTTATGTAAACGTAATATTGTTGGAGCACGACGTGGGCACAATTTAAATACAAAGACTGAACGAATAAGTAAAACATGGTCGTGTCGTTATCATATGGACGGCCATTTGGGACATACTGTAACGTCCACTTTGACGTCCGTGTTAACACGTCCTACGTTGTGATTACTTATAGGCCCAATCCCAAACTATACCCTCGATACTCCGCCTTCATTTCGAGTCACACTCCCGCCGAGTCACCCTCACAACACGCCCTATGCACTTAAACTGAAGGAAACTGTCACAAGAAAGATTTGAGACAGACTTGCCCTCGCAGCGCGTTTTTACAGTCTTCTTTACCGGAAAGAGGAAATGCATTACGTAGTGATTTGACGAAATGGATCCATCAAGAAGCTGTATTGTATTTTCTTTAATGACATATCAGTTATTTTAAAAAAGCACAAAGTTTATCTAATGCGAGAAGACGACGGCTACATCGTCTTATTGCAACGAGCAATTTTAAGTATGTACACGTCATATTGACGATTGTACAATTTCTACCATGAGTGTAAACTTAATTAGTTTACACGCATAAAACATTACGCATTACTTCTGTACCAAATACCAGATCCAGATCTGTAGAGGAAAAAACAGGCAAATATGAAACATAAATTGTTATTGCTGGTGTGATGTTGATCGAGTTTGCGTACGAATGTTTCTTCGCGTGGTTTCTAGTTTGAAAAGTACACAAAATCTCTCGTAATCGGATCACGATAAAATCTATCTGTACTGACCAGCTATAAATAACTGCTTTCTTAATTTTTTTTCTGCAGCGATGAATTATAACATGTAACATAGACTTTGGCCCAATCCCAAACTATACCCTCGACACTCCGCCTTCATTTCGAGTCACACTCCCGCTGAGTCACCCTCACAACACGCCCTATGCATTTAAATTGAAGGAAACTGTCACAAGAAAGATTTGAGACAGACTTGCCCTCGCAGCGCCTTTTTACAGTCTTCTTTACCGGAAAGAGGAAATGCATTACGTAGTGATTTGACGAAATGGATCCATCAAGAAGCTGTATTGTATTTTCTTTAATGACATATCAGTTATTTTAAAAAAGCACAAAGTTTATCTAATGCGAGAAGACGACGGCTACGTCGTCTTATTGCACTGAGCAATTTTAAGTATGTACACATGTCATATTGACGATTGTACAATTTCTACCATGTGTGTAAACTTAATTAGTTTACACGCATAAAACATTACGCATTACTTCTGTACCAAATACCAGATCCAGATCAGTAGAGGAAAAAAAGGCAAATATGACACATAAATTGTTATTGCTGGTGTGACGTTGATCGAGTTTGCGTACGAATGTTTCTTCGCGTGGTTTCTAGTTTGAAAAGTACAGAAAATCTCTCGTAATCGGATCACGATAAAATCTATCTGTACTGACCAGCTATAAATAACTGCTTTCCTAATTTTTTTTTCTGCAGCGATGAATTATAACATGTAACATAGACTTTCTATATGTATTTCACAGTGCTGTTAGAATCCAATTCCTAGGAATTGTGGGATATGGAAGTGGTAGTGGAATCGCGCGAGCCACCATCGTTGCTGACTCGCTAAAGGAGGGCATAATCGACCACTCCCCCTTAGCCCTTGCTGCTTTGAGACACACTTCAACATGGCGACGGGTCTCGGGAACGCGCAAACGAAGGCGGAGTGGTGAGGCGGAGTGTGTAGGGACCTGTTTGGGATTGGGCCATGCTATATGTTTTTCACAGTGCTGTTAGAATCCAATTATTAAATTATCGCGCTGTTCTGTTTCCTGTGCGCTAGGAATTGTGGGATATGGAAGTGGTAGTGGAATCGCGCGAGCCACCATCGTTGCTGACTCGCTAAAGGAGGGCATAATCGACCACTCCCCCATAGCCCTTGCTGCTTTGAGACACACTTCAACATGGCGACGGGTCTCGGGAACGCGCAAACGAAGGCGGAGTGGTGAGGCGGAGTGTGTAGGGACCAGTTTGGGATTGGGCCGTAGGCAACGTATGTATTAGGTGTCAAACGTGACTGTGATGTTGTAATCGGCACAGTCCATTTGTTGGAGGGGTGAATCGTGGACTTATTTAAACTGACAGAACAGAGGATACGTGGCGGAGTTTACATTGCGTTATGATATGGATGATACATAGCGTGGATCTGCGTCTTGATAACCTGTGTCTGAAGCATGATCGACTGACCCAGAAATAAACCATTTATACTTTAATGTGAATTTGATTGCTCATTTATTTTGATGCCACGCTAACGTTTAAGCCAAAATTAAAATATTGTAGTGAACTTTGGGGGAGACCACGTCCACTACAGAAAGGAAGACTCAACACAAGGAGTTCAAGTGCAATTTGGAACACGTCCAACCCTTTATTTACCAGCCTTGAACAAGGCTAAAGGAACCTGTGCGCCCTCTTGCGTTCGGAGATTGCCCTGCCCTGCCCTGCCCTGCCCTGCCCTGCACTGCACTGCACTGCACTGCACTGCACTGCACTGCACCTCTTAAGTCCGCCCCTTCTCCCCTTTGCTGAGCGAGCCGCGCTCACCGTCATTAGCCAGGCTCTGCTTCGCGAGGACGGTGGCCGCGGCTCCCCCGGCAGGCAGCCTCAAAGGTGCCAGCACCCATTACAATAACACACAATGAACCCATGCCCTTCCACCAGCACATCATAGCATGTTGTTGGTGGAATTATGTCAGTATCTCAACATAAATTAGCATTATGGGTTGAACTCCCATAATGCCCCGTGCGGCCAGCGTGGAAGTAGCCAATGAGGAGGCAGCCTCAACCCCACAGTCACTACAATATGATGGAGATTGTTTTCGTTTTTGGAGACAGTGGTGAGCGATTTCCTTGGAGCGGGATTAAAATTGACCCGAGAGGGGGGCGATAATGAGCAAAGCGGTTGTGAGTAGGGGGAGCTGGAGGAGCGTACATCTCCGTGAGCGATGAGCTCCATGCACTTACATGCTCCGGTAAACATTATGCATTTTCTGAATGAATGACTGTCCCATGCACTGACTGCGAACAGCTGACAGCCCCTCAACACCCCACTTGCGCTATCTGTCTGTCTGTCAGCAGACCCTGTGGGTGACCAAATCAAAAATGAAACTGGAGCAAAACTGGTAAATCCGGCTAATATTGATTTAATTGCACTGATGTCTGTTTTTGGGGAGTGTAGATGACAGTGCAGATGACAGTGCAGATGAGCTAAACTTATCATTCTGATCACTTTCTGTTATGCATTAACAGCAAAAACGATATATTCAGCAACGTGAGGCAGACGAAACAAAGAGCGTTTTATATTTTACCGTGCAAGTTATTAGCTTTCTATTAAAACGTATTAGTTATTAATTTATTTGTAATAAGGAGTTTATAGAGAACTGTCATAGCATCAATAATTTAGCAGCTTATATTTTACCGGATGTAAGTCGCATCGTCATTATACATATCTGAAATGACAATTGTGGATATCTGAAATGCTAGCTCTTTTTGACTAGGAAGAATTGAATTATAGATATCTGCAATACATATCCAGTCTAGCGATTAAATATGTTAAAACGCCTTGCTATACTTTTGCATGTATTGTTCCTGTGCTGCAGTATTAAACTATTTTAAAATGCAAAATTATTATTCTGTGATTGCATTGTTTATTTTTTCCACGTATTTTAAACAAATCAAATTTTAAAAGAACTGTAATAGTGATACATTAGTTTTGCTGCAGGATCCGCTATTTAAACGCGTGCGATTGCGCACTTGAAAAACATGGAACGGATTGGGCAGTAACAGTCAATCAGCTACCTGACGTCAGGCTTCCCCTCAAAAACCGATAAAGTGGTAGCACCCAATTTTTAAACGTCTTAAGACGTTCAAATTGGCCGTGTTAACGCCTCCGAACGTCTTAACACGTAAATAATGTACGTGTTAAGACGTCATTTGTTTGCGTGTTAACACGACGTCAAAGTAGACGTTATGTCCCAAATGGCCTTCCATATTATCACGATACATTAAAATGTGGCCACGACATATATAACAGGGTTGGTAACACATCTGGCATGACACTCACGCTGTCAGACTCTCTTGCTCATATTCCATTATAAACTTAAAATTAGCTACATCAAAAGTGTTGGGGCAGTTTGTAAACCCTATAGACTATTTACAAGGTAATAAAACTGTTACATACATGTAAATACATGTGCATGTTTGGCCAGACTTGTCTTGAACATCTCACACCAGCCAGCTCACCAAAGCTGGCAACCCTAATATGTAATTTTCATCATTTGCATTAGTATAAACCAGCTTTTAGTCTGGATGGCCAGTAGGCAGAGCAGGCTGAGCCATTAAATACCTGGGCACAGTACGGATGTATGAGGGTTCTGATATTGCTGGGTGCTTCCCCATTCAATACTATAAAATCGAACAGTAAAATTTTAAACTCTGCTTCACTGGCAACCAGTGTAACAATGCTAAAATCGGAGTGATGTGGCACGATTTTTTGGATTTGGTTAGTAGGCATGTGGAAGCTTTTTGCACAAACTACAGACAAGACAGTGCAGTCTGGCTGACCCCAAAATAAAGTGCATTACAACAGTCCAGGTGCGAGGAGATAAAAGCATGGATCGACGCCTCAAAATCACTGAAAGAGAACATGTGCTTGATCTTGCTTAAAACTCTGAGATGGTAAAAATAAGATTTCATGACCACAATTATTTGTTTGTCAAATTTAAAATCTGAATCAAATAAAAAACCGAGATTCTTAACCTGCGGTTTAATGTGGTCTGCTAGCCAAAATCACAAGTTACATGACTGACGGCAACCGGGGATCCAAATATTAATATTTCCATCTTGCTCTCATAAGAACATAAGAAATTTACAAACGAGAGGAGGCCATTCGGCCCATCAAGCTCGTTTGGGGAGAACTTAACTAATAGCTCAGAGTTGTTAAAATCTTATCTAGTTCTGATTTTAAGGAACCCATGGTTTTAGCTTCCGCTACACTAGCAGGAAGACTATTCCATACTCTAACTACACACTGTGTAAAGAAGTGCTTCCTCAAATTTGTTTTAAAATGTTCTCCCGCTAATTTCCACTTATGGCCACGAGTTCTAGTATTTAGACTAATATTGAAATAGTCATTTGGCTGAACAGCATCCAGACCCGTTAGAATCTTATAGACCTGAATCATATCCCCCCTTAGTCTCCTTTGCTCAAGGCTAAACAGATTCAGTTCCGCTAACCTCTCCTCATAAGACATTCCTCTAAGACCAGGAATCATTCTCGTAGCTCTTCGTTGCACCTTTTCTAAGGCAGCAATGTCCTTCTTGACGTATGGTGACCAAATCTGCACACAGTATTCTAGGTGGGGTCTTACCAAGGAATTATATAAGTGTAACATCACCTCCCTTGACTTAAACTCCACACACCTAGAGATATAACCCAACATTCTGTTGGCCTTTTTTATTGCTTCCCCACACTGGCGAGAGTGGGACATGGAAGCATCAACATACATACCGAGATCTTTCTCATAATCAGCTACCTTTATTTCAGTGGAACCCATAAAATATCTGTACTTTATATTTCTGCTCCCTGCATGGATTACCTTACATTTATCTGTATTAAATTTCATCTGCTAAGTATCAGCCCATTCGCTAATTAAATCCAGATCCCGTTGAAGCCTCTCTGCTGCTAGATCAGTATCTGCTACACCGCCCACCTTGGTGTTGTCTGCAAATTTTACCAGTTTACTGTATGTATTTGTGTCAATATCATTAATGTAAATTAAGAACAATAGTGGTCCTAAAATTGAACCCTGCAGTACCCCACTATGTTTTCTCTAATAACCAGGACAGGATTGGTAAATTAGACGTTTTAGAACCACTTGACAGTAGCGATCATAACATGGTTAAATTTGAGGTTAAGTTTAGTGCCAGAAGAGCAAAGTCCAAATCAAAAATATATAATGTTAGGAAGGCTAACTTCAATTGTATGAGATTAAAACTAGAAACTGTGAACTGGATGGAGTTAAATAACAAAACTGTTGAAGAGGCATGGGAATTTTTTAAAAGCACATTATTGCAAGTGCAAGAGGACTTCATACCTGTTTCCAGCAAGAATAAATCTAGAAAATGGCAACCTAGGTGGTTAACTAGGGAAATAAAGTATAAAGTAAGGAGGAAAAGGGCTTTGTTCCAGAAATGGAAAATAACTGATGATGACAGAATAAAGCAAGAGTATCTAAATCTACAGGCTGAATTAAAAAATGACATTAGACGAGCTAAAAGGAATGTTGAAAGGAAGATCGCATTGGAGGCTAAGGATGACGTTAAAAGTTTCTTCCAGTATTTTAACTCTAAAAGAGCTCTAAAAGCTGAAATTACTAATCTCCAGGATAGCAAGGGTCTTATAATTGAAAACGACACTGATATAGTAAATGAGTTCAATGATAGTTTTGCACGGGTATTCACTGTTGAGGACACTAGTAACTTACCAGTTCTTATTACTAATCCAACATCGTCTATAACTAATATATATATAACTGAAGCTGATGTTTTGCAAAGCCTAGCTAAGCTCAAAATGAATAAATCACAGGGCCCGGATGGCATCTTACCTATAGTATTAAAAGAGATGAGGGATATTATTTGCCGACCCTTAACTTTACTGTTTCAAAAATCCTTATCCGAAGGTGTGGTACCTTCTGATTGGAAGCATGCCAACATAACGCCCATTTTCAAAAAAGGGGATAGAAGTAATTTGTCAAACTATAGGCCAATCAGTCTAACTTGTATAACTGGTAAAGTTATGGAGGCTATAGTCAAAGAGAAAATGGTAGATTACCTGGACTCAAATAACATTTTGAGGGATAGCCAGCATGGATTTAGGAGAGGTAGATCCTGTTTAACAAATCTGTTGGAGTTTTTTGAGGAAGCTACTCAGGAAGTTGATGATAAGAAGGCCTATGATGTCATCTACTTAGATTTCCAAAAGGCTTTTGATGTTGTCCCCCACAAGAGGCTCTTACTTAAACTCAAAGCGACAGGTATTTTAGGAAATGTAGCGACCTGGATTGATAACTGGTTAACGGATAGGAAGCAGCGAGTAGTTATAAGAGGCACAATGTCACAGTGGGCCTGCGTTCATAGTAGGGTACCGCAGGGTTCAATTTTAGGACCACTATTGTTCCTAATTTACATAAATGATATAGACACCAATATATACAGTAAACTGGTGAAATTTGCAGATGACACCAAGGTGGGTGGTGTAGCAGATACTGAACTAGCGGCTCAGCAGCTACAGCGGGATCTTAATTTAATTAGTGACTGGGCCGACACCTGGCAGATGAAATTTAACATAGACAAATGTAAGGTACTCCATGTAGGGAGCAGAAATATAAAGTACAGGTATTTTATGGGACCTACTGAAATAAAGGTAGCTGATTATGAGAAAGACCTTGGTGTGTATGTTGATGCTTTCATGTCTCATTCTCGCCAGTGCGGGGAAGCAATAAAAAAGGCCAATAGGATGTTGGGGTACATCTCCAGGTGTGTGGAGTTTAAGTCAAGGGAGGTAATGCTAAGATTATACAATTCCTTGGTGAGACCTCGCCTAGAATATTGTGTGCAGGTTTGGTCACCATATCTTAAAAAGGATATTGCGGCCTTAGAAAAGGTGCAGCGTAGGGCCACAAGAATGATTCCTGGTCTTAGAGGAATGTCATACGAGGAAAGGTTATTTGAGCTAAATCTGTTCAGCCTCAAGCAAAGGAGATGACTGAGGGGGGACATGATCCAGGTCTATAAGATTCTAACAGGTTTGGATGCTGTTCAACCGAATAGTTACTTCAGCATTAGTTCAAATACAAGAACTCGTGGCCATAGGTGGAAATTAGCGGGAGAACATTTTAAAAATGAATTTGAGGAAGCACTTTTTTACACAGCGTGTAGTCAGAGTATGGAATAGTCTTCCTGATAACGTAGTGCAAGCTGAATCCTTGGGTTCCTTTAAATCAGAGCTAGATAAGATTTTAACAACTCTGAGCTATTAGTTAAGTTCTCTCCAAGTGAGCTCGATGGGCCGAATGGCCTCCTCTCGTTTGTATAGTTCTTATGTTCTTATGTTCTTTAGGTAGTTGAACAGGCATTGCAGTGCATCAGGGTTGCCAGGTTTTAATGAGAGTTAGAGCTGCTTGTTGTCAGCATAGCAGTGATAGGTACTCTGTCCTTTGATATTATGCGACTTAGAGGTAACATGTACAAAGAAAATAAAACACGAAATCTCAGGGCTCATTGCATTATGCCTGCCCAACTGGTCTTGATAGGTAATCTCTTAATCCTGCCTGGCTCTGCTGCAGATCTGGGGCCATAAAGCCACGTGTGAGAATGTGCTGAAGGTCACTGCAAGTTAACTTCTTCGGTAATTCCTGCAAAGTTTGCCGCTTTTCCCCTGCAGAGGACTCTGGGATACGGCGCCCTGCTGCTCTGTACGGCGCACGCGCTGGTGTTTGGCTGGAGGAAGTGGGCAGAGCCGGGCAGCTACGCGTGGTACACTCCGCCTTCCTTCATCCTGGCCTCAGTGCTCCCCCTGCTGGCCCTGTCGGCCAAAGCCACCCTGCTGCTTCCATGCCTGACCCGAAGGCTGACCAGGATCCGCCGGGGCTGGGAGCGGCCACGTCCCCTGGGAGGGAACCAGAGACAGGAACTCTCAGTGACATCCTATTGACAGTCACCCCCTCCCCCCAACCACTACCGTCGCTTGTGTCACCTTCCCAGCCCATGTGGGTGTTCTGGACAGCAACACTCATTAGACAACTGTTCAGTCCGTGTTTAAATTATTTATGTATTTATTTCTCATGATCAGATGTGTCCTCAGATTTACAGAATATTTCATATTTAGCAGACACTTTTGTCCAAAGTGACACACAAGTGAGGCAAATAGCACATTGAAATATACACGCTGTCAAGATGTCAACTAGGCATAATTGCAGCTAGGTTGAGCTTTGAATAAATGCTCAGGTATAGAGTAAGCAATATTGGAATAGGAGCTATTCAATAATCATTAACAAAGTAAGCACATAATAAGACTATTCAAAGACCAGAAGTGCAACAAGAGGATTCAATGAACAAAGAGGCATCAGGCTAGTAGAGTAATTCATGGAACAGATGGGTCCTGAGGTGTTTCTTGAAGGGGAGAGGGAGTCTGATGACTGGATGTGGTTCAGCAGCTCATTCCTCCATTGGGGAACCACACGAGTACTGTGAAGAGAGACACTTCTCATGTGGCCAGAGAGAGGTCAAGCAGGATCAAGACAGATGATGCAGCTCCTGTGGCTCTCAGAGTGTCCATAGTAGTGAGGAGGGCAGTCTGAGTTGAGTGCCCAGGTCTGAAGCCAGACGTACTTAGTGAGAAATTCAGAGATTTGGTTAAGGACAGCAGGTTCCAGAGTTTAAGAATGAGAGAAGGGAGACTGGCTAATAGTTCTCAGTCTGAGAAGGATCGAGTGAGGGATTTTAAAGCAGCGGTGTAACTTGAGCCTGTGTAAATGTGGCAGGGAAGGTGTCGGTGTAAAGGGATGAGTTAATCAAGTGGGTAAGTGGAGGAGTAAGCGTAGGAGAGATGGCCTGGAGGAGCTGGGAGGCAATAGGATCCAGAGCACAGGTGCTGGGCTGGTGAGGGAGCAGGTTAGACCTTAAGTAGGCCAGTTAAGGCTTTCAGATGATGTCACATTTGCTTGGGCGTGACCTTGCCGGCTTACTCTTCCTGTCAAAGCAATAGTAAAAAAAAATCCCTGTATCTCAGGAGGATATTAAAAAAAAGTAATCTGTGATGCAAATTAAACAGCAGACAACTGGAGGAGTGCTATTCAAAATGCCCCTGAACTGGAATCCATGGGAAACTGAGCATGGATGTATTTGCAAGAGCGGCTATGTTCTGAAGGAGCATGGATCAGGACCTTAAACCACGATGGGCTAAATGAAATCCATTGTGTTCCACCTAAATTGAGTTCTGCTCCTGGATGAATAGTCCACTTGTCATTCAAATGGGACTGTTTAACTTTCTGTTCACAGACACAGGAAATGGGTCAAGTCGCATTTTACACTCATAGTCCCTTATTGTCTCTTCCTTCGATTGCCACCTTATCTTGGTGGAGGGGTTTGTGTGCCTCAGTGACCCTGGAGGCTATTTTGTTGGGGGCAACAGCCCCTGGTAGGGTCTCCCAAGGAAAAAAGGTCCCAGGGGAGGGGCCAGACAAAAAGCAATCCAAATAAACCCCTATGACAAAGAAGTCTATCAAGGTCTCATTTCCCTCGCCCGGACTAGGGTCACGGGGGCCCCACCCTGGGGCCAGGCCTGGGGGAGGGCCCGAAAGAGGCACGCGGGACTGTCCCCAGGTGGGCCCACCACCCACAAGGGGAATGTCAGGGGTTCGGTTTATTGTGGATCGGGTGGCGACCAAGGGAGGCCCTTGCGATCTGATCCCCGGCTGACAAAACTGACTTTCAGGACATGAAATGTCACCTCTCTGGTGGAGAAGGAGCCTGAGCTTTTGTGTGAGGTTGAGAGTTACTGACTAGATATAGCGTGGGTTCTGGAACAAATCTCCTGGAGAGGGGCTGGACGCTGTTTTCTTCTGGAGTTGCGGCAAATGACAGTTCAGTGTACCCGGCCTTCTTGGATTCCCTTATTGGTATGCTGGTTAGCGCGCCACGAGGGGATTCCATCATTTTGCTGAGGGACTTCAACACTCACGTGTGCAATGACAGTGTGGGCTGGAGGGGGGTGATTGGGAGGAACGGCCTCTCTGATCTGAACCCGAGTGGTGTTCTGTTACTGGACTTCTGTGCAATGCATGGTTTGTCCATAACAAACGCCATGTTTGAGCATAAGGGCATCCATAAGTGGACATGGTATGAACATGCCCGGGGCTACAGGTCGATCATCAATTTCATAATCATATCATCTGATCTGCGACCTTCTGTCTTGGACACTCGGGTAAAGAGAGGGGCAGAGCTGTCAACTGATCACCACCTGGTGGTGAGTTGGCTCAGGTGGCAAGGGAGGAAGCAAGTCAGACCTGGTAGGCCCAAGCGCATAGTGAGGGTCTGCTGGGAACGTCTGGCAGAGGCTCCTGTTCGCTGGAGCTTTAACTCGCACCTCTGGCGAAATTCTAATTGCATACCAGGGGAGGTTGGGGACATTGAGTCTGAATGGACACTGTTCCGGACCTCCATTGTGGAAGCGGCCGTACGGAGCTGTGGCTGCAGGGTGGTCGGTGCCAGTCGTGGCGGTAACCCCCGTACCCGATGGTGGACACCAGAGGTGAGAGGGGGCTGTCAAACTGAAGAAGGAGGCTTACCGGGAATTATTAGCCCATGGGTCTCCGGAGGCAGCTGAAGGGTACCGGCAGGCCAGGCGGAACGCAGCTCGGGCGGTTCTGGAAGCAAAAACCCGGGCGTGGGAGGAGTTTGGTGAGGTCATGGAAAGTGACTTTCGGTCGGCCTCAAAAAGGTTCTGGCAAACCATCCGGAATACATCTACGCACACGCATGCCCTTTCACACATTTGAGGGCACAGAGCACGGGGGGGCTGGGGTGGACTTGCCCATCACTGGGGCTGAGGTGGCCAGGGTGGTTAAAGAGCTATGTGGTGGCTGGGCCCCGGGGTTGGACAAGATCCACCCGGAGTACCTAAAGGCTCTGGATGTTGTGGGGCTGTCATGGCTGACACGCCTTCTCAACCGCACGTGGAGGTCAGGAACAGTGCCGCTGGATTGGCAGACCGGGGTGGTGGTCCCCTTATTTACGAAAGGGGACTGGAGGGTGTGTTCCAACTACAGGGGGATCACACTTCTCAGCCTTCCTGGGAAAATCTGTTTCCTGCATTGCCGGTTATAAGACAGACGTGTTCCCAGTGCGGGTTGGGCTCCACCAGGGCTGCCCTTTGTTATCGGTCCTGTTTATAATATTTATGGACAGGATTTCTAGGCGCAGCCAAGGTGTCGAGGGTGTCCAGTTTGGTGGCCTCAGGATTGCCTCGCTGCTTTTTGCAGACGATGTCGTCCTATTGGCCTCATCTGCTGGGGATCTCCAGTGTGCTCTGGGGCGGTTCGCAGCCGAGTGCGAAGTGGCGTGGATGAGGATTAGCACCTCCAAGTCCGAGACCATGGTTCTCAGCCGGAAATGGGTGGATTGCTCTCTTCAGGTCTTTCGGGGTCTCGTTCACGAGTGAGGGTAGGCGAGATCGAGAGCTAGACCGATGAATCAGAACAATGTCTGCAGTTTTGCAGGCGCTTAACCGATTCGTTGAGGCTAAGAAAGAACTGGACAGCAAAGCAAAGCTCTCGATCTATTGGTCCATCTTTGTCCCTACCCTCACCTATGGTCATGAGCTATGGGTAATGACCCAAAGAATGAGATCGCAAATACAGGCAATTGAAATGAGGTTTCTCCGCAGGGTGTCTGGGCTCTCCCTTAGAGATAAGGTGAGAAGTTCGGATATCCGGGAGAGTATCATAGTAGAACCGCTGCTTCTTCACGTTGAAAGGAGCCAGTTGAGGTGGTTTGGACATCTGGTGCGGATGCCTCCTGGGCAGCTACCCGGAGAGGTTTTCCGTGCATGTCCTACAGGGAGGAGGCCCCTGGGCAGACCCTGGACTCGCTGGAGGGATTATATCTCTCGGGTGGCCTGGGAACGCCTCGGCGTCCTCCCCGAAGAGCTGGTAGAGGTAGCTGGGGAGAGGGAGGTCTGGGTATCTCTCCTGAAGCTGCTACCCCCACGACCTGAACTCCAGACAAGCGGAAGGCAATGGATGGATGGATGGATGGATGAATGGAGTCCCTTATTGTACTGACACTGATGGAGTTGCACCTTCTTCATGGATTGGTACTTTTTATTCTACACAGTATGTGTAATTCTGTATAATTCTTAGACTGGTGCACACTTGTTCCATTGTATGACAGCATTGCTACACCATGTTTCAGTCTGGTTTGTACAGGATTTCCTTCCTACACTTGAAACCAACTTACCTGAAGCATCAGCACAAACTTCCAGCTGTTTATGTGTCAGTTTGTGCTTTTTTATGGTGGCTATTTGCACATAGTTTTACAGAAGAAGAAAGTGAGAAAACGATCCCCTAAATTGAAAACAGATTAAAAGGTTCTGCCATTCTGTCTTTGTCCAAAAACATGACAGTTTTTCAACAGATGACCTACTTAAAGGCTATAACCAAAGGCTATATACAATACAGAGCAATAAACTCAGAAAATGACATGTTTTAATAAAGACACATATGTTACATTTAAAAACATCTTAACATATTGTGATGAATGTGTTATAAAATTTATCCAGCCATTGTTTTTCTAATGATTTATACCAGTGGTTCTCAAACTGTGGTTCACATATCACCAGTGATACTCGGACCGCCCCCGGGTGGTACATCTGAAGACGGGTTATTTGTGGTGTGCACTGAAAAGGTAGGAATAAAAAATTGAAATCGATGTAAAACTACTTGATGTAAAATTTTCAGAACACTTTCTGTGAGTGCCTTGTATATAGGAACACATTCATAACACATTGTAAATAAATGTCATTGTGTCAGACATTTCTGCAGAAGTTCCAGGTACACCCCTATCCTGGTGGGAGAGCAGTACAAACACCAGGACTTGTCATTGTATCCAAGCCTCCTGTCATCACTCTCTCTTTTCCTGCTGATCCCTTCATATGTGACACCTATACCAACCTCATCCCTATACCACTCAACCTCCCAGTAGCAACACCCAGTCAGATGAGCCTGAAGTTGACAACTTATTTGCCAGCTTCTTATTTTCAGGATCCGTGCCACCTTAAATGGAGGATGCTGTTTCGAGAGAGTCCTGTAGAGGGCAGTGCATATGCTACATTGAAGGGTCCAAGAATGTTTTAATTGACAGGCACCTCTTAGATACATCATTAAACAGAAATGAAAGCATTAAGACATTAATAACAAGATAAAAACATAACTAAATATTACTACATAAACCCCTAGGAGACACGTGGCTCCTACAGGCCATAATTGTTCTAACATTATAGAGCTCTAGAATTATAGAAAATTCTAGAGCTCAGGATAATTACCATACCTATATAAATCAACCAATGTATAAAATTAACAAACATTTAAAGGGGCAGTTCACCCTAAAACCAAAAAAGTATATCTTTTAGAGGAGGTTTAGTGCTATCTATCCATCTAGGTCGTTCTGCTGGGAGATGCCTTGTTTTGATGTCGGTCGTAGAAATGTCGGGCTTCTCTCAAATGTAATGGGAGTGAATGGCATCCTTTCTCTGGTGATTAAAATGCAAAAAATACCACTTGAAAAATTCTCACATAATTACTGTTTCTTACTACAGATGTCAGAATAGTTTCTATTACTTGGAACAAATCTAAGATCTTAAGTTACACTACACAACACCTCATTTAATAACATCAATGTATTTTGGGTATGTTCATGAGCTTAAATAATTTAAACTAAACCACTGAGGCAGTAAACCATTTTTACAATATCTTAACAGCTATTGTTGGATAATGCTCATATTGTAGCTGCTTGCTTTCCTTTATTAATGACCCAAAACAGCCACAAAAACTTTTATCAGCAATAGCTAGGCAAGATAGATCTGTTTCATACAAATACAATTTTAATAACCATAATGTGAAATTCAAACAAACACAATCATAACCCTCCACTTCTCCCTCCTTTGCGGTCTGAAGAGAGTTGAAGTCACAGCTTCATCACAGCCTCTACGTCACTGTTAGTTGATTTTTGTGGTGAGAGGATTTTTTTTATCAGCAGCTCAAAGCCCAAAGATATTTAAACAGTTATCACATCAATGGTGATTCGACTTAAACATGTCCTTCAAGTACGATCTCTGCCCAAGGGTGCTGTTGGGGTGGGGAGGGGGGGGGGGGTAGTTAGGATGATTCCAAGGGCCCAGGAGCGACAGGGGCCCTAAAAAAATAACTGGATGGGTCTGGACTGGGGGGCCAAATATGATTTGCTTTTGTGGGGCCCAAAATCTTTAGCAATGTCACTGTCTCTGCCTACAAAACATGTCATACTGTAAGTATATAATTAACAAATTGGTGGGCAGTATTACACTGGGGACTTGCTATGAAGCAAGGTGGCTGAGCCAGGTTTCTTGGCTGGAGTTTTCGGTACCACGGATCGTGGCTCACCACGTTCTGAAATATACTGCCATGGTAATTTACTCTCCATGATGAACCTGGTCCAGACCAGGTTCACTCGAAGGGAAAAACATAGCCCAAGTGGAATTGTGTCAGCTGCATGTTCTTTAGCAATAAATACTCTTAAAGAGAGCATTTGACCTAATTGCTGTGGAATCATATGGTACGCTCATACTTGGTGGAGATTTTAATATTGTTCTAAATTCCAAGCCAATCAAAAGGAAAAAAACACAAACTGAAGTTCAGAGGTCAGGGCCTAAGTTTTGGCACTTTTAGCTTCATGAAGGAGGCTGCTGTTGTACCCTTGATCACATACTTGACCGGAATCGCTCCAATAAAAACATCCAGATGTAAAAATGGAAAATAATCAGAAAATTGTTTAGGATAACGCTTGCTGTCACGCCCCCCATTCAGGTCATGAGAAAGTTCTGGTTTAGTTTGGAATTTATTCAGTGCATTAAAACAATATATTCAGCCAGAATTAAACTTACTGGACACATATGACACATTACCACCCTGGAGAGAGGGACGAGGCAGGGGTGTCTGCTCTCACCGACCCTTTTTAACTTGTATATAGAACTGCTGTCTGAAGCTGTAAGACAAGGTCTCTCTGTAGAGGGTGTAACAATAAGGGAAAGAGAACAGAAGGTTTCTGTGTGTGCTGGTTATGTGATGGTGTATCTTAGCAATCCAGAGCTCTGCCTTCCAGCCCTAATGCAGCTTTTGGATATATATGGCCAATTGACAGGTCATTTGTTGAATCTCGTTAAAACTCAGATTTTGTTCACTTTTACCCCTTCAGAAAAACTTAAATGTAGATACCCCCTTAACTGGAATTTGAAATATATTAAATATCTTGGCGTGTAGCTGCACTGTAATATTTCCAAACTATATGAGGTGAGTTATACACCACTCACTAAAAACATTTACTGTGACTTGGACAGGTGGGCAAATCAGATTTCTATAGGCATCTGCAATTTCACCGTTATTTTCTTCAAGAAATTTAGCTGGGTAGTTCTATCTTATCCAGATTATATAGAGGTAATATCAAGGTAATTTATTATTGAAAAACATTAACAAAACATATTAAAAAGAGTTGGGAAAAGGAATTGGGAACACAAATTTCTGAGGAAGTATGGGAGAAAGGGTGGAAAAGTCAAATTACCTCCAGAAATGTAAATGTAAATAAATGCAAGTGAGAATGTCAGCTATGTCTGAAGGCACAGAGATCACACCTGCTTAGGTAAAGGGTGGGAAACAGGTAAGTTCTGTAAGTTAATATTCTAAAAGTCTGCTAAAATTACAACACAGTTCCTGAAAATGAAGCTTATACTAGTTCAAAATTCTGCAGCATTACATTGTGACTTTAAATAAATCCAGACAGCATGTTGACCGCCCGCCATAGACACTCTGTATGTGAAGTTTGCTTGTTCCCCCAATACGAGTTTCCTCCTCCTACTTCAGAGACTGAAAACATGTGGTCAGCCGATTGGGATCTCTAAGCTGTCCTTAGTGTGTGATTGTGTGTGTGAGTGTGTGCTCTGCTATAAACTAGTATCCTATCCATCGTGTCCCCTGTCCTTAGTGTGTGATTGTGTGTGAGTGTGTGCTCTGCTATAAACTAGTATCCTATCCATCGTGTCCCCTGTCCTTAGTGTGTGATTGTGTGTGTGAGTGTGTGCTCTGCTATAAACTAGTATCCTATCCATCGTGCCCCCTGTCCTTAGTGTGTGACTGTGTGTGTGAGTGTGTGCTCTGCTATAAACTAGTATCCTATCCATCGTGCCCCCTGTCCTTAGTGTGTGATTGTGTGTGTGAGTGTGTGCTCTGCTATAAACTAGTATCCTATCCATCGTGCCCCCTGTCCTTAGTGTGTGATTGTGTGTGTGAGTGTGTGCTCTGCTATAAACTAGTTTCCTATCCATCGTGCCCCCTGTCCTTAGTGTGTGATTGTGTGTGTGAGTGTGTGCTCTGCTATAAACTAGTTTCATATCCATCGTGCCCCCTGTCCTTAGTGTGTGATTGTGTGTGTGAGTGTGTGCTCTGCTATAAACTAGTATCCTATCCATCGTGCCCCCTGCCCTGTGCCCCCTGGGACAGGCTCCAGGCTCCCACCCCCCCGTACAGGATAAGCAGTAATGGAGGACGGATCCACACTGTTCCAAAGAAAGGGCTCCAGCTCCCTTCATGACTTCAGACCAGCTGCTCTCACTTCACGCCTCCAGGCTTGAAGTTCCTCGGGTTTGCTGAAGTGGTCTATTGACTTTTGGCTTAAATGTGAGATTTTACCGTAGCAGTGTTTAATGAAACTGATGTCTTAACCTATAATTGCACATACCTGCATGTTATATCTGATACCACATGATAGTTTCAAATCCAAATCAAATTACTTTTCTTCTAGTAAATCTGCTTCATCTGGAGAAAAAATAGCAAAGACAATCTTCTAAACAGACACAGAAATTCATTCTAAATAGAACTGCTCTCTTATACCTTTCTATCAAATTTCAACCTAAAACAATCAAATCCTAAGATTATAGCTTGTCTGGGAAATCAGTAACAGTTATATGCATAAAAGCTAAATAAATGTCTGTTTAGGGGTACAGTTTGTATAATGAAATATTTTACTCAAACTTCAAAATCCAGTGTTTGCTCAGTCTGCTCTTCTCAGTCTGGCCTCAGTCCAAAACCACACGTACTGCAGCCTGAGAAACAGGAAGTTCCTCCTAATTCACACACATGACTGTGAGAGAAAACGAAACTAAATTCTATCGGGGATTGTCGTAAAATGGCAGAACCCAGTTCAGCACTGGATCCGAACCAGTTCAGATGTCCAATCTGTCTGGAACAACTGAAGGATCCAGTGACTATAGGCTGTGGACACAGTTACTGTATGAGCTGCATTAAGAGCTGCTGGGATCAGAAGGATCGTCTTGCAGTTTACAGCTGCCCCCAGTGCAGACAGACCTTCACACCCAGACCTGTTCTGTACAGAAACACCATACTGGCTGAGCTGGTAGAGAAACTGAAGAAGACTGGACTACAAGCAGCTACTCCTGCTGACCATTATGCTGGACCTGGAGATGTGGAGTGTGATTTCTGTACTGGGAGAAAACACAAAGCTGTCAAGTCCTGCCTGGTGTGTCTGGCCTCTTACTGTGAAACTCACCTCCAGCCTCACTATGAGTCTCCAGCTTTTAAGAAGCACAAGCTGACTGATGCCACTGGACATCTGCAGGACAAGGTCTGTTCCCACCATGACAAACCCCTGGAGGTCTACTGCCGTACCGACCAGCAGTGTATCTGTCATCTCTGTACGATGTATGAACACAGAGGCCATGATACAGTCTCAGCTGCTGCACGAAGGGAGGAGATACAGGTCAGGCCAGAAATACTCATATATATATATATGATAAATATGAAATTGAAATAAATATGGCTTTTGTCTTAGTGCATTTGAGTTTATCTGCTATGATCAAGTCTGATTAGGGAAGGTGAAAGAAAAATTTTAAATGCAAAATGTTGTTATAAAGTGTAAAAAGTTCTCATTGAATTCCTACTGAAAACTCCTTTAAACAGTGAATCACGTGGCTGCAGCTGGATGCATACAGCAAGCAAACAGGGTTCAGAGGTTCACTTACTGTTTGGCTGAGCATCTGAATGGCTGAGATGTCTGAGCTAAGAGGCTGTGGTGTGATTGTTGCCGCCAAATGCTGTGGGTCCAGCATCTCAGAAACAGCCACCATCCTGGGATTTTAACACACTGCAGTGTGTAGAGTTTACTGAGAATGGTGCAATGAACATAAACACCTGTGGTGGGTCTGTGGGTGAAAATACCTTGTTAATGAGAGAAGTCAGAGGAGAATAGCCAGACTTGTTAAAGATAACAGGAGGGTCACAAGTGCAGAAATAACAGCTCAGTACAATGATGGTGAGTCAAAGGGTCTGTATCCAGTTTATCCTACCTACAGGCAATCAATTATTTAAGAATATCCATCCATCCATCTCCATCCATCACTTATCCTGGTCAGGGTCATGGGGAGTGCTTAGATCCTATCCCAGGCATAATCGGATACAAGGCTGGGGTCCACCCTGGACAGGATGATTAGAGAATTTTATCTCAGCTAATGAAACTAATGAACTCTTGTTTCCTGTCTGTAGAAACAAATTGGAGAAACACAGAAGGAATTTCAGCAGAGAATTCAGATGAGAGAGAAGGAGCTGCAGGAGCTGAGAGAGGCTGTGGCCTCAATCACAGTGAGTATGAACCTGAAGAGAAGATAACGGCTGGCTTGTGATCATGTTGAATCTTCTCTCAGATTCAACACACTGCAGATTTATAGACTTGTGGGGATTAATCAAATTAATGCTGCTGTGGGTTATTCTGGGTCAGAGATTTAATGGGACAAAATTGCTAGACCAAGTGTTGCAGCAGTAGTAGCTTATTTATTTAGAAAAATACCATAAAATGCCCATTTGAGAAAAATGCAACTTTTCTCAACCCAGCATAATGCAAATAAACACCAAGAGAGTCAACTATTAAACTGAGATCTAATGGTGACAACCAACCTGCCCCATACAGCCACCAGTCTCTGCCAAATCCCTGCAGCTGACAGTGTATGAGCTTAATGAGGGATCATTTCCAATCAGTGCTGGCTGGGTTTCAGTACCTGAGGCATCCAGCATGGTGACGCTCCAAACCCCAGCCCTGTGCTGTTTTTATACCTCCTGTCAGCTCACATTACTATTGTACAATGAGGCTCTCTGGGGTCTCAAAAGGGGCCAATTGTAATTTACTGTCCTCTGCTCCCTGTGTCACCAACAGAGATCAGCACAGTCAGCAGTGGAGGACAGTGAGAGGATCTTCACTGAGATGATCCGCTCCATTGAGAGAAGATGCTCTGAGATGACACAGCTGATCAGAGATCAGGAGAAGGCTGTAGTGAGTCAGGCTGAAGGAGACATGGAGAGACTGAAGCAGGATATTGATGAACTGAAGAGGAGACACTCTGAGCTGGAGCAGCTTTCACACACAGAGGATCACATCCATTTCCTCCAGGTAACAGAACAGCTACTCTGACAATAAGAAAACCAGAGTAATCAAATGGATGCATGTTCTCTAGTCTGTCATTTGTCAGATGTTAATGGTCTTGTTAATTAGATTTCCATACGCATTTGTTGTGATGAAGCTGTTTAATCAGACTGTCTGTCTGTAGAGTTGCCAGGGTCTTCCTGTCACCCCTGAAGCTGGATTTTGGCCCAGAATCTCCATCAGTCCACGCTGCTCTTTAGAGAACATGAGGAAGGTGGTTTCTGAGCTGAAGGATCAACTGGAGAATGTTTGCAAAAAGAAAATGGCAGAGATCCATCATACAGGTTGATAAATAAAAACATTTTTCAGTCTGTTCTTGTTAATATAGACCATGCAGAGAGAGTATGCAGTACAGTCAGCCTCACGTTTGTGTCACCAAGTCAGTTTCTGTTTCCAATAAGATTAAATCTTTCTGAAAACTAATGAGCTCTAAATTCTACAGGATACAAAACCCAGATTACAGGAATCATGTTTCTTCTGCATTACAGAATCCAAAACTCAGTATTATAAGTAACTTACAATGATTTGCAGTTTGTTAAAATGCCTGTTATTGTCTCTTATAATTATAATCCCCTACTGTTATCTCCACAGTGAGTGGAGTCCATCTCCCACAAGTAAATTCCTTTTACTCACATCCCTGTTTCTCTCTGTCTCCTTCTAGTTACCAAAGACACCATCCTACCGGTATTAGTGCCCAGGACCAGAGCAGAATTCTTACAATGTGAGTCTGTTCGCACCAGTGTTAATTTTGGCAGCAAATTTTCATTTAGTTTTAGTCATAGTCTTTTGTCATAATTTAGTCATCTAAATTATTTTAGTTTTAGTTGACTAAATATCATAAGATTACAGTCGACTAAAACTACAGTTGATTTAGTCGACTAAAATTAAAAGTGCAAAATGTAATGTTCAATTTCTGAAAGTCATTATGTTCACCAAGATGAAATGAAACCAATGTTAAGGGATGGTATTAAGGTCTGACTGTGCAGTACACAAAGACACAAATTTCACACTTATTTGAAACACAATTTTCCGGAACTGATTACTGTACAATCAGTAGTACCATTAGTGCAAAAATAAAATTAGTTCAAAGAAAAAGTACATAGGGCAGCGGCGGGCAATCTTAAGAACAAAAGAACTATACAAACGAGAGGAGGCCATTCGGCCCATAGAGCTCGCTTGGGGAGAACTTACCCACAACGGGCCGGTGTGTATGCAGGTTTTTGGGATAACGTTTAGGTCAGCTGTTCAAACCCACGTGTGAGGACTCTTCAGCCAATCAGTCCTCCAATTAGTGACCTAATTAGGGAGTTGCAGCGAAAACCTGCATACACATCAGCCCTTTGTGGATAAGATTGCCCACTAGTGGTGGGCGGATCGATCCAAGTATCGATAATATCTATAATAATGTTGCTATTGATATTGATCGATACCAGTTCAATGAGATCGATACTTCAGTTTCAATCTCTCTCCCGAATGCACTGCGGCTGTCTGTGTTCGCGCTGCTGCTCTCAATTGCCGCTCCCGGCTGTCACGTGACTCAGCGGCGCCAGGCTAGCAAACAGACGCAGGCGGGCGGACACACACTATAATATTTATAATAAAGTATTATAAAAGTGGGTGGCTGAGTCATGCTCGCAATAATTAAACAGCAGGGATAGTTCGGGGTTTAATCATCAGATGGCGTTTATTACACCCGCACTACTACAACGCACACACCGGCACTGCTCACCGTGCACGTCGCCCCGTTTACTCCTCATACACACGGTTGGCGCACGCACACATACATACACACACACACTACATACAACAATAAACATTAACCGCTATACATGACATAACACACAGCACATTTATAATCACACAAGTGATTGCTGAGAACTATTTACAAGCTGGCATCAGTCCAACATGCTGCGCTGCCCGCCAGTACCTCCGCGCTGCAGTATTTATTTACATAGCCTATAAACTTTGCCCAAATTCTGTCCTGGGTTTTACCTAATTAATAAAAAAAATCACAAAAACACTTAAAGGTAATGAAAATTAATTCAGTTTTAGCAATTTGATGATGCATCCACCTTAATTATTAAGAAGTATCGATATTGGTATCGTATCGGCGATACTTTCCCTGTATTTACTTGGTATCGCATCGTTACCAAATCTTGTAGTATCGCACACCACTAGTCTAAACCAACAAAGCCGTTGAATGCTGGTGAGGCCCTAAACAAGGAAGTGACGATTTTAATGAAGATCTGCCTTGATGAGCGGTCTGACAGTTGGGAATTGCAAATTGAGTTTTCCCCCCAACACGCAATGCAATTGCCGGGGATGCCATTGCATTTGAATAGAGGCAACAAACCCATGGTAATATGAAATGCAATTCAGTGCCTTGTTATTTATTATTCAAAATATTTTTAAATGAATAAAGGATTGCATTAGTACTTTGCACATTGAATTGCCGATTGCAAAATGTATTTTCAAATTAAATGCTCCAATTAAATATTGAAATGACAAATACATGCTCTGATTGAATATTGAATTTCCATTTGAATTTTTTGTGCTTATAATCTTCCATAGCCTGAGACTCGGGCGGCTACATGAGTATATTGGGAATAAAATGTGTGTATTGGAGCGAGTTCTGTGTTAGTGAGTGTGTGAGGTGTGACAGTGATGATGATGGAGATGCTGGGCTTCGTGATGGGATTAATCGCTCTTCCTCTTGCCTACAGACTCCTGCCAGCTGACGTTGGACCCCAACACAGCAAACAGAGATCTGTCTCTGTCAGAGGGGAACAGGAAGGTGACATGGGGGGAAGACTGGCAGCCATATCCTGATCATCCAGAGAGATTTGACTGCTGGCCCCAAGTTCTGTGCAGAGAGAGTCTGACTGGTCGCTGTTACTGGGAGGCTGAGTGGAGTGGAGGTGGAGCCTGGATAGGAGTGACTTATAAAGGAATCAGTAGGAAAGGATGGAGTGCTGACTGTCAGCTTGGAGCCAATGACAAGTCATGGATGCTGTGCTGCTCAACTGACAGTTACTCTGTCTATCACAATAATAAAGAGACTGTCATACCCATAAAGCCCTCAGGCTCCCGCAGAGTAGGAGTGTATCTGGACTGGGCGGCTGGTACTCTGTCCTTCTACAGAGTCTCCTCTGATGGACTGACCCTCCTGTACAGCTTCACCTCCTCATTCACTGAACCCCTCTGCCCAGGGTTTTGGGTTTATGACGACTCCTCTGTGTCCCTGTGCATGCTGGGATAGCTCACTGTGTGCTGGAGGAATCATTTTTACCTTATCAGAGTGTCACATGTCGCTGCTTCTCCATGGCAAAAAGGTAAAATCTTTTCTTTGTAACCAGTATAACCCTTTTTATTCTGTCTGAGGTGTGATGTATGTTAGACAAAATAAGTGACTGGGTTCAACAAACAACAAACATGCAAAGTGACTGTTTTTCTCTCTGATTAAAATGTAATAATGTAATGAAATGTAAACCTCATGATTTTGGGGGTTGGGGACTTTTCCCCTCCCCCGTATATGTACAATTTGGGTCATTTTAAATATTTGATGCCATTTCAGTAGGTTCAGTGCCCCAAGATGTAATGCTGCTACAACTTTTCATAACATTCATAAATCTACATTTGAACTGCATCATTTCAAATTATTACATGTTTTTTAATAATTAGCAGAGAAAAAAAGTTATAATGACATTTATTTCAACTTTTATATTTGTGTTTTTCCAAAGAGTACGAAGAATTTTGCCTGTCCCCATTGTTCATCATACCAACAGCATGGTCAAATTTGAGTTAATAATGTTAAATAATAATAAACTTTTTTTGCAGAATTAGGCACTTCTAACCCCTTCCCATGTATAATATATTTTCTTTGGAAAAGAGATTGGAATTTAAGGGAAATTTAAGTATTTACTTATATTTAAATTTCTCGGTCCCTGTGTTTAATTCAACCCCGTAATGAAACCAACACCACCCCCATTTAATAAAAGTAATGGTTTGATCCTGTATCTCTTGAACAGCACTGGTGTGACAAGCGGTAAATTACTTTCTCATTTCTCATAAATATTTTGTTTTTTATGAACATATAGGTTCCGTCAGGCTTAGGTGTTCAACACTGTTGGAGGAAAAACACATAGTTTAGAAGGTTTTATCAAAAAGTAATTTTTATAGCTATAAAATAGAACAATATCTAAGCCAAAGAATGCTGTGTCATCCTGCTAGCTGCTAGCGTTAACAATTAGCATCAGATTAAGACAAAAACCCCATTACATTTTTCAGTGTGATGTGGTTGAATGACTACTACAGGGATGAATATCTTTACAATATTTAATGTATATTCATATACACATGATATTTTGGAACCTATGTGGATGTTTGTTATTAGTGGCTGTCAGTGGTTTGCATTAGCAACTAAAAAAATTGAGGATTTTTTTAAAACGAAAGTTGTATAAGTGATCGTGATCTTGCCTCTCATTCCCATATGAGAAATTTTCAGTATTGCTTTCAAGTTCATGTTCATTTTACCAGTTACTTATCAAAAGGACACTGACTTGTCAATACTTTCAGATTAAATGATGGCAAAAACAGCGGCAGAAAGGCACAGAGAGTACAGGGCAAGAAGAAATGCTGATCCAGGACGAAGGGCCAGATGCCTCATTAATGAACGGCAGAGATGGAAAAGAGATGTTGAGGCAGGGAAGAAGAAAAGTATACAAGCTCTAAATGAGAGAGGTCAAAGGATGAGGGGAAAGATGTGCAGAAAGGCAAAGGAGCGGTAAACGAAAAGGCAACAAGCTGTAAACAGTATTGCAGCCCCTCCACAAAGTCCTGAAAGAGATGAGCTGATGTCTCATTAAGCTTCAAGGTTAGGAAAAGATATTTCAAGTGTGGAATCAGTAGTAAGGTGTATGTACATGTTAGAGAAAGTGTAGGTTTGCGTGTGTGTGTGTGTGTGTGTGTGTGAGTGAGGGGGGGAGAGAGGGACACTGATTGGCTTCTACTCAGTTGTTCTGAGCCTGGTTGTGAATTTATTTTCTGTTTTAGACAATCTGTAAAGGGGAAGAAAAAATCTAGAAAAACAGGAGAGAACATGTTCAACCCTGTTCTAAAGCATTCAGTCCTGTTATGAGATACATATGTTACCTTTTTGTCGTAAATAAACAAAACAAAGCTTCAAGATGTTTTTTATTGTTTGCATTATATTGTGACAAATATGTCAAGTTATATTTTGTAAACTTTACATGATATTATTGCACTTTTCTAGCAAAATTACAAAGTTCAGCGACAAACAGTCATGCTTTTGCAGATTATGAAGTAGAAATTCAGGGGTTTCCTTTATTTTCTATCTAATAAAAATATATTATTAATTACAAGGGACACATAAATTGCTAGGCCATGCTAGTGGCAGCTCATAAACTTATTGTAAAAAATAATAGCGGAATTACAAAATGGCTGTGACGGGGTTGAATTAAAATGTGACTTGTGACAGACAAATATGCAAAAAAATAACTTCATTTTCTATGTTTAGGTGGGAAAAAGTATTTTTTATACAGTACTGACATTATCAGGTATTATCAAACCAAAAAAGATCTAAATTTGTAAAGTACTTTTTTACCATCCTTCTCAATCACAAATGGCACCGTTTCTGTAGAATCACCCTTTTATATATTTCTGTCTCTATTGTATTTGCTGCCTGTGCACTGACAATAAGGGCTTCATATTCTATTCTATTAATGTCCCGGTTCAGCACTGTCCAAAGTGTAACTGAGTAACATGATTAATCTGCGCTGTATGCAGCTTCCTAACGTGACATTAAATTAACCCACTAAACATTGGACGTCGGATAGGCGTGCAGATCATGTCTATATTAGGTCCGTCAGTCCATGACCAATTCTGGACAAACTAGGTCCACAATTTGAACGTCCATCCATGACCCAACTTGCACGTCAATATGACATTCAACATTTGAACGTAATTTTTTTGACGTTATTTTAACGACTATGACAGGTGCAGGAAATATAGTTTTACAAATATCAACATTGTTGTTATCAACATAATAAATGTGAATACAGATGATTATTTCGAAACAAACATGATTTATTATGCCAATGCGTACGTATTTTATGTGCATTTGCGCTGATATGACAATAAATTATATCGTGCATTGTTTTTTATGTTCGTTCTGAAAACCATGTGAAAACTGAGTAGTGCAGAGCAGCTGTAACAGTTTTATCCACGTCCCTCGCGGACACTTTTGTGCACGTGCAGAACGCGGGATTTCAAAATCTGGCAGCAGCTTGATGCCCGGTCGAACAAATTAACATCCAGCTTGCTAAACCAGGTTAATGCTAAATTATGTTTTTTACTTTTCATGATACTTTAGCTCTGTACTGTTCTGTTGTATACACTGTAGCACCGGCGGGGCTCATGTCCCAGCATGCCCCGCGTGCAGTTGTAAATAGCCATTGTTGTGTTGTTGCTGTTATTGTTAATTAAGGTAATTCCTTATTGTTGCGCATGTGTTTACATGTGTCTTGTGTGTACCCGGTCTGATCCTCGTGTGTAATTAGCTTACATAAATGTCCCACCGTGGATGCGTCTTACAGTTCGTTGTTTGACAACTTTGTGTTTCTTACATATAATTATGTTTGGTGTTCTTTGGGTGCCTGATGTAATCCTTGTACGGATTATTAATTGAGTGGATGTTCCCCGACAGAGTAGTCTTTGCTCGCGATACCTCCATCTGCCCGTCGCAGCAATACGTTATTTAAATTTAAGTTTTAATTGAAAGCATGGTGAAATTGTTAATTTATATATGAATTTAGTCGAGACACGACATACACAATGTCTAAAATTAGTCTGCTTTTGGTATCCACAACGACCACATTTGGACTATAAATAGCCCATACATGGAGGTCCCACGGCCGTCAATACTAGACGTTCATTAGACGTCAAAAAAAGACGTCGCCTGGCGTTACAAAACAACCCCTTCAGTGGACCAAAATTGGACGTCCAAAAACGACATATTAAAGATGTCATTCCGACGTCACTATGCGCAGTGGGAACTGACATTTTTAAACTGAAAATCGACAAAAGAATTAGAAAAAAGGAACATCTGTCGAGTTAAAAACATAGTTAATCACATTAGTAACACACCACCAAAATACAACAAGAATAAAAATTTCCTAACTAAAACAGTGAGCTGTCATAGTTGAGAATCGGCAAACTAATTAGCCTGCGGCGTCTCTCTCAGCCCTATTAAAATACGGGGAAAACATCATTAACAAACCGCACTAAAGCCCTTACTACGTAATTTAATGCCAATAAGTAATTATTTTTTAAACAAAATATATTTTTACTGTCATCAAAAAATAGGGTTTAACTTGAGAGACCAGATCTCACGTCTGCCCTCTACTGCCGCCCTGAGGTAACTACGGGTTTCCCATTGGTCGCAGGATGTGAGATGCTGCGTTCCCTCAATTAACATCCCACCACAATATGTTGGATATGGTTAACATGTACAGTCATTATTTAAAATACAGTAAAACATTAACCTGATAAAAATTACTCCAAAATAAACCTTTAAAATTAAAATAAAGTAAATCTTTTTTGAATGAGCTTATTTAAGAACAACGCAAATGGATATAGTTTAGTTTAGTTGATTTGCTGTTCTGACTGCAGCCTAGTTTTACTTAAGACTAATGTGGATAGCTTCCTGATTTCACTACACGTCTGATCATCAGTGATGCACTGTATGTGATTACAAATTATCAAAACAAGCATATATTCTCTTTTTAGGAATCCTGATATACTTTATATTTGAGCTTAAGTTTTTTTTAATCCACAAAATTTAGGAATAAGATTATCAGATGATGACAGCTGCAGAAAAAATTAAGAGATCACTCTAAATTTTTAAACAAAAACAGAAGGCCACACTGAGGTTGCTTCCAGGTTCAACATTTCTAAGACAGCAGTAACAAGAATAAGGTGAAGCAGGAGACACTGGGAACGACCAGTCTGGATCTACTGAAGGATCCAGTGACTATTCCCTGTGGACAAAGTTACTGTATGAGCTGCACTAAGAGCTGCATTAATTCGTTTCTTTCTCTCAGATCTGACCACATATTTTCTGGGCGTTTTGTAGAGCTGATAGAATGGTGATGTGCTGCCATTCAACACACTTTTTTAGATTAATCTTTATCATCATTACAAAGTACAAGTACTCAGACAGCAAAAAGCACTTTGGCATCTAAACCAGAAGTGAATAATAATGCAAGGTAGCATAAGTGCAAGAAACAACAGTACAATATATAGATGTGTGATTAATAATTGGTTAGAAAATGTACATCTATACTGTTTCTTATTTGTGATTTAAAAAATGCCAGGGCAGAACTGTGGTAACTTGTATGATTTTAAAGACAGAAATGTCTGTGTTTTTGTGACCAGATAATCCATGTCAGGGAGGACACTCTGAGGTAGGACAGAAATTGTAAATTACCATTTCAATTAAAAGGACCTGGATTTCACTTTAGCACCGAGTTCTCGCTGCATGCTGATTGGTCAGTCTCCTATAATCATGCATGTGTCACTAATGCTAATGTGAAACAGCTGGATGAGTCTTTCAGTCAAGGAAACAAACCAGTCAAAGCACATGAAGAACTGAACTATTTAGCCGAGCAAAGGAGCCTTTCAATTTGAAAGTAGTTTGTAAAACCCGAAGTAGATCAAAGTGTCCTCCCTGACATGGATTATCTGGACACCCTAATATAGAGTCTCTTAATTTTTTCCACAGCTGTAGTATCTGAATCTTATTCCTAAATTGTGTGGATAAAAAAAATGAAGTAAGTTCAAATATTAAGTAAATCAGGATTCCTAAAAAAGTAATATATGCTTGCACTACAGACGTAGTGAAATCAGGAAGCTATCCACATATAGTCTTAGTCTTAAAAATAGGCTGCAGTTAGAACAGCAAATCAACTCACCTGTCCATTCTCGTTGTTCTTAAATAAGCTCATTCAAAACAGATTTACTTTGTTTTAATTTTTATTTTTAAAGGTTTATTTTAGAATATTTTTTATCAGGTTAATGTTTTACTGTATGTTAAATAATGACTGTACATGTTAACCATTTCTGGTGTGTTGTGGTGGGACGTTAATTGAGGGAACGCAGCGTCTCACATCCTGCGACCGACGGGAAACCCGCAGTTACCTCAGGATGGCACTAGGGGGCGGATGTGAGATCCTGCTCTCTCAAGTTAAACCCTTTTTTTTATGAGAAGTAAAAATATATTTTGTTTAAAAAAATAATTACGTATTGGCATTAATTTACATAGTAAGGACTTTAGTTCGGTTTGTTAATGATTGTTTCCCTGTATTTTAATAGGGGTGAGATTTTAATAGGGGTGAGAGTTAGTTTCTCGATTCTCAGGTATGACAGTTTACTGTTTTAGTTAGGACATTTTTATTCTTGCATTTTGGTCATTTAATGTAACGTGTGTTACTAATGTGATTTACTACGTTTTTAAGTTTTTAACTCTAAAAATGTTTTTCCCTAACTTTCTTGTCGATTTCCAGTTAATATAATGCGTGGATTGATCATGTTACTCAGTTACACTTTGGGCAGCGCTGAACCGGGACATTAATAGGATAGAATAGGAAGCCTTTATTGTCAGT
This sequence comes from Paramormyrops kingsleyae, assembly GCF_048594095.1. NCBI lineage: Eukaryota > Metazoa > Chordata > Actinopteri > Osteoglossiformes > Mormyridae > Paramormyrops > Paramormyrops kingsleyae. Next base: position 10,567,386 of record NC_132800.1, read on the forward strand.
GTACAGGCAGGAAATACAATAGAGACAGAAATACATAAAATGTTCATATACAGGGGAGGGAAACCCCCTTCCTCACTCGTCAGGATTACATTTCTTACATTTTAATAAGAGGGAAAAACAGCAATTTTCCATATTTGTTCAGTTTGCTGAACCCAGTCACTTATTTTGTCTAACATACGTCACACTTCAGACAGAGTAAAAAGGGTTATACTGTTTAAAAAGCAGAGATTTTACCTTTTTGCCATGGAGAAGCAGCTACATGTGACACTCTGATAAGGTAAAAATGATTCCTCCAGCACACAGTGAGCTATCCCAGCATGCACAGGGACACGGAGGAGTCGTCATAAACCCCAAACCCTGGATAAAGGGGTTCAGTGAATGAGGAGGTGAAGCTGTACAGGAGGGTCAGTCCATCAGAGGAGACTCTGTAGAAGGACAGAGTACCAGCCGCCCAGTCCAGATACACTCCTACTCTGCAGGAGTCTGAGCGCTGTATGGGTATGACAGTCTGTTTATTATTGTGCCGGACAGAGTAACTGTCAGGAGAGCAGAACAGACTCCATGACTTGCCATTGAATCCAAGCCCACAGTCAGCACTGTCTCCTTTCCTCCAGATTCCTTTATAAGTCACTCCTATCATAGCTCCATTTCCACTCCACTCAGCCTCCCAGTAACAGCGACCAGTCAGACTCTCTCTGCACAGAACTTGGGGGCACCGGTCAAATCTCTCTGGATAATCAGGATATGGCTGCCGCTCTTCCCCCCATGTCACCTTCCTGTTCCCCTCTGACAGAGACAGGTCTCTGTATGCTGTGTTGGGGTCCAGCGTCAGCTGGCAGGAGTCTGTAGGCAAGAGGAAGAGCGATTAATCCCATCACGAAGCCCAGCATCTCCATCATCATCACTGTCACACCTCACACACTCACTAACACAGAACTCGCTCCAATACACACATTTTATTCCCAATATACTCATGTAGCCGCCCGAGTCTGCGGCGCTCCGGCTGCCCCCTGCGCTGTGAGACGCCGCGCTGAGAGACTCGCTGGGGACCGAACTGCACTTTAGCCTGCGCTCTATTATTCTATACGATACATAAAATATAAAAATGAAGCAGGAATTCAAGTATCTGAAATACCTCAGGAAATGTCGGACACCCACACGACGCCGGCGAGAAACGCAGCAAAATGCTATGCGTGCTAAATTAACAAGGTGAATTTCAGGTTAATAAAACTATAAACAACATTTATCAAAAATATTAACCCTTAAAAACCGACAAAAGCAAAATGCGTTGGTTTTCGCACCCATTAATGTCAGGCTCGTAACTTTGGGCAGGTATAACACATGAATCGCCTATCATTGCGATCGAGAAAATTTACTTGATCCGGGTGTTGCAACATTGTGCTCTAAAGTATTCTAGAGTAATCCTGTGCGCAATGAGGCATATATTTAAATTTACTAAAATTTGAGAAATTTCAATAGGTGCTAGCAATTTTTCCTCATAAAAAGAATGATATGAAGACTGTCAGCATTTACTCATCAACTTCTGACATATCAGAGTGTCCAGAAAACAAAAACATAACTGATGTACATACTATGTAATAAGCCTAAAATTAAATGCATAGAATAATTCTCAAAATAGAGTTCAAATGGTTAACCATAAAATTATGCACCAAAGATTACAACTAAAAGTGAGTCAAAATATGAATGCAAAAAGTTCCTGCTACCCAAACAAAGCGAGGGCAGTCTCCCTGCTTTCAGCATTACAGTGCATGCTGACATCTAGGACAGCCTGGGCCCTCACCCCCCCCCCCCTGCTTTCAGCATTACAGTGCATGCTGACATCTAGGACAGCCTGGGCCCTCACCCCCCCTCTCCCTGCTTTCAGCATTACAGTGCATGCTGACATCTAGGACAGCCTGGGCCCTCACCCCCCCCACCCCCCCCTGCTTTCAGCATTACAGTGCATGCTGACATCTAGGACAGCCTGGGCCCTCACCCCCCCTCTCCCTGCTTTCAGCATTACAGTGCATGCTGACATCTAGGACAGCCTGGGCCCTCACCCCCCCTCCCTGCTTTCAGCATTACAGTGCATGCTGACATCTAGGACAGCCTGGGCCCTCACCCCCCACCCCCCACACTTACTTGGTTTGGATCCACTGCTGTAGCTACAGCCCACACTAGGCAGTGAGGAGCAGCCCCAGTGTCAGTCATTCCTGTTCTGAGTAACTTCAGGGGGAACAAAGTGCATCAAAGCCCACAGCTACTCTATCTAATCTGACCCCAGTTGTGTGTCACCTACATACTGGGTCAGACAATGTGTTTAATACATTAATCTTTATCCTAAACGTCTGACCCAAGATTTACAAAGAGCCGCTGGGTAGAGAAGGGGGTTTGAGATATGATTTTTAATGCAATATGGGTGTATTTGAATTTAATACAAAAACATAACTTCAAGAACTTACAAAAAATGAAGACTATTTCGGGGGGGGGGGGGGCATCTCAGTTTTAAATCACTCGGACGCATAACAGCGCAAAGGTGACTTATGTTACGACATTGTTCAGATCTGTAGTGACAGTCTTCACCCTCACTCCTCCATTCTTGAGCAAAGTTCCTTTGGCTCTGCAGTTGTCTGCCTTTCACTCTGCACTTCACTACTGTAACTGCTGACTGAGTAGCGCAAAATGTCCTCACCACTCCAAACTCAGCTGGATATAATATGTAAATCAGAGAAAATATACCAGTTTTTACGAAGACTTGGGAAGGAATAGTGATTATTTACTACAAAAAGTATATGAAAGAATTAGGATTCCCAATAAACACTGAAGCGTACATCCAATTTCAGGCACTGAAGAAAACTCTGGAGAGCATTTAATTTGACCAAAGACGTAATCTCATCTTAGAGAATGACTTTGAGGAAGATGTAAATGATGCAGTTCAAACATCACAGAAGCATGCGACAGACTGGCCTATTTCACATATAGCTAAAGAAATATCTAAATGAATAATAATAATATTAACCATAAATAAATAATTTATCTTTATGAAAATATTACCATAATATGTTAAGCCATGAAAATGTGAATGTGTCTGTCATTCTGAGAAGAGCCGCAGCCACGTGGTCAAAGAGCCGCATGTGTCTCGCGAGCGGAAGGTTGCTGACTCCTGCCCTAGACCATGCAACCTTGACAGAAACTGTTCAACACCTCAGGCCTACAGCCAGCTGCCTTGACACTACCTACAAGCTCCTTTAATGTTGATGTTTTTAATTATACAGCATCAGATGTGCTACAAATAGTAAATAGTTCTCGTCAGTCAAGCCTTTTTCCAAGGGCCCTGAAGACCTGAGTTATCAAACCTCTTTTAGAAAAGTCCAACCTAGATTCCTCAATAGTAAGTAACTATAGGTGTCATGGCATATGTAGGGCATGGACCGAGGAAGCAGGAGCAGGGAGACGGAGAATTGGGGAACGAGGGATTTATTTCAGGATACGACAAAGCACAATGGCAACACACAACATTACAACTTTAATGACCGGACTGGGGAAAACATACCTGACACAGATTTAAATACATTAGACCAATCAAAAACAACGAGAAACAGCTGGTAAACACAGGGATTCCACACGAGGTAGCGTGGCACACGGGAGGATTGGACAAGCAGGGCATATCAATAGGCCTATACCAAGCCTACCTTTTTTTAGGAAAGATGATTGAAAAAGTTGTTTTTCAACTACTTAGTTCTCTCATGGTGCAAAAGAATTACCTTAAACCTCAGGAGTCGACTATCCCGCCTGCGGGGTAAAACAGAAATTTCGCCAAACCGTTTAAATATCTCTGCAAGTTTTTGTCAAATAAACATTTAAGAAACACCCTCAGAAACCTTGGACGGTCTACTTTTCATATATATATAGGTAGAAACTAAATATATTTGTACTGCTTCGTGATACGAATAGAAAGAGTGACTGACTTAAGCGTCTGCGTCTCGAAGCAGCTCTGATCGCCTTCCCACTTGCAAATTGAGCTATTCACATGATAATAACATGATAATCCGCCAGTTAGTATTGGGTAAAGAAATATCTGAATACCCCCATTGTGACCAAAATGAACAAGAGCACATGTCTGGGTAGTGTTTACACTGATCGGCTACAATATGGCACACGGATACGTCTCTGCCGCTGAAGCTTTGCGCCAGTGTTGCCACTTTCAGCAGCAAATCTCATACCTGTGTTCAGTGAGCTAAGCTTGTGTGCCTGTAACCACAAGGTCGCTGGTTCAAACCCAGCCTATTTGGAACGTGAATAGTGATCTTCAGCTGAGAGTGGTACTAGACGACCCCAATGCAGGTAAAACAAAGAAAAGTGACATGGTTTGCTTTTTTGCCCATTTAACCTCATTTTAAAAACTTTAATGCTTCCGACAATGGAAGTTTTGAAAAGAAGACAGGTTATGGATTTAGTCAGTGTTTTTTTTCATGATTCTACATAATGATTTCAGCGAGATATAAATTGAAATACACGAGAAAGATACGCGGTCGATGATGCCCTCGTCCCCAGAGCGTCAATAATAGTCACTGCATCATATTTATCGCTTTCTATATTTATATAGTCACAGTTTTTCATTTTTCATTCCATCTACCAATAAACTGTGAAAGGGATTTTATTGTTGTTACTTTTCTTGCGTTTCAAACTGCCTTTCCAAAGTGATGGGTGTGGGGTGCAGTGACATTCCAGACTGATGGGCCATTGACAGTATGCAAACTACTACAGGTGTGAGGACACCTATCTCATCAATATTCATTGTATAGGCCACTGACTTTGAGAAAAAGAGTGTCACTCTAAAGTGCTAACACTTTAGTAATCAAACCACATAAAATTTCAGAATGTCACTTTCACCTATGTGTAGCCAACCCCTGTGTCTATAAGCTTCAGAGCTCAAAAGTCTTGGCTAGAAATGTTTATAATGTGATTTTTTACAATTTCTCAGCATGTCTGAAATAGGTTTTTGAAAAGTATATATTTAAAGTTGATTTTAACAAAAAATAGAATAATAACATTCTAAGTGGTCTCAGATTACTGGTGCTGAGTTTGTGCTGAATAAAAGCATTTGTAACACTTTGGGATAAATGTTTTTTAGATAGGTGAAATATTTAAAAATGTCAAGGCATGTCAGACTACCCCGAAGGTGGCTGAGAGGCCTCAGTCTGGATTTCGACCACACCATCGCACTGACACTACAGTTGTTAAGGTTTTAAATGACATCCATCTCTGCAGTGATGAATCAAAAATCTTGAACTTGATTTGTATTATTGGATCTCAGTGCTGCGTTCAGCACGATTGACCATAAGATATTACATAATAGCATAAGAGCATATTACACCGGTCCTTAAATCACTGCACTAGCAATGATTTGTTGTAAAATATTATTCTTCTGTACAAAGTACTAATTGTTCTCAGGCCTAAATACATTTCTGATTTCCTTTAACATATGCAGCATGCAGACCCCTGAGGGCATCTTGGAAAAGTTTACTCAGTGTATCAGAATCAAGACCAAGCAGAGTGAAGCAGCATTTAGTCTCAATGCTCCTCATCTGTGGAACAAGCCTCCTGAAGAGCTGAGGTCTGCTAACACTGTCAGTTCATCATAAACAGGGCTTAAAATATTACTGTTTGCTGCAGCTTATCAATACATTACATCAGCAGAAGTTTAGTCATACACTGCATCTGCAATGTACAGTGGTACCTCGGTTCTCGAACTCACTAGAACTCGAATTTCTTGAAAGTCGAACAAACCAGTTTGACCTAGAACTCAGTCTGAATATCAGAAGTCGAACCGTGAACGCTGACCTAATATAAATTGTTCGCGCCAGGAAATGAGTCACACTGCACGTCTCTGAGCAGAAACAAAAGGTAACACTTCAGTGTCAGCCTCGCATTTGCTGTAGTATGAGGGAATAATTCTATAAGGGGGAAATTGAGGGAATGATTCTATAAGGCTGTAACTAATCAAAACGAGAACTGACTGGCGCGCCGGGAGGGCAAGGTTACCTAATCGGGACAGACAGAGAACTTCAGCGGCCCTTATTTATCTTTAGCCTTCCAGAAGGACAAGTACTAATACCGACTAACTAGAGCAAATGTCAAACATGTGGTTGCCACGTAGACGGAAGGTACCGAGAGAGGGGGGAGATGCCCAAAGGGCTTTAAAAGGGATACAGCTGATACATATGGTTGAGCTTCCTCCTGTACATGCTGAATGTATGTCAGATGGCCGCCCCCGGATTGCAATCTGTCAGAGAATAAACTGGTGACCTGCAACTTCTCTACGTGTCAACTGTGAATCTCTTTACCCGGTGGAGACGGCGTACTCCAACAATTAGCAGCGCTTGTTGGTGATAATGCTATTTTATTGAAAATACTGTATCAGGTAATACACTGTACTTTATATCATTTTGTTAGCCATTGCTCACCAAAGAGTTACGTAATAGTTGTACAAATGTTACAACCTAAAAGTTTGCTATTCATGAACAAATTAACGACTACAGAGTAATAATAAAAATAAACAATGGACCGGATTCAAAGTTTTTATTGTTATGTACAGACTACAATGCAATTCTTCACAGACTGGACGATTAACCAAATAAAGCAGCGCAACATTACAGTAACTAACAATAAATAAACCACTAACTTACGTGTACTATTAGAGCATTTATGTCATTTATTTAAACTTTATTTTACCAGGTAAATTAACTGAAAACCAGTTCTCACTGCTTTACGTAATATTCGGGAGAAATAGCAGATTACGCATCGGAACTGCCTGGGGATACAAACGTCATGCGTGTAACTAAACTCTTCAGCCAATAAAAGCAAAGATGTGTCGTCTCGGAGGCGGTTCCTGTTTCTGTAGCCGGGTGAGAGGTCGCAATGCATCTAACCGTAATGCATTGCGTCAGGATCAGAATGCGTTGCTTTAAGCCAGCGCTGTAAGCAAGTCGAACGCACCTAATGACCGGACTGAGGAAACAAACTGAAACGCGGACTTAATGTTAACTTGACATGATTGTGTAATACCTCTTGTTCCTGTGGCACTGAGTTAATAATAAAAAAAAAAAAAAAAACTGAAACGCGGACTTAATACAGAGGACTAATGACAACAACCAGAAACAGCTGATCACATGGGGATCCCACACGAGGTTAACGAGGGGGCGTGGCACACGGAAGGAGCGGACGATAGGGGCAGGACAGGGGTAATGTTGGGATAAGATCTTTATCGTTTTGGAAGCCATTAAGAAAAAAAGGCTCTTCTTGTTTTATCCTGTTCATTTTGTGTTTAAATGCTAAAAAAAACAAAACATATTTAAGTTGTAATTTTGGGGGGCCGGGAACCAAATAATTGGTTTTCCATTATTTCTTATGGGGAAAAATTCGATCAGAACTCGAACTTTTTAGGATTCGATCCGGAGTCCGGAACGGATTAAGTTCGAGAACCGAGGTACCACTGTAACTCCTTTTTAGTTAACTATTTACAGTAGTATGCAATAGTTTGGGCACCCCTCGATAAATAACATATTTTGGTCATTTTTTAATGGATAAGATGTAAACACAGTCTGTGTAGGAAATGGAAAAAATGCACAATATTTGCACCAAACATTGATGCATAATTAGTTTTTATGTCATAAATTGAAGAAAGATAAAAAATAAGAACATTATTATGGCATTCTGCAAAAGTTTGGGCACCCTACATAATTAATACTTAGTAACACCTCCTCTGGCAGATATCACAGCTTGCAAACACTTTTTATAGCCAGCTAAAAGTCTTTCAGTTCTCGTACTTGGGATTTTCTCCCATTCTTCCTTGCAAAAGGCTTCTAGTTATGTAATATTCTTTGGTCGTCTTGCATGCACAGCTCTTTAAAGATCTACCCACAAATTTTCAATGATGTTTAAATCAGGGGACTGTGATGGCCATTCCAAAACCTTCAGCTTGCGTCTCTTGAGGTAATCCATGGTGGATTTCGAGGTATGTTTAGGGTCATTGTCCTGTTGTAGAAGCCATCCTCTTTTCAGCTTCAGCTTTTTTACAGATGGTGTGATGTTTGCTTCCAGAATTTGCTGGTATTTAGTGGAATCCGTTCTTCCCTCCACCCGTGCAATGTTTCCTGTGCCACTGGCTGCAACACAACCCCAAAGCATGATAGATCCACCCCCATATACTTAATAGTTGGCAAGGTGTTCTTTTCATGAAATGCTGCTCCTTTTTTTCTCCAAACATGCCATTGCTGATTCTGGCCAAAGAGTTCTATTTTAACTTCATCAGTCCACAGCACTTGTTTCCAAAATGCATCAGGCTTCTATAGATGTTCTGCTGCATACTTCTGACGTTGGATTTTATGATGGGGACGCAGATAAGGCTTTCTTCTGCTGACTCTTTCATGAAGGTCTTGTGGAACGGTGCAAGACCACTCCTGAGTCTGCTAAATGTTCCTGCAGTTTTTTTGCAGTCAATTGGGGATTTTGATTTGTCTTTCTGACCAGCATATGAGCAGTTCTCTCCAAGAGTTGTCTTGGTCTTCCAGATCTCATCTTGACCTCCACAGTTCCCCTGAACTGCCATCTCTTAATTACAATTCTCACTGTGGAAACTGCAAGCTGACAACGCTTTGCTATCTTCTTGTAGCCTTCTCCTCCATTGTGGGCATCAATAACTTTCATTTTCATTTTCAGTCTTACACAGCTGCTTAGAGGAACCCATGTTTGTTGAGTGTCCACAAGTGTGTGCACAAGGTTTGAAGAGTCAGTGTATTTGTAAAGCTTTGAAACTGGCACCAGCTGACATTTACTAATGACAGCTGTTTGCCATGCATCAGATCTAACGAGCTGATTAAGGTCTGAAACCTTGTAAAAAGAATCTGAGACTTTGGAACTCTTAGGGTGCCCAAACTTTTGCAGAGTGCCATAATAATGTTTTTATTTTTTATCTTTGTTCAATTTATGACATAAAAAGTAACTATGCATCAATATTTGGTGAAAATATTATGCATTTTTTCCATTTCCTACACAGACTGTGTAAAAAATGTGTTAAAATATATTTGAAATCGACAATGAATATGTTTGCAAGTCCCACACAAAGTTCCGAAGTACCAAAAAACTATCCCAGGTGCTTTGGAACTTTGCTTACTGGAACTTTTGGTACTGGTACTTAACTGGAAGTCAATGGAAAAGGAAAAGTACAGAAAGTACTGTACCTGTTGCAGTGGAAAAGCACCCTGAATAAACTTGCCTTGCTTTGCAATTGGATCTAAAGGCTACTGACATAAACAGCTCATGTAAATGTGAAAGGCCAGGAGACAGCGGGAGAGAGAAAGAGAAGCTCCCCTAGCAGAAGAAAACGAAAGACAATGAAACACACTCCACCTCATACAGGGAGAGAGAAGCGTGTGTGTGAACAGACTCACATTGTAAGAATTCTGCTCTGGTCCTGGACACTAATACCGGTAGGATGGTGTCTTTGGTAACTAGGAGGAGAGAGAGAAACAGGGATGTGAGTAAAAGGAATTTACTTGTGGGAGATGGACTTCACTCACTGTGGAGACAACAGCAGTAAGGTATTATCATTATTAGGGACAATAACAGGCATTTTATCAAACTACAAATCATTTGTTACACATAATACAGATTTTTGGACACTATAATATAGAAGATACATGATTCCTGTGATCTGGGTTTTGTACCCTGTGGAATGTAAAGCTCTTTCATCAGTTTTTTTCACAAAGATTTTGTCTTATTGAAAACAGAAACTGACTTGGTCACAGAAACATGAGACTGACTGTACTGCATATTCTCTCTGCATGGTCTTTATTAACATGAACAGACAGGAAAATGTATTTATTTATTAACCTGTGTGATGGATCTCTGCTGTTTTCTTTTCGCAAACATTCTCCAGTTGATCCTTCATTTCAGAATCCATCTTCCTCACGTTCTCAAAAGAGCAGCGTGGATAGACAGATTCTGGGTCCAAATCCAGCTTCAAGGACAACAGGAAGACCCTGGCACCTCTACAGACACACAGTCTGATTAAACTGCTTCATCATAACAAATGTGTATTGTAATCGAATATGTATTGTGTATTGTATTGTCAAGCTGTTCTGTTACCTGGAGGAAATGGATGTGATCCTCTGTGTGTGAAAGCTGCTCCAGCTCAGAGTGTCTCCTCTTCAGTTCATCAATCTCCTGCTTCAGTCTCTCCATGTCTTCTTCAGTCTGGCTCACTTCAGCCTTCTCCTGATCTCTGATCAGCTTTGTCACCTCAGATCGTCTTCTCTCAGTGGAGCGGATCTGTATTAGGATGAATTCGCAGACGATTACGTCACCCACATGGCATGGAATTAATCCTTTTACTATAATATTCTGGGAAGTTTTAATTGTGGATTAATTCTGATCGTGTGTGGACTGATCATCCTGAAATTTAGATCATTCCTCCATGATTCACCCCGAATGTTACTGAATTGCACGAACATGCTATTTACCGATCCCCCGTAAAACCTATTTCGCCATAAATAACTTGGGCTCATAAAAAGAAGCCAGGATGATAATCTGGGCCATTAGATCGGCATGCAGGATGCTTATCTTGGTTTCAGGAGATAGGGTGGGGGGTCGGTATACAGCACCCTATATTGCCTGTAGGGGGGAACAGGGAGGCGTTGCGCAAAGACACCTGGCGCAAGGACGCCTATATTACCATGTTATCGCAAACAGCATCACTCGGACAAAAAGGGGAATTGGAGTACATATTGCCTGGGGGAAGGGGTGAGCCTGGCCAGCTTACCCCCTGCCCGCACGCGACGCTAAATTTAGTATAAAGGAAGGGGGAGAACCCAGTACTGACCGGAGCTCAGCCGTGGGATAGAGCGCGCATCGCCCGGCACTTTCTCGGGACTCACGTGTTGGTCTCCTGCCAGGACTGAAAAGGGCTCCCCAGTCCGTGTGTGAAGGTGGGTGATGATGGCACGTCTGAGTGTAAATAGTTTTGCAGCTGCTTATACACTTAATTGATTAATGGGGATTAATTATCACCGCTCATGATAATAATTTGCATTGTCTATATTTCATTATTTCTTTTATATATACCTTAGTTCGTATGATATATTGCTATTCTATATCCCTTGTGGTACAAGGTTATTTTGCATTACTTTTAATTGATATATTGATATTGATTTTAATGTGAAGTTATCTTGTATTACTTGTATTAAAGTGTTTTTGAGTGAACCTAAGCGTGCCTGTTTGTTCCTTCGAGAGCCCTATATCCCTCTCTCATCCATTTTAAGACATTTTGGCGTAGTCGGCAGGATCTGAGGGGAAAAAGATATAGGACTAAGGAACAAACATGTTTAGGAGAAAGATAGCAACGCCCGAGCCTGAAGTGCTCCCTGAGTGGGATGAGACGCAGTTTGCTGCGTTAGCCCAGGAGATAAGGAAAGGTGGAGGGCCTGTTGATTCCTGGACTGCTGCGTTGAGAAAAGCTGAGCCTGAGCAGGTATTGTCGTGCCTTAAAAAGGTTCTGGTTGTAAAGGATCCTATGCTGCTCTACAGAGACGCCTATGGATCATGTTGGCTGCATACAGAATCCAGTATGAGCGCGCAGACCAGACTGAAAGGGAGAAAGAGGGACAAATGAGAGAGTTAACTGAGGCATTAGGTCGGATGACTCTGGCACAGGGTCAGGTGGATATTTTACATCAACGCCTGCAACAAGTAACGGGGGTTGCAGAGCGGGCTGCAATGCAAGTGGCAAAAGCCAATGCTAGGAAAAAACGGACACCATGTCCGCGAAAAATAAGAGCATTTGTTGCTAAGCTGCTAATTGGGATCCCGAGCGATGGGATGGCAATATCTGGGACTCAGATGATGAGGATATTGATATTTGGAACCCAGTCAAAGTCGCGGATCATGATCGGGGATCTGTTACTGATCCTCCTCTGTTAAGAACTTCAGATTTCCCACAATTTGATGACATTATGATTCAGGGATAAACAGAGGAGGTAGTGCAGGAGGAATTGGATCAATTGATGGCTCATACGAGAGGGAAAGGATGGGAAATTAATCCCACTAAGGGCCAGGCATGACTGTGGAATTTTTGGGCATACAGTGGAATAAAGGAGAAAGGGAAATTTTGCCAAAAGTCAAGCAAAGAATAATGGAATTTGCCATGCCCCAGACTAAAACTGATGTACAGCGCTTTATAGGATTGTTTGGGTATTGGAGGCATCATATTCCTCATTTATCCCAAATTCTAAGTCCACTACACAAAGTAACACGGAAAAAACATGACTTTGTTTGGGGATCTGAACAACAAATTGCTTTTCAGCTAGCTCAGGAAGCTATACAGCAAGCTGTGAGCTTAGCTAAGGTGCAGGACGGACCAGTAGAACTGCAGGTCACTGCATCTGATATGTATGCTAACTGGAGTCTGTGGCAGAAACAGGGGCGTCAGCGTTGCCCCCTGGGGTTTTGGTCTAGGAAACTCCCTGACCCTGGGGCTAGATATACTCCATTTGAAAAACAACTTTTGGCATGCTATTGGGCATTATTAGAGACGGAGCAGCTGACAATAGGACATGATGTTCTATTGAGACCCAGGATTCCTATCATGAAGTGGGTGAACAGTAATCCTAAAACCCACCGGATTGGTGGAGCACAAGAGGCAAGCATCTTAAAATGCAAATGGTATGTAGCTGACAGGGTTAAGCCCGGCCCCTCTGGGGTGTCGGCTTTACATGAGCAAGTGGCGGATGTTCCAGAGAGAGGGGAGGAAATGGTGGTGTTAAGGCCCTATATTGTGGGGGGTCTCATATAATCAATTAAGTGAGGAACAGAAATGGCATACATGGTTTACAGATGGAGCAGCGAAGTTGGTGTCGGTGGTAAGCGACAGTGGGAAGCTGCGGCATATAATCCATGTACGCAGCAGATGTTGGAGATGACAGGAGAAGGCAAAAGTAGCCAGTGGGCTGAGTTATGAGCAGTAGTGATGGTTTTGGAGCAGGAGGGACTGAGTGACTGTCATTTGTATACTGACTCTTGGTCAGTAGCGAATGGTATGGCTGTTTGGATGTCTATGTGGAGAAATCAGAATTAGAAGATTAGGACCAAGGAGGTTTGGGGTAAGGAATTGTGGGAACAAATCTGGGAACAAGTTAAAAGGGTAAAGACGCAGGTATCGCATGTAGATGCACATACCTCAAACCAGTCTGTTGAGGCATTATATAATGCTACCGTAGATGCCCAGACTCGGATAGCTCCGGTGCAGGTCCATCCAACCATGGGGTTGTCTGCCGCTCAGTGGGCACATGGGAAAAGTGGCCACTTGGGGGATTAGCATCACTGTGGATGAGGCACAAACTGCGGTACATCAATGCACTACGTGCCAGAATCACCAGAAAAAAACATATTTCTCAAGTAATTCGGGGACAAATTGTGAGAGGTAAAGAACCGGGGCAAGTTTGGCAGATGGATTTTATAGGGCTTCTCCCATTGTCAAAAGGATGCAGATACGTCGGCACGGTAGGGGATACCTTTTCAAGTGTGCTAGTTGTTAACCCGTTAAAAAGGGCCACCTAACAGGGTATATTACGAACTTTGCAATTAATTGAACAGTACTATGGTACTCCATTACAGATTCAAACTGATAATGGTACACATTTTACTGGGGAAAGTATGAAAGAATGGGCGAATGAAAGACATTGGAGTGGGTATATCATATACCTTATTATCCCTAAGCTGCTGGGCTTATAGAGAGAAGGAATGAAGCAACAATTGCGAAAGGCATCACCTAATAACACTCTGCGGGGTGGAGAGACCGGCTGTCTGATGCGGTGTTGGCCCTAAATAATAGGCCTCTAACCCAAGGACCGACCCCTCTGATGCGATTAAAGGCGCAAACAGTGATGGTGGAAAGGTGTGATGATCAGCCTATTAAATTCTGGCTAATCCACCCGGAGGCGAAACTGCCAAACCGGGGCACTGCTGGTTCAGCTGGATTGGATTTGTACTGTGTGGAGGCAGCAGTGTTACTGCCTCACATTGTTACAAAATTTTTTACAGACATAGGAGTACAATGTCCACTAGGGCATTATGGACATGTATGCCCGCGATCTAGTTTGGCTCTTAAAGGGGTCATAATTTTAGCAGGTGTAATCGACTCAGATTATCAAGGTTCCACCCAGGTGGTGTTGGAAAACACATCTGATGAACTGGCAACAGTGGAGAAACATGACCGGATTGCCCAGCTATTAGTTAAGCCTGTTCATATGGGTACTGTGATAGAAGTTCCACGACCCCAACAAATTACTCAGAGAGGAGAAGGGGGTTTTGGTTCCACAGATGTGAGTGGAGCCAAGGTGTGGGTTTAACAACAAGATGGCCCACCGAGACCTGCAGAAGTCATAGCTATGGGACAAGACAACACTGTGGCCGTCATGGAGCGAAGGGTGGCGCCACGTCCCAGCTAATAAGTGCTATTTACGGGAAAACTAACATGTATGTGAGTTTCCCTTTCTATGTATGCAGGATGACACGATGGACCAGGTGATGGATGTGGCTGATGCTGCCAGTGACCCTCAGCTATGCTGCAGTTCCAGGGACCGAGGTGGAACGGATGGGCCACGTCAACATGAAGTGGGCAGAGTATCCAATGACTCGACAACAAGACAACTTCATCTGCCCAGCTAGACAATCATGCTTTGTCTTCACATTAACTCCTGTGAAACGGGAGTGAGCTGTACATCTGTAAGGACTGCAAGGAAGGTAGAAATCTCATCCTTGCATCTGACAAGACATCTCCCCAAGTACATGTACATGTGAGTGCGAATGTCAGTTTTTGCATATATATTGGCAGTTATGACAACTGGAAGTGCACCAAGAACCTCATTGACGGGATCAACGATGTCACCACGGTACCATGGATGTTAGGAAATAGTACCATAGTTACTAATAGGATGCAGGGATATTATAGGATTGTGGACATAATGCCTTTGACGCCACATGCCCGCGATGTACAAATTATACCAATCGCCCACACATGTATGTCCGTGGCTCATGCACACATACACACCACAGTGAAATGGACTGTGAAGTTTCCTCCGCTACCCAAATGTAGGGCCAGGAGAGCCTGGTACGATACTGTTTTGGGAGGAGCAGGAACTGGACTGGGTATTATGAATACCATTGACTCCCAAGTGACAGCACATAAATTGGACTCTTTAGGTAAATATGTGCATGATGCTGTGGCTACCGTAGGACACTGCATACCTAAGGCCTCGTTGACACGGATGTCTGTACCAGGCGTTTTTCTGGCGTTCGTGGCGCCAGGTGAGTGCCGACTGAACGGTGACCGTTTTTCTGCTCATTGGAGCAAACCAAAGCGTCCACACGGGCTTTTAGCACTGGCGTTCAGGTGGCGTCAAATAAACACTCCATGCAACATTTTCTTGGCGTCAAAATCCGGACGAATGCGAGGAAAACGTTCGGTTGGCGTTCTTGAGGACCGAATATCTCCCATGATTCTGTACGGCAACTGCGAGAAACCACATTTTACGGAAAATGTGATACTCGTAATATCGGTATTGTACCAGCAGTGAGTTAATCAGCTGCTGGTACAATACCGATATTACGAGTAACCCAAACCGACGGATCAACTGGTGCTAATATTTTCACTTAAAATACCAATTTAAAAAGCTCAGTAGGCAACTGGAAATCTGGACATCTATAAAGACAAACTCATTTAACTGATGCGCCGTATCTGCTTTCTCTTTTCAACTAGCTTTACTCATAGGGTAAATGTACTTAATACGAAATTACAAAAGCTGTAGGAATATTTCAGCATAAAATCATGCGATATAAATAATTATAGTGTCACAGCAATTACGGCCGTAATTATCATTAAGCCTTGCAACCCCCGATCAGGATAAACAGTGGGGAGATTGATGGATGTGTGGATGTCAATAAAATTTACATAAATGCATCTTGGACCTCTAGCTTAAAAATTAGTTTACACACTGCAGCTGATCCCCCCAAATTTAAGCAATTAATATATAAACCCCGCTTCTCTCCAATGCCTCAACAATTACGGATGGATTTGAGAGTACAGCATAACTTTGGCTACTTATTACCGGTGCGACATACTCAGAAAACGGCGGCTGAAACACACACACCCGAACCCAAAAAAAAAAATCACAAAAAAACTGAAAATGAAAGACGCAAATTATGCACGTTTGAAAGTAATTTTTAAATGTAAAACTAGAACTTTACAATGTGATTTTGTCATCTTGTTTAAATCTCGAAATATACATTAGAAACCTTAAGAGTAATTACTGCCCCCACAGGTAAATACACGAAACTACAGATTGGGCGTCAGGCTGGTGTTAAACAGCGTCAAGCGAACGCCAGTGAAACGCCAATCGAACGCAGCTACAAAATGCAGGAAAAACACGTATGGCGTTCAGAGGGCGTTCATTTCGAACGTCCGTGTGGACGAGGCCAAAGGGCACCCTACAGCAAGTGTACCAATCTTATTGGGACATTATGGCATCACAGATACTCATGGACATGAAGAAAGGAAAGGAATGGAAAAATCTGACTCAATGGATGAATTGGACTGAATGCACTTACCATTGAGTCAGATTTTTCCATTCCTTTCCGTTCTGTCTCATGACATCCAAGGGCCTGTAATAGCTGGAGGGGCATATTGGACTTTACAAGTAAAGGGGGAATGGCTAGACATCTACAGTATACTAACCAAACATATGATGTACAAGATTGTGATGAAACGGATAAGGGACATGTGTGTTCTCTACGAACAGGGTATACCAACCCATGTTTTGACACGAAAGGAAGCGTATGTCAATGGGACTATTCACCCCCAAGGGACATGTTATTTGAGGTCGGCCCTCACATCCTTTGTGTGAGTACCGTCCATGCCCAGGAGCAGCTACCATTTGTGCTGCATTCTGGCTGTTTAAATAGTACATATATCTGGAAATGGCAAAATAAGACATATTGGTTAACCAATCATACTTCTGGAAATATGCTTACAACAGTGCAGTGGCGTATCCTACATTCCGGAATAGGGATATCATTACAAAACCATGCTAAATTACTAAATGAATCTTTGCAGTTAAGGCAAATGGCTAAGGATCACAAGCATAACACCACTCAATTGGCTGTGCAGACCATTACGGTCGGTGGGAAATTGGTAACTTTGGGGAAAACAATTGACTGGTGGCAGGTTGGGTGTCACCTTTAGGTGTCAGTTTAATTGGTGACTTCATGGTGTTATATGAAAACTTGATTTTTCTCAAATGAATAGGATAACCCCTGTAACCCCAGGTTAGTTAAACCCTGTTTGTGAGCATGAGCCCAGATCGCTTGCAGGAACCACGCCCCCCAGCCCGATGTATCTCGCCTGGATACTGACAGCTGCTTCATTTTAGTCCTGGTTACTGGTAGTATAAAACCAGGTAAACTGGGTAAACCAGCTTTATCAATGTGAGCTTTCATCTTATTCTGCTAGACTGCTGGACGTTTCTCTGCCACGGTTCTCCCTGGGTGCGTGAGGTTCCTCCTGTGACCCTTTGTGTGCCTGATCTCCCAGACCCTCCCACCCAAGCGACTGCTGATCCCGACCCCCGTCTAGGTGTGCCTGAGTGTCTCACCTTCACCGTGTCCCCATGAGTGTTTGCCTTTTCCCTCACTCTCCTTGGTAGATTACCCCGCTTTCTGATCTCTGTTACCAACCCCGACTTTGATTCCCTTACTGTGATTTGGCTCTTTGACTGCACCCTGTTTGGGTGCCCTGTTCCTGTTCTGTCTCATGACCCTGTTATCTGGCACCTTTGTCCCACCAATCCTCTGACCCAGAGTATCCCACAGTGACCTTAGTATGATTAATCCACACAGCTCTATAAATCTGTTAACTCTGGGGAAGAGTCTTGATCCAAGATGATCACAAGCCAGCTGTTATCTTCTCTTCAGGTTCATACTCACTCTGAATGAGTCCACAGCCTCTCTCAGCTTCTGCAGCTCATTCTCTCTCATTTGAATTCTCTGCTGAAATTTCTTCTGTGTCTCTCCAATTTGTTTCTACAGATGGGAAACAAGATGACAAAACAAGTTTGTTTCAATAGCTGAGATAAAATTCCTTAATCATCCTGTCCAGGATGGACCCCAGCCTTGTATCCGATTATGCCTGGGAAAGGATCTAAGCACTCCCCATGACCCTGACCAGGATAAACGATGGATGGAGATGGATGGATGGATATTCTTAAATGATTGGTTGGCTGTAGGTAGGATAAACTGGACACAGACCTTTTGACTCACCACCATTGTACTGAGCTGTTAATTTTGCACTTGTGACCCTCCTGTTATCAGAATCAGCTTTATTCGCCAAGTGTGCTGAGGTACACAAGGAATTTGGTTCCGGTTGGTAGAGACTCCCTAGTACACAGATAATAAGTGACACTGTACAAACAATAAATGACACTATACACACATGGGTAACACTGTACAAGTATAAGGTTGAGTGCAAACAGAGTTTAAGGGGGGAAAATTTACAGAAGGCAGGTGACACAGCTGTTTATGAGGGTGATGGCCTGAGGGAAGAAGCTGCTCCTATGTCTCGTGGTTTTTGTGTACCTTGTGTAGCACCTGCCAAAGGGGAGAAGCTGGAAGAGATTGAGGCGGGACATGTCTTACCCAACTGCCCTACGAGACCTCGACACAACTCCGGGGAGACACAGATGAGAACCCTTCCTATTCCCTCCTTAACAGAAACCCAGATGACAGTACCAACTGAACTTATTTGGGTGAAAGGCAGAGTTCAACAACTAGCCTTAGTGGATTAAGGGGCAGCGGGGAATTTCATTGATAAAGATTTCGCTTTGACTAACAACCTCCCGATAGAAGCACTACCACAGCCTCTATGTGTAAGAGGAATAGATGGGGAACTGCTAACCTCAGGACGTGTTACCTCCCGTACCGGATCGGTATTGCTTAAGGTAGGACAATGCCATAGGGAGAGTATCCAATTTCTACTTATTTCCTCTCAGAGAGACCTTATTATTTTAGGATTCCCTTGGTTGAGGGAGCATGATCCACAAATAGGATGGAGAACAGGTGAGATCCAAGCCTGGTCCTCACAATGTTTCCATGCCTGCCTGCCATTACCCTGTCGAGTTTCTTCACTAGAGAGTCCTCTTCTGGAGGACCTTTCCGCTATTCTCGTGGAGTATCGTCGCTTCTCCAAGGTTTTCAGCAAAAGGGAAGCGTATGGTCTTCCACCACACCACGCTTCTGACTGTGCCATCGACCTCCTCGAAGGAGCAACTCTCCCTCGAGGTCGATTATACTCCCTCTCTCGAGCAGAGGAGGAAGCCATGCGGACCTACATCTTGGAATCACTAGAACAAGGTATCATTCATCCATCTACCTCTCCCGTAGCAGCCGGATTCTTCTTCGTGGGTAAGAAGGATGGTGGTCTTCGCCCTTGTGTTGATTACAGAGCTCTGAACGCTATAACCAAAAAGCGACGTGAACCTCTACCCCTTATCCCGTCTGCCTTAGAACAGCTCCGTAGGGCACGGATTTTTACTAAGCTGGATCTCCACAGTGCTTATAACCTCATCCGAATCCGCGAGGGAGACGAGTGGAAGACGTCATTCCTTACCGGTACCGGTCAATACGAATATCTCATTATGCCGTACGGTTTGGCTAATAGTCCGAAAATTTTCCAGGCTTTTATCAACGACATCTTCCAGGATGTACTACATCGGTTCGTAATTACTTACATCGACGACATCCTCATCTATTCATACAACGAAGCCCAGCACGTCACTCATGTTCAGCAGGTTCTTCAAAGATTGGCTGACTATCATCTCTACGTTAAGGGAGAGAAGCGCGAGTTCCATCGCTCCTCTATTAAATTCCTCGGCTACCTCATACAACCAGGGGAGGTTGCCATGGACCCGAGTAAGATACAAGGGATCCTTGAGTGGCTGCAACCCAGGGCAGTCAAAGAACTTCAGAGATTCCTGGGTTTCGTGAATTTCTACCGCCGCTTTATTCGAGGATTCAGTGTGGTAGCAGCTCCCTTAACTAATCTGCTAAGAAGAGGAGCGAAGAAACTCGTGTGGTCAGAAGTTGCGACGCAGGCTTTCACTGAAATAAAAGAGAGATTCTGCACTGCACCTGTTCTCCAACAACCTGACCCCGACGAACCCTTCATCATGGAGGTGGATGCCTCAGAGATAGGGATCGGAGCCGTGCTCTCCCAAAGAGATCCCCGATCAGGTAAGATCCACCCATGTGCCTTCCTCTCCAAGAAACTCAGCCCAGCCAAATGCAATTATGACGTGGGGAATCGCGAATTACTTGCCATCAAGCGAGCCCTCGAGGAATGGCGACATTGGCTCGAGGGGGTGAAACATCCTTTCAGGGTTCTCACTGATCACCGGAACCTCCAATACCTGCAGTCGGCGAGACGTCTTAATCTTCGCCAAGCTAGATGGGCACTTTTCTTTACCCGATTTAATTTCCAAGTGTCTTTTATTCCAGGAACTAAGAACGTCAAGGCAGATGCTTTATCCCGCTGTTTCCCGTGTAATAAAGTCACCGAAGATCCAACGCCTGTATTACCTCCCTCCTGCTTCGTCGGACCCATCCAGTGGGACTTGGACCGGCAACTCCAACAACACAATGAGAGACACACACCCCCCTGCTGAGTTGCCCAGCTGGTCGTACGTACTTACCGTCTCAACTGCAAAATTGTATCCTTCAGTGGGTTCATACCTCCTTTGGTTCCGGACACCCCGGGGTAACGACAACAACCCGTCTCGTGGCTAAACGCTATTGGTGGCCAGAGTGGCAACGAGAGACCGAGAACTACGTCCTGTCATGTCCAGTGTGTGCCCAGAGTAAGTCTCCGACACAGCCCCCCTCCGGACTGCTTCAACCCTTACCTATTCCCTCTCGTCCATGGTCCCACCTGGCGATGGACTTTGTTACTGACCTACCTCCCTCGCGAGGACACACCACCATCCTAACTGTGGTAGACCGCTTTTCTAAAATGTGTCGTCTAATCCCTCTCCCTAAACTATCTTCCGCTTTGGAACTTGGGGAGGTACTCTTCCAGTGCATATTCCGCTACTATGGGCTACCGGAGGATATTGTATCAGATAGAAGTCCTCAGTTCACGTCTCGGGCATTCAAAGCATTGTGCGCCAAGATGAATATCAGAGTAAGTCTGACCACTGCTTACCATCCACAGGCTGAGCGGGTGAATCAGGGCATAGGTAGAATACTTCGGAAACTCTGCTCATCCCAGCCAGATGAATGGTCCCAGTTCCTGCCCTAGACGGAGTACGCACAAAATTCTCTGGTTCATTCTGCTACGGGACTGACTCCTTTCCAGTATGTGCTGGGTTTCCAGCCCCCCCCTTTCCCCTGGCATTCTTCTCCCTCGGGAGTCCCTGTCGTCGAGCAATGGTACTGGTGGAGTGAACATGTGTGGATCCAGGCCCATTGACAGCTATCCCGAAGGGCGGAGTAGACCAAGACATGAGCCGACCGATGACGCCGGCCAGCCCTGGTATATAAGCCGGGAGACCGTGTTTGGCTATCTACGCAACACCTCCAGTTACACTCCCTCTTGGATTCTCGTCGCCGTGGAAGGGGTCTGCAGTATCTCGTGGACTGGGTGGGATACGGCCCTGAGGAGAGATGCTGGGTCCCCGCTTCCGACATTTTGGACCCCACGCTGATCGCCCAGTTCCATGCCGACCACCCGTCTCGGCCGGGACCCCGATCCCGGGGCAGACTACCGCGCCGCGCACGACCGCCGGGTGTCGGTCGTCGGAGGGGGGGCTCTGTCATGACAGCGGACGGCACCGCCCCCAGGACTTAGCGCCACGCCTACCCGACTATTTAAACTCGGCACGGAGATCGCTCCGTGCGAGGTACTGTTTAGTATGACACATCCGAGCACTTCTAACCTCCGTCTGTGTTGCAGCTCCGCTCCGCCCAATTCTCCCTACTCCCTCTGTCCTTCTCCTTCCCACCTCCCTCCTGACCAGCCCTGATCATCCCTCGTGGCTCCTCCTCGTGTGTGTCGTCCACGTCATCGGACAGATCTCCCGATTCTCCGACTCCTCTACGCCCGGCTTCACGACCTCTCTTCTGGATAATCCTCTGGCTTTGGTTAACGGTTTCGGACAGATCTCTGGCTTCGACCCTGCCTGTCTACTGGACCCGATTCTGTCTCGCCCAATAAAAGGTTTCTGAGCTCACCCGAGTGTTCTGTCGTGACACAACCATTCTATTTTAGCATTTTTAACATCAAAATAATTACCGCAAGGCTACAATCCTATTAGTGTATAGAGCCAAAAATGAACTCTCCTCTCTTTGAGGTAATTTCATGTTCGTTGAAGTTTCCGCTTTTTAACAACTGTAAAAATAATGTTATTTGTTATATAAATCAACTCGGGTGAAACAAAAAAATGTATGTACAAGGTAAGAACTGTAACATTTTTTGTGCAGACAACTCGAATTGAAAATCTCACTTCAGCCAGCTGGCCGAAGTTGGCAACCCCGTATTTTATTTTAAATAAAAACTAAAATGCGCTGTTTTCGCCTGCAATGGCTCGTCATTCCGTTTGCGTTGTTACTCCAACAAATATAATGCTAATATGAGAAAAACATGTCACGTTTTATGATGTTTCGAAATAATATGACCGCCCATATCCTACTCTAATAGCGATTGAAGTTCGTATGTATTTGTATTAAAACCAGACTTTAATTATTATTACCGGTGTGGGATTATCGAAACCAATACTTAAATCCATGAACACTAAAATATGTCATAAAAACGATTCTATTAAAGTTTTACGGATTAAGTTAAGCACTTTATTTAAACATGCACAATTTTGACATATTATTTTATCTTATTTTGAAATGCAGCCCTACTTTCAAAATGTCCTTTTAAAACTAGTAAATGAGAAAACATTACACATATCGGCAGTCATACATATATGTTCAGCTCTAAGTCACGTGACAGTAAATATTGTCAAAAAGTTTTTGAATTGTACTGAATTAATTTGACTTGACAGTCAGATATTGATTACATGCAATGTTGATACAACTAATAGGCTACTTAAATATTTATCACACTAAATAGTTAGACATTACGATCTTCCGGACCTTCAAGAAAATTACTCTAACTGGAACTTTTTTCATTTTTAGTTTAATACCCCTGCCTTACGCGATCTACATCAGTGCTGATTGTATCTCGTCTCTGGCAAACATTATCGTCTCGTTTTTGTTCGTTGACGAAAGTGTCAGTATTCTTCGTCATAGTCTTACGTCTCGCAAAATCGTTTTTATTTAGTTATCGTCTCGTTTTAGTCTGAAAATAAAGGTCGTTCACGATAACGATGACGAAAATTTTTCGTTAACAAAATTAACACTGGAGACATCTTAGCCATTCAGATGCTCAGCCAAACAGTAAGTGAACCTCTGAACCCTG
This sequence comes from Paramormyrops kingsleyae, assembly GCF_048594095.1. Lineage (NCBI taxonomy): Eukaryota > Metazoa > Chordata > Actinopteri > Osteoglossiformes > Mormyridae > Paramormyrops > Paramormyrops kingsleyae. Next base: position 10,590,952 of record NC_132800.1, read on the forward strand.
TTTGCTTGCTGTATGTGTCCAGCTACAGCCACATGATTCACTGCTTTAAGGCGTTTTCAGTAGGAAATCAAAGAGAAATTTTTACACTTTGTAACAACATTTTGCATTTTCAGTTCATTTTTCTTTCACTTTCCCAAACCAGACTTGATCTTTGTGTCCTCATAGCAGATAAACTCAAATGCATTAAGACAAAAGGCATTTTTATTTCAAATACATTTTATAAATTATTTTAGGGTATTTATGGCCTGACCTGTATCTCCTCCCTTCCTGCAGCAGCTGAGACCGTATCATGGCCTCTGTGTTCATACATCACACAGAAACAGCAGATACACTGCTGGTCGGTACGGCAGTAGACCTCCAGGGGTTTGTCATGGTGGGAACAGACCTTGTCCTGCAGACGTCCAGTGGCATCAGTCAGCTTGTGCTTCTTAAAAGCTGGAGACTCATAGTGAGGCTGGAGGTGAGTTTCACAGTAAGAGGCCAGACACACCAGGCAGGACTTGACAGCTTCGTGTTTTCTCCCAGTACAGACGTCACACTCCACATCTCCAGGTCCAGCATAATGGTCAGCAGGAGTAGCTGCTTGTAGTCCAGTATTTTTCAGTTTCTCCATCAGCCAGTATGGTGTTTCTGTATATAAAAGGTCTAGGTATGAAGGTCTGTCTGCACAGGGGGCAGCTGTAAACTCCAAGATGATCCTCCTGATTCCAGCAGCTCTTAATGCAGCTCATACAGTAACTGTGTCCACATGCTGTAGTCACTGGATCCTTCAGTTGATCCAGACAGATTGTACAGCTGAACTGGTTCGAATCCAGTGCGGAATTGGCTTCTGCCCTTTTACCACAAACACTGATAGGATTCAGTTTCGTTGTCTGTGTGTGAGAGTGAGCAGGAACTGAGCAGGAACTTCTCAGGCTGTAGTAGGTGTGGAGGCGAGACTGAGAAGAGCAGACTGTATACACAACAGAACAAACTGTACACACAACATTTAGATTTTATGCATATAACTATTACTGAATTCCCATAGACAAGCTATAATCTTAGGATTAGATTTTTTTATGTAGAAATTAGATATAAAGGTATAAGAGAGCAGTTCTATTGAGAATTAATTTCTGTGTCTGTTTAGAAGATTGTCTTTCTTTGCTTTTTTCTCCAGGTGAAGCAGATTTACTGGAACAAAGTAATTTGATTTGTATTTGAAACTATCATGTGCTATGAGGTATAACATGCAGGTATGTGCAATTATAGGTTAAGACATTGGTTTCATTAAACACTATTAAGTTAAAATCTCACATTTAAGCCAAAAGTCAATGGACCGCTTCAGCCAACCCCAGGGACAAAAAGATTAAATACTAGATAAAATATTCAACAAATACCAATAACCGCTTATCCAGTACAGGGTTATGGGACAGAGCCTGCAGCCAATCACAGGAAGCACAGGGCACAGGGCAGGGACACCCTGGATGGGATGCCAGTCCATCACAGGGCAAACACTCACTCACAGGCTGAGGACAATCAAGAGACACTAATTCACCAAACTGCATGATCTTGGACAGCGGGAGGAAACCTGAGGAAACCCACAGGAACACGGGGAGAACATGCAAGCTGTACATGCAGAACCAGGAGTGGGAACCAGACCCACAAACCTGGAGGCTGTCATGGTTCTGGACGGCACGGGAACGAGGCATGGTGCACAAAGAAAGGGCGGACGACCCACTTACGGCTCCAGCAAACAAAACAGGGTTTTAATCAAAACAGAAAACACTACAAACACAAAACCAAAAGGACCACGAGGGGTCAAAACTAAACAGGGAGGAATAAACTAGACTAAATAACACACATGGAAAAACTAACTAGAAAAGCAAGACACTAAAGTAAAATCCAACAATGGGGAAAACCGGAGACATCAGAGACACGAGCTTAGACAATGGTTTAGATACAAGACACAACGCGATGAAGCAGCGGGGAACAGAACAAAGGCAGGAACTAATATACTATGGGGGTAATGACTAACACAGGGCAGGTGAGGCTGATTAACAAAGACTAGGGAAACAGGACTCAGGTGAAACCAATTAACTCACACTAACAATCAGGGAAACTAAACACTAACCAAGGAAGCATATATCAACACACAGAAGGTACATAGGCAATAACATAAACAGGGGAACAAGAAACAAAACCAAAACCAATTACAAAGCAAACACCAGGAATAATTAAGCATAAAGGAAAACACCAGGGAGCTAAAATACAAAAACAGAGGAGGCGGGATTCGAACTCACAACAAGAGGGAACTCAGGACTGAGGGGCAAACAGACAGCACATGCTTAATACATTGAGCCACGAGACCAGACAAGTGACAGGGGAGAAACAAGGACTGACGTATGAACGGGATGACCAGCACCACCTGCTGGTCAAACGGGGAAGGGGAACGGAAGGACCACAGCGGGGGGCTGACCCTGACAGAGGCGTGAAGTGAGAGCAGCTGGTCTGAAGTCCTGAAGGGAGCTGGAGCCCTTTCTTTGGAACAGTGTGGATCCGTCCTCCATTACTGCTTATCCTGTACGGGGGGGGGGGAGCCTGGAGCCTGTCCCAGGTGGCACAGGGCGGGGGACACGATGGATAGGATACTAGTTTATAGCAGAGCACACACTCACACACACACTCACACACACAATCACACACTAAGGACAGGGGACACAATGGATAGGATACTAGTTTATAGCAGAGCACACACTCACACACACAATCACACACTAAGGACAGGGGGCACGATGGATAGGATACTAGTTTATAGCAGAGCACACACTCACACACACAATCACACACTAAGGACAGGGGACACGATGGATAGGATACTAGTTTATAGCAGAGCACACACTCACACACACAATCACACACTAAGGACAGGGGACACGATGGATAGGATACTAGTTTATAGCAGAGCACACACTCACACACACAATCACACACTAAGGACAGGGGGCACGATGGATAGGATACTAGTTTATAGCAGAGCACAGACACACACAATCACACACTAAGGACAGGGGACACGATGGATAGGATACTAGTTTATAGCAGAGCACACACTCACACACCCAATCACACACTAAGGACAGCTTAGAGATCCCAATCGGCTGACCACATGTTTTCAGTCTCTGAAGTACGAGTAGAAAACTCATGTTGGGGGAACATGCAAACTTCACATACAGAGTGGGGGGGACAGGAAACAAGCCCACAGACTGAGACCCCACACCTCCCCACAGTCACACAGACTTTTAGGATTTATTAAAAGTCACAATATAATGCTACTGAATTTTGAATTATTATAACCTCCATTTTCAAGAGCTGTGTTGGAATTTAAGCTGACTTTTAGAATGTTAACTTTAATGTTAACAGGATTTACCAGTTTCCCCACCCTTTACCTAAGCAGGCGTGATCTCTGTGCCTTCAAAGCAGACACACTCACTTGCACATATTTGCATTTACATTTCTAGTATGTAGCAGATACTATTGCCAAAAGTGGCAAACAAATGAGGCAAACATCACATTGCAAACACACAGCTGTCAAGGTGTTGCTTAGGCAGAAGTGCAGCTAGGCTGATATTTCAGCGGTCTGCAGAGATATGACAAGGGCTTGGGGCTAAGGTTAGGGTTATAGGGTTAAACTATAGATGGTCCTTGGATTTTCCTCCAGAACTCTGTGGCTGGATGGAAGTAGCAGGAGATCCTCAAACCCTTAGGAGGTGAGTCTCCCAACGTGAGGAGAGGTTCGCCAGAGCCCCAGTGCTTTATGATAACTGTAGGTCCTGTAGTCCCCGGGCTGGATGGACGTCCTTCATCTCCTAGCTGGGGAAAGAGGCTCCCAACCCAGGGAGACTTTCACTGGAACCCTGGTGCTCCATTGATCTTGGTACCAGGGCTGGAAGTGCCCTGAGCCCATGGAGCCTTTGCCTGAACCCTGGCCCCAGAGCCAACCTTAAACCTGGCCCATCGACTTAAGGGGTAGTTAAGGGGTGGTTAAGGGATGCATAGAAATCCCCAATTCAAGCCATTTTAGACTAAAGTTTGGGGGCATGATAATTTTTTACCATCTTACCCTTCCTGGATTGGGGAGACCGGAGCCTCATTATAGAGACAGGCATGGAGCAGGAGCCGGCCCCGGATAAGCAGCAGAGAATGGATAGATGTAGGGTTTTTAAAACTTTGTTCTTTATTTAATCTTGAACATGAATCATGTGTCATAGCTGCACTTGGAAAAAAACACATCATAAAACATCATGATTCTCAGAAACAAGTCCATGTTTTCCTGGGTCAGATAATTGGTTCATTTCCACCAAAGTTTCGGTCCTTTTCATTCTTAACGTAAAGGTTATACTTTCCATATACTGATCCATTAACAATATGAGGACATCCTTAACAATACTGATCCATCCAGACACTGTGGGTGCTTTTTCAGTAAGCCGTCTAATTGTGATTAAAACTTTATTTAGTATTTATCTTGGTTTTACAGTTTTTTCGGTAGCTCACAGAGGTACAAAAATACAAAACTACTATCAATCTTAATACCCGTTATCTTACAACACAAATAACAATTTTCATTCCAGTTTGGTTGAATAACTGGACAAGTCCAAAAAAATATGTGCATGATCTACCATTACTGACCCACCTTGCCTCCAGCAAGGACAAAGAGTTTTAACCATTCTCCCCTGTTTATTTGGGTGTTATAATGAAACACACACAACTCTTACAGCAAAATTCTCTCCAAACCTTTGAATTGTTGGAGATAATTTGGCTTTCCTACCCTTTCTCCCATACTTCTTCAGAAATGTGTGTCCCCAATTCCTTGTCCCATCTCTCTTTAATATATTTTGTTGAATGTCTTTTCAATAATAAAATACTTTGATTCAAAATATATCTGGATAAGAGGTGTGCATTTCCTAGAACTACCCAGCTAAATGTCTTGCAGAAAATAATGGTGAAATAGCAGAAACCTATAGAAATCTGATTTACCCAAATGATAATTACCCACCAGGTCCTGGAAACCTTCAATTTCTCCTCTGTTTAAAGCTGTACAAACAGCACTTATTCCTTATGAAGTCCAGTCTCTATATCTAAAATCCAATGTTACTGGTAGAAACTGTGGATGATGCACCATCTTAAAAATCTAATCTCTTTATCTAACTGGTAGAGTGCTATAACGTTAAACCAAGTTCTAAGGGTAAAATTAACCCATGGATTTGGTATATTAAACACCTTCTCTGAGGACTGTTGGCTCCCCAGAAATGACCGCAGAAGTTTATCCCTTAGAGAGAACTCCAGCACTTTCCACACATGTGACCACACCATTCAGTGTTACCTTTAACACTTTTCAGTGTGCAGTGAGTGTTGTTTTTACAGTGTTAATATTTATTAACTCTTATAGTGTTCAATTTACAACCTAGAGTGTTAGGACAATGTGTCTCCACCTCTTCCCAAATTGCAAGCCCATATGGGTGGCACACAAGTACAAAATGGGTGGCCCATATCCGCCCCATTTTAATGTGCACTCATTTGAACTCATTTGGCATTCAGCTGCTGTGTTTTACTAACCCACCATAATAAGAAAGACTTAGACCAATATAGCCTTTTCTCTTTTTATGCAAGTTTTATTTCAGTTCCACTCTTAATAATCAAAGAGCTGTGCTGTGACCCCTCTGTGGTATAAAAGTGTGTGAAATGTATGGCACCAATCACCAAATACAGATTATGAAGCTAGACTCTGTTAGACTGTGTTACGATCCCCGGTCTAGGGTCAGGGACCGCCAGTGTTGGAGTACGCCGCTCCACCGGGTCCGGATGAGAAGGGAACACGCAAAGGAGACTCTCAGTTTGATTATAAATGATACTTTTATTTAGTAATGCTTCTATCAGCTAATACCTATTAATTGCTTTAATGCGAACCGGTTCGGGAACAGACTGCCTACACACCCCAGTGTGTCAGCTCAGCGTGTTCTGCGTGGTAAAGCTTTACGCAGTCTTATATACTTGCATTATTCTGGGTTACTTCCTTGTTACATTGTAGCACACAAGCGAAAGAATAAAAGTCAAGCTGGTATATTTCCATTACGCAGTCTCTCATATCTACTGGGTTCTCAGAATCTTTGTTGTTCACAGGTGCAGACATACTTCTCGGAACAAGATTCCATATAAGGGGCAAGCAGAACATTCGTGGTTATAGGTGTGAGACTGTTCTATGCTTTTTGCAGCAGCTCAATGTTTTGCAGACATCTTTCCTGTCGCGCACTCTGTCAGCTCTCCTGCCTGCCGCCCCCACAATTCCCCCTTTTGATCTCTGACCAGAGATCACCCTAGGACCACGGGATTTTTGGGTATCCCCCTTTTGATCTCCGCTAGGAGATCACTTTTGGAACACCGTCTCATCCTGGTCCTCGTCGGGCCCGAAGCCGAGGAGGGGCATCATGTGAAATCCTGGGGGTTCACGCTTCTCTATGGCGGAGGAGATCAGGCGGACTGACAGAGCACGTAGGCAGGGGATGCAGCAGCACCCGCAAGTGACTAGTATTGCAGCAAATGTAGCTATAGATATGAGAAGCGAAGCCACTACATCTTTCCACTGTCCAAACATGGAGGTCAGCCAATCATCCCAGACATTGTGAATCCCAGACTGCTCGTGCATGGTTTTTGAGAGTGTTCGCAACCCCTCTAAAGCCTTGGTGACGGACCCGTCAGGGGCAGTATTGTTGGGAATGTAGGTACAACAAACATCTCCAAACATAGCGCACACACCTCCTTTCTCGGCCAGTAACATGTCTAGTGCCAATCGGTTTTGAACGGCCATCAAGGAGGTAGGCCCCAGCTGTTCAGCAAGGCCCTCTATCGCGTCTCTGGTGAGGTTAGATAAACGTAACACATTATAGTGGACGTAATTGATTCGGTCCACGTTTTTATTGGGGGTGATCGGAAAAAGGGCTGACAGTATGGGAATATTCTCAAACCCCCCTGCTACCTGGTTTGCCAATTTGAATTCATCGGGAACACCCCTGGGCACTCCTATGGCATCTATGTAGGTGGGGGAATTCACTGTGGGATCGAAAGACGGAAGGTCTCGCTTCCGCAGGACGTGTCTCCTACGCCGCCTGGTCAGAGCGCTTGGTGAGGTGGTACTGGCCCTGGGTCGGACCACCCGTTCTCCTATTAACATCAGCGGCGCCCCCAGGCGCACCAGGGCACAAAGACCCCTTGCCTCCCGTGGGAGCCTTGTTCGAAGGCTTAGCTGGCCGCAGTAATAATAGAGCCCTGCTCTGGCCCAGTGGCCGATTACGTGACCAGCCGTCCCATTTCTGAAGACGGAACCACACCAGTCCACCGGTATGACCCCCACCTCAATACCGCCAGTGAAGTTGTAACAGGTGTAGTTGCCTTTCCCTTTGTGAGGGGTGAATGGTCCTGGTCTTGTCCTATTTTCTATGGGAGGGTAAATAGACGCCAGAGTGGTACAGTTAGGAGGACTGGCCTCCCGGGTGAGACCGAGCATGCAGCCGTACCCCCACTTGTCTAAAGGGAATATTGGGGCTGGCTCTGTGAGAAGTTGGGGACGAGCTGAAGCGCAGGCTACACACCCTTCCATATTCTGTTCGCGGGCTGTCTCGGCCATCCAATTCAACCAGAGATTACTGTCCTTATATCCTGTGGCTAGTTCTAAAATGTCTAGGGGATTTAACGTGGTGTAGTCTACCTGCACTACTCGGGTGTCGTTTGTGGTTCGACCTGGGCCCTTTACGGGAGACCCAGAAAGTCTGTCGGCCGTTCTGGGAGGATCCACAAAATCAATCCTGATCACTCCCCATGGATCTTTCCCGGAAACCTCCGCTCCCAGTCTTAAGTAGAGGGAAGGCCTCCTATCAGGGCCTGAGAGGTACCGCCCCAAAGACAGGGCCAGTGGATTCCAACCTGATGCCCCTGTGTGGCCTTCTCGGGAGAAGGTGACGTTGCGCCACCACTCCTTCCAGGGCCTCCCCCACTCATTCTCCCCCCAAACTGGGCCGTGCGGCTGCCACGCCCCGGTATACTTAGCCACCAGGTGCCAACCACACATCGGTGTTCCGGGGTATCGGCGCCCGTTACAGGCTTCGTTGAATTCAGCCTCAACGCAGAGCCAGACGTTGTACCCTTGATACGAGGCGTTGTGGCCTCCGCAGTCGATCACGTCACAGAGATCGAACAGAAATGTGGCACTGGTGCCTTTGACATACCGCAACGTCAGAATCCCCCACATTTCCTCACATGATTTACGGGAGCCCCATGTTTGGACCATGCAAAGCCATACACATATAACTGCAAGTGTTCTAAATATGCTATATAACATTCCCCCCAGAGTCCCCCTTTTCATCTGCTGGTGCTTCATCCTGATCTGAGGTGAGGACTGCTGGTGCTTCAACCAGCCAGGGGTAGACTGCCCTGCTGGTCTTTCAGGTCGGGGATTATTCTGCCCCTGTGGTGACCTGAGTTGGTCCTGGTTCGTCCGAATCAGGCGGTTCTTCTCCTTTCGTGAGGTTCTCCTGGATCTCCCCCACGGTTCGTCCTGGCTCCTGAGCCGCGGCGCACTGGCTCCAATGGAACCACGTGTCTCCTTTGCCTTTCAGCCGCACGGCGTGGGACGTCCTCTCGATGACCTGGAAGGGGCCGGTCCACCTGGGCTCTGACCACTTCCGCTTGATGACTTTCAGTAGAACCCACTCGCCAGTGTGTGGCTTGGCCGCGGCTGTCTCTGGTGCAGCTGCCTGGACTTGTCGGGAGAAATCTGAAACGATAACTTGCAACCCATCATAGTATGGTCTGTATCCCTGCCCCCTTTTCTCATCAGGGTTCCAGGCCAGCTCTCTCTGCGGGCCCGGAAACTGTCTGCCTGTCTGCAGCTCATATGGTGTGAAACCAGTCCCCCGATTCACAGAACACCTTGCAGACATCAATGCCAGTGGCAAAGCGTCGACCCAATTCATTTTGGTCTGTGCACAGATTTTAGCCAATTTCTGTTTGATAGTTTGGTTCATTCGCTCCACCTTCCCCTGGGACTGTGGGTGATATACCGTTCCGAACGCGTGTTTTAACCCCAGTGCCTTCTCTACCCGCCTCAGGTCCTCATTTTTAAAGTGCGACCCGTTATCTGACCGGATTCTATTGGGGAATCCGTGCCGTGGTATGTACTGATTGATCAGAAATTTCACCACGGAGGCTCCATCCTCCTTTCTGGTGGGCCATGCCTCTGGCCACCCAGAGAACGCGTCCACGCACATTAGCACGTACTTCAACCCTCTTACTGACATCACCATGTCTGTGTAGTCTATGACTATCTCTTCCCCCGATTTGACACACCTGGGAAATTGTCCCTGTCCCGGTTTGACTGTGGGATGCGGGTTGTACATCACGCAAATGGCACAATTTTTCACATACTCTCTTACCATGTCTTTCATGAATGGGTGCCACCAGCCTGCCAAATTACTCAACATCTGTCTCACTCCAGCATGCCCCATCCCGTGGGCCTCCTCCAACACTGCCTGGCGGAGGTTGCTTGGGAGCGCTAGCTTTCCCTCTTTGTTCTGCCACACACCGTCTGTCTGCTGTCCCCCTCTTTCCTTCCACATTGTCAGTTCCTCTGGGGAAGCTTTCTTTTGTTCACCTTTCACTATCTCCAAGTTCAGTCGGAGTCCCGGCTGAACCTCTTCTTCCACCGTAACCAGTTGTTTGGCCACTGTATATCCTGTAACTCGCTTTGCTTCCGCATCTGCTACTTGATTACCTCGGGCGATCGCTGTCCCCGTACCCTCGTGACCCTTGCACTTCACCACTGCCACTCGAGCAGGCAGCAGCAGTGCTTCTGCAAGTTCTCTCATTTCCGTTTCATGCTTGATCGGTTTGTTTCCTGCTGTCAAAAACCCTGCTCTCAGCCACTGGCTCAGTTCTACGTGCACCGCTCCTACTGCGTAGGCTGAGTCTGAGTAAATGGTAACTTCCTTTCCCTCTGCTAGTTTCAAAGCTTCAATTACTGCCACCACCTCTGCTCTCTGAGCAGACTGCACCCCTGTTAGCTTTTCGGCTTTTAAGGTGACATATGTCTGATCTTGTCTTGCTACTACCGCATATCCTGCTTGCAAACTTCCTGTCTCTGTTCTGAAACAACAACCGTCTGTGAACCATTCCTCTGTTCCCTCTATCTTTTCTGCTTCCAAATCTCCTCTGACTTTTTCCTCCTTCTGTACCCTTCGTTCACACTCATGAGGTTCTCCCCCTCCCATTCGGTCTGCCATGTTAATTCCTTCATGGGAGAAGTGTAAATTTGGTGCTTCCAGTAGTCTACTGAGCCTCTGTTGTCTGAGCGATGTCATGGTGAAGGTCTGTGAATTCACGTAAGCCACCACACTGTGTGAGGTTAGGACATGAAGTGCATGTCCCATCACTATGTGTGCTGTTTTTTGAATGATTTTCGCAATTCCTGCTGCGTGTCTTGTGCATGCGGGGTGTCTCTTTTCTGTGGTGTCGAGTTTTATGCTCAGGTACATCAGTACTCTCCTCTCTCCCCCTTTTTTCTGAAACAGGATGGCATTCGCAAGCTCTCCTGTTTCAGAAACATCAAGGTAGAATGGGAGGGAGTAATCTGGCAAGGCTAGGTCCGTTGCCTGGGCGAGGCGTTGTTTCAGGGTAATGAAAGCTTCTTCCGCAGCCTGGTCCCAGTTGAGGAGAGCCCCAAGACGGCGAAGGCCGTGTTCCCGGACCAGGCGTCGGAGGGGCTGTGTGAGCCCCGTGTAGTCAGGTATATATGTGCGGCTGTACCCTGTAAGTCCTAGGAAGGACAGCATGTCCTTCACTGTGGTGGGCTGTGGGTGCTGTAGGATACTGGACCGATGGGCTGGAGAGAGACCTGTCCCTGTGCTGGACAACACTCGACCTAGGAATGAGACAATTGTCCGTGCGACCTGCAACTTGTCCTTACTGACCTTAAATCCTCTGTCTGACAACTGGAGCAACACAGCTCTCGTCCCCTGCAGAGCCGCTTCCGCGGACGGTGCCGCGATGAGGAGGTCATCTACGTACTGTACCAGGGTGACGCCTTCCGGGAGGGGGCAGCCCTCCAGCGCTCGTCTCAACACCTGATTGAAGACACCCGGAGAGAGAGCAAACCCCTGCGGCAGACGAGTGTAGCGCAGTTGCCTACCCCTGTACGTAAAGGAGAAAATGTCTCTGCACTCTTCAGCGAGCGGCAGACAGAAAAAAGCGTTAGCCAGATCAATGCATGTAAACCATGTCTGCTGCGGGGTCAGGTTAGTAAGGGCCACATAAGGATTTGGGACCGGAACTGTGGGAGTGAGCAAGAGGTCGTTCACGGCGCGCAGGTCATGTGCCATACGATACTTCCCTGTGCCTGCTTTCTGTACCGGGAGGATGGGCGTGTTCCACAGCGACGTGGATGCCTCCAACACCCCTCCTCTCAGCAGGCCTTCTATTGTCTCGGCTATCCCCTCCTCTGCCGCTGGTTTGTGAGGGTATTGTCTAATCCACAGGGGGCCTTCCCCAGGGCGCAGCTGAAACTGCACCGGGGTACAGGCAATGAGGCCAACGTCCGTGGGACTAGTGGACCATAGGGACTCGGGCAGTGCAGCTAGCAGGGCCGCTGCCTCTGGATGGTCCATCTTTTCACGCCCGTGATCCCTAGTTATTTGTTCGTGTTGGAGGAGAGCAGTGTCTTGTGCAGTGACCTGAATGCAGTACGTGCTGCAGGAGGGTGAGAAGGAAACGTGTGGGACCTGGGTTGGAACCCAGTCCCCAGCGCCCCTGGCTCTTTTCACCATCGGTCCTAAGTCTTTAGCCTGATGTTTAGGGTGAAGGGCCAGGGAGACATGAGGGACGGCTTCCTGGTCCATTCGGTACCAGGAAAGCTGTTCTGCAGTTAACCTGGTGGCTGAGGCGACCCCTTCAGGACCCACATATATATTTTCAGAGACAACCTGCCACTGATGGCCTTCCAGCTGCTCTGCGAAGAGGTCTCCATACCACTCCGTGTCCTCCCTGTCATAGAAAAGGGTCACATGGAGGGGGTCGGGAGGGGGCACATAGGGCTCTAGGAGCGAGATCCAGGGCCGCCACGCGGAGTAAGCTGCCACTATGCCCGCCAGGCTGGGTTCTATCAGGGCCCAGTAAATGTCAGCTAGTGCCTGGTCCTGGACGGGCCGCATCAGACACTGTCCCTTGCCCCATGTCCATGAACTGCAGCGGATGTGTGTGCCCCCAGGCAAGGTGACAACCAGTCCATCAGCACTGCACAGGATTGATGCTCCCAACTTCACCAACATGTCTCTCCCCAACAAATTCACAGGTACAGAGGGAGACACGAGAAAAGGATGGAGTAATGTCTGTTTCCCCACAACCACTTTGACTGGCTTAGTCACTGGCAGGTTCTGTTTCTCCCCCGAGAAGCCCACAACGGTCACCGTAGATGTAGACAGGAACTGTTGTCCTGGGGCCACGATCAGGGTGGAATACGTGGCTCCTGTGTCCACTAGGAACGGCAGTTCTTTATCCATGACCAAGAGAGGGAGCATGGGGTCTGCCTCCCCCGCTCCCTGGGCCACCCGTGGGCACCGTCAGGCCTGATTAGGCCCATCCCAGTCATCACTGGCCAGGAAAGGGAATTGCCCCGCAGTGATCACGCCCTGTGCTGTAGGGGCTGCCTGTGCGTGTGGTGCTATCACCTGTGGAGCCACGGCCGGCCCCTGACCTCCGGGAAAGACACTTCCGTTCTGACCTGCAGTCCCCGCCGGAACCAGACAATCACGGAACCAGTGTCCTGTTCCCCCACACCTGTAACAGGCTCCGGGCCGCTGTCCACCTTGCAACGCACCCCTTCTCCCGCCCCGGCCCCTGTATCCCCGGCCCCAAGCCCCTCGGCCTCGACCCCATTGTTGGCCCCACCCGCCTTGTTGGTAGGTGGGGGGCCCATACCACGGGCCGGGAGGTTGTAATGGGGGTCCCTCTGGTTGTACCCCCGCCACCATTTGTTTACTCTGTCCCTTCTTTTTCTCCTCCGTCGCCTTTTTCCTAGCCTCACCCACCTGCAGTTTTAATAACTGCGACTGTAACTGTTTCACTTCACTCTCCTCCTTATGTACTTCCTCCTTTGCTCTCTGTAAGTGGTGGACCAGGTGTCTGTCCCACACCTGGGACTCGGCCCCTGGGAGGTCGGGACTATCTAACATTGCATTCCGCACTCCCTCGGGAACTCCCTCCAGAACTGCACGCCTGAACCACTCTCGCTGATATCCCTTTTGTCCCGGATGGCACCCCGTCCGCCGGGTCCAGTCCTCCTTACAGTCATCCAAATACTCTCTCGGGTGCAATTTGGAGTCCCAGAAGAATTTTGGGACCACCGCTCCACTTGGAGCGGGGAACATTTCGCGCAGGACGTCACCCAATTTCATTATCACCCTGGTTAGTTCTATGTTATCCTCTCGCCTAAGAACTCCTGCTCTAGCCTCTATTTCTAACAGAGTGTGTTTGCCCATAGACCTGGCAGCCACAGCACGAAAATCTCCTAGGGCCAAATTCTGTCCTGTTGTCAGCTGATCCAATTTCTCTAACCATTGTCTTCCCCCCTCTGCGGGTGGAGGTAATTTATCCGTAAGCGCCTGGACATCCCCTATGGAGAATGGCTTGTATCTATCGTGTACCTGACCTGCTTCCCGCAGGAGAGGGAGCTGCATGGCCTCCAGAGTCCTAGATCTAGTTGTCATATGGTGTTTCCTCCCTCCTTCCTGACGCATGTCTCTCCTACCTCCACTGGCCCGTTCTTTTTGTTCGATCTGATCCTGCAGTCTCTGGAGTTCTGCCTCACATGCTCTCACTAGGTCACCGTCTCTGAAAGGAGGGTCTTCCTGCAATATCCCTGACAGCGTACCTGTTATGTCGACTCTGGCACTCTCTAGCCCTTCGCGGCTGTCTGCTGAGGGGTCTGTTTCCCAGACCCCCGTCAATGCCCCCGCTACTTCCACTCTGGAACTTTCTTGTCTGTTTAATAGCGGGTATAGTCTCTCTCTCCCTGACATCCGGGCCCCCCGTTTCTTTAACTGAGCCCTCTTCACTCGCGCCCCGAACGGCGTGGATGCTGGACACTCCTCCTCTCCCTCAGAGTCCGTTTCCTGACCTTCGCTCATTATCTCTTCCCTTTACTACTGATTCTCCATTCCGGGAGACATCATGCATTTGCCCCTGTCCCCGTCTGTCTGACTCTATCAAGACAGTTCCCGACGTTATGGTAAATTGGGGACACATATGTGTGACCGGCGCCACCGGGGCGGTGGGCACCGTTCCCCCAGAAGAGTAAGCGGGAGGTGCGTCCAGACACGTTTTAGTTTCGTTTTCTGACGACCCTTTCTTTTTGATCGGTTCCCTGTGTAAATGATCTATTCCCTGCCACAACACTGCCAATTTCCACCATATTCTCCTGTCTTCTTCCTGTTTTTTCTCCTGTTTTTCCCATTTACCTTTCTTAAGTCTCCCTGCTTCATTTTTCTGACGCGCTGCCTCTTTTGCCTGACTTCCGTGTTCTTTCTCTTTTCGCCAGAACAATTCTCCTAAAGATCGCCTGTCTTCCAAATTGTAACCTGCACATTGAATTAGTCCGAACATTCTTTCTCTGGCCTCTGTCACCGCCTTCTCTCTTCCCTTCTTATCTACCTCTTTCGATATTGTCATCTCCATGACTTTTATTTGATCTGACAGAGTTTTCCATGGACGTTTGGGGCTATTTCCCCAGCCTCCATCATCTAATTCTCTGTCGAATTCACCGTCCATTTTACTCTCTCTTACCCTTCTGGTAATCCGGTATTTTCCCTCCTTACGTATTGTACCTGTAAGTCTTATACCGTTTTTCACTCGACTATGTTCTATACTGTAGTCCGTTCTGGTGATCCTGTATTTTCCTTCCTTACGTATTGTACCTGTAAGTCTTACACCGTTTTTCACTCGACTATGTTCTATACTGTAGTCCGACAACACAATCTGTCTGGACTTACCAAGTCTCTTTGCTCATCAAGTTCGACAGTCCAACCCGGTTGGTACTTTTGAGACTTTAAATTAGGGCCTCAAACCCTAAACTTTTCGGGGATCCTTGCCCCGGGTACTTTTGGGACTTTAACCCAGGGCCTCAAACCCTAAACTTTAAGTCAGGGCCTCAAACCCTAAACTTTTCGGGGATCCTACCCCCGGGACTTCTGACCCAGCTCACTGAACCTCGTCCAGTGTTCCTACCGCCCGTCGACTAATAGGGGGGTTGCCACACCAAGGATATCAACACTTTTATTTCTGAGACTGTCTATGACCGTGTCTCCAATATTTCACTTTACGTCTCCGTAAATTCTGACGGACAGACTGAATGGACACTTCAGAATACTTTGTTTAGTATGTTCAATATACAGATTTCGATAAACAGGCTCTGCTTACCTTTATATTTGGGCCCATATATTCTTCCGTGTCCAGTCAAATCTCGTCCAGTTTAGCCGAATACTGGTGTCCTTCTCATCCCGGACGAGCCCCCAAATTGTTGGAGTACGCCGCTCCACCGGGTCCGGATGAGAAGGGAACACGCAAAGGAGACTCTCAGTTTGATT
Source organism: Paramormyrops kingsleyae (assembly GCF_048594095.1). NCBI lineage: Eukaryota > Metazoa > Chordata > Actinopteri > Osteoglossiformes > Mormyridae > Paramormyrops > Paramormyrops kingsleyae. The sequence continues at coordinate 10,606,611 of NC_132800.1, forward strand.
ATAAATGATACTTTTATTTAGTAATGCTTCTATCAGCTAATACCTATTAATTGCTTTAATGCGAACCGGTTCGGGAACAGACTGCCTACACACCCCAGTGTGTCAGCTCAGCGTGTTCTGCGTGGTAAAGCTTTACGCAGTCTTATATACTTGCATTATTCTGGGTTACTTCCTTGTTACATTGTAGCACACAAGCGAAAGAATAAAAGTCAAGCTGGTATATTTCCATTACGCAGTCTCTCATATCTACTGGGTTCTCAGAATCTTTGTTGTTCACAGGTGCAGACATACTTCTCGGAACAAGATTCCATATAAGGGGCAAGCAGAACATTCGTGGTTATAGGTGTGAGACTGTTCTATGCTTTTTGCAGCAGCTCAATGTTTTGCAGACATCTTTCCTGTCGCGCACTCTGTCAGCTCTCCTGCCTGCCGCCCCCACACCAGAAAGGTAAGGGATAGGGAAAGGGGAAGACAAGACAACCAGGGAATAAGGGAACGGGAACAAGGGACACAAGAGGTTCTTTTTTTATGGTTTTTTTTATTTTTCACAAACACGTTCACAAACACGAGGTGCAACGAACTTTGGGAGTGATCTATGCCAAAACAACAAACAAAAACAGCTAAACGAACACGTCCCAACTAAGCTAATACCTAAGTGAAAACAAGTAAACAAATGACAAATACTACGCCTGACTCCCTAACCAAAAACACACAATAACCATGATCCGCAAAAACCAAAAAGCAATCACTCCTTACGCACCAAAATGAGACAAACAAACAGCCAGTACACAAGGACAAGAAGTCACAGTATCCGAGGGGGCGAGCAAAGGAGAATAGTCGAGAGCCGGGCGAGAGATCAAAACCAGTAAATCAATAAACCAAAGCGACAGTACCGAGAAGGGGAAAAAGCGAAAGCCGTAGTCAAGAAAGAAAGCAGTCATACACAGTAATCCAAATATCCAACAAACAATCCAATAATCAAGCAATGAGCAGAGCTCCTGGGATTCGTCGTCGGCCGGCTCTTCAGTATCCGGACCGGAAGTGATGCCTGACGCATCGCAGGAGACGTAGGCGGAGTCGAGACGAGGGGGGCGGGGCCAAGTCGCAGACGACGAATGGTGACAAAGGCGGAAGGTCCGGAGAGTCGGCAGGGCTCCTCCTAGAACTTACGGCACGTAACACCCCCCCACACAAGAGCGAACCCGGCAGGTGTTCGCAATCACAAATCACAAAAAAATCAAGACAACCCACATACGACAATCAAAGGTAAAAGTCAAGCACGGGAGAGAGCGTCAGCCACGAGATTAGCAACCCCTTTTTTGTGCTTAATTGCCAGATTGAAGGACTGAACAATCAGAGCCCAGCGCATAAGACGCTGGTTTGCATTGCACATACGCTCTAAAAACACCAGAGGATTATGGTCAGTGTACACGACCACGGGTTGAACACTATCGCCGAGGTACACTTCGAAATGCTGGAGAGCCAACAAGAGGGCTAGGGCCTCTTTCTCGATGGCACTGTAAGCTAATTGGTGTTTTACGAACTTCTTAGAATAATAGCATACGGGGTGATCGAGACCGTGGCGATCTTCCTGCAGGAGGACTGCACCGGCACCCACGCCGCTAGCGTCCACCTCCAGCTTAAAGGGTTTGGCAAAATCTGGCGCAGCCAACACCGGGGAATGGCTGAGTAATGTTTTCACAGCATCGAATGCGGCCTGGCATGCAGGGGACCAAACGAACTTCGTGCCTTTGCGAAGCAAATGGGTAAGAGGCGCGACCACATCAGAAAAGTTCCGGCAGAAGCAGCGGTAGTAACCAGTCATCCCCAAAAACCGCTTCAATTCCCGCGGTGTCTGTGGGACGGGAAATGAGCCGATGGCCTGGACTTTCACGTCCAGGGGCTTGACCTTGCCATGGCCGACCTGTTTGCCAAGGTAACTAACTGTACCCTTACCAAATTCACATTTTTCTAAGTTTAGCACTAGCGAAGCATTCTGTAGCCGAACAAACACTTGCTCAAGTGATCTCACATGCGGCTCCCACGAGTCCGAATAAATAACAACATCATCTAGATAAGCCTCGCAGTGAGGGATGTCACCAAGCACTTTATTCATCAACCGCTGAAATGTAGCCGGGGCATTACGTAGACCGAAAGCCATCATGGTGTACTGGAGGAAGGTGTCAGGGGTAACAAATGCAGAGATCTCTGAAGCACGGGGCGTTAGAGGAACCTGCCAATAGCCTTTTAGCAAGTCCAACTTAGTTACATATTTTGCAGACCCAATGCGATCAACACAGTCCTCCATACGAGGAAGAGGGTATGCATCTGGTCGAGTCACGGCATTAACTCTCCGGTAATCCGTGCAGAAACGGAAGGTGCCATCAGGCTTGGGAACAAGCAGGCACGGGGAACACCAGGGACTATTACTAGGGATAGCGAGACCGGTCTCAACCAGGTAAGTGGTCTCTTGAGACAACAGCGCCCTTTTCTGAGGGTTGACCCGATAGGGATGCTGCTTAATGGGAGCGTGATCACCAACATCAATGTCATGTTCGATAACAGGGGTACGCGAGGGGACATCAGCGAACAGGGACTGGAAACGTTCTACTAAAGACGCAACGTCAGTTTGGGCGGACCGAGGCAAATGGCTGAGACGGGACGGGAGGTTTTTCAGAGCCTCTGAATTAGGGAGGCAAGCACAGGGAAGACAGTTCCTACCGAGGTGTAAATCGTCACTCTCCGGGGAGTACTGGCTAAGGGCCACGACGCCTACAGGAGTGGAAACCGGAGCAGAGACGGGCAAGGGGGCAGAGACCGAGCGATCAAGGTAAGGTTTTAACATGTTTATATGGCATACACGAGTTTTCCTCCTGCGGTTAGGAGTCTCCAACACATAATTAGTGGGGCTAAGTTTTTCCCGTATCACATATGGACCCGAAAAACGGGCGCGCAGGGAGGATCCGGGCAGCGGCAGAAGGACTAAAACACGATCCCCTGGTTGAAAGCACCGTGTCCTTGCGGACTTATCGAACCTGGCTTTCATCTTTTCCTGCGCGGCTCCAAGAGACCGATGGGCTAGTTCCCTAACAGTAGACATTCTGTCACGAAGGGAGGTAATGAATTTGGACACGTTTTCCGATGGGGGTGACGCACCTGGGGATAACCACTTCTCCTGTAAGATTTTCAGGGGACCTCGAGCAGCGTGACCAAACACCAGCTCTGCAGGACTGAATCCGGTGGATTCCTGTACTGCATCACGTATGGCGAAAAGGAGAAGGGGCACTCCCTCATCCCACTCCCTACCTGCGTCCAGGCAGTAAGTGCGCAGCATATTTTTAAACGATTGGTGAAATCGCTCCAACGCCCCTTGGCTCTCAGGGTGATAGGCGCTGGAAACTATATGATGCACCCCCAATTCTTGAACGACACTAGCAAATAACTTCGACGTGAAGTTGGTACCCTGGTCTGACTGCACGTGTTTAGGTAGCCCGAAAGTAGTGAAAAACTTAATCAAATGTTTTACTATAACAGGGGTCCGGAGGCTACGGACAGGGATGGCTTCCGGAAACCGAGTAGCGGCACACATGAGGGTGAACAAGTACATGTTCCCCGAACGAGTTTTTTGTAATGGGCCCACGCAATCGATAAGCACGTGCTCAAAGGGCTCACCGATCGCTGGTATCGGACGTAGTGGAGCCGGGGCGATGGTCTGGTTAGGCTTACCCACTACCTGGCAAACATGACAAGATTTACAGTGACGCTTTACATCAGAATTGACACCGGGCCAAAAGAAATGAGTCAGGAGACGGGTTAGCGTTTTCCTGATCCCAAGGTGACCCGAACACGGGTGATCGTGAGCGAGGGACAACACATAGTCACGGTACAACTGTGGGACTACCACCTGGAATAACGTAGCCCACTCGAAAGGTGAGTCCGGAGGGGTCCACTTCCGCATCAGCACTCCGTTGCGATGAAAATATGCGGTGAGGTGGTCCTTTAACTCGCCTTTATCTACCGCAGAAGCACGACAAGCCTCCAAGGAGGGATCGTCCGCTTGAGCCGCGACCAAAGCTTCAGCAGTGGAGGGAACCTCAGAGGAGACAGCAAGTTTCACAGGAGTCGGAACACAAGGATCAATATCTGACGAGGGAGTTGGCAAAGCGGGGTCAGACATGAACGTGTCTGCTAAATCGATGTCTGCAAGCCGGCGCCGCTGAGCTCGAGTAAGTACACAGGCAGGGAACACCGTCGGAAGCTCTACCGCAACATCATTTTCACATACGGCGGGGTCTGGGTTGACCTCAGGAAGAGGCACAAGCCTCCCACCTGCAATGTCGTTCCCTAATACAAGCGTGACACCGGACACAGGTAACTGTTTCTGAACCGCGACACGCACATATCCTGAGAAGTCAGGGGTTCTCAGGTACACAGTGTGCAGGGGAACCGTGGTCACACAGAGGGCGATACCTTGCACTAATACATCAGTACCTCAATATGTCGAATCATCTAAAGGAACAATGCCTTCAACTAGGAAAGACTGCGCAGCACCCGTATCCCGTAGGATAGTTACAGGATGCTGTACATGGGTTTCTCCGAGTGAGACCGTGCCAGGGAACATAAAGGGCTGAAAGGTGGAGTCAACCGTAAGAGCTGGCGAAACAGCCTGGTCGACACAAGCAGCGAGTTGTACCTTTCGGGTAGCAACCCGAGCGTTCTTCCGCTTCAGAGCGGGACAGACCGAGATGATATGACCCACCTCATGACAATAGTAACATTCTCGTTTCTCCACAGAAGGTGGAGTGGCAGCTGAAGACGAAGGAGGCGTCAGAGGACGGAGACCAAGTCTGCGAGGCATAGGGGTTGGGGTGAACACAGTCTTATGGGTCAGAATAAACTCATCCGCAAGGGTGGCAGCTTCAGACAACGAAACGGCTTTTTGCTCATTCAAATACACCACCACACGATCAGGGATACAGTTCTTAAATTCTTCTAACAATAACAACTCCTTAAGTTGGTCGAAATCAGACACACCACATGCAGCACTTATCGAACAACACAGTTTTCTCACGGGCAAACTCAACGTAGGTTTGGCTGGCGGATTTACTCAGAGCCCTAAAGTTCTGCCGGTATGCCTCAGGAACTAGCTCAAAAGCCTTCAATATGGTGGCCTTCACGATCTCATAATCGAGACTCTGATCTAACGCTAGAGCCGAACACACTTCCTGTGCTTTTCCCCCTAACTTGCATTGCAAAAGCAACGACCAAAGATGCTTGGGCCAGTTCAAAGTCATAGCAATACGCTCAAAAATAGAGAAATAGGCGTCTACCTCATTCTCTAAGGAAAATAGGAACAAGCCCAATATGGCGACTAACATCAAATCCAGGTTGTCGAATTTCAACGCTGCGGGGAGCTGGCGAACTCACAGGAGAACACGGACGAGGGCGAGGAGCGTCTTGGGCATCAACAGAGTCTCGGGGTGGTAGGCCAGCCTGAGGGGTCGTACCTGGTGAGCAAACCTTCCGCGGAAGGGGCACAGGCTTTTGGTCAGCCAAGCTCATCCGGAGTAACGCCACCTCCTTCTCCGCTTCCACCTCCACAGCCCGGACATGGAGTAGCTGTGCCTGGTACTCCTGCCGCTTGATCTCCAGTTCCAGCTCCCGTAACTTAATAGTGAGCAGCAGCTCATCCCGAGCCGAGTGAGGTTCACCGGGATCCATGCAGATCCCCAGCCCTAGGGTGTCGTCGCGGGCCTCCGCTGCAGCCAACATCCGCACGGGAGTGGATGCAACACCCGGCGAACCACCCAACTCAGGTAGGATACCCTGCGTAATCAGCTCGCCCTGCAGAGCCTGCTTTATCACCCGTTTGGACGCTTCAACGGGGACACGGACTTCAAAGAATTCCGCTATTTTTAGCAAGTCGTCCTTGCGGCACTTATCAAATTGCTCAAGCGTAGGCTGGAGGGCGAAAGCTATGAGATCAAACTGCGCCATATTCACGTCACTACCACTAATACAACCACAACCGCCCCCCCACAAAAAAAATCCGCCAGACAAACACCAGAAGGAAGCAAAGAAAAGAAAGGACGAGCCCCCAATTTCTGTTACGATCCCCGGTCTAGGGTCAGGGACCGCCAGAAAGGTAAGGGATAGGGAAAGGGGAAGACAAGACAACCAGGGAATAAGGGAACGGGAACAAGGGACACAAGAGGTTCTTTTTTTATGGTTTTTTTTATTTTTCACAAACACGTTCACAAACACGAGGTGCAACGAACTTCGGGAGTGATCTATGCCAAAACAACAAACAAAAACAGCTAAACGAACACGTCCCAACTAAGCTAATACCTAAGTGAAAACAAGTAAACAAATGACAAATACTACGCCTGACTCCCTAACCAAAAACACACAATAACCACGATCCGCAAAAACCAAAAAGCAATCACTCCTTACGCACCAAAATGAGACAAACAAACAGCCAGTACACAAGGACAAGAAGTCACAGTATCCGAGGGGGCGAGCAAAGGAGAATAGTCGAGAGCCGGGCGAGAGATCAAAACCAGTAAATCAATAAACCAAAGCGACAGTACCGAGAAGGGGAAAAAGCGAAAGCCGTAGTCAAGAAAGAAAGCAGTCATACACAGTAATCCAAATATCCAACAAACAATCCAATAATCAAGCAATGAGCAGAGCTCCTGGGATTCGTCGTCGGCCGACTCTTCAGTATCCGGACCGGAAGTGATGCCTGACGCATCGCAGGAGACGTAGGCGGAGTCGAGACGAGGGGGGCGGGGCCAAGTCGCAGACGACGAATGGTGACAAAGGCGGAAGGTCCGGAGAGTCGGCAGGGCTCCTCCTAGAACTTACGCCATTACATAATTATTTAGAAGGGCTGAAGGAGTGTATTTCCGCTGAAGCAGATATAATGGGTGGTGGCCTCATTGCTTTTAGACCACAACTTTGCTCATTAAGATTTTCATTAAGCTTAATTTTTAGAAACCCATCACGATCGAGGCTGGTATGGCACTGATATTAGTCTTTACCACATTTCATTACCTGTATTTTTGAGTTGCCTGTTTTGGTGTATGTTAGTTGATGTGGGCAGTGTAGCTTAGAAGAGAAACAAAATTGGTTGTCCATATCACTTTCCTCCCAGCCAATGCCTTCTCTAGTTAAGCCAGAGAGGCTAAACCATTCCACCTGGTCCTTGGCTGGAACGCAAGAGCCATTTCAGTGGTTTTTGTTCTCTTGCCTTATGCATCACAATCGTTGTGGATTAAAAAAAAATCTATTAAGTCAAAAACAGTACTGTGTCATGCTATGCAAATATACATTCAGCACCATTGGTCTACAGGGGAGAGGGTGGTACCAGGAGCTGCACGGAAAAGGGCATCACAACTGTCCTGACACCTTTCCACATATGTTAATCATCCAAAGGCTGGACTGGCAATCAAACATACTGCCACACAATTAATATATATACCAATATGGAGACACGTCCTGTATATCTTCAAGAGTTTTTCCTCTGACACAATAACAACATGCTATGAGACTACAGCTCTCTAACCATCAAGATTAGTCAGAAACAAGCCAACAGAACTTTAACACAAAACAAGAAAAAGCTGTAAGGTCCTATTTGGTCAGAGTCTTTCTCATGATGGTGGGTAAATCTGGGATGGCTTTTCTGATCCTCATGACGTCTTGTTCGCATATTAAAATGGGGCAGATATGTGGAGGTGGAGACTCAATAACAACATTCTAGGTTGTAAATTGAACACTATAAGAGTTAATAAATATTAACACTGTAAAAACAACACTCACTGCACACTGAAAAGTGTTAAAGGTAAAACTGAATGGTGTGGTCACATATAGACACCATGCAGTGTTAATTTAACACTGGCACGTTTGCTTGTACTAGCGCCTCCATTTTTAATGCCATGAGTCGTCCCACAGATATGATGTTTTTTGTTGTTGGTGATGCAGTTGACCAGTGTAAAAACATATCAATGTGCACATGCGTGACGTTTCGGAGGACCGATGCATTCACATTTCAGTCAGATACAGGTCACTTGTAGTTATGAATGTGAACCGTCAAGATAAACAAATCCGATCCGATCAATCAGAATTGAACGATGTGGCTGGCAGTGTGAACGTAGCCAGAGAGTTCCGGGCAACTAAGTTTATTGAAGAAGACAAAAGGGAGTGTCGTGAGCCGTTCTGGGGTTATGTTCAGTATCCGTCCAAGCCGTGGACCGAGTGCCAAGTCGTAAACCGAGATCGTAGTCGAGAGACGGGAAGCCGAGGGTAGAGAAGCCAGGGAGTCAGTCCGAGGACGTAGACAAACACCGGGGGAATCACATGAGGACCTACGGGAAGGGCAGGAGGCACGGGAGGCTCAGGGAGGGCAAGAAGGAGCAAACATAACTGTGGGAGAAACACAAAGATAAAGCGCTCAGTATGTGCATGGCAACAATACCTCGCACTGGGCTTTTGCCCAAGTGCGGCTTAAGTAATGGGCTAACTGACGCAGATTGGTCCCTGCTGTGCCAGTTGTCTCCTTGCGGTGGGCGTAACATACTCACAATCTCTGACAATAAAATTATCTGTTGAATAACTTTCTGTTGAACTGCGGATAAACCTTACATGCTAACAAGCAGTGACATGTAGCTTCCGCCTGGGTCCTAATGCCTGCCCTCTAGCTATAGCAGCAACAGCCAGTATATAATTTTAATTAAATAACGATAGGTAGACTTACAGTATTATTTTACATTTCAATTCGTAGTCTTGCTTCTGTTTGTTAAGTGCGTACCTGCACTCAGTGATATCTTGTATGAAATGTATGGATATATAATTTAAAAATAGTATGATAATTACTATATTTTTAGGGGGGGCTTGGGATCATTTTGGGGGGGCTGAAGCCCACCATAAATAGGCCTAACGACACCCATGGTAGAAATGCTGTCTTATACCTTTCTACCTAATTATTATCTACAAAATCAAATAGTAGGATTATAGATAGTTTGCGGAAAAACAATGTTTGTAACAGTGATACTCATAAAAGCTAAATAAATGTGTTATGTGTATAGTTATTACGATGTAATATTTTATTCATAAACTTGAAATCCAGTGTTTGCCCCTCCTGCTCTTCTCAGTCCGGCCTCAGCCCAAAACCACACCTACTAAAGTTCCTTCCACTCTCACACACAGACGACTGCAAGAGAAAACGAAACTGAATCCCATCAGTGTTCGTGGTAAAATGGCAGAAGCCAGTTCAGCACTGGATCCGAACCAGTTCCGCTGTCAAATCTGTCTGGATCAACTGAAGGATCCAGTGACTACAGCCTGTGGACACAGTTACTGTATGAGCTGCATTAAGAGCTGCTGGGATCAGGAGGATTGTCTTGCAGTTTACAGCTGCCCCCACTGCAGACAAACCTTCATACCCAGACCTGTTCTGTACAGAAACACCATCCTGGCTGAAGTGGTGGAGAAACTGAAGAAGACTGGACTACAAGCAGCTACTCCTGTTGACCATTATGCTGGACCTGGAGATGTGGAGTGTGACGTCTGTACTGGGAGAAAACACAAAGCTGTCAAGTCCTGCCTGGTGTGTCTGGCCTCTTACTGTGAAACTCACCTCCAGCCTCACTATGAGTCCACAGCTTTTAAGAAGCACAAACTGACTGATGCCACTGGACGTCTGCAGGACAAGGTCTGTTCCCAGCATGACAAACCCCTGGAGGTCTACTGCCGTACCGACCAGCAGTGTATCTGTTACCCCTGTACGATGGATGAACACAGAGGCCATGAAACAGTCTCAGCTGCTGCTGGATGGGTGGAGAGACAGGTCAGGCCAGAAATCCTCATATAAATTATAAAATTTATTTGAACTAAAAATGACTTTTGTCTTAATGCATTTCATTTTATCTGGTATGAGGACAGCAACATGAAGTCTGGTTTGGGAAAGTGAAAGAAAAATCAACTGAAAATGCTAAATATTGTTACAAAGTGTAAAACATCCTCATTGAATTCCTACTGAAAACTCCTTTAAACAGTGAATCACGTGGCTGCAGCTGGATACATACAGCAAGCAAACAGGGTTCAGAGGTTCACTTACTGTTTGCTGAACATCTGAATGGCTAAGATGTCTGAGCTAAGAGGCTGTGGTGTGATTGTTGCTGCCAAATGCTGTGGGTCCAGCATCTCAGAAACAGGCACCATCCTGGGATTTTAATACACTGCAGTGTGTAGAGTTTACTGAGAATGGTGCAATAACATAAACACCTGTGGTGGGTCTGTGGGTGAAAATACCTTGTTAATGAGAGAAGTCAGAGGAGAATAGCTAGACTTGTTAAAGATAACAGGAGGGTCACAAGTGCAGAAATAACAGCTCAGTACAATGGTGGTGAGTCAAAGGGTCTGTGTCCAGTTTATCATACCTATAGTCAATCAATCATTTAAGAATATCCGTCCATCCATCCATCTCCTATCCGCTTATCTACAGTAGGTCAGGGTCATGGGGACCTGGATCCTTTCCCAGGCAGCATAGGGCCCAAGGCTGGGGTCTACCCTGGACAGGATGATTAATGAATATGATCTCAGCTAATGAAACAAACTTATTTTGTCATCTTGTTTCTTGTCTGTAGAAACAAATAGGAGAAACACAGAAGGAATTTCAGCAGAGAATCCAGACGAGAGAGAAGGAGCTGCAGGAGCTGAGAGAGACTGTGGCCTCATTCAGAGTGAGTATGAACCTTAAGATAAGATAACAGCTGGCTTGTGATCATGTTGAATCAAGACTCCTCCCCAGAGTCAACAGATATATAGAGCTGTGTGGATTAATCATACTAAGGTCACTGTGGGTTACTCTGGGTCAGAGGTTTGGTGGGACAAAGGTGCCAGATAACAGTGTCATGAGACAGAACAGGAACAGGGCACCCAAACAGGGTGCAGTCAAAGAGCCAAATCACAGTACAGGAGTCAAAGTCGGGGTTGGTAACAGAGATCAGAAAGCGGGGTAATCTACCCTGGAGAGTGAGGGAAAAGGCAAACACTCATGGGGACACGGTAAAGGAGAGACACTCAGGCACACCTAGATGGGGGTCGGGATCAGCAGTCGCTTGGGTGGGAGGGTCTGGGAGATCAGGCACACAAAGTCATGGGAGGAACCTCACCAACCAGGGAGAACCGGGCCAGAGAAACACTCAGCAGTCTAGCAGAATAAGATGAAATCTCACACCTGATTTTATATTACCAGTAACCAGGATTAAAAGGAAGCAGTTGTCAGTATTCAGGCGAGATGAATTGGGTTGGGGGGTGTGGTTCCCACAAGCGATCTGGGCTCATGCTTACAAACAGGGTTTAACTAACCTGGGGTTACAGGGGTTATGCTATATATTTGGAAATATGTCATTTAAGGCTCATTTGAGAAATAGCAAGGTTTCATATACCTGTGCAATGGAAATAAACTTCATGTAGTTATCAATTAACTGAGACTTAAATGTGACAACGAACCTGCCACCAGTCTCTGCCAAATCCCTGCAGCTGACAGTGTATGAGCTTAATGTGTGATCATTTCCAATCAGTGCTGGCTGGCTTTCAGTCCCTGAGGCATCCAGCATCGTGACGCTCCAAACCCCAGCCCTGTGCTGTTTTTATACCTCCTGTCGGCTCACATCACTATTGTACAATGAGGCTCTCTGTGGTCTCAAAAGGGGCCAATTTTAATTTACCATCATCTGCTCTCTGTGTCACCAACAGGGATCAGCACAGTCAGCAGTACAGGACAGCGAGAGGATCTTCACTGAGATGATCCGCTCCATTGAGAGAAGACGCTCTGAGGTGACACAGCTGATCAGAGATCAGGAGAAGGCTGAAGTGAGTCAGGCTGAAGGAGACATGGAGAGACTGAAGCAGGAGATTGATGAGCTGAAGAGGAGACACTCTGAGCTGGAGCAGCTTTCACACACAGAGGATCACATCCATTTCCTCCAGGTAACAGAACAGCTACTCTGACGATAAGAAAACCAGAGTATTCAAATGGATGCATGTTCTCATTTGTATTTCAGCTAGTCTGTCATTTGTCAGATGTTAATGGTCTTGTTAATTAGATTTCCATACACATTTGTTATGATGAAGCAGTTTAATCAGACTGTGTGTCTGTAGAGGTGCCAGGGTCTTCCTGTTGTCCCTGAAGCTGGATTTGGACCCAGAATCTCCGTCAGTCCACGCTGCTCTTTTGAGAACGTGAGGAAGGTGGTTTCTGAACTGAAGGATCAACTGGAAAATGGTTGTGAAAAGAAAACAGCAGAGATCCATCACACAGGTTAATAAATAAATACATTATTCTGTCTGTTCATGTTAATATAGACCATGCAGAGAGAATATGCAGTACAGTCAGCCTCATGTTTGTGTGACCAAGTCAGTTTCTGTTTTCAATAAGATTAAATCTTTGTGAAAATTGGTGAAAAAGCTCCACATTCTACAGACTGCAAAACCCAGATCACGTGAATTATCGGCATCATAGAATCCACAAATCTGGATTATGAGTAACTTCCAATGATTTGCAGTTTGTTAAACTGCCTGTTATTGTCCCTCATAATGATAATTCCCTACTGTTGTTATCTCCACAGTGAGTGAAGTCCATCTCCCACAAGTAAATTCCTTTTACTCACATCCCTGTTTCTCTCTGTCTCCTTCTAGTTACCAAAGACGCCGTCCTTCCCGTATTAATGCCCAGGACCAGAGCAGAATTCTTACAATGTGAGTCTGTTCACACACACGCTTCTCTCTCCCTGTATGAGGTGGAGTGTGTTTTATTGTCTTTCGTTTTCTTCTGCTGGGGGAGCTTCTCTTTCTCTCTCCCACTGCCTCCTGGCCTTTCACATTTACATGAGCTGTTTATGTCAGTAGCCTTTAGATCCAATTGCAATGCAAGACATAAGTAAGGCAATTTCATTAAGGGCGCTTTTCCACTGCACCAGGTATGGTACTATTAGCACTTTAGCTTTTCCATTGACTTATAGTTCAGTAGCAGAACCAAGTAATCAAAGTACCAAAGCAGCTGAGATACTTTTTTGGTACTTCAGAACTTTGGGTTGAAACTGAGACACATCCATTGTCGCATAAAAAAGCCTAAAAGCCAAACAATCAAATAAATTGTTAATTAAAAAGAAGTCACATTTCAGAGGCGGCATCTGACTAAACTTCTGCTGATTTAATTTATTGAAAACCTACAGCGAACAGTAACACTTTAAGCCCTGATTATAATGAGCTGACAGTGTTTGCAGACCTCAGGTCTTCAGGAAGCTTGTACCACAGACAGGGAGCATAGAGACTAACAGCTGCTTCACCCTGTTTGGTTTTAATAATAATAATAATAATAATAATAATAATACATTTTATTTTCAGCGCCTTTCAAAACACCCAAGGTCACTTAATACAACAAATCACAAATACATAAATAAAAGACATAATAAAATTTAAATACACAAAATTACCCATAAAATGCACAAAAATATAAAATAAAGATTAAACTAAAATAAAGTTTTTAAACGTGATTTAAACATGGATGTCATTTAAAACCTTAACACCTGTAGTGTCAGTGCTATGGTGTGGTTGAAATCCAGACTGAAAAGCATTTAAGGTCATTGTTTTGCACCATGAAAGAACTAAGTTGCCAAAAAACAACCATTTCAATGATATTTCCTAAAAAAGATAGGTATGATATAGGCCTATAGTCACTTACTAATGAGGCATCTAGGTTGGACTTTTCTAAAAGAGGTTTGATAACTCAGGTCTTCAGGACCCTTGGAAAAGACCTGACTGAAGAGAACTATTGACTATTAAAGGAGCTTGTAGGTAGATAGTCAAGGCAGCTGGCTGTAGGCCTGAGGTGCTGAACAGTTTCTATCAAGGTTGCATGGTCTAGGACAGGAGTCAGCAACCTTCCGCTCGCGAGACACATGCGGCTCTTTGACCACGTGGCTGCGGCTCTTCTCAGAATGACAGACAAGTTCACATTTTCATGGCTAAACATATTATGGTAATACTTTCATAAATAAATTATTTTTGGGTTAATATTATTATTATTCAGTTAGATATTTCTTTAGCTATATGTGAATGAGGGCGGTCTGTTGCGTGCTTTTGTGACGTCTTAACTGCATCATTTACATCTACCTCAAAGTTGTTCTCTATGACGAGATTACATTGCTGGTCAAATGAAATGCTGTCTGGAGTTTTCAAATACTTTGGTAGTAAATTGTCATCATTCCTTCCCAAGTCTTCGTAAAAACTGGTATATTTTCTCCGACTTGCTTATTATATCCAGCTGATTTCAGAGTGGTGAGGACATTTTGCGCTGCTCAGTCAGCAGTTACAGTAGTGAAGTGCAGAGTGAAGGGCAGACAACTGCAGAGCCAAAGGAACTTTACTCAGGAAAGGAGGGGTGTGGGTGAAGACTGTCACTACATAACTGAACGGTGTCGTAATATTAGTCACCACTGTGCTGTTATGAGTCTGAGGGATTTAAAACTGAGATGCCCTCCCACCCCCCAAAATAGTCTTTATTTTTTGTAAGTACTTGAAGTTTTGTTTTTGTCATGAATGCACATACACCCATATAGCATTAAAATTCGTCTCTCAAACCCCCTTCTCTACCCAGCGGCTCTTTGTAAATCTTGGGTCAGACATTTAGGATAAAATGGCTCTTTGCTTTAAAAAGGTTGTTGACTCCTGGTCCAGAGGGTGGAAAAGTGCCACCTATAGTGATTTGCCAGCCAAAGACCTGACATTCAGTAATATACCACTTTCTATGGTCACTATTTGAAAGTTTAACGGCCACTTTTGAACTTTATGATTATCTTTATTCAAAAAAAAAAAGTTTAAGATGCTTTTTTGTCATTGTAAGTACAGTGAGATTTAGTTTGGAAAGCGCCAGCAGATGCATAGTAAACTTACAATTAAATAGAATCTGAGGCATAAAACAGAATCCGAGAATAAAATATGTACACTATATATATATATATATATATATCTATATATATATATATATCTATCTATATATATATATATATATATATATATATATATATATATATATATATATATATATATATATATATATATATAGAGAGAGAGAGAGAGAGAGAGAGACACACACACACACACAGTGGTACCTCAGTTCTTGAACTCACTAGAACTCAAATTTCTTGAAAGTCGAACAAACCAGTTTGACCTAGAACTCGATCTGAATATCAGAAGTATAAATTGTACGCGCCAGGAAATGAGTCATACTACAATGCAATTCTTACTTGAATGCCTTCTTCACAGACTGAACGATTAACCAAATAAAGCAGCGCAACATTACAGTAACTAGCAATAAATAAACCACTAACTTACATGTACTATTAGAGCATTTATGTCATTTATTTAAACTTTATTTTACCAGGTAAATTAACTGAAAACCAGTTCTCACTGCTTTACGTGATTTTCGGGAGAAATAGCAGATTATGCATCGGAACTGCCTGGGATACAAACATCATGCGTGTAACTAAACTCTTTTTTTTATTATTATTATTTTTTATTTTTATTAAGTACAAAAAAAGTGAATACAACAAATTGGCAAAAGAATTCCAGTATGGAAGGCTCAAAATAATCGAACCAATTAGATTCCATGCAAAGTGTATAACAAAATATTTCAAGAAAGAGAATCAAGTATACAAATAGGAAACAAAAACTAAATGAGAATAATAAAAGAAAAAAAAAGAATCACATCGACTTATATAATACAAACAGATTAAACAACTTTACTGCCTTTGGATTTTTCATTTTACTAAGGGCATCTGAAAAGTATTTTAGGTCATTTTTAAATACAATAAACAAAGGGGCGCTTTAAGATATTGACATTTATGTATAAAGTATTTTGCTAATAATATCATATTATTAATCAAATCCTCTTTTAAAGTTAGAGTGAAACTATCAGCAACCACACGCTTCTCTACCATCCAGTCTTGCCAAGCTTTCCAAAAAGATTGGGACAAACTACATGTAAAAAATATGTGTTCTGTATCTTCATATACATTTTTGCATAAGTAGAAAGGTATATTCTTAAAATTAAATTTTGAACGCAAAAATGTATTGGAGGCATATTTATCATTTTGGATTTTAAACTGCATTTCTTTTATCTTAGGGAGAATAGGGAGTTTTAGATAGGCTATTCTAAAGTACATAACAGTATTTTTATCAAATGTGTGATCTAATTTATTTCTTAATATTTGACAAGGGTAGCTTGACTGGATGATAAGCTGTCTTAAATATTTGTTAGTGCAGATTTATTCTCTATTTCAATATCACCAACATATAACAAAGGAAGGACAGCAGTAATTTTGGAATAGGAAAGGTAACATCTCATTAACATTTTTATACCTGAAGGTATTGCATTAATAACAGTAAAGAAATGTTTTGGGTGACAGGCAAATCCATGTTTTAAAGTAAATGAATTATAGTCTAACATATTACCACTCTCATCCATTAAATCCAAAACTGACCAAATATTTCTATTTACCCATTCCTCAAAAAATAAGGATTTGTTCTTATGTAGGATATATGTAGGATATATTTGTTATTCCATATTGGAGTATTGTGGGGTGTGAACAGCTGGATCAGGTAAATTCTCTCGATGGCAAAGATGCATTTATGTCTGTGTGTTATACCTATCCAAAGTTACGAGCCTGAGATCGAGTGTGAAAATCAACGCAATCTTGTTTATAGTTTTATTTACCTGTAATTAAACTTGTTAATTTGGCACGCGCAGCATTTCGGCGCGTTTTCCCGCCGGCGTCACACTGGCATCCAATATTTCCCGAGCTATTTCACATACTTGACTTCCTTCTTCATTAGAGGATGCTGTGCTGTTTTTATATTTTATGTATCGTACAGAATAATAGAGCGCAGGCTAAAGTGCAGTTCGGTCCCCAGCGAGTCTCACAGCGCGGCGTGTCTCACAGCGCAGGGAGCAGCCGGAGCGCCGCAGACTCGGGCGGCTACATGAGTATATTGGGAATAAAATGTGTGTATTGGAGCGAGTTCTGTGTTAGTGAGTGTGTGAGGTGTGACAGTGATGATGATGGAGATGCTGGGCTTCGTGATGGAATTAATCGCTCTTCCTCTTTCCTACAGACTCCTGCCAGCTGACGCTGGACCCCAACACAGCAAGCAGACTCCTGTCTCTGTCAGAGGGGAACAGGAAGGTGACATGGGGGGCAGACTGGCCGCTATATCCTGATCATCCAGAGAGATTTGACTGGAGCCCTCAAGTTCTGTGCAGAGAAAGTCTGACTGGTCGCTGTTACTGGGAGGCTGAGTGGAGTGGAGGTGGAGCCTGGATAGGAGTGACTTATAAAGGAATCGGGAGGAAAGGAGTGAGTGATGACTGTGGGCTTGGAGACAATGACAAGTCATGGATGCTGTTCTGCTCTCCTGACAGTTACTCTGTCCGGCACAATAATAAACAGACTGTCATACCCATAAAGCCCTCAGGCTCCTGCAGAGTAGGAGTGTATCTGGACTGGGCGGCTGGTACTCTGTCCTTCTACAGAGTCTCCTCTGATGGACTGACCCTCCTGTACAGCTTCACCTCCTCATTCACTGAACCCCTCTGCCCAGGGTTTAGGGTTTATTCAGGGTTATTTTTTAATCCAAACTCCTCTGTGTCCCTGTGCATGCTGGGATAGCTCACTGTGTGCTGGAGGAATCATTTTTACCTTATCAGAGTGTCACATGTCGCTGCTTCTCCATGACAAAAAGGTAAAATCTGCTTTTTAACCAGTATAACCCTTTTTACTCTGTCTGAAGTGTGACATATGTTAGACAAAATAAGTGACTGGGTTCAGCAAACAGAAGAAACATGACTGTTTTCCTCTCTGACTAAAATGTAATGAAATGTAATCCTGATGAGTGGGTGGGGGGGCTTTGGCTTTCCCCCTCCCCTGTATATGTACATTTCATATACACTCACCTAAAGGATTATTAGGAACACCATACTAATACGGTGTTTGACCCCCTTTCGCCTTCAGAACTGCCTTAATTCTATGTGGCATTGATTCAACAAGGTGCTGAAAGCATTCTTTAGAAATGTTGGCCCATATTGATAGGATAGCATCTTGCAGTTGATGGAGATTTGTGGGATGCACATCCAGGGCACGAAGCTCCCGTTCCACCACATCCCAAAGATGCTCTATTGGGTTGAGATCTGGTGACTGTGGGGGCCATTTTAGTACAGTGAACTCATTGTCATGTTTAAGAAACCAATTTGAAATGATTCGAGCTTTGTAACATGGTGCATTATCCTGCTGGAAGTAGCCATCAGAGGATGGGTACATGGTGGTCATAAAGGGATGGACATGGTCAGAAACAATGCTCAGGTAGGCCGTGGCATTTAAACGATGCCCAATTGGCACTAAGGGGCCTAAAGTGTGCCAAGAAAACATCCCCCACACCATTACACCACCACCACCAGCCTGCACAGTGGTAACAAGGCATGATGGATCCATGTTCTCATTCGGTTTACGCTAAATTCTGACTCTACCATTTGAATGTCTCAACAGAAATTGAGACTCATCAGACCAGGCAACATTTTTCCAGTCTTCAACTGTCCAATTTTGGTGAGCTCGTGCAAATTGTAGCCTCTTTTTCCTATTTGTAGTGGAGATGAGTGGTACCCGGTGGGGTCTTCTGCTGTTGTAGCCCATCCGCCTCAAGGTTGTGCGTGTTGTGGCTTCACAAATGCTTTGCTGCGTACCTCGATTGTAACGAGTGGTTATTTCAGTCAAAGTTGCTCTTCTATCAGCTTGAATCAGTCGGCCAATTCTCCTCTGACCTCTAGCATCAAGGCATTTTCGCCCACAGGACTGCCGCATACTGGATGTTTTTCCCTTTGCACACCATTCTTTGTAAACCCTAGAAATGGTTGCGCGTGAAAATCCCAGTAACTGAGCAGATTGTGAAATACTCAGACCGGCCCGTCTGGCACCAACAACCATGCCACGCTCAAAATTGCTTAAATCACCTTTCCTTCCCATTCTGACATTCAGTTTGGAGTTCAGGAGATTGTCTTGACCAGGACCACACCCCTAAATGCATTGAAGCAACTGCCATGTGATTGGTTGATTAGATAATTGCATTAATGAGAAATTGAACAGGTGTTCCTAATAATCCTTTAGGTGAGTGTATTTCTGACTATACTGTATATAATTGCTGCCTGTACACCAACACTAAAGGCTCCCTATTCTATCCATGCCTATCCTGTCCTGGTTCAGCGCTGCCCAAAGCGTAACTGAGTAACATGATTAATCCGCGCGCTCTGCAGCTTCCCAATCTGACATTTTATTAACTGAAAATCGGCACGATAGTTGGTAAAAAAAAAAAAACATTTGAGTTAAAAACATAAAACATGGTACACCACATTAGTAACACTCATTACATTAAATTATCAAAATTTAAATTAGGTGATCGGTGTTGACACACCACAGCACATTGTGCACAATGAAACATGTTTTCTGCATTTAACCCATATGACATTGTGACATAGCAGGGGGCAACTAAATCAGCACCCAGGGAGCACGTGCTTGGGGGCGATACCATACTCAGGGTACCTTGGTGGTTAGGGATTCAAATTTCAATTACAAGAACACCTCCCTAACCATGAGGCTACCACTACCGCAAAATAGTGAAGGTTCTACTGAGATATGTACTCGGATCACTGGATTCAAAGTCCAGAGTGCTAAGCTTTACACAACAAGCAAGAATACAAATTTCCTAACTAAAACAGTGAACCGTCATACCTGTAAATCGATAAACAAATTAGGCTGCGGCATCTCTCTCACCCCTCTTAAAATACGGGGGAAGGATCATTAACAAACCAAAGTCCTTATGCTACGTTCACACTGCGAGCGGCGAGAGCGTCAAAGCGACCGGAAGTCATTCATTCTCTATGGGAGGGAGCGTCGGGAGGCGTCGAGGAGCGGCGCGGCGCGGGGCGATCTGGGCGGCGGGAGCGTCAAAGCGGCCGGAAGTCATTCATTCTCTATGGGAGGGAGCGTCGGGAGGCGTTGAGGAGCGGCGCGGCGCGTTGCGATCTGGGCGGCGGGAGCGTCAGACAGAAGTTGAATCCCAGTCAACTTTATGGTAAAGAGCTGTGACGCGGTTGGGCGGCAACCAATGGGAATGTAGAGATGCTCCGCTAAAGAGAGCGCCGCAGAACATAAGCGTGTAAACTTTTGTTCCGACCCAACCGTTCCTAGGCACAATGGAGGAGAGACTTATTATTGCTGTGGCCGGGTACCCAGTTATATATGATGTGTCTCTGTTTGCATACAGGGACATAAATAAAAAAAATGAGGCATGGACCAGGGTGTCCGAAACAATCGGTGTTCCAGGTGAGATGGTGAAGTGCATACTATATTTTTTTGATCAGTAGTAATTTAGGCGCCATAGCAGAGAAAACAGTGCAAATTGTCAGTAATGTTAAACCTATTTATAGCATTAGTGTTTGTCAAAACATAATTATGTGTTTTAGTAGAACTGTCGTGAAACATTTTAAGTACTATTTATGTTAACTAAAGAAACATAAAGCACAAGCAACTACTTGCCGATCATCCATTGTGATCCAAGGTAAATTTGAAAAGAAGCGCTACACTATTTATAGGTAACATTTTCCCTCCAGAACGCTTGACTTTAAGCGGGAATGCAAATAACTGGCTCACAACAATATTTATTTGACAAATTATGTCCTATCAGGAGTCGGCGCAAAGATATAAGCTACACGTTTGTTTGTTTTGCGGCCCCTTTAAAAAGTTCTCAGAGCCTGGCATTCTGAGCGGCCTTGTCCCCGCCCACTCTATGACGTCAGAGAGCGTCTCCGGCGTTGGCTCGCGTCGCGTTCAGGGCGGCGGGAGCGACGGCTGGCGTCTTTGACGCTCACGGTGTGAACGTAGCATTACTACGTAAACAAATGCTACCAAGTACTTATTTTATTAAAAGAAAACATATTTTTACTTCTGGGCTGGCCCCCCATCCTAGGTTGTTCCCCGCCTCGTGCCTGTAGCTTCCGGGATAGGCTCCAGACCCCCCGCAACCTAGAAGGATAAGCGGTTTGGAAAATGGATGGATGGATGGATTTTTACTTCTCAAAAAATAGGATTTAACTTGAGAGAGCAGGATCTCACGTCCGCCCCCTACTGCCGCCTTGACGTAACTGCGGGTTTCCTGTCAGTCACAGGATGTGAGACGCTGCGTTCCCTCAATTAACGTCCCCACCACAACACATCAGATGTGGTTAACATGCACAGTCATTATTTAACGTATAATTAAACATTAACCTAGTAGAAATTACCCTAACCTTTTAAAATTAAAAATAAAATAAAATAAACCTTTTTTCAATTATCTTATTTAAGAACAACGATAATGGACATAGTTGAGTTGCTGACTGCAGCCTGTCTATTTTTAATTAAGACTAATGTGGATAGCTTCCTCATTTCACTACATGTCTGATCATCAATGATGCACTGTATGTGATTCCAAATGACCAAAACAAACATGTATTCTCTTTTTTAGAAATCCTGATTTACTTTACATTTGAGTTTGAGTTTTTTTAATCCACACAATTTAGGAATAAGATTATCAGATACAACCGACGCAGAAAAAACTAAGAAAGCACTCAATATTTTAAAACAATTTTGTGTAGCAGAAGACTACATTGAGCAGCAGGTTGCTTCCAGGTTCAAAATTTCTAAGAGAGCAGTACACAAGAATAAGGTGAAGCAGGAGACACTGGGAATGACCAGAAACCAGCCAGGCAAAGGGCGGAAACAACATTCTAATGCTAGAGATGGCCATTAACTTCTCATGAATCATATCAATCGATACTTTATTGTGTAGAGTAAGTTGTCCACGAAGGGCAGCCACCTGTAGCAGGGCCCAGGGAGCTGGGGGTTAAGAGCCTTGCTTAAGGACTCGCAGACATGCTGAGGCAGGGTTTGAACCAGCAACCTTCTGATTATAAGCATACAGGCTAGGGCTGCACGATTTGGGGAAAATATCGAATCGCGATTTTTCTGACAGAAATTGCGATTACGATTTGATTTGCGATCTATTCTTTTAGTATTTATGTTAAAGCAAGACTTTTATTTTATTACTGTTGTGGGATTAATCTTTGGAAACACTTAAATTTAATAAGCACAAAAACATATGACATAAACACGACTGTATTGTGGGTTTTACGGCTTTTTTGGAGGTCACCGACTCCGCTGCTGTGAGAATTACTGACTGTCCCGTTGTTTTGATGGGTTAGCGGTATACTAATGCTATTGCCTATTAACAAAAAACCAAAGGTATGATACGCTGAAGTATATTGCAGCTGGTTTTTAAAAGGAGCTCACCGGTTCTATTGATGATAGGACCTTTCTGAAACAATCTCGGACCATGAAATAGGAAGGCAATTTACAGCTCAGTAGCGGAATCATTATTTTTCCGCACCGCGAATGCAACATTTTCCTTGGGTTTCACATGTTTGCTGAATGTAGGCCTATACGCCTTCTTGGGCCACTTCTGATTGGTGAGCATGACTGGCACGCGAGAAGAACGGTGCTTGTGATTGGTGAGAATGACTGTCACACAGGGAGCACGGCATGAATTTGTAAAACTATTCTCACAGCAGTTTTAAACCCTGGGTCCGACGTGCTGTATAATGCATATCCTAAATCGCGATTTTTGACACTTGCTAATCGTGTTGTTTCAAATCGCGATTTCAATTTGAAATCGATAAATCGTGCTACCGTAATACAGGCTTAGCCCACTGAGCCACACGCTGCCACAAGTGGCCTCTAAAAGGAATGGGAAACATTAAGTGCAGGTGTGAAGTGCACTGCTAGGACAGTTTGTATCAGGCTCCTAGAAGCAGGACTGAAGTCCCATAAAGCAAGGAAGAAGTCCTTCATTAATGAGAATCAGAGAAGAACCAGGCCAGTTTGCAAAAGATATATATCATTCACAGACGCACACCAATGAGAAATGAGTAAAACAGAACATTGTGCTGTAGTCTCTTATTTTTTTCTGTGTCCTCTAATGACGAGCTCCACATTCTGTGCTGCTGCCTCTGCTGGCCGCTTGTTTGTTTCTCTCCCCCCTGTCTAATTTAGATGTGGTGCACCTGTTCCCCTGGGGGTGGGTGTATAAGGTGGGTTCCCGGCTAAGGGGGGAGGAATGGATCCTGTGGCAGCCACCACGCCGGCTTCGGCTCTGCATCAGTGTTTCATTGTCCTTTTCTGTTATGTTCTCTCCTGTTTGTGCTCTTTGTTAATAAATTACCCCTGACAATCGAGTCATCCTGGGTCTGAGTGTGTTTATGCTGCGTCTGACAGCAGCCGGAACGTAACACTTACAGAGACTAACATGCATGAGCATGAGGGTTTACAGCCTATATGCATAAGCATTTCTCTCACATCTGTGGTATACTTACAGACAATGACACACATGCAAACAGGGATATTTATCCCTCTGGTAACAAACACAGACATTTCTGTCTTCAAAAGCACACAAGTTACCTCAGTTCTGCCCTCTCATTTTAAAATCACAAATAAGAAAAACTATAGATGTACATTTTCTAACAAATTATTAATCACACATCTATATATTGTATTTCTATTTCTTGTACTTTCAAACTATTTTTCACTTTTGGTTTAGATGCCAAAGTGTATTTTGCTGTCTGAGTACTTGTACTTGATGATGATAAAGATGAATCTAAAAAAGTGTGTCGAATGGCAGCCATCACCATTCTATCAGCTCTGCAAAACGCCCAGAAAATAAGTGGTCAGATCTGAGAGAGAGAAATGACTTAATGCAGCTCTTAGTGCAGCTCATACAGTAACTGTGTCCACAGGGAATAGTCACTGGATCCTTCAATAGATGCAGACAGACTTGATAGCTGAACTGGTTCAGTTCCAATGTGACACTGGCTTCTGCCATTTTCCAAAAGAAAAAAACACTGATTAGATCATTTTCATATTATCTCTGTTTTTTCATACTTCTCAGGCTACAGTAGGTGTGGTTTGGACTGAGGCCAGACTGAGAAGAGCAGACTGTGCAAACAGTGGAGTTGGAGTTTAAACTGGACAGAGTTAAATAGCAAAACAGTTGAAGAGGCATGGGAATTTTTCAAAAGCACATTGTTGCAAGTGCAAGAGGACTTCATACCTGTTTCCAGCAAAACTAAATCTAGGAAACGACAACCAAGGTGGTTTACTAAGGAAATTAAGAATAAAGTCAGGAGGAAAAGGGCTCTGTTCCACAATTGGAAAATAACTAATGATTTCAAAATTAAGCAGGAGTATCTAAGTCTACAGGCAGAGTTAAAAAATGACATTAGGCTATCCAAGAGGGATGTAGAAAGAAAAATTGCATTGGAGGCTAAGCATGACAGTAAAGGTTTCTTCCAATATTTTAACTCCAAGAGAGCACTAAAAGCTGAAATCACTAATTTGCAGGATAGTAAGGGACTTATAATTGATAACGAAATTGATATAGTAAATGAGTTTAATGATTATTTTTCAAGGGTGTTCACAATAGAGAACACAAGTAACTTACCACCAATTAATACGAATACAGCATCGTCTATGACCAATATATGTATAACTGAGGTTGATGTGATACTAAGCCTAGCTAAACTCAAAATAAATAAATCGCAGGGGCCTGATGGCATCTCACCTATAGTCTTAAAAGAGATGAGGGATATTATTAGCCAACCTTTAACTTTAATATTCCAGAAATCATTATCTGCGGGTGTGGTACCATCAGATTGGAAGCATGCTAATTAGTGATGACCGATATTGATTTTTTATTACCGATACTGATACCAATTATTTGCATGTTTATGTGCCCGATAACCGATATTCAGAACTGATATTTATTTATTATTATACTTCTGTTTTTGACACAATGATTACAACACCACTGAACTGAACAAACTGTTTTATTTATAACAATCACTCCCTCCTTGCATACAAATCAAAACTCTTATTTATACACCAATAAGAGGTGCACTGTTACTAAAGTGTTTTTGTTCACAAATAAAATCTTCAATGAGTTAAAAAAAAAAACATGTAACATTCTTAGCCACTTGAAAAAAAATTACGTTGCTGTTTTAATGCAGCTTAATACTCCCAGTTGAGCAGAACGAGGTTGTAGTGTAGAAAACAGAGTCTACAGAGAAAAGCATGAGCAGCAACACTAACATTACCAATAAGCAAAATAAATATAGAATGTCTGTTTTCAAGCACAGGAGTCATATCAACTTTGCAGAAATGTAACTTCATTTTAAACTACAGTTTTATTAGGTTTATAAAGCTGTTTATAGGCTAAAGAGTGAATAATAATTTGCTGGATAATGTTAATTTACTGAATAATATTCTGAAATATTGAAATATAACAAACAAAACATAGTTTTTAAATTGCTTTTCTGATATGTTATACCACAATTACGTTTTTAGAAAAAAAAAACGTTTTTGTCGTTCTAGATTATGAAATGCGTGCTGACAAAGCGCATTCAATTTCTTAGTTATATTTATTTAGAAGATGTTTATTCGCGGAATGATGGTTATATATAGTAAATGTTAATATAATTCGGGGTGTTTTAGTGAATCTTGTTAAAAGTTAGATGCGGTGGCTGTGCTGGAGCATTTCATGAGCATCAACCCGATGAGTGAACAGCAAAATGGAAGCGACTTCAGGAGACGAATGATGAGCATATAGACGCTCGTTAGTGGCTGTATTTAATTCAGGCAAGTTACGTCTTTATTGGAACAGGCTGACATGACGGTTTATCTTAGCATTCGTGACTCCGACTTCACGAGACTAATGATGAGCATGTAGACAACATTGAGAAAATTAAATTCAGCGCTTTTATTTACAAGATGCACTCATCCATGCCTGTAAATTATTTAATTCATGCAAAGTTACATATTTATTGGGATAGGACTTGATGGGTTATTTTAGCCGACCAACTTCACGAGACTAATGGTGAGCATATAGAGAGAATTAAATTCAGCGCTTTTATTGACAACATGTGCTTATTAATGGCTGTATATTATTTAATTCAGGCAAAGTTACGTCTTTATTGTGACAGGATTTGACGGATTATCTTACGTGACTGTGAGTTCGTCTTTATTTCTTAGAGCCAAGCTGCATAAACTACATATCAGTCATTTATGTAACACATATAATTTGTGCATTAATAGCTGTTATGTTAAATAAAGTTTACTAAATATAGCAAAGCAAGTAAGTACAGTATACTTTACCTGTGCACGCAGTTGTTGTTTCCCCTCAGAAGCCGTGCTGCAATGGCGATCATGCGCGTATTTCTCAAAACACCCACAAGATGGCGGCGTGTATCGTTAAACCCGATATTACAAACCCGATAACCGATTATGGTAAAATGCTTAAATATCGGGAAAAATATCGGTAAATCGATATATCGGTCGATCTCTAATGCTAATATAACACCCATATTAAAAAAAGGGGATAGAAGTAATCCAGCAAACTATAGGTCAATCAGTTTAACTAGCATTACTGGAAAAATAATGGAAGCTATAATTCAAGTGAAAATGGTAGATTACCTAGATGCAAATAACATTATAAAGGATAGCCAACATGGATTTAGGAGAGGTAGATCCTGCTTAACGAATCTACTTGAGTTCTTTGAGGAAGCTACAAGTGAAATTGATCACAAAAAGGCCTATGATGTGATTTACTTAGATTTCCAGAAGGCCTTTGATGTTGTCCCCCACAAACGGCTCTTGCTAAAGCTTAAAGCTGCAGGGATTTTAGGAACTGTGGCAGCTTGGATCAAAAACTGGCTAACTGACAGGAAGCAGCGAGTAGTTATTAGAGGCACAATGTCACAGTGGGCCTCCGTTCATAGTAGGGTACCGCAGGGTTCAATTTTAGGACCACTATTGTTCCTAATTTACATTAATGATATTGACACAAATACATACAGTAAACTGGTTAAATTTGCAGACAACACCAAGGTGGGCGGTGTAGCAGATACTGATCTAGCAGCAGAGAGGCTTTAACGGGATCTGGATTTAATTAGCGAATGGGCTGATACTTGGCAGATGAAATTTAACACAGATAAATGTAAGGTAATCCATGCAGGGAGCAGAAATATAAAGTACAGATATTTTATGGGTTCCACTGAAATAAAGGTAGCTGATTACGAGAAAGATCTCGGTATGTATGTTGATGCTTCCATGTCCCACTCTCGCCAGTGTGGGGAAGCAATAAAAAAGGCGAACAGAATGTTGGGTTATATCTCTAGGTGTGTGGAGTTTAAGTCAAGGGAGGTGATGTTACACTTACATAATTCCTTGGTAAGACCCCACCTAGAATACTGTGCGCAGGTTTGGTCACCATACCTCAAGAAGGACATTACTGCCGTAGAAAAGGTGCAACGAAGAGCTACGAGAATGATTCCTGGTCTTAGAGGAATGTCTTATGAGGAGAGGTTAGCAGAACTGAATATGTTTAGCCTTGAGCAAAGGAGACTAAGGGGGGATATGATTCAGGTCTATAAGATTCTAACGGGTCTGGATGCTGTTCAGCCAAATGACTATTTCAATATTAGTCTAAATACTAGAACTCGTGGCCATAAGTGGAAATTAGCGGGAGAACATTTTATAACAAATTTCAGGAAGCACTTCTTTACACAGCGTGTAGTTAGAGTATGGAATAGTCTTCCTGCTAGTGTAGTGGAAGCTAAAACCATGGGTTCCTTTAAATCAGAGCTAGATAAGATTTTAACAACTCTGAGCTATTAGTTAAGTTCTCCCCAAATGAGCTTGATGGGCCGAATGGCCTCCTCTCGTTTGTAAATTTCTTATGTTCTTATGAATAAAATACTATATTTTATGAACTACACACACAACACATTAATTTAGCTTTTACAAGTATAACAGTTACTGACATTGTTTTTTCCCCCCCCAAACCTACAGTATCATATTGCAAAGAGGTATTAAGAGGGGGTGAGTTGCCATAGTACTTAGCTCTGTTGCCTCACACCTCCAGGGTTTGAGTCTCTGCCCCAGCTCCATGTGGTGGAGTTTGCATGTTCTCCCCAAATCGCTGTGGGGTTTCCTTCAGGTACTCTGGTTTCACCCCACAGTCCAAAAACATGCTGAGGTTAATTGGAGTTACCAGCTCGTCCATAGATGTGAGTGTGACTGTGAGTGTCAGTGTGACTGAGTAGATGTAGATCCTTTATCTGTCACATGTAGTTATAGCTACTACAACATACAGTAAAATGCTTTTTCTGGCAAAAAGTACCCCGGCTGTGCTATACATACAAAAGAGATAAGTACAAACATCACAGAAAGATTAAGTGCATATAGTACATATAATACACATAAGTATACATAACATAACATTGCACTGTGAAAGTATAAATATAGAGTATAAATTGCACTGTATACAGATTGCACTGTGAAGATATAAATCTCACTGTCGGTGTGCCATAAAGTGCAGATGTGCAGATATTTTATAAGTTATAGAAATGGATGGTAGAAGACTGTGTGTGTGTGTGTGTGTCGTTGTCCGTTATGTGCTGTGGTTGAGGAGGCTTACTGCTTGTGGGTAAAAACTCCTCCTAAACTGTTCAGTTCTTGACTTCAGGCTGCAGAGGCGTTTCCCTGACCTCAGTGGCCTGAACAGTTTGTGGGCGGGATGGCTGGAGTCCCTAGTGATCCTGGTGGCCCGGGATCTGCACCTTTCAGCATAGATGTCCTGCAGGGCTGGACATCTCAGTGTCAGTGTGCCTGTGAGTGTAGGTGTGCCTGTGAGTGTCAGTGTGACTGTGAGTGTCAGTGTGCCTGTGAATGTCAGTGTGACTGTGAGTGTCAGTGTGACTGTGAGTGTCAGTGTGCCCTGCAATGGGTCGGTACCCCATCCTGGGCAGCTCCTACAATAGACTCCAGTCTCCCACAACTCTGTATAGGACACAGTATAGAAAATGTATAGAAAGAGAAATTATGCAGAAGGCAGACTGGTAGGAGAGAGCAGTTATACTGAGAATGAATCTCTGTGTCCATGTAGACTTTTGCTAGTCATTCGTTTGCTTTTTTCCCCAGATGAAGCAGATTTACAGCAAAAAGCTGATGGGATTTGAAGCTGTCATGTGGCATCAGGTGTAATATACACTTTTGTGCAGTTATAGACAGACTGTGCCAGGTTTAGAGATCTCGCTTTTCTAAGTATTGTCAATCCAAGACTGATTTGTTTTCTACATGTTATAAATGATATTAAAGGATGGTGCACATAAATGTCATATTTCTTCATTTTGTTTCGGTGTCTGTGCTGGGAGTGTAGTTGTCTTAGGAAGGAGAGTCAGGTGACCAGATTCCCAATGATTGTTTGTCGTGAGAAAATTTACCAGGATGTAGTAATGAAAATGTATTCTAGATTTCCATTAAGAAATGTCAAGTTAAAATATCAAATCTAAGCAAAAGTGAAAGGACCGGCTTCAGCCAAGCCCATTAGAAAGTATCATGTGGTGTGAGGTGTAACATGCAGGCTTGTTACATTCCCTGCCTAAAACACTAGCAAGAAAATAATAAAACACTTTAAGAGATTTTGTTTTTGCATTTTGCACTGGAGTTTTTATTTTTCACAACACGTTCACAAACAGGAGGTGCAACGAACTTCGGGAGTGACCCACGCCAAAAATAACAACCAAAACAACTAACGAGCACATCCCAAACTGAGCTAATCCCTAAGTGAAAATAAGTGAACAAAACGACAAAGACTAAACCTGGCTCCCTATCCAAAACACACAGTAAACACCACGGTCGCAAAACAAAATGGCAGTCACTCCTTACGCACCAAAAAGACGACACACAGGCCGAAACATGGTATCCAAAGGGCGAGAAAAAGAATAGTCAGAAGACAGGCGGGAGATCAGAAAACCAGCAAAGAAGTCAAACCAAAGCAAAAGTACCAAGGGGCGAGCAAGAAATCAAAATCCGAAAACCAAAACAGTCATACACGAGCAATCCAAAAACCAAATAAGCAAAACCAATAATCAAGAAAATGAGCAGAGCTCCTGAGGTGTCTTCCTGTCGGCTTTTCAGCTCCCGGAATCGGAAGTCGGCGCAGCTGGGAGGCGGGGCCAGGTCCGGGCAGAGCCGAAGGGGCGGCAGACGAATGGCGAGTGGGCAGGGCGTCCGACGAACCTACTCGGCACAAACCCGAAGCTTACGGCACGTAACACCCCCCCACACAAGAATGAACCCGATAGGTGTTCACAGACTCACAGACACAAACACGAATAACAAGCACCGCCCACTATAATGAAAAGGGGAACAAAAAAATGACAGATACCCAGAAGGCGACTAGGCTCGTGAAAGAGCGTCCGCCACCAGGTTGCTAACCCCTTTCTTGTGTCTTATCTCAAGGTTAAATGACTGAACGATCAGAGCCCAGCGCATGAGACGCTGGTTTGTGTTGCACATGCGGGTTAAAAACACCAGAGGATTATGGTCGGTGTAGACGACCACTGATTGGATACTATCACCGAGGTACACTTCAAAATGCTGTAGGGCCAATAATAGCGCTAGGGCCTCTTTCTCAATGGTACTATAAGCTAACTGGTGTTTCACGAATTTCTTGGAATAATAGCATACGGGGTGATCGAGCCCGTGGTGATCTTCCTGCAGGAGGACTGCACCGGCACCCACGCCACTAGCGTCCACCTCCAACTTGAAGGGCTTGGTAAAATCTGGAGCGGCCAATACAGGGGAACTACTGAGTAGTAATTTTACAGCATCAAACACAGCCTGGCATGCAGGGGACCAAACGAACTTCGTACCTTTGCGAAGCAAATGGGTAAGAGGCGCGACCACATTTGAAAAGTTACGGCAAAAACAGCGGTAGTAACCGGCCATCCCCAAAAACCGCTTCAAGTCCCGTGGTGTCTGTGCGACAGGAAACGAGCCGATGACCTGGACATTTACGTCCAGGGGCTTGACCTTGCCATGGCCGACTTGTTTGCCAAGGTAACTAACTGTACCCTTACCAAATTCACATTTTTCTGTAGCCGAACAAACACTTGCTCAAGTGATCTCACATGCTGCTCCCACGAGTCCGAATAAATAACAACATCATCTAGATAAGCCTCGCAGTGAGGGATGTCACCAAGCACCTTATTCATCAACCGCTGAAATGTAGCCGGGGCATTACGTAGACCGAAAGCCATCACGGTGTACTGGAGGAAGGTGTCAGGGGTAACAAATGCAGAGATCTCTGAAGCACGGGGCGTTAGGGGAACCTGCCAATAGCCTTTTAGCAAGTCTAACTTAGTTACATATTTTGCCGAACCGATGCGATCAACACAGTCCTCCATGCGAGGAAGAGGGTATGCATCTGGTCGAGTCACGGAATTAACTCTCCGATAATCCGTGCAGAAACGGAAGGTGCCATCAGGCTTGGGAACAAGCAGGCACGGGGAACACCAGGGACTATTACTGGGGATAACGAGACCGGTCTCAACCAGGTAAGTGGTCTCTTGAGACAACAGCACCCTTTTCTGAGGGTTGACCCGATAGGGATGCTGCTTAATGGGAGCGTGATCACCAACATCAATGTCATGTTTGATAACAGGGGTACGCGAGGGGACATCAGCGAACAGGGACCGGAAGCATCCTACTAAAGACGCAACGTCAGTTTGGGTGGACCGAGGCAAATGGCTGAGACGGGACGGGAGGTTTTTCAGAGCCTCTGAATTAGGGAGGCGAGCACAGGGAAGACAGTTCCTACCGAGGTGTAAATCGTCACTCTCCGGGGAGTACTGGCTAAGGGCCACGACGCCTATGGGAGTGGAGACCGGAGCAGAGACGGGCGAGGGGATGGAGTCCGAGCGATCAAGGTAAGGTTTTAACATGTTTATATGGCATACATGAATTTTCCTTCTGCGGTTAGGAGTCTCCAACACATAATTAGTGGGGCTAAGTTTTTCCCGTATCACATATGGACCCGAGAAATGGGCACGCAGGGAGGATCCGGGCAGCGGCAGAAGGACTAAAACACGATCCCCTGGTTGAAAGCACCGGGTCCTTGCGGACTTATCGAACCTTCCTTTCATCTTTTCCTGCGCGGCTCCAAGAGATCGACGGGCTAGTTCCCTAACAGTAGACATTCTGTCACAAAGGGAGGTAATGAATTTGGACACGTTTTCCGATGGGGGTGACGCACCTGGGGATAACCACTTCTCCTGTAAGATTTTCAGGGGACCTCAAGCAGCGTGACCAAACACCAGCTCTGCAGGACTGAATCCGGTGGATTCCTGTACTGCATCACGTATGGCGAAAAGGAGAAGGGGCACTCCCTCATCCCACTCCCTACCTGCATCCAGACAATAAGTACGCAGCATATTTTTAAACGATTGGTGAAATCGCTCCAACGCCCCTTGGCTCTCAGGGTGATAAGCGCTGGAAACTATATGACGCACCCCCAATTCTCGAACGACATGAGCAAATAACTTCGACGTGACGTTGGTACCCTGGTCTGACTGCACGTTTTTAGGAAGTCCGAAAGTAGTGAAAAACTTAATCAAATGTTTTACTATAACAGGGGTCCGGAGGCTACGGACAGGGATAGCTTCCGGGAACCGAGTAGCGGCACACATGAGGGTGAACAAGTACATGTTCCCCGA
The DNA here is from genome assembly GCF_048594095.1 of Paramormyrops kingsleyae. NCBI lineage: Eukaryota > Metazoa > Chordata > Actinopteri > Osteoglossiformes > Mormyridae > Paramormyrops > Paramormyrops kingsleyae. Next base: position 10,639,363 of record NC_132800.1, read on the forward strand.
ACGAGTTTTTGGTAATGGGCCCACGCAATCGATAAGCACGTGCTCAAAGGGCTCACCGATCGCTGGTATCGGACGTAGTGGAGCCGGGGCGATGGTCTGGTTAGGCTTACCCACTACCTGGCAAACATGACAAGACTTACAGTGACGTTTTACATTGGAATTGACACCGGGCCAAAAGAAATGAGTCAGGAGACGGGTTAGCGTTTTCCTGATCCCAAGGTGACCCGAACACGGGTGATCGTTAGGCGAAGGACAACACATAGTCACGGTACAACTGTGGGACTACCACCTGGAACAGAGTAGCCCACTCAAAAGGGGAATCTGGAGCGGTCCACTTCCGCATCAACACGCGGTTGCGATGAAAATATGCGGTAAGGTGGTCCTTCAACTCGCCTTTTTCCACAGCAGAAACACGACAAGGCTCCAAGGAGGGATCATCCGCCTGTGCCGCGATCAACGCGTCAGTAGTGGAGGGAACCTCAGGGGAAACAGCAAGTTTCACCGGGATTAGGGAGTCTGGATCACCTGTCGAAGGAGCTGGTAGAGCAGGTTCGGACATAAATGTATCGGTTAAGTCGATGTCCGCGAGCCGGCGCCGCTGGGCGCGGGTAAGCACACAGGCAGGAAACACAGCGGGGAGGTCCCCCGCTACATCATTCACACAAATCTCAGGGTCGGAAACAACTTCCGGGAGGGGGACGATCCTCTCCCCCGCGATATCATTCCCTAGAATAAATGTGACCCCTGGAACAGGCAACTGGGCTTGGACCGCAACACGAACTAAACCCTTAAAGTCAGGGGTACACAAGTATACTTGGTGCAGGGGAATCGCAGCCACACATAAATCTATACCCTGCACCAACACATTGGTGCCACAATAAGTTGCATTGTCAAGGGGAATAACTCCTTCAACTAGGAAAGACTGTGCTGCTCCCGTATCCCGTAGGATAGTAACATGGTGTCGTTCCATGTCTTCACCAAGCGAAACAGAACCAGGGAACACAAACGGTCGGAAGGCGGGTTCGACAGCACCAGGTGACAACGAGATCCCTTCGGGACGAGCAGTAACATGAACCTTCCTTACAGCAGCACGAGCGTCCTTACGCCGTAGCGCAGGACAAACAGAAATAATATGACCCACTTCGTGGCAATAAAAAAGTCTACGAGGCAGAGGAGTTGGGGCAAGCACAGTCTTGTGGGTTAAAACAAACTCATCCGCAAGGGTGGCAGCTTCAGACAACGAAACAACCTTTTGTTCGTTTAAATACACCACAACGCGATCAGGAACACAGTTTTTAAACTCCTCTAATAACAACAGTTCCTTGAGCTGATCAAAGTCAGAGACACCACTCGCAGCACACCATTTATCAAACAGCAACGTCTTCTCACACGCAAACTGAACATGGGTTTGGCTGGCGGATTTACACAGTTTTCTAAAGTTCTGTCGATAAGCCTCCGGGACTAGCTCATATGCCTTCAGTATAGTGGCTTTCACGACATCATAATCTAAGCTCTGCTCTAACGCCAGAGCTGAACAAACCTCTTGTGCTTTCCCCACTAGCTTACATTGTAACAGTAATGACCAAAGGTGTTTGGGCCAGTTCAAGGTCGTAGCGATCCGCTCGAAGATAGAGAAATAGGCATCTACCTCATTCTCACGAAAAATGGGAACAAGCCCAACATGGCGGCTGACATCGAATCCGGAATGCCCAATTTCAGTGCTTTGGGAAGCTGGCGAACCCAAAGGAGAACGAGGGCGAGGAGCGTCTTAGGCACCAACTGAGTCACGGGCGGGTAGGTCTGCCTGAGGGGCGACACCTGGTGAGTGTACCTTCCGCGGACGGGGCTCAGGCTTTGGTTCAGCCCTGCTTGGCCCCCGCAACCTCCTTCTCAGCTTCTATTTCCACAACCCGCACATGGAGAAGTTGTGCCTGATACTCCTGCCGTTTAATCTCCAACTCCAGCTCCCTCAGCTTAATGGTAAGCAGCAGTTCCTCCCTAGCTGAGCGAGGATCGCCGAGATCCATGCGGATCCCCAGCCCTAGATTGTCGCCGCTGGCCTCCGCTGCAGCCGACATCTGCACAGGAGTGGATGCAACACCCGGCGAACCGCCCAACTCAGGTAGGATACCCTGCTGAATCAGCTCATCCTGCAGAACCTGTTTTATCGCCCGTTTGGACGCCTCAACGGGGACAAACACCTCAAAAATTTCAGCAAGTCGTCCTTGCGGCACTTATCAAATTGCTCGAGCGTAGGCTGGAGGGCGAAAGCTATGAGATCGAACTGTGCCATATTCACTTCACTACCACTAATACAACCACCACCGCCCCCCCACAAAAAAAAATCCGCCAGACAAACACCAGAAGGAAGCAAAGAAAAGAAAGGACGAGCCCCCATTTTCTGTTACGATCCCCTGTCTAGGGTCAGGGACCGCCAGAAAGGTAGAGGAGAGGGACCTACTCGGCACGAACCCGAAGCTTACGGCACGTAACAACCTATATTTTATTTTACTAGCCTGCACAATCTGAAAATCTGAGGAAAGCAGGGTTTATTTACTGCACAGAGACTTTATCAACAGTTCTTTCATTTAAAACATTAAAAAAATCAGTGAAACTTCAAAGCAATTTTTCTGGTGCTGCCTTATCTAAACACCTGGTAACCTGCATATCAAATAGCTCTCTTTCACTGTTAAGAGGGGATATTACAAAATTACAACTATTGAAAAACAAACATTCAAACTTCTTGGTAATTTTCAGCTTTATACATCATTAATTATGTTTTTTCTAAATCTTATTCTAAATCTTAATCTTACCTCCAGTCATGGTCCACACAGATACATCTGCTTTGCTGCTTCCACAGACAGGGAGTGAATCCCTGCAAGACCATCGACTGTAACCTGTGGCATCAACTTTTATGTTGAGGCTTTAGTATCTGTAAAATGTATTCCAGTGAAAGCATTAGGATATCAGCCGTACAAATACAGCATAAATGAGAGACACAAAAGCCATAATAGCAACAAAAGTGAAACATTACACATTAAATTAGAAGTACTTTTACATAAGATCCAATTTCCTGGTTGACATATACGATGTAGTATCCAGTCAAGATTAGATGCATGAGGCTTTGGGAAATGGAAACCCCAAGAAGAATTACATTCAATTCATTCAATGCATTTGCTGGACCTATGATTTAGAAATTACAATTTGAAATTTACCGAGAGATGAAGTGCTGGATTCGCTGATATGGGTGGAAACCATGTTTGAATAACATGGCTATTCCCAGCAAATACTTTGCAACTCTGCAAGTGTAACATTATTTTATATGATCCAGGCCATGAACAGCTCTGGCCATCCCAGGATACGCGGATCTAGGGAGATAAGGTCGGTTTGTCCCAGAATGCCACCACATGCCTTCCCCATCACACTGTGCTCTGCTTCATTTCCATCTGCGGAGCTCACCCTCTGTAGCACCTGTTTGAATCAAAACAAGGTCATTTTCAGCGCATGGGTTATCAACATTCTTTGCCAGCAAAACCTTATCCCCAAACCCAGTGGAGTCCTTAGCTAAACGTTTAGCCCACTGGTCTTCGAGGTCATTCCCCTGACTGATTTCATCAGTCCGCTTTGTGTGGGCCAGGCACTTCACTATTGCCACCTGTTCGGATAGCATGAGAGCGTCCAACAATTGTTCCACTAACTGATGATGCTGAATGGGTTTTCCGGTGCTGGTACGAACACCCCTCTGCTTCCACAACACACCATTATCGTAACACACCCCGAAGGCGTATCTTGAGTCTGTGTAGATAGTGACTTTCTGTACTTCAGCCAGTTTGAAGGCCTGTTGCAGTGCAAACAGCTCAGCCGCCTGTGTGGACCAATGTCTGGGCAGATGCCCTCCGTCCACAAGTGATCCATCTTGCAGCACCATGGCAAAGGAGGTCGCTGGGGATCCATCCTCCAGCCTCAAAGAACTCCCATCGAAAAAACAGGACGGTGCCTCCTTCCAGTGGGATGTCAGTTAGGTCCAGTCTAGATCTGCACACACAGTCAATTACCTGTAAACAATCATGCGGTTCCCAGTGTGGGGATCTGGCTGTTTTATGCATATCCCAGGCCACCCCCATAATATTTTATTTATATTTGCGATGACTTGTTATGTTTGGCCACATTTCTACATGAAGGAAAGCTACTTACCACCGTAACTTGCAGTGCACACACAGTACTTTACTCCCCTCATAATCGATGAACAGTGCTGGGATGTCACGCAGCATTTTAGCTCAGACCGAACGCAGCCAAAGTAGCGTTCACATGTGGGCAACCTGCTAATTATTTGTGTGTGATTGCAGGTAAGCAAAAAAGCCACAAAAGCATATGCGAGGGGAATGGCGTAATAGACGTAAACAGTGAGAAGGCAAGTCATGTTTTCTTATTTTAAATAGGAAGTGTATGTGAAACTCGTACCGTGTAAAAGGGGGAATCGGCTTAATGGCGTTCGCATAAAATGTATCTACTGTAGTGACGGTGGTGAATGGCTGAAGTAATAGTTAGTAACCTAATTTGTATTAGTGGGCCAAATATTTTCAGTCGATGGATGGTTGGTTAATTGGTGTGAATGTGTTTCATGTTTATTTGACGCAGCATTTTGGCTCAAAGTAGCGTTCACACGCAGGCATCCATGCTGCTAACCTGCTAATTATTTGTGTGTGATTGCAGATGTGGCGATAAAAGGAAAAGGACCAACGTCACACGGAGTGTTAATTTATTCAAGTGTGCTTCCCCCGTGGGAAGGAAGGTCGCTAGGTTCAAAGCAGAGCAACTTTCCACAGTCACATTTGCCAGTGATAGCAACACATTCTGATAATGCACCAATCGCGCAGGCATCAAATGAGATGTCCTGGCCAGTGTCAGGATCGCGTGCACTGCATGGGGAACTCGACGTTTCAGTGGATGCAGCTGCACTAGATCTGCACTCGCCATCACTGCCTCAGCAGCTGCAGCCACCGCTTGAAGGCAAGGTGGTAATGCTCGAGCCACCGAGTCCAAATGCTTTGAGTAGTATGCAACCGGTTTGCACCTTCCCTTGTGATACTGAGTCAGAACTGAACCCTTTTTTCATCCACATATTGCACAAATGGCTTTCTATAGTCAGGCACCCCCAAAGCTGGGGCTGACATTAACACCTGTTTTAAACCAGTTAGGGCGTCTTTAGCTTCAGGCTTCGAAGTCAGTCTGTCTGTCAGTCCTAGTTTAGTTTTCAAATCAACCAAGGGCTGTGACCTCTGTGTATAATCCTGAATCCAAGGCCTACAATAGCCAATCATGCCTAGGACTTAAAGCAATTGCTGTTTAGTCTCTGGCTTGGGCATCTCCTGTATAGAGGCCACTCGGTCTGATCCTAATGCCCTTCCCTGGCTTGTCAACACATGTCCAAGGTATTTCACCCTTTGTGACACCAGCTGTATATCTCAGATCCAACAGACACCTTTGTGTTATATTAGTCCACAGGGCTATTGCATTTAATTATGACACTTGTATGCGACAGTGCAGAGGAAAATGTATCTTTTTTATCCCACTGAGGATACTGCATCTGGGAGACAACCAGCACCACACCCTTTATCACATACACATTCTCCAAAAGCCACACATATGGTCTTATCGACATACACTGTATCCTACACTGTATCCTACACTGTAAAAAAAATCTCGTAAAAAAACGGCAAAATGACTGGCAGCAGCGGCTGCCAAGCAAAAACTGTGAAATTACAGTAAAATGTTTTATTTCAAATGAAATGCAAAAACATTTAATTAGGGCTACATATTAGGGCACCGGGAGGAGAGCAGGGCCGAACCGGGAGGAGGGCAGGGCCGAGCCGGGGAACCGTGAGGAGGGCAGGGCCGAGCCGGGGCACTGAGAGGAGGGCAGGGCCGAGCCGGGATACCGGGAGGAGGGCAGGGCCGAGCCGGGATACCGGGAGGAGGGCAGGGCCGAGCCGGGGAACTGGGAGGAGTGCAGGGCCGAGCCGGGGCACTGAGAGGAGGGCAGGGCCGAGCCGGGATACCGGGAGGAGGGCAGGACCGAGCCGGGGAACCGGGAGGAGGGCAGGGCCGAGCCGGGGCACCGGGAGGAGGGCAGGGCCGAGCCGGGGCACCGGGAGGAGGGCAGGGCCGAGCCGGGATACCGGCAGGGCCGAGCCGGGGAACCGGGAGGAGTGCAGGGCCGAGCCGGGGCACCGAGAGGAGGGCAGGGCCGAGCCGGGATACCGGGAGGAGGGCAGGGCCGAGCCGGGGAACCGGGAGGAGGGCAGGGCCGAGCCGGGGAACTGGGAGGAGGGCAGGGCCGAGCCGAGCCGGGGCACCGTGAGGAGGGCAGGGCCGAGCCAGGATACCGGGAGGAGGGCAGGGCCGAGCCAGGGCACTGAGAGGAGGGCAGGGCCGAGCCGGGGCACTGAGAGGAGGGCAGGGCCGAGCCGGGATACCGGGAGGAGGGCAGGGCCGAGCCGGGGAACCGGGAGGAGTGCAAGGCCGAGCCGGGATACCGGGAGGAGGGCAGGGCCGAGCCGGGATACCGGGAGGAGGGCAGGGCCGAGCCGGGGAACCGGGAGGAGTGCAAGGCCGAGCCGGGATACCGGGAGGAGGGCAGGGCCGAGCCGGGATACCGGGAGGAGGGCAGGGCCGAGCCGGGGCACCGGGAGGAGGGCAGGGCCGAGCCGGGATACCGGCAGGGCCGAGCCGGGGAACTGGGAGGAGTGCAAGGCCGAGCCGGGGCACTGAGAGGAGGGCAGGGCCGAGCCGGGATACCGGGAGGAGGGCAGGGCCGAGCCGGGATACCGGGAGGAGGGCAGGGCCGAGCCGGGGAACTGGGAGGAATGCAAGGCCGAGCCGGGGCACTGAGAGGAGGGCAGGGCCGAGCCGGGATACCGGGAGGAGGGCAGGACCGAGCCGGGGAACCGGGAGGAGGGCAGGGCCGAGCCGGGGCACCGGGAGGAGGGCAGGGCCGAGCCGGGGCACCGGGAGGAGGGCAGGGCCGAGCCGGGATACCGGCAGGGCCGAGCCGGGGAACTGGGAGGAGTGCAGGGCCGAGCCGGGGCACTGAGAGGAGGGCAGGACCGAGCGGGGATACCGGGAGGAGGGCAGGGCCGAGCCGGGGAACTGGGAGGAGGGCAGGGCCGAGCCAGGGCACTGGGAGGAGTGCAGGGCCGAGCCGGGGCACTGAGAGGAGGGCAGAGCCGAGCTGGGATACCGGGAGGAGGGCAGGGCCGAGCCCGGTTACAGGGAGGAGGGCAGGGCCGAGCCGGGGCACCGGGAGGAGGGCAGGGCCGAGCTGGGGCACCGGGAGGAGGGCAGGGCTGAGCCGGGATACCGGGAGGGGGGTAGGAATGACTGAGGCTGATTTGGTACGGCTACCTCCTCTGACTGTAAGGGTGCCGCACACTGTTTATGCCGTACTGACTTTTCAATTGACTCTGGCCAGACAAACTTACTATCTGAACGTGTTATTAACTTTGGCAAGCACAACTTGATAGCCTGACTTCAAGTACAGAAGACAGAATACAAACCATGAGTCTGGAATAACCAAGTCAGCTAGTGTTGTGGTTGCAGAAAGATCACTTGGTAATTTTGGCTTCCCAAATACCAAACCTGGTGGCTGGCACGACAACGTCAGTATCCGGCTTAATGGTGAGCAATCTGTCAGCGAGTCTCTGGCATTCAGCGTCTGGGACCTTAGTACTAAACAGTGCCAGGGGCACCATCTCCGCAGTCTTGTACCAAAGATTGTGTCGTGATGCTCTGATGGAACTTCCTGACGTTTCTTCACTCACAGTTTCATATCAGAGCAGACGTTGATAAAGAAACAAGTTACAGATGAACATTCCATCCACCACGAACAGTATATCTACTGTAAGTCACAAAATGAGTTGTCAAATGTCAAGCTGAAATTGAGGTGCACCAAGAAGCTGTACTTTATCAGCATTGCCTACTATAACAACCTCTTCTGTTTTACATTTATCATGCTGTGAGGACATGATCTTGAAGTCCCAATGAAGTGTCGCCATTTCAGGTGGAATCCACTGCTATCTTATTGATTCTGCTGCTGACTCAGTTCCCTTGCAATGTGATCTGTCTGCAGTGGCGTAAGATGTTGAAACCTTTGAATTATCTCCCTAGGCTTCCTCAATCAGTGCTATAGTGTAAATGTCCTGCAGCAAAGGTGTCATTTTGAGGCGTGTTGCGAGCTCAACAAATGTGTCACACAGCCAGCCAATATTTTGTCCTTCCTGTGGAATGTTGCCAAGTGATCGTTTCATTGATTTTAAGAAGGTTAAGTCTTCTGGGTTCTTAATGAACTTCTTGGAATTTACAGGCCAAAGAGGAAATGTTTTCTCCGACTTCAGGTTCAAGAATTTTCTTCTTGTTGTTTGAGACGCCCTTCTTTGCAGTGGAATGCTGTGCAGCTTGCTGTTCTTCTCTAGATATGTCAACATGCATTCACACGCTTTGCTTTGTGTTATGATTGGTGTTTCAGCTTTCTGATAGAATTCATTCATATACACAAGCACAAACTTAGCCGCTTTCCATACTGACTTATTTATCTGAGATTCTCTGCCAGTTGAGTACGGTACATCAGGCACCTCAAACCCTTTCGATAAGTCGGTAAATGTGCCCCTTTCACCACTGTATCATCTTCAGTAATGGCATTTCCTAGTCTGAATATTTCAGCAGACTGCTTTGTTTTCTTTTGCACTGCCTTCAACAACTGTAACAAAAACAGGTTTGGTTTTCATAGTTGAAATTCACTTGAACATGTTGAAATGTTGCAGTATTACTTTGTATTTTAAATTTCAATAGTACAAAATAGGACTTAAAGGCAATAGGCCAAACATCTTAGTATCAATTTAAAAATGACAGATGATTGGATATTATTGTGATGCTGATTATTACATTATTAAGTTTCTTGCTTGACAGGACTGAACCATGTGGGCTTTGTGTCGGCTTTTACAAAACTAAAAGTTAAGTTTCTCATAATAACTTGCAGGCCCTCAAAATTATTGCCTATGACAAAATTAAATACCAGCTTAAAATAATGCTCTGACATCACGCTTTCCATATATACAGTATGTAAGTATCAATATGAATTTTTATTAAGACAATAAGAAAAGTCATTTGTATTGCATGAGCATTCTGCTACCGAGCATTACGCTACCGCCTTAGTGAAAACTTCAGGTAGGAGGACCCATCCATCCATCCATCCATCCATCCATTTTCTGAGACTTGTCTTATTTAGGGATGTGGGAGGTACGGAACGACCCCAGAGGCTATGGGTGCAAGGCAGGGAACAACCCAGGATGGGGTGCCAACCCATCGCAGGGCAGGAGGACCCCATCAACTAAATGCTATCTGCCCAAAATTTGATCTGTTTGCAAGACATGTGAAAAGGAAAAAAAAAAAAACTAGAATAGGGACAGTCTCATCTTTCAGCCTTAGGGTGTTTGATGCACCTTAACGACTATGCAGTAGATATACTGAGGAAGAGGAAAGAAAACAGCCTTGTTAAGCGGCATTAAAAGCGAAGGGCATCTGCTTCCAGACACCGTACCCAGCTGGGATGTGAGTGTTTCTGATCATCGGCACTGTGCTTTATGAAAGTGCTGAAGAGGCGACTGAGGGTTTAAACAGGAAAGGCTTCCAGATGGATCCAATGAAAATGTCTGACAGGCAGCAGGAGAGACTGAAGCAGCTCTTAGCTTGGGAGGAGGTGGAGGGCAGCTGTGGGCATGAAGAAGGATCATTCTGACAGCAACGAATTCGAGAGAAACTGTCGATTTTAGAGAGGAACAAACAGCACAGTGAAGCTTATTTTTTGATGAACAGTCTTTACATGGTCCTATTCTGTCGGTTGTTCCACAGCAATTATATACTTTGACTTCATCTTTAGACTTTAGCTTAAAACTTCAGCAAATTGGGAACTAATCATTCGCAGTGATTTTGATATCTTGATTTATTTTTTCTGTAATTTTTAGACTTTTTCCACCAATGAAGAGGTGACCCCATTCTGCAGATTGGCTCTTTCCCCTCAGCTTTCAGAAGGAACTACACACCTTATTTGGAGGTCTTGCAAATGTATATAGTTCAAATTAAGTTTTGTACTTCCCTTATCATTCTGTGTTATCAGTTTAAGAATGTGTCTGGCTGCATCAATGCTAAAACAGATTTCTGGGGAAAAAAAATTCAAAGAAATTTTCAGGAATATAAAATCATATCATTGAATGTGAATGGGCCATCATATCAGTGATACCTAAGTAAGGGAAAGTTAGGACACACTGGTTACACAATTTAATTTTCAAGATTCTTCTGGTATAACCATGAGAACATATACGCAGTAGTAGCTATACATATTTGTTTATTCCAATCTATATAAGTGTTTAAGTGTGACGGGTAAAATAGGTGATACTCGGTGAACATGGTTATAAGGGTGGCACAGAAAACACTAAGATTGTCTAAGGACACATACAAACATAACCTATCTGTATATTGAGACTAGTAGTCGTGAGTAAATCAATATACAGGGTCTACAAAAGCCGACTTAGAAGAAACTTTCTTTAGGGTGTTGGCCTGTTGGGTGAGTGGTAGGTAAGGCAGGATGTCTGGGGAGGGGGTTGTGTGCCAAGTCGAGGGACCCCTGTTCTTGAGGTCCACTCTGCTGTCTGTAGGTTCCTAACATCGGCGGAGCGGGGGGGGTGGCTTACTGGGCTTAAGCCCGGGTTGTTGTTTCAGAAGCCCAGGGTCTTTTGGAGTGTAATTTGTTTCATAGTTAGATGCCTGACTGACAACTGTATAAAACAAAAACTACACACAATATTCGAAGCACATAGCGCACAGTCGTAAATTCCCCCTAATTTTGGTATGATCCGAGCTCAGGCACTAGGCGACTGAGCACAGCACTTACGCATGTGAGCGAGGGGGGAGAAGCTGCTGCCTGCGAATTTGCTGTAGGAGAAGTGCAGACAGGCAGACAGAGGAGAGCTTAAGTTTGACCAGGTACCAAAGCAAATCATTCGTACTGTACAAATAATGTAAATATGACGGTGTTTCACAAAAGATTGATATCAAACTCATCACTTGACCTATATTACGTTACTTGCTCTTCGAGTGAATCAACAAAATAGCGAAATGAAAAGCCGAACAACAATGCTGTTTTTCAGTTGTTACCCTCCATGGCTAAATAAAGCACTCTAAATCGGTTTCATTTATGTACTGATGTACACAACAATGAACATAAGGGGCTTCTTTCAAAGAAAAAAAATTATTTTATATATTATGCTTTTTATGTTGTTAAAATAATATGGTACAAACTAGTAACTCATAAAGACCAATACAGAGGGATCATTAAATAGTAATGATTATCTTTCTGATCATTCAGATAGGTCAGGGGAAATCAGGAAAGCGAGAGAAAACCAAAACACAACAGCATCACAGCAGGAAGCAGCAGGTGGATCGTTAAGGACAGCTGAAGGAGGTTTACTGGAACGAGCAGCAGGAGATGATTTAGGAACTCTAGAAAGTGGTCCAAGACAAAATGTCCTCCCACAGTATCCACTGAGCCAGTTTGGAGGCCAGCAGAGGGCATTCAATAAGAGTTGGTTTGAACAGTTTAAATGATTGGAGTATTCTGTTGTGAGGAACTTGGCTTTCTGTTTTTCATGTTGCATTTTTGGGAAGCAAAAATTTTTTTTAAAAAAAGAGAGCCTCAGTCATTCAGGGTTCTGCAATTGGAAGAGCGCTTTAGATGCCTTTAGGGAGCATGAAAAGAGTTCCAGCCATTCATCTTCTATGATGTGCTGGCACAGCTTTAAAACCACAAAAAAACAAGGTGATGTTGTTCAGCAACTTAGATCAGCAAACGCAGCAGAGATTTCAGAGAGACGACAGTATCTCCACAGGATCTTAGCTGTAACAATTTCCTTGGAAAACAAGGAATACCATTCCGTGGCCATGATGAGCAGGGAACTTCCTTGAGTGCATTTATTGTGACTTGGACAGGTGGAATTCACTTCCATTAGATTTTAGTAACAAGACTGAAACTATTAAAATTAATGTTTTCTTAGGCATTTATCTGTTCCAGTCTTCAGGGCTTCAGGGTGTAACCTCTGGCTCTGCCCCCCCCCCCCCCCCCACTCTGTATGTGAAGTCTGCATGTTCCCCCAATATGAGTTTTCTCCTCATTCTTCAGAGACTGAAAACATGCGGCCAGCCGATAGTGATCTCTAAGCTGTCCTTAGTGTGTGATTGTGTGTGTGAGTGTGTGCTCTGCTATAAACTAGTATCCTATCCATCGTGTCCCCTGTCCTTAGTGTGTGATTGTGTGTGTGAGTGTGTGCTCTGCTATAAACTAGTATCCTATCCATCGTGTCCCCTGTCCTTAGTGTGTGATTGTGTGTGTGAGTGTGTGCTCTGCTATAAACTAGTATCCTATCCATCGTGTCCCCTGTCCTTAGTGTGTGATTGTGTGTCTGAGTGTGTGCTCTGCTATAAACTAGTATCCTATCCATCGTGTCCCCTGTCCTTAGTGTGTGATTGTGTGTCTGAGTGTGTGCTCTGCTATAAACTAGTATCCTATCCATCGTGTCCCCTGTCCTTAGTGTGTGATTGTGTGTGTGAGTGTGTGCTCTGCTATAAACTAGTATCCTATCCATCGTGTCCCCTGTCCTTAGTGTGTGATTGTGTGTGTGAGTGTGTGCTCTGCTATAAACTAGTATCCTATCCATCGTGTCCCCTGTCCTTAGTGTGTGATTGTGTGTGTGAGTGTGTGCTCTGCTATAAACTAGTATCCTATCCATCGTGTCCCCTGTCCTTAGTGTGTGATTGTGTGTCTGAGTGTGTGCTCTGCTATAAACTAGTATCCTATCCATCGTGTCCCCTGTCCTTAGTGTGTGATTGTGTGTCTGAGTGTGTGCTCTGCTATAAACTAGTATCCTATCCATCGTGTCCCCTGTCCTTAGTGTGTGATTGTGTGTGTGAGTGTGTGCTCTGCTATAAACTAGTATCCTATCCATCGTGTCCCCTGTCCTTAGTGTGTGATTGTGTGTGTGAGTGTGTGCTCTGCTATAAACTAGTATCCTATCCATCGTGTCCCCTGTCCTTAGTGTGTGATTGTGTGTCTGAGTGTGTGCTCTGCTATAAACTAGTATCCTATCCATCGTGTCCCCTGTCCTTAGTGTGTGATTGTGTGTCTGAGTGTGTTCTGCTATAAACTAGTATCCTATCCATCGTGTCCCCTGTCCTTAGTGTGTGATTGTGTGTGTGTGTGTGCCCTGCTATAAATTAGTATCCTATCCATCGTGTCCCCTGTCCTTAGTGTGTGATTGTGTGTGTGAGTGTGTTCTGCTAAAACTAGTATCCTATCCATCGTATCCCCTGTCCTTAGTGTGTGATTGTGTGTGTGAGTGTGTGCTCTGCTATAAACCAGTATCCTATCCATCGTGTCCCCTGTCCTTAGTGTGTGATTGTGTGTGTGAGTGTGTGCTCTGCTATAAACCAGTATCCTATCCATTGTGTCCCCTGTCCTTAGTGTGTGATTGTGTGTGTGAGTGTGTGCTCTGCTATAAACTAGTATCCTATCCATCGTGTCCCCTGTCCTTAGTGTGTGATTGTGTGTGTGCTCTGCTATAAACTAGTATCCTATCCATCGTGTCCCCTGTCCTTAGTGTGTGATTGTGTGTGTGAGTGTGTGCTCTGCTATAAACTAGTATCCTATCCATTGTGTCCCCTGTCCTTAGTGTGTGATTGTGTGTCTGAGTGTGTGCTCTGCTATAAACTAGTATCCTATCCATCGTGTCCCCTGTCCTTAGTGTGTGATTGTGTGTGTGAGTGTGTTCTGCTATAAACTAGTATCCTATCCATCGTGTCCCCTGTCCTTAGTGTGTGATTGTGTGTGTGTGTGTGCCCTGCTATAAATTAGTATCCTATCCATCGTGTCCCCTGTCCTTAGTGTGTGATTGTGTGTGTGAGTGTGTTCTGCTAAAACTAGTATCCTATCCATCGTATCCCCTGTCCTTAGTGTGTGATTGTGTGTGTGAGTGTGTGCTCTGCTATAAACTAGTATCCTATCCATCGTGCCCCCTGTCCTTAGTGTGTGATTGTGTGTGTGAGTGTGTGCTCTGCTATAAACTAGTATCCTATCCATCGTGTCCCCTGTCCTTAGTGTGTGATTGTGTGTGTGAGTGTGTGCTCTGCTATAAACTAGTATCCTATCCATCGTGCCCCCTGTCCTTAGTGTGTGATTGTGTGTGTGAGTGTGTGCTCTGCTATAAACTAGTATCCTATCCATCGTGCCCCCTGTCCTTAGTGTGTGATTGTGTGTGTGAGTGTGTGCTCTGCTATAAACTAGTATCCTATCCATCGTGCCCCCTGTCCTTAGTGTGTGATTCTGTGTGTGTGTGTGCTCTGCTATAAACTAGTATCCTATCCATCGTGCCCCCCGCCCTGTGCCCCCTGGGACAGGCTCCAGGCTCCCCTCACCCCTGTACAGGATAAGCAGTAATGGAGGACGGATCCACACTGTTCCAAAGAAAGGGCTCCAGCTCCCTTCAGGACTTCAGACCAGCTGCTCTCACTTCATGCCTCCAGGCTTGTGGGTCTGGTTCCCACTCCTGGTTCTGCATGTACAGCTTGCATGTTCTCCCCGTGTTCCGTTGGGTTTCCTCCCACAGTCCAAGATCATGCAGTTTGGTGAATTAGTGTCTTTAAATTGTCCTCAGCCTGTGAGTGAGTGTTTTTTCCTGTGATGGACTGGCATCCCACCCAGGGTGTCCCTGCCCTGTGCCCTGTGCTTCCTGTGATTGGCTCCATAACCCTGTACTGGATAAGCGGTTATTGGAATTTGTTGGATATTTTATCTAGTATTTAATCTTTCTGTTCCTGGGTTTGGCTGAACCTGATCCATTAACTTATGGCTTAAATATGAGATTTTAACTAAATAAGTGTTTAATGAAACTGATGTCTTAACCTATAATTGCACATACCTGTATGCTATACCTAATACCACATGATAGTTTCAAAACAAATCAAATTACATTTTTCCAGTAAATGTGCTTCATCTGGAGAAAGAAGCAAAGACAATTATCTAAACAGACACAGAAATTCATTCTCAATAGAACTGCTCTCTTATACCTTTCTATGTAATTTCTACCTAAAAAAATCTAATCCTAAGATTATAGCTTATCTGTGGGAAATCAGTAACAGTTAAATGCATAAAAGCTAAATAAATGTCTGTTGTGTGTACAGTTTGTATAATGTAATATTTTACTCATAAACTTCAAAACCCAGTGTTTGCCCAGTCTGCTCTTCTCAGTCTGGCCTCAGTCCAAAACCACACCTACAGCAACCTGAGAAGCAGGAAGTTCCTCTCACTCTCACACACACAGACGACGAAACTGAATCCTATCAGTGTTTGTGGTAAAATGGCAAAAGCCAATTCCGCACTGGATCCGAACCAGTTCAGCTGTGCAATCTGTCTGGATCAACTGAAGGATCCAGTGACTATAGGCTGTGGACACAGTTACTGTACGAGCTGCATTAAGAGCTGCTGGGATCAGGAGGATCGTCTTGGAGTTTACAGCTGCCCCCAGTGCAGACAGACCTTCATACCCAGACCTGTTCTGCGCAGAAACACCATGCTGGCTGAGGTGGTGGAGATACTTAAGAAGACTGGACTACAAGCAGCTACTCCTGCTGACCATCATGCTGGACCAGGAGATGTGGAGTGTGATTTCTGTACTGGGAGAAAACACAAAGCTGCCAAGTCCTGCCTGGTGTGTCTGGCCTCTTACTGTGAAACTCACCTCCAGCCTCACTATGAGTCTCCAGCTTTTAAGAAGCACAAGCTGACTGATGCCACTGGACATCTGCAGGACATGGTCTGTTCCCAGCATGACAGACCACTGGAGGTCTACTGCCGTACCGACCAGCAGTGTATCTGTTATCTCTGTACAATGGATGAACACAGAGGCCATGATACAGTCTCAGCTGCTGCACAAAAGGAGGTCAGGCCAAAAATACTCATATATAAATTATAACTTTTATTTGAAAAAAAAAAAAGGCTTTTGTCTTAATGCATTTGAGTTTATGTGCTATAAAGACACCAATATCAAGTCTGGTTTGGGAAAGTGAAAGAAAAATGAACTGAAAATACAAAATGTTGTTATAAAGTGTAAAAAGTTCTCATTGAATTCCTACTGAAAACTCCTTTAAACAGTGAATCATGTGGCTGCAGCTGGATACATACAGCAAGCAAACAGGGTTCAGAGGTTCACTTACTGTTTGCTGAGCATCTGAATGGCTAAGATGTGTGAGCTAAGAGGCTGTGGTGTGATTGTTGCCGCCAAATGCTGTGGGTCCAGCATCTCAGAAACAGCCACCATCCTGGGATTTTAACACACTGCAGTGTGTAGAGTTTACTGAGAATGGTGCAATGAACATAAACACCTGTGGTGGGTCTGTGGGTGAAAATACCTTGTTAATGAGAGAAGTCAGACGAGAATAGCTAGAATTGTTAAAGATAACAGGAGGGTCACAAGTGCAGAAATAACAGCTCAGTACAATGATGGTGAGTCAAAGGGTCTGTGTCCAGTTTATCCTACCTACAGTCAATCAATCATTTAAGAATATCCGTCCGTCCATCCATCCATCCATGAATCCATCCATCCATCTCCTATCCGCTTATCCTAGTCAGAATCATGGGGACCTGGAGCCTTTCCCAGGCAGCATAGGGCACAAGGCTGCGGTCCAAACTGAATAGGGTGAATAGAGAATTTTATCTCAGCTAATAAAACAAACTTATTTTGTCATCTTCTTTCCAATCTATAGAAACAAATGGGAGAAACACAGAGGGAATTTCAGCAGAGAATTCAGATGAGAGAGAAGGAGCTGCAGGAGCTGAGAGAGGCTGTGGGCTCATTCAGAGTGAGTATGAACCTGAAGAGAAGATAACAGCTGGCTTGTGATCATGTTGTATCAGTTTTCTTCCCTAGATTCAACAGATTTATAGATCTGAGCGGATTAATCATACTAAGGTCACTGTGGGTTACTCTGGGTCCCAAACAGGGTGCAGTCAAAGAGACAAATCACAGTATGGGAATCAAAGTCAGGGTTGGTAACAGAGATCAGAAAGCAGGGTAATCTACCCTGGGGAGTGAGGGAAAAGGCAAACACTCATGGGGACACGGTGAAGGTGAAACACTCAGGCACACCTAGATGGGGGTCGGGATCAGCAGTCGCTTGCGTAACAGGGTCTGGGAGATCAGGCACATAAAGAGTCACAGAAGGAACCTCATGCAACCAAGGAGAACCAGGGCAGGGAAACGCTCAGCAGTCTAGCATGATAAGATAAAACCTCACACCGATAAAGCCGGTTTACCCAGTTTACCTGGTTTTATATTACCAGTAACCAGGACTAAAAGGAAGCAGCTGTCAGTATTCAGAAGAGATACATTGAGCCGGGGGGCGTGGTTCCTGCAAGTGATCTGGGCTCATGCTCACAAACAGGGTTTAACTAATCTGGGGTTACAGGGGTTATCCTACTTATTTGGAAAAATGCCATTTAAGGCTCTTTTCAGAAACAGCAAGTTTTCATATACCTGCGCAATGGAAATACACACCATGAAATTACCAATTAAACTGAGACTTAAAGGTGACAACCAACCTGCCCCATACAGCCACCAGTCTCTGCCAAATCCCTGCAGCTGACAGTGTATGAGCTTAATGAGGGATCATTTCCAATCAGTGCTGGCTGGGTTTCAGTACCTGAGGCATCCAGCATCGTGACGCTCCAAACCCCAGCCCTGTGCTGTTTTTATACCTCCTGTCAGCTCACATCACTATTGTACAATGAGGCTCTCTGGGGTCTCAAAAGGGGCCAATTGTAATTTACCGTCCTCTGCTCCCTGTATCACCAACAGAGCTCAGCACAGTCAGCAGTACAGGACAGTGAGAGGACCTTCACTGAGATGATCCGCTCCATTGAGAGAAGACGCTCTGAGGTGACAAAGCTTATCCGAGATCAGGAGAAGGCTGCAGTGATTCAGGCTGAAGGACACATGGAGAGACTGAAGCAGGATATTGATGAACTGAAGAGGAGACACTCTGAGCTGGAGCAGCTTTCACACACAGAGGATCACATCCATTTCCTCCAGGTAACAGAACAGCTACTCTGACAATAAGAAAACCAGAGTATTCAAATGGATGCATGTTCTCATTTGTATTTCAACTAGTCTGTCATTTGTCAGATGTTAATGGTCTTGTTAATTAGATCTCCATACACATTTGTTGTGATGAAGCTATTTAATCAGACTGTGTGTCTGTAGAGGTGCCAGGGTCTTCCTGTTGTCCTTGAAGCTGGATTTGGACCCAGAATCTCTGTCTATCCACGCTGCTCTTTTGAGAACATGAGGAAGATGGTTTTTGAACTGAACAATCAACTGGAAATTAGTTGGGAAAAGAAAATGGATGATATCCATCTCACAGGTTAATGAATCAATACATTTTCTTGTCTGTTCATGTTAATATAGACCATGCAGAGGGAGTATGCAATACAGTCAGGCTCACATTTGTTTGATCAGGTCAGTTTCTGTTTCCAATAAGACTAAATATTTGTGAAGAAAATGATGAAAGAGCTTTACATTCGACAGGCTGCAAAACCCAGATTACAGGAATCATGTTTCTTCTGCATTACAGAATCCAAAACTCAGTATTATAAGTAACTTACAATGATTTGCAGTTTGTTAAAATGCCTGTTATTGTCCCTCATAATGATAATAATCTACTGCTGGTGTCTCCACAGTGAGTGACGTCCATCTCCCACAAGTAAATTCCTTTTACTCACATCCCTGTTTCTCTCTCTCCTCCTAGTTACCAAAGACACCATCCTTCCGGTATTAGTGTCCAGGCCCAGAGCTGATTTCTTACAATGTGAGTCTGTTCACACACACGCTTCTCTCTCCCTGTATGAGGTGGAGTGTGTTTTATTGTCTTTCGTTTTCTTCTGCTAGGGGAGCTTCTCTTTCTCTCTCCCTCTGCCTCCTTTCACATTTACAGTACATGAGCTGTTTATGTCAGTAGCCTTTAGATCCAATTGCAAAGCAAGGCAAGTTCATTCAGGGCGCTTTTCCACTGCACCAGGTATGGTACTTTCGGTACTTCACCTTTTCCAGTGACTTCCAGTGGAGTACCAGTACCAAAAGTTCCTGCGCCCAAAGTACGATTGCAGCTGAGGTTCATTTTTGGTACTTCAGAAGTTTGGCTTGGGACTTCATTGTTCATTGTCGATTTAAAATACATTTTAAAAAGCCTTCACTCACAAGCTACATGTGGCTCTTTGACCACCTGGCTACAGCTCTTCTCAGAATGATAGATGCATTTACATTTTCATCCATCCATCCATTATCATAACCGCTGAATCCCAACCAGGGTCAAGGGGAGACCTGGAACCTATCCCAGGAACAATGTCAGCAGCCGTAGTCTCCCCCAAACTGGCTGTGACACCGAGCGTCTCCCAGTGTTGCCAAATTAGTGATTTTATCGCTATATTTAGCAAGTTTTTAGACCCCTCTAGCGACTTGTTTTGAAAAAAGCTACTAGCGACAAATCTAGCGACTTTTTCTGGTGTTATTAGAGACTTTTGGAGACTCTGACGTGGAAGCACGTATCGTTCTTACTCTTCTCACCGAGCAGCGGATGCTGCCGTGTAGTGGTGGGCGGATCGATCCAAGTATTGATAATATCGATAATAATGTTGGTATTGATATTGATCGATACCAGTTTAATGAGATCGATACTTCAGTTTCAATCTCTCTCCCGAATGCACTGCGGCTGTCCCAAATGCCGCTCCCGGCTGTCACGTGACTCAGCGGCGCCAGGCTAGCAAACAGGCGCAGGCACATGCACACACACACACACACACACACTATAATATTTATAATAAAGTACAGTGGTACCTCGGTTCTCGAACTTAATCTGTTCCGGACTCCGGATCAAATCCTAAAAAGTTCGAGTTCTGATCGAATCTTTCCCATAATAAAAATGGAAAACCAATTAATTGGTTCCCGGTAGTGATGTTAAGCTTGACACCGAAGCTCCGAGACATGTGTCCAAAAAAAATGATACAGTGCGCTCTGAAGCAGAATTTCGATGCTTCTTCCGTTCTACCCTAAACACGCGACCATGGTGATCCGAAGCTTCGTTCTGTGCTCAACCACGTGACTGCTTCAGAAAAGTGAAAATGAGGCGCGAACCTCAGTGACCCCAATATACCACATACTGAAGACCCTTTGAGGTTCTGGGATATGCAACAGGCTGTGTATCCACACTTATACGAACTTGCAGTACAGTTTTTATGCACTCCAGCGTCCTCCGTTCCATGTGAGCGGGTATTCTCCAAAGCAGGAGAAGTGGTGAATAAAAAACGTAACCAACTTAGCCCCTGCACTGTTGAACAAATACTGTTCCTGAATAAAAATCTGTAGACTAATGGCCCCTCTTCCGTTACACAAGCACCCCTTCCCAGTTCAGTCAATGCTTTCCCAGTCCACAAGAAGTCACATTCAAGTTCACCAGGTCATTAATGTTCATGACGCACTACAGACCATTAGAATTTTTGCCAATTTAAAAATATTCAGATTCACTGCACTCACTCAAAATTAAGTGCTATTTCCTTATTTGACCACTTGGTGTCACTAATGGTCATTTCGGAAGGCTTCGAGTACTGAACCATTTTTCGACACACTTGAAAAGGAAGCTTCAGTGCTTTGAAAAGCTTCGTTTTGCCATCACTAGTTCCCGGCCACCCCCAAAATGATACCTAAATATGTTTTTTTTAGCATTTAAACACAAAATGAACAGGATAAAACGAGCATTTTTTTCTTAATGGCTTCCAAAACAATAAAGATCTTATCCCAACATTACCCCTGTCCTGCCCCGATCGTCCGCTCCTTCCGTGTGCCACGCCCCCTCGTTAACCTCATGTGGGATCCCCATGTGATCAGCTGTTTCTGGTTGTTGTCATTAGTCCTCTGTATTAAGTCCGCGTTTCAGTTTGTTTCCCCAGTCCGGTCATCGGGTGCGTTGGACTTGCTTACAGCGCTGGCTTATAGCAACGCATTCTGATCCTGACACAATGCATTACGGTTAGATGCATTACGGTTAGATGCATTGCGACCTCTCACCCAGCTGCACAAACTGGAACCGCCTCCGTGACGACACACCTTTGCCCGTATTGGCTGAAGAATTTGGTTACACACATGACGTTTGTATCCCAGGCAGTTCCGATGCGTAATCTGCTGTTTCTCACGAATATCACGTAAAGCAGTGAGAGCTGGTTTTCAGTTGTCTGTTATACGATGGTTTCATCGCTCTCACCCCCAACGGCTGGATGGGCCGCTTTCCTGAGGATGATGGCCAACACTTGCCTGACAGAGCTTGTGGTGTGGGCCTTTGGTGCTTTCTTCAGGTCATCAGGTGGGTACCCCCCTTCACCAGTGTTTCGTCAATTAACCCACAACACCTCCAGAGGGCTTGACAGCTAACCCCAGTGTCCTGGGGCTGCCCCCTCGGCCCCTCCGGCTCCACAGCCACTGCTCAAGATGACTCCTTCCTATTTAGTGGGTTGTTCCAGCGCTCACAGCGCTTTAGCCACAGCCATCTAGATGCAGACTCTGCTCGTTTAGTGAAGTTTGACACTAGATGTCTTCTGTTGCGACCTCTGATGCCAAGCCTGGACAGGGCAGTCCAGAGAGACTGCCCAGGGAATCCTTGGCAGCCTACCTTCTTCTGGCAAATTCCAAGCACGCCATCCCACCTGTTGACAATCGTGGATAAGGGCCTGGTACTTCCCAAGCTTTCTCTCATGGGCCTCTTCCATCCTCTCCTCCCATGGCACAGTCAGCTCAAGAAGAACCACTTGTTTGGTTGCTCTAGACCACAGGACTATGTCTGGTCTGAGAGTTGTGGTTGTAATCTCCTCTGGAAACTTAAGTTGTTTCCTGAGGTCAACCCTCATATCCCAGTCAGCAGCAGATGTCAAAATTCCTGTGTCCATTGATGACGTATCAGAGCACTCCCCTGCCTTAACAAACCTAATGAGGCTGGGCGCTGTCGACCTTATGATCTTGCAGGCCTTCCTTCTCTCCTCCTCCAGACCTGTGGCCAGCTCCGCCAATATCTGGTCATGCCTCCACCTGAACTTACCGTCTGCCAGACTAACTTGACATAATGACAGCACATGTTCAAGGCTTGCTGGTCTCCCACATAGTTCACACCCTGGGCTCTCAATCAGCCCCCAACAATGGAGGTTAACTGGCGATGGCAGGATATCATAGGTGGAGCACAAGAGGAACTTGATCCTCTTCTCCTCCATGCCCCACACATCCCTCCACCCCAATGATCTTCCCTGGACACTGCCCCAGCATGTCCACCTCCCCTGGATTGTCATAGCCACTGCCCTCATCTGTCTGTTCTCCTCCTCCACCATACAAAGCTCTTCCTGGATGAGGCTGCGACGACCTTTGGCATTTGCTTCCTTCCACCTTGCCCTGGTTATGACCCCTAGCCCTAGCCTGCCTTGGTTGACAGTTCCCACGATGTCTCTGTGCCGTAGCCTTACCTCTGCATCTGCCACGGCCCTGCTGGCTGACCACTTCCGCCCTGTGCGGATGGAGATAACTGCTTGGCTCACAAACTGATCGCTGCTGTCCCATAGCATTACCACCTGGCGGGCTTTAGCCACTTTAAACTCTTCCACCACAGATGTTAATGGTAGCTGAAGCTTACTTCCAGAGCTGTACAGGCCAACTGAAGAAAAGCTTTTGGGAACTGCTAGCCATCTCCGCAGGAAGGTGCTAATCCTCCTTTCTAAGGCTTCAACTGTTGTTAATGGCACCTCATACATCAGTAATGGCCACAGAAGTCTTGGGAGTACTCCATGCTGGTAGCCCCAGAGTTTAAACCTACCAGGTAGCCCACTCCTGTCCAGAGCTTGCAGCCAAGCTTCAACCTGGTTAAGCATCTCTTTCACACTCTCTCGGTCATTCAGCTCTGCTCTGTACCATTTCCCCAAGCTCTTGATGGGTCTCTCACTGACAGTGGGGATGATCTCCTCTCCAATTTTGAAGCGAATGCGGTCCTGAATGCGTCCTTTCCTCAGAACAAGGCTCCTTGACTTTGATGGCTTAAACGCCATCCTGGCACCTGCGATGATCTTGGCAAGATCTTCCAGAATCCAACGACTTTCTGGAACTGATCTTGAAGTTATTGTCAGATCATCCACGAATGCCTTAACAGGGCCTGCTGAACACCATTTGCCAGAACCGCACCTCTCCTTGGCTTCTCCGCTGTCTTGACCAGGAGGTTCATTGCAGCTGCAAATAGAATGACCTAAATTGTGCACCCTGTAACAATGCCTTTTTCCAGCCTCTGCCAGCTGGTTATGAAGTCCCCGCAGGTGAATCGCATCCTGAAGCGATTGAAATAATCCTGCAGGAGGTGCTGGACTTTCCCTGGGACATGGTAGGCTTGCAGAGTGAGGTCCACCAGCTTGTGCGGGACAGTTCCATAAGCGTTAGATATATCGAGCCAGAGGACTGCAAGGTTTCCCTGATTGCGCTTTGCATCCTCAATTACCTTTGAGATGACGCTTGTGTGCTCAATGCACCCTGGAACTCCTGGGACACCCCCCTTCTGAACTGCGGTATCGATATACTTGTTGCTGAGTAGAAAGGAGGTAAGTCTGCCTGCCAAAATTCCAAAGAAAATCTTGCCCTCCACATTCAGAAGAGAGATGGTGCGAAACTGTTTTATACCTGAGGAGTTTTCCTCTTTGGGTATAAAACGCCCCTCTGCAATGAGCCACTCATCTGGTAGGCGATTCCCCCGCCATGCCACCTTCAACAGCTTCCAGAGTCTCCTTCTCAACCGCTCACACTGCTTATAGACTTTGTATGGAATCCCATTGGGTCCCGGTGCCGAGCCAGCCCTTGCCCTTTTAAGGGTATCATTGACCTCCTTCCATGATGGTTCTTTGTCCTTAAACATGGTTGTTGGCTCGTCCAGGGTCATTACGGCCTCCTTGATCTCCAGCTCTGTGCCCCTCCCTGGATCACTGTGTGTGCTAGAGAGGTACTCCTCTACCTCTTCCCTTGGCGCCTGCAGTTGACCAGACCTTTTGTCGCCCAGGAGCTTCTTCAGATAACCAAATGGGTTCTTGGTGAATTGCTCTCTCTGCTTAGACTGCCGTCTTCTGTTCCTCCGATGATACTCTGCTCGGCGTAAGGTCTTAATACGCTCTCTCAGGTTGTCCCGGATCTCCTTCAGAGCTTGTTTTTCCTCTTCCTCCGCTTGCCTGAAAGCTTTCCTAAGCCTCCGGAGATCACAGCCTAGTTGTTTAATCTCCTTGGTTCTGCGATTCTCCCTTTGCTGTTCGGGTCTAGGTTGATGAGTTCTTATCTGTTTCACTCCAAACTGCTCTGCTCCAATGCTCCAGATTATACTCGCCATTGCCTTCACTTTTCGATTCAGTTCCCCCGCGAGAACGTTCTCTAACACTTGATCCACTTCACAGTCAAATCTCTCCCACTCCTTCCTTGCTTGTCCAACTGGCCAGTTGATTGTCTGCTTCCCTGCCTCGTGTCTGTACTGTAGATGTTGCTGGGTATTCCCACTCTGCCTCTGTGCTGCCCTCAAAGGTACATCAGGAATGGAATTGCCCTCGCTTTCTCTGCTGTGTGCCTGGAGATTCCGGGAACTGTGGTTAGTCGCCGGACCCAGCCTCTCCTCCGTCTCACCAGGTTGCTCTGTGCGTCGCCCACTGCATGACCGTTGGCACCCCATCTTTGACTGATGAATCTTGAGACCTTTCGCATTCTTGCAGACTTTCTCACATGTGCAAACCGCAGCTGTCGCATTAAGCTGTGCCGAAGTCGGGTTTACACTTTCCGAGGTCGTTACCGTGGTCTAATTACAGTTAATTTACCTGTAAAATAAAGTTTAAATAAATGACATAAATGCTCTTAAATAGTACACGTAAGTTAGTGGTTTATTTATTGTTAGTTACTGTAATGTTGCGCTGCTTTATTTGGTTAATCGTCCAGTCTGTGAAGAAGGCATTCAAGTAAGAATTGCATTGTAGTATGACTCATTTCCTAATTTATATTAGGTATTTAAGAAGTATCGATATCGGTATCGTATCGGCGATACTTTCCCTGTATTTACTTGGTATCGCATCGATACCAAATCTTGTAGTATCGCACACCACTACTGCCGTGAGCTCGTCTCCCGTCCCAAAGCGCTCACAGGCGGCCGGTCCGCGCGCAGCAGCCCCGCCCAGCTGCAGTCCGAGCAGGAGATGTACTGCCCTCCAGACTGCGAATGAATCGCGCATGCGCAAAGCTGCCACTGGCTTAGTCAGGGCGGGATGTAAATGTTAAATTTTCTTTGTCTAAAATACACTCACCTAAAGGATTATTAGGAACACCATACTAATACGGTGTTTGACCGCCTTTCACCTTCAGAACTGCCTTAATTCTACGTGGCATTGATTCAACAAGGTGCTGAAAGCATTCTTTAGAAATGTTGGCCCATATTGATAGGATAGCATCTTGCAGTTGATGGAGATTTGTGGGATGCACATCCAGGGCACGAAGCTCCCGTTCCACCACATCCCAAAGATGCTCTACTGGTGACTGTGGGGGCCATTGTAGTACAGTGAACTCATTGTCATGTTCAAGAAACCAATTTGAAATGATTCGAGCTTTGTGACATGGTGCATTATCCTGCTGGAAGTAGCCATCAGAGGATGGGTACATGGTGGTCATAAAGGGATGAACATGGTCAGAAACAATGCTCAGGTAGGCCGTGGCATTTAAACGATGCCCAATTGGCACTAAGGGGCCTAAAGTGTGCCAAGAAAACATCCCCCACACCATTATACCACCACCATCAGCCCGCACAGTGGTAACAAGACATGATGGATCCATGTTCTCATTCTGTTTACGCCAAATTCTGACTCTACCATTTGAATGTCTCAACAGAAATCGAGACTCATCAGACCAGGCAACATTTTTCCAGTCTTCAACTGTCCAATTTTGGTGAGCTCGTGCAAATTGTAGTCTCTTTTTCCTATTTGTAGTGGGGATGAGTGGTACCCGGTGGGGTCTTCTGCTGTTGTAGCCCATCCGCCTCAAGGTTGTGCGTGTTGTGGCTTCACAAATGCTTTGCTGCATACCTCGGTTGTAACGAGTGTTTATTTCAGTCAAAGTTGCTCTTCTATCAGCTTGAATCAGTCGACCCATTCTCCTCTGACCTCTAGCATCAACAAGGCATTTTCGCCCACAGGACTGCCGCATACTGGATGTTTTTCCCTTTGCACACCATTCTTTGTAAACCCTAGAAATGGTTGTGCGTGAAAATCCCAGTAACTGAGCAGATTGTGAAATACTCAGACCGGCCCGTCTGGCACCAACAACCATGCCACGCTCAAAATTGCTTAAATCACCTTCCTTTCCCATTCTGACATTCAGTTTGGAGTTCAGGAGATTGTCTTGACCAGGACCACACCCCTAAATGCATTGAAGCAACTGCCATGTGATTGGTTGATTAGATAATTGCATTAATGAGAAATTGAACAGGTGTTCCTAATAATCCTTTAGGTGAGTGTATATATATATATATATATATATATATATATTAGGGATGCTCATTTTGACCGTTTAACCGTTAACCGAAATAATTAATTTTGATCGATTATTACTATCAGTTAAACGGTTTAAAATATTTTTATATATATTTAATTATTAGTTGTAGTATGAAGTTTTGTGGCATCTCAGCTGAAGATCGGTATTCACGTTCTAAATACGCTGCGTTTGAATCGGCGACCACGTGATTGCAGGCACACAGGCTTAGCCCACTGAGCCATGAACACAGGTATGAGCTTCGCTGCTGAAAGTGGCAACACTGGCGCAAAGCTTCAGTGGCAGAGACGTATCCGTGCGCTATATTGTAGCCGATCAGTGTAAACACTACCCAGACATGTGCTCTTGTTTATTTCGGTCACAATGGGCGTATTCACATATTTCTTTATCCAATACTAACTGTCGGATTATCATGTTATTATCATGCGAATAGCGCGATTTGCAAGTGGGAGGGCGATCAGAGCTGCTTCGAGATGAATGAGAATGAGAATGAGAACATGGATCCATCATGCCTTGTTACCACTGTGCAGGCTGGTGGTGGTGGTGTAATGGTGTGGGGGATGTTTTCTTGGCACACTTTAGGCCCCTTAGTGCCAATTGGGCATCGTTTAAATGCCACGGCCTACCTGAGCATTGTTTCTGACCATGTCCATCCCTTTATGACCACCATGTACCCATCCTCTGATGGCTACTTCCAGCAGGATAATGCACCATGTCACAAAGCTCGAATCATTTCAAATTGGTTTCTTGAACATGACAATGAGTTCACTGTACTAAAATGGCCCCCACAGTGACCAGATCTCAAACCAATAGAGCATCTTTGGGATGTGGTGGAACGGGAGCTTCGTGCCCTGGATGTGCATCCCACAAATCTCCATCAACTGCAAGATGCTATCCTATCAATATGGGCCAACATTTCTAAAGAATGCTTTCAGCACCTTGTTGAATCAATGCCACGTAGAATTAAGGCAGTTCTGAAGGCGAAAGGGGGTCAAACACCGTATTAGTATGGTGTTCCTAATAATCCTTTAGGTGAGTGTGTATATATATATATATATATGAATTATTATGTATATGTTTTGTGATTAATGGTGTGAATGAATAATATGCTGGGCTAAGCAACTCTTCCTTTTAAAAGCAGTCTCCTTTAAAAACATTTATTTACTTTATTCTTACATTTTAAGTACATGCATTCATTAGATAGGAATAAATTAAAATGCAATGACGTTCTGCACTTAACGTTAGGTGAAGTGTCACAAATAAAACCTTTAGTGAAGTGTACGAATTTGTGTATAACGTCACAGTATGCACTTCAATTTATTTAGATTTTTGGAAAATGGATATGAAAACATGCAGACGTTTAGAATGAACGTTTTTTACGAACGTGTGTTGTTTGTAAGGTTCACAAGATATTTGTCATTGCTTGCACAAGCGCGCATATGAGGAAAAACATTCGGACAGTGTGTGAAATATGGTACTAGAAGGTCAAAGTGCCCATAGTTACCAAATTACCATTAATAGGGTTCAAATAGGCATCATATTGACACTTACCAGTACGTTTTTTCAGGTTGGAGCTGGAATTTTTGTACACAGCGATGTCGCTTTTTTTTGGTGCACACAGCCTGCATCGCATTATGAAACTGTTCTTTCTCACATCTTGAAGTGAAAAAATAGAGTTGATTTGAGGCCACGGGTGATCTTCCCCCGATAGCTCACACACGTCATCCTCTGCTTCAGCCATCATCTTTCTAAACGCGCGCTGAACTTAATCGGGAGATGCGTAGCAGACTCTCGCGAAGCAGCCTCTCCAACGTCTCGCGAGACGTCAGATCAAGTCACGTAAACGAATTATTTTATATATCTAATATTTATTACAATTTTGTCAGTAACGGAGGAACGCCATCAAATGTAGCGAAGTAAAAGTAAAGTTTTTTCACTAAAAATGTACTTGAGTAAAAGTAAAAGTACCTATCTTTAAATATACTCTAAAAGTAACGAAGTAAATGTAATTCGTTACTACCCACCTCTGGGGAATTAGTTAATGTGTTATAGCAAGGGGAAAATTTTTGCCTGGCCTCTGCGCAAATAGTTTGTTCCTGTATATTAACATTAGGAGTGGTGAACTGGTAAGTATTTCACAGACAAAAATGATGTATAGACTAGGGATGCAAATTATCGAGTAATTCATTAATCAATAGTTGTTTCATCTTATCGATCGATGATCGATTAATTGCTAAGCGGCAATTTTTCTGAGAAGCTGAATTTCCCTCTGAATAGGTTCCATCTACTGTTACGATCCAGTCTAGGGTTGGACCGCAACAAAGTGAAAGGGAAGGAGGGATTGGGGAGGACAGGACAACTAGGGCTAGGAGAAGGGAACACGGGACACAGAGGGAGTCTTTTTTTATAGTTTTTTTTATAGTTTTTCACAAACACAATACAAACACTAGGTGTAACGAACGTCAGGAGTGACAAAGGCCAAAGAAACAAACAAAAGCACATCTACCGAGTAACCCAAGCTGAGCTACCTAAGTGAACACAAAGAAAATGGTGAAACGAAACAACAATGCCTAAATCTATCTCCCTGACCAAACAAACAATAATCCCCACGTTAACGAATAAACAAAAAGGCAGACACTCCCTACACACCTAGTGAAACACGAAACACCAAGCCGAGGCAAAGGTATCAAAAGGGAAAACCGAGAGGCGAAGTCGAAACACAGGCGAAAGTCCAAAACCAATCAAGCAATCAGAGACCAAGGCGAAAGTACAAATAAGGGCGAGGCGAGAATCGGAAGTCAAGGGCAAAACAGTCATACACGATCAATCAAACAAAGCAAAAGCGAACAGAGAGCGAGCTAGCAGGCGAGAAGCAAGTAGCGGGCAGACGAAGGGACGAAGCGGCGAACTCTTCAGCTGGC
This sequence comes from Paramormyrops kingsleyae, assembly GCF_048594095.1. Lineage (NCBI taxonomy): Eukaryota > Metazoa > Chordata > Actinopteri > Osteoglossiformes > Mormyridae > Paramormyrops > Paramormyrops kingsleyae. The sequence goes on from NC_132800.1 coordinate 10,669,016, forward strand.
GAACCGGAAACGGCTCCGAGGGCAAGGGAGGCGGGGTCAGGTCCTGAGGGCGGAGTCGAGGGTGCGGGCGACCAATCGGCGAGTGGGCAGGACGTCCGAAGGACCTGCAGGCATCCTCCTAAACTTACGGCACGTAACACTTACGGCACGTACCCGAAACTTACGGCACATATCCCTTACGGCACGTAACCAAAACTTACGGCACGTAACACCCCCCCACACAAGAGTGAACCCACACGGGTCACCAATATACACAGATCCCAAACAAAAAACAACAAAAACCACAAAATAAACATAAGAAAACAAACAGAACGGAACTTCAGGGGAGGTAACAGAGTTATTAGGATCCGGGGTCACAGACTCAACCTTCGAAGGTTTATCCAACACTGGCACGGACATGAACGTGTCCTCGAGGTCAATGTCGGCAAGCTGGCGCCGCTGTGCACGAGTAAGCACACACGCAGGAAACACCGTCGGGTGTTCCACCGCTACATCATTTTCACACAGCACAGGGTCCAGAACGACTTCGGGTAGAGGAACAATTCTCTTCCCCGCTATGTCATTCCCAAGAATAAACGTAATGCCTGGGACAGGTAACTGGGGCTGGACAGCTACTCGCACGTATCCCGAGAAATCGGGAGTACACAAATAAACGGTGTGCAGGGGAACTCCAGCCACACACAAATCAATTCCCTGCACTAACACATCCGTACCACAGTACGTATTGTCACATAGGGGAATAACTCCTTCCACCATGAAGGACTGAGCGGCTCCCGTATCCCGCAGGATAGTCACAGGGTGCCGAGCATCCATCTCACTGAGCGAAACCAACCCAGGAAATACAAATGGTTCGAAAGCAGCGTCAATACGAGAGGACGAGGGCGAAGAACTGTTGGGGCAGGCAGCAACATTTACTTTCCTAGCTGCTGAACGAGCTTCCTTGCGCTTTAACACAGGACAAACAGATATAATATGGCCCACTTCGTGGCAATAGAAACACTCGCGTTTCTCCACGGGTGGTGGAGACGCTTGCGAAGGGGAGGTTACAACTGGACGAGTTTTACGAGGCAAAGGAATCGGAGCAAACACAGTTTTGTGGGTCAAAACGAACTCGTCAGCGAGGGTGGCAGCTTCAGTTAGCGAAGTGACCTTTTGCTCATTCAGGTACACTACCACTCGATCAGGAACACAGTTCTTAAATTCTTCTAACAGGACCAGTTCCTTAAGCTGGTCGAAGGTAAACACACCACTAGCGCCGCACCACTTATCAAATAAGACGGCTTTCTCGCGTGCGAACTCCACGTATGTTTGGCTGGCGGATTTGGGAAGATTTCGAAAGTTCTGCCGATAAGCTTCCGGCACTAACTCATAAGCGCGAAGCACAGTAGCCTTCACAATGTCGTAATCTAGGCTCTGCTCTAACGCAAGAGCCGAACAAACCTCCTGTGCCTTACCCACAAGCTTACATTGCAGTAACAATGACCAAAGGTGTTTGGGCCAGTTCAATGTCATAGCAATGCGCTCGAAAATGGAAAAGTAGGCGTCTACCTCATTTTCCCGAAACAGAGGAACAAGACCGATGTGTCGGCTCACATCAAAGCTCGATCTACCAATTTCCGGGGAGACAGGCGAGCTCAAGGGAGACCGGGGACGGGGTCTAGGAGCGTCTTGGGCGTCAGCCTGGTCTCGGGCGGAGCGAGCTGCGGGTGGAGGTGTACCTGGTGTGGGTACCTTACGCGGAAGAGGCATTGGTTTTTGGTCGCCCATGCTCATCCGACGTACCTCCAGCTCCTTCTCAGCCTCCATCTCCATAGCCCGGACCCGGAGTAGCTGAGCCTGGTACTCCTGTCTCTTAATCTCAAGCTCTAACTCCCGTAACTTAATTGTCAGCAGTAGGTCCTCCCTGGTTGAGCGGGGATCTCCAAGATCCATGCGGTGTCCACTCCCTGGATCGTCGCTGCTGGCCTCCGCTACAGCAGACATCCGAACCGGGGTGGCAGCAACACTAGGGGATCCACCCAACTCAGGCAGTATACCTTGCTGAACCAATTCATCGAGCAAAAATTGCTTAACGACCCGCTTGGAAGCCTCAGCGGGGACCAAAATGTTAAAGAAGTCTGCTATCTGTAGCAGATCATCCTTGCGGCACACATCAAATTGTTCGAGTGTGGGGTAAAGGGTGAACGCAACAAGGTCGAATTGGGCCATCACGATTACTGCAATTATCACAACACCCCCCCACACAAAAAAAAATCCGCCAGACGAGCACGAAAAGGAAAGAAGGAAAGGACGAGCCCCCAATTTTGTTACGATCCAGTCTAGGGTTGGACCGCAACAAAGTGAAAGGGAAGGAGGGATTGGGGAGGACAGGACAACTAGGGCTAGGAGAAGGGAACACGGGACACAGAGGGAGTCTTTTTTTATAGTTTTTTTTATAGTTTTTCACAAACACAATACAAACACTAGGTGTAACGAACGTCAGGAGTGACAAAGGCCAAAGAAACAAACAAAAGCACATCTACCGAGTAACCCAAGCTGAGCTACCTAAGTGAACACAAAGAAAATGGTGAAACGAAACAACAATGCCTAAATCTATCTCCCTGACCAAACAAACAATAATCCCCACGTTAACGAATAAACAAAAAGGCAGACACTCCCTACACACCTAGTGAAACACGAAACACCAAGCCGAGGCAAAGGTATCAAAAGGGAAAACCGAGAGGCGAAGTCGAAACACAGGCGAAAGTCCAAAACCAATCAAGCAATCAGAGACCAAGGCGAAAGTACAAATAAGGGCGAGGCGAGAATCGGAAGTCAAGGGCAAAACAGTCATACACGATCAATCAAACAAAGCAAAAGCGAACAGAGAGCGAGCTAGCAGGCGAGAAGCAAGTAGCGGGCAGACGAAGGGACGAAGCGGCGAACTCTTCAGCTGGCGAACCGGAAACGGCTCCGAGGGCAAGGGAGGCGGGGTCAGGTCCTGAGGGCGGAGTCGAGGGTGCGGGCGACCAATCGGCGAGTGGGCAGGACGTCCGAAGGACCTGCAGGCATCCTCCTAAACTTACGGCACGTAACACTTACGGCACGTACCCGAAACTTACGGCACATATCCCTTACGGCACGTAACCAAAACTTACGGCACGTAACACTACTGTATACGTAACATAGAATGCTATCTTCTATATCTATATCTTCTGTTGTGATTGTAGGCTGAGAAACACTCGCTGTTTGTAGCACGGCTGAATGTGACATATTTAGGTGGTAATTCAACGAAGTTGTGGAATTGTTGTACTTCAAAATACTTCCACATATTGTGCATTTGGCGTCGTTGTCGTCATTGACCAACTTGAAGTGGCTCCATACTGCACTCCGTTTTGCCCTCTTCATCCTCTGTGTACCGTTTCTCTTTTATCTGTTGTTTTATCTGTTGTTTGCTTGTGTTCCCGCGTGTGCGTCAAGTACGTCTGGCGTCAAGTGCGCCCCACGAGGACTGCCAAGGAATTATGGGTTCAAAATACAATTAATTGCAATTAATTAATTTTAATCGAGTAATTTCTTATCGACAATTAATTGATAATCGATTAATTGCTTACATCCCTAGTATAGACCTATAGATGGAATAACGGCACTTATTAATCACTGTTTGAGTTTTAGAAGGGGAAGCCAATTTTATGGCCTCTGGGCAAATTGGTTTTCCCTGTGTATTTGCAATAGGAGTAGTGTATTAAAAAGTGTTTTCCTTTTAATGTTACACAGACCCACAGACAGATCAGTCTAGTAATTAGGAATTACCGTTTGTGTTTATGAAAAGGCAAGCATGTTTCTCTTGTATACGTGCAACATTAATAGTGTATTGCTGGGTATTTCACTGTCAATATAATCCAGATGCATAGACAGATCAGTGTAGCCAATCAATACTTAATAATAATCAATAATAAAAGAAAACAAAAAATAAAATAAAAATCCATCATGACAAACTTCTGTATATAGATCAGTATAATAGTTTGGATTATAAGCAGTATAGCCTAAATCTATTTATAGGAGTCATTATTTATGTGTTGATTCATAGCAATCGCGTTATAGACGCAAATTCTTTAAACATTTCATCTGCTGGCGAGACCAAGACGATATGAGCATTTCATGACATAGCTGTTTATTAATGTATTTCTCTTTTTTCATTTATTGTAAATCTGGTATAATACACAAGGATATATATATAAACAGGAAAGAAATGGAATCGTGGCTACCCCACGTTTAAAACGTGTATTCTGAACGGATCATCTGCTGGCCCCTGGAGGATGGGCTCCCCCTTTGGGTCTGGTTCCTCCCAAGGTTTCTTCCTCTTAGGGAGTTTTTCCTTGCCACCGTTGCCTTTGGCTTACTCAATGGGGGGTCCTTACGAGGCAGAAATGTAAAGCGCATTGAGACAATGTAATGTTGTGATAATGCGCTATATCAGGGGTATTCAACTAAAATTTAAAGAGGTCCAGTTAGAGAAAACTTCTTGAAGCAAAGGTCCGGAAGATCATGCTGTCTAACTATTTAGTGTGATCTACATTTAAGTAGCTTATTAGTTGTACCAACATTGCATGTAATCAGTACCTGACTGTCAAATCAAATGAATTCAGTACAATTCAAAAACGTTTTTACGATATTTATTGTCACGTGACAAAGAACTTCGGCCAGCTGGCTGGAGTGAGATTTTCAATTCGAGATGTCTGCACACACATGTAACAGTTCTTACCTTGTAAATAGTCTGCTTTTGTATTTAACCGTGTAAATACACTTTTGGCGTAGCTAATTTTAGGTTTCATAATGAAATAATATAGATTTGCCGTAAGATTTCCAGCGTGAGTCTGAAAGCGTGTCATGCCAGATGCTTGAGATTTGGCAGCCATGCAATTGTATATTTTTTGTTTCAACCGAGTTTATTTATAACAGATAACATTACTTTAGGCCACTTAAAATTAATAAATTGTTTTACATGGCCGCCCGCCTCAATTTTTTGGTGCCGGCTCGATTTTTTTTATATTTCATATTTTTTATTTTGCTGTTGTTTTGCTATTGTCAGGAGGACGCTTTTATTGGGCCATTCTGTGGCAAGACCATTAAACACTTAGACTAGGCATTTGTTTTTAAGGTTTCTCTTTTCTTGTAATTGTTTGAACTGTTGAGAGTTTAAAATGTTGAGATACTGACAAATTAAAGTTTAATTTTCTAGTTTTAGTATATCTCTGTTGCCGTTCGTCTTTTCGCTAAAAATATAAAATCCCCTACTCACCAATATTTTAGAAGTTTGAGTCATGTAAAACCATTTATTAATTTTAAGTGGCCTTATACATATGTTAAAAAGCAGAAACTTCAACGAACATGAAATCAACAATGAACTACGTCTATTTATCCAATATGTTATATAATACATACTGTATTTGAAAACTGTTCAGCTTTACGATTTCAGGACAAACTAGTCACTCTGTCAGGAACATTACGGCTTTTTGGATGTGGTTTTAGCTTCGATGCTGCTACTAACACTAACTGTTTCACTCGTTCCATTCTCAAGAGTGAATATATAAATAACTCAGGCAACTACCAGGGCGGTTATAACATTCAGTTTACTGAACAGCCATGTTTCCTTCCTAAAAACAGTGTCACAACTAAAGAGTCTGTGCTACAACATGAGTCACATGATCACATTGTTACATCCTTCCTTTTTTTTTTTTTCCCAACTTGTATACATACACTGTCAGAAACTACAAAACCAAACAACAGTCAACACATAACTTATGTAACATAGTCCTTCAAATACTGTGGCCTGGCACAAATCCGCCCCGATCTGGTAGTAACAGCATCTCTAGTGTCACCACTGGGTGGCGTACCAGGATCCTTTGAGCTAGTGCTCTCAGCACACTGTTCTTGTCTCATGACCGGGTCTTGACGGCCCGTGTGCTTTAGGTACCTGCGGTTCCTCCTCAGAACACCTCCACAGTCCAGTTTAATCCTGTAAGACCGGGTGTTGACCGGTTCTATAACAGTAGCTTCCTGCCAGACCCTCTGTGGCTGTGTCGGTTGCACTCTTACGTGGTCCCCTGGCTTCAGTGTGGTCATGTCCTTCGCGTGTCTGTTGTAGTACATTGCTTGTCGTTGTAGATTATGTCTCAGTCCCTGTGTTGTGTCTATCACTTTCGGCTTCAACAGATTGTTGTGTGTCGGGAGTAGCGTCCGTGTCCTCCTGCTTAACAGTCTCTGAGCAGGGCTTGCATTTAGACCCTGTGACGGAGTGTTTCGGTGATCCAACATCGCAAGGTAGGGATCTTGTCCCGCCATCTTGGCTCTCTGCATCAGACGTTTTGCTGTTTTGACAGCCGACTCCGCCTTCCCATTACTTTGTGGGTGAGTGGGTGATGATGTTTTATGCTGGAACTCCCAACGTCTACTGAACTGTTGAAATTCGGTTGACGTATATTGTGGCCCATTGTCTGAAAACACAATGTCCGGTATGCCCTGCCTGGCAAAATGGGCTTTCAACTTGTTAATCACAGTGGAAGACTTTGTGTCTTGCAAGTAGTCCACCTCCCAGAAATTTGAGAAATAGTCCACAGTGATCAGATAATCACGGTTATTGAAAACAAACAGATCTGTGCCCACTTTAGACCATGGTCTTTCAGGCAATTCATGTGGGCAGAGTGATTCTTTCTGTTGTTTTACTCCCAGTGTTCTACACAGATCGCACTTCTCTATGTATCTCTTTATCTGCGCATTCATTCCAGGCCAATAGAGGCATTCTCTCGCTCTCCTCAAGCATCCTTCAATACCCAGGTGTGCTGAGTGAACTCGTTGTATCATGTCAGTCCTGAGAGCATCTGGTATCACAACTCTTTCCCCTCTGAACACAATACCATCCTGTATTGACAGTTTATCCTGGATTGAGTAGTAGTGATCTATTGTACTTGGTATAGTTCTTTTGTTTGTTGGCCATCCGTCTCTTATTGTCTGTATTAGTGTCTGAAGTGTGTCATCTTTGTCCGTTTCACTTCTGATCGCCTTTATTCTCTCTTCCGATATTGGGAGGAATTGAATCATGTTCACACTTTCAATCTCTTTTTCCACAGATCCTTCCTGTGCTGTGTCCTCCAGATACGCTCGGCTCAACGCATCAGCCAGCAGCATCTCCTTTCCTGGAACATATGTAATAGTGAAGTCATATTTCTGCAATCTCATTAACATCCTTTGAAGCCTCCTGGGTGCACTCAGCAGTGGCTTCTTGACAATACTCTCGAGAGGTTTATGGTCAGACTGTATGATCACCGGTCGTCCATATGTGTACTGGTGAAATTTCTCCATGCCGTACACTATGGCTAGGCACTCCTTTTCTATTTGGGCGTAGCCCCTTTCAGTCAGAGACAGTGAGCGGCTTCCAAAAGCAACAGGTTCTCCACCTTGCAATAATGCCGCACCAAGGCCTGTTTCCGAGGCATCGCACTGTAGAACCAGCTGTTCCATGAGACTGTAGTAGCGCAATACCGGTGCCTTGGTTATGAGGTCTCTTATGTTCTCGAAGGCCTCTTCATGAACCTCAGACCAGTCCCACAAACTGTCCTTGTGTGTCAGCTGTCTGAGCACTTCACAGTGATCAGAAAGGTGTCCACAAAACTTGGACAGATAATTTACCATGCCCAGAATTCTCTGTACACCCTTCACATCAGTTGGTCTTGGCATTTCCTTTATGGCCCTTACTTTCTCTGGATCTACTTTTAGGCCTTCCGACGTGAGCAAATGTCTCATGTATGTCACTTCTCTTTGTCTAAGTCTGAATTTGTCGACGTTCAACTTAATATTCTTCTCTCGGCATCTGCCTAAAAACAATCTCAATTTGTCATTATGGTCCTTACACGCCATTTCCTGTGTCTCACCTTCCCCCGTTATCAACACATCATCTGCGATTATGTGTACACCTTGAAGTCCTTCTAATGCCTGATTCAGCATTCTCTGGAAGACCTCAGGTGCTGGGCTTATTCCCATAGGCATTCTCAACCACCTGTATCTCCCATAGGGCGTTGCAAACGTTGTAAGATAACTCGACGGATCGTCCAATTGGACATGCCAAAAACCGTTCTTTACATCGCAGACTGTAAATACTTTTGCCTTTGACAGCTCAGGTAAAATGTCCTCAATTGTGGCCAGAGGGAAGTGGCTCCTTTTTAAAGCCTTGTTCAACGGTCTAGGATCTATACAGATCCTCAACTTGCCGCTGGGTTTCTTCACGACAACCAGACTGCTTATCCAGTCCGTGCTCCGTTCTACCGGTGTGACTATACCTCGTTCCTGGAGACTGTTCAGCTCCTCCTTTAGTGGTCCCATCATTGCAACTGGTACTCTCCGTTTTGGCAGTTTCACTGGCTCCACCCCCTTATCTATCTCTATCTTATAGTGACCTGGTAGACAGCCATCTCCTGTAAAAACGTCAATGAACTCTCCTGTAATTTGTTTCACTGTCCATTGCCCGACCGTGTCATCACTGTCCAATCTTGTCATAACATTATCCACCTCCAGGATATTCTCCGATTGTACTTCAACCAGCTTCATGCCCTGGACTGCTCTGCTTCCTAGTAATGGTACTGCAGAGTGTGCATCAACGACCATAAACTCCAGTCTGTACAGTTTTTTGTTACACGGATTTCTCAATTTCAGATGGCATTTGCCTACTGGCTTTAGTGTACTTTTGTTGTACATCACAAGCACTTGGTCCGTCTTCCGTATTTGTACATCTGGATTTACTAAATTTATTGGTATAATGTTACACGTTGCACCGCAATCCAACTGGAATTTGACTAAACTGTTTTCGAGCAGCATAGCGGCGAACAGTTGACACGGCCTCCCATCTTGGCTCTTAGTAACTTTGTTCACAGCTGCCGTCGTGACGCTCCATATATCCTCATATTGCTCACTCCCAGTTTCCATTAAATTGTGTACAACTTTTCTCTGTTCATGTTTTAATTTGCACAAAGCGGCGAAATGATTATCTTTGCCACATTTCCGACATGTTTTCCCATAAGCTGGACATTTCCGTTTGTCTCTTTCGTGCGTCTTCCCGCAGAATTTGCAACTAATGACCGTTTTCCGTTGGTCATCTTTCCCTGTCCTGTGTGCCTGTACCCGCTTTAAAACATGAATTTCCTCCACCACTTTTCCCTCAATGGTTTTGCTGTTCTCTCTGGACAACTCAGCAGCCCTGCAAACCTGTACACACTTTTGCAGAGTCAAATTTTCCTCTCTCAACAATCTCTCTCTCAGATTTGGGCTATTCGTGCCGCACACAATCCTGTCCCGTATTAGAGAATCTTTTATGTCGCCAAAATTACATGTGCTAGCAAGCATTTTCAGTTCAGTCACATACTTGTCGAATCCTTCATCCGTTCCTTGATTTCTCATAAAGAAACGATATCTCTCAACGGTTTCATTTAATTTTGGGTTGCAGTGTAAATCAAAAGCTTCTATTAGTGACTTCACTGTCCTGCCCTCCGTTGATGAGCCCAGTAAGGTTTCGCATAACTCTCTACCTGTTTCTCCTACCAAGTAATAAAAGAGTTTTACCTTCGTGCTTTCCGACGCCCCTGACAGGGTCAGATCCAGGTACAGCTGAAATTCCTCTTTCCACGCCTTCCATGTCTTTGCCATATTGCTTGAGTCCAGCGTCAATGTTGGCGGTGGTTTTAGTCCGAGTGTGCCGTCCATCTTGTCTGACGAGACTCGTATCAGCGCTTCAGGATTCGTATCTTCACAAGCACGTTTTTGTTTTTCGGCGAACTCTGCTCTGCACGGCTAAGCACTAAAACTCGACTTAGTCGCGGTCGGGGAGAAGAGAGAAAAGAAACAAAAAAAAGGAAATCCCACCGCTGCCACCATGTTTCACTCGTTCCATTCTCAAGAGTGAATATATAAATAACTCAGGCAACTACCAGGGCGGTTATAACATTCAGTTTACTGAACAGCCATGTTTCCTTCCTAAAAACAGTGTCACAACTAAAGAGTCCGTGCTACAACATGAGTCACATGATCACATTGTTACACTAACGGCACATTAGCGCAAAGGGCTGCATACGCCGATTTACGTCTTGCTTGGCGGTCAAAGGCGTTTGACGTTCATTGGCGTGGGAAACAGCGGTTCTACTGCTAAACCACGACCAAAAAGACTACAAACGCTGCGACGGTTAAAATAGAAGCGTCCCGTCAGGTTTTAAATAATAACTTAATGTTTTGGCTATCGGTCCGGGTCCGTATAGGACAGCTTCTGGGTCCGGACCCGGCCCGCGGTCCGCCTGTTAGTGACCTCTGCTCTATATAAATAAAATTGAATTGAATTGAATTGAAAGTACAGTGGTACCTCAGTTCTCAGACTTAATCCGTTCCGAACTCCAGATCGAATCCTAAAAAGTTCGAGTTCTGATCGAATTTTTCCCATAAGAAATAATGGAAAACCAATTAATCGGTTCCTGCCCACCCAAAATTACACCTAAATATGTTTATTTTTTTTATTTTTTAGCATTTAAACACAAAATGAACAGGATAAAAGAAGAAGAGCATTTTTTCTTAAAGGCTTCCAAAACGATAAAGATCTTATCCCAACATTACCCCTGTCCTGCCCCGATCGTCCGCTCCAGTCCGGTCGCATTCTGATCCTGACGCAATGCATTACGGTTAGATGCATTGCGACCTCTCACCCACCTGCACAAACTGGAACCACCTCCGTGATGACACACCTTTGCCCTTATTGGTTGAAGAGTTTAGTTACACGCATGACATTTGTATCCCAGCCTCCCAGGCAGTTCCGATGCGTAATCTGCTATTTCTCCCGGATATCACGTAAAGCAGTGAGAACTGATTTTCAGTTAATTTACCTGGTAAAATAAAGTTTAAATAAATTACATAAATGCTCCAATAGTACACGTAAATTAGTGGTTTATTTATTGTTAGTTACTATAATGTTGCAAGGCATTCAAGTAAGAATTGCATTGTAGTATGACTCATTTCCTGGCGTGTACAATTTATATTAGGTCAGCGTTCACGGTTCAACTTCCGATATTCAGATCGAGTTCCAGGTCAAACTGGTTTGTTCGACTTTCAAGAAATTCGAGTTCTAGTGAGTTCGAGAATCGAGGTACCACTGTATATAAAAAGGCTTCAAACCCGGATTGAAATTCTCGAAACACTGCCATCTAGAGTATTGATTTCAAATTAGATCGTGAACGTGCATTTTAAGGGTAAACATAAGGAAACCGAATTGCCCGGAAAACTTCTTAAGGCTCCGGGCGACCGCAGCTGGGATTCAGCGGTTACGATAACAGATGGACAAACTCACTTTTAGAGGTAATTATATGGTTAACCATTTGAAATCTATCCATTTTGAGAATGTTTATTTCCCTCTGATTTTAGGCTTATTACATTGTACTGTATGTACATGAATTAGCCAAATGTGCTGTATCTTTTTGTTTTCGGGTCAATTCTGGGCAGCACAGATATGTCATAAGTTTATGTGGAAATATACTGACACAATCTTGATATCATAATTTTTATGAGGAAAAACTACTAGCACCAATTGAGATTTGTCACATTTTAGTAGATTAAAATTAGAGCCCGACCGATAAAGGATTTTGAAGGCCGATACCGATACAAATATTTGTTGGTTTTAAAACCGATATTCCGATATATCGGCCGATATATATATATATTTTTTTTTTTATTTCAGAAACACGCAACAAAACATTAACAGATTTCCCTAACATTAGTGATTTGTAGTTATTTATGAGTTTTAACTAACATAATATGATAATGCATTTTAAAAAGAAACTTGTTTCATTTATTGTCACAACAGAACAGAGGAACATCAAAATATATTAAAGTTCTGATAAATAAAATGTATAAAAATACAAACTTAAGATATGAAACGTAAAGTCCTTTGAACAAAAACACAAAAACAACAACAACCAAGTCAAAGTTACCAGTTTTAAAAGACTTGGTAAGCTTCATAAATATAACTTTGAATAGCACAAGCAATAGAACTTTTATGCACAAGCTACGTTTGATACTTTTTCTCTATGTCTAAATGTTCACTCCTTGGCGCCAGAGCATGTGAGCGGAGCGGAGCGGGCGGAATTTGGTCAGAGCGCGGAGCGGGTTTTCTAATTAAGGCTGGAGCGGTCGCTTTGTCTCGCTCCAATTTCGCTCCGATACCGCTCACACTACAATTCTGAGGCGTGCCCAAATCTACCCAGAATTCATCTGTACAATTATCAAGACTGTTACACAAATTGGCCGAGATGGAATTCGCAAAGTATTTCACAAAGGAAACTGATAAATCATACAAGTGTACTATTCTTATCAAACGTATAGATGACAAGAATGTACAGCAAGAACAACAATGTGGTGAAACTGTTTCAGTGAGTAAAGATTCACTTTGGAATCACTTTTCTCAGAAACATGAGTGTGCTACGCGAAGAAGCGGAAGCCAGAGCAAAACGCGTGCAAGTTTTATATGGTTGTAGCATATCAAGTCTATAAAGTAAATTAAAGTATAAAAGCCTATAAAGTAAATATTGGTAATCAAATAAATTCGTTTTGTCATTTAAAGTAGGTCTAATAAGATTTTATTTTTTATTTCACGTAACGTAAAATTTTATTTTAGAGACGTGCTGCATCAACAGAAAAAAATTGAGGAATTTAAAACGTGTCTGTATATTCTTTAGGCTATTAAACCCACTGATTCCTTTATTTTTAAGCCTATTTTTGTGTGGAATGCCATTTCCAAACCTGTCCGTTGTTGCCGATAGGTTGCTTAATAATAAATATTTTCTGTTCTGACTGGCAATGTTACCGTTGCTCATATTTCTTTATGACATAAGGCTTCGGTTTAAGGTGACATTTGTTAGGCATGCAGATTATTTGTTCCTCTTTTAAATTGGAGCGAGCGTGGAGCGATTTGACTGGAGCGGGAGGACATTTTAGTGGAGCGAGGAGCGGTGTTGAGCGGAGCGGCTTAGTGCGAATTAGAGTGGAGGAGCGGGCGCGGAGCCAACAACCTAGTGAGCGAGGAGCGGAAATTCTCTCCGCTCCGCTCACATGCTCTGCTCCTCGCAAATGTCTAACTTACATTTTACAATGCAGGGACTGTAACTAGAGATATGCTAGTTATAAATACAGTAATCATTACTTTATTTAGGCAGAATAAGTTCGTTGTGGTTTCCAAGCTCATTAATGCTAACGTTAGCGGTCTTCCACTGATAGTGGCATTAGCTAGCTTTGTGGTTAGCTAGTCTATGATGAGCCATAATTTAGCAATGGATAAAGTCATACTGCAAATTGTAAAACATACATTTTCAATATAACAGGCCAAGGAGAGATGATACGTCTCACTGCTATAACTACCACGCTATTAAAGAAATACTCAGTCTCATTGTCAAAAGTTAAAAGGACAGTCAGTCAACTACTGTACACTGTAACAACGTAACGTAATTACTAGCTAATTCCGCTTCACTCTCGGCTTATTTAACAGCAGCAAAACTGGACATGATAGTCACGAATTTTGTCATGCTTATTTGAGTTAAGAGAACTGATGGGGATGTTCTTTTAATTGTTATTCAAACAATGTATGTCTCGTGACCAAATCACCATGAACACACTTCACCGATGATCTCACTCGCGGATAACTGGTTCTCTCTGCCCGACTCTGGCTGGATCAGCAGGTTGCAGGATGTGTGGTTATACACGAGTGTTGCCAACAGGGACGGTGTAGAGTGCCCTCTAGTGGACAAACTATACAACGCCAACACTCATGACATGGTTGAAGGGTGTTTCGTCCGTTTTTATTTTATTTTTGAAATATTCATTTATCGGCCATTATAAACGCCGATACCGATAGTTTGGAAAATGCCTAATATCGGCCGATAATATCGGCCTGCCGATAAATCGGTCGGGCTCTAATTAAAATATATGCCTCGTTGTGCACAGGATTACTCTGGAATACTTTAGGGCAAAATGTTGCAACTTGGACACCCGGATCAGGTAAATTCTCTCGATCACAAAGATTGGCTATTCATGCCTGTGTGTTATACCTATCCAAAGTTATGAGATTAATGGGTGCGAAAATCAACGCATTTTGCTTTTATCAGGATTTAAGGGTTAATATTTTTGATGAATCCTGTCTGTAGTCTTATTTACTTGTAATTAAGCCTGTTAATTAAGCACGCGCAGCATTTCGGCACGTTTTCCCGCCGGTGTCGCGCGGCTGTCCGACATTTCCTGACCTATTTCACATACTTGAATTCCTGCTTCGTTAAGGGATGCTGTGCTGTTTTTATATTTTATGTATCGTACAGAATAATAGAGCGCAGGCTAAAGTGCAGTTCGGTCCCCAGCGAGTCTCTCAACGCGGCGTGTCTCACAGCGCAGGGGGCAGCCGGAGCGCCGCAGACTCGGGCGGCTACATGAGTATATTAGGAATAAAATGTGTGTATTGGAGCGAGTTCTGTGTTAGTGAGTGTGTGAGGTGTGACAGTGATGATGATGGAGATGCTGGGCTTCGTGATGGGATTAATCGCTCTTCCTCTTGCCTACAGACTCCTGCCAGCTGACGCTGGACCCCAACACAGCATACAGACTCCTGTCTCTGTCAGAGGGGAACAGGAAGGTGACATGGGGGGCAAAGCAGCCATATCCTGATCATCCAGAGAGATTTGACTGGTGGTACCAAGTTCTGTGCAGAGAGAGTCTGACTGGTCGCTGTTACTGGGAGGCTGAGTGGGCTGGATATGCAGCCTGGATAGGAGTGACTTATAAAGGAATCAGGAGGAAAGGATTGAGTGATGACTGTGAGCTTGGATACAATGACAAGTCATGGATGCTGTTCTGCTCTCCTGACAGTTACTCTGTCTGTCACAATAATAAACAGACTGACATACCCATAAAGCCCTCAGTCTCCCGCAGAGTAGGAGTGTTTCTGGACCAGGCGGCTGGTACTCTGTCCTTCTACAGAGTCTCCTCTGATGGACTGACCCTCCTGTACAGCTTCACCTCCTCATTCACTGAACCCCTCTGCCCAGGGTTTTATGTTTATCCAATCTCCCCTGTGTCGCTGTGCATGCTGGGATAGCTCACTGTGTGCTGGAGGAATCATTTTTACCTTATCAGAGTGTCACATGTCGCTGCTTCTCTGTGGCAAAAAGGTAAAATCTGCTTTTTAACCAGTATAACCCTTTTTACTCTGTCTGAAGTGTGATATGTGACTGATTCTTGGGAATTTGGATAAAAAAGGTTTTAATTCAATTTAATTTTAAGTTACTTAAATTACAAAATCTGAAGGTATATCATTATAGACTAAGGTCTTGGCTGTTCAGCAATGTACCGGTGCAACCTCCTCATTTATTATTTTTTTTTCTACATAAAATAGGCATTTTTTCAGTTACAGTATTCCTTTGTTTTTGTCAACATAAAGTGAATTGAGAGAGAGAGGGAAGGCACACACAGCCCAACCCCCAGGGTTGGACGATATGGAAGGAATATAGGGGGAATTACATAAATAAAAAATACAAAAGAGGTTAATGAATCATCACAGGTCATATTGGTATTTATTGTGATCAACAATTATATTCTAGCCTCCATTGAGGACCATTTGGAGGTTTTTGTCACCACCAACCTGACGGTGGTGACAAAAACCTGCTTTTTCAAATTAGCTATTTTGTTTCCACTCTGTTGCTAGCTACTTCAGACCTCTTCGTAAAAAGTATACATTTATCTCATAATCTAATCTAATATTTTTTTTCTTACAAAACAGACGGTGTTGACATGTTATGGTTGTGACAGTAGCAGTGTCCAAAAATATGAACAAGTTTAAGAGAAAATAGCAAACTTACAGGAGCTTGAGTGATCTTGAAACATACAGTAGAGCTGAAGGTTTGAAAATGGGGTCCTCAGGAATGTAGTTGACCTTGTAGTTGCCTGATTTTATTGCTTTTTTATAAATATCTGACGGTGGTGACAAATATGTGGGACACATTTTGAGCAACCACAAAGTAATAGTAAATATTGTTAAAAACTCACTGTTTGTAGTTATTAATACATATTACAATGTACTCTTTCATGTAGTAAAGATATTATTCAATTCAATTATTACTTTTTGTTTTTTTAATCAAGTTGAAATGATTATCCCCTATCTGAGGACAACTGATTTTGTAGGCAATGGGCCAGCATATAATCATTATAAAAAATATAAAAATTAATAAAAATAAAAAATAAGCCTATAAAGGAACCTTACATATGTGCAAAGGACCACCTAATTATAACCTTGGTTCTTTTTATTCATGAAAATGTTATAAATTTCCAACAGAATGAGCACTTTTCTTAGTGGGACATGTTTTTGCCAAAGTTTCAAGAATCGGTGATATGTTAGCCAAAATAAGTGACTGGGATCAGAAAACAGAACAAACATGCAAAATGACTGTTTTTCTCTCCGATTAAAATATAATGAAATGTAATCCTGATGGGGGTGGGCTTTTCCTCTCCCCTGTATATGTACATTTTATATATTTCTGTCTCTGTCTCTATATTGTATTTGCTGCCTGTACACTGACAATAAAGGCTTATATTCTATCCTGTTAATGTCCCGGTTCAGCGCTGCCCAAAGCCTAACTGAGTAACATGATTAATCCGCGTCTCTACAGCTTCATAATATGACATTTTATTAACTGAAAATCGACAAGTTAGAAAAAAGGAAAATTTGTAGAGTTAAATACATAAAAACGTAGTAAATCACATTAGTAACACGCGTTAGATTAAATGAAAAAATATAACGAGCAAGAATAAAACAAAATCTTAACTAAAACAGTGAACTGTCATAATTGACAATCGACAAATTAATTAGCTTGCGATGTCTCTCTCACTCCTATTAAAATAAGGGGAAAGGATCATTAACAAACCGAACTAAAGCTCTTACTACGTAATTTACTACGCAAATTATTTTTTTAAATAAAATATATTTTTACTTTTATCGAAATTATGGTTTAACTTGAGAGTGCAGGATCTCACGTCCGCCCCCTAGTGCCGCTCTGGGGTAACGGCGGGTTTCCCATCGGTCGCAGGATGTGAGACGCTGCGTTCCCTCAATTAACGTCCCCACCACAGCACGCCATTATTAAACATGCAATAAAACATTAACCTAATAAAAATACTCTAATGTAAACCTTTTAAAATAATAATTAAAATAAAATAAACCCTTTTTCAATGAGCCTATTTAAGAACAACAAGAATGGACAATGTTGAGTTGATTTGCTGTTCTGATTGCAGCCTATATTGCACTATATGTGATTCCACATTATCAAAACAAGCATATCTTCTTTTTTAGGAATCCTGATCTACTTTACATTTGCGTTTTTTTTTTAAATTCAATTTAGGAATACGATTATCAAATACTACAGCTGTGGAAAAAATTAAGAGACCACTGTATTTTTAAATAAAATATAGTATAGCAGAAGATTACACTGAGTAGCAGGTTTACTTCCAGGTTCAAAATTTCTAAGACAGCAGTAACAAGAATAAGGTGAAGCAGGAGACACTGGGAACGACCAGAAACCAGCCAGGTAAAGGTCGGAAGCAACATTCTAATGCCAGAGATGAGCTTTAACTTATCTGACAGTTTCTCATGAATCGTAGGATGACATCAAGTGACCTTCAAAAGGAATGGGAAACATTAAGAGAAGGTATGAAGTGCATTGCTAGGACAGTTTGTATCAGGATCCTAGAAGCAGGACTGAAGTCCCATAAAGCAAGGAAGAAGCCCTTCATTAATGAGAATCAGAGAAGAACCTGGCTGCAGCCCCTGACAACTGAGCCATCCCAGGTCTGAGTCCATTTATGCTGCGCCTGACAGCAGCCGGAATGTAACACTTACAGAGACTAAAATGCATGAGCATGAGGGTTTACAGCCTATATACACAAGCATTTCTCTCACATCTGTGATATACTTACAGACAGTGACACACATGCAAACAGGAATATTTATCACTCTGGCAACACAAACACAGACATTTCTGTCTTCAAAAGCACACAAGTTACCTCAGTTCTGCCCTCTCATTTTGTATTACAAATAAGAAAGAGTATAGATGTACATTTTCTAACAAATTATTAATTGCACATCTATACATTGTACTGCTGTTTCTTGCCCTTTTCATCTATTTTCACTTTTGTTTTAGATGCCAAGGTGCATTTTTCGGTCTGAGTACTTGTATTTGCGGAATGATGATAAAGATAAATCTAAAAAAGTGTGTTGAATGGCAGCACATCACCATTCTGTCAGCCCTACAAAACACCCGGAAGTGGTCAGATCCGAGAAAAAGAAACATCTTAATGCAGCTCTTAGTGCAGCTCATACAGTGACTGTGTCCACAGGGAATAGTCACAGGGAATAGTCACTGAATCCTTCAGTAGATCCAGACAGACTTGACAGCTGAACTGGTTCAGTTCCCCTGTGACACTGGCTTCTGCCATTTTCCAAAAAAAACATTGATTGGATTCATTTTCATTTTATTTCCCTGTTTTTTCGTACTTCTCAGGCTGCAGTAGATGTGGTTTTGGACTGAGGCCAGACTGAGAAGAGCAGACTGAGCAAACACTGGAGTTGAAGTTTATGAAAAAAATATTACATTATACAAACTATACACACAACACATATTTATTTAGCATTAATGAGTATAACAGTTACCAACATTGTTTTATTGCCTAAACCAGCTATAATTCTACAATATGGGGGGCAGTTGCTGCAGTGCCTAGCACTGTTGCCTCACACCTCTGAGTCCCGGGTTTGAGTCTCTGCCCCAGCTCCATGTGGTGGAGTTTGCATGTTCTCCCCAAATCGTCGTGGGATTTTTTCCTTCACGTACTCCGGTTTCACTCCACAGTCCAAAGACATGCTGAGGTTAACTGGAGTTACCAGCTCATCCATATATGTGAATGTGACTGTGAATGTCAGTGTGACTGTGAGTGTCAGTGTGACTGTGAGTGTCAGTGTGCCTGTGAGTATCAGTGTGACTGTGAGTGTCAGTGTGCCCTGCAATGGTCAGCACCCCGTCCAGGGCAGCTTCTACAATAGGCTCCAGCCAAAAGTTAATGGATCACTTCAGCCAACCCCAGGAAAAGAAAGATAAAATACTGGATAGCAGGGCGGGCAGGAGAGGCGTCGCAGGCAACAGGGTAGGCAGCATGTCTTGATGTTTTTTTGGGTCTCCAGGCAGTTCACCCCAGGAGGGGTGGGGGAAATAAAAAGTGCATTAGCCAAAGTAGGGGAGACTAGAGGCAGTGCAAACCCTCATTTATTAATGGAAACAGTGTTATTGGGATTGCAGGTGTGTCTGATTTTTGTTATAAACCCGACACCAAAACCAGGCCCCAAAACGGAACTGCAGGGACACCCATGAACAGTCTGGGGGGGGGGGGGGGGGGGGTTGCCACAGTGCTTAACACTGGTGTCTCACACCTCTGAGTCCCAGGTTTGAGTCTCTGCCCCAGCTCCATGTGATGGAGTTTGCATGTTCTCCCCAAATTGCTGTGGGGTTTCCTTCAGGTACTCCGGTTTCACCCCAGAGTCCAAAAACATGCTGAGGTTAATTGGAGTTACCAGCTTGTCCGTAGATCTGAGTGTGCCTGTGAGTGTCAGTGTGCCTGTGAGTGTCCGTGTGACTGTGAGTGTCAGTGTGCCTGTGATTGTCAGTGTGAGTGTCAGTATCAGTGTGTGACTGTGAGTGTCAGTGTGCCTGTGAGTGTCAGTATCAGTGTGTGACTGTGAGTGTCAGTGTGCCCTGCAATGGGTCGGTACCCCATCCTGGGCAGCTTCTACAATAGGCTCCAGTCGCC
Organism: Paramormyrops kingsleyae; assembly: GCF_048594095.1. Taxonomy (NCBI): domain Eukaryota; kingdom Metazoa; phylum Chordata; class Actinopteri; order Osteoglossiformes; family Mormyridae; genus Paramormyrops; species Paramormyrops kingsleyae. Next base: position 10,688,909 of record NC_132800.1, read on the forward strand.
CACAACTCTGTATAGGACACAGTATAGAAAATGGATGGAAAGAGAAATTATATAGAAGGCAGACTGGTAGGAGAGAGCAGTTATACTGAGAATGAATCTCTGTGTCCATGTAGACTTTTGTTAGTCATTCATTTGCTTTTATCCCCAGATGAAGCAGATTTACAGCAAAAAGCTGATGGGATTTGAAGCTGTCATGTGGCATCAGGTGTAATATACACTTATGTGCAGTTATAGACAGACTGTGCCAGGTTTAGAGATCTCGCTTTTCTAAGTATTGTCAATCCAAGACTGATTTGTTTTCTACATGTTATACATGATATTAAAGGATGGTGCACATAAATGTCATATTTCTTCATTTTGTTTCTGTGTCTGTGCTGGGAGTGTAGTTGTCTTAGGAAGGAGAGTCAGGTGACCAGATTCCCAATGATTGTTTGTCGTGAGAAAATTTACCAGGATGTAGTAATGAAAATGTATTCTAGATTTCCATTAAGAAATGTCAAGTTAAAATATCAAATCTAAGCAAAAGTGAAAGGACCGACTTCAGCCAAGCCCATTAGAAAGTATCATGTGGTGTGAGGTGTAACATGCAGGCTTGTTACATTCCCTGCCTAAAACACCAGCAAGAAAATAATAAAACACTTTAAGAGATTTTGTTTTTGCATTTTGCACTGGAGTTTGCAGAATGAGGAAAAAACTGTGAGAAAAAAATGGTTTGAAAGCAGCTTTTTGTTGTAAATGTACTTACATGAAAGGAATGAATAAGGAATGTGAGATATGTCTTATTTTTTTGAACATATATTGTGAGAGTATCGAACTGTGAGCCCTGAATCATCTATTGAAGTGAATCATCAGCAAATTGTGTCATTACAAATCATGTTGAAAGAATCAGAATTTTTATTTCATATTTACCTATGTTACGATCCCCTGTCTAGGGTCAGGGACCGCCAGAAAGGTAGAGGAGAGGGAGAGGGGAAGACAAGACAACCAGGGAATAAGGGAACAGGAACAAGGGACACAGGAGGGATCTTTTTTATGTTTTTTTTATTTTTCACAACACATTCACAAACAGGAGGTGCAACGAACTTCGGGAGTGACCCACGCCAAAAATAACAACCAAAACAACTAACGAGCACATCCCAAACTGAGCTAATCCCTAAGTGAAAATAAGCGAACAAAACGACAAAGACTAAACCTGGCTCCCTATCCAAAACACACAGTAAACACCACGGTCGCGAAACAAAATGGCAGTCACTCCTTACGCACCAAAAAGACATGTACAAACAACACACAGGCCGAAACACGGTATCCAAAGGGCGAGCAAAAGAATAGTCAGAAGACAGGCGGGAGATCAGAAAACCAGCAAAGAAGTCAAACCAAAGCAAAAGTACCAAGGGGCGAGCAAGAAATCAAAATCCGAAAACCAAAACAGTCATAAACGAGTAATCCAAAAACCAAATAAGCAAAACCAATAATCAAGAAAATGAGCAGAGCTCCTGAGGTGTCTTCCTGTCGGCTTTTCAGCTCCCGGAATCGGAAGTCGGCGCAGCTGGGAGGCGGGGCCAGGTCCGGGCGGACGAATGGCGAGTGGGCAGGGCGTCCGACGAACCTACTCGGCACGAACCCGAAGCTTACGGCACGTAACACCCCCCCACACAAGAATGAACCCGATAGGCGTTCACAGACTCACAGACACAAACACGAATAACAAGCACCGCCCACTATAATGAAAAGGGGAACAAAAAAATGACAGATACCCAGAAGGCGACTAGGCTCGGGAAAGAGCGTCCGCCACCAGGTTGCTAACCCCTTTCTTGTGTCTTATCTCAAGGTTAAATGACTGAACGATCAGAGCCCAGCGCAATGTGGTTTGTGTTGCACATGCGGGTTAAAAACACCAGAGGATTATGGTCGGTGTAGACAACCACTGGTTGGATACTATCACCGAGGTACACTTCGAAATGCTGCAGGGCCAATAATAGCGCTAGGGCCTCTTTCTCAATGGTACTATAAGCTAACTGGTGTTTCACGAATTTCTTGGAATAATAGCATACGGGGTGATCGAGCCCGTGGTGATCTTCCTGCAGGAGGACTGCACCGGCACCCACGCCACTAGCGTCCACCTCCAACTTGAAGGGCTTGGTAAAATCTGGAGTGGCCAATACAGGGGAACTACTGAGTAGTAATTTTACAGCATCGAACGTGGCCTGGCATGCAGGGGACCAAACGAACTTCGCCCCCCCACAAAAAAAAATCCGCCAGACAAACACCAGAAGGAAGCAAAGAAAAGAAAGGATGAGCCCCCATTTTCTGTTACGATCCCCTGTCTAGGGTCAGGGACCGCCAGAAAGGTAGAGGAGTGGGACCTACTCGGCACGAACCCGAAGCTTACGGCACGTAACAACCTATATTTTATTTTACTAGCCTGCACAATCTGATAAATCTGAGGAAAGCAGGGTTTATTTACTGCACAGAGACTTTATCAACAGTTCTTTCATTTAAAACATTCAAAAAATCAGTGAAACTTCAAAGCAATTTTTCTGGTGCTGCCTTATCTAAACACCTGGTAACCTGCATATCAAATAGCTCTCTTTCACTGTTAAGAGGGGATATTACAAAATTACAACTATTGAAAAACAAACATTCAAACTTCTTGGTAATTTTCAGCTTTATACATCATTAATTATGTTTTTTCTAAATCTTATTCTAAATCTTAATCTTACCTCCAGTCATGGTCCACACAGATACATCTGCTTTGCTGCTTCCACAGACAGGGAGTGAATCCCTGCAAGACCATCGACTGTAACCTGTGGCATCAACTTTTATGTTGAGGCTTTAGTATCTGTAAAATGTATTCCAGTGAAAGCATTAGGATATCAGCCGTACAAATACAGCATAAATGAGAGACACAAAAGCCATAATAGCAACAAAAGTGAAACATTACACATTAAATTAGAAGTACTTTTACATAAGATCCAATTTCCTGGTTGACATATACGATGTAGTATCCAGTCAAGATTAGATGCATGAGGCTTTGGGAAATGGAAACCCCAAGAAGAATTACATTCAATTCATTCAATGCATTTGCTGGACCTATGATTTAGAAATTATAATTTGAAATTTACCGAGAGATGAAGTGCTGGATTCGCTGATATGGGTGGAAACCATGTTTGAATAACATGGCTATTCCCAGCAAATACTTTGCAACTCTGCAAGTGTAACATTATTTTATATGATCCAGGCCATGAACAGCTCTGGCCATCCCAGGATACGCGGATCTAGGGAGATAAGGTCGGTTTGTCCCAGAATGCCACCACATGCCTTCCCCATCACACTGTGCTCTGCTTCATTTCCATCTGCGGAGCTCACCCTCTGTAGCACCTGTTTGAATCAAAACAAGATCATTTTCAGCGCATGGGTTATCAACATTCTTTGCCAGCAAAACCTTATCCCCAAACCCAGTGGAGTCCTTAGCTAAACGTTTAGCCCACTGGTCTTCGAGGTCATTCCCCTGATTGATTTCATCAGTCCGCTTTGTGTGGGCCTGGCATTTCACTATTGCCACCTGTTCGGATAGCATGAGAGCGTCCAACAATTGTTCCACTAACTGATGATGCTGAATGGGTTTTCCGGTGCTGGTACGAACACCCCTCTGCTTCCACAACACACCATTATCGTAATACACCCCGAAGGCGTATCTTGAGTCTGTGTAGATAGTGACTTTCTGTACTTCAGCCAGTTTGAAGGCCTGTTGCAGTGCAAACAGCTCAGCCGCCTGTGTGGACCAATGTCTGGGCAGATGCCCTCCGTCCACAAGTGATCCATCTTGCAGCACCATGGCAAAGGAGGTCGCTGGGGATCCATCCTCCAGCCTCAAAGAACTCCCATCGAAAAAACAGGACGGTGCCTCCTTTCAGTGGGATGTCAGTTAGGTCCAGTCTAGATCTGCACACACAGTCAATTACCTGTAAACAATCATGCGGTTCCCAGTGTGGGGATCTGGCTGTTTTATGCATATCCCAGGCCACCCCCATAATATTTTATTTATATTTGCGATGACTTGTTATGTTTGGCCACATTTCTACATGAAGGAAAGCTACTTACCACCGTAACTTGCAGTGCACACACAGTACTTTACTCCCCTCATAATCGATGAACAGTGCTGGGATGTCACGCAGCATTTTAGCTCAGACCGAACGCAGCCAAAGTAGCGTTCACATGTGGGCAACCTGCTAATTATTTGTGTGTGATTGCAGGTAAGCAAAAAAGCCACAAAAGCATATGCGAGGGGAATGGCGTAATAGACGTAAACAGTGAGAAGGCAAGTCATGTTTTCTTATTTTAAATAGGAAGTGTATGTGAAACTCGTACTGTGTAAAGGGGGAATCGGCTTAATGGCGTTCGCATAAAATGTATCTACTGTAGTGACGGTGGTGAATGGCTGAAGGAATAGTTAGTAACCTAATTTGTATTAGTGGGCCAGATATTTTCAGTCGATGGATGGTTGGTTAATTGGTGTGAATGTGTTTCATGTTTATTTGACGCAGCATTTTGGCTCAAAGTAGCGTTCACACGCAGGCATCCATGCTGCTAACCTGCTAATTATTTGTGTGTGATTGCACATGTGGCGATAAAAGGAAAAGGACCAACGTCACACGGAGTGTTAATTTATTCAAGTGTGCTTCCCCCGTGGGAAGGAAGGTCGCTGGATTCAAAGCAGAGCAACTTTCCACAGTCACATTTGCCAGTGATAGCAACACATTCTGATAATGCACCAATCGCGCCGGTGTCAAATGAGATGTCCTGGCCAGTGTCAGGATCGCGTGCACCGCATGGGGAACTCGACGTTTCAGTGGATGCAGCTGCACTAGATCTGCACTCGCCATCACTGCCTCAGCTGCTGCAGCCACCGCTTGAAGGCAAGGTGGTAATGCTCGAGCCATCGAGTCCAAATACTTTGAGTAGTATGCAACCGGTTTGCACCTTCCCTTGTGATACTGAGTCAGAACTGAACCCTTTTTTCATCCACATTGCTTTCTATAGTCAGGCACCCCCAAAGCTGGGGCTGACATTAACACCTGTTTTAAACCAGTTAGGGCGTCTTTAGCTTCAGGCTTCGAAGTCAGTCTGTCTGTCAGTCCTAGTTTAGTTTTCAAATTAACCAAGGGCTGTGACCTCTGTGTATAATCCTGAATCCAAGGCCTACAATAGCCAATCATGCCTAGGACTTAAAGCAATTGCTGTTTAGTCTCTGGCTTGGGCATCTCCTGTATAGAGGCCACTCAGTCTGATCCTAATGCCCTTCCTTGGCTTGTCAACACATGTCCAAGGTATTTCACCCTTTGTGACACCAGCTGTATATCTCAGATCCAACAGACACCTTTGTGTTATATTAGTCCACAGGGCTATTGCATTTAATTATGACACTTGTATGCGACAGTGCAGAGGAAAATGTATCTTTTTTATCCCACTGAGGATACTGCACCTGGGAGACCACCAGCACCACACCCTTTATCACATACACATTCTCCAAAAGCAACACATATGGTCTTATCGACATACACTGTATTCTACACTGTATTCTACACTGTATCCTACACTGTATCCTACACTGTATTCTACACTGTAAAAAAAATCTCGTAAAAAAACGGCAAAATGACTGGCAGCAGCGGCTGCCAAGCAAAAACTGTGAAATTACAGTAAAATGTTTTATTTCAAATGAAATGCAAAAACATTTAATTAGGGCTACATATTAGGGCACCGGGAGGAGAGCAGGGCCGAACCGGGAGGAGGGCAGGGCCGAGCCGGGATACCGGGAGGAGGGCAGGGCCGAGCCGGGGAACTGGGAGGAGTGCAGGGCCGAGCCGGGGCACTGAGAGGAGGGCAGGGCCGAGCCGGGATACCGGGAGGAGGGCAGGGCCGAGCCGGGATACCGGGAGGAGGGCAGGGCCGAGCCGGGGAACCGGGAGGAGGGCAGGGCCGAGCCGGGGAACCGGGAGGAGGGCAGGGCCGAGCCGAGCCGGGGCACCGTGAGGAGGGCAGGGCCGAGCCAGGATACCGGGAGGAGGGCAGGGCCGAGCCAGGGCAATGAGAGGAGGGCAGGGCCGAGCCGGGGCACTGAGAGGAGGGCAGGGCCGAGCCGGGGCACTGAGAGGAGGGCAGGGCCGAGCCGGGGCACTGAGAGGAGGGCAGGGCCGAGCCGGGATACCGGGAGGAGGCCAGGGCCGAGCCGGGGAACTGGGAGGAGTGCAAGGCCGAGCCGGGGCACCGAGAGGAGGGCAGGGCCGAGCCGGGATACCGGGAGGAGGGCAGGGCCGAGCCGGGATACCGGGAGGAGGGCAGGGCCGAGCCGGGGAACCGGGAGGAGTGCAGGGCCGAGCCGGGGAACCGGGAGGAGGGCAGGGCCGAGCCGGGGCACCGGGAGGAGGGCAGGGCCGAGCCGGGGCACCGGGAGGAGGGCAGGGCCGAGCCGGGATACCGGCAGGGCCGAGCCGGGGAACTGGGAGGAGTGCAGTGCCGAGCCAGGGCACTGAGAGGAGGGCAGGACCGAGCGGGGATACCGGGAGGAGGGCAGGGCCGAGCCGGGGAACTGGGAGGAGTGCAGGGCCGAGCCGGGATACCGGGAGGAGGGCAGGGCCGAGCCGGGGCACTGGGAGGAGTGCAGGGCCGAGCCGGGGCACTGAGAGGAGGGCAGGGCCGAGCCGGGATACCGGGAGGAGGGCAGGGCCGAGCCCGGTTACAGGGAGGAGGGCAGGGCCGAGCCGGGGCACCGGGAGGAGGGCAGGGCCGAGCCGGGGCACCGGGAGGAGGGCAGGGCCGAGCCGGGGCACCGGGAGGAGGGCAGGGCTGAGCCGGGATACCGGGAGGGGGGTAGGAATGACTGGGGCTGATTTGGTACGGCTACCTCCTCTGACTGTAAGGGTGCCGCACACTGTTTATGCCGTAGTGACTTTTCAATTGACTCTGGCCAGACAAACTTACTATCTGAATGTGTTATTAACTTTGGCAAGCACAACTTGATAGCCTGACTTCAAGTACAGAAGACAGAATACAAACCATGAGTCTGGAATAACCAGGTCAGCTAGTGTTGTGGTTGCAGAAAGATCACTTGGTAATTTTGGCTTCCCAAATACCAAACCTGGTGGCTGGCACGACAACGTCAGTATCCGGCTTAATGGTGAGCAATCTGTCAGCGAGTCTCTGGCATTCAGCGTCTGGGACCTTAGTACTAAACAGTGCCAGGGGCACCATCTCCGCAGTCATGTACCAAAGATGGTGTCGTGATGCTCTGATGGAACTTCCTGACGTTTCTTCACTCACAGTTTCATATCAGAGCAGACGTTGATAAAGACACAAGTTACAGATGAACATTCCATCCACCACGAACAGTATATCTAAGTCACAAAATGAGTTGTCAAATGTCAAGCTGAAATTGAGGTGCACCAAGAAGCTGTACTCTGTCAGCATTGCCTACTGTAACAACCTCTTCTGTTTTACATTTACCATGCAGTGAGGACATGATCTTGAAGTCCCAATGAAGTGTCGCCATTTCAGGTGGAATCCACTGCTGTCTTATTGACTCTGCTACTGACTCAGTTCCCTTGCAATGTGATCTGTCTGTAGTGGCGTAAGATGTTGAAACCTTTGAATTATCTCCCTAGGCTTCCTCAATCAGTGCTATAGTGTAAATGTCCTGCAGCGAAGGTGTCATTTTGAGGCGTGTTGTGAGCTCAACAAATGTGTCACACAGCCAGCCAATATTTTGTCCTTCCTGTGGAATGTTGCCAAGTGATCGTTTCATTGATTTTAAGAAGGTTAAGTCTTCTGGGTTCTTAATGAACTTTTTGGAATTTACAGGCCAAAGAGGAAATGTTTTCTCCGACTTCAGGTTCAAGAATTTTCTTCTTGTTGTGTGAGATGCCCTTCTTTGCAGTGGAATGCTGTGCAGCTTGCTGTTCTTCTCTAGATATGTCAACATGCATTCACACGCTTTGCTTTGTGTTATAATTGGTGTTCCAGGTTTCTCATAGAATTTATTCATATACACAAGCACAACCTTAACCGCTTTCCATATTGACTTATTTATCTGAGATTCTCTGCCAGTTGAGTACGGTACATCAGGCACCTCAAACCCTGTCGATAAGTCGGTAAACGTGCCCCTTTTTTCACTGTATCATCTTCAGTAATGGCATTTCCTAGTCTGAATATTTCAGCAGACTGCCTTGTTTTCTTTTGCCTTCAACAACTGTAACAAAAACAGGTTTGGTTTTCATAGTTGAAATTCACTTGAACATGTTGAAATGTTGCAGTATTACTTTGTATTTAAAATTTCAATAGCACAAAATAAGACTTAAAGGCAATAGGCCAAACATCTTAGTATCAATTTAAAAATGACAGATGATTGAATATTATTGCGATAGTGATTATTAAATTATTAAGTTTCTTGCTTGACAGGACTGAACCATGTGGGCTTTGTGTCGGCTTTTACAAAACTAAAAGTTAAGTTTCACATAATAACTTGCAGGCGGTCAAAATTATTGCCTATGATAAAATTTACAAAAATTAAATTCCTGCCTAAAATAATGCTTTGACATCACGCTTTCCATATATATGTAAGTATCAATATGAATTTTTATTAAGACAATAAGAAAAGTAATTTGCATTGCATGAGCATTCTGCTACCGAGCATTCCGCTACCGCCTTAGTGAAAACTTCAGGAAGGAGGACCCATCCATCCATCCATCCATCCGTCCATCTATCTGTCCATCCTTTTTCTGAAACTTGTCTTATTTAGGGATGTGGGAGGTACGGAATGACCCCAGAGGCTACGGGCGCAAGGCAGGGAACAACCCAGGATGGGGGGCCAACCCATCGCAGGGCAGGAGGACCCCATCAACTAAATGCTATCTGCCCAAAATTTTATACGTTTGCAAGACATGTGAAAAGGAAAAAAACTAGGGTGTTTGATGCACCTTAACGACTAAGCGGTAGATATACTGAGGAAGAGGAAAGAAAACGGCCTTGTTAAGCAGCATTAAAAGTGAAGGGCATCTGCTTCCAGACCCCGTACCCAGCTGGGAGGTGAGGGTTTCTGATCATCTGCAGTGTGCTTTATGAAAGTGCTGGAGAGGCGACTGAGGGTTTAAACAGGAAAGGCTTCCAGATGGATCCAATGAAAATGTCTGACAGGCAGCAGGAGAGACTGAAGCAGCTCTTAGCTTGGGAGGAGGTGGAGGGCAGCTGTGGGCATGAAGAAGGATCATTCTGCCAGCAACGAATTCGAGAGAAAATGTCGAATCCAGAGAGGAACAAACAGCACAGTGACGCTCGATGTGACAGTTTTGTGTATATAAATGTGTCTCATTTTTAGGCTCAGGGCCAAACTTATTTTTTGATAAAAAGTCTTTACATGGTCCTGTTCTGTCGGTTGTTCCACAGCAATTATGTATTTAACTTCATCTTTAGCTTAAAACTTGAGCAAATTGGGAACTAATCATTCGCAGTGATTTTGACGTCTTGATTTATTTTTTCTGTAATGTTTAGACTTTTTCCACCAATGAAGAGGTGACCATATGTCCCTCCCAAAGCCGTATGAGGGGCCCCAATCTGCAGATAGGCTCTTTCCCCTCAGCTTTCAGAAGGAACTACACACCTTATTTGGAGGTCTTGCAAATGTATATAGTTCAAATTAAGTTTTGTACTTCCCTTATCATTCTGTGTTATCAGTTTAAGAATGTGTCTGGCTGCATCAATGCTAAAACAGATTTCTGGGGGAAAAAAAATTCAAAGAAATGTGTCAGGAATATAAAATCATATCCTTCATTATGAATTACCTAACTGGTTGGTCTAAAAGACACTTCGCAATTACAAAAATGAAAAAGGAGAAGATACAAATAATCTTTCTAAAGGCAACAAAATTGTCAAAGTATGAGCATGACAAGCTTAAAAAGATGGGGTTTAGGAACACAATCCTCTTATAAGAAGGTCTGTACATGGGGATCAAGGACGTCCATCCAGCCCGGGGACTCTGGGCTTGGACCCAGGATCTTCAGTTACTATCAAGCACGAGGGCTCTGGTGAACCTCTCCTCAGGTTAGGAGCGTCTTTCACCTGCTAAGGGTTTAAGGATCTCCCGCTAATTCCATCCAGCCCTGGGGTGCTGCAGGAAAGTCCCAGGACCATCCATACCTAACCCCTAACCCAGCCTTAGCCCCAAGCCCCTGTCATATACCTGCAGACCCCAGAAATATCAGCTTAGCTGCACTTGTGCCTCGGCAACACATTGACAGCTGCATGTTTGCAATGTGATGTTTGCCTCATTTTTGGCAACAGTCTCTGCTACATACTAGAAATGTAAATGTAAAAATATGCAAGTGACTATGTGTGCTTTGAAGGCACAGAGATCACGCCTGCTTAGGTAAACGTTGGGGAAACAGGTCAATCCTGTAAATTAGCATTCTAAAAGTCAGCTTAAATATCAGCACAGTTCTTGAAAATGGAGTTCATCATAATTCATAATTCTGTAGCATTAAATTGTGACTTTAAATAAATCCTAAAAGTATCTGTGTTTTTGGGGAGGTTTCAGGGTGTAACCTTTGGCTCTGGGCTTGTCCCCCCCCCCCCGCCATAGACACTCTGTATGTGAAGTTTGCATGTTCTCCCAACACGAGTTTTCTCCTCATCCTTCTGAAACTAAAAACATGTGGCCAGCCGATTGGGATCTCTAAGCTGTCCTTAGTGTGTGATTGTGTGTGTGTGTGTGCTCTGCTATAAACTAGTATCCTATCCATCGTGTCCCCTGACCTTAGTGTGTGACTGTGTGTGTGAGTGTGTGCTCTGCTATAAACTAGTATCCTATCCATCGTGTCCCCTGTCCTTAGCGTGTGATTGTGTGTGTGAGTGTGTGCTCTGCTATAAACTAGTATCTTATCCATCGTGTCCCCTGTCCTTAGCGTGTGATTGTGTGTGTGAGTGTGTGCTCTGCTATAAACTAGTATCCTATCCATCGTGTCCCCTGTCCTTAGCGTGTGATTGTGTGTGTGAGTGTGTGCTCTGCTATAAACTAGTATCCTATCCATCGTGTCCCCTGTCCTTAGCGTGTGATTGTGTGTGTGAGTGTGTGCTCTGCTATAAACTAGTATCCTATCCATCGTGCCCCCCGCCCTGTGCCCCCTGGGACAGGCTCCAGGCTCCCACCCCCCTGTACAGGATAAGCAGTAATGGAGGACGGATCCACACTGTTCCAAAGAAAGGGCTCCAGCTCCCTTCAGGACTTCAGACCAGCTGCTCTCACTTCACGCCTCCAGGCTTGTGGGTCTGGTTCCCACTCCTGGTTCTGCATGTACAGCTTGCATGTTCTCCCCGTGTTCCTGTGGGTTTCCTCAGGTTTCCTCCTGCTGTCCAAGATCATGCAGTTTGGTGAATTAGTATCTTTAAATTGTCCTCAGCCTGTGAGTGAGTGTTTGCCCTGTGATGGACTGGCATCCCATCCAGGGTGTCTCTGCCCTGTGCCCTGTGCTTCCTGTGATTGGCTCCAGGCTCTGTCCCATAACACTGTACTGGATAAGCGGTTATTGGTATTTGTTGGATATTTTATCTAGTATTTAATCTTTCTGTTCCTGGGGTTGGCTGAAGTGGTCCATTGACTTGTGGCTTAAATGTGAGATTTTAACTTAATAGTGTTTAATGAAAACGATGTCTTAACCAATAACTGCACATACCTACAAGTTATACCTGATACTACATGATAGTTTCAAATACAAAACAAATTACTTTTTTCCAGTAAATATGTTTCATCTACAGAAAGAAGCAAAGACAATCTTCTAAACAGACACAGAAATTCATTCTCAATAGAACTGCTCTCTTATACCTTTCAATCTAATTTCTACCTAAAAAAAATCAAATCCTAAGATTATAGCTTGTCTGTGGGAAATCAGTAACAGTTATACGCATAAAAGCTAAATAAATGTCTGTTGTGTGTACAGTTTGTATAATGTAATATTTTACTCTTAAACTTGAAGTCCAGTGTTTGCCCAGTCTGCTCTTCTCAATGTGGTCTCAGCCCAAAACCACACCTACTGCAGCCTGAGAAGCAGGAAGTTCCTCTCAATCTCACACACAGACGACGAAACTGAATCCTATCAGTGTTTGTGGTAAAATGGCAGAAGCCAATTCCGCACTGGATCCGAACCAGTTCAGCTGTCCAGTCTGTCTGGATCAACTGAAGGATCCAGTGACTACAGCCTGTGGACACAGTTACTGTATGAGCTGCATTAAGGACTGCTGGGATCAAGAGGATCATCTTGGAGTTTACAGCTGCCCCCAGTGCAGACAGACCTTCATACCCAGACCTGTTCTGAACAGAAGCACCATACTGGCTGAAGTGGTGGTGAAACTGAAGAAGACTGGACTACAAGCAGCTACTCCCACTGACCATTATGCTGGACCTGGAGATGTGGAGTGTGACGTCTGTACTGGGAGAAAACACAAAGCTGTCAAGTCCTGCCTGGTGTGTCTGGCCTCTTACTGTGAAACTCACCTCCAGCCTCACTATGAGTCTCCAGCTTTTAAGAAGCACAAGCTGACTGATGCCACTGGACGTCTGCAGGACAAGGTCTGTTCCCACCATGACAAACCCCTGGAGGTCTACTGCCGTACCGACCAGCAGTGTATCTGTCATCTCTGTACGATGTACGAACACCGAGGCCATGATACCGTCTCAACTGCTGCACAAAGGGAGGAGATACAGGTCAGGCCAGAAATACTCATATAACTTGTAAAATTTATTTGAAATAAAAATGCCTTTTGTCTTAGTGCATTTCAGTTTATTTGCTATGAAGACACCAAGATGAAGTCTGGTTTGGGAAAGTGAAGGAAAAATTAACTAGAAATGCAAGATGCTGTTATAAAGTGTAAAAAGTTGTCATGGAATTCCTACTGAAAACTCCTTTAAACAGTGAATCATGTGGCTGCAGCTGGATACATACAGTAAGCAAACAGGGTTCAGAGGTTCACTTACTATTTGCTGAGCATCTGAATGGCTAAGATGTCTGAGCTAAGAGGCTGTGGTGTGATTGTTGCTGCCAAATGCTGTGGGTCCAGCATCTCAGAAACAGCCACCATCCTGGGATTTTAACACACTGCAGTGTGTAGAGTTTACTGAGAATGGTGCAATAAACATAAACACCTGTGGTGGGTCTGTGGGTGAAAATACCTTATTAATGAGAGAAGTCAGAGGAGAATAGCCAGACTTGTTAAAGATAACAGTGTTAGTCAGCCTAGATACAGAGAAGGTAGGGCTGGGCGATATCAAATCGCGCATGCGCAATAATCACTAGGGCTTCATATGACAGGCGCAACATTTGGCGGTGCGCCAGGTTTTCTGTGTTATATTGACATTTATTTACGAGTGGAGCGGTGAGAATTTCCGTTCCTTGCTCACGAGGCTGTTGGCTCCGCCCGCTACTTCGCTCTAATTCGCAGTAAGCCGCTTGGCACAACACCGCTCCGCGCTCCACTAAAATTTCCTCTCGTTCCAATCAAATCGCTCCAATTTTAAAGAGGAACAAATAATCTTGGAGAGAAATAATCGAGCGAGCGTGAGAGTCCGAAAGCGTGAGTGTCACGCCAAATGCGTGAGAGTTGGCAGCCCTGTGTTCATCATTTATCACAACAGTAAATTATTGCATTTCTGCATAATAAAACCATATGTCTTTCATAAAAAACCAAAGATATTTATTAACTTTGACGTTTACACAACAACGTATGCAACGTATTTACTCATGCTCATTGTATGTGTGTGTGATTGTATTGGTAATATTGCAGTTGTTAACTGTGATGTAGTCCTTGATACTCATGCACATGAATTTGGCTAAAGTAAAGAAAATAAGAACTATATATACACGCGTGTTTATTCAGCATCGACACCCTTTCTGCTTTTTATATATTGTTTTTTTATTGTGAATAGTCAAGCTGAACATTTTTGTTGAACACCAGCCCCATCTTTCAGTCAAATAACGTAACCTTGAGACACCGTTTGATTTATTATCCGATCCCATGATTCGTTGAGTCATACGGTCAGGCGCAAAAAAGACGGAAAAAAAAGTGAATCACAGAATCGATTTTCGATTCATTACAACGGACAGCTCGAAAGAATCAAATCAGTTAATTCAGTGGAACTTCCCATCACCATCACTACTGTGTAGCGACAGCTCACCGCGCCCCCTAGCGTGGTGGAGCACTTCCGGTTTGGGATTGTCTACTTGCTGTGCATTTTCATTTTGTTTCTGCTTTTTCTTTTGCGTGTGTTTTTTTAATTTGCAGTGCATTTTCATTTTGTTTCTGCTTTTTCTTTTGTGTGTGTTTTTTAATTTGCAGTGCATTTTCATTTTGTTTTTGCTTTTTCTTTTGTGTGTGTGTTGTCTCTAGGGACCACCGTAACCAACCAACAACATCCGAAAAGAATCCACTTCTGTGGCAGCAGTTATTAGGCAACGTGGCTGGGGAATGTATACTGTTGCCCTATTCATCACCATCACGGCTAAAAGTTTAAAAGAAGGCTGTCCCTGTCATGCTATGCAAATATACATCAGCACTATTGGTCTTCAGGACCTGGCAGACTTTTGACTGTTATTTTACGGTAGATTTTTTTACAGTGTACGCGAAAAGGCGGAAACCAGAGCAAAACGTGAGCAAGTTTTATATGATTGTAGCATATCAAGTCTATAAAGTAAAGTATAAAAGACTATAAAGTAAATATTGGTAATCAAATAAATTCGTTTTGTCATTCAAAGTAGGTCTAATAAGATTTTTTTTTTATTTCACGTAACGCTGTCAAGTGAAATTTTAGTTTAGAGACGTGCTACATCAACAGAAAAAAACAGGAATTTAAAACGTGCCTGTATATTCTTTAGGCTATTAAGCCCACTGATTCCTTTATTTTTTAGCCTATTTTTGTATGGAATGCCGTTACCAAACCTGTCCGTTGTTGCGTATAAGTTGCTTAAAAATTATATTTTATAAATATTTTCTGTTCTGACTGGCAATGTTGCCGTTGCTCATATTTCTTTATGACATAAGGCTTCGGTTTAAGGTGACATTTGTTAGGCATGCAGATTATTTGTCCCTCTTTTAAATTGGAGCGATTTGACTGGAGCGGGAGGAAATTTTAGTGGAACGAGGAGCGCTGTTGAGCCGAGCGGCTTAATGCGAATTAGAGCGAAGGAGCGGGCGGAGCCAACAGCCTCGCGAGCAAGGAGCGGAAATTCTCACCGCTCCACTCGTAAATAAATGTCCGTATAGCACAAAAAAGCTGGCGCACCGCCAAATGTTATCTGAAGCCCTAGTGATTATTGCGCATGCGCGATTTAATCGCGATTTGATATCGCCCAGCCCTAACAGAAGGCATCTGATTCTGTATGCTGGGAATATTTATACCAGGTCATGAGAAAGTTTGGGTTTAGTGTGGAATTTATACAGTGAATTAAATAAATATATTCAGCCCCAACTGCCAGAATTAAAATGACTGGACACATATGACACATTATCACCCTGGAGAGAGGGACGAAGCAGGGGTATCGGCTCTCACCGACCCTTTATAACTTGTATATAGAACTGCTGTCCAAAGCTGTAAGACACGATCTCTCTGTAGAGGGTGTAACAATAAGGGAAAGAAAACACAAGGTTTCTGTGTATGCTGGTGATGTGTAGATGTTTTATAACAGCTAAACAACAGGGGAGAATGGTTAAAACTCTTTGTCCTTCCTGGAGCCAATGCGGGTCAGTAATGGTAGACCACATATTTTTTGAACTTGTCTAGTTATTCAACCGTACTGTAATGAAGTATTTTATAATACTTTTGTATTTTTGTACCTCTGTTAGCTACCTAAGGAATAGTACAACCAAGATAAATACTTGTTAAAGGTTCTGCTAGCAGGAAGCAAGAGAGCATTCACAATGAGACGGCTTACTGAAAAACCACCCACAGTGTCTGAATGGATCAGTATTGTTAAGGAGATGTTTGATATGGAAAGCATAATTGTCCTGCCCCGATCGTCCGTTCCTTCCGTGTGCCACGCCCCCTCGTTAACCCCGAGTGGAATCCCCGTGTGATCAGCTGTTTCTGGTTGTTGTCATTAGTCCTCTGTATTTAGTCCGGGTTTCCATTTGCTTCCCCGGTCCGGTCATTGTATTGTCTGTCTGCGTTTGCGTGCCATTCTGTTTCATTAAACCTCGTATTTCCCGATCAGCCGTCTCCCTGCTCTTGCTTCCCTGGTGCGGCACGACAATAACCTTTATGTTAAGACTGGAATAATGAAAAGGACAGAAACTTTGATGGAAATGGACCGATTATTTTATCCAGGAAAACATTGAACTTGATTCTGAGAATAACAATGTTTTATAATTTTTTTTCCAAGTGCAGCCATGACACATGATTCCTGTCCAAAATTAAATTAAAAACAAAGTTAAGAAAAGAAGTCAGTATTTCATAAGTGATCCCTGATCATGCCCCTAAACCTTTGTCTAAAATCCCTTCAATTGGGGATTTCTATGCACCCCTTAACCACCCCTTAAGTCTATGGGCCAGAGTTAAAGTTGGCTCTAGGGCCAAGGTTCAGGCAAAGGCTCAGGGCACTTCCAGGTTTGGAGGCCAGGGCTCTGGAGCCTCTTTCTCCAGGTAAGGATTCAAGGAAGTCCTGGTTTCAAGACCCATGGAACACCAGGGTTCCACTGAAAGTCTCCCTGGGTTGGGAGCCTCTTTCCCCAGCTTAGGGATGAAGGACGTCCACCCAGCCTGGGGACTCTGGCCTTGGACCCAGGACATACATTTCCTGTAAAGCACTGGGGCTCCGGTGAACCTCTCCTCAGGTTGGGAGACTTTCACCTGCTAAGGGTTTAAGGATCTCCTGCTACCACCATCAAGCCCCTAGGTTCTGCAGGAAAGTCCCAGGACCATCCATACCTAACCCTAACCCAGCCTTAGCCCCAAGCCCCTGTCATATACCTGCAGATCTCAGAAATATCAGCCTAGCTGCACTTGTGCCTAAGCAACACCTTGACAGCTGTGTGTTTGCAGTGTGATGTTTGCATAATTCATTTGTCAGTTTTGGCAACAGTATCTGCTAAATACTAGAAATGTAAATGTAAATATAGGCAAGTGAGTGTGTCTGCTTTGAAGGCACAGAGATCACACCTGCTTAGGTAAAGGGTGAGGAAACAGGTGAATCCTGTAAGTTAACATTCTGAAAGTC
Organism: Paramormyrops kingsleyae; assembly: GCF_048594095.1. NCBI lineage: Eukaryota > Metazoa > Chordata > Actinopteri > Osteoglossiformes > Mormyridae > Paramormyrops > Paramormyrops kingsleyae. Next base: position 10,706,155 of record NC_132800.1, read on the forward strand.
AGCTAAAATTCCAACACAGTTCTTGAAAATGAAGTTTATAATAATTCAAAATTCTGTAGCATGAAATTGTGACTTTAAATATTTCCTAAAAGTCTGTGTGACTGTGGGGAGGTGTGGGGTCTCAGTCTGTGGGCTTGTTTCTTGTCCCCCCCCACTCTGTATGTGAAGTTTGCATGTTCCCCCAACATGAGTTTTCTCCTCGTCCTTCAGAGACCGAAAACATGTGGTCAGCCGATTGGGATCTCTAAGCTGCCCTTAGTGTGTGATTGTGTCTGTGAGTGTGTGCTCTGCTATAAACTAGTATCTTATCCATCGTGTCCCCTGTCCTTAGTGTGTGACTGTGTGTGTGAGTGTGCTCTGCTATAAACTAGTATCCTATCCATCGTGTCCTCTGTCCTTAGTGTGTGATTGTGTGTGTGAGTGTGTGCTCTGCTATAAACTAGTATCCTATCCATCGTGTCCCCTGTACTTAGTGTGTGATTGTGTGTGTGAGTGTGTGCTCTGCTATAAACTAGTATCCTATCCATCGTGCCCCCCGCCCTGTGCCCCCTGGGACAGGCTCCAGGCTCCCCCACCCCCCCGTACAGGATAAGCAGTAATGGAGGACGGATCCACACTGTTCCAAAGAAAGGGCTCCAGCTCCTTCAGAGTTTTCTCCTCATATTTCAGAGACTGAAAACATGTAATGTTTTAATAATCATAAACACCTGTGGTGGGTCTGTGGGTGAAAATACCTTGTTAATGAGAGAAGTCAGAGGAAAGTAGCCAGACTTGCTAAAGATAACAGAGGGTCACAAGTGCAAAAACAACTGCTCAGTACAATGGTGGTGAGTCAAAGGGTCTGTGTCCAGTGTATCCTACTTACAGCCAATCAATCATTTAAGAATATTCATCCATCCATCCATCCATCCATCCATCGCCTAACCACTTATCCCAGTCAGAGTCATGGGGACCTGGATCCTTTCCCAGGCAGCATAGGGCCCAAGGCTGGGGTCCACCCTGGACAGGATGATTAATTAATATGATCTCAGCTAATGAAACAAACTTATTTTGTCATCTTGTTTCCTGTCTTTAGAAACAAATTTGTGAAACACAGAAGGAATTTCAGCAGAGAATCCAGATGAGAGAGAAGGAGCTGCAGGAGCTGAGAGAGGCTGTGGCCTCATTCACAGTGAGTATGAACCTGAAGAGAAGATAACAGCTGGCTTGTGAAAATCTTGGATCAAGACTCTTCCCCAGAGTCAACAGATATATAGAGCTGTGCAGATTAATCATACTAAGGTCACTGTGGGTTACTCTGGGTCAGAGGTTTGGTGGGACAAAGGAGCCAGATAACAGTGTCATGAGACAGAACAGGAACAGGGTGTTGGGAATTTAACCGTACCTCCTTCGTAGGTAGAAAAAAAATGAAGGAATGTCCGAATCGAAGGTTCCGTTTAAACTGATTTTACTGAGAAATAAAACCGCTGCAATACACAAACTAGCTCACTTGCTTTTTTCCTTTTTCGAAAAATCTAGTACATCTCTCTCCTTTTGCGAGCGGTGACGCCACCCTCTATTGCCCTAAAAGAAAAAAATGACACTGCCATCTGTTGGCGAAATTACACAGCACACAAACTGCAACAAATATATAACATTAACAATTCACTATTCTACTGTATTAAAGGGATCCTTTTCAACAAAAGATTCAACACAGGGCACCCAAACAGGGTGCAGTCAAAGAGCCAAATCACATTACGGGAATCAAAGTTGGGGTTGGTAACAGAGATCGGAAAGCGGGGTAATCTACCCTGGGGAGTGAGGGAAAAGGCAAACACTCATGGGGACACGGTGAAGGTGAGACACTCAGGCACACCTAGATGGGGGTCGGGATCAGCAGTCGCTTGGGTGGGAGGGTCTGGGAGATCAGGCACACAAAGGGTCACAGGAGGAACCTCACCAACCAGGGAGAACCGGGGCAGAGAAACTCAGCAGTCTAGCATAATAAGATGAAACCTCACATTGATAAAGCCGGTTTACCCAGTTTACCGGATTTTATACTACCAGTAACCAGGAGTAAAAGGAAACAGCTGTCAGTATTCAGGTGAGATACATTGAGCCAGGGGACGTGGTTCCTGCAAGCGATCCGGGCTCATTCTCACAAACAGGGTTTAACTAACCTGGGATTACAGGGGTTATCCTACTTATTTGGAAAAATGCCATTTAAGGCTCTTTTCAGAAAAAGCAAGTTTCCATATACCTGTGCAATGGAAATAAACACCATAAAGTTACCAATTAAACTGAGACACAATGGTGACAACCAACCTGCCACCAGTCTCTGCCAAATCCATGCAGCTGACAGTGTATGAGCTTAATGAGGGATCATTTCCAATCAGTGCTGGCTGGGTTTCAGTACCTGAGGCATCCAGCATGGTGACGCTCCAAACCCCAGCCCTGTGCTGTTTTTATACCTCCTGTCAGCTCACATCACTATTGTACAATGAGGCTCTCTGGAGTCTCAAAAGGGGCCAATTGTAATTTACTGTCCTCTGCTCCCTGTATCACCAACAGAGATCAGCACAGTCAGCAGTACAGGACAGTGAGAGGATCTTCACTGAGATGATCCGCTCCATTGAGAGAAGACGCTCTGAGGTGACAAAGCTGATCAGAGATCAGGAGAAGGCTGCAGTGAGTCAGGCTGAAGGAGACCTGAAGAGACTGAAGCAGGATATTGATGAGCTGAAGAGGAGACACTCTGAGCTGGAGCAGCTTTCACACACAGAGGATCACATCCATTTCCTCCAGGTAACAGAACAGTCACTTTGACAATAAGAAAAACAGAGTATTCAAATGTTCTCATTTGTATTTCAACTAGTCTGTCATTTGTCAGATGTTAATGGTCCTGTTCATTCGAATACAATACACATTTGTTTTGATGAAGCTCTTTAATCAGACTGTGTGTCTGTAGAGGTGCCAGGGTCTTCCTGTTGTCCCTGAAGCTGGATGTGGACCCAAAATCTCTGTCTATCCACGCTGCTCTTTTGAGAACGTGAGGAAGGTGGTTTCTGAACTGAAGGATCAACTGGAAAATGTTTGCAAAAAGAAAACAGCAGAGATCCATCACACAGGTTAATAAATAAATACATTTTTCAGTCTGTTCATGTTAATATAGACCGTGCAGAGAGAGTATGCAGTACAGTCAGCCTCACGTTTGTGTGACCAAGTCAGTTTCTGTTTCCAATAAGACTAAATCTGAAAACTGATGAATGAGCTCCACATTCTACAGGCTGCAAAACCCAGATCACAGGAATTATGTTTCTTCTGCATCATAGCATCCAAAAATCTGTATTATGTGTAACTTGATTTGCAGCTTGTTAAAATGCCTGTTATTGTCCCTCATAATTATAATACCCTACTGCTGTTGTCTCCACAGTGAGTGAAGTCCATCTCCCACAAGTAAATTCCTTTTACTCACATCCCTGTTTCTCTCTCTCCTCCTAGTTACCAAAGACACCATCCTTCCGGTATTAGTGCCCAGGACCAGAGCAGAATTCTTACAATGTGAGTCTGTTCACACACACACTTCTCTCTCCCTGTATGAGGTGGAGTGTGTTTTATTGTCTTTCGTTTTCTTCTGCTAGTGGAGCTTCTCTTTCTCTCTCCCGCTGTCTCCTGGTCTTTCACATTTACATGGGCTGTTTATGTCAGGAGCCTTTAGATCCAATTGCAAAGCAAGGCAAGTTCATTCAGGGCGGTTTTCCACTGCACCAGGTACGGTACATTTGGAGCATCGAGACTAAAAGCTGCTTCAACCCTGCTTGGTTTTGATTCTAGGACAATGAATAAACCTTTCCCAGATGCCCTCAGGGGTCTGCATGCTGCATAATGTTCAAGGAAATCAGAAATGCATTTAGGTTTGAGCCCAATTAGTGTTTTGTACAGAAGAATAATATTTAAAATCCAATCCTGTCACACTCAGGAAGCCAGTACAGTGATTTAAGGACCGGTGTAATATGCTCTTATGCTATTATGTAATATTATCTTATGGTCAACCATGCTGAATGCAGCACTGGGATCCAATAATACAAAATTAAGATTTTTGATTCATCACTGCTGAGATAGATGTCATTTAAAACCTAAAGAACGGCTCTTCTCAGAATGACAGACACATTCACATTTTCATGTCTTAAGATATTTTGGTAATACTTTCATAAAGATAAATTATTTTTTCATGGTTAATATTATTTTTATTCATTTAGATATTTCTTTAGCTATATGTGAATGAGGGCAGTCTGTCACGTGCTTCTGTGATGTCGTAACTGCATCATTTACATCTTCATCAACATCATTCTCTACGACGAGATTACATTTCTGGTCAAATGAAATGCTCTCTGGAGAATTCTTCAGTACCTAAGATTGGATGTACGCTTAAGCGTTTATTAGGGTTCCTAATTCTTTCATGTACTTTTTGTAGTAAAACATCACCATTCCTTCTCAATTCTTCATAAAAACTGATATATTTTCTCCAATTTACTTATATCCAGCTGAGTTCAGAGTGGTGAGGACATTTTGCGCTGCTCAGTCAGCAGTTACAGTAGTGAAGTGCAGAGTGAAGGGCAGACAACTGCAGAGACAAAGGAACTTAGCCGTGCGTTCACACCGCCGGCGGCGAGAGCGTCAAAGTCGCCGGAAGTCATTCATTTTCAATGTGAGCCCCTGGTGAGATGCGGCGAGCAGCGGCGCGGTGCATCTTGGACGGCGAGAGCGTCAAGGAGAGTTGAAATCTGGTCAACTTTATGGTAATGAGCTATGACGCGATTAGGCGGCAACCAATCGAAATGTAGAAGTCCACCGCTTGAGCAGATTCCAGATAACGCAGTCCTGTAAACTTTGGTTCCGACCACATTAGTTCCCATGGCCGACCGCCATCAAGCAACAAAGAAGAAGATCCCATGCAGAATGGAGGAGAGGTTAATAATTGCTGTGGCGGGTTTGCCAGTAATTTACGACGTGTCCCTGTTTGCATACAGGGACATAAATTAAAAAAAATGATGCATGGACCGAGGTGTCCGAGATTGTTGGGGTTCCTGGTGAGTTTCTAATGTGCATTAACGTTATGTATTTTCTGAAAATAAGCGGGAATTTCAAGCTGACTTTAGCGCCAGAGCATGCAAAGCTGTTACTGCTGCAGAATATTCTGACATATCAAAACACATTGGATTATTAATTAATTAATTAATGTTAAAGACCAAGACTAGTAAATACATGTCTCCTATAATACTGAAATTAGACTAGCACTTAACCATGAACATAAAAATTACACACCACACAAATGGCTTTTAATTGAAAGAAAACATGTAACTACAACAAAGTTATTTCCATCGATCAATTTCTTACTTTCACATTCAATATATTTCATGAGGTTATCTTATACCCTCCTTGTGGTCAGTCTGCACAAGATTAACAAGCTTGTTTGATTTGCGGCCCCTTTAAATACAAGACAAGCATTCAATCTACGTCAAAGCGTCCAAAAATCTCTGTACAGCGTCGTAGGCAGGGCGGCCAGGGCGAATTTTGACGCTCTCGCCGCCGGCGGTGTGAACGCACGGTTACTCAGGAAAGGAGGGGTGAGGGTGAAGACTGTCACTGCAGAACCGAACGGTGTCGTAATATTAGTCACCTTTGTGCTGTTACAGTACGTGTCCAAGTGATTTAATTTGCAGTGTAATTCTGAAAGCAGGGAGAGGGGGGGTGAGGGCCCAGGCTGCCCTCGCTTTGTTTGGGTAGCAGGAACTTTTGGTGCCACACAGTAGCAACAGTAGCCTTTTATCTGCATCCTTAAGCTAAGTTCACACTACAGTATTTTAGCCATGATTTTCTACTTGACAACAGATTTTGGAGACAAAACCCCCAGATCAGAGGAAAAATCGGTGTTCGATTGGTGTCGGCAAGTCTGAGCTTAGTCACTATGTGTGACTTTTTCCTCAGAATTCTGACTTTAATCTCAGAATTCTGACTTTTTTTTCTAAACTCAGAATTCTAACATTAAAGTCTGAATTCAAATAATATTTTCATGGTGGCCCTAATCCTCTTCCGTAGGTATGTGATTATACATTCACGCAATTATTGTGATGTGGTTATGTTTTTTTTGTTCTGCATGTAGATGGATTTGCATGCATTCAGGTGAATTTCTGCATGAGTGTGATTTTAGAAAACATCCAAAGATCCACCAAAACAGAAAATCACTTAATTTCATTTCTCAGTCTCTTTTTTTCCCATTTTTTACAAACAGGGCAGGTTTGTGTCTAAATATGACTAGTTCCTTATTGAAAAATGGTCATTTTAATTGGTAATTAAAAACAAAAAGTGGTTCCCAGGATGTTCATATTTTGATGTAAAGACAAATTAACTTTTAGTGGTAATCTTTGGTGTATAATTTTATATTTTATATATTTTATTTTTTTAATTTTCTTATGTTTTTGATGAATGTTGTTCATAGTTTTATTTACCTGTAATTCAGCCTGTTAATTTAGCATGCACAGCATTTCGGCAAGTTTTCCCATTGGCGTCGCACTGCCATCCGACATTTCCTGAGCTATTTCACATACTTGAATTCCTACTTCATTAGGGGATACTGTGCTGGTTTTATATTTTATGTATCGTACAGAATAATAGAGCGCAGGCTAAAGTGCAGTTGGGTCCCCAGCGAGTCTCTCAGCGCGGCGTCTCACAGTGCAGGGGGCAGCCGGAGCGCTGCAGACTCGGGCGGCTACATGAGTATATTGGGAATAAAATGTGTGTATTGGAGCCAGTTCTGTGTTAGTGAGTGTGTGAGGTGTGACAGTGATGATGATGGAGACGCTGGGCTTCGTGATGGGATTAATCGCTCTTCCTCTTGCCTACAGACTCCTGCCAGCTGACGCTGGACCCCAACACAGCAAACAGACTCCTGTCTCTGTCTGGGGGGAACAGGAAGGTGACAGGGGGGGCAGAGCAGTCATATCCTCATCATTCAGAGAGATTTGACTACTGGTGCCAAGTTCTGTGCAGAGAGAGTCTGACTGGTCGCTGTTACTGGGAAGCTGAGTGGAGTGGACGTGGAGCCCGGATAGGAGTGACTTATAAAGGAATCGGGAGGAAAGGAGACAGTACTGACTGTGGGCTTGGATTAAATGACAAGTCATGGTTGCTTTTCTGCTCTCCTGACAGTTACGCTGTCCGGCACAATAATAAACCAGCTGTCATACCCATAGAGCCCTCAGGCTCCCGCAGAGTAGGAGTGTATCTGGACTGGGCGGCTGGTACTCTGTCCTTCTACAGAGTCTCCTCTGATGGACTGACCCTCCTGTACAGCTTCACCTCCTCATTCACTGAACCCCTCTGCCCAGGGTTTAGGCTTCATAGTCAAAACTCCTCTGTGTCCCTGTGCATGCTGGGATAGCTCACTGTGTGCTGGAGGAATCATTTTTACCTTATCAGAGTGTCACATGTCGCTGCTTCTCCATGGCAAAAAGGTAAAATCTCAGCTTTTTAACCAGTATGACCATTTGAAGTGATACGTATTTAGACAAAATAAGTGACTGGGTTTGACAAACAGAATAAACATGCAAAATGACTGTTTTTCTCTCTGATTAAAATGTAATGAAATGCAATCCTGATGAGTTTAAGTGTTTTTTTTTTTTTAAATCCACAAAATTTAGGAATAAGATTACAAGAGATGCGGAAAAATTTAAGAAAGCACTCTGTGTTTTTAAACATAATATAGCGTAACAGAAGACTACACTTAGCAGCAGGTTGCTTCCAGGTTCAAAATTTCTAAGACAGCAGTAACAAGAATAAGGTGAAGCAGGAGACACTGGGAATGACCAGAAACCAGCCAGGTAAAGGGCAGAAGCAACGTTCTAATGTCAGAGATGACCGTTAACTTACCTGACAGTTTCTCATGAGTCGTAGGATGACATCAAGTGACCTTCAAAAGGAATGGGAAACATTAAGTGCAGGTGTGAAGTGCACTGCTAGGACAGTTTGAATCGGGCACCTAGAAGCAGGACTGAAGTCCCAGAAAGCAAGGAAGAAGTCCTTCATTAATGAGAATCAGAGAAGAACCAGGGCGCAGTTTGTAAAAAAATAAATAAAATATATATACAGTGGTACATCAGAGCTTGAACTTAATCCGTTATGTTCAAATCCTAAAAAGTTCGAGTTCTGATCGAATTTTCCCTATAACAAATAATGGAAAACCAATTAATTGGTTTCCAGCCCCAGAAAATTACACCTAAATATGTTTTTTTTTTTTAGCATTTAAACACAAAATGATCAGGATAAAACAATAAGAGCATATACTAAACACATCTAAGCACATAAGCACATTTATCAAAACAGTAATTTGTGAATTAAGAAAAAAAATGTATCCAAACAATGTGTAAAGTTAAAAAATAAAAACAATGTGTCCTGCCCCGATCGTCCGCTCCTTCCGTGTGCCACGCCCCCTCATTAACCTCATGTGGAATGGTAAATGGATGTTTCCCCAGTCCGGTTATTGTATTGTCCGTCTGCGTTTTGCCTGCCTTACCTGTAATTAAACCTTGTATTCCCCGATACCCTGAAGTCTGTGCCTTTGTCTCTGTTCCGTCCCGCTTGGCAAAACAATTATTATTATAATGATTATATATACACTCACCTAAAGGATTATTAGGAACACCATACTAATACGGTGTTTGACCCCCTTTCGCCTTCAGAACTGCCTTAATTCTACGTGGCATTGATTCAACAAGGTGCTGAAAGCATTCTTTAGAAATGTTGGCCCATATTGATAGGATAGCACAGGGGTGGACAAACTTTTTGACTCGTGGGCCGCAGAGGGTTCTAAAATTTGACAGAAGGGCCGGACCAGGAGCAGATGGATGGAGTGTTTTGGTAATTCACCTCATAAGAGAAAAAATAACATGGGATATGTAGAAAACGTGCTTTAATTTCAATAGAAAATTAACAAAAGCATCACAACAAAATATCTCTTCCAATATGGAGGGCTAAGAGTGCCAAAATTAAATAAATAAATACACCATTAATTAATTAATTAAATGTGCCATGAATTGTTTAAAATGGGAAATATAAAGATACATTATTACTTAAATGTGTCATGAATTATTTAAAATGGGAAATAAAAATATCGTTAATTAAATGTGCCATGAATTATATCTACCATTAGAAATAAAATCATTATTAATTAATTGCATGTGTCATTTACAATTATTTCACTATTTATTTAATTTTGGCACTTTTACCACATCATGAATTAATTTTATCTGTCAGTGTGACCCATCAAAGTCAGTAGGCGGGACAAACAATGATCTATCTGGATCTTGTGCAGCCGATTGTTTTGGTCTGAAGCCGTGTCATTTCCAACATGGCGCTACCAATCATGGACCAGGCCCAATACTGCGCATGTATTCACATTTTGCGGCAGACCGTGATTCAGGGCATGGATGTCGTGTATCATCATTCATTGGTTACGTATTGTGAGATGGGTCATTGATGTTTATATTTATAGTTCAGCCGTCACTTTATTGTGGTATTTAAACCATATTGCTTTGCAGATTGTAATATTTGCATCTGTGTGCGCGTTGCTTTTAGTGCCGGTGTTCTGACAAAACATCCTACCTATCGAGACGTGCTATCGAGCCTTTCTGCGCATGTGCAGTTCCACCGTCTTGGGATTAGAGTTAGGATTTAGGGGTTAGGGTTAAGGTAAGAGTTTTAGGGGGTTTTGGGGGGTTAGGGTTAGGGTAAGAGTTAGGGTTAGGGCTATCGATTAGCACTACGGTAGGATGTTTTGATAAAGTAGGACGTTTTGTCAGAACACCGGACAGTAATCTTACACTTTCCCAATTGGTATTGCTGAATAGATGCCTTTTCTTTAGAAGTCGTAATAAAATTGGGGTGTATATCAATCTTGTGTACCCATATTGCTTATCAAGGGGCTATGATATATGTACAGCATTTAAAAAAAAAAAAAAAAAGTCACTCCAAAATAATAGTTAAGAACTTTTATTTGCACAACATAAACAATGTTTATGTTGTGCGGTTTGGCCCAAGATAAAACAATCGGTCGTCTGTCAGAAACAAATATAATTTGCTTCATTTAGCACCACAAAACACAGCTGCCATAACTGACAGGAGTGTGTGGTAATTACACTGATACAATTAAGAAAAGAAATGATTAAGGAGCAAAAAGCAGGCTTAGTTTAAGTAACTTCACAGCACATCGAACTGGGAGTAGTACATAATGGTAACATTAAAGTAATGTCACCTTTGACTAAAATTGATGGCCATACCCTGTATTTTACGTCGCTCCTTCTGAAGCACATTAGGCATTAAAGGCCTATGCGAAATAAAATCTTTTAAAGTCGAAGGACTCCATCATTATCCGGTTAATTCTCTTTCCTCTCGCTGTCGACATTATCATAAAAAATCAACAGTGGATGAAATGTGACGCGATGCCATAAAAATAGCACGCATTCTTCCATAAGTCGCAAGCGTGCGCATGCGTAGTAGCGGAAGTTACATTTTCGGTAGTGACACCCCTACCTATATCGCTCAATTAAGGCCGTTGCGAAATTCTTCTTCTTCTTGATTATTATAGATAGCAATGTAAAAACAAATACTGCCATCTATTGTCTCGGAGTATGTTGACGGGTCCCGTACCGATCCATTATCTGGGATCTATTTCTTTTGACTTGCTGTGCAGGGTAACCAATCAGATGTTACTCTCGGTTGACGACCCGCCTACTGACTTTGATGGGTCACACTGACAGATAAAATTAATTCATGATGTGGTAAAAGTGCCAAAATTAAATAAATAGTGAAATAATTGTAAATGACACATGTAATTAATTAATAATGATTTTATTTCTAATGGTAGATATAATTCATGGCACATTTAATTAACGATATTTTTATTTCCCATTTTAAATAATTCATGACACATTTAAGTAATAATTTATCTTTATATTTCCCATTTTAAACAATTCATGGCACATTTAATTAATTAATTATTGGTGTATTTATTTATTTAATTTTGGCACTCTTAGCCCTCCATATTCCAAGTCCCTCAGTATTTCTTTATTGAAATGACTCTTAAAACACTGAAAATTCAATTGACAAAATACAGCTTTTTTAAAATTACTAACAGTTACCATTTTGAAGCATTTAAAGTTTTGATATCCTTCAGGACATTATCATCACTCTCCTCCTGAACATTTCAAAAATGGTTGGAGATGCAGATCATCGGAACAGTGACAGCATGCCAGTATGTGGCCATGTTATATCTGGTGCGCATTGTTTATATTGAGAAGGCAGTGCACCAGGGGGGTATTCCAGAAAGCTTGGTTAACTTACCATTTGGTAAATCTTAAACTCTGGGTTGATATACCCCAAACCCGCATACCATGAGTATGTCGGTTCCAAAACACCTGAGAAGAGTAAGTTCAATCAACCTCCTATTGGTTACCCAGAGTTAATGCGCGTGCACCGTGCATACATAAAGACGTTTTCAATTGATCGCCGATTTCACGAGTCAGAATGGAAAATCAAAGTGAAAAAAAGAGAGCGGCATACTTCACAGAGGCGGAGTTGGAAGTTTTAATGCACGCATATGAGGAATTCAAGCCAATAATAATGAAAAAAGCAATACGGCTACATCGGCTAAAGAAAGAGTTGGCTTGGCAAAAAATAACGGACAGAGTAAATGCGTGTGTATTAAATTGCAAATTTGACATCGCCTCCCCTTTTATTATAATGCAAAATAATTAAACACATAACCCTTCCGCATCCTTTTTACTGTTAAATCACTATGAAAGCATTTACTTTTCCTGCCATTCATTTCTTTAGGTTAAAATAACAATGTGTATCGACTAGGAATATATGGTTTCTTATTTAATAAGGTGTAATCCTTCTGGAGACAGAAGAACTTTGAGCAAAGTCAAAATGAAACACAAAAATATTCTGCAAAAAGGTAATTGATTACACGATCACTTAACTATTTATTAAACACGATTTAGTATATTCTTTCTGTCATGTAGCTAATAGAAAAAAGGCTGAAGCCCGTCTAACTGGCGGGAGCCCACCACCACCTCCCCTCACCCCATCTGAGGGCAACCAGTGGTAACCAGCATTGTACTGTCCTGTAATGATTACCTATAGTTAGTGGAAAAAAGTAATGAGTTTGATGATTTTAACAAGGCAAAAAATTAAGGATACAAAATCAAGTTACCTGCACATTGATACTACAGTATGAATAGATTTCCTCCGCTATCTCGCTGTACTTGTATAGTGACAATAAAGACATCTATCTATCTAATCTATCTATCTATCTATCTATCTATCAACATAGTCTCCCTCATTTATTAAAGGAGCTTTAATAGGAATGTAGGTGCCATCAATGCACCCAATTATGAATGAATGAATGCCTTTTATTGTCACTATACATGTATTACATGTATTCCAAATTACATTTGGAAACCCTGAAATAGAAAGTCATATAGGGAAGTATCAAGTGTGTGTGTGTGCAGGATGAATACATGTAGGCTATAGATATAAATAGTATGACTATATATTAAATATGCATCATAGATTTTACTACAAAGGACAAACCTACCACTCTGTGGAATTCCTCTTTAATAACACGCAGAGCTTTATGGACAGGGAACTGTACAAACGTGTGTAAGAAGCGTTAAGTACCAGACATACTGTGCGAACGGCTCTACACACAGTTGCCTTTCCTATATGCTCTGCGTCGCCCATATTGTACAAAAAATGCCCTGACGCAAAAAACCGAAGTGCTATGCACAGAATGTTTTCTGTGCTAAGCGCAGACCCGCGGTTTGGGTTTGTGACATTTGCAATATGCGGTTTCAAGAGATGTTAAGTAAATGAACGATTCTTTTGAAAACTGATAACGCTTTTTCAAATAATCATTAGGAAATGACAAGACATCAATACGCGGTCTTATAACTCTCTCCCGGCGAAAAAAACCTTGTATAATTTATGCCTCCACGTTCACAGGATCGTCATCAAAAGGGCACGCCATGCTCAGTAACCTTCTGCAACAAACTTACCCTGGAACATAACCTGCTCAGTAGCAGGTTATCTTCAGAGAGTAAGCTGCTATGGTTACGTACATACCCAGAAAGTTAACCTCCGTTTTTGGAACCGAAAGTTGAGGTTATCCACTAACTTACCCTTAAACTTACCCGGGTATGTCACATAACCTGCTTTCTGGAATACCCCCCTGCACACCACTTATGTGCGCACCTTAACAGAGATGACATGTAACACGTAAATCCACGTAAATATGATTACATCTCCGGAAGAAGGCGCTTCAGTTCACCGAAGCTGAATACAGCGCTTTAATTGCTGAGGCTGGGTACTGGATCCAGCAGCCAGAGATTCGGGAGGACCTCGCACCATGTGCACTCGCTGCTCATACAGGGGAAATCCTGACGAGGATTTCCCCGACGAAGGACGCCTTCCTGGCAGAGGAGGTTCGTTTAAACCTGCAGCAGCTTAGAAGCATGGCGGCAGAGGCAAACCGGTGGCAGGTAGCCGCAAACAGCGGTTTGTCTTTAGACCCGCCGACTGAACTGCCTGAGGGAATCCCAATCATGGGCGTAAATTTCATTTAAGAGTAGGGGGGAACAATAAACATAAAATTTCTCATGAGCAATTTTTGAAGGGGACACAAATAATACAGTCAAATTGTACTTACTGTATAAAGATATGTCCCCACAATGAAAAACTTTGCTTCTATCATTATTATTGTAGCATGGAGACTGCGTCATTATGGTTATTTTCAAAGTTTTTCTCAGGTTCAATGACAAAGCAGATTTTTCTTCAAAACTATTTATTGCATTGTTTGTTATGTTGTTTACAGTCAAGCCATCAACATACAATAAAATTTAAACATGACTGTTTAAATGCATAATAGATATTGATTAAACAAAAAGAATACAGTGGGGTCAGTTCGGACGTAGCACAGTGCTCATTTAGTAAATGCACAGCTAAACAATAATGCTAATTGTGGCCGTTAATGTTAAGTTAACATTATGCCAAGTCGTCACAAATAAAACAATGCATGGGAAACGGCTTTGGCGTGTTAGTTGCAGTGCACTATGCAACAAGCTATTGTAAACAAGCTAACGTTAACTAGATAAGTAATATTTTAATCGCTAATATAGCAGATTCGTGGAAAATTACATCGGTAATCAGCATTTTTGCCGCAACTAATTTATGAATGAGTCTGCATCAACTACATTAAAGAGAATCGCTTTATTTAAAGTGAATAAAATACCCTACTTACTGGAGTTCAACATTAATTGAGCCGCAGCCACACACCTGATTCGTGTGTGTAGAGTAGGTGAGATGACCTGGGAAAGCAGGCAGTTGGCCAAACCACTGTGAGGAAGGGGAGGGGGAACTCAACTGTTTCTTTAAATACATTTTTTGCGTTTGTTTTTTTTTTCTACTTACAGAATTATTTTAGTTATACATACATATATTTTTCACAATAGATAGTGCAATTTTTTTTTTTTATAATTTTTTTTGGGGGGACAACCCTCGGATAGGGGGGGACATGTCCCCTCCGTCCCCCCCGGGATTTACGCCCATGATCCCAATTTCGGAAAAAAAAGAGCCGGGCGTCACAGGTTGAACTGTCAAAGAGGGAAAATGCTGTGTAATGATGCGTTCATACGGTGTCGGAATGATCGTAAATATCACTTTCCCACTGGGAAAAACAACTCGTCAAGACGGATCTTCCGACACCACTTGAATGCAGCATAAGACAGCGCACCTCAACAAAGGTCAGTGTATCAGAGTGTCCCATCTATCGAGAAACGCCACAATTGCAGGGAAAATAAAACATTAACAAGGTTTACCATTATAATTGATTCTAATTCGGGGGGCCGGATTAAAAAGCTTAACGGGCCGCATACGGCCCCCGGGCCGTAGTTTGCCCATCCCTGGTCTATAAGGTGGGTTCCCGGCTAAGGGGGGAGGAATGGATCCTGTGGCAGCCACCACGCCGGCTTCGGCTCTGCATCAGTGTCTCATTGTCCTTTTCTGTTATGTTCTCTCCTGTTTGTGCTCTTTGTTAATAAATTACCCCTGACAATCGAGCCATCCCGGGTCTGAGTCCGTTTATGCTGCACCTGACAGCAGGCGGAACGTAACATTTACAGAGACTAAAATGCATGAGCATGAGGGTTTACAGCCTATACTGTATGCATAAGCATTTCTCTCAGATCTGTGATATACTTACAGACAGTGACACACATGCAAACAGGAATATTTATCCCTCTGGCAACACAAACACAGACATTTCTGTCTTCAAAAGCACACAAGTTACCTCAGTTCTGCCCTCTCATTTTGTATTACAAATAAGAAAGAGTATAGATGTACATTTTCTAACAAATTATTAATTGCACATCTATACATTGTACTGCTATTTCTTGCCCTTTTCATCTATTTTTCACCTTTTGGTTTAAATGTCAAGGTGCATTTTTCTGTTAGTACTTGTACTTTGCAGAATGATGATAAAGATGAATCTAAAAAAGTGTGTTGAATGGTAGCACATCACCATTCTATCAACCCTACAAAACACCCGGAACTGGTCAGATCTGAGAGGGGGGGGAGTTGCCACAGTGCTTAACACTGGTGTCTCACACCTCTGAGTCTCAGGTTTGAGTCTCTGCCCCAGCTTCATGTGGTGGAGTTTGCATGTTCCCCCAAATCGCTCTGGGGTTTCCTTCAGGTACTCCGGTTTCACCCCAACGTCCAAAAACATGCTGAGGTTAATTGGAGTTACCAGCTCGTCCTTAGATCTGAGTGTGACTGTGAGTGTCAGTGTGCCTGTGATTGTCAGTGTGAGTGTGAGTATCAGTGTGTGACTGTGAGTGTCAGTGTGCCTGTGAGTATCAGTGTGTGAGTGTGAGTATCAGTGTGTGACTGTGAGTGTCAGTGTGCCTGTGAGTGTCAGTGTGAGTGTCAGTATCAGGGTGACTGTGAGTGTCAGTGTGCCTGTGATTGTCAGTGTGAGTGTGAGTATCAGTGTGTGCCTGTGAGTGTCAGTGTGCCTGTGAGTGTCAGTGTGAGTGTCAGTGTCAGTATCAGGGTGACTGTGAGTGTCAGTGTGCCCTGCAATGGGTCGGCACCCCATCCTGGGCAGCTTCTACAATAGGCTCCAGTCTCCCACAACTCTGTATGGGACACAGTATAGAAAATGGATGGAAAGAGAAATTATATAGAAGGTAGACTGGTAGGAGAGAGCAGTTATACTGAGAATGAATCTCTGTGTCCATTTAGACTTGTTAGATTTTTGCTTTTGTCCACAGATGAAGCAGATTTATAGCAGAAAGCTGATGGGATACAATAAACAAAATATACATGATGTCTGCAACAAATGATAAAGACCAAAACAGTGAAATAAATACAAAATCAGATGCTATTCTCATTTTTTTTCTGAACATAAAATGCCTTGTAAATATCGGCTCCCCTCCTTATGGCTTGTGTTCTGGGAGGGAAAGCCCCCCCTTGGGTCACCTGGCTGGCCACTATCCTCTGGATTTTGTGGGGCTCTATTCCCCCCTAAAAGGTGTTAAAACTTTCAGATCCCCTGATGAATCAAAAACACTGTTGGGATTCTGAAAGAACCTTTAAGTTTGAGCACAGATCACAGTGTTTCTGCAGCACTGCCCTCTTATGGGGAAAAAAACAGCAAACTAATGCATTATTGAAGTACATCATGGGGAGAAAATGCGAAGAGAGTAAACGCTGCGGCCTACAGACGAGACATCCATTAAAAGCACTGTACAGTGATGCGTTTCTTTGATGATTCAAAGTTATTAGTTGGTTACTGTTCCTGTTATTTATCAGTGTGTATTTGTTGCGTCACGTTCTGTCTAGCAGTTGTTTCTGTGGCAGTCAAATTCATATCTTAAGATATCAAAATTTTCGTTGCTATGACAAGAAATTACCGTGCATTTTAATGAATCACGTATTCGCTGTATTAAGGTTCAAATGTGCGGTAATTTCCTGTCATAACAGCGCAGAGGCATGTAAAATCTTTTGCGTATCAGTTGTGCTATGTCACTCCCTGGATATAATTATCCTACTTATTATACAGGATTATGTTCGTGTAGCAGGTTTACTTCCAGGTTAAAAATTTCTAAGACAGCAGTACACACGAATAAGGTGGAGCAGGGGAAACGATTTACATCATTTAAGTTGGTTTTCAGGCCCCTAGAAATCTGCATAAAATAACCACGTCGCCTTCCCACGTCTCGGAGCAGATGCGCTTGCAGTTGCTTGTGATGCAAGGGGTGGCGCTGTGAGCGGGAGCCGCGCAGCATCTGCCCACACGGGGGACGTGACCGGGCGCAATGCCGTCGCCTTCTGCATGCTGAGCAATCCGGCCGCCAAGGGCAGGGCATCAGCAAGGTAAGGAGAAGGAGGCTGCATTCAGTCCGTTAAACATATGAAAGAGTCGATGCAGACAGGATGACGAGCCCGCGCCTCGATCAGAAGCGTCGTATTAATAAATGAAAATATCGTCTAATGTGCGGGGTCTCTCATATTGTCTGTATAATCGGGACCACGAACAAACAAAATACACGCAGTGTTTCTTTTTTGGCGTATGTGCATCTAAATATTATAGTGACCACAAATAATATGCATTTTACTGGTGGATTCGCATCCTTGTAAACGCTTACAGTAACAGGTCCAGTAACATGGAAACTAGCAATACGTCAATTGACTTAAGACATGTCCTTAATGCACAGAGCTCGACATATAATGCGCGTTTTCTGTGATCTGTAAATACCACAAGGTAAAATTATCGGTTAATATTTCGCCGGTATAAAGTATGCAGTGAACAAGGTGCCATTACAGGGTGTAGCAAACATGAACGCCAGCGCGCAAGCATCATCCACATTTGGAGAAGTTTCTCCTGAACCGAATCGTTTTTAAGAAAAAGCATAAAAACGCGGAGTTGATTGAAATGCAGAAATGTGATTTCAGCGATTGCTGGCACAAAAAATAAATAAATAAATAAAATGATTTATACAAGGAGAAGACGCAGACGCTAATGTTAGGCGCCGGTGTGAGACGCACTGTCACCCACAGCAGCGTCCTTGGTGAATCCAGAAATTTAAAATTATATCTCAGGATGTCACAAAGCCGCTAGTTATTGTCCCAGGAGGCACCACACTGCTGTCCTTAATCGCCTCTGCCTCTTGCTCTGAGTGGGTATGATAAAATACAGAAAGATATTTCTATACCAATTTGATAAATTGCACACCCAGCTCTAAATCACAGCCATGGTGAGTCGCTCTAATTTGTACCTTTGCGCTACCCAGAGGACTACATGATGGAGGCCATCTCCATGTTGAGTGGCAGCTCTCCAAGCTCCAAGGACACGTTCCTCTTTGACTCTACCAAGAATGGCCCCAAGGGGGCGCCGGCGAGACCTGTGGTGGCCATCCTGGGATCGGGTGACTTCGCCCGTAGCCTGGCTCTGCGGCTGCTCCGTTGCGGGTACCGCGTGGCGGTGGGCAGCAGGCAGCCGCGCCGGGCAGCCGACTCCTTCCCGCACGTGGTGGACGTGACGCACCACGAGGACGCCATCGCCAAGGCCGATGTGGTCTTCCTGGCGGTGCGGAGGGAGCACTACGCCTCACTGTGGGGGCTGCGCCACCTGCTGGCTGCCAAGGTGCTGGTGGACGTCAGCAACAACAGCCGGCCCAACCAGTACCCCGAGTCCAACGCAGAGTACCTGGCCTCGCTCTTCCCCGACTCCCTGGTGGTCAAGGGCTTCAACGTCATCTCCTCCTGGGCCATGCAGTCTGGACCCAGAGAGGCCAGCAGGAAGGTGGGAAACCGTGGGATGGGAGCACGTCCACCATGTTCAATCATGGCTAAAATAAGCATTGCCCATCTAGCTTCAGATCATTAATGATTCATATATAATTACACAGCACATATTAACACAGCATGAGACATGTAAGGAGTGTATGTGAAATACACTGTGTTCAGGGTGAAGCCCAGCATTGTGCCTGTGTGAGCCTCACCAGGATATGCAGGGAGATAGAAAGATATAATCTGTGTAAAAATACTGCAGATTTTTGCACTTTATTAGACCATTGGATGGATGGATAGATAATTTGCCCATATTATAGATTAGTTGATACATAACTCCACATGGCATCATAATCAAAGCAAAGACAGCTCTCTCGTCTTCCTCTGTGACTATGGGGCTGTTTGGATGCTTATTCTGAGGTTTCATAGATTTAGTGCTGTCCCAAACGATTATTCTTTAAACGATTAATCTAGCGATTATTTTATTTATTTTTGATTATTCGAGTAATCTAACAACTAATTTTTCGATTGATCTGAGGATAGATTTATTGATAAGCAATTATTTTCAAGTTAGTCATTTAAATTTCCTTTTTGCAGGGGGGTAGGAGATGTCTCATTAATATTTATGAGAGAAGTGCTACATGATTGGCCAGTGCATGCCTTACAAAACAGTGTGGCACTGTTGGCACTGGCGATATTAGACAAAACTATATCGGAATCTATAATTGATATAGTTTTAACGGTGCCAGCAGTGAAACAACTAGCCAGCTTATTAGCGGAATAACTTTGTATTTTAAATGAAAACCATGCCACAGGTCCAATAGGTAAAATATTGTAGCTCTCGAGTGGCAAAGAGATCATCAGGTGGACTGTGAAGTTCAGTTATTAGCAGATTGTCTTATTGCGCGATTCTTAAAAAGGACAGCGTTAACGTGCTTCCGAGGGGATAAAGAGCTTTCCCTTACAATACGTGTAGCTTATCACTTATCACAAAACATTTACATAGTTTTAAACAACGCGTTGACACTAAAATTCCACGTCGACGTTATAATCGACATTGTCGATTACGTTGAATAATCGTTCCAGCCCTACATAGATTACATATGAATGGATGGATGGATGGATAATTTGCCAGCATTATAGACTAGCTGATCCATAACTTCACATGGCATCATAATCAAAGAATACTCTCTCCTCCTCTTTAAATAGTGGGCTCTATGACAGGGTGTTTCAATGCTTAGCCTGAGGTTTGGATGGATGGATGGATGGATGGATGGATGGATGCTTTAGAAACCTCTGTAGTGAAATTCATCAGACACTATTTCCATTAAATCTGTGGATCTGAAGTTCGAAGCTTGTGAAGCCTTGTCGGACTGCGCAGATACAGCGGGGAAAATAAGTATTGAACGCGTCAACATTTTTGTCAGTAAATATATTTCTAAAGGATCTGTTGACATGAAATTTACACCAGATGTCGGTAACAACCCAAGTAATCCACACATACAAAGAAATCAAAACAAATAAGTACATAGATTAAGTTATGTGAAATAAAGTGAAATGACACAGGGAATAAGTATTGAACACGCTAAATTTATTTAATACTTAGTAGAAAAGCCTTTGTTGGTAATGACAGCTTTAAGACACCTACTGTATAGAGAAACTAGTCGCATGCATTGCTCAGGTGTGATTTTGGCCTATTCTTCCACACAAACTGTCTTCAAATCTTGATGTTTATAGGGCCTCTCCTATGAACTTTGATCTTTAGTTCTTTCAATAGATTTTCAACTGGATTCAAGTCTTGTGGACTGGGCCAATCTAGCAGCTTTATTTTCTTTCTCTGAAACCGATTGAGAGCTTCCTTGGCTGCGTGTTTGGGATCATTGCCTTGCTGAAATGTCCACCCTTGTTTCATCTTCGGGACCCTGAATGTCTCGCTACATTTCTCCATTCATCCTTCCTTCAATTATATGAAGTCTACTAGTACCACATGCTGAATAACAGCCCCACACCATGATGTTCCCACCCCCAAACTTCACTGTTGGGATGGTGTTTTTGGGGTGATGTGCAGTGACATTTCTCCTCCAAACATGGTGTGTGCTATAACATACAAAGAGTTTAATTTTGTCTTATCTGACCAGACTATATTCTCCTTAACTTAATCTATGTACTTATTTGTTTTGATTTCTTTGTATGTGTGGATTTGTTGGGTTGTTACCGACATCTGGTGTAAATTTCATGTCAATAGATCCTTTAGAAATATATTTACTGAGACAAATGTTGACGCGTTCAATACTTATTTTCCCCGCTGTATAAACAGCACTGACATACAGTGTCGCTGCGGTGACAAGTCACATGACATGTCTCCATGGACACTGGGAAACAGCCCCACCCCCATCCCCCCAGGTGTACATTTGCGGCGACTCAGTGGAGGCCCGCGGGCAGGTGCTGGATCTGGCCCGGCGGTTGAACTTCGAGCCGGTGGACATGGGCGCCCTGTGCTCGGCGCGGGACATCGAGGACACGCCGCTGCGGCTCTTCGGCGCCTGGCGCGGCCCCGTGTTGGCCGCCGTGGGGCTCTCCGTGCTCTTCTTCGCCTACTCCTTCACCCGCGACGTGCTGCACCCCTACGTACACAGCCGACGCAGCGACTTCTACAAGATCCCCGTGGAGGTGGTGAACCGCACGCTACCGGGCGCCGCGCTCACGCTGCTGGCACTCGCCTACCTGGCCGGCCTGCTGGCCGCCGCCCACCAGCTCTACCACGGCACCAAGTACCGTCGCTTCCCGGCCTGGCTGGAGGGCTGGATGCAGAGCCGCAAGCAGCTGGGCCTGCTGGGCTTCTTCCTGGCCTGCGTTCACGTGCTCTACAGCCTGTGCCTGCCGCTCCGGAGGTCCGAGAGGTACCAGCTGCTGAACACGGCCTTCCAGCAGGTATTGCCGTGCCCGGGGGGTGTCACGTTAAATGCTAAAGTGTTAAACGATATTGCAGCACAATATACAGCATTAGACCGTATCGCAGCGCGGTACACAGCATCAGACCGTATCTCAGCGCGGTACACAGCATTAGACCGTATCTCAGCGCGGTACACAGCATTAGACCGTATCGCAGCGCGGTACACAGCATCAGACCGTATCGCAGCGCGGTACACAGCATCAGACCGTATCGCAGCGCGGTACACAGCATTAGACCGTATCGCAGCGCGGTACACAGCATTAGACCGTATCTCAGCGCGGTACACAGCATCAGACCGTATCGCAGCGCGGTACACAGCATTAGACCGTATCTCAGCGCGGTACACAGCATCAGTCCGTATCGCAGCGCGGTACACAGCATTAGACCGTATCTCAGCGCGGTACACAGCATTAGACCGTATCTCAGTGCGGTACACAGCATTAGACCGTATCTCAGCGCGGTACACAGCATTAGACCGTATCTCAGCGCGGTACACAGCATTAGACCGTATCTCAGCGCGGTACACAGCATTAGACCGTATCTCAGCGCGGTACACAGTATTAGACCGTATCTCAGCGCGGTACACAGCATTAGACCGTATCTCAGCGCGGTACACAGCATTAGACCGTATCGCAGCGCGGTACACAGCATTAGACCGTATCGCAGCGCGGTACACAGCATCAGTCCGTATCGCAGCGCGGTACACAGCATCAGACCGTATCGCAGCGCGGTACACAGCATCAGACCGTATCGCAGCGCGGTACACAGCATCAGACCGTATCGCAGCGCGGTACACAGCATCAGACCGTATCGCAGCGCGGTACACAGCATCAGACCGTATCGCAGCGCGGTACACAGCATTAGACCGTATCTCAGCGCGGTACACAGCATTAGACCGTATCGCAGCGCGGTACACAGCATTAGACCGTATCGCAGCGCGGTACACAGCATTAGACCGTATCGCAGCGCGGTACACAGCATTAGACCGTATCTCAGCGCGGTACACAGCATTAGACCGTATCGCAGCGCGGTACACAGCATTAGACCGTATCGCAGCGCGGTACACAGCATCAGACCGTATCGCAGCGCGGTACACAGCATTAGACCGTATCGCAGTGCGGTACACAGCATCAGACCGCATCGCAGCGGGGTACTCAGTGTTAAACCACATCGCAGAGCAGTGCATGGTGTTAAACCACACTGCAACAAAGTACAAAGCATTTAACCATATCACAGTGTGGTACATGGCTTTAACATTATCACACATCAGTACACGTCGTGATACGTCTGTCATTTAATATACATCTGTATAACAAATGTATATAAAAAGACATCATACTACATAACATTACAGAATATTATATTGTTCAAACCAATTTACATTATGTAGGTTTAATCTCTGCAACTGGGGACATTTTCCTAACAGTTCTGCCCAAAGTATATGGTAAACAGTTAAGCTTCAAGTTTCAAGTAAAAATACACACTGCTACAGGCCTCACTTACCTTCTCCTGCAGGTCCATGCCAATGTGGAGAACTCTTGGAATGAGGAGGAGGTGTGGAGAGTGGAGATGTACATCTCCTTCGGGGTCATGAGCCTGGGCCTGCTCTCCCTGCTGGCCATCACATCCATCCCTTCCGTCAGCAGCGCCCTCAACTGGCGGGAATTCAGCTTCATCCAGGTGAGCGTGTGACACGTGTCCTCCGCTGCCGCTGATTGGCTGGCACACTTGCCTTCCGCTGCTGCTGATTGGTTTGCTGAGAATCTCTGTGTAATGGACTGTGATGGTGGCTGCAGAAAAACAACAGCATGTGGTGATGGTGTCATACAATGACAAATCCCACCCTCTTTAATTACACATGCACCCAGGAGTGCCGCTAGAGACTTTGGACCCCATGAAAGCGTCATCATATTGGCCCCCCAACCCAGACCAATCGAATATTGCTCCAATTATTTTATGGCCCGTCACTCAGGAATCATCCTAACTCCCCCCCCACTGTATGCGCTCATAAATGCCAGTTACATAGGCATTCCCAAACCCCACCCGCATAAATGACATACACACTTACAAACCCTGCCCACATCAGTGACATAGGGATTACCAAACTCCACTCACAAAGGCTATATATGCATCCATGAACACCACCTGCATCATTACGTTCCCATCAACCCCGCCCACATCTGTCATATGTGTCCATAATCCTGCTCACATTTCTTATATGCATCTATAACCCCACCCACATTTGTTATATATGGATTCATAAACTCACCCACATCTATTATACACGCTCTGTGACTCCACCCACATGTTATATATGCATTCATAACACCACCCACGTTAAAAATACCCCATTACTCCATCCACATCCATTATATATGCATCCATGAACACCACCTGCATCATTACGTTCCCATCAACCCCGCCCACATCTGTCATATGTGTCCATAATCCTGCTCACATTTCTTATATGCATCTATAACCCCACCCACATTTGTTATATATGGATTCATAAACTCACCCACATCTATTATACACGCTCTGTGACTCCACCCACATGTTATATATGCATTCATAAACTCACCCACATCTATTATACACGCTCTGTGACTCCACCCACATGTTATATATGCATTCATAAACTCACCCACATCTATTATACACGCTCTGTGACTCCACCCACATGTTATATATGCATTCATAAACTCACCCACATCTATTATACACGCTCTGTGACTCCACCCACATGTTATATATGCATTCATAAACTCACCCACATCTATTATACACGCTCTGTGACTCCACCCACATGTTATATATGCATTCATAAACTCACCCATATCTATTATACACGCTCTGTGACTCCACCCACATGTTATATATGCATTCATAACACTACCCACGTTAAAAATACCCCATTACTCCATCCACATCCATTATATATGCATCCATAACTGTAACCATGTCTGTTAAATATGCATCCATAACCCTAACCCACATTTCATTTGTCTATTGACCCACCTACACACATAAGCCCCACCCCCACGTAAGCAAGTGAGCCTGTGTGACCTGCAGACTAATCCCCGCCCCCCCCTCCCCAGTCGACGCTGGGCTACATCGCCCTGCTCATCGGCACGCTCCACGCGCTGCTCTTCGGCTGGCGCCGGGCCTTCGAGGAGGAGTCGTACCGCTTCTACCTGCCGCCCAGCTTCGCCGTGGCGCTGGCCCTGCCCGTGGCCGTGCTGCTGGGCAAGGGGCTGCTGCTGCTGCCCTGCCTGGCTCGCCGCATGCGCCGCATCCGCCAGGGCTGGGAGGCCTGGAGGCACCGCCGGGGGGGGGTCCGCTCCGCTGCCCACGTGTCCCCGGAGAGGGTCACCATCATGTGAGGGCGCCGCCCGGTCCCTGGCTACCCGCTCACCACCACGTGACCGTATTTCAACCCTGAGTTTGATGCCAGACACGCCCCCGTCATAGAACCCAGCACCCCCCCCCCCTCCAAGAATTCCAGCCCATAATCCATGACCTTGTCCACATGACCTCCCTCATCTTCTCTGATTAACCATGACAACAGGCTAGCGATATGGCCCCCTCCCCCACCTGTCACCGGGGAAACCCTGACAGACGTCAGCGCTATCTGCTCCCTCCATCCCTTTGTAAAGAGAGCGAGGAAGAAGCAAACTGAGGAGGGGCCCGTCTCAGTGGGCATGCTGGGAAGGACGTTCCATTTTAATCTCACCATGTAAACAGCCGGGAGCGGCCGGCGCTGCTTTCCCCAAATATGTATAAATGGGAAGACCTGGCTCTTCTGATCCGAGACCTGAAGTTCAGGGGGCTGGGGGGTAAATTTTACTACCGTTTGTAAGGCCTTCTGGGACAAAGAGAGTCACAAAACAAGTTTCCCGCTTCAGCTGAGCTGAATTGCAAAGCCAAAAAAACACAACAAACTGCTTTATGCTAATAAGCCGGGTCACAGGTCTTGGGTGGCAGGGGGGGGATTTGCTCAGTTGTGCCCTCCCTGCACTTCACAGTAAAATATATAAAGCAACTTCCAACTCAGTATAAATCAGAAAATATTTAGACGACTAGGAAACTGGCATCAAGTACTTTTCAAAAATGCTTTATACCTTTGTACAAAGTCATGGGGATGTAAGGCCCTGTCGTGGGCGTCTTTTTACATGCCCGCCCAAAATGTTTGGGTCCCTTTCGCCCTCATTGCGTTCAGTGTCAGGACCACGCTGGTCTCCATAAAGGCTACTGACTGACCACCAACACACAAGTCGGTCCTGCTGCTGTTTTGCTGCTTGTGGTCCCCGTGCAGAGTGTTTGCAGTGGACGTCGTGAAGCTGGCACCTCCTCCTCCTCCTCATGCGGCCTTTTGTCACTTTTGTCACAGATGAAGAACTGATTTGTTGTAATGTGTAAAAAAAAAATCACTCACTTAGACAGGACAATTGTCACAGGTTACCTTTTTTTCTAAGTAATGTAACCATCCTGTAGAGTCGGTGTTTTGTACAGTGACCCAGTGATGCCAGTAGTGCCCAGTAATGGACTGTTCAGTCTTTCCCACGTCGTAAAATGACATCATCAAAATGCGACACCACTCGAGAATATATTGTGTAGTGCTAATTAGGGATTTTCAAAAGTGCTGTGATAACTGTCACTCAAATGTACCACTGCCTAAACTTTCTTTTATAATATCGGTTTTGTTGTTTATTTCATTGCCTTGCTGGTGAGGTGAACCATCTGTTGTTGATGTGCCTAATCCCAATGCTCTGCCCTAACTCTAATGCCCTGAGCCACCTGTAAAATAGCCAGTGAGTTTCAGCTCATTACTACAGCACATTATGAAAGACAAGAAGTGGTAAAGCTCTATACTGTTTATTTTCCAGAGGGTTGGAAGAAACAAAATATCCTTGGTTAGTATGTAGAAAGGTCAACCTCAGAACTGATTTACATGCTAGAAATGTTATGACACTAGAGTAAACAAATGGAGTTATCTACTGCAAAATTCAAGTACTCTTTTAAAGGCACAACAGCAGTTATAGTGCCTCTAAAAATGAGTAATGATTACTTGTGCATTAACAGACACTTGTGTATCTTTTTTTACCCTAAACAAGAGAGTGTACATGTTCTGAAGACACACAACACTGTATATATATATCCCAACTTCATGCCTTTCAGTAAGCATAGTTAATACAGCTAACATTTCAGTGAGTAACGTAGCCCAAATGAGCTTTGTATGAGTATGTGTATGAGTTGTGTATGTCAGGATACCCGCAGGCATGGAAAACCTGGAAAAGTTTTGGAATTTTTAAAATAATTTTTCCAGGCCCTGGATAAGTTTTGGAATTGTTGGATAGAGAGGAAAAGTTTTGGAAACTGTGTTCATTTTTGTTTCCCGCTTCATATGAAATTCAATAGTTAACTACTTTATACAAATACTGTTCTATCTACTTTAGTTTTACAAACTTGTGGGCTTTGGAAAATTTTCTTATGGTATTGGAAAAGTCATGGAAATTTATTCTGCCAGAATTGGAGGAACCCTGGTATGTTGTTCCAGTGCTTTTTCCACACGCTCAGTACTCACGTTCACTTCCTGTACATGGCTGTATACTCATATATACACTATGTGCCAATTAAAGGCTGTTTGCAGAAAAGTGTAACGTGCGTCACTCATGCACAAGGGGAGCCAGTTTTCGACGAGGCCCGACTCGTGCCCTAGCTGTGACGTGAGCAGAGTGACATTCCTTGCCAGATCGGCGCCTCGCGGTAAACGTGAGATCATCCAGAGGGGAAGGAAATTCACTGAACATCTTTCACAGTGCGGCTGTATCGTTATTTTCAGATCACTGCAGTGTTCCAAAGATTCTTTGGAACCTCAGAATGCCCCGATTGCTTTTGTTTCATTGGACGGCCACGTCATGTGATAAGTCTGCTGACTCACAGAACTGCGAGTCTCAGATGAAGCTGTAGTTAGCAGTGAGCGGCAGCGATCGCGGGGGATCGGATGGTGACTTCTTCCCCAGAACAGCGGGGGCGGTTCTCGATTTGTCCCGTGTGCTGTTCCTGTTTTTCACCCAACCTGTGAAAATAAGACTGATCTTCAGTTACCTGAGCCTTGATGATGTGACTCTCTTCTGCCTCTAAAGGCAAACCAACTAACTGCATATTTTATGAAATCAGTTATGCCCAGGGTCAAAATGAAAGTAAAACTATGACATTTTCATATGCTAAGAGAAAAAAAACTAACAACGAAAACTATAAATATTGCTTCCAAAAGTTCACAGTATGTCAAATGTCAAATGCACTGGAAACCACTTACAGTGAGCGCGTCTGTCTGGGTGAAATTGATCACTATAAGCGGATGATTATAACCAATTTTTTCTTGGTGTCTGAAACAGATTACCAACTAATTGACATTTGTATATATCATGAATATAATGCAATAAAATGGGCAGCATCACTATTTACTGAATTTTATTGACGATTTCAGTACAGTACAGCTGTTTCAAATGCTTTTCAAATTACAGTACTGTACAAATGAAATTACTGAACTGTATAATTCATACTATAATACAGTACAGTACAGTACTCTACATAAATATTCAATTCAATTTTATTTGTACAGCACACTTTCACCATGTTACATTATGTCAAAGCGCTTATTGTAGTTTGGCTGCTGCATCTCGGTGGCTCGTTTCTGGCATTTTATCATAAGCTGTGATGAGTCTATATTGGTCAGAGAGAAAAAGACTTTCTTTTTCCCGTCATGTTTTCTGTGCACGCTGCATTAACCTCAGGTAGCCAGAAGCAGACGGGTTACCGCAATGAAAAGTAGGGCAATCAAATAAAAAAAAAAAAAAAAAAAAAAAAGAATTACCAGTTATTTCCATATGTTGTCATGTATAAAAACACCCAAAATGAACACTGTAAGCGGACTACTTGATTAGTATAAGTGAATTATTCAAACAGTATTTTTACTGAAATATTTCTGTCCTAAGCTTTTTGATCCATATAAACGGTTGATCACTAGCCATGTTCACTATAAACGGTTTCCACTGTACAGTGGAACCTTGGAATTCAAAGACCTCATAACTCGGCCAATTCGGTCATGGAATGGTTCTGTTGAATTTTTTTTCTCTTGTACCTTGAGCCGAAATCTTGGAACTCAACTGTTCCTGTTAAAACTTATATAGGTTCAACCAATATGGACCTCGAATGGGTCGAATGAAAAAAAATCTAACTGCAGCTCGACCAAAAACTCAGAATAGGATAAAACAAAGCGGACCTGATGAAGCTTGCACGGATCGAGATGCATCTCTGATGGGCTGACAGAAAG
This sequence comes from Paramormyrops kingsleyae, assembly GCF_048594095.1. NCBI lineage: Eukaryota > Metazoa > Chordata > Actinopteri > Osteoglossiformes > Mormyridae > Paramormyrops > Paramormyrops kingsleyae. Next base: position 10,735,332 of record NC_132800.1, read on the forward strand.
GCAAACAGACCTAGTGGGATGCTGATGCCTATGAATCACTCCGTGTTGCAGTACCTCTCGACCGACTTTGACGTGCGAAAGCTGTCAACCTGGCACATGGTTTGTCCATTCTGAGGACATTACCACATAATGTGCTCTGTATATTCACCAGGGATTCTCTGTGTATTCACCAGGGATTCACTGTATATTCACCAGGGATTCTCTGTATATTCACCAGGGATTCTCTGTATATTCACCAGGGATTCTCTGTATTCATGTAGGATTCTCTAGAGATCAGACACATAAAACAGCTCTACAACTTTATCCCTTGAAATAAAATGACTAAAACAAAATAAAATATAAACAGAAATTTCTTTAAAATACTAATAAAGCCAAAATGGAAACTAAAAATTGATTTTTTAAAATGAAAATTTTAAATAAAAACTAAAATTGAAAAAAAATCTAAACTATAACACAGGTTATGACCCAAATCGGGTCTCTTAGGCTGTTTTATCTTGTGACAGAATATCTTACTTCAGCTATGCTCAGATTTGAATAAGTACTCTATCATTTACCTGCCTAGTTACTGTGTTTTGCCTTCGTGGGGCAGTATAGCTCTTGGCTGCTTGAGATGAGACCAGCTGCCACCTTCCAAAGACAGCAGCCAAAATTAATTCCTGGGATTCCCTGAATAACGTGGTGTATTTCTGAGTCTGCCTTGGTCTGCGGCTGTGCCCTGATGCTCTCTAATGGTGCCTCGGGCCTCGGCTTGAGCTGCCTCTCTGTCAGGTCCTCCTCGTCTGTCCGCGCGTCTCTGGGTCACTCTGGAGTCTCAAAGGAAACCCACAGCCAGCTTAAACCTTGGTATCCTGACTGTCATTTGTATAAATGCAGTATAGGCCATTTTAGGGGCTCGGATGCATCGGCATTCCATTAGGAAAGTTCCAGAAAGACCCTACTCTGGGGATAAAATACACTCTCGTATTCATAAGTCCTGGCACATGCCGGAATCTTACTCCGATCTTCCAGAAAGTTCTCAGAGGATCTCGCCACACGTCCCTAAGGAAAGCAGGTGGTCCCCCAATGGGTTTTTCGGTAGGAATGGTCCATATGGTCTGTTTTCCGGGTTTATTAGTCTCGGGTAACACACTGACAAACACGCCACACGCGGCGGCGGCGGCTCTGACCCGTGAGGCGGATGCACTCCTCCCGGTGCCTGTTGCTCCAGGACTTCACCTTGCACGCCTCGCTGCAGTAACTGACCTCCTGGCAGCGGGTGCAGGCCTTCAGGGTCACGCCCACGGAGCGGCCACACTGATAGCAATAGCTGAATAAGGGCTTCCTGTGGACCGCCACAAGGGGGCAGGGCAGTGCACACAAATGAGTAATACAAACCCACAGACATCTTCAACACCATGTATGACATTGAAAAAAATGTTCGATGTTATTGACATGTCCTCTTCTGGTCACTTTGGGTATTACACATTCCCACAAAAAAACCTGCAGCACTGGGGGTTCCTCTGTGAAAGCTCAGTAAGAAGCCTCTTGTTTGCCCTCAGAACAACAAAAGGTACCAGGGTGCAACTAACCTCCGTGTCACAGAACACATCACCCAGCTGGAAGTGTGATTACCTGATGTAGGTCTTTGTCTGGGCTCTGCTCCTCAGTCTGTTAGAAGACAGGAAACACTTATTCAATGGCTACGTATTATTGTTTAGAATCACAGATAGTGAAAATACATGTGAAACTGAAAGTAGAAGAATATCAATTAGCCACTAGAGGGAGCACTTGCATATTAAGGAATAAGGAGTATCATATTAAGATCTTTGTGCACAAACTGTTGTCTCTCTTTTTTATGGTGATTTTGAAGCAAAGGCTTCTCCTCGCTGAGTAGGAGTATCTGACGTACATAGGGCTCCCCGCTGGAACGACTTCTCCTTGGGACACTTGGGAAGGTTTGGCCCCTGCTCCGATATACAGAAACTTCTGCACTGGACTGACACCTGTAGGGACATACAGAAGCTTTAGCTTGAAAGGAAGAATATTAGCACAGCTAATTGCACAGCTAACAGAACTAGTATGACTCCACCCTCCCTGCAGATAAAGAACTTGTAGAGCCATAATACCAGCCATATGAAAATAGCCTGTCTAGACAGCCGATGGAGCCAAAATGGCCCCCATAAAAGCAGGCTGTAGGGCCAGATAGAGCCAAAATGGCCCCCATAAAAGCAGGCTGTAGGGCCAGGTAGAGCCAAAATGGCCACGTAGATCCCGAAGCAGGAATACACTTATAGTTAAGGCTAGAGACTCACTGCAGACACCCTGCCTCTGCTCCTCCTCCAGCCGCCGGCGCTCCATCCGCACTGCGGTCTGCCTCATCACGTCACCCATCTGGTCTAGCAGGTGGCAACGCGAGTTGTACAGCTTGCGCTCGGAGGGGGTCAGGGCATGGTACGGCGTGCAAGTGAGACGTCTGTCCTGCGGGGGTGAGGGCGATAGGGTGACTGACCGGGCCTTTGAACCTACTGAACACATAAAGTAGCCCCGCCCACTCGGTCAGGGGGTACCTGCTGGCAGGAGTAGTGGGCGTAATCCACAGCCGTGCCCATGGCGCTGCTCCTGCCCATGTTCACCTCCACGGGCATCAAGATGTCCGCTCCGGCCCTGACCAGCTTCTCCAGCTGAAGGGGACAGAATGGTGGCCAGGTCAGGGAAGGGTCCGGCAGACACACTCCGTAAGCTTGTTCACAGGGGCACAGCGGCGACTTCTGACACACCAGCCCACTTTTATGCCGCCGTGGCTGCCCTGAGTCGTAGACGATGTTGGCGACGGCACACAAGGCGCTGCCCAAGCGTCGGGCCAGAGGTAGGTTGGGGTCCGCGCCCCCGGAGAGCAACTCGTCCACAGCCTGAGGGGCGGAGCACAGGCACACATCTGTTTTGAGTCCTCAGATCCTCCCACTTCATTTGACAGGAAAACCATTGGACAGCTGTGTGTCACTCACCAGGTCATTGCCGCTGGCGATGGCCAATGAGAGGGGAGAGTGGCCACTCCACAGGTGGTCAGTGTTGGCCCCGTGCGCAAGCAGGATGCGGACCACGTCTCGCGCGTGCTGAAACACACAGGGCGGCTCAACCAATCGTCTTCAAATAAATGTGTCTCCATCGACTGAAATGCCCACATTTTAGTCCAGTGTTAATAGCGTCCTTTACTATCAGGCCAGAATTGCACTAGGGTGTGGTGTTCAGGAGCACCCCCTAGCTACAGACGGAGGAATGGCAGCCAGTCTCAGAACTTACAGCATGATCTGTGTCCCTCTGGCAAGCTATGTGCAGTGCTGTCCTCCCCCCTTCCTCGGGGGGTTCCCTGAGCAGGATGCAGGGTCCAGAGGATCTGGCCGTGGTGCTTCTGGATCCAGAGTGCGACCCGGCGGCACTCTGAGGGGCAACGATAGCGGGGGAGGAGCCCGGTCGCCCAGCCACACCGTCCAGCTCGAAGACCTCATCGCCATCCTGGGCCCTAACATCGGGGTCAGCAGCAGTGGCAAGCAGCAGCGCCATGATCTGGGGCCCCTCAGGGCCCGGCAGGCCGGCCGCCACGTGCAGGGGGTACAGGCCTTTGCGCTGGAGAGCCAGGGTTAACACAAAGATATGCTGTGCATCAGTGCAGCTTAGGCCCAACAGGTGGCGCAATGGTTAAGGGCCAGACAAGGCAGCTGGATTGCCAAAGCTCGTCCATCTTAAAAATAACATTTAAAAAAGTATCCATATCATTTACAGTATTTATTCTGGAGAAGAATTTAAGTACATGAACCAGAATATGAAATGGGGAACATTCTAGGCACCAGCTGAGCTCTTTGATAACACCACTCAATAAACTGTGGTCAGGTGACGGCCACCTTTAACAGACCAGCTGCCCTGTTTGGCTGAACTCGGACACACGGGCGCTACGTCCACCAAAGCCACAGCGCGGCAGTTCAGGCACCTCAGGCGGCAACGGGATGTCAGTGCGGGCCCCGCCCTCCAGGAGGCGCCGCACACCCTGCACGTGGCCAGCTTTGATGGCCAGGAACAGGGCGGGCACAGGGACCCTGCAGGCATTGGGGTCAGCCCCCCTGGCCAGGAGCAGCTCGATGGTGGCCCACAGTTCCCTGTGTCTGCTCGGGGAAGAGGCAGGGAGGACTGATTTTAGGATAACCTGATATTTAGCTGTGCTTTGGTCTGTGTTTTATTATTGTTTCACTATGATTGGCAGTTCAGTAACCATGGAAATCCCCCCCCCAACTCACTCCATCTTCATGTGGGCCATCCTCCACACAGTCTCCTCGGCATTGCCCAGGTCAGCATGGCTCAGCTCCTCCGCGGCCTTCTGGAAGGCCTCCTCCGTCACGTGGACGTGGAAGCTGGCCAGGGACCACACGGACTCGAAAGCGTCGTCATCGGTCTCGCTCTCCCCCTCTGTCCCAGTGGCACGGGTCCAGGGTACGGACCCCACGGAGACGCAGCCATCCAGCACCCGGATGGAGCGGCCCAGCTGCCCATGGGACCTGCACGGGGCCGCCGGTGTGGGACCGTGCTTCAGGTTCACCTGCTCGTGGAGGGTGACCTCACCACTGGCCTCAGTGACATCACGGAGGTGAATATTGCCACTGCAGTCTGCCCAAATATCATGGTCGACCTGGTCACTGTTGATATCTCTGCCAGGGTCAACCTCATTATCACTGTCAATCATGCTACCAGGGCTGACTACATTATCGTGGTCAATGCTGCTGTCAAAGTTGACCTCATTATTACGGTCGATCTCGCTGCCAGGGTCGACTGCATTATCATGGTCGACAATGCAGCCAGCCTTGGTAGTGACAACATGATCGATCTCATATCTACCAGTGCCTCCAAAGTCCATTGTATGGTCCATTTCGCCAGTGTGATCGATCTCGCTGCTGCCCCCAGTGGTTAGGACACATTTCTCAGGTTCTGATTGACTAATAGTGGCAGCCCCCATGACTTTTCCCTCAAACGTGAAGGAGGAACCGTCACTGTCTGGGAAATCCTGCAGAAATGGTAGGGGGGGGTGTCAGTGTCATTTCATGAAGGAGTGATGGACATTAAGAACCCCCCGCCCCCCTGGAGGGATGCGGCCATACCTCCATCAGTGCCGGAGAGGATCCCCTGTTGGGGGGGCGCTCGGCTAGGGTCTCAGTCAGCGTGTGGGCGGGGTAGTAAAGCAGGAGGCACGCTGCCAGGGCTGACACGCCCTCGTCGCTCAGCTTGTTCACGTCCGCGCCGCTGTCCAGCAGCACATGGACGACATCACGGTGGCAATTCACCTGCAGGGGGGGAAGAGGCGTAACCCCATCTTGCTCTGTCGTCTCAGCCACGCCATGAGGTCACATGATCGCACTGTCCCCTCACCGCGGCGGCGAGGATGGCCGTGTGACCGCGGGCGTCAGCCACGTCGGGGTGCACCGCGGCCCGCAGGGCCCCAGAAACGCTCTGCCAGTCCCCCTGCGCCGCCCCCAGAATGAAACGTTCCGCACTCTCCTCCCGGGGCCCCTTGGTGCTGAATTGCTCCCGGGTCCCTGCCAGGACAGCGGCCACATCCCAGTCTAGGGCCACCGCTTCGAACCTATGCCAGCAAGGAGAGGGGGAAGGCAGTGAGAGACCAGCCAGGATACCAGGGCTTAGCAATCCAGGCAGGTAACTGCTGTTGGACCTGCAGGGTTTGATCTAACTTTGGTTTGTTGCCTCTGATCCTGCTTGTGTCTGTGGTTCTGTGGGCCCCTATGTCAGTTACCTGTGGTTCTACGCGTGGTACTGCTGGGCCCCTTGTGTCACCTGCATGTGTCTGTAGTCCTCTGTGCCCCTACCACCTCCGTGTCTGTAGTCCTGTGCCTCATTCCCGTGTCTGTGGTCCTGTGCCTCATTCCCGTGTCTGTGGTCCTGTGCCTCATTCCCGTGTCTGTGGTCCTGTTCGCTCCCCCCCCCCCCCGTGTCAGGTGACAGTCCTACCTGTGTCTGTGCACGTGCTCCTGAATCCTCAACTCGAGCGGCAGGTTGAGGTCATCATCCAGCTCCCCGCCCCGCCCCCCGAAGAAGAGGCGGTCCAGCTCGGCACGCAGGCACCTCACCAGGGGCAGGTGGTCCGAGTCCACAGAGTATCCCAGCAGCCCGGGGGGCAAGACAAAGCGAGCGTCCCCCAGCATCTGGCCGGATGGGAGGGCGGGGTCTGCACAGGGGAGCTCTCTGCCCCCCTGCCTGGGCACTGCCCCGTCCAGGGCAGCCACCCCCCCTCCGAGCAGAGCCACATGCTCTGGAAAGTCACTCAGCGTGACTCCGCATGGCAGGTGCCGGCAAAGCCTGAGCAGCCTGTCTCGGTGCCACAGCCCCACATCCTGCCGGCCATCTGGGTAGGTGGTCACACCCGGGCCGAACCGCTGGCCGCTGTGATACAGGCCCTGAGAAGGGGGGGAGGCAGGTCAGCGTGGTACTGTCACTCCGCCGTCATCAACAAGCCCGCCCTCCAATCTACCTGGAATACGGTGCCGTCTGGGAATTCCTGGATGCCATAGCCTTCCCTCTGGTTCAGGTAGAACTTCCCTACGAACTTGGACCCCCCCGGCCAGGAGAACACGCCTTCCCCATGCCGGCAGTCCCTGTAGAACGAGCCCTCGTAGACCTTCGAGATTAAAAAAAAAAAGAGAGAGAAAAATCCATGCTAATTAACAAAAACACACATTTCTAAACATCAACTAGCAACCTTCTGCCAAAGCTCCCCGCTGACTACATGCTAGTAAAAACAGCACAGCCCTGTTTGACTCCATTTTTCAAATTCAATTCTGGTCTGTAAACTCAATCGGCTCAGCCTTTTACACTCACTTTTACCACATACTTGGAAGCATTCAAATCAGATGAATCCTTGGCGTTAAAATGGCTTGTTAATGTCAATAAGTCAGATAGCAGATTAACAGACTTGTTTGGTTGCATGTGTAAATCTGCCCTTAAACAAAACATACTATGGACAGCCCCTTGCCCAGGACAGCGACAGGGAGGGATGCACAGCGACAGGTGTGCAAGATCTTCAGCGGTTCAGGCCTGCGAGGCCTGATACCGATGGCGCATGCGCAGTCCCAGCATTACATCTATTTCTGTGGTTTTGATTTTTTATTATTTTTTTTTAAGACATCTAGCGTGCATGTTAGTGTCATATAGCTCCATTATTCTCCAGCCCGACGGTCACTATGAACAACCGAGTTACGACTGGATAACAGTAATTTAACCCACCCCCAGGGGGTAACTTTTTCATAAAATCTTAATTCCAGCGTAGAAGAAAGCTCACACCAAGGAAGAAAATGACAGATTGCTATCGTCATTTTCGCATCATTCGTGTATGTTGGCCTATATAAACACGCAAAACATTTAATGTATGTGATATAGGTTTACCGTATATTATATAAAAGGCATAAACGTGTCCCTAGTTGCACACACCTCTCCGTTGGGCCAGGTGAAGACCCCGATGCCTTGTTTCAGTCCTTCCACGAACTGTCCATCGTACCTGCAGCCGTCCGGCCACACCTGAACCCCTCTGCCGTCTTCCCGTCCTGCAGGCTCCGTCTGGCCGGCGGATCCCCCCGCCGACTCTGGCATCCTGAACTGGCTTTCGGACCATAAGAAGCGACACGTCGGATGGGACAGTCCCAAGCGCCGACAAAACACGGCAAAAGCGTGATGGGAGTGACGAACCAAGAGCAAGCGAATGAGACTCAGCTGAAATTCGGAGGTGCCAGGAGCTCCAGATTCGCCGGGCAAAGTTTGGTGCGTCGGTAACTCAGGACGCGGACTCTGACGCGCGCTCCCGACGGGGGGTTGTTGCTGGGGGCGTGCTTTATTATTTACTGCCTATTCTTACTTATCCTGAATCTACGAGGTCGAAAACAAATGCGATAATCTTACAAACACGTCAAATCCGCCAGTAAAGTTTGTAAATGGCTGTCAGCGGTCTTTGCTGATGTTCCTCCAAACTAAATGTTGGTAGATTGAACGCAAACAATTCCAAATAGAGCCGCTTCCCGTTAAAACACACGTTCGTTTAGCGTGAAAACGTATATATAAGCCTACTTGTTACTTTGTATTTTGCTAACGCTTTGTCGAATAAATACAATGTGGCAATAAACAGATTTTCTTACAAAACAAACCGCTCAGGAACAAACTAGGTAGCAATCGATAAAAATATAGGCTACTAATAAACCAAGTCAGTGCATGCAATTATTTAACATACATCAACGTATTTTACAACAGAAACAATGTAACTTAACGTCAATCCTTTCTTATAAAAATGGATAAAAAGACGGCGAATAACTCAGCTCTAACTGTTCTGCTGTGGATGTGCTGCCTCGTCACAAGAGGGCACCAGAGTGAAAGGAAAACGGGCGTCCCATTTTATTCGTTTGTATATACTGCATTGCCAAAAGTATTGGGACACCTGCCTTTACACACACGTGAACTTCAATGGCATCCCATTCTTAATGCATAGGCTTTAATATTGAGTTGGCCCACCCTTTGCAGCTATAACAGCTTCAACTCTTCTGGGAAGGCTGTTCACAAGGTGTAGGAGTGTGTTTATGGGAATTTTTTACCATTCTTCCTGGAGAGTATTTGTGAGGTCAGGCACTGATGTTGGATTAGAAGGCCTGGCTCACAGTCCCTGCTCCAATTCATCCCAAAGGTGTTCTATCGGGTTGAGGTCAGGGCTCTGTGCAGGCCAGTCAAGTTCCTCCACACCAGACTCACTCATCCATGTATTTATGGACCTTGCTTTGTGCACTGGTGCACAGTCATGTTGTCATGCTAATGACTCTGCAGACAGTTGGTGACTTCTGCACACTGTGCTCCTCAGCATGCGTTGTCCCCGTTGTGTGATTTAACGTGGCCTACTGCTTCGTGGCTGAGTTGGTGTTGTTCCCAATTGCTTCCACTTTGTTATAAAACCAGTAACAGTTCACCGTGAAATATTTAGTAGCGAGGAAATTTCACGAATGCACTTATTGCACAGGTGGCATCCTATCACAGTAGTACGCTTGAATTCACTGAGCTCCTGAGAGTGACCCATTCTTTCGCAAATGTTTGTAGAAGCAGTCTACATGTCTAGGTGGTTGATTTTATACACTTGTGACTATGGAAGTGATTGGAAGACCTGAATTCAATCTTTTAGAGGGGTATCCCAATACTTTTGGTAATATAGTGTATGTACATTTACTTTAATTACATTTGCCTTATTTAACAGCCGCTTTTGTCCGAAGAGACACAGAAGTGAAGCACACAGCACATTACCAACATACAGATGTCAAGGACTCAACTAGGCAAAATTCAAAATTGGGGTTGAAATCGTTCCAGTGACCATGGATTTCTGAGCCAACACCGATTTTCGATCTTCGTAAAATATTTGATTTACGTAAACTTATATTGTCAATGTGGCAGCTTGAAATAAGATAAATTTAAATATTTTCTCTTGACAATTTTTTTTAAAAATAAATGCATATTAAAATAAGTTTGTGAAGCATGTCAGAGACCACGAGAGGCGTAGGGACTAGACAAACAAAGCTGGCAATTCCCTGGGGTCCCCGAGGCGGCTGATTACATCATACACTGAAGCGACAAATCTGCTTTATTTAGGTATTCTGTTTTTCACAGTAAAGTGAAAATAAATGAATTGCGCTTATTAAATTTTCTTTGTTAATATTATTAATTCAGACCTCACACTAAATAATTGGTCATAAATGTTCCCGTGTCGGGTGGGGGCATCGGAGGGCCCTATGGGGTTTTTTCGGCTACACTGTTGAAAAAGAAGAGCACTTACTGTATCTGTACCTTTGCTTGTCACTGGGGCTGTACCCTCAAGGGTCTACCAGTTGTACCCTAGCTGCAGGTAAAATGTACCTTTCAAGGTACACAAATGGACTCCCCAAGGTACAAACAACATTGATGTACAATCAGTTGTACAGAAATGTTCCTCGGAGTCCATTTCTGTACCTTAAAAGGTGCATTAAACCTTAAGGGTACAGCCTCAGTGACAGCAAAGGTACAAATTGTTACCCTTTATTCCTGACAGTATAGGACCCCCAGGGTCCCTAGAATCACCTCCAGAGACCACATACCGAGGGGCTAGAATATGCTTTTCTTATAAAGCCCTGTGTTTAAGCGTTTGGGCGCGTGGGTGGACTGTCTGCCACTCGTCCACTAGATGGCAGTAGACGACAGCTCATTTCAAAGGTAACGCGACAGTGGCGTTTCCTGGGCACCGAATAAAACGATAGGGCCTGTTTTATTATCGTTATATTATACAGTATTTAAGATTGGATGAGCTGTGAGCCAGAGCATCCACAGAAAGAGCAACAGGGGCCCTACTGAGTCTGCCCTTTAGAGAATAGACTTAGAGTGCTAGTTCACATTTGCATGTGTAATGGCAAGGTGGAGCAGAACCTACAACCCACCCCCCGCATTACACACACTAAACCCACATCTGTGTTCTCAGTTTTCACAAGGAGAATGATCTCAGTGGCTGCGCTTAACTATATCGGTCAGCAGAGTGATGTAACTCGCTGCAATGCAGCAAAACTCGCATTGCAGCCGTACATTTTTAAATGTTTTAGTTTTTGTGCCTTCTTTTAGTTGGACCGCACATTTCAGCGAAAACAAACAATGAAATAAATCAAGAGCCAGCTTTTTCATTAATCACGTCAACCGGCATGTGAATTGCAAATAAAAATGAATGCCTGGTTTAGTTTATTATTCTGGGTATGGTATCTAATTTTCCATTTGCTTTGCAAGACAATCGGAGTTAGGAACCCAACACTTCATCTGGTACACTGGCTACAGTCCAGTGCTGATGCAAACCTGTGATTGCACATTATTTTATGTATATAATGTATACGTTGATTGTCTTGATTATCCTTGTTTGTCCTGCACGACACCCCAAAGTAAATTTCTCATACAATAACTAAGCACTCGGCAATAAATAAATGATTTGGATTCTGATTGAGATAAGCTGTAGGGGCGCAAGCCGACGCAAAGGACATCAAACAATCTTTCCCTCCGTCAGCGGCCTTAAACTCATTCATGCTGCGGCCTCACTTTCCCAGGCACAGTGATCTTCATGCTCCTTCTATGGCGGAATCAACACCCAATCAGATGCTTGGTATAGCATCATGTGACCTGCGCTGTGTAAAGCAGTCAGTGTTTTTGGGGAGGGCATATTACCCAGTCTTAAAGTCTATGTCCTAGAGTATTTCTTTATGCGTCTAACAGCATTGCCCTCTATGTCACCTGGTGAATTTCTGACTTTGGCACCCAGATGGCTAACTACTATGCCCCCTGCTGGCCTAGCAGCAGTTAGCTATGAAGACGGTTTACTCATCAGCACGACACTGGGCCAGACTAACATCAAACCGGTCACACCAGAGGCAGATGAAACCATGGTGAGGCACTGAGAGGATTTCTGCATTGCTTAATAACAGATCCTCAGATTGCCTCATTCCCCCTCCCCATGCTTGGCCTGCCCTTACAGACAGCTCATCTGCTTCAGAGGCACGAGATCAAACCTGGATCAAATGTCTCATGACACGTTTATAACTGCCCCACATATCTAGCAAAACGATGGCTCTTTCTCGAGAGACCCCCTGCTAGGGCACCAGTAGCCCCACTGCAGAAACTAGCAGTGGTGTTGGAATGTGAATTTATTTGTACTTGGGTCTGGCAAGATTTATAATGAGTGAATGGGGCAGGCATTCGCAGTTATGATGAAAAAAAGCAAACAGCAAACAGAAAGCCCTAATTTTAAAGCTCTGTAGAGTCAGACCCTATAAAGGGGACACGCCTCATACTCCCTAACTCCAAATGCTCTCAGCTGACCCACTTAATCTCCATTGAGGATGGAAGCCAATCCAGGGTCGGCCAAGATTTATCACCCGAGGTGCTTTTTGGCTCACACCCAGCATCAGCGGATCTACCGAGGTTTCGAAGGGGCTTTTTCGTTGCCTGCTGTCAGCTAGCCTCTATTTAACCCAATGACGCGATTGCGTGCCTCACCTCTGAAGCTCCTTGTCAGTCTCCCCGGGCCATTGGCGTTTACACATAACCCCAAGACCTGCACTTGCCCTTACTGACTGTGGCGGGAAGCTGCAGTTGTATCTGTCTACAGCTGTTTAGTCAATTTCTTTTTGGAGAAGATAGGGAAAATACTGCCGCACTTTAAAGCTTATAATTGCGTCAAAAAAAAAATATTTCTGTGTCTTGGGCAGTCTTTGTTTGACGTGTCATTTTAATAGACCAATGAGGGTCTTCTCGGGTGACTGTCAGCCAATCAGTGCCGAAATGAAAAAATCAAACACCGACCCCGCGGATAATTTAGGCTTAAAATAAATACATTTTATATTTATTGATCGAATCGGAAACACAACATATTGATACGGAGCCCCTGAAGGGACTTGTGCAAAAAATAAAATGTTTTTAGTTTCGCGTCCGCACGATTTTATTTTTTCGAACAGGAAAGATAATTTGAAACTGAAATAACCTGGACGAAGTCGCCTAAATAGTAACATTAGGTTAGGCTGCTAATCATTTGCTAATCAAAAAAATAAAAAATCCGTAAATTTTTATGCCGACTACTTTTCAGATTTATTATGAGCAATTCTTTGAAATTTTTAGATAGTGAGAAAAAAATAAACATGCGCAACTGAATGCTTCTCTTTTGAGAAAATGCTTTGCAACAGCAAGGCGAAGCACATTAAGCGCAGAAGGAAGGAATCTTTTTAATGCGAGTGGGACGGGACATGAAACGGGACAATAAGAACTTTAGAAACATATCGAGTCCTGGCCGCGAAGTTTCTGGAAACGCGGCCGCACAGCTGACGTCTGATTGCTTTTCTAATTACCGCTAATGGCGGAGAAGCCGCACCTGGAGGGAATGATTATTGTGGCTGTGGATGATGCGATCAGACGCACATGCACACACTTCTAATGCAGTCTGCAGTGCGGTGATGAATTTATTCATTTTTAATAAATTCAGTGCGGTGAATTTATTAAAAAGAAAAACAAACATACATAACCGTAGCTATAATAACTAGCTTAAAGGGAAACTCCATGAAGCAGAATTATAAATGCAGGAGGTTTTAAATGTCTAGTCACGACGGCTAAGCTCCTCCCATTTCCTGATTTGCTCTCACGCTAGGTGCTGCCCCATTCAGGACCGCCCCCCCCCCCCCCCCCCCCCCTTCTTTATCCTCTGCTTGTCCTATGGCGTTGCCATACCATACAGCGGAGAGACACAGGGATATTAGATGTGCAGTGATATAAAACGAGATTAGCAGATATTAAGTCCCAGCTCTCAGAATAAAGTCATCCTTCTGTAGGAGGAGCTCGTCCATGTCCGCTTCCGCCTTGTAGAAAAACTCCATGCTGCGCTGCAGGTCCTGCAGCTCCTGGATCCTGGCAGCGAGCTGCCCAGCGACCGCAGCCGACTCGCAGGGCCGGTGGACCACGGTATGGGTGATGTTCAGCGGAGGCTCCAGGCTGAGGAGCCCCGGAGAGCCGGGCTGGGCGGGTATCTCGCGGATGGTCCGCCGGAGGTGCTCGAAGTATTTCTGGATCAGTACTGGGAGACCAGAGCGGTAGGAGACGGCGAGCGAGAGGGCGGAGCCCTGCTGGGCGGCACGCAGACGCACCAAGTGCACACGCATGTGGAGGTGTAGGGCGGCGCCGTTGAGCCACTGCTTGACAGAGGGCGACAGCGGGTAACCCTCGGACGTCATGTCGTCATAGCGATCGGCCAACTCGCGGGTCAGCAGGCGCTCGCAGCGCTCTGTCAGCTCCCGCATGCGGCCTGCGTCGCCCACCACCCGTGGCACCAGCTTCAGGTACTCGCTGGCGATAGGGCCCACTTCTGACGTGTGGTCGGCACCAAAGATGCGCCGGATTGGGTCCTCCGCCATGGCTCTGCCCCCCGCCGCCTGCAGCGCCAGCGCCTCGAACAGGAGCGCCAGCGCCAGTGCCACCACTCCCACCCCCCCGAACCGCACGCGCCCGCCCTCCCCGAATGTAGAAGCCAGGTCGTGCCGGAATGCCGATACCTGAGGGGTGGTGAGCATGGCCTCCAGGGAGGCGTAGTGCTGGTTGAGGGCAGCAGCAGAGTCCAGCGACAGGTAGGTGGCGAGCGTGGGGTCCAGCGTGACGTCTGGGAGCACGCTGGCGTTCCTGGCCACTGCGAACAGCTCGTCCACCACCCCCGGGGACGGATTGCAGGCGATGTTCCCCATGATGTAATCCTGGCTACTTGCTGTCTGGGGTCTTCCTCCTTCTGCTGACAGTCTTTGCTCACTCTCCCCTCCCCCCACCCCACTTTCGTTTATCTTCCTTCTGTCCGGTTCCGTCACGTCTCCCCTCTGTCGAACATGGTCCGCTCGTTCTGTTCTCGGTGCCCCTTTGCGTCCTCTAAACCGCGGGGGACCAGGGATCCGGCGCTGTTATGGGCTGCAGGGCAGTGGACCCTGCTGGGTAAATATTTGCGTGGGTCTGAGCACATGATGCAATCAACTGCCGGACAAACAGAGAGGGAGAGAAAGCTCTGGAAAGTGGGGTCATTGTCCTCTGTGACCCATCCCATCACACACACTCCTTCTGTATCTGTCCTACTTGTTCTGTTTTTTTGGAGTCACTTGAGGGGGTGGATTATAAACCCCCCCCCAGTGGTAAGGAGATGCTGTGTGAACTGCTCACACTTGGTACAGGACTGGTTACGGAGAGCTTCCGTTAGATGAGCAGGATTGATAGAACCTTTCACCTGATCTTTTAGTGAGTCAGCAATAGAAAGGCTGATTTGTCACTTTGTAATGTATCTGCTTTTGGTACAGTTGCGTAATTTGCATCTGTCGTTTATATTCCAGTGGCAGTATTTTCCAGTGCGCTCCTCAGGATGCGATCTGATACCCTCCCGGAAAGCGTGAGGAATCTACAGCTCTACCTGCCTTTCTGGCCTCCCAGCACGTCGGAATGTGCTGCCCAGCCTGGGTCTCCACGTGTGCGGTTGTAAGAATCTCAGTCTCCTGTGTGGGTGTATTTACACACGTGTGCCTCCCCTGTCCTCCTAATGCTGTATTTACACACGCGTGTGTCTCCCCCGTCCTCCTAATGCTGTATTTACACACGCGTGTGTCTCCCCCGTCCTCCTAATGCTGTGTTTGCACACGCGTGTGTCTCCCCCGTCCTCCTAATGCTGTGTTTACACACGCGTGTGCCTCCCCCGTCCTCCTAATGCTGTATTTACACACGCGTGTGCCTCCCCCGTCCTCCTAATGCTGTATTTACACACGCGTGTGCCTCCCCCGTCCTCCTAATGCTGTATTTACACACGCGTGTGTCTCCCCCTTCCTCCTAATGCTGTGTTTACACACGCGTGTGCCTCCCCCGTCCTCCTAATGCTGTATTTACACACGCGTGTGTCTCCCCCGTCCTCCTAATGCTGTATTTACACACGCGTGTGCCTCCCCCGTCCTCCTAATGCTGTATTTACACACGCGTGTGCCTCCCCCGTCCTCCTAATGCTGTATTTACACACGCGTGTGCCTCCCCCGTCCTCCTAATGCTGTATTTACACATGCGTGTGCCTCCCCCGTCCTCCTAATGCTGTATTTACACACGCGTGTGCCTCCCCCGTCCTCCGAACGCTCACCTGCAAAGAGAGCACAAACGTCTCTAATCAAAATTCTGCCCCCGTCTGTACTTTATGGATGGCTGTGATCCCGTCTCCCTGTATTCCTGGGCATGCTAGCACATCCTGTGTGGAGAGAGCAGTGAATTCTGCACCTGTTTTATTTGTTTTATGGTTTAATACGGTTTAAGACGGACGTTTACTGTGTATCATCTGTCAGACGAGCTGATTTCACTTTGGGGCAATCCGTCTTCTTCTAGCGAGGGAGGTACTGATCGCTAACACTCTCCTCCATCATGCTTAATAACGTTTTCATTTATTCATGACAGAGGGGGAAATGGGCTCTGAACTTCCATAGGTGAGGTACACACAACTGAGGTTGACCCCCCTCCTCCCCCACCCCCCCCCGCCACCATACCACCAGAACTCCCCCCTTCCCCCCCCCCCCCCCCACCACCTAGGAATGACATTAAGGGAGAGAGCTGATGATTTATTCACGACATGGTATTAAAAGGAATCGCTCTCCCTGTCTCTCTCTCTCTCTCTCTCTCTCTCTCTCTCTCTCGTGTGCGTAGTCGGGCAATTTATGAACTCGCACTCTGACCCGGGCTGCAGGGTGAGATGGTCCTTAAACAAACGAATGTCAAACAAAAGTTAGACAAATGTCAGATGAACATCAAACGAACAACACCTTTTTTGCCACTTCTGGAGTAGCGGTATAGTGCATCTGCAACCTGAGAGGCGATGGAGGGTGGGGTTCAGGACCCAGCCTATTCGGGGGCCAAATCTCAGGGGACACCTCTCACACAGCCTAAGCAACACACTTCAATAAAAACATAAAATCTCCCCCTCACACTCTGTGCAGATATCTACACAAACAAATCATAATTTAACCTGCCGGTGGAAGCGTTTAAGTGTCTATTTTACGCGTGTGCTTTTCGTTTGGTGGTATTTTCCTGAGGCCCCTGTAATGCTGCCGTTATTCACTCTGACTCTTACCTTGTGAATGGCCTCTTGTTTCAGTTTCACTCTTTTGTTTCCTTCCTTTGTTGTTTAATCATTCTGCTCCCTTCTTATCCATCGTTCGTTTTGTCATGTCGCTGGCCACGCCGTAATCGTTATCACCGGTGTATCCACCCACTGTTTTGATTGACCTTGCTGAGGTCACGATCTGAGCCTCGAGGTGTCGATAGCCCTTTGCTGGCTGAGAGCAATAACCATGGAAACGGCCATTAGCGGCGGCGGCCGAATCGAAGGAGAGGACGTCGGACTTCGGCCTCCCGTGCGGAGGGGTGAAATGCATGCTGCCGCGGAGCATCCATTCTGAGCAGAACAAGTGGACCTTCACTCGGCTACATACTGATCTGGGATCTGTCATTTCACCAATTGTTTTCGTCTGATGCGCTGTCTGTGTATTTAAAACACTTTTACGCTCCAACAGCCGATCCTTTACATCAGGGGTGGAGCCCTGCACATTTTTGGGTTTCCCCTCATTAAACATGATTCAACTCCTTGTGCTAATTACCACACAGCTCTCGAGCTGAATCATTTTTGGTGGAACAGGGAAAGCACTAAGCTACACAGGGCTCCCCCCCAGGACTGCAGTTTGACACCCCTGCATTACATGAACATAAATCTGAGATGTCTGCATGTTGGTGTCACACAGGGACAAAGTTCTAGAGTTTTTAGAAGGAAATTAACCACAAATGATGAAGAAATGCCCCATGATCCTCTACTGGTTGGAAGACAAATAGACGGGTAAAGAAACCCACCACCTCTCTCCATCACCCGGGAGTTGTGCATCATGGGAATAAAGAAAAACAAAGATGTTCAACTCTTCTACAGTATGTTGACATCTGTTGTTATGTCAGAAATACCCCTGTCAGAGTGTGCAAAGCTGTGGGCAGGATTCCTGCCCATGTGCTTGGAAGTGCGTATGTGTGTGTGCGTGTGTGTCTGTGTGTGTGTGTGTGTGTGTGTTCATCAGGGGGGTGTAGGTGGGCTGCTTTTATAGCAGCGTGATATTAATGAACCCCAAAATGTACCGTGAGCGTCCAAGAGATGTGAAATATAAAGCTGATGAGGTAATGGTCCGGGGAGGAGGCTGTTTGACCTTTGGACACATCTCAACAGTAATAGCTTCAGGTGGGCAATTGGAGACTTTTCCTAAACCTGCGCTGGGGCACCTGCACAAATGCTGGGGTTAAAACAATCCAACTGCCCCCCCCCCCCCAACGCTGGGTAAATATTAGACAGAACACAGGCAGGGCTATTTTAACCCAGCCTCTTGGGTTGTGCAATTTAACCGTGATGCTGACTTGTTACAACTACCCAACACTGGGTAAAGTTTAGCAGTGGTACTGGGATGTTTATTAATGTATTTGGTATTAATACCATCTTTATTGCTGTTTACAGTATTAAGTTGCAGAACATCAATATCTAGCGAACCAGCAAACTCGGCTGAACTTCCGTGTTAACCTGTCAGGCTGTATTCGACGATAATCACCAACGACAATGTGTTACCTTTTACGTAGCTCACAGTTAACTATCTAGCTAGCTAATATTATCTAACATTAGCTAACTGGCATTAGATGAAATTAACTAACATTATAATTGCTATAGTTTATTTAGTATTGCAACTTTATTTTATTATAAATATAAAATATTTATTATAAATATGAATTAACAGTTTTGTCTTGTTACATCAACGTCACATCGGCTGTTTGGGGGATGTTCGAGTGTTTGTCCCCAAACTTGTGTGAGAACATGGGTTACAGTTACCCAAGTTCTGGGCCAAAATCACAACAGCAGGAACCCAAATCCTGGGTCTGGACTGGGCACTGGGCACTGGCATCTTTATCAGTGTGTGATTCTAAATGATAATTCAGAAATAAAAGCACCAGTTTCCCAAAACATACATGCTAACATGTAAATGAGTGGCATGGGAATATTTAGAAATAAATGCAGAAGTGGGGTGATTGTTATGACCGTGTAGCATGTTTCACTTCAGTTTCTTACAAATGATTTATCATCAATTTGATTAAATCGTGGTGGATCAAATAAATCAAAACTACAGTTACATTTCAGGGGACACTTGAAGTCTGTGTAATATGACCTTTGTATAGGTGCCATATATAGGCATCATTAAATCCATCGCTCACAGCTTTGTTACATAACAGCAATAGTGTGATAGTGCTGTATGATTTTAATATTAATTAAAATTTATATATCTGACTTTCTGAAGTCCAGATCTGCCTTAAAATGACTACGTCTCCCTAAAACCGATTGTGCACTGAAAGTGTATTTAGAGGGTCCTTCATATAAAACTGAAACGAGTGATTAAGCTCTGGGTCACGTCCTTATGATACCATCATAAATATTAATGAATTCTTATGTCAACAGAGGCAGGTTGCTAGGTAACAGTTTCTATGGTCCGTCACTACCTGAGGATGGGTGTGTGATGCCATACGAATGACCCAGAAGTTGTGAAGGTGTCATTTTGAGTGCTTCATGAAAAGCGCTACCTGTTTCTGGTTGTATAAACTTTCTTTGGAAAGTGGATGGCCCCCTCTCTTTCACAGCAAGGGAAAGGATATGAGCAAACAAACATGGCCCATGACCTGGGGGGGGGGGGGGGGGTTATTGTTAACGGGGGTCTCCGCTGTCTGTGTTTGTAAAGTCTGCTGCATCCTCACTGGGCGGTTCGTAAAAAAATGGTCAGATTTCTGTTTAAAGTCTTTCATTTTTAAGTGATTCGTTAAAACTACTCTGTTTCTGATTCTTTTTCTTTCTTTTTGTTGCAGTTTTCAAGTGTACTATACATGAATGGGGGGAGGGGGAGACAATAGGACCAACAACAGTGCAAAAACAGGACAAAACAATACTGTACTAAAAGACAAGACAATGCAATACAAAAATACAGCACAATATATGAATTTTAGGCACCCCAAGGCCCGATACAGGTAACTGGCATTCAAGAAAGAAAAAGAAAGAAAGAAAACAGAAGAGAGCAACCAAAAACACCCGAAAAAAAGGGAGAAAAAAACCCACTGAGGGTTCCAATATCAACTGGCTCCCCAACCACTGCTGTACAGTACAGTACAGTTGGATTTCCCAAATAAGGAACGTGTTTGTCTAATATTTAGTGTAGTGACTGTTTGTGGCCAGCAGGGGAGGTGGGGGGGCGCATCCCTCAGAGGCTCCATGCAAATGCACGCTTTGAGTGGCGGTAAACACTGAGACGAGTCCCAGCTAATCCAGGGTGACCTTCATTGTGTTTAGATCTTTTATGTGATTTGCTTGTCGTCTGATGTTTTTCTTTTTTTTGGGGGGGGGGGGGGGGTGCTGAAACTGAGTGACACGACCGGCTCATACCCATGTAAAGCGTCACGTAATCGACAACGTGACACACTTAGTGCCTTTACCTTGCGGTGAATTACAGTCGTGGCCAAAAGTTTTGAGAATGACACAAGTATTGGTTTTCACAAAGTTTGCTGCTTCAGTGCTTGTAGATCTTTTAGTCAGATGTTTCTATGGTATACTGGAGTATAATTACAAGTGTTTCAATAGTCAAAGGCTTTTATTGGCAATTACATTAAGTTTATGCAAAGAGTCAATATTTGCAGTGTTGGCCCTTCTTTGTCAAGACCTCTAATTCGCCCTGGCCTGCTGTCAATCAACTTCTGGGCCAAATCCTGACTGATGGCAGCCCATTCTTGCATAATCAATGCTTGGAGTTCATCAGAATTTGTGGGTTTTTGTTTGTCCACCCACCTCTTGACGATTGACCATAAGTTCTCAATGGGATTAAGGTCTGGGGAGTTTCCTGGCATTGGACCCAAAATGTTCATGTTTTGTTCCCCGAGGCACTTAGTTATCACTTTTGCCTTATGGCACGGTGCTCCATCATGCTGGAAAAGGCATTGTTCATCACCAAACTGATCTTGATTGGTTGGGAGAAGTTGCTCTCGGAGGATGTTTTGGTACATTTGTGAGTGAGCCCACTCCCTTGGCTGAGAAGCAGACCAACACATGAATGGTCTCAGGATATTTTACTGTGGCATGACACAGGACTGATGGTAGCGCTCACCTTTTCTTCTCTGGACAACCTTTTTCCGGGTGCCCCAAACAATCAGAAAGGGGGACTTTACCCCTGTCCTCAACAGTCCAATCCCTGTACCTTTTGCAGAACATCAGTCTGTCCCTGATGTTTTTCTTGGAGAGAAGTGGCTTCTTTGCTTTCCTTCTTGACACCAGTCCGTCCTCCAAAAGTCTTCGCCTCACTTGCATGAAGATGCACTCACACCTGCCTGCTGCCATTCTTGATGACCCGATAAATTGTTGATTTAGGTGCAATCTTACTAGCAGCAATATCCTTGCCTCTGAAGCCCTTTCATGCAAAGCAATGAAGACTGCACCTGTTTCCTTGCAGGTAACCATAGTTAACAGAGGAAGAACAATGATTTTAAGCACCAGCCTCCTTTTAAAGCATCCAGTCTGCTATTCTAAGTCAATCAGCATGACAGAGTGATCTCCAGCCTTGTCCTCGTCAACACGCTCACCTGTGTTAACGAGAGAATCACTGAAATGATGTCAGCCGGCCCAGGGCTGAAATGCAGTGGAAATGGGTTTTTTTGGATTAAGTTAGTTTTCCTGGCAAAGAGGGACTTTCCAATTAATTGCAATTCATCTGCTCACTCTTCATAACATTCTGGAATATATGCAAATTGCCATCATAAAAACAGAGGCAGCAGACTTTGTGAAAATTAATATTTGTATCATTCTCAAAACTTTTGTCAATGGCTATAATTTGATGGTATGGGGGGGTTCAAACTCATAATTTTAATACCCGTCTACATGCCTATTCTCTACAGTGTGTCTGACCCTCCTATAAGCAGCCTGTGGAGTTTATTTAAATCGTTAATGCAAGAGCATGCGACCAGAAGTTTTTCTTTGTCTTGCATAAAGTTGTCCCCACTCCCCCCGGCGGTCACAGAGCACATGTGGGGGGGAGCTGAGAGAGAGACCACCTGCACTCAGAGGGTGGCTGCTGTGACCCCCACCTACAAAATCAGGTCAGACACCTCAGGGCAGTGCCAGGCCGGACCAGTCAGGGGTAGCAGCGAGTCGGGCCACTTTCCCGACACCCCCCTGCTCGGTCTGTCAACGACGTCACAGTCACTGTCTCCCAGACCGCCGAAAAAGCTTTTTCAAGGTGATAGATTTATTCTGAAGAGCCGTTATCCACTCTGCATAATCCGGAAGCCGGGCCAGCGCTCCATTTCCTGGCCATTCCCTCGATCTGCATCTTTACCCCGCCTCCCTAAGTGGATTTTTCTATGAAGCACATGACTCACATCATTAAAGTTAACAGGGGGGCTGGCTTCTTGGTGCAGGTGCGGGCAGATTCCCAATGCCTGCCTTAGAGAGGGGGCCTGAAGCTGGGGGTTGGTGGCAGTAAAGGGGGGGGCTGTCTCTGCCCACCCATAGCCACGCCCCTAATTTGGATACCACGCCCCCCCCATCGCAGCTCTACATTATACATAGCAGCGTCTTTAGGAGTGTTCCTGCCTCCTGCCTACGCTCTGTAGTATGAGTGGGGGAGCAGGAAAGCTATATTCTTTGACCCTGATTTGGGGTCTTGCTCCTTTATCAACAACAGCATACTCTTTAGCCCCCCCCCCCACCCCCAGATGTGCTCACTTTCTGAAGAATACTTTGGTCCTGCCTTGATCCTGGAAGGTTTCGGATCGTTTCACTTTTAACTCCAAATCACAGATACGAGAATAAAGTGGATGGTGAGAACTCACCTATGAGACAGGATACCTGAGAGATGTAGCCAGTCCATGTTATTTTACTGTCAGCAGGTTTGCCATGATGCCAAACAGACAGAACAGGCCAGTATGAAACAAACAGATATAACTGGGAATGGGGGGACCGACTCCCTTTTCCAGTGTCCCGGGGGCCCAGAGGGGTTCGGTTGCAACCCCTCCACATTCTATAAGTAATTGAAAAGAAACAGGTTTGCCCACCCCCACCCCAAAATGGGGCCCATGTTCACTGCCTGTCCCGAGGGAGGAGGCCTTTATGTCAGCCATCTGCTGAAGCAGCCTGCCACAATGGGGCAGGAGGAGCGGCCGGGTGGGGCGAGGTGAACCCGCAGATGTCATAACGGTATACTCGCGAAACGCCCCCCGATCTCTGCAAGGCATTAAAAACCCAAACAGCTGCGGAATAGGACTGGATTGGTGCGGGACCACAGTACGGCAACAAGGAGACTGTACGGAGGGGTAAACGCCACCTGAGGATCAGGACAGAGACCCGCAGCTCCGACAGCACCCTCGCAGGATAAGAGGAACCAAAACGGTTGTGCGTCCGGATACTGCCGAATCAATCTCATTCTGTAACGACGTCGGCGCAGTGACCAAATGCGCGGACAGGACGGAGGATCCGGAGGGACAGCCCGCATCACGCCGTCCGCGTTCTTCAGCGGGGGACCTGCAGCGGGGGACCTGCAGCGGGGGACCTGCAGCGGGGGAGGGCATCTCATTGCGCTTTGGGGACATTTGGGATTTGGGTGTTAATCAGTTAAGCTAAATTCAATAATTTCTTATGTTATAATTGTGTCCTGTGGGCAGACTCAACTAATTCTCCAGCCGACGTATGTTAGGCCTATTATTATTATTATTATTATTATTATTATTATTATTATTATTATTATTATTATTAGTAGTAGTAGTAGTAGTAGTATACAAAATTATTATTTATATTTTATTAAAAGTTGTATATGTTGTGTATTTATATTATTGTATATTTACTTGCTTAAAACCACAACTTTCCTTAAACCACAAAAATATATAAAATGTTTTATTTTTGTATTCATAAATTCATCTTCACCCCAGAACCTTACTTTATTGTCGTAATATCTAGAAAGCCTATCACAACAACACAGACACGACGCCATGTAGTCACATAATCTCAGCTCATTGCTTCCGAAAACAAGGATGTAATTGTACCCCTTTTCCCATTTTTCTCCATTTCAATTAGTCTTCAATCGTTTCCAAAAAAAAAAAATAAAACACCCCCGCAAAGTTAACACCTCGTCTGCGATAACCTCAGACAGCCACAAATAGGCGCCCTTTCACTTCGTGTGGAACAGAAACCGGCTAGAAATGGCCAGTGAAAAGTTTTTTTTATTATTATTTTTTGCTGTAAACTAAAAGCGTGCGAGAAGGGGGGGGGGCGCTCAGTTACCATTGGTCTGAGACGTGCCGTTTGCACCCTGTGATTGGCCACAAGGTGTTAAAGGGGTGTGAGATGGGATGGGGGGTGGGGATGGAAGGGGGGGGGGGGATTCTGTCAGCCCCCTCACATCCCCGTACCTTACCGACCACAGCTGCCTCTCACATACTACTTACTACGGCTTGCAATGTGACTCAAAAATACCCGCTACAGGAGCGCCGTTTTTGACAGCTGAAGGATTGTGTACGATCACGCCTCTTGGTAACTACAAAAGGGAGAAAACAGGGGGAAATCAAAAGAGGAAAATACCCTTTTGCCATGACAGTGGATTTGCTCGCGATTTTATGTGCAATCGCTACGGTTTCTGCAGTGGAAGGTAAATGATGTGTTTTTTATTCCCTTTTTTAATCCTCCCCGTTCTGTGCGCGCCTCCGAGTCCGCGGGAATGCGATGCACGGCGCTGAGGATGGAGGGTGACCCGCTACGGACAGCGAAACAAACACGTGCACGCCTTAAAGCAATCTGCGGATTTCCTTTCATTAGGGCTGCTCCGTCTCCCCCCTCTGTCCTCACCTCCTCTCCGAATCGGTTGTTTTAATGGACTTTGGTTTATTTGCCCCAGCCACGTCCACCGTGCAAAACTGCAATGCAGGGAGCGAGATGGTAAATTGCGTTCTCTCTTTGCCGTTTCTCGTGCCTTTCTGGGGTAACTTTCCGTGCTTGTGATGTCCGTGAAGCACTCGGAATTGCACCCAGCCCAGTTGAGGGCACCTGCGATTGCTGGTTCGTACAGTGATGCGCTGGGCGCAGCATGGGTCCAAAAGCGTCTTTTTGTGGTCGGGGACCACTGTTCACTCCTCAGGTCATAAAACACACTTTTCTTCACTGGGAGAATGACAGACTTTTATTGCCGGTAAATTAATACCTACGTAATAACAGAAGAGATCAGTTACAGTACCATTACTTTTGAAATATATTTGCTATTATTATTATTATTATTAATAATAAATAAGCCTATACAGGTTATCCCTGCCGAGTACGGGATGTCCAACAGGTATTATTCGTTAATAATGAATAAAATCTTCATAATTTGTGAAAAGATTCGATTCAGTTCATGCTTATTTATTTATTTTCCGCTGTGGTACACTGAATAACGCTGTAAAAGAAGCGCACATGTAGTATTCCTTACTCCCCTGTACTTTTTCAAAGACAAATGACGCTAATATAAACCTTTACTGCAGGACGCTTTCTTGCGCGTCTATAAGTTTAATCGGTGGGATTCAATTAGGCAAGCAGAAGTATCAAAGTAAGGTTCAGTGAGAGATGCTGGCTACACGTAGCCCATTTTAGTGCCGGGACACGATATGTTGATCCTCTATAAAATAAAGATTTTTCGTGGTCAACATAATTTAACGATCTGTGTGTTTTGCGGGAAACGGTTTGCCCTTTACCTTTAGTACTCGGCGCACAGTCTGCGCTTCCATATCTGCAAATGTCTGTTTTATAAAATTGCATGAAGAGTTGAAACGGAGCAGCAGTGCCCCGCGTCCGAAGCGATCGAGTCTCATGCCCGGAGCCGAGCTCTTACGCTGGCGCGATCACCCAGCTAAAACGAGCAAACCCCGTTTTGAGTTTGGATGGTCCGGTTACACACGCCTGACAATTAGAAGACCATGCTTGCATCATCCCTAAACTGGAATTACTTGGTGGGCGCTTCATGTTAAGCTTCTCTTACTAATCCAATTGTTATGCTGTTTTAGCGCTTGATTTTCATCGATAATTGAAATTAATATTGAAAACAATATCGATTGAACGAAGGTGAAGATCCGCTCCCTTCAGCGGAATACTGTACCCTTGCGTATTCCATATACATATTTAATGCAGTTATCATAATGCATCTTTAACGGTAAAGCATATCGCGTTACTCTGGTTTGATTCTGGATTTCATTCATGCGCCCCCATGCCCGCATTTTAAACAGCATTGTTTATGGTGGACACGTCCTTGCTTGTTAATCTCCGCGATCCCTGAACTCGGGACAGACACCATCCCATTTTTGCAGAGAAGAGGAAGCGGCGGCACTTGGGCAATCGAGCTCTTGAAGACAATTTCTACACTCCCGTGTATGCTTTTGTATTAATTCGTTGGGTGATTATTCAAATAATTCCGCGATGTACTAAGTAATAATTTGTTGGGACATTATTATTATCGACCAGTATTTCATAGGCCTATATTTTTTGCGATTCCCTTATATATCGTGTATTTCCCGCATATCCTGAAGGCTTAACGCAGGGGGTCAGAATTCAGCACTTTCTACTCTCAACTTCAATTTTCCTCTCTTGTTCAGAAAAAGATGAAATAAGATATTGACACAAATTATTCTTGTGTAAATGCCACAGACGCCTGGGAGGCCACAGAAAAGTCGTACATAATCATTATTCTGTACTGACAGCTGTAAACCTCCCCCACCTCCCTGTCTGTCCATCTCTCGCTTTCTCAATAAGGTATTTTTTTTTCCAAAATGGCCTGAAGGGGATTGTTTCTTGCAGCAATAGCGCTTGGGTTTTTCGAAGTGACAGAGCCGATTTGTGTCCCATGCTGTCTGAGAAGGGTGGCAGCCCCCCACCCCAATCCCCAGCTGCTGGGGACGGGTGGAGGTTGGTGTGCAGATGGTAAAGAGTGGCAGCACCAAGCTTTGCCATCTGCTGTAGACCCCGCAGAGCAGGTGAGCTGTTCTTGGCGTGATTTCATGGACGAGCCCCCACCCCGGCCCCCATTCTCCAGCATGGCCCGTCTCAGGGGTCATGGAGCGAGTACGTGGCGTGGTGGCTGATACTTCCCATGTGCGTGTTCCCGTGTGTACACACGTGTCCTTAAACGTAGTCTGGCAGACAGTATGAGAAGCCTCATGTCGCTGCATGGCATATGCTGGGAAGGTGGGAAACTGAGCGGTCAGAGACCAGGAGCTGGTCCACCGCATGGATCGGTCCTGTAACCCATGTCCCAGGTCAGGAATCCAGGAAGCATAAGGTTCTTACCGCAAACCTCCAAGACAGGGAGATTAATGTCTGGGATTGTGCCAAAACTACTTAGTGGGTGGTTAAATGCTTAGGAATTATACCTGTGGCTCCAGGTGGTGGATTTTTAAACTGTGGTTACATATCAATCCTTAGGAAAGCAGTCAATCGGAAACTCTGTGGTTAATTAGTCATGTCTGTCAGGGGCTATCGGTTATTGCAGTGTCTGGTTCTCCTGCATGGTGCTGTGTGACATCAGGCCAGAGTCTCTTTCTGTGCCTCTCGCTGTTGACCTGGTAAAGGCGCTGGTGTCTGCAGTGGGGAGATTGTTTCTTAATGAACTGGCTGACTAATTAAAAAAGCTCTTTATGGTAAGAGAGAGAGAGAAAAAAATGACATTATGGTGATTAAAGACGAGGGCTCTCTCATAATCAAAGAAAAAACATCACATAACACACAGACAGTGACACACACAGCATAAGTTCTGATAGAATCAGCAGTTTGGTGTAATAATTACATTCCTTGTCATCTCTCTCTCTCTCTCTCTCTCTCTCTCTCTCTCTCTCTCTCTATGTTTCTGTCGTTCGGTTAATAGTTTAAGACGAAAACATGCCTAGTCCCCATCCCCTGTCACATGGGATTGGGGGGGGGGGGGGGTGCATATGGGCTTTATCGTGAGTCTTTCTCTCTTCTGCCCCCCCCCCCCCCATCCCCACCTCGAATCTTTGGTTGATGCAGTTATATTAATCTGAATTCTGAATTACATTTCCCTACACATCGCTAAAGCCTCTGCAGAAAATAATAATTATAATGAACTTAGACAAAACAATGGGAATAATCATCCGTCAGTTTACAGTCCGTTCTGGGTAATTATTGCCACGGCGATCCTGAGCGCGTCCTCGCAGCTTTCGCGGGACGCAGATTCTCAGATCGCTCACGCGCTAACGGGAGCCAGCAGATGTGCGATCGGGAGCAGAGCGAGCAGAGCAGGACGCAATCCCGTTACCGTGCAAGCAGGAGGCTGCACCCCCACCGCCCCTATGTGTCTTTTATGGGGGGGGGATACAAATACAGCGAAGACCGATAAATAGAAATTACTTTTAAAGGAACGGAGTAAGAAATGTAGGCTACGGGATGATCAACTAAGATTTTTTCTCGGATGTAGGACGTCTGGAGGGAGGACTTAGGTTTATTTATCTATCATGTGTTTCAGTTTTTTATCGCCTCTTTAAAGGCCAGAATCAGGGGGCCGCTACTATCAATTTCTGGGAGAATTAGTGTCTTTATGGGGTTTTTATTGCGGAGGAGGAGATGCTAAGTCGCCATGACGACCTCTCCTGAGTGGCCACGGAGGCGAGACTCTTGACAGATCCATTATTTTTTAATGTCAGCGTTTTTACACCATATGACTGTTGTTTTTTTTGTAGGGGGGAGGAGGGGAGAAAACGAGGCGATGGAATGACAGCAGGTGCACCAAGATGGGGGGGTAGAGAAAAGAAGGGGGGGGGGGGGGGGGGCAGGGAGCCAGCACTGATGGGTAGCAGAAGGTGGGGAAACCAGCACCCCTGTGATGGTGTGAAGATTCCCTGCCCCCCCATTTCAGATCCCAGTTCTGCTTTCTCTGAGGCACACAGAAGGTCCCTCTGTTTGGGGCCCCCTACCTCGCGAGGAAGGGGCCCCTCTGCCACAGTCCTGGCCTAGCAGCCCTGGGCTGCGGGTCCCTCATTCCTCAGGGCTGCATCTGGCGCTGGTGTCAGGCGGTCGGTTTAAAAGATGGACCATGAGTCCGTTTCCGAGGGCACCTTGGAGCGCTCTGTTTGTGGCCCTCTGCCTGCGTTTGTTGTCGTCTTGGGTCTGGTCGGGGCCTATAATGATAAGCTGTTACTGATCTCTTTCTGAGTCACACATTGGGTTGTTGGGGATAATGCCTTTGGTAAGGGGGTGGGGCTAATGACATTCACTGGGAGGCGGGGCTTAAAGACCGCCGCATGTAAGCGTGTGTTCAGCCCAAGGCCTTGTCTTTAATTAGGTTCGATTCAGCTGTTGGGGTCTCATGTGATTTGACGCCTCGTAATGTCTTTCGTGTTCATCGAGGTTCTAGGGGGAAGAGCTAGAGTAGGGGAACAGCCCGGGTCTGTAATCAGGGCCCTTTTTCTGTTACTATCAGACCACCTGACGGAGCGATTTATTACCTTAAAAGGGTTTTGGGCAAGAATGAGGTAGGGAGAACATCTGCTTGCTACCTCTGTGGGCCAGGGTCACCTGTCTCTGCTCTGGATGAATAAGCTTCAGAGTTTTTAGACTTTGATATGAGTCAGAAGCACTTTTTATAGCCAATCACGTGTCAGTGTCTCCCAGTAAAACAGGCCCTGATTTGTCTTGCGGGAATTTGAACGTGTGTTCTGCGTTTACGCTATCCCCTCATGATTAAACCCTCTGACTTCCATCGGTCTGAGCTTGGGGGGGGGGGAGGGTGAGGAGGTGCAAGAAAATATGGGGAATGGAGGAGTGAAACAAACGGGGAGTGCAGGCATGGTGGACAGACAGGTGATGGAGCAGAGGTGGCAGAGATGACCGGTGTGAGTGATGGCTCTGGAGACAGACGCTTCCAGCAGGCAGAAAGGGGAGCATTTTCAGGTAATTAAGTATTGATTTTTAAGCAGCAGGAATAATTAAAAACAAAAAAAGGAAAAGAGAAGACAACGTGACTGCCCCCTGCTGCCCAAAACGCCCGGGAGATTGACTGGATAGAGAGCAGGTTCGATGGGCCGTAGGAGGACAGGAACAGACATGCAACCACCGAATGAGTGCGCGTGTGGGTGGGAAGGGGGTGCGGTCACATGACTGTTGACGTCCCCCTCTCATTTAGATAAGACACTGAATGCCGTAGCAACTGGGGAAACATGATTAATCGCTTTTGACCAGGAGGTGATTCTAAGATTTTTTAAAGTGGGGGCAGTAATTCATACAGAAGGGCCAGCCTTATCAATAGCCAATGATATGTCTTGAAAAGATGACTGACAGGGGAGCAGGTACTCCAGGGGCCAATCAGCTTTCATCTGGGGCCAGTGTCCCTGTCGCCCTGTGCATGCCACTGCTTCTGACGGTGAGGGAATGTTATAGAAATGTCGTGAGAATGTTGGGTCTGGAACCGAGTGCCCAGGGGTGGCCGTGATTGGTGACTCGCCCCGTCATGTGTCTGATCTGTGGGAATGTCTTGGCACACTGCAGGGGATCCCTGGAGTCTGGGAAAGAGAGTCACATGGAAAATGACAAGGGTAGGACGCGTTAGCTTTGGCAGCGTGCTGTGACACCTTTGCCCCGTCGCTGTGGCGGATCCGTTAGTCCGACACCGGCCGCTGATTCCTGGGCATAACTCATGCGTTTGAGAGCCACAGCAGTATGGTGTTTTCAAATCAGCCCACAGATACACCTTATCCGCCACCCAACGCCCTCTGAGGACCCCTTCCGGCACGGCGGAACCGTGTCCTCATGGGTTCGAGGCCCTGTCCGAGTTGGTTCAATTAAAAGAGCAATAGTGAAGCGCAAATGTGAAATGTCTGATTGTTCGGGCTTGTTAATTTCCTCTAACTGGGGCAGCCGTGCATTGAAATTGTAGGTCAGCTATATATATCTTGGTATATGCGTGCTTTTCCCATGTCCGGCTGTTATCCAGGAGTCCTCTGCCATCATCCAATGAGGTGAAAGGGATTTCATTTCCCGGCACTGCCAGGTCCCCTCTGCATCCCCCCCCCCCCCGCATCTTTCGTCCTGCGATACATGACAAGGTGGGAAGTCTCTCAATCGGACTGAAGATCACATCTTTTCCGGAGATGTTATATATTTGGGGGTTCCTAGAAAAGACAATGATGTAATTCCACACCAAAACACACAGCCAAGAGTAGGTGTGTGTGTGGGGTGGGGGGGAGTAGGCAGGGACAAGTCAGCAGGGGTTAATGGTGTTTAAATGCCCCCAGGGGGGTTACACAATCAGGTTTCAAGGCTAAATATCACAGGGCTGAAGGGTCAACAGCGCCCCCATGGGGTAAGGAGCTGTGCTTGCGTTACTGCAACATATCCTTAATGTGACAGGAACGTTTTATTTCTCACCTGCCTGGTCCAGGGCATCACTGACTTGACGACACGTTGCATGTTAAGGGCGTCGTTGGGAGTCCTGTTGCTGTGGCACCCTGCTCCTCCTTCACAGCCAAGCCCAGACGCCGCTGTGGTTATGGGTCTCGTTAAACCTTTCATGGCTCCATTTATACGCCCCACTAAAGCCCTTTATGGCTTTTGTTTTGAGTTCTTAAACACATTAATGCCCTATTTGCCGAAAAAGGGGAATGGAACGAGTGTTTTCCAAATAGCTTTATTTGCAGTGGGTCTGAGCTTACCTGAGCTTGCCGTCCTGTTTCTGCTGGTCCCGGGTTTTTAAGAGCATGATCAAAAATGCTGCGCTAGCAGTGGATAATAAATGTGTATGAAATAATGCAAAATGAATACTACTTAATAATTAAATGGCATAATAATAAACTATAATTATAACCACGATGATCATGAAATTAGAGTAATTTGTTTGGGCCACATGGCGGGGGGGGAGGTGCCTTAGAGGTGGAGCTACCTTTAGGGGGTGTGGTCATTTATAGATTTTTGGTGGAGATCACTTGTGGGAGGAACAAAGTGGGTTGGCCGGTTAATTTAGTGGGGATGATTTGTGGGTGGGGCAATTTCCCAGAGGATGTGTCCATTTTAGTTTGGATGATTTGTGGGCGGGGCATATCCACAGTGGGCGTGGTCACTTACCAACATGTCTTCACTGATCATGAGTTCCTTTGTGTCACAGCGGCACCCCCCCCCCCCCCACCCACCCATCCTGCTTAGTAAAATGAGAGTTTATGATATACTTTTGGGGACTCAGGTAAACCGATTGGTTGGAGTGGGAGGGGTCATCTAGGACAAGAAAGGCTTTATTATTAATTATTATTATTATTATAATTATTATTATTACTCAGTGGTGTCGGAAAGGCCAAGTATACTCTGGCAGATTCAGATATCCCAGTACATTAGTGGTGCCCCAAAATATAGGTTGGGGGGCCTCATTGGCAAAATCTACCATCTGTCTAGAGCAGAGGTGTCAAACTCCAGTCCTGGAGCCCCTGCACATTTTTGGGTTTTCCCTCGTTTCACACACCTGATTCAACTGCTTGTGCTAATTACCACACAGCTGTTGAGCTGAATCATTTGTGGTGGAACAGGGAAAGAACTAAGCTACACAGGGCTCCGGCCCCCCAGGACTGGAGTTTGACACCCCTGATCTAGTGGGAGATTTTGTCTGGGGCCCCAAAATTTTGAACCCCCCCCCTTATTATTATTATTATTTAAATACAAAAAAAAAATTATATTCTTAATGCAGGGGGCAACAAAATACCGAACAGGCCACCATCCCTTATACACAGCACTCCCCCCCACTTTTAAAAGTGGTATGCACCCCATCCTCCCCTCCTTTTTATGAAACGGAACGGCCTGAAGAAGGATCCTGACCTCTGGGCAGGAAAAGGCAGCATCGCTGAGAACGAGTGCAGCCTTCCATGCTTGCTCTCTCTCTCTCTCTCTCTCTCTCTCTCTCTCTCCCTCCCTCTCTCTCTCTCTCTCTCCCTCTGCCTCCCCACTTCCTTTTAGCCGTTATTAACATGCAGCTTAAGCAGTCCCAGGCAGCTGTTGCCGGGCTTGCTCGCGGCAGGGGTGACGAGAGCTTTTCAAAGGCATCCAAGCAAATCATTTTTCCTTCTGCCGAATGTGTCCACGCCGCTCGTTTTTTTTTAAAGAAGAATTCTTTATATTTTCAGTTAGTTAATTTATGCTTTTATTCTCATATGGGTCTTTCGGAAGGAGCTATTCTGTGGGAGAAATTAAAAAAAGTTAGTTTTCAAAGACTCAGCTGATCAAAAAAAGATAAACAGCTCGCTTCCGAGAAACGGCTTGTCTGTAAACGTCTGAGGTGAAAAGGGACTTTTGCTTTTGCCCGCTGATCTGATTGGTTGACAGCTGGGATTGGGAATTGACAGTTAGAATCTCTGGAGGGGGGAGGTTCTTGCACACCCCCTTGAGACTCTTAACATCTACAGAGGGTTAAAACGGCATGTGCTGATCCACACCATTGGGAAAGAGCAAAGGTACCAGCCTCTCCTCAATCACAGTGGCGTGGTGAAGTGTGAGCTGATTATGTCCACCAGGGGTCCCCAGGATAGGCACCAGGGGGGCACTTTGACAGTAGATCCCCCCGGTTAGTTAGAGATTAATCAAGTTTAATCAAGTGAGAGCAATGTAAAAGGCCTCCCCATCTGCCACCAGGCTGGGCGGGGATCCCCCCAGGGGGGGCTCCTGACACAGTGTTTCGCTTCTGTTTTGCCTCCCCCAGGTCTGGGCCAGTGGCTGTCTGAGCGCTCTGGGGGACAGAGACGCGGAAGCCGCGCAGCAGCGGGAAGCTGGGAGCTGAATCCCAATAGCAGGAAGAGCCGAGACGGGGAAAGACAGTGACCCAGAGGCGGAATCATTAGCTGTGCGCTTAGGCTGTAGTAAGAGGAGCAGAATATGAGGATGAGTGCCGAAAAATGACTTTGTCCCCCTTATAAGTGAATGCCTTAATTATGCTAATCTCATGATTCCCCTCTACTGTCAAATGACTTCCAGTTGGGGGGGGGGGGGTAACGACGACGCTTCAGGGTTAATCCCGCTGTTGTTACCCCTGACCTGCTGAGGTGGGCTGGGGCGGGCTGGCCTTTATCTGGGGTGCAACGCGCCATCTGTCAGCCACCCCAACAGGGCGTGGAACATTCTGGCAAGGTGAGCGAAAATGCCCGAGCTTTCGCCCCTCCCCGAGTGACGCTTACCTGTAGATGCATCTGCAGCAACTTTTACACAGATCAAATTACTTCGTCTGATTCTGAATCGGCTTTTTACCCCCCCCCCCCACGAGGGTCCAACTGCAGAGCCTTTTGTAGGCTTGGCGCTTTGTGAGTTTTTAAAGCTCAGTTCTGGACCACTACACTGCTCCTGCAGGGGTACAGATAGCAAGAGAAATACCACCCCCCTAGGGAGGTGACATCACCCGTCTGCAGTCTGGGTCCCAGCTACTGAATACACATGTGGATGGGCAAAGCCAGTCATCAAAGCTTCTAAATTTAGGATGGAAAATAACTGACTTTGAATTTTTGGACAGTAGTCAACCCCCCACTACTCAGGAATACCAGCCCTCTATTGTCACATCCTCTGTTCACCGGCACCCCCCCACCCCGATTCCTCAACTCCTCTGTGACTGCAGCCCCCACTCCCCTGTTCCGTCTCTCGCTGTCGCCCACGTGTAATTCCGGCTCTCAGCTCCGAGAGAAATCCGCCAGAGTCTGGCAGAGGCCCTTTATGTGGGAATCGGTGTTACCTTTCATGTTTCTGTGTTAGTATCTCGCCAGTGCGTGCGGACCTGCAGCTCAGGCTGGCCCGTCCATGCCAGCGTTACAATCGCAAATACCGAGAAAAGTGGGTCTCATTTTGTGCTTTTTTTAGTGTACTGACAGTCTAAGCAAGCGGCCTGCCCTAGTTCTTTTTCAAGTGTTATTAAATGCTGTGTGATGAGCAGCAGGGAGCCTGCTGCCTTGGAACCAGGAGGTTGTTGGTTCAAGTCCCACAGAGACCTTGCAGTTGTTATTGAAGAAGGCAAAGTAGCCAATTATGTTGGTGTAGAGCAGCTAGAAGTGAAGGTGCTGGCAGAATATATTGAGTGGGTTTGTCTACATAAGAAATAGATGGAAATTTTCATATTTCACTTTCTGTTGGATAAATTGCTGGTGCTTTTGGCATAATGTAAATTACACTGCCATTTTATGGCATTGAGGATTTATGGGAATCGGAGGATTAAAAACTGGAAAAAAGCGCACGATGAAAATCTCTTCTTTTAGGATCGTGGCATTGTTTTAATATTTGAGAAAGGCGGGGGGGGGGGGGGGGGGGTGTTTTTTATGATGACATAACACTGACGGCAGCGGACGTGGTCCAGCAAAGATGGGTCAGCTGTCGGCAGTGAGATGGAGACACTCACACACTTCGCAGTTACACGCCATAGACATCAGCAGCAATATGGGAAATGAATCCCCTTTACTGACTCCAGTGAGCAACATTTTTCAGCATAATGTCAGTTTTATGTACATTCCTTGTCATTGTGTGTAGGAATGCTTTGGAAAGAAACATAAAATATTAATACATCCGTCTTTTTCAGAAACCGTGTTGGGGAACCTGGATCATATGCTGTGTAGTGTGGGGCACAGAGCAGGGACCCCTCATATCTCTCTCAACAAACACACACCTCTAGTCACCTGTGTGTTTTCAGGGGTTTTGCGCTCTTCACTTTCATATTTCACAAAGGTGTAAATATTTAGCCCTTTGAGCAGTTTGTTTGCCTGTTTGTTCAATTGCCTCTTTGTTAGTTAATTTCCCTATTTGTTAGCTCGCTTAACTGTCAGTTCATCTACCTATTTGTTTGTGTCTTTTAATTTGTTTTCCTGTCAGTTCATTGGCGTATTTGTTTGCCATTCTTTTACTTTCCCTGTCTATTTGTTCTTTTGCCTTTTTGCCTGTTTATTGGTTCATTTTCCTGCCCACTTCTCAGTTCGTTTGCCTGTTTGTTTGCCAGTTGTTTGCCTGTCTGTTAGTTTACCTGTTTGTTAGTTCATTTGCCATTTATTCATTTGCCTATCTGTCCGTTAATTTGCCCTTTTATTAGTTTATTTGCCTGTTTGTTAGTTCATTTGCTGGTTTATTAGTTCGTTTATCTGTTTGGTAGTTCGCTTGCCTGTTTGCTTTTGCGTTTTGTTCGTGTCCGTGGCACCAGAAGTGTGCTGCTTCACACGCCAATCTGACAGCCACTCATTTGTTCCCCCAGCACATTCTGATGAGAATCTAGGTCAGTATGTGACGCAAGGCAGTGACAACCAGCAGAAGATCCACAGGCCTGTAATTTAACTTTTTAAAAATTCTTCTTGACTAATAACACCTTACTGGGGACTAGTGACTGGCCTCTAGCACTGCCCCCCCTCCCCCCCCCCCCCCCCACCTCGCTCACAGTACAACATCTGAAAAGCGATTTTATGAGGGGAGATGGTCGAAAAAGTAATCAGAATGTGATGTGTGTGTTTTTATCTCTAGACATCTGAGAGCATCGGGGAAATTGATGTTTTCAAAGAGCACAGTGGTGAAAAGTCATTTTATTTGGCAGGTGTCCGCAGTCCTGCACAAAGGAGCTCAGTTATGAGGCCTCATAACAAGTCCCATTTTCTGTCGCTGATGCTGGGCTGGGGGGGGCGGGGCGGGGGGGGTCAACATTTTATTTCTATGGAGCAGAAACAAAGGAATGGAGCAACTCAGCTGCTGGGATGCGACGGTGGACTGGAATTTAGTAGCAAATGGGGGGCATTTCTTCATATTTGGGGGGCATTTCTTCATATTTGGGGGGCATTTTTTCTCCATCAGAGGCCATGCGATCTCTGCATGAAAAGCAGACAGCTGTGCATTCCAGGTCGCTATAGCAACGGCTATAAGGACACCGCCCCAGGCCTGTCCATCTTTTCAAAACCACGCCCATCTTTATAAGCCACGCCGGGATTTAAAGGGGGGGGGGGGGGGGCAGATTGAAAAGCCCTGATTTGTGCCTGATAGATGTTTTTCTTTTCAATAACCCTCCCCCCCCGCCATGCCAAGGGGGACCCATTACAGAGAATAACATGAGGCTCCTTGGCCCTCATCCCAGTCCCTCGGGAAAAAAGTATGGTAGTTCCACACCTCAAGAAAATCTCTTAATGTCCCAGTGGGGTAAACATCACACAGACAGCCAGCAGAAGGTCTGTGTGTGGGGGGAATGTTCTGTAATACACAGGGCTGTGAGTCATGTGTGTATGAGTACCCCCACCACCCCAAGTTTACAAACCGGTGCTATATTTTCCCAGGTCTGCAGGGGGCACTGTCTCTTGCTGCACCAGGCAGAGCTCATTCTGCAACACAGTGAGACCTCACGCCCAAGTACACATCCATCAGCCTCTAGCCCCCCCCCCCCGCCCCCACCCTACCCTAAATGACCATCCAAGGGTCTCCTGATATTTGTCAGTCACCTGATAGCCAAAGGTCCCATTTCTCAGTATGACTCTGCTTCAGGATCTGGGTGGGATTTGAACCCACAACCCTATAGGTATGAGGGTACAGTGCTCCCCACTGAAGGATAGAGACATCTCTGATTTTTTTCTTTATTACCTCCAGTGTTTTCCTTCTTTGTATCGTTGTGCTGTCCTTATGGCGAACACGAAGTGCGTGTCCTGGGAGTGGATCTCCTGGGGATGTGAGGTGGCACCCTACCACAGCGCCCCCTTCAGGGTCCTCTGTGCATTTTTCATTGGCTTGCATCCGCAAAGCTCTAGTCATTCTCCCCAGGCTCATGTAAACAAGCTAATTAAACATAAATAAATTCCCTTGGTCCTTCCTGGGGGGGGTGGCACTGAGAGAGCCAGTCGCTGATCTATGGCCCTGTAACTGCAGCCAAGTGGGGGCGGAAAGCAGGGTGTGAAATGTACACACTGGAACTGGGATCTGAGAGGCATGGGTCCCAAGGGGCGGGGCCGGCCAGGGTGGGGCCTGGGAGTATGTACTACGTGTTTACTTTGGCATGCTTAAGATAACTCTGTTAGCGTTACTTTGCCCATTATGGCAAGCAGTTTCCCAGCAGGGTCTGTTTCCAGGAAGTCCAGCCATCACACCCAGGCCGGGTCAGAAGCAGCAAGGGCCAAACCCTGCTAGTATCAGACAGAAACCATGAATCACTGCACATCCTAGATCAGAGTGACTCTCCTGATTCAGCCGCAGTCTCTAGCTGCTTAAACTTCTTAAATGTGTTTTGTTCATGTGTCACTTTCCCAGAATCATACTGGATGGGTTGTGTGTCCACTGGAGCAGTGCATTGTGGGTAAATCACATGTACAGAGGGGCAGGCAGGTTCTGTTTTTATCTTCTCCTTGGTGGAGCAATGCATTGTGGGTAGGAATCTGTGTTGCTGAGCAGTGAATTCTGG
Organism: Paramormyrops kingsleyae; assembly: GCF_048594095.1. Lineage (NCBI taxonomy): Eukaryota > Metazoa > Chordata > Actinopteri > Osteoglossiformes > Mormyridae > Paramormyrops > Paramormyrops kingsleyae. The sequence goes on from NC_132800.1 coordinate 10,773,368, forward strand.
GTAAGCTGCTGGTACAGTCTGGCCAAGTCCAGGACGGCACTTATGTTTTTTTTTTTTTTCCTGGGAGGGGATTCCTAGGATGTTGGGGGGGGGGCTTGTCATTTTTTTTGGCTATGCCCCCCCACCCATTCGGGGAGGAAGTCAAGTGTGTGCAGTGAAGCGAGTGACCGCTAGCTGCCAGGATCCATCTCTGCTGGCTTTATGCCCCCTCCCCAGTTCCTGCCCCCTGCTCGGTCCGTTTAGCTTCCCGCCACTGCCATCGCTTGCTCCATCCGGCCTGTCGTGGAGCAGCCCAGGGGAATGGCGGGGGGGAGGGGCACTGACATGTGCCACACACATGAAAATGACAGGCAGATGTTGCTGGCATGGTGCCCCCTACCCACAATGCACTGCGCTCAGCCCTCTGTATGCTAAATGCTATCATCCTCTCACACAAAGTCAGACAGACATGGTAGCAAAGCGATGATGTGCTCTGGGTTTAATTACGGAAAATCCCAATCTCCTTGCATCCTGTCCGCTGTGCCATCATCGAGCAATCACAGGCCACCTCCGAGCGTCGAGCATCACCGGAGCGATGGTGGAGAGCGTCATCCAGGCAGGAAATTAGGACCATAATCATAAACTGAGTGATGCCCGTAATGGAGCCACAAAGGACTGGACTATAATGTACAGCAGCAGTCAAAAGTCTAGGAATGCCTGCTCTTAATGTGTCTGTCTCTGTTTTAGTTATGTTATTCACCTCATAGTACAAGTCCTTAAGGCAATGAAGTAATACAAATCAAATATTGCAACGACCAAGAGAAATGTTCAACATCTCAAGATTTTCTCAAATATTAGACTTAAAAAATGCACCCATTTGCTTCAATGACAGCTTTGCAGACTCTTGGCATTTCAACCAGCTTCCAGATGTAGCCACCTGGAATGTTTTTCCAACAGTCCTGAAGAAGTTTCCACAAGTTCTGGGCACCAGTTGGCCACCTTGCTCTTACTCGTCAATCCTACTCATCCCAAAGAGCTCTATAGGGTTTAGGTTGGGGGATTGTGGTGGGTAGGTTGTCTGTAACATCACTCCGTCTCTTTTCTGGTTCACAAGATAATACAGTACTGACATAACCTCCAGGTGTGCTTAGGGTCGTTCTCTTGCTGATTTTCAGTAGATGTGTCCAGACTTTTCACTGGTACACTATCTACTCTGTGCGAGCTTCCTGTTCAGAGGGAGCTACAAGAAACTGGCCCTCAGCTTCACCCCTCCGGCCCGGGGGACCCTCCGCCCAGCTTCCTGTCGGTCTCACATCTGTCATGTGTCCCAGGGCTGTATGCTAGTCTGTCACCTGGGCCTTAATTAATCATTAATTAATCATTAATGACTCATTAGCGATTAATGATCATTAATGGCTATTATATTTTTAATTTAATGTGATGGTCCAGTGAGACTCCAGCTTGACTGTCAGTCCATCCTCCTACTGGAGGACGCCGTCAGGACATTGTGACCTCGTACAGATGCGGCTCTACGGGAACCCGGGCACCGTGGAGCCACAGTGATGCAATCTCTGCGGAGAACAAGCCTCCCAATAAAACAGCAGCTCATCGTGAACCTGCATCTGGCTACAGCTTGCTTTTTCGAGGGGGGGTGTGTCTCTGCAGGCACACGGTGTGTGTGTGTGCGTGTGTGTGTGTCTGTCCCCTTTCTCTTCACCTGAACCTGAAGGACTGTCAGGAAATGACAAAGCGTCTGGCCCACATCCCTCACCGATCTTCTTTATATAATTACAGGATTTGTAATGTGGTTGAAGCGAAAACGGCCGTTTCAGAGACAGTTGGACGACGAAACAGAAACAAAAGAACACCTCCCGCCCCCCCCCCCACCCTCGCCATTCCCTCTGTCTATCGAAAAAGTGCTTGTCCCAATTGGCCAATCTGTGTCAGCCAAACAGGACCCCCCCCCCCCCTGCTTTTTTACAAAGTGATGCCAGGAAGCAGAAGCGGCTCACTAACAAAAATATAAACGAAGGCCAGTCCCCTGTACGGATGCCTTTGAGTTTGACTCAATGGGAGCTTTATCAGCATGACATGACCGTATTGACTGAGCTCACACAGCAGGAAATGACATCGAGTAGCAGCATAAAAATGCATGGGGGGTTGGAGGCGGGGGGGGGGGCGGTTGGGGCTGACTTAGTGGCTAAGCAATACAGCCAATTGGTCCCCTGTCTCTCTCAAACCTGCGCATCGATGCACCTTGACAATCTCGCTCCTGATTGGTTCACTCAACCCCAGGTCACTGAGGAACAGGCCCCACTAAATGCGACCCCCACCCTATCCCCAGTACTCACCTCCTTGCTCGGTGAAAACAAAGCAATGCAGCATTGACAGTAAGATAAAGCCACCGTAAGCCTTTCTTCATTCACAATGGGAACGCCGGCAGGCAAAGTAATTGCTTATCGATTCCCTGCATGCGTTTGTGGGGAGCGGTGTTGCCGCCCACCGCCATTGGCTGTCGCTGTGCCCTCCTGCGGTGATTGGAACATGACTCTCCGTGATTCTTTCACCTACTTTTACCGAAGAACTTTCCGAAATGAACAGCTGTGGTCAAAAAATTAATATAGCTGCATGCTCGCTGATTCATTTCATGGGGGTAGCCTCATGGTAAAAATACTGATGCTTCATACTGCATTATATAGCGCCTTTGCTATGCAGATATGCAGCTCAGAGTGCTTTACATGTCTGCACAAGCCACTGCAGTATAATAAATTTTAGCAAACATATGAGAAATGAATAAAAGGATTCAACACAGGCAATTTGAGAATAATTGCAGTGCAATAAATAGTTAAGGTAATTAAACCAAGAGGAAATGAAAGATTATAAAAACCTAATGAGACACAAAATGATTTGACAATAGAAACAAACAAAGAAACAAAGAAATCAGAACTAATAACTTTCCAGACATGAGGGGAGTAGAATATATGGCGTTCTGAGTATGTAAGAACTAGAACAAGTAACCACCCAGGAATGCAAGGACTAGAACCAATAACCACACGGATATGTAAAGGACTAGAACATGCACCACCTAGGTACATAAGGACTAGATCACATAACTACCTGGATATGTAAGGACTAGAATTCATAACCATATGGCCATATAAGATTTATTTCTATTCTGTGCTGTGAGGTTCTGCAGGAACAAGTAAATGAATTGACCATGTTGTTTAAAAAGTGGGAAAGTATAACTGTGCAATTCTCTGTGGTCCTGGTCTGAAAATCAACTAGTTTTTACCGCAGACACGACAACACCCCTCACGGTCCCATGCCCCCCCAAATCACAGCTGACTGCTGCATCCAAACGGGTGTCCTGGGCCCTGAGGCCCACAGCTTACGGCCCCCCATCTCTAGCAGGTGTCCCTGGCCACCACTTGCTGACAGCAGCCTTAACGCGTGATTTATGAGTCTGTCCCACGGCTGATTTCGGGACGCGATAAGTCCTCCTTATCGAGAGGATGAAGGTTACACTATTACCTGCTCATGCTCGCGTTCATAATCGCCATGTTTCTGTGAAGGCTGTTTTGCAGGTTACGTGCGTACCATCCTCCGTGAGTGAATTCCAGTACTCGGGCATGGGAAATGGCCACGTGATGCTGTGTTATCTCAATGGCTTTGGACGGACTCATCAAGAGTATATGGGATTCTTTAGAGAGCTTAGGGCTGCGGCATACAGCACTCTGGAATCTTGCGGAATGTTGATCCTGCGGCTGGGCTCCGCAATGTTTACCCTAAGTGGGCTTATTAGTCGGACAGGAGGCGAGTCCAATCAGAAGTGAGATGTGTAGTGGGAGGAGCCCGCTAGATGTGTAGTGGGAGGAGCCTGCTAGATGTGTAGTGGGAGGAGCCCGCTAGATGTGTAGTGGGAGGAGCCTGCTAGATGTGTAGTGGGAGGAGCCCGCTAGATGTGTAGTGGGAGGAGCCCGCTAGATGTGTAGTGGGAGGGAAGTTTGAAATGCTTTATTTTTTAACCACAAGTTGATTTCTACAGGTTTACAAGTGGTTTGAGCCCCTTTCAGTGTCTACAAGAGTTTAGTGGGCATTGCAGATGTTTCAGCTGAAGGGGATGAGAGGGTCTCTCTGCAGGTTTAAGAGCCATCTGTGTGGTGGCGTGGGTGGGGGGGTGGGAGGGGGGTTACCTGAAGTGCAGGAGCAGATGTGCGGGCAGCGAGGACCGCTTTCCGGATGCCGGCTGCAGAGAATCATCTGGAAGGGCGCCGGGTGTGTGGGTGTCACCTGGGCTGTCCTGCCAAACTCTGGAGGTGGCTGGGGCGTGGGGGGGGGTGAGGGGATGGGGGCTGGGGAGTGCTTTATATAAGAGCCATTCAGGACATGGGAGGACATGGGTGTGCCCCCCTCGAACCGTCATTGATGGCAAGGGAACGAAAAGGTGCAGATGTGAATATTCATGACGGTGGCATTTTGCATCTGATGGAGGAATGGAAGTGGGCACCGGGCAGGGATTGGGGGCGAAAGCTCTCCATCCCACAGCTGGGCGACTGGATCCGGCCAAATTCTGGCAGAGATAAACTAGGTAAAAGTGCATAAGCCTGAGTTGGGCACTTTGGCACAAAGGCTGTGTGAATAACAATTAAAAATACATTAGTCATTAATAATAATTAGCCATGGATGGGACATTAATGATTAACTAAATGTTAAAGTGAATTATATGATTATTCCTATGCTGTGTTTTTTATGCATCAAAAGTGTTCACTGGGGTTTTTAATTGTCTTTGTGGCAGAAAATGGGGCCAGGGGGGGCGGAGTCATGGGGAGGGCGGGCACAGAGGAGCAGCCAATCAGTAGCGTGCCCATACTGATAGTCAGTACAGGGGGCCGCGACGTGTGCCGCATCGGCGGGCGCATCCAGCTGCGGAGGCATGGAAGACTCTCAGTAGTGCTCCCACTAATTAGCGAGTGCTGGCAAGGACACGGTGGGTGGGGATGTTACCCCCCCCCACCCCCTCAGCAGAGGTCAGAGGTCAAGGAGCTGGCCAGACTGCCTATCAGGAGAAGCTGTAATCAGAGTGAAAACATTCCTTACAGTACTCCTACTCAGTACCCCAGTGTACTCAGTGTAACATGAAGGTGGTATGTAATGTATTCCTTTGTATTCAGTAATGAGATTGACCCCCCCTTAGCTGGGGGGGGGGTGGGGTCTGACCCCAAACCTGGGGGGTGCAGTACTTCAAAGGAAGGAACCCTGTCATCCCTCGCTTCTTTTTCGCTCCTGTTTTTCTCATCATTCTCACCACCCCCCCATGCTCATGTTTGCTTCCTCCCCCCCAAATGCTTTGCTTTTCATCAAGTTCCTGTTGTGAATAGGAGGTGGGACCCTTTCTGATGTAGGATGTAGGGACTGAGCAGAACTGCCACTCCTGTTAGTATCCAGGCAGCCGTCCGTTACGAGGTGTAGCGTATACACACACACACACACACACACACACACACACACGCACGCAGACACACACACACACTTCACAAGTCCCAGTGACTGTACCCATGGACTAGCAGTTCAGGGCCTTGCACGATCAATCATGCACCAGCCCTGGTAAATTCCGCCACACACCTCCTGTGCCTGAGCCCTTTCTGTGCAGTAGCCGTACTCTTGAGTATTTCCCTGCTCTCTCTCCTGTGCCTGAGCCCTTTCTGTGCAGTAGCCGTACTCTGGAGTATTTTCCTGCTCTCTCTCCTGTGCCTGAGCCCTTTCTGTGCAGTAGCCGTACTCTGGAGTATTTTCCTGCTCTCTCTCCTGTGCCTGAGCCCTTTCTGTGCAGTAGCCGTACTCTTGAGTATTTCCCTGCTCTCTCTCCTGTGCCTGAGCCCTTTCTGTGCAGTAGCCGTACTCTTGAGTATTTCCCTGCTCTCTCTCCTGTGCCTGAGCCCTTTCTGTGCAGTAGCCGTACTCTGGAGTATTTTCCTGCTCTCTCTCCTGTGCCTGAGCCCTTTCTGTGCAGTAGCCGTACTCTGGAGTATTTTCCTGCTCTCTCTCCTGTGCCTGAGCCCTTTCTGTGCAGTAGCCGTACTCTGGAGTATTTTCCTGCTCTCTCTCCTGTGCCTGAGCCCTTTCTGTGCAGTAGCCGTACTCTGGAGTATTTTCCTGCTCTCTCTCCTGTGCCTGAGCCCTTTCTGTGCAGTAGCCGTACTCTGGAGTATTTTCCTGCTCTCTCTCCTGTGCCTGAGCCCTTTCTGTGCAGTAGCCGTACTCTGGAGTATTTCCCTGCTCTCTAAGAAACCAAACTCAAATGACCTGTCAAAGAGGTGGAAATCTGCACCGCTGACTGGCGTTAAATCTGTGTATCATGTGTAAAATATTTTCAAATGTCCATTTTACCACATTTATTTAGATATGCTCTCAATAGCCTACAGTCGTATGCAAGTCAATCAGAAAACTCCATGTTAATATTAGTTTTTAACGATCAAACATTTTGCCTGCATCCCATTCTAAATCCAATGGTATCACTATGGAGTTGGTCCCCCTTTGCAGCTATAACAGCTGCCACTCTTCTGGGGAGGCTTTCCACAAGATATTGGAGTGTGTCTGTGGGAATTTTTGCCCATTTATCAGGAAAAGCATTTGTGAGGTCAAGCACTGATTTTTGATGTGAATCTCAATCTCTCTATTCTTGTTCATCTCAAAGGTGTTTGATGTACTTGAGGTCAGGGCTCTGTGTGGGCCAGTCAGATTCTACTACACCAAACTCACCCAACCTTGTCTTTATGGTCATGCTGGAACAGAAAAGGGCCTTCCCCAGATTGTCCCCACAAAGTTGTATTCCCATCTGACATGCTAGGGGCAGTTGGGGGGGCTTGAGGAAATCTCCGTGCGGACTGAGCTAGTTCATGCTGCCCCGTGACACCAGGCCAAGATATAGGATTCATATGCCCTGGGACACATGAAATCTTTTTACAGATTTTGGCCTTATAGCTGTGGTGGTATATATTCAGCGACCATAAAATGCATCATAGCTGCTCCAGATGAGAAGGACTTCTGCGAAGATTGACAGGAGCAGACTTGGGAAAATTTCTCGACCATGCCAGACAGCCGTCTCACTCAGGCGGCTTATCGCCCGTGAGGGGCACGACCACCAGTGTCGTGCGATAGTACAGTTTTTACACCTGTCTGGAATGGCCATCTTTTCCTGTTGTGTCTCATAATATCAGATCTTTCACCTCGAAAGTCTCGGAGCAACCACAGGAAGTTTTCTCTAAGCCGTACCGGTTCAGGGTGGCTCAGAGGCAAAGGAGGCAACTCAGTAGGTTATGAGTTTGAATCCCAGCACTGTGAATGTGGAATCCGTCTGGGTCTCCTCCTACAGTCCAGAACCGGTGCCTCTAAATTGCCCGGCAGTCTCAGGATAAACTTCAGGCTGGCTGTAGCCCTTATGAGATAAGCGGTTATAGAAACTGACGGACAGATGCTGAGGTTAAGGAAGAAGCTTTATTTTCACTCTCTTTTAGACCTTAACTGTAAGGCCTGGTATGTAAGTCCCACTCCGTTGCCAGATCTACCCCAGTAATAACAAGGTCCAACCCCGAAATGACGGTTTGCGTTACACTGAGAATGTTCTTGCCAGGGTAAACTCTCCAGTTGCCAGAAAAAAATGCTGGGCTGTCAGAATGGCCTCAACGAAACAGAACAATGACCTGTCCAACCTCCAGAGCCAGAAAACGAAAATGGTGGGGAAAAGGAGGAAGAAAGACAAAACGAACGAGTGGTGTAAACAGTCTGGGGGGGGGGGGCAGGGGGGGGGGGGGCACTTTGGTGCATCTAAAGGTTAATCTAGCAATAATTCTTCGCCGGTGGGAAGTCCGCAGTTCCTCCGTGACGCGTAAACGGCACTATGGGATTACAGATTTGGGGTTAATTGCATTCTGCGAAAGGCCAGAGGAGGCATCTCAGTCTGTGGGCGTCGTGGTTTTTTTTCCTTCTTGGCACTGTTTGAAGCAAAAATTATGACCCACACCCCCCACCAACTGGATTTCCCCTGGAACCTTTTGTCGATCCATGGCTGATGTGAACCTGGGCCATAGTCTCAGGGTCCCAGGTCATCTAGAACGTTCCGGCTACCTGGCAACCAGCCTGTTAATACAGTTATGCTGTTCTCTGAGTGGTCTTCCTGTTATCCAGGAAGAAGCACAGGAGAGTAAGGGACAGTGAGACCTCAGTACACTTCCCGCTGGGTGAAAAATGTCCAAAATTTTACTGCTAAATTTATCAAAGTTCCACTACAAGCCTGAACATTCTGCACCCATCGGTTTCACTATAGCCTTAAAAGACGCTGATCAGAATGCCCACATCTCCTCTACGCGTATATAAACAGCCACCAGGTCAGAGTGATGGGGTCCTGGCGGAGCTGTCTGCAGACATGCGTCTTCGCCAGTGCCTGAGCGGAATTGGTAAAGAGACCGCCTATTTGGGATGGGAGGGTACGTGAGACTGGTTTGGTGGGGCTGCAAGGAAAGAGCAAACGGGATAGGGCGAAGGTGACACATCACAGGAGATGTTTCAGAAAAACCCGAACAGCATTGGTGAGGAAGACATGAGGAAGGTGTCAGGTTTAGATCATGCATATCCTGCATGATCTAAACCTGATCTAAACCTGATCCTGAAATATGGGTACTTTGTTCTGTTTTTGTTCCTTTTTTTTCTTTCCTCTGATGGTTCAGGTTCTAGTTTTCGGTCAGATTTTTAGTGAGCGCAACTATTTTCACCACCCATCCAGAAATGCACTCTCTCACACCCGAATGGGCCCCGGACGCCCTGCCAAAAAGCGATCTGTGCTGAAAGGCCCCGTAACCGTCTCACGCCATCACGCCTATCCTTATCATCACACCTCAATCACTACCCACCCATTTCTCTGGCACAAATAGCCTTGAGTGTTGGAATAATGTGTTTTTTACCCAGGATACACCTCACTCCTGTTATCTATTGTTTTCTGCCGCAGCCTCCGAGCCAGAGAGGTAGAAGATGGAACACGGTTCACACTCAGCATAATGTAACTCTGTACAAAAACCCTTAGCTAAGATAGTGCTGATTACTGTATTCCCCACATTCAGTTTTAGTCAAACCATCCTCCGTAGAAGTCGGTGAGAATGTCAGTTTCTCACACCGGACTGTAGGGCGGTGCTGGTGTGTCGTTTCCTCAGCCGGTGTCCTTAATCCCATGAATCTGAAGCCCAGAATGCCAGGGAATGTGGAAAGTTGTCCTGGTCCACAGTAGCTCGTAATCATTAAGCTGCATCTCCCCCCCGCCCCCGTTCTGCATTTCTCAGATGTCTCAGGGAAAAACGAGTGAGATCTGATAGTGATGAACCCATGGCAAAGGTGTGGGCGGGTGGTTAGTACACTGGTTAGCCATATAGGTCTGTATTTTACAAGCCACTTCCCAAAAAAGTCACGCGTGATAATAGTGAATATTCAGGTTGAGGGGGGAGGTCATGCATTGTTCCATTGTTTTCATTGTGTTCCCTACAGGAAAACGTATTGTGCTTCTTGTCCATGTCACAGATTCTATTCTTAGAAGCCAGCATGTTTCATGGGGATCAGAGAGAACAGCGAGAATGTAGAAGGGGCAGAAACAGGTGTTTGGGATGTGTGCACACCATCCACAGGGTTCACGCATCATGCTGGAGATCGGGCGATGGTGGAAGGGGGAGGAGGAAGGGGAGGGGCCCGCTCAGCCCGCTCAGCCCCAAAAGCAGAGAGCATTGCCTCTGCGGCTCAGATGAAGCATGCTTCTGAAGGCCTTTGTGTGACAACCCACCCCTTCATCAAAAGACGTCCACATGTCAGACATCATTATTATAAAGGGAGCTTGTCAGTAGGAAGGGGGGGGGGCGTGTTAAAGGGGGACGTGTGCTGTTAAAGTGAGGATGCTTACCGGGGGGATTTTGAAATATTTACACAATGTATTTCAGACTTTCAGTTTCTGGTAGCATAATATTTGATAATTTTAAATGTTTTTTTTAATGTTTGTTGAAATTTAAGCTAAAAAAAACTAACCACAGAATATTTAATATGAGCTTTTCACTCAATAGAACATTCACAATTGAATCTTGCGATGTCATAATCAAACTCTTTGTTATTGCTTAATAACATTTCAGTTTAATATGAAAGTCTATGTTTCTATTGGCTGCGTAATATTGGATTGTTTCAGCATATGTGTTTTAAAGGGAGGATAGGAAGGTGGGTCTCAGTTTAAGCCGGCATGTAGAGGCGTCTAGGTGAGAACAGCCTCAGTTACTGATAGCTGGGGGTAAGATTCTGCTAATACGGGTGTTTATTTGTAGACTCAGGATATACCTCCGACAGGGACTGAATTGCTTGAGATTACTGTTAAGGGAGAGATCAGTAGGTTCTAATATTAGTCACCAGAGGTAATATTCTGTCATTTGTATATACAGAATCAGGGGTTTCTCTCAGACAGGAGCTGTATTTATTGTGATTAGCATTGCAGGAGAGCTCAGGAGAGCTTGTGGTTTGGGTCTGGTCCTGGTCTCCATAGTCTTTGGCATAGTTCCCTCTCCCTGTTTCCTAATTAAAGACATGACATTCTTCTGTATACAAGCTGACGGACACGGTCGTTGTCCGCAGGCTCGCTACTCGCGGCTGCGTGCGGCCAAACACGCGTCTATGTGTCCGTGCGATGACCCAACTCTGCCGCTCAATTGCCACAATAATTGTGTCTCCGTGGATTTTCCCCCATTTTCCCGCCTTTTTTGAGGAGAAAATTGCCCCATTATGTTAGTTATCATTCATGAGGGAAATTGCCCAGAAGAACGATATCTGTGTGAAGGACTCTGCACTACCCCCCCCCCCCCCCCATATCTACCATTAGCCGCCTGCCTCAGGATTTTAGCTTTTAATCTGCAGATTTGGCCCGACTTCACCTTGGAGGAGTTGCTGTTTTTAGCACTGTTTGTGCTCCTGCTGGCTTCCAAGCCGGTTTCCGGACACTTCTCACCTGCTAAGGGGCCCACCACCTCCGCAATTTCCACATTGCTCGCGCCCCACGTTAGCCACCATGCTAACAAAGCCAAGCTAATAGGCAGTGTGAGCTCGTCGATAAGGGGGAGATCTCAGGGCGTGACAGCAAAACTTCAAATTCGGGGGGTGGAAGGCGGGGGTACAACCCAGAGCTCAATTAAAAGGAACAGATAAGGAAGGAATGACAGAAAGCCGATTTAGCAGCATTGAATGATTGGCTGGTTTGCCGGAACTTTCTGCCTCATGATTAGCCAATGATTAGCCGGATCTCTATAGGACTGCGGTCATAGAGGGCCCAGGTATGGCTGAGTTTCTGTCACCTGCTGCCTTTCCTATGATACGTGGGGAAAGGCAGTCTATTACAGTACATACACATGCCCTGCGCCATTGTTTACTCAGTATATATGACGGATAGACTGTTTCCATGGAAACAGTCTGCAGTTGGGGTATTCGGATATATCTTTTGAGTTTCGTTATTCTTTGCTTTGTGGGCATTGGGTGGGGGGGTAGGCGGTTCCAGTGGCTCACTTTTAGGAGCCAAGACGTCCTGTTGGGCCATTTTCTTTCCGAGTCGTCGTGCGTGTGACACGCCGGAATCGGCAAAGGCGCTCTTGTCCCCACCTGACAAGCAAGCAAATGTAAACACATGCAACGTGGCAGCAAGACCACGGATGAGATGTGAAAAATTAAATGCATTATGGGAGGCCTGGTGTGTCTGACAAGACTCCCCGGGGGCTTCATCCATTGGTGCATGTGATCACCTGACCTCCTCAACTTCCCCAGCATCACAGCTGGTCATTGGTGTCAGCAGCATAGAAATGTATTGTTTTTATTATTATCTAGAGCAGCTTGCCTGAACATATGGACCTCCACTCACTAGGATGAGGTTCATTCTGAAGGTCTGTAAGATGCTCCACACTCCTCTGAAGGTGACAAAGTAGGATCTGACATCACTGATACGGAACTTGAGCTCGAACCCCCTGATAGATTTCTTCGGGTTCGTTCAGAGTCCAATTATGAGGCAGGTTCTTTAAGCTTAAGCGGGTTATTAAGCCAGAATGAAGATGCTATGGTTCAGCATCTGTCTCTGCCCCCCCTGAGAGAAGCAGGCCCTTCATCTATAGTCTTCGTACAGCCTCCTGGAGCCGGGGGGTCAGACGGCCTTGGTGGGATTGAGTTACATGAAATAGGCAAAGGACATGATGTGAGGAAGCAAGTAGCCGGGACAAAGGAATATAAAAAGACAGAAATACGAAAGCTGTAAATGAGTGAACTAATGAAAATAATGAAATAACTACAAATTAACTATGGAAATCCCTCACCGCTCAGGAAAACCACAACACTGTTCGGCATCCCGTGTCACTCCAGTTCCCGCTCCTAGCTAAAGAAATATTAATCGTTAATGTGAGAGAGACCCTGAGCCCAGCTCAGCCTGCGAGCTTATCGGCCTGCTTCCTGTCTCTGGGAGGGAGCTCCGTCCGGTTTACGGCCGTGTCACCCACAGAGGAGATCTTTCTGCAATGAGGACGCTCTCTTTTTCCTGGGGCTGTCGTGTTTCTCAGCTATTCCCTCACATCACTGATTTAAAACCCTGTCGAGAAAATCTGAAGCAGATGAGGCTATTGCACCAGATATAACGGAGTCGTAATCTCATAGGGTATCATATAAAGACATTTATTTAGCTGCCGGTATGAAATGACATACGGGTGAGGATCGGAGAGCAGGGTCCGCCAGAACCTAGTGACCCTGAAGCAGTTGGGGTTAAGGGTCTCGCTCAAGGGCTCAACTGTGATATGATTATTCTGGCAGCCATGGGGTTTGAACCCATGACCTTCTGGCGATGAGCAGAGATTCCTAACCCACTAGGCCATATACATATGTTATGTAAGCGCTTATCAACATATTCAACTAGCAAGAATACAGAGAGGGTGTACGCACATGCACCTGCACACACATACGCATGCTCGGCATGCGTGGGTGAGGAGGCTGCTGTCACGCAGTGATTGGCCGGTGACAGTTGCCGGCACCTGGGGTGACTGTCATTGGCCAGCTCGCAGTATGGTCTGCCAGGGTTGGCTCTCTGTTCGCCCAGCCATTCCCCCCTTCACTGTTAATTGTCTGTTATTAAAATTTATCAGCCGACCCTCTCCGGCATCCCCCGCTGTCAGAGGGGAGGACGAGACCTTCAAGGGTGCTGGGATAGATCTTCTAGTCCCCACCAGAGGAAAAAATAACAATGCAACAACGAATATTAAGGAAGCGGGCAGGTGAATGGACGGCTATGTGGGGTCCGCAGAGCCTCTCTCTGGGCCTGAGGAGAGCTTCCTTCCGCCTGACTGACCGCCTCAGGTTCATGATCTAGCCTTGCTTTCCCCTTTCTTCTCAGGAGACCTGCAAAACTTTGAGTTTAACACCTTCCCCATGTATTCAGCCAGGCACCGGAAAACAATGAGGGGTACAACAGCCGGTCCCTAACGTGTGGCTCGATCACGCGTCACGGCGGTGAGCTGCAGGAACAGAGAGGCTGCTTCGGAAAGAGAGATTTTAAACATCGTAAGGTTATACCCCAATGGAGTTGCACCTTCTAACACAGAGAGTGGGAACGTTTTTGGAAACCTTTCTTCTCACACCGTTTCTCTCATGATGTGAAAAACCTGAAGCCCATTCTGCCGCTAAACAGTGACGGGCTTAAGGGTCGCATCCTCAGAGAGCTCTATTTTAAAACTGGCGCCGTTTTAGGGCTTCTCACCTTTCCTTTTGGAACTTTTTTTTCCACTCAAACTTTTCAAAAAGAAACATTTTTTTTGAAGCCACCCTAAGCACCACGTCGGCTGGGAAACAGACAGCCAGGAGCGGCTTGCATCCATCCTGGCTCTCACCCCGTAGGAAAGAAGCCGTCATCCAGGCAGATGGTTAAAAGCACGTCCAGGAAACAAACATGCCCTTGGAGGCGGAGCCTCATGCGCCCAGCCATGAAATCCACGATTAATAAGGGCGCCTCCTTTCCGAAGTGCCAGGTATCATGTTTATTTACAAATGCGACGTGTTGGAAAAGAGGGAAAATCACAATATATTCAGAGCCAGGGGAAAAGATTCTGCTGTGTGCATGCCATTCAGTCGTGAGTCTCTGAAATCTGTAAACACAGGTTATGCGATGTTGGGATGATCCTGCTTCTGGGGCATTCTGGAATTGCTCAGAACGGCTCCTGGACCAAACCTTGTTCTCAAGAATCAGTGGCCTTTGTCTTAGGACGGGTGGGGGCGAGCTGTCTAGAAGCTGGTTGGCCACCTCTCCCTCATTTGACTCTGCCCCCTGCAATGATCGGCCAATGAACAGCGATGTAGGGAAAATGGAAAATCTGGGGCCTGTTTTAGTCACAAACACATAGGCACACACAAACACAGACTCGCAGATGCACCGCAGATGCCGACAATATGGACAAATTTGTCTCTGTCCTTAGGCCAATACTGGGGCAGAAAACTATCCGCGATCTCACGCAGTTCAGGGTAATTTGTCATCCACAGACATGCCGTGCCTCTTCCCACAGAGAGAACACCCTCCGAACTGACGGTGACCGGCAACAACCAACTGTAAATCCAGCTTGCCGTAGAAAAGCACGGCCTGTGATTTACGTTACACCCCTTTCACTTTTATGGGCTCCCATGTGTCTCTTCCCTTGTGACTATTTCATCTTTCAAAATCCAACTGTGGATTTTGTGGAAGATCCCGCTGATAGTGGGAGGGGGGAGGAGGGAGGGGTGGAGGGGGTCAAATCATGGAGCAAGATTTTGGTGTTGGTGGTGGTGGGGTCTCTCTTGGACTCATCTGTCGACAGGATCCCTCACCCCCCCCTCCCAGATATAAAACCCCAATTCCAAATTGGAGTGCTCTGGCCTTGGACATTTGCATTAAACCTGAGGAGGGTCCAATCCCATCAATGGAGTCCTTTACCATGTGCCCTGTGCTACCCAGGATAGGTTCCAGGCTATGATCCTGAGCTGGATAAGTGGTGATGGATGGATGGATGGATGAATGAAAGACTGTAGTGATGAAAACAAACATTCATATCCCAGCAGTCTGAGCCCCCCCCCCACACACACACATCCTGCATGATGTGATGCTCCAGCCTTCAGTGGGGAGTGACCTCATTGGCCCCATTTGGCTTCCGACAAGGCACAGCACCCCTGGGGGCCCGTCACGCTTCTCAATGCAAGCAGTTGCTAGAACTTTCCTGCTCACATGCAAACACCCTCCAGTCCCTGCCTCTCATGGATGAATCAGAATCCCTTAAAAACGCTTCAGTGCAATATAACATAAAGTACCTTCTCGCACCAGAAACTGGAACTTCCATAGTGATTGTTAACACCCGCCCCCCATCCTTCTACTCTGTCGGTTAACCAGAATCAATCCCCAAAAATTAAGGACAATATGCCAGCAACGGAACTTTCCAGAACTCCCCAGTTACATTGGGGCATCATTGGGGCGAATTGCCAGAGCTTCACAGTCTCCAGCAGGGGGAGTAGTGGCTAAAGCCAGGCGTTGTCACCAGACTGCTGCTGATCTGTATCCTAGCAGATGAACTGCTCTCACTGCCTCTGCAGGGGGGTAACTCTATGTGTGACAGGCTCAGTCCCCCTCCCCAGGCCCTCCCAGCAGACTCCTGAGGCGCAAACTCCATTATAAACTGCCCAAGTCAAACCTTGAATCACATCCAGGCTTTCCAAGCTTTGTGTACGCACAGCCCATAATACTTCCTGCGATTTAATTGTTCTGAAATTTATTAGTAAGATATATAAAGCACACTCTAGATAATGCATGCATAGAGAACTCTGTAGTAATAACCTAAAACAAACACTTAAATGTCTTTACAGACATCTAAGCTCAATTTATCATAATGCATTATTCAGAACGTGTAAATGTGCTAAGGTTGTTTTATTATTAGGAGCGAAAAAGGAAACAAGTCAGAACGAAAACAAACACCATCGCTTCAAGAGCTTAGCTGACACATCTCACTTCCTTCTGTGAGTCAGCTGGATGCATGTGATTAGGCACATTACTCATGGGCTGTATAAGCGGGACCCTACTGGGATTTGAACCAACAACCTTCCGGCAACAAGTCTGATTTTTTTTTGCCACCACAGTGCTTCAAAACCTTTATGGTTTAACTTTCATACATGGCAGGCAGAATTGTGTTAGCTGATAAATTTGGGTGATCAACTCACATCAAGTCAAGAAATAAGATTCATCTATTTGAAAGGGCTTTGATACTTTAAGGTTTTTATGAAGTGGTCAGAGCATAGCTGCACAGCCTGGGAGATCTGGGACAAGGCCAAGGGATAAGGGTTGCTTCACACTGAAGTTGTGCTGTAATCATAAGGTCACTGGTTCAAATCCCAGGGCTGGCAGAATGATTGCACTGCTGGGCGTTTTAGCAAGGCCCATAAACCCCAATTGCTCCAGGGACTAGAATCTCAAAAATGTACATCACTTTGGATAAATAATTTATATAATTTGCTTAATAAATAAAATGTAAATGTCATCGTTCTGTCAGGTTCACTGCCCTTTATTAAGAGTCCCAATCTGTGTGTGACTGGGACTGTGACTGGGACTGTGTCTGACTGTGCGCTTTGTTATCAGAATGTGTCTTGGTAACCTAATAGGCGCTCTGTGTGAAAGTGTGTTGTTCTGCTCTGAGCTGCACACCCCTCCCCTCCCCAGCCCCTGAAAAGCGTGCTGTCAGACTTCCCCGCTGGAAATGCTGAGGGTGTTTTCATTCAGGTCAGACTGGCGGATCTTGACCCCAGTGTAGGGGTCTGGCTGTGTATGCTCCCCTGTCACCATCCCGCTGTGGATGTCAGTGCAGCACTTCATCGCTTGGAAACCTGACAGCTTGTTACAAAAAAATAAAATGAGCTAAATAAACTTAACACTAAGCCTTTAGTCTCTGCCCCTCACAATGAAGAATTTAATAGTTAACTGTTGAGTCATTTGATTTAATAATGTCTACTTAATCGTTCTCAAAACACACACTAAATAATTAATAGGTAACTGAATTATTAACTACTTTGAACACTACCTATATTCATTGGTAATAAACCCGGCCATCCTGACTGAATGCACAGATGAACCAATCAGCTTGTAGGTTATGTGGACCAGGAGGTGTGGTTTGCAGGTAGTTATATTGCACCAGGTTTGTCATAATCAGTTTGGTTTAAAAACCCATGAAATAAGGTTTGGTGGGCGGGACTATCATATGTTGCTAAATACTGATAGGGTGACCCATGAGAAGCAGATTAAATCTATCTCAAGCCTAGGACAATGATTGGCTGGACCTTGCTCATCATGAGTTTTGAAGCCTATTTTCTCCAATCACTGCACAGGAGTGAGATTGAGGGAACCACAGAAGGACAAGGCAAGATGGTTTGTAGGAGGGAAAGAGAGGCTCTGAGTGATGTGCCATTACCCTCCACATCTTTATGGGTATCATAGGATTGGGCACATATATAATGGACATAAAAACTGACCTTGGATCAGTATGATCAATTGGGAATTTTAAGCAGATTCTGATTGGTGGTTAAGGAGGAATAGGAGTTATGGATGATGAGGGAGGATGGATAGAAAGCAGAAGGAGGCTCTGAACGGCCTAAAATTCCTGCTCCCGTTCATCTCCAGTTCTGCCATGATCTGAGATCCTCTCAGACGTCTGAGGAAGGGAATTTGAGGAGATTAATGTTTTCAAGTAGCCACACTCCCAATTTGATTTTCTTTTTTTTTTGCAAATGACCATTTGGATTCTGATGACTTTGAACGATCAGTTTTTTTTAAGACCCCTCCCCCTGTAGGAGGAGTTTGAGGGCTGAATTGTGATTGGCCAGCCACTCGGAGTGGGCGGATATCTAGCATGGGCTTAAACGGCAGGACGTGCAGAGCGATTACGGCAGACCGATGCTCACACAGGGTAGCATTCAGGGGAAAATGAATACTAATCAGGCATAAAATCCTGAGGCCTGTAGCACAAAGCGGGAGCTTTGGGTCAGCAAGACAAGCTGTCGGATTTAAGGTGGAATGGGATAAATGAATGAATTTGGGATAAGTGAATTTAAACTGGGGCACCTTAAATCCAACAAGTCTCACTTCATGATACAAGCCCCAGTGAGGAGCTAAAGACACACAAACAGACGGGAAGGGATCATCGGGATGATGCAGGGGATCCAGGGGTCAGAGACATCAGTAGGAGAGGGGTTCCATGAAACACTGCACATGCTGCATCTGTCACGGAGAGTCAGCATTTCCCCCATTTAACCAGGGCTCATTAATACTCAAGCAGAATCTGATCAAAATCAATTACTAACACTGTGCTGTGGCTCCCAAGCTCAGTCTCACGTCTATGTGTGTCTGTGTGTCTCATGCAGAGCAAGATGCGGGAGGCAAAGGGAATTTCCCCACTGGCATTAATAGAACAGCAGTATTCTATTCTATTTGCCAAAATGTGAGTTATTAATAGTCATTCTTTTAGCTAACTATCTAAAATCCAATAATGATCAATACCCTCTTAGGGAGGCTAAAGTCACAAATCTTGTATCTTATCATTCAGATTCCATAAGGAAAAATAATACATGGATGAAGTACCAGGGCTGGACCCAATTGAGGAAGACCAGATTACAAACAAAGGCCGGGTCAGGAGGGCCGCTACCAGAATCCAGGATGCTAAACTAACTGTATTTTTGTATTTAAATGTATTTTTATGTAGCGCCTTTCCTGTGCTGCGATTGGCCCCAGGTGCTTAACACAGAGTCAGACACCGGCGTTCAGCAACACAGCAGAGTTTAGGTTCACAATGATCAGTGAGTAATAGCCAGAAGACAAAGACGGAAAGGAAGTGAAGAAGCATGGCTGGATTGTAGGAGGAAAGAAAATCCCTCTGGGGTGTGTACAGTTACACAAAGACTACTATTTATATAGGCTAAGCAAACGCAAGACGTTTTAAATAGAGACTGACTGGGTTATCCCTCCTATATGCTGGGAAACCACAGATTTGGGCCCCGTGACTGAAGGCTCTGCGGCTGACAGCCTTTATCACCTCATCCCATTTAAAGGTTCAGGTACCACTGTTGCATTGTGCGTCGGCCGTGAGACGGACGCTCCTGTCACAGCGGGCTGACCTGCTGAATACAAAGGCAGAATCATTCGGAAGGCTGGAAGATGCCGTTCTTTAGTAATGCTTTTGAGCTGTAAACTAAAAACTGAAGAACAAGGGAGGAATTGGACAAATCAAATCAAATCAAATCAGAAAACTGGGTTAAAGCAGTCAAAAAGCCCAAGAAGATTAATCAAGATGCTTAAGCATGGCTGAAGGGAAGCACAAACTACAGTGAAGTTGAGTAAGAAGAAGGATTACCTGCAGGTGTGAATGATTGCTGAAAAGGAGCACCTGGGTGGGCGTGGTCAGATACATGTGGGCGGGGCCTGAAGTAAGCAGATACGGTCGGGGTAGGTGGACGCGGCCAATGGCAGGTAACTAGTGCAACGGAATTAGGATTGGGAGTCAATCTGCAGCTAATAGTTTACGAATAATCAATCCATAGGTCTGCTAGAATGAAAGCCAGGGGTGAAATTCGGATTCTACAGCTGTTGTGTGGGATCCCAACTGGGGAATTTGCTCCTAATTGCTAAATGTTCAACAGTAATTTACTGCCAGATTGGGATGACCGACATTGCCGGTGTGTAGAGCATCCAGTCGTGCTCTCTATCAGCTGGGGATCAGTAGCATGTCCTCCGTGACTGAGGTGGGCCATCAGCTCTGTGTCCTCAGGACCACTCTCAGGTCTTTGCGTGACTGAGGTGGGCCATCAGCTCTTTGTCCTCAGGACCACTCTCAGGTCTTTGCGTGACTGAGGTGGGCCATCAGCTCTTTGTCCTCAGGACCACTCTCAGGTCTTTGCGTGACTGAGGTGGGCCATCAGCTCTTTGTCCTCAGCACCACTCTCAGGACTTTACGTGACTGAGGTGGGCCATCAGCTCTGTGTCCTCAGGACCACTCTCAGGTCTTTGCGTGACTGAGGTGGGCCATCAGCTCTTTGTCCTCAGGACCACTCTCAGGTCTTTGCGTGACTGAGGTGGGCCATCAGCTCTTTGTCCTCAGGACCACTCTCAGGTCTTTGCGTGACTGAGGTGGGCCATCAGCTCTTTGTCCTCAGCACCACTCTCAGGACTTTACGTGATCGAGGTGGGCCATCAGCTCTTTGTCCTCAGCACCACTCTCAGGTCTTTGCGTGATCGAGGTGGGCCATCAGCTCTGTGTCTTCAGCACCGAATTCCTTAAGGACTCATATGCAGATTAATCACAGAGAAACAGAGTTTATGTGTATTTCCCTGGGGCCTGTATCATGAAGTGAGATTGATTGGTTAGCTATATAACCTGTCAGATTTAAGGTAGCCCCGTTTAAATGAACTTTATCTTTGTTCACTAACATTTTGCCCAGACTACCTTAAATCCGACAAGTTATCCAGCTAACCTGAAGATCCAGTTCTGTGATACAGATATGTCCCTCCATATCTGTGGAAGATTGGTACCAGGACTCTCCTCCACGGGAGAATCCACAAATTCTCAAGTCCCTTATATAAAGTGTCATAGTATTTGCATATAACTCCCATATATTTTAAATCACCTATATATTACTTGTAATACCTAATACATAAAATCACATGGGAATTTGCCTTCACTCTAAACACTCTGGATAGAATTTTAACCAGCATCTTTTGTTGTCAGCACAATAAAGCATTGTGCGTAACGAGAAAGCAGAGTATCTCTGGCTTTCAGTCTCACCATTACAGCAAACCTGAAGGCTAGGAGCGAGAAAAAATGAATGAAGTCATGTTACATTTCAGCCACCCCCACATTCGACTGAAAATTATGATAGCCTCCCTAAATTAAACTTTCAACGTAGTACTCGGCATGTGGCAAATTCACGTTTTTCCTTGTTGGAACTCCCTGCATGTTTTTTTTCTCAGAATGTTTTCGATCTGCAGATGATTGAATCTGCAGATGCGGAACCTGTGGATACAGAGGACCAACTGTATCCTGAAAGCATAGATAGTTATGTTCTGATGTCAGGGAGTTTAATGTGGTATTCCATCCATCCATCCATCAGTACTTATGTAATGCAGGGTCACAATGAGCTGGGTGCCTATCCCAGGAAACAGACTATGAAGCAGAGGACACCCTGGATGGGATGCCAGTCCATCACAGGGCACAGGGCAGGGGGACACCCTGGATGGGATGCCAGTCCATCACAGGGCACAGGGCAGGGGGACACCCTGGACGGGATGGCAGACCATTACACATCCTTCTCTGACGCTTGCTATTGAATCAGTTTATAGGCACTAATCAATTGAAATCTACGCACTAAAAGACTCAATGCGAGCTGTCGCCTCATTAGCCTAGAGCGGGGGCTGCTTCTGCTTGGCGTGTGTACAGTTTGCATGTGCAGGTTTCCTCCCGCCATCCAAAGACATGCAGTTAGGCTAAGTGGTGTCTCAAAATTGCCCATAATTCTGAATATATAGACTGGCGTCCTGTTGACTGTGTCCTGTGCTGTCTGGGACAGGCTCCAGGCCCCCCTATGGTCCCTGAACAGGCTAAGCAGTTGGAAGACGGCTGGAATATTTCCATTTAAACCCTCACCATCGTTTCCTCTGCACCCACAATCACTCACTTAGCATTCACTGCACATACAGAATCTACAGTACTGTGCCAAAGTAGGCAGTCAAAGAAAATGATGTTTAAATGATCTTCATGTCGGCGTAAATTTATGATATTATGTCTGTCAAAGTGTGTCAGTTTAGCCATTTCAAAACCCCTCCTTAATTTACCCCAGGATTTCCAGCAACCATCTAGTACACTCATGTGTTGCTGACTCGACTAACCCACCTCTTAATTAATACATCATTGAGTTATTTAACTAATTAAGTTAATTATTTAAGTGAGCTAGTGGTGAACATTAACATGTATATGGAATGGCTGGTGTGCCCCTGAGGAGAGGTTTGGGAACTGAATTGGTTTTCATCTACCCATCCAGCAAGATATCAGTAACAATAAATTAATGTTAGTTTTTATTATGTTACTGTAAATTTTTATATGTTGTAATGGT
This sequence comes from Paramormyrops kingsleyae, assembly GCF_048594095.1. Lineage (NCBI taxonomy): Eukaryota > Metazoa > Chordata > Actinopteri > Osteoglossiformes > Mormyridae > Paramormyrops > Paramormyrops kingsleyae. The sequence goes on from NC_132800.1 coordinate 10,795,541, forward strand.
CAATGTTTTGTCTGAGCAAATGCATGTACTACTCAGATAAATAGGACTGAACATGTCATTTGATTTGACTGCATAAGACTTTATGAGACACAGCAACAGGGGAGGGTTAGCGACATGTAGCATTCACATTAGTGTAGCATGTTAGCATCGCGTGCTAGCATCGGCTCAGGCCCACCTCATGGCGCTATCCTCAGAGCGTGACGGAAGGGGCGGGGCATGGGGCGGGGCATGGGGCGGGCCTTTGGGGCAATTATGAGGTCTGAGGGAGGGATATTGAGTGGAGCGGCTCCCCTCTCTGCTGCTGGATCATCCATCATGGTGTCAGCCGGGGAGCTAGTGAAAGCTAAGTAGGCCAGCCTTAAAGGCCTCTGGTGCTGTCCTGGTCTTTTTTCCAGCACTGCTCTTGTTGGTTTATGCATCTGTTTGTTTTCTGTGAACTTCTGTTACGGAGGTTAAATGGCCAACTAAGCCAACCCCCCCCCCCCCCCCCCCCCAGTCCTCACCCTCCCTGTCCACCATCTCCGTTGCCCTTGTGAGATACAATTGCATCTGCTGTGATTCTGACCGTAACATGAACCCCCTTAAAATAACAAGGAAACCATCTGACGTGGGAATTTTGGAGTGAACTACAAAATTTTTAGGTGTATAGCCACAGCTTCCGGGCTGAGAAAGGAATACTGTGTTAAAAAATGTTGACACGAGGGAGCCAGGGCCTGCTTAGGGGTTACTATCGTGGCAAAAGCAAAAGAAGGTTATTTATAGGGTCAAGAGGAATTAATGACCAACGCACATGCATGGTGATGGTCACATGACCCACAACATGGGGGAAGCAGCTTTCCGCCTTTCGCACCCCAAAAAGACCCTCTTCACTTGCATCTCAGCTCGGCTGTAACCCCAGTGCTGTGAACACCGAGGCCCCCTGCTGGCCTTTTCACTTCGGCAATGTCCCTTTCCGTTTCCGTCACCGGCAGGTCTGTCAGGTTGAATGACGGGGCAGTTCTGGGCCCCATCCTCTGCCTCAGCTGCTTTGACACCTTGCCCCCCACCCCCTGCATTTTCTGACCCCACCACGTCACTCCCATCACGATCTCCGGCACGGCTGAGTGAACCTGAGGCAGGAGGTTGTTACGGTGATGGCGGGAGGAGGGTGGGTGGGTTAGTGGGTGCTCTGTCCTTCAGCATCCGCGGCACCTTGCTGCATGGTCCCGCAGCGGCGATCACAGCCCTCCGGGGAGACGGGAGTATGTTTGTGGCTCAGTCTCGCCGCTCCGCTGTCTGATTAATTGTTGAACACTCACAAAATCAATACCTCGCCTGTAAAGGTGCAGGGGAAAGGCATGCTCTCTAATTAACACTACATATTTCAGCCATTATTTGTCAGGTGAATAAATAATGAAAGCATTTTAATCAATAGGGCCGGTTTGCTGGCATCCCATCTAGAATATAACCCCCACCTTGTGCCCTATGCTGCCTGGGATAAGCTCCAGCCCCCCCCAAGACCCTGAACAGGATAAGGAGCTGGAATATGGATGGATGGATGGATGGATGGGCAGGAGACAAGGTTAGGCAGATACCCACATATGCAAGCTGCTGCAGAAATCTGTAGCCTGTTACCCCCGGAAAGACTTTAGTCTGTGATCAAAAGGTGGATGATTCAGATCCTTACAGGAGAAAAACTATACTAGAGATACTTACTTGACTTCCATCATCTATGCAGGTCCAGAAATGAGTATGAATGAAAAGTTCACCACTATGGGTGACAGTAATGTAGGTTTGGAGCTGCCTAAGGTCAGGCAGTCAGGTGACCCTGAAGACCCCAAAGGGTATATTCTTCAAAAACTGCTGTGGCCTTACCTCTGCGATCGTGTGGTATGTTTTTTTTCTTCTATACTTTCATAAAGTATAACTTTAATCGCCATTAAGTCCATCTGTGATGGCATTCCTACACTAATTCTTTCCAAAGCTCTTTGTAACATGTAACAAAAGGCACCATAAAAAGGCAAGCTGAACTGAATTGTGGGTAAAATGTTTGCTGCCATTGATTTATCTGCAGCTTGAAAATGCTCCGACCTGGAGCCAGTGCTGATGAGAGGACTCCTGGGGTCTAATGACCTTCTCTGTTTTAGGAAGCAAGCCTAGGGCACAGCAATTAATTAGTAACACCCCCCCCCCTTGCCCCCACCCCTGTGGACGTGTTTCCTGACTGTGCAGAAATAAAGCATGCAAAGGTATGTGTGTGCCTGGGGGGGGCTGTCACAGTGAGGGGTCGATCCGTGTGGAGCGTGCGGCATGTCGCAGTGTCAGTCCAGCCTCTTTCCGTGTTACGATGTTCCTGCGCTGTAAACTCATTTCCTGCACCAGCGGATCCGAGGCCAAAGGGATAGGAGGTGCGGGAACGCCTGGGCAGGCCTGGATGACAGAAATACAACTTTCCTCGATGGCTGCCCTTCTCCCTGTGCTGGTGGGGGTCCATCTTTTGTTTTCTCCTCTTCTGCTTGGAGCGGCCGACCGGACGGGCCTTGGATTCTTGCGATCGGCCTGACTACCATTCGGATTTCCACCAGGCCCGTTTGGTGGGTTTCAGAGTTTGTCACACGGTAACTGGGCCTGGCGTGCCAGTTGGGGAATCCCGAACCCGCATCGACTAGTCGTCCAACCAGTAATCTTGTGGTCGATCATGCTAGACTGACCCAGCTACGTAAATAATGAGCAACTTCCTCCAAATATTAAAAACAGCATAAAACGGCCAGGCAAAGCTGTTAAAGCCCCTGCTTTAAGATCCTCTTTTTATGTTTCTTCAGTTTACCGAGGACAGGAGTGTAATGATCATGCTGACATCCGAGTCACATGGAAAAAGGTGAAAAAAGAAAAAAATAAAAGCAGGAAGCCACCACAGAAAGTTCTGGTAGCATTCATGAAAGGGACAGGGAAGGTGAAATGGCTGTAAGAGCCACAGCAGACTAGGGCTGCGGAGAGAGGCGTTTACTCTGACTGAGTAATTGCTTAATTAAAGGTGCTATGATTGACTTTGGTCTGCAGTGGAACTTTTCATATGGCAGGTGTGTATGAACAGATTTTACGCAGCATTCATATGACGTTATGCCTTATATTATGGGGAAGGAAAAGCAAAACCTGTTGTCTTATCTCCCATGTAGCTGGGAGAGGGGCGAAACTGACAATATCCAAACTGGCTGCATTTCCGAAGACCTGTCACATCCCTCAGTGATAATCTGGCACTTTGGCGGTAATTTGGTGAGAAGGGGCTGCCGGCTGTGACCTTTTGGCGAGGCAGCCGCGTGAAAGGTCACGGCCTCCTTTGGAGATTCGTCACCCTTGCCGGTCACACGGTTCAGAAACCTGAGAACGATTCACTGAGATCGGCTGATTCCAAGCAGAAAGTCCAACATTTTCGTTACCTGTATGCTCCTTTCATGTTGTTGCAGGTCAGTCATTTTTCCATCGCTAAAACGACTCTACCTGACAACAGATTTAAACGACATGTTGCTGGCAAAAAGGCTGGAGCAGCAGCACCGTGGCGATTTTTCACACGGTTACCGGTCATCGCGGTTACCGGGAATCACATCCATTCATCCATGTGCGGAAAACATATGGTGTAGCAAAAGCTCCAGTCCTTTAGGGAATATGGAATCTGCCAAAAACCGCAAACCTAAATGATTATTTAGTCCTTTGAATGGGGGCTTGGAAAGGTATCAGGGTGGGGGGAGGGGTTCCTGTTTCTGAGTGGATGTTTAATTAACGCTGTGGCAATGACTAGAAAAGTGTGTCATGATTAGCTCTGGATGGCTCAGTCAGTTTTCACTCACTGGATACGTTTTTAATGGCTTAAATAATGGCAGGAATTACTGGAGCTCTTTGCGAAGCTCGGCGCTCCGCCTTGATGAATGCTAAGTATTCCGTGTCGTATTATCCCTGCTATTATTCCTTGATGGATACAAGCTTCTGCCGGCATCCGTTAGTGCAGATGTAAAGTTTAGCGCCGAAACTCAGCCCCCGGGAACCAGAACGGGGGCTTTAAGATGACAGAAAAAGATCCCATCTTGCCAGCTTGTGTACGTGGCTCTTTATCATACTGTGGGCCAACCTGGGCACCGGCGGAGGTTGAGGTTTAACGATGTGTGTGTCCGTTTGGGCGGGGGGGGGGGGGGGTGTTGCTAATGGGATACCAAGATGTGTCGTTGACAGCTGTAGAGCTCAGAATTGCCCTGGCGAAACGAGGCCTGCATCCCAGGTGTGTGTGTCTCTGTGTATCTGTGTGTACAAACCTCTTCAGGTAGTTAAACAAGGTGTCCGATGCCCAATGTGAAGAAAACGCGCCAGAACTTATCTTATGAAGAGTGGCTTTTAACAGATAAGGCACGTGGGTGTTTGGCTTGGACTTTGGGGCCTGTTACCGAAGCGAGATCTGCTGCCTGTCCAGGCACTGGCGTGATGGAAGTGCATGTCTGGTGGCACAGTGCCTTGATCCCTGTGTTTATCTCTGTTTATGAAGATGGATATTGCGGAGGTTTAAATTCAGTACTGCAGTATTTATTTGCAGCCCTCCAGATTGTTTACTCGCAGTTCAGTCACTTTCACATAAAATGAATCAGAAGCACCATTAGGGGAGAGGACACAAGGCGCAAGCTGACTGTTATCGTTGGTCAGGAGTGCAGCTAGAGATTTTAGGCCCCATGAATGCGTATCATATTGGGCCGCCAATTCAGGTCAATCATTTTCTGAGTTTTTTACAGCCTCTGTCAGTCAAGAAATTGTCCTCACTTCCCTCCACTTTACATTGCCCGTGATCGCGGTCACCCATCAGTCCCTGGGGGCTACTTTTGCATAGGTTAGCATGTCTCTTGGAGGTATCTCACCACCTACATGAAGAGGAGAGATACGTATATTTGGAAGCCAGTTCTATGTTCCATTCCCCTGATCCCAACCAGGAGAGCTTCTCTGGGGACCACATGGTTGCCAAGTGTAACCATCCATGAGTTTTTACCGTCACACTGTCTCTGTGGATGCCATCCCAGCTGGTGTCTTCACACTCCACGATTACCCCTGTGCGTCGGCTTAGCTCGGAGTGTGGGGGAGGGCTTCTCCACAGAGAGAACCCCTGCTACCTCTTTACGCTTCAAATGAATTTCCTTTCAGCCGGGAGGGCGCAAAATGGAGGCGCTCGATCCCGTGAGGAGAGGCTGCAGTCTCCTTTTTGGTGCGGCACCTTATACCGTATACGTGCTCTCATATGCAATCTCTGAGAGTTTTGGTTTACTGATAATTGACATTTTGTGGATCATGATCGCTGAGTGTCGCCAGCATAGCCATATCTAAGAGCAAAAATGGGGAAAACGGGTTACTGTGTCCTTTGTAGCTTATCATCTCTTATTTGTCATTGCTGGGGTAATTCCCAGGCTCTACGATTTAGTACGAGAAGCCATGTGGAAGTTGGGCTGATTAAGGAAAGCGCCCCGGAATGGCTGGTTCTTTGATGAAAACCATGAGTCAGTTGTAGATACTGAGCTATAAATTAGTATAATCCTCCAGTGATGATTTTAAATGTAACTGCCTGAAGCAGCGGAGAGCTCCAAAATAGTGACGTCCATTCCCTACCGCCCCCCGAACCCCCAGGCCTGATGTCCCGTTTGATTTTCAAGCAGCCCTGGTTCGCCTAATCCGTGGTGTGTGTGGTGTGACTCGCTCGCCTGTGCGCCAGATTTTGGGCCGAGGGGGGGGGGTTTTGCAGCATGGTGACAGAGTTGGCCATCTGCCACAGGCACTTGACATTTCCACAGCGCTGCTGGCGGGTCTCCAGCAGACGTAAGCGCCCCAGCCACCCATTAAGGACCTCTTTGTCGCTTTCTGGCGCTCTCACTCACCTCGGGAGCGGGCTGAGGGCCTTTTACTCCTCAGCGGCTTACGATAATGATGAAGTCTGCTTCCATTGGGCGTCCTAGGGTAGGGGACCCCAACCTTTTGATGACCATGGGCCGTCATGCAATGTACAAAATTCTCACGGACTGGAGGATTACACATGATTGCTTGCTAAGAATCGTTTTCTAGCTGCTAATATTTTCGCTAACTTTTGCTTGCAGTAAAAATTGTCAATCAGGCTGGGTGGATAGATTGGCGGGCAGCTTTAATAAGCTTTAGTTTAGCTGTTTCCATTTTTTTTTCCAGGATGCTGGACCATGAGGAGAGTCATAAGATAGGCTTGAAATAGCTTATTTTGGAGATAAATCAACCTCTCCCTCAAACCCCCAGCGTTCAGTCACCCTGTGGTAGGGATTCCCTGCCCTAGTACCCACCACCAGGGGTCACAAAATGAATCCGGTCACTTGGTGAATGTCCCAAAATGCCACCGCTGACTAATTTAGGACTCCAGAGGTATCACCTTTTAGTCTGAGCTTCGACTTCAGTCTACCGTCTGATCACTGTTGTACAGTTTCAGCTGATTTTACCCAGAATGCCTTGCTGTGACCCCACTCCCAAGCTGCTTTAACAGAATCTTTGTTGGTGGTAGTTTCCCAGATCCTGGGGTTAAACTCTCAGCTCCTACTGCGCAGGATGTTCTCAACTGGCAGTCCCCCCCCCAATGTCAGCAGGTCATTTAGAGATCTCCGTGTCCCCCTGCCTGGTCCCAGAGCGGCCCGCTAGTCAGAGCTACTCCAATCAGAGCACTAATTGATTTAATTGGGTCATTAGGCACTTGGCTCTCCACTTAGCCGGCGGCATTCAGCCTACCTTGAGCTGCCGTGTTGCTGGCCCACTTCTCCTTCCCCAGCACTGGTACCTCTTCCCCAACGCCCTGGATGTGAACTGCGTAAGGTCAGGCGCGCTGCGTCCACAATCTGTTCAGAGTCTGGGCATTCCTGGCCTGGCGCCGCGGGACTGGCTGTCCGATTCGGCGTCAAGATGGGCGGAGAGGCTGTTTTTGAAGCTTCTGCCTGAGATAAGGTCGGAAAGCGAGTGCCTTGTGGTGCTTTTGAAACTCCCATCCGTGTAAAACACCTGTCACCCTCCACGGGTGTTGCAGGCGCCTGTGACCACTGCTCCTCATCCTTGTGGCAGTCAACAGGAGGCAGTAGTGAGAGCACAGAGCCTGCTATCGACCAGAAGGGTAGACAGCTGGTGACCTTGTCACCCTGACCTTGAACCCTGATAGGACTAATAATCACTGGGAGGGTGATCTTTTGATGAGGCTCTGCCAGGTACAGGAGGGTACCATGGCACCACGGTTGGCTTTCCAGAGGTCCGCCTTTGATGATCCACCAAGCGTCCTTGATAACAGGCGGCCACCATGTTGCCACAGAGATGGTAGACTATCGATCAGTATGCCCTAAGCTGTCAATATGACATGTTGTGTTCTTTTTTTGACAATGTGCCATTGTGTGTTGATTCCGCATCTTGATTGGGGTTAGTGTCGAACACGTTAAATGCCTGGGGGACTGTTTAAACTCCTAAATCGAGGTGGGGCAGCAGTGGTGGTGGAGGAGCAGGAGTGGCTAACAGGGGGGTGGCTAACAGGGAAGTGGCTAACAGGGAAGCAGCTAGCAGGGGAGCGACTAACAGAGGAGTGGCTAACAGGGAAGCGGCTAACAGGGAAGTGGTTAACAGGGGGGTGGCTAACAGGGAAGCGGCTAACAGGAAAGCAGCTAGCAGGGGAGCAGCTAACAGGGGGTTGGCTAACAGGGAAGCGGCTAACAGGGGAGCGGCTAACAGGGAAGCAGCTAACAGGAAAGCAGCTAGCAGGGGAGCGGCTAACAGGGAAGCAGCTAACAGGGAAGCGGCTAACAGGGAAGCGGCTAACAGGGAAGCAGCTAACAGGAAAGCAGCTAGCAGGGAAGCAGCTAACAAGGAAGCGGCTAACAGGGAAGCGGCTAACAGGAAAGCAGCTAGCAGGGGAGCGGCTAACAGGGAAGCAGCTAACAGGGAAGCGGCTAACAGGGAAGCAGCTAACAGGGGAGTGGCTAACAGGGAAGCAGCTAACAGGAAAGCAGCTAGCAGGGGAGCGGCTAACAGGGAAGCAGCTAGCAGGGAAGCAGCTAACAAGGAAACGGCTAACAGGAAAGCAGCTAGCAGGGAAGCAGCTAACAAGGAAGCGGCTAACAGGGAAGCGGCTAACAGGAAAGCAGCTAGCAGGGGAGCGGCTGACAGAGGTCCCCAAGGGGATACATCTCTGCCATCTTGGCTAATTTGCTTCTTGAATGTCAGACCAGGACTGCCATCTCAGAGAGCAGTTGGGAAAGTTTTTCTGGGCCTGGACTCGTGGGGGAAGGACCAGGAGAGAGCCCAGGTGGGTGGGGTTGTGCGTCATAGTAATTTGAAGTAATTTTATCCCAATCCCAAGAATTATGCGTGAAGAGCTTGTCTTTATTTACTACATCGGTCTCCGTCTGTCTGATAGACTGAACTTTGTACAGTCTCTTAATTTATAAATGAGGGATTGTCCTGCTTTGAAGGTACATCTGCCAAGATATTTGAGATGCTGATGTAAGAACATGATATAAAGTCACAGTGGATGGATACTAGCTACTTCCGCCCAGACTGCAGGACTGTATGTTCACGCACATTCTGTCGTCCTTCCAAATCACCGCCCCCCAGTGGTGTAATCCAGAAATGGCACGTAGGCTGTCAGATGTGGTTATAATTCACAGATTTAACAAGCTTGGTCTCATTTATGGGGAGAAAAATCATTAGTAAGTATGTTAGTCAAAATCACTGGTGTGAAGGACATTGTTAGCCCGATGGGTGGTAATGGGGGGGGGGTCAGTCTCTCTCATATTTCCCTCTCACACCTTTCCAGTCATCCCCCCCCTTCCTTTTTTCTGTTGCCCTCCACACTAAAGGCAATCAAATTACGGTGGAGAACGTGCCGCAAAGATAAGCAATGTGCCGGCCCCCTGTCCCCCACACCAATGCCGCTCCCCTCCACCCCCTTCCGCAGTCGGGAGCGCTCTAATTGGCTCCCTTCCCCACACCGCAATGGGGCTACCGTGCCTGCAAACCTCAATTCAATTTGAACTCCGACTCCCCAAAGTTATTAATTGATAAAAATCGCTTACATGCACATACAGGCACGCTGGCATTGGTGTGATTTACTCCCGCTAGTTCACCGTAGAGCACTGGATAGCTATGGGAGATTTAACCTAACTAGCTTAACTAGCTGCCCTCACATTTGTTAATTGGTTGTGTGTTTGTAATTATTACATTGTGGGGACCAGATTTCCCCACAATGGGATGAAAGCCTGTGACACTGAGGGAACACTGTTACTTCTTATGCTACGTTCACACCGCGAGCGTCAAAGACGCCAGCCGTCGCTCCCGCCGCCCTGAACGCGACGCGAGCCAACGCCGGAGACGCTCTCTGACGTCATAGAGTGGGCGGGGACAAGGCCGCTCAGAATGCCAGGCTCTGAGAACTTTTTAAAGGGGCCGCAAAACAAACAAACGTGTAGCTTATATCTTTGCGCCGACTCCTGATAGGACATAATTTGCCAAATAAATATTGTTGTGAGCCAGTTATTTGCATTCCCACTTAAAATCAAGCGTTCTGGAGGGAAAATGTTACCTATAAATAATGTAGCGCTTCTTTTCAAATTTACCTTGGATCACAATGGATGATCGCCAAGTAGTTGCTTGTGCTTTATGTTTCTTTAGTTAACATAAATAGTACTTAAAATGTTTCACGACAGTTCTACTAAAACACATAATTATGTTTTGACAAACACTAATGCTATAAATAGGTTTAACATTACCGACAATTTGCACTGTTTTCTCTGCTATGGCGCCTAAATTACTACTGATCAAAAAAATATATTATGCACTTCACCATCTCACCTGGAACACCGATTGTTTCGGACACCCTGGTCCATGCCTCATTTTTTTAAATTTATGTCCCTGTATGCAAACAGACACATCATATATAACTGGGTACCCGGACACAGCAATAATAAGTCTCTCCTCCATTGTGCCTAGGAACGGTTGGGTCGGAACAAAAGTTTACACGTTTATGTTCTGTGGCGCTCTCTTTAGTGGAGCATCTCTACATTCCCATTGGTTGCCGCCCAACCGCGTCACAGCTCATTACCATAAAGTTGACTAGGATTCAACATCTGTCTGATGCTCCCGCCGCCCAGATCGCGACGCGCTGCGCCGCTCCTCTCCTTGACGCTTCCCGACGCGCCACGTCCCATAGAGAATGAATGACTTCCGGTCGCTTTGACGCTCTCGCCGCTCGCAGTGTGAACGTAGCATTAGGCTGTTGTATTCAGTGCCCTTTGTCCTAATGGTCTGATGTCTTTATGTTCTTTTATGCTTGTTTTTCTTGCCTTGCTGCAAAACCAATTGCCCTCTGGGGACAATAAAGTTGAAAGTTGAGTTGACTTGAGTTTTAACTTTTTACCTTTTGGGGACACTTTTTAGGTCCCTGAAAGGAATACTCAAATGTATAAAGATCTGTGAATGCAATAAAACACCTAAAAAAGTCTTGTATTTTGTTTGGTCATCTATGGTAAAGGTTAGGGCTGGGTAGGGTTAAGGTCGTCATTGTTGGGATTCAGGTTATGCCCATTGAAATGAATGGAGAGACCCCACAAAGATATGAATACGTAAATTGCGCCCCCCAGCCGCGACCCCCTCTCAGTGAGGCCTCGACCTCGCGGCCTTGTAGCCGGATTTGCCTCAAATGACCTCCTGAAGCAGTTAAATGATGGAGACTTACATGTTGGTCAGGGAATCTGTGAGTGTATGAGTGTCTGTGAGTATATGAGTGTCTGTGAGTATATGAGTGTCTGTGATTGTATGACTGCGTGTTTAACCCAGTCAGCCAAGGAAAAATTGGGCTTCTACCAATCGAATGTCACATCAGAGTACCTGTTTCTGGAAGAGACTGGGAACCCGGCAGCTGGGCTGATTAATATTCTCTCAGTGACGGGGTGGGTGCATAAAAAGGACTCCCCATTTGTGTATGTGGTTATCATGAGGCCAGGTGATGTGGTCATTCATATCTCCACATCCCCGGGCTTTACACAGCGATGCTGTGCTGACATCCCCAGTCCTTCCTCTAAAAATGTAATCACAGAGGAGCTCTGCAGCGCCAAGCGGTTAATTCATTTTATCCTCTATTTATGAAGACTCACAATGTCCCCTGAGCTGTACCACAGGGCTCTGAAACAGACTGGCAAACACCACATTATTAATACCCGTTTAATCCACTGGAAATCTGACTACGGTGCTGTGAACACAATGCGAAACATGATGATTTTTACGAAGGAGTGTAGAGTGATGGAAGTCAGGGAAATATGAATGGGGGGCTGTTTATGACTCTGCAGGTTAGGATCTCTGCCCACTGCTGGAAGGTCATAGGTTCAAATCCTGTGATTAGCAGAATGATGTCACTCTTGGGCTCCTGATCGCGGCCATTAACCCTGAAAGACTTCAGGAGACTGGCTGATCTGCTTTCTCAGTTGTACATCACTATAGATCAAAGCGTCTGCTAAGGAAATAAGTGTCACTGTATTATGATCCATATTTGGATCCAAGATCCGGCACTGGTATGTTATATGGGTTTGGAGCAACTTTGTCGAGATGCCAAAACCCTGTGTACACTGTGTCCGCACGTTTCATGATCCCATGGCGACAGGTGACATGTGATTGTTGGAGGAAAGCGTGAGGATTCGTAACAGGCTACGGAGAAAGGTCCGTCTTTATGGACGTGGTGGCATCACGGCCAGACGGGCACACCCGGCGAGGTCCAAGTGGGTGGGGATCAGCAGTGCCCTCTGTCACGTGGGGTCCCCGGGAGGATGGGACCCTCCCACCATCACTGTCATCACAGTGCCGGCTCCCCCCCCCGCCGCACAGTGTTGGCAGATATTAATAAAAAGTTATTAAAAAAGAAAAAACTCCCCATCAAAAACTGCTGTTTTATGGGGCCCTGTTTCCAGGTGAAAAATGGCAGTGTGTATCTGTGTGTGTGTGTGTCTGTGTGTCTCTGTGCGTGTTTGGCCCTTTCTGTTGTAATGACAGAATATTAGATTAATCGCCTCGTGGCAAATTCCTTTGGAATATCTTCAACGCGGTCAGAGTGCTAACAAACACATCTTATTCCACTAAAATGAGTCCCTTCTTTTCCACATCCCACACTGATGCAGGCCTGTCTATCTCATTCCAGTCATCGCCAGTTAGGATTTGACAAACCTCAAGGTAGCATACAGGTTATATACAGTAATACCGATCAGTGCTGGACTGGGGTTAAAGCCTTAACGGGCACCGATTGTGGAAGCGTTTCTCCTGTCTGCCCCCAGGTTCGAGTGCCTTCTCTTCTATTCCCTGTCCTTGGGAGCTTTACACACAAAGCCTGTCCTTTCATTTACCACATCTCTCTTTTCTGCTATCATATCAACACACCTCCACATTCCTGTTGACGTGTAACGGCGGGAAAAGGGACACTTGGGCTTGTTGTGACGTGGAGAATCTGGCCCCCAGATCGGGGGGGTTTGCCCTTGCTATTTCTGCGGGTTTGCTTTAGGTGGGCATTTGCTTGACTGATGTATATTGAATCTGCTTTACCAGATAAGACAGATGCGGATTAAATGACACAGCAATGTGTGGGCTGAGAATTATGGGAAGATAAATAAAGCACATGTTTGGGTGTGAGTGCAAAAAGGATTATGGGAGCAGGTGTGGCTCTGGCAGCTTGAGAACTAACCCCCCCCCCCCCCTACTTCTTTGTGCAGAAACGGTGATGGACACGCGGACAGCCACGGCAGAGCTCGGCTGGACGGCGTACCCGGCATCGGGGGTAAGAACGCTCTGCTTATTCTTCCTGATGTTATGGAACCTATTCATGGACCCTAACCCCGACCTCAAAGGGGGCTGGGGGGTCAGGAACCTTGCCTGTGGAGGTCCACTGGGTTTTCCAGTCGACTCCGTACGGGCACAGTGTCCTGTGGTCCCAGGATGCCTCTCCAGTGCATTGTGGGTAATAAAAACCTCATTGTGGGGTGGAGGATCAATGACTGACCAAACACTGCAAACCCCCTATCAAGCCCCCCCCCCCCCCCACCCAGGAAGTCAAATAAAACTATCAGCGTGAGTCACTGTGTATTAGAGGAACACTAAACTCTTGCAGTCCCTCTGAAGTAAAGGGATATAATTATTAATCTCGCTTGTTTGTCCTTGCCTCCCATCCACTGTGACATTAAAGGGCAGTTTCAGTCTTTAAGTGATTTGGAAACTCTGGGCCGGTCTTCCTTTGAAAGCACGGAGAAGGATTGTCATTGGTCAGCTCTGACCTTCAGTGACCTTCAGTTCCAGGGAAGACTTGATAGGTGTCCGACTGGATCTGGAACAACCGATGTCTCTGATCCGTTGGGGTGGATCAGAGGTGGTGTGGGGGGGGGGGTTTTGGGACGGCCTCTCAATCAGCCAATAACAGAGGGTCCCCAGGACTGGAGTTGAAAACCACTGCTTTTTTATTGGCTGATTGAGAGGCCATCCCAAAAACCTGTACCCACACTGGCCCTTCATGGAACAGGTTCACCACCCCTGGGTTGGATGGTCTGAGCCTTACCCAGGAGGACGCCTCAGTCGGACTGGACCACCACCAGAACCTGCTTTGGGTTGTTAGATCATCATCCTGCCTCCTTGCCTGCCAGGATGTTAAGGTGGAGTGGTTGGATGAAGTTCAGGTTAGGTGAATTAGTGTCGGTAAATTCCCCTTCCTATGTTAGTATTTGCCCCCATGCTGCCAGAAATGGATGGTTGGATGGATGGATAGGTGGGTGGGTGGATGGATGGAGGTCCCTGATGTCACTGCACCTTTAAATACCATGCAGAGGTGTGCATTATCCTTTATTAATGACTCTGCCCCTTACTAAGGACATTCTTCACATAGCCAAACATCCACGGCCCCTAACATACAACATTATCTGCTTTACGTGCTTTGCGCTGTACGATTTATACACAGTCCCTAACTTCAGAGCATCACAGGCACCAAGCATGCTTTCAGCACATATATTAACATTTAATCGATAGCATTTCGCCCAGGTTTACACCTCTTTGCACCCTCTTCTTATGCGATGGGGAGGCAGTTGAAGGGGATGCGGGACTTTCATTGTTAGTTGTAGTCCCTGTTCACACTAGTTCCTATTGTATAAATATGGATTATAAACACGGGCTATAGTTAGCGCTTTGTTAGCAAATGCTATCTTTCATTAATGAGATTGTTTACCGAGAAGCTCAGTGTGGTCCACAAACCCACCTAAATCCTTCTGGCTGCTGTGTTGGCCATAGTGCACAGCTTTTAATGGCTGGAATGGGTTAAACTTCCGAAACCACTGCTAAGCATCAGCGCCCTATACAGACTCTATATGGAATGGGGGTGGAGACTTGGGCAGGGGTGTCTGTTTGGGGCCTTGGTGGACAGTAAGGTGGGTATCCCAAGCGAGACGGTGTGTGTATGTGTGTGTGTGTGATCGTGCGTGACAAACAGCCCAGCTGCAGTTAGGGCGCCGCCACAGGGACCCCATTAATCATGTGACAGAGGATGCTGTGGACAGGGACGAACTGCCGGCCAGTCAGAGCTGAGCGTTCATTCATCACCGGGCTCTGTGCCGTCTGGGGCGCAGAGACGGCCAGGAGGGGGAGGCTGGCATGAGAGATGCTGAGTCTTCCCCCACTGGTGCAGGTGTAGGGCTTGTGGCGGGAGGTGTGGAAGCAGTGGGCGGGGCCACCTTCAGACAGCTGCTGGATCTGTTGATATTGCCCCTTTGGCCAGTAGGGGGCGTTATAAACCAATAGAGGAGCTAAGGGGGCTTTAAGGTTTTATGAAAGGTGAAGGATTGGGGACGACCCTGGGGTTAAGGGCTTGGGGTTAGTTTTACCAGCGTCTCATTTAAATGTGACATTTCATTCACTTCCCGGCCAACTTTCATCTCCACGGCAACACAAAGACACGTGTCCCTTGTGCTGGGCTGGGATGAATCGCTCATTTCACCATGGCTGAGCAGCCAGCCTTGCCCCCTTCCTCCCAACAGCTCACTCCTTTTCTCCTCTTCCTTAGCGATGCCAGCACCGGTAAATTGGGCGAAGGAACCGGCTCTGTCTTTTTCCCTCGGGCCTGTCTGGGCCCTGTTCAGAGCAGTGCCGGCTAGCTGGGGAACATGCTAATGTTCTGCCAGATTATCCCACTAAGAAGAAAAGCTCCAGACCTATGTTAGGACAACCCCCATCTCGTATCTGCATTCTACTGGGAGAATTTAACTGGTTTACAGTTATTTCCAGCTGACTGGAGCCATTGGCTAGATTTTTAATTAGATTTCTTTCCGAAGGCACATGGTCACTTCCCAAAGCCTCTGAATCCCAGCTAACTCCACGCTCCTCGCCCCCAACCCCCACCCACCTTTGCTGAACTAGCTAATCTATTACTCTTATTATTACTCAGAGCTGGCAAGTTTTCCTGTAAGGAAGTCATTTGTATGGCTCTTTCACTTTGCAGCCTCAAGTTTGAAGTTATGAAATCACTGGGTGTTTCCTGGCATCCCGTGCTGGGTGGGGGTCCTCTGCCATACCCTGCGCATCAGGGATAAGGCTTCAAGCTCACCCTGCAAGACGATAGATAGATAGATAGATAGATAGATAGATAGATAGATAGATTGATGGATGGATGCATGGATGGATAGGTGGATGGATGGATGGATGGATGGATAGGTGGATGGATGGATGGATGGGTGGATAGGTGGATGGATGGATGGATGGATGGGTGGATAGGTGGATGGATGGGTGGATGGATGGGTGGATAGGTGGATGGATGGATGGATGGATGGGTGGATGATGGATGGATAGGTGAATGGATGGATGGATAGGTGGATGGATGGATGGGTGGATAGGTGGATGGATGGATGGGTGGATAGGTGGATGGATGGATGTAATGGGGAGCGGTGAGTGGCTCAGCAGGCTAAGTCTCTGTGCCTGTGAGTAGTTCAAGCCCCAGCCTTGGCCGAACAGTCTGTGGCCCTTAACCCCGCAGGTCCAGGACTGCTGCACATTAGCTGACCCTGTACTGTGACCCCCCAGCTGGGGTTGGTGAAGAGAAGCATTCCAATGTACCTGTTCATGTGTCAATGGCAAATAAACACGTTTGTTGTTGACATTCAATATATATTTAGTGTCCATGCATCAGTCACTGTTTCATATTTCATAAACTAGACTTTACATGGGGTTTAAGTAATCATCTCCCTGGCAGAAAGTAGTGGATGGATGGATGGGCTATTGGTACCACCTACACTGGTGTTAATATATTTCCAGGTGCAGCTATATGTCTTGGGGGTCACATCTATTTCTAAACTGTCTTAATTCTCTGCTCCTCAAAATACTGCATGCTCCCCCCCCACCTACCCACTTCGTCTGTCATTTAAGATGTTGGGTTCTAATAAGCTTCACTGTGGTGGTCACTCTTCACTGCTGGGAATTAATATTTCCCCTCTTTGCTGACCTCACTGATGAGCTCCTGCAACCTTCCTCAATCGAGGGTAGCCGACATCATGCACAATATCGAGTTGGGGTCATGCTGATTCGCTGTTTGACCCCTGCTGTGACCACAGCGTGACTCTGAATGTCACACAATCTGAGAGAGAAAAAGAGAATCCTATTTTCTTTGCGGCTACCACATCCGGCTGCTGCTGAGGTGACATACAGTCACTCACATAAAGACCTGAATCCTTCCCTGAAGCAGCGGCTCTTATCTTACCGTCACCCATAATGCATCAGCTGTCCGCGTATTTACCAGCTGTGTGAATTACTTTGTGTTTATCTGTGCTGGATTTCATTTGCCAAGTGTCAGGCCCCGTTCACACATGATAACTGCACGTTATGTGTCAGAAATGTGATGGTAGCGCGCGCAGGGAACAGGATAAGCGATGTAAAAATGCATACTCCCTCCCATCCCCGCACCCCCTTCCCACTATTCCTCCAAGGTCATGCTTGGGGAGCAATTAAGGGGCTGTGGAAAGCACCACACTCTCACTTTCTGCTGAGTTTGCTAAATAGCTCTCCAGCTTACTTACAACTATGTACAGTTATGTATTAATAATGCATGACCCTGGGGCAGACCTGGAGCGACTTACGATGCACTCATAGTAGACCTAGACTGACTCACAGCACTCAAGACAGAGCCAGACTAACTCATAACACCCAGAACAGCGTCACAGACTGACTCAGAGCACTCAGGACAGATCTAGACTAACTCAGAGCACCCAGAAGAAACCTATACTGACTCAGAGCACTCAGGACAGACCTAGACTAACTGAGAGCACTCAGGAATGACTCAGACTGACTCACAATGTTCAGAACAGACAATACTCCTCAGCTCCAGGGTTGCAGGTTCAAATCCAGCCTCACCCAGTCTGTAGGCATTTTCTCATTACAGTACATGCATCTCCTCCCAAGTTGACCCAGTGATTCCATGCTGCTATTAATGATGGACTGACCAGGGTGGTTTTGTGCTTCCTCGGACAGGGTTCAGTGCAGGCAGGGGTCTTACATGAGGATGAATTCTACCTGGCAACCGGCCCAGTGACGCGCAGTGAAATAAGCCCATTTGGGACTCAGAACTGAAAACACAGCAGGGGGATGTAATCGACCCCCTTCCCCCTTGTACAGACAACGTGTTCCATAAGCTTCTCCCAGATCCCTATCGGGTACAAGCAGTTGGACTGGAGATAAGACACCCCCACCAGACAAAGCAGTCTGGGCCACCTAGTGGTATTAATGGTCCCCTGTGGTCATAAGGGACAGGTTACTCTAAACCTGATGAATGATTACCATGGCAGCGAGGCAAAGACAGAATGTGAGATAGTAGCATATATATTTATATATATAAGCAAAAAGGGTTTCATTTGTGTCTGGAGCCTCTATAAACTCATTAATCATGTCTGCATCCTGTTCTTCTCTACCCTCCCCCGCCCACCGGGTGGCACAGTGGGCTGTATTAGAGGGATCCCTACTGGGGAAAATGTTGCCGATTTTAGGGGTGTGGGGGCTTTCTGTCTGAGACAAAGACGATGAAACCACCACCCCCCCCGGGGCACTTTTGGAGGACACCTCTTATGAAAGCTGCTGTCAGGCCGTTTGTTATTTTGGAAGAGCAACCTAAAGGGTTACCATAGGAACAGCCGGCCTGGTTACCTCAGGTTTAGGTTAAGGTAATTTCTTTATTTCCTGGGCTTCAGTCTCTGCTCCACAGTACCACCAACCCAGAGGGACCAGTCCGACCCTAGAGCTCCACCCACTGCTTTAGAGCCCCACCCCCAGCTTTAGAGCCCCACCCCCAGCTTTAGAGCCACACCCCCAGCTTAAGAGCCCCACCACCAGCTTTAGAGCCACACCCCCAGCTTTAGAGCCACACCCCCAGCTTAAGAGCCACACCCCCAGCTTAAGAGCCCCACCCCCAGTTTTAGAGCCACACCCCCAGCTTTAGAGCCACACCCCCAGCTTAAGAGCCACACCCCCAGCTTAGAGCCCTGTCCAGCTGAAATCAGAAGCTCCTTTTTTCCCTCCTGCTACAGAGCTCCCGGGCCCAGGTTGATGTGGCCTTCATTATCCCCCCTTGAAAGTGGCTGACATTAGCCGCACGGGCAGGGCATCCATGTTTAGCGATTAGCTGCCTCAGAGACGGGTGGCATTCCAGCAGCCGTGGTTTTCTTTAAATGTCCCACCTTTTGTGAGAGCCTGATTGGCTCATTATTCATACATCCAATCTGTATATTCCTGCCAGGTAGAAGCAGCTGTGGAGGCGGCTTCTTAAATCACCTGTAAATGATTAAATATCCTGAACACAACATGGAAAATGTATGGGCTCAGATTTTCAGTATTATCAATCCATCCATCCATCCATCCATCCATCCATCCATTTCTGGCAGCAAACCTGGAGTATTTATCAGAAACAGCACGGTGGCATCTGCGGCAGGCACATGCTAACATAGTAATGGGCATCAGGGCATCTACACTAACTATCTATGTGAATTCATATAAATGCAAACACCCACAGCTACTGTCATTACAGTCATGACCGGAAAGACCCAGAAAAAATATGCACCCACGTCAACAGATTAAAACTGCAGGTCGCGAAAGACAACAAAGTGCCCCGCCTATGAGTTATGCCAAACAGGGGCGCTGTGGAGGCTTACGGACAGGGCTTTTGAACTGCTGCTAAAGCTAGAAGATTAATTTTATCTATCGAACACGGAGAAAGCAGGCTTTCATGACTACGCTTTCACGAGGCAGACAGCTTATTTTCAATAGATGTGCTCCCTTGGCTACAGACCACAGATTACTAATAACGTCACCCCCCCCCCCCCCCCCCCCAGCCCCCCGCATCACAGAACAGCGATTGCGAGTAGAAAACAGCAGGGAAATGACAGAAATCTCATCCCGTAGGGCACCGATAAGTTAATTTAAAAGTGAAAGCGCTTATTCGTGAAGATGTCGGTATGTAAATCCAAACGCTACGTTGCGATGCGCTGAAGCGGGCGAAAAAAGTCTGTTGAGTCCAGATATTTGATAGCAGCGATAGTGGTGACTCAGTAAGTCGCTTCAGGCCCCTCCAATGTTTCAGAAACTAAATAAATAGCTAGTGGTTAGCAGAACACACCGCTTTAGTATTTCCTAAATGAGGAATTGGTTTATTTTATATTTAGTGTAGTGACTATTTGTGGCCAACAGGGGGCCCAAGCAAATGTGTGGTTTGAGTGGCGGTAAACACCGCCGCTGGGAAGGGGTATGCTGAGAGGCGTCGTTGAGATGGGCCAGTGATGTAGAGGCATGTTGGACCCAGATATCCACAAACTAACAGGAAGATGGAGAGGCTGGGTCTGGCAAGGAGTCTACTTTCTGCCTCTGTTTCCTGTGGTTCCGCCTCCTCAGGGAGAAAGACGCTGGTCCAAGAGGTCAACATGCAGGATACGCTCGGGCAGATACACAGACATGCTGGTCATATACAGGGATGAGGTCACAGGGGCGCTGGCTCCAGCTGACAGCTGATTGGCCCCCAGAGTGCCCCATCCCCTGTCACTCACTGATTAAAAGCATAGCATTGGCTAACAGGTTGAACCCTCTGTATGAATTAGGGTCCCTCTTATGCTCTCCACCTTAAAAAATCCTATAACTGCCCCTGACAGAGACATACAGGGACAACCAAATTCATATAGGGACACACACAGTCTTAAACACATGAGAAACACACTAGCCCAGAGTTATAAAGGGACTATAAATCAATGCACATCCAGGCCAACATCTGAACCAACCAAATCCCAAAGTCAATGCAATAGACTTTGTGAATTTTATGTGTGCTTTAAAATTTTTATATGTGCTGCATTTTAGAGTGCAATTTCGTTTGTTTCCCTGTCTCTCTTTTGTTATCAGGGTAGTTTTTATTTAAAGATATGACCTCACTAATCCCATTTTCTTCCCCCCCCCCCTCCCGCCCCCGTGTGACAGTGGGAGGAGGTCAGCGGCTATGATGAGAACCTGAACACCATCCGGACGTACCAGGTGTGTAACGTGTTCGAGCCCAGCCAGAACAACTGGCTGCTGACCACGTTCATCAAGCGGCGCGGGGCCCAGAGGATCTACGTGGAGATGCGTTTCACCGTCCGTGACTGCAGCAGCATCCCCTACGTGCCGGGCTCCTGCAAGGAGACCTTCAACCTCTACTACTACGAGACGGACGCCGTGATCGCCACCAAGGGCTCCGCCTTTTGGATGGAGGCGCCCTACCTGAAGGTGGACACCATCGCGGCCGACGAGAGCTTCTCGCAGGTGGACTTCGGCGGCCGCCTGATGAAGGTCAACACGGAGGTGCGCAGCTTTGGGCCGCTGTCCCGCCGCGGCTTCTACCTGGCCTTCCAGGACTACGGCGCCTGCATGTCGCTGCTCTCCGTCCGCGTCTTCTTCAAGCGCTGCCCCAGCGTGGTGCAGAACTTCGCCGTCTTCCCCGAAACCATGACGGGTGCCGAGAGCACCTCCCTGGTCATCGCCCGGGGCGTCTGTGTTCCCAACTCAGAGGAGGTGGATGTGCCTATTAAGCTGTACTGCAACGGAGACGGCGAATGGATGGTTCCCATCGGCAGCTGCACCTGCAAGGCCGGCTACGAGCCAGACAACGGGAACGTGTGTCGAGGTGAGCCCCTCCCTAACCCTGCCCGCTGCTACCTCATTTGCCCCCCCCTAGGAAATCCACCAGGGTCCAATATACCGATTGATCAACAATGTAATTGCATCTGGCCGCCATCCTCCAATGACAACTCTCCTTCTGCACGTGCTCATTAGAGAACTCCCCCCCCCCCATCCAATCCAGAATTCTCAATCTAGATTCTGAGCTTGTTCCTTTTATCGGCCTACAGTGGGAGTTTAATTCCAGATGTTTGGAATCACAAAATGCCCTCGCTGAAAAAATGCAGCTCCCCCACCACGCCGGAAACGCAGCCCATAATCCATCCACAAGCTATCAATCGCAGGTGCTAAGGTCACCATCCATAGGTTCAGATGTTCAGCCTGTAGTTCAGGGATTAGCTAAAGGGAAGCTGGATCAGCGGGCTTTTCCAAGCAAGCACTTCCCCAGGGTTTTGGTGCATGATGTCATGTTCTTCTGTTGAATGGCATCACTGTTTGGGACCAAATGTACCATTGTACATATTTTCTGTCAGTGGTTATGTTTTCATTTGTTTTGTTCAGGTGATGTAACGCGATATGGCAAAGATGATTAATGGTAAAATTCCTGGCGTCAGAAATGCACAGCACAGATGATGGTGCATCTGTGTCACTTCCTGAAAGTTCCTCTTTGACGGAAACTGGAAGCGGGAAAGTTTTTGACAGGCAGCGGCTGCCTTTTCACACCTGGTCGGTCCCCTCTGTCATTCCGTAAGTGGTTTGTCCCATTTGCAAGGGGCACGGATAACTGTCACGTGTGTTTGACGGGCGGTTAAGCTGAACCGACACAGAACCGTCCCAGAGGAAGGCCTGGTCTCTGTGTCAACACCAGAACAAATCTGACAGCCGGGCCCAAGATATTCTTGGGAGGGGCACCAGTGGTGAATGGGGGTGGGATGGAGGTTTGATGACTATAAAAGTTGGCTGCAAAGAAGGAGGTGGTCCGTAGGTCAGAGAGAAGCCTCCCTCTCTGATTTTTAATAACCATTTGTCATACGTGTTACGTCCAAGAAGGACAAGAGGACGAGAAACAAACACAACAAACCAGTCAGAGCAAGTCGGCCGCAACGATGTTGGTAAGCTGATAAAAATGATAACCACCGGAATCGGTGAACCCACAGCTCCTCCGTAAACGCAAGCATGCAATTGACAGAGGTTTCCGGAAGACCCAGGTTACATGCGTGAATGTAACAGTGTAATGGTCGTAATCGTGGGCCATGTAAACGTCCATTATCAACGGATAAAGCATGAAAATGGCAGCCAGGGACGGACGCCGGGTGTCACTTACATCGCTGCCTGAGTCACACTCTCTCTCTCTGTCCTAGTCATGCACACACGTGCTTCTGTATAACAGGGGGCCCGCTGGATGATAAACGTGCATATGCGTGTGCACAAGGATGAGGTAAAGACCATCAGCCTGTTTCCGCTCATGCCGGAATCGTGCGCGTCGGCCTCACTCGCCATATGGTCCTCCGGCCACCAGGGAGGCGAGCTAGCGCCAGCCAGCGCCTTTGGCTCGGGCCACAGGACCCCTCCCCTGACGTCAGTCCCACAGGCACCTGGAGTCTCTGTGCTCTGGCGTGACTCCCTGTGTAAGCCACCGCGCTGCCCCCTCAGGCAGTTGGCAGATGTACGCTGCGGAAATTTCTGGCTGAAAGGTGAAGCCCTGAAAGAGGCTGGGCAGTGAAACCTCACCTGGCATCTGGGGAAGACTGAGGCATTGTGAGTAAGTTTTTTTTTTGACTCCGCAGATTATTGGCTGTGTCCAAATTCAGGGGCTGCTTTCTTCCAAGGACGCAGTCTACGTAGCCTTTGTAGATCGCATCCTTCGAAGGTCCGTGCAATGAATTTTGAGATATGTTGGGCTGTGAAGGATTCATTGGGTAGATCCTTTGTGATTCAGCAAAAGAAGGACACGTCTAGGCAACACTAGACAAGGACCCTTCGAAATGGGAGCCTTGTTTTGCTGCTGTGGCGCATTTGTCTTTGAATGCAGCCTTAGAAGTATACCATGCCAAGTATACCATGCCAAGTATACC
This sequence comes from Paramormyrops kingsleyae, assembly GCF_048594095.1. Classification (NCBI taxonomy): domain Eukaryota; kingdom Metazoa; phylum Chordata; class Actinopteri; order Osteoglossiformes; family Mormyridae; genus Paramormyrops; species Paramormyrops kingsleyae. The sequence continues at coordinate 10,818,790 of NC_132800.1, forward strand.
ATGCCAAGTATACCATGCCATATACCATGATTTCCAGGATGGAGAAAGCCAACCCTACTCAAAGCTCCGAAGCAGATGAAAATTAGTAGCAAATAAAAAATCTAAGCACTCTAAATGAAAATAATAATAATCTGGCTTGTAGAGATGAATAAGAATTTTGTGTTGCAATGCACTCTACGCTCACTTATACAGGGGTGGGGTGGGGGGGGGGGGGGGGTTGGGGGGCCAGAGTCCTCTACTCCGTGGGGGATGAGTGAACTTTTCATTTATAACTTTCTGACCAGAGTGTGTGTTACTCGGGGGCTTCCACGTGGTCTGCTGGAGTAAAAGGCAGCGATTCAGGAGGGCTATGGGTGGGGGGGGGCGCCCCATGGGAGAGGTCTTTCATCTTCTCTGCGGGTTCCTTCATTGCTGTATCCACAGACGACCTCTTTAAAGCTGTTTCCGTCTCATCTCCCTGTCCCACCATGATCAGAGGGCTCAAGGCACCATTGCTGTCCTTTGGGGAGCCCCCCCCCCCCACCCTACCCTAAAATTGGCAGGCACGATATACAAGCGCTATTTACGACCATGCGCAATATTTAAATGAAATGAAATAGAAGATATTTCAAAATCAATATGTCTTTATTTGTATTCATGTGGCCACAAATCACCCCCCCCCCCCACCCAGACACTTGACCTCCCTGTGAAGGAGTAGTGGTGCTGAATTTTATCTGTGTCTTTGTATCTTATATCCCCCCCCCATCATCCACAGCTATGGTCTGTGTTCAGATCTCTTGCTCTGTGGACCAGGGGTGGCGATTTCAGGATGCTTTACTCCTGGGAGGTTAATCCCTCCCCCTCTCCTTCGACGGCACAAAACGCTTTGGCATCCCATCGCCATGGCACCCCATCCTGTTGCCACGGCGCCCCATCACTTTGAACCACTTTGAATCGCATATGCTTGTCTGCATGCTGCCTTCCTTTAGGTTACCTCTGGGCTTCCTACTGCATCTTCCCTGTGATGGGATACGCATGTGCCTTTCCTGAAACTGGAGCCCTGCTTAACCCCATTTCCTCATTAACCTTGTGTGCGTTTGCACGGGCTCGCGCAGATGTCCGTCTCCTTCCCCTGGGCGTGTGTGCGTACGCTACTGCATGCACATACGGGGACTGCTGCACATGCTTAAACACGGCATTCCTACTCTCTACGTTCATATTTATGCGTTTAGCTGTAATGAAGTCAGGATATAACCAGATACAGGTCTTATTCTCATAGCTAACCTGCACCTGTTACTGCCCCCCCCCCCCCCGGAAGCTCAGCCTCGAAGTATTGCTGTCTAACTTGGCTACCAGACAGTGCGTATGTTTGTAATGCACGTACGTATTGCTGGTGAGTGTTTTGTGTCGTCATGATATGACAACTGAGAGCTTCTGCATGAAGGATCCTGGACACCACTGTAGACTCAGAAGGAGAAAAAAAAAACAGTGGAAGAGACCAGGTGGGGAGCAGTTGGTTGGGGCAGTCAGCCCCCCTCCTCCTTCACGTCCGCTTGTCCTCAGGTATTTTCTCTTGGATAGAGATCTGATGTGGGGAAGGTTTATCAAAGTTTTTCAGCTTGGATGGATGTGGGGCGACAATGGGGGCAGGGTAGGGGGAGCAGGAGGTGGAGATCAGGGGGAGGCGCCGGAGACCCCCCCCACGCAGGGTGTAATGGATGCTCCCGTGGTCGTCCTGTCTTCACCACGCCGGCCCTGGTCTCAGTCTGCAGGGTAGGGAATGCAGGCATCTGAGGACAGAGAGCCCCCAGGGACCTAAACAAACACCTGAAAAAGCCAGAGCGGTTTATTTAGCGATCGATTTGCAGTGCATTCTGGGCCTTTCCTCCCCTGACACTCATGTGCCTTCTCTTTCCAGGTTGTTTTTTGTTTTTTTTTTGCTTCTGTAAAGCTCTCTCCTCCACTCATGATCCAGTCGTTTTCCACGGGTGCCGATGGGAAGCCATTGCTGAGAACCCCCCCGGGATCGCTACTCTCCTGCCGTTTTGCCCCAGCCTTTTTTTTAAAAAAAAAATCCCTTTATTGATCCTGAATATTTGATTGCAGTTCACTTGCAGTGCGACCAGAGGGTCAGCTGCGCAAACACAGCCTGGGCTGCCGTTGATGGAGATTTAAACTGAAGGGGTCGCGGTTGGAACCACTGGCCCCACCTCCCTTATGCTCAGACCCCTGGGATCACATCCCATAATATTGCTGAATCTTGTTAGCTACGTGGGTATAGGCTGGAATAAAAGCCACCAGCTCGGAAAATCAAGGAAAGGTCACATGATTACCTCAGTTGCATTATGAGTGTTGAATTATTATTGTTATTATTATTATTAATAATAATAATAATAATAATAATGACACTTTTATTGATCCGTGTAGAGAAACTCTTCCTCTTTTCTTTTTTCTCTGTCATTATGGAAGGCTATGCTTCTAAGTCTCCGCTTTGAATATTTCAAACTGCTTTCAAATCAAATCTGAACCTCTAGAAGCCTCTGGAATGTTACTGCTGGTGTCGGCCAGTGTGGACTGTGACCTTATCTGGGGTGGAGAGCTGTTTACGAGAGTCCCAAGGCAGATGCAGGTGACATTTTCCTCAGAAGTAACCCCAGCTCAGGAGGGGGAGGGTAACAGGCGTGGACACAGGCATGACCACCACTAACTCCGGAGAAACATGGTGGGTGTAGTTATTTATTTATCAGCAAGCTTCATTTATTTATCAGCTTTGGATTCAGTCAAGGGTATGAAAAGGTTTATGTTGCGGTCAGGGATTCTTTTTTCATTGATAGGTTTCCATCAAGTACCTTCCTCAGACTGTAGGGACGCAGTGGGGCAGCCTTCTGTGTTTGGATCTTCAACCTCCGCGGCCCCTGGTCGACCAGACAGTCAGGCTCAGATGGATTTCCTTAGGAGTTAAGGCCTTTTCCGCCAAACATAGCTGTGAGGGAAGACAGAGCCGCTTAATAATAACCTGAACTGATGTATTGGAAGGGAGAATACTCCTCAGAATGTGCCAGCATATAAGCTTCCTGGCCGCGGTGAGTCTCGGCTTGACGAATGTGCATGTTTTTATTTACAAATGTAAGTGCCGATTTCGTTTTGAACATTTGAGGGGGGGGCACATTTTTCAGGACAGGGGCCAAGATAATATCTTGGGCACCAGCTGTGGCGATATCCCACAATGCACCGCGCCTGTAGAATTTTAGAGTTTTACCGTTCCGTTTCGCATGGGGGTTATTTTGGGTTTGGCGAGTTATGGCAGTGTTGTGGTTACACACTGTGATGTGGTCGGTCTGCACACACAGACACACACTCGCACACACACACACACACACCTACAGGTTGCAGCCTTACAGTGTGCGTGCGTGAGAGAGGGTGAGCTCACATTTACATTCCTGCTGTGATGTCTGTCTGCTGCCTGTGAGAGATAGGTACAGATTGTGTGTGTGTGTGTGTGTGTGGGGGGGGGGGGGGGGGGGTTTGGCTTTCTCTTCGTGTTTGTGTGTGATAGAGGCAGAGTGACTGATCCCCCGGCAGCATCTTGTGCCGAGTCTCTCCTGTCTGAGTATTTAATAAGACTTTCACAGATCCGGCTCTTTCCATGAGGCGTAATTAATCATATAAATAGGCACCGGCTGCCGTTCCTTTGCTTCTTTCTCCCTCTGTGTCATTTCTACTCCATCCATCCTCCCTCTTCCTCCTCAATCCCATGTCCCTGCCATGACTATCATGTCTCCCCTGAAGATCTCGCTATCGCTGCCCCCCCCAACCCGCCCCCCATGCAGCCACTAGCATCCCTCCACAACCATTATCTCTGTGATTAACATAGTTGGGGACATGCGTGTGTGTGTGTGTATGTGTGTTGGGGGGGGCAGGGGAGTGAACGTGTGAAGCAGAGTGATTGCCCAAGGTCTCAGGGCATGTGTCTATCCATCCATCCATCCATCCATCCCTCCTCCATAAGGATTGTGGTGATCCTGGAGCTTGTTCCAGGAGGCACAGGGAGTCAGGCAGTGAACATACTGGATGGGGTGGCTACATATTAAACTTTATTAATTATACATCTGAACTCCATCCATCCATCCATTCATTTTCCAAACCGCTTATCCTTCTGGGTCGCGCCACAAAAGCAATAATAAATACATTGTCCTCCCCCACAATGGGGGTCTGGGCAGCGGCGTGGCGTATTCATTCCGGAAAGGTGCCCCTTGCCCGCTCTCAGCACCCCCACATCTGTATGAAACGACGTGGAAAGGCTCCACCGGAGGGGGTGCTGTTATTCTCCATTTCCACAGTGGCCCGGTTCCATCCTGTCAAGTGAAAAGCTGGCTCCAAGCCGGCCAGGGGCCTGTGGAGGGACTGACTGCACACTGCTAGGTTCTGGGTGGAGGAAGATCAGGCGCCGTCTGCATTTTATGTACTGCAGTGGGCGCTGTGGTCAACGTAAGATAAGCTCAGTCGGAATACAGCCGCCTGATGGAATGTTTGTTATATTTGTGTTAATAAAAGATACCTGACGTCCTTTTCATGTGTAGAGCTGTGACCAAGCCGTCCCTCTCCATGTGCATGGGGGTGGGGTTTGGAGGGGGGGGTAGGGGGGGTTGGAGGGGTGGAGTGCAGTATGATTACCGTGGTGTTCGATGTTAATGAGGCTCTGTGTCCAGATAATTCTCCCGTAATCGGGGGAATGTGTATCAATTTCATTATCTCCCCCTCTGGGTACAATGCATCGACCTGTCTCCATACGCAGTGGTGGTGGTGGGGGGGGGGGACTATGGGCTGGGAGGGGGGTGCACAGACAGTGTGCATGGATGGCTGACCTCCAGCTACAAACCCCCCCCCCAAAAAAACACACCTGACTCCCACCTACCCCTCATCTCTACGCTGCACGTATCATTCCCCTGTCAAGCAACAACTCCCCCCATTTGACTTATTCTGTCGACTTCCTGACATGCTGCTATTAATATTACAAATATCCCAATGGCTGCAGTCACGGGCCATTTGCCTGATGCCCCCCCTTCACGCTGTGAGTCTGCAGTCCTTCTCAGTGGAGGCCTATACACATTATGCCATCACTCACAAGACCAAAACGGGGGTACAGATATCTGAACGTGCGTATGGTGGTGTTGGTATGTCTATTTTGGGGGGGGGGGGGGGGACGGGGGGACAGAATGGAACCTCAGCTATTCACCACCCCCATGTGGTGTACTGGTTAAGGATCTGGTCACATGACCTCAACAAAGGACATTTCTGTTGTACCATCCATCCATCCATCCATCCACCCACCCACCATCCAGCCCTTTACCTAGCACAGGGTCACAGAAAGCTCCTCCTGAGAAATGACTGAGAAATGGCTCCTTATTCTCTCCAGCGCCTCCAGCTGTCCCTCTCTCTGTCCATCCCTCACTCTATCTTTCCTCCTCTCTATCCATCGCTCTCTGAGGGTACCCTAAGTAGAAGGGGTTTCATTAGATTCACTGGATCAATCCCAATGCAGAAACACACACACACAGGTTTCTAATTATATTTTTGTGGGGACTCTCCAGCCCTAACCTTAGCCATCAGTAACCAAACAAAATATGAGACTTTTGGCATTTTCACTTTTTCGATTGCATTCACAGATCTTTGAAAAAGGTCCCCACAATGTCAAAATTGTTATTACATTGTGGGGAACATTTGGTCACAGAGGGAGAGAGAGGTAGAGAGAGACAGAGAAAGGGAGAGGGAGGGAGATTAGGTATCTATATCATTGCGGAAACTCGCCATTCATTTTTATGGGCATAACCCTATGACAACTAATACTTTTCCAAGGGAGCATGAAATCACTTTTCAAACCATCTACCCACCGGCCTCTTCGATGCATCCCTTCAGCAGTACACTGCCTTAGTTGATTAAGTGGACAACGTTCGAGAGCAACAGCTTTTCTTTGCCTAACGAGGCGTGCCATAAATCGGACATGCAAACAGTCATCAGATCAAATATTCTGACATGCCAGGTCCCCACAAATCCCTAAATAGTTTAATGTTTAACTAAGACTTTGTTAACGACTCATAATTGTATAATAATTTACTTAGTTGGTGTTTGGCAATGAAGGGCCTTCATTGCAACAGCAACGATGACTCAGTGACTCATTCATAAGTAGACAACTAATAGGACCTTTATCCACAGCAACTAGTTTCATGCAATGGAATGCAATACATTATCCTACTAAACAGCTGCTTCCGTTAGCATACCAACATTTAGCTATATTAGTTATCAACCACTAAAACAAACATTTGAGCACTTAGTCAACTATTTTAAGATGACCAATTTTATTATGATCGATATGTATTGATTTTAAGGAAGCAGCAACTGGACTTGTTAAGGAGTACAGACCCACTGTAGGTATTGAGAGTGGCAGAAAATGGGCTTGGAGGGGCACATACCCGCTCACGGCGTAGAAAATAACATGTACTGGAACTGCAAGGCCAAATAAAGAATACTACAGTTTGGGTATTCGAAAACAGTTCAAAATTTCGACCAAAAAACAAACAAACTTATGTGTGAGTGTGGGTGAGAGAGTAAGTGTGTGATTGAGTGAGTGTGTGGGTGTGTGTGAGAAAGGGCGTGTATTGGATGAGTGTGTGTGTGTGTGTGTGTTGGATGAGTGTGTCTGTGCCCTGTAGTCTACATTGCAGGGGCCTCTTTAACTACGGGGCCTTTAAACAGAAAACAACATATTTTGGATGTGATGCATATGTTACGAAGATAAGCGATTTTTCAGCTGAATTGCTAAATTGCCTGCGAGACATAAGCAGGCACCTTTAGGGTGAATAGGTACCGTCCAGCAGAGGCATACATGGTTTTGCAAAGACATCTCACAGAAAGTATTTTACAGCATTTTTAAACTACAGAAATACAAAACACTGAAGTATTCTGATGATAATATGAAGTTTTTTCAACAACCTATTCAAATACAAATGACAAAATCCTATTTCATGCATATTTAAAATACATATTTCAAATATATGTATCATAAAAACTGCCCATCCCTGATTGAATCCATGTCTTTGTGGGGTCTCGCCATTAATTTCTATGGGCCTAACCCTAATCCAAGAATGACAAGCTTCATGGTGTTCCCTACAACAGCAATATAACAGATTTTATAATGTCCCCACATTGTAATATGTACATGATCCACACACACACACATACACACACGCACATGTAGGGTATACATATCCTAATGGGGACCACTCATTCATTTCAGTGGGAAAAATGCTAACGCTAACTATGACAACCTTAACCCCTACCCTGCCCTAACCATAACCATAATTAGCCTAACAAGATACAAGAGTTTTTGCATTTTTAGTTTTTTCATAGCAGTCACCGATTTTTATAAAATAGAGTGTTCCTTTATGGGGACCAGGAAATCGGTCCCCATAAGGGAAAAAAAACAGATATTTATCATGTTATGGGAACATTATGTCCCCATAAGGATAGGTAAACCCGCTCGCGCGAACACACACGCACACACACACACACACAGAAGCTGCTTACTCACCCCACATTGACCACGAGCAATCAGTCAAACTCCCAGAATTCCTTCAACAGCCCAGACCCCCCCCCCAAACCCAACCCCTGGCCGATCAGAGACGTGAGAAAAATGTCAGCTGGTTGACGTTGCACCCCCTCCCCCCCCCCAACACATCTCACATGGAATTTAGATTTAATTTCTGATAAAAGTGGAAGCAATATGGAAGAGGTAAGAGACTCCTGATGAAATCTCGCCCACTGCGCTGTCCTGGGGGCCGGGTCCAGCAACAGCCTGCATTTAGATGGGGGGTGGAGGCAGGTTATAGCCGCTACATACTGTATGCCGGCTCCTGCATGCCGTGTGGCTGATGTGCTGCTTTCATGCCTGCGTACCGGGGTCTATGTGTGTCTGTCTGCCGTGTCCTTTACTGTCTGCATTATCAGCCCATTTCCAGACAGTGGGGTGGGGGGGGGGCTATTTTGTGAGTGGAGGGTGTCCAGTTATGATGGCATTTCCCTCTGAGCTGGGTGATGCACATGGACCCCAGGATGTCTTCCTGCGTCTGTGTGTCCGGTCGCACTCATGGACAGACACGCCTGCAGGCAACAGGCTGAGACGCATCATCAATCAGGACCCTCCCTTTAGAGGACCCACCCAGTTGCTGCAGCTGCCCACAGACATTGCCTGTTTGAAATTAAGTTGCCTTCCACTCTGCTACCCCCTAGTTGGACAGGCGAGGGTAGCCTCATGCGCAGTGCTGTGTTACGGGGGTACTAAACTCACCCCCTCCCCCCATTCCATCCTCCCCAGTCTTTTTACATGGGGGCTTGCTTATAAGAATAGGATATCAATCCATGGACTAGTAACTGCTAAGAAACTGGCTCCCATCCTCCCCAATCCACACACCCCCCTTTTGTTTTTACACCCCCTCCAATGACCCGTCGGGCGCTGCTGGCAAGTTCAGCCCGTTCTGTTTTCACTCAGGCCTAGAGCGGATAGTACCGTCTACGCAGCGAGCTTTATAATGCAGCTATGAGCTCTCTGCCCTCCTCCCAGCCATATAAATATGTAACATAGGGTCCAGTAACACCTTAATCTGGAGTGAAAGGAATTGCTTTCCGGATCGATCTGCAGTTTGCCGTGGAGCCAGGATTCATATTTCTGGCCTGGCTCGAGGCGGGATCGGTTTATAGCGTATTGATCTCGGAATAATACGGCAAGCGCACATGGGCTATCTTATATTTTCCGAGTGTGATTCATTCCCGAGTGCTGGATCCGGGATTGTAATGACATTTCTAATTTAGCGGCCCACGGCACGGCAGGCTGTGGGTGATTTGCATTAATGGCCGTGGATCTGAAGCGGGCTTAGTGAGAAAGGTGGCCCCGGACCCTCGAGGCCCTTGGTTACGGACCTGCAGAGCTGGGGTGGGGGTGGGGGTGGGGGCGTACATTTGCAGTAATGATCGCCATCAAGGAGCACGCAGCCGACTCAGATGCAAGATGAAATTTGCATGGAGCGATTGAAATTGTACAAGACCCCCGACTGCGGCCGGAGTCGCATGTGGCAGTCAGACTGTCCATGCTAATGATCTTTGTTGTTCCGGCACATTCCTCAGGGGTGCGCTAATGAAAGGACACACAACATCCTGTTTGCCTCTAATTCATATCCCCCCCAGGGATTTTGGGGGCCACCTCTTATGAGGAGGCAAGTTGGAGTGGCAACGTATTGCCACAGTGTTGATTAGCTGTGCCAGGGTACATGACCCCAGATTTATTACCAAATGGGGTGTCTGTACATTGTACCATGGTTTGTTTTGGCAGAATGGGCTTGTGCCGACCCAGTGACGAAAATTGGTGAAACAAAAAGTGAGTGACAATGGAACGATGACGGCGTTTGCTCTCTGTCGCCACCATCAGGAACTTATCAGAACACGACGCATCACGGGGACAGTGTTTCAGTGTCAGGAGAAGGGCCCCGGAAGGCGACTCAGGTTTCATCTGTGGAGTAACAGCACAAGAAATGGATATGACTTTTATCTCAGGCGAAATGTCAGCGGTAACAAGACTCAGGCAGCGGTTAGATGGGCAGATATTTTCCCCTCGTAGCAAAGTGTCTCCAGAGTGATTAAGCAGTATGGACTTGGTCAGGCGTTCATGTGCTCTATGGCCTGCCGTGTTGCTGGCTGCCGCTGCCGCTTCCGCCCCCATCTGTTACACCAGAAGAGGAACACTCAGTTGGATTTATTTCATAAAAAATTCCCCTCATTATCGGAGTCATGTGCTGCCTTGGAAAAAAAACACAGAAAAACAAGTAAACACCACTGAGTTTCTGAGAACAGAAACATCAGGGAAATATCCTCCGGATTTTCATTAATAATTTGTGCTGATGAATTCACCACATACAGGCTGAGCTTCCAGAAAAACCAAATGAACTGCATGCTGGGGCAGCCCGCAAGAGGTCGAAGCCCATCCCCTTATTCATGCAGTCAAGATTTTTAACAATTGCATTGTTCAGTTAAACATTTATATTCAAAATAAGACAAAACGTAATATTCTGATATGCACACCAAGAAATTTTGGATGGTTCTATGCTTGCAATTTTGTGGGAACAGTCTGGCAAAGGCCCTGTTCTGTTCCTGCATGACTGTGCGCCAGTGCACAAAGCAAGATCCATAAAGACATGGTTGGGTGAATTTGGTGTGGAAGAACTTGACTGGTCCACACAGGGCCCTGACCTGAACCCCATCAGACACCTTTGGGATGAACTAGAATAGAGATTGTGAGCCAGGCCTTCACGTCCATCCTCAGTGCCTGACCTCAGAAATGATTTTCTGGATGAACGAGAAAAAATTCCCACATACACACTCCAATATCTTGTGGAAAGCCTCCCCAGAAGAGTGGCAGCTGTTATAGCTGCAAAGGGGGACCAACTCCATACTGATGCCTATGGATGTAGAATGGGATGTCATTTCTATGGGGAAAATGCTAATGCTAATTATTTACAACCTTAACTCCTACCCAGCTGTCACGATTGCCGGGGCACAGAGCAGGGAAAGAGGAGAAGGAGTCAAGAAGTCGGGGAAACACGGGGTTTAATTCGGACTGAAGACAAGCAGGAACATGGAACAGGCAGAATAGACGCAATGACGTTAATGACCGGACTGGGGAAACATACTGGACTTAAATACACAAGATCAATTAGACACAACTAGGAATAGCTATTAACACGTGGATTCCACACGAGGTAAATGAGGGGGCGTGGCACACGGGAGGATCGGACGACCGGGCATGACACCAGCCCTAACCATAACAATTAGTAACCAAACAAAATACAAGAGTTTTTGCATTTTTAGTTTTTTCATTGCAGTCACGGATTTTTATAAAATGGTCCCCATAAGGTAAAAAAAAAAAAACGGTCCCCACAAGTTAAGGAACACCTGGACCATACATACACACACCCTTTGTCAGGGTTTTGTACTGACACTCACTTTAATCCCCAAACAGTGAATCCTGAAAAAAAAAATTTACAGTTATTTTTCAAAGTTTGCGGTGCTTATGGGAGTGTTTTCGGGAAAAGATGTACACGCAAAGCACATTTTACAGATTTAACAGATTGCATGTTAATTGTTTCTCGCTGGGTCATAAATCAGGCCCCAGAAGCTCAGAGCTCTGCAGAACCATGGTGTCATCATCACTATAGCTGATGGGGGTAGGGGGGGGTCAATTATCCCTCAAGCTCCTTGACCTCTCTGACCTCCTGTCACACTAAAGAGCCCGCTCCCCCAGGAGTGAGGGGACTGTCAGATGGGTGCTCCGCTCCATCTGTCGCACCGATGGTTTGTGCCCTTACTCTCCACTCGAGACCTCGCCTGGGGGGCTTCTGCTACAGTTGGGGGCTTTGGTGCTCCTCCTTGCATCCTCCCTGGCCGAGGCTTGAGTGACGAGGGGGTGTGGTGCTGAGGCGTGTGCAGTCTCATAGCTGGGCTTATTTCCTTATGGCGAGACGGATCCATCAGTTGGTACGGTCCACTCAAACCCAGAGCTACAGGACTTTTGAAATGTAAAGCAGTGTTAGACAGTCCTGTTCACCCAAATGTTTCTAGAACAGCCAGAAATTCAGGAGACCATTTTATAAAGACTGTCAATTGATCAAGACACCCCGCTACCCAGCGATCTGATTCTGCCCCCATGAATACTCATTGGCAGATTGTGCCTGACCTGCTGTTCTGTTTGTAAATGACAGGTGGGTATGGGGGCCGGGGGCGGGGGGGGGATCCCAGATTGCACGCACATCAATAACGATCAGGTCAGGAAAGCCGAGTGAGAATCGGTGTGGCGTCTCATGAATATTCATGAGCTGATGGCCTCAGTGGTGACTGGGTGAAGCTGGGGAGGAGGGGGTTTCCGTGGGTAAATACGCGATCTCCAGGGGCCAATCAGCTCACGCAGGACCCAACGGTTACCACTTCCTGCTCTTTGCCCTCATTTCCAGCATCTCGCCGAGTGGCACCGGGATCTGGGTCACCGTCCGGCCCGACAGGCAGACACGTCTTCAAAAAAAATTAAGGCAGGGAAAAAAGAGGAGCATGGAAGAACTGATCAGACGTGACAGGGGGATGTGAGGAAAGCAGAGACACCCCAGGGGTCCCAAATGGAACCTGTCACTTGTCCACGGCCGCAGCCATCTTCGTCACCGATAGTGATAAACGTCAGGCGATAGCTTTTACTTATGTGCGTGCCATGAAATAAAAGAAACTTTTAGAAACAAAAAAAAAAAAAAAAGCCGGAGAATATGAATGATATGAAAGTGAGAGAGTGAACTTTTAGCGCTGACGTATTTCTGAAAGGATAAAAGCCCATTTTGAAAGAGTCAGCTTGAAAAATCATGATTTAATACAGAGATCAATCCTTAAAGATCAGCTGTGATACTGAGACTGGGCTGTGTATCCAGCAGCTAAGTGAGTCAGCTTGTGGCCAATGGGGGGTGTATGGGTGGTGTACCATTTAATAAAATCACTTTGTGACCAACAGGTGGCTTAGTGGCTAGCAAACTGTGTTAGTGCCTAATGAGTGACAGCGTTTAGGAAACTAGAAAACTGGCTCACATATACTGTAGGTGACTGCTTTGGGCACCGTCCTATTAAGGGGCCCAGAAGAAGTGAAAAAATCCAAATAAATATCTCTGTTTGCATTCTGTGACATTACAGCTATTTACACTAGTTTTAATATTTCACTGCTTTTCTACATTTCTTGTGGAACAGACTCAAGTTCGCTAGTTAGCAGCCAGATCTCCTGTGCCACTGCAATGTTTTTGATACAGTATAAATGAATCAACAAAATTTGTTTTTTGCTGCTCGGGGAGGGGACTCAGCAGAATTTCGCCTAGGGCTCCAGAACGCCCAGTGCCAGCCCTGACCGTCTGTGACCAGCACATTTAAATACCCGTGGGATTGAATTGATTCTCTGAGTATCCAGCTGTTGTGAAAATCACTGTAATGGCCAGAAATGGCTGCAGATCCCTTGGGATGACATTGTCTGCTGAGTGGGTGTCTGAAAACCCCGCAAAAGTTTCAGAGATCGATTAATCAAGCCTTTAAGCCGACTTAGAAGCTTTGCTTGTTTATTAAACATGCATCCATCCATTTTCTGGGATGATGAGCGGAGCCCCTGGGAGAGACACTGAAATGGCATCGTTGCCGCTCAGTACCGATGTTCCGGGATCTCGGGATCTCACCCGGGCAGATGATTCCACTTCCAGCTTCCTGAGCCTCATTAGAACAAGGCGAGCGGTCTAAAGCTCATAATGGAAGCTACCAGAAACTTTTTCTCAAGGGTAATTCAAGATCCGACCGTTGGAGTTCTTGGACGAGATTGATTCCAAGGCATATCGTTCCACCTCCTTGGGTCACCATCTTCTTGAAGGTATCTTGACCAGCATTTCAATTCATGGGTGCTGGAGAAACATCAGGGGAACCTGGTGAGGAAGTTACTCACACCTGGCTGTCTTCCTGGCTTCATCTCCGCCCGGAATGCAGGCTGCGATGGTGGTGGGGGGTATGGGGGGGGGGGGGGGGGAGAAGGAGAGTAGGACACGACAGGGGACATACGCACTCATGCCATGACATGCCCACCTCACACCAGGACCTCTGTGGCACATGAACCTCTTCACTGGCACCGTGTCCCCCCCCCCCCCCAGAATCTCTCGAATCTCTGATCACTGGCCAGTGCAGGAAAGGGCCCGACGCCAAGACCTAGGACAGGAAACAAACCCCCCCTCCCAAGTTCAGAGCCGGCTCCACGTCTGTTGCCGGGACACGGTTCAAGGCAAAGCCGGCCGTCCTGCCAGAGGGAGACGGAGGTAGAAATGCCATGGCCGCCATGTTGCCAAGGTGACAGAACTGCGTGTGGCGGACGGATGGCAGTGGAGGGGGGGGGACACCTGTTTGTCACCACACAAGGCATGCATTGCCATGGCAGGGAGAGAAAGTTGGACCTTCTGATCTTTGGACCGTCATGTTCAGGCAGACCTGTGATCAGTTTCATAATGACTGTAATGGAATATCTAACCATCAGCCAGTGAGGGGACATCTGCTCAGAGTACTGGTGATGCCACTTCCTGGGGGGGGTGGAGAGGCTTTTCGGCCTACATAGGCAGTAGGTAACTGATTTGAAAACGTACCTGCTTATATGTATTTGTTTACACCGAATTTTAATCCTCCCAAAGTTACAATAAAGTGCCTTGGGCTGATCTCTATCTGCTATTATGTCAAGTTTGGAAATTCCGCTGTAGAATTCCTAGATTATGGGAGTATTGGGATGAGGTCTTCGGAGATAGCAGACATATTGCGGCTGATGGACCATTTAAGAGGAAATGGTGGTCATTCGCTCAGGATCTGTCTCTGCACCAAATGGTATGGTATACTCCAGATCTCAGTGGCACACAGGCACCGTCGAACTCTCAAAGAGAAAAGGTACGTTCGATTTCCATCCACCTCGATGCTGGGACTCATTCAAACTTTCCCTATGGGGATCCATTTAATAAGCATTACTCTCTTTCTTGGTCCTCACCGATGATTGCTTTCCATGACAAGAATGCTGAATTCGACCTTGTTGACAAATAAGCTGGGACAAAGAGTCTACGGACTGGACGCCGTGTTCTCTTAAAAGCACCCCACCAGCATTCCTGGCTGACAGGAGAGCTGTGACTGAAATGTGTTCCCATGAAAATCCACCTGCCGGGTTATTGAGGAGATGGTGATGAGGGATAACGCGATACATTTGTGCAAATTTGCGCCTAGGATGCAAATATATAAATATTCACTCAGAGATGTGCATGACATTTATTGCTACTCGGAGTTACCTGACTGCAGCAACTCTGAAACTTAGCAAGTCACGTTTTGGCAGCCGGAGCCAAAACTGCGCTGGAATCCATCAGTTTCTGCTTCTTTGGCTCATGAGTTTGGAGCCTCGCCGAGAAGCCTGATGTGACGTCACCATCCGTCGTTTCACAGCCACTCTGTCACCATGGCATTCTGGGTCCTCCATCAGCGGCAAAATGACTCGAGGAGCACCGCCGCTGTGGTAACCGTCGTCGTGGCGTGCCGGCAACTCGGGATTTACTGCAAATATTTGTGCCGATGATCTGAGTCTGACGGATGTTTATGCCTTTTAAGCATTACATAAACACTTAATTTTTCGTGTCATCGCTGCCCCAGAAGCCAGGGTCTCATACAGTTAAGTACCCAGCAGAGATGTCGCTGTTGTTTTTGGCAAACATAGACACTGGGATTTTTTGACTAGCTTCTGTTAGGCTGGAATGCAACAGCTCAAATTTCATAACGAAAAAAGTAGTTAGAGGACTGGCAACAATGGCGGGAGCAGATCCCCGTGCTGACATTGCATTCTGGGAAATGGGCTCGGGCTGCCCCCGGACTGATGGGGTCTCTCTATGGGTCATGGTGGGGGGGGGGGGGGGGGGGGGGGCAGGAGCATGGGCTTGGAGATAATGTAGAGATGGTCACACAGATAGCAGTCTGACAGAAGGAGAGGGAAGATAGAGGCTGCTGGGGGCTCCGGTTGATGTTAGATGGGGTTGACAGGCGATGAGAGAGAGAGTGAATGATGGGATGGGTGATTGGCAGGAAGAAAGAGCATGTAAAATTGATAGACGGAGGAAGAGAGAGAAAGAGACAGAGGTATTTCAATAAATATGTGTTGGATTGGGTGACTGTTTTCATTGCCATCAATCGCTCAGACCTGAGGGTCTGCAGCAGGGAGATGGGGAAACGTAGGACACAGGTCTGTCCACCTGGGAGACAGATACAGCACCCAGAATTGAAAGTATCTGGGTGGGGGTGAGATAAATCCACTCAACCCAATGTTCTCTGACTTGTCCAGTGGAGGGATGCCCCCCGCCCCTTCCTAATCCGCTTCATATGAGGAAGTATCTTTTGACAGGGAGATCAAGGAAAGACCACACAAGGATCATCCTGAAACCTGTGTGTGTGTGAGTGTGTGAGTGTGCATTACGGATCGAGGGAGTCTCCAGGCTGACCTTTACACTCCATCATGTTCCACCAGCAGTCTTTCTGACCTAATCGCTCTCTATCACACACACACACACACTGGTACAAACACACACAAACACACACACACACAAACACACACACACACATAGAGGAATACTCTCAGCTAAGTGCCTGTTTACCATACTTCACAATATTTACCAGTTCAGCATTCCTCATTACACACACCGGAAGTATACAATACTAAACAAATCAGCAAAACAGTCCGTACTGAATTAACCTCCTTAAGAATTACTACCTTATTTGATTAAATATATATGCAGTTCCAGAATGTCTAGAATTCCTGTACAGGAAGTGGGGCTTACGGAGAACAGAGGCACCCTATTGGTCCCCCCTGCTGGGATCTTCGCCATTAAGCTATGTGCCATCTACTATGGGGGAAAGGATGAAAAACATCCTCCTGTATGAAGAATCCAAATGGGTACCTTAGGCGGCTGGTCAGCATCTGGAATGTTCCTCACAGACGAGCTGAAGAGAGCACAGTCACAGTCCCTGGTCAGCTGTTTTGGCTGGATTGAAATGGATGGGTTTTGTTGACACTGAGGTGTTGTTACCAACTCTCCACAGACTTGGAGTTTTCAGAATCAAATAAAAGTGAATCAAACAAAAGTGAATCAAACAAAAGTGAATCCCTTAAGCAGGACATATACCTCCCACCGACCTGTGTTGGATGGGGGTAACAAATGAATTATCTCCGGTGTCCCAGACATGTGACCTCAGATGTTCCAGTTGGTTTGTAAATTCATGTACCCGTGTCCACTTCATGGAGAAATGTAAATGATAATTGCGTCGCCATGACTCCCTGGGGGTGACACTGTCCTTCTGGAGGTCCTTTGGTAAGTCCTTTTGGTAAGTTGTGTGAGCGTTTTGCCGATGGTTGGCTAACCCCTAATTGAGCTGGTGAAGAATATGATCCAAAATGGAAAATGGACATGCTCATTCATGCAGGACTCAGCTTTTTGTTCCCCTGTTACTCTAATTCAGTGGCATTTAATATGCCTTTTTGCTCCACCTTACATGCACAAATTTAACTTTTGATTTCTTGGTATACTGTGTCCTTGACTACTCTCAAAGTGTTCTGTTTGAATTCAGGTTCATATCCACAACTGTACTGGTTCTGCTCCCAATTATTCTTGTTTTGCCCGACCGTGGTTGCAGAGCTGGACATGATTAATTTGTGGCAGAAGCCAAACATTGACTGATTCACGCGAATATGATGTTTGTCTGGAATGCACTCTACCATCAGAATATGCTTAAATACTTAAGCATTCCCCAGCCTTCTCTTGCTCACATGCAGATCAGAAGACAAAGCTCACATGGGTGTCACGGTTATATATGTCCCCCCACCTCAGAAAATGAGCACAAACTTGGCGTCACAATTAAATACATCCCCACTATCTCTTGTACCCTCAAAAAACAGACCCTGTGGTTAAATACACCCACCGCCCAGAGAACAAAGATAGCGGATGCAGGCTGATATCCCTACATTGTTGGGCTTCCAAATCCCAGGACCCCCCCCCCCCGCCCCATACACTCCACACCTGTCCAGCGAGGTCAGATAAATCAGCACCATGCCCAGCTATGACCCCCCCAACTCATTGTCTCCCATAAGCCGGCCCTCTGAATGTCTGTCATCTCCATACAAACAGGCACAGGAATGAAGCCATCGTTTCCCAGGCATATGCACTCTTCCGCGTGTATTCCTTTCTTTCCTGCTGCGTGCCATTCAAGGCAATTTGAGCATCACGCCTGGGATTTAGAGCGAGGTGTGCAGGTGTGCTTGGAAATCAGCTGTGGGTTTGGGAGCATTAGTTGCCCGCACGCTATCATATTCTGCTGCGTTCCGCTGTTGAGAAGCACCCCCCCTCCCCTCAGACAGACGGCTCAGAGGTCTTCTATCGCCACCCGGAGATTGTCTCGTCGCACCCACTTGCCGTACGGGAGCTGGACTCTCTTTCCCCTCAAGGCTTCGGGGGCAGGCGGTTGATGGAAATGCCTTTCGGCATGTTGAAGGCTCCGGTTGTTCATCCTAACCCCTGACGGGAACATACTACGAAACATACTTCTCAAAGGCCCCGTATTGAGAGGCCGGCAGGCTGAGCATCTCTGTGTGGCAAGAGTATCCTTGTTGTGTTATTTGATGGTTCTTTCTCCTTCTAATTGGTTCCATTTTCTCTCTGCATGGGCAGCTTCCCCCCCCCCCCCCCCCCCCCCGCAGCCCTGCCCCATCCGGCGTTGCTGACCTGTAGGCTGTAACAAGGACGGTGCCGGTAAAACAAGTAAAACAAACACTGCAAGTCTCAGACACAAAATATTTAGCAGCTCAAAACCACAAGCTGAGTGTGACCCTCATATGGAGGGGGGGGGGGGGTGACTTGGTTGCCATGACAGCATCCCCCCCTCTGTTCCCCAAATACCAGTCAGGATTTGTCCCCAGGAGCAGGCTTTTCTGTCCTAAGTTCTGACACAGGCCCTGGATGATCAGACGGAGTCCCCCCCCCCGACCCTCAGTCGTCATCATGAAAATGGCCTCCGCATTCAGGGATGATTTTTCTGTAGATGAGCGGATATATATGGATGTAAATGGAAGGAATGCTGCATGATTGCGTGGCGTTGATCCCTTTGCTCTTTTATGCAGTCGCATCTTCTTCACTGCCTAAACAGGGCCTCGTATTGTCTGCCTGCTGCCCTCTGCTTGTCAGTTTGGTCACTTCGCCGCTACACTAACAGGAGATTCATTCTTCTCCAGGCAAAAGCATTAATCTTTGCTCGGGGCCATCCTCCTTGCATTATATCCTCTCATGGCATTAATTTTTAAACGGAGCACTCTATTTTAAGGCAGGGAAGGGGTTTAACCCATCTCACGTCATCTACATCTAAACATTCTGGCAGTTTCTCCCCGCAGAGTCCCTGGGGTGCTTCTTGCTGGGGTTGTGGTCTTGTGAGAGTTGCGTCTCCATCTGCTGTCAGCAGGGAGAGGATGCTGGGTAGAGGGACACCTTACTTTGAGCAGACTTGGCCCAGAAGGCGGGCTCGCAAACCAGAAGAGAAATCTGCTTGCGTGTCCACATCTCCCTGCATCCTAAGTATTCTGCAAGTCAGACAGAGTGTGTTTTCCCTTATTAAAAACCTGGCAGGAAATAGAATAGCACCATGCCAGTCTAGGTCTCCAGGGGATTCATTTACAGAGTTATCTTGCAAACATAGAGATTAATTAAGAAAACAAGAAAAACACAACTATTAATCTAAGAATTAATACAGACAAAGATGGAAGAAAATAAATCAAAGCTCTAGGAAGCCAATTTCAACTTTGCAAACTTATTTTTCTGATTTGTCGTCAGCAATGATGGATTCACTCAGACAGAATCAATACTGTCTGCGTCCTAATTGCCGCTACAGCTTAGATTAATAATTAAATCAATTAAATGAAAGAAAGAATGACTTTTGCACTTGTTCTGACTCGTCTGTAACTTGCTCCATGTTTTGTATTACAATGCAGGGCAGGTTATGCCCTCTAGGTGGGGTGCTGTTTAAGGAACTATCTGAATGGCTTATTGGGAAGGTACCTACAAATAAATATTGCAAAATGTCTGAGCATCAGGCCTTGTGTGCAGCACTCAAATATTTTCCCCCATTTTTCTTCTGGAGAGGGAGAGGGAGGCAATTTCACGGAGAGTCTCTGAACCGTACCGGAGCTGTTCTGCCAGGGGATTAGGCAAATGCGTTTCCCAAGCAATCATTTTCGTATGAGCATGTCTGTGCCAGTTTTTTTTACAAATTCATGTAGATAAGGGGCCCCAGGTGATCCCAAGGGGAGGTACTGCTTGGTGTTCATATGTGTGTGTGTATGTCGGGGGGTTGATTGTCCAATTGGGTCCTGTCAGGAGCAACTCGGGGCCGCATGTTTCAAACCACATAAACCTATTTTAGCTAACATCCAGGAAGTGACACGAAAAAAGGTGAAGTTTGATGAGAGTATGAATGATCGGGCATTAGCCAATGGGGAAGTAATTAATCATTTCATTAACCCACCCCTCAATGCTAGGGGCACGGGGGGGGGGGGAGGGGGGGGCATACGGAATGTTTAATGCTTTAATTCCTCAGCCAGTTCACACAAACGAAGCCGATATCTCCTATAGCTCCGTAGCACCTAACCATGCCAAGAAAGACAGCCACAATTTCAGCTCATTCAATTCCAAAGTCAGATCTTCTCCCTGTTCATCCGTGTGTATCTGTCGGCTGTCGGAGGCCTGGGATCTCCGGGGGGTGGCCAGATGCTTCTTGGATCTAAGGGCGTGAAAACTGTGAAGAGGATCATCTTTAATTCGCATGCTCACCAGGCAGCCACTGATGTCGGCAATTTGTTGTCAAGAAACTGAGACAAAGGAGCGTGTCTTTAAATATGGGCCTGAAAATACTGAAAAAAAGCATAATCTCTCCTTTATTCTCGCATCTGAATATTGTTTACACTCGGTTATCCCACAGCTATTTAGTGGCAACAGGAAATCCTTGATTTCAGTGCACGATTCAGATCTGATCTTCTTTCAGTTGAATTAAAATACATCAAAAAATATTCCTTCCTCCCATACCCGATTAAATTGTGTCCGTTTTCTGCGCCCGCATTTCCAAACAGCGAGGGGGGGTGGGGTTGATTAACTCCTGGGATGTACAGATTCCTCTTCCTGCAGCAAGTGACAGCTCCGCTGTGTGTTACCACATGATGGATCATGCATTAGAGCGCCTTTAAAAATGGCGGGAAGAAACGCCTGTCTCGGCTGTTTTTTTTTTCCACCCAAGTATGCTTCACAATGGTGGGGATGGGAAGGCATGACACAGGTTGTGGCTGCGTGGCAGTTAGATTGCTGTGCATAGGATAATTGGTGGCCTAGTTTCAACGGGAGTTCTTATTGGTCGGTTTCTGCTCTACGCATCTCATTGATTGGTCAGTCTGTGTTACTGGGAGAGCAAGTTTTGCTAGCTGCTCCACATACATTCCTCTCTAACGACCCTCCTGTTCCTTTGTCCCTGCTTTCCACCAGCTTGCCCTCCCGGTACCTTCAAATCCAGCCAGGGGGCAGGACTGTGCCAGCAGTGTCCCCCCAACAGCCGGTCGTCTGTGGAGGCTGCCACCATCTGTGCCTGCCGCAACGGCTACTACCGCAGTGACACGGATCCTCCGGAAGCTTCCTGCACCAGTAAGTGTCACTCAAGTGGGACCCATTTCGTCTCGAAAGAGGAGGACTTTGGCATCAAGGGCTAGGAGGCCATTAGGTTTGATTAAAACCCCCTAAAGCGGTGATGGTCAATCTTCTCCAGGAAGGGCCACTGGGTATGCAGGCAATTAGATTACTAATTAGAGGATTGATCAGCTGAAGCAGGTTTGGTTTCAACATTGAGAAGGACCAAATCAGCCTCGAACCCCCACCCCTTTAAACACACACAGTACAATTACAATATTGGTAAGAACATGTCTCTACCGTCCATACCCAAATCTTCGCCCTTGGGCTAAAGAGTCCTCACACCTGGGTTTGAACAGCTGACCTAAAGGTTATCCCAAAAACCTGCACACACACCGGCCCGTTGTGGGTAAGACCCCTCAGTAGTGGAAAGTTCAGCTTCAGAAAGTTCAAATTTTGTTACAAGCAGCCAGTTGAGTATAAAGAGTCACAGTCACAGAGTACTCAACTGGTTGGTTGAAACAAAACCTTGGCAAGGATTTGTACTTTCTGAACCTGAATTTTCCGCCTCTGCCTCCGCTGCCCTTTAAAACAGACATCTGTGGTGAATGTTTTAACGTCATTGTCCGGGTGAATTCCTGGATCTCACACTCACAGATTCAAAACAGTCACGTGGGAAAGAATCAGAAAGACCGTGAGCTATAGCAACACAGCGATGAAAGTTTGATTCCACGTCCAGAGCAGAGTTTCTGAGCCAAACAAACTGTCAGCGGTACGGGTTTGCCTGTCAGTGATCAACAGATCAACAGAGCTGATGATGTAGATGGTCTGGGCTATTTTAAGGTTAGTGTGTTAACTATGTCCAGCTAAATTACTTGGGAGTGGGATGTAGGGTAGCTTGTATCATCACCCCAAGTGTATTGCTGTTATTGATATACTGTATTTCGTATCAGTATCATTGTCAGCATTAATATGATTGTTCAAATGCTACAGTCTATCGTATGGACGTATCTTGTTTACTGCGGTAGATTACGATTGTGGTCTTGGAACCAAGGCTGCAGTAGGAGCACGGATACCCTGGCAGATTCAGGGGGGCCAACACTTCACAGTGGCCCTTGAATGTGTAAAATTATATTTAAACCTGGGGGAGGGCAACGTGACATTTTGTCAGGGGGCCCAGAATTTCTAGCTACTCCTCTGCCGGGGAACACGTAGTAAATTGCTGCTCTGTTTCCGTGGAAACTGGTAATTGAATCGACTTGATTAGGCTGTCGCTAAATACTGATATAGATCTCATACCTATGCCTCGCTGTGCTGTTTAAAAAAGTTAAATATGCTCCCCTGACTTGCCCCGGGTCATATGTATCCCTCGAACAAAACAGAGAAAGTTAGTATTCAGCCTAATTAAGATTAATCAATCATTCAGTTACTTAATTGTTTGGGAGCTAGAAACAATTAGTGGCTCATGAATTATTCAAATGCCTAAATTTAACATTGTTTGTTGATGCGGGATATGCACATAAACAAAACATGGGAGAGCAGTGCTGGCTGTTATCTTTCATTACTTTCTGCTTTTATTCACTTTTAAAGAAAAAAATACAGCTTATTGAAATACTGGTTAGGACAATTTATTTATTTATTTAGCAGGTACTCTTCATTCAAAGTGACACTTTTATCTTTTGATGGAGAAAGCAGGGTCACTCAGTCCCTGGAGCAGTAGGGGCCCAGTGATGACATCGTTCAGCCGACACTGAGATTTGAACCAACAACCTCCCAAGCCCAGCCACATTGCCCTAACCCACTGAGCCACACACAGCCCCCCGAGGATTATGGCAGGACAGATTAGTTAACCTTAAGTAATGAAGATCTCCGCTGAAACAGAGCGATGTGTACCCCAGAGTCCGTACGGTACAGTGTTAGGTCTCATTCTGTGTCTGCCCAAGCACTGATTTTGGCTGCCCTCACAAAAAATCAGAATCTCTAGTATTTAATTGACATCTACAAATATTAAGCATTCTTCACAAGTTAGTCTCAGTTCCCACCAGTTGCCTGAGTTGAAAATGCAATCAATTGCTAATTTGGACATCTATGCCAGTTGGAACAAGAGACAACTTCCCCTGCATAGGTAAATTGAGCTTTAAGTGTTTTACCTGGCTAGCTAACAGAAGGTATTATGTGCAATTTAGCAGTTGTTCATTTTGGTTAGTTGTTTGAATGCAGTTGTTTACCGTCAAGGCTCATTGAGTCGACGGTGTTGTGAGGTTGTAATTGTGTTTTATGGTGATCCTTTGCATAAGCATTTTGTTGGTACCCGATAGGCAGACAGATTGCTAATGATACAACTTCTTTCAAAAAGCTGAGCAGAGGCTGCGAGAATCCAGCATTCCATGCGGCCGTGAGAGTCTTGGAGCCCCATAAATCTCTTGACCGCTCATCCCTCAGAACTTTCTCAGACTGGGCAATCGAGATTGTCCTACTTTGTGATTTACTTCTTTTCACCAAGTGGCAGCTGGATAGCTACTAAGGCAGTTCCACAAAGAAATCACAACTAGCAGGACATCGACCCGCTGGACATTGCGAGTTTCTGGTCTCTGCCACTGAAATCTCGATCCATTTCTGGGTCTTGGTAGTAGTTGGCCTGTCCTTCTGATTTATGAAGCAAACTGACAAAGTAAACACACTATGAGCAGGTGGTCTGCCTTCATGCATTCATCCCTTCTGTCTCCATCAGTATGTTCTCGGGTCAATGTTAAGGTTCTAGCCTCTCTCCCTTTTCTTCAGCCTGTAGAACCAAAGTGGGTCAGGAATAATATACGATTTAACAAGCCCTATCAAGAACTTCAGTTACTGCTCCACATTACTCCACGCCCAGGAGACCTGCAGAAGTGGGGCATGCCATGTAGGTGACCTGAAAACGAAGAAGCGCAATGAAAAAAATAAAAGACGACACCCATTCACGAATAACTGCAAATGAGGCAGTTTCTTGGATTAATTTATGAATGGGTGCTACCTGGGTCCTCTGGGACCGGTTTGCATTCACTCCAGAAGGATATGCCATCGGGGACTTGTTACCAAATCACAGTGAGGAGATCTGGAGAGAGCTTCAGGCTCACTTTACAGCAAGGTACACTGCTCCTGCCATTGTGATCGGCATCTAAAAAGGCAGGACTGTGACACTCGCTGATTACGGGTGTTTCTCAAATTACTCATCTGGAAGATTACAGCACGATGGCGGAGACAGTCGATATATTCCACAGACTGGAGAATTATGGCATCTGCTTATCTAGAAGATTCCCTTCCTTGTCTGATCAGACACTACAAAGGTGGTCATATGAAACGATCTCCAAAAGCTTACGAGAACCTCTAATCTACATTCCTGTACAGATTTAGACTAATTGGTGATGCTTTTTAGAAAAATATATTTATAAAAAGCAGGGAAGTTACTAATGTAAAAGAAATCTGAGAGGATGCTGTCTGTGGGATTCTGTAAGGCACAATCACGTGACTCAGGGAAGTTCAGGAGAAGCTTATGGGATTGATTACTGAGGTTTCTTCATTCCGGCTGAGTGAGGTACGGTTTGAAAAGAAATACACCACTGGGTATATGGATACAGGAACCGTTATGGTCACCTGGCTCGGTGCAGCCCCCACCACTCCGAAAAGTTCCCAGCACAGGAAGGAACCGCTGGTCTGTGAGGGAAGCATTGCTAAGATACTCTGATTAGAGATACTACAGTGGGTTGAATGCCTGTCCCCCCCTCACCCCTCCTCCACGCGGACAGGCTCCGGAAAGCAGTGTGACCTTTTCTTCTGGATTCTTCCATCCGAATGGTCATCCCCTGAGGCCCACGTCTCACATCTTAAACGGGAAGGCAGGAAATTCAAGTTAATCAAAAATGCATAAACTTTTGCTCAGCAAACGAGGGATGCTGGAGGGCATCTCAGGGTCCTGACTGTGCCGTTTACCTACCAAGTGGCCAGTAGGGCTGGCCTTCCTCCCTGGAGTAGCCAGATGCTCCTCCATTGACCTTGCCTACACTTGAATGACCACATTCTGTTGACGTTTGTTGACTGTAGATCCTTTAAACAAGGTAGCTGGTCCATAATTTTCAGGTGTTTGTCTTTGATTTGCTCTTCTCTGGATGCTAACAATTTTACTGAAACATCCTAGTTTAAGACCTGACTGAAAGGTACAACACGACACGATTGAGGCACCCTGTGTCGACTAGATCGGGATTACTGACGCTTTTCTGCGATGAGAACATTTACAGCCCAAAAAGTGCTGAAGTTACTCAGCATTTCGTCATGTTTAGAATCGTGCTTTGGTTTCCTTGGATGTGATTGGGTGGAAGTTTGCAGAAAAATGGCCCCGGGACTTTATGGCAGAAGGGACACAAGGCCTGCTGTCCCACTGGGAGCCTGGGCCCACAGTGGAATTGCAGCCATCATTATTCCCTTGCCCCTGGGTCTCTCTCAGCTTGGGAGACAGCTGGCGCCCCATATAGGTGCATCAAGAGTGTCCAGCTGTCAGAAACTTCTCAGTTAGCAGGATTAGCAGGAGAAAGGAGGGGCCACCACTGGGCCTGGAGTTCTAGGGGGGGTTATTCCAGGCCAAGATGAAGAAGCACCCACTTGCTAGTTCTTTCCTTGTGGGTGCTGGTACAATGTTGGACTTTCCCGACAGGGAAACAACAAAACATTCTCTGTATAGGCCTCAAACCCTCAGATTTAGACAGTCTATGTCAAACCCATGGTTGAAACACTGTTATCAGAAGGTCCAAACTGTAAACGTATTTGTCACATTGACTGTAATGGTGCCATCACAAGGTCCAAGTTGGGAGGTATCATATTTTTAGCAGAAATACCAGGAGGTACAGACTGTGGACTGGCTGTCCACATCACAACCAGCAGTGTTAGAGTCATCCTGCCTCCGCGACTGTCTCTCCGTCTGATTGGCTGATTGGATCATCTAGGTTTCTCACCTGCTATTGGCCACTGGTGCGTATTCTTTGTTCCTCGATTCTCCCGATCATTCAGCCTCTTGTAGGACAAGACGGTTCATTCTGGCAAGCGTAATCAGTCCGTGCTGGAGGCCGGAGGTGTTATGGACGGGGGGCGGGGCGGCTGGCTCAGGATTGTTTACGTTAGGTAGCACCTTTCAGGAAGCTGTTTTAACGAGGCTTTCCGGCCTTGACTGATGACCATACAGCCTTGCCGGAGATGTTGGGGGGGGGGGTGTGAAATATGAAAGCCTTCCGCTGTCCGATTATTCATTCATGGGGCTGTCGGCCCGACGAAGGCACGTCAGGCGCAATCCAGAGATTTCTGTGACGTGGGGCAGCTGCTCTCTCTCCCGATTAGGGGGCTGATGGATCGACAGGCCTCTCGTTCTGTCAGCAGGACAGCAGTGCCAGAATGACCCCCTCCCCCCACGCCCCATCCGCCCCACCCTCCATCTTCACCCCCACCCCCTTCACAGCTTCTTCATATTTCTCAGCTGGGTTTGCAGTGCCCCCCCCATGCCCGACACCTGTCCCCCATCTGCCACCCCCCAGGTCTTCCATGGTTTCTGCACCCCCCCTGCCCCCCCACCCACCAGTGACCTCACCCCCTCCTCACCCTTGCCCTCCTACCTCACGCAGCACTCTCAGCACCCCAACCGTCAGCACTTCAATCACAGTGGCTCAATAAGCCCCCCCCCCCCCCCCCCCCCTCCCCCCGCCCCTCCATACCCACCCGTGTGTCTCCCCAGGCAGAGCCGTCAGACAATGGTGCTAATTGCCCGGAAGTCAGGCAGAGTCTCTGGGCTGATTAATCTGCCAGGAGAACGGGTGGCTGCCCCCCCCACCCATGTTTCTACCTCCCCAGTTCCCCAGGGGGCGGCACGGAGCTCATCAGCACAGCACGGGGCACTTGTGGGGTGGGGGGGGCGTGATATGCTTGCATAAACCACCCGTCCCGTGTCACATCTCACACTGCAAGCCTACCCCCCCCTTTCAAACACAAGACGGCAAAACACCGTCTTACGGAATGATCCAGAAGGTTGCTTCCGTCATCTGCAGTCTCGTTCCCACTTTCTCGTTTGCACACCCCCCCCCCCTGTCTTTATTTGCTTTGATGCGTCTGAAAAGATGGCAGTAGATGGAACAGGAGGGAGACATTCCTGCTCCCTGGAGCTCCTCAGTCCGTCTGTCCGGCCAGCAGCCCCCCAGCCCCCAGATTAGACAGCTAAGAGAACAGCTCCTCAGTAATGCTCTTGTAAGCAAACATAAGCCAGAGTAATTGCCTTCCTGGACCTAATCCCCCCCACCCCCGCCATCCCCCCCCCCTCACGGTGCGTTATCCCACCCTCACACACACCGCCCCTATCCCAGGCCTGCAGAAGCACGCTTGTTAACTTCAGAATCTGAGCTCTCTGACTTGGGTGGGGGGGTGGGGGATGGCAATACACCAACCCCCTGTCAGGCTATACAATGCGCAGCCATTCAAGCGAGGACACAGGCTCCAGCTTAAAGGTGCAGTTCTCCATCTGAGCTCACAAGAAAAAAATTGTCCACTTTGACTGGAAGTGGGCAATGAAAGTACCCCCCCCCCCCACCAGTAAAGAAATAAACTGGCCGGCTCTTGTGTTTGACCCCATCTGAATGGATCTGCTCAAATCTCCCCCCTCCAGAATTTAACATGAGGGGGAAGACCACCCCCTAGTGTTTAGGCAAATGTACTGCAAGCTGGGGCAACTTCAGTATGCCCCCAGTACTTCAGTAACCTGCCAGGATGCTTCCAGTTCAACATCCCATAATGTCAAACCAGGGTTAAATGACAGCACAGAGGAAGCAGTTAAAGGCAGATGTTTCCAGGGCAACCACAATTTCGAAGAGGTTACATGAAGATACTGCATAAGACCCTGCCATGCTTCAGAGAACGAGAGTATAAATGTTTCAGGAATTTGAAGTTTTCAGTCTCCACACTCGAGCATGAGCTCCTGGTGGGTGTCGGGTCTTCAGGAAGGGGGCCCCCCAGTGAGATCACACCCGGCGTGTCAGCATCTCACAGGAGACTCTAGGGCAGGCTTTCCGAGGTCCAATCCTGGAGGGCCAATCTGCAACACAGATTGCAGACACACCTTATTAAGCTCACCAGCTAATTGCCAGCTTTAGTGGGTGTGTCTGAACAGGGAGACTCTTTGGCTAGAACTGGGGAACCCTGCTGTCAGGGTTCGAGCTTTAGCGAGTTAATAACATTCACCAAGTTCTTGCTTTAGAATATGCCATCCGGGGACCCCCCCCGGCCTATAAAGTGGGTAAATAGACAAGTGGGTATATTATTCCGGAGTAAAGGCCCACGGGTGAGGGTTTGGTTTCAACATTCGTAGGGACAAAATCAGCCCCGAATCCCCCGACCCCCTAAACACGCACGGCGCTCCGACCATATCGGTAGGAACAGTCCCTGCTGTCCATACCCAAATCTACGCCTTTGGCAAGGCCTGCGCAAGCTTCTGGGTGAATCTGAGGAGCGTCAAGATTCAAGGATTTATCTGCAATACACACAGGTACATATAATTAACCAATAATGGTGGGAGGGGATGATAAAAACAAAGGATAAATAGAATTAAAATAAATAAATGTAAATGTCTCCTATATAAAGACAGTGTGCAAAATAGCATTACAGTGAG
This sequence comes from Paramormyrops kingsleyae, assembly GCF_048594095.1. NCBI lineage: Eukaryota > Metazoa > Chordata > Actinopteri > Osteoglossiformes > Mormyridae > Paramormyrops > Paramormyrops kingsleyae. The sequence goes on from NC_132800.1 coordinate 10,847,764, forward strand.
CAGTACAGCACGCAGTGTGCAGTGGGAGACATAAACAATTAATTGACACTGGCAAAGTGATTGCGAGGGAGCTGCGAGTGCATAGAACCCCCCGACCCACATGGCATCCTGCTGTTCATGGCCTGGCATCCTTATTTAACTCAGGCACGCAGTAGGTGCTTGTATGCCGATTAATAACGGAGGCCTTACACATCTGTGGAGGAGCGGCTGGTCTAAAGCCACAGTGTGGGTTTTTAGGGAATGAGTCAGTCGCAAGCCGACAGACAACAGCAATTAGTGACTGATTCACATCCATAAAACCTCGTCTGACAATTGGCTGTGCAGATAATGGCACGGATATCACCCGGTTTGTAGAAAACAGCACCCCCTGCTGGCATGGATATGTGAGATGCCCCACCGCCCTGACCATGACTGGGATTTGAACTAAAATCCATCTGGCCACCTGCACAGTGAGGCCCTGTAAGACTGCAGCCAAACCCAATTGCTGCTCTCCTTCTAGAAGAATTCTGTAGCCACCCCCAGGCCTTCAACCTTTACTGATAAAATTAGTTGACGATGCTGTTTCTGTAAAAGTGCCTTCAGCTCAGGGCCGCTCTGGTGGGGGATGGATGGCGTCACATAAAGCCAAGCTCTTCCAAGTTTTTAAAATAGTTTCAGCTGTATCTTTTCTCAAAATAGAACTCAAGCAGTCATGCTACAGAAAAGTTGCGCAATTTGCCTCAAACTGTAATTACCGCAGAGTGTTGTTATGACTTCTGTGTCTGGGCTAATCTCCTATATCTATGCTCAAGTACTTACATGTGTGTGCTTGTGCACATCTATATATAAATATCTATACGTACCTAAAGACAAATTGCTTAACATCGGGAAATGCAATGCTAATTGTGCTGCGACCCTCAACAATGCGCCGCCGGTAATTATGACCTGTCAGTCACACACCATGGGGTGGAGTCAATGCTATGCCTACGACTCCCTGACTGATTAAAGATTGACAGGAGCTCGCGGGACGCCCCAGTGGATTATGGGAGGTGGAGGGGCAGTGGTTGGTTAACAGTGATTCTGAAGACTATAGAGCCAATTTAAAGGCACTTGGAGGACGTCGGAACATTTTCAGAACGTTTTCAGAAAGATATAAAAGTCCGCCTTTGTGATCACGTGATTTCTGCTCCTCACCGACCTAATTTGGACGCCATACTGGGAGGTTCGTGATTTTTATGACACTGGAGACATTGACAAAGCTTGTCACTGTGTCTTCCAATCGCAGGTGTTCCCTCTGGTCCTCGGAACGTCATCTCCGTTGTGAATGAGACCTCGGTGGTCCTGGAGTGGAACCCGCCGCGAGAGACGGGGGCCCGCGAGGACGTGGTCTACAACGTGCTGTGCCGCAAGTGCCGCTCTGACCGGCGGGCGTGCTCGCCATGCGACGACAATGTGGAGTTCGTGCCGCGGCAGCTGGGCCTCAGTGACACGCGCGTGTTCATCAGCAACCTGTGGGCTCACACGCCCTACATGTTTGAGATCCAAGCTGTCAACGGCGTGACCAGCAAGAGCCCTTACCCTGCCCAGCACGTCACCGTCAACATTACCACCAACCAAGCCGGTCAGTAGCCCCTTCAGAACACTCACAGACAAATACACTACCCACAATGCATCAGTCACCTGATGCACTGCCTGTAACCAATCAGCATTTCTCACACAGTCCTTACTGTTATACAAGCCTCTTTAATTTCCACATATCATTCTCACATATCAATAAAACTCCTTTTCATAACACCCTTTAGTAAATCTTTTACACTCTGCCCACCCACCCAGTCAAATAAAACCAGCAGATTAATGTAAACTGTTAACTGTCCTGACCTTTGACTCTATCTCTGCAGTAATTATATAAACACATTGCCTTTGATAACATGCCTGCTTAAATATTGCTATTCGGGTCTTCCAGGAATAAATCTTTTATGTGTGAATGAGTAGTGTCATAGAACACTGTAAAAGTTCAACAATGACTACGTGTTGAGGATCCAAGCAGGACTGAAGACGAGCATCTTTCACTTCACTAAAGAATGATGGAGTCAAGAGGGTTTGTGATACTCCGAGTCCAGTCACTGAGGGAAGCAGCATCACATGAGCCCTGAAAGGAGTCTTTTCTCACTGCTCCGCCTCCAGAACCTCACTTCCTGCTTTAGCTCACTTCTTGGTGTAAGTCACTTCCTGCTTTAGCTCACTCCCTGGTGTAAGTCACTTCCTGCTTTAGCTCACTTCCTGGTGTAAGTCACTTCCTGGTTTAGCTCACTTCCTGGTGTAAGTCACTTCCTGGTTTAGCTCACTTCCTGGTGTAGGTCACTTCCTAGTGTAGCTCACTTCCCAGTGTACCTCACTTCCTAGTGTAGGGCTGAATCTCAATATGCATACTTGCCTGTACTTTGCCGTACGTGTTCTCGTGTACCCATTTTACATAATCTTCTATTGCCCAAGACCAGGTCCAATACTAAGATCATGAGAATAAAGGATGGTAAAAATCCCTGGATGTTAGTTTTGCTCCACCCCAAATATCAAGGATGCATTGGGTGCATCCTTGCCAAATGAGAACAATCCCATGATGCTTTGCGTGCTGTTGCAATGGCGGAGGAAGAAGGTGCAAACCATAACTGTACAACCTTAATCGAAATTACCTTAATTGGAGTTTGTTAATTCGAGATCGTTCTTGGAAGGTAAGTTTGCAAGACCGGTCTTGCCAAGACCACAAGTACGGTCTTTGCATTTTTGGTATTGAGATTCACCCAAGGCCCACTTCTTGGTGTAGCTCACTTCCAGGTACAGCTTATTTCCTAGTGTAGCTCACTTCCAGGTACAGCTTATTTCCTAGTGTAGCTCACTTCCAGGTACAGCTTATTTCCTGGTGTAGCTCACTTCCAGGTACAGCTTATTTCCTAGTGTAGCTTAGCTGAAGGTGTAGCTCACTTCCTGTACGCTACACAGCAGTTAGCAAAGCCCATCATGTGGCCACCTTCACCTTCAAGCCCCCCTGTGTGTTTCCAGAAGGCCACAGCCACCCCTCACCATGGAGGAATTGGAGCTGCGACAGACAGGTTGTAGTTTCAAGGCCTGAAGTAAAGTGCTGAGGACAGTGAAAATGAGAAGGATTATGACAACGAGGGTGATGGAAACGACTGGGTTGGCCGTACTCTTACTTACAAATGCTTTGTCTTTGGGCTTTTAGTAGAGGACTTATCTTCTGGGTGCTGAAGGCAGTCTCAGAATAGAACAGGGGGTTGGGGGGCTGGGGGGGTTCAGCTGATGGAGGACAGAAGTAGAGACCAATCACACAGTGTTCTTAGTAAGAAGTCCAGTTATCTGTGTGGATATCTTTGTGGATCTCTAGCTGTTTCTATCTGTTCTACTGATCCCCAGATAGCCAGGATGCATGCCTTGCCCCCACCCCACGATTGATCTTAGATGTGTGTCCCAATAGTACAGGCTGGCCCAAGGAACCAGAGGGGGACACTACTGGAATAGAGCTTGTACCAGGACACTGGCTATTTTTACACTTCATCCACGTTTGGGATGCCGGATGTGGTCTAAAGGCAACACTGAGATGGGGGCAAGTTACTTGTATCGCAGTAAATAAGCATATACACTGTTTCATGAGGATGTTATAGGAAGGTAGTTATAGGAATACTGTTTCACACTGGGCCCCTCCAGTACACAGTACAGTATAAAAACACTCCTCTCTACATCGACAGGGTCGGGTTGGGTTCTGGGACACAGGAGAGCTGGGTTCAAACAAAGCGCCTGTTGTCTTTTGGGGAAAAAAATGGCAACATGGGAATGGGTCCCAGCCCAAGGAGACTGGGGTAAAATGTGAAAAAGACAGGCTAAGGAGACCCCATAAATCGAATGTGATGACAATGCTATTACCCCTGTGTGAAGCACTAACCTGCAAGCTTAAACTGCCAGGGGGCAGAATTCCTGCATTTCAAAAGCGCCCTTGTCCGGATCTGTCCCCTCCCACTCCAAGTCTGGGAGAACAGGACTGCCACTCACTTTAATATGCATTCATGAGCCCCCGAATGGTGCAGCCTCACATTTTATATATATGCCCGGTAGTCGGAGGGCATTTTGTGTGATGCCGATCTGCCAGCTTGGATTGAGTGGGAAATCGGCACTGGGCCGTTTACCTCCACCACCCACCACCAGGAAACAGCAGTACTAGCGAGAAGGCAAAGGTCAGGCATGGCGCTCACTGTAGCCGAGAAATCCTGGCAGGGAAGCTGGAGATCTATAAGATCCTCTATAAGCTCCTGTTTTCCTTCCCAAAAGTGTGTGTGTGTGTGTGGGTTTGCATACATCACATTTGAGGACCAAATTGTCCCCAAAGTATAGTAAACCCTGAAATTTCCCTACTTTTGGGGACATCTTTTGAGGTCCTCATTTGGATAACCTCAGTTTTATAAAAATATGTGAATGCAATCAAAAAAGTAAAAATGCCAAAAGTCTTGCATTTGTGTTGGTTACTTACGGTTAAGGTTAGGGATGGGTAGAGGTTAAGGGTGTCGTGATTGGGATTAGGGTTTTTCCCAAAGGAATGAATGGATGGTCACTGTTTAGATAGGTACACCAACATGCGAGTGTGTGTGTGTGTTCCCACTAATGAGAAGTCTCCTATTTTTTGTTACCGGCTTTGTTCTGAAGGTGGCATGGCTGTACAGTGGTCAGCACTGTTGTCTCACACCTTTGGGAGCAGGGTTTGAGTCTCTGACATGGCTCTAAGTGTTTGGTGTTTGCATGTCATCATGGGGATTTCTCCAGGTGCTCTGGTTCCCCTGCCCCCCCTCACCATCCAAAACCATGCGAAGGTTAATTAGAGTTGCCCAACTGTACATGGTGAGTATACCCTGTGATGGGTTGGTGCTCCATCCTGGGTTGTTCCCTGCCTTGTGCTCTGAAGAAGGACAAGTGGGTTCAGAAGATGGATGGTTTTGTTATTGTATCCAAGAGCTTCCTACTTTCTGTAGTGTCATTCACATTTTTTTTGGGGAACTGCTTCCTGTTAATTGGTAAGCAGCTTCCCATTTTTTTTTTATGGAGACACTTCCTGTTCTCCAGTGCACAGCTTCCTGTTCTGTAGCTAAGGCTTCACTAAACTGGGGGAACTGCTTCCTGTTGTTTGATAGGCAGCTTCCTTTTCTGTAGTGAGCAGCTTTTTGTTTACACACTTCCTGTTCTCTGGTGGTCAGCTTCCTTTTCTGTAGTGAGCAGCTTTGTGTTTACACACTTCCTGTTCTCTGGTGGTCAGCTTCCTTTTCTGTAGTGAGCAGCTTTGTGTTTACCCACTTCCTGTTCTCTGGTGGTCAGCTTCCTTTTCTGTAGTGAGCAGCTTTGTGTTTACCCACTTCCTGTTCTCTGGTGGTCAGCTTCCTTTTCTGTAGTGAGCAGCTTTGTGTTTACCCACTTCCTGTTCTCTGGTGGTCAGCTTCCTTTTCTGTAGTGAGCAGCTTTGTGTTTACCCACTTCCTGTTCTCTGGTGGTCAGCTTCCTTCCCTTTGTTGAGTTCTTACTTCCTCCATGATAAACAGTTTGCTTCTTGCCAATACACCGATCCTGGCCTCACATAATTGTTTATTCTTTCTGTGTTTCTTCAGTGTAAGAAATCGGCAGTTCTTTGTGTCTATTCAATGTGAAGTAATGTGTGATTCATGATAAAGACGCACCCTTGCTGAAAATTCAAATCAAAACCAGCCATTTGAAATAAACAAGTAATACAAATAAGAATTTTAAATGTACGAACAGGATTTAACTCAGAAGACAGGATTTTCTAGCATTTAAATGAACAATGTCATGAGTTAAATGCTTTTCTGTCTCCAGTAAAGTGTGACTAATCCCCCCTATTCTATGCATGTAAACAACAATTTTTTAATCCAGTTTCTACTTTTTCTGGACCACATCTCCTGCTGACTTGGAACGAATAGCACATTAATCTGCAAAGCCAAGAATTGCTTCACTTTTGGAATTCTTAAAACACACACTTCTGGGATAGATGCTGAACATCACAATTTACATGACGACCACGGCCTCTGTTTTGGCTCAGTGAGACACTGAGAGGTTCGAGATAAGTGACATGTTGAGCAAGGGGAGCGATAACATAAATGATTGTGGAGGCATATTTTATAGCGTCAAATTAGTCTGGGTGAAGGGTTGTCAACCTTGCTTAATTGTAATGGTCATGTGTCAATGTCTATCGCGGGGATGTATCTGCGGTATGTTTTCATTAGCCCAAAACAGGAAGTGAGATACAAACAGCTGTATTTGTGCCTCAGTCGCTAAGCTATTTAGCTTTTGAACAGATGCTCGTATCTGGAGCAACATCTTAAAGATTTTAATTTTGTACTAGGTATTTTTTATAATGCAAGTGCTTCATACAATGTTACAAACAGGGAGATCAGTCTTTAACCACAACACCATCTGCCTCTTAACTGAGATTGGTCTTTCGTATCCCAGTGTTATGGACCCTTGATGTACAGTTGTACATCAATGTGCCAGGACTTTCCTTGCCGGTGCCAGGCACTGGACGCCGTGATATTTGTAGATGTGTGGAGTAGCTTTGCAATGGAGCATTCTGCCGCCATGTGTCCTTATTGCCCTGTCAGGTTGCCGCATTGACTCTCCAGCTGCCGAAGGAGGAGACGGTAAATATCTCCGATTGTCAGGCACAGCTAATAGCCTAAACGAAAGTGTCCCGTTTGACAGACTAAGTGCCCCCTTGACAGATGGATCTAGAACCAGTGCCTATTCCCATCATTAACAGTCCGACAGGTGATGAGGTGCCCCCCCCCCGCCATCTTGGTTTATATGGAGGAGGGGCACCATTGTAGCCAGATAATTGCCACCAATCCACACCTTGCCCGATGGGCAGTTTCATTGTAGGGGTTTGCCGCATCGAATGGCTGTTGTCTTAAGGTGGAGACGGGGATCTGAATACATAGAGGACCACAGATGTGCTGGACTAGAGGGAGGGTGATGGAGGAAGAGGACTCTTGACTCTCCTATTCTGCCCGTCTCAAATAGCCCGGGGAGAGACCCCAGGCCGAGTCTGACCTCTCGCCGGAGCTGGAGAACCTTCTGAACACTGTGTTGGGTGGACTCTGAATCTCCAGTAAAGATAAATGATGGACAGAATTATCATCGTCGTCGTCCGGAATGAGGCCAGTCAGCCACCCCCCCTCTGCCAGAGCCCGTCTCTCTTAATGCTGTCATTTTTAAAAAAGTCACGGATACGCTATCATTTTTTTTTCTTTTTCTGAAGATGATAAAGCGTGTTGTTTTCAGGAAATATTTCAGGACCATATTCTGGGGAAATGCGTCGGTATAATTAGTGCAGATGATTAACTACTAATGGGATAAATTAATCCCAGGATGTGGGATTGGGTTTGACAGTCCTTCACTAGAAGGTTGGATGTCATATATATTAACGTGAGCTGACAGCATGTTAATTAGCATATGTCGTGTGGGCAGGGTGGGGCCAGTACCCACACCCACCTGTGGCTGACCTGTGCATAGATGAAGTTCTCCTGGGGACCCATTTTGGCCCCTCCTGCAAAAACAGCCAGCTGTCTGGCATTCTGAACCATTGCTGGTGTCTAACTGAACTGCAATTCCTCCTTGGCAAACACCCTAGGACCCACCTCCCCCCAATCTTCTAACGCTGCTGCTATTTTCTGAGCAGGAGCAGGATGGTGACCCTTGATTGGTCAACGGTCAAACTCAAACACATCATTTAAGCCAACTGAGACTGTTTACAAACAGGGGGATCATGGGAAGTACGATCCTGCCAAAATCGTAAGACATTCTCAGAACGATTTAGGCCAACTGTGGTTCTAGCCAAGAACTCTTCTGTGGAAATGCTTCATCCTGTGTTTGTCTGTGGCTCCAAAGTTAGCAAGTGGCTAAACGGTTTATTTTGTAAAAGATCTGGAAGTTCTTACAGACAGTTGCACACGTAGCTACTTAGCATCCATTTGAGAGGAGGAAAAAATATACTTTCCATTAGCAAAATAATGCACTGAAGAGTTCTGTCGAAGGCAGGTGTCTATGAATATTCACGATCGGTGTGCCTGCTAATTGTTTGGTTCCGATTCAGAGGCCCATCAATATGCGATTGCAGCTGCCAATCGTGCTGTGAGCTCATTAATATTGATGAGGGTGGGGATGGGGGGGCGGTCCTTGGCCGAGGACAAAGAGGTGCTGCTCTGTGTTTTGATGGAACCCTCTTGCGTTGGTGTGAACAGGTGCCTGAGAAGGTGCCCGTTCAGGCTAATGCTAATGTGAAGCCGGGAATGCTGGGTATTTTCGTGTTTTGAGGCCATTAGACAGTGAAAATAAGGCGGAATTGGTGAACTGATAAGCCGGTAGATCATGTAGCGTGTATTAAAAACTTGAATGTTTTTCACCTTGCCTAAAATCTGAAGGTGCACTGGGTGGGGTCCTAAGAGATTCTGTGGAGCATCTCCGAGTTCTTTGTGTCCGATCCATCACACAGCGTCCGTTAGCAGCAGGTGTGTTGGAAGCTGTCTAACGAATTGGAATCTGCCCCAAGACCAGCCAAGAAATCATAATCCACACAGCTCCCGGTGGGAATAGGGGGCTGCTGTATTCTTAGTTGCTGGTCATCTGTATGAACATTTCATCTGTGTCAGCAGTCGGGTGGGGGGGGGGTACTGTGGGGTGGGTCGTCTCAAAAAGTAACGAGTCCCCTGATCGACTCAGTCGGATAAATGAACAACGCATCCTCATAGGCCTGGGAGACCAAGCAGCAAGACACCAGTTTTAGGGACAGGTAACATGGACAGGTAACATGGACAGGTAACATGGACAGGTCCCCAGACAGGTCCCCAGGAAATCTAATATTACACATATATAATATTACTTGCATTATTCCTGCTTCGATTTCGCCTGGTCTGACCAACGCTGTGCCGTATTTCCCCGGTGCACCTCGGATCCTGGGCCAAGGTAGGGTAGGAGACATGGGTAATCGCCAGTGGGAATAGAGAGGAGGTAGGAGATGCAACAGAGAATGACCTTTGAGAGCTGCAGCGAAGAAGCTGATCTTATCAGTTTCCAACCTCTACTTTGGACATGAAGGAGTTTGTCCCCCTTGCTATCCTGTCTTTTATCCATTTCCCCAGACCTGTTGGAAACATGCGATCGCGCACCGCTGGCCGTGCAGGTATTGGCCCTAATTGGCCCCGTTCAGAATGCATCCCATGGAAGCTGGCGAGGGCGATGAGCACCCAGTATGACAGGACAAATGGGACACTTCTTGGGAGCACGTTTGTGGGATGGATTCCACTCTGAGAAACAGGCGGCATGGATGTGTCCGCCGTCCATGAAAAAGAGGCGCCCCCTAGCTGCAGTTTGTGTTAGTGAATTTGTCTGCCAGTGAAGGTTTACAGCGTGTCAGTATCTACCGCCCAAGCTAATGACGTGCCAGCTGGCTCCGTTTACAGAGCTGGAGTGTAAAAGGGGCCAGCTGGGGCTTGGGGGGGGGGCTGACAGAGGGGGGTTCGGGTTAAGCCAGAGATGTAAATAGACTGGCTCTTAGCTTATATGCCGCTTTGCTGTTTTACTGTGGATTGCAGTGCGCTGTGTTTATTTTGTTAATGGCATTTACTTTCTGGTTTTTTTTGGACATTTTTATGGATGTGCTTCTGTGCTTATTAATAATAAAGCTTCAGTTTAAAGTCCTGCCATTTCTGAAATACCACGGACTGTGTGTGAACGTGTGTGTGTGTGTGTGTATGTGTGTGTTTGTAGGGTGTTGCTAAAGAATTTGGGCCCCTTGAAAGCATATCAAATTGGGCCCCCCAGTCCAGACCAATCCAGTTATTTTCCACATTTTTTAGGGCCCCTTGTCTTACCAAATGTAATAATTTTTTTTACCAAATGTAAAATAAGGTTTTTATTACCAATGTAATAAAAACCTGTTTCTTTGACGTTGTAGGGACCATTTTACAGGTGCCCACAAAGATCTGTGAATGCAATCAAAAAAGTAAAAATGCCAAAAATCTTGTATTTTGTTTGTTAACTTATGGGTAAGGTTAGGGCTGGGTAGGGTTAAGGTCATCATATTGGGATTAGAGTTTTCCCCATGGAAATGGAGTCCCCACAAAGATATAATCTCCAACCTGTGTGTGTTTTTCTCCATTTGCATGCCTTTCTGTGCGTTATGTTTACCCGTCTGCTCATTTACGTTTCCTCTGTTACTGTGCTTCTTCGTGTGTGTGAGCGTGCAGGTGCACGTTTCTTTGTGTGTGTGTGTGTGTGTGTGTGCGTGTGTGTGCGTGTGTGTGTGTGTGCGTGTGTGTGTGTGTGCGTGAGACCACACCCTTCCTTCATGTGATGCCTGGTCAGCTGACCGCAGCCACACCAAGCTATCTCAGCTGACTTTAGCGGAGAAGTTAAGGTGCAGTGGAAGGGTCAGGGACCAGGCCTCCAGCTCTGCTCTCATTTTGGGTGTTTGGTTCCCCACTGCGTTCTCTCTCAGCTGAAGAACACCGCGTGGGGGAACTTAGCCGCAATGTCAGATTGCAGTATGAGGGGTGGGAGGACCGGACTGCAGGTGTCTGTGTGTGTGTCTGACTGTGTGTGTGTCTGTCCGTGTATCTGTGTGTGTCTGACTGTGTGTCTGACTGTGTGTGTGTCTGTCTGTGTGTCTGACTGTGTTTCTGACAGTGTGTGTGTCTGTCTGTGTATCTGTGTGTCTGACTGTGTGTGTGTCTGTCTGTGTGTCTGTGTGTGTGTGTGTTTGTGTGTCTGACTGTGTGTCTGACTGTGTGTCTGTCTGTCTGTGTGTCTGTCTGTGTGTCTGACTGTGTGTGTGTCTGTGTGTCTGACTGTGTGTCTGTCTGTCTGTGTTTCTGACTGTGTGTCTGTCTGTGTGTGTGTCTGTCTGAGTGTCTGACTGTCTGTGTGTCTGACTGTGTGTGTGTCTGTGTGTCTGACTGTGTGTGTGTCTGTGTGTCTGACTGTGTGTCTGTCTGTCTGTGTGTCTGACTGTGTGTCTGTCTGTGTGTCTGACTGTGTGTCTGTCTGTGTGTCTGACTGTGTGTGTGTCTGTCTGTGTGTGTGTGTGTCTGTCTGAGTGTCTGACTGTGTGTGTGTGTGTCTGTCTGACTGTCTGTGTGTCTGACTGTGTGTGTGTGTGTCTGTCTGTGTGTCTGACTGTGTTTCTGACTGTGTGTGTGTCTGTCTGTGTATCTGTGTGTCTGACTGTGTGTGTGTCTGTCTGTGTGTCTGACTGTGTGTGTGTCTGTGTGTCTGACTGTGTGTTTGTCTGTCTGTGTGTCTGACTGTGTGTGTGTCTGTGTGTCTGACTGTGTGTCTGACTGTGTGTCTGTCTGTCTGTGTATCTGACTGTGTGTCTGTCTGTGTGTGTGTCTGTCTGAGTGTCTGACTGTCTGTGTGTGTGTCTGTCTGACTGTCTGTGTGTCTGACTGTGTGTGTGTGTGTCTGTCTGTGTGTCTGACTGTGTGTGTCTGCCTGTGTGTGCATTTCTGAGTGGAGCTGGCATCCAACCCCACGCCACGTGTGCAGAAAGCAGCGTGTGTGTGTGTGTGTGTGTGTGTGTGGGCGCATAGCAAGTCACTCGCCTGTAGGACGTTAACGTAACCAGTGGAAAACACCTCCTCTGCCACCTCACCCCAGTCCAACCACTCACTCATGCTTAAACCCGCCACCCCCCCATGACCACGGCCTGCTTTCATGCAGCGTGAGGGTAGGGGGAGGTGGGGGCAGCAGCGTGAGGGTAGGGGGAGGTGGGGGCAGCCGGAGTGTCAGCTGGCTCATTAAGGGAGAAGCCACAGTGCGGCCAATCGGAGCGCTGAGCCTGTATTGCACCCCCTGGTGGCAAATAGTTTAATGGTCTGACACAGAATCTTTTAAGGTGGAAACACCAGACATCAACAGTGGGTTGACCACCTTAAAATGGGCAGCCGCCCGTCACTGATTAACCAGAAAGCTAACAACTAATAGAGGGTTGAGCTCGTCTAAGAGGAGATTACCATTAATTGTTTTCTTGTGTGGGTCTGTTTACGGGTTACAGTCAGATCCCTCCCCCCTTCTCGATCACCCCATTCTCCTCCCCGATTGTGCCCTCATTACCTTTTTGACCGTTAAGGTACGTAGTAAGAGGGAGAGACGCTACGATCTGGATTCGCTCCGCCGCTCCTGCACCTGTAGCCGAGGCTGTAATTAAGTCTAATGTTGCACCTTAATTATGTTGGTACACACACGCGCGTGCACACAAACACACGCGCACGCACACACTTGTATGCGGCGGCTGTGCTCACTGCAATTATCTGTAGGGACATTTAGGTCTGAGATGAAAGACTTGAGTGGCAGTTGCCCGGGTAAACTGCTGCAGGGACACCTAGGGGGTGGGGCTAGATTCACACCGATGGGCGTGGCCTCTTCGCCTTCAGGACCTGGTTTTTTGATCGGGCTTGGATGTGGACGCCCAAGGAATCCCAATTTGAAACATTTTTGAGGAGTTTTAAGCATAATGCTTCAGGAACAACAGCACAGGGTAGAAAAAGCCTCACGGAAGGAATTGAATCATTTGAGAAAAGCTGAGGGGGGGGGGGGTAAATATTGTATGTGGTTGGCCAGTGTGTTGTACAGGGGACAGGAAAGATAAAAGCATTCAGTTGTACCACTCACAAGCGCAGGACTTGGGGGACAGGCTGGGCAATGTTGGGACATGCGTATAACGAAGGGAGGGCCATTTTCAGCACTGCCACCCTGTTGCATGAAACTGGGGGGGGGGGGGTGAAAAACAAGTAGAATCACCGGCAAATCTAATGGCTGCTTTGGAAACCAAAACCTGTGTGTCCATGTGAAGTTAGGATAATAATTAACACTACAATGTATTATCTATCAGACATTTTTATCGAAGGTAAAACAGTCCCTGGAGCCATTAAGGTGCTTTCTCAAGGGCTCAACACTAACATCACTCCGGTGACCCTGGGATTTGAAGCAGCAACCTTCCGATGACAGTAACAGCCTTCCAACCCACTGAACCACACACTACCCGCTATAATAAACTAGCATACAACGTGAGCACCCAGGGCTAACTATGACAGCCATAACCCCCACCCAGCCCTAACCATAACCATAACCATAAGTAACCAAAGTACAAGAGTTCTTGCATTTTTAGTTTTTTCATTGCAGTCACAGATTTTTATAAAATAGTGTTCCCATATGGGGACCAGGAAACTGGTCCCCAAAAGGAAAAAAAAAACGGGTATTCATCACGTTGTGGGGACATTTGGTCCCCACAAGGGAAGGTATGCCTGGACCACATACACACACACACACACACACACACACACAGACACAGACACAGAGCAATAGCAGTCTTGACACACCCCAGTACCTCCTTACACACTAACAGGGCGATTAATACATTCACGCAGACACTTGCACACTCTGCAGGTGTCATGAAGGACAGAACAAGCGACAGGCCTCAATAAGAGCAGGCATATCCGAGAGTGTTTCTGTGGAGAGAGCTGGGGTGGGACACCGCACCCCCCCCCACCCCTCCGCGCCTCGGTGAAAAATGCCGGAAAGGCAATTTAAAAGCACCAGGGGACTCTGTACATGCGTGTCAGGAACTGGGGGGCACGGTGTAATTGATAACGGCAGCCAGCGATGCATGAAGGAGTCAAGAAGCCTGCAAGCTGGAGGTGGTGATGAGGGGGGTGTTCATCATCGCCATGCTGGCCGTTACGCATCAGAGGTGGAAACAAAACACAGCCCAATGGAAGTCTAACTCCATCCCCAAAACCTGTGTGAGCACACATTTTAGATATGGTGTCTGGCAAAGTTGTTTGCAGCCTCTGCCCTCAAACCCGACTCACTGTGCCCCCTGTCTCATCCAGGGAAGCTGGAGCAGTAAAAAGGGGACAGGGGTGTAGTTTCATGCCTCCCCGTTTAAGATTACAATGGATATTGCACACTAACCCTGCACTTCCTATGTCTCTACAGCCCCGTCCATGATTCCCATCATGCACCAGGTCAGCTCCACCATGACCAGCATCACCATCTCGTGGCCACAGCCTGAGCAGCCCAATGGCATCATCCTGGATTACGAGCTGCGGTATGCGGAGAAGGTAAGATGCTAAGATGCCAGTGACATACCCCGATGAGCCAAATTCTGTTTTTCTTTACTGCAAAGAGACGCTAAACTAAGTTAAGACTACTAAGCTAAGAGAAGCTAAGCTAAGACTACCAAGCTAAGAGAAGCTAAGCTAAGCTAAGACTGCTAAGCTAAGGGAAACTAAGATAAGCTAAGAGAAGTCTCTGAGCATTTACCTCCATTGATTGGTGGCTGCTCCCTCGAGTGTTGATGCTGTCAGTCATTTTGGCTGCCTAGACGATGAGATGGTTTTCTATTGCAGTCACTCTGTTCAAGTCTAGTGAACCTTTTGCTATGGAGGTTTACAGCTCACAACTGGTTAACCTGGAGAGATCGTCATGGACATGCTGATTGAGCTTGCTTCCTGGACGAGCATAAAGGGTTGGGTCCCCCCGGGAAATTTAACCTTCTTATTTATCACCCATGGCTTCCTGGGGAAAGATATGTTCACCATGCTTGTGAAAATAGCTCAAGTGTGTAACTTGACGTGCTAATGGCACCACAGCATGGCCTTCGGTGGGGATGACCTCTCTGTCACAAACTCTTCATAGTACTAATAACCTCCATTGCATGTTCACTGATCTCCAAAACCTAGATTTGAGAGACCACCTCAGCATCTGTCTTATAAAATTAATCCTGATTAGGGTTGCAAAATTCGGAAATTTATTCCCATATATTCCCATTAATTCCCGTGGAAAGTTTCCAACTTAGAATATTTCCAAAATTCCCCAAAATTTCCAAAATGGAAAGTTTCTGGAAAATTTACTAAAATTTACCTCTTTGCAACCCTAACCTCATTAGAGACATGTTATTCCAGCAGAAAGGCGGCAGGTCTGATCCTAGAAGGTTAAAAGGCTAAAAACTTTGTTGGGCGTTTGTTTCAGGTCTGTCCTAAACAGACTGCCCGCTTCTGGGGCTGCCAAGTGCTCTTGTCAACCTTCAAACTGAGCGTTAATTGCTTTATTGAAGCCATTATTGGAATATTAATTTTCCTCATCCATAATTTCTAGTTAAAGTCATGTACTAATTAAAATGTATTCTGAAGCCCTGTCTTCCTGGGTTGGGTGCTCCTGTCCTAAGTAATTAAACACTCTGGGATATATATATACACACACACCCACATACACACAAATTCAATCAAGCTGTATCAGAAATTCAGAGGTGCCTCTTAACCTAACTACATGTCTTTGTGAGGGATGTGGATGAAACTCACACAACATGAGGAGAGCATGCAGAATTGGAACATACTGTATGGCACTGGAGGTGTGAGGCCACAGTGCTACCTTCAAATCCCCTTAATTCCCACCGTTCTGCCCTTTTAAACACCTGTGTGTGTCAAACATACCCCTTCCAAAAAACACCTTCAGGTTGTCACTAAAGTGTGACACAGAGCATCAGTTTTGGGTCCCTTTCACAGGGGACGTCACACTGCAGACCGCTGTGACAATTCCCAGACAAGCTGGAAGCCCAACAAATCAGAAAAAAATGTGACCAGCGCTCGAAATACGTGTACAAAGACCTGTGGACGGCAATCGGGTTCTGCTCAGTACGGACATATCTCTGCTGATGCTACCTTCCATTTTTAAAATGCCTTTTAAATATTTGTTTAAATGCCCTTTTATGCAGCTCACAGATAAGGTGTTAATTCCAAAGGAGCAGAGATTCCGAAGAGAGCACAGTGTTGCTAGGCAACAGCCACGCTCGGCTGGACTCGGATGGAAGGGCAGCTGTCGGGTCTTTCGCCGACTTCTGCGGCTTCGCAATCAGCTCTCGGGGGTCCGACCTAACAAGTGGAGTCAGCTCCCCCCCCCCCCCAAACCCTCCCGAGCTGGAGCTCTGAGTCGGAGCTCTGAACCACTCCAGAACATATTCTTAGTGTTAATCTCCAAGCATCGCCGAGATATCGAGGGATGTAAGACTTGAGGGGTGGTCTTGCTTGTGGCAGGTGATCTCAGACTTAGTGATAGACTGGAACAAAGCAGGTATGCACAGACTCACTGAGCCATCTCAGAGTCAGTGAGTCAGCTCAGAGTCAGTCAATCATCTCAGAGTCAGTCAGTGACCTCAGAGTCAGTCAACCATCTCAGAGTGAGTGAGTCAGCTCAGAGTCAGTCAATCATCTCAGAGTCAGTCAGTGACCTCAGAGTCAGTCAACCATCTCAGAGCCAGTGAGTCAGCTCAGAGTCAGTCAATCATCTCAGAGTCAGTCAGTGACCTCAGAGTCAGTCAACCATCTCAGAGCCAGTGAGTCAGCTCAGAGTCAGTCAATCATCTCAGAGTCAGTCAACCATCTCAGAGCCAGTGAGTCAGCTCAGAGTCAGTCAATCATCTCAGAGTCAGTCAGTGACCTCAGAGTTAGTCAACCATCTCAGAGTCAGTCAATCATCTCAGAGTCAGTCAGTGACCTCAGAGTCAGCCAACCATCTCAGAGTCAGTGAGTCAGCCCAGTATCAGCCATCTCAGAGTCACTGACTTTTCTGAGACCTAGCAAACTCCAAAGGGTTATCTCAGAGTCATCTTTAGAATGCACCTGATCATCCAGGAAAAGCATCCATGTCTCCATCACCTCTCTGTCCCTCCCCCTACCCCCCGCTTTGTAGAAGACAGTCTCTTCAGCTATACAGTAAAGTGCCTCCATGTCCTTAAGTGACACCCTGTCCCTGAGCATCAGGGCAACGATCTATCACAACATCTCTCCTTCAGAGCCTGGCAATGGCGTGCGGCGGCGATCGATAGGGTCACGCATTCCGGCGTTTTCCTCTCAGAGCTGTGGAAAGTTCAGATAAGCAGAACAGGCGCTCTATGTGTGCAGACGGGCCAGGACAGAAACACAGCGGATGGGGAGGGGTACATAGTTTGGGTTCAAATCATTTGGGCTCATTGGTGGTAATGGGACCATGCGGGGTGCTGCACAGTGCCCACCTTCCTCACAAACCGATCCCGGGAGTGCCGTCATCCTCCTCAGCTGCCGCCATATGCAATGGGAGCGGGTGTCGGCAGGGCAGGATGACGGGCACAACCCGGGAAATGCTGACACATTCTCGGGCATGGGACACCCCAGGGCACTTAATGAGTCCTGGGCCCCCCCGAACCTCCCCTGCGAAGCCATCGTTTCCAAAGGCCCTGCTTCACCATTCATCCCACACCCCTCCCTCTCTGTCGGCCAAACCTCCCACATGACGCCTTTGTCCAGACCATACGTGAGCTCATACAGACATCCTGCCCCCCCCCCTCCGGTGGTCTGCTGAGAAGCCATGGGGTGGGGTGGGGAGGCAGGCTGAGAGACAGTGCAGTGTGGCTATCGTCTGACAGGACGGGCCTCTCACTGGTTCATGCCATATATCACTTGGGACAGGTAAGCTTCTACCGGACCAGAGCTTTCGGTTTCCATGGTTTCCTTAAAATCGCTTTACTTTTGAATCCGTGCCCCCATTCAGAAAACCCCCCGTGTGGTCGGTCGGGGGGTGATTCCTCATTCCCACCACATCCCAGTTTTATTTATCTACCCATATACATTGCTCTCTGGGGCGACTTTCTACAGAAACAGCTTCACCTTGTTGCCGCCCCCCCCCCCCCCCCCCACCCCATCAAGTTGCGCAGCTGGGCAGGTTTGACGGCGCAGGTGCTTGGGAGAGAAGGGGATGTGTGTGGGGTGGTGATGGTGGGGGGGGGGGGGTTGACAGGGGACTGATGATGCCTGAATGTGTCACAGCTGTGTGGGAGGGACAGCCCCCCCCCCCCCCCACCACCTTTTCACCAAGGATGTAGACGGCTGATTGAGCTCAGGGAGTTGCTCTTCTGACAGGGTAAATATGACAGGGAAGGAGGGAGGGGGTTTCTGCTTCTCTTTGGCTAATGTTCACTATTAACCCCTCCCCCAAACCTCTGACTGACAGCCCAACATCGAGTAGGATGCTCTGCTGACCTGCAACTGACTAGCCACAGACCTGCCACTCGCAGGCAGTGGGACGTCCTGTCGTCCCAGCATGCCGAGTGCCAAAAATCTTCACGGGGCTGACTTTTGGTCACACGCTCCACTGGCTGGCAGAAGTGATATTCGATATCTGTCACTGGACTGAAGGCTGTAGTCTCTGTCTGCGGAAACACTGACCCCCCCCAAAGACGCTCTAACCTACCTTAGCAAACTGCATCTGAGCCCATCGGTATTCCAGCTGGGAGGTGGGGTCATGCCATCCTTCGTGGGGGGAGGGGGTAGTACTGGCATTGTGGGCCTTCAGGACAAACTGTCTACCCCCCCCCCCCACCCATCCAGCACGTGTCGTTATCATGGACTTGTTGGCGTGTTCTTCTTACCGCTGCCCGATTAGCATTTCCGGCAGTGCGCTATCCCTTTGTGGCCCTGCAGTGCTGTGGCCTTTCGCTTGGCTCTCCCACCATGTTATGTAACACCATCCCTGATTGGCTGTTCTTTGGCTGACTGCTGTTGGTGGGTGTTCTCTGAAGCGAAATTCAGGAGCAGCTGGCTGATGAGACCTTTTTTTTTTTGGGGGGGGGGGGGGCACTTCCTGTTATAATAATTAATCCAGAACTTCGCTTTTCGTTTTTTTTTTTTAATGTCAGCCGAACTCGGTAATTGGCCTAATTCTGCCCGGAATTATTAGCTTCTCTCTCTGTTTCGAGAGGAGAGGGAGCGGCTACCTCCCATTCATTAACTGTGCTTCGGAAAGGGGGGGGGGGGTAGTCAGGGAAGCTGGGTGGAGGAGGGGGGTCGTGAAGAGAGAAGCTGGGTTTGGGTGTCTGGAAGCAGAATTGAAAGGCGTGTGTCAGCTGACCTCCCCCTACACCTCTGTCGAGACTGGGGTGAGGGGGAGGGAAGGAGGGACAGAGAGACAGAAAAGGGAGAAAGATAAAGATAGAAAATTGAAAGAGGAGAGAGGTAGAGAAAGAAGGAAAGAAAGAAAGAAAGAAAGAAAGAAAGAAAGAAAGAAAGAAAGAAAAAGAGGTAGAGAAGGAAAAATGAAGACAGCTGGACAGATGACAGAGACGGAGGGATGGAGAAATGAGGAACAGGAGGTGTTGCAGACGAGCAGGTCAGGCTGCATGGTGCCTCACCTCCAAGCGTAAACATGCACCTCAGTGCTCCTAAGCCCACCCCCCCTCTGCCGCTCCTCCCTGCTCCCCCCACAGTGTCACACTCTCAGCTGAATGCCCCCGCTCCCTCACCGCTTTACCCACCGGCTGCGCTGATGAGCTCCCTCTGCTTTACCCCCACCGAGGGCCTCTGCAGCTACTGTCTCGCCCATCCCGTGCCAGTTTCCTTTCTCCTTACGATAACGCTCCCCCCCACCAGCTTCCTATCTATCTCCTCCCTCCTCCCTCCCTCCCTGTCACATTGTTTTCCCCTGCTCCTTTTATCTCCCGCGTCTCTCCCCATTACGAATCGTCGCACACGGGCTGCCTATAAATATCTGCCAGCTGAGCTGCCGGATTGGTATTACCTGGGAAGCGATACAGCCGCTGACGCCGAAATTCTTCTGCAGCTATCATCTGCTCCCAGTGCCCCTCACTGCTGAAGGCGAATCTCCCCCTCCCGTCATATTAAACTGACTTTGAAAGGTGGCGCCCCCTAATGGACAGGGCATGTAACAGCACCATGCCCCAGTTACTTTGCCTGAGTTGGCCCAGGACGGACTCATCAGAACAGAAAAGACGAAGCCTCAGCTACGATGTGAAGACCGAGGGGATCGGGGCCCCAGCTACAGTCGAAATTAGCACCCCATTTAAATCAACAGGCTGCGTGGACTTCTGAGCATATGGGCGCCCCCTGCAGGCTGAGGTCCACCAGTACCAGCACTATCTCTGGCTCGTCTCCAGCGATTGATAGGCGGGGTTCTTATTCTGGTCTTTTTTTCCACTGGCTTTTCTTTGATGGAAATGAAAATACAACAAATAATGTTTTTTTCCTTGTAATAACCTCAAAGTTCTCCAGTGTTTCTTTTATTTGGTGATAATCGTGTTCTTGGAATAAATTAGTCTTATTCCGTAATTAGTGTCTGCGGCACTTCAGACGCCACTAAATCAAGGACAATCCGAGCTCTTTCCCGCCTCTGCTAATTAGCCTGAAGCTGCCGCAGGGGAAACGTGCGCGTCTGTGTATATGTGTGTGCGCGTCTGTGCGTTTCTGTGTTTGTGCGTGTGCGCATCTGTGCGTCTCCGTGTTTGTGCGTGTGCGCGTCTGTGCGTCTCCGTGTTTGTGCGTGTGTGCGTCTGTGTCTGTCTGTGCTGGTGTGCGTCTGTGCGTGTGTCTATGCGTGTCTGCCTCTGTTCTTGTCTGTATGTGTGCATCTGTGCGTGTACACATCTGCATGTGCTTGTTTTTGCGTATGCATGGCTGTGCACATCTGTCCGTGTGCCCATCAGTGCATGTTTGTGTGTGCCTATATGTGTGCATATCTGTGGCACGTACGCATCTGTGCTTGTGCGTGTGTGCATCTGTGCGTCTCCACATGTGCACATTTTTGCGTGCGTGTTTGTGAGCGTCTGTGTGTGTTTCTGTATTCGCCCCCCCCCAGCCCCATTGCGTGCTCAGCTGACAATTCCCCCAGTACTCCAGTTTGGTTTGTAGCCCTGGAATGAATCCCGAAGGGGGCATTTCACATTTGCAAACATGGAAGAAAAACAAACGACTTCACTTGAAAGAATAAAGAGTGAAACTGCAAAGGACCACTGATCGGCCTTTAACAGCTCAACACGGAGAGGCCTAATCTGCCTGCTTTAGATGTTTACTTACTTAAGCAATACTTACTTTTTAAAATGAGCCTGTGTGCTCGGTTTTTGGGAAATTCCCGGAGCACTTAATGAGTTAGTTAATGCCTTCACAGTTCCCAGGTCAGTCTGCAGTCCAGATACACACCCGCCCTACAGGTGGTGTCATCTGAAGGTGCAAAGCATCGGAAACAAAGGCTGGTAGGGAGGGTGGGGGCCGTTGTGCCACCTACCCATAAGAATCATGTGAAAATTGAGAAGCCCCCCCCTGCCCACCTGTTATCCAAAAGCTTACAGTCTTATTGATTTGCTCAGGTGTAAATTTCGGGGGTTAAACGTGTCGCCCAAACGTACAACCTGACGGGTTTAATCCTCTGACCTTTTACTCGCCGGTCCATCCGGTCAAGCGTTCTGCTGCGGGGGTCCTCTGTGAGTCACCCAGCCTTCTGTGCAGACATACGGCCCCTTGCCTGGCACTGGCCCAGAACGGAAGGCCCTGAGCTGCCCCCCCCCAACCGGGTGCATGTCAGAGTCCGGCGGGCGGGGTCAGGGGCAGATTCTGGCTGGCCTGCCATGACCACAGCTAGTCGATGGCGGCTGATTAATATCAACAGAGCGCAACAGAAAGGACAGGGGCACAAATATAGAAAGTGAAAGAAAAATCTCAGATCCACCACTAATCTTTATATGACAGAGGGAAATATCAGACTATCATGTATAGTATTAATATGCCATGTATAATTTTAAATTCACCTCCTGAGGCTTAGAAAGTGACTTTGCCCTCCCCCGGCTATTTTTCTGCAGGACCACCCGGAGTCAAACTCGTCGGTGGTGCGGAGCCAGACCAACACGGTGCGGCTGGAGGGCCTGCGGGCCGGCACGATGTACGAGGTGCAGGTCCGCGCGCGCACTGTCGCCGGCTTCGGCAAGTTCAGCGGCAAGATGTGCTTCCAGACCCTGACTGACGGTGAGAGCTAAGGGCATGAGGGCGTGGCTGGGGGGTGTGGCCTGTGTGAGAGGCGGGGCATTGGACTGCACTGTGATTGCTTGGATTCTGGGCCTTAAAAGAGCTGGGGGCGGAGTCTGGGGGATGACAGGGGTGAGCGTGTGGCACGCATCACAAACCAGGGAGCCGTCCTACAGAGCTTAGCGGTGATTACTCATTAGAGTGATTAATTAGCCACCGGCGTGGCTTGTGAGGCTGGGAGCGAGTAAACACCTGATTACAGAGACAATGTTTTAGCTGTATGTGTGTGCTCTGAAAGTGGTACAGCGTTTCTCTGACCCCTGTGCAATTATTAACTGCGTCACAAGGTGATATATGAGTGCTATATTTTCAAACGTATGCTGTACCGAACATTGGGAGTCATTGTTGTATTTTTAGAGTCATAAATAATAAGCATATTATGTATTATTAATGTATATGCATGAAGCTGATTATGTTTGAAATTGTACTGAAATTATATATATAGCATATATTTAACATATCTCTGCAGTTTTGAAACTTCAGTTTTGTACAAACTTTAAGGCTTACATCATGCTGTATTTCTGCTGTATTGGACTGTTGCCAGAAACCTCACAGTCATGGGACTGAATTTACAGGAGGTCACATGACATCAGCGATCCCCATTCCGTTAAACTCTTACCTATCTAGGTTCTGATAAGGAAGTAGGTCCGGTTTCTGCAGTCCAAATGACACTGCAAAGCTGACCGTTTACTGTGCTTTGGGTGGGGGGGGGGGGTGCAGCCCATAGTCGGACATGATTTACGAATCTGTGGAAAGGAGCTGGCAGGTCGACCCCCCATGCCAGTGAGTTAGGGGCACATTCTGTAATCCGAGGAGGATCATCATGGTCTGTGTTAAATATACCCTATTTTGGTATTTTTAACACCACCCCTTCTTCAGAGGTGTGGCTTCCGATGGCTGTCCAATCACCCCACAGCAGGGAAGCCTTTGTCCCCCATTAAATAAAACCATGAAAAATGGAATTCTGGCCGATGCAAAAGTCCAGGGCAGCCCGGGAGTGGCAGTTCGTACAGCGAGCAGCTTGGAACGCTGGCCGTCCCCTTTCGACAGGAGGGCGTGGCATCCTGGGGTCAGACTTCCTGTTCCTGCTGATGCTAATTTACCCCCTCCCAGGATGCCGGGAGGTTTGCCGGCTGAGTCATCCACACTTATCTGGGAGGGGTGGTGGGGGGGGGGGTCGTATCCTGGGATTTCCAGATGGACGGATTTATCCCCCGCAAAGGTCACACCTCTCATGGCGCCACTACAAGTCCCTTACTGGGGTTTGAACCGACAACCTTCAGCTGCAGAGATGAGTCAGCGGCTGCATGCTGGGGCTCCAGCACAAATATCGCACCATCTCTAGAAATCCGTATCGTGCTTATCAAACAGGAAGTGAAGTTACATAGGTGGGGTGCAGGTTTCGTTGTGAGTGTGTGTCTGTAGGTTCTACTTGGGTTCTGTAGGCCCCATTAAGGATTCAGTGCTGCTCCGTTTCATCACTCCTCTCGCTCCCTCCCTCTCTTTCCTCTCCTCTCTCTCCCTCCCTCTCTTTCCTCTCCTCTCGCTCCCTGCCTGTGCCGCCCAGACGAGTACAAGTCGGAGTTGCGGGAGCAGCTGCCCCTGATCGCGGGATCAGCGGCAGCCGGCGTGGTGCTGGTCGTGTCCCTGGTGGCCATCTCCATCGTCTGCAGCAGGTACGTGCTCCAGCCCCCCACACATGGCCCCGTGCAGGGCTGGAACCGTTCCACGTTCCCAACCAGTGTATTCCCAACACTCCATCATCCTAACTCTACAGCCTAACCCTAATGCTACTGAGACCGTTACACAGGCCAATCGCTAACCCTAACATCCGCCCATCTGTTCTTGCGCCCTCTGCAGGAAGAGGGCCTTCATTAAGGAGACCATATACAGTGACAAGTTGCAGCACTACAATACAGGGAGAGGTCAGTCCGCTGTCTCTACCTCCACCCCCCCCCTAACGGGGTCAGGCACCAATGTCAGGCCCACTGCTTTTTCCCTATTTTTGAATCATTTTGTATAAATGATGCGATGATGTATCACGACATGTCGTATAGCGGCACTTCCTGTTTATGCAGCTCCGCCCACAGCCAGGCTCCCAAAGCCAATCAGAATCTTAATAAAAAAGCAGAGCATAGACTAATAGGTAGGCATGTTGCGTTAAAAACTGTAATTACTTTTAGGCACTCAAATGCAGCCCATAATTTTACTGTCAGAAGTAATATATTTATTGTTACGTTAATTATGACAAGAACCTGTGGGGGAGGGTGCATTCAATAAATTACCTCTGGGTTGTAGGACTGTGGCGGAATCTCAAATGGTAGATGGAGTACAGGTGGCATGCTGTTTGAATTTTTCAAGAAGGACTTTTCCTGTGACAGAGCGGCAACGAAAGTCCGAGATCTGTCGTCTTCTTTCCATGGCAGTGTATGAGAGAAGCTCTATAGCGCCCCCAACTGGCCTGTCGGACACTGAAACACATACACTATAGGGGAAATCAGCCCCTCCCCCCTTGCTAGCATGCACTGTCCAATGGTTGGTCCCTGTAATGCGCCCAACCCCCCCCCACCAAAGCGTCTCGCTATTGGACGGTCTCCTGCATCCCCAGCTGCACCTCGGGCCGCTCTGGCTGGAAGGGACCCACGCTCAGCTCCTCCGACGAGGCCGGGCGCCATAACAGCCAGATGGGGGCTGGGGGTGGTGGGGGGGGGGGGCTAGCCACAGCAGATTCCGCCCGGAGTCCGTCACAGACGGCACCGACCCTAGGGAAAGCTGGCCGCCATCTTTGGCATGAAGAGGACCATCGTGGGGGTGTGGGGGTGGGCAGCTAGCTGGCAGTGAACACCACCCCATAATTAACATTACAGTTTTTGTTTCCTCTCTTATTTGTTTGTCTTTTGGGTTTTTATTGCCACAGAAGATTCAGCACTGTTATGTCCATCATTTTAGCTATTGCTAAAAGCGCTTTATAAACATATATAGCTTGAAGAAGCCAAGAATCCTCCCTAGAGTCATAAAGGCTAGAGTTCCCCATGGTGAGTTAGCTTGGTTTAGAATGAAGGTAACTTGAGTTAACTTGGCCTGGAGTCCAGAATAGCCTTCGGAAGCTTTCGGGCAAACAAACCCGGTTCCTAAAGCAGGTTCTCGTGTCTCTCGTCCTCTTTGTCTTATGCCAGGGAGGGAAGCTGGGATTCAGATTCCAGGTCACGCACACATGTAAAATATGAACCGGCACATCTGTACCGTTCGTTAGTGTGTGAAACAGCGCCACCGTGGCGGAAATGGAGATGGCGCTCAGCCGTTTTCATTGAACATCGACGTCACGGCGGTAGAAGCACAAGATCCCGGACATGTGCTGGGGAGAGATTTTGGCTGGAACACCGAGGGGCGCCGGCGGGTGGGAGCCAGTGCCAGGGCGCCTTCACGGTTGGTGGGCAAGGGGGGGTGTAGCGCGCTTCGCCAGCGCCTGAACGAATTAGCTAATTGCAGACGCGAGGGCTCGCGTAATTGACAATTCTGTCCAAGTTGTCACGGTTCACGGCTGTCAGGCGGTAGGCTTTGGCGGACGGGGCGCCGCCCACCCCCCCGATACTGGGAAGCTTCTCCCTTCACCAAATGGCCCCGACCTGGCAAACTTCAACAGAACCATAAGCTGCGAGCAAAAAGAGGATCCAACAGTCTAAACTAGGTGCGGATCATTCCAGAAACTCCCCGTGAAAGGCAGCCTGGCCGCGAGGATAATGAGCATGACACGAAGGAACTATAAGATTTAAGAGACATGTGTGATTCATTTTGTAGATACTATCGTTTTCTTAATTGTAATGTACATAATTTCATAATATTGTCATATAATTTGAGCATGTTTGAAAATATGAGCCTGGCAGTGGTTTTGCTGGTTTTGTTTAGACGCTGTTTACTTGGTGATCTTTGCTTGGTCATGTTGCCGGGACGGCTGAGATTTCTTAAGGCTGGTTCATATTTCTCCATACTCTTACATGCGGACGTGTCCATGTGGCCTTTTATGAGGCATTTTACATCATCGATGAACGTGTGCTGCCCTCCACATCTGTGTCCACACGGACAGTTCATACGCAGCTCCGGATACGCTGCAAATGCGCAAACCTTTTTCTTCCTGCATATCCATATTGGAATGACGTAGCAAGTACGCAATGTGTTTCCTCTATGACACGTTGTTTGCACGTTGTTCACGTAGCTTGGCTGGAGAAGTATGAGCGTTTCCGTTGTCTGTGTACACAGAGCAGATTCACGAGTGTTGCATGTGTGCGGAGAAGTATGAACCAGCTTTTAGAAGAGACACAGACAGACAGACAGACAGATGCACAAACAGACAGACACACATACACACGCACCAGAGGAGGCTGGTTCATAGAGGTAGATTGGGTTATACCTCCTCTGTTTTTGAGATTAAATTATGAATCAAATGTCGAAATAACTCATTACTAGAATTATATCGTCATTTGAAAGCACATTTTCCCTATTCACTGTTATAATACTGTGAAGTGTATTATCTTCTCACCTTCTCACCCATGACACACACACACACACACACACACACACACACACACACGGGCACTTCAACACACCAAGCTCCATTTTTCATCTACCTTCAGGAAAACGTCAATTTTCACGTTGGCATGGCAGTTCTCTCCCCCTCTGTGGCGTGAAGAGCCATTTCATATCGAGCCGATGTCATCCATTTTTCGGCGACTTGTGGAGAGACAGGGTCTCGGGGGAAACTTTTTTTGCTGCTACAGCAAAGATGAGCCTCGGGAGCGAGGAGGAGGCAGGGAGCGGGGGGGGATGGGGGGTGCTGACACATCGCATCTCGTTATCTGTTAACGTCACACGCCTTTCGCACCCAGAAGTGTCACTCGGTGCAAGCCTGATGCGCATCATCGCCCGGTGACTTAAGAAGAACCACAGCCTTGTTTGGGAAACAACCACCGCACTGGGGTTGTAAACACAGCTCCCCCGTGTCTTTGCACTTGGTACGGCCCAGGCTAATTCCTTAAACAGCCAGCAGCTCTTCTGTGGCCCTGGATCCAGCTCAGCGGGCCGTGGTGGACACCCGGCACATTCGCCACATGGGTTCTGCCTCCCTCGGCAAAAGGCACTTAACCTGACGGCACCAGCAAACACCCCACGGTAAAAATGGCTGGAGTGTAAAATTAAAGGCTGTACAAGGTCGGCTGCTAAGCATACTGATAGCGTGACCTATGGCAACGCGTCTTGCCTCTGATTGATGCTGACCATTTTGAAAGCCGACCTAGTACTTTGCTGTCTGGTTAATGTCCTGCCTCTTTTCTTTTGTTGTTAATCTGATAAGCCTCCTTACATGCCTCACGTCAGTGCCTCTCTCTGACTCCTTCTCAGACTCCACAGTGCCCCCTAGTGAATCGCCGAGACATTGTTTGTTTCAGAGCTCTCCCTGAGGCCAGACCTAACCAACTGCCACACCCCTGCCGGCTGCCCCTCCCACTTCCCGGGCTCCCCGGGGATGAAGATCTACATCGACCCGTTCACCTATGAGGACCCGAATGAGGCTGTACGCGAGTTTGCCAAGGAGATTGACGTCTCCTGCGTGAAGATCGAGGAGGTCATCGGCGCAGGTGTGACGGCCCTTTAAACCCCCCCCGAATCGCAAGGGTGTAATCAGTCTCGATGGGGTTGTGCGAGTGAACCGATGGGAGGGTACTATTCCATTAATCAGAACCAGCAGAAAAGCCCCCGTGTCCTACTTTCGGTGCTGCCCCCCCCCCCCCCCCCCACTACAAGCTGCTGGCATTACCAACAACCCCCACATCTTCCCCCACCCAACTCCACAAGCTGCCACATACTCCTGTGAGTCTCAGCAGAATAACAGAGATGTTGCAGATCATGGTAATTGCAACAGTGATTCCCTCCCCACGCCCCCAATCCCTGGGGTGCCTCGACATGGACTAATGTCAAGATAGGGGTGCTGGGGGTTTCCTTAGGGTGGGGCTATCACTCAGTCAAATGTTATGAAGATGGGGGTGGGGTGTGGTTGTGTTTGGGAAAACCTCAGATTGATTAACCTGCAGACTCCTGATGTGTATATCTGGATTTTTGCCTCCCTTGTGCCCCCCCAGGGGAGTTCGGCGAGGTTTATAAGGGCCGGTTGAAGCCAGTGGGCAAGCGGGAGCTGTCGGTGGCCATCAAGACGCTGAAGGCAGGCTACTCGGAGAAGCAGAGGCGGGACTTCCTGAGCGAGGCCAGCATCATGGGCCAGTTTGACCACCCCAACATCATCCGACTGGAGGGAGTGGTTACCAAGAGCCGGCCGGTCATGATCATCACGGAGTTCATGGAGAATGGCGCTCTGGACTCCTTCCTTAGGGTACGTGGTAGGGGACTGACATCCCACTCAGGGTGGACGGGGGCAGGGTGACTTGTACATCATTTAGCAAGTTACACAGCCAAAGCGCCGGTAAATAATTTATTTAGAAAATAAATCAAAAATAACAATAAGTACCCAAGTGTCGTATATAACAGTCAAGCTGCGTTAATTGAATATTTATGGACAGAGAGGTGATTCATGGTATCGATGGCAGGGGGGATACCTTGGAAATCTGGCCCAAGGACGGGGGGGTGGGGTGGGGGAGTGAATCGAGAGGAAATGTGAGCCAGCTGGGCAGACATTAATCAGAGGGGGAAGATGCCTGACTGGCCTCTCCGAAAACGCCCGATCGATCATGCAGCTGAGAGCGTCTGGCATTTCTCTCAGTAGGGGGCAGAGTCACCAACGTCCTCACCGCAGACTGAAGCTGCCTGTCTCCTCTCCGCTCGTCCTGAGCACGGTCTTGAAGGGGGGGGTGGGGGTTTCTTTTTCGTTCACACATTGTCAAGTTTTACGTCAGGGGTCTCCACCTCCGGTTCTGAAGAGCTTAATTCTCTCTATGTTCCACCACAACTGATTCAAGAAGCGGGTGGTAATTAGCAGAGAAGTAGAATCAGGGGTGATAAATGACAGCGAAGCAAAAATGTGTAGGTCTCTCCAGGACTGAAGATGGAGATCCTTGTTTTATTTGTCTTCTTTTTCTTTGTAAGGGAAGCAGAAAACATACGTCAGTCATGGACGGAGTGTCTGCAGAATGATTCTTGAACCATTTGTTTGCCATCCAACATGGCTTTTTCAAAACCCCCCGACCCGACTAACACTTCTTACTTCCTGTTTTGCCTGTTTTTATCCAATCAGACATCTTCAGATTCAAACTCAATATTATATCTTACACAGCAGATTTGAACTCATGAAAGCATTTTATATTGGACCCCCCCCCAACTCAGATCAGTCTAATTTTTACGGCCCCTGTCACTCAAGGGCCCCCGGAATTATCATACCTTTACCCCCCCCCCCCCCCCCCCCCATTGATGGTGCCCCTAATTGCAGCACACAAAAGGCGTTCAAGGGAGGCCCTCGCCCTGGTGTTGGGAGTCATTGGTGGGGGGGGGGGGGGGGGTGGTTGGCTGTCATGAAATTGAGGAGTGGGCGGGAACAGGATACACAGGGAGTCTATTTGGTCAGAGAATCACAGAAAAATTACGTAACAATAACATAACAAAAGACACATAATTCGCATGCACAGATTGGCTGTGCGACCAAGTGATGTGTTAATGAGCCAGGAAAATCCATCCATCCATCCATCCGTCTTCCACCCACTTATGCTGATCAGGGTCACAGGGCTGCAGTCTGACGCTGACAAGCAATGGAAATTAATTACATATTTGAAATAAGGCCCATCTCTGAGAGAACCTTCCCGCTGTAATTTATGACTGCGGATATCTTGATTTTCCCAAAATGGGAGGCCTTGGATGTAAATGTTGGTAAAATTTAAGATGGAGCGTATATCTGGGGGAGAAAAATAAATTTCCCCGTCTAACCTTAAACCAGCTGCTGGTTTCACGACCCTGAAACCATGCGATTATTCCTCTTTTTCCTGAAAAAATGTGCAGAAAGGCGCACTGCGCGGCAAGAGGTTTGCATTGCCGGTGGAGAATGTATGTGCTGCTGAAATTAAACCCATCCCACCTTAAAAAATTATCCCCAGCATACCATTAGATGCACAATGTGTCTGCATCTCGCTGAACTAGCAATGTGCTCTGCCAGAGGATTGTTTTAAGGTAACCTGTGCAATAAGCAATAAGGCCTGCCATAACTCATCAGCTGCGGAGGTTGTGGGTTCAAATCCCAGGGGGCACATGGGTTTTGTTCGGCTGCATGAGTTCCTTTCTCAGCTTCTCGGGTCAGTGCTTTTGAAAGCAAAGGTAGTTAATCTAATGTGGCTCTGAATAAACCCACCACTTTAATAAACACGTCGTTCACTAAAATTTTCACTCAAGGCGCATTTTCTTTCAAACTCATACAATAGCTGGAGGGTTAGGGGGGTAGTTAGGGAACAAGCTTGACCAGATACTACCAACAAGGAAGAAGCTCTGCAAGCTTTCAGTCATATGTGTGGCCACCCTTAACTACTCTGCCCTCTGCTGGTATTTTTTGGAAATTAAAAATGATGATTGTACAATAGAATATGGTGGTCAATGGGACCTTCAGATCACAGCTGCATTTAAGTACTCTGCCCTCTGCTGGTCTTTTTTGGAAATTAAGAAAAATCATGATAAATAATTGACTCGTGCCTGACCGCCCCCCTCTCCCCCCCCCCCGCCTTGCAGCAGAATGACGGGAAGTTCACGGTGATCCAGCTGGTGGGCATGCTGCGCGGAATGGCGGCTGGGATGAAGTACCTCTCCGAGATGAACTACGTGCACCGAGACCTGGCTGCCAGAAACATCTTGGTTAACAGCAACCTGGTGTGCAAGGTGTCCGACTTTGGGCTGTCGCGCTACTTACAGGACGACACGTCTGACCCCACCTACACCAGCTCCCTGGTGAGTCACTGGGTCGACTTTGGTGTTCTGTGTAGGCGGGGCTAGGTACCGTCTTATGGCGGGAGTGGAACGGTGACTCCATCCTTATAAAGAGTACCAACCCCCCCCCCCCCCCCCTTCCCCCAGGAACCAACATGCACCCTCCACAGAATCTGGGGACTCAGGGTTAACCCAGCAAGAAATCTCTAAAGTGACTCAAGGTTCACAGGCTACTTCATTAATTAATTGCTGAGTCTGACCCCCTCCTACCTCGGTTGGTCTGGGGAGGCAAAAGGGGGGAGTAAATCTAAGTGGCGGGCGATTAAGGGGTTTGGGGGTCAGGAGGATGCAGGGGAATTAAATCACACCCATGAGGTCTGATTTACATCACTGCTACTTCCCAGGAATGACTTTCCTCTTTCTTGCCTCCATTCTTAAGGCATTTCTCATTCATGGCCTTGATGGAGCCATTTCTGTGACCCTAAGACAGCACGCCCCGTGGAGGTCACGTCATCCTTCCTTTAATGCCCCTTCCTGGCTCCATACCTCTCCCTGTTCCCATCCCTGTGACTGCTGCTTAGGATAAACTACTCCAGTGGCTGAGGCTGAG
The DNA here is from genome assembly GCF_048594095.1 of Paramormyrops kingsleyae. Lineage (NCBI taxonomy): Eukaryota > Metazoa > Chordata > Actinopteri > Osteoglossiformes > Mormyridae > Paramormyrops > Paramormyrops kingsleyae. Next base: position 10,879,219 of record NC_132800.1, read on the forward strand.
GCCTCTCTGAGGCCCCAGTGAAACTAGCCAGCCGGCCTTCCGCATTCCCTTCGTTTTCAATGCTGTCAGAACAAACGGTTTAAAAAGTGACCCTGTGGGAGGCCTGCCTCAAAGTGATGGATGTCCCGCTGCCTCCGTGCTGTCCGGCCTGCATGAGTGACTGGCTCTTCATGGCCTGACCAGCCCGCGGCTTCCTTCTGGAGACGGTTTGAATCCAGCACGCTCCCAACCCAATGTGGAATCCATCGGATTTTGTAGCTGGTTCCCAGAGCTCACATAGGAGGGTGCCACTGATTCTGTCCCTGCCCCCCGTCCCACTCCCAGTACTCCATAGCGCCCCCTAGTTTATACACCCAAAAGCATGTGTGTGTCATGGGTACAGCCTCACCAATCGGGGACGGACACCCCAGCGTTCATAGTTTTGGGAAAAACTAGACAGGCTTTTGTTTTGTCAACATTCCTCTGTGTGCCAGTCTTCTATGGGGGGTGGGGGCGGGGGGAGTTCAGGGCTGCTTTCTTCATCATTCATCATAAAGCTGGAATCTGCCCCCACAGTAATTATAGCCTGAGTCCCTCTACCGAGCAGGTCTGGGGAATGTTGCGTGTCTCAGAAACACCTTGTTTTCCACACTCTCTCTCCCTGGTGGCAGGGGGGAGGGGCTGTACCCCTGCCCCTCCCCATCCCATAAACCCTCATAAACAAAAACAACAACGCTGTAAAATTTAATAATTCATTACAGGACAGGCAGCCCTTCCCTAAAATTACCAAAAGCAAACTGGCACCACCCCCCACCTTGAAAATAATAAATCCCAGAACCATAAGGGAATGGACAACGGGGGAGGGGGGATGGGAGACTGCTGTTTTAAAGGGATTTTTAGCAGTAATGAGGGTAGTATGCTGGTCGAGGGCCTGAGGGGTACTGTTACGGTGAAGCACTATGAGCAGCTAGTGAGGACAGTCAACATACATCACTGGGAATATTTTAATATTAGCAGATCCACCTCGTTCAGAAAATGATTTGGGAGCAGAGCCCATACTACAGGGGGAAATGCATTTTGAGGATGGTCTGAAGGAGGGCCTTATAGGGTGCGGATGTAGGGTGCACCCAACGGACAGGCTGCTGCATTTTCCCATTGGCTGATCTTAGCATTACACCTGTCAGAGTCTTGCACCTGTCACCCTGCCGTGGTGCCTGAGGTATTCTGGGAGTGAAACGTAGGAGCAGAGCAGGTCCAAATCATGCCTGTCACACCAGGGTCTGCCTCAGCCTTCACCAGGCTGCCAAAGTAAATTCACACCCCCAGAAATAAAGTCCCCACAGGACATTAAAGGAAACAAACATGTTTAGAAACACCTGACTTTGCTCTTTAAATGTTCCAAAAGGGCATGTTTAACTATGGGTTTTAGGCCATGACCAGGTTTTTGTTTAAATCCCATTCTAGAAGAACCCAAACAACAATCCACTGATCTAAACAGAGCCACATCTAAAATGATCCACATCATAAAATGATCATGACCAAACACCAAGAAAAGAAGCAGAGACCCCTATAAAACAGATTGCTTGATAGGAGCTTGATTTAGAGCAGGTGTGATTGGTTAAAATGAGATTACTTGATGGTGGGCATGGTGATGGGGATGACTGGGCTGGCGACGAGGTTTGGAGGCAAGTAATCTGTGAAGTGGGATGTGGACCGGCTGTGACACAGGGATCTGAAAGACTGTTACTTACTGTACCTACTGAAACTGGTCAGTTTCATTCCATCTGTGGATTTTTCTGGCATTCATTCAGAATACGACACTTAATTAAATTTAACTTCAAAATAATGCTTACATAGATGTATATTCAGGGTTTTCTGCTGTTTCTGAAAATTCTGCTGAAAAGTTAGTGGCTTGTGACGTTCTGCTTATTACAAGGATCATGCATAGCTCCTTCTCTCTCTCCCTCTGTCTCTCTCTTTCTTTCTCTCTCCCCCTCCCTCTGCTGGATCCAGGGTGGGAAGATCCCAGTCCGATGGACGGCCCCAGAGGCCATCGCCTACAGGAAGTTCACCTCGGCCAGTGATGTGTGGAGCTACGGCATCGTCATGTGGGAAGTGATGTCGTTTGGCGAGCGACCCTACTGGGACATGAGCAACCAGGACGTAAGTGCGACACGGCGCCCCCTGTTGGCGCATTGATATAATATGATATACAGACAGGCATCTGAACAGAGTTAATAATAATAATAATAATAATAATAAATTGGTGGTTCAGTAGCCAGCACTGTAGCCTCACACCTCCACAGTTGGGGTTTGACTGTTGCCTTCTCTCTCCAAGGGGCTCATTTATGAAAAAATGTTCTTACATTCTTGTGGAAGAGGAAACATTCTTATGAAAACTCATTGCTCATTCGCACAGTAAAAGTTTACAAAACCTTGTGTAAACCGCGATACGCACACTACAGCTTATAAATCCCACATATTATAGAGACTTCCATATTTGTGGGTGCCTAAGAGAGCGCCCCATTCCCACCCAGAAATTACCGTAAACTGACCCTGCATATTTATAAAGGAGCATATAGTATGTTTGTAATACCATTTCAGAGACAACGGAACCACAAACAAGAGGGGGAAAAAAAGAGTTTACATGAGAGGCTGCTGTTTTTGAGTTTATAGTGTCTGAAGTAGAGGAACGGCAAACAAAAAGATAGCTGTCAAATGACAGCGTGTGTCTGCCACTGTCCAACAAGCTGGACCAATCAGAAACAATAATAATGTTTTTAAAAATGGCTGACTTTAAAATCCGTTAAACTAGCATTCTTCTCTAGGTGGCTGGTCGAATGAGGTTAAACGCCATCACTTATGTGGGTGACCGCTGTCTCTTGTGAGTTAGACATGTAAATATTAGTCAAAGGAAAACTTTTATATGAAAACTCTGGCATACAGCTCGTGGCATCGGTTGTCGGTGCCAGATGGGCTGTTGTGAATATTTCAGAAACTGCTGATCTACTGGGATTTTCACACAGAATCATCTCTAGGGTTTACAGAGAATGGCTGGAAAAAGAAAAAAAAGTCCAGTGAGCGGCGGAGCTCTGGGCGAAATGCCACGTGGATGGCACAGGTCAGAGAAGAATGGCCGGACTGCTTCAAACTGACAGAAAGGCAGCAGTTACTCAAATAACCACTCATTACAAGCAAGGTGTGCAGAAGAGCGTCTCTGAACGCACAACGGGAACCTTGAAGCAGATGGGCTGCAGCAGACCGGGTGCCACTCATGACAGCTAAGAACAGGAAACCAAAGCTACAGTGGGCACAGGGTCACCAAAGTAGAACATTGGAAGATTGGAAATACGTTGCCTGGTTAGATGAGTCTTGATTTCTGCTGTGATATTCAGATATTAGGGTCAGAATTTGGCGTAAACAATATGAAAGCATGGATCCATCCCACAATTTCTCATCAGTTTAGGCTGCTGCTGGTGGTGGTGTAATGGTTTGGGGGATATTTCCTTGGCACACTTTAGGCCCCATATCACCAACTGAGCATCGTTTAGATTCCGCAGCCTACCTGAGTATTATTGCTGACCATGTCCATCCCTTCATGACCACACTGTACCCAGCTTGTAATAGCTACTTCCAGGAGGATTACACACCATGTCACAAAGCTCATATCATCTCAGACTGATTCCTGAACATGACAATAACTTCACTGTCCTCAAATGGCCTCCATAGTTACCAGATCGTGATGCAATAGAGCAGCTATGGGATGTGCTGGAACAGGAGATTCACATCATGGAGGTGTAGCCAACAGATCTCACTATCTGCATGATACAATCATGTCTCTGAGGGAGTCGTTATTCAGCATGCGCTTAATTAACGAATTGTTTATAAGACGTAGGCTACCTGTGATAAATTAGTTTCAGAGTGAATGTCAGTTAGGCCTATTATTAACTTATGTGAGTATGAGACTGATTAGTATGTGTGTGTGTGTGTGTCTGTGTGTGCGTGTGTGTGTCTGTGTTTTTATAACAACCTACATTGATGGCTCTTAATATGTTGATGTAACAGATGAGTTGCACAGTAATGGAATGAAACAATATCTCCCAGTCTGTTCCTGTTGGTATGTTCCTGTCCAGAAAAATCCAAGTCTTGTCGGTACTTATATACGGACAGGAACAGCGTGGTTTTGTAAGGTAGGTCGTTCATGAGCCAGGGCCAATGTATGCGTGCCTGGTGACGGACAGCCACACAGACCAATCAGTGTTGCCTGTTGTTACGCCATGCCTATTTATAGAGCGTGACTATTAATAATCCCGACTACGTATCCGCGCTGGATATCACCGGCACGCCACGCCCCTTGTAGGCGGAGCTGCATGTCCGTTATAGCCGAACAAAACTACAGCTAAAAGTGGCCCTGGGGACCAAATTGTTTGTCCGTTATAGACGATATTCCGTTATAAGCGAGTCCAATATATCCGATGCTTTTTCTGCATGTTCTTAAAGGCGCACGGCCGGCACCAGTCGACCTCGTCCGTTATAGATGATATTCTGTTATAAGCGAGTCCACTATAACGGGATTATACTGTATATGTCATGCAGGTGACCATGTGTTGGTGCCTATAATCACTTTTCAGGACACACACTTCTAACTTAGATTCTATGCAATAAAAATATTGAAATATGTATAAAATTATTTAAAACAAAAAAACAACAGCTCAACGTTAGTTGTATATCAGATGTAAAGTAACAGCGCTAAAAGTAACTGTAAATGGAACGTAGATGCACATCACTGTCTGATGCCACTATTCTCTGTTACCTATAAAGCATTCATACGACTGTTCTGGACCAATCGTAAATGTGCAAACTTTTCCAGGATAAGTTTTTCTTTATAAATCCCATAATCTTCATATAATTCTGCGTCCAAATGTTTTTCGTCTTTTCCATTCATATGAATCTTCCATAAACGAGCCCCCAGGTTCTCACTGTGTTGTACTCAGTCCAGAAGACCCACTTAAGCTAACTGACGTCTCTAAATTGCCCATAGCCTGTGAGTGAGCGCGTACGCCTTATAATGGACTGGCGTCCTCTCCAGGGTGTACAGCCAGGGCAGCAGTAGAGCCGTTTTAAGGACGATTTAGCCCCCCCACAGCTGACTTTTCTGCGTCGCGACTTTCCCTATTGCCGTGCCAGCATAAGAAATTAAATGGGAATTTTTTTGAGAGTTTTGCAAAAGCCGCAGACAACACACGAAGGCCAGCAGTCGACATGCAGAAAGTTTAGTAACTCGTAAGTGCATAAAATCCCTGTACAGTGCTGGTTCAGGGGATCCCAAACATGTTTACAGCAGCCTCTCATGTAATCCTTTGCAATAATCTCACAATAATCTCACAATGATCTCACAGTGATCTCGCGGTGATCTTTGTATCTCACGCTTCTTCACTCCTCTTGCATGCTTGCTTCACTCGCCAAGGAGAGCAAAAGATTGAATGTGGTGTTTCCAGATCGTGAGGGGCCTGCCCAACCCTGTATAGGTGATATAGACGATCACTTATGGCAGCATTTGATTAGGGGGTGCGAGAGAACAAGAGAAAAAACCAGAAGAAACGCCTCTGGTTGCCTTTCGTAACATTACTTATACACGTCAGTTATAATATTTGGTAATGCTTTACATTAACTGCGCCTTCATAATGCTTTTATATTGCATTCATAAAACGTTCAGTACACCTTCATTATGTATTCATCAAGTATTCATAAAACATTCATAAACACCATGCATGTATACCTTAACATCCCCTAACAGCTGTAATATACATTAGTAACAAACATTATATAATAATAACAAACATTATAATTGTATAATCATGTAATGTTTGTTATTAATGTATATTAAAGCTGTTAAGGGATGTTAGGATGTTAAGGTGTACTTGCATGCTGCTTATGAATGTTCTATGAATGCATTATGAATGCATTGTGAAGGTGCACTGAATGTTGTATGAATGCATTATGAAGGTGTACTTAATGTAAAGCGTTACCTAATATTTCATTCTTGTGAAACAGATGCTAACTATCCAGTTAGCAGCCAGGCCATGATATTTGAGGTAGGCACACAAAGCTCTCAGCAGCTCGCCCTCCTTTTGCCGTGTCCGAGTTGGCATGCTCGCCGTAGCTAGCCTGACTTTGGCGATGATGCCAACCGGCAGGGCGCCTGCCAGGAGGCCCACGTCACGCTTCCAGCTCGCCGGCTGGCCAGTTGCCGCGGTAATCCCATCGCCGTTGGAGATGGGCCTGATCCGCCGATTTCCAGCTGGATACACTGAGACGTTCAGCATGGATGTCAACTCCTAACACCCCACTGCCACCTCCTTCCTCTGCTCCTAACACCCTACTGCCACCTCCTTCTCTGCTCCTAACACCCCACTGCCATCTCATTCCTCTGCTCCTAACACCCTACTGCCACCTCCTTCCTCTGCTCCTAACACCCTACTGCCACCTCCTTTCTTTGCTCCTAACACCCTACTGCCACCTCCTTTCTCTGCTCCTAACACCCTACTGCCACCTCCTTCTCTGCTCCTAACACCCCACTGCCATCTCCTTCCTCTGCTCCTAACACCCTACTGCCACCTCCTTCCTCTGCTCCTAACACCCTACTGCCACCTCCTTCTCTGCTCCTAACACCCCACTGCCATCTCCTTCCTCTGCTCCTAACACCCTACTGCCACCTCCTTCCTCTGCTCCTAACACCCTACTGCCACCTCCTTCTCTGCTCCTAACACCCCACTGCCATCTCCTTCCTCTGCTCCTAACACCCTACTGCCACCTCCTTTCTCTGCTCCTAACACCCCACTGCCATCTCCTTCCTTTGCTCCTGACACCCTACTGCCACCTCCTTCCTCTGCTCCTAACACCCCACTGCCACCTCCTTCTCTGCTCCTAACACCCTACTGCCACCTCCTTCCTCTGCTCCTAACACCCCACTGCCACCTCCTTCCTCTGCTCCTAACACCCCCTTCTCTCCTCTGCACCCCCCCCCCCCCCCATTTGTCCGACTGCACTCCACACCCACCTCCTCCCTCCCACCCACTGCAGGTGATTAACGCCATCGAGCAGGACTACCGGCTGCCCCCCCCCATGGACTGCCCCTCCTCCCTGCACCAGCTCATGCTCGACTGCTGGCAGAAGGACCGCAACGCCCGGCCCAAGTTCACGGACATCGTCAACACGCTAGACAAGATGATCCGCAACCCAGCCAGCCTGAAGGCCGTGGCCAGCATCACCGCAGTGTGAGCACCGGTCACACGTCCGCACACGTGCGCGCACACCAGGACGCACACGCGCATAGATGCCATCACAGTGTGACACTGCTCTTCAGAGATAGCTTCAGACACAAATGATACAAATGACGTTCCCCTTCTTCGATGTTCTCCTCCCTTTAAATCTTTCCCCCCGTCCTACCCTGACTCCCCCCCCCCCCCCCCCACACACACACCTCTCCCCCTCCCAGGCCTTCCCAGCCCCTGCTGGATCGCTCTGTGCCTGACTTCACCACCATCAGCTCGGTGGAGGACTGGCTGCTGGCCATCAAGATGAGCCAGTACCGGGACAACTTCCTGAGCTCTGGCTTCACCTCCCTGCCTCTGGTGGCCCAGATGACCTCCGAGTGAGTACCTCCCCCTCCCAGCTCTCCATTGCCCCCCAGGGATGGCAGAAGGCCCACCTTAATACCACTGAGGGTCTGTGTAAGACGGCCCTGTAATGGGCGCAGCTGAGCAATAAACAGGAAGAGTTATTAGAGTAAAATGGCTGCATGGTGTTATGATGATGGGTGTATTGCGGGCAGAAATTTCCGGATGGTTCCTGTCTGGCAGACTGGGTAATGAGGATAGAGGGGGCTCCCTGCCGTAGCAGAGACATTGCGTTACATCCCCACTGGTTTCCCACCGTGTCCCCACAAGGCCAATGGGAGAAGGCTGCCGTGTTAACTCCAGAGTGGCATCAGACCAGACACCTTACTGGGGTCACTCCAAACATGTCATTGCCCCCCATATTGACAGGAAAGGTTCTGTTCTTTATAGCACGCCTTTAAAACTGTGTCGCAGTCATAATGCACTCAACACACCCATTGACCCTTGACCTTTGATCCTTATAACTCCATGATGCCAGCTCTTATTCCAATGAATCCAGTTGATTTTGGGGTAACCTTCCATACATTATGGCTATCCCATATCTATACAGATGGATTGACTTGAGTTGTCTGTAGCTTAGCAAGTAGAGCATTGTGCTAACAATGCATGGGTTGTGGGTTTAAACCCCAGCACATGAAGAGACGTTAGTTGTAGTGAGGTTTCAGCTCACTTCAGTGTTCCACTGTAGAAGCGTTGGCTCGATAAAGGCATTAAGGGGTTTGGAGAGTGACAGTGACGTAAAACCAAAGAGACCCTTGTCAACCTTTCACACGGTTTACATCATGTTTGACTGTGTGCTAATTTCTTCTAGCGCGTCTGTGAGAATTACTGTGTTATGTCACCATCAAACAATAGCAGAATTAGCATTCGCTTGTGTAATTTGCATTACGAATCCATTCCGTTCAGCCATTCTATAGTACTTTTTTAAGTTGGATGTTGGAAACTGTCAAATACCAAGTTTTCGGGAATGGATCAATACATCGCAATGTGTGATACTACCGATAATGGATAATATATAGAATATGCCCATTTTTCCTTCAGATTATCCATGCATATCAATTCCAATCACTGGTTCCTTCTTGTCACTGTGCATCTCCACCAATCGGATGATGGTGACACAACCAGGTCGGTTTGGTCACGCTTTCAGCACCGTTAGTAAGCAGGGCCATGTCAGTATGGGTATGGGTTCGGTACGTAAGTGCTTACTGCATTGCGCTTCACTCACATGGTAGCTTTCTCTGTCACCGTGATATCTCACCTTTCTCGCAGTAACTTGCAAACTTTTCAGTGCCGTAAATTTAGCATTTCACATAACGGGTCAAAAACGCAGTGCTCCCAGTGCGTACAGTAATTTTGTACATACAGGGACATAACTTAGATGGATAAGAAATCACAAGACCATTTAACATGCAACGTGTACAGTACAGTAGTGTTTGTTTAGAAATTGATAATAAATAGACATTTTATGTTATCGTTCAGGCTAGCAGACTGTTATGGGTTGAGGTTTGGGGGGTTTAAGTCAATGTACTGCAGATGTTTTGCTATGTAAAAGCACATTGACCTCACCCCCTGGCACCCAGTGGGACAGCCTCCAAGCGCTGTCGTTACCCTGTATAAGTGGATAAGCACTCAGGGAGCATGAATGTTATTGATATATTACAATAGTAGCACTGGTTCTCAGGATAAAATGCTCTCACACTTACTGAATTGGTGCTGAAATCCTACAAAAAATGTGATTATACGATAAAGGAGTTTGCCTGATGAACACGCACCCACAGGCAGGGGGAGATTCTCTGTCAGGCTTGGGTAAGCGTAAATACTGCCCACTCACGGATAATTACGTTCCCCAGAGTCTCACACTTTATTTTTACCTTTCTTTTTTCTTCTCACGTCGTTTTTTTAATTTATAGCAGGATTTGTCAGGTAGAGAACATGAGTAGAGGACCCCCCCCACTTCACCCCCAGCTGTAAAAAAAGAAGGGGGGGGGCTGGGAGCCTCTTTCCTCCCAATGGGGAGTGAAAGCCGCGGGCAGCAGCGATGAGCACAAGATTAATGCCGCTCAGGAAAATCGCCGAGCCACAAAAAAAAGCAAAAAAAAAACCAGACGGGATGAAACGGAAGAGTGTCCCGTGTGGCCTCGCGCTCCCTTTGTCAGCAAGCCCGGCGGGTCATGAGTTCGTGGACCCAGGGGAGTGCTGGTTCTGCCCGGGAGATAAGGCCCTCAAATCTTGCTGCGTCGTTAGAGCCTAACCACCCAGTGCGTTAGGCTGGAACGCCGTCCCTGGCTACAAGCTCGGCTTCGCACATGCTAAACTGAAGGAAAATTTCCGGAACGCCGACCTGGGCCTCTCTCAGTCCTCTCCCAGTCCTCCTGGATAATTGGTCCCCGTTTCTGCACCAGTGGCAGAATAATCCCCCCATCCTCACCCCTGACTTCCACAGGACAGCGTCACGGTGCTTCGGAGTGCAAAATCCGCCCGGGCCTCCATTGTCCCCCCCCCCCCCCCCGCCCCACCCCCGCCATTAATCTGTTCAAATTTATGGATCACAGTAATTGTAGCGGTCATTCTACACAAGAACAGAGGTCTTGCTGTTCGGAGTCTGGGGGGGGGGGGGGTCAAATAAATGTTCAGCCCCCTCCCCTTGTTACAAGTCGGCAACAATTCCCCAGCAAGCCTCGTCCAATTATGTCTTCCTGGCCTCCGTTTATAAACGTCGAGGGCCACATTTGCATATGAATGCTGCCAGCAAGGCCCGTATCTCGCGTGTCTCCGGCAAAAATTGATGGATTCAGCAAGCTGGTTAAGTGTGGTTATATTTACTCGCCGGCTTCACCGAACAAAGGGATATGTAAATGTTTAATTCCCTCAGGCGAACGACTCCAGGTTACAGTGGCTTGCCGAGTGCCGGCAATTTCAGCCGGGTACCGAGCAGTGCCATTTCAAATGTCACATCTGAGTCTTCCCCATCTCCTTTCTCTCGTTCTGTCGTTCTGCAGGGACCTCCTGAGGATCGGCGTCACCCTGGCAGGCCACCAGAAGAAGATCCTGAGCAGCGTCCAGTCCATCCAATCTCAGATGGCCCAGTCACCAACTTCCATAGCATGACTGCAGGGGGCGCCGTAGGCGACTTTCTGCCCAACGGAGCACGCTTGGTTGGAGACGGTCACCGTGATCTGATGTCACGCAATGCGGCCCTGGCACTGGACGGTCACTTTCTCCGGCTTCCATTGGACTATCGCCATTGGATAGTGCATTTGGAATGATGAGGGTTACTACAGCAAATCAAAAAAAAGCAGAACAAAAAAAAAAAAACAAATCCCCTTCCTCTTGGAAAATCAGCTGTGGTATAGTACATGGGGATTGTTTTTTTTTGTGTCTCATTCACCTGAGGAGCCCAGAACTGAAACAGGAAACAGAAAAAAAAACCACTTCCTGCCACCATGTCACGACTCCCACTATCTGTCTGACCATCATTCCGGAGACCTCTTTCTCACACCATTTTTTTCTACTGAAACGTCTGAGATACTTGAGAAAGCCTAGGTGGGAGGGGGTGGGGGGGTGGGAAGGTGATTTTAAACTCACTCACAGAGGAAACATGACAGGAAAAACAGATATACATAAATCGATGTAATATAATTCCGATAAATCTTCATATTGAAGGTGATGTGTAATTAAATTATGTATATATACTTTCTCCGCTTGCATTTTTGGCAACTTCCAGTAAGCGAATGGGACTGTAGCGTGCCGGAGACACGCTGGCGTCATTCTCCATGTTTCCGACTCGCCGCTGAGGGCAAGGACCTCGGAGCAAGATGGCAGACGGAGACCGGACTTGTTCTGTACAGATGACCCACTGTATATTTTACGAAAGAATAATGACTGTACAGCTTTTTTGGAAGACCAGCCAGCTCTCCAGGTTGGCATGAGTGTGATCGTCATCACATAGCGTATTAGTGGCCGCTGGGCTCAGAACTAAATCCTTCTTTTCTACCATTTAATTGAATTTCTTTTCCAATTTGTGTTGGAGCCCTTGGGAACGTAATTTTCCAACGGTCCATCCCAGCACTGTGGATCAGTCTCTCAGGTACGTAAACGGGCACAGGTGGTGTGAAGGTTAATGCTTGTTTTCTTGAAAGCCCTTCTGTTGTATCCAGGGCTGGATGCCCCTCTTCAGGGGCCTCAGGCAGGATTTGCTGACCAGGGACTCCGTCTGGGGCCCTTTGTAATAATCAGACCCTAGGCAGCTAGACTAGACCCTGGTTATACCTCGAAAATGCTTTGGAACTCAATAAAAATTGTCCCAGAGATATACCCAGTTGAGTAGGATAACTGGTGCGGAAGCAAAAATCTCTGGGAAAGACAGAAAGTGAAATCAAACATTAAACAAGTTTGTCAAAGGATTGGCCAAGTTTAATCATCTTTGGGGGTAAAGTCTGGAAGGGATGGCATTCATACTTTTTTGCCATTGTCCCAAACTCCATCTCTTTGTCAGAGAGCCTCTTAAAAGTCAAAAAGCAGGTGAGATTTCATGATCTCTGTGTAACAAACATGGCGTCAGTTACGTAATCTCTCCCTCTTAGCGCCTCGCTAATACGCTATCCTTTTAGCATCCCTGCTAAGACTCTGCCCCACTCATGTTTCCGCTTGTTTGTTTGGGGGATGGCGTGATAGATGAGACTTGTGTTTGGTGCTCAGGAACGTAATGAGGCCCTAATCGGTGGTACGCACCCAGCTCCACTTTTCTTTCTTTAAAAAAGAAAATGCCTGTCGCAAAAGGCCTGCAGCTGTTTAGTGGGGGTCGCGCCCTCTGAGGGAATATGACAGGCTTTTCCCGGCCACACCAACCATGGGTGACCCCCCCCCCCCCCACCACGTTGTGTTAAATGAAAATCAATGGAAGTACGTTAACAAACTATTAAAGGCCGAGGGTAAGCTCTCCAACAGACTGGAATGCTTTTCACAAACTGATACGATATGGCTGCGGCAGGCAGGTAGTAGACAGGTATCAAAACTACAGGTTTGAATGCCCCTCCCCCTGCACAAATCTACCAACAAGGGGGACCCCTCTCTCCCTGGACACTTGAAGCCTTTGATAGGCACCTTAGGTGCCCATTCCTGGCACAGCAAATTTTCACCCCCCCAATTGTGTATGTGTGTGTGGGGGGGAAGTCCTGGTAATGGACAAACCATTATAGTAAAAACATTCCTTCCAAAACAATCCTACAATGAATGCAGTAGCCTCACAGCTCCAGGCTGTCAGGTTCGATTCCCAGCTCTGCTGTGTGTAGATCTGGAATGTTCTCCCTTCCTCCCAGTGCTCCTGTTTCTTCTCACTGTCCAGAAACATGTAATCAGGTGACCTGGCATCACTAAATCACCAATGGACAGCAAATGATTCATAAAAAACTGTGTGATTCCAGGAGATGAAGCAGGCTTGTCTTTACATCCAGCAATAGCTGTGATCGCTGTATTGAAACCTCTTGCTGGCGTATTCGTCAGGGATTTGTGCGCAGAAAAGCTTCCGGTACGAGTCTGGAGTTCTTCATAGCAGAGCCCTTGGTTTAAACTCCTCCAGATAAGTGTCGAGCTGTAGAAAAGGGTTAAGACCATAAATTTCTTGGATGAAAGGCCTCAATTCAGACAACTAAATGTAATCAGGCTGAAAATCCGTGCACAAACTGTTCTGGTGGTTTTCGTTCTGTTTTGACAGCACCTCATATACCTCTGCAAGGTCATAGGTCACTTCTCATTGATGATCCGGAGAGGCTGAATGTGCCTGACACGGGCGGATTTCCGTAAGAAAAAGGGCCCCGCTATCAATTTGGAAGCATTGATTCATTTACAGCGTGTCATCGCACCCATTAATTTTTCTAATTAACACCGATGACTCCTTTCTCCCGTGAAGTAATTTCGCGTCTCTCCTCTTAGTCCCGGGAAATATCGATCGATGCAGCCGCCTTTAGACCTTATCTGCGATCTGGTGGGGGTGCTTTTGGGTTTTTTTCCCCCATAATTTACCTGATATTTTGTGCTTGCGATTGCACATGGTTTCACAGCGATGGTTTCAGTCTTCGGAAGATGTGAGGAGTGATGGTGAAGCACGATTGGCTCTTTATTCGCCAGTGGTCTATCGCTGTTTGTCAGGTGACCTTTCGGACATTACCCTTGCCTGAGATGTCAGCTCGAAGTGAATATGAGGGCCCTTGGCTTGGCTCATTTCTGTAACGAGGCCTTTTTTCTGTAGATTGGAGCTTGAGGGAAGTGTCAATTGATGCCTACTGACAAATGTGCCACTCAGCATGTTTGGGGGAAAAACTGAGGCAAAAATTCTACTGAAGGGGGAGAACCCATGCAGTGGTTAGCACTGTTGCCTCATACTTCTGGGACCTGGGTTCGAGTCTCTGCTAGTGTTCCATGTGTGTGTAGTTTGCATGTTCTCCCTGTGTCATCGTTGGGTTTCCTTCCCCAGTCCAAAAACTTGCTCGGGTCAGTTGGAGTTATCAAATTGCCCATAGGTGTGTCAGTGTGCCCTGTGATGGGTTGGTGCTCCATCATGGGTTGTACCCTGTAGCCTCCAGGATAGGCTCTGGACTGCCAATGACCCTGAATAGATAACTGGTAATGGTAGATGGATGGATGGATGGATGGATGGATGGGTCCTCTCCTTTCTCCAAACCAAAGCTGCCATTATCCACACTCATGGGCTCCCCCTAGTGTCAGGACCCCTTAAAGTCTTCCCTTTTCTCCCCCACCCCCCCCCCCCCCCCATGGGTGGCAGTAAAGGTACAGGGTAACTGCTCTGCTGCTGTTCTTCAATGTGAACAGAAAAAAAAACTATTTAGTCCTGTTTACAGGCCGAGAAAAATGAAGTTTTATGTTAAAAAATAAAAATAAATAAATAAATGTGATGGATAAAGGGCATCAGTTTCACTTCAGTAACTCGCCTAATAAGTAGCTGAAATTGGAAAAGTATGTTGTTATTTTATTGTTTTGGTGACCCCCCCGAGGTCGCTCCACCCCCACCAGAGAGCTCCAGCTCCTTCCATCCACAGACCGTAAACTTTTCCGCAATTACACACACTTAAAAAGCTCGATTTTAACATGCCCCCACCCCCTGTCTGCTCCATGCACTGTAATTTCTCCATTTTCCCTCTGAAAACAGTGACAGTGAAATTACAGTTTTCAAAGTCATAAAATTGTTTGTATCGGGACAGTCATTTCTTACAAAGGATGCTTCTTAGTACCGTACTGTTGAATTACAAATATATCAATTAAGGCGAGAGGAAACTGTCAACTATCACAGGCGAGAGGAAACTATCACAACCACGGTTAAAAAAAGAGATACACTGCAAATGCTAACAAGTAGCTTCGTTAGCATGACTGAAAGTGCTGTGTTCATGGCAATTATCAAAGCAGTCATAATCCAAATGGCCTTTTAGAGGCCCGAATGACTCTCGACAGGCCTTTACTGTCACTCGTGTGTGGGAAGGACTATAAATACAAGGAGAATGTAGATTAACAAAATCCACGGGCGACGTGCATCAATCAGTGCTAACACTGCCTTCCACAGCAGGCCTCTGTACGTTAGCGGGCGCGCTACATCAATCACTCCGCCTCACAGCTGCCGCTCTCATTTTCTGACCACGCTGCTTCCTGTTATCCCACGAAAAGCGTTCGATCACACATATATTAAGATGGTACTTCACTTTGACAGATGCCGAACCTGATCCCGTAGCAGGAAATGACATATTGCAGTCGGCCCACAGTGCCTCGTGAGGTGGCATGGAATGAGTTGTTGGCTGTCAGTGGGAGGGCTGCCTCTCCTGTTAGGATAGTTGGTCTGTGCGGTAGCGTGAGGCAGAGCTTGCCGCCCGTGCGCCAGCTTTAATTACTCCCCGAGAAACGCCAGAACCCGCACTTCATGGTTCCCATTGAGGCGACTGCGACTCAGTCTGGCTGTGATTGGCTCCCCTGAGGCACAGAAACAACCCACCCCCCCACCCCAAATCTACAACTCACCCCCCCTCCGGATAATTCTGCTCCTGGGGCTCCCATTTCAGCATTAATATTACACACGATCTAAAAAAAAAATATACAGTCGTGCGTTACGTTATGACAGGGGATACATTTTGAGAAATGTCTCGTTAGGTGATTTTGTCTTTGTGCAAATATTGTACGGTATAGCCTACTATGCACCAAAGCTACAGTAAACCTCTTTTGTGAGTAGAAATAGTACACTCTAAAATAACGATAAAAAGTACAGTATAGCATATAACCTAGTATTTATTATCCTTATGAAACATTATATACTGTATACAATTGTATGTCCTACACACCTATACGACTGCCAATGCAGTAGGTGTGTTAGCACTAGCATCACCACAAACACATGAGTAATATGTTGAGTTAAGATGTTACGACGGCTGGGTGGCGCATTCATCAACTAGCAGTGCTACCATACAGCTGCATCATGGGACCACTGCGTATGTGCGAATGAATATGCGGCGAATGACTGTATATATTATTTTGAAAAATTTCAAAGTTAAAAGATCTTGTGATCTGAGATAATTTCACAGTTTTTTCGTAACTCGCTCGCTATACTTAGGATAGCCACCTAGGTACTTGCTACCTGTTTTAATATCTGTTTTGTCTTAATACCTGTCTTTCTGTGGCTTTGCAGAGGTGGGTTTGATTCCCACTCTACCTCTGCCAGGGTGTCGCTTTCTTTTAGCTGCTGCAGTTCCCCCCTGCAGTCCAAAGGCAGATCCCATATCTAAATTGCCCTTTTTTCGTGCGAGCTGGCATCCCACCCAGGGTGTGCCCCAAGCCTCCTGGGATAGGTTGCCCAGCAATCCTGCAGGGCTTATTCGGTGTATTGTGTCTCATCATTGCTTAACTATGCTGCCTTACTGATGTCCTGATGCTAACATAGCCCCCTCCACCCCAGGTCTCCTGCTCCCTATCTTGAAAGCCATGTGCCGCAGTGCAGTGAAGTACTGCTTCACCGTCACTGCCTCACAGTGCAGGGCACTGATGAAGGAGCTGGGGCCTGCTATAGGGCTTCCCTTTGTGTCAGGCGACTCAGAAAGACGCCCACCCTGAAGGACCCGCTTCTCATTATGCTCATACCCTCTCCACACTCATGCCCCCAACCCCCGTCTCTCTATCTTCTTTCTCTGTTCTGTCCCTCCTCTCCTCCTTTTGCTGCCTGAGATGTTAAAATCCCCGTTAAGGCCTGCGTCGACCCTTCTCAGCAGGTGGAAAGAATTTTATTAATATTCTATGTAATAGTTTGGTTAAGTAGTAAACACGATCCTGCTGTTCAGTCACTGACATTGTCTATTTCATTTACATCTGCGTTTGTTAAAAAGAAAAACTAACGAACTGACCAATTTCTCCCCCATCCCCCCATGTTGCAGAGAATTGTGGGAAATGGCTGCACTCTCACTGTTCAGCCCGGACTCCAGACAGTGCTGCAAGAGTGAACGGACTCAAAATGACTATCACTGTCTCGCGAGGCTAACTTTGACTCCCACACTTTGACACCCGCCACCTTGACCACGCCCACCCGGGACCGGCGCAGCAGTGCGTGAGTCAGCATGAGGACGGAAACACCCACTGCATTGTACATAGCGAGCGACGGGACGGGACACTTCTTCTGTGCTTGCGTGTGTGTGCGTGTGCGCGTGTGAGTGTCGTTGTAAAATTCAGATTTGTTTATTGTGATGAGTATGTCAGTTTGTAATTGTAACTTTCTGAGAAACACTGTACTAAATTGCACTCAATAAAGATGGTTGATCGGACTCCCCAAAGGCGTTGGTCTCGTGGTGGGTTAGCTTCAGCCTGTCAGGCAGCCTGGATCCCCATAAACTAGCAGCCCTCCCTGGAAGGTGCACCCTGCTCTTCGCTGGAGCTTTATGGGCCCCAATGAAGTAGGCAGAGTTGGTCTCACCTCTTCGGATTAGTGCCTTCAGTATCGGGAAGGTATAGCTATAGACTCATCCACTATTCAACTACAACAACCCTACTCATTAATCCTTGTGGTCCTTATGTGCAACTCTGGTCCCACTCAAAAGTACAACAGAGGTGTCCAAGGTGGGATTCCAATTCATGGACCTCCTCGGTGATCGTGTCAACGTGGACCCCCATCAGTTAATTAATTATTATTAATTAACGGAAAATGGATGGGCGGATGGATGTATTAAGTGAATTGATGAAACAAGTTGTTTCATGAACGACCATGATGCCCTACTGTAATAGAAAGGTTTTCTAAAAACCATAAAAAAAGCTATCTTTACCTTTTGGCAGAGCCAGACTTCTTCCCATAATTTATCACCGCAATCCAAACACCATCTCCATAATTGAATCATGGCTCAAATGAAGATGAGGTATTAGAGGGGGTATTAGATGCATTAGATATTAGAGAGGTGCTGCACACCAACAGGGATAAATGATCTTTCATTTAATCACTTAGGGGAAGGTGTTTTGCTCTGTGTTTTCGGTGATAAGCTCCAGGCTTTGCGGAAACCTTGTACTGGACAATGAAACACAAAGAGATGACTAGATAATCACTCTACGACTCATCTCCAGAGAATATCTTCGCCATCTTTACTTTATCGACCTCGAATCGAGGACGTCGACCAGATCGCCATCCATCCTCCAGACACCGTGTGGTTCCATGGTTAATGGGAAAATGACTCTGCAGAAAAACAACCGAAATCAAAAACAGAGGTATAGCCGGTAGAGGCATCTCTTTAGCTGGGGGTTGCCAGGTCTGCTCGGGCCCCCAGAGCATTGTTTGGCCCTTACAACCTTCTGGATGTTATCTTTTGCTGGCAAGTTGCCCAGTGACATTCGGGAAGACCAGCTGATGTTATGTTCTTTCCAAACAGTGTCATCAATTAACCACATGAGTTTTGGGACATGAGAGAAACACAAAAACAATACAAATCTTAGGGGACATCATTAGACAACCGCCCCCCCACCCCCCCCCCCCACCCCCACGTTTTCTGGCTGATGCAAATTGAAAAGCAGAAAGCTCCACCTCCGCTCTCCATGTTATCCTTTCATGCCCTCCATTGAGGTATTTAACCGGAAATGTATCCCATAATGCCCAGCTAATGGAAAGCGGTGGATATTTAAGCACACTGGTGCTCCCTGTGTCGTCAGCCTACGGGGATCAAGGGGCCCCCAGTGGGGCATTTGATGACGATTGGCCTCAATAAGTCATTAGGAACCCCCACCCCTAAAGCCCAGAATGACACCAACTTAGCAACAGCCTTTACGGGCGAACTATTCGATACTCTTGCAGCAGTTCCCTCAAAGGCTAAGTGTGATGCCCTCGGAGGCTGCGGGGGCTGGGCTCTCGAGGGGCTGCCACAGCTGGCAAAGCTCACTGGACACAAGACGGGAATAAATCTCTAAACTAGTGCTGTGAAAATCCCGGTGCAGTTTAGCGATCACGCCAAGATTGGCCAAACTCCGCTGTTACTCATGTCTATTTCAGGTGATCCCATCACCAGGATCCCATAATGATAAACATTTTGCCTTCCTTCTATTAGGAGGAATTTGGGGGTATGTCAGCAGAACATGAGGACAGGGGCACCTTATTCTTTCCCTCCTTCATTTTCCGATGTTCAGATGGGGCATCGGACAATAAATAGAAAAGGAGGAGATGGAGTCTAAATAATTAAGCAGGGATGGATCTTCTCTCTCTCTCTCTCTGTCCCCCAAGCTGCTGTCCGACAGACTGCCTCTATTTCTCACATAAAATATGTATAAATCATTGAAACACACAGGAGTTTTCCCATTGCTGAGGATAGCCCTCTGCCCTCCCTTGACACGCAGGTGCATATTTTATTGCTCAAAGGCGGCCAGTGTTGATTCATTGGATTGAGAGCCGCCTTGCAGACAGCAGAACCTCTTCTGGTTCTCCGGCACACTGTCATCTGCGACTCAACATGATTTGCGAATACAGCGGAGTTATATTTTTAATGATTCGCTTTGTTTAAAAAAACAACAACAAGCCAGTCAAATTTCAGGAATTAAAGAGAGCAAACAGAGATAATACAAGATATTTAATAATATAGATGAGGTAGCAAGAGCCTTCAGTGAGACTGCAGGAATGTTCCGCAGAGTTCCTGAAATTGGCATTCAAGCCTGTGTTGTTGTTGTTGTTGTTGTTGTTCTTCCTAGCCCCCAGGCAGGCCCGTGTATCTGAATCGCAATTAAGGCCGCACATACTGGGGTTTATTTAAGAAACATTTAAAAGGACTTTGTCTGTTAATAGTGATTTAATATAGGCAGCTCTGTTCCCCCCCAACTAATGCAGTTTGATTGATGGGCAGAATCCTGCCAAACCCACCAACCCTCATTCACACGGTGCCCCCCCCCTCCCTTATTTGGATTCACTCAGTGACGGTGGCTCCGGATGTGGCTCAGGATTTACTTCGATTTTTCCGTGGACCCTGAGGTGGATTTAACACGATAACATTTTTAAAAATTAATCCGGGTATGACAGCGACGGTTGTAAACAAAAATGTAATATATCCGGAAAGCGCTTGGGGGGGATTAGAGCATTGAGATATTTTTTTCTGCAATCTCGCAAACAACAATAACGTATCTCTTTGACATCTGTGACTCAGCTTGGTTTCCCAAGCTTTGCAAAATATTAAAAAGAATTTTATAAAAGCCTTAGATGTCATCTATAATTTGACAACAAACATACAAAAAAATTTACTGGAGTAGAATGTACCATGAGAAACGGACATTTATATGACAACATAGATAAAAGCTTTTAATAAAGCAGGGATATGAACATGGATACAGTTTGATAAATGTGTAAACAGTAAAAATGAATATTCTAAATATTGAGAGGCATCTTCGGAATTGTAATGCTGAAGCGTATTTTAAAGACACACAGACCAGGCTACACACAGGAAGCGCTAAGCAGCGTTTCTGCGAAATCTCTGTACGAACGTTACAGGTGAATGTGTCTGTCTGAAAGTGTTCACACCTCATAATTAAAGCTTTCCCGAACGTCTTTGACTCCCATTGACAGGCACCTTCGAAGGTGACGCATCAGCAAGCAGTCAGCCATTCAAAAAACATGCTGGTTTGACACGGGTGCACCCCGAAGGCCAAATGGGAACATCTCCTACCCATAAAATACCCTTTCTTGAAACTTCAGGGGAAAGGTTTATGGAAAATTTTATGAAGTTCAGTACTTACTACATATTCTCTCCCCTGTCCGATCATCAGGCCAGCTGGCTTATTTTAAACCCAGCAATTCAATTAGTAAGGCCGAATAAATCTCCTCATTCACTGCTATGAGATCATTCCTTTGTTGGGTACTCAGACTAAAGGTTCTGTCATGTATGTTTTTATGAAGAAAAGCTGGTTTGTCACCCAGCCCACCCCCCCCCGAAACACATTCACGATGTGTGCTATATTATGCCGATTTATGAACTGCAATTCCAGTAACATATTTACTTTACCCTACGTGTAGCATGCATTTAACAGTTTAACGGGCATCCGTGCAGCTGCTGATGTCACTCGCGGAGCTGAGCTGAGGCTGTACAGTGATAGGAGGGAACAGATGGCTGCCGCGCAGAATGAAACGGCAAACACGGTGACGGTCGGGGGACCAGGAGCCGCGATTCCAATATGCCGAGGTCTCGGGTTTAATTTGCCTTATAATAGCTTTTGACATTTTGTAAATTGCGGCACAACAAGGACCGCAAAGCCAACACACATTTATCTCTGCAAAACAATATGTTCCTCATCTTGCTAGGAAAGAAAATCCAGTTACGCGGGCTTCACACATTTATCACTGAGAAACACAAATGCACACAAGACGTTTTTTAGCTAAAAGACAATTTATAGAATAGTACGTCGATGCGACAGTCACATGTAAACCCACAAGGTCACATGGCTCTGTTGCGATCTTTGTTGTGCAAACGGGTAATTTTTTCATAACTTTACAACAGATCACTGCTAGGGAAAAGCTAGCCAAATGTCAGTCTTCGTTTTTCTGTTTTTGTTTTGGAAATCTGTGAGCATCACATGCAAAATTCAGACAAGGTTGGATGCGACCAAATGGATTTTCACTTCCCTGAGGACCCTATGAAATTTAATTAGGATATATTTAATTACCAATGTATTCATCCACTCGAATGCAGGAATCGTGATGTCAGAGAGCAGTTTGCCCCCTCCAGGTCTTCTGCGCAGCTTGGAAAATGGAAAAAGTGCAAATGTGGAACCACAGTTGGGGGAAACGCCCCCCCCCCCTCCAATTGAATCACTAGTGTGGGGCAGGGTTAGTGAGTTTGCTAGGTGAGATGGAAAACAGAGGCAAATGAAACAGAAAAAAAAATATTACAAACTGTAAAGTTCAACTTCTGAAAATCACAAAGTCAACTTGAGTTCCACTGGCCTTTAAAAATACCCACAGCATATTGAGTCTGTGAGGCGGTTTTCCAAAGGCCTCCCGGTTAAGTACATTTCCGCTCTTTTACCACCCGTGGTTCAATCTGACCTTTCTGCAGTTCCTGGAAGAACATCCAGGCGATACGCTGCCCGATGCCTCCACCTTCCAGCTGCCACCTCCGGACTCACTGCTCCAGGGGCCGCTGGAGGTGCATCACTACGTGATAAATGGTCTGTGTGTGGCATGCATTCTGAAGCGTACTGTCGGCCTAAGTACTAAAATGCATAGCTTTGAGTGAGAAGGTCTATAACTGCAGCTAGATGGGTCTAAATCAGTATCTCAGCAGGCTAGTTGACAGACCTGGACAGGGTTCCAGTACACCAAGAACGCAGCCTACAGTCTTTCACTATCATGCCCACTTTGAAGGCTCTATAATAAATACATCATGGTTTCATGCACCAATGGGAAAGAGGTATCAAGATTCCATTATTACGCCAAGAGAAACCGTTACCAAGATACCATTCCATTACCATGCACCAAGGAAAAGAGTTACCAAGATACCATTTTTCCATTGGCATTCACAAAGGGAAAAAGTTACCAGGATTCCATTTTCACACCAAGGGAAAGAGTTACCAAATTCTATTATTATGCTAAGGGCCATTATTACAGCAAAGGAAAGATTGACCAGGATTCCATTATTGTACCAATGGAAAGAGCTACCAAGATATCATTATTTCATACTATCAAATAACCTGATTCGGCAGTGCTGAAAGCCCCGCCTCCTGACCGGATCCCTCAGGGTGCCACATGATCCCTCAGGGAAGTTTCACTCTCAGCCAGGATACCGCTTAACTGTCAGGTGACCTTTGAACAGGAAGATGTAGCTTCAGAGTCGCCTCAAAGCATCAGATAAAGCGGATTCGGTCACGTGAAAGCCCCAAGAAGGGAAATGAAAGTGAGGTTCATGCTTTTAAGGGGGCTTTAATTAGTTTCTCCCATGGGGGTAGGGGTTGGGGGTGTCCTGGAAGGGTCTCCAATTCCCAGCATGAATAAATCCCTCGCTGAGCGTCCTGTCGATTTCTGCTGGATCGATGGAAAATTTTCCCACCGTGAATGCAGCTCAAGATGTGACTGATCTCGCTGGGGACGCATGCCAATTTGGATCTACAAAGGGATCGCTTGTGCTTGAAAGGCAGCCCAGGTCCTCTCACATCATAGAGGTTTTCCTGTGGTCAAGGACCTCCACCTCAGTGGGCCTCAAGTACTTATAAAAGCACATCATCCTGTTGCTGTATCACTTCATTCAATATCCATCTTCCAAAACATCTCATCCAGTGCAGGTCTATCCCAGGGTGGGAGGATCTTCAACATGGATATTCCAAGTGAGACACATTTCTGGACACTCTGAAGCAACTCGTTGCCATTTCTTTTTTGTTCACTTAGTTTGTAGAATTAGGTAGGTAGCAAAATTTTACAGTGTAATTACAGACTAGGAAAAGCCATACGAATTGGTTTGAAATAAAAATCACATGGATTTTATTTTATTTTTAGTCATTGATGCTTGGAGAAATGCAGAGTGCTCGTCACTAACGGATACGGACATCAGATGGAAGGCTGGAGTTGACGTCGCCAAATGAAAGTTAACGTGCCAAACAGTCACTCTCTGTCGCCCTTGGTCATGCCTGCTGACGGCCACTGACTCACGCCAGTGCCTGCCCCTATCTCCTATAGCACTCCTCTCCGTCATCACCAGTGCTCTTTCTGTCTTTTCTACAGCCCGTTATCAACATTTTCTGAGCAGTGGGAGATTCTGAAAAGAGAAAGCTGCCAGAAAAGTGCCCCCTCTTCCACAATGAAGTGACACAATTGGCCAATCGCCAAAATTCAAGGATAATCAAGGTTAGCAAATTGCATTCTTTAATACATAACGTTAACTGATGGCCCTCAGTCAATGAGGTCTTTTCAGTGATTAAAAAGAGGTGATTTTTAGTTGACTGGCACTATAAAACCCGAACACAAAAACACTGTAAGAGCCCTGACAAGAACCCTTGCACTTCCTGTGTCTAAAAAAGTGCCCACAACTCACAGTGTTTCTCAACCTGGGAGCTGGAAGGTAGCAAAAACGTGGACTGTCCCCGACGACCGGATTGGGAAAGACTGGTCTAACGCTTTATTACTTAACCCCCAGGAGTCCGCAGGAGACGTTGACACCATGAATAGAAACATTCTCCACCTCTACTCTAGAAGACTTTATTAAAGGGGAGGCTCAGGATGAGAGGAGCATTGTGGGTAATGTGGAATGAATCCCCGTTGAAGCCTTCAGCATAAGGCGGGCCACTTCCACACAGAGCCACGATGCTCCTGAAGATAGAATAGATAATTTAGTGGTGGGATCATGCAGGCTTTTCCAGGAGCCTTTGGCGCACTTTCGGGAACCACTATGCTTCTGTGATTGTCAGATATTTATTTGATATTCTCTTTGGCAGACAGGGGGCGCTGGTTAACCCCAGAGGAGGCTACTGATATTTAACAGAGATGTGTTAATAAATATTTCATGCAGTCTTAGATGAAAATGTGTGCGTGTGTGTGTGTGTGTGTGTGTATAAGCGTGTCCCATCTAGACTACCATACCCTAGATCGCCACAACCAGACCATGACAGACACTTTCAATAATCAGCAGACTTGGTTCTTATTATATTGGCTCTGTACAAACTGGACAGGTAATGAATTCCTCAAAACTGCATTATTTCCAAAATAATATAAATCAAAATCTCACACTTAGAGGTAAGTGTAGGGCATAAATCATCACATTCAATTGATTCTGAGCACAAATTTACAAATGTGGTTAATTTATGTTTGGGGAAGTGTTGAATTTCATTAGTCCTAGTCAACAGTTCTATACGCATGACTGAAATAATTGATTTAATTACGCTACTTTTCACAGGCAGGACTGATAACGCAAACAGAAAGGACACGTGTCATCACTGTAGTGCTTGCTGTGCTTAAACTCTTTACATATGTGTTTTCATGCCTGATTAATCCTGATGCGTGACTGAATTCCTTGGAAAGTGTGAGATCGATGGCATGTCTGATAGAGGGTCGCAAACAGAGACTACGCCCCCCGCCCAATCTATTTAGCAACTTGACTCTGCGGTTTTGCAGCCATTATCCTAATTTCGCATTTAAAACTAGGACCATCCATCAATCTCGCCTTAAGGTCACCTGTCGCTTTCCCATCCAGGAGTTCTTACATCCCCATGCACTGAGAGAGAGGATTAACCCTCCTGAGATATGAAATAAAGAATAAACTTTCCTCGCCGCCTTCCGCACTGTGAAGGACTGGTACGGAAACACAGAACCTGGATCACCGAGGACAGCAGGAGCCTGAGCTGATCTCAAGTCAGTTTCTAAGGGCTGTAAAAATGCTCGGAAAGGTCCTGTGTCATTTTTCAATTTCACACCCTTGAATACGACGGATTTGCACGCAGACGTGCAGAAATATCCGGCTTCCTTTATACGCCTGTGTGGCTTTTATATGAAACGGGATATGTGCGCATTCTGGCAGGCCGACACGTTACACCTCACACCCTCGGAGAGGACACGGGGTCCTGCTGCGCGGCTGCCCACCCGCTTGCCTGCACGTTTGTTCGCAGCCATGAATTATTTACTTATTAGTTACGACTTAGCAGAACGGTGGCCCATCATGAGGGACAGCTGAACAGACGGTGGCATTTTTATCAAAGGAATTTTATAGAAACTTCTCTTTATTACTATTTCTTTGTACATTATAATAAAAAAAAATACTTGCCAGCAGGGTGGCTCAGTCGGTGGGATTGTCACCTCACACTTCTGGGGTTATGCCTTTGATTCCTGCCCCCCCTCAGTTGAAAAAAAGAATCTGCCGTTACCAATTGCATGCCAGCTGGGCACATTCTGTGTGACCTATTTTAATGACGAAAGCCGCTTTTTGGCCGGTTTTGTTTCCACACACCCCCCCCACCACAGTTGTCGGCTGAATGTCATTGGCTGGCCACCCCTGAACGAATGCTGTCTTGGCTGTGGATGTGGGTGGGAACTGCCACTATGTTAGACATGGAGGTGGAGGTCAGAGGTCACACTTTCACTCTTTATAAATCGTCTCTCGATCAACCTGGAAACCACACCAACTGGCCTATGTTTCTTAATTGCTATGCCACCTGCTGGCCAAAAAAGCACACTCTGGGCTTCTCTGTCCTGCTCCGACACACAGCACGTGCCAACCCTACAAAACACATCTTACTCTGTCACAAGACATCCCCATGAAAGATGCTGCCCGTCACTAATGCAGAGATCACTTACCGTACCGAAATACTTTATATTTCTCTTAAACTTGCTTGTGTCACCTAGGCCTAATTTTTCATAAGGGACCCCTGGTGTCCAGATAAAAGCATTCTGCTTGTGTTTTTAGTTAAAAAAAAAAAAGGATTACGATTCCAATCTCACAAATTCTAGCATAAACCCAATGCACGTGTCCATGAATTTTAATATACCTGTTCCCTGCTCGCCAGGGGATTTCCGGACCATGGCAAAGAGAGATTAAATTGCCCCTCCGCATGGTGAATCTCCGTCGCGGTTTGGCAGGGACGGCTGAAGGGGAAACTGACTGCACCTTGCGTCAAGGTGCCAGGTGACAGTGAGGGAAAATCACATTTTAATATGGCAAAGACGGGAGTCGCCGGAGGCTAATTGCGTAGCAGTCGCGGCTGTGGGCTCTGAGGGACAGACTCTGTTTACTTCCCGTCGAATATCAGGATAGTGAGGGCGTGCTCCCCGCCCCCCCAACTCCTTTATAAAATGAATTATACTTACAGTCAAAATGTCTGGACTTGGATGCACATCCATTCCCAGAGGGATTGTGGGATATTGCAAGTGACGGCGAGAGGCGTGACTGGGGCTTGTACGATGTTTGCAAGCCAAATGCATCTCTCTTGGAGACACTGGTAATCACCCGTTTGATCGAAACCCGGTCGCACGTCAGTGCTGATCCAAGCTGAGGAGCACGTTCACGTGGATTAGCATATGCGACTTTACCACATTCGTGAAACTGTCCTACAGTTTATTTGGGGGGATTTTTATCAGCAACAGAGAGTAGACGGGAGGGCTGGACAGGGGCCCATCAAAGCCGCCGCCGACTTGCCCATTCCCACCAAGACAGTGCTGCTGGTTCCCATCCCTCTCACTCTCTGCCCTGACCTTTAAACTCTCCATGGAGATCATGATCTTTAAGCTGCGTTTCGGAGACGTAATGAAACTTGCTGCAATCATAGTCGTATTTTCGGTAGTGAGCGTCTAATTACTGACTCATCCATTTTATCCTAATAAATACTAAAATGAGCATTTTTTTAAAATCCCCCAACCTATGAGCACACATTACCCTCCAAAGACTCTTCTGAAAAGACCCTGCTAACCTGCTTTAGACCCCAATGAAAGCAACAAGCCTACCCGGGTCAGCCAGGCTTACTGCAAGACCTGACCAGACCTTACCTGAGCAGATTTACACGGCCGCTCTCGAAGGCTCCGCCTCCTGGCGGTTCAAAGTCATAAAAAAAAAATTAAGAGGTCTTTTAACAGCGGTAAATCAAAGTATATCGGGTAACATTTAGAGATTTAAGAGTCATCAGGGATATATATGAACAGGCATATCTATTGGTAACATCATAGCATGAGTTCCCCAGAAAAAAAAAAAAAAAAAAAAACTGCTGTATTTTCGTTATGTAAACACGCTGTTTTGCAGCATACAAAATTAAGTTAAAATCATTTGCTTGTGTGGATTT
Organism: Paramormyrops kingsleyae; assembly: GCF_048594095.1. Classification (NCBI taxonomy): domain Eukaryota; kingdom Metazoa; phylum Chordata; class Actinopteri; order Osteoglossiformes; family Mormyridae; genus Paramormyrops; species Paramormyrops kingsleyae. The sequence goes on from NC_132800.1 coordinate 10,907,121, forward strand.
CCCTTTTAACACCAATTCCCTGGTAGGACATTAATGGAGAGCTATCCATCTGGGGATTCAAGAGGCGAGTCAGTCCTACAATTATGCAAAACAATTTAAAATTAAAATTTCATTGCATGCTGCCGGTGAGTAAATCTGTTAAATTCTGTCCCACAGTCCGCATCCTTCAAATGCAACGGCTTTGGCCAGTAATTGTACGTCTCCTCAATTTGAGTTTTGGTGCCGTGGGATTTTTTTTTTTAGCCCGGCTTAGACAGGGGAAAAAATATCGTGGGACCAAAATATATAAAAAGGCCTGAAGACCAGGTGTACAGAGGTGCTTCCACGGCTGCCTGTTCCAACCTGAACATTTGTACCATTGTGTCACTTTACTTTAATACTTGCCAGATTGTCTTAATGAGTCGTTGTCACGTTTAATATATTTTATGTCCTTTTCATTGGGGCTCATTCTGCCTCAGCTCTCCCTCCCCCAAGCGCACAAGTGCGCACAAAGGATCTCTGCACTTACTGTTCCTGTGCTTATTTCCCGAACGCAGGGCTTTTTCTTGCCAGTAAAGCAGGCGGCGAGGTGCGGACTGCTCTGCTGGAGCCTGAGGCCGCAGCGAAGACAGACCAGCGGGTGGTGTAGGGATCGAGGAACTGAGGGAAGATTTCGTGGCTGAGAGCCCAGCAAAGGAACACGCTTTTATACCTTCTTGCGAGGTGCTTCACACAGACATTTGAGGAACAGCTGATCTTGTACAATAATCATGAAACCACAAAATGGGAAGAAGTCTTTTGAAAATCTTTAATTACTGCATACAGCCTGGCTTGTAAATTCCCAGTAGTGCAAAAGGGTTTCCTGGTATTTCGGTTAGTAGAATGTTATTTAGATTATGCTACTGCATTCATTTCACTCATCTGAACACCAGGATTGCAAGTTTTTTTGTGATGGTTATAACGTAAATAACAGCACAACTAAAAGTCCAGACTGGGATCTGGTTGATTGAAATAAAATCCCGGTCTGGACTTTTACTCTCTGGACCTGAATTACCCAGCTCTGGTAACAGTCACACACAGCAGTGAAGCAAGCACAGAAACACACACAATAATAACACAGTCACACAAAAGCAATGCAAAGCACAGAGACTCACACGATAGTAACAGAGTCACACACACAGCAGTTATATGAGCACAGACACGCAATAGTAACAAGTACAGTCACACACCTGGCAGTGAACTGAGTACAGAGACACACGTGATTGTAACACAGCTCCACACACAGCAGTGGTACGAGCACAGAGACACACAAAACAGTAACACAGTCACACACACAGGCGCAATTTAAGCATACAGCACAAACGAAAGTGACACAGTCATATAGAGAATAATGTCAGGGACACTGCAGGCTCATGCAGTGAATGATGGTGTGAGGCTACAGTGCCACTCCCCCGGCCCACCACCCCCAGAGGTCCCCATCAGCCTGTCTAATTTCCCTCCTCCCTGTAGTGCCATGACTGTACCCGTCTCTGTGTTGTTTAATTTAATACTGAACGACGCAAGCGACTGCCTGCCGGCCTTTGCGTGGCCGCGGTCCGTCCCGGCGAGTAACCGGAACACTGCGGAACCATCCCGCTGCCGGCCCGCTCATTAAGCCCGAGATCAAAGGCTCGGCGGCTAGACCGTTCCGGAAAACTCGGATTTCGAGAGCCGCCGTGTTGTGTTTCGAATGGCGACCGGCAGAAAAGAATAGAGAGATTAGCCGCAGCACGCAAAAACGTAAATGAAATTAATGTCTAATGTCTCTGCTCTGAGGGGGCGGGGAGCCCAGGCGGCTGCCCCTTTAACCAGGGATCAGAAAGCCGTGTGCCAGCAGCAGCCCCCCCCCCCCAGCCTTTCATCCTGTGCCGTTTGTTTGTTTGCGTCCGAGCCGACCGTTTGTTACCGCTCGGCAAAGGGCGGGAGGAGACACGGTCATGGGGCGGCGTCTCCATGGAAACCAGCGTCTTCCTCGTTATCTCAAGAGAGGGATTAGAGCGTGGTGGCGTGGCAGAGGCGGTGTGGCGTACGCGTGCCAAATTAACCCTGCGGGGGGAAAACAAACAGAAAAAGGGGTTTAAATATGCCGGGCGGGGTGTGTCTCTGTCGACGGGGGCCTTGTGGAGCCCCCACCCCACTCCACTCATCACGCAAACACCGTTTGCCGCAGAGGAATGTTCCAGAAAAATGAGAGCTTCCATTTCTCATCCTAGCTTAATCCCTCTTTCCGCACGCTTCCTGTTTGCGCCCACTTTAATCCCTGTAATCTAATTGGCCGTGAGCCGTGGGGGTCACCCTGGCAACCACACTCAGCGACCGGACGGCCCTGCCTCGTACCTGTAAGGCGGGCGATAAGCCGGTTACCGTAGTGACAGAGTGCTTTAGGCACTAGCTGTGTAACCCCAGGGTCGCCGATTTAAACCGCAGGAGGGACTTAATCCAAAAACCCATTAATCCGTGAGCAGGGTGGTGTGGTGAGGAGCACTGTGGCCTCGCGCCTTTACCGTTGCTGGTTTGACTCCCTTCCTCTGTGCATGGAGTCTGTAGGTTCTCTCTCTTCTGCAAAGGTGTGCGAGACGTGCCCTCTGATGGATTGCTATCTCCTCCGGGGTGTTTATTGCCTTGTGCTGACTGAGACCCAGTATCGGAATAGAGGTCACGGCCTTTTCCCCTTCTAAGGCCCCCCTCTGGGTAACCGGTTATGGTCCTTTTCCCTTCCAGGACCTTTGGTAAGTGGTTACCAGAAGTGGCACCTTAGGGGTATTGATTTCAGGAAGGCAGATGAGGGGGAATCTGGGAGGGGGGGTGGGTGTGCTGGCCAATGCTTGGCTGGTATTATGGTAATACCATGCATGTGTGTGTGTGTGTGTGTTGCAATAGTACAACTTCTGGCCAGCTAATTTTGCCATGGACAGATTTCCAGGACATTACACATCCTCCGCGAGCGTCAGGGAGCTGCTGCAAGTTTGTGGGAGACTCCTGGAACTTCCAGGACACTTGGGATGTCTGGGCTCCAGTTCTTTTCCCTTCCAAGACCTTGCACTGGATAAGCGGTTACAGTCCTTATTCCATCCAGGACCCTGGGCTGGATAAGCGGTTATGGTACTTTTCCCTTGCACTGGATAAGCAGTCATGGTCATACAGTTTCTCATAGATATGAGAATATAAAGCAGGCTTCTCGGTGCAGAAGCCCCCCTCTTCTCAGGGCCGGAGGGGACGTGCTTAGCGTGAGCAAAGTGAGATTAATGCCTCTCAGCAATCACATGATTCCAGAGGTCACACAGAGGTTAAAAGGATGTGAGAGGGACTGAAGGCAAGTAGAAGCATTGCATTGTGGGTAATGTGTTACCACTTACCCCAATGAAAAAAGTGTGCCCTTCACAGGTGTGTAGACAGGCATGTAATAAATGTGTTATTTCACACTTTCCATATTACATTTGTCAAACTGGCTGTGTTTGTGCTTCTTGGCAATGTCATTAATTATGTCACTGGGGGCATCATGGGACATCGGAGCCTGTCCCTTGAGCTGCTGCATGTTGAGTGTGTCCCTCCAGAAGCCGGCCTCAGCGCTACCGGAAACACACGGGCTTCAAGGGGCCCGAAGTGGATGCCAGGACCCACATATGACAAATCAAGCCTCATTTTCAGAATTTTGAAAAAGGCAAGGGTCTGTTTTGTTCTCCACAAAGTTTCGGTGTTCAGTGACATGTTCTGACGTTTGACCTCTTGCAGTTGCAGCAGTCGTTCAAAGCCATCTGAGTGGATTAACCAGTAAAGGATTTGTGGGCAGGTTTGGGCATGTTTGCTGGTAGCTTTGAAACGCATCAGAAAACTCACCAAGCTGGTTCCACTGCTCTAAGATTCACTAATTTCTCAGTCAATTCTCAGAATAAGCGGAACAATAAGAAACAAGTGGCCGCAAAGGGAATTTCATCCTTTATAACCCCTGCTGACCTTTCTCCATGACCCCAAAGACACTACTGGGCACTATAAATAGGCCATCTAGTGGCAAGAAAAGGCATGACGAGATGCCAGGGTACGTGTCACATGATTAAGCAAACCATAGTAGATGCGAGCCGTCTGTTTGGAAGTCGTGACTGCGTCTCCTACCACACGCGGTTCTGGTGCCCAGCCAGAGAGACACTGACACTCCCAGTGACTGCAAGCCAGCAAAGAAAGAAGAATCAACAGCATTCACCGCGTCACTCTGAGAGACAAACCCGCTAAGTGAAATAAATACAGCAAGGGCTGCTCAGTCTGGCACATTAAGATGTATGTGACATTTAGCTCACCCTCAAAATAACAGTGATTTGACTTCATCGACGTCTGGCTCCACGATGCTGCCTAATATCTTTCATAATGCGTATGCATGAAGGGGGGAGGCGGGACTGCCATTCCAGGACAGCCAATCAGGTGACAGCCATTATTCAGATTGATCTGTTTGTATATATTAGCATTTACTGGTTTGTTCCACCTTTATGCTACTTTGGAGAGGATCATGACTCAGAATAAGCAGCTAGAAGATGGATGGTTAGGTGGATGGATGGATGGATGGGTGGTTCTAACCAGTAACCCAGACCAGAGGTGTAAGCCTACAAAGTGGCTTGCTTGTTTGTGTAGCGTGTGGCATGTAGCACTGACATGACCTCAGTGAGCCCAGGGCAGAAGGCTGGGATGCCATTTAATGAATTTAGATTATTAATTACTTATTTCTGAGGCCACACTATGTCGTCCTCTGCTTTAGAACCACAGGAAACTGCGTCGTGCCTCTGGTGTTCCGTAACGCTCATGTGTCCCGTGAGATGGGAACAACGGCAACGAGGAGGGCCGTCTGGCCGAGCGTCCAGCATTCCTTCACCGCCGTCCGCGAGGGACACTTTCATTTCCAGACCGAGCAGGAGGCCTCAAAGCTGCGGGTTCGAATCCCAGAGGCGGATCATCAGAATGCCAGGAGCAGAAGTCCACCCTTCAATCCGGAGCAAGGTATCTGCTGACCGGCCTTCTGGAGACTTAATACTGCGGCGACCTCGATGGCATACATATGGGACCGGGGGGGTTAAACCCAGTGTGCCTGTGTTGTGTATGTGGAGGGGGGGGGCTCTCTTTCACTCTCAGTGGAAAACTGTCATAAGGGCTAACATGGTGGGGGGTGACAGTGTGCTGTTACGTCAATTGCTTACTTCTCGTAAGCCTACAAGCCTGGGGGCGTGAGGCTGATGGGACCCCAGGACTACCTGCTCTCGCATTAAAAAAAAAAATCTGGGGGGGCAAGGAAATTTAAAAATAAACTTCGGGTGATTCGGGAATGGCTGTTTCTGTGAGCAGATTCAGTCGCGATTCTCTGCATCCACAGCGCGTGATTATCTGCAGACTCTTCAAAACGGCCATAGAGACCCAAACAGCAACGTGCGTCTCATTTGTAAGAGCACTTTCCCAGTGTGTCGTGGTCCTGCAGCCTCTCCCTGGATGGGGGGGGGGGGGGTAGGGTACCCCGGATGGGATGCCCACTAGAGGTCAACTCACCTAAGTAGACATTTTTCAGGAGGGATTTCACGTGAGCACGAGGAGCACGTGATTCGACAGAAGGAACAGTGCTGGGTCTAGGGGGGATGCCAATTCCTAAGATTTCCTCCTCTTGCGACTTGTGGAGGACTCTATGTGAATTTCATCACCAAATCACAGAATAGAAAATTGCATCAAAATACCATATACCGCAATATAATGTCTGATATAATGGCTGCACCTTAATTGGCTGTTTTAGTCCACAGTTGTTATTGTTTTGCCCTGAATACCAAACAGACGTCGACTCCAGCCCCTCCCGACCATAAAAATCTATTTCATCGACACAAATGCCAAGCAGTTGCTTCCTCGTGGTATAAAAGACTCCCCATTTGTCCTTCTGGAAAACAAATTGTTTGTTGTGTTTCCAGGCTGAGTCCAAGTCTGCCAAAGACTGGCGTCTCCAAAACCCTGTATTTTCCCTCCTGTCTTCAGTTTGCCTTCCAATATTTTTTATTTTTTTCCAAGAGCCTCGTCAACACCTGCGAAATCCGTGACGGGCTTCCTGACGCCCTTCTGCAAACGTATAATTGATTAGCCGAACGCGCCGGAAAGTGTTTGCGTGGCGGTGTGGAGATTTTAATTAAAAACGCGCAAACAAACAAACTGCTGATGGCTTGCGTGCATGATGGAGGACGGCCCTTGTTTAGCGACGCTTACTCCCGGGACAGGGGCTGACTAATCTCCTCTCTGAGTGAGACGCCGGCGTGGTTTTGGATCACGATGCATGATCATGTTCTCTGCAAATGCAATCTACCTTTCCTGAGCAGCAGTTCCTGTGCAGCTTTTAATGAAAACTTAATATTACTTTTGCATTTTACATAGTAGTGTTTCCCCCAGAGAACGTGAATCACTATTGACTTTAGTGTTTGTGTGGGTTGGGGTCCATTCTGATGGCAGGAAGGCCTCCTGCTGTTCTTTATACTAAATAAAGATTCAAATTCAACACATGGTGCTAAAGTGGCGCGTTACTGCTAGAAACAGAGACCATTCCCTTGAACTGTGTAACATAACTTACACACTGACAGATAGAACCGTGTTATATCCACAGCATGATATTTCATCATTCCCCTTGCGGGAGACCCTCTGCCTTTGATGTCACTCTGTCAGATTTCATGTCTCAATTAGATTCTTTTTCTGTTTTTTTTTTTTTTTTTTTTGTGATTCCAAGCTTGGGGTAACACACGGGGAATGTGAGGTCACAGAGAATAGGACGTGTCACCGGCAGACGGCCCAGACTGAGTCGAGCTTGAGGACCAAGATGTATCCAGGTTTGAATAAACAAATTATTGCACATAATCCTCTTTCTGGAAGAAAGGAACAGCACATCATTATGTGACAGTATTCATCTTCACATTAAGCAGCATAAACTAATTAAAATTAACATTTTTTTTTTAAAATCATTTCAAGGCAAAACCATCAGAGTGATTAATTTTCGATTGTTTTCCCCAAATCTGTTTAAACTTCTAAACTCATTAGGATAAACATATTCCATACCGGGTAACTGACATACAAAAGAGTGTCTCAAATAATTACATTATTGTTAAATGTGCATATTAATCATACAATTTTAAACTTTTTTAATAAACAGACATCTCTGTCTCCATCTCTGTGGACCGACACATATGAAACAGGACTCAGACGTGCAAGTTTAGTTACAGATTCTGGTCTATAATCAGATAGATAAGCTGAACACATCACATGACCTGTCCATGGCCCAGTATCTCTGCCTACAGTACTCTGCAAGTCTTATTCAAGGAAAATCTGGGTAGTAAGTGTCTGCTCAGAAGAAACACAATTTAACATCAGAATATACGCAAGTTAGGAGTAGCTCCATAAAAGCTGGCAAGAATTTCTTCTGTTCTTCCAAAAAGTCACTGAGATCCTGCTGGATGGCTAGATGAACGTCGCTTCACTTCCCAAACCTCTTCTCAGGGGCACCCCAGCCATTCCATGTATACGATAATGTTCACCACAAACTCACTTAATTAGCTTAACTAGCTAAATAACTCGGAAAACTAAATAAATTAAAATAACTTCCTAACATCCTTCTGCCAACCCGTGATTGATCAGCGGAACATGCCAGAAAGTGTTTGTGTGCTAGCGTGGAGATTTAATTTACTCAGACAAGGTGGGGTAGCGGTTGAGTCGATAACGCTTAGGCGTATTTGATGGTTGCTGTAAATCCTAGGGCGACTTTAGAAGAAGTTTTAAAATGGCTCAGCTAACAGACTTTGACAGTCATAATATCAGTTACACACCAACATGAAGATCATTTGAACACCACTGTCATTGTCTCTAATACTTTTGCACAGTACTGTACATAACACCTTTACAGCTGCATGCCCATTGAAACAATCCATTGATGGCTTCCATCCTAGGATCCGAGCCAACAACCTACTGGTCCAGTTCCTCGATGTGTGAGGAAGCTCTTCTGGTCACCATCCCCAAGAAAGCAGGCAGAAAGGACCGCCATCAACGGACTACCGCCCCGAAGTGACCCGGAATGCGGCCCGTTCGCATGATACCATGAGAGAACACGTAATGGGGCTGGATATTTCGGGCAGAGCAGGTGTGTGGAGCGTGCTTTTTTGCGATGATGGCGCATTAATGGCAGAGAGCGGGGGCAGCTCTGGCAGGCCAGGCAGCTGTAAGTCGGGGCCCCTCTTGTGGTTTCGTAGAGCCATTATTCAAATGGGCTGATAATGAGATCCTCATATTGGCGCGGCTCCTCCTTGTCCCTTCACCATCGCCGAAGCGGCCCCTCCGGTCTCAGGTGACTAATTGTTGTCGTGAAGCACTTAAGCGAACGAGCATTCATTAGCGACCCACTTATCAGACCAATTGAGGGCTTTTTTTCTGAGGTTTAATCTTTCATCAAAACAAAAGCAGACGCAATATTGCCGGCGGGCCCTGGAGGTGGGGGAGGCGCGCGCCCACTCGCGGACGGCTCGCTCAGCGGATCGGTGCTCCCCTGTCCCCCAGGCCGCCGCTGCTCATCTATGACTCCAGCGGCCCATGGGGAGTTCAGGGCTGGAGACGATTATTATTCAGCCAGGTAGTTGGGGTCTTAACGATGGCTGGGAAAACCTTCGGTCCAGGAGCAGGACGAGACATTTCACCATTTACACTAATTGCTTCGAATCTGTGGGCTACATATTATTCTTAATGTCATATTATTCAATGATAACTGGTGGCGCCACAAACAATATATTCCTTTAAATGGCTCAGATGTATAATTTTACATGCTCTTCAAAATTCCTGAAGCCCAGAACAGCTAAAGCTGATGGTTTAAGAATGATCTACACACAGGACACTTTTCAAGCGAAAGGATCGCCCCTACAGTCAATAAGAGAGACTGATTAGTGCACGCTGTCGGCGGTGACTCAGATCTTGAAAGCACGTGTCACGATGATGTCATCGGGAAGTTCTCTAGGCTCCATCAGATGGTCAGCTTCACAGATGTTGCTATAACCTGGTTTCAGTCCAGGGCAGCTGGGAGTGGGTGTTTAGAGTGAGAGTTTGTTCAATTGATTTCTGACACGGGTAACGAGCTCGGGGTCCAAAACGCGTTTGATTATATCCCAGCGGTGGTCGTCACCGCAGGCAGGGCTGTGAAATGCTGAAATTTCGGGAGATGAAAATCCAGAGTCCCTCACTGCTTGGTCACTCCACAGGGGGTGATGTGGCCTCACACCTCCAGGGTTGTGGGGGTGTTCATTCCATATCTGCGTAGGTTTCCTCTGAGAACACCCCCTCCCCACACTTTAGGGGGTTTCTTGAGAATTGCCAACTGTGTGTATGTGAGTGTGTGCGTGTGTGTGTGTGTGTGTGTGTGTGCGCGTGTTCCACTTCGGACTGGATTTCCGTTTAAGGCATCCGGTCCCTTGTACCCTATGCAGCCCACAGCAGACCCACTGGATAAGCACATGGATAATCTAAAGGGCGTCTCCATAGAGACCATTCAGTCTGATATAGGGAGGGGAGACTTCAATCTTGAAGTGACATAAACAGTTAACGATCAAAACCGGTAATTCCCTCATTTCCCTCTAGGGGGCACTCTGGCACACACATCTGGAGGGGCATATAAACACAACAGCTCAACAGCTCACACTTTAAACCCACTCAGGTCCAGCTTATTGAGATAAACAGGCTTATTTACACCAAAAGAAACCAAAGTAAAGCCAGACCATCAAGTCCCCCCACGTTTCCCTTGATTAACTAGCTGCGGCATCTGAATCAATATGAAAATTCTAAGCAATCATGCTGGCAATTAAAAATAAATTGACAAAGTTAAGGGGAAGACAATGGCAGAGGTGCAACTTACTCCCTCCCTTTGTGTGTGTGTGTGTGGGGGGGGGGGGGGGGGGCGGGGTTGGCTTAAGAAGGCTGTTTAAGCCCCCCTAAATGGGATGCCAATTACTGCCCCTGTAGTCTGTATTGGCCAAAACAAACCAGCTGCCAGTGAAGCTGTTTTTAATGATGCTAATGAATAATTGTAGGCCAATATATAGAAATGGAAGTCTTGATGGAACCTGAAACCCAGGAGCACAGCCTCCAGTTAGCGCAGACAGCCAATGCTTGGTAGGAATGGGATGCTAGAATTCAACTACACCACAGTCCCAGGCACTGCTGCCTTTCGCGTGGAGGACGGAGACGAATGACACGATGTCAACCTGAGCATCCATGAATTCTAAAGTTTCACGCCGGAGGCAGGATGAACAGTCTCACAGCTTCCGGAAGATCACGCCACACTTCCATCGACTTGTATAAAAGCAGGAACGACGCAAACATCCATAAACGGATCTCGTGACGATCGTAGTATGTGCAGGGCAACAGGACGAGTGCGACGTGGGAATTATTCAAGCTAGTTTTTAAATAAATTCATTCATGCAAATCACCATCCTTCTATCACCATCCTTTGGGTGAGTCTACAGCCTATCCCGCGAAATGCACGGGGCCAAAATGCACCGTGTAATCATACGGAATGAAGGGAACAAGTGGGGCCACACTTGCCTGGACGTCTTCACAGTTTTATTATATTTGCTCAAAAACAAATGTGGTGTGATATGTTTTATTTAACATAATGAGCGTTCCTAGCGTACCCTCCGGGGCGTCCGCTGCCTCGTGCCCTGTGCATTATGGGACAAGCCGCAGACTCACCGTAACCCTGCAAGCGATGCCATTAGATGAAACACTCACGGCAAACTCTCATTAAATGTTCATCGCCGGCGTGTTGATGAAACCTTCAGATGAGATTTCTCTCGTCGGTAATTTGAAGGCACTCCGAAACGCTGCGGAGGACTGTGTAATATTCGACTGCTGGAAATTCACGCGTATGAATATTTAATCCTGTTCTGTTTGCCTCGTCAGCCTGGATGAGGTTTTAATGATCTGTCTAATGTGCTTATCGATATTCCTGGATAGATTAATTCAACGGGCTCGGAATGATGTGTTGCGATAACGTTTTTCGCCTCGTCTCCAGCCTGGGAAAGGTCAGCTGGTCACTTCTCATTAAAATGTGCAGAGAAGATCCGTGTAATGAAGAGAAATACACTGGATCCCAACTGTGCCCTTCTATATCCTATATCTATAGCTAGTCAATCAAATAAAATAGATAAAAATAGTCTATCATGTGCAGCAATTGTGATCATTTAACCTGCTTGGCTTTTGCATTTATCCCAAATGGTCAACCTACACTACTTGTGATCACTGAGGAAGATGTGAGGAAGATGTGTCTTTGGGTTAATCTCTTGAATCGAAGGTATAATATCAGGGCACTTGCTCCAATAAAGACTTGAAGAGGAAGTTCTGTTTTGTCGTGATGCCATTTTTTCTTGAAAGCTTTCCAGCAGCGACTGATCCGCTTCTGCTGTGGTTCCTATACATTCATCGTGTCCTTTCCCCCCACCCCCCACTATCTGCTGTAAGGACAGGCCCTCAGTTGCCCCCCCCCCGGGGTGTGGGGAGGCATAGCATCTTGCAGACGGCTTCCTGAATGACCCCCCCCCCCCCCCCGGCTCACCTGCATGGAACACAGCCCCCCCCTCCCCCCTTTACCCTGAATGAAACTCAGCGAGAGCCCGAGCAGAAACGCCACGCTGCGTCTTCACATCCTTTTCCCAGCTCCCACGTCCGCCGCTAATAGGACATTTTACAAATTCTTCGGCACGCAATTAAAGTGCTTCAGACAGCTCATGAGAATTATTAAACTGCCGAGGCCGGGCTCGTGCATTTCTGACAAAACTAAAATGGATAAATGTAGCTGTTTCCGAACAATAAGGAAAAGAAAAATAGCGAGTGTGACCCTTTAATTGCACAGCTCAGCGCCAGTGAGAGGTATACAGTGCAACTTCATTATTGCAGTGAGACGCCTCAGAGGTCTCCCAGTGTGTCCCTGATTTGTCTCTCCGGGGCAGCAGGAGGCTGGAACAAACCGTCTGATGAAGACGCGCGTGGAAGATCAGGCCGCCCCGTGCACCACGAGGTCACCACGTTCGCTGAGTGCCGGCACCCGCCAGTGCGCTACCCCGTTCGCAAATCTGGCACAGGTGGCGTGTCGACTCCATCCCCACCGTGTCCTACGTCGTTTTTTAATTAGCACCGCCTGTTGGGGGTGTCCTCTCCCGCGGCCGGGGCGGCCCGGAAATGTAGGCCGGCGTCCCCTAGGGGGCATGCCGCGAAATGACAATTCGAATAAGCTCGGCTTGGATAGATACGGGCACCTCGGCCCGCAGTGGTGGGGGGAAGAGGTTCCATGGAGCCTTTGGTGGTTTTTTTGGAGGGATCGCTCCCACTTCTCGCATCCCGACCCGCCGGTCAAATCCTGACAGGTGGCCACGGCTCTTCTGGAGATCCCAGGCCTGCCAAGAGTCTGTTGCCGGCCGCCGGAACAAAAAAGCGGAGCACGGCTTTGGGACGGAGTCCATGTGTTTACGGTGCATCCGCCTGTGCCCCGTCACACTCTCGCCGTTAATTATAACGACATCTCCACGGCGGAAAGTTCATTAATCTCGTTACTCGTCAGGCACGCGGATAGAGAGACGGCGAAGCTAAATAAATCACGGAGGAACATCTGAAGAGCATTAGATAGCCGTCAGAAGCAGCCGGTGTCCCGCTGTGGCCCCATGCCTGCAGGTTGTGGGTTCAGTGCCCAGCAGCGGCTTGGTGTCTGTGCTACTCATGCAACCCCCCACCCCTCCACCCCCCCCCCCCGCACTGTTTTCGTGCCACGGTCCAAAAACACTCAGTTAGGTGAATCGGTGTCTCTAATTTGCCGGTGATGTACGCATGTGTGCATGTGCGTGTCCTGTGACGACCTGGCATCCCGCTCAAGGTGTCCCCCCGCTCCGCACCCCGTGCATCCTGGGAAGGGCTCCAGACCCACTGTGACGCCGTCCTGGATTAGCGGTTATGGGGGATGGATGAATGTATAAATGACTGGGTGGAAAGAGAGCAGTTTAAGCAATTTGATCGATGTTTAATCTCCTTTAAAGGGCTGATTAAATCTAGAAATTCGCTATTGTTTTGTCAGCTGAAGCAGCTTGCAGCGTGCACCGGGTTTTGTGGAAAAGAAAGAAAAAAAAGGGGAGGGTTCACTAGTTGTTCAGCAGACCAAGGTTTGAGATACACCTGAGATGGAGGATGGATGGATGGATTTTAAAACACCAGCACCTAACGTCTACATTAACCATAAAAAGCTGGAGACCCATGATCTGTTGGATGAAGAAATGTAGACACGTTCTGTTTGTGGGGGAGATCTGCTAGTTCATGCCGAGGAATTACTGTGAAACTGGACCTTATTCTTAGTAAAGTGCCATAAACTCATTTATGAGCCAGAATTTCCCATGTAGTGCGCGTGTTTCACTAGAGTCACACTGAAGCCTCTCACCTCGAGGATTGTGGGTTTCCTCTCATCATGAGGATTGTGGGTGTTTCTCAATACCAACAACGCAAAGATCGTACTTGTAATCTTGAAATGAGCGGTCTTGCTAACCTGGCTCCCAAGCACGAACTTGGGGCACAATGAATCATGGGATTGGTCTCATTTGTGAAGGATGCAACCGATGTGCCCGTAAAATTTTGGGCGGAGCAAGAACGCCATCTGGGGATTTTTACAGTCCTCTGTACGTCTGTTCTTAGTATTGGAACTGGTCATCGGCAATGGAAGATGCCGTAAAACAGCGAACCAGCGAAGAAAGCCGTGTGCAAAATACAGTCGCTGAAGTACATATATTGAGAAACACTCTGTGGGTAGCCTCTCACTTGGAGGATTGTGGGTAACCTCACCCTAAGGGCTGCAGATTCTAATGGTACCCCTGAGCTTCCTCTATGATGGACGGGAGTTTCTTGCTTCCCCGAAAATTCTCTGGCCCCCCTTTGACCCTACAGTGGATAACTAATCTTGTTTTAATGTATTAAAAGTATTTAAGTGATTCTACCCAAAAAACATAACAGATATCCAAAAACAAATATGGATATTAATCACTCTGGTGATTTTATTTCAATATAGGTGGATTTTTGGGGTATTTAGGTGGATGAAAGGTGACAATTGGTGAAGGAAACCTTGGAATGTCAGTCTATGAAACGTGTCCTGCTGTTGTTGAAATGGGGAGCGTTAGACCGGTGAAGTGTTGTAGAGCAGGACAAGAGGGCAGACGGAGGTATGAGAGACCCAGCTAGCAGCGTCACTGCCAATATGGCAGAGTGGGCGGAGCTTTCTAAATGGCCGGCATTTAGCGGGAACGTGCCGTCATGCACATCTCCCCAGCGGGGGCCGCAGCATCCACCATTCTGTTTGGATAAGACTGAAAATTGAATCACGGCGAAGAGTAATGTGCTCCTGAATTGGATTAGCTCCTCTTTCCACAATTAATTCTGATCCACGTGAGCCTGGACATTTCAGAGGCAGGTAGGAGATGCAGCCCATCTGCATGAGGCTTTTATCTATGATGTCATACACGGGCGCTGCAAAAAAATAAAAAATAAATAAAGGAGCAGAAATAATCGATGATATTATCTCTGGCAATTGAAAATCCTCATTATACATCTACCTATATGGATTTCAGGGGGCGGGGGGAGGGGGTGGCGTTCATCAGCTAACGACTCAGCAAATGTGTATTCTGTTCCAGGAGTCGATATAGGAAATCTAATCAAAACGTGGTGCTCCTTGCAGTATATGGCCTCAGCATACTGACGCATATAGTGCATTTTGAACATCTCTGCGTGAATGAAATATGAGGATTTATCATGCAAGCAGGGGCAGGGGGAATTAAATAAAGCAGTGACTTTCAATAACAAACCTCACCCCCTGCTGTGGTGGATCTGGGACTCTGTGTCTTTGGGGATGCAGGAAGCGGATCGGCTGATTTCCCATGAAGCCCGATGGCGCCGCCCCGATGGATGGTGCTGGAAGACCCTTCTGCCTCTCTGTGAGGGGTGATGTCACAGGCCGGCTGGCCTATCCTGGGTGGGGGGAAGGGGGAGGGAGGGGGGCTAGTTAGCGTGCCGGCTGTTCATCCCCAGGAGCGGGGCTTGCTGGCAGAAGGGTTCACTCGCTCCCACTGAACTCCACTGGACATCTGCCTCGATGCGGGTGACTGCCCGTCTGCTGCCAACAGAGGCTGGCCGTCACCCCTCCGTCACCCCCACCTTCCTCCTAGCTGAGCTGTATACCTCAAACAACCTTAATTTGTACGTTAACCTTATTCCTTTTTGTAATGAGCAGTTTAATCTTAATAAACTCTTAAATTTCTCCAGGAATTATTCAGGGCAAGGACCTGTGTGTAAGAGACCACAGGGGAATTCCAACTTTAACACGTCACACCTTAAGGTCACACTCAAGGTCACCATGTTTTTTCTATCTCCTGACTTTCTCCTGCCCGTCTAATTCCATTGCTTGCATGCACGCCATTTTGCTGATGCTCATGGGAATTAGAGTCCAGACATGGACGTCATCTGGCAGGTCCGCAAAGCTCTGAACTACGAATCCCTTGTTCCTCTCCTTCTAGCCCACGTCCTGGGCCTCTGCAGTTGCATCTAGCTGCATCTAGTGCTAACACACAAGGAGAAAACTTTCCGTCCTCTTCAGGCCTGCGGCCTTGAAAGGGCTGGTAGATGTAACGCGGCCTCCCCCCTGCATCTCTGGAGAAGATGTCACTGTCATGGTTAAGACGGTCGGCGGCTCGTGTTCTGTGCGGCACTGCCCGCGGGGGCCCCTGCAGACACCGAGCCGCGCTTCCGGAGTAAAGTGGCAAGCCTGCTCATTCCGGCCCATCCTGAGAGGGGAGTGTGGCTGGATCTGGGCCTTTGAAGCGGACGGGAGCCTCAGGGACGTGGCAGATGCCGAGCTGGCAGCGAGTCCCGCTGGCGGGCAGAAACCAGACCGATCGTGTGCCTGGCACTGCAGGACCGGCCCGTCACCCAGCCAAACCCCCTCACCCCCTGAATCATAGATAGATAGATAGATAGATAGATAGATAGATAGATAGATAGATAGATAGATAGATAGATAGATAATGATAATAAGAAAATGATGAGTGACTTTACCAGGGGTGCAGTGGGTGCAATTGCACCCCCTGCTGGTCAGATGAAAATACTGTGTGGACACATTAAGTTCAATAAAATTAAATTGTATTGTAAAGTTATATTTGAAAATTTGGTCAAAATTTAGTCAATATGTGTTAGTCAATGTGCAATGATAATATATTGTAAATGGATTTACATTTTTTGTAAATCTATCTGGATGAATGACTGGTTGGGCTCTCTCACCTTCACCCCCCCGGGAGAAAGGCCTAGGGGTCACCTGTGGATGGATGGATGGCAGAAGCTGGACTTCAGTGAAACACCTAAGAGCTTGAACAGCTGAAAGACTTGGTGAGTAATTCAGACAGGTCACTCTGGGTCAAAGCATACCCATGTCTGAAAAGCGTCCCCCATCATCTCTCCTCTACCCCCCCCCCCCCAAACCCCCCTTGAAAGAGTACGCGACCCTCTAACTGCACTGCCATATTGTGAGCTTACACGTGGGGGGGCTATCATTCTGCAGCACAAGACTGCCACTTTCCAAGCGTCCTGTGGTGTCCCATCAAATCTCCACCCCCACCCCTCCCCACCCAAGGCCACTAGCGGAGCAAATCAAGAGCCAATGAAATATTTATCCCCCACCCCAGGCAGATCTAAATGTTTTTCATGTAGACGCAGCGAGTTACAAAGGCCCTCAGATGTCGACCGCGTGGACCCTTGTCAGGCTTGTTAGCGTGCTAGCGCCCGCGCGCCCCTTTTCCCATCAGCCTCCTTGAAAGCGCAGACTGCTCATTTGCTCTTCTGGCGCACATCTAAAGATAACGGCGGGGGGGGGCAAAGACTCCCGTGTCTCTCTTTCTCCGCTTCATAAATATGTGTCACAGACCGATTGATTCTACTCGGAGGATCAAAAGCAGGTCACCGCGAATCAAACTCCGCAAAACACGCTGACAAGGTCTTGCTCGCCTGCTCCGAGAGCCGGGGGTTAAAAATCCAGATCTAGATGCGGGCAGAAGATCTGGAGGCTTTCAAGGTCAGGCAGACGGGAGACAACATGCCATCCGAGCCGACTTCATTGTTAAAGGACTAACACATTCCAGTGTTTGTTTATCCGCATGCCGCAATATGAACTTCTCACAGAGTCGGTTATTTACAAAACTGCTAACCCCCCCCCCCCCCGAAATAGAAACAATAAAGACACGTCTGGGGATGCCCCTGCCTGAGATCTGGGACCTAGATTGAGCGCTTTCTCCTCACCTAGGCAATGACTTTATCGCACCCGATTATTTTATCAAGTAACAGGAGGACAAATCTCCCCAGCAACACATCATCTGCGCTCCGCCGTTGCCCGGGGCGGTGAGAGAGAGAGAGACCCCGCGCCCGTCGCATTCCTCCACAAGCACAGGCCGTCACTTTCATTCACCTCATTAATATTTATGAGCCGCCTCGCATAATCACGCATCTCATTACCTTGTGGGCTCTGAGCCCCCCCGAAAATGCACCTTTATCCACGGTGACAAGATGTCTGACTGCCTGTTCCTATTCACAGGCCCGGATCCAGCGCTGTTCCACCAGGAGAGCTCCAGGGGGGCCACCGGGATGCTAGGCTGGGGGGCTCTTGAATATTCATTGGGAGCCTAGGATCCGCTCCGATCCCCATCCATACACACCTCCTTCGCCACGGCTGCCGCCAATCACCCAGGATGGCAGTGCTTTTCCCAGCCCTGCCCTTCTGATGAATTTTCATGAGTGGAGATGGCAACCCAGACCCGGCTGTCAGACCCAGGAAAGTGGTCCGTTCTGACCCCTCCTCCATGGCCTTTCTGCTCACCCCCCCCCCCCCCAACCCCCGCCCCGTGCCTCTAATCCACACTCCCTGTATAAATGACCAATTTGCTTCCAGGCTTAAATTCTAATGTGAAAATTCATACCTCCCCGCTCCCACTGATAAAAACCATGCTGCTGACAGGAAGTAGATTAAAAACCGACCCTTGACCTCTGAAGGATGAAATATGCAAAGTGTGAAAGACGACACGCAGGACATTTATATCTGACACATTTCCCGTCTTTATCTACATTCATGCTTCTGCTTTATTTATTTTCTTTCTGCCATTCAGACACTGAGTTCATAGTTTAGGAAATATTTTTTTTCTATGTCCTAGTCTGGATCACGTTTTGTTGTTGAAGATCTTCTTCAATCAAAGGCCAATTTAGACTAATTAGTTATATTTAATACACGGAATAATGCAACTATTAAAAAAATAAACTGGCTCACATTTTGCACGTTATGTGTCTTTGTTTAACGTCAAATCTGGCACATCCTGTTCTCTATGAGCCCAAAAACACCTCCTCCAAATCCAGTAGGTACTTATCCATCCTTAACCTGCTCTCGCTTTTACCGAAAGCATGCAGGCGACGAGAGCGAACATTCCCAGTCACATGGTCAGCGTACTTTGTGACTGTTACTGTTGATTCTGTTCATTTTCATGGCCTGTATATAGAGCGGCAAGGTCTGTCCGGAAGAAGAACGGCTCACCCAGAGCCAAGATGGGGGTAGGTGGGGAATCACACCGGCCTCTCAGTCATGATCCGGTTTGGACCATAACTGTGAAACTCCCCCAGGCCCAGAGAAGCTGTGTTAACCATAAGTCTGAACCGTGAACAATCTGTAATGAGCCACTAAGTAAACAGTTTTCCTTGCACCCTTAAAGGAGCCTTTTATGCACAGAATCGCTTTTAAGAGCAACTTCACACAGGGTTTCCTCAGCCGCACCGCAGGGGCAGTACGGATTTCTGCGTGGGGGGAATGATGTAATCTAAGGAGTCGTTCATCATACCGGGTGGGGAACAGGGCCCCATCCACGTGGACACTCTTGGCGCAGGTAATTAGCGGGACTCTGCTAAACCATTAACGAGGCCCCTTGAATGTGAATAAGCTTTAACAGTCACTGCTTTCTGCTTCCAACAGCACATGGACACAATGGTGGCCCACACTTCAGTTTCACAAGTACTGTATTCCTTTTTTTTATTGTCAAACGTTGAATAGCATTTGAATTTCAAAAGGCGCATCTGAGAAATGGAGCTAATGCATTTACAAGGCGCAATTAGCGTGGCGGCCCTCCAGTCTCGCCCCCGCCGTCGATTCCGTGGGCGCCTGCCCCACGCCTCCAGTGGGTCCCACGTCTTGACGGGTAGCTGAATTTAATGCCACTGAGCAGAGATTTTCACATTGCTTTGAAAGCACAAATGATCTCACTTCCAAGGATGTTATAAATGACGCTGAAGGTTATCAAAGGTCATAATTTCCAAGGTAAATAAAGAACCGACCCAGATGGGACTCGAACCCACAATCCCCAGCTCCGGAGGCTGATGCCTTATCCATTAGGCCACTGGGCCGGCTGTGGGTGGCTTTTAAATAGACACAATAAATAGATCTGGGGTTTTATAGCCATGGTCATCAAGCAACTTTGCATTAGTCCTGCCTGACAGCATATCACATATTTTCCTGCCAATAAAATGGCGATGAGTTATGTTAGGCTGACCTCAGCTCCTCGGAAAAGGGGTCAGTAAAGAATGTACCCAAACATACCTTCTTGGCTCACTGCTGCCTCCCGTTTTATGAATTTAATAGAACATATTATTGTTCTCCTGTCATTCTTGAAATTAAAAGTGTAACAATTTAAATGCATTTGAGATAAATGCCTCCTGAAAATCAGTGACAGAAGTGCATGACTTACTATGAAGAGTACTTAACTGATTTTTCTGCAGTAGCAGTAATGTGATTCTTAAAGTGGTATTGATATCAAAGTCGTAATTTTGGTATTGTGTCAACACTACCATAGACCAAAGTGATCCTTTGTCACTATGTCTGATAAATGTTTGTCGGTACCTGATCTATACACATAATATTTTACCGCAATGCAGTTCTGTTAAAAAAAAGACAGCTGACATGTTTCTTCCGGGCCGTATAGTGCACATGTGTGCATACGTGTTTTGGTCGCATCATTGACGCCATGTCTATGTTCCATGCCCGGGCACGGTTAGTGATCACACTAGATGTGCCCTGCACCTGATTTCGACCAACCGTGCATGGGATCCATCTCTTCAAGCAGGCCAGGGCACGGACCGGAGTGTCCGCACTAGTCAAACAAACTGGACTTTGGTGGTCAAACGTGTTCGGACACAGCATGGATCGTGTTGTGTGAGTTCATGCTAAAGGGGTCTTGCTCAGCTGCTGGGGAGATTCAGGATGGGGAAACACGGCAGTGTGGGTGTCATAGGCAACGAGGCTCAGGTGATGTATCTGAAGTGCGATGCTTCCATGTCAGTGATGGAATGCCATACAAACACAGGCCATACAGTTAGGTTCATATATATTTGGACACAGACACAAGTTTTACTATCTTACCTGTTTACTGAAATATATTCCAATTGAAGTTGTACAATGGGCATGGACATGAAGTGCAGACTCTCAGATTTCATTTCAGGGTTTCCACATTCAAACTGGATGAAGGGTTTAGGAGTTTCAGCTCATTAACATGTGCCACCCTCTTTTTAAAGGGGCCAAAAGTAATTGGACAATTCACTTAAAAGCTATTTCATGGACAGGTGTCCATTATCAATTAAGCAGATAAAAGGCCTGGAATTGATTTGAGGTGTCTTTTGTTAGGTCAAATGAACTCAGTATGCAGGTGAAACAGGTCATCATGCCACAACATTAGGAGCGGCAAAATCCACAGTTTGGTACATCCTGAGAAAGAAAGCAAGCATTGGTGAACTCAGCAATGCAAAAAGTCCTGGACGTCCACGAACGACAACAGTGGTGGATGATCGCAGAATAATTTCCATGGTGAAGAGAAACCCCTTTGTAACAGCCAACTAAGTGAACAACACTCTCCAGTAGGTAGGCGTATCAATATCCAAGTCTACCCTAAAGAGAAGACTGCATGAAAGCAAATACAGAGGGTTCACTGCAAGATGCAAGCCACTCATAAGCTTTAAGAATAGAAAGGCTAGACTGGACTTTGCAAAAAAAAAAACATCTAAAAAAGCCAGCACAGTTCTGGAACAGCATTCTTTGGACATATGAAACCAAGATTAACCAGATGGACAATGACCCAAAACACAGCAAAAGCAGCCCAGGACTTTTTATTAAAGCAAAGAAGTGGAATATTCTCGAATGGCCAAGTCACCTGATCTCAACCCCATTGAGTTGTGTTTCACTTGCTAAAGACTAAACTACAGACAGAAAGTCCCTCAAACAAACAGGAACTGAAAGCTGCTGCAGCAAAGACCTGGCAGAGCATTAAAAAGCAGGAAACCCAGCGTCTGGTCATGTCCATGAGCTCAAGACTTCAGGCAGTCATTGCCTGCAAAGGGGTTTCAGCTAAGTATTAGAACTGAACATTTTATTTGTAGTTATATCAATTTGTCCAATTACTTATGAGCCCCTGAAAGGAGGGGATTGTGTAGAATAATTACTTTAGTTCCCCACATTTTTCTGCAATGTTTTTGTTCTACCCACTGAATATAAAGCTGAAAGTCTGCACTTCAACTGCATCTGACTTGTTTCTTTTAAAATTTATTGTGGTAATGTACAGAACTTGGTCTCTGTCCAAATATTTATGGCCCTGACTGTATAAAGAAAACAGAAGCAGAAGCCAAATAAGTTAAACAGCTGGCATCCCATCCAGGGTGTGACCCCAGCCTTGTGCTATTAGCTGCCTGGAAGAAGCCGCTACCCTGTTACCCTGAGTAAGTGGTTCTAAGATGGATGGATGGATGGATGGATGGGTATATTGTGATGAGGACTTCAAAAATTCATGTCAAAAATTTGATATTCAGATTTATTTGGGGACAGATAATGGGCACAGAAATGTTCTCGCGGGGATCTGAAGTAGCCCTTGGTGTTGATCATATGGGAACACCAGTCAGTGAAGGGAGGGCTGCACGGGTGGGGAGGGCCACATGGAACATGCCGGAAGTCTGCGGCGAGACTGTGGCTGCACTCCAGGTGAGGGATCAATCGCTTGAATCAAATTGCGCATAATAAGCTATTTTTGCAGGCTGTTTTTCACAGAGCACTCTGCGGTGACTGTGACCTGCACTCCATCCGGCTCTGGTGGTGCATCACATAGGCATCGCTGAGAGGGGGACCCTGGGGGATTGGACACTGCGTGCTGAGAGAGGCCATTTTCAGATCGTGTGTTGAACGATGACTCCATCTGCTCTGCCATTAATCAAGCCACCAATAACTGAATACCCCTGGATACAACGCAGCCAATCAGGTACAGCTGGAATGCCCATGAAACTGCTGCCAGCTAGACTCCGGTCAGCTGACACTCATCACTATGCTATTTTACCATGAGGCTCAAGACAAGGTCACATGATGCTGGCGGAGGTATTGCTGGTTGGAAATGGGGGGTCCGCTCATTGCTTTAGCTTAATCGTTAAATTTACCTGTTCTCTCATCCCCTTCAGCTTCAAGACCTTCTGTGGTTCTAATTGTTGGGCTGATGTATACCACCCCAAATCTTCCCCCATAAATAACCTCACAAATCCCACGCTAGCCCTACATCTCCACCTACTTCCATTTTAATGGAATGCCAAGCCAATAGGAGCGTCGTTACAATGAAGCAAATCCCACAGAGTCGCTGCTCAGAATAAATATTTACACTTTTTTTTATAGACTGTAGAGGATTAACTCAGTCATGAGACACACTTCAGAAATGCAGCGAGTCAGAATGATAAAAGAAGCTGGTTGACCTCTAGCAGCGGCGGGCAGCGGAATGACAGTCACATGACCACCCACTCAGGAACTAAACCCTGGGGGAGGTTCAGAACTCCGGCGTCTCTCCTAACTGTCGCACCAGCTTGCTGAGTTTCACGCAAACTCTCACTGCTCTCCCCTCCAGTATCCCGAATCAGGAGCGAAAATTCATACTCAGGAGAAATAATCAGGAGCCAAATAAACGATCGACTGTGATTAACCTCATGCTGTCCCCCGGTGGACAGACGGTGCTATATCACCTGCGGCAAAGCCGTAAAACCTCGGCAAAGAGCCACCTCTGTGCGTAAACGTCTCCGAAATTTATGAAACCGACACGTCAAAAGTCAATTATATTTCATGATGATCCACGTCTGACATCGCAGAGGTTCTGTTTGGACTGGCAGAAAGGCATCTGGTGTCATGTGACCGTCTGTCATGATTTAATGGAAACTGAGCAGGTGTAAATGTACGAGTGGATCTCCCCTCCGGCATCTCTCTCCCATGACGTTCTGACTGATCGTCAACTGGCTCCCCCACAGACGGGAGCTGAGACGAGTTAATATGTGCCGTGATGTCCCCATCGCTACGGGGGCGTGAGGTCACAACTCCCTTACCTATACGTCCACGTTACCAAGGTGACCATTTCACTCCCTCCTCCTTCCCCCCTACCCGGGGGCCCTTGCTTGGGCAGGGATGCCATCGTCACATCACGCCTGTATTAAAATGCAAAGCACTCCAGATGAGGGATGAGCTCACTGGTACACCCCATTTCGGTAATGTTGTGGCACTACTATGTGGCTGGTTACCACGGCAACTGCATCCACCTATTCCAGATGATGATACTAGAGCTGTAATGTGGAAATGATTATCTCTATATGCAGGTATCTATATGTATATATGTATCTGTGATTGTGCATATCACATATACTACAAGGGTGTTGTAACTTTAAGATCATTCTTCCTAAGTTGCAGTCTGTCCAATTCCAGAAGGTTCTAAGTGTCCCTTAATCGTGAAGCTTGACATGCCACCGCATGCCGGGAACGGTTCCTTCACACCGGCTTCCTCTTCCTGTTTACATGCTGAGAAGCGGCTTTAGAGTCATCTGGAGCAGTGACTGTAATTAAAATCGCAATGGACGAGGTGTACGATCCGCTCGGAAGCCGTTTGACACCCATTTCTGCAGGAAACACACATAAAAATATCACTAGAACACTTGTGTCTTTAAACAGTAATTTATTGCATTACCAGTGAAGTTCTTTGAAGTTTAACTGCCAATGACATTGGATTATGCCAGCTTTCATCTGTATTTCTATAGCATACTGAGGCGTATCTGTGATCGTGTCCATTGAAAAGGTCATGGGAAAAGGGAACAAGTGACCGGACAGGACACGAGGCAGGGGGAACTCATTCTAGCCGATTCAAGACACAGACTCCCCAAATCACATGTATGATGTGAGGCGACTGCCATAGAGCCTATTACAGTCGATCCTTGTGCATCGCGACTTTCCCCATTGCAGTTTCAGTATCCCAGGGTCAGCATCAGAAATTAAATAGGAATGTTTTTGGGAGTTTTGCCAAAGCCGCAGATGATGTGCGAAGGCCAGAAGACAACATGCAATAAGTTTAGCAACTCATAAGTGCATAAAATATTAGTACAGTGCTGGTTTGGAGGACTCCAAGCGAGTTTACGGCAGTCACTCATGTAATACCTCACATCTGTCTATGTCATGCTTCTCCTATGTTTTTGACCAAAGGTCACAAAAAATTTCACACATTTTTTCCAGACCACACAGGGTGAGAATAACAATGACAATGTGATGCTCATGAAAGCATTGCAAGGCCTTTGCAATTAGTTGAGTCGAAGTAGAGTACAGTATCATATCAAGTTACATTTATTATTACTTAATAATAATAATAATAATAAACATTATTATTATTGAGTTAATATTACAATACACTGAATTATTATTATTATACACTGAATTATTATTATTATTATTTCCCACATTAAAAGCGGTCCAGGGATTGCAGGGTATGTAGACCCATGTCCTCGCTGTCGCAGGCTACATTTTCAGACACAGAGCCCCTATTTTTCCGCTTTTACTCTGAAGGTACTTACAGTGACAGAATAAGTGGGTTTTAAGGGTGAAAGTGTCCGCAAAGCCGGTAAATCGCAAGCTGGCTTGGCTGCTCCGTGAAAGCTTGTGAAAACCTGCAATGTCGTCTTATTAGCACAGAAGGAGCCTCTTCCCAAGGGCCAGAGGAGCACAGAACACCCCCATCCATAACAATCAGTCCCTTCTGTGGGGGGGGGGGACATCAAGACCAGCTGAGGGGTTTCTCCCAATCAAGTGAGCGTCAAATGGCAGTTCAGCCCCATTGCCGAATGATCGAGGCTCAACAGAACCTAATAAGATGAACCTTGTCTCACTTTGTAAAGTCACACTGTTATTTCTCCCCAGTGAGGAGATGGAAACGTCATGTGACTCTAGCGAAGAAGCTGACGGGGAATGTGCAGAACCAGCCCAAACCGCCTCACGTTATCATCTTGCGACCTTCTAATCCCGTCGCCTTGGAAATCAGTATGCAGGGGGAGATTTAACTAAGCTCATCAGTTACGAATTACGGAAAGGGATAATTGGATCGCATATTCGCTCGTCGGATTAGTCAGGGTGACCGGAAGAGCATTCGGAACAGATGTGCTGCTTGCTCGCGCTGTGACCCATTTGTAGAGCCTGACGATGCTTAGCAGTGGGCACAACAGCCCACTGGTACGGTATCTACAGTATTCGAAATAGTTTACAGTATGTTATTTCATACTTAGTAAGTAGGGGTTGTCACAGCCCTGTACTGGATAAGCAGATACGGAAGATGGATGGATGGATGGATGGATGGATGGATGGATGGAGTGCTCAATGTGTGTTGATGCTGTAAGACGGCATCTTTGTTTCTGCAGCTGATGATACTGTCGATTTTCTCATTCTGACGTGCTTCATTTTCTGTGTCATACACTCTCTGCGCTTCATGTTTGCACAGACTTTGCATATAAGCGCCTGTCAGTTAAACAAACTTAAATGTTAATGCGGATCCGTCTGCTTGGAGCTCCAGTTGGCCGTGTTTCCATCTCCATCCAACATCTGCTTTACCGGAAGGTCACTTTGGGTTTAATCAAGCTGCCATTTTGAATTCTCTAATTAGTGATCTCCTTTTATGATATTTATTGCTAGGGACTGGTTGTTAAGTTATGCTATCGTATGTTAGTCTCAAGTTTGATGTGTTCTCTTACTGGTCATGTGACAGAAAATGGTTTTAATGTCAAGCTAAACGTTACTACAGACACATCATGCTTTTTCTAACATGCCATGTCGTCGAGTCCTAGTTCAAAGCCCGGCTGAAGCACGTGGGGCAGTTCACCTGCAGCATCATCGGGTAACGCATGAAGATAAAATCCAATTCAATTTTATTATCGCAGCCCAAATCCCCTGGTGAACAAGCCGGAGAAAAGCTCCCGAGAAGGAAGGAACCTTGAGAGTAACCAATCTCGGAGGGGGAGCCCATCCTCCAGGGGCCGGCAGAGGAAGTCAAATGAACAAGATGGCAAACTCCTAATTTACAGAGTCCGAATTTTAAGATCTCTGTCCCAGTGCAAAGGGCAAGTAGATGCTGGTGCTGTTTCTGACAGCAGGATGAACAGTGGTACAGCAGCAGGGAAGGCAGGTCATCGACCCCACAGTCTGTGTTAGGTTCATTGTAATGTTATATTATATATAAGGGAACATCACAGGCCTCCTGGCCGGGATAAGCAGCTGGACGATGGATGACAGCAGATATTATGTTGGAGGATTTCTGATTTACCCTCATTCCATCAAATGCCATTCAGTTATTGACACACGTTTTTGAGCGAGCCGGGTCAGACAGCTCCTGGGGGCTTATGGGACTGGCTCAAGCGCCCAACCGGGACATCGTTCTGCCGACCAAGGGATTTGAACCAACAACCGACCGCTCAGAGGCACCCCCTCCCACACACAGCATCAGAAACAATGCAATTTAACCACCAGGCAACTTGTCTTCCGCTGGAGCTTTTTACATTCTTCTGAACGCCACATCTTTATCGAGCAGCAGAAACCATTTCACCGGCCACTTTTTCCCCAGATATAAAACTGAATGGAAAATCTGTAAAAGATTCCCAGACCATTTTTATAAATGACAATCAGGAATAAATCCTGAAGAGACAGTGAGAGAAAAAAAGCACGTTATTCTCTCAGACAAAGGGTGTCTACATTTCCTCTTGGAACGGGATGGATGAGTCTATAAAAAGAGCAGAATAGACATATTTTATATAATCCAGGAGCGATAAAGTTCGAAGGTTCTGATTGTCGAGGTTGAGGTCTATGTCCGGCAACGGTGCCGGAGGAGGCAGCCCGGTAAGTGAAAGGAGGCCAAAGGAGAGGAAGCGGGAAGCCGCGCGGACAAGTAATAAAGCCCAGGGGGTGACACCGTTGTCCCAGTCAGGCTGCTCCATGCCCACTGCATCCTGGGAAAATCTCCAGGCTCCCTGTGACACTACACTGGATAACTGGATATGGAAGAATTGATGGATAAACGCGATTTTGCTAAGCTGACCCACTTGCTGCTTAGTTCACACACTTGAAGCAATTTCTGCATTCAGTATTTTCTCTAAACTCTAAGCTCTAACAATGACAGTAATAATAATAATAATGCACTTTATTGATCCCTTGTGGGGAAATTCTCATTTCGCCTACCTCATCTTGCTCTCCGTGACACACAAACACATATATAGGTAAGAGGAGGTTTGTCAGGGATGGACAGCCACCTGCAGCAGCGCCCATGAATCTGGGGGTTAAGGGCCTTGCTTAAGGGCCCTCAAATGTGACTATTCTGCAGAAGACGGGCTCTAACCTGAAACAATTCAGGTTGCAGTCCTTTCTGATATCTGCGGTAAGTTTTTGGTGGTTCCTGTGCAGAGCAACCTTACCACCCAGAAACCAGGAGCAGATTTCTCTGCTTTCTTTCATGTTTGAAGGCCCAGAAGAGCTTTGGCCACCTCAACAATGGCTTCTACAATCATACGGAGCCCAAGTGACAACAGCAGGCTCTCAATAAGGCAGCCCCCAACTCCCCAGCCAGAGTGGGCTACACGGTGCCTCTTATTGAGCGTTTGCTGGTCAGGGACCAGAGGCTCCTCAGCCCAGCACAGGGCTTGCGATTAAAGGGCCGGCTGCATTTCACACCGGGTTCACTTCAGTTTAATATCCTGTGGCCTGCCACTTTAAAAGTGATTTCTAGAAGCAGAGGTCATTTAAGAGAACAAAACAGCAGCATTATGAGTAGTGAGCAGAAAGCTATAAGACCAGAATAGCGGCAAAAATCATTGTTGCCCCCACAAGGGAATGGCAGGGAATTCAGAATGGTACTGTTTGACCTCCCTCTGCACCCCAGCCGATTGAATTAAACCCCCAAATTCTACTGCCCCTCACCTGTACAACCAGTCAGAAACACTGGAGTGATCAATGGGAATTGGGACAAACCATTCTGTGCTTGTTGGGGTACAATCATCCCACCCATATGGGATTTAAAGCCTCATTTCTCCCATTGCTGTTGTCATGGTCTTGTTAACCATACATGAGCTTATAACATCCTCCCAAGGTCTTAAGGATCCTGATTGGATCCTTACACTATCCATAGCGCCACCAAATGATAAAAAGGTCATTGAAAACAATGTATAAAGAGCTACGATGCAGGAGAAAGTGGGGGCATAACTGAAATGATAAGCATAAGAAGCCCCTCCTCAAAAATCCATCCTCCCAGTAGCCCCGCCTCCTCAAAGATGCATCCTCCCAGAACACCCTCCTCCTAAAAAAATGCACTATCCCGGAAGCCTCTCCTCCCCAAAAATGTACCCTGGCAGAATTCCTTTGTCCTATCAGATTCTCATACCTCTGTAGTTTGTTATAGCGTGTTGTCCCTTTCTGATATTGGCCCGTCCAGCGGCATCTTGGCCTCTCAGAACAAAGGAGGGACTGTGACTGACTGGCAGCTCTGCCAGGTGGAGGCTGAGAGCCAGCGGCCTTCCGGAAACACTCTGCGCCTCTCAGAAGCCACACAAGTTGTCCAACAATGCCAGCCTGGGTTGTCTTACACGGTGAAGCACAACAGAGGCCTAATTTAGCCTATGTCTGTCACACCTGGGGTCATCCGGGATGGCAGTGTGACAGGAGGTGGGATGCATTTTAATTAGCACCTGATGCGCACCTGAGATACCAGCAAGACCATTTAGCGCCTGGCTAATTGCTGTAGTTAGCAGTTAGGAGCTGAGCTGAAGAATGTTGTCGGGCTAAGCATCTCAAACCAGTGCCTGCGCCCCCTGCTGATGTGTTTTTATGTAAACCGGCAAATTCTGCCCCGACTTATTGCTGCCTCCATATATAGTCTCAGGAGAGCAGTTTCCCGTTGAGTGTCCCATAAGGGTGCAACAGGATCTCAAAGGAACAACTGCAATTCCTCTCCTGAGACTATATATGGAGGCAGAAATGTCCCAGCCTCACACCCTAATTCATACACTGTTTGTCAGTTCCAGAACACTCCATTTGATGGGGGTGGGGGGGGGGGCGATGTTGACGTGACTCAGTCAGATGGGGGGGAGCACAGAGATATAGGAAAGGCTACAGGAACACATCAGCGAGGGGTTTGTAATCATCCTTGTAATAGACTGATTTCATTGCCCCGCCGTTGGGTTAAACCTCACACTGTTCCGATGCAGGTCACACTCATGCATCGCCGACGCAAACTCATTTACTTGCACAGTTCCTTGCAGAGACCATAAACACACGCACCCCAAGGAATAAAGGTCTAGATTACAATGGTTTAAAAAGCAGATATCTTTCAGAAGCCTTGTTTAAGCTTAAAACTGCTAAATCCCTTCAGCAAAATAATATTTTTTTTCCCTTATCCTATTGTCTTTCGTTTTTCGATTCTCAATTTATATGTAAATTGCAAAGATTTTGTTTTCAAGACAATGACGTGCCAGGGGTAGTTTATTCATAAGTTAAGGTGGCTCATTGCGGATGTTCAGGGTGCCTGGGATGCTTTTCATCTGGGAAGGCGGGGGGGGGGGGGTTCCACCTGAATCTCTAAGGCTGGCCCCAGAGGGCCCCCGTTTATAGCGAGGCCCCATCAAAGGTGAGACGCTTGTCCGCGTTTCACGTTAGCTGTGTTTTACTCATTACTACAGTATGTTGTTACTCTATTTCTGTGTCTATAACTCCCTCTTTGGGTTTTGCATTATTGAATATTGTTGGTGTCTGGGTTTTGAAAAGTGTTGTTTAAATCCTGTCTTTTATTATTACTATTGTTTGTAAAACTAGATACACAAGTTCTGCAGTTAAGATAATAATTATTTTATTGATCCCTATGGGGAAATTGTTTTTACCCCTCCCTCAGTGTGGAAGTAAAATTGGACATTAGTAGGCCTGGGAGGGGAGGCATATTGGGTCTGTTATGTCTTAGGCTGTACTCTTTGTAGAGTAAGTTGTCCATGAAGGGCAGCCACCTGTTGGGGCACCCAGGGAGCTGGGGGTTAAGGGCCTTGCTCAAGGACCTGCAGATGTACTGAGGCTGGGTTTAAGCCAGTGAACTTCTGATTACAGCCACACAGGATTAGCCCACTGAGCCACATGGTGCCCCTTTAAAGCTATGCAGTGCAGCAAGAATCTCCAGCCTAAGTTTGAACTGGAAACCTTGAAGGAACTGGCCAGATACTAGATTCTGTTCATCACACACAGAATTATGCTCACACAGAAAAGGAGAAACTGCTGCAAAGTTTTATGGGGAATTTTCGGTCCTTGGGCTCGAATTGGTATGTCTGAAATCTCAGAACGTGGTGAAATGTAGTGCAGCGATTTCACTGTAAGGTGGTCTGTCCTGACATTTTTCAAGCATATCAAACCATTGCTGTTTCTCAATATGTACACTGCACTGTGCTTGTGTTCTCGTGCACCTGTTTTGCGTCATCTTCCATTGCCGAAGACCAGTTCCAATACACAAAAACAAAAGTGCCAAGGACAGTAAAAATCCCGGGATGTTGTTCTTGCCGCAGCTGAAATATCAAGCATACACTGCGTGCATCCGCACCTAACGAGTCCAATCCCATGATTCATTGTGCCACAAGTTTATTATTGGAAGGCAAGTTAGCAAAACCAGTCTTGCTAAGCCCACAAGTACGATCTTTGCGTTCTTAGTATTGATAAACACCCTATAATCTCAAAAATAGTTCCCATATAATCAAGTACTATCTTACTTCCCGTTTGTCCATCCATCCATCCTTCCACACATCCATTCTCTATACTCACTTGTCCTATTCAGGGTCACAGGAAGCTATGGGGGCAGGACATGACCCACCCATTCATACTTAAGGATAATTTGGTAACTCCAATTCACGTCAGCATGTTTGGAGACTGTGGGGGTAAATCAGAGAACCTAAAGGAAACCCTGTGACACAAGGAGAACATGCAAATTCCACAGACATGGAGCCAGAGTGGAGGCTCGAACCCCAGTCCCAGAGGAGTTTATATATCTGACAGTGGATATATTAAAAAAAATAACACAGTTAGTGGGTCATAATTTCAGACTTTGCAGCAATAAAAATGCAGCTTTAAGCAGTAAATCAGTTTCTTGGGTGAATCTCTCAGGATGAAAGCTTCTGCCAAACTGAATAATTGACTTTTGTAGGAAATTAAATGCTCAAAGTTTCAGTAAATGTCACCTGTGTCACGGAGATAACAGCACAGCATTCGCATGCCTGTCCTTGGTGAGGACAGGCTAGGCTATGACTGAGTCAATACAACCTGTCTGAAAATGGGTGGCGGTGCATTCAGATCCCCTTTACTGGTGTCTGTTTTTTCTTTGTCTTGATGGCCAGTCAAACCCAGAAAGAAAAAAATTTACCTTTGATTATTTGGATTTTCCCATTTCAAGCCTGGCTCTGAAACTGAAATCCCTCATTAACCCTTGGTAGCAACGAACCCCCCTCCCCCCCATCACATGGTATGCCCCAGTTTGCTCCAGTTTCACTGATGGACCAATGCTGATAGACTGACATTGGTGAGGGCCACGCCTCCTCTATGGACTTTAACGTCCAATTAGGAACCACGTTAGCCAGACAAGATAAAGTGCTGGCATGGATCTTGCGGCTCATTAAATATCCTCCCTCATTCACTTTAATTATTCTTCTGGGTCTTTTGTCTGTAGCCATGCCTGTAATTTACGTTCTCGCCCTTGGATTTATACACGCGAGTGTTTATTATTTAATAATGCGATTCAGGTTTATTACCCATCTGAAAGTTACAATGGTGATACAATGGAGAGACATGCTTTAAAAAGGCTCCGCCCATTTGATACACTTAATCATAACTGCTGTGAAATAAAAGCGTATCTGTTGGACTGGGTTGCTTGAGACGATTTTATCAGGTGACTGATGTACCTCCTGGTTTGAGTCATGACCTTCTACCTGCCCCCCACCCACAGGCTTGGGACACCCCCTCCAGTCCTGCAGGTCGGATGGGAATCATTTGTACCAGGTAGCTAGCAGCTGTTTAATGTTTTATATTTATTCATAGTTTGTGCTTCAGATGCACCCTGGTGGGGGGGGTGGGGGGGGGTAGATGTGGGGGGGCAGCAAGTCTGTACTCCTCCTATAATTTTCTCAGCAAAGTTAATTGAAGTGAGATTATGTTTTCGAGTGTCAGCCTCTGTTTTCTTCCGTTCTAATTATTGCAGCAAAGCGCTTTTCCAGCTTGTCAGGCTGTCCCTGGACACAGTGTGGGGAGGGGGGGGGGTGTTCAGCATGCTGGAGACAGACTGTTGCTTACTGCTCTCTGGTTCCTTTCTGCGCTCTGTGTTTTTAGGTACCTGTGACGTCACTCTTCCTAAATGTATGAAACTGGATATCTGATAAAAAAAAAATTAAAAATTAAATTTGTCGCTTTTGTACAGTTTTATTGATTTATACATCTGGGTCAGTACCAGGAAAAGGTCGAGGTAAGGGTTTGACTCAGTGGTGAAACTATGGAGTTCCTTAAGGGACTCAAACCCACAACCTGCTGGTCCGGCTGCTGAGCTGTGAGAGCAGCTTAAGGCTGTACAGAGGAGTGTGTGTGAGCCCGGTAGTCTGCTGCCTCTTCCCTGCCAGGATCTAGCCTGGTAACGCGTTAGCTTTAGCATCAATGCCCCCAACCCCCTCCCCACCGCCGCCCCCCCAGCGTGTTTCTGAGTTCTGTGGCTTTGATCCGTACCCCCTCTGAGCCGCTTGCTCCGGTTTCCCTGCCACAGCGCTGGGTGGGGCGGAGAAGGGGGGGGCACAGGTTGCCCAATAAAGCACCGCTTCCAGGGTCTGAATCAAAGCGGCCTTTGAAGTTGGGGCCGCATCGGATTACAAGCTATGATGGGGTGGGGGGGGGGCGTGTTCGGTCATGATGGGTACGCTGCTTTCCGTAACCCATCCCGGCAAACCAGACTGCTCCAGCACTGCACCGGGTCACTGTAAACACCCTGCAGATCCGGACATCATGATTGGGCCTCCGGTACTCTGGCTGGGCGGAGCTGCTTCTCACTGGGTCTCGTTCGCTGCAGTATGTAATAAAACCTGCCTCCCAGCGGCCACTAATCCCTGATTTCTCTTCTTTAAAAGCTTTGATTAAGACGGCGCTGGTTTAAACTTCTGCTGCTTTGAAAACAAACAGAACACATTTTATGCCTCTAAGACATTCTGCATCTAGTAAGTGTGTGTCACCGTGTCCGTGCGTGTGTGCGTGCGTGTGTGTCACCGTGTCCGTGCATGCGTGTGCGTGCGTGCATGCGTGTCACCGTGTCCGTGCGTGTGCGTGCGTGCGTGTCACCGTGTCCGTGCGTGTGTGTGCGTGCATGCACACTATTTCCGACCCATGTGAGATCACTTCTGTGGATAATAAGCTCTGTAATACAGACCTTGATGAATACCATATTGTACCAAATGATTGCTGTTTTTTACAAAAATCACCAAATAAACCAGAAATGTTTTTACTATCAGTTTTGATATATTAATTATTGCAGAGTTAAAAGCCATAATGCGCAATAAAGTGAAGTTCCTCCAATCGTGAGCAGGCAGACGCCTGTTTGTGCATGAATCTGCGTGTGTTTGTGCATGCATCTGCGTATATTTGTGCATGCATCTGCGTGTATTTGCACAGCAAATATGCATGTATTTCTGTCACTCTTTTTCTCCCAGTGTGTTTGTCCATGTTTGCCTGGTTGCATGTGCACGTCTGTGCGTATTTTCGAGTGCGTACACAGCAATGTCTTTATAGTTTTCATTTTTTAATTACATTTTTACATTATTTTAAATTTTCATGTGAATTACAGTTTAGTTTTACTTTGTTGTCAAGTTAATTTTATTAGTTTTTATTTTAAAAAATATGTTTCTATTTAGTTTTATATAGCTGTATTTTAATTTAAGTTTGGTAAATTTTTTTGTAGAAATAGAGTGGAAGTTGTAGAACTGCTGTATCGTCCCTGAATGCACAGCACTGATGTCCTCAAAATGGGCATAATGTGGTACAAGATGGGGGGACACGGTGGTGCAGTGGTGACACGGTCTCATCACCCCCCTGGGACCAGTGTTCAGCTCTCAGCCCAGCCCCCCCATAGGACAAACGTGTGTGTGTGTGTGTGTGTGTGTGTGTACATACACACTGTAAAAAATACACAGCAACAAATATTACTTGGTGTTTTCATTTTTTAATTACATTTTTACATTATTTTAAATTTTCATGTGAATTACAGTTTAGTTTTACTTTGTTGTCAAGTTAATTTTATTAGTTTTTATTTTAAAAAATATGTTTCTATTTAGTTTTATATAGCTGTATTTTAATTTAAGTTTGGTAAATTTTTTTGTAGAAATAGAGTGGAAGTTGTAGAACTGCTGTATCGTCCCTGAATGCACAGCACTGATGTCCTCAAAATGGGCATAATGTGGTACAAGATGGGGGGACACGGTGGTGCAGTGGTGACACGGTCTCATCACCCCCCTGGGACCAGTGTTCAGCTCTCAGCCCAGCCCCCCCATAGGACAAACGTGTGTGTGTGTGTGTGTGTGTGTGTGTACATACACACTGTAAAAAATACACAGCAACAAATATTACTTGGTGTTTGCATCTTATATTGCAGTTTCAAAAGCTATATTTATATTTTTCTTTTACTTCTATTTTTTAGTTGTGTTTTGGTATCATTTTATTCCAGTATACAAAACTGTTTTCTTATAGTTTTAATTTTAATTCATTAACAAAAATAAATACAATAATAACCCTGGTACACAGATACAAACTGTAGCCGTCCACATGATGAAACACTCGCATCCCTTTTTCCCGGAACATTTCTAATGTATATTGTAATACACAGAGCGCTGCTTTGGTCTTAATTCTCCTCCGTGTGTCTTTTCCTTTCCTAATTCCATGTATTATTATCTTCCCTTCGCAGGGCTTTGAGAGCGCGTGGCTTCCTGCCACGATTTGCGGAAGCATGCTCGTACCTGAGTGGGTGTTTATGCGTGTATGTGTGTGTGTGTGTGTGTGTGTGTGTGTGTGTGCAGGCGTATGCAGCCGTCCCCGCGCGTGTGCCTTATCCCAGCTGCCTCCCATCCCCAGCTCCCTGTTTACAGATTCATTAGATAAATTTTCTCCTTAAGTGGCGTCTCTGAGCCAGAACCTTTTACTTCTAGATGCACTTTCCCCGCCTCGCACCCAGAGCTCCTTTGGAAGGCTGCCAAAGCCTTTGGGGGGGGGGGGGCGGGTCAGGGCACAGGTGCTATAGCGTTTAAAAAGCTGAGCTCGTCACTGAAAGGATGCAGGTTCACACATCTGAAAGCATTGACCTTGACCTGCTCCACTGAATGTTATTAATAATGGATTAATGTATGCATCCAGGCCTTTACAGTGTTACACTTTTACATGAGGGATACACTCTCAAAAAAATGCAACAGACACTCCATGCT
Organism: Paramormyrops kingsleyae; assembly: GCF_048594095.1. Lineage (NCBI taxonomy): Eukaryota > Metazoa > Chordata > Actinopteri > Osteoglossiformes > Mormyridae > Paramormyrops > Paramormyrops kingsleyae. Next base: position 10,943,034 of record NC_132800.1, read on the forward strand.
TCAAGTGGCTTTTTACAGTTTCACACTTAATGCAGTACACTGTACAGGAAAACTTCACACCATATACAGTGCACTGCATGGGGAAACGTTTGTGCTGTATACAGCACACTGCACAGGAAAAAGTCATACAGTATACAGTACATTGTATGGGGAAATATCACACTGTATACAGTTAACTGCAAAGGGAAATGACATTCTGTATACTGCACAGACACAAAGTTTTAATTATTGAAATTGATTGTAACCTCAATAAGCCAGAAAATGTCCTCCTGTATATAAACTCTAGTAGGTCACAGATCACAATCTGTCACACACTTGACAATAAAGGGGCTAGCAACCAACTTTCTAAAGTCACCAAGGACACCGTCCCCTCGCCTCCCGCCGTGTTCCATCTCCTCTTTAACATCCCGGCTGACTGGGAGATCAGTCAGCACCTGTGTGGCTCTCTGACCCCCCCCCCCACCACCCCCCCAGGTGTCCTGGCCTCACCTGAGACGGGCCTCACTCTGTTGGGGCCCCCCCAGCAGGGGCTCCGCTGACAGCTGTCCGACTCGCTTCCCTGGGTTTCTCCTCCGGTGGTCATTCTGTCCGGCATCACAGAAACACATCCTGGCCGAAAGCTTATTGTGACACCGGCAATGTTGTCTCTTTCAGAGCAGTGGGCCAGTGCTCTGTCGATGAGTCATGACAGTCACTGCTACAACACTGCAAAGGAGGTCAATTTTTTCACTCTGTTACCAAAGGCATTCTAAATGTTTATAGGAGACAGAACAAACTTGGCCCTCAATTAAACATTTCAGTAAACGGATATGTTTAATCAAGAACTTCCATGAGTCATATTAAATATTTGTGTAATATTATTACAGTGTTATTAGTAATATTATTAAACAGTAGTCGGTATGTTTTTAATCCTCGAAGAATGAGATAATGGGCTAATTTCTCCTCAGTCGCCGCTGCCGCTGTCTTATTCTTCTTCATTTCACCTCCAGAGTCATTAACGTTAAACGCAGAACCGGCCAGATGGGTGACGACGGATTAATTTTCATTTATGCATGAATAAAGGAGTCTTGTGTTTCACCTCTGTATGAGAGCCCGCGATGACGAAAGGGGAGAGAAACTGCGCGTTTCTCCGTTTAACAGCTCGCCCATAAACGTTCCTTTGTCTTCTTTCATAATCCTTACCCATCTTTCGTAGTATTAAAGCATTTAGACCATATATTCATTCCCGAACTGCACTAAGCTCACACATATTTGCACTTTCCTCAGTGGAACGGCAGCCAAATAAAAAGTAGGACAGAATGAGTTGACTGGCAACGAATATTTTACATGCTTCGCAAATGTGTTTTCACCATTGAAACCACAATATTTCACTACACCGACAATTTACAATTGTCACTGGTAGAGCATCTGTATTTTGTAATTTAGTAGGCAGATATTTTTGTGCACATTATCCACCATTGAAATTCCACATTGGGACATTTCCTGGGGCAATTCAGCTTCATTAAGCTCCTCCGGGACAGAGCAGTACTGCATTCAGGGACTGATACCAGCAGCTCCTGGTCACCAGCCCAGTCCCATAAAAATGTGCTTTGAGCTCAGTAAAAGGAGGTGTCCATCTCGGCTTCAGGGAGGGGTGAGATTCACATCTCACTCTGATAAACAGTCCATTGTCTCGGCCAGCAGAAGAACCAAAGGACAGAGACGTTTGTCCGATGGAAAATGGTGACAATGTCTGCTGTGGACAGACTGCCGGTACAGAACAAAGCCTGTAGCCCATTGGATGAGGGCCACAGCCCACACTGTCACACCCACCCAATCACGCGTGAGCTTCCAGAATGGCCGCATTTAGAGCAGCCCATACCACGGCCTGCCAGGTCGTTCTGGCTGCTGGATGGCGATTCTCACTCCATACTAGAGTCGTTATCGATGTTTTGTCCTTTTATCGATGCTCTCGACAAACTTTTAAGTGTCTCTCAGCGTGTGGTGAAGCGAATGCTGGCTCCATGCGGTTATGTACTAACATTTATATGGAAAACGGTGGTTTTATGGCTTTTAGCATATGCTAAAGGACTGGCATGGCTACAGGGTGTGTGTGCAGCCTGCGGACACAGACACACACAGAGAGTGCACACACAGGGATGCACAGAGACACGCACACACAGAAAAGCAGACACAGACACACACAGAGAGTGCACACACAGGGATGCACAGAGACACGCACACAGAGAAAAGCAGACACAGACACACACAGAGAGTGCACACACACACAGATGCACAGAGACACACACACAGAGAAAAGCAGACACAGACACACACAGAGAGTGCACACACACACAGATGCACAGAGACACACACAGAGAAAAGCAGACACAGACACACAGAGGAGTGCACACACACAGATGCACAGAGACACACACAGAGAAAAGCAGACACAGACACACAGAGAGAGTGCACACACACACAGATGCACAGAGACACACACAGAGAGAAAAGCAGACACAGACACACAGAGAGAGTGCACACACACACAGATGCACAGAGACATGCACACACAGAAAAGCAGACACAGACACACAGAGTAGACACACACACAGATGCACAGAGACACACACACACTTCACTGTGCAAAAGGCAGTCAAGGAAAATGTTTAAAGCTATTTGTCTTGATAGTAAGTTCAAATTTGCTGAGAGAAAAACACAATAAAACTAATAAAAATTTCTTGTTTTCCAGCAAGCCACTGAAATTGTTGCATATCTCCATAAACATGGTTTCAGTTCCCAATCCTCTCCTCAGGGGCACCCCAGTCATTCCATGTATTGGTTAAATATCACCACCAGCTCATTTCATTAATTAACTAAATTAGTTAAAAGAAAGTCAATGAGGTATTGATTTGCCGTACGAGGTGTGCAAGTGGTCGAGTCAAACATACTGCTATATTGGACAGTAGCTGTAAATACAGGGGTGACTTTCGGAGAGCTTTCGAAAAGGCTAAGCTCACACACTTTGACAGACGCAATATCATAGTTTTACTGAAACATGAAGTTCGTTCAGACATGATCTTCTTTGACTGCTGAAGAATTCTGCTCAGTGCTGCATATGTAGCACGTATATATAGCCGTTTGCGTATGAAAGGTCTGAGAATGTTGTTCCCGTGAATGCCCCAGGGTCCCACCAGCACTGGCGGCGGCATGGAGCAGAAACAGCGTTCCTCCGTGTACGCCAACATCACTGTGCCCCGGCAGACTCCGGCGCCCACGGCTGCCGGTCTTTAGAACACGCTCAGCAACGCCACCTGGATGAAAGGCCCGTGAAGGGAACCGGCCGCAACTTTAATTGCAACTTAAAGCGGCCTCCTTTAAAGCTTACTCCTTCAACCTGCCGAGTAGCTGTTTAATCTTTTTAGTTAATTAGGAGAGGATTTTATCTGTAATACAGCTTGTCACAGCTCAGCAGGAAGGCCGCTTTCTGGGACCGACAACCTCCACGTGGCGCAGAGAGTCGGGAAAGCGAATCGAAACAGTGGAAAGTTCCGTGCCATCCATCCCTTCGTGACAACGTGTCTGACGCTGGGTCACAGCAGGCTGAAAGCGAGAAACACAGCGCTGGGCAAACCTCGTGCGAGAGACCCAGTGCACTGCAGGGTGCACAGTCACAGCGCCCGTCTTTTAATGACATCGATTTGTCCAACTGCAGGTTTTTTGGAAACTGAAGCACCTGGCAGAAACCCACCGGGCCGAAATCGAACCCGCAACCCTGGAGGTGGAGCGACTGCAGTGCCCCCTGGAGAAACGCCACCCAATTCTAGAACAGTCTGGTGGGGGGGGAAAAAAACAAAAGTTTTTAAATCAAAAATTTCAAAGCGCAGTAAGATGAGAATGTTCTAGAGACATAGAGATCACTGTGTGTCAACAGCCAGCGGTGAACAGGAGGCGCTGCAGCAGCTCTCCGGGGAATTAGCGAGACGAGGAAGGGAGGTCGGCGTCTTCAACTTGAAATAAACACGGCCATCAAGTAGATAAACGCCTGTTGTGGAACAGGAGGTAAATCACTGCACTGGAGAGAGGGTATATGTCGTTTTCTGTACCCACTGCAAAGCTAAAGCTGATACACACCTACCTGCCTAGCTGAACTGCAGTGGATTAATTCATTCATTAATTAACTCCAATATTATTTGATAAATTTGATTAATCCATCATGACTTAATTCTCTCCTAACCTCAAACAATTAAGTAGCGAACAGCTGATTAATCTTAATTAAACCGAACGCGACTCGTACTATTTTGTTTCTGGGGCGATTATCAAATCAGAGAAATCGAGGCACAGCAGCGATTTCTTTCTTTCGATCGTTTCCACGGACACAGGGCTGAATTGGCCAGGCCTGCACCCCTTACGGAGGCTGTTTATCGATTTTCCCAGCATGGCTCAAGGTCCCTGGGGATCATGAGTGTCCGGATCAGGGCGGAAAACAAACAGATACTCAAAAGTCATCGTGGGTTCCAGTCCCATAAGGGAGAAGTCTGCTGTCCCCTTAAACAAGGTCATAATGTATATAGTAAAAAAAAAAATTGTAAAAGGAAGACAGAATAGTTCAACATCTGCAAAAAAAAAAAATTTTTCCCACCCCTAAATATTTATTGCAAAATACTACTTGATTTTCGAAAATGCATTTTGGGAAATCCATCTATAAACAGCACCAGGAAGAAGCAGCTGCTGATATTGGGCTCCGTGTTGCATTTAAGGATCCAGATCTATATGAAAGAGAGCACTTAATGCCATAATGACTTGTGACCTTATGGGAGCAAAAGTACAGACAAATGGGGGATATGAATGTATATGTTAAGCACATGGAGACTGAGACTGTGTAACATGCTGCATCGGCCCGAAACTCACACAGACCAACCACCAAAACATGCTTCATGGTGGTTTCTGTCACTCTGCACACACATCCTATTCGACACCACTCTCCAGTTACCCTCAGATATCACTCCCTGTCATTTATCACTCTCAGAGAGCAGCTTTACTAATAAACTGGCTTTATTTATACAGGACGCCAACTTACACCATTAGTGCATACTAACAGTCAACACCTAGAGACTAAGGCGAAGGAAGGAAAAATAGGGTAAATTATTATAGCCTCTCAGTCATGTGTTGCTCCTTAGCCACTATGCCCCCTGGTGGCCAAACACATCACAAAAATTCCTCTTTTTAGAGTGATTGTCCCATTGTGAGTTCCTCCCCCAATTACATTCTTACATGAAAATTCACAGGAAAAGTAGTCTATAAAATATATAATCAATCAATCAATCAATCTGCCCTGTGTTGCTGGGCCACCTAAAGATATAGGATTTATGTTTAACCCTTCCTTATGTCTGCAGCGTATACTGGAATATATAAATTGGTTAAATAACCTCGATCCCGCATTTCTCTCTTTTTCTCACCCCCTCTCATTACTCTTATCTTTCACCAGAGAGTGACGTAGTCATGGCCCCACACTCCTCTGGGGCGACTCGTGAACCCTTGGCCACCTGCTGGCCGCCGGCTGCGTTCGCACCATCTGGGATCTTTATTTGATTCATTACTGCCGATGAGAGGCTGCCTGCCTCCCTGCAGACCCGTTTCATCCTCCCGGGTCAAAAACCACTAAAATCCCCTCACCCGCTTTCCCGGGGGATGCAGGCAGCAGGTGTTCAGGTGGGTATAAACTAACGCTCAAGGCCAACAAAGTCCTGGTTACTCTAACAACCAGTCTGGACAGCTGGTGAGAGTCACCCCCCCCCCACTCCGGGGCCTCTTGCCCTGACTCTTGTCCTGAATGGATCCGGACCTCTTCCCAGAGGCACTGAGGTCACCTTCAATGCTGGGTGGGGGCGGGGGGGGACAATAAATGCTAGGATGGCCAAAAGATTCTCCCTTACACTTGCAGTTGAATCTGATTGGACTAATTAAAGCCATCATCTCTTGGCTGATTCAGTCTCATACTGTAATTAGATTTTTTAATTGGGATTTTTTAATTAGGCTCTGTGACATCACAATGGGCGCAGCGCCGCATGACATTAGTTGGGCAGCGATCGCCAGAAGCCTTTTCCATCCATCCTTAGGTCACGATTGATGTGCCCCGGGCCACCAGGGCCACATTGCCCAAGGGTGACCGGCCAGTCCAGCCTTTAGGTGGCACGTCAGTGGTCCCACCAAGTTTTATTCCACAAACCTGAACCAGACAAACACAAGTTATTAGTGAACATTAAAGCAAGAGGGATGGAATTAATTAGCCAGAAGAGGTCATCACCGGCTTGACTGGCTTTTATTACATACAGCATTTACGTTGTGGATTCCACATGACTTGCCCATTTAGAGTAGAAAGAGACGTTTCTGGATTTCTTCTGGTTTTGACGCTGCAATGTCTGCTCACTGGGTGCTGTTAACTACCACGCCACCTAGTGTTCAGGTGAATGTTCCCGGGGGACTGCTTCTTTGAATGATGTTTTCAGGATATATTCTGTATAATGGTTCAGAAGGATATGGGGAGCCTGCTGCTGATGGCCCCCATTTCCGAAGCAGAGTCCCCTCCCTCCCCTGCAACCCGCAGGGCACCTTGTGAACCCCAAACAGTCATGAGACAACAGCCAACTCTGCTGAGGAGCCGGGGGAGGTTAATTATGCACAGAACCGCCGCAGGGATTGCAAAGGGGTCTGAAAGCCAGACTCCATGGGTGCCCCCTTCTGGCACGACGTGTTAGCGACGCATTAAATGGGCATTTCTGGAGGCAAACCTCCAGCCTTTCTCCCTGAGCTCTAATTCCGTGGCCTTTCGCAAGCATAAATTATAGAAGCTGTTGGAAATGTAATTACAGAGCAGGGGTGGGGGGTTGGGGTGGGGTGGCCGCTGTTTAGTTCTCGCCCTGTGGCCTGGAAAACTGTGCTCATCTGTGTCATTCTCCATTGCGGCGTCCTACTCTGCTGGATGCGTTATTAAAAAATTCAAAAGAATCAAATTAAGGACACGGTGGCATGGCCGGGGGGGGGGGGCACCTCAGTTATGTCTTCAAGTTTGTTGGGAGTATACATCAATCACATCCCCTAAACTGCGTGGGGGAGGCATATAAATAAAGGGATGAAATGGACCCGCAGACCACGTAGTCGCCAGCATGCTTCACTGACAGCGAGGAGACCGGGCCGGCGTTCTAAGGACCGCCTGAGACCCCGTCCAGCGCCGCAAACCCGGCCCGTCTGAATGATTATCATGTCATGTGACTTACTTGGAAAATACGTCCCCATCAGCATGTCTCTGCTACAGGAAATCCGTATGGGAGAGATTACGCTGTGTCTGCTGGGAGCAGCGATTCCGAGGAGGTGCATGTGTGTGATGGGACGCATCTGCGAGTCACGGTTATGCGAGGGGCCTGCGGGGTCTATGGCGGCTGCTTCTGGGGCGACCCCATGGAGTTTTGCCCCATTCCAGCCTTATTTGCCCCTCGAGACTAATGCCCACATTGCCAGGCCACCCTCCCATCCCTATGCTCAGTACCTGCTCTAAAGGTATATTGATTTTTTTTGCGGGGGAGGGGCTTTGTTTTCCAAATGGTTTCTGGCCCAATTTATCTGACCATTCCAGGAATTGAAAATGAGCAAACATCCCTCCCTTTGTCCTTGTTTGGTGGTGCAGAGCCTCCGAGAGGGATTGTGGGGCAGGGGAGAGAGTAAAGAGTATTTATACTTTAAAGCAGTGTAAACATGCTGATGAGGAGAGTAATAATCTGCAAGCAGCTCAGCAGACTTCAAAGGCGTGTCCCTGGGGTCCTCAGTGCCTCCCCCCACCCCTCCCCCCACCCCCTCTTGGTGCTTCGGAGGCTTCTCTTCAAGGGGGAGGATGCCCCGGGAATGGTCCCTCTGATTCTCATGGATTTAAAACGCGAAGGGCAATGACACTACATCTACACCATAGTGAGTAAGTCTGGGATCATTACACCGCTGGGGGTGGATCAGGGGGTGCTGAGGCACTAACTGAGCAATTCGAGACGCCAAATGACCAGGTAAAGGTACTGATTAAGCAAGCAGAAGCACTGACTGACCAGGTAGAGGCACTGATAGACCAGGTAGAGGCACCGACAGCCCATGTAGAGGCATCGACAGACCAGGTAGAGGCACTGACGGACCAGGTAGAGGCATTGACAGACCAGGTAGAGGCACTGACGGACCAGGCAGGGGCATCAATAGACCAGGTAGAGGCACTGACAGACCAGGTAGAGGCACTGACAGACCATGTAGAGGCATTGACAGACCAGGTAGAGGCACTGACAGACCAGGCAGGGGCATCAATAGACCAGGTAGAGGCACTGACAGACCAGGTAGAGGCACTGACAGACCATGTAGAGGCATTGACAGACCAGGTAGAGGCACTGACAGACCAGGCAGGGGCATCAATAGACCAGGTAGAGGCACTGACAGACCAGGTAGAGGCACTGACAGACCAGGTAGAGGCATTGACAGACCAGGTAGAGGCACTGACAGACCAGGCAGAGGCACTGACAGATCATGTAGAGGCATTGACAGACCAGGTAGAGGCACTGACAGACCAGGCAGAGGCACTGACAGACCAGGTAGAGGCATTGACAGACCAGGTAGCGGCACTGACTGACGTGAGACTGCAGAGTGACAAGTGTGATAGACAAATAGAACAGGATTGGCTAGAATACCACATGCGTGAAACATGACGGTGATACACCAGAAACAAGCAGGATGTCAAAGCCTCAGGTCCGACAGCAGCTCCCTCTGCTGGCAGGAACATTGCTTGAGAAAAGACAGGCTGGTGTCCATCACTCGGCCCTTGTCCAGCACGGAGACGACCTGAAGGCTGATACCTCAGAAGCGGACTGCGTAGACTCTGGAGCGGGTCACAGGAACCCTGGCTGACACGTACAGTACTGTGAAAAAGTGATATTATGAACTATAATGTTGTGTCCGTCAAAGTGTGTCAGCTTAGCCATTCCAGAATCCCCCTAAAATCACCTCAGTATTTGCAGCAACCATCCAATACACCAACATGTTGCTGACTCAACTACTAACACATATCATATGGCTAATCGATATATGATTGATTTATTTAACTAATTAAGTTAATTCATTAATTGAACTGGTGGCAAACATTAACGTATACATGGAATGGCTGAGGTGCCCCTGAGGAGAGGTTTGGGAACTGAAGCGGCGTTCATCTAGCCATCCAGCAGGATCTCAGTGACTTTTTAGTGAACAGAAGAAAGCCTTGTCAGCTTTTTTGTTAATGCTATTATGAATTTGCATATATTCTAATGTTAAATAGTTAAAATACACACTTACTACACAGAAAAATTGTTTTAAACATTTTCCTTGACTGCCAAAGACTTTTATACCACACTGTTTGTGCCGTACAATAGAGAATGATTATGCACAGTAGCCTTTATTTGCCTTCCACCGTCCTAGACCCGGGACAGCAGAGCGTTTGATGTGGAAGCTCCCCGTCCACCTAAACGGCTGAAATATATCATCTTTCAATAAGATAAACGCAGTTCAAAGTTGTTTGTAATGCAGTTTCCTGGTCAAAGGAGGGGCTCTGTTTAGCATTCAAAGAGCCGGCCGTGGTGTTACTCCCGCGCGGCGGGCAGAGTCACGCTGTCTGATCCCAGGCGTCTTCCCTTTCCAAGATAACGGTCACATTTTTCATTTTTCTTTTTTTTTTTGCTGCCTTTTTTCTCTCTGACTTCCATTCGGTCAGGATTATCTGACAAGTGTCCCTCCACTTTCATCTTGAGTCTGACAGACAGACACAAGCCCTGGATGGGTAAGAGAGTGGTACACACACACACACACGCACACACACACATACAGATACTGACACACACACACACACACACTGACACACACACACACATACTGACACACACGCACACACACACACACACGATTACCAAAACAAACAGCTTTCTGAACTGACAAGCTGCAGAGATTTTTTTTTAAGCAGGAAAGAAATAACAGGAAAAACATGCACTTCTCTTCAAGGCACAGCAGGTAGCGCTGTGACCCCAGGGGGTGGGGAGGGGAGGGGAGGGGTGATTCTGCCACAAAGCAACAACAAACAAAAAAAACAACAAAAGTCAAACTAAGACCTTACAACAGACTCTGAAGTGTAAATATTCACACAAATGTAGGCAATGAGCTGGGAGATTGATAGATTACCTGTGGGCGCGAGTCATTACTGAGCTGAGGCAGCTCTGGGTGGGTGTGGCCAGGTAAGACATGTAACGGAATACGGACCGGAGGCAATGCAGCTCTGGGTGGGTGTGGCCAGGTAAGACATGTAACAGAATACGGACCGGAGGCAATGCAGCTCTGGGTGAGTGTGGTCAGGTAAGACATGTAATGGAATACGGACCGGAGGCAATGCAGCTCTGGGTGAGTGTGATCAGGTCGGACAGGTAACGGAATACGGACCGGAGGCAATGCAGCTCTGGGTGGGTGTGGCCAGGTAAGACATGTAACGGAATACGGACCGGAGGCAATGCAGCTCTGGGTGGGTGTGGCCAGGTAAGACATGTAACGGAATGCGGACCGGAGGCAATGCAGCTCTGGGTGGGTGTGGCCAGGTAAGACATGTAACGGAATACGGACCGGAGGCAATGCAGCTCTGGGTGGGTGTGGCCAGGTAAGACATGTAACGGAATGCGGACCGGAGGCAATGCAGCTCTGGGTGGGTATGGCCAGGTAAGACATGTAACGGAATACGGACCGGAGGCAATGCAGCTCTGGGTGGGTATGGCCAGGTAAGACATGTAACGGAATATGGACCGGAGGCAATGCAGCTCTGCGTGGGTGTGGCCAGGTAAGACATGTAACGGAATACGGACCGGAGGCAACACAGCCGTGTGCGTGGAGTCAAAGTTATTCTGCTGCTCCGTGAGTTTCTCTGTGACCCTGTAGTGGTTGGCAGAAGGATGGATGGATGGATGGATGGACGCTTCTGCAGTAAAATAATAATTGAAACTCCAACCTCCAATTTCGGAATGAAATCATTCCTCCCTGGATGAAGATCCTTATTACAGTAAGTGGATCATCTTTTATGGAATGTTCCAGCAGACACAAACTTGACGGCGCACCGAAAAAAAGTGTGCCGCACTTCTCGTGCACTCCCCCCACCCACGACAGCTGCAGAAGGAATGGGGCCTTAAAGCCCTATTTACCATTTTGCAGGAGTCAGTAAATGGCCAGCGGAGGGTGGGGGGGCTGTAAATAAAGTAGCAGACGTAAGGGGGCCCTGACGACTGCACTGAGCTGCACTGAGCTGCCAAGTGCTAATTTTTTGTTAAGGAAGTGCGTCCCTGAAAATACATCAAGGCCTCCCTCTGCTCCTTCTGCACTCATTTCCCATATGCATACTCAGTGTTTCTGAATCAGGACCGTGGGGAGCCGCAGACAGTCCACATTTTTGCTCCCTCCCAGCTCCGGGCCAATGAAGAACTACCTGTTACAGGAGTGCTGGGACCCAGAAGGGAGACCCTGGAAGATATCACAGGAAGCGCAGGGAATGAGGCAGAATTCCAGCCCATTCCAGTGTACGGACTCCCTCAGTTTAGAAACACCGGAAATTAGCACGAACACACAAATTCCACACATAGACCTGGAAGGCAGGAATGGAATCCTCAGCCCGGAGAGTGCGGTCCCACAGTGCTCCACACAGAAAGTACAGATGAACATTCAGCTGACCAGCGACAAAGACCTAACTGGCTAATTCCCCCGAGGTCAGGGAAGCGCCGGAAGATGCGATGGCAGTGTTTAGTGATACAGTGATGCGGTTGCCGTGGCTAGTTGCCAGGCAGCGGACTCTTTGCTATCAGACAGACCTGGGATGGAAAGACTTCAAGGTTCAGATCTCTCAATGAGAACCATTTGTTGTAACTCTGAGTGGTAAACTTGACCCAGATTGCCTAACTATTAATCCTAGTCCTAATAGTTGCTGTATGCCTGTATTTGAGAACGGGACAGATATGATTAGATAAAAGCATTAAGTAGGCACTTCAGTTATAATGAATTATTTGGTCATATCACACCAAGCAGCATTAATAGGCTTTACTGGCTAAGTACCAATTGTAATGTTCATCTTAAACCCTGCGGCAACGGACAGCAGCCAGCTCCCGCCTTCAAAAACGCTCTTGATGCCTCGTATTTAAGAAACACAGCAGGTTATGCACTCAGAAGCAACAGTAAGACTGGCTTTGATGAGGTAAAAGGTAATAAAATGAATATTTACCGCACGTATAACAGTAATGGTTCACATGATTTAAAGTAAGGGCATTAGCGAAACAAATAAATCAAATAAGAGCAATCCAATGCAATAGATGTGTACAGGATATGTGAGTGGATGATGGATGGATGGTTGGATGGTTTGGAGGGTCTTACACTGAACAACATAAATGCAAACTAATAGTTTGTGCCATTTTAACTCTGAATTCAAGAGAAGCATTTTAAGAGGATTCAAAAGTACAATCAAAAGCATGAAAAAGCAAGCCCCTTGCCAGAATTAAAAGAGAACAAACAAACTCTAAAAGCTGAAAGCTGTCCTGTTCAGACCGCTCCAGCGTGCTGTAGAAAAGCTCTCCATGCATGTGTAAACCTGTGTAATGGGTTAACCCCCCCCCCCCGGCCTGTGCCCTGCTGCGGGGTTATTAAGCTACAGAAGCCATCTACTGCTGATAAAAAACGCCTGTCAGCAGTTAGCACTGGCTGTCTCACAATAACCTCTGATGAGAGAAACTATTCTGTTTAATGTGCATTTAATGGACACCCGGGTAAATAGGCTGCCTTTGTACACCATTGTAGCTCGCACACTTCCCAGTTTTACAAGACCAGTCGGCTATGAGGAAGGTAATGAGTCCTTTGATTTTGTCAGCTGTAAATCCGTACCTGATGAAAAATTCATATTTTTTTTGCTTTAAGAAAGCCTTTCACGTGCACTATTTGGAGAGGCAAATCCACTCCGGCTAAGAACACTTCTTCAAACAACACCGGCGTCCGGCTCTCGGTATTTTCAGAAAAGCGATTAATACAATCGAAAACCCTCTTCTCTCAACCAACGGGGTATTGTTCCCACAGCCTGTAATCATGTCTTCCCGGCGCAAAAGAAAACAATCGCAATGTTTGTGTACAAGTAAACAAAGGGTCTTAGAGGAGATTACTTCCATCTACTAGCACCACAAACATGCCGTTTTCACAGGAGAATAATTATGGCATTAGCTGTCACGCTACGTTTGAGAAGCAGAGGGCGGGACTCCTGCAGATACTGGGGCTTTCCTGGATCTAAGCCGGCTTTACGCTGTTTGTGTCGCTCTCTACTCGTACACCACATACGCCATTTTTGGGTTGGTCGTCTGCCTTTGTCACAGGCCTCGTTTGGTCCTGCTGGCCTAGAGCTCGTATCGTTGGTCAGCTACATGGATTCCTGGCATATGTCTGACTTAGATATTGGCCGCAGTTATAGGCCCTACAGCTTCTCAGAAATATTTCACTTTACTTGCTAGTTCTACGGCTGACGGTTTCCCACCACTCCTGTAGGAGGTGCACTTTTGCCAACTTCCATTCTTGCAGGGACACCGTGAATTGCGATATGGCTCCAGGGTGGGGATTTGAATCCCATCCCTACTCTGTGTGTTTTGGCTTTGCATATAGTCCCCATGACAGTTTCCTCACGCAGTCCAAGGACATGAAATTAGGCAAGTTGGTGTCTTTGAATTGTGCCTAGTGTGAGGGTGTCTTGAAATTGACAGGCATCCCATTCGGCCTGAGACAGGCTCCAGGCCCCCCTGTACTGGATAAGTGGCAGGAGGACAAATAGAAGGAGGGTCCTTTCTTCAAGCCCATAACCCATTAGTCTGTCCCTCTCATGTCGGCCCGCCATTCCACTGCAGATTTAGCTGCGCTGGGTTTTATGCAGTTACTTTTTGTTCACTAAAAAGTGAAATAAAAATTTGTAATAGCACAATAAAGTCGGTTAAAACAGGCTCTTCTCGAATGTGCTGTTTATCCATGCAGGTGCTTGTTGTACAGCTGACCACACCACCCCACCGAAATAAAGGGTTGAAATGTTGTGTGCGGGACATATGGGACATGTACACTCATGGGACAGCAGGTGGCGAGGTAATTAAGGAACCGCTCTTACAACAGGGTTCAGGTCCACGCCAGGGGAAATCCTCCCTATGTCATCATTCACTGGGCATCTGTTAAATATAAAAAAGTGAGAGGAATGGCTTTGGAGGGGGGGCAGAAGGGGGGGGGGGGTTACATTTCAGGGGGGAGAGTCAGGTGACTGTAATTGTTTGTATTGATTCCTCTCACCTGCCCCTCGTTCCCCAGAAACCCAGCAAAGGGCATCTATCATACTCCTTCACGGCTGAACTGAAGTCTGGAGCTGTAAATTGCAGTGTTTTTTTTCCAGTGCTCCCAACCATAACAGCAATTATACCTTTGTCTATGTTTCCTATGAAGCGAAAAACGCCACAAAAAAAATGAGACTCTGTGTCCCCTCTGACTGACAGCACAGCCAGGCTGTCTGATTGGTCAGTTGTGTGTAATCGGCTTTATTCATTGGCTGGAAATGATATGTTTGAGTGACAGAATCCCAACAAGGTAAACATACCTTCCCCAGTATTTATTTATAGATGCCCATTTACAAAGACGGGAAAGACTGGGCTTTGCCTGAAACTTTTGGCAAAATTGTGTCAGGAAAACATGCCTCACGGTGGCACTACATATTTAACATTTTTTTGTCTCTGACCTTTCTGTGTGACGCCATTAATCTCGATGAATAGTTACAGCTGCGGGATGGCAAATGATTAAATATGACGGATCTGTTTTTACTCGCGGGCATCTCGGGTCGTCTTTCCGTTCCGGGCACAGGCTGTGCCCTCATGTGCAGATGGACCAAAGGGACTTTCAGACGGGCAACGTGACACTGGGCGTCTTGTGACAGGGCAGGGGGGAGGGGAGCATTTATTGTACTGTTTTTCTTGATTGCTTTGGCACATTTCATGAAACATGTTTATCACTGTCAAGACTACAAGAGCATTTCCCAAAACAATTCATGCATACAGCACAACACTATGGTTTAGCTGCAAAAGCCTGTAACTTACCCAAAACAATTAATTCATGTCAAACGTAAATAATTCCACCAATGAAAACACCTGCATTGTTTTAACCCTCTCAAGGCAGGCGTTGCTGATTTGCAACAGTTACAAACTAACTACCTTATTACCCCACATACATATTTTATGAGTTTTTTTTACTCAGAAGTACCACAGGACTTGGTTGTCCTGTCCTGTTACTAAAACTTAATTTGAGCCTGAAAGGGTTAACCATGAGAGTCAAAATGTTTAGATATATTGTCGGCAGTGTAATTATGTTCCTGAGCTCCACGATTCTGAATGATAGTCGGTTCCCACTTTCTCATTGTCACTAACTGATCCTTCTTCTGTAGCAAACAGATACTAATTCATGTCAAAGACACCAGTTTCAACACTGCATGGCTCTAAATTGCAGTATCAAAGTTCACTGGCAAGAGAAAGCACTCGCATGCCCATGTAACTTCTTCAGGTCTCAAGACACAGTACAAAAGCAAACAAAAAAGTCACACAACACTGGATAAGACAAAAACAGCAAAATGGCAACACAAGAACAACAACATGTACTGTGGGAACCAAAAACACAACAGGGTTGTATCACTGCAGTTTACGGAATATATATTTTTTGACAGCTTGGTTAACTGTCTTGCATGTGGTGGGGAACATTATGATTGCATGCATATAGTTTTGACTGTAGAATTATTACAATGGGAAACCACAAAATCAATTTTGGCCAACAACACTAAAGCAACTGAAAATTGTGCCAAATGATGACAGTTGTACAAAACCATTTGCATTTATGAACTAATATATTTGGAAATTTGAAACAATGAGAAATGATGTTCTGCTGTGCAGAAGTGACATTCTGGTATGGGGATTACACTTGTTTTGCAAAAGTTAATTGTCATTTGAGAAATGCTCAAAAGCAATTGAGGAAAACTGCAATGTAGCGATGAAACACATAGTAAACAACAAGCGTAGAGCTGGCAAGTTGCCAGCTTAGGTTGCGGCTGGGCTGTGCTTCCGTGGCGAGGTGCCAGCTTAGGTAGCGGCTGGGCTGTGCTTCCAGTGAGAGACCAGGGACAAGTGGTGATTAGCTGTGTGGGAAGGAGCTGCAGGAACGATGCACATAAGAAGGGAGTCACATGTATGAAAAGCAGGAGGGTGAAAGAATAGACAGACAGACAGAGAGACAGACAGATAGATAGGAAATTGTAGGTTTACAGCAGCACAACACACATTTTCACAGTAAAAGTTAATTTAGTGATAAACAGTAACAATAAATTATAAAAGGCAATAAAGAGTAACAGTGCAAAGAGTATTTGAGAGAGTATAGCAGAGAATTTTATAATAAATTAACCCCCCCCCCACCCGGGTGTATGACATCAGATTAACACAGTCCATTGACAGTGGATGGTAGTGGGTGAAGTCGCACTGCACAGTTACACCTGTGTCTTGTGTGTGCTGCCCTGCTGTGTCCATGCTGTCCTGGGGCACAGTCGGTCTGGCCGTGTCGGGGTGTGAGGCAGTCGAGATATTTCCGTGCTCGGGTCCTCAAGCAGGCCATCTTTCCCTGTAAATCCATAATCCCGTCGGCGGCCTGAGCACTGGAATATCACCAGGAAGAGCGGAGGGGGGGGGGGGGTTCCCGCACTCTCAGGCCATCGCCGCATGAAGTCAGAGCAGATGAGCGTGTGCTGGTCCGTTTGCTCTCCCGTGAGGAGTTTCCGGCGTCCCGGCGCCTGGCGGCCCCTGCAATTTGCTCGCCTCCAGCAGGCCTCCCCGGCGCAGGCCGGGAGAGGCGGGTGAAGGGATGTGCCTGATTGTAGTGGCCTTTTCTGGGCCTCTTCCGTCTGGCTTCCCCTGACCTCAGTCCACGCTTCCCGGGCCACGTGACGTCAGTGCATTAGCGAGTGCGGAGGGGTTGGGGGGGGGCTGCCCCCCTCCACACCTAACCCCAATTTTATACCATCAAGGAGCTGCTGACAGACTGGCTTTCGGATAAAGCCTCCGTGTCCCACCCCCCGCTGAGTTGGGGGTAGCCCGCCCTCTTCCCCTTTGTTAATAAGCCTCGCCCTCCGGCGATGTGCGTGCAGCGGGAACCCCCCGCCGTGATTCTCACGCATTTGAACTCTGGAGTAGAGCCCCTCCGTAAAGCCGTGTAGGCATCAAAGGTTCCCCCGCACACCCGAAACCCCCCCCCCCCTCCCCCGCCGCTGGGCTGTACCGCAGCAGCTCTTTACGCTGGCGCACTGCTCAGGTCGTGTGTCTCGGCAACAGACCCAGGCCAGCAATGAATGACTGATTGTGGGAAATAAATTCCAGGGTCAAAGAGCGCAGGTCTCTGCATGCTGGAATTAAGACCCAGGCTCTGCATGCGGACACGCGCATACGTTTATGATGCGATTGATGCAAAGGTGGTTCTCTGCAGTCAAACAAGCACCTAGACTTTGTGTGTGTGCAGCTGCTGACAGTGCAGGTCCTCATCATGTCATTTCCTCCTCCCATGCATTCTATGCACAAATTGTTGTTTTATTTTTGTTATAAACTTTATTGATTCATTGAACATACATTAGTGGCCAAAATTTTGGCATTGTGCTTTAAAAATTACACAAATATTGGTGATATTAATTGTAAACAATTAAAGAATGTTTACAAATATCATACACTGGGCGATTAAATTAAGTTCTGAAATCTCAAAAAATTGGAAGGGTTTCCACAATTTTGGCCACTAATGTACATTCAAACAAGACATTTCAAAAGATTTTGAGCACAAAAAATTTCAAATGTGTAGAACAATAGCACAGTTCTTTGTGAATGTGAAATAGGGGTCTTGTTTTGAAATATTTTGGATTTATTTTCCCAAAATAAGTATAATATTAAACAAAAAAATCTTCCTCTTTAATTGTAATTGGATAAATTGTAAATTCTTTGAGAACATATGCGCATTGTGCGGGCTTGACGTCAGAGATATGAACAGCTCCATGTCTGGGATGCATGCAGATATGCAAACTGCAGTCCGCGTGCGGAGTCCCGGTCTTTAGGATGCAGCATGAGGGTTTGTGTAATTACTCACCCCCATGAAATGACTTATTACAGTTAAAATAATAAGAACAATAAGTAATAATAATAATTAATTATTATTATTATTTTTAGTAGTAGTAGAGTAGTCGTTGTAGTGGTCGTCAACATCAACATCATTATAATCATCATAATGAATTTTCACGGGCTCTCATTGGTTCAATGTGCTGAAGTTGCCAGAGCCAATCAGGACAAGGCACTAACACCCTGTCCCATAGACTTAGCTAACAGAAGCCAGCCCAGCCGCCTGCACACCGCTGACGCCACCCGGTGCCGCCTCCCAGTGCTCCGCGGGCCGGCGTAAGATGCCAGGGACATATGGCAGCTCTAATCAAAGCAAATTGCCTTTGGACACTTATTGTTCTGGAGTGACTCCGCCGGCGCTCTCCCTCCAGCAGCAGGCAAGGATTTGCCAACAATTAAAATGTATTTAAATGCCTTTCATTATAAATGTATTTAGTGGAAAGCCTGCCTGGAAATTATATGGGGAGTAAAAGGCTGGGAGACACCCACAAGCGACTATCTGAGCGTAGCAATGGAATAAGCAGGAAGTTCTCCATGAGAACTAAGGTTTTCGATGATTGTGAACTTTTCTTTTTAGAGAACCTGGAGACGCAAAAAAAAAAAGGGGGGAGGGGGGGTAATGGAGAAATGGAAAGAAGGAAAAAACAAAAAGGAAGAGCAGAGAAAGAGCAGATGAGTGGAGAGGAAAAGCACAGGGGACAGGGCCTGGTTCTCATCACTGCGGCCTGTCAGGATTTCCAGAGACCTTCCAGGACCCCGGCGGGTAAAAAAGAGAACCGACTCCCACATATATATATAGAGACGGAGGGAACGAGGAGCAGGTCGCAGTCATTACCGCGAGGCACAAGGATGTGAAAATTCATCACCCGCCTCGGTCTGCCCTAAGACAGGCCACAACCGGCCCCCCCACCCTCGGCACATGTACACTTGTATAACCAGGCTTTGTATTTATTCATCTTGCCGCTCTGATGCCAGATCTGCCAGGGAATAGGCAAGACAGAGATGCCCATCCTTGCCTGATGCTGGGAGACAGCCTGATTCCCGAAAGCGGATCATGTGACCGATCATGTGACTGATCGTGCTGCCGGTCATGTGCGTAACCATGGTATCGTGCGGAGCCCTGAAGAGAGGAGATCAAAGGCAGCCATGCAGTGTCATTGTGGGATTTGACTGTATAGCCTTCTGGTGTCAGGGTTAATGTGTAGAGACTAATCAATGTAATGCGATTTTATTTATTATTTTAAGAACATACTGTCCCCTCTAAGCCCCTCCCTCCTTTCTCTCTGCCTGACTTGTCCTGGGGGTGAATATTAATATAAATTTGACACGGGGGGAACATGAAGAACCTTCTCTGGATAAATATATATGCAGTCAGAGTTAATGATCATGAAGGCTCCTCGTCTCTGCCTCTCTGTCGCAGAGGTGCGGGCGAGGACCCGTGTGATGAATGGGCTGCTCTGCCCAGCCATAATTACACCCACACACGGCTGCCTGTGTAATTGATTTTTAATGCCCCTCGAAGAGCGTATATCATGGTGCTGACCCCTAGGGGGCGATGGCAAGGAGAAGGGGCCAGGGTGGTGTGGGCTCAGCCAAATCACCTGGGGGGGGCTGCCAGGTAAGATCAGGGAGGTGTCTTTTGTGCCTCACACATCCTGTTGCAACAGCCTTGGGCCTTTTGTTCTTGATTTTTTTGGGGGGCCTTTGGGGGGGGGGGGGGGGAGACTTCTTCTACATTGAACTGATGTAGACTCCATATCACTTACATAGGTTGTTACTTAAATGTTGACTTTCTTTGTTCGGTAATGCAGTCACCTTAAATTTAACTTTAGAAAGTATCATTATAATCATTCCAACTTGTAACTTTCTTACATCATCTAGTACCTTTAATGAATGAATAATCTAAGAGATACCACGTGCGGTTTAGCATTTAGCATTTATACATGGAGTCTCGGCTTTCAGGTCCCTTCGCTATCGATATGTGTCACCGGCAGCGTCGGAGCACCCGGCTGTAAAGAATTTATGGGCCTCCATCAGTTTGACCTTCCTGCAACATTTTCCGACAAGCTAGCTTACGTTTATAGGCAGGCAGTAAAACTGCGGCCCCAGGAATATCATCCGACAAGAACAAAGCAGGATGCTGTTGGTCAAAAACACCCAGTGGCGCTAAGGGAAAGGCAAGTCACCGCACCGGCAATTAATCCCCCCTCACCTGCCATGCAAACACTGCCCCTTTAAAGAAGAAGAGTCCTCATTAATATGCATGCCCCTCCCCCTACTTAAAATGCATGAATAGATGAATAACATTGAGAAAGCTTTTACAGTAAAGCACCTGCTCTGTGAATTTTGTGTTATGTAACAATCCCTTTGGTTCCTGGAATAATCCATCTTTAATTTTGAGTGTACGGAACCTCGTTAAATATGAATTATTATTATGCTCCAGTGGATGAAAGAAGGTGTTCCTTTACACTCAAGCTCAGTTGGCAACCAGACGGTGTATCAGGAGATTAATCTGAATGTCTTCATGAGATGCTGTCACTGGATTAAACAACCTAGTACCCAGCTGTACATCTCAATGCAAGATGGAACATGAGACTCTTCCTCTGTGTCTGTGCGTGTGTGTGTGTGGGTTTGCATAGATCACATTTGAGAACCAAAATGTGCCTAATGTGTGGTAAAACCTGAAAATAGTTTTACATCAACCCCAAATTCATACCAATAATGAAGATACTATTGCTATAGAATGGCTCTGATTATATAACACTCATGAAGATGTTACAGGTATACAATGACTCTGATTATATAACACTCATGAAGATGTTACAGGTATACAATGACTCTGATTATATAACACTCATGAAGATGTTACAGGTATACAATGACTCTGATTATGTAACACTCGTGAAGATGTTACAGGTATACAATGACTCTGATTATATAACACTCGTGAAGATGTTACAGGTATACAATGACTCTGATTATATAACACTCATGAAGATGTTACAGGTATACAATGACTCTGATTATATAACACTCATGAAGATGTCACAGGTATACAATGGCTCTGATTATATAACACTCATGAAGATGTTACAGGTATACAATGACTCCGATTATATAACACTCATGAAGATGTTACAGGTATACAATGACTCCGATTATATAACACTCATGAAGATGTTACAGGTATACAATGACTCCGATTATATAACACTCATGAAGATGTTACAGGTATACAATGACTCTGATTATATAACACTCATGAAGATGTTACAGGTATACAATGACTCTGATTATATAACACTCATGAAGATGTCACAGGTATACAATGGCTCTGATTTTATACTGTTAATAAAGATACTGGAGTTTTCCAGTGGCATTGATTCTGCATTCACAATGACCCTGATTTTTTACCCCTAATGAAGATACTAACGTCATGCAATGAACTCAATTCTGTACCACTAATGAAGATACTACAACGATACAGCCATCCTGATCCTATGCCGCTAATGAACATGCTACAGCAAATGTCTGAGGATGATGTGAATTGCATATTTTTGCCTTAGCCTCATTGGGAAAGGTTATTGAGTTAAAACAGAAACTCAATTGCTCTTTATTTTTTCTCTTCCACAATCTATAATTTTCGAATGGCTAATTAGGCCCCTTAATGTAGGGTAGGAGGCCCTAGAGGAACAGTCCTTCTCTTGCCGCTGCCCCCTACGACCCTGATCTGCATCCTGTCCAATTACATCCTACAGCAATGGGGGGGGGGGGGACTCTCTCACACTCGCCGGGTGCTGCTGTGTCACTCTGAGTGCCTCCTGCTGCCAAAATGCTGACTCTGACTTTGTGGAAACTAGTTTTATTGTCATAAGATGGGGCAAGACTGGCAGCACGAACCGTACCGCCCACACTGCTGCCTCTCCTGCCTGAAAGTTCCAGATTTCGCTGGACATGGCACCCCAGGAAATGACATAACTGGCAGAACGCTGGGTCTCTGACTGGAGCGACATGTGCTGGGGGGGGGTTTGAGAGCCAGAAACAGAACCAGGTAATGAAAAAAAGCCAACACAGAGATTGCAAAGCAAACTACAGATGCTGACACAGACAAGGCCGTCCAGAAGTGGTGCCTCTGACTACACTGTTCATGACGTTCCAGGCCTTGGACTACCAGGTTTAATCAAGTCCCAGGAGACACGGGTGTAACACAGCTAATGAAATGTAACAGCTGTCGATCCCATAAACAACATAGGCCCTTTAATTAGGAGGCCAAGGTGACACATAGAGGATTCTGGGTATAACGAGAGACTTTCTCTCTTTTTTTAGTTAGTAGGGTGCATATCTACTGTGTCCTCCTTCTACCTTGAGTCCAGTGTCCCCCCCCCCCCCCCTCCATCTTGATGAATGGACAGCCAGGATGGATCCAGGCCTCCTGAAGTATCACAGCCTTTGCGGCTGAAGTGGAGAAAAGGAATATAGAATAGATATGGGGGGAGCAGGGCCTCTGGCCACACCCAGACAGAGTCAGGTGACCAAAATCATTTGTGCTGATTCGTTCACCCTGATATTCAGTGAGCTCTGCTTGTTTTTCCCATAGTTACCATGGACGCTACCAATACCTGCCATGTGACCTCTAATCTTTCTCCTCCCCGGCATCATTTCCACTCTTCCTCCCCGGCCTTTTTAGTTCCATTAATCTTCCAACTGCTTATTACTTGGAGGGTCACAGAGGGGGGGCTAGAACCTGAGTGGGCGGGGGGGGGGGGGGCGAGGCAGGTACTGGATGGAGTCCCAATTCATTGCAGGGCTCACACTTTCAAAGGACAACGTGTAAATTATGCACACTTACACACGACAGCGGTGGGACCCAAACCCCCAGCCCCGGAGGTGTGAGGTGCCGCTTAATGTCCTCCTGACTCGGCAGTGTTTATATAATTTTGACGGGATTTAGAAAGTCACCGAGCTGCTGCTAAATTTAACGTCTGTCTCAGAGAGCTTTGCTCAAAATGCAGCCAGAGCAGGAGCTGGATGTGTGAATGACTCCCTGACTCGCTGAGGAAGGCGCTCTGAGAGACTCGCCTCTTGTCCTCTCCCCACTGCGCTGTGCCTTAATGCACACTGGACATCTCTTCTTTTTCTTTCTCTTTCTTTCTTTCTTTCTTTCTTTCTTTCTTTCTCTTTCCATCTTTTGTGTATTACTCTCTATAACTGATGAAGTAATGCATTACAACACGCCCATGTAAAGCACCTCGGTGTGACTCTGTTCTGAAAGGCGCTATATAAAAATAAACTGAATTGAACTGAATGCAGCCGTGAGACGGGAAGTGATCGCGTTCGGCCTGAAAGCCCGCAGCTTCTGTTGGGGGTGTGAAGATCTGACACGCCAGGACCAAGTGACTGCTCTTCTCCATTCCCACACATTAAGCGATTTGTGCTTAATTGCCTGTAACATCTATACTGAGACCTAAGTCACAGTATTATGGGTACCTGAAATCTTCTAATGTACCTTATCGTTTAAAAAAAAGCACATAACACAGTGAAATGACTGAGCAAATTATACTAATAGAGGAAATATCTCTCCATCCATCTTCCGCCTGCTTATCCTGGTCTGGGCTGGGGGAGGGATGCTGGGAGCTATCCGAGGCAGCGAAGGGCACAAGGCGGGGTATACCCAGGACAGGTAATTAATGGAAATATATTTACAGAAACTGCCCTATGATGGACTGCCATGCCATGCAGGGCATCCCCTGCCTCGTCAGCTGTGATTCTCGAAATATGTTCCAGCCTCCCCATCACTGTGTCAGCAGGTTAGAACACTGTAGCTGTGACCGGAAGGTGGCCGGATCAAAACCCACGGACGGCAGAGTGATGTCACCGTTGTGCCCTTGAGCGAGGCCCTTAACCTCCGCTTGCTTCAGGGACCGTCTGACCCCGCGTTCCCAAAAAGATGCGTCACTTTGGATAAAAATGTTTGCCAAATAAATTAAATGTAAATAGGCAAAGTACTGGAAGGACAAAAGGATTTTTAAAGCACTGAAATACACACTGTCAACCAGAAGCAACGCTTGACAGCTAATGTCATTAGATACCTGCGTCCTCACGCTGTATCCCTGCTCTTCTGCCTGAAACCCCACCCCCGATCATCTGCTTCTCCGCCACCCTGCAGCCTGCCTGACTCCAGCTGGATTCACTCAAGGGCAATTCCCTTGTTTCATCAAACATAACGTTTCTCTAATGCCCCAATAATACATTTGCTTTAATTGAATCACGGTTTTATCTCCCTGCCAGCTGAACCATTTCAGCTCCCTTTTTTTCCCTCCGCCATGCGGCCCGGCGGTCCATAAACTCCTCCACAGAGTGTTTCGCAGCGCCCTGGATGAATTGTCTCCCCAGGCCCCCCGGCAGGAGAGCGGCGACGTGCCGAGCAGCGATCGCGGTCGGCGGACTTCAGCACGCCGGCGAGCCGTTATCGATTCTGAGGAGATGGCGACTGGGGAGCCGTCGCTCACTTCGCGAGCTGTAAAGCGGGCGGACGGCACGTCGGGAATGAAATGCGGGGAGAGGGAAGGCGGCTTATAAAAGCAGTGCGAGAGGGGCGATTAAATCCCGGGGGAAGAAGAAAAAGGAATTCAGTGTTTGATTTTTTTACAGCTCTCACCATGCTGCTGGTGCCATTTAAGTAGGGATGAAATGACTGCTGATTGGTCAGGAAATTGCTTGGTGTGGATGTGCAAGCACCTGGAAGCTGTAGTGAGGCTGTGATTGCATAAGTATTTCGGTATATTTGTAACATACTAGTATGCCATGTGTAAGATACTAATAGATGTATCTTGGGGGTGGGATGTGGCTCAGTGGGTTAAGCCTCTTTGCTTCTGCCTGTGATCAGAAGGCTGCAGGTTTGACCCTCGGCAGAACAGTCACATTTCCGTAGGCCCTTGAGCAAGGCCTTTAACCCACGGTGACCCTGTGCAGTGACCCTAAGCTTGCTTCCTTCTGTATAAGTGCCTGTGTGTCGCATGCAGAGCAACTTGGAGTAGGCGAAAAGAGGATGTCCCCATGGGATAAATGAAGTGTCACTATTCCATTCTATGGAATGTGCAGGTACTGTAATATCTGAGTCATTCTGCTGGATGTGTAAGATACTGGTAGATGTGCAGCTACTGTGAAGTTTGGGAAAGCATTCCAGTGCAGCTGCTAGTCTTTCTGGATGGAGTAGCGGGTCTATCTCAGTCTCTCTCTCTGGGATTTGTACTACAGGTATTCCTTTGCTTTTTCAATGAGTCTTCTACCACCACGGAGCATGTCGTTCAATGTTTTCTTTCTTATGGGAAAAATCTTGACCCTGACTACATGATTCGATCTATTCCTAGTTTTAATTATTTATCAAGCTATTTACTCAGCTCTCTGTCCAAGGCCATGGTTTCCCAGGACGGCTCTGCCAGGGCCAAGGGCATTACAGAGAATCAATAGGGTTTTATACATCGTCTTATTTGAAGCTTGTAGGTAACAGCATCTTCACATCCTATTGATTTGTTTTCCTTCCTGTATAGACGCTCAAGCCACTTAATAGCAGACATAGAGGTATTTCTTTCAAATTAAGCTTTAATTGGTCGCTGCAATTTCCCCCGTTTTTTGTGGCAAGAGGCTGTTTTTTGTATCCAAAGCGTCAGTTCCATCCTTTGAAGAGGCCTTATTTCCATGGCAACCATAGAATTCAGAATCATTCGGCGAGTCCGCTTCGGCGCACACACCAACACACGCACATATGCAGGCGGGCTCACGCTCACACCTATGCACACACACGCACGTATACGCACACCTACGCAGCAGAGGAACAATGGCGAAGGGCCTGAAAAGGAATGTTAATTCATTTTACAGCTTAAATGGAAAATGAAATCTTGCAAGGTGTATGTGCTGATAGTCCTCCTAACTTTCATACCACCACCATTGTTAGTCAAAGTCCATTAATACAGCCTTGACTGATGTAAGTATATGAATACTGAGCGACAGACTGGAGAGGTGAAACACTGGCCGAAGTCCTTGTGATTTAGTGAAGCAGAGCTGAATAATTAGTAACATTTTATCTTATTTGGGGTTTTTGTGGAGATCTCACCCGGAGATACAATGAAGGAATGTGACAATTAAGTAAACATTGTTGGAGTCCACCTTTGAAGAAAAGTGTCTGTTCTTATTAATGCGTCAATAAACAAACTATTTTACTTGGTCTGGTGCTTTTATTGGAGCACGTTTCTCACAAAGTGCTTTGTGATGTTTTACAGTCTACAAGCAGTAGAAAAACAGAGGAAAGGGCCCATAATTGGCGAAATTGAAGCAACCAGTTTGGAGCAGGTGAGAAAATGATCCTTCTTCAAAGAGAGGCCCTGTAAAAGTATGACTTCCAAATGTAATTGCTGAAAATATAGAAAAATGACTGATGACAGTGTCACTGCATCTCGAAGAATACCGACAAATTCCTCTTCCCAAATTCAAGCCCACTTCCGTAGCAAAATATGATTCTGCTGACAAACAAAACTCAAAAACCAGCTCAAAAATGCGACAACTCCTTAGGGGACGATTTTCCTCCATCTTACCTGAGCTATATTTTAACAACGTCTCGAAGTGGAAACTGCTAACTTCCATTTTAACTATGCCCTCACCATTAATTATGTTTTTCCTTGTGTCCTTAACGAAGTTATCCCAGTGGCTACTGCTAAACCCTCTTTGAGAAGACTGTACACAGAGCTTCCATTGAAGGGGGCGACCTGGAGCACTACAAACCGGGACGCCCTTCACCCTTAGCACCTTCTGCTATGAGTGCAGGGCTTTTACCAAGACTATTCCTGTTTAATTCAGCAGATCCTTCTCTCATTACCAGTAAAATCTAAATGCCTCACAGATCTGTTGGGACACACTGCAGCCTGACCAGAACCACAAGCAGAACAACCTTGTCCCCACATTTCCCAAGATTCTGGATGGCCCATGAGTGAAGGATTTGAGGGGAAGATTAGGTAAAATTGCTCATTCACAAATTCACATGTAAATGACTGCAGCAATTACAAAAGAAATTATAACATAACAAACAAAACAAAGACAAACACACTCATGCATACTAAATTTAAATATAATATTCAGGAAAATATGACTAGCTGGGTTGTTATCCTTAAAAAGGTAACGTTGGCTTTTTTTCCTTCATAAAAGTATGTAAGTGAAAAAAAATTTAGGTTCCAGTTCTCCTTGAAAACTGTGGTAATTTCAATCATTTTTTTGGCAGAAATGCAGTCACAGACAAACAGCTCATGTTTTTATATTAGATTAGAATGTTCTGGAAGCGATACTTGGAATTCTTTGTATGGTTGGGGTGATTGTACAAAATGCTTTCTGTGGGCTACATGTGGTGTCCAGTGTAATTGAGCTTTTATTTTTGTAACAGAGCAATTTCACAGTAATTCTGTATCCATGTCTCTTCATATGCAGTTGTTTAATACAATCACTCTCTTTGTTACTCTGGCTCTTTATTTCAGAATATACATTGCTACCCCCCCCCCACACCCCTTTCTTTACATCGGCCCGTTTGCTCATTACTCATACCACAGCAAGTAGGCTCATCGATTTTCAGTAGGTATATTGGCTCTTTCCCTCACCCCCACTCAGGTAAAAATCCTGTCTAAGATAACGTGTGAGGAAGATAAATTATCCAAGTATCGGGGGGGGGGGGGGGGGGGGAAGAAAAGGATAATATTACCTCCAACAAACATTTCAGGATGGAAGAGACGGACAAATTGCGAGTAGCAATGACAGACCTGAAAAAAGCCATCTGTGATACAGATAGGCCTGAAAAAGGCCTTTTCGACTGGTGTGGTGTGCATGTGTTTTATTTACTGACGCGGTAGGCCTGACTCTAAGTACCCAGTCACTGCTAATCCGTAGCCCCCGATGAGGGATTGCAGCTTGGTCATGGCTCTGAGATACCAGAATCGCCACAGATGACCCTAATGGCCAGCTGGAAGAGCACCGGTGGGTAAGTGACACTGTCCTGCTTGCTCCCAAGGACGAGCTGGACAGCATGATTTCCAGAGGCTGTGATTATTCTTGGGTGTTCTGTGTTTCGATTTCTCGGCCAGAGATCGGTGAAAAAGAGGAAATGAGGTCTTCAGAGACAGCGCCACCTATCCCCCCCCCCCCCCACCAAAACAGTTCATTGTCAGAGGAGCAAATTACTTGCTCAATCAAGTTTGTCATTCCTCTATTGTTCTTCTGTTTTGCCAACAGGGGGCGCAGTGGTTAGGAATCTCAGGTTAGCTGGAATTCCTTTGGCACTATTTCCCCAGCTTCCGAAAAAATGGTCAAATGGAATTCTCCTAGTAATTCTCTATCAGCCGGAATGGGGAGAAGAGCACCCTGGGCACTGTCCAAGGTCCTGAACTCCCCTGTGGTCGAGACCCAGTTTGCTCCCCAGGCAGACACCGTCCTTCATGGCGTGCACATTGTAACAGGTGGTCATGTGACTCATGATGAGACATTCCAGTGGGCGGAGTCCCCGGAGAAGGTCTGAAGGACAGGCTATAGATCTCTGAGTGTCGGACTGGAGCACACAGCTCAGGGGACGCAGAGCACGGGCCGGTTCTACGGAGAGTACCCCTGACAGGACTTTTACCGCAGCGTAAAAGCAATATTGGCGAACCCCAGCTACCTTGGCAGCCTGGGAAGGCCTACATGGGACCCGAGAAGGGAGCCTTTGTGACGTGCTGAAGGGTCTGGGATTGGAGCCAGATCTGCAGGTGTCGCAGGTCCTGCGATAGCACTGCTGTTGTACCTTTGACCTGGGTAATTAACACCGGCTCCTTTCCCTGAACACCAAATCATTTCAGTGCGAAAACAAGATGTAAAACACAATGCTGTTCCTCTACAGTTAACGCTGGTGACACAGCACTCAGGAAGAGAACCGCATTACACGGAACACCAGCAATATTCTCAACTTGGGAAGCAGCGTACTGGCCGGGTTTACTTACAGCCTCACAAGGGCTGTTAGTCAAGCACCACTACTTCCCATCTGTGTGGCTACCCTGAGCGTTACCACAGCACACACACCTGTGGTTTTAATGCTGGGGTTCCGAGGCTTTGACAGCAATCTGACCTGATAGTAACTGAAAAAATCCTGCTTCTTTTCTATCAACCTCACTTCCTGTCCGAGGTAATTATTCCAAAAAGTCATCTTGCTCCAGTATCTTGTATTCCTTTGGCAGTCCAGAACCATTTTACCTCTGCTGATTTCAGTGGTTTAAATGGAAACCAGTGCCAGGTATTACTGTTCCTCCCACCAGCGCTCTCCTGGTTAAGACGCCTCACACATCCTCGGGGGGGCCGCTCGGGCGCCGTTCCCGGGAGGACTGCACACGTGGAAGCCCCCCCGATTCGATCAAAGTTGTTCAGGCACTAAATAGGCGATGCCTGGGGGAGGGGGGTACTTGTGAGATGCTTGCGTTGGCGCTCTCCAAACCGCGTAATCTCATTAGCTGTCGTCCGAATGTGGGCCGGACTTTTCTCTCTATCTGCGTTTTAAATGCACTTCATTTACAGGTTTAATTATAATGGAGAGAGAGAGATATGTGACTATGGTGAATATGTTGTATTAATTCCCAATTCACTCAGACATGTTTCCATTGGAATATTACCTCCCATCATAGATTACAATAAAACTGCTGCTCCTTAATGGAAACTCAGTTGAATTCCCTAGCAGTGGAATATCCCCATCTGAATCCCTATGGATTTAAACCCAAATTTAAATTTCCTACTGATAAATTTTGAGGTTGCTTTTGCTGAAGTCCACCAGCAGGTGTCTCAGCAGTTAAGGAGTCGTGATCAGAACATCAGAGGGATGACCCTCTGGATAGGGTCTGGATAGGAGGGCCTCTTGGAAGGGTGATCCTCATGGAAGGTGTGTCAATAAGGAATAAAAAGTATAAAATCAATTAAGATGTTTCTCCACTGTGCAATTATCACAAGAACCATCAGCTAGATTGGTAGATCTCCAGTAGATCATGGGAGGCCCGTGTGACTCTCTGGAAGGGTAACACAGCCATCCTTTGCCAATAAAACCAGAAGTAAGAGGCTGAGATCCCCATTAACAGCTGCTTACCCAAGCAGGATTGTCAAACACACAGATTCGTACCCGACTCCCATGTCACATGACACCGCAAAGTGGATGCAGATGGTCTCACCTGTCAGCTGACAGATAAGCAGTGTCTGTGAGGATGCATAGCATGCCGTCACACAGCTGTTTTTATAGGCTTATAGTTTTGAGAGCTGGTAGGGGGAGGGGAGTATCACAGATGGATGTAGGCCATCTGTCAGTGGTGTGGCCTGTGTAGGAATTTCAGCCAGATAGTGGGTTCAGATGTCAAAAGAATATTTTATTTTCATAGCAGGGTTCACACATACGTCAACAAGTGCTGAGGAAGTTGGCACAGATGAACAATTCCATGGGACAATTACAGGGGCTTTCGAGAGGTACCAGACAGATGCATGACCTTGAGATACTTTTGTCTAAACTTTGCAGAACGTTCTATCTTAAGCTTTAGGGACTGTTTAGCTTTGTAGCTAATTATTTCTTCCTTTTATCATTTTCAAGGTCTGAACCTTGAAACCAGGACGGGTTTCATTTTTGTGTATCAATAGGATTACATCTCACAGCTAAATACATTTCAACAAGCCCTAGTGTGTGTGTAAGCAAAAATAACTAACTGAAAATAAAATATGGCTCAGATACCCTAAGCTTACAGTAGAATTACATCATACAGAGTCTCTTCATTTAACTGGGTTAACTAACTAACATTCTGTTTTCCTTCCACAGGCCATTCTCATTATTCAAACAACCCGTCACGTACCAAAATGGTAATTAGCCATTACAAACATATTGACTCTATGTATGTATTACTGCCTGGCTTCTGTCTATCACAAGTTAAAGGGATGAATATATTTGTCACGGTGTGACATGATGGAAGGGTGATCCTCAGTGCAGCTTACAACCAACAGATACTTTATTGCAACAGAAAATGAAACACGAGGGACAAAGAGGGGTCAAAGAAAAGGCGGGTTGATTACATGGGGACAAACCACGGCTGAAACTACACGTGAGGATTAGCAGAGGGAACAGGCAAAGTATCTGGCAAGTACACAAATGAACCCCACAATGACCACACATGGCACAAGGGCAAAGGATGGCACATATACAGACGGATAACTGGGACTAGACAAGAAACAGGTGTGGGCTTTTGACATATAAAACACTGGGACTCAGAAGACACAGGTGTGGGTCATAAACTGACCAGCAACACCTGCTGGCTGAGCAGGGAAATGACAGACAGGACATAGCAGGGACTGATACTGACAATACTAAAGTTGTTTGGGTGCTTTCCATCCGTTCTCCTTCATTGAACTTGAACCAGCTGGGTTTTTCTACAGACATGCAGTTAGTCACCTCACCACCTGCTGGGCGATGTGCAAATTCAAACAGCCTGAACAGCAGTAGCCTGAGAACAATGAAGATGCCGGGGCTCTTATCGTCCTACCTGGTTCCTGTCCTTCTTACCCCCTATGATTGGCCTGACCTCTCTGAGGGCACTTTAATTACCACCTGACCTCTGGCTAAAGGGGGCTGGAGTTACTCACCAGCCTTCAGGATTACATGATCTGACAAAGGTAAATAAGCAACCCACTTCCCCATGCACTAACCACCTATCATATGAGTTGGAGTTCCGCTTATGGGGGATGGAGATTGACCGCTCTCTGACTGTGTTCCTGAGTCTGAGCCCAATGATTCCACCTATCGGAATATAAATATAGGGCTATTACAAAGGCCTGATTTCACAACAAAAATATACGGCTATTACAATGTCCCGATTTTACAAAAAAATTTATAGGGCTATTGCAATGGCCCAATTTTACAACAAAAATACAGGGGAATTACGATGGCCCGATTTTACAAAAAAAATATATAGGGCTATTACAATGGCTCGATTTTACAAAAAAAATATATAGGGCTATTACAATGGCCCAATTTTACCACAAAAATACAGGGGAATTACGATGGCCCGATTTTACAAAAAAAATACAGGTATATAGGGCTATTACAATGGCCCGATTTTACAAAAAAAAAATATAGGGCTATTACAATGGCCCGATTTTACAACAAAAATACAGGGGTATTACAACGGCCCGAATTTACAGCAAAAATATAGGGTTATTACTACAGGCCGATTTAACAGCAAACATATATGGGTATTACAATGGACTAGTTTTACAACAAAAATATAGGGCTATTATAATAGCCTGATTTTACAACAAAAATATAGGGCTATTACAACAGCCCGATTTTACATCAAAAATATAGGGCTATTACAACGGCCTGAATTTACAACAAAAATATAGGGCTATTACAATGGCCTGAATTTACAACAAAAATATAGGGCTATTACAACGGCCCGAATTTACAACAAAAATGTAGGGCTATTACAATGGGCCGAATTTACAACAAAAATATAGGGTTATTACAACGATTTTACAACAAAAATATGCACACATGTTATTATCACAAATGAAAGCCTCTGCCACGGAAACAGAGGATGGACCAACTCTTGTAACCTCTTTGGAGTAAAAACAGACACATTTACAGAACTCATCAAATATTTAATCAAAATGTTTTCTGCACCATTTCGTCTTTGGCCCCGCTTACAAATTGATCTGGTGCCACCAATTAAATGAAGCGGTTTCATGTTTAATGAACATCAGTCTGGCCAATCGTGATTCATGCCAGGTGCACGTCATTGCTCCATGCAGAGCGCAGGTCCCCCGCGCCAATCTGTGTATCGTGTGGCTCGAGGTGGATTAGAGATGTGGCTGTGGGGTTGGCGATATAGCCACAGTCTCCAAACACACACACACACACACACACATACAAACACACACATGTACAGACACACATAAACTCCACTCCAGGTCTCACGTTTCTGCATCTGATTATCACAGGAGAAATGTGATGGAGAGTCAGAACAGGAATGTGTGTGTGTGTGTGTGTGTGCATGTGTGTGTGTGTGCTCTAATCGACATTGTTCCTTAGAGCCCAAAAAGTAATATGTGAACTATAATTAAGTCAATTGAATTTCCTCCACAGTCCAGTGGCTGGATGGCATGTACTGTAGAAGTCACCTTTTTGATGATGGTTAGATCCATCCACCCATCCATCCATTTTCCAAACCGCTTATCCTTCTGGGTCGCGGGGGGTCCGAATCCTTTCACGGAAGCTACGAGGCACGAGGCAGGGAACAACCCAGGACGGGGGGCCAGCTCATCGCAGTGGTTAAATAAAAAATAAAAAATAAAGAAAATGATTTAACTTTACATTTCAGGCAACAAGAAGGATACAAATGAAGTTCTCTCCAGAAACGGAAGCAGTGTTTGTTTGTAATTGCAGTTTGCAACTGCAGTTTCCAAATGAAAATCTGGACACTGGGCTTTGACCATAGCAGTGGACACCCTGACAAGGATGCCTAGGACACCGCAGGGCTCACACACACACACACACACACACACACACACACACAGACATGTCGGGTAAACACATCTTTATGGGGACCACTCATTCATTTCTATGGGAAAAATGTTAACGCTAGCTATGACAACCTTAACCCCTACCCAGCCCTAACCATAAGTAACCATAAGTAACCAAACAAGATCCATCCATCCTCTACCACTTTTCTGGGTCGGGTCGCGGGGGCAGCAGTCTAAGCAGGGAAACCCAGACTTCCCTCTCCCTGGCCACTTCATCCAGCTCCTCCGGGGGAATGCCGAGGCGTTCCCAGGCCAGCCGGGAGACATATATCCAGCGTGTCCTGGGTCTTCCCCTGGGCCTCCTCCTAGTAGGACATGCCCGGAACACCCCATACTCCTAGAGCACTCCCCACAGGACTCCCCGAGGGACACGGATTCCCCTCCAGGTCTCACTGTCATAGCCCATGCAGAACCAGAGAGTCCCCAGAATGAGTGCTCTCCAACACCCCTTCCAAGGACTCCAAAAAGGGTGGGTATTCTGAACTGCCGTTTGGCGCATAAGCACAAAAAACAGTCAGGACCCGTCCCCCCACCCGAAGGCAAAGGGAGGCTACCCTTTCATCCACTGTGATAAACCCCAATGTACAAGCGCCCAGCCAGGGGGCAATAAGTATGCCCACCCCTGCTCAGCGCCTCTCCCCGCAAGCAACTCAAGAGTGGAAGAGGGTCCAACCCCCTTCGAGGAGACTGGTTCCAGAGCACAAGCCGTGCGTCAAGGTGAGCCCGACTATATCTAGTCGGAACCTCACAACCTCGTGCACCAGCTCAGGGTCCTTCTCCGCCAGAGGGATGACATTCCATGCCCCTAGAGCTAGCTTCTGCAGCTGAGGATTGGACCACCAATGTCCCCGCCTTCGGCCACTGCACAACTCACACTGCACCTGACCCCCTTGGCCCCCCCTACAGGTGGTGAACCCATTGGAGGGGGGACCCACGTTCCTTCTTCGGGCTGTGCCCAACCAGGCCCCATGGGTGCAGGCCTGGCCACCAGGAGCTCACCATCAAACCCCCCCCCCCCCCCAAGGCCTGGCTCCGGTGACCCACGTCCGGGCGAGGGAAAACGTGTATCCATGTTATTTCTCATCATAAGGGGTCTAGTGAGCCGCCCTTCGTCTAGTTCCTCACCCAGGACCTGTTTTCCTTGGGTGACCCTAACTTAGCTCCTTGGATCATTGGAACACGCAAACCCCTCCACCACGATAAAGTGTCGGCTCCAGGAGAGGACCAAACAAAATATGACAGTTTTTGCATTTTTAGTTTTTTTCATTGCAGTCACATATTTTTATTAAATTGAGTTTTCCCTTATTGGGACCAGAAAACTGGCAATGGGGATGCTTACAGGACTACAGATAGCTCCTAGCTCAATCCCACTCGCGCCTGTCGCTAGTCATTTTAGCCACCATTCTGTTAGGACATCTTGGCGATCACGCATCAGTCAAATTCAGTTAAAACCAAGGCACTTCCAGAATGGGCTTCCTTAGCGGCAGCTCTGCTCCTTAGCATGTGTGGGGGATAAACCTCGAGAGCAGTGGCGGGACGGTAGATGAATTTCGCCCATTAGCTTTTGAGGTGGCAGCTTTGTGTAGCCCTCAGTCTCGCCGTCTTCGCATCTTATCACAAAGCATGATTAATGGGACGCTAAGCAGCGCAGGTATTATTCATCTGCAAGACCTGTTTATTCTCGGAACACTCTGCGGTCACACGCAACGTGATGACATCATAATGGGAGGTTAATCAAATAAAACGGTGACAGAGATGTGGAAGGTTCCACGTTTCCAAGGAGAGGCGTAACATTACTCTCTGGAGAACAAGGCTAAGATAGACTGGGCTGGTCTTCCGAACTGGTCGGGGCTGAGCTAGGTCGGAGCAGGCCAGGTCAGGCTAGGTGATCCGCAGTCTGCCTGATCCCACTGCTCAACATCCAAAACAGGACAGGGCATGTCAGAAAGCGATGGCTATGCTGGTGTCTGATCTGTTTCATCTAATGTTAGCCTTGGCATTTAATGTGTCCTCCAACAAACGCTACGTCCAGCTTGGTCCCAAACTTATAGGAGCATATAGCAACCTGCCAGCCAAGGCCCATAGTATCTAATCGACTTGTATCATTCTCAGGTATTCTCCATATAAGGACCCACATGCCCTGTACACCAACACACAAACACACACAGTGGTACCCCTGACCTGTACCCATGCAGCGCCAGCAGCCCGGACCCCTCCCCTCCGTAAACCTCACATGACTGTGTTCGGAATATACGCCCTCCCCCCCTCCCACGTGTTTGGAATACATGCGCTCCCCACCTTACTGCTGTGTTCATACTACACAGCCTCCCCCTTTACCACCGTTTCGGTATAAATGCCCTCCCCCCCTTACCGCTGTTTATGGAGTACACAGCCTCCCCCTTTACCTCCGCATCTGCCTGCCTGTCCTCTGCGCTTTCAATTTCCTACACGTGCGGCAGCCCGACACACCCGGCCACGGCTGACCTCCGCGCGGAGATTGACTCTGGCCAATCTGGGAGCAGCAGACGTTACTCTGAGATACAGGGGCCTCCCCAACATTGCACTGTTGCTTGGAAGAGACTTAAATACCTCCAAGTTGCCATCTACATGCGATACTGGTGGGGGGGCCTGAGCAGGTGGCTCTGAGAAGGTTTGAGAACATATAATGAAAGATACTGAGGAACAATGCATATTATTATCAGATGAAATCTTCATCAAAAACTTCATGGAGTTTTTGGATCAGTATAAATATAATATAATATAATGTAAAATAATAAGAATATAGCCTTTCAATAAGGAAAAATGACAGAGAATTGTGGGGGACCATCTCCCATCAGCTGGATGAAGTTCCCGGAGACCCCATCCTGGGTCTCCCATGCCCTCTGCTTCCTGGCAGAGGCTCCAAGCTCACTTTGACCCAGTACCAGCTACATGCTATGGCAGATGCTGAAATCCATTCACCCATCTTCCAGTAGAAGGTCACTGTGAGCCTATCGCCTATCCCAAGAAGCACAGAGGTAGGGGGTTCCCTGCATGGGAGTCATGCTGTGCGCGTCGCTCCGAGTTTGGCTGGCCAGACGCCAAAGTCATCTACATCTGACTCATCGGAGTGATACCTGGTGCCGGCATGTTTGCCCAGCACCTGGCCAGCTCTATCCTTGGCATTTGAGGGGTGGGATTACACACAGTCACATTCCTTCCATGGGGGTGGGCGATGCTGGCAAGGGCGATGCCGTGAAAATGAGACCTCGTGATGAACCCCGGGGTGGAAAACAGCTGCTTGATGTCAAGAGAACGTTTTCCCGCATCGAGGTCATGATGGGGGGGGGGGGGGCATGAAACTCACCCTGGTGGTACGACCGTCCTAGACAAGCCCCTGCCTGCCTACTGCTGCTCAAACGGCAACCTATGCCTTATCTCAGTCAGCTGCTAACAGATTTCCACTATTCACTACTATCAGATATATATTTCTATACATTATATAGGCAGCAGGTGGAGCGTGACCCCACAACTCCCTTCAGAACAGCCGCAGAATGTAAAGCATCCGGGAAGTCACGGGATAACCTTGAGAAACAGAAAATCTGAGCCTGCAAATTGAGCCTTTACAGTGATTCCTTTCAGTGTTCTTGTTTTTTTTTTTTTAACCTTTTAATCCTTTTTAAACAAAATTTCTCCGCAGCCCGAGGCCAAATCATCTTCCCGGTGCTTGGAGAATGTGGTACACATCCCTTCACGAATCGGCTGCTCTCCTGGCCGTGTTAGCACCGCCCGGTGGCGATCATCTGCATCTCCCCTTCAGCCCAATCAGTCTCCTGTCCTGTTTTGCGATGTTACCAGGTATCCAGCTGCAGCTACACGCATTACCTGCACCACGGTGCATGCGGATTTACATCTGCTGCTCTGTTGGTGATGCCGCTCTGTGTGTAAATAGAGTAGTGACTCTGGATGCAGGAATCATCTAAATGAATGATAATGTGTGTGTGTGTGTCTGTGTGTGTGTGTGTGTGTCTGTGTGTGTGTGTGTGTGTGTGTGTGTGTGTGTGTGTGCACAAGGAGCATATCGCTTTCAGAGGGGTTCTTTTCGCCGAGCAATGATCTCGAACATAGCCCTGCCGCTTTTTGCTGAAACTCAGTGGGCACTCAGGTGACCAAAAGCTGCATATTTTGGGTAAAAACGAGAGATCTAGACCACTCAGTCATCACAGAGAACATGTCCAGCTGTGTAGGAACAGGCGCCCCCTGCTGCTAGAACTGCTAATACCACAGGCAAAAGTACAGCAGAATGTACGGAACTGCAGGGTACATCTGCTGCTGCATATAAATGTGTGTGTGTGTGTGTGTGTGTGTGAGTGAGCGGGGTGAGCGTGAGGCCATTGCAGAGACTTTCTTTAACAGCAGAGGGCTGCCTCTGATTGGCAGGTGTAAGCCCGATGTATGGTGGCAGGCGTGTCATTGAGTGCAGATTGTGCTGACCACATGCACTTTCAGGTGGGCTGCGGTGTGACGGTCCCTCTACACCAGGGCCAGAGGAAGCAGAGGTGAATGGGAGAGCTGGGGTGGGGAGATTTTAATCATTATCTTATTGCTCAGACACTGTCACACGAGCGATTTGCAGAGAAGTTAGCTAAATCCCTTAGAGGACACTTCTTCGGTTGTACCCTGCAAAGGAATCATGCAACCGGTAACCTTTTATAGCAGAAATACACAATCTGAGAGCTCGATAAGGCTGCTAGCTGAGTAAACATGGGAATGTCAATACTGCGCATGGGAAGTGTTGAGGCGGGGGGGGGGGGGGCGGTTTCCACGTGATCCCTCTCTGTACGGACACTGCAGATGGAAAACAGCCGGAAAATGAAGGACAACAGCCAGTTACAGATGTCCGGCCCACAGCCAGACTTGCGTGCACTTTCAGTTTAATTAGCTTCCCAGCATTAGCAACACACACACACACGCACACACCCAAGGTTGTATGAGACCTGCTGCACCCCAGCTGAACACAGGGAGTCGGGGGAGGGGGTTTTTGGAGAAGGTCCATGGAGGATGGGGGGGGGGCATGGAAGCGTGAGGTTTCATCAGGAGGAACAAGGCGTCGGCGTCTGAGCTGCTCATTAACTCCGCAGGTTGGAGGAAAGCAATTAGTGGCCCGTTTCACCCCCACCTTGCAACACGGAGTGCCGGTGTGTGTGGGGGGGGGGGGGGGGGGGGAGCTCCTCATTGTTACTCGAGTGTTGTATAAAAGGTTGATCTTCTGAAGCGACATCAGGCCGCACGCTGTTAATGTGACCATGATGACGGATGCAGAAAGTGTTAATTACGCATGCTTCGCACTATAATGCGTGCTTATTAGTACTGATAAAAAAAATAAAAAATCAAGCTGCAAATCAGCCTGCAAGGTGTTCCACCATGGAACAGTCAGCAGGGGGGCCATGAGAACTAGCGGGATACCTGCTCGGGGTGGCAGCCAGATTTAGGTGGTAGAAGCCCGCCAGAAAATATACCACTGAAACAGGAAGCAGTGAAAAGCCCAGCATTGAAACAGGATGCAGTGAAAAGCCACCAGCAAAACAGGAAGCTGTGAAAACCCACCAGTGAAACAGGAAGCTGTGAAAACCCACCAGTGAAACAGTAAGCTGTGAAAACCCACCAGTGAAACAGGAAGCTGTGAAAAAAACACTATTGAAACAGGAAGCTGTGAAAACCCACCAGAAAAACAGGAAGCTGTGAAAACCCACCAACGAAACAGGAAGCAGTGAAAACCCATCAGTGAAATAGGAAATAGTGACATTTACTAGTGAAGCAGGAAGTGGTGAAAATCTAATAGTTGAAACAGGAAAAAGTGAAAACCCACTTTTGAAACAGGAAATACTTACATTTACCAGTGAAACAGGAAGTGGTAAAACCCCATCAGTGAATCATGAAGAGAGTAGAAATCAAACGGAAATTTTGAAGTGAGCCAGAATATTGTCTGGGGCAAACTACTCACATATCAATTAAAAGAAACAGCTGTACATACTAGAGTCATAGCTCAGGAGAAGATTAAGCCTGAAAGCAATATGAATCTCCCTCAGTCAACACCCAGTCCTATTAATGGGTAAGATTCTCCAGACAAAAGCCTCAGTTAGCTGAACCACCAAATTTAGCTGCATTTTTTACCCCCCCCCCCCAACACAGACACACACCCTCAAAATCGTTAAAGGTTTGAAAGGCCTTTTGTTTCCCACAAAGAACCTTTCAATTAGGATATGGCTTTCACAGAAAATGTATCGTGCTTTGTTTTGTTCTTGTTTGGATGCTGCCTTTTTTCTCTCTAATCAAATCTCGGTGCAGACGGCAATTGATATTCCGATAGTGCGAGCCATTGTGATGTCAGTGTCCAACTCTCCCACATCCCGCTGCGCGGAAATACATAAGTATCAATCTGAGAATCAAATGGCGGGAAATCAAAGTCAATCGAAGGAATATGGGGGGCAGATAAACAGCTCCTTGCGTGAGGGCATTCAACTTGATGTTTTCGCTGTCAATTACACAGTGTGGTTTATCGATTGGCTGGAATGTGGCGCACGGCAGCGATGGGAGCCCGCCCCTGTTTTCTCCACATGACTCTGAGCGCTTCGATAATAGCCCGTCTCTTCTTGGGTCAAGAGTTTTATGATCCATGGTCTGTATTGGGATTGATCTTTTCCGTAATTGCGGCATGCGGTCGACCAGTCTGCCAGTGGGGTACCGAAAGGAGGAGGAATTGTTTCTGCTCCCAGCATTCCTGTAAACTGAGAGTCAGCGGGGTGGGGGGGCTGCAGTCACATTTGCCCACTATCACCCACCCCCCAGCACAATCAGTGCAGAATATGATGGATTTCAGCATAGCGGAAAGTTTAAGACTCCCTCCCTTTGAAACCTTCTCCTGGTTTTCTTTGTCCCTGTACTGTACTTTTTTGTTTGTTTGTTTGTTGTCGGCATGGAGCAGACTGTGTGTGGGGTGCAGACTGTGTGTGGGGTGCAGACTGTGTGTGTGGTGCAGACTGTGTGTGAGGTGCAGACTGTGTGTGTGGTGCAGACTGTGTGTGGAGTGCAGACTGTGTGTGGGGTGCAGACTGTGTGTGGTGCAGACTGTGTGTGTGGTGCAGACTGTGTGTGGGGTGTCGCGGGCTTTCATCAGCTCGGTGGCAGCCATAGCCACCTACAGTAATGCCTGTTTTATTTTTTTATGTTATTTGCTGTCATTCTTATGCATTCCAACTCAAAATAAATGATACCTTTTTTTGACCTGACCTTCTGGGCGGAGCAGTTTCAGGGGGCAGCCAATGGTATTAATCAGAGAATCCATCATCCATCCATTTTCTGAAACCACTCGTCCTGTTCGGGGTCGCAGGGGGGGCTGGAGCCTACCCCACAGGCTACAGACGCAAGGCAAGGAATAACCCAGGATGGGGCGCCAACCCAAGCACCATTCACTCACACATTCCGGTGGAGAACATCACCTCCCACTTGGGTGAAAGTGACACAAATTGTGGGGAATGGGGTCCTAAGGCCCAACCAGAGGAAGCAGGACACCACGACCGTGTTAAGAATGAATAAATTAATAAATAAGTCTGTGACTGAAAGAAAAATAAATCCCCATCTGCTTATCAGTCTGCTTGTTTCATCCATGTTATGTTTTGCTCAAAGCAAATTGCCTCAGAAGTATTCAGAGATTAATTAATGAGTGCGGCAGGATTTACGGTGGTTGGAGTCCTGTTTGTTGGTGTTTAGTGTTCACTGCTGGGAAATATATTGACTTGGGCAGGTCGATGACGCCTAAATTGGTCCTCAGCTACGGCAAGAAGGACCTTTCCTTAACGAATGCGAAACATTGTGATTCACAGCGATTACCGATTACTCAGAACTGCTAATTATAGCTTTCAATTAAATTTATTTCTACATAGTGCCTTTGCCCTAAAACACTTAAGAAAGATTCAAACAACATCACACTTATTGACACATCACAGTTTTAGGTCAAATTAGTGTAAATGATTAGCAACAAAAAGCCAGAAGACAACAGAATGGAGGGAATAAAACATTGTTTTATAGGAGGAAAACTGCTCTAAGAATAACGAGGCCGGAAAGTCGGACTGCCAGTGCTAATTAGAATAATATAAACATTCAGAAGAGATACATGTTTGTGTAAAGAACAACCAACACTCCTGACACAATCTCCCTCTGACCGATGGGCAATGCTGCCCAAGGACTTCTGCTGGCTACCTGGTCACTTGCAGGCACGTTGCTGTCTGTTGCACTGAAACCTGGCACCCAGCACTGGTAGTAAGGTCTGCCCCATAGGTATTAATAAATTATTTATAATCATTTGATTGATAAATTGAAAAATTCATTCTCAATCAAATTTAGAAATGTATTGCTTCTGTATCTTGCGTCTGGTATTTACAAAACAGCTAGTGAATCACTTGCAAATATAAAACAAAGTGTGAGTAAGCATACTCAGAAATGAGTAATAAATGAGCATTTACAAGCTCTTCACTAAACACATTTCTAAATATGATTGTAAGTAAATGTTTTATTTACTAATACATTATCAATTAGTTTAAGGTTCAGCTATAACAAATTTCTAAGTATGCTGATCAATGTTACTTTTTAGTTTCAATTGATTTACAAGCTCTTTAATAAACGCTTTGTGAGACAAGAGTAAGATATCTTTGTAATACATTTCTAAACGTGATTATTAGTCAATCTTTTTATTTACTAACATATTAGCAAATGATTAGTAACAGTTTATTAATATTTAAGGAGCAGATCTTATACTAAAGTGTTACTGGACCTACCCAGTTGTCTACCTTTCACTTTTCCACTCCTTTGTAATACCCCCAACATCTGCACTATATGTTTGCATTACACTGTATTTATGAATCTATTGTTACAATTGCACTTATATGTGTTATTGATGTACCTCAGTATCTATTTGTTATCTGTGTTTAATTTGTTTTTCCTGGCGGTCAGCAATGCATGGAACTGACTGTCTACTTTGCTTGTAATGATAAACTCTGGGATCCCGAATGGGAGCAGAGCAGCTCAGGTGGGGGTGGTCATCGCTTAACCCATGAAAGGCAAAGAACCCATCAGCAGCCAGTATTTAATGCCTAACAGAAAGGGTCTTTTGAGGGAGGGGTGAATCAGTTACGAGAGTGATAACTGGGGGGCCCATTCTTAAGCCACAGTCATGCCATCCCGGGAAGGACGAGTGCAGCCGTGCCAATGGAGAGAACAAGAGACTCAAGCTGTGAAGCTGACGTCAAGAAATGGTGGCGCTTGTCCTCAAAGAGGCTGTGCAGTTGTCCCCATGAAAAATTGTAGATATGGCTTATATCGGGGTTCTCCAGCCCGTGTTTGGGGACCACCAAGCTCCAAACAAACCTGCACCAGGTTTTCGGGGTGTTTGAGATTGTTTGCTTTGTTCTAGACTACTGTTAGGATCAGGTTGGGAGCTGCTTAAATAATCAAGCTAATGAAGGAGAACTGACTTGGGATCTATCACAGGAAATGAATGTGCTGGAATTTAAAAAAACAAAAAACCGGCTTTTGGAGGAAGGAAGAAAGCATCAGTGTTTAGGGGGAGTTCCAAATCCCACAGGAATCATCAGAAAAATCCAGGCAGCCAGTACTTCAGTGCTGGCCATAGATAAAACATTTAACAGAATCAACATTTATGCTGTATTAGATTGTGCTAGCGATTATTTGATCACAGTTCCATAACAAATGGAATAATGAAAATCTATATTGTGATGTAACTCAGTCCTGTGCTGACTATGGGAAATCTATTGGCAAATTAAATCATGCTTGTTTTTCTCCCCATCATTCTCCATGTTATTTTTATGTCCTGCACAGAAAAAGTGTCAGGACTCAATTTTCAGGCAGATTTGTATTTATTCTGCTTCATGAGTAATTTTTCATTTTTCAAATATACAGTAGTTATATTCTATCCCACTTCTAACCTATCTCGTACAGGAGTATCAGGAGTCGATCCCTTGGCAGAGGGCACGAGGCTGGGGACACCGTGGATGGGATGACAGTCAATTCCAGGGCACACAACACAGGCTATCAAGCAATTCAGAGATGCTAATAGTCTTAGCAGGATGTTTTTCAACTTGCAGCAACCTGGATACCCATATGATACCAGGAGAGCAAGCAAACTCCCCACCCATAGTGGGGGCTGGATTTAACCCTCCCGAAACATACAGTGTCAGGCGACGGTGCTGCCCATTGAGCCTTACAAATATTTTTTATCCACTAAAAGACTCTCTCCTATGG
Source organism: Paramormyrops kingsleyae (assembly GCF_048594095.1). Lineage (NCBI taxonomy): Eukaryota > Metazoa > Chordata > Actinopteri > Osteoglossiformes > Mormyridae > Paramormyrops > Paramormyrops kingsleyae. The sequence continues at coordinate 10,987,181 of NC_132800.1, forward strand.
TTGCACAACACCCAGGAAACATATTGTTCTGAAACACATGAAAATAACTGAAATTCTGTGACTTTCTGAACAGTTTTTGGATTTTTCTGTTTATGAGAACTTCTCCTCTGCATACATTGAACTGTCTATGATGAACTGAAGTTGCAGAGAAATTTGTGAGATATACGAGAGGAAACTCTACAAACTTCCAGTACAATACAGTTATTTCCTGCTTTAAGAAACTGTAGTCCATTGCTCTGTGTGCTGTGCACTAATATACTTAAGACTGCAACTCAACCATCATCCGGAACAGAAGTTTGGAAAACAGATGGATGGTGCAACATGGCTGGTTTTCTCAAGACGTCACATTAATCTGCCAGTACCCTTTTAGTAATTTGAACTTACTGACAAATCGAGCAGGTCCTACACTATCTACATGATCCTCCATCTTGGGTAGAGGATAGCAGTCAGACAGTGACCGCATTTACACAAAGACAATCAGTACAAAAATGAAACCTCCTCTCTCATGATGTTCCTTTTATTGTAGCTCACACGGTTTTGGGAACGATCAGTTGTTGAGTCCTTATTGTTGTCCTCCTGGAATTGGCTCTGCTCTGGATTTGCCACATGGGGGAAAAAAGTGAAACAAAAAAGCCTCTTCAGGCAGGAACCAGTGGACTGAGGCCTTTGGCTTTGTGAAGACCGCATGCCGTTGTTATCCAGTTGTGCTCGAAAGCGATTAAAATTGCAACGAGTTCCCAGGAGCTTTCGGTGTTCAATCTGGGCAATTAGTGAGGCAGGAGCGACAGAGGTGTCCACCTGCCTCAAGGACAAGATGCGCTCATTGTCACACACAAACGACAACAGATTTCCTCGTTACGTGATCAATTAACCAAAATCAGTCTGGGGCCAAATCTATTCTTTCAACTCATTACTTAAATTCAGTTAGATCTTTATTTTCCTTTTCTGTGACATTTTGATTACTTTCTTTTACAAAAGCAGCGACTCTTCCTAATTTCCAGAGGGCTTTTATCATAATTGATGATTTGTAATTAGGCTGGGGAGCTCTATTTTTAGACAGTGAATCCCACCTAATGGCCTATTAATTTCACAACCTATAGATAACAGTCATTAGCGACAAGGATAGTGGGACTGAAATTAAGGTAATTGGAAACATGCGCAAATATCGGAAGCATTACGTAGATACCCGTGCAAATACGACAATGAACACTTATTTAACAAACATTGGCATCTAAAGCATCTCACAATCCATTAACGAGCAGGTAAAAAGCAGTACCAGACACGCAACGGCTTCTCGCATATACTGCTGTGCGGATTGTTCGAAATTGCATTCAGAGCTATAAATATGTGAAGGTATTTAAAGATACAGGGAACAGGAACGCAGCCCGCCTGTGCTGGAGGCGAGAGGCTTGGCGTTTCCATGCTGAAGAGGAACATGAAGGGGCAGGCTTTGAATCTTTCAGGGTTTTTTTTCTCCACCCCGCCTGGAGTGTTGGGGGAGAGCAGATCCCACATGGCCGAGGGGAGACAGGCCTGATATTTCCAGGCCTTCAGATGTCAGTGCAGATCCTACTGTCCTACAGGAGCTATGCAGCTGGAATCACACACGCATGTGTGCAGGCAGTGAGACAGGAGTCACAGGCAGTGAGACAGGAGTCACAGGCAGTGAGACCGCACCGGGGGTGGGGGGGGAGGATGACCCACACGGGATGATGTCTACTGGCTCTTAAATCCAAAATCCCGGACTGCTACAGCTCCTGGTCTGTCTAAATTAAAATTTTAAAGATGTTTCTCATTTTTAGATTCAAGTCTCTAGGCCTTACCCTAAGTAGGATAAACAGATAGAAGATGGATGGGTGGATTTTCAGATTTATATTAGTCGTATTAGAAACCCGACATCCACCTTTATGAAGGAACATAATCTCCGTCAGCTTAAATGAACTGTCATGCTGCACGTCCCAGATCCGAAAGGGACCTGACTCAGCCTCCATGTGGATTTCAAGCACAGCATCCCTGCCCGCTGGGTACCATCACTGGCCATAGATGTTCTGTGGACTGATGGTCAGGTGGAAAGAAGCTGATGCATTGAGAGTGGACCGAGGATCGTCTCCAGGGTATGAGTCTCTGCCTAGGAAAGCTGGGCCTGGCTGATGAGAGAAACAATTCATTTAATCTGGGACCAGAGCCGTTTTTGGTGCTGTCATAGTACAAATGGAACAATTCATACATCCTCTGTACTATAGGTATCAATAATACACCAGTTATTAGTCAGACAAAAACCAAATAAAAATGCTATTTCCCTCTTAGAGCTTCACACATCTCTTATGTCCCTTTCTACAGACTTCCTTTAGTTATCCATGTATGTTATAGACAGTTACAGCACAGGAGAGAGTTTGATAATTGGGGGGTGAATGAATATGTAAATATTGGGGGATACACGCCACCCCCCCACCCCCATTCAGCCCGGTTCCTACATCCCTAACATTAAGGATGGGATTGAGGAGAAACTGGTTTTGTTGTTCATTCGCTATCCCCCAGCTCTGATTAGCCAATGAGCTGAGAGCGTGGATCGCCCCGGCATTTCCCGTCTTCCGGTTTCTTCTCGAGTTCTTCTCTTGCTCCAGATGGCCACACGCCCGTATCTGGGGCTCCCTGGTCCATGACGATGAAGCATGAAGGTGAACATGGAGTCTCCATGCAGTTCAGGTGTGCAGCCTTGATCCACTCCCTCGTTAAAGGGTCCGAAGCGATTTAATCTTGGTGTGAATGAACCCCAGGACCCCTGCGGACCCATATCTGTGGTCTCGCCCCACCCCCCCGCTGGCTGGCCAGTATTTAGAGTCAGTTGTAAAACACTGTCCCCATGGCAACCGGCCTCGACGAACCGCACGGCGGGCCCATTTAACGGCTCGCCGGCGCCACTCGCGAGCCGAGAGCCTCTCTCCGTGAGAAACCTTGGGTTCTCACAAAGGACGGGGGTAGCGGGACCACGGGGAGGTGGGTCGTTAGGTTTTCCAATTACCTGCGGCAAGCCGCTCGCCAAAGCCGATTTGACTCCCCGGCTGTTTGTCTGGTCAGGAATTACAGAAGGAACACTGATGAAAGAGAAGCAGGTCGTGGGCAGCGAAAGGAACAATTAGCGTGTGTGTAAGATTGACCCCCCCCCATACCGCCGGGGGTCAATCTTAGACGAAGTTCTCCATCTATACACTCGCCCCATTGGCTTCACTGATTTAATGTTCGTTTAATGCTCCTGGGTTCGAGAAGCAGTGTTTCTCCACAGCTCCACCCTGGATCAACTGTGTTTATACAGTGAATGTAACATATAAGATTAATTTGAACTTGACCAAAGACTAGACTCACACACGTGTAGATGTGGGTTTGAGTCTCTTGGCTTCAGATGTAAGCTCAGTGACTTCCAAGGACAACACTAGCAGCAAGAAATTGAAAAGCATGGTAGCGCTTGATAATGCATGGTATCTGGAGGTTAACTTCTGACCTTTATGGGAAAATAAGGCTGTGACCAGAGGTGGAAAAATGGATGAAGCGATTTAACAGGTACAAAGAGCTGCTAATATTTGATCCAGATGATCTGTATGGGAGGTTGTGTATCCTAATAAATGTGCATTTGAGGATCTATCTTCACTTTCTTGAACATGCGAACATGGAAAACAAGGAACAGTACTCTGAAGTGATTGATCCTCACTGACCTAACTCACGACGTTAGTTTTAGTTAAAGCATAGAACATGAAACAGGGGATACCCTAGATGGGATGCCAGTTACCTTATGTTATATTATTAAACATATTTAATATTTCCTGAGGCAGTTTGCTGGTGGCCTAATTTGCATGAAGCAGCCACTGCAGACCTATTTCTGTTACTGTTCTTCCTAGAGCCATATGAGCCAATAGCTAATTAATTTCGAGCATCACGAAATCTGTGAAGCGTTACCGTATGACAGAAAAAAGTGCGTTCGACCCCTTAACGCGCTCAGACGCACATGGTTCTGACCCGACCCCGCATGCCTTCTCTCGCTGAAATGTACCAAGGGAGCACGCAGAGTCGCAGGGATATCGGACAACAAACGTGAAACCACAGAACTATTTATCAGCAGCAAATGAGGGCATCGTCGTAGCCCGTGTAAATCAGCAAGCCCGTGTGCTTTGTGGCCTGTTTCGCACTGTGTTTCACAGGGTGTGAGATCGCTCACGGCTTTTTGCATCACGTGACTTTTATGTAACCCGGAATCATCTCCCTTGGATACACGGCCTCAGGCTGCTTGACCTGCTAACTCAGAAGGCATTGTCTCGAGATTGGTCTGTCGCCCCTCTATAGCTGAGTCCATTTCCATCAACGTTTCATCCTGCTGGGTTTCTTAAAGGCAATTGGACCAAATTCTGGCTTCAGGCCTTCACTAGAAACCCTCCGTGGCTGCATACCACTGGGTGGGTCCTTTTTCAGGTGACCTAATGAATGACACCCAGCTGGCTCCGATTGGATAATTACCTTGCTACGGTTCCAACAATGTCAGCTGGGTGGATTTATTGTGTGCATAGATTAATGGTCCAAGCAACATGTCTGCCCCGTACATGATAGAACTCCGGTCTCAGCCTGATGCCACAGACTGCATCTTGCAAGTCTGAAGGTGCAGACTTTGACCTTCATTTTTCTGAAGTCATCAGGTAGTGTGAAATGATACCTGAACACCAGTCTAAGGCTTGTGTGGTATTAGAGGGCCTCTAAAATCAACGGGACTTCCATCGCAGGTTCTCCCATCGCGGGAGGAGGTTCTTGCCATCTGGAGAATGCCTTTGTGTCTCCCTTCTTCGTGAGATCTCCCAAAAGCAGCAGGGTTCTGATTCCATGCCCATTTCTACATGTTTGCTTTACTCATCCTTCTCGTTGCAGCCGCCATGGTGTCTGCCCGTCTGCTCTCAGCGGTCCCACATGCTCGGTTGTCGATTCAGCCCTTCTCACATCCATCGCCATCTGAATTGTCTCATTCCCCTGTCCATCTCGAAACCCTCAAATGAGAAATCCACCTGCATATTTTATTCACTGCACGAACCTAGCAGACTTATTAAGGCACTAAGACATTTTGTACCTGGACTCTGTCTAGAGGATTTGCTAAACCTCCATCCACCGTCCGTAGATATATCTGTATAAACCATTTGCAATATTCGAATAGAAATCCCCTTAAGTGCTTGAGGACTTCATATTGTCATGGCTTCCTCGAGTCATTCTAGTTTTACAGCTGAGCAATTTACCAGTGGTGTCCTATTATGGCAATTAATACCAAATCACATTAGTCCTACACATTCCCTCTATATAACATTTTTTTCTTCTTCAGGAAGTGGCAAGAAGAGAAACCGATGACACATTTAAATGAATATCATCCGTGGTTAAGGCCCAGCCTGAAGCATTTTAGGGAAAAGACTTCGGCTGTGTGATGAACACCGTGCTGCTTAACAGAATTAGCAGGATCTGTGATGCGGAGCAGTAAACGATGAGCTCAACCGCAAGATATGATTCATCGGGAAAGCAGGGGAGATAAGGCCACAGGCTGTGGCTATCATGGAGCAGCCTTTTAGGGTCTGTTATTACTGCGCTGATATCACATGTAACATTTCAAAGCCAGTACCGACCCCAAGACCAAAACTGTTAGAGCTATGCTAATTCGGCTAGTGCACAGCTCAACAGCCAGCTACTCAAAAGAATGGTGTGGCATGCAGTGCCAATCTACCGATTGCTTGGGGGGTCTGGAGATCAGTTCTTTCTCGATGCTTGGGAGGAATTTCCTGTCGTACTTCTGCCAGACTGCATGCTGTAGGGATGCTGCATGTCACTGTAAACGCCCCCACATTGTGTGAGAGATTCAATCAGCCCGGTCCAGCTCACGAGACATGCCTGGTGTCAGCCGGCTCACAGACGAGTCTCCTTACCTTCAGTCTAGCTCGAATAAAGACTCCATGACGGCTTAGCACCAGTTTGGAGGTGTGAGGCTCCTCCTTCTTGGCTGCGACCCGCCGATCGCTGATATGGGGTGCCGGGCGGGACTTAAGCCTTCATGTTCGTTTCACCTCTGCCGAGGACGTTTCGAGGGTAATCTAGCCTCCCACATCTTTTAAATCGCCGTTTGATGCTCAAGGCGAGCAGGAAGGGCAGATCGATACCCCCCCCCCCCCCCCCCCAATCATTTCTAAAAGAGCCAAAGATAATGGCAGCCACAACCCCAGTTTTTTTCACGCATAATTAATTGCTGCAGGAGCAGAGATCAGAAGTTTGGTTGGGGGGGGGGGGGGGGAGATAAGGGGGTCACCCTATCAAATCCCTGGCTGAACCCCGCCCCCCAGAACTTCATTAACATCAAAGCCTTTCTCAACCTGATTGTTTTTTGAACCCCACTGACTGTGAACTTGGCACCACCCCGTTCCCACATACAAATTTAATTCCACCATCAGCTGTGTTTTATTTTCACATTGTGACAGATATCTAACATATTATAATAGAACATGACGCTGCAAGCACAATCTTGGGGAAATTACTCACAAAACTAATCCATTACAGACAGAGGTGGAAAATTCAGGTCCAGAAAGTACAAATCCAGACCAAGGTTTTGTTTCAACCAATCAGTTGAATATAAAGAGTCACAGTCACAGAGTACTCAACTGGCTGGTTGAAACAAAACCTCGGTCTGGATTTGTACTTTGTGGGCCTGACCTACCCACCTCTATCTGTAATGGTTTACTTTTGTGAGTAACTTCCCCAGCACTGTGCAGGTGACATAAAAATGCACCAATCCAAGTAACCAGCAACAGCCAGCAGGGGGCTAAGGAACTGGAAATTTCTTAAGGAAAAATAATAAAGCAAATAATGTCATTTTAAAAATTAAATAATAAGATACAAAGAAACAAAGCACATAGGCCTGTGCTTTGTTTCTTTGTATCTTATTATTTAATTTTTGATCTCACGATGGATTCAGCAAAACAAATGTATGAGAAATGAGCGCTGGTCAGCGGTTCATCATCACCTGTGGCTGCACCTTCGCTAGGACAAATGCCTGGGAGGGATAATGAGGCTGAGCAGTGAGCGCTGGCCTCATTTTCCTGATTGCTACTAATAATCTCTTTCCTGCATGGACCTCTGCAGAAAAAGGTCAACATCCAATAAATCTAGGGGCAAATCCGGCTAGATGACACTGCCTTAGAAACATAAATATATTATATCAATGTTTTATGTGTGGTATAATTTTATAACCTGGGTTTAATGAATGTGTCCGGATTTGACAATAATTCTTTTAAAAAATGCATTCCGATTATATTAGGAAAGGTTAAAATAATTGAGGGGCAAGCGAAATTAATTGGTTTGGAATGGTAATGAAATTAAATGGTGTCTTGAAATTGTAAATTAGAGAATGATCTTTTATTTATGGATAGAATACATTTAGCTGGTGGTGGGGGGGAGGGGGGGGATTCGACACAACAGTTGATTATCTGAGCTCACGGGGACGGAAGGGGAAGCTAAAGCCAGAGATGCACGACGCGGAAAGATGCAGCAGGGAAGTTAATGTCTGATTAAATGAAACGGTGTCAGATTTCAACTGTGCCAATGCAGCGAAATGGAGAAGAAAAACAAGCATGTGGTCTGACTTACTGATGAAAAGCTGGAAGAACTGGCCTAGGATAAGGACCAGGCCTTCTGCACTAAAGCTTCCAAGCCTTCACAAATGACGGCACCTAACATCCACCCAAACTTACTCATCTGTCTAGGTACCTAACATCCATCCATCCTTACTCATCTGTCTAGGTACCTAACATCCATCCAAACTTACTCATCTGTCTAGGTACCTAACATCCATCCATCCTTACTCATCTGTCTAGGTACCTAACATCCATCCATCCTTACTCATCTGTCTAGGTACCTAACATCCATCCAAACTTACTCATCTGTCTAGGTACCTAACATCCATCCAAACTTACTCATCTGTCTAGGTACCTAACATCCATCCATCCTTACTCATCTGTCTAGGTACCTAACATCCATCCATCCTTACTCATCTGTCTAGGTACCTAACATCCATCCATCCTTACTCATCTGTCTAGGTACCTAGCATCCATCCATCCTTACTCATCTGTCTAGGTACCTAACATCCATCCATCCTTACTCATCTGTCTAGGTACCTAACATCCATCCAAACTTACTCATCTGTCTAGGTACCTAACATCCATCCATCCTTACTCATCTGTCTAGGTACCTAACATCCATCCATCCTTACTCATCTGTCTAGGTACCTAACATCCATCCAAACTTACTCATCTGTCTAGGTACCTAACATCCATCCAAACTTACTCATCTGTCTAGGTACCTAACATCCATCCATCCTTACTCATCTGTCTAGGTACCTAGCATCCATCCAAACTTACTCATCTGTCTAGGTACCTAACATCCATCCAAACTTACTCATCTGTCTAGGGATCCTAACATCCACCCAAACTTACTCATCTGTCTAGGTAACTAACATCCATCCAAACTTACTCATCTGTCTAGGTACCTAACATCCATCCAAACTTACTCATCTGTCTAGGTACCTAACATCCATCCATCCTTACTCATTTGTCTAGGTACCTAACATCCATCCAAACTTACTCATCTGTCTAGGTACCTAACATCCATCCAAACTTACTCATCTGTCTAGGTACCTAACATCCATCCATCCTTACTCATCTGTCTAGGTACCTAACATCCATCCAAACTTACTCATTTGTCTAGGTACCTAACATCCATCCAAACTTACTCATCTGTCTAGGGATCCTAACATCCACCCAAACTTACTCATCTGTCTAGGTACCTAACATCCATCCATCCTTACTCATCTGTCTAGGTACCTAACATCCATCCATCCTTACTCATTTGTCTAGGTACCTAACATCCATCCAAACTTACTCATCTGTCTAGGTACCTAACATCCATCCAAACTTTCTCATTTGTCTAGGTACCTAACATCCATTCAAATTTACTCATCTGTCTAGGTACTTAACATCCATCCACCCTTACTCATTTGTCTAGGTACCTAACATCCATCCAAACTTACTCATCTGTTTAGGTACCTAACATCCATCCAAATTTACTCATCTGTCTAGGTACTTAACATCCATCCATCCTTACTCATCTGTCTAGGTACCTAACATCCATCCATCCTTACTCATCTGTCTAGGTAGCTAACATCCATCCATCCTTACTCATCTGTCTAGGTACCTAACATCCATCCATCCTTACTCATCTGTCTAGGTACCTAACATCCATCCAAACTTACTCATCTGTCTAGGTACCTAACATCCATCCATCCCTACTCATCTGTCTAGGTACCTAACATCCATCCATCCTTACTCATCTGTTTAGGTACCTAACACCCATACATCGTTACTCATCTGTTTAGGTACCTAACATCCATCCATCCTTACTCATCTGTTTAGGTACCTAACACCCATACATCGTTACTCATCTGTTTAGGTACCTAACATACATCCATCCTTACTCATCTGTCTGCAAAAAAGGACAGTCAGCTTATTCCAAGAAGAATTGGGTACTGGGCGCCCTGGATGGGAGACACCAGCTCACCTTGAGGAGAATGGAGCATGCAGAAGGAACCTGCATGAATGTGGGAATCAAACCCACATCCCATGAGGCATGAGGTGACAGTGCTGCCCTCTAATGGCCATAGTGTAGAACCTGCTTCTGGAAAATAATCTGCTTATAAAATTGATGATTGGGCGAAACCGATGCATGACAGTAAAACTGTCGTATGAGTCGGCACATCAAAATTATGGACTGATCCGACTTGAAGAGCAAGGCCGTAATGCTCGTGTAATCACACCCTGTTTACAGGGCTCTAAAAGTCAAGGGTACCGCTTGTTATGCAACATTGTAATTGCCCAATTAAATGAGGGACTTGTGGGAGACATTAGCAAGCCTCTGGCGCAGACACGGACGACTACTTTCCTGCTGAAATTGCATTTATTTTTTCAAAAAATAAAGGAAAACTGAGGAGACGGGTTCGGGAATATGAAAACAGGAGCCTGAGCTCCGCAGTCACGTGTGACCCAAACTTTCCATGGAAATCTCACCCTCTCAAAGGCCAGCGCACAACAGGTTAGTAAATTTAAAAATATATATTTAATGCAACAACACAGCTTGTCTCCAGAAGAAGGAGTGATGCAGGTAAGCAAAAGGTAATATTGTTGTAATACTGGTACATTGCATATAATTTAGTACGCATAAAGTTCTGTTAATATTCTTTTATTTCATGAGGAGGCAGACATAGAGCGCAGCTTAAATACAGAGCTAACTGTGTCACCCAGGTACACAGCAGGGTACAGAAGGATTCTGGGAAATGTGCATTCAGTTGTGCTCTCCTCCCTGCTGTAACGGTGAGCCTCAGGGTTGTATGTTTGAGTCTTTGTTCTTTACAAACAGCATGAACAGCCAGTCCTGATAATTTGGGGCCACTTGAGTCTCTTGCGCTAACTAATTAACTAACCCATTCATTGGTGTGCTGAATGGAGTGATGCTAATTAAAGAAAAACGCACTGCACCTGGTAACCGGGGAACAGGAGCCTCACGGTGAAAATCTTCATTTTCGACGCTCTAAACAGACGATTGACTTTAACGGACGTCTAAAAGCAGAGAACTAAAAGTGCATCTTGTTTTCTGTCGAGGACACGTTGCGATGTTTGTTCTAAAGCTGCCTTGTAGTTCTGTGCAGGCTTCACAAAAAGCGGAGCCTCGGGAAGGAACAAGGTAGATGATCTCTCAGTGCCTGCTCCCTCACCAAACAGAAACAATACTAGCTGCTCCATCATAAATGACGGATCGACTAAAAGAACATATAAATAAAAGATCGAGGAAAATGAACCAAATCCCATACCCCAAACTGCACACCTGCATGGTCACGCCCCCTGTCTGTCAGCTCTCGGTCCTGAGCATTGCCAGATATGCACACAGCCGGGCAATCGGCAAACGGGATGCTAAGTTGAAGCCAGATAGCCGACCACAAGAACCTCCCATTGTATCCCCCCCCGAAAAAAAAGCAGGGGAGGGTTGGCCTTGAACAGCTTTTAGCCACACTGACGGCTGTGCGGTGGTTGGATGGGCCAGGGGGCCACTAGAGATTTTGGGCCCCATGAAATCATGTAATTTTGGCCCCCAACCCACACCAATCTGATTATGTTCCAAATTTTTTAGCGCCTCTGTCCCCATTGGAATCATCCTAATTCCCTCCCCCCTCCCCTTTATATGTATAAAGTGTCCCACCCAAGATCTGCAGGCAGCGTGCAGCCAGATTCTGTGTGTGTGTTTGTGCCTCATAATCATTGTAATTAGCAGCTCAGAGATACACTCCTTTCTAATTTCCTACACTCTACTTATCTTAACCCCAAAGTGACTAACGTGTTATTTCTCCACACCCTCTCTAATCTCTTCCTCTGCCATTCAGGCAATTCAGGCATAAGTACCTTCCTCGAGGGTGCAGCAGTGACTCCCCCCCCCCCCCCCAGAAAACCTTTGGTCAGAAGTACAGTCCCTTAATCGCTGCCCTAGAAGCGGAGGTTCACCCCGTAGCTCGATGGCTTCAACGCCTTTCAAATCACAGCGGGTCATCCTCAAAAATCAGGACCATCCAGAAACTTCCCCCGGACTTGAAGAGCCCGGTCAAGCTGAACAGCCAGCTAAAGTCAGCCTTTTCGTTTCAGGAAATGGAACAGAGTCATGGACTATAATTTAATTTATTTCTCGAGTTGTTAAATGCGCTCCATTGCATCCTGCCAGGAGTCATGAGTAACACCCTGAGACGGAAAAGGGGAGAACTGACAAGAAAAGAAGAAACTACCAATTTAAATGATAATTCTTTTTCTTAAATGAATCTGCCATTATGAACGACTCATTTGGCTTTAAGCTGTTTGTTTTGTAAGCGCCAGATAATGATGCTGGAGGAACACAAACTAATTACAGCAAACAGTGGATGTGTTTAGGAAACTCGCGTTGTGTGGGCAGGGATCTCCACCCAAAATCTCCACCTCGGCCTTGGCAGCCCACTAGCCTGCCTTGCTTCTCCATGTTGACCTTCACATCAGCCCTGGCTGAAGCTTCAGAAGAAGAAATCTTGCCCCAACGTGCAGCCCTTCCTCTTCCCACCAGCCACAAGCCCCTCCCACATCCATAAGCCAGCCCCTCCTCCCACCAGTGACAAGCCCCTCCCACATCCATAAGCCAGCCCCTCCTCCTCCCACATCCATAAGCCAGCCCCTCCTCCCACCAGCCACAAGCCCCTCCCACATCCATAAGCCAGCCCCTCCTCCCACCAGTGACAAGCCCCTCCCACATCCATAAGCCAGCCCCTCCTCACACCAGTGACAAGCCCCTCCCACATCCATAAGCCAGCCCCTCCTCCTCCCACATCCATAAGCCAGCCCCTCCTCCTCCCACATCCATAAGCCAGCCCCTCATCCTCCCACATCCATAAGCCTGCTCCTCCTCCTCCCACATCCATAAGCCTGCCCCTCCTCCTCCCACATCCATAAGCCAGCCCCTCCTCCTCCCACATCCATAAGCCTGCTCCTCCTCCTCCCACATCCATAAGCCAGCCCCTCCTCCTCCCACATCCATAAGCCAGCCCCTCCTCCTCCCACATCCATAAGCCAGCCCCTCCTCCCACCAGTGACAAGCCCCTCCCACATCTATAAGCCTGCTCCTCCTCCTCCCACATCCATAAGCCAGCCCTTCCTCCTCCCACATCCATAAGCCTGCTCCTCCTCCTCCCACATCCATAAGCCTACTCCTCCTCCTCCCACATCCATAAGCCAGCCCCTCCTCCTCCCACATCCATAAGCCAGCCCCTCCCACATCCATAAGCCTGCTCCTCCTCCTCCCACATCCATAAGCCTGCTCCTCCTCCTCCCACATCCATAAGTCAGCCCCTCCTACTCCCACCAGCCATGAGCCTCTCTCATCTCCATATGCCAGCCCCTCTCTTCCCATTGTACACATTCTAGAACCCAATCCTCCCATCATATACAAGCCTCTCCCACAATGCACTGATTCTCCAGCATTCACCCCCGGAAGCCCAGCCCATCTACCCAGCCATCACCCAGATGGCAGTAGCACCGCAAATAACAATCAAACTGTGCGAGCAGCACATTCCATTGTCATCTAATTGACTGATGTAGTGGATATGAACCAAAATAGCAGTAAAAACCGGATGGCCTTTATTCTCTAAATGCGTTTAATCCCGCCCACAGTGTGGAATGCAGGCACCCTCCAGGCTGAGTGCATTCACATCTCTGCTCTAGCCCCTGTCCTTAATTGCATAATTAGCCCAATCCTTTTACATACTTTTGGTATTTTAATATCATGGCTTTTTAGCTGTGTTTTTGAGGGAAGTAAGTGCTGTATTTTTGGGAGGGTGAAGGGGGGATGCTATTCGGATAAATAGCAGGGATAATGAACTTGCAATTGAACCAATTAAGTGAGGGGGAAATGAATCCAGGGAATTCATGAATCCAGGGGCCGAAATGAATCCTTCAGGAGATGTAGCCCCTCAGCACAGCCCCTCCTCAAAGGGGCCCGTTTGCACAGCGGTGCCCGGCGTGGCCCCATGTGTGAGTGTGCATTAATATCCATGTCTAGGCAAGCTTCACTATTTACCTTACATTACCATCATCAAATAATAACCAAGTGGCTCTCGATCCTGCAGCTTAAACACAGCACTGCTTAGCGTATATGTGTTTAGTTAATGCCGGCACGCCCATGCGATACGACAAGGTAGCGGGTAATTACATAAAAAGTGTCCTATAGGGATAAAGCATGAATGACCCATCTTAGACCGAAAGTTGTATTTACAAAATAATCTTCCTGTGATGCGATGTCCAAAGTAATTTCCGTAATTGTGTTTAACCGATAAACACGGTACTGCTTGGGCTGCTAATTCCTCATGATTCTCACGTGCAATCCTCAAACATACTCTGCATGTCACACTGCATGACTAACAGCCCCCCCCCCCCAAACACAGAGCAGGACTTGCAGTTCATGGCAGGTGCTCAGAAATTTTAGCCGACCTCGCCCTTGTGTCAGCAGGAACAGGCTCTCGCCGCCCCCCCCACGCATCCTGATTGGCTGCGGGTGGTAGAGGACCCATCCTGATTGGCTGCGGGTGGTAGAGGACCCTCAGCGGGCTTTCAGGCGCCTCCTGCTGGCTCAGCCATCTTCTCTGCGGATGTTACTCTCCCCCCTCCGCCTCTGAAAGGTCCATGTCCCTCTGCGACACACATGCTGCGTTTGGAGCGCAGTCCGCACGCTCTCCTCGTGCTTGTGCACGTGCCCTCTGGGTGCTCCGGCATCCTCCTGCAGTCCAAAGACACACGTCCGTCGCTAATTGGCGTCTCTGTATTTCCCACAGGGTGTTTTCTTGTGCCGTCCCTCAAACCATGTGCTTCCAGGGACCGGGCTCCAGGCTCAGCTCATGCAGGATAAATGTTTATGGAAGATGGCTGGTGATATATGTAATAAGCAGTCAAGGAAATGTTTAAAGCTATTTATCCGGGTAGTAAGTGTATATTTATTCAGAAAAAAACACACTAACTTACATTAGAACATATGCAAATTAACACAATAAAGACCAACAAGAATGTTTTTCTGTTCACCAAAAAGTCATTGATATCTTGCTGGATGGCTAGATGAACACCACTTCAGTTCCCAAACCTCTCCTCAGGGGCACCTCAGCCATTCCATGTATTCCTTAAATTATACCACCAGGTCAAATAATTAATTAACTTAATTAGTTATATAGGTCGATGAGGTATTCATTAGCCAAACATTGTATGTTAGTAGTCGAGTCAACAATTACTTGGGTGTATTGGACAGCTGCTGCAAACGCTGAGTAGACTTTAGGAGAGGGTTTGAAATGGCTAAGCTGGCGCACTGACAGACGTAATATCGCAGGTTTTCACCAACATGAGGATCATTTAAACATCTTTTTCTTTGACTGCCTATCACTTTTGCACAGTTCTGTGTATAGGCTCACTCCTGCAGTAAAGCCGTTCTCTTCTGTTCAACACCCAATTAGTTTCAGATTTTATCACTATCTAACTCATTATTTCTACATCGCCGGCTTAACAGAATGACTACAGATGTTTTGTTATTTCGAAACATGCTGGATGAGAACGGCGCCGTTTTAGGTGGTAACGGGAGGGGGATCCCTTCCGACGTTCCTGTGATCAAGAATTCGGGTTTGATTGGAAGTGGGCACGATCCGTAAGAACACTGGTGAGGCTTCACAGTGGGGGGGGAGGGGGATGCCCCATGACATGGCAGTTTTATGCAGAACAGCAACCAGGGGGGGAGAGACTGATGACAAGCTGAAATGCCAGAAATGCCTCTGCTTGGGTCTGGTTTAGCTCTCTGCCCTGGGGCTACTGTTTTGTCAGGCCATAGGGTGCCACCTTCAGATCGTTTAGAAGCTGCTGCCCTGGCAGGTATCAGGTTCGAAGGCTTTCGATTCCCATCCCACAGAGGCCGCTGCCTCTCTGTTAGCGGGGTGGGGGGGGTGACCGCATTGCCGGGGGGCGGGCGGGGAGGGAATCCGGAACCGAACCAGAAGCTGAGAGAGGTGTTTGACAAGGGCTCTTTTTATGGGGTCGTCAGAAAATGAAGTATATTTGAATTAGCGGTTGAGCAAATGTTAGAGGGGAAGAAAGCGAATGAAGGTCCAGTTAGATGTCAGCACGAGGGGAAACACGGAAGAAAACAAAGCCGGCGCAGTGGGGTGTGGGATCGGACAGGGGGCTCGGAGCAGAGGGAAAGCAGACTGGGGGGGTTATGTTATGTTGTGTGAGGTGAAGGTGAGCCACGTGAACGGGCCAGTCGACTGACCGCGCAGCAGGACGCCAAGACTGAACAGCTTCTCTGGGTTAAATTCGAAGACATGACCCCCATAACAAAGCTCGCTTAGGTACAGCTCCTCACACTGGATCAGACGACTAAGAAAAGCAATCCTCAAACATACTCTGCTTAGCTAGTTTTTCTTTTTCATTGTATGTTTTTTGATTGATCAATTGAGGCAGTTTCATAAGAGATTGTGAAGATTGGATTAGCTTCATTACATGCGATGCTCGCATTTTCAGTGCTGGAGGCCATCCTAGGAGTTGGAAATCCATCAGACTGATGAATTATTGACTGTTCCAGTCATATCTGGCTTTCTTAAATAAATAAGGAGTTATATTTGGTGCCCAAGTTTCTCTGGAACGTGCGGGGGGGGGGGGGGGGTAGCTGAAATGGAGTGTTTTTGATTTACTGTTGAGATCACGCTACCGAGTTCACAGCTCGTTCATCCTGCTCACCGATCTGGCCATCGCATATCAGACACGGCGCTCTGAACTTCAGCCGTGGGGGCTTATAAACCGCCCTGTTTATGCCACTCTGTAGGCAAAAGTCTGTTTGGGCTGCCCTGTCTGCAGTGCGTCTTCCGCCAACTGCCAAGGAAAAAAATAAAAATAAAAACAGCCTACCTTGTTTCCATGATAAATCCTATTCAACCCGAGCTTGGATTTCAGTTCTTTTTTGGAAGATAAGGGAGATGGCCTTCATTTTTTTGAACGCTTTGTTCTTGCTAAAAGAGGCGGGCAATTTCAGAAGCCTTAAGATCTTTTCTCTAAGCTGATGAATAGAACAGGAATGAATATCTAAAGCAGGCAGGCCGTCTCCCAATCAGCCGCTGCGTGTTCTGCCGCACTCGCCCTCTGAAGTGCTCCTCCGGTGTATTTATATCCCATGCGGACCTCGGGGCCCCGCGAGTGTCGCATCCAGACGTCGCAAGGGAGCGCAATTATGAAAATGCGGCAGACGGCGTCGGTCGAGATAAACGACGACTTGTTCTCTGATTGTTCTCCGGCAGGCAGGCTCAGTGCCGCAGAACGTCGAGCGGCTTCACCGTAACCGTAGACTGCTCGGTCATTCACGCACGACCGCGATTTAACCATCTACAGCACATCAAAGCCCCTCACATCCTGGAAAATGAATGAACAGCGTGTTAGTGAGCCAATGCTTAATGCAGGTTGGTGATTGATAGGTTTAGGAGATAGTTATGATAATTTATGGGGGGGCAAAGGCATGACTAGAAATTCTGGGACCCCTGACAAAATGTCACCTTGGGCCCCATGCTCGGGTTTGCTTTTTCAATCTGAAATAATACAGGTTCCTCAAAGCAGAATTTGCAGGGGAGGGGTTCCCCCATGGTAAAATCTTCAGAGAGGAGGTATACTTTTCCCCGAGTGTATATACAGACGCTCCTCTACTTTCAAATTAGTCACGTTCTGAAAGGCTGTTCGTAACTTGAAATGTTCGTAAGTCGTTATTCAACATCATCTTAAGGGTATACGCAAGCACAAAGAACTAGGATGCTGGGAGTACGCACGCTACGCTGCTGCACGGTGGGAGTAGCAGCCAGAAGTCATAGTAGGAGGAATTGGTGCGCAGAAAAAAAAATTATGTTGCGAACAGGAAACAGAAGACCAATGAACACAATTTGGACTTACAGTCCTCTTCGTTCGTATGTCTGAAAGTTCGCAAGTCGAGGAGCGTCTGTATTGTGAATCTTCATGCTTACTGGCAGATTCGGGGGGCTCTGCACTTGACATGACTCTACAGGTACGCCCCTGTCTATACCACACCACCAGGCAACTCAAGATGGATCATGAGGGGACTCTGTGATGCTTTGTTCTGCTTGTTGCTCTTTGACAATGCAGTAAGAATCACATATTCTGTATTCATTAAATAATTTAAGCATTTAAACTTTGTTCAACTTTATTGAAATTTACATGGTTTGTAAGGGCAGACTCTTTGGATATTTTATGAAACAGTTTCTGTTGAGGATCTTCCCTAGGGTACCACTTCAGGTTTTCTCTTGGGATTCAAAATCGGTCAGGTTTACGGAATATAGAAGGCAGCTCTGTGACTACAATATGAAAGAAATCCACCTTCCCTCTCAGTCAGGCATGTGGAAGACCAGCGACTCATTTGGGGACAGGTTGAGGATCAAAATGAGCTTCAACAGAAGAATCTCATGATAAACAAACTGAAATGTGCTCCATACAGCAAATCCATTTCTGGAGTAATCAAGGTGCCTTTTATAAGTTACGATTCACTGCCATGATTCACTGCTACATCCTATTAACTACACCAGTGCCCAAGTCTTAAAATCCAAATACACCAATCCAATTGCATTTGTAGGTTTCAATATAAAAATTCACACACCTTGAGCCCTTAGATGTTCACTGCAAGCAGAGCCCAACAGCCAGTGTGTCGCACTGCCGGCCTGCAGCTCTGCTGCTCATCCTCCAAGAAAAAAAGCAGGACTCACATGAGAGGTTCTGAATCAGACACAGACGGTGGAAAATGTGGGTTCAGATTTGCCTTTTGTGAGATTATTACACCGCGCTGTTGTTCATCCTGCGTAGAGAGAGACCAAACAAAAGAGCTTTGTCTCACCGTTCGGTATTCAGTCGACTATTTTCCACTTTCTTCACTTTCCGCTTTGGTTGTGTCAGTCTGAGATCTATCTCTCGGCAAGCGTGAGTAACGCGCAATTATAGCCGCAGTGGACGTGTGCGAAGCTGTTGCTTGGAGGTTCACTTGGATTCAAGACTGACGCCAGAAAGCCGGAGGGAGAAGGCAAAAAGATCAGCCGTCTCCTTCTGCGGTCCCAAAGCGGCCAATTGTGCTTCCGGACGGCGCCAGGCCCATCTCGCCTCAAGCTCGGAGACGGGGAGAGATTCAAGGACTCACAGTGCCCTCTGGTGGCTGACACAAAAACATTACACTGCTTGCGTGCCTCAGGGCTTTTGTCGCGCTGTGAGAAAGGCCGCACTGCTAAACTAATTAACAGGTAAACGTGTGGTGGCTCGGTCGAAAGTGCCGGAGTTTGCGGTTTGGCATTAGGAAAATGCCTCGGGCTTCGACCCCCCGACCATGCCAAGCATCAGCTTGTGTTATTAATGTTTTAACGAGCAGGTCGCTTCGTGCATAGCTTTAGTGAGAGCAAGGGGTCGGACGGCAACTGAAAGAAGAGGAATAATTTATGCGGCGGACTGCTAATTGATGCAATTAGCCATGTCGTGTTCCATCCCGTCTGGCATTTGGATTTTTGCATTAGCCAGTTCACTGGGCCCCCTGGCTCACTGCGTTGCGTGGCAGTGAGTCTCGCTTAGCACATGCGCTACGTGCCGGTAGTGTGAAGCCAAACATTTGTGGGGAAAAAAAATGTTCACCTATTGTCCTTCTGCTGAGAGATGGAAGATTAAATGTGTTGTGTTCTCTCTCTCTCTCTCTCTCTCTCTCTCTCTCTCTCATACACATACACACACACCTTGGGTCTAGATTAAAGCACCTGATGCAAAGTGGGGGTGGGGTGACCTTGCCATACAGTAAAAGGGACTGATTTCAGGTAGATGGAAACAGTATATTCCTATTAAATTACATTTAATTCATTTATGTGGCACTTTTCTTCAAAGAGACATACAGTAGAGGGAAGGGTTACAATCTACACACACTCCCTGGGATTTGAACCCTCAACCTTTGCATTGTTAGTGTAATGCTGTACTTGTTGAGCTACAGGAGGCAGTCTATGTGTGTGTTTGTGTGTATGGGGCAGTCTATGTGTGTGTTTGTGTGTATGGGGCAGTCCATGTGTGTGTTTGTGTGTATGGGGCAGTCTATGTGTGTGTCTGTGTGTATGGGGCAGTCTATGTGTGTGTCTGTGTGTATGGGGCAGTCTATGTGTGTGTTTGTGTGTATGGGGCAGTCCATGTGTGTGTTTGTGTGTATGGGGCAGTCTATGTGTGTGTCTGTGTGTATGGGGCAGTCTATGTGTGTGTCTGTGTGTATGGGGCAGCCTATGTGTGTGTCTGTGTATGGGGCAGTCTATGTGTGTCTGTGTGTATGGGGCAGTCTATGTGTGTGTCTGTGTGTATGGGGCAGTCTATATGTGTCTGTGTGTATGGGGCAGTCTATGTGTGTGTTTGTGTGTATGGGGCAGTCCATGTGTGTGTTTGTGTGTATGGGGCAGTCTATGTGTGTGTTTGTGTGTATGGGGCAGTCTATGTGTGTGAGGCTGGTAATTACTGTGAAAGAGTGGAAGAATGTTTGTGTGCATGAGAAGTCACAAATATGTATGTCAGACTAGAGTGAGTCCTCACTGTTTGTACATCAATGACAGGAATAGGTGTGGTTACTATGAAGACGGTCCCTATCCCCACCCCGCCCACCCCATCACCCACTTATTCTCCGCTTTCTCACAGACAATATGAAATACCTGCTTGACTCAGTCCTCAGTCAAACTCAAACTAGTTCACACATCACTGAGGTCTGCTTTCATTAACAGTGCTGGCAATTAGATAATCGACTAATTAATCAATTAACTGACCATCTGTCATTTTTCATTTTATACATTAGAGGATGGAAATTTCCATCATATTTTTAAATGATCATTTAGCATTGTATTTAAGCTGTTCCATTTTAATCATATGCTACTGGCCTTTTCTAATGAAATTCTTCTTTCACAAGGCTACAGTGTGTTGACACCGCACATATGGAATGTGTGAGTGAAATATGCAAATGTTTTCCCAGCAACCTCTTCACCATGTAAATACAAAATGCCTCCTTATTGTCAGTATATGAGGTCAGTGCAGGAATAAGTGATATGTTTTTTTGCACATGGAGCAGCAAAGACTTCAAAAATATTCTAAAAGTCACGAGCCACTTTCCCAGTTAAGTCGAAAGGTCAGTCTGGGGAAAGCCATTGACATCATTGCACAGCAGTGGCTGGGGTGACATACTCCCAGCTATGGGAACAACGGCCCAGAATCCAAAGCAAACAGAGAGCAGCAAGGACCCCCAGATCAACAAATGTGGTGGAGAAGGAAACTCAGTAGGGTAGGAGACCACGATCAGGTGGCAGAAGGAGAAGAAGATGGGCTTGGGCTCTCCACGTGTCCCACGTTCTGCTTTGTGTGAATATCTTGGTGGACACAGCAGTGTAAGTAAAAGGTAGGAGGTGCCGAGAGAGGAGTGAGGAGCATTACTGTCCGGACTAGCTTCAGCAGGGAGAATCGCTGTCAGGCGAAGCAGGAAATGTCCCCATTGTACCTACCGCGGTGAGCTACTGATTAATTACATTTTAGGTGGCTGTAACTGGGCGCGCAACCTCTAAGCAGGGTGATCATGGGTGATTTTCACAGTGGCAAATTCCACTGTAGCGTTTTATTTACCACTATGAAACGCCACGCTGGCACCAGAAGTTGCTGACGGCCTCTGTCATTAAAAACCCGGTGCCGTGTTTACGGTCAGGTCCAGTCTGCTTCCACTCGATTTCACGCTCCAGCCGGCCCCACTGGGGTTGAAAGGGTCACCTTCCCAAATACTAGTTTCACAGTTCATTCTGGAGTTTGCGGCACTTCCAAACATATTTTTAAGGACATGCAGTAATCAGTAGGAAGGCTCTTTCATAATTTACTCGGCAAACAGGCAGCCGGGGGTCTGCAGCAATGCTGAGACGGGTTTCAGCTGCAGGGGACCGTGAGTGTGACGAGTGCTGCAGGAACCAGCCCCAAACCATTAGCAAGCGTGCAGTGATGCACTTTTCATGTCTGTGCGTGAGTTTAAGGGGAGAGCCAGGGAAGATTGGGGGAGGGGTGTCAGTTGGATGAGACATGGCATATTCTGAGTGCATATCCTGCACTGAAGAGATTAATAAATGATGCAGCTTTAGCTTCACAGCGAGAGGTTGTGTCTGCGTATGCTTCTGGTGTGTGTGTGTGTGTGTGAATTATGTTTATATTACATTGTGGGCAATGTGATAATAATCTGTTTTTGTGTATTTCTGGGGACCTGGAATGCAATCAAAAAAGTAAAAATGCCAAAAGTCTAGTATTTTGTTTGGTTATTTATGGTTAAGGTTAGGGCTGGGTAGGGGTTAAGGTCATCGTGTTGGGAGTTTTCCTCATAGAAATGAATGAAGTCCCCACAAAGATATAATTACAAACCTTTGTGTGTGTGTGTGTGTGTGTGTTTTCTACATGTGCGGGACCCTAAGCTTCTTACTCTGAGACTGAAGTAAATTTCCCCACCCCCATGGAAATGGGCCAGCCTTACAGTGCAATACTCCTAAGTTGTTGTGAATCAGCTCGACCTTATTGCGATTTAGTTGGATCTTACAGAGATTTGGTGTAATCTAACAGTAAATTGGACTGGTCTCTTAATAAATGAGCACAGTCTGAAAGTAAATGGAGCTGCTTTGCTGCTTTTAGAGAAACCAAAAAGGGATTTCATTCCCTGCTTTTTAGACCCCCCCCCCCCCAATTGACCACAGTGTGAAAGTTAACATTTATCTTGTTTTAAGTTTTAATGTGTGATATTGAGTAACCATGGGTTCTCTAATATATCGGTGATGTAAATAATAACCACATACTTGACTAGCTGTTTGCTTACACCGGCTTGTAACCCCCCCCCCGTACCTCTCTAGATGCCCCACTGACAAAGACATTACAGCTGCCCCCATGCCACATATATGAGCCCTCAGCATTTCCTGTTCCTGCCCCTGTGTCCTGCCCCAGGTGATAACAGTGGTAAAATAAAGCACAGATAATGTGGCCAGGCTGTTTATCACCAACCTGTGGACTAATAAAACCCCCATGTCCGGCTGCAAGGCGAAGGCTCCGTGTAACGACATGGGGGGGGGGTGTCTTAGGGTTATGATACACAGGGCTACTTTTTGAGCAATGCTGCTGGGCAATGCTGTGGACTAATGTTGCTTGGGCACTCCAAAAGGTACCCTGTGTATCATCACCCTTACATAGTGCCTTGATTTATAGCTGACAGAAACTGCGCCCCAACACACTGGACTAATCGCTGCTGTTTCCAGGGAACTGGCCCAAAGAATCTGTGTGAAGTCTGCAGCGAGTAAAGGAGTCCCAGGGTTTAGCAGAAGGACACTTGCCTCCCAACAGGACCCCTAGCCTCCATCTCTAGCGTCTGATCTCCTACCTCCACCCCCCACCCCCCCCCGCCTCGCATATTTTTGACTGCCATCATGACAGCGTATGTCATCAGCAATAAACATCCTCAATTTACCCCCCTTTGGGGAACACAAATACTCCTTAAGTATTTACTCTCTTCATCCTTGTTTTGTTTCGTTTGCCATCTAGGATATCTAGGGCGCAACTGACAGCTGCAGGGATTTCTTAAAAGGTGAGAAAGGAAGCCCAAAATCTCAAAAAGCCTGCATTTTTAGGTGAATTAGCCCCGTGGTGAAGCTCCTCACCTTTTGTTGCACCAGCTGCTTCTCACTTCACCCCTGATTCCCTAGGGCAAGGGTGGTGCCACTGATCTCATGGCTGACCACGTTCACTTTCTGCCACCCAATTTTTCATTGCCAGTAGGGGGCAGCAGTGAGCACAGCAGAATGGCCCACCTGAATGTCTACCTGACGGACACCCAGCTAAGCTACAGTTTAATGTACAAATTAATTTTTTTTATCACACTGCTGTCTCAATGTTTTTAAAATTCCGCTCGGGCACCTTCGACGCGTTAAAAATCGGCCGTGGGGCTATAACTATTTATTTACTTCTTTAGCAAAATATCAAGTACCAGCATGGCAGCCGCAGCTGAAGGGTGAGAGTACGGCATATTTGGGCTCTTTATAACTAGCTGAATAGTGTAAAAATTCTTTAAAAATAAGGTAAAACAGTAAGGTATATATATATATATATAGTTGAACTTAGGAAATTAACAGCTGGATTAGTTATAGTGACCGATATTTAATTATACAGACAGGTTGCATAATTTCTTGTTAAATGGAAGAAGCAGAATGTGTATTTATATGCGGAAACAACAGGGGGTAACACCACCGTCCAAGCGGTGCACGTGACTGGCTGATATTTATGCTCCACGGACCCGCAGCACTTGAGGGAAATGGGATGGATCACAGCCGCAGGGCTGCGACGTGAGCATGGATAATCGCCGGCCGCTCGCTGGCTCTCCACGGCTCGCCGTGACTCATGGTTTGTACGCCGGCCGCAATATCCTTTAATAATGCCTCTACCCCCAAGGCCTGGGATCCGTGCTTAAGAGGCATGGTTTGTTGAACTGTTGCCGTGTGTGGGTAGGCGGTTGCCGGGTGGTGGTGGGGGGGGGGGGGGGGGGGTGGGGGATGTTCAGGTAACACATGTCAAAGGACATTACATAAGACCCTCAGAAAGCTTTGCAAAGAATGCAGTGATCCCCCTACGAGTGCTAATTAAAGAACAATGGTCTTATTGACCATGCTTTGGTATCATGCTAGAGCATGGTTTCTGGCCTGAGATATCAATCCCAGTTTAAAGTGTCGCCCAAACATCGGCATTAAAGGCAGTCAGGATCCCGACAGCGTAGAGAAGGTGGGCGGTCAGTCTGACGGAGGAGAGTTGTCTCTGAGTGAAGAGCTCGGAGCTGACAGTCAGGAGCCTCGTGGGTCTGCATGCTCCGAGGGCCAGGATAACTGTACTCGGAAATTAGCTGCTCGCTCTCCTCAGTAACGGGACCTAGGAAAGGGGGTCATTCACAATCAACCACCTAGGGAGTACAAATGCCGGTGGGTGGGGGGGGGCTTCACAGAACAAAGGGGCACACACTCACTGCTGGATTACAGCAACACCACCCCCACCCACTCAACTTCAGGTACCGCCTACGTTCAACGATCTGTGATGGAAGGGACTAGCGGGGGTGATTCATTTACTGTGTCTTTGGTCCTGTTCACACCTGATATTAACGTGCATCCTGGGTGATCCGATCACAAGTGGACAGCGGTAAATACAGGTGTGAACGCACCCAAACCAGATTGAAAATGCATTGAGATCCAATCACTCAAACCACATTGGGAGGTGGTCTGGGCCACATATGGCCACATTCTTATAGCAATGTGACTGCGAATGTGTCCTGGGCTGCATTGAAGGACCGGCTACTCAGCTGATGTTCCCGTATGAGCGCAAGAACGTACACACTCATTAAACACACAAGCGATGTTTGACATAAGATTTATGTCAGAATGTTAGTCATTGCATAGTGGGCTACTGTGTAGTGAACTGCATTGTAAACAATAACACGTCTTTTTCCCTAAAACATCAAGAAATATTTGGTAACACTTTACATTAAGTGCACCTTCATAATGCATTTATAATGCATTCATAGAACATTCATAAGCAGCATGCAAGTACACCTTAACATCCTAACATCCCTTAACAGCTTTAATATACATTAATAACAAACATTACATGATTATACAATTGAACGTTTTATGAATGCAATATAAAAGCATTATGAAGGTGCAGTTAATGTAAAATGTTACCAAATATTTCTTCATTTATTTAATTTTGAGTATTATGGCATTCATTACAAACATCTTAGCTGGTTTGGTCACCTGGAATGTGCCAATAACTTTGAAATTTCATTTTCTCCCTTCTTACTTGGCAGATTCTGCATATGGAAGTGATTTATGTGCTTATCTAAGCAAGTTTTGGGAAAGTGAGATCTGATTACATGTGGTCAATTAAGATGCACGTTAATATCAGGTGTGAAGAGAGCCTTTTCCTTTCCTGGAAGAACGGCCACTCAGTCATGACAAGCAGCTGATACCTAATGGGAGCCTATTTAATGATTAATACCTACCATCTTTCCACATTATGGTGTTTAGTGTGCAGTCCATGCTATCCAATTCCCCATTAATGCACCAGGCTTCTATGCAAAATGTCTGCAAAATCTTTCCAGTGGTATAGCACTATCCAGAAAAAAGTATAACATCACACACCAACCTTATGCCTCAACATAACAAGAAGGCCAGAGTTACCATGGTAACAATTAATAATCATTAAAAGGAACGCTCAATTTTCCATTTCATTCCTGAGAGACTTAATGGTCACTGAGGTGACCCACAAAGGGCACGGGATTAGCTTCAATAAGGGGCAAGTCAGCGTTCCCTACTCCCATAATTAGTGCTTCTGTTCCAGCCATGTTTTTGATAAATTAGTCTAAACTAAACAAATGAAGCTGATCATTCAAATGTTAACCCAAGCAGTTTGCCTCTGGATCCTGCGTATTTCCATGTCTTTTTCAGTCATTCTCATATTGAACAGTACTATAAATAAAACCTCTTTGTCTATGCTGTGCCCAGTTCTCATTTATTTTTTATTATATTATTTTAAACTAATTATAAGTAAAATGCTTAATCACTGCCTGTTTAATTACTACAAATGTACCTGCTCTCATTTTCTAGAATAAGTCATTAATAATAAACTGAATATACATAACTGTTTCATAATTAAACTATAAAAAAATATCTTAATGCATATACAAAAAGTAAAGAGCATCTATGATGGAAGGAAGGCTATTTGATTATTAAAAATTGAGAAGTCAGTGCCAGCCATGCACTGCGTTTCCCAGAATTCTACTGTTCAGTACGCAAACCGGCTGCACCACAGCTGATTGGTCAGCTGAGCCCAGCAGAATATTAATCTCACTGAATGGTTCTCACAGTAGCCCTGTGATGATTCTTAATGCCAAATGGATGATTGACGTTGCGCTGCATGGAGTACATCTGGGAGGATATTACACATTCAGCTCTGCGTGGTTTGGGGTCCAGGAGCCCAAGAGCATTTAGCCCATGTTAAATTCATACAGAAGGTCAGTATAATGATGTCCCATTCTAAAACAAGAGTTATCACGAAACTCTCATGTAATAAACAGTGCCGTATGGGAACACAGCCGTGGCACATTAATGCATTAGCGCGTGTGTTTATAATGGCTGTGGTACAGAAAAACACCACATTCAGAGGAGACTTCGAAGAGTCAATACCAGCCCACGGTTGCTCTCATTCCCTTCATAGAACAGCCCAGTCTCTCCTGCAGGGATCAGATAAGGACGACACCTGCCCTAATTGTTAGTCTGCTGCCGTTAAGGGGAAGTATCTGCGATATCGCTGTGTTATTGTCCATTGTCTTCATTCCATGTATTACAGCTTGGACACAATGGGAAGCTTCCCTCTCCGGGCGAGAGCGACCGGCAGGTGAACAAAGTGGAGGGAAAAGGCAACACTGCCCCCCTTTATCTGCGTGGCACCCTCTAGGGGACAAATGAGGGGGGGGCAGGAGGGGGAGAGGAGTAACAGACCACAGGTGTGTCACAGCAGCAAGGCAGGAGCGAGGCGGCGACATTGCGGGGGCCGGGGGGGGGGGGGCGAAAAGCGTAGGCAGTGATTAGGCCATCTTTAAGTGCTATCACACGAGCGCAGGCACGCTTACAAAACGCGGCGCAAATGTCGGCAGGTGGGAATAAAGAGGGAGATAATGGGGAGGATAGCAGGCGCCTCTGTTGCTCCTAAATCCGAGGCAGGAAATGCGTGATTGACATGCGTGGCATTACCGCCGGCGTAAATTAAAGAGCGTCCCAGGTGCTGGAAGCCATGTGTTTGGCTGGAAAGGAGATCATCCATAGATATGCAGAAGAGCTACGGGGGGGTCAGATTCTGCATAAAAGGAACCTTTCATCCTGCCCAAACCTCCCCCCACCACCACGCCTGCAGCTTTTAACCTTTCGTCTGAGCTCATACCTCCCAGGGCTGCAGTCCCAGTGGAGACCCGGCATCTGGAGGCTGCTTAACTGGGACGCCGGCTGGGGACTGGAGGTGAGAGCAGAACAAGCCCATGGTCCCGGGAATGGGCGGAGCAAGGCGGCAAGAAAACGTCCAAGGCTTGTCCGTGACCCATGATCTTGGGTGGAGCAAGATCAGATTCCAAGCCCACCTTGTCATGATCAGGTCCAGCTCACACATCCCGTGTGCTTTGTGTCTATTAAAGACTGTTTATTTCTATACAGAGTCCTTCCCAGCCCAAGATTTTGCCAGAACAGCAGTGCAGATTAACACAGGACTTGCTATTAACCATTTTTAAAGCGTGAAGGTTGCCAGGTGCGAGGTGAGATGCAGGCGGGTTAGCAGACCAAGGTTGCCAGGTGCGAGGTGAGATGCAGGCGGTTAGCAGACCAAGGTTGCCAGGTGCGAGGTGAGATGCAGGCGGTTAGCAGACCAAGGTTGCCAGGTGCGAGGTGAGATGCAGGCGGGTTAGCAGACCAAGGTTGCCAGGTGCGAGGTGAGATGCAGGCGGGTTAGCAGACCAAGGTTGCCAGGTGCGAGGTGAGATGCAGGCGGGTTAGCAGACCAAGGTTGCCAGGTGCGAGGTGAGATGCAGGCGAGTTAGCAGACCAAGGTTGCCAGGTGCGAGGTGAGATGCAGGCGGTTAGCAGACCAGCGCTTAGCCCCAGCTATTCCTCACAAATACGGTAGAATAATCCTGTCAGTGTTACTGTGAATGACTGTATTCTGCTGGACGTCTAAGAAAAATAGGATGAAAGTCCTCTTTCTTTAAAAAAATAAAAAATAGACCACAGAAAAAGAGGAAATGCTGATATTTAGCGCATTAGCAGCGGAATGATTGGCCTTATTAGTTTCGCTGGGATGCTTCCGTGGGACTTCAGCTCTCTAACCATTTTAAAATTCATGTGAAAACACTCCCTTAGGACATAAACAAAACATTTATCCCTCAGCCAAAATTTCCACCATACCACAACAGCAGAACTCCCTCCCCCCCCGTGCTTTTGTTCCATAAACATAATCTTTATTGCAAATTTCAGACACCCGTGGGAACAAAATTAATGTATTCTTTTGTCAGCACACAGTAAAGGAATTAAAACCACAAAATGGCAGATAGTAAGTTCCCATACAAAGTAAATAACATAACATGAAGCACTGATTGCCAGATGAAATGAAACTGCTGAAAAATCCCAGTATATGCAAAAAATTAAATCCTCTTGTCCTCACCTCATGTGCTTCAAAAGAATTACATGGATCTGACTGACTGTCCTAAAGTGAAATATGCCTTCTTCAGTACCAGATTAATAATATACGACTGAACACTACATACTGCAAAGACAGACATGTTGTCACGCCCCGCTCCGTCCGATCCTAATGTGTGCCACGCCCACCTCGTTACCTCGTGTTCATCCCTGATTGTTCTCACCTGTGTCCTGTTATTTCTGGCTAGTCTTTTTTATTTAGTCCCTGTCTGAGTTAGTCTTCCCAGATTAGTCATTGATGTTGTCCTGCGTCGTGCCTGGTATTGTCCGTGTCTGCCCGTCTATGACCAATAAAACCACGTGTATTGGACTTCACGGCTCCGCTTGCCTGCTTCCCCGTTCACCTGTACGCCGGATCGTGACACATGTCTTTCACATCAAAACTTTTTTGGGCGGCAGTAAATTGAATGAAAATGGTACAGTATTGGTCCTTTGACTTTGCAAGAGGAATGTTTCCCCCAGGCAGAAATCCAGCTCTCAGTAGCAGGGAGGGCCAAGGAGATTTGTGTGGGGGGGGGGGGGGGCATTTAAATATATATTCAGGACCAACAAGATAACAAGATACTTTCATCCTTCATCAGCTGCATTAGTAGTGCCCCTAACACACACATACACAGCTTTGTAATTATATCTTTGTGGAGATTCTCCATTCATTTCTATGGGGAAAACTCTAATCCCAACATAACGACCTTAACCTCTACCCAGCCCTAAGCTTAATGTGTACTGGGGCATGATTGTGCCCCAGTACACAAAGCAAGGTCCATAAAGATATGGTTTGGTGAGTTTGGTGTGAAAGAACTTGACTGGCCCACAGAGAGTCCTGACTTCAACCCTATAGAACACCCGTGGGATAAATAAGAACAAAGACTGTGAGCCAGGCCTTCACATCCAACATCAGAGCCTGACCTCACAAATGCTCTCCTGGATAAACTCTCCATAACACTGCCTACATTTATCTTTTTATACACATGAATTCAAAGTAGTACACAAGATTTCTAGTGAAACAGGATGTATTTCAGACAAAAATCTTTAACTAGTAGCACAAGCAAAGTGCTGCGTGTTTCTATGTGTGTGTGTGTGTGTGTAGTATACTTTAGTAGATAATGCAGAGTGAACATTCCATCCAATGCCTGCATCTTAGTTTCATAGCCAATGCAACAGGATTATAATGTAACAAATTACTGATTAAGCCAAGTAATTATATGAATTAAATAAATTAAATGAAGATATCATGTTGGCCTTTTAAACCGTGAATGTCCATAAACCTCACTGACGAGAACAGTGCTGCGTTTCATTTATGTTTGTCAGTGCTGGCGTGTTGAACAAGATCTGCATGATTTATTTCACACTTACAGACTCTGCACACTGCCTTTGAATCGTCCCTCTCGAGGTGAAATCCAGGGTTCTATTACACTCTTTTTCTCCTACTCCTTGTTGTATTTTTTCCCATATTTCAACCACTTAGTCCCTTGCATTGTTCGTGAACTAGCTAAAGGAACTCCATCAATCCCATGACTTTGATTTGCTTTGAGTTGTATGGGGATGGGGTGGGGTGGAGGGAATGGGATCCTGAAACAGGACAAACTTTACACTTTGGCTTCATTAGACAGGTATTGTGGAGAGAGACAGGGAGCCCACATACGTAACTACATTTCAGAAACGAGCGACTACCAATATTTGTCACTGACTTTACAGAATAACAAGCCTAAAGTCACTTAGAACAAGCGTACTGTGGGTCACAAAAAAATTTCTAATTTCACAGATCTTTACACTGAATGAGTGTTGGCTGCTGTCTGCATGAACAGTGATTCGTAGATAGGAATAGAGTCCGAGAATATTCTATTTTCATATAAGCTTATGCACACAAGAAAGAAACATTATCTATAAATAATAATAATAATAATAATAATAATAATAATAATAATAATAAACAAATAAATAAAAACTATATATCCTATATATCCTTAATATTAACATGTTTTCTTTCTCTCTCTCCCTCTTGGGCCGGTGAGCCAGCCTTGTGATTCGGAGGTCCAGTCCCACCCTACTCCCCCCCCCCCCCCCACCCACCCCTCAGTGGAACTGGACCCAGTTTCCACCATAGCAAGAAAAAAAGGAGAATTTTGTAGAATTATTTGCCAGACAGGGGTTGCTGTAAACTGAGGGGGGTGGGATTAGGACAATTCCATGGGCCCTAAAAAATTTGTAACATAATGAGAGCAGTGTGGGTTGGCGATATGACAGGCTTTCCCTGGATGGCGGCACCCCTGGAGGTATAAACCACGCATGCCATTAAATTAAAAAGCCATTAAATATCCAAGGCATGAGGCAACAGAACTGTGCCTCTGCAGAGACTGTGACCCATTCAGATCAGAAAGGCAGCAGGTGAATTAATAAGCACAGAAATAGATGACAGCTGGAAATGTCTCCTTACTTCAGTTTGCTTCGACTTAACCATCTTTCGACTTTACAACAGTGCGATAGCAATGTCAAACTATGAATTTTTATCAGTTCCTGAGTTATCAATATACTGTACAATACTTTCTAGTGATGCTTGGCAATGGCGGCATCCACAAAGCTACACTTCCATCACTTCTAGCTGATTCAAATTGCCCGTATGCGGGCGGGGGGGGGGGGGTTGGGGGGGGGGGTGTGACATTTGACTTACGGTGTTTTCTACGCATGATAGTTACATCAGAATGTAATCCCATCGTCAGTCAGGAGCACCTCTATTTTCTAAACCAGAGAAAGATATCAAGTTGGAGAGATGGTTATTTTATTTTTTTCCGTTAATGTACAGGGCAGAAAATATAAATGAACGGTTTTATGGGGTCACTACGGTGGGGGAAATCAAAAGCAGCTCTGCCCCTTGGCAGTTCACAGGGCCCGAGCAGATCCCTTTACGCAGCTCTGCCTCTGTGCGTTGAGAGCCTCTCACTGGGATATTATTGTACTTTGGCCAGAAGTTAAAAGGGTTTCACATATCGAGGTTGAGGCCAGCAGTAATCATCCTCACTACACGCTGGCTCACGCAGGTCGGATCATGCTTTATGTCTGGGTCACGCCATTAATGTGTGACTTCTGTAGTATTGGTAGGCAATTGGGATTATTTATTTAAGGGGATGGGTGGGGGGGGGGGGGGGGGTAGAGAAATTTAGCCAGTTTGAGACTGTCAGTTTGCCCTCCTACTAAACCCATCTAGGGTACAGAGACCTCCAGCTCCTTAGACTGATAAGCACATGTCTGGTAACCCCCCCCCCCCATATGAAATCCCAGTGTCTTCATGGCAGCTTAACTTTCATAATTAGGTAAGGCAGAGCCCAGCAGCCTCACAGTGTTCTTGGGAGTCTCTCTCTTGGTAGGTCATGCCCATTGTTGACTCCAGGAACAAGACCTCTGACCTTCACCACTGAAAAAACTGAGTATGAGCTAAGACTACAAATAATATAATATTCAAAAGCTAGTAGACATAAATTAGCAAATCTTTTACCATTTTATTTGGACTTTCATGTAACAAGACATCATTGTCCCTGGTTACGCTTCATATCCTCCTCCATCATACTCTACTTGAGTATCTGCCCTCCTCCATCCTACTCTACTTGAGTATCTGCCCTTCTCCATCCTACTCTACTTGAGTATCTGCCCTCCTCCATCCTACTCTACTTGAGTATCTGCCCTCCTCCATCCTGCTCTACTTGAGTATCTGCCCTCCTCCGTCCTCCATGTGAGCTCTAGCTCTGCTCCATCCTCCTCGACCTGACCACCTGCCCTTCTCCATCTCCATCCAGAAGAGTCCCTACCCTCCACAATCCTCCTACACTCGCGTGCCTGAGCTCCTACATCCTCCCCCACACAAGCAGCTGCCCTCCCCCGTGGCAGACTTGTGCTCCTGGCCTCTATGCAGGAACCAGCAAATACCCTTATTGTGATTTCTGCTTAACAGATTGTCCACCCTGGGGATACTCAGACACATTAAGATGTTCATGTCACACCCAGTTTTCAGGACTGCAGAGGAATATTAATCATGACAAGCCAAAAATATAATGCGCATATTTACAGAGCACACAGTCAGTATATGGCATGCAAAGTGGAGCAAATAATTCACAAATGAGAACCAACCCAGAACATGGAGAAGTTCTGGCCTTTCCTGGAGTTTTCTCTCCCCATTTGAGTCTGGTTCCTCCTAAGGTTTCTTCCTACTATGGAGTTTTTCCTTACCACCTGCTCTCTGGGGGCACTGGTCAGGGAAAATGTAAAGCGCATTGAGACTGTGTGATGTTGTGAAAATTGTGAAAATGCGCTATACAAATAAAATTGAATTGAATTTCTGTGTCGTCCAGGCTTGGCATAAACCTGAGGGTCTTAATACTTCATTAACATCTTCGCAGTTGACTGACCTCCTTCATATGTCATACTGGGAGTTTTCAATCCAGCGTTCTCTGGCTGGACCGGCCTTGCAGCTCCCGGGGGAATGCAGTGCACAGTCTCTACCTTCAGCTGTGGTCATTTAAAACTCCTGTCCAACAAATACGTAACCAGTAGGCATTATGCAACCGGCTTCTGCTTTGAGACGTTCTTATGGTTTGCATTTTGCCTCACTAGCACGCAAAATGTTGATATTTAACATAACATGCAAATGAATAAAAGAATATGGTTACGTAAACATGCTAATTTCTCATTCCGAATGGAGTTTTAAGGAACAGCATTGGACTACATGATCAAAGAACCACAGAGCTCTCTATTGTACCCTAATTCCCTACAGTTTGGGATTTCAGTCCATCCAAGAGATGAGGGAGTTCAAACTAAGGTCACCAAGTTGCTCTATCCTTCTTACGTGAAGTTAGTCCACCAAGGTTAATTTTCCTCAAACTAGAGCACTATGCTGATGGTCTGAAATCAGACACTGTGACTTTCCAGATCAAGGTGTCTTTGGAGGAAAAAGAATACCCTAAGACGTTGATGGTTTCTCCCCTCGGGAATGAGGCCTGAAAGTCCACATGGAGACTGTTCAAACATCACATCACTCATACTCAGCTGATTGTCTACACCAGGCTTCCGCTCCTGGTCGTAATCATTAGCTTTTAATCCTCCTTGGTCCACAGATTGCTCCTTTCATCTTTATTTTATTAACGAATTAGAATCTCCCCGTCCCAGGTTTACACCCAAGATTCTGCCATGTTTGATCACACCAGCTCCTACAACCAAGAAGCCAAGAAAGTCTTCTACTCTTAGAGATGCTGCATTCTACTTGCATCTCCTGCCCAAACAACAACTGACGTGTGGCAATTCAGGCCGGCCTGCGAATCACATGATGACATCACTGAGGACTCCCCGACTCACAATTGTGATATTACAGATATGGATGGATATTGGATATTTTTTAATGTATAAAAGTGCATGCTGTTTTATGGATAGATGGAGCTGGTCCCATTTTGATGTAAATGTAAAATTTTGTGTAATTCTTATTTATAAATTATTAGAGCTGTGAATCGATTTTAAAAATTTACAATCTATTTTAAAAACGAATTTTAACTAATAACTAATTAATTGCACTATTAACTATGATTAATCGTGATTAATCACACCTAACATTAAAACTTACAATCATAAATATTTACACATTGAATCCCTAAATTAATGTACAGTTGACACAGGGGGGAGTATGTGGGTCATTCTCACAAGCTCATTACTGTAACTGTAATTTTCTGAAATTTTCAAAATTAATTTGAAGACCTTGTCCCCGTAGCCTTTGGAATAGACTCCAAAACTCCTGTGACCCTAAATAGGACAACCACTTACAGAAAAGGGATGGATGGATGGATGGATGGATGGGTTGGGCTAGGCCCCTTAGTTCAAGTGAAAGGAACATTCACATTTTGGACAATTCTATACTTCCAACTTTGTGGGGACAGTCTGGGGAAGGCCCTTTTCTGTTCCAGCATGACTGTGCCCAGTGCACAGAGTAAGGTCCATAAAAACAAGGTTGGGTGAGGTGTGGAAGAATCTGACTGGCCCACACAGAGCCCTGACCTCAAGTACATCAAACACCTCTGGGATGAACAAGAATAGAGATTGTGAGCCAAGCCTTCATATCCAACATCAGTGCCTGACCTCACAAATGCTCATCTGGATAAATGGGCAAAAATTCCCAGACACAAAATCTTGTGAAAGACCTTCCCAGAAGAGTAGCAGCTGTTATAGCTGCAAAGGGACCAACTCTATATTAATGCCCATAGATAAAGAATGAGATGATATAAAAGTCCCTGTGGGTATAACGGCCAATGCGGCCAAATACTTTTGTTCCGCAGCTGACCAGTCTGTCTATGACTGGATCCGGCCATGAGCACTGGTAACTTTACCGAGCTTATTGAGCTGTAATACTCAAACTAACAGCCATGACCGCAACAAAATAACCAGAGGTATAAAATTCCCACAAGCGAAGCTCTGATTAAACGCTTCTGAAAAATCATATGAATTAAGAATAAATCCAGAAGTAGCTTTTGGAAAAAAACACAAGTAAAAAACGTTTTGAAAAATGATTGCACAATCGCTGTGGCACAACGGTGTCACCATCAGCCACTCTCGTGTTAAATCCCCTAGACGCACAAGCACATTCATGCCCGCTAAACACTTTCCATGCACCTGCTTCTGAGCGTCATGACGAATCCCAGTTGGTGATTATACAAGCATTAATAACCTCTTCACAGATCAGGGGTAACAACTGATGCTGACATTTGCAGACAGTAATAGCATTACCTGCACAGGGGGACATACAGCGGCATCGCCCCCTGCAGGCACGCTTACCTCCCATGCTCCAGGCTACCCCAGCTTTAGCATGCTTCCCCTGAGCTCTTAATCTCAGTCCTGCCCCTAAGTCACTTTCAGTGGCTCGCCATGTGTGCAGAGCTAATGCTAAACCTGTTACGGGTGACAGGGAGTCACGCCTGTTTGCTTTGCCCCGCCATGAAGAAGCACCAGGTGCATCGCTTACACTCTGCGGTGCCCCGACACTCACGCCTCCCTTAAATTCCCCCCCCTGCCATCAGTCTGCCTCCTCACTCCATTGCACCCTTATCATTTATTTATTCTATGAATCGATGAGAATGGGGGGGGGGGTGTTAAAGACAGAAAACGATTCTGGCATCACCCCTCTCGAGGTAATTCAATAAAAGCCAGATTTGATACCCCTCAGAATGTGTGTGTCTTTGGGGGGGGGGGGGGGGATTCCTCACCCCAATAATGCCCAAACCCAATTTTCCACACTTCTACTTACTTCCCCTTCTCTTACCATCATTCCAACTCCAGCAGGCACCTTGTTTAGACTATCATCTGGCCAAATAATCCTTTATTTGCCATTTGCACAATAACACTGGAATGATTCCTTTCGTATCTTGCTCCCCCTTTCGATAGACACACACACATATAGCTGACAGCATAACTTGGGGTCCAAGCTCAGGATCGGATATTTACTATTCAGCCGAGGCTTGAACCAGCAACCTTCCGATCACAAGCACAGATGCCAAACCCACAAATCCCCACACTGCACCATCATTTACACAGGCGACTCATGGTAGCCAAACGGGACAGATAGAGCAGATAGATTTCTCCAGGTGGCAAAGCAGGCAGCCTGCCGTTAAACCACCGCTTCTCCCTGCCGTTAAACCACCGCTTCACTCTGCCGTTAAACCACCCCTTCTCCCTGTGACTCAGAATCGCCCAGCTGTGAACTGTAGGCTTAGGAACGCTCCCACTTTCATTAACTCTGAGGATATTTTTGTCCCCAGCACCTTACAGGTTAAAGGAGCATGGTGGGTTAGTACATTGTGTCTGTGATCAGAAGGTTACCAATTCAAATCTCGTTGTCCGCAGAGTGATGTCACCGTTGAACCCTGGAGCAAAGCCATTAACCCCAGTTGCTCTAGGGACTGGCTGATTCTCCTGCTTTTTCAACTGCATGTCGCTTTGGATAAAATTGAGCAAATTTTAGGTACAGAAAGTCCAATTCAATACCATCCCAGAAACACACTGATAGAAACAGCAGTGTCAATCACTGGTTAATGTCATTAACATATATCAAAGGGTTTTACACACTAACCCTCAGTATTACTTTGAATAGCAACCAGGATTGTATCATTCTTACTGCCACCTTTCATCTGGAATGCTCCTCGGCACAGACTTTAATTCCAAGCATTTTATCTCGAATATCCCTTAATGCTCAACTTCTGCTATCCCTCTAATCATGGGCCACGGCTCTGTCTTTACCAAACCCTTTTTTTTGGCCTACAAAGGCCCGTGGTAATCTTGAGTCGGTCCCAGGACATGTGTGGAGGCACCCAGGCCATAAGTGCAATCATGAAGGCATATAAAACACACACACGCTCTTAATCTCAAATACACAGACACACACAAACACACACGCACATTTAGAGAATGCAGAGCAATGTATGGTATTTTCATATGTCACATCTGACACATTTTATTACTCTCTGGCTGTTTACGAGTGATCGAACATCAGATTTCCTCGTTCCCAGAGTTATTCTTACTGCTCCGTTATGGGTCAGTTCTTTTTTGGATTGAAATGTGCTCTCTGTGGCAAAACCATTATTTAGTATCTGGCTGTTAGTGAAGGAGAGCAGGACTCAGACTGGTGCTGAACGGACAGCAACCGAGACTACAGTCAGAACCACGGACAGCAGCCTTGACAGCCTCCCTCCCTGAACAGCACTATGGACAGCAGCCTTGACAACCCCCCACCCGCCGACAGCACCATGGACACATCCTGCCTTGCTTAAATTAGTCAGACAGGCATTTAGAGGGCAGCTGGACATATCGACAATACAGCCCCCGGGGGGGGGGGGGGGGGCTTTGTTGAAGGTTTTCTGTCTATTTCAGAAGAGGATCCCTACTCCCCAGATGATAGGAGAGGAACAAAGAGCCATCCACTTGTGACCAGAACTAATCCTGTGCCCAAACTCCATTCTCCACTTCCGTACGACTTGTCCGACATTGGGACATTCCTGCCACAGCATTCCTCACCCGACTCCGGTTCTCTGTGTTCCTGGAGCCAGGCTAAGGGCACCATTCCGGAGACACCCGGGCTGGGTAGCAACTCCACACATCGCCCAAGATCTCCAGCCTGCGGGAAAAGCAAAAAAGCATGTGTGTTTGCACATATTCAAACAGGTCAGCCCTGTACCAAATTATCGCCCTTGCAACCCCAAGTGCACCCCTGCCCCCGCCTCCCTCAGTCCGCGCTGGGGTGCTAAGGAACTTAAAGAGCCTCCCTCTGGAGATCACACATCAGCTGCCACTGCGCTAATCAACACAGCCCGGAACCTCTGTTTGTTTGATGGCCTCCAAACTGGGAGTTCGAGGTGTTGATGACCACAGAGTAGAGCTGAGAAAAAAACACACTTAACGGGGGGGGGGGGGGGGGGAGAAGCTCAGAATCTCTTACAGGAAGCACAAGGTATTAGGCAGGGGGGTGGAGTCCCAGAAAGGAGGGCAAGGTTATGGAAAGTTCCAAGTGATAGGAGCCCTAAAAAGTTAAGAACATAATTGAATTTGTATGGAGTGGGGGCCCAATGTGATATGTTTTAATGGGGCCCAAAATCTCTAGTGGCGTCCCAGGCAGAGGACAGGATGCCAGTCCATCACAGGCCACACATGGGCAATTTACTGATACCACTACAACCGTTTAGAAACCAACACATACAGAGACAATGTGTAAGCACACACTCAGAGCTGGAGGCAGGACTCAAACCCACAAACCTGGACGTGTGGGGTTACCTTGCAATTCACGACACCTCCTCCCTAATTTGTTATTGTTTCTGATATTCCATTTCATCAAACAAAGAAAAGAACACGTAAGCCTTCAGTTTTCATTAAACTTAACTTCTACATCAGTTTAACACATTAGTCGGTCCTTTCTCACTCGTGGGTAACCTCACCCTCAGAACATTTAACCCCTTCCACCTCTTATTCAACACAGAGCCCAACCGTGAGCCAATAAATTTCCAGGGAAAAAAAAGCTGACCTCTAAACCCCACCCACAAGCACCATGAAGAGGCGTATTGTGTGTATGGCACTAACTCTACCCCTAATAGCTTTATACTCCTTCAACCTTACAACCCTCCTGAAAGGCAATCAGGAAGCTACAATTAAATCTGTCTCAATTATCGTATCTGATGCAGAAATCGCCAGTACCTGGTGCAGAAATACAATCTTCCTCTATTTGTCTAAGTCGATTGTTGACAGCAGGCTGGAAGAAAAAAAAAATAGTTAAACGATGCATAAACGATGCACGGTCGATAAAATCACTTTGTGCCTTTGTCTGTGGTTGTTAGTTAAAGATCCTTTGTTGCTGGAGCATTTATTCCAGGAGTGTCCGGGCAAGCAAAAGGCAGGGCCATCGACAGGGGGGAAACTAACCGTGGTGAAAATATTAAAACTCCATTTATTCTACATTTGATTGTTTTTTCCCCCCCCACAATATCTCATAGAAAATTAAAGGCACAGTTCCTGCCCATAGCTGGTTAACAGGCTGAAGCAACCTCACATCAGCTGGGGTTCCCAGATGGGCCACAGTGGTAAGAGCAGACTGACCATAGAGACAACAGCAGGGGCTTCGTGGGCAGGGTATACCTAATCTGGCGGATTCAGTTCAAGCATCAGCTAAGCTTTGGAAGCAGTAGGCATCCACCCGTATTAAAACTGAGGCCTGTATAAGCCTCCCCTTTACTCAGATAACACCATCCATCTTAGTACACATCCACCAATACACTGGAGGCTGTACAAGCCTCTTGCTTCACCATACCCTAAGCAGCACACTGTGCTCAAAATGTCCACTCCAGTTCCAGTATGTTAATCTATAATTTAATATTTTCAGATTGCCCAAAGGCTTGGAGAACATCTACAGCAATAGTCTTCAAATTCTTTTTTTGACAAAGCCCCACAGTGTGAATATCTCTTACCTACAGGGGTCCCTTCGACCCCTGTTAACCATCACTGTTCCGTTTCCATTGTGCCTCATTGTGGGGAGGCATTTATACCTATATAAATAGATATTCAAATTTATATAAACAGAGACACACACACGGGCACAGGCAGTCTCGCAGACACACAAACACACTGTTTACGTGACTACAGATAAACGCATGAGCCAAGCAAATGCGGGGGCGGGGGGGGGGAATGTAAAATTAATTACCGGCATGGTTCCAGCTAGAGACCTGCGCGGGACGGATTTTTCAGTCCCGTCCTGCCCGCGCCCGCCCGCTCCCGCAAGATTCTGTCCCGCTCCCGCAAAAAATATATATTATTTTCTCCCGCTCCCGCCCGCAGTATTCAAGTTTTGTCCCGCTCCCGCCCGCAAAATCCCGCAGGTAAAGATATAAGTAGTTTTATTTTTACCGCTTCTTCCCGCTACTCTGTTATTTGTTTCACTTGCTTCCCTTTTGAGTATATATAAAAAAGAAACGGAAAATAAACAAATATGTTTCGTTTTATTTGAGTTTAATTAAATGGAATGATGAACATGGAGCTTTTCAGAACATGCCATCCCGTCCAAGCACCAGGCTGATTCCTTCTTGTGGTGTCCGATTACGTCCCCCGGCACTCAGAGCGCGGCAATTGTAGTTTCTGTAGACTATTCGCCTGTAAATTGTTATTATTTTAATTTAATCGTTCTTTTTGCTTTTGTGCAGTAGATAAATAATATATTAGTAGTAACAAATAGTATTTCTTTTTAATAAATTAATTTTAAGATAATTCCATTTTGCGGGAGTCCCGCGATTAATTCTATTCTCCCGCAACCCGCACGTACATGAGGACCTTACCGCCCACACCCGCATTCACCCATCAAATCTTGTCCCGCGCCTCACTCTGTGCGTTGGGTCCCGCGGGAGTGCAGGTCTCTAGTTCCAGGCGGGCGAAGCGGCGGCTTGCTCACCGGGGCTTTAATTGGCTGGTCTGGGTACACCTGAGCCCCCAAGCCAGGCACACTGGAGCAGCAGTCTGAACAAAACACAGACACATTTGGTCCCGAGCAGGATAGCTGTGTGAGAAACGCTACGGAACAAACAGCACAGATTCGCTTGGGCTGCACAGCGAATACCTGAATTATTACTCTTCCGTTTGTCGGGTCTCGTTTTATTTATTTTTTCGCTCGGTTAATGATCGCAGTCAGCGCCCTGGGAAAGACGTATTTTAGAAATGAATCTGTCTCAGTCTCTCACTAAAAAAAAAAAAAAAAAAAACCAGACAATCAATCTTCTGATCTTATACTCGAAAATGCACTGCGCAGCTAAGGGCTTCTAAAAAGTCCCCGTGACAGTATCTCGAGACCGCGCGAGCCGCGTCAGTGAGACGTCTCGAGACTGGAGTTATCGCTCAAAATCAATGTTGCGGCAACTGGAATTTCTGCTACAGTTCGTAATTGAGTGAAACCCCTTTTGCAGGCGCACCCCGGTGTTTTATATGCAGTGTTGGAGAAGTTGCAAAACTAATCAATCACAGACGGGGGTTGAAAGTTCAGGTCCAGAAAGTACAAATCTACATCAAGGTTTGGTTTCAACCAACTAGTTGATCATAGAGTCATTGAGTCACAGAGTACTCAACTGGCTGGTTGAAACAAAACCTTGATTTGTATTTTCTGGACCATTTAACACTAGTATGTTTCTTAGCTAATAAGGTAATAGTGCAATAATTAGATTGTCTTAAAATTTATAATGTAGTGCCTAGGCATTGCAAAAGCAAGTATAAGAAGACTTGTGAGCACTGGCAGGACAGATATCCCCAGCCGCCAACCCTTCTTCTTGCATGCCTTAAGTGGATCCGGTACCCCTTCCAAATGGTACTCCTGGCCAGGGAACACCACTCCCAACGACTCACACAGTCAGGTCCCCTTCTTCGGGGACGGCCAACACATGGAGCAGCTGGAGACCACCGGCAGTGAGGCCTCATCCTGGCCCCAGCCTTTATTTCTACCCTGCTTAGTGGGGCCTGATGTTGTGCGGCAGGCTGGACCTGCTGTGGAGCCTCCTGCTTACAGGGTCCGGCCACCCTGCACCGCCATTCCTGCTCCATGACTCGTATAACTTCTCGTAGGCGTGCCAAGCGCCTCCTCAAAGCCAAACAGCGCCATCTCGCGGCCCGGTACCGCTGCCTCTGCTGCCTCAGCCAGACATGCCTGGCGGTGGTTTCACTGCTCCCAGCTGGCCAAATTGCCACACTGCTGCTTCAGCTCCTGTCGCTCCTGCTCCTTGGACTCATGCAGCTGCTTCCGGTCCTGCTGATCCTGCTCCCAATGCTCGTCAAACTGGCGGCGTTCTCAGGTTAACCAGGCCTCCCAGCCACGGCACCCCCCCTTGCACTCCAACAGAGCAGCCTCTGCCTACTGCCTCTGCTGGTCATGCTCTCAGCTGGGGTCACACCGTGGCTCCTCACAACTGATGAGTGGGGAGCCCTTGTTGAATGGTGAGCGGTCGGAGTCCAACATCATCTCCAGCATGAGTCCAGCTACCTAGCAGTAGTGGCTTCAGGGCACACTGCGCAGGTCCAGTGCCCGGTGAGTTTGGGGTGGGTTTCTAGGCAAAAGCATAGCCGGTGTCCCCTATTGCCTCAGCCCCAGCAGACGAGTTTCTCTGTCCCAGCCGTCTTCTCCCCGGAACTGCCGCCTCTTCTGCATCGCCGCTTCACAGGCGCCTCAAGGCCTGCCAGGCTGCAACTGGCTTGCCAGATGATGTTGTAAAGCGCCCGCTCAAGCAGCACCATTGGGATCGCTTCCGGCGTCCCGCTTCTGACAACTGGGCAGACTGGGGCATCGCTAGAGCAGTGAAGGACAAGAAGACTCGCTTGCTGGGTAGAACATGCTCTTTTATTACTGTCCTTAACAGGACTATAACAGCTACCCAACAAGCACTGAACCAGCACACTAGCGAAACACAGGGAGGTTAGGTGTCGAACTGTATGATACCCACGCAGTGGAAGATTTATACAAGCTAAAGACATGCAGCGATCAGACAGGGTGTACATAAGACACAGGCAAACATAAACGCCACAATCAAGAAATACAACTATTAGCAACAACAGTACAACAAGGGCTATTTACAGTGCCCAGAGAGGGGCTATTTACATTTGCCCGCGAGCATGTTGGGATATACAAATCCCGCCTCCGCTACTTTATGCTACATTTTGTTTCTATTTGTGTTTGTTACTTCTTTTTGATATTTCTGAATGTTTTTGTATATAGGGGTGGCACGGTGGCGCAGTAGGTAGCTCTGCTGCCACACACTTCTGGGACCAGGGTTTCATATGTGTGTAATTTGCATGTTCTCCCTGTGTCATCATGGGGTTTCCTCTGGGTACTCCAATCCCCCCCCCCCCCCCGAAAAAAAAAAAAAAACATTATAATTGGAGTCACCAAATTGCCCATAGGTGTATGTTTGTGAGTGATGGTGTGTGAGCGTGCCCTGCGATGGGTTGGCACCCCATCCTGGGTTGTGCCGTGTCTTGCACCCATAGCATCCGGGATAGGCTCCAGACCCCCCCCGTGACTCTGAATGGGGCAAGCAGATTCAGGAAATGAATGGATTTTTAATATATTTTTATCTTTATATAGTCTTCAAATTATCATAATTTATTTGTATTATTCGGCCTGTATCAAGCTTCTTCATAAAATTTTTTAGTGGCAAATGGTGTTTTTTTTTTTTTGTGGGGGTGGGGGCAGGGGGTGAGAATTGGACACACAATTCTGGTTCGTGGAGGGGGTGGGGCTGAAGGGTTCATCCAGGGGGCCATGCAAGCTATAGCACCCCCACTATATAAGTCTTTTGGCTTTTGCTCTCAGCCCCGTTCCTTCACCACTATATCACTGGCTAACTTCACAAACAAACCCATTTTATTTTTATCTCCATGATAAAAATAGCTTTAATAGATTTTTGTATCTGACATCTTTCTGGCTGCCTGTCACACGCTACGTCAGATGTTGGTAAGTGCGAGATGTTCCTGATAAATGTCAAACGGGAAAATTAATGACTCTGGGCTGTTTCCTATTGGGTCATTCTCACAAACGTAACATATGAATTTTCTATATTTTTAAATTACTTTGGAATTATACAATTGTCAAAACTGTCAGTTTTGTTAATGTTTTATTATATTGCCGTATATTTCTGTAATAAAAGTTTTTCATTAAATCCAGGGCAAGAGTTACAAAAAATAACAAAACTAAAACAAGGAGCAAAAAATATTTTCAGAAAATATAAATTGATTGTTTATTGCGAGTTACATGCAATAAAGTTGAAAGATTTAAAGACATTTTATCTAGTTTTGTGTAATTTGATCATAAAGATGTTACAGTAATAAAATGTTTGACTATCTACCTGGGGAAATGGTTAAAAAAACATCAGAGAAACAGATGGCAGTTTATACTCCTAAAAAGTTACTTGTCTGTTGCTGTACACAAAACAAACACTAATCTTTTATATTTATTCAATTATTTGTTTGTTTGTTTATATCTATTTATTTTTATTAGGAAAAATTCTCAGGTTCATGAGAATGACACTGTTGAGTTCAATATCAGTCTGTGGTTCCATCCTAATTGCTCAGTGCCTTAACCATGGTGTGGCAACTGAGTGCAATTCAGAGACCAACAAGTGAAAACATCGAGCGCAATACTTTCCAGCCCAACCCAACTCAACCCCCACCATCAAGAAAACAAGATACCCATGATGCACCTCTTGTGTAATTCCAGATACTGATGTGAAGGGAATGAAGTGCCCGTCAGGTGCAAAACACCGCGATGGTGCCCGTCAGGTGCAAAACATTTCAATGGAAATTTGCCGGGCAATGGCAATTATAAAAGGGAGAGACGGCGGAGTCTGATTTAACAGAAGAGCAGGGGAACTCCAGACCATGTTGATGACTATGACTATGTGGATCCCCGGCAGAGGGGAACT
Organism: Paramormyrops kingsleyae; assembly: GCF_048594095.1. Classification (NCBI taxonomy): domain Eukaryota; kingdom Metazoa; phylum Chordata; class Actinopteri; order Osteoglossiformes; family Mormyridae; genus Paramormyrops; species Paramormyrops kingsleyae. Next base: position 11,032,115 of record NC_132800.1, read on the forward strand.
ACAGAGGACATACAGGTACAGACCAGGGAGCAAGTCACATGACGGAGATAAACCTCAGGCAGAGGGGGACCACAGAGGTGACACAGGTACGGACCACGGAGCAAGTCACATGACAGAGACAAACCCCAGGCAGAGGGGGACCACAGAGGTGACACAGGTACGGACCACGGAGCAAGTCACATGACAGAGACAAACCCCAGGCAGAGGGGGACCACAGAGGTGACACAGGTACGGACCACGGAGCAAGTCACATGACGGAGATAAACCTCAGGCAGAGGGGGACCACAGAGGTGACACAGGTACGGACCGCGGAGCAAGTCACTATGACAGAGACAAGCCCCAGGCAGAGGGGGACCACAGAGGTGACACAGGTACGGACCAGGGAGCAAGTAACATGACGGAGATAAACCTCAGGCAGAGGGGGACCACAGAGGTGACACAGGTACAGACCAGGGAGCAAGTAACATGACAGAGACAAACCCCAGGCAGAGGGGGACCACAGAGGTGACACAGGTACGGACCACGGAGCAAGTCACATGACGGAGATAAACCTCAGGCAGAGGGGGACCACAGAGGTGACACAGGTACGGACCGCGGAGCAAGTCACTATGACAGAGACAAGCCCCAGGCAGAGGGGGACCACAGAGGTGACACAGGTACGGACCAGGGAGCAAGTAACATGACAGAGACAAACCTCAGGCAGAGGGGGACCACAGAGGTGACACAGGTACGGACCGCGGAGCAAGTCACATGACGGAGACAAACCTCAGGCAGAGGGGGACCACAGAGGTGACACAGGTACGGACCGCGGAGCAAGTCACATGACGGAGACAAACCTCAGGCAGAGGGGGACCACAGAGGTGACACAGGTACGGACCGCGGAGCAAGTCACATGACGGAGACAAACCTCAGGCAGAGGGGGACCACAGAGGTGACACAGGTACGGACCGCGGAGCAAGTCACATGACGGAGACAAACCTCAGGCAGAGGGGGACCACAGAGGTGACACAGGTACGGACCGCGGAGCAAGTCACTATGACAGAGACAAGCCCCAGGCAGAGGGGAACCACAGAGGTGACACAGGTACGGACCAGGGAGCAAGTAACATGACAGAGACAAACCTCAGGCAGAGGGGGACCACAGAGGTGACACAGGTACGGACCGCGGAGCAAGTCACATGACGGAGACAAACCTCAGGCAGAGAGGGACCACAGAGGTGACACAGGTACGTACCGCGGAGCAAGTCACTATGACAGAGACAAGCCCCAGGCAGAGGGGGACCACAGAGGTGACACAGGTACGGACCGCGGAGCAAGTCACATGACGGAGATAAACCTCAGGCAGAGGGGGACCACAGAGGTGACACAGGTACAGACCAGGGAGCAAGTAACATGACAGAGACAAACCCCAGGCAGAGGGGGACCACAGAGGTGACACAGGTACGGACCACGGAGCAAGTCACATGACGGAGATAAACCTCAGGCAGAGGGGGACCACAGAGGTGACACAGGTACGGACCGCGGAGCAAGTCACTATGACAGAGACAAGCCCCAGGCAGAGGGGGACCACAGAGGTGACACAGGTACGGACCAGGGAGCAAGTAACATGACAGAGACAAACCTCAGGCAGAGGGGGACCACAGAGGTGACACAGGTACGGACCGCGGAGCAAGTCACATGACGGAGACAAACCTCAGGCAGAGGGGGACCACAGAGGTGACACAGGTACGGACCGCGGAGCAAGTCACTATGACAGAGACAAGCCCCAGGCAGAGGGGGACCACAGAGGTGACACAGGTACGGACCAGGGAGCAAGTAACATGACAGAGACAAACCTCAGGCAGAGGGGGACCACAGAGGTGACACAGGTACGGACCACGGAGCAAGTCACATGACGGAGATAAACCTCAGGCAGAGGGGGACCACAGAGGTGACACAGGTACAGACCAGGGAGCAAGTAACATGACAGAGACAAACCGCAGGCAGAGGGGGACCACAGAGGTGACACAGGTACGGACCACGGAGCAAGTCACATGACGGAGATAAACCTCAGGCAGAGGGGGACCACAGAGGTGACACAGGTACGGACCGCGGAGCAAGTCACTATGACAGAGACAAGCCCCAGGCAGAGTGGGACCACAGAGGTGACACAGGTACGGACCAGGGAGCAAGTAACATGACAGAGACAAACCTCAGGCAGAGGGGGACCACAGAGGTGACACAGGTACGGACCGCGGAGCAAGTCACATGACGGAGACAAACCTCAGGCAGAGGGGGACCACAGAGGTGACACAGGTACGGACCGCGGAGCAAGTCACATGACGGAGACAAACCTCAGGCAGAGGGGGACCACAGAGGTGACACAGGTACGGACCACTGAGCAAGTCACATGACGGAGATAAACCTCAGGCAGAGGGGGACCACAGAGGTGACACAGGTACAGACCAGGGAGCAAGTAACATGACAGAGACAAACCTCAGGCAGAGGGGGACCACAGAGGTGACACAGGTACGGACCACGGAGCAAGTCACATGACGGAGATAAACCTCAGGCAGAGGGGGACCACAGAGGTGACACAGGTACGGACCGCGGAGCAAGTCACTATGACAGAGACAAGCCCCAGGCAGAGGGGAACCACAGAGGTGACACAGGTACGGACCAGGGAGCAAGTAACATGACAGAGACAAACCTCAGGCAGAGGGGGACCACAGAGGTGACACAGGTACGGACCGCGGAGCAAGTCACATGACGGAGACAAACCTCAGGCAGAGGGGGACCACAGAGGTGACACAGGTACGGACCGCGGAGCAAGTCACTATGACAGAGACAAGCCCCAGGCAGAGGGGGACCACAGAGGTGACACAGGTACGGACCACGGAGCAAGTCACATGACGGAGATAAACCTCAGGCAGAGGGGGACCACAGAGGTGACACAGGTACGGACCAGGGAGCAAGTAACATGACAGAGACAAACCCCAGGCAGAGGGGGACCACAGAGGTGACACAGGTACGGACCACGGAGCAAGTCACATGACGGAGACAAACCTCAGGCAGAGGGGGACCACAGAGGTGACACAGGTACGGACCGCGGAGCAAGTCACATGACGGAGACAAACCTCAGGCAGAGGGGGACCACAGAGGTGACACAGGTACGGACCGCGGAGCAAGTCACATGACGGAGACAAACCTCAGGCAGAGGGGGACCACAGAGGTGACACAGGTACGGACCGCGGAGCAAGTCACATGACGGAGACAAACCTCAGGCAGAGGGGGACCACAGAGGTGACACAGGTACGGACCGCGGAGCAAGTCACATGACGGAGACAAACCTCAGGCAGAGGGGGACCACAGAGGTGACACAGGTACGGACCGCGGAGCAAGTCACATGACGGAGACAAACCTCAGGCAGAGGGGGACCACAGAGGTGACACAGGTACGGACCGCGGAGCAAGTCACATGACGGAGATAAACCTCAGGCAGAGGGGAACCACAGAGGTGACACAGGTACGGACCGCGGAGCAAGTCACATGACGGAGACAAACCTCAGGCAGAGGGGGACCACAGAGGTGACACAGGTACGGAGCGCGGCGCAAGTCACATGACGGAGACAAACCTCAGGCAGAGGGGGACCACAGAGGTGACACAGGTACGGACCGGGGAGCAAGTAACATGACGGAGACAAACCTCAGGCAGAGGGGGACCACAGAGGTGACACAGGTACGGACCACGGAGCAAGTCACATGACGGAGATAAACCTCAGGCAGAGGGGGACCACAGAGGTGACACAGGTACAGACCGGGGAGCAAGTAACATGACAGAGACAAACCCCAGGCAGAGGGGGACCACAGAGGTGACACAGGTACGGACCACGGAGCAAGTCACATGACGGAGATAAACCTCAGGCAGAGGGGGACCACAGAGGTGACACAGGTACAGACCAGGGAGCAAGTAACATGACAGAGACAAACCCCAGGCAGAGGGGGACCACAGAGGTGACACAGGTACGGACCACGGAGCAAGTCACATGACGGAGACAATCCTCAGGCAGAGGGGGACCACAGAGGTGACACAGGTACGGACCGCGGAGCAAGTCACATGACGGAGACAAACCTCAGGCAGAGGGGGACCACAGAGGTGACACAGGTACGGACCGCGGAGCAAGTCACATGACGGAGACAAACCTCAGGCAGAGGGGGACCACAGAGGTGACACAGGTACGGACCGCGGAGCAAGTCACATGACGGAGACAAACCTCAGGCAGAGGGGGACCACAGAGGTGACACAGGTACGGACCGCGGAGCAAGTCACATGACGGAGACAAACCTCAGGCAGAGGGGGACCACAGAGGTGACACAGGTACGGACCGCGGAGCAAGTCACATGACGGAGACAAACCTCAGGCAGAGGGGGACCACAGAGGTGACACAGGTACGGACCGCGGAGCAAGTCACATGACGGAGATAAACCTCAGGCAGAGGGGGACCACAGAGGTGACACAGGTACGGACCGCGGAGCAAGTCACATGACGGAGATAAACCCCAGGCAGAGGGGGACCACAGAGGTGACACAGGTACGGACCGCGGAGCAAGTCACATGACGGAGACAAACCTCAGGCAGAGGGGGACCACAGAGGTGACACAGGTACGGACCGCGGAGCAAGTCACATGACGGAGATAAACCTCAGGCAGAGGGGGACCACAGAGGTGACACAGGTACGGAGCGCGGCGCAAGTCACATGACGGAGACAAACCTCAGGCAGAGGGGGACCACAGAGGTGACACAGGTACGGACCGCGGAGCAAGTCACATGACAGAGACAAACCCCAGGCAGAGGGGAACCACAGAGGACATACAGGTACAGACCAGGGAGCAAGTCACATGACAGAGACAAACCCCAACCCCCGGCAGAGGGGAACGACAGAGGCATTTAGTCCAACTCAGGCAAAAGTTGCCTGTATCTGTGCAGTTATAACTCTGACAAGAATGAAATCATCACTTTTAACATATTTATGCTCCATAGCCATATCACGTAAACTGTTTACTTTTAAACTGTTTACTACCAGGGAAATATAAATAACAAAAACATAGTATTGTTATAAACCAGAGAGGAGCAGCTCTCAATAGTCCTTCCCTTCACATTTGTTATCTTTCAGGCCAGGACAGGTCCAGCAGCTTGACCGTAAAAGGCACTGGGACGGAACGGATTGAAACATGCAGATACAAAAGCAGCATCTGTAAGAATAGGCATCCTGCACACACCCAGGTAAACTGCCACAGCTGTATGCTTCCTGCCCCCCCCCCAAAGAAAGAGTAGGGGTTTGTGACTGGAAACGGTGGGGGAAGAGCATGGAGGCCACTAACATGCATGTGTAACGTGACTTACGGGGGCTAGCAGAGCTCCAGCATAAAAGGACGAGTTTATCCATCGCTTGTGCATTTCTCCTCTACGCCCCATAGTTGCTCATATCTATATTAATGTCTGTCTTCTCACGGGAATGCTGGGGTCGTATTAACATGTGGCAGTGAGTAACCCCCACCCCAGATTGAATAAAGCCACCGCGTATGACCTTCTATTGCATGGGCGGGTAATGTGAACGGCAAAGGAGTGACGCTGAGTGGGACGGGGCCAGACACAACATGGTGTTCCAAAGGGTGACCATACTCCTAAACTGTCACCCGGCCACATGTGACCCCCAGGGATGCATTGTGGGAGATCACTCTTGCGTGGTACATCGCAAACTCGGCACCCCCCCATTCTTCCCTGTCTGCTGTCAGTCTTGCTGTTCCCCCTCCTCTGCTTCTCCCTCCCTGCAGAGCTGGGCTCTTAAATCCCAATTTACCAAACGGAGCCCCGTCCAACGCCTGCTGTTCTGCTCCACTTTCGGCCTAGCCAGGCTGTAACTACCTAAAAGGTCACACCTCAACATTGCTGGCCTTAATGAGCTGGTGCCCAGGTCTATGTTCCCTGAGGCAGAAATCAACCTTGGCCTGTCTGGCTCAGCCCATCACTGATTACCTGTTTGGGGAGCCTTGCAGTGGTAGTTTGGCCTTCCTGTTAGAATGTTTGCTTGCAGAATTCATGAGTGGTACTCTTACTCATCCATCTTCCATGTCACTATCCAGTACCAGATTGTGGTAAGCCTGGATCCTCTCCCAGAACACAAACTCATGTGGACCGAGGCCAGAACCTCATACAAATACAGGGGACTGGGAGCGAGATTCGAACCAACAACTCTGGAGGTGTGAGGTTTCAATGATGCCAGCTGGGTCATCTCAAAACTTTTTTGTATGGAGCCAAATGAAATAGAACACTGCCCTACTTGCTGGAGAATTCTGTAAAACCCATCATTTATTTTTCCCGTTACGCTGAATGTAAATGCAGAATAATGAGAGGCTTGAAACCAAGGTGATTTTCACAACCTTTCTAACGGAAAGTCATGTTGACAAGAGAAGAAACAGACAAAGCACAGGGCTAGGCGAGGGGGGGCTTCGAATGGCAATGCTTATCGGGGCATTTCATTTCAAAAACGTCAGATGCCAATGCATGAGCCATTTATCCATTTACCCTCTGTTTATGCATAACTAAATAATTTCACATAGATCTATGCACATTAACATGTGTTACAAGTACTGTTGTTGTTTTTGGTTCATGATTAATTATTTATATATATATATACTGTATGTATATATATATATATATATATATATATATATATAAGATACAGATAATATAAGATACAGATAAGATAAGATAAGAACTTTATTTATCCCGAGGGGAATTCTTTTGTCATAAACATGCTCAGTGCAACAAGAGGAATAAAGATAAGACAATAAAGAGTTTAGAAAGAACGGTAGTAATAGTGTAAACAGAATAACAAAATAACTCTAACAAAGTGACAAATAACTATAACAGATATAGTAAAATAACAGATTATTAGTGCGAGTGCTTATGAAAAGTGACTTAGTGTTTGTGCCGTGAATAAAATGAGATAGCAGCATGGGATGAGGGGATGAAACAAACATTCAATAACATAAAGGTGAGTAAATAAAAAGTAGATGAGTAATATTGTACAATCCGAATGAGAACCTAATGACATAAATGCTGAAAAAGATCACCTACAGAAAGGGGAAGAGTTATACACTCTTATTGTCACAGATAGAGAGGATTTCCTGTGGCGTTCGGTTCTGCATTTGCAGACAATGAGTCTTTTGCTGTGTGTGATCTGATGACCCATCATGGGGGCGTGCATGAGGTGAGAGGGGTCGTCCGTGATACTGAGAAGCTTTTTCAGCATTCTCCTCTCAGACACCTCCACCAGGTTCTCCAGTCTGACACCCAGGACAGAACCAGAAATGCGCACACATTAGATGGACAAAAGTATAGGGACGCTCCTCTAAATCACTGAATTCAGGTGTTTCATTCAGACCCATTGCCGTTGGCGTATAAAATCAAGTACCTAGCTATGCAGTTGGGTGACGTGACTTAACTGGGGAAGCAGGTGATGACATGATTAAGGGGATAGAACCAGATCCCTCATTTGCTGCAGTGCAAACATCCTACACTATATCTACACTATATGTCATCTACGCTATATGTGAAAAACCACAGCCTATTCTGGTGGGTATAGAAATGTGGGTCAGAAGGTGATTCAGAAAGCTGTGCTGTGCAATCCTACCTGCCCAACAGTGACATCCCACTGCCTGGGCGTTAACTATTTAATCTGTCATTTTTATTGCACTGAAGCATGAAAAACAGCACCTGTAAGCTGCCAATCCCTGAACGGGGGGACAAACGAGAGCCGCGGTGTAATCGCCGCACGTCCTCTAAAGGGCGCCCGAAGTCCACCAAGGGGTCGCTCCTGAACGGAGGTGCTGTGCCACTCAGTTTCCGCTGTTTCTTTTCTGGCTTGACCTGCTCCAGTTACTGGTGTATAATCAATCAAAGAAAGTTATTTAACGCAATGAGGGGGGAAAAATGGACGGGGAAAAAACCTATTTGCCAGTAGGGGGGAAATGTATATGGGAATTACTCCCAGTCCATTCGTAAAGAAAAAGTTGTAAATGTTAATATATTGGAAAATTGTGTACAAAATGTATAGCATAGTGCATTTATGAACAGATAGGTGTATATGTAGACTTTTCAGGTACATAGAAGGATGGGTGGAGCAGGGAAGTGACCAATGAGTTTCCAGTATGGAGACCTCAGGAGCCCCGAGTTCAGCTGGATGTGTGATGACTGGCCAGGAGAAGGAGGCATGGCACGTACCCCTGGTCAGCTCCTAGCATTTACTTTCAGTGCACCCATTGCCATAGGAACGGCGCCAAGAAAGCGATTTTGCACAATGCATTAAAAGCCACTTTATGCTTTTTTTTGTAGCCTCTGAACCAACAAGACACATTAAAATGGCACTGTTGCATTTGCTCCTTGACACTACTGTCTTTACGACCTGGCTCTTCATGATGATAGCCTCTCGGAAGGGTCCCTGGAGGTCAGTGCCGCTGTCCAGCTGACCTGCTTGTACTCTTGATGGTGTTCCTACAGAGGCCTTACTCACAGCAGGCAGTATACAGGCTACCCAATCAAATGGGAGCAGTCGTAGTGCATTCAACACTCCCTACCCCCAGAGAATGACTCCTAGCAGGCCCATGTTTGGCTGTTCAGCCAAACTCCCTGTCTCTCTCAGCCTGGCCTAAACAAAACCCCAAAGTGTTTCCCTAAAAGTGGATCCCATTCAAAGGGCTCTACTTCTTCTTGTCATTCTTCTTCCCTCATGTTACTGCCTCTCTCAGAGGCCCAGCAGCATTACTCTTGGAATTGGAACATGATAGCCTGTCGTCTGGAGGCAAACCATGCATTCTTTTTTGCAGATGAACAGATGGAAGTCATGGAAGAATCTGCTTTAATAATTTGTCCGATGTTGTCCTACTATCTGATGCCCCAATTTTTTTTTTAATGTTGTTCAGCTCGGTGAATGACACAGATCGACAGGGTTATGACATAAATTCCAGCCTCAGTTCTGTGTGTGTGCAGTTTCAACGTTCTCCACGTGTTAGCATGGACTGAAACACAAGGACAGGTGATTTTGCACCTACTGTATGAACTACCCACAGCATGTGAGAGGCCTGCGATGCATGGACATCCTGCCCAGAGCGTGTCCTCTACTGGATAAGCAGTTCAGGACTAGTAATGGGTCATTATTATTAGTAGTACGTACAAATAATAGTCCATGTTTTCTTGAGACAGGGTCCAGTGCCCTACCATGAACCCACCCAGGACAAATAGTTAGAAGATGGATGGACGGACAGACGGATGGATGGATGGATGGATGAACTACTAATTGTGGTGGCATTCTGTTGCTTAGTCAGAAACATCTTTTCTGGTTACCCAGTGTGATCAAGCGGCTTTTCAAGCTGACATATCAGTGCCACTCTTCCAGGCAGAGATTTGAACTCCTAACCATCCAGTCATGGTTCCACCTCTCCAATCACCATGACAAAAAAGCTGAAAGTCTTCTCTCCATCCATCTTTCCTCCGCAGCAGCACCGTTCTCTGGTTCAGCCGAGAACAGCATTGCAGCTGCACTTCATGCTTTATTATTAGACCATTGGCTTGCTTTCTTTGGCTTTTTTTTTCTTACAATATATGAAATGCTATTAAAGATTCATGGTAAAAACATCTTTAGGCTTCTCACTGGCTCTCAGGAACCCAGGTGCTGGTCAACGCAGCAGGAAACCTTCAAGATGGCTGTGACATACGGGCACAGTGACAGCCCGAGATGATGTCTTTCAGCTGAATTATGCATTTTGAGGATCGGAGTCAGAGGCAAAGGAAAACATTACTTAATGATTTTTGAGAGATGGATACTTCCTTCTAAATCTGCTGAACTAGGTCACAGAGAATGCCAAAGCATGCCACCACCGCACACTGGAGCAGTAGAAACTTGTTCTGTGCAGTGACGAATCATGCTTCTCTGTCTGGCAGACTGATGGACGAGTCTGCGTTTTGTGGATGCCAGGAGAACACTACCTGCCTGATGGCACTGAGCGATCTATAAAGTTTGGTGGAGGAGGGATAATGGTATAGGGTTGTTTTCCAAGGGTCAGGCTAGGCCCCTTAGTTCCAGGGAAGGGAACTCTTAATCCTTCAGCTTATCAAGACATTTTGAACAGTTCTATGCTTCCAAATTTGTAGGAACAGTCTGGGGAAGATCTTTTTCTGTTCCAGTATGACTGTGCCCATGTGCGCAAAGCAAGGTCCATACAGACATGATTAGATGAGTTTGAAGTGGAAGAACTTGACTGGCCCACACAGAACCTTGACCTCAAGTACATCAAACGCCTTTGGGATGAACAAGTATAGAGATTGTGAGCCAAGCCTTTATGTCCAACATCAGTGCCTGACCTCACAAATGCTCATCTGGATAAACGGGCAAAAATTCCCATAGATATACTCCAAAGTCTTGTTGAAAGCCTTCCCAGAAGATTAGCAGTTATAGCTGCAAAAGGGAGACTAACTCCATATTAAAACCTATAGATTTAGAATGAGATGTCATATTAGTTCCTGCGGGTTTAATGGCCAGGTGTGCCAACACTTTTGTCCGTATAGTGTACATGGAGAGTGTTATTGTATTACATAGTGGTAAAGCTTGATCTGAGTTGGCTGAAAATTCTGTTGGGGTGAAATGAAAGTAAGCATTGAGTAAGCAACAACATTTCCCACTACTACTAGTTGTACTAACAATAATGATAATAACAACTCATCACTTTTACCAAAACTGCTTATGCAGCTAGAGGTAAAATCTACTAGTATGTTGAAAAGTGCCTCAAATGCCAGAAGTGAAATTGTTGCAGTCAGGAGTGATTCTCCTTAATCGGTCCTGAGAGATCCACGCATTTCGATTCCAGGACCTCAGATCCTTTCTTCCTCCCCCAGTGTTATTTGAAACAGTTTCTTTTCATGTAGGAGCTGTTCAGCTAGTTTTTACATCTGTCACACTTCATAACCACTCCATTCCTCGCACTGGGGACCAGGGGATGGGGGGGGGGGGGGGGGGGGCGGGTGTGCTGGTGGGGGTGAATTAAAAGCACTCAGCCATGCTTGTTTTGAGATTCTCATCTGAAACTTGTTTTATAGGAAAAAAAGGCTGACAGCTCAGGCTGTTCCAGTTCTAATCGGCATCCGTCAGGATTTCTGAAATCTTTTGCGACAGTGATTTGCATGGGGCTTCCACCGAATTCATCCCGGCACAAATGCTGCACCATGACCCCCCGAGTGCTTTCCAGCTGATTATTCCTCTCCATTTTCTCCCCCCCCCCCACCTTGTCCAGAAAGGAATCGATCCACCCCTACTCACCCCGCCAACCATCGGGGACAGATAAAGCAGTGATTAAGATATTTAAACTCGTCGACTGACATGAGGTGGAGGTCCTGGTTGGGAGGTGGGTGTGAGTAACGGCCTCGAGACCCCATTCATGACCTTCGTCATCACCCCTGCAAACAATGGCAGGCTCTGTGTTCCTTATGATGCCAATAAAGCTAATTTTTTGTAATTTATTGGCACAGTTAAATGCGATAATTGTTAGGGCACCAGGGACCCACAGCCAACAGTTGTGTTTAGCAAGGTCTGCCTCTCGTGGCAGCTGTCCAATCACAGCTCACTATGTCATCCTTTATTGGCTATGCTCGCTACCAGAAACATACCCACTTGTAAAACTCGATTTCACTTCAGTTAGTGAAGGGTTTTACTCGAGCGCCCAATAGGCATAGATGGAATTCGATGTTTTCACTTGGGAGTGGGGGGGGGGGGGGTAAAAAAGGTATATTGCCTACTTTATATGTTAACACACAAATCTGATGCACACATAACCTATTATTTTACCGACCTATAGGCAGCGCTTAAGTTGTGCGTTCTACCACCTCAAACCCTACACCCAGTATTATTTAGGCTGACCATACGTCCTCTTTTTCCCAGACTTGTGTTCTTTTCTGGCATCTAAAAATGCCTGGAGTGGCTGGGATTTCACTTTGTTTCATGCTCACGTTTGCTTTCCACAGTCAGAATACTTCATGTGTGTATATTGGTGCTGCTTTGACGCATCTCCTTGCCTCCGGCCCCCACCCACCCGGTGTCTACTTGTTTGCAAAGTGGTCACCCTAATTTAATTACACTTGAAATTAATTTGAGGAAACGGCGCAATACATGACAATGGAACTAAAGAAATGTCTATATATAAAAACTGTGTGTGCTGTATGATTGTGTGACATTCATCCACCTAAATTAGTATGCTTCACTTATCTTTCGATTTGAAAGGGAGAAACCGCACCATGCCTGCAATCCACTAATGCTAATGAGAAGCACCACAAAAAGGAGCAGGAAACGTGCAACACGGAAAAAGTTATATGCAAATATCAGGTGTCAATGGAAGATATTGCACTGCTATTTGTTTAAGTAATTAATGGCATATTATAGTTGTAAAACTCGTTGTGTGTATGATGGCATCGTGGCCGTTACGAGGTCCAGCAGCTCAGAGTTTACAGCACAAGCAAACTGTCTATAGGGTATCAACAAACCACGAATGCAACGGGGCAAAGTGCCAGCATAGAATAGAGTACAATGCTGGACTTGACAATTAATTGCAATGCAGTCAAGCAATTGGTGTCCTTGAAGGTCTTACTTAATGCAAGCAGTATTGAGGCCACGCCCTCCAAACTCTGTCCATGCCCATGGCATGTATCCCAGCAACCTTTAGGTCTATGTACGCTACCCGCAGGCCACCTGCATGGTAGGGGCCAACTGGATATCCGGCTCTCTGAAACGGATCAATAGCTGCTGATTCCTCCATGCAAGAACCGGAGAGCCAAAGGACAGGTGGAGAACACAAGGCAATGGCTTCACTGAAACGGCTTAGGGTCGCTAAAACATTCACGGGGGATTTTTCACTGCTGCAAGGCGATTATCTGACAGCAAAGCCTGAACACCAAAGAGCTTGGTGTCCAGAACCCATGTACAGGGCGACATAAAGCACTGCTGATCAAAACCCTCTCACCCTCTGCAAACGGACCCCCGCTGAATGGAATCTATAAAATATAATAGGAGAGCCAGTGGGGGAGGGGTTAGCTTCACCTGACCCCTAAAGTGGTCTGTTTTATCCCCTTTTTATGATTCAGGAATGTTCATACTGTAGTCCCCTGTTTTCCTGTCAGTTCCATCAGCTTCAAAAAGCACCCAACAAAGGGGGGAGAGCAAGAGCAGGCAGGCGCCCCGTGGTTTCATTCCGGTTCCCGCCTAACCGAAGCGGGGGGCAGGCAGAGCTTGTTATTGCTAATCAGCCTTTTTTCTTTCTTTGTTTCCACCATCGCAAAGAAGGGATTTTGCATCTCAGAAGGGCTGCCACTCCAGAGTTTAAGGAGAGCGAGTCGTCATCCAACGCGGTACGGATGCCGGAGGCAGGCGTTGGGGGGGGGGGGGGGAGGGGGAAAAAAAAAAAGCTTTGGTGAGAGCAGCCTGGTTTCACAATGATGAACCCCCGCTGTCTGGATCTCGGAAAGCAACAAAAAAGGCTGAGATGTGTCAGAATGCACATCTCAGCCTCAGCATCAGAGGCTGTGCGAGGCGACGGGTGGGGGCCGATTTCGGCGAGGCACGGAAATCGATTTGGGGGTCACCCTCTTCGCGCGCGCTGTGATCGAGCCAGAGCTGCAGTTCAGGCACTCAGACCGGAGCGTCTGTCATATTTTCATGAATCCCTTGTTTGCTCGCCGCAGCCCTGTCGCTACACGGCGAAATCCGCGGCCGTTCCCCTTGAAAACCGCAGCCAATCTACCCGCTTCCCCGGGACGCTCCAATAAAAATGCAAAGCAGGTCCCTGCTGAGCAGGCGCCGTTTCGCTAGGATTCGCCACGTCGCGGCTCTGCACAAAGCCCATCCGGCCTGACGCCGCCCCTCAGCAGAACGTTCTGGAAACAGGAAGTGACTGCTTGCCTCTGAAGGGCTCTCTGGTTTCCACAGAGATCGACTGGTTAGTTTTCGTGCCCCCGCCCCTCATCCCCCCCTTGCCCTTTTCCTCCCACTGTCAAGGAAATAAAGATTTGGATCTTTTTAAGGGGTGAAGTGAACCAGTGAAATCCCCGGCGGCGAGGGGGGGGGGGGGTATTTTGCAGCAGCCACAGGCTCTGATAGAGAACTCGCCCTCTGGCATTTTCAAGACCACATAAAAGGCAACACAGGGGATTGAAACCCACCTACAGCTTGACCGGGGTAACCCTGACATGGCGTGGGTAGCCTTTTCGGAAATTGACTGCCTGGGTCTTTGTAAAACGATTAATTTACTTACCGCAGTTTCTGGTGTGCTGTTGTGACCACAAGGTCACCAGTCTCTAGCTAGGCTGTTCAGTGCCTTTGATTTAGCTCCTCAACTTGATTCGCTTCAGTAAAATGCTCAGTGAATGTTTCTGTCACACACATATAAAATAAGCAGCCTTTTAAACGATGACTGATACAGTCTGTTCAGCAATGTTTCCTTTTTCCAGGCCAAGAGGACTGTAAACATCTGTTCCCATACTGGTTACGCCCGGACACGAACTACTTCCCATCCATTCATCCTCTCCCTCTTATCCTGGTCAAGGTAATGGGGGTTGTAGTCTATTCTAGACGGCATAGGGCACAAGGCTTGGCTGTACTGCAGTCTGTCACAGGGCTCCCATACATACGCAGTCATAAACTACAGATCATTTAGAGACACCAATTAACCTAAACATGGATATGAGATCATCAGTCAGTAAGAAAACTGGTGCGTAACGACAAAACTTCCCCTTTGGGGCTTCCTCAGTGGTTTAAAAGCACCATGAGTCTTACTAGAACGAACTGGAGCCCCAGGAAAGACACAAGACTCTGGTTCCCTCTGACGGGCTAGAAGGCCGGGTTTCCCTGCCTCTTCCCACTCTGCAGCGCCACCTAATGTCCACCCGGTGTAAGTGCATTGCGTGGCATGATAAATCCCTGATGCCAGTTCAAAGAGGGGAGACAAGGGCCTGGCTGACGGGGCACATACTGAAGGCAGGGTGAGCACTAGGGGGTAGAGCCGCAAAATCCAGGGTAATTGCCGATTCTGAAATAGGGGGAAAATGAGGGCGGGGGGAGGAAAAAAACGAAAATCCACTTCAAAGAGTTCCCTGTCTGAGGCTGGAAGAGCTTTGATCGCTCTCTGAGTAAAAGTGCTATAAAGGGCTGATGTGACGGCGTCGCTTCTGGCTTTCCAGCATTAACCGGGAAGCCAGACTTGTACTGCGCCGGAAAATGCGCCCATGCTGTTTTAGGGAGACCATTCTGTACCGCAATAGGAAATTAAAAATGGCAGACAGGTGACACACTGAAATATCCATATGGGACACCCCCATTGTCTGCTGAGTCATATTAATGATCCTGAAGGCAAAAAAAAAAATCTTTGGAGTGAGGTTTGGGATGGAGATTCAGCTAAGGTACCCCTGTCAAAATGCTGCAGGATGTAGATGAAAAATTTGGACCCATATAGTGCCTCAGAGAGTTAGAGCCATTGGGACATTACCGACGTTACAGCACAGTTGTTTGTTCCTAAATTGTTTTGTTTTAATTTTCAAAAATCAGACAGTATGGACCTTAATGCTTCTGTGCCCCCCTGTATGTCCATCGCAGTCACACAAGGCCAGAGTCCGACCCGGCGGCAAAGCTAATATGACCTCCGACATGACAGAAAACTCATTACGGCCTTTATGGGTTTTCATCACGGAGGGCAATAAAAGATACCCTCGGCTTCCATAGCATATCTGAGAAGAGCGGCATTAGCAGGTCCATGCAGTGCGGTTTCAAGCAAGATGCCTTTCCAGTAGCAGGTTTTACACTGGGGGGAGGCGGGTGGGGGGCAGGGTCCAACACGACAGAGCAGTCACCGGCGCGCACGTTACGAGAATTCACTGAACTTGCTTACCAGGCACAGGGTCGTGGTGAAGCTGCAGCTCATCTCCAGCAGCACGGGCCACAAGATACCAAGAAAAGTGTATATTTTTGGCCTCTGAGGAATACAGAGTTACAGAACTTATCATAGAAGGTTCACGTGACTTTTTCCTCAGCCAGGAACCTCAACACCCTTCTTCTGCTCAGCAGTCCATCGGGGTAGGAAGCCTTACTCACTGGCCAGACAGCTTGGCTGTGGTCTCCAAAGGCACTTGAACGGTACGGGTAACACGCCAAATTACCCCGGTGATACGCCGGCATGTATATACTTAGGTAGAGAGTGTCACAGAGCCTCCAGTGTGTGCTCAGACGGCGAGTCCCGCACCAGTGGGCCGGGCCCACAGCATGGCAAGGTGGCATTAGTGGACAGGAGATGCATGAATAGCTGGCTTGCCTCCTCAAGGCCTCATCTACATTGACAGCTCGGGTGAGATTTCATGGGGGGCTCAGATCAGAAGTGTCCTTTGCATGGGTCATCAACAATTTTGTTTAGCCAGCAAATATTTGATGTGTGGCTTTCACTGCCTCATTAAGCTCAATTCATCATTATATGTGTTTTGTGTGTTTGTGTTGGTGTATGCGAGTTTGAATTTGTGTGTGGCCCAGATATACCTTACCTTGTGGGGACCAAATGTCCCTACAACGTGATGAATACCCGTTTTTTTTACCTTACGGTAAAACTCTATTTTATATAAATCTGTGATTGCATTAAAAAAAACTAAAAATGCAAAAAGTCATGTTACTTGTGCTTATGGTTGAGGCTGGGTAAGGGTTAAGGTTCTCACAGTTATCATAGCATTAGTTGTCATAGCATTAGCATTTTTCCCATAGAAATGAATGAGCGGTCCCCAAAAAGTTATGATTATACGACTGTGTGTGTGTGTGCGTGTGTTGGGCACTGGCCCATGGGCCAATTAACAAACTTGAGGCCTCACAAGACAGGATCAGATGCACGTACTTTATTGTCCCTTTAATCCCTCTTCCAAGTGCTGATGGGCCCCAAACAACCAAATGTAATTAAGGAAAAAGAAAAAAAAATCCACAAAACCAATATCCCAAACAAGGAAAGCCTAACCAAAGTAACTTAGCCATCATAAAATTCTCCCACACTCAATTACTGCGATTAAGTCCATCATCAGGACTGAACCAGCGTCCTTGCCTCTGGTTCCTTGCCTCTGGTTCCTTGCCTCTGGTTCCTTGCCTCTGGTTCCTTGCCTCTGGTTCCAGTAACCTGGTTCAGCTTCCTTTTATCCTACTGGATCAAACCATGTGATTACCAATAGGCACATCAATAATAAGGATACTACCAAACTTTGCAAAATATCAACTATTTCCCCTTAAATATATTTTAAAATTAACCATTGTACATTTTATAAATGTCAATTATAATAAATTCACAATGAATAGTCCACTTAATAATAAATACCTTAATACAAATTCAAACTTCCCTCACCCCCCCTCTCCCCCGTTAAAATGTTATATGGGAAATCCCATTACTACTGAGCAGGTCCCCCAAACTACATTACCCAGTAGCCACCTGGACTCAGGTCCTTTAACTAGTGACCCTGCCCTCCTGCTCCCCATAGAATGGTAAGTTGAAACCTTAAAATATACCCAGTTTGAGGTAATCTCAAAATGCATATTCCAGTTGGCCACCTGAAAGATGCCAGCAACAATAATAACAATAATATAGACATACCAAGAGTTTGAGTGCCAAACAAGTAAACAAAAATATCAACCTGTGCCTATGTATTTGTGTGCATGGAATGTGTAAGCCACGTTACAATGTGGATTATGTTTATATTACATTGTGGGGACCAAATGTTCCCCACAATGTGATAAAAACCTGTATTTTTATGTTGTGGGGAAAATTTGTCACGTCCCCACAAAGATCTGTGAATGCAATCAAAAAACTAAAAATGCCAAAAGTCTTGTGTTTTGCTTGGTTACTTATGGTTAAGGTTAGGGCAGTGTAGGGGTTAAGGTTGTCATGTTGGGATTAGAGTTTTCCCAATAGAAATGAATGGAGGGTCCCCACAATGATATAACTACAAACCTGTCTGTGTCTGTGTGCTTGTTCATGAGGTAGCCCTTTTGCTGTTATTTGAAAGTGGGAGGATTATTATGCTAATAATAATAATGTTTGTATATAAATGCTGACATGCTTGCACATGCTTTCCCTCTTTCTGACCAATGGATCCTGATGCCCCTTCCTAGTCCCCACGTGTCACTCCAGATCCAGTGGTGGTGCCTAAACTCGGGAATTTGCTTGTGAAATGTCAGATGAACGAGGGTCAGTACTGTGAAGGAAATCCTCTTTTTCAAATTAGAAAGCTCTGGGAGGGGGGAATGAGACTATAAATGATGGGGGTGGGGGTGGGGGGGGGGGGGGGGGGTGCAGATCAGCAGGCAGTTTGCATAACGCCTCAGGGAGGGGGCACTGTTCCAGGTCAGTCTAGACTCGTAAGTTTTAGAAGTCAACCTTCAATTACTGACCGATTTATGCGTGAAAGTGACTTACTGTCAAAATAACGACATTAATCAAACAATTACTACTAAAATGCAGCCGGCCCCGCGGCTCAATGTGAACCTGACCGCCCGCCTCCATTTCCTTGGCACCGTTTCCATGTTTAATCAAACATAAATATTAAATCAACCAATGAAATAAAATGACTCAGCTTCTGCACACAGAAAATTTAACTTTTGCATTCCAGTGGTTCAAAAAAAAAAAAAAACGAATTTTCCATTGACGGCTACCAGAGCAAAGACCTATTCCATCCTTAGAGGCTAATCTAATAGAAACCCTACTTTGCTCATGGCAAACCCTGAAGAAAAAATACTGCTAATCCCAACCTTAGAAGATCCTGGAATCAAAGGGGTCACTTGTCCGTTCCCTGTGCGAGGTGACACTGGGTGGCCCATAGGATCAGAACTCCCAGGGAGAACCAAAGACAGTGCAGAAAACCAAGAATGACTTCACTGATCGATGCAGTGGACTCCACAGGGCTCCATATTAAAATAATAAGATATGAAAAGGGTCCAACCTGGGAATAGGTTCAAGAAAGACAATCTGAGTTTGTTGTTGTGCAGGAGGGTACAAGCCCATCAGTGAGAGTCATAACATCATGCTAGATCTTACATTTTGCCCGATTTATGCATTTATATACTGTATGTATGTATATTACTCACAGAAAGTATGGGGATGCTTGCTAATATTGCACATTTATTGGACCAAAATCATTACTTGATTCATTTATTTATAAAAAATGTATATCACATTAGAAACAACCAGTACTTTTAAGTAAATTCATTCATCTAGTAATTCAAGTAGTTCATTGGAGTAGTAATAAATTGAAACCAAAGTTACAGTTGCAGAGAGATTACGAGTTAAAAAGTTCATTGATAAGCAGTCTCATTTGGTGCTTTTTAATTACTGATACCTTTGCAGTGACATGAAACACCAAACGTTTTTGCGTAGTAGCCCTTTGGGAGGCAGTGACTACAACTGCAATTAATAGCAAAATGGCAGAAATGTAACTGAACGAGTCAGCGAAAAAAATTATGATGCTTAATAAAAAAAAAATGTCTCTGCAGAAGATATGTGCGGATATGTTAAACATTGCTTGTAAATGGATTTTGTTATGAAACCGATATATTTGCAATATTTTTACAAAATTAAGCAAGCATCCCAAGACTGTAAGCACCGTATGTTTGTGTGTGTGTGTGTGTGTGTGTGTATAGTGCTAGATGTGCACATTTTACATGCTATTTATTGTGTTATTGTTTTTTGTTTTTTTTTTTCATTTTTATTTCTGTTTTTGGAGCATTGCAAGTGAACAAAATAAGAATGTCATTGTGCATCTAAAGAATGTAAATATAACCGAAGTCTGTTTACTTTTTAATTTCCATTGCATTTCTAAAGTGGATTAGATTTAGGCAGATAAGACGAGCCAGCTTCCCACGTGTGTGAAATCCTGGGCCAGAGATTAAAGATTCACTTACAAACTGAAGTTATTGCCTTTCATCTACACGACGTTGCTGCCACCCCCACCCCTCATGCAAGGGATACATTGACTCTCATGTGGGGCAGCTTGAACCTAGTTATTTTAGCATTCAGTATCCTTCTGCTCTATCTCAGGACAGCAAGCCATGGAGATGGACAATCAACGCAAGTGCACCGTACGTGTCTGGCAAGCCCTACCAAACTGTGTTCAGAGATCCAACTCGACTTCATTGAATCTTCATTCACCAGCGACCTCCAAGTCTGGCTGGTTGGTTCTTTTGTGTCACTATGAATTAAGGAGCATGAAACAGTGGTTCAGTGCTGCATCAAAAACGTCCACCGAAAAATTCAGCGGCATCAAACATGAAATTCATACTCTGCCCTCTTTTCCATGACTACAGGTGCACTGGCCTCACGTCACTGGTGCACTGCCCCAGACACTTCTCCACTGGCCACTGGCAGCATGACCGAGGGGAGATCTCCTCAGTGGGTACAGGTATGCAGAAGCCAGTACGCGTCGGCCCTGGTTTCCAGTGGCAACCGTGTCATCTTTCACCTGGTGCTCGGGACGGCTCGGACACGGACGCAGTGGCGGCCGGCATCCCTGCCATGCGCCTCCGGAGCACCGAGATGGCTGATTAATAATCGAGAGCCAGAACGCTGCCCCCAGGTGGAACATTGAGAAACGCGGAGCATGAATTAAACAGCTGGCAGCCTATTACCCTCGTGTCATAATGGGGCCGACCTCCATGATTTATTGATGCAAGCATGTAATATTCATCCGCGGCGAGGGGCCAGGATTACCACAGGTCAGGCTCCGCCTCCTCGTCTCCGGCAATTAAAATGACACCCATGCTGAAGAGGCTGACTTCGGAGGTATGATCCAGCAGGCCCCTGGATGGGTTATTAAAACTTACGAGAGGTTGTCAGTCAAGCGCCAGCATGGATTTCCCGCTTCTTCAACTGGTCGACAAGGAGCAGGATTATACATATTCATGACGTCCATGAATAAAAGCGGGAATGCCATTTGCATTCCAGAACACTCCCATGCGGTAAAATCAGACCAGGGCTGCCTAAAAAAGTATCTTGTGTCATGTAATTTAAGCACAATTTAGTAGCTTTTTAGGGAACCTTAAAATGCAAGTTGGGTCAGGTGGTTTAGGTCGGAACCCAGGCTCCCAGAATGCACCACACATCACCACACAACTGCCTGTCTGGAGTGTTGCTCATATCATTTGTATTTATTGCTTTACTGGTTCATTACCATTGAAAATAAATGCCAAACTATGCCAATAACAGTAAGAAAAGGCTCCAAACAATTAACTTTCCAAACATCCATCTAACCATTGTTCAACCACTTGGGCACCAAGGAGCCACCTACCCCCAGTAGGAGGGAGGTTGTGGTAGTAGGGGATTCAATTATTAGTGGAGTAGACAGTTATGTGTGCACGCGTGATAGAGGGTCCCGTACGGTGTCTTGCCTGCCTGGTGCCCAGGTAGGAGACCTTCCAGATCGTGTGGACAAGCTTTTGGCCCCAGCTGGGGTGGATCCAGTGGTCATGGTGCATGTTGGCACCAATGACATAGGAAAGGGCAGAAGGGCTGTTCTGCAAGATAAATTTATAGAAGTCGTGGATAAGCTTAGAAGCAGATCGTTCATGGTGGTATTCTCTGGAATACTTCCCGTGCCACGTGCAAGTCAGGCAAAATTAGCTGAGATAAGGGGATTAAATGCGTGGCTAAAATGGTGGTGTAGGAAAGAGGGGTTCAGGTTTATGGGGCACTGGAAGACCTTCTGGAACAGGTGGGACCTGTTCAAGGCGGACGGGTTGCATCTGAACCAGAGAGGAACCAGTGTATTGCGGGGGCTTATGTGTATAGAGTAGTAGAGGAATGTTTAAACTAGGGACTGGGGGGGCAGGGAGGTCAGGTATGAATATAGGTGGGGGGAGACGGAAAGCCCCATTTAATATTAAAAGTAGACACTGTAAAAGACCTACTCTTTATGGTCTGTATTTAAATGCTAGGAGTCTTAGGAACAAAATTTATGATTTAGAGGCTTTAATTTCATCTGACACTTACGACATTATAGGAATAACAGAAACATGGATGAACGACAATGATGGAGAAGAATGTAATATGAATGGTTATATGTTGTTCCGTAGAGACCGGATAGGCAAGAAGGGAGGTGGTGTTGCAGTATACGTAAAAGAAAACTTGCAGACAAGGGAGCTCAGTGATAAAAATAAAAGTACAGAAGCTGTACGGATAAAATTAAATGCTAAAACCTCAAATGGCCTAATTGTCGGGGTTTGTTATAGGGCACCTAATGTAGCTGCAGAGGAAAGCAGAATGTTATGTGATGATATCAGGATTATGAGTAATAAAAACGATGTGGTGGTTGTGGGTGATTTTAATTTACCTGGGATACAGTGGGATACAGTCTCCGGCTCTTCTGTAAATGAACTTGAGATGGTGGAATTAGTACAGGATTGTTTTTTTACTGAGTTTAATACCCCTACCAGGGGAGAAGCCCTTCTTGATCTTGTTTTCTCTAATAACCAGGATAGGATTGGAAAATTAGAGGTTTTAATGGTATGAGACTGAAACTAGAAACTGTAAATTGGATGGAGTTAAATAGCAAAACTGTTGAAGAGGCATGGGATTTTTTTAAAAGCACATTGTTGCAAGTGCAAGAGGATGTCATACCTGTTTCCAGCAAAACTAAATCTAGGAAACTGCAACCACGGTGGTTTACTAAGGAAATTAAGAATAAAGTCAGGAGGAAAAGGGCTCTCTTCCACAAATGGAAATTAAATAATGATTTCAAAATAAAGCAGGAGTACCTACTGTAAGTCTACAGGTTGAGTTCAAAAATAACATTAGACTTGCTAAGAGGAATGTAGAAAGGAAGATTGCATTGGAGGCTAAGGAAGACATTAAAAGTTTCTTCCAATATTTTAACTCCAAAAGAGCTTTAAAAGCTGAAATCACTAATTTGCAGGATAGTAAGGGTCTTGTAATTGAAAATGAAATTGATATAGTAAATGAGTTTAATGATTATTTTACACAGGTGCTCACAGTAGAGAACACGAGTAACTTACCACCATTTAGTACGAATACAGCATCGTCTATGACCAATATATGTATAACTGAGGCTGATGTGGTACAAAGCCTAGCTAAGCTCAAAATAAATAAATCGCAGGGCCCTGATGTCATCCCACCTATAGTTTTAAAAGAGATGAGAGATATTATTAGCCAATCTTTAACTTTACTATTCCAGAAATCGTTATCTGCGGGTGTGGTACCTTCAAAGATCAAAGTTATTTTTATTGTCAATTCACATTTTATGTGCGAGACATACATGGGAACCGAAATGCCGTTTCTCGCTCACTGGTGTGCAGACCGTCCAGTTACAAAATTATAGACATTCTATACAAAAAGACAGATAACAAGACACAGGACAACCTGACAAGGCCAGAGACATATCGACAAAGTGCAGATGGTACAAAGTGAAAATGGTAACAATATATAGTCAGTTGTGCAAATAATAACAGTTAAAAGGCAGTTGTGCAAATGGTAAGAGTAGAAGAGGCGGTTGTGCAAATGGTAAACATAGATAAGGAAGTTATGCAAATGGTGAACATTCTGATTGGAAGCATGCTAATTTAACACCCATAAAAAAAGGGATAGAAGTAATCCAGCAAACTATAGGCCAATCAGTTAAACTAGCATTGGTGGAAAAGTAATGGAAGCTAAAATCCAAGTGAAAATGGTAGATTTCCTGGATGCAAATAGCATTCTGAGGGATAGCCAACATGGATTTAGGAGAAGTAGATCCTGTTTAACTAATTTACTTGAGTTCTTTGAGGAAGCTACAAGTGAAATTGATCACAAAAAGGCCTACGATGTGGTCTACTTGGACTTCCAGAAGGCCTTTGATGTTGTCCCCCACAAACGGCTCTTGCTAAAGCTCAAAGCTGCAGAGATTTTAGGAACTGTAGCAGCTTGGATCAAAAACTGGTTAACTGACAGGAAGCAGCGAGTAGTTATTAGAGGCATAATGTCACAGTGGGCCTGCATTCATAGTGGGGTACCGCAGGGTTCAATTTTAGGACCACTATTGATCCTAATTTACATTAATGATATTGACACCAATACATACAGTAAACTGGTTAAATTTGCAGACAACACCAAGGTGGGTGGTGTAGCAGACACTGATCTAGCAGCACAGTGGCTACAATGGGATCTTGATTTAATTTGCAACTGGACTGATACCTGGCAGATGAAGTTTAACACAGATAAATGTAAGGTAATCCATGCAGGGAGCAGAAATATAAAGTACAGATATTTTATGGGTTCCACTGAAATAAAGGTAACTGATTATGAGAAAGATCTCGGTATGTATGTTGATGCTTCCATGTCCCACTCGCCAGTGTAGGGAAGCAATTAAAAAGGCCAATAGGATGTTGGGGTATATCTCCAGGTGTGTGGAGTTTAAGTCAAGGGAGGTAATGCTAAGATTATACAATTCCTTGGTGAGACCTCACCTAGAATATTGTGTACAGGTTTGGTCACCATATCTTAAAAAGGACATTGCTGCCTTGGAAAGGGTGCAAGGTAGGGCCACAAGAATGATTCCTGGTCTTAGAGGAATGTCTTATGAGGAGAGGTTAGCTGAGCTGAATCTGTTCAGCCTCGAGCAAAGGAGACTAAGTGGGTACATGATCCAGGTCTATAAGATTCTAACAGGTCTGGATGCTGTTCAGCTAAATGGCTATTTCAATATTAGTCTAAATACTAATAACTCATGGCCATAAGTGGAAATTAGCAGGAGAACATTTTAAAATGAATTTGAAGAAGCACTTCTTTACACAGCGTGTAGTTAGAGTATGGAATAGTCTTCCTGCTAGTGTAGTGCAAGCTAAAACCCTGGGTTCCTTTAAATCAGAGCTACTGTAGATAAGATTTTAACAACTCTGAGCTATTAGTTAAGCTCTCCCCAAATAAGCTTGATGGGCTGAATGGCCTCCTCTCGTTTGTAAATTTGTTATTTTCTTGTGTTCTTATCCAGTAGCTTGGAGCCTATCCCAGGCAGCATAAGGCATAAAGCCTTAATTAATCCATATTTATATAATATTTTGTATGAGGTATGGTTTGGTTGTTATATCGGTAGTTTTCTTTGTCTGAGTGATGAGTCATTGAACATCATGAACCAGAAGGGATTCAATCCCAGCACCTCCAGGTCCAGATTACCACAACTACCCAGCTGTCTTGAGCATTTTGCCTGCTCCTTAAAATTGTACCTCTTGTGTTTTCTAAACATGTCAAATAGATTTCCCCACGATTCCTGAGCTGGAGAAAGTTTCCGAGCTGAAAATACAAAATGCCTGTATATTTCAGGAGGAAATGCTCAGTGGAGGAGCCAGCCGACGCCCACCTCGCAGTTACTGGCCGCTCAGATTCGAACGTTCGCCACACGGAGCCCCGGTAAGGTGAGGCGGCCGTCTGTCCTACATCTCAGCACCGACCTCCATGCCTTATGTTTATGGGGGCTGTAAAGGCAGCAGGGGAGCGTTTGACTGGGGCGGGGGCCGGACCTCAGCGCCAGAATGTAAGAAGCTCTTCAAACTGATGTGGACTGAATTTTAGCTTCACTTAGAAGTCAAGGATTATCCTCCTTAGCAAGACCGGTGGAATCAGCCTTTTTAATCACAAACATATTGGTGGATTGATTGATTGGCTGATTGATATCATTTGCAAGTTACATAACAATTTGTCTAGAATCAGACACTATATCATCCATCTTTCCATTCATCCATCCTTTAATCACTTATCAAGGTTGCTGGGCAGCTGGAGACTGTCCCAGGCAGCATAACACATAAGAGGATGGCACTGTACACCCTGGGTGGGATGTCACACAGTATGTTTTATAATTTGGAGTTCTATATTTTTGTGTGCAATAACTGTCTAATGGCGAGACAGCATGGCTCCTGCCTGGTTACCACAAGCCGTCAGGCTGACCGCACAGGCCGCCATGGGGGGTCCGGTTTGCATGTCCCACTAATTGGGCTAACAGTCTGCCTGGCTTGGAAACACTGGCCTCAGTTTCCCAGGAACGAGGAGCTGTACCATCATCGTGATTAATGGCTATAATGCTGCAAAAAATGTGTTTAATTACGCTCCCTCCCCAGCCAGCATGGCTGCATGACTGCTTATGATGTGGATAACTAGTGACACTCTGTAATTTCCCCAGTCCGTCACATAAGGAGGAGGGATGTCTGTTTTTATCAATCCAGTGTCCTCTGTTCTCACTGCAATATAGCAGTTCCCTCTGCATGTTTACCTGCGTCTGTTGCAATACGGTAGCGGCCAGGTGAAGGGCCAGCCTCGTGTTTTCCGTGCACAGAGTCCGTCTTTCTAAATGCGGTGCGGTCCAATATAAAAGCAGCGTTCACTTCAGAACAAAGCGGTCTGAGGTGTGACGTTCCCAGACAGAAGCTCAGTACCACTGGGAGCCCTGCCTGCCACCTCTCATTTACCTAAAGGTAGGGCGCCGTCTGCTCTACGTGTACGTACTGCGACCTCTTTGACGTCCTTGGATTGTTCCACACACGTTACCCCGATTAGGAAATTTTCCATGGGTCTAGGGGCCAGCTCATGCTCACGACACTGCCAGCAAATATGATTAAGCAAATTAGATTTTCGACTTTGCAGTGCAGTTACTAATGGCGGGCACACAAAAGGATGCATAGTAAGGATGATAATGATGCACTTGCATGTCAGGCCAGTGTAAGAGAGACACGCCACAAACAATTACAGTAAGCTGCATCGTACCCAACTTCTCCACTGCGGCTGCATCGTCATGCCCATTACCCACTTCGCATGATGCAGGAAGACTATCAACGAAACCTTTAAAATATCACCGACGTCAAGCCTTCGGTCGACTTCATCACCTTGAGGGCTTGGGGGTCTATTGGAAGGGAAAAAGATTTCTGTCCTGTCATGATGATGCATTTTGTGCAGGTGAAAAGGTTATGCTTTATGACAGTAAACTGAAATGCAACAGTAAGATCTCATCCAGGTGAGACCACTGAGCTTCCAGCTTCCCAGTCAGCACCCAGCCCCGCTGGCTGGTCTCATTAGACTTGACGTGAAGAAGAACAACTGACCCAAAAAAAGGATGTGTGTGTGTGTTCAAAGCAACTAATAAGGTTTTCCTCTATCTGTTTCCGGGCCAACATTATTTTGTACCTGACCTCAGTTGCTATGCAACAGAATCACCAACCCCTCCCCCCCCCCCACACACAGAGCCCTCTAGCCCCTAATAGGCCTACTGGAGCTGCTGCCCACATGCTACCCAAATTAACACCCCTTTGGGGGTCCCTCACCCAACAATGCATCACCACCACTTTAATGTAAAAAAATTACCTTCACTGAGGAAGGGATGTCATGCTAATTTGATATTTCAAAATGGCCTTTTTTATCCTTGATTGTGCTTAAAAAGCAGTTTAATTCTGGAGAAGAATGACAAATAAAATTTTCTGGTCTTATCTCATTTTAGCTGGACATAATATCCATAGAAAATCTTAATACTTTACATCCTAAAATTCTTTAGTTTTTATTTTACGGTTCATTTTCGAGACCCGTCTTGGCTTGGATTGGCCTGGCCCATTGCCTGCTCCAGCCGGCCCCCCCCCATCTGTACTCCAGCTTGCCCGTTGGGATCTCAGCGAAGTCAATTGTAGGCTACGCCAGGGAGCGTGGGTCCTGAACGGCCATTACATTAAAATCGACATTAATTACTCCTTCCGATTTGTCGAGATCATTAAACAGACATGCAGTACTGCGGCTGACCACTTTGGCACCTCACGGTCCCCTGACAGAAAGAGAGAAAAGCGCAGACGTATAAATAACACGGTCTGCATTAAGGACACCTTCATATGCCCTGCATAGAAGACAGCCACACAGACAGCTACACTGATGTGCATCTGGGCGGGGGGGTTGGGGAGGATGGCAAAAGTGTGTATGTGTGTCTATACTAAATTGCACAGCCAAGTCACTAAAATGACCGTTAAAGCACCAACCCAGACAGAGCAGAGAGAGGAGCCCGTGGGGAAATGCAGAAAGGAAGATCGATTACCTGTGACGATTACACCTGCCGGGTGATCTGCTGTCAGAGACATGGAGATGCCAGGCCATCATTCGGGCTAAATTCCTCCATAACTCATGCTCACAATCCAGCCAAGCAATACAGGTGGATATAGCTGGCACATTCGCCCCCCCCCCCCACCCCCCTCCCCTCTTCAGCATTAATTGTTCAGGGGGGGTTGCCAGCTGGAGATGTGTAATGACAGCACAGGGCAGGCAGCTCCTCTGTCCTTCGTTTTCGTCCCTCCGCCGTTTCTGACAGTATCTGGCCATCTGATCAAAGGCAGCAGAGGCTGGAGGCTTCGGAGTGGCATCAAAAGGCGGGTACCGTGGGTAACCACGACGACGGTGCCCACCTGCGTCTTTCCAGCAGGGATCAGGGATACTGCCAGCCAGTTCATAGAATTAATGTCCTGATAGAAGGGGTCACAAGTCATGCAGGGAGTCAGGAAATAGACGTATCGAGAAGAAAGATTCAAGGCGAGATTGTTGCATGAGGAAAGTGAATATGAGGGCCGTCCAGAGTAACATGTGAGGGACATCAGCGTCAACATGGTGATCACAAATGTTATCTAGCTTTCTTCACAGCTACCAGTAATGGCATTCTCTTGGTATTACAGCCTGTGACCTATTAAAACGCCAGCTAGCCTCTAATACCAGCATCCTCCTCATGCCCCCTACTCTATCAAATCCATCCATCCATTTTCTGTAACCACTTATCATATTCAGGAACACAGGGGGTCTGGAGCCTATGGGAACAAGGCAGAGAACCACCCAGGATGGAGAGCCAACCCATCACATGGCGCACTCACTAACCATTCACTCACACAAGCACAACGATTGGCAGCTGGGTAACTCCAATGAACCTCAGCATGTTTTTGGACTGTGAGGGGGAAACCCCACAACAACACGGGAAGAACACGCAAATCCCACATCAACACGGGAAGAACACGCAAACCCCACACGCACTGAGCCATGGCAGAGACTTGAACGCAGCTCCCAAAGGGCGTGAGGTAACAGTGCTAACCACCGCACCGCCATGCCACCCCAAATCATCTTCAGGAACATCGCTTCCTCCAAGGATTACCAGCTCTCTACAAGGCCTGAAGCTCCTATCACCTCAATACTGAATCACGAAGAAATCACTAAACGCAAGAAATCACCAGGGAAGTACATGACATAGCAAAGGGTTAATGCTAAAGACCCCCCCCCCCCCCCAACAGTAAATGTCTGTACAGATCACCTTGCTGTACTGGTTTACTTTTCTTTTCTACATCTTCTGTCTGTTGATGCCCAAAAACATCCAAGAAAGGTAAAGTGCTTTTGTTTCGGATGAAGAGGAATAACTCATTGCTTCTTTGCTTTAATTCATTTTCTGGTTCCGTTAATTAATCCCTCTGGCTGTTTGTACGTGTCACAGTCCAATGAAAACATTCCATTTTGTTCTATTTCCAACTCACAATAATAGTCTTTTTTCAGATGGCAGATGTAGCTGTTTTTATTTTTTAATTTATGCTTTTTATTTAAAGGTAGATGAATGTTTTCTGCAACTGGTACAGTGATGTACGTATAGTAGAATACATTTAAAGTGAGTCGTGCCAGTTTAAATCTTTATGTTAGTAAATGTAAATGAGAAGGATTTCTGGGTGTTATTTTAATCTGTTTTTGTCCATGTCTCACCATCTTCACTGCACTGAAGTTGGCCTACTGTGTCAGTCAATGACGTTATCACAAACGCTGCTGCTTTGGCTTAATCCACCAGGCTGACGTCTCCCACTATTTTGGATCAACCACCATGCTGTCCTCTCCTATCAGCATGTCAGCTCATGCCCATCTTATTGGCTGCAGCTTCGCAACCACATGACCTGACCTTCATGAACCCTTGTGTGCTGGAGTCCATGTGTTTTCCCACCCTCTGCACTTGGGGAGAGCTCCGTCCAAGTAGTTATTATCTGTAAACATTCACTAGTGCAACGCCGATGGGCCTCTGTTTGATGGTGATTAATCTGGCAACTGTCAGTGGGCGATATAGTCTCGTGGTGAAGTACAAAGGGTTTGTTTCCTTGTTAACTTGAGGGTGGTCCTCTTCCTGTTCTCACTGTCCACTGATGCTTCAAAATGTACATTATATTCCAGACTTTTGCATTTTAAGTGAGCACAGCATAAATTTGTAATAGTTTATCATATATGACAAATGCAATGTATGCTTTCTAACATTTATATGGTTGGGAAATTGGTTTTGCTCATCTTCAGGGCTGACACACACATCATCGTGTTTCACAGTAAGTGAAAAGCATCTACCGCACCTTCGACATCATATTTCATTATGAAATCAGATTGTCATGTTCAAACACAGACAGGAAGATGTTTCACATCAACAGAGCATGATGGGAGGGAAAAAACAAGCACAAACCTGTCACCTGAACAGGCGATTCCCATAAACATAAATCTCGTATACGATGTTCTAATTTTATATTTTGATGTAATGTTAATTTGACTATGCAAATGTGAATCAAGGTCAACATGTGCATTTCTGGTAGTAGTCAGCTTTCTACTTGTAACTCATGTTGTAATCATAACCTGAGCTGTGTTTTCCCCAGTGCAGAGATCGTGCATTATCTGAAGTTGGCAGTAAACCATTATTCAGATAGAGGTTTTTGTTATATATGAGCAATGTTTGAATTTTTTGACACGAGAGGAGAGGATCTACCTGGCAGATATAACCAGCTGCTTTCTTGCTTCAATTGCCATTGGCTGATGGGACGGGTCAATGACTTCAAAAGGACCTACTCAGTGAACAAGTCTTGGAAATGCCCCCACCCCCACTCATCCACACACCCCGAAACTTCTTGTTATGGAGACATCAGATTGCCTCTCCATGTGCTGCCTGTTTCTCCTCCAGAAAAAAAAGAAGAAACAAGACAGATTCAAGGAGAAAGAAGGTGGGAGAGAGGCCCCTGGGGGGGGTGCTCTCCACTTCTGTGGAAGATGAAGGCTGGGTCTGCTGTGGAGACGAAGGCAAGCTATAATATAACAAAGACATCCTAGATCAGTGGGAGAAGATCTCTCCTGGGTCTGTGAGACAAGATTAAACACAATTGAATTCAGAGGCTAGTCGTCTTCAAAGAGTCCAGAAGAACCCCTGAGCATCCTGACCCTTTCCTTGATTTGGGGTGGGTGGAGTTTGGGCATTACTCAGCATTGCGTAATGACCCAGCACCTAGATGGAGTTTGAAACACGCACCCCAGAGCAAGACCCCAACTGCTTCCTTGAGGAATTTAAAAACACGAGACATAAGTACCCATAGGGTATGACTCGCCAACCAATCAATGCCCTGTACTTACTTGGGAAGTGAATCAGGACATACAGAAGTAACCTGACAGGCATCCCAAGCCAGGTCAACATTGAAAGCTAGACACCTTTCCATGATCCTGAGTGTTCACCAGAGTTAGACGGTCAACAAGGCAGAGGTTACCCAGCTGGAGATGAACTTCAGAGGACCAAGCTGTGTAATGAATGACATAATAATGGAATGGGATACGTGTCTCAATGTTTAAATAACCCACAGAGCTCATTAACTGCTGATTATTAACAAAAGCATGACAACAGGAACTACCCACAGTAAACAAGGGGTGCAGTTTGGCTCCATTTAGTTCATGGAAACCAACACATCACATGTTCTGTGTTCAGTTTCTTGGAAGGGGTATGTACTGTACTGCCTGCTTTGGAAAATTCACCGAAGCAGAGCAGGTTCATTTTGACATTAAAAGTCTAAAGTTAATGAATGAAAGAGGAAGAGGGTGGCATGAAGATAAGGGCACCAGACCCCATCTCTTTCCCATGCTGCAGAGCCACGCCCTTCTTAACCGTCATCATCTGCAGACAGCGGGGAAGCAACGCTTACCATCCTCCCACTAAACAAACACTGAGACACCAAACACTGGAGAGTCTGCAGCTGCAGCAGGAGTTGAGGATGAGTATCACTGGCAACAAGAATGATCAAAATGATCACACCAAAGCTACTGGCCCAGGAGCATGGATTTTGGTGTCGATTGTGTTTTTGGGGCTAGGGGGATGACAAAGGTGTTTTCATCATATCATCAAGGCAACATAGGCATGTTAAATTAATGAACAGTGCTGCTCTCGCCTCTGTTCACAGGGTTAATTCATTTCCCGCCACTCTGGTTTGCAACGCAGGTTCTCCTCATAGCCACAGCCCATTTGACCCATTTCTTTCAGTAATCCTCTAGGCAAGCCCTATGTAGCTCTTACTCACTCCTCACCGAGTAGGAAATTGTCCGCACATCTGTCAACGGGTGCGTCTGCATTTTTGAGCGAGGCTTTATAGGGTATCCTGAAGACCACTTGAAGCACACTTTCCGTCTGTGTTTTTCTCACCCGCCTGACTGGCTGAAACTCAGCCGCTTTGAAATTCCCTGGCCTCATACAGCATCCGGCACACTTTCATTTCTCCTCCATTCCCCTGTGTCTCTTTGCCTTGTCTTTTGATTTTCTCTCCTATTCTCTGTCCCTTCTTCGTTCTCCCTATCACTCCCACTTCTCTTGGTCCATCTCTTTTTTCTAACATTCCGCCCTCCTTTATTTTCTTCCCATCCCCCTTAACCCTTCCTTGTCTTGATCTGAATCTCACTTCATTGCTGCTCTCCTTCTACCTCTTCCCTCCACCCTCCTCTTCCTCTCCCCCTCCCTCTCTCCTTCACTCTTCCCATTTTTATCTCTCTTTTCCCCAGCCTCCATTTGCCATTTGATTGTCCGCCCAAAGGTGAGCAGATGTACACTGAATGCTGAACAGCACCTCAGGTCCCAGCTGACTAGCCGGAACATTATCTGCCACCCCCCCCCCCCCCCCACCCCCTCAGGCAATCACCTGCCCACAAATGTATCATCTCAGCTCCAGTCACCGCTGACTCCCTCCAGAAGGATCCTGGTTGCTCCCATTTAACTGACAGGCTTGATCATTCTGTCTTATCAAAAGCATAGGAATGGTTGCTCGAGATCAATAATTATCATAAAGGTTTCCATCCCTCTGTAGTTGTAACTAAATGTCATGTTTGTCCATGCCCTCTGTGGTGTAAGTTGTAAGGAACTTCATCACTGGCAAATCTCCCCGTGTCTTTTGGAAGGTGGCCATCTGTCAGCTGGCATTTAGAGGTGTGCCGGCCTGTGTGGATCACACATGCATGTGGTGATGTGAAATATCAGTAATAAACCCCTGTCAGCTGGACATAGTCTGTGACAGCCCAGAAGAGCGTACAAGGACGAGGATGGGCAATGAAGATGGAGGCCAGAGGGGAATGAACTCATAATGATGTTATGTTGGGCTGTCCTGGGGCCTGGTCGGTCGATAAAGCCAATCAGACAACATCATGGTTCGAAGCCAGGTCAGGAGAAGACAACAACTTGCTTCCTTACGGTCCACAAAAGATCCCCGTAGTCAAGCATTCCCTCCATATAAGTTTACAGAACACGTAGGAACTTTTCTCAAAACACTGGTGTTAGAGAGTTGTTAAGACTGAAGGATTTTGGAAACCTGAAAAAGACAATCCGGGCTGACTGATGCACTGAATCATGCTGGGTGTTCTTCATGAAAAATAAAGCCTTTGGCATCGATCGTTGGCTGCCTGCATGTCCATCTTGTCGGGACGTCTTCCGGTGGTAGTGAGCTTTGCAGCATCTGCTTAACAAATAAATAATGCAATATGAAAAATCTCCAGTCTCTGGAAGATCACGTCTTCACAAGCTTTGTCCCGTCTCTTGCGAAACGAGGGCTGCGGGTTTAATTAATGAACCATCTAGTTCATTTAGCAACTTAAGGATCCAAACATTTTCTGCCTGATGTATTTTTTTTCTCTGGTCCATGAAGACTTCCTTGAAACAGCCACGGGAGACGTGCCATGTTTCAAGCAGTCTACGAACATGGTGCTTTCCTCTCCATGGGTTCTACCCCCTCCCCATACCATACCATACCATCGTCTTTCCCAAACTGCAAATGGCCCTGAGGCATGTCTCCTGCTCCTCCTACAGCAACATCATCAGGGAAGTAAGTCAGCTGTCATTTAGCGAGAGAACCTCCCCCCTCCCCCCGGCCGGGGGTCGCTTCTCCTGCTAATCAAAGGGAATCCGCGATGAGGCAGCAGGATGAGCCGTACACGAGTGCTGCCGCGACCCAGCATTTCAGAGCCTCATCTCGTTTGCCATCTCCTTTCTCATGTAGCCCATGATCTCATGTAGCATGGGTTAAATATTTGCAGACTGTAATTAAAAAAAATAAATTGTCTCAGAAAATTCAAAATGAGTCAAAATTCACTGAGTCAAAATTTTCACATTCGATTGTTCAGGACCTTTTTCCCATAATTCATTTCACTTGGTGGTGGGATATTGTGGCCCTGCTATTTCAATTGACTGAACTGGAGTCTGCCTTTCAGCCAGTGTCACTCCCGGGTCGGACTTTGTACATTCATCCTTCCTATGTCCATGATTGTGTGCATGCAATCCTCCCTCTTTCCACTGCACCCTTCCTTCCCCCCTTTCTCATCACTCTCTCCGTCCCAGTGGGAGTGGCCACCACACGCCCCATCCCTGCAGAGCAACACTGCGGCGATGAACTGTGGAGGGAAGCTGGGAAACAATTAGCGCTCGGTTAATTTCTACGCCTTTGAAGAGTGAGAGGAGATGATTCAAAGGAGGAGGCGGGGAGGGGGTGCAGGGACAGAAGTGCTGCTCCTCAACGTGGTGCTGAATCAGAGAGAGAGAGAGTCGAATAGAGAGAGAGAGAGACAGAGAGAGAGAGGGAGAGCTAGTAGACAGAGGGCAAAATGCATGAAGGGCAACATCGATACCTGTTCATGAAGGCTTGATGTTAAAACATATTACCCCTATCCCTACTCTCCAAACCCCCCCCCCCCCCCAAAAAAAATAAAATAAAATAAAAATGAAACAGCAGAAAATCAAAGACTTTATACACCCAACGGTGTGTGGAGTTTGCATGGGTCTCTAGCCAGGGCTCTACAGCATGAAGACACATAGTAAAGTGAGTGTGTGATCTCTTCTGTTATGATTGTTTGGATACAGTGAAACAGCTTTCTGGATCTCCTTCAGTGGGGCTCATTGCATTATTAGGTACGATTCCTGTTTCTGAAAACATCCCCGTCTCACTCATGACCTTTGAAAAGCATCCCCCTGTAGTAAAAGACAAAGCAGGCAGACTTGCAGCTGAAGCACAGAGGCAGGAGGCCGGGACGCATAGGCTTTGGCCAGTACTATTGTCAGCTTCAGCCCCTGCAGTGAGACACCCAGCTGCCTGTACGGATGAGGGAAAGCTGTCAGTCATTTGTTATGGGATGAGAGAAATCCGTGAGGTGAGAGCCAGGGATGTCCTGCATCACAGCTGTAGCTGCATGTGCCTGACAGCCAGGTGTCCGGCACACTGCTCCAAGAGCCGCGCCGTGGGGCAGTTTTCTCAGTGTTGCGGAGCATCCTTGTGCCCCCGGATTGTGCCTGACCCACTGGCTTGTTCACTTATTTGCTCTCTGGTTCTGTTTAGTATTATTGTTAAACATCAGAGTTTCCTGGCACGATGCCAGTGAGGGGGGCATCCCCCCCCCTCCCATCGTTCATTCCCATCTCTCTGGTGGAGCTGCAGTGCCCTCTTCTGGCGGCCAGTGGGAGCACACCTCGTTCAGCATCTGATGGAGAGCGGAGGACGGTGAGTCATTCGTTGTGCTGGAGCTGGACGGGAAAAGGCTGTAATGAAAGCCGGGGAAAGCCAAGCACCCCCTCGGGGAAAAACCCAGGGCAGGACCTATGCCCATTCTCTCTCAAAACTTCTAGATACATGCCACAGTTAGAAAAAGGAGGGGATGAGGTTAGCTGTTGCTTGACCTCCCTGCAACCTTACTCACACTAAAAGATAATGGGCTACATTGACATTAAAGGAAAAAAAATGTTCTTAAGTGCTCAGTTTCCACAGAATCACATGCTACTTTCTTTTACTTTCTGCATCTTTAGCAATTCTTTCGAGAGAAATTCTTCCACTTTTTTGTTCGGTAAAAAAAATGTAATAAATGGGACATCAGCCAGCTAAGTCTCAGTCATCTCAGGATTTGGCTAAATTTATGTTTATTTTCTTAGGCTGGAATAGGAACCAAGTTAGCTAGTACTTTGGGTAGAACCTGTTAATGTTAATTCTCTGTCAGGGTTAATCTGGTAGGAGTCAATCCCCTGCTAGGATTAATCTCCTGTGGGGGTTCCCCTCTGTGTTAACTGTGACTCTAGGGAGGAGGCAGAGATCCAGGGAAATGCATACACAGCTAAAATGACTGAAAGGGTCCAGGTACCAGGTACTGGTATTGGGATATGAAAATAATTAACATTTAATGTATAAATCTGCTCCCCTCCCCCTTTACAGGCTGAATTTGGATGTAGGTTTCACGAGTGGCGGGCAGGGTTCTGTTAATCCACTAATTGCTAATTAGCAGATAAGTGTTTCCACTAACTCTGAAAACCATCAGCAATCCAATTAGTTTCCGCTGAATTTAGTTCTGCTGACTGTAAATCTACTAATATTTTTTCATAGGTAAAGTAAACAAAGTTTAGTGTGAAAAACGTTTGTAAATCGTAAAATCACACATTTGTTCCTGTCTGTTGTGAGTGTGTGCAAAAATCTGCCGGGTGCGCTGTTGGCTGACTACGTGTAAACACAAGTCATGATTGTCAATAACCTGACGGATTTAAGGTAGTCTGGGCTAAATGCAAGTGAACGAAGATAAAGTCAATTTAAACTGGGTTACCCTGAACTAAACAGGGAACAGGGGCCTGTATCACAAATCTGGATTTCTTGCTTAGCTGGATAATTTGTTGCACTTAAGCTACTCTAGTTCAAATGGACTTTATCTTCGTTCACTTATGTTTAGCCAATACTACCTTAAATCCAACCAATTATTTAGCTAAACAAAGAAACCTGGGGGATGTTCCACGAAGCAGGATTTCTTG
This sequence comes from Paramormyrops kingsleyae, assembly GCF_048594095.1. Classification (NCBI taxonomy): domain Eukaryota; kingdom Metazoa; phylum Chordata; class Actinopteri; order Osteoglossiformes; family Mormyridae; genus Paramormyrops; species Paramormyrops kingsleyae. Next base: position 11,069,268 of record NC_132800.1, read on the forward strand.
CTTAGCCGGATAACTTGTCGGATTTAAGATAGTCTGCGCTAAATGTAAGGGAACCCAGACTACATTAAATCCACCCTAGCTTTTGCATTCATGAGAAATCAGCATATTGATTGTGATATTATCTTGTTCCAAAGGAGTATATTGCGTACCTGATCATGTGGTCACTTATTTAAAGGAACAGAAAGTGTAGTCTGTGGCAAAGGCTGCGACTATGGCAAATGAGTTTGCCTTGACGCATAAGCGTGCTTTCACGTTATAAGGTGGTGCTGCTGCCGTCTATGAAAGGAACAGCTCCATTTTCTTGCTCCCAGCCTAGTACATCTTTGGGAAACGTGAACCGTTTTTATTGCCATCAACCAGGGCATATAACTGCAGATTGTAAAATCCTTAAAAGGATAAATGAGGATTTGGAGCAGGCCAAACCTAAGAGGACTGCTTTGGTTGGTGCATTGGTCCCAACTCTTATCCCCCCCATTAAATGCTTGTTAATGAGGTTGATCTTAGCTTAACTTTTAAGTCAAAATGAGCACTGCGGTACTAAAATCCTGAGGGACACAGGAGCGGCTCAGTCTCTCATTCTGGCCCATCGTTTCTCGACACAGATCTTCTGATAGTCTTATGTATTGGGATAGGGAATTGAAATGGGGTTTTCCAAGGTGCCTTTACATAATATTCACTTAGAGTGGGAACTGGCATCTGGTTTTGTTAAAATAACCCATAAAAGCATATTACTCATTCTAGGCAGTGACCTGGCTGGAGTAATGGTTTTACCTTTGCTGGACGTGTTGGAGGCCTTCTCCTCCAGCCACAGAAAGAGCACCTGAAGGATAAGTTTTCCAGGATGGTTCCTGCCTGAATTGTTACCTGCAGTCAGTTGCATTAACTGGCAGATGTGGTGGGATCGTCTGACACCTTTATGGCCAATGAAGAAAGTCTCATTGTGCCACCACACAAAAGGTAGCGAATGTAGGTTGAACTGCCCAACAGGGAGATCTCCCTATAACTCAAGTGCAGCAAATGAGTGAATGAATGTTTCATTTATATAGCGCTTTTCAAGACCCCCGAAGTGCATAACAGAACCGACAGGGAGACATTTCATCCAGCACCTCTGTGTAGCCCCCACCTAGATGATGTGACAGCAGCCATTCTGCACCAGTACACTCACCACACAATAGCTATGGTGGTGGGAGAGAATTCAGATATAAGGGAAGATCAGGAGGCCAGATTTGGCAGGACCACAGTGGAGAATTTTAGACAGGACATCAAGGTACGACCCCTACTCTTTCAAATTACACCCATGAATCTTTCATGACCTCAGCGAAACAGAAGCTTTTTCACATCTCATCTGAAGGACGGCACCATTTTTACAGCACAGTGTCCCTGTCACTGCACTAGGATCCACACAGACCACCGGCTGGGCTACCCTGTGGGCCACATCTACACCTCTTTCAGCAGCAGCCCAGCTTTCAGCTGTTTGGTCTCCCATACAAGCACCGGTCAGGCCCAAACCTGCTTGGTTTCTGATGGAGTACATAGACTGAACTGCAGGTGGTATGACTGTTGACAAACCCATTCACAGAAGACAGACGCAGTTGAAAGTGGTCAAGAACCAATTTGTACGTGAACCAAGGCAATTTTTCCCATAAGAAAGCATTGAAATTCGATTAATTCTTTCACAAGTCTACTAAATAATAATTTTTATTAATTAATTTTCTGGTTTTTATAGTAAAAACTTTAAAGAGGAACACAATATTATGTGGTGACAGGCGGACCGAGGCATCGCGGGAGCAGAGAGAGACATGGAGACTTGCTTGCCGGGGAAATCACACTCTTTATTAACAGTCCTTGTATTGTTGTTATTATTAGTTAATGGTTGCATTTCCCTATTGTTTCACATGTGTTTGCCCGTGTCTTGTGTGTGCCCAGTCTGATCCTCGCATGTATTTAGCGTGTGTAAAATCTTCCACCGTGTGTACATCTTGCAGTTAGGCGTCTGACAACCTTGTGTTTCCCGTCTGTGTATTTGGGTTCGGTGCTCGTTGGGTGACTGTTGTGCTCCTTCTATTTACAGTTGCACGTGGGGCATACTGGGACATGCTGGGGCATGCTCGGACATGCGCCCTACTGGTGCTACACTAATATAAAAAAGGAATTTGTTTTCACAAAATCTTTGGTTTTGATGCATTGTTTCAGCCCAGCAGTCATGCAGCCCCTCGGAATTTAAAAGCTCTGTCGTATTTTTTAGAGAAAGTGGTCCTTATGAGAAGATGGTCCCCTTTGGTTGCAAAGGGCCTAGAGTGAGGTATTTGTCAGATTCCGGTGCCCACATCATAAGCCTGGCATATGACCATCAATTATCAGGACATTTGGGCATAACTAAAATCTACTATTGCATTTAGCAGCATTTTTTTTTGGATATTGCTGCTTATTCTCAGTTGTGTTCAGCATTTCAGATGGTGGAGAAACCCAGTTAGCTTTTGACAGTGTTAAAGCACTTTTACACAGTACCCATGTAACATCTACCCTTTTGACTGGACTTTTAAGTTGGACAGTGATGCCAGTGCACTAGGGCAGGTGCTTATTGCAAGAAGATCTTGCTATTGATCACCCAGTCTGCTATTTTTCCAGAAAATTTGACAAACACTACCTTAATTATTCAGCATTTGAAAACGAAACTGTGCTTTTACTGCTCTCTTTGCAACATTTTGAAGTTTATCTGGGATCGAACCCATTCCCCATTGTTGTCTTTATGGAATATAACCCACTGACTTTTCTCTCCCATATGTACGACCATAATCAGTGCCTGATGTGGAGGGTTGTACGAAATTATAATGAGCAGGTAACTGAGAATATCACTGCTGATGTCACATGCCTTTTACGTTTCACGTGTTAGCAAGTAATATTGGCAAAGTGATGTGAGCAAACATTTTTTTTTTAGGTGGGGGCGTGTGTTACAGACCAAAACTCATCAACAAAGTACATGAGGGGATTGGCTCTGTGACATCAGTAGACCAGCTTGTCCTGAGGATAATTCATACAATGCTCATAGCCTACTGGAATATTGGAATTCTGGTATGCTAAAATACTAAACAAGCTTAAGCCCATTCCCAGGAGCTGACTCTTAAATCGTCTTAAATATTGGTGTGACGCCATGGATTTAGCCTAACAAAGAGGTGACTGCGTATCCAGGCTCACCTTCGGGGTAAACCAGACCCCCCTCCTACCCCTGTGCCTCACATGCCTGTTTAAGTGAGTAATATATTGTTATAGATCCTCAAGTGAGCAGGGCAGCCTCACTCCATTGGCTTTATTTATATGGCTCATTAAACCCAGCAGGAAATGCTGACGATGCTGCATTTCAATTATTCAGGCCAAAAACATACTGAGAGTGGAATAAAAAAGTTTGACCATGTTTCCTTTTTACGATTTTCACTAAAAGTCGTCAGGATCGGTCCCCACCTTGTCCTGTCCGCCTCCCTGTTTGGCCTGCAGGTGGCGGTGGCCATCTTGTCCTTTTCCCTGTCTTTCATTAGGTTTACTTTCTGTTCTTTTCTTAACGTGTTCCTGCCATGTGGCTGAACTGTGCTCCCCTACTACAGAGGGAGTGAGTCTATCAGAAGTCAGCCTCAACTTTGTTTCTCCCCTTGTTAGTGTTATATTCATGTTATTCCTGTATTGGTTCTTGTTTTTGTGCCTTTGTTTTCCCTGTTTGTATTTAATTTTGTAGTCATGTCATGGGGAATATTCCACGAAGCAGGGGGGTATTCCACGAAGCAGGATTAAGAGAAAGTCTGACTTATTTAAGTGGGAGTTACATTTCATCAACGTGTCTGGACCATGGGAGTGTTCCACAAAGCAGGATTTCTCAGTTAGCTGGGTTAACTTAAGCTAGAAGTCATGATTGTCCAATAAGAGTTTAGGTAAGGAGCATTCCTATTGGACAGTCATGACTTAGGTTAGCCCAGCTAACTGAGAAATCCTGCTTTGTGGAACACCCCCCAGGTTAACTGTCTCCCTTAGTTAAGCGTTGTCTCAAAGAACGTCCGATGTGTGGGAACAGATTCCCAAAAGATCGTTCCATCGGACGAAATTCCGCACTCTTACTACTCATATCATGTAATACATATAATAAAGCCTATAAAATTTGCGTCTCAGCATTCCAATTAATTCCAAAATAATTAGAATATAAGTGTACCCATATTACAAAGGTCAAACATGAAATGCAATGACTGAAACTGAAAAAAAAATTAACCGTTAAAATAATATGTAGAGGAAGATATTTATATATTTTGTTTAATCACTGTCTGCTTTGAAAGTTTATTAGTAAATAGCAAAGACAAGAGACCGTTATTTGTGCAGAACATATCACACGGATACGATTGAAAGTATTTTATGGAGATCAAATAATACAGAATAACATTATACAGTAAGAATGACACGTGAACTCAACCAAGGAAGTTCCCCGTTGGCTATGGGGATGGAACCAGGAACTTTCGCGTTATAAGACGACAGCAGAAACCATCATGCCACTGTACCATCATGCCACTGCACCATCATGCCACTGTACTAGGCTCTTGTAACATTTACATAACTTACACATTTAGTTTGTCTGCAATTCTTTGCCAAGCCAACTCCCTGGCTGTGTTTATGGCCACAGTATTGCCTTTTTATCGATTATATCTTTGTTTTTTTCATACAGCTCCTTCAGCAGCGCTTGTTCTGCGGCGGAGAAAAACGTTTTACACGCATTCCGACTCATTTGATCAATCTGTTGTTCATCCATTCATTTGGGCCTCTTAAATATCTCGGGTGTGCGCACTAAGTGAGACTATGCAAGTCTGTCTTGTATGAGCCTTGATTAGTTAAAGCTGAACTGCCTCAGTGGAACAACTTGAGGCTAAGTTTAGAAATGGCGCTAGTTTGAGTCTGACTTTTTTGGGAAAGTCTGGCTTTCTTTAGCTACTTTCATGGAATACCCCCCTGTTCCCTTAGTCTCTATTGTTTATGTGTACTTAGTAACGACCCGCACCTGTCCCTCGTCTTGCCCTTATCTGTGTGTGTACCTGCCTCCCCTTATTCTGTTCATTGGTTGGTCTTTGCATTTGCTTCTGCTTCCTATGTGTGTTGGTTCCCACTTGATGCTTGTCAGTGTTGCCTGTGTTCTGGACCCTGGTTACTGTTCCTATTTCCTCTGTGTTTCCTTAAGTCCCCCCCCCCACCCCTGTTTACTCCTTATACCCTACCTCCCTTTGTTTTGGCCCCTTGTGGTCCTTTTATTTCCAATGTGATTTGTATGTGACTTCTAATAGTCCCTTTGTCTGTAAGCCACACCGTGGATCATCCTTCCTTCCTGCCTCGCCGTGACAAAAAGGACATTAACAGAAAACGCATCGTCTGCCGAAAAGAGGGCTGCTTTTTTATTTCTCTGCCTTTCACTATTTTTTCCCTGAGTTACAATTCCGGGGTAATGGATCTGAGTTCATTGGCCATACGGGCATCCCAGATATACGTGTCTATATGGAGAAGAAACTGAACAACGTGATGTTTGTGTTCAATCTATCATTTTAAAACACATCAAGAATGTATAATTTTCAGAAATAGCTATTTATATGCATGCTATTAAAAAGTATCAATCATTGCAAATATATCATGCCTAGAAACACAGACACTTTGCTAATCATGTTTGATGATCAGTTGCTCATTTTTTCCTCTCCATGACAAAAGAGGACAAACCATCTCCAAGACTTTCCTCTAGTAAGGAAGGACGCTAATTGTGCTTAAGCCAGGGATGTTCCTTGTTATGGTAAAGCAAGCCAGCCTACCCCCCCTACACAATTCACTCTTCTTTGTAAGAATAGCTAGCCACATTGGTACTGAAGGAGTTTGCTTTGCTTTAAACCAGTTAAAAAGAAATTCCCCACAGGCCTTGATTCCTGTGTCCTGAGCTAAACCACTGCGTGGTTTCAGTTCTCCTCAGTGTGCCTCCGTCTGGAACGTGTCGTCCCACGTGTGGCTGCAGTCCCTCTGAAACGGTGGCCCTTTGAAGACTATGTCTGGCAGGAGGAGATAGAGACCTCTCAGAAGGGAGGGAATTAATCGCACTGTAATGAGCCGGACATGGCCATGTGCCTCAGTCACACGCGCGTGGTCCACATCGACGCGGCAGTTTGCCCGCCACGCTCCCCGCTGAAGTGTCTGAACTTGGCACTCGCTCTAACAAGAATCCCTAATATGGAGCCTGAGGCAACATGCTTTGGGTATGACTTCAATCGACTGTTTTTTTTTTTTGTCCTTCTGTTTCATGCTGTCGAGTCAGAAGCGAGAGGAAATCTACTTTGTGGATGTGTTGCTGGTAGCTTGAAAAGGCTGCCCCATCTTGTTTGATCTCTGCCGGGGGGGTGGGGGTGGGGGCTGGTACAACCACCATAGCCTCAGGATCCCCACAGTCAGTGTCCACAGACAACCTGCCCTAGACTTTCAACCTGAAAGAGGTGGCAGACCGTGATGCATAAGCCTCTGTGCCTGTGATCAGATGGTTGTTGGTTCGAGCTGCAGTCTTGGCAGAATAGTCACATTTCTGTGGGTCCTGGAGCAAAGTCCTTAATCCCCAGCTCTAGGGATGCTGCATGCTGACCCTGTGCTGTAATGAAGCACCCCCCCCCCCACCACCACCTTGCTCTCACCTGCATGATGAGATATGTGACAAGAAGCAAGCCAATGTGCCTGTACTGTACTTCTGTGCAAATGGCAAATAAAGGATCATTTCATTTCATGGTGGTTGAAAGGGTGAAATGGGTGTGCAGAACCATGATGGCCCCCCAGGCAGGACTGCAGAGGGAGGTATGTTTGTTGTGCTAATTCTGTACAGGTTTCACTGCTCTAATGTGTTAGTTTGTAGGGCTGCTTCAATAATCATACTAATGTTGAATAATTTGGTGAAGGGGTAGGGCTGTCTCAGAAGACAGGGACAAGTGACTGGGCGTATTTGTATTCATGTACTTTGGCATCATCCTTATTTTGGCTCAAGACTATAAATGCCTTTAAAACGCCCTGATCCCCATTAAATTGACACAACACCCACTGTATTGCCCAGAGTAAATTGTGTTTTTCTGCCACCTAGTGGTCACATAATGTAATGTTACTATAAATTTGTTCTTTCGTAGTTTTTGTAGTTTTGTTCCTGCAAAAAACGTGACAATTGCCATATATGTTGAATGTAATTTTATCATGTGTTTAGGTCAAATGAATTCCTGTGCATGTGCTTCCTAATAGCTGTCCACTACCGAAAATACCTACGATGGGCACTGGACCAGGAGCAATGGAAGAAGGTGGCCTGGTCTGATGAGTCATATTTTCTGTTACATCATGGCCACCATGGAAAAGATGGCACCAGGATGCACTTTGGGGAGTGCAAGCCTGCAGAGGTAGTGTGATGCAGTGTGATGTTCTGGGCATTCATGTGGATGTTATTTTGTCAAATACCACCTACCTAAATGTTGTCACAGACCAAGTGTTATGACCCAGTCTAGGACTGGGCTATAACAGAATGGGATAAAGTGATGTGGAGAGAATAACAGACAACAGATTGTGGTTATGAAGCTGTGTTATTATTGATATGCAATGAACAAAACAACAAAAGGGCTAATAGCAGGTGCGCCGGTGATAACCCTTGGATGTGACCCAGGCCAAAACAATCATAATCCAGCCAACCTACCTCATGAAACAGAAAGGGACAGTGATTCGTTAGTCATACTATAGCGCACAGTGCACAGCAATGAAACGAGTCCTCTGCATTTAGCCCATATGTCACATCGTGACATAGCAGGGGGCAGCTAATTCAGTGCCCGGGGAGCAGGGGGCAGTACCTTGCTCAGGGTACCTCAGTGGAACTTTGCTGGTCAGGGATTTGAACCAACAATCTTTCAATTACAAGTGCGCATCCCTAACCATTAGCCCACCAATATGAAACAAAAAGACAATTGTGCCCCTAACTCTCCAACTAACAAAATACAAAAACAAAACAATTTCAAAACAAAATGGCAGTCACATCTTATACACAAAACAAAACAAGCTGCCATCACCCAAATAACAGTGGCCTCACATCTCTGGGACTAGGGTTCGAGTCTCCGCCTGGGTTCCATGTGTGTGGAGTTTGCATGTTGTCCCCGTGTCGTCGTGGAGTTTCCTCCAGGTACTCCGGTTTCCCCCCACAGTCCAAAGACATTCTGAGGCTAATTGCAGTTACCAAATTGCCCGTAGGTGTAAGTGAATGGTGTGTGAATGTGCCCTGCAATGGGTTGGCACCCTATCCTGGGTTGTTCCCTGCCTTGCTCCCATGCCCTCTAGGGTGGGCTCCGGACCCCCACAACCCTGAATAGAATAAGCAGTTGCAGAAAATGGATGGATGTTTATAACGCATTATCTGTGCATTTTTGAATAATGTATTCATATTGGGCTGCATCCCAAATAGATAAGTAGAAATTTAAAGAAAAAAAAATAAAAAATTTTGCTTTTTTTGATTATTAGTCAGTGAATTAGCTCTGGCTTTTGTGTAATGAACCACATACCTTATTTTTCAGAGAGACCTTGACATCTAATAGAGACACCTTTGCCCAAAGAGACGGCCTAACTCTGGACATTTAAGTTAGCTTAAGAACCCCATTCAAGGACAGGGAAGCTGAGTTTGCTACAGAGTACCTCTTGGAAAACATGGACAAAACCCATAAATGTACAGATTACATGCAGTGTTTATAATTACATTACAACCAGGAGCTTTAGAATGTTTCATTTATTGATTTTTCCCACCGCAGGGAGCTGCGTGTCACTCGAACCCATGTGCTGCAATGGGTGTAACTCCGGCTGTAGCAGGGGGTGTTGCCTGGTCCGCGACCAGGTATGCGGGTCCTTCAGTGTCTGCTGCCCTGACTACAGCACCACCCGTGCGGGTCGGAGGTGGTACATTTCTCAGCTGGCTTCACCATTGGTACGCCGGTTAAATCAGCCTCCTTTGTCCTGTTACAAGGAGTTTCTGCCCTCAGATTACTTCTGCGTCAGTCATAATTTAACCCTCGCTCCTTACTCATACAGGAAGCTGTTTCATTTTATTTGCACATCTTTGTTTATTTCCCCTCTGGTTTTTATTTTTTCATTTCTCCTTCTTTCTTTTTCAGTGCGCTTTGCCATTTCTTATTACATATTTTATTATGTTATACAATTCTGGAGGTGTGAGGCAACAATTCTGTTATTTTTTATGTTGTATACTTTTTTGTTTTGCTGTTTTTATTGTAGTGGAGTTGACCAACTTTCATTTCACCTTTCATTTGAGGAAGTCATTGCCATGTTCAGGAATCAGCCTGAGATGATATGAGCTTTGTGACATGGTGTGTTATCCTCTTAGAAGTAGCTATTACAAGCTGGGTACACAGTGGTTACAAAGGGATGGACATGGTCAGCAACAATACTCAGGTAGACTGTGGCATCTAAATGATGTTCAATTGGTACTAAGGGGCCTAAAGTGTGCCAAGGAAATATCCCCCAAACCATTACACCACCAGCAGCCTGAATTGTTGATACGAGGCAAGATATGTCCATCCTTTCATCTTTCTTTTTTACACCAAGTTCTGACTCTACAATCCGAATGTCACAGCAGAAATTGAGACTCATTTTACCAGGAAAATTGCTCTTCCATTGTCAAGTTTTGGTGAGTCCGTGCCCACTGCAGCCTTACTTTCCTGTTCTTAGCTGTCAGGGGTGGCATGTGATGTGATCTGCTTCAAGCGTCAACGTGTTGTGCATTCAGGGATGCTCATCTGCATGCCTTGATTGTAGCGAGTGGTTATTGGAGAAACTGTTGCCATTCTATCAGCTTGACCCAGTCTGGTCATTCTTCTCTGTCCTCTGCCATAAACACAGCATTTCACCCAGAGCGCCGCCGCTCACTGGATGTTCTTTCTTTTTAGGCCCATTCCCTGTAAACCCTAAAGATGGTTGTGCATGAAAATCCCAGCAGATCAGCAGATTCGGATCTGATACTCATACCAGCAACCATACCACTTTCAAAGTCACTTAAATCACCTTTCTTCCCCTTTCTGGTATTTCATGTGAACATTACCTGATGCTCCTAACCTGTATCTACATGATTTTATACATTGTGCTGTTGACATATGGTGGCCTGATTAGATATCCGCTTCAACAAGCAATTGAACAGATGAACATGTACCTAATAAAGTGGCCAATGAGTGTATATACAACTGCATACAAGTAAACAGTACAAAGTCTACAGCACAAGTGTACAAAACAGTCTGCAGTAATTACAGATGTAATATGTTTTTGTGGTTAACCAGTATTATTTTTTCAAATGTATTATTAAAAACGTCGCAACATGTTTTTGAGTTGGCAAGAAATGCAGTCTGTGTTGTGGTGTTAGCTGTATTAGTAAACCAGCTAGCTATCTGCTGTGGAATCGCTCAGTTATTTAAATATAATTATACTAATGATAAAAAATTATAACGATAGAGATGCAACACTTAATTGTCTTCCTCACCTTGTGCAAGTCAGGCTTTGTGTTGCTGATGGAATTTGGCCCTTAGGGAAAAATAAATGAGGCCCCCTTTCCTAAATGGATTATATTCCTCAAAAACACAATTTGACCATTTGAATATGACTGTACCTTACATCAATAACATTGAGACCCTGGCACATTTCCAGCTACGCCCCCATCGACTACAAATGGCCCAGTTCCAACTCCGCCTCCTTCCACTACAAACAGCCCAGTTCCAACTCTGCCTCCTTCAACTACAAACGGCCCAGTTAAAACTCTATTAATCAATAATTAATTATTTCCCAAGATGATTTCCTGCACCTTGCTGCATGGCTTTAATAAGCCTTTTATAGGGCTTTAATCAGCCAAAATAATAAAGGGAATAAATGAACATAATGATGTATGACATTAAAATAATTAGCTTATTACCTTCTTCAGACATTTTACACACTTATTTCTCTTATCCTGACTTAGCACTTAGCATGTTTGCGGTTGCAGGTGGTCATCCACTCTTTCCAGTGTTACTACTGTATAACATCAGCCTGTATGCTGTTCATTAATGAATCTCAAGCATCTTGGCATGACTATGTGGAAAAGGACATTATATGGAAATATACTGGTGTGAATATGTCTGGCTACCAATAAACTCAATGACTGAGGACTATTCTATCCTACAATATCAGCCAAAAACTTACATGCAAATTAATTTTTTCTCTGTCACATTCCATCGGTCCTATAAAAAAAAAAAACGGTAGAATTAAATAATTGATATAAATGCTTTTATGGGAATTTCCTTCTGTGACTATTATGATTATTCTGTTCATTTTTTGATTATTAAATGATACAAACTTGAGGGAAGAAAGCATAATTATTAAGCTTTAGTAACATAAAATAAATTTCTGTACAGAAATACTTTTATTTGACATAAAAATGATATATATATTCATATTTTGTCAAATCGTGTATTTTCGAGTGTTTTTTAACTTTTCCTCTCATTCTGACATGAGACCCACATCAGATCTTTGGCATGGGTTTGAGAAGTCAGTCTGATGTTTTGCGAGATGGAGCAGTTCTTCAAAAACCAGGTGATTTGTTTCCCCTGCTATCGAGATTTTGGGGGCGGGGCTTACAACAGCCCAGGTAACATCCTGCCGGAACTCCGCTACAATAGCAGAGTGTTTGGCCCACAATCAGTGCCAAAGTAAAGGGCGGCTACAGTAACAGCATATAAATAAGATTAAGTAACGTTATAGTTATTCATCTATATATAGAATGTTTGTTATATAATGTTCTGCGTAATACATAGGCAGACAGAGCCTTCTAAGATGTTTTCAGTCATAGGAGTGTGGGGGGGGAGGGGTCTGGCCTCCAGAGGAAGTTGACGTCTCCAGTGAGATGTAGGGGTATCAGTAAACGTCACCAGCCAGCTTCTGTAACCGCTCCAGCTCACAGTGCCCTGGCGCCGTCCAATTCCTGCTGAGATAGTGGATTTCCAGCTGCCCTGAGTGAGTGGCCAGCAAGATCCCCGAAAATGAGTTCTGCTTGGATGGATCCCCGAAAACAGCCATGGAGGTGATACTGGAGAAGCAGAAGGGGAAGAATGGAGAAAGGGCAGCTGATAATTATATTAGCGAAAAACAAATGACCATCCCATTGTGTTAATATCAGCCAATGACCAACGTCGGAAATGCCAGACCTGTCCTGTCGAACAATCACCAAAGCCACTCAGTGATTAAACCCAGCACGCCGTTGCTAGGCGGGATCACATACCGGTCAGGATGCACCTTCTCCATGGCAACCGGCTCAGACTCTTTCTGCAGCAAGTCCCACATGCAGATGATGGAGGCAGCCGGGTCCAGCGTGCAGAACAGTGCCGGCCTGGTGAGGGACCATCGGGCTGAGAGCGTGGATCCACCGGCGCCGCAGGTCCACTCCATGATGGGAGCCTCACTTGAGACCGAGTGGAGCCTCATGCTGCCGTCGTCACAGGCCACCTGTGAAGGAAGGGTGTTTCTAAAAAAGCGTAGCTACGGCCGGAGAGATCCATCTTTTCTGGAAGTTTGGTGAGCTGGAGATGTGATTTATATACTTGTTGTAAGAAGATGGGAGGACATGGGCATCCCAGGCTGGGAACAGTCAGATGATGAGGGGTTTGTGTGTCTCAGTGATCCTAGGAGCTATGTTGTTGGGGCAGTTGTCCCTAGTATGGCCTCCCAAAGTAACCTGGTCTTAGGTGAGGGGCCAGATAAAATGTGATTCAAATTACCCTTATGGAGAACAAAAACAATGAACAAGAAGCCTCATCTGCAACAGGGGTATGAGCTACATGAGACTGATCTCCTGTAGGCCTATTACCCGGAGCAGGAGACATTAGGGACCAGGATTAGGCAGCAGTCAAAGGCAGGGGTGCTGCAGACCGATTTCTAGACACTGAACCTGGCTATAGAGACACAGAAAGTAACCTCTAATGGGAGAGGAGCCTGAGGTAGTGCAAGAGGTAGAGAAACACTGTCTAGATCAGGGGTCTCCAACTCCGGTCCTGAAGAGCTACTATCCAGTAGGTTTTCTATTGTACCTGGCTTCTGATGAGCCACACCTGGTATCTACCTGAGAACAGGTGTAGCTCATTAGAAGTCAGGTAGGCTTCTAATGTTCCTCCTCTTCACCCTCACACGGATACTGGAGGGTTCATGAGAATTTGTCCAACCAGTCTACATGTGTTTTGTGGACTTGGAAAAGGCGTATGACCGTGTCCCACGGGGGGTCCTGTGGGGGGTGCTTCAGGAGTATGGGGTAACTTTATGAACAGAATTTCTAGGTACAGGCAAGGGGGCTTCAGCATCGGATTGTTTGCTTTTTGCAGATGATAAAGTCCTATTGGCTTCATCAATCTGTGACATGCAGCCTGAACTGGGGCAGTTTGCAGTCAAGTGTGAAGTGGCCAGGATGAGGATCAGCACCTCCATGTTTGAGGCCATGGTTCTCAACTGGAAAGGGGTGGATCAGCACCTCCAAGTTTGAGGCCATGGTTCTCAACTGGAAAAGGGTGGATCAGCACCTCCATGTTTGAGGCCATGGTTCTCAACTGGAAAAGGGTGGATCAGCACCTCCATGTTTGAGGCCATGGTTCTCAACTGGAAAAGGGTGGATCAGCACCTCCATGTTTGAGGCCATGGTTCTCAGCTGGAAAAGGGTGGATCAGCACCTCCAGGTTGGGGATGAGTCAGTACCAAAAACTCCTTCAAGTGAAAAACCAAAAGAACCTCACTGCTGCCATGAAAGTACAACACTGCAGGAACACAAAGCTGCACCCTAGATGCTCAGCAGGTTACGGAACGCAGTAGTTCACCTGGTCAGGTTTGAGAATGGCATCTCCCACCCACCTAACCAGGATGACAGCTCACCAGGAAAATGGACTCATCAAAGGGGGAGAAGTCCAATGAGGTGACACGAACGGGGCTCAGACCGCCCTTCTGCGACCTGTAGAACATGGGCGGGCTCCTCGTCCCGTGACGGGTCCCATGGTACACCAGGTTCTGAAACAGAACACAGATGGCATTAATGTGCAGCTGATATATAACATCCCCTTTAACATACTGTGCTACAGAACACATGCCTTTTATGTGTGTTCTGCCATAGAACACATCTCCTTTTAGTGTGCCGTCCTCCAGAACACCTGTGTACCGTGCTAGAGAACACATCCGCTGCTCATTATGATACATACATTTATCTACATGTGTATACACCAGCTGAGCATACATCCATCTAGCTTTAACAGTCTTCACTCATCACACTGATGATGACAATTACGCCCAGTAGCATTCCGGATTCCCCGGGGATGCCTTCCTCACCACAAACGGCCCATCCGCCACCACAGACGGATTAAGAGAGAGCTGGATGCTAACCATGTCTGTGCCCACGTAGAAGTGATTAGAGTCGGAGGGGTGGAACTTGAGCAGCAGGCTCTGAATGGAGTCCAGGGCAAGGGCTTCCAGTGGGGAGGAACTGGAATCCATGAAAACATACAAAGACAATCTTTAAAGCTCTTTATCTGGGTAGTAAGTGTAAATTCACACAGAAAACATTACAATGTATTCAGATTAAGAGTAACACAATAAGAGCTAACACAAATTTCTTCTGTTCTCCTACAAGTTACTCTTTTTGGATGGCTAAATGAACACCCCTTTGCTTTATAAACCTCTGCTCAGGTCTGCGATCCAGCCCCTCTAACATTACACGCAATATAATTAAAATTAATTTGAGTTAAGTGGCTTCAGAATAAATGCAAATTGAACTTGTATATTTGAAAATGTATGTTTATAAAATCGATTGTGTCGTATGATTTTTGACATACATCCGCCTAAATAATTACTGGTATGTTTCTTATTTGAAAGGGAAAAACTGCCCCATACACACACAGAAAAATCCACTTTTTGGCCACTAAAATAGATGAGGCTACCTTCTGGACCGTTAAACAAAAATAAAGGATATTTCTTAGAGTTTGATGTTGCTATTAGGTGTCCGAAGAAAATACTGCATCGTTACGTGTTTAAGTAATAAACGGCGCATTATCTTTGTTAAACATGGATTTGTGTGTGACGCCACTCGGAATCAGTGCACTCTGCCTCCTCATTTGATGGTGGCCGCAGTAGGTCTCTGTGTTCTTTATGAGCTCCGGCGTCTCAGAGCTTACAAATTAAGCCCTGGTTTTAATGTTATATAGTGTTGTTTTTTTGCAGCAGCAGCAGCAGGCATTCATCCGAGGCGCACAGTGATGTCATAAACGTTCACGCGGACACGTCCATCAGTACGCGTGTGGAGAAGTATGAACCAGCCTTAAGACGTTTGCACAGAACTGTATATATCAGGGGTGTCAAACTGCAGTCCTGGGGGCCGGAGCCCTGTGTAGCTTAGTCCTTTCCCTGTTCCACCACAAATGATTCAGCTCAAGAGCTGTGTGGTAATTAGCACAAGATGCTGAATCAGGTGTGTTAAATGAGGGGAAACCCAAAAATGTGAAGGGGCTCCGGCCCCCCAGGTATATATGTAAACGTATCAGTGCCAATGGAAGGAATCAGCTTAAGATGCCAAGCCTGAGGATATCGCGGTGCTGCTGCCCCCAGGTCACCACGGGCTCTTACCGCCGGACCGCGGCGACGGCAGAGCTGTGCAGCAGCTTCACTTTCCCTCCGGGCCTGAGGCCTGCGAACGCGGAAACAAACCACATGCTGCGTAACCTCATCCGCTCCAATGTCACATGCTGCATAACCTCATCCGCTCCAATGTCACATGCTGCATAACCTCATCCGCTCCAATGTCACATGCTGCGTAACCTCATCCGCTCCAATGTCACATGCTGCGTAACCTCATCCGCTCCAATGTCACATGCTGCATAACCTCATCCGCTCCAATGTCACATGCTGAGAGGGCCAAAAAAGCCAAACACAAATCGGCCCATCCATCTCGGTATCCTTTTTCCATCTCTCTTTCCTGTCTCTATCTCATTCTGTCCATCCCTACGTCTCTCTCTGACTCACCCAGGTTGATGTGGGATCCTGCCTCGTCGCCTCGCGGAAGCTCGACCGCCACCTGAAAACACACCCAGCCCATTGCAATGTAGACTTAACCGCAATAACAATTACATTTATGTCACAATCACAAATACAATTACATGCCGTGACAAAGGGGACAGCAGTAAGAAAGGCAGGTGGGTGGGAGCTAACTAAGGCATTCGAAGGCAAGGACCAGCGCCATTCACTTAACGGAAAACTCACCCACAAGTTCAACACCCCCTCCTCGTCGAGGGACCCTAACTGGAAGGACATCCCTGAAGATTCTGAAACCGAAAAATCACTGCTGTAAGAAGCGACGTTAAACCCCACAGCTGGTACACAAAAAAAAAGCAGGAAAAAGCAAAAGTGATATCTGCGTGAAAGTGAAGTGTTTTAATGCCGCACAAAATCCTGGATCTACACTCTCAGTAGCCAGTTTACTAGCTACACCTGCTTGTGAATGGTAACTGCCACAGTTAACCATGTGGCTGAATGAGTACAGAAGGGCAGCAGGTTCACTTACCGTTTCGATAAGTATTAGAATGGCTAAGATGCGTGATTTAATCTACTGTGAAGATGCTACGATTGTTGGTGCCGAACATGGCGGCTCAGCAACGGCCTCTGTCCTTGAATTTCCATGCACACAAGTGTGTAGAGTTTACAGCATCACAACCGTGTGTAGAACGATTTCTCTGAACATACAATATTTTAGAACTTGAAATGGTTCTGGAGGCAAATTGACTCCAACCCAGCATTAGTTAGGTGTACCTAATACAGTGGCGACTGAGTATATGTATTTCCATGTGATCTTGGCATTAAATTTGAACAGTATGCAAGCATTTGTACCACATCGTCCACATGCCTCCCTTATTGCTACGTAACCCCTCATTGTGTTATTTTTAATTATGGGTTGAATTATTGCTTATTTACAGGAAGGACAGGGCTGGAGGGAGGAACTGGCCAACGGGCCCAGATACGTGAACTGCGGCATGGGAGGACAAACGTAGCCGTTACGGCGTCCCCGCCCCCTGGGAAGGAGAGAGACGCTCTGCCGTACCTTCCTGCCATGGCAGCTGAGGGAAGCTGTTTCTCTGGGCCTCTGCCGTGGAGGGAGGGATGGGCTCCAGTGCCACCACTGGGGAGAGGTGGCAAGAGGCTGCAAGCACTGCGTCTGTATGGGGACACACACACACACACACACACACACACACATACACACATTCCTCCATGTGACTACTCAATATGTACACACACACATGAGTGTTCACCTTTGTCATACTAATCTGTTTCCGGTACATGCATGAGACACCGGCGCCCACCAGTGGAGAAGGTCGGGTAGCGCAGGGTCCAGTCCTGCTCCCCGATCCTGATGCTGCAGTGCAGGCTGGACTGCTCCCGCAGATCCCAGAGTACCAGGGAGCCCACAGCCGTGCCGGCAAACACGAGGGACGCCTTCCCGGGGCCGAAGCAGCAACAGGACACCTGGGAAGGAGGCGGGGCCACGGGGGTCAAGGGGCGTCGGCACAGCTAGCATCACAAAGGCCTTTCATCTAGAACTGTTTCTTAATGACAGCAGGTTTTCAACCAAAATCCACAGGTCCAATTAAGTCTGGTACTACAACTTGAGAATTAACTCTGGCTTTAAAAATCGGAAATAAAGAAAGAAAAAGTAATACATTCTTCATCGCTGTATGTCAAGTTCAACTGAACTGCATATTAATAAAAAATGAGTCTGATAAGAAACATATGCTACGTGGAAAAGAAAATATCTGCATTATAAATAAATTTCTAATTGAAAGATGGACAAATAAAAAAAAAAATCTATCTTTTCATTTCAACCTGAAATATTTCCAACCAAATTTCTGACTGAAATGTCTCAGCTCCTTTCCGTATATAAGGTTTCATTTCTGGCCCAAATGTCTCACTTCTGATCTGTACATAAAGGTTTTATTTCTGACTGAAATGTCTCATGACCAATCTGTACATCCGTCCATCCATTTTCTGGTCTTATTCACGGTCGCGGAGGGTTCCAGGATGGGGTGCCAACCCATCGCAGGGCACACTCACACACCATTCATTCACACAAGCACACGTGCAACTTGGGAACTCCAATCAGACTTGGCATGTTTTTGCACTGTGGGTGCAAACAGGAGTACCTGGAGGAAACCCCACGACGACACGTGGAGAAGATGCAAACTCCCAGCGGACACCTGACCCCAGGTCAGTGCTAACCACTGCACCATCGCGCCGCCCCTCCAATCTGTACATAAGGTTTTACTCTTGAATGAATTGTCTCACCTCTGACTCGTAGACAAGGATTTTCTGTGGACATGAAGGCTCCCAGATGTTCCAGATGCAAAGGATGGTTTTGCTGTCCAGGTACACGGCACTGGGTCTGGCAGAGGGCCGATGCACAGACAGCACTGTCTGCCTCTGTGTCTGGGAGAACACCACCAGACTGACCTCTCGACCTGCGGGGGAGGGTATGGGGGGGCGAGGGGAAGGCAAGGCAGCCGGGTTAGCGGCCCGTAGCAGCGTGACCCACCTGAAGACTCGACCACAGGAACACAAGGAGCTCTCTACACAAAGCTGTCCAGGTACTTATTCAAATTCCCAAACAATACACTGTACCCCATTACCTTAACAAAAACTCACTGTTAAACTGATAAAGGGGAGTGGGATCTGCTGATACAGGCCAGCGAGGAGTCTGGTTAACCTTAAAAATGAGTACATCCCCGCATCTCACATCCCCGGAGAGGCCCAGCTGTTGTACAGTAAGGTACAGGTAAATGTTATTAACTTTAAATCTCAAAACACCTTCCCATTTTACCCTAACTCTCCCATCGATACTTTGGCTAAATTCTTTTAGCCGGTTTGGGAATGCCTCATGTTGGACAGCAGGGGGCGGTGTGCAGCTCACCGTGCAGGAAGGGCATGCCAGAGCCCAGCTGCAGGCTGCCATCGCTGAAGGGCAGGGCGTCCCTCTGCAGGCTGGGCTTGCAGAGTGAGAACCTCTCCAGGCGGTCTTCTTCTAGAAGGACAGTCATCACCTGGCAAAGGGCAAGGGATGTTTCATACAAACATCAGCAGACGTCGCTGCCCCGTCCAAGTAATAGGGACGCATTCACACTCACACACTAGTAATATGGGCAACTTAAAAATGCCAATTCTCCGCTAAACCCCATTACAGCGACCCTCACCTGAGAGGCGGAGAGCAGGAAGGCTGCCAGCCGCTGGGACGCCAGGCTGTCGCCTCCTGTCTGTTTGTCTGAGGCCTCACTGGTGAGACCCGGGCCTGCGAGGACGCAGAAACAGGCAAGTAAAATACCATTTACAGGGTAACATGCTAAGTGCTAATACCATTTACAGGGTAACATGCTAAGTGCTAATACCATTTACAGGATAACATGCTAAGTGCTAATACCATTTACAACAGCGGTAGATCTTCAATACACTCCCAGGCGACTGCGACAGTGTGCCGGTAAAATATATTAAAGGAGACCACCACTGCCTACTTGGCAAAATATGTTGAAGGGGACCACCTCCCAAGTGGCTAAATATGCTTTCATTGTATAAAAGATTAGAGACCACTGATTTACAACATAACATGCCAAGTGTTAGTAGCTTTTACTACACAGATTCCATATTAAATTACATCATTGCAACTGGAATTCACAGCAAGTCCTACAGTCCCTAGAAACCAGATGTGGTGTGATGCGTATGGCCACAATGCACTGCAAACCTCACCCCCACAGACCAAGCCACGGTCAGCCGGGTGTTGGGTCCACCTGTCGCAGGTCTCTACCTCCTCCGTCTGAACATCCCTGTCCACATCATCTTCGCGGCACTGGGCGTAGGCCTGTCCGGATGGATTTAAACGCCGTCAGTGATTACCTGCCATCAAGGCTACCCCTCAGCGTCGAACGGGACCCGGGACACACACCTGTTTCGTGTCGGTCGATCCAAAGCTCTTTATGTACATGTCGTACTCGGTCAGCGGAGGCAGGTCCAGCAGCGACAGCGTGACAGAGAAGTCGAGATCGACCAGTCGCAGGAGCTCCGCGCTGCGTTTCCTGCGGCATGCCATAAACCAAGCCATTATGGTTTCCTCCCCACACTTAATTCTGGTTTCCTATTATAATAATAATAGCCAGCTATTGCATATTTTGAATATATGAAATGGATTCAGATGAAAATGAGTGAGCAGCTGGTGAATTTGTGGGTATGGATACCCATGGATAATGACATGGATAATCGTTATGGATAATGACAGGCACCCTATGCACACTAATAACCAGAGGAGTATACTCAGTGACGGGATGCTACTCCTCAAATCCAGAACTGACACTGTCATTAACAATCAGAGGAGTATACTCAGTGACGGGATGCTACTCCTCAAATCCAGAACTGACACTATCAGTAACAATCAGAGGAGTATACTCAGTGATGGGATGCTACTCCTCAAATCCAGAACTGACACTATCATTAACAATCAGAGGAGTATACTCAGTGACGGGATGCTACTCCTCAAATCCAGAACTGACACTATCAGTAACAATCAGAGGAGTATACTCAGTGATGGGATGCTACTCCTCAAATCCAGAACTGACACTATCATTAACAATCAGAGGAGTATACTCAGTGACGGGATGCTACTCCTCACATCCAGAACTGACAGACTTAGGAATTCCTTTGTCCCACACGCCATAAAACTGTTCAACTCCTTAGTGGGGGGGAGGAGGGGGAGCAGGAGGGGGGACAGAAGGACATTTAACTGACTGCACAATAGACTAATGAACCCATGCAATAATTGTTTATTAGTACCATCATCCCATCACTATTCATTACTTCTCCCTATACCTTCATCTGTAACTGTAATGTATGTGTATGTGTAACTGTATGCTGTCTGTATATTGTATGGTGCTATGGTGCT
The DNA here is from genome assembly GCF_048594095.1 of Paramormyrops kingsleyae. Lineage (NCBI taxonomy): Eukaryota > Metazoa > Chordata > Actinopteri > Osteoglossiformes > Mormyridae > Paramormyrops > Paramormyrops kingsleyae. The sequence continues at coordinate 11,090,293 of NC_132800.1, forward strand.
ACTAGAAACTGAATTTCCCGGAGGAACCTTCCCGAGGGATTAATAAAGTTTTCTACCTACCTACATGAATTAAAAATGAATACAGGTTTACAGAGGAATGGTTCTGCGTGGAGCTTAGGTGTGCATATTTAGCATTTTTTAAACTGAAGAGACTGCAATTGCATACTTCTGTTTGCTGGCCATTTTTCTGCTCATCTCCCGGTGTTTTGCAGCCACAAAATCGATGAATTTCCCCTGCTGGGTGGTCTTGCTACAGGAAACTGCACCGTCTGCAAACAAACCAAGTGGCACAGATGAAGTTTTAGCCCATGTGACAGAGGGACTGGCTCACACACCCAAACGAAGTGATGGGGTTGGGTCCTTAACCGCTACGCCACCTGGTGTCCCATCTCTGCCAGCCTCTTCGCACTCCCCCATTTGCGGTGCTGACTGAACAGAGCCGAGTCGTCGGTTCTCTGCCTCCATGGCCCTCCGAATGGCCTCCACTTCCTTCCTTTGTTGGAGACTCATCTGCTCCCCGTCCCCTCCCCCGGCACCTCCCTCGTCACTCCCACCCGCCTCGTCGCTCTCATCAGCCTCCTCAAAGTCCTCCTCATAGTCCTTCAAGTGGAAAACACCACATCGTAAATGACATAGGCCACGTTATGACTAAAAAGGTTGAATAGCAGCACAGCAATAAGGACATCCTGTTCAGTGAAGAGTGTTTTCCATCTCATATTAATATCCTCGTGGAAAAAACATGGCTTCCTCAGCATATATACAAGACGTAATGGTATCCATATCTCACAGTCACAGACACCTACTGAAGAAGTCATAGCGAATGGATCTCTGACATTGATTATACCCATCACAAGCAAAGCTAGCATAAATTGCTAATCAGGAACAACAATAAAGCAGGCCCCTGATTGGGGCATACACTAAAACCCTCAGGACTCTTAAACAACCTACCAGGGCTACACAGAGGCAAGGAGATCATGACACATTTAAAGGTTAAAGATAATAGGTGAAGGTTTCCTGTGATTTTATTAATTACTGTGACCAACGAGAGTGTTGCATCTCCCATGACGCCGAGGCTCCTACCTCAAAGTCTTCCTCATATTCCTCTGCACCTTCCTCCTCTCCCTGCTTCTCAGGAGACACCCAACTAACCTCGGCGTCCCCAATCTTGGTCTGCAGTTAAAAAATGGAAGACTAAGCACAAGAAAACCCAGAGACGGGCACACATACATGGTCCTCAGCCGTTCGCAGAGTGATTTCGAATTCCTTACCTCCGGTTCGGCAAGGTGTCCCCTCCCAAAGCCGGGCTTCTCTGAATCCCCCTGAGCCGAACGCCTCTGGCTGCCAGCAGTCAGCTTGGCCAGGGCTTTCTCAGGGTCCCAGTCCTCCCCACGCCTCCCCTCCCGGTGCCTGTCGTCCTTTCTCCTCTCCCTGTCCCTTCGCACATCCTCCCTGTGCACCTCCTCCCCGTCTCCGGACGGCTTGTCGCGCCTCCGGCTCTCGCCGGCCTCCTGGAGGGAGACCCAGGCCCAAGGCAAAAACTCAGGTGCCACTGAGCTGTGGCAGCCATGTTAAACTAACACATGCTTCACACCCATTTGTGGAAGCCTGTCAAACCTCTCTCCAAGCTGTCCAGGACTCTTACCCGCCGTTCTCTCTCTCTTCGCCTTCTTTCCCTCTCCTCTTTTTCCTTTCGACGCTGTTCCTTGTATTCTGAATGATGTACCAAGAATTGATTATGCACAGAAATTAAAAAATTATGAGCCAGCATAAATGTTTTCAGCTCAGATCTTCAAATGTTTCTACTTGTCATCTAACCAAAATAAAAAAAAAAACTTTTGTACTGATATTAGATGCTTTATGACAAGTACCAAATATGAAATGGAACAGAAATATTGATATTATTGTTATTTTACCCTTATCTTCTTTTTGCCTTGAATGTTGCCCATCTTTGTGTCGTCTGTGTTCATTCGGCGGTTCCAGCCACATGCCCTGTACCTTGTCTTTTGACTGGTCATTTTCTTTAACCTGCTTGATGCTGTGACCCCATCCTTGGTCCTTGTACCCATCTTTCTCCTTCCACCTTTCCTGATCCTTTTCCCTGTCCCTCTCTCTTTCCCTCCCCTCCCCATACTCTCGGTCCCGCTCAGCTCTCCTTCTCTCCGTCTTCCTGTGCTCCTTCTCTGCCCTCTCATGTCCTTTGTCATAGTCCCTTTTCTCGATTCCCTCCCATTCTTGTCTTCTTTCTGGCTCTCTTCTATCTCTCTCTGCTGCTTTTTCCCTTCTGGAATCTTTCCTTAGGTGTTGGTCTCTGTCCCTCCCCAAATCCCTATGTCTTATCTTTTCCCGAGTTCCATCGTCCCGGTCTCTGTCCCTCTCCAAGTCCTTATGTCTTATCTTTTCCCGAGTTCCATCGTCCCGGTCCCTGTCCCTCTCCAAGTCCTTATGTCTTCTCCTTTCCCGAGTTCCATCGTCCCGGTCTCTGTCCCTCTCCAAGTCCTTATGTCTTCTCCTTTCCCGAGTTCCATCTTGCTCTCTGTCCCTCTCCAAGTCCTTGTGTTTTGCTCTTTCATGAGATCCGTCTTGCTCTCTGTCCAAATCTCTGTATCTTGTCTTCTCCCGAGTTCTGTCTCGGTCTCTGTCCTTCTCAGTGTCTCTATGTGTTGTCCTCCCTTGAGTGTCATTCCGGTGTCTGCCCTTGTCCAAATCCTTGTGTTTAGATTTTCCCTCAGTTCCATCTCTCTCCTTGTGGGACGTCTTTTGTCTGCGATCTCCCGACTCTCCTCTCCTGGCTTTTCTATTATCATCCATATCCAAATGGTCTTGCTTATTACCAAAGGCATCATCATACCTGTGGCCCTGAAAAAATGTATTTTTATTAAACAAATATATATATATATATATATAAGTTCTCTAGCAACTGCCCTTGTACACATGAATTCCTGTACGAATAAATTTAATTTAAATAACAAGAAGCCTCACAACCTTTAATTGTTCCTGGTAAACAATAGATGCTACTGATTCAATAGAAAAGACAATTGAATGCCATATTTATTTATATTAAGTAAATCACACTTAACTTACTCGCATGTGCTTTAATAAGTCCTCTGTTCTCCATGTATCTTCTTTTGACATTTTCTACATAGGAACATATTATTGATAAAATATTTCACTCAGTCAAGGGTGTAATAACAAAAGCCTTTATCTACAATAGGTACGATTTGCGTGGGATAGATCCTACTAACTGGCTAACTGGTTTTGCGCAACGGGGCACTATAAATCTACACGTTGTAAATGCACACGTTTGTGCATACTAGAGTGAGGGCCAATTTAACGTATACGTCGCATTTATATCACAATCAAGCTACCGAATTAACAACAGCCGAAAATCAAAATACTAACATGAAGGTATTTACATGATCTAGATTACTAACAGTTAGTTACGGATTTGATTAACTCGCCGTCGCCAGTACATCGTCTTCTCCGAACGGCTAATTGTTTCACAGTCGCGAGTGTCAGCAATCCATGAAAATACTTTACCTTTTCAGAATACATTTCAGTATTTTCCCTCCCTATTGAAAACCCCACATCGATTGCTGAATGAGTAGTTGGCTAGTATGTTGTATTTACATCAATCGCCGCCATGACGCCGAATGCATGCAATACGCATGCGCACATGGTTGAAACCAAGGTAACTGCGTCATGTTGTCTTAGAGACAGGATAAGTAAGTGAAGGCAGAAACATCGATGTGATTCAAAGAAACCACAGGAATGGCGTGACTGTGAAGATTGTAGAGATGTCGATTGAAAAAGCTGTTATGGTCTAAGATTTATGTTTGAAATATTCATAACTCATTCATGACACGAATATATACAGGCTGGGGACATTATAATTTTAAATTGAAACAAGACTGACACATTCAAACCCTCAAACCATGGTGTTACGCGCCGCTGTTGTTCGCTCCGCCCCCTCGACCAGGACACCGCCCACGAGACGTCGGACCGCCTGCTCACTTCCTGTTCATGGAGTGAAAAGCCGGACAGCAAGATCCCTCGACAGCTCTGCTCGTTTTTTGGATTTGTGTGATTGGTTTGCTTATTGATTTTGACTATCCGTGTATGACTGTTTTGTTCTGGACTCCGACTTTCGCTTCGCCCCTTTCTCAAGTTTCTGGTACTGTCGCTTTGGTTTGTTTTGGTTTCCTGGTTTATTTGATCTTCCGCTTGTTTTTGGACTACTCTCTTTGCATCATCCCTTATAATTGTACTTTCGCCCTGGTTTTGACTGCTTGCTTGGTTTTGAACTCTCGCCTGTACTTCGACTTCCCCTCTCTGATCTCCCCTCTGGATACCTTTGCTTCGACTGTGTGTTTCGTGTTCCACTAGGTGTGTGTAAGGAGTGTCTGCCTTTTTGTTTAATTGTAAACGTGGAGATTATTGTTTGGTCAGGGAGAAAGGTTTAGGCATTGTTGTTTCGTTTCACCCCTTTTGTGTTCACTTAGGATTAATTTAGCTTGTGGTTGTTTTCGGTAGATGTGTTTTTTGTTTGTTTCTTTGGCCTTTGTCACTCCTGACGTTCGTTACACCTAGTGTTTGTACAGTGTCTGTGGAAAAACTACAAAAAGACTCCATTTGTGTCCCGTGTTCCCTTCTCCTACTCCTGGTTGTCTTGTCCTTCCCCAATCCCTCCTTCCCTTTCACTTTGTTAGGCTCCAACCCTAGACTGGAGCGTAACAATGGATACGAACAAATTTAGACAAACAGCATTCAAGCTAACAGGGTGCGTTCCCAGAACCATTAGGTCTGTCACTATAGGATCTGAGTGACAGAATGGGTCGTTGACATTTTCTACATAGGAACATACTATGTATGACAAAATATGTCACTCAGTCAAGGGTGGCATAGCAAAAGCCTTCATCTACAATAAATATGATTTGCGTGGGATAGATTTGAGTACGCTGCTGATCTCCGTGTTGAACTATTAAAGTATTAAACTATCCAAGTAATAAACGACTTTCTCATGTATTTACCTCAATTTTTATCACATCCACGGTTGTCTCAGATTCTGCAATGACGCGGTTTTCTCAAAGTTGGCAGAGGATGCACTTACTATAATGTCAATGGGACGTTATTTCCATTATTACATTTTAACAAAGGTTCTGTCATTGTTAGTACGATATTATTGGCCCACATAAACATTATTCTAACGTAATTAATGCAGAAAAATATTGTTCCTTAATAAAATATTATTTTATAATAGTATCATATGTGCGAACGCGCCGTACAGCCTTGAACCCACGCATTTAGAGATATAAAGCCACAGGGCTACCTGCTGCTCTGTAACATGCCCTCTTTTAGCTTCTACATTATTATTCTCAGCTTTAGCAGTCGTCGTAGTACGGGGATAATGTGCAGGGAACATCAGGAAAACTCGTAACTTTGAACTTTTCCAGACGTTAATTGTAGCGTGCGGGAAACGTACCTAGACCTAAAAATTGTTAGCTGGGAAACTGCAATTTTACATTATACATCGCAAGTCAATATGGATTAACACATATTGTCGTAACATATTGTAAAGTATTGCTCAGTTTTTAACTACTGTACCCACATTCGACTTTTTTTTTAGTTACAGATTCAGTCTGCAGGGAACCCCGGTATTTTTTTTTATAACCGCCTGCGCAGTCCCGATGACGCGGGGTGGCGCACTTGAGCCGCGTTTTTATTATGATGTTACGAGCCGCGCCGCCGATGGATTTGGCAGAAAAGGAAATCTGCGTCTTGTTTTAGGCTGGATGGCGGTGCTGAGCAGACAGAATCTACACGGATTAATAAAATGAATGATTTGTGTTATATGTGCGTTATACAAGGCTGCTGAGTAATACAGTAAGTGACGCGCCTCTTCTGATATTCCTAGCGGCAGCTTCGTGAAACTTCTTTAGGAAATGACCAGCAAGGTAGATGTTAGATGAAGGTGGAAAGTTCCCGGAACCGACGTGAGTAATGTACCAAAAAAATGTGGGTTCTACCTGCCCTGTATATCAATTTGTCTGAAATCCTGCTCGGGCTGCATTGGTGTTACCTACGGAAGTTTGCTATATAGTTCTTATGTAAAGTGATTAGCTAATTTCCCCAAATTACCAGAGAGATAAAACTAATGTCTGGATGTTTATATCTAGCTTATCTAGAAAGCAAATGACAAAAATCATATATTTGTTTTTAAGTTCATTTATTGTCATCAATCATTTTAACTTTCTAATCAAACATAAAACACAGAACTTTTTCCAGACCTAGCCCAACCCCTGAAAAATAACCCCATACCATTATCCCTCCTCCATCAAACTTTAAAATTGGCACAATGCAGTTAGGTAGGTAATGTTCTCCTGACGTCCGCCAAACCCAGATTCATCCATCGGACTTCCAGACAGAGAAGCGTGATTCGTCACTCCACAGAACAAGTTTTCACTGCTCCAGCGTCCTTTGGTGACGTGCTTTACACACTCCATGCTATGCTTGGCATTGCACTTGGTGATGTGAGGCTTGCATGCAGCTGCTCGGCCATGGATGCCCATTCCATGAAGCTCCTGGTGCACAGTTTTTATTCTGGGGTTAATGCCAGAGGAAGTTTGGAACTCTGCAATTATTGAGTCAACAGAGTTTTGGTGACTTTTATGTACTATGTGTCTGCACTCGGCGACCCTGCTCTGTAACTTTACGTGGTCGGCCATTTCTGTTGTTCCTAAATGCTTCACTCTGCAGAAATACCACTTACAGCTGACTGTAGAATATCTAGCAGGGAAGAAATTTGGCGTCCTGTGACAGAACCACGCTTGTGTTCACTGAGCTCTTCATAATGACCTATTCTTTCACAAATGTTTGTGAACCTGACTGCATGGATAGGTGCTTGATTTTATACACCTGTGTCAATGGGTCTGAATGAAACACCTGAATTCAATGATTGAGAGGTATGTCCCAGTACCTTTATCCATATTGTATATTTATTTGAGTGAAGTGTGTGTTTACGTGTGTGTGTGCATATAGCACGAAAAATTTTTCCTATGTAATGTGCTAAAAGGACATCGACGTAAATACTTTTTCATATAATAACGTACATTAAGGTCAACATGTCAATCAGTGATTAAAATTACATTTAATGTGTATGTTTTCATAGACACTCTAGATCAGGAGTGTCAAACTCCAGTCCTGGGGGGCCGGAGCCCCTGCACATTTTTGGGTTTCCCCTCGTTTAACACACCTGATTCAGCATCTTGTGCTAATTACCACACAGCTCTTGAGCTGAATCATTTGTGGTGGAACAGGGAAAGAGCTAATCTACACAGGACTCTGGCCCCCCAGGACTGGAGTTTGACACCCCTGCTCTAGATGCTCAACATATTTTATAAAAAAGTATGCAATTACAATGAAAAAAAAATCCATTTAATTATGTTTACATTTTATATGTTAAAGGGTTACTGGCAGGTATCTTTAACTTCATCTACACCAGATCTTTCTGCTTTCGTTATACCTGACAACTTCCTGCAATATACAGTGATACCCTTTGGCCTTCGAAATGCACCTACTACATTTCAGTGCTTAGTGAATACTGTCCTTTCTGACGTACCGGACTGTTCGGCATACCCGGATGACCTCATTGTGTGCTCTCCTGATTGGTGCAGTCACATGCACACTTTGAGGGAGGTTTTTGAAAGGCCCAAAAATGCATCACTGACACTTAATCTCGCAGAATGTGAAGTTGCCAAGGCGACGGTTACGCGTTTGGGGCATCAGGTCAGTCTGGGACAGGGGTGTCCGAATCAGGCCAAGGTGACAGCCATCTCCTCTTTAGCCTTGCCTGCCACCCGTGGTGAGTTATGCCATTTCCTAAATATGGCAGGTTACTATAGGAGTATTTATAAGAATTTCTCATTGGTATTGGCCCCATTGACTGCTTTGCTCAGTCCATCAGCTAACTCTGTTTAGGACACTGACTGCCAGAATGCTTTCAACTGTGTTAAGGCCCTGCTTGTCAATGGTTAGTCCTAATTTGTCCATGTCCTTTAAGCTAGTGGTTGATGCAAGTAATCTGGGTGCTGGGGCTGTTTTGTTCTAGGAAGTGAAGTGGACCATCCAGTGTGTTATTTTTCTCTGAAGTTGAACCGGCATCAGGGTAACTATTTGGTGATCGAGAAGGAGACCCTTGCTTTATTTTGGGCCTTGCAACATTTTGAAGTTTACCTTGGTTCCACCCACCTTACTGTCGCTGTGTATACTGATCACAACCCACTTGTTTTTTTGTCCCAAATGCACAACCACAATCAGAGACTTATGCGATAGTCACTACTTACAGAAGAACTTACTCATACCAACTGTTCACCCCTGACCTAGACCAGCGGGTTGTAACGCCCCCTCCCTCCAACACTGCCTTGGGTCCATAGAATAAGCTATTCAACAATCAAGATATTCCTGCAATAAGACAGAATGGCACAGATTATTATCAAACAGGTTTTAATAGTATTATTCCCTGAACTTGATGTTCAGTTGAAGAAGGAATTGGTTTTCAAATTTTGTAGCACTTTATCTAGTTCAAGCCTGTTTTGAACTTCACATACAGTTTTTTGATACGTGGAGATGAGTGCAGCAGGCCGGGTTTACAGTAAATATAGAAGCAGCTCCCTTCCTTCAATGTTAACCTTCTTTTCTTAATGTCCCAAAAATGTAGTAAAATGTATGTGAACAGTTTAATAAAAGGTCATGTTTTTTTTTGCCAGCTTTTAGGCCCCTATCTTAAAATGAGGTCAGGTGAATTGTGGGTGCATTGCTATCTCGAGGCAGCAGAAAGTGATTGTGTTATTGACCAGCAAAAACCTGGTCTAAAGTCAGTGCCACAGTATTTAAGTGTTATTTTAAGGGTGTGTTATCAAGATAGTAACGTGTGCCTACATAGGCGCGTGCACAGTGTGTGTACACTACCTGTTTCATCCTGTACAATTCAATTGAAAAACAAACAAATCTGCTAGGGGGGAAAGTGTAAAATATCAAAAAACACACAATAAGCTGGTACACACCATTAAGCTAATACTTCACTGAAGCACCATTTGATTAAATTGCAGCATTCAGTCACAGCTGCCATCAATTAATGTGACTCCGATTGACCCAAATAAAGTTCAACTGTCCTAGTAGGATTTTCCAGACATTTACTCAGTTGTATCCTACAGCAAAAGCCATGGTTCACAGAGAGCTTACAAAACATCAAAGGGATCTCATTGCTGAAAGGTATCAGTCAGGCGGTATTAGATATCTCCTAGAACACAGTGAAGACAGTCATCAGGAAGTGGAGGAAATATGAGACGACAGTGACGTTACTGAGAACTGGATGTTGCCCCAAATTGATGAAAAGACAAGACAAAGACTGGTCACGGAGGCTGATAAGAGGCCTACAGCCACACTGAAGGAGTTGCGGGAATTTCTGGCAAATACTGGTTGTGTACTGCATGTGAACGGAATCTTCTGTAATCTCCTTCATATGTCTGTAAATTGCAGTGATATGCCATTGCTGTGTTTTTGTTTCCCAAAGACCACATGCAAAGGTCTCAAGTCCATCAAGTCTAAGTGTGTGTGTGTGTGTATGTGTATTTAATACAGTTAAAGGAAAATCAATTCTGGAAATGTTATTAAACTAAAGTCACTTATAGTTGTTCAAAAAGATGAAGTTGCAGTGACTGATAGCAGTGTCTGGAGCTTTTTAGCTGCTGGATGAAACACCACAATGGGAAAACAGGTTTGTGCATCCTGCACAATTATTGGCACCCTTGAAGATCTGTAACAAGGGATAGAGAAAATCTACCTTTCTGTGAAGTAGCTTTATCTCACACTGAAAAAATTAGAAAAATCCAACCTTTCATTGAAATAAATGTATTCAATGAAAAAATCCTTTGTCAAGAAATAATTATTTTTAACAAAAGCAAATGTGCCACAATTATTGGCACCCCTGGAAATTATAGTGAACACAATGTAACTGAAGCATGTTTCCCCTGTAAAATGTACATCTTTGAGTTGAGTGGAGTGAATAGGAACCTTCAAGCTGTAATCCATGACTTCCTGGTTAACAGGGATACGAACATGAGGTGACACAGAGCCCAAATTCCCTTAGTCATCGATCAACATGGGAAAGATAAGAGAACACAGACCAAATGAGGGAGAAGTGTGTTGACCTTCATAAGTCAGGGAATGGGTATTAAAAAATAGCTACTCACCTTAAAATGCCCATTTCTGCTTTTGGGACAATAATAAAAAGGTGGAGTCAACCAACCAGTTGAGTATAGAGTCACAGTCACAGAGTGCTCAACTGGTTGGCTGAAACAAAATCTTGGACTGGATTTGTACTCTCTGGACCTGAAATCTCCGCCTCTGGTAAAAAGAAGGATGACTGTAATGAAAAGAACCTTAGGTTATCTAAAGTGTGTTTAAGAGCTTTCTATGGGCAACTTTTCTTCATCAGCACTTGATTAAAATAGTATAAAATAGCAATAACATTATGTAGATGGTCAGTTTAAACTTTATGAGTGACACAAAATAGCCTAATGTTTTAGCCACGTCAGTAGCCTGCCCTACAGCTGAACTAGGCCATTGACAAGGTTCAGTCAAAACACACGAACTCTGTATAAAAGAAAGTAAATGCTTATCTAGCTAGACAGTTCAACACACACACAATATTTTGGTAAGTTTGACTGTCCCTATAACATTACTGGTGTTCCAGATGTCCTGATAGACATATTACTGTAGTGTTACCTCTGTTAATGATATATCGGAGCATCTTGTCATAAAATTTACAGCTAGCTATTTTAGAATTAACAAGCCTCCACAAATTAACGAACCAGCTGGCTAACGTTATCAAAACAATATATTGTGGCAAATCATAGCTCGCTGGAGTAACGTTAGGGAATGGATCAGTGACAATATAGCTAACGTTATTGATTTACAAAGCCTACATGCTGATTATGTATCTACATTTCTTACCTTATTTTGTCTTTACTGACTTACTGTCATCCTTTGGTCTTCTTTTCACGTGTGCTGTCAGTTTCTCTGCTGCATCAAAGACAACTACACAGATGTCTCACAGGAGTCTGTCACACTTGCATATTATTGATTACACACAATCAAAGATGAGCACAGTGAAGCTCTCTAGAATCTTTGCACACAGTTCTGTTAGCAGGCAGAATTTTTTGACGGTTGGGGCAGTCGACTATATTAAGCAGATTTAAGCGAAAAAATAAATGAAAGCAGTTGTGCAGGGCAGCAAGGCCACTGTGGCCAGTGAACATGCAATGTTTTGTAATTTGGGTAATGCAATGTTCACTGGCCACAGTGTGCAATGTTCACTGGGGATATCAAGGGCAAAAAGTGGGCCAACAATGGTCGACATGCAATCAGTGAACTTCTTGCCCTGATCATACCATAAATAAATAAAATGCCACGTCTATTACAAGTTAACCACATTGCACTGCTTAATGGAAATCAACATATCCCAGCTAAAATCATCCATAGTGCCTATCCTTGTTATTAATTTAATTAAACAGTGATTAAATAATTTTCGCTCTGGCCGTGGAACAGTGGACCAGCTCTATACTCCCTCGGGGAGTCCTGTGGGGGGTGCTCCGGGAGTATGGGGTGCCGGGCTGCCTTATAAGGGCTGTTCGGTCCCTGTACAACCGGTGTCAGCTTGGTCCGCATTGCCGGCAGTAAGTCGGACTCGTTCCCGGTGAGGGTTGGACACCGCCAGGGCTGCCCTTTGTCACCGATTCTGTTCATAACCTTTATGGACAGAATTTCTAGGCGCAGCCAGGGCGTTGAGGGTGTCCGGTTTGGTGACCTCAGGATTAGGTCTCTGCTTTTTGCAGATGATGTGGTTCTGTTGGCCTCATCAGACCGTGACCTTTGGCTCTCACTGGAGCAGTTCGCAGCCGAGTGTGAAGCGGCTGGAATGAGAATCGGCACCTCCAAATCCGAGACCATGGTCCTCAGCCGGAAAAGGGTGGAGTGCTCTCTCCGGGTCGGGGAGGAGGTCCTTCCCCAAGTGGAGGAGTTTAAGTATCTCGCGGTCTTGTTCACGAGTGAGGGAAGGATGGAGCGGGAGATCGACAGGCGGATCGGTGTGGCATCAGCAGTGATGCGGGCGCTGCATCGGTCTGTCATGGTGAAGAAGGAGCTGAGCCAAAAGGCAAAGCTCTCGATTTACCAGTCGATCTATGTTCCTACCCTCACCTATGGTCACGGTAGTGACCGAAAGAACGAGATCGCGAGTGCAAGCGGCCGAAATGAGTTTTCTCCGCAGGGTGGCTGGGCTCTCCCTTAGAGATAGGGTGAGGAGCTCGGTCATTCGGGAGGGACTCAGAGTAGAGCCGCTGCTCCTCTGCATTGAGAGGAGTCAGATGAGGTGGCTCGGGCATCTGATTAGGATGCCTCCTGGACGCCTCCCTGGTGAGGTGTTCCGAGCATGTCCCACTGGGAGGAGGCCCCGGGGAAGACCCAGGACACACTGGAGGGACTATGTCTCTCGGCTGGTCTGGGAACGCCTCGGGATTCCCCCAGAGGAGCTGGATGAAGTGGCCGGGGAGAGGGAAGTCTGGGGTTCCCTGCTGAGACTGCTGCCCCCGCGACCCGACCTCGGATAAGCGGAAGTTAATGGATGGATGGATGGATGATTAAATAATCACTCCCCTATAGTGGATTAGTTCGAAAACTAGCAAGTAAGAAAAAACTTTAATCAAACCATTTTTTTTCCACTGCATCAATCGGCTACATTAAGCAGATTAAGCATACATAAATGAATTAATGCAGTTGGGCAGGGCTTTGGGCTTGAAAAAATGTATATTCAATTCACAGTCAGTACATCAAACCCCAGTGACCTGACTGAGACAGAGATGCATGGCTAAAAGGAAATCTTAACTGATTACAGTGTGTAATTTGATATTGAAAAATCAAGGGTTCTAAAGCAGGTGCCTGAATACAGATGGATGGATGGATGTGTTGTAAAGTGTTATAAAGAAGAATCCAGCTGCTCATAGCCATCATTATTAAAAACAAAGCAAAGTTTCAGGTCCAGTTTACTTGTAATTGGTTCACCAAGTGTTACGATTGTCTTATCAGGCTGCAGTGTTCAGGGGAGCCGGGGAGAGTACAGAGTACCTGTGGGAGTCTGGCTGGTATCCAGACAGAGAGATGCCCCATCACAGGTGAGGCAACCAACCAGCCTGGAGGGATTTTCTGACTTTACTAACTCATTAATTTGAGCATTAAGTCACTATTGCTGTAGGGCAGGAAATACGAACAGGATAGACTAGTACAACTTATCTGACCCACTTGTCTCTTTCCGCATTACTGCCCTATGTTTCATAGCAAACATGATGAAAAAATCTACCTGTTCACTGGCATATTGCAATGGTGGAGGAAGGTAAGGATTAAATACAGGAATAAGTTGAGGAACTTCTGAAGAGTTATGAGGGTCACATTTTCTTCCTTGTTCCTGGATTCCTCTGTTTTTTATACATTATCTAACCATCTTATCTTCCCCTAAACAGGCCGACAATCTGCCTCAGAATTAATACTCATACCAATAACAAGCCCCCGACCACAGCAGTGACCAGCCCTAGGGCTCTGCCCCCTATCAGGTGGTAACACAAATCTCTGATCTGTCCACCAGAGTCACAGACGGGACCCATTCTCCACCAAAGCCAAACTGGTCCTTCTTTAGTGTCAGATCCACCGTACATGTGACTCCCCCCCTCAGCCTCACCATAACGGTCACCTGATCACAGGAAACCACCGTGAGGAGCAAAGAAGCAGCCAGTGACCTGAAAGGCATGTGACTGCTTCCCTGGCCAGGTGAAGGTGTCCATTCTGGTGTCGCCCAATCAGAGGGAGGACGAGGGGGAGTCTCTTCTAAGAGAGAACTCAGTGACTTCTCATACACTGAAATACCCAAATTACAAAAACTATGACGTAAATATATTAATACTCTATTTGCCCTTTGTACAAGCACACAGGAGCACTTTGGTTTTTGTAGATCTCTTTTGCTCTCCTGTGATGGTGAATCTTGGCATCAGAGAGCAGGGTCCACCATATTCCCTTTGTCTCTGGGGCAGGTTTGAGAATAAGGTCCTTGCTCAGAGTGATGTGATTATTCTGCCAGACAGGGGATTTGAACCAGTGACCCTACAGACAGAGACTCCTAAGCCACAATGTGTGTGCAACGTTTAAACTGGCAAAATAGGAATACATGCACTGCTTAATTCTAAGGTAGAGAATTATACATTCTTGGCCAAAGCTGCAAGACATTAAGTTTTTAATGATGTCAACAACAAATAGCTAGAAGATATCTGGGAAATTTTTGAACACCCAGACATGTGTTAATCCGAATTTTATATCAAACATTTAAATCTTTTCTTGATTTTAACTCAGGAAAGCTCTTTTAAAGATGTAATCTGGGTTGCAGTTTATTAGTATTGGAAATGAATGTTTTACTTAAAACTACTGGTTGTTTCTAGTGTGATATATTTTTTTGTAAACAAATTGTAATGTTAATAGTAAAGTAATGTTTTATTATAAAATCAATAAATCTGCAATATTTTTACTGAAATAAGAAAGTGTCCCAAAACTCCTGGGGGAAAAAAAATAAGAAATGGGTCCAACCTAAATTGCAAAATATGAAGCATTTCATGGTCATGACAAGAAATTATTTGTCAGATAATATGCAAGAACTAAAAAAATGCGCTTCCGAGACCTGGGTCAGCATTTGCCCGTCACTGCTCACTGCTGCAGTGAACTGTTGGAGGAGAAACAGGGAAATTCGCTTACAGTCTTCTGCACAAAGAAAAAATGAAGAAAAGAAACACATCTGAGTGTTCAAATATTTCCCAGATATTTCCTGGCTACTTGCTACTGAGACCTTTAGAAGCTTAATGTTTTGCAATTTGGGGTTTGCCCCCCTCCCCCTCCCCCTCCATGAGTGATTAACGTGTTTCAAGGACTTTTGCACTATTTTGCACTTTCGGATTTGATGCCAAACTGTATGTTGTTGTCAGTTCCAATGGCAAGTTTAATCTAATCGAATCTATTACCCATGAGTCTGCTTCCTTGGCCAGGTGAAGGTGTCCTTTCTGATGCTGCTCAATCACAGGAAGGAGGACATAAAGGAATCTCTTCTCGGATAAATCTCATCTAAATGTCTCATCCTTGATAATATCAAGAATATCTTCCCTCAGTGGATCTGGCCAAGTGGTACTGAGAAGAACCAGCATACAAAGCCCCTCCCACCAAGAGTGGGTGGATGGGATAAATGGACAGTTTTGGTTTCATCACGTTTCACTGTGGAACTGACTGTCAGGAATCAAGATGGGCAGCTTCTCTGTGATCGCTGTGTTCCTGCTTCTTCTGCTGGTGGAGAGAGGACAGTCCACAACAGGTAAATTATGTCTTAGGGGACGGGGAAGAAAGAGGACTGATTGCTCCTCCATGATGGACTGATGAACAGTCCTGAGACATTATTTGACTCACAATTTCTGTTGAAAAACTGACTGTGGTGCAGCTTAGACTGTAATTAACTTCTGTGGTTCTCAGTCCACTTCTGAGGCAAACTGTGCTGCTTATTTTATATCACTTGTTATAGTATTTTACATCATATGTTGGACTATGAGTTATGAATTTTTCTTTACATTTATGCTCTTTTTTGCTGTTTTCTTCTTTTACTGAAAAATATACCAATATGGGTGTTGTTCTGTGTTCGTGGTTGAAAAGTAGTACCCTAAACTAGTAGCACTGGAAAGTCTCTTTCAATGCAATGCATGTAATATTTATTGGATTTTATGACTGCATGAGCATCTAAACAGGCTCCACACAGTCCGTCCACTAACTTTGTAGTATAAAAAACTGAAAAATATTGATGCAGTCCATCCATCCATCCATCCATCATCTTCCGCTTGTCCGGGGTTCGGGTCGCGGGGGTAGCAGCTTCAGTAGAGGCACCCAGGCCTCCCTCTCCCCAGCTAACCCCACCAGCTCCTCGGGGGGGACACCCGAGGCGTTCCCAGGCCAGCCAAGAGATATAATCCCTCCAGCGAGTCCTGGGCCTGCCCCGGGGCCTCCTCCCTGTAGGACAGGCACGGAAAACCTCTCCGGTTAGCCGCTCAGGAGGCATCCGCACCAGATGTCCAAACCACCTCAACTGGCTCCTTTCGACGTGAAGAAGCAGCGGTTCTACTCCGAGGCCCTCCCGGATATCCGAACTTCTCACCCTATCCCTAAGGGAGAGCCCAGACACCCTGCGGAGAAACCTCATTTCGGCCGCTTGTATTCGCGATCTCGTTCTTTCGGTCATTACCCATAGCTCATGACCATAGGTGAGGGTAGGGACAAAGATGGACCAATAGATCGAGAGTTTGGCTTTTTGGCTCAGTTCTTTCTTAGCCACGACGGATCGGTTAAGCGCCTGCAGAACTGCAGACGCCGCTCCGATCCGTCTATCCAACTCCCGATCCCGCCTACCCTCACTCGTGAACAAGACCCCGAGATACTTAAACTCCTCCACTTGAGGCAGTACGTCTTCCCCAACCCGAAGAGGGCAAACCACCCGTTTCCGGCTGAGAACCATGGTCTCGGACTTGGAGGTGCTAATCCTCATCCCTGCCGCTTCGCACTCGGCTGCGAACCGCCCCAGTGCCTGCTGGAGATCCCCAGCAGATGAAGCCAACAGGACGACATCGTCTGCAAAAAGCAGCGAGGCAATCCTGAGGTCACCAAACTGGACACCCTCGACGCCTTGGCTGCGCCTAGAAATCCTGTCCATAAATATGATAAACAGGACCGATGACAAAGGGCAGCCCTGGCGGAGCCCAACACGCACCTGGAACACGTCCGACTTATTGCCGGCAATGCGGACCAAGCTTCTGCTCCGTTCGTACAGGGACCGGATCGCCCACAACAGTGGACCCCGGACCCCATACTCCCGAAGCACCCCCCACAGAGCACCTCGGGGAACCCGGTTGTAAGCCTTTTCCAAATCCACAAAACACATGTAGACTGGATAGGCAAACTCCCAGGCCCCCTCCAGTACCCCTGCAAGGGTATAAAGCTGGTCCAGTGTTCCACGACCAGGACGAAAACCGCATTGTTCCTCCTGAATCCGAGATTCGACTATCGATCTCACCCTCCTCTCCAGTACCCTGGAATAGACCTTCCCAGGGAGGCTGAGAAGTGTGATCCCCCTGTAGTTGGAACACACCCTCCGGTCCCCTTTCTTAAATAAGGGGACCACCACCCCGGTCTGCCAATCCAGCGGCACTGTCCCTGACCTCCACGCACTGTTGAGAAGGCGTGTCAGCCACGACAGCCCCACAACATCTAGAGCCTTCAGGTACTCCGGGCGGATCTCGTCCACCCCCGGGGCCCGGCCACCACGGAGTTGTTTAACCGCCGCGGCCACTTCAGCCTCAGTGATGGGCAAGCCCCCCCCAGCACCCTCGGGCTCTACGCCCTCAGATGTCTCAAAGGCAGTATGCGTAGATGTATCGGAGGCAGGGTTGAGGAGGTCCTCAAAGTATTCCTTCCACCTCCGGATGATGTCCCCAGATGAGGTCAACAGCCCCCCCCCCCCCACTATAAATAGTAGGAACCAGGAGCTGCTTCCCCCTCCTGATACTCCGTATGGTTTGCCAGAACCTTTTTGAGGCCGACCGAAATTTTGATGCAGTTCGATCATTAAAAAAAGGTAAATTGTAATTTTATGTCTTTAAAATTCCATTGCATAGTGATGTTAGGGTTATGCTCAGCTTGTTATAGCAGTCCAGTGATGTGCCACTCAGAACTCCTGGCCATCCTAAATCTCCTTACATCGCATCCGCATGGCTGCAAATGCTCTGTCCTCTGATTCCAAATAACTCTCACACTAATTATGTTTAGATTAAATAAACCTTACTTAAGCCAGAAATATTCTCTAGTACAGTGTTTCCCAACCCAGCCCTCGGGGATCCCCGGACAGTTCACGTTTTTGCCCCCTCCCAGCTCCCAACCAATCAGGAACACCGAATACCTGGTACAGGTGCGCTGGGAGCTGAGAGGAAGCAAAAACATGGACTGTCCGGGGTTCTCCGAGGACTGGGTTGGGAAACACTGCTCTAGCATACAGAGGCCAACACATACATGCTTTTTGCTGGTGTAAAACTGAATCTCCTGGCTCATTCACAGCTCCTTGGACTCCTTCAACTACAGGTGGAACAACTACACCTCTGCACCCTTCAACTACAGGTGGAACAACTACACCTCTGCACCCTTCAACTACAGGTGGAACAACTACACCTCTGCACCCTTCAACTACAGGTGGAACAACTACACCTCTGCACCCTTCAACTACAGATGGAACAACTACACCTCTGCACCCTTCAACTACAGGTGGAACAACTCCACCTCTGCACCCTTCAACTACAGATGGAACAACTACACCTCTGCACCCTTCAACTACAGATGGAACAACTACACCTCTGCACCCTTCAACTACAGATGGAACAACTACACCTCTGCCTTCTAGTAAGTTGTAATAATTTCTATTACTTTGTATTAAATATATGTTTAAATAATACATTTGCAAAAATTTGTATGGGATGGTCAGCACAATGTCTATATTTACTAGTTTTCATTATTGTTTTTTTTTTGGGGAGAGGCAAAATTGAGAGCGAACAAGTTTAATAAAAAGCAAAATCATGACTTTAGTTAGTCTTTTTATAGGAGGAAAGTCAAACCCGAAACACCTGTTACTCTGCTCCCAAATACCAGATGCAGAGTATAGTAAAGAGCCTCAATACATTTATTCAAACAGGGATAGAGGACCAGCTGGAATAAATGAAATCAGATAGAATGACTGTACATTCATGAGATTAAAAGCTGATGTACATGCCTTTAGTAGGAATACTGTAGTTTAAAATTCATTAAATATAAACTACATACAAGCAAACAGTAAAGAAATCTGCAGTAATAATAACGGCAGCATATATCTTTCAATCCCCTTTATTATTAAAAGCTTTTCAACATTTTGTTTCGGGTTGGATTAGAAATGCAGTGTGTTCTGTATTTCAGTTCTATATATAATTAGGTGATTTATAATAATGATGAACTTCTAATAATAGGAATGCAACATTTAACCCAACCACTCACCTCATCAAGACATTCTCACCTTGAACAAGTCAGAAACAAGTGTATGAGTTGTAAGATCCTGACTTGTTTTTGGGACAGCTTCTCTTGGGGCATCTTTAAGGGGTGCTAACTGGGTCTGCCTGTGGGGGGCGCTGCAGTCCAATATGTCTGCCTATAAGATAAATGGATTATATTCTTCAAAAATGTAATTTAACAATTCAAATGGATGTCACTTTAAATACACTGAAATCTCTGACACATTTCCACTTCTGTCATCTTCAGATACAGATGGCACATTTTCAACTCCGCCTCCTTCGACGGCAAGTGGCGCACATCCAACTCCGCCTCATTCAACGGCAAGTGGCGCGCATCCAACTGTGCCTCATTCGATAGCAATTACCGGACATCGAAATCTGCCTCATTCGACGGCAAGTGGCGCGCATCCAACTGTGCCTCATTCGATAGCAATTACCGGACATCGAAATCTGCCTCATTCGACGGCAAGTGGCGCACATCCAACTGTGCCTCATTCGATGGGAATTACCGCACGTCGAACTCCGCCTCATTCGACGGCAAGTGTCACACATCCAACTCCAGGTAAGCTGTAGTAATTCCTGTTACACTACACTAAAGGTTTGTGTTTAAATAATACAAACATCATCACTTGATTTTGCATCTCCAGGACTGGGGGCTTTGAATCCTCTCTCCCCTCTCTGTGTAGAGATTGCATGTTTTCCTGGTGTCATGTGGAAAATGCACACAACTCCACCAGCATTCAGGACAGAATAAGGGCAGAGAAATAGCGCCTCTCTTTTCCCGTTACAGGTGTAACGGTTAGGGTCAACTTGAATCTCAAGCTCCTGGCTCAAGTTACCATGGGCAGGGGCAAAATAGAGAACTCACTTTACACGGTGAGTACTGCACCTGTGCCTCAGCAGTGACGCATGTGCCCGCTCCGGTTGTGTCAGAGGTCAGTCATGTCTGATGTGAAGGTTGGCTGGAGTGTGTACCCTGTTGTATGGTAATCGCGCCTCCTTGTGGACAGCAGTCTCGCACGTGAGACGAGTGATTAATTAATCCAGAGACGCATTACCAACCGACAAGGTAGCAGACAGACAAACGCTGTGATGGGAGGGATGTGGAGGGGTCACAGTGCCCCCTACTGACGCTTCTGTTTTTGCCACAGGGTGCTGCTCAACTTCAGCATTTCTTGCAAACGCATTACAACGTCAGTGGTCTGTCCATCACCAGGATCGAGAGGGAGTCGCCTCCCCACCACCCCCACCACTGATTTATATCTGATTACCTCCCAAGATGATTTCCTGCTCCTTACAGTATGGTTTGCAGGAGCCCATTTTTTGGACTTTAATCGGCCAAAATAATAAAGGGAATAAATGAACATAATGATGTATGATACTAAAATAATTAGCTTGTTACCTACTTGTCTAGACACTTTAAACACATATTTCGGTCTTATCCTGACTTAGCACTTAGCCTGTTTGCAATTCCAGGTGGTCATCCACTCTTTCCAGTGTTATTACTGTATAACATCAGCCTGTATGCTGTTTATAATGAATCTCAAGCATCTTGGCATGACTATGTGGAAAAGGACATTATATGGAAATATACTGGTGTGAATATGACTGACTACCAATACTTGGGGACCCAAACACTTAATTCTTGCTTTAAAAATGGGAAGTAATGCAGAGAAAAAAATAATGCATTCATCATCACTGTATTACAAGTAAGTTCAATTAAGATGTACATGCATATTAAGAAAAATGAGTGAAAAAATTTTAAGAATTTGATTCACATGGAAAGACAAATTAAAAGTAGACAATGTACATATCTCAGATTTGCTTTTTTTTCCCATTTCATTTCATTTCAGCCTGATATTTCTAACTGAAATGCCCATTGCCCATCTATGCATAAGGTTTTATTTCTGACTGAAATGTCTCACCTCTCATCTGGTCATAAGCATGGTCTGCCTCTGGGCCTGGGAGAACATGATCAGACCTGTCGGCCTGCTTTGGGGGTGTGGGGGGCAGAGAGAAGGCGAGGCAGGCGGGTTAGTAACCCGTAGCAGTGTGACCCACCTGACGTCTTGACCACAGGAACACAAGGAGCTCACAAATCAAAAGCAAAAGTGCAAATGTTTTCTTTTAATTCTCATATCATGGCCTGGTATGGGAGCTGTGATGCTCTGGACCGCAAAGCTCTACAGAGCGGGGTCAGATCAGCGCAATGCATCACAAGGTCTGAACTGCCAGCCATCCAGGACCTCTACAGACAGCGAGGTAGGAGGAAAACACAGCAGATCTTGTCTGATCCCAGCCATCTAGGACCTTTACAGACAGCGCTGCAGGAGGAAGACACAGGGGATCCTCTCTGATCCCAGCCATCCAGGACCTCTACAGACAGAGAGGTAGGAGGAAAACACAGCAGATCTTGTCTGATCCCAGCCATCTAGGACCTCTACAGACAGAGCTGTAGGAGGAAGGCACAGAGGATCCTCTCTGATACCAGCCATCTAGGACCTTTAGAGACAGCGCTGCAGGAGGAAGACACAGGGGATCCTCTGTGATCCCAACCATCCAAACCACAGATTCTGAGGCAGTACAGGAGCATTCAGACTCCCACTAGCAGGCTCAGGGACAGTTTCTACCTACAGTCACTTTAAACTTACCTTTAGTACGTACGCAGGAGTGTATACAGCGCCCTCCACAATTGTTGTAAAGATTTGTAAAAAGGGTTAGAAAAAATCTACCTTTTCGTGAAGCAGCTTCATGTCACACTGGAAATTGAGAAAAACCCAACCTTTCATTACCATAAATTTATTCCAAGAAAAAATAAATCCTTCATCAAAAAATTATCTTTAACAAAAACACATGTGCCACCATTATTGGCACCCCTGGAAATTATAGTGAACACAATGTAATTGAAGTATGTTTCCCCTGTAAATTGTACATCTTTGAGTTGAGTGGAGTGAATAGGAACCTTCAAGCTGTAATCCATGACTTCCTGGTTAACAGGGATACGAACATGAGGTGACACAGAGCCCAAATTCCCTTAGCCATCCATCAACATGGGAACGATAAGAGAACATACAAACCAAATGAGGGAGAAGTGTGTTGACCTTCATAAGTCTGGGAATGGGTATGAAAAATAGCTACTCGCCTTAAAATGCCCATTTCTGCTGTTAGCGCAATAATTAAAAAGTGGACAATAACTGGAACTGTTACAAACCTGCCTGAAAGAGGACCCAAGTTTATTTTTCTCCAAAATACAGTGAGGAGGATCACAAGAAAGGCAAAAATATCCCCACGGATGACTTGGTAAATTACAAGACCAAGCAAAATCTTGGGGTTATCAGACAGCCCCTTCACGCTAACAGATTATTATTTATATATATATATAAAAGCCACGATGTCTATCGGATAACTTGAACAACTTACCAAATGGATGCCATTTCTACTGGCACTAACCACATGTTCCTTCAACATTCCTAAGCCATAGAAAGGTCCCCAATGAAACCTCTGCATTCCCACATCATAGAGACTCTAATCTAAACATTTAGAATTAGAATTTAGTGATCACTGGTCATTGTCAACACACCACAGCACACAGTGCGCAACAACGAAATGTGTCCTCTGCATTTAACCCATATGTGACATATACTGTAGCAGGGGTCAGCTAATTCAGCGCCCGGGGAGCAGTGCTTGGGGGCGGTACCTTACTCAATTTGTACATGGAAGAAATGGAGGAAAAAGCATTCAACTCTTTTCCAGGAACGACACCAACCCACTGGTTCAGATATGTTGATGACACCTGGGTAAAGATCAAGATTCAGGAGGTACAGGCCTTTACAGACCACATTAACTCAGTGGACACCAACATACAATTTACTAGGGAAGACCCCAAAGATACAGTAACTGGCTGTCTTTCCTGGATTGTGCAGTCATCATTGGGGCTGATGGAAAGCTGGAAATAGAAATCTACAGAAAACCCACCCATACCGACCCGTATCTTTTGTTTGACTCACATCACCAACTACAACACAAACTAGGAGTTATCAGGACTTTATACCACAGAGCAGAGAATATTCCCAGTTCCACAGAAGCTAAGAAAAAAGGAAAACAGGCATCTGAAGACAGCACTCAAGACGTGTGGATATCCCAAGTGGGCCTTTAACAAAGTAGGACCCTGTTTTGGAAAAAGGACGGCGGAACAGTCAGAGTCGCAGGACCAATGGAAGGGTTTGGTTATTCCATACATGTCTGGTGTGTCTGAAAAGCTAAAAAAGATTTTTGGGAAACATCACATACCCGTCTATTTCAAACACACCAACACGTCGAGACAGAGACTCGTCCACCCCGAAAATCGCATACTACAAGCAACGAAGTGTATGCCATGCAGCGAAGTGTGCCCTGAACTTTACATTGGCGAGACCAAACGACTGTTACATAGGAGGATGGCCCAGCAGAGAAGGAGCAACACTTCAGGGCCGGAATCAGCTGTGTACCTCCATTTGAAAGGTAAAGGACACTCTTTTGAGGACATTAACGTCCAGATACTGGACAGAGAAGACTAGTGGTTTGAGAGAGGGGTGAGGGAAGCCTTGCATGTGCAAATCCACAAACCCTCACTCAGCAGAGGTGGAGGTCTTGGGCACAACCTGTCTCCAATTTACCTTGCTGCCCTCTCATCCTTTCCCAGGAAAATCAGACCCAATTCACACCTCCACCAGGTGGACCACTCTATGGGGGTAGGAGGGATTTCTAAGGTTACATCTGACAGTTACATCTACCCACAACCCCCCGCCCCCCCTTTTCTTTCACTCAATGAGCCTACTCAGGGCAGGTGTGAAGAGAAACTACCGGGGAGGATAAATCTGTGGACACTTACAACCTTCTTGTGTCATGACTTGCCTGTATGATCCTCTTGTGTGCCACACCCCGTATTAACCATGTGCAACCCCAATTGTGACCAGCTGTTTTCTGTCAATTTGATTCGTCTGGTGTATTTAAGTCCACATCAGAGTTTGTAACCCCAGGTCTGTCATTGATGTTGTTTACCGTGTGTATGTGTTTCTGCGTTAATAAACCCTGTTTCTTGGATTTCTGTGTACCTGATTCCCTGCTCACAACACTCAGACTGAAGAAGCTGCTTGAATGGACAGTGTAACATTTCTACCTTCCAAGAGAGAAGTCCAGTTGCCATGACTCAACCACCAGAAAATTTCACCTGGATGACTGAGAATCTTCACAGACATACCTCGCTCACGGTACCTCAGCGGTGCCTTACTGGTCGCGGATTCGAACCTGCAATTTTTCAATTACAAGTGCGCTTCTCTAACCATCAAGCCACCAATACCCCTGCAAATAATAATTTACAATATTATATTTGTAGTGCTTCAGATTTTTATATTAGATGACACTGAAAATTGAGAAATTTCAATAGGCGCAAGTAATAAATGATTATATCAAGACAATGTCAGCATTTACACATAAACTTATGACATATCTGTGCAGCCCAGAATCAATACAGCACATCATAATTCATGTAGATACAATGTAATAAGTCTAAAATCAAAAGGATAGAAAAAAGCTCAAAAATGGATATGGTTGAAAGGGTTAATGTAATAAGAGATTACTGCATTATTGGTTAAGGCATTTTATTACTTTATCTTATTTATTTATTACATTATTGGGTTCTACACGCGCATTTGCCCAGAATGTTGCATATACACCTCCTCCTGAGTTTCCATAAATATCAGCAGCCATGGAGCAGGTACAGGAGGCCAAAGAAGTTCTGGACCCACCTTGGAGCCACTTGCTCTCTTTCCGCTGTGGGGAGCCAGAACACATCACCCCAAACTGCCCCACTCCATCACCACATCTTCACCTCAAACAGTAGCCGGGAAACACTGGGTGGGTGGCACCTCCCACAACACACACCAGTCCAACTCCTGCATCTGCAGACAGGAGTGGCCTGGCTGGGCAAGAAGGGGCGCCCTGCTGATCCCTGGTAGACATGGGGTCCACCATCGCCCTGATCCACCTATGTGTGCTGTCAGGCAACGACATGGCCGTGTGGACTGACTGGGAGGCAACAAACATCCGCTTGATGATAGCCATGCTCATGGCTATGAAAGGAAAAAGGCTGCTGCAAGTCATGCTGGCTTAACACATAGTGGTGTAAGAGGTCTGGCTATCGTTTATCCCTGATCCCTCTGCATCTCTGGACTAGACTTGCTAGTTTACCTGGGAGTCGCCATCAACGTGTCAGGGACAGATCTCCGCCACAGGGCAGAAATGGCAGCCCTTCAGTGTGACAGTGGCAGCCAGTGGCAGCCAGTGCCAGCAGAGGAGGACGAGAGGCAGAGAGATGTCTGCGCGGTGAGGGAAGAGGGCGACCCACAGCTCCTGCGAGACAGCTTCCACCAGCGACACAGCCACAACCCCAGCTGGGACTGCCAGGAACAGCAGGACTATGGCAGGGAAGTCTCCCATGACAGTCAAGCTGTCCAGGAACTGTGGCAGCACAGCAGTCAGGACCTGTGTATAATTACATGTCACAGTGCTCAGAGCAGCAGGACAAGCGCTATGAAGATGTCTGATGGAGAGATAAGATTGCTAAAGGATGCCATGCATAGTGTGTGGTGTAAGAGCTAATGCTTATTAGCATGATCAGCTCGTTGCTGTGCTGCGGTTTTCACACCTTCAGCTCTGCTAAGCTACACTTATATGGCAGAGGACCAGACCAGACTGCAGTGGAAAATTCACAGCTGGACTCCATGTCACACAAATGTTCACACAAAGCACCGTAAATGAGATGTCCAAAGATACACTTACATTGAGGGCGGCCAAGTTTTCTCGGTTCCTGTTTCTGGCCCGTACCATCTCTAAAAAGAAAAACAATGGCAATTTAGTGAAAACTGACTCACTTGAGTTTGTTATATATAGCAGTCAGAGGTTTTCAATAAAGTTTCGAAAGCGGCCATCCTCACCGGATCTTTTCCTCAGTATCATGGTAACCAAGACAACAGTGAGCAACAGCAGCACTCCGACGATCCCCACAGAGAGCAGCAGTGTGGTGTTACTGGGGAGATAAACATGATGGATTTCATGTTATCTGGGTTTGATCTCCCCAAGATCTGCATACGAATCACACCCAGCAAACATGTATATTTGTAGGGTATCAATCTAAAGATGGAGAGAGGAGGTAAGGAGCATGCGCTGATACAGCGTGTTGTCGCACCACCACATGACAAACCACCTCAGGGATGAGAAGCCAAGGGCAGCCGTGCGATACCTCAGCACCACACTAGTCCGAATGGAATGGTGTGAAGTGTTTCTCAGAGGCGGAAGTGCCAATCCTGCCACCAACCCCCAAATTTTCCCCGGAAGTTGGAGGACTTGCTTTCAGGGCTGGATGTGGATTAACGTCATACCCAAGAGGAAGTAACTGCAGGTTACTGAAATTAACACGATTGAAGTGAATAACTACCAGTGATAGGGAAGCTACTTCTAAACGGGAGCTTTTCAAGCTACAAGCTACTTATGATTCAAAGTAGCTAAGCTACAGCCAAGCTACTGTTTTAATATAGTAGCTTAAATATATATAAAAAAAATTGTTTGCCATGAGTGTAACAAAATTCTATCTTTAAGTCATATTGTTTGGTGTTCTTAATCTTTTTATCATTATTATAATATTTTAATGAATTCATTATTTTTTATCAGCATTTAAGTTACTAAGATACAAACAGATAGGAATGTGTACTGTACTGTGAGCGCTGGCCTGAGCACGAGGCGAACGAATGAGCGTCTCACGGAGATGCTCGTGCTGCAGACAGTCAGGGGGGGAAACTATCATATACTCACGCTGGGCTACTATGGACTCAGAATAGTGCCATATGTATCTGTATGTGTACTTTCCAATTTGCACCCGTAAAAAGAAATTTGCTTGCACTGAACACAATTTTCATTTGCAAAAAAAAATATTTTGCAAATACAAGTCAATATTTTTTGTAAATGCGAAACCAAACATCTTCATAAAAATATTTTTTACAAAGATAGAATGGTTTTCAAGTACAAAACCTGTATTGCAAATCTAAGTCCTCTTGCAAATACCAACCTACGAAATTCACACTTGCGCACATAAATAATTTTGGCACTAACTTGCCTAACGCTTTGAAGATAAATATTTGCTCGCATAGCCACCATGCAATCAAATTAATTCATTTTCTAGCCAATCATAAAACCACTGGTGTCCTGCATACTATAACCGTACTATTGGATAATTACTGTATCATGAATCACTTGTTTTATATGTTCATGTAACTTAGAACTTAGAATAAAATACCACAGCACTCCTTTTAATAACATATCTATTCATTATTAGATTAGCTACGTACGTTGTAAGACATTAAAAAACAAAACATATTCACGGTCTTAGTAGACTTGGTATGAAACACTTGTTACGATCCCCAGTTTATGGTTGGGGATCGCCAGAAAGGTAAGAGAAAGGGGGAGACGAGACAACCAGGGAATGGGAAACAAGAGGGATATTTTTTGTATTTTTTTTTACTTTCACAAACACCAGGTGTAACCGACTTCGGGAGTGACAAGGCCAAAACAAACAAAACACCGCTAACGAAAACGTCCCGGAACTAATCTAAGTGCAACACAAGGAAAACAAAGTACAACACCAGATTCTGACTCCCTAACCAAACATACAATAAACCACGTCTCGCAAAACAAAAGGGCAGTCACTCCTTACATACACCTGGTACAAACACACACAGCAAGCATACAAGACACAGGCAAAGGTACCAAAGGGAGAAGGCAAAGAGAGTAGTCCAAAAACAAGCGGAAGATCAAATAAACCAGGAAACCAAAACAAACCAAAGCGAAAGTACCGAAGGGGAAGAAGCGAGAAATCAAAATCCAAAAACCAAAACTGTCATACACAGATAATCAAACCAATAAGCAAACCAAAAATAATCCAAAAATGAGCAGAGCTCCCGAAGTTTGCGATCCGCGGTCTTTTCTTCACAGGAACCAGGAAGTGACGCATGAAGTGTCAGTCAAGGAGGCGGAACCAAGATGCAGCCGGCGAATGACGACGAAGGAGGGAGGTCCGGAGATTCTGCAGGGCTCCCCCTGGAACTTACGGCACGTAACACACTGCATTTAACAAGTAACCTATAAGCATTCAAAAAAAGTTTATTGCTAATTTTAAAAACAAGTCAGCTGAAACACCCAGCTAAAAATGGAATTTGTTGCGTCGCGAGCGGGGAAGCAGGCGAGTCGAGCCGTGATTACGGGAAGAAACGGGGTTTATTTGGAGCAGACAGGACAATACGGCAGACAACATCAATGACTTATCTGGGGAATACTGACTCAGACGCGGACTAAATACACAGGATAGGCCAAACAGAACAGGCAACAGGTGATTACAATCGGGAATTAACACGAGGCAACGAGGGGGGCGTGGCACACAGGAGGATCGAACGAGCAGGTCATGACAGAATTAGCATTGGTAAACAAATTAATTGCATCATAGTTTGATAAGGCGTTATCATATCATTACGGCTAGCGTGGCTAATTTATTCTGTACGTCAGTACAATTTTTATCAAATCGTTGGATTTATTCAAAATTCTGACTACTATCTTCCCGTATAAAGTCCTGGTCTAACACCTACATCTTCTTCAGCATGTTTTTTTACTGGAAGGCCAGGATTGGTTGTTATCTTACCTGCAGCTTTATGATTGGCTAGAATATGAATTAATTTGATTGGTGGCTATGCGAGCAAATATTTATCTTCAAAGCGCTAGGCAAATTATTGCCAAAATTATTTATATTCGCAAGTGTGAATTTGCACTCGCAGGTTGGTATTTGCAAGAGGACTTGGATTTGCAATACAGGTTTTGTACTTGAAAATCATTCTATCTTTGTAAAAAATATTTTTATGAAGATGTTTGGTTTCGCATTTACAAAAAATATTGACTTGTATTTGCAAAATATTTTTTTTTACGAATGAAAATTGTGTTCAGTGTGAGCAAATTTCTTTTTACGGGTACAAATTGGAAAGTACACATACAAGTACATATGGCACTATTCTGACTCCATAGGCAACAGTCGTGCTGCCAGACGCAGCGCAGTCGCATACCTGCAGTTTCGGAACAGTCGTAAAGTCAACCAGTCATAAGTCGCATACAGTAGGTCGTAAGTTGATGACGACCTGTAGATTTTTTTTAACAATGTAGTGTTTTACCATGCTACATAGCTATTTGTAAAAAATAGCTTCAGCATTTTGAAAGTAGTTGCACTACTGAAAAACTACAGAATAAAGTTGAAAGAGTCGCTAATTTTAGTTAGATTCTCCGCAACACTGATAACTAGTATGAAGGAAAATGTCACATTCTTTGCAAGCAAGTAATCTCACCTTAAATCTGACTTAATGAAGCTCTGTCCAGTTATATTGGGAGTCAAAGTAACACGTGGATGGGTCAGTGGTGATGTCACCCGTTCTGTCTTTTGCGTAGTTGGGACATGAATTACTGTCAAGGACAATAAGAAAGACCACTGGATTAGTTCAATGTCAATGAAGACTGAGAATGTGGCACCAGCACCAAATGTAAATACACAAACAGACACAGTGCAGGGATGCGTGTTAAACAGCCAGCATCTGATTCACTGCAGTCTGCTATTGGTCCAGATCTCAATTGCTTTTTACATTGATATAAATATACAAAGTAAGCTGCATTACAGCCACAGACTGTGTTCATACTAGACCAGTATATATTTTGATATCTGTCTTTGAGTGACAGCATTAAACTCTGGTTCTGATTGGTTGATGCTATATGGAAAAACACCCTCTGACTTCATCACAGTGTGACAGGCAGAAGCACAAGGTCACCATGGACTCATTTAGTGTGAATCACAGCCCAGGAACAGCTCTCTCCCTCTGTGTGCCTCAGGGTCAAACAGAAGCACCTTCAGGAACTGACATCTTACCTTCCCAGACTATCAGGGGCATAAAGGCACCATCGTTTTGTGCTGCAGACGCCTCCACAGCACACCAGTAATAGTCAAAGTCCTCCTCCTGCAGGTCCCTTATGGTCACATTAAACACCATTTGGTCACGGTCATCAGAGACTGACACTGTCTCTCTACTCTGTTCCCCATCTGACTGTGCTATTCTGGAGCAGGAATCCCAGTCATATCCTCTACACAAGTATTTGGGTTTATCTTTATAATTTTGATCATAGTAACATGGGATGGTGACAGATCCTCCTCTCAGTGCAGAAACCCAGCTCTCAGTCCTCAGACTCTGAGCATCTATGGGGAGAGAACATGAATGACGGAGCATCAGAAACATATAATAATATAGAATGAACATGCAGATAACTTATGACTGTAGAATCAGGGAGGAACAACCAAGTAAGATTAAATGTCCTGGTCAATAAAGGGTTAACAGGCACGAGTTTGACGTAGAGACTGGGGTCTGTTTTACACAGAGGCAAGGAATACAGAAGAAAGATGTAGGAGATGATTCACAACTCAATATATTTCCTACAAGACTGATAAATGGTTTTGAAGCCTCATCATTAGCAGCAATGAACCGAAGCTGGGGTGAAATTACATTGACATTAATAAGACAGAGATTATATTAGCTTACTTGGAGTAACCAGGAAGAACAGACTGACAGACGTTTCCGTAGTTTTTCCTTCACCCAGAGAACACCAATAATGTCCCCAATCGCACTGCTGCAGGTTCGTCATGGTAACCAGGAAGACTAAGTTATCGGGATCATCAGCGATGGTCTGTGTCGCTTTAGTAGCTGATGTGCAGGGGGGCGATTTCCTGATTTACACCAGTATTTCACACTGTTTTTATGCTCCTGACCATAGAAACACGGGATGGTGATGGATCCTCCCGTTTGTCCTCTTAAATAACTGAATGTCTTCAAGGTGGAACTTCTTTCTTTATCTTGTAGGAGAACAAACCGTCAGTCATAGAATTATCATTTGAAAAGTATATGAATCACCCAGCTTCCATCTGCTTATCATATATACATTTGCACATGTTCTATTGGGGGCCGTGTGTAAATATTCAGGTGTTCAGGCTCCTGTAGGAATATTTAACATGAACCAGGAGGCGTGAATCCTGCCGATGCACCAGCCATCATCCCCAGCCAGGACGCGTCAGGACAGCGTTTCATTGTAAAAACAGGCAGCACCAGTCTGTCATTATGTCAACTGCACATGCACCACATGGTAATTAATTTTCATTTGTTTATTTTCTGATCAATATTGTTTACACTGTCTTTGCACTTTGTCTTCGTTGTTGCCTTTTGTGTTTCTTCCTGTACACTTCATGTCACGCTTGACGGCGCACGAAGCGTAGAAAAGGCGCAGGAAGCCAAGAGTCGGGGCAAATACGGGGTTTAATAGAAACAGCAGCAAAAGGAGCAGGCAAAACACGGGCTGACATTACAATGACCGGACTGGGGAAACAAACTGAAACGCGGACAAAATACACTGAACTGATGACGGTAACAGGAAACAGCTGATGAACACGGGAATCCACACGGGGTTAATGAGGGGGCGTGGCACACGAGAGGAGCTGACAATCGGGGCATGACACCTCATGTATCCTGTTGCTGTATTTGAGCTTATTTTTATCACATTTAGGACATATTTTTATATAATTGTTATGTTGCTCATACTGCAATTGTTTTATTTTATAAGGTATTAAAAATGAAGGTGCTTTTCGAAAGAAGAAGATTATTAAACAACATACCTGTAGCAATCAAATTGTATTCTTCATCAGAGGTGGCCTTATGTCTCCAGCCATCATCCACAGCACACCAGTACCTGCCACCATCTGACATCTGCAACTTCCTCATGGTCACAATGAAGACTAAGTTATGGGGATCATCAGTGATGGACACCCTGTCACTAGGTGTCACAATGCTGTAGGATGACATCCCATCTTTCCCTTTACACCAGTATTTCACACTGTTTTTATACTGCTGACCATAGAAACACGGGATTCTGATGGATCCTCCTGCTGATCCTATTAATGTCGTCTGTTTAGAGCTTCTTACAGGGACGATGGCTACAAGAAAAACAACTAACCTGTCAGTAACGTGTCGTGGTCTTTGGAAAACTAATTATATAGTTAGACAGATAGATAACCGTGTTGCTATTGATGGTTTCTAGAACCTAGCCTGTCTTCTCACCCTGCTTATGGATTGTTGCCTGCTTTTGGTAAACGTTGTATCCTACATTGTTTCTCACCTTGGCCATTATATTGACCTACAATTCTTGGATATCAATTCTTTGCCTGATAGACCAGATTACGATCTATTACACTCACTGATTTTGATTTGGAATCTCAGGTGATGTCAGTTTTGCTGTATTTTACTTTTCTTCTTCAATCTAACATTTCATTTAGAATTAACATCAGTGTAATAGATAACTAAGATCTGCTGATACTGCAGGATCTGAATAACATCCCAGCTAATGTAAAAGTAAAAGCTCACAGATCAGCCGATGTTGTACAATCTACATCTACACAG
Source organism: Paramormyrops kingsleyae (assembly GCF_048594095.1). Classification (NCBI taxonomy): domain Eukaryota; kingdom Metazoa; phylum Chordata; class Actinopteri; order Osteoglossiformes; family Mormyridae; genus Paramormyrops; species Paramormyrops kingsleyae. The sequence goes on from NC_132800.1 coordinate 11,123,057, forward strand.
TCAGAATGCCTCTGCAGTCTAACATGCTCCTTTCTGCAGTATCATACACATAATGCACTATCAGTGATAATGGTGCCGTGCTGAATATGAGTTTGTGACATGAGGAACGGTGCAGAGAAGAAGCTTCAGTCCCTCAGAATGTCAGTAAACAAGCTTAGAAACAGCACTTAGTAACAGTAACCTGCTGATCTGTATACATGACTGGGGGGTCCAGCTGTCCTGCAGTACAGCGGTTAATTCAAGTCTATTCATTTTCATACAGCACCTTTCACAACACAGTCACCCCAGCACTTGACAATCCATTATTACATCATTTTTACAAAATGGTGCATGAAACAGGGAAAAAGAGAAGAGGGAAAGGATGAATGTCAGAAGACAGTAGAGGGGAGTATTACTTACAGTAGAGGAGAGTATTACGTACAGTAGAGGAGAGTATTACATATGAGCACTGAGTGAAAATATACAAATCACCCAGAGGGATCCTAAATAAGCCATTTCGGTAAAATAATCTGAAAGGAGAATGTCCACACTGGTAAACGTGGCCACACCAGTCTGACATGGTAATACAAGATATTTTACTGTCATTTTTTATTTGCAATCATAATGGATTTGTTGTTTTATGCACTAAATTTAAGAATGTGAGCAGAACCAGCAAATATGGTCGATTTACACACTGATAACAGCTTTGTCTGTAGTTTACTCAGTTATAGTCAGTGGCTGTAAGCTTCACTTGCTCAGGATAATATGCCGTTATGTTACTTTCAAAGAAAAAGCTACAACAGAGGATAGTAATATATCAACATGAAATTAATACCTAAGTTGCTCATCAAAGTACAAGATTAACAACAAAATGCTTGCTTATTTCTTCATTGATCACTTAACCAAAAAGTGAACAAAATGCCAAGCTTTACCTGGTAACGCTATAAAAACGATGAAGAGGAGAGGAGCCATGTCTGGGGTGTCGATTGTGGCCTTTAGCTGTATCTGTTTCTATCCATCTGTAATAAACTGACTGTCCTCATTCTGAATGTGTCAGTCCATTAAAGAGGGGGACTGGCAGAGAGGGAGGGGAGGAGATCACACACACACACACACACACAGACACACAGAGAGCATCAACCACAAACACCCTGAATTAGCTGCAACTATTTTCAGTTTCTCAGCAGTTTCTGCATCTTTCATATGAGTCGTCATCAAGGGTCTGTAGAGAAGTGGCAGACATGTTTGCCGTTATCTCTGCTCCTGTATACAAGACACTAGTGTTACATGCTAGTTAATAACTTTTATATCAGATTGCGTAATATTTCTTAAAGTATGAAAGCCAGTCATGACACAGGATCCAGAAACCAGATTCCTGCAGAATCCCAAATCATCCTGATTTTACACAGCCCAGTTTACATTAAGAAGTTATGGCGTGTCATTATAAAAATGCTCCTGAAAGAGTTAATATGTCTCCCCTGGTCATTTTTACAATCCGCTGGTGTCAGGGTGACTTCAGTATCAAACTTCAATCACAAACTGAACTTAAGACCTCAGAGAACAAGGACCTTTGACCCAGCAGGGGGTTGTATACGATATGCTTCATCTTCATTAGTCTTATTAATACCACCCGATGCGTAAAGGCTTTGAGATGTTTATCTTTGAGTATGGAGTCACATGACTGTGGCAGAGAGGTGACAAAATGACACAGACACACAGCTTAAAAATAGCCTGTTTTATTACCACAAAACCATCTTAGGCTGCATCGCCTTCAGCAAAGCCTGCATACGCCCCTCTGTTCGGCTGTGCAGCCACCTGCCTGCATTTTACTTCTGCTAAACTGTACAGAGAGCCGTGTTGGTAAGTGCAGTGGGTCACCAGCTTCAAAGGGGGGAAAACTGCCAAAGCCAGCAGTGACAGAGTGTCAATCTTCACACCCGGCATCAAGTGACACGTCCATCAATACATCTGTTTGCAAGTAAAACATGCTGTACATTTACCATCACATGCTTAGTGTGAATCTTTAGTCTGCGTATTTATGTCTTTGCGTACAGAGGCAAGATCGCGATATTTTCCTCATTAGAGTAAATGCTGTCGCTCTGGAAGCATCGCTCTGTGTTTTTGCCATTATGTCTCCACACTTTCAGGTATGTCGACAGTATTTTGCAGTGATTTATAATAACTTCTCAATGTAAGTTAGAGTTTCGCGAAGGTATATGTACCATTCAGGTAACTGTAATTGAAGCTTTGCTGGATATGTTAATGCGCGTGCCAGCGAAGTCCGTTTGTTAGCTGGGTTTCACGGACTGCATACCGCGCTAAAGCTATTTTGTCAACTTACCTCCATATGCTTATATGTGTTTTATTTGGTTGTTTTACGTACCGTTTGCCTGGTAACGTATCAGCGTGGCCGCAATCTTTGGTGGGGACCTGCTTCGCCTCCAGTGCCTTCATTTCTGTTTAGGATACGACGCTGAAGTTGGCTCCTTATTCGCAGCTCCTTATTCGGATTTTCCGGTCCACCTTAAATGCTTCGCAGCCCAATGCAATGACGCTATTGCGCCTATAGGGGGGCATTTTTAATACCTTAAACCTCTCTGGGCCAGGCAAATATCAACTTCTCAATACACATCAGGTATCCTACTATACAGAAAACTTCACATTGTCCTGGCCCAAACTGATTTAATGCTTTAAAAATCAGATGGAAACAAGGCACGTCATACTATAGCGCACAATGGTGTTAATGGGAAGCCAGGTTTCCATGCCCATTTTAATGCCTTAAACCTCTCTGGGCCAGGCAAATATCAACTTCTCAGTACACATCAGGTATGCTACTATACAGAAAACTTCACATTGTCCTGGCCCAGACTGATTTAATGCTTGAAAAATCAGATGGAAGTAAAGCGTATTATAGTGCACAATGGAGATTTCATTTGACTATTCAATTGTTCTATTAAATTGAATTTTACATTCATCATTTTTCCAGTCTTCAACTGTCCAATTTTGGTGAGCTCGTGCAAATTGTAGCCTCTTTTTCCTATTTGTAGTGGAGATGAGTGGTACCCGGTGGGGTCTTCTGCTGTTGTAGCCCATCTGCCTCAAGGTTGTGCGTGTAGTGGCTTCACAAATGCTTTGCTGCATACTTCGGTTGTAACGAGTGGTTATTTCAGTCAAAGTTGCTCTTCTATCAGCTTGAATCAGTCGGCCCATTCTCCTCTGACCTCTAGCATCAACAAGGCATTTTCGCCCACAGGACTGTCGCATACTGGATGTTTTTCCCTTTGCACACCATTCTTTGTAAACCCTAGAAATGGTTGTGCGTGAAAATCCCAGTAACTGAGCAGATTGTGAAATACTCAGACCGGCCCGTCTGGCACCAACAACCATGCCACGCTCAAAATTGCTTAAATCACCTTTCTTTCCCATTCTGAGATTCAGTTTGGAGTTCAGGAGATTGTCTTCACCAGGACCACACACCTAAATGCATTGAAGCAACTGCCATGTGATTGGTTGATTAGATAATTGCATTAATGAGAAAATGAACAGGTGTTCCTAATAATCCTTTAGGTGAGTGTGTGTGTGTATATATATATATATATATATATATATATATATATATATATATATATATACTGCATATATATACACACATACAATATACACAATACATAATTTACTGTACTATAGCATATTAATAAACATTAATAAATATTTTAATAAACAGTTGATTGTTGAGTTTATTTCTCTCACTTTCTCGCTCTCATTCACTCACTATATGTACAAGGGGGATTTACGTCTGTATGACTTTCCTCACCTTCAAAATCATGACATTAAAATCAAAAGTCAATGGACCAAAATTAAACTATATACAAAAAGCCTGGAATGAAGACCCATATAATTTGGTGCAGAGTGATTTGCAGAGCTCGCCCCCTAGTGGATATAATCAGGAAGCTCAGTCTAACCAAAATCAGTCTATCACAATATGCCTCCTGTTAGAACACAATCCTATGAAACAGTCATGTTAACATCAGCTGTAGTTAAACTATATTTTTCCTTGGTTAATGGGAGCCTTTTAGACATTGAGACAGGTTAGATTTTTCCTATTTCACACTAAGAAGAACATTTTGTGGAAATATGTCTAATTCAGTTGAAGTTTATAACTAAACAGCAGAAAATTACACAATATTTAAATTCTTAAATGTCATTGTGAACACACCACAGTGAACCATCCGATGAAACAAAGGCTATGAAATTTTTCTATATTTTATGTGTAAACCCTGCATTTAACAAATGTTCTTTTGCCATGAAGGTCTAACACTGTCCATGACACCACCGGGAAAGAGATTGGACAATCAATTGAAGCACACCATTTTTTATTGATGAACAATATTCATTGCTCTAGCACTCTGTCTTATCCTCTCACACACATATGTAGACAATACACACAATATAAGAATACAAATCATTTATTATAAAATAAGCTGAAAGGCTCATAGGTTAAAATAAACCAGATTGTAAAACACAAAACAAGAATCACTCAAATTAAACTATCGATCACTATCATCCTCCTCCTCCCTTGGGCACCCTTGTGGGTGTTCTGGGCACATGTCCGAATGGCCGATGCACGTGTTGTGCAAGAAACAGGCTGCCATGATCACCATGACCACAATGTCAATTCCAGTGTCCTGCAAGTCACGTAGACGCCTCCACTTGCACTGCAAGCGTCCGAACGCCTGCTCAGCTATGACCCTCCACCGGCTGATCCTTGCATTCTGCTGATGTTCTGCCTCAGTGAGTCTCCCATTATCACGTTTAGGGGCCCAGATGAATAGCAAGGCCTGGCCAATGTAGACGCTGTCCCCCAGCAGAAAGTACTGCCCCATCTTTTCTGCCATTCGAGGAAGAAGTCGGAGGCTGTCAACATCCTTGCATCATGGACTCGCCCCGGTGGTCCAGCGAAGATGTCAGTGAATCGTCCCCTTTCATCGACAATCCCCTGAAGGAGGACAGAGTAGAAACCCTTCCTGTTCATGTTGTCCCCCCCTCTAATGGTTGGCCTCTGAATTCGGATGTGGCAACCATCAATTGCCCCTATGATCCCATCAAGGCCACAGGTGTGCTGGAAGTCAGCGGCAGATGCTCCTGTTTCACATCCATTAGGCCAGGAGATGAAGGTTGGCTCAATTTGCGACACAATGGTCAGCACCTGAAGAACTGTCTGATGTTGAACTTGTTGGACAGGTTAATACACAGTATCTGACTTGCTCTCTAAAGCCGTTCTGATTGGCCATGTACCACAGGAACAGCAACAGCTTCTTGGCGGCAGGCACTTGTGTTTTTCCATAGCTGTGTTCTCTGCTTAGGCCGTTCTCCTGCAGCTTTGTGAGTAAATACTCAAACTGGGTCCTGTTCATCCTGAAGTGTCGGGGAAAGGTCTGGTCACCCATGTCTAACAGGACCCCCCAATGTGCACCTGTCTTCAGTATCACTTGCTGCTTGTAGCGCAACTGAAGTGAGACCAGCTCCTTGGTGAAAGGGAGAAATAAGGGAGAAATAAGCCATCAACACATAATGCCAAAGCCACCAACACAGTTACAAATACATCAAACATTTTCTTAAAGTGATCTGGTTATATTATCCTTGTTAATGTCATGTAACAAGCCATCCATTAAACATCATTTAGATGTTCATATTGCGATACTGGTTTTTAAAAAAAAAATCTAATTAGTTAAATGGCTGTATTGCAGGGGTAGTCAACTAAAATTAAGAGGTCCAGTTAGAGAAAATTTCTTGAAGCAAAGGTCCGGAAGATCATAATGTCTATAACTATTTAGTGTGATGTATATTTAAGTAGCCTATCAGTTGTATCAACATTGCATGTAATCAGTACCTGACCGTCAAATCAAGTTAATTCAGTACAATTCAATTCGAGATGTCTGCATACATATGTAACAGTTCTTACCTTGTAAATAGTCTGCTTTTGTATTTAACCGTGTAAATACGCTTTTGACGTAGCTTATTTTAGGTTTACAATGGAATAATATAGATTTGCTGTAAGATTTCCTGCGTGAGTCTGAAATCGTGAGTGGCATGCCAGATGCTGAAAAGTGAAAACGTATAATTTTTGTTTCAAAGACTAAGCTCCAAGGGGAGTGGCGAACAGGACGAGACCGGGAAAACGGGACCTGGAAAACAAGACGAAGAACATCAATGAGGAACAGGGAACAGAACGGACACACAGAACAGGCACAATGTCAAAAGACAAGACAGAATCCGGCACAGAACGGGGAACGCGGACGCAGGAGGCGGGACTGCAGGCGGCGCCGGGACCTCGGGCTCGGGCGGATCTGCCGGTGCAGCAGCCGAAGCAAGGAGCTCGGGCGGTGGAGCAGCTGCTGACTCGGGACCAGCAGGGGGCACATGACCAGACAGGTAACAGAGGAGAACAAAGACTAACATGAAGGACGGGATGACCAGCAACACCTGCTGGTCAAACGGGGAAGGGACACAGGAGGACCACAGCAGGGGCTGACCCTGACACTCCGCTTCTCCCTCCTTCTCGCAGTGAGCTCTGGGGTCCGTTCTGAAGCCCAGACTGCCAACCAGAGGGTAGCCTGCTGTCGACATCCACCTGCCGAAACATCGCTTCCGCTGCCACTTCTCTAAGCCGCCGGAGGTTTTCGCGCACCTCCTTCACTTGTTGCACGTCGCCGGGCAGGGACATTACCTCTAAAATGTCCCTGCTCCAGTTGGCAAAAGCCAGAGCCGCTGGATCCACTCTTACCTCGGGCTGCCGTAGCCAATAAAGTACGAGGTACTCCTCTTCCTTGAGGTTATGCGCTTTCTTTTGGAGGTCTGTCATTCTGTTACGAGCAAGACGGGGAAGCAGGAGAAGGAGATGTAGGATTGGGGAATACGGGATTTAATCAACAAAGGGACTAGGGACATGGAACAGGCAACGGACGGTAACACTACACAATGATACTTCAATGACAAACCTAGGGAAACGGACATAAGACGCTGACTACAATACACAGGACTTAATCAGAGATCACTCAAAACAGCTGATTACTAACGGGGCAGCACATGTGGTTAAGGAGGGGGCGTGGCACACACAAGGATTGTACTAGCAGGTCATGACACTTAGGCCTACCTGTAATTAAACCTCGTATTCCCCGATACCTTGACGTCTGCGCCATTGTCTCCATTCCGTCCCAGCTCAGCACGACAATATTATTATAATTAAATGTATTAATGGTTTATTATTAATGATATTAAAATAATTAATGAGAAATCTTTATTTTTAAATGTATTTTATTATATAATAATAATTACTGTTACTGTCTATCATTGTCCAAATGTATTTTTACTGTCTAAATATATGTATTCAGCTAGTGTAAACATGCATGATGCTACAGTATCACAGCGAATGCGAGGCTGAGACTGAAGCGTTACCCTTTGTTTCCGCTGAGAGACGTGCTGCGTGACTCATTTCCCCACGCGTGCAAGTTATCTTAGGTCAGTGTTCACGGTTCAACTTCTGAGATTCAGATTGAGTTCTAGGTCATTTTCTTTCGAACTGGTTGGTTTGACTTTTAAGAAATTCGACTTCTAATGAGTTTGAGAACTGAGGAACCACAGTATATAGAATAATGTAAAAAACAAATATGTGGATTGACAGTACTTGGCAAAGCTTGTTCTGTCTAAACCTGACACAGTCTGTCTATAATTGCACATACCTGCATGTTTCACCTGAAACCACATGATCCCAAACATGTTTCTAAACAGACACAGAAATTCATTCTCAGTAGAACTGCTCTCTTATACCTTTCTACCTAATTTCTATCTACTGTACAAAATCAAAGAGTAAGGATTATAGCTTGTTTTCAGAAAAACAATGTCAGTAACAGATATTCTCATAAAAGCTAAATAAATGTCTGTTGTGTGTATAGTTTGCATAATGTACTATTTTAGTTATAAACTCCAACTCCAGTGTTTGCTCAGTCTGCTCTTCTCAGTCTGGCCTCAGTCCAAAACCACACCTACTGCAGCCTGAGAAGCAGGAAGTGAGAGAAAATGAAACTGAATCATATCAGTGCTCGTGGTAAAATGGCAGAAGCCAGTGTCGCAGTGGATCAGAACCAGTTTAGCTGTGCAATCTGTCTGGATCTACTGAAGGATCCAGTGGCTATTCCCTGTGGACACAGTTACTGTATGAGCTGCATTAAGACCTGCTGGGATCAGGAGGATCGTCTTGCAGTTTACAGCTGCCCCCAGTGCAGACAGACCTTCATACCCAGGCCTGTTCTGGGCAGAAACACCATACTGGCTGAGGTGGTGGAGAAACTGCAGAAGACTGGACTACAAGCAGCTACTCCTGCTGACCATTATGCTGGACCTGGAGATGTGGAGTGTGACGTCTGTACTGGGAGAAAACACAAAGCTGTCAAGTCCTGCCTGGTGTGTCTGGCCTCTTACTGTGAAACTCACCTCCAGCCTCACTATGAGTCTCCAGCTTTTAAGAAGCACAAGCTAACTGATGCCACTGGACGTCTGCAGGACAAGGTCTGTTCCCACCATGACAGACCACTGGAGGTCTACTGCCGTACCGACCAGCAGTGTATCTGTCTGCTGTGTGTGATGGATGAACACAGAGGCCATGATACAGTCTCAGCTGCTGCAAGAACGACGGAGATACAGGTCAGGCCAGAAGTTTTCTTATATAAATATAAAGTTAATTTTAAATAAATGGATTTTGTCTTAACAAATGTTGCCACAAATCACTCAAAACAAGTCTGGTTTGGTAACATGAATGAAAAATTAACTGAAAGTGCAAGTTTAAAAAGTTCTGATTTAATTGCTACTGAAACTCTTTCAAACATCGAATCATGTGGCTCTAGCTGAATATATACAGCAAGCAAACAGGGTCAAGAGGTTCACTTACTGTTTGGCTGAGCATTTGAATGGCTGAGCTAAGAGGGTTTAAATATGGTGATCACACATACAGTGGCTAACAATTAACTGGGCTAGAACTGGGGCCCGTTTCAGAAAGCAGGATGTCTTGCTCAGCCAGACAGCTTGTCAGATTTAAGGTAGTCTGAGCTAAATATAAGTGAATGAAGAAAAAGGTCATTTAAACTGGGGCACATTAAATCCAACACGAAATTTTGCTTTTTGAAACCGGTCCCTGGTTTTGCTAAATGGCTGTCCGACTTGCTGCACTGGAACGTGTTTAACTCGTCTGTGACGTCATTCCCAGCTCAGAGTTCCGGCCTCCAAGGTAAATGGAGCTCAGCATAAGAGTCGCGACTCCATCATCTCAGAAACAGCCACAGTCCTGGGATTTAAATTTCACACACTGCAGTGTGTAGAGTTTACTGAGAATGGTGCAGTAAACATGAAACACCCAGAGTGTGAAGTAAAAGGAGCAAAGTAATCAGTGCTGGAGTGGGACTGAATTTCTGACCAGGAATTCAAGCCGCCTGACAGCCCAATATAAAACTATATAAACAATTACACTGTTATTATATGTTTCTATTCACACATCCATTTTCTAGGCTACTGAACACACATTCATACCTACATGCTTTAATTTTACATTCATGTAATTTTTACTGGCACATTTCACTAATATTAATAAAGCGTGGAGCAGCTTTGACATAAATAATGAAGCTTCGTCACAGTGCGCTGTCCTTGTGTCTCTTCCCCGTGTGGCCAGCAGCCATCGCTGTCCTTGTGTCTCTTCCCCGTGTGGCCGGCAGCCATCGCTGTCCTTGTGTCTCTTCCCCGTGTGGCCGGCAGCCATCGCTGTCCTTGTGTCTCTTCCCCGTGTGGCCGCCAGCCATTGCTGTCCATCCCCTTTGTCGTCTCATTGTCTTTGACCCTAGTGTGTTCTTTCTTTTCCCCACATGGCTGTATTTGGCTCAGTGGGTTGAGTGTGTGGCACCGAGGCTGGGACCAGCTGGTCATGGGTTTGAGGCTGGTCAGGAACCAACCTCACCTCTTCCATTTCATTATTGGTTTTCTTCTCTTCCTAGTGTTTATTAGTTCTGTGTTCTCCTTGTGAAGCTTGTGCCTTGTTTTATTATATTCCACTGGTTTATATATTTTCCAAGTGATGAATTCCTAGTGTGTGATTAGTGTTTCTTACCTTCAGTGTTTGTTGGAGTTTTCCTAATCTTGTGTTCATTAGTATGAGTTACTGCACCTGTTGCCTGTTTTCCCTGCACCGTTGTTATTGGTTAATTGTCTTATGTGTCACATCTGCCTCTTCGTTAGTTCGGTTGTCTGTTGTATTTAAGTGCTTGTCCTCCTGTTTGTTGCTGATTTCTTGTTTGTGTGTTGGTGGTGGAATGTTAGGTCATTGTCTTTGGTTACAGCCTGTTTTTCTATCTGGTTGCTTTTCCTGATCATCTTTCCTTAGTTGCCCATTGTGATGGCAAAACAAAGCTTTCTGAAGCAATTGTTTCGAAAAATGGTTCAGTACTCGAAGCTTTTCTAAATGGTGAACATTAGTGACACTAGGTGGTCAAATAAGTAAATAGCAGTTCATTTTGACTTAGTGTAGTGCATCAAAATAAATACAAATAGGCAAACATTCAAGTGGTCTGTAGTGCTTTATGAACATGAATGTACTGGTTAAGTTGGGCTGTGCAGTTTCTTATGAATTGGGCTACCTCTGAATTGCCTGGGAAGGGGTGCTTGCGTAACTCGAGGGGGTATTGGACTGCAGATGTTTGTTGAGGAACAGTATTTGTTGAACGGTGTGGGGACTAAGTTGGCTACGTTTTTTGTTTAGTCACAACTTCTGCTTTAGAGAATATCCACTGACACGCAATGGAGGATGCTGGAGTGCATAAAAACTCTATCGTGAGTTTACATATGTGTTCACACAGCCTTCTGCATATCCCAGAACTGCAAAGGGTCTTCAGAACGCAGTATATTTGGGTCACTGAGGTACTGCTGAACCTCCACAGTAGCATCTGCTGTAGAACCCTTGACCCGTTTGCTCTCCCCCATCACATCACTGTCCAGAAGATCCTACAGACCTGGAACTAAAATGACAAAACATGAATCACTGTGCATTTTGTACTGTGCAATAATAACTGTAAACCCAGTTCAGTTTAATTGAACATTTTCATTAAAACGTGAAAGGTTGCAACAGTACCGGTATGCATTGCAGTACCAGATGAGGTTCCTGCAGGCTCTGGATCTGGTGCCTGGATGCATGATGGTGTGGATGGGTTCTGCTGGGCCTCCTGTGATCTTATGCTGGATGCACACTCTGCTGTAAGGCGTTTCACAGCAGCCTGAGCATTAGATTGGCTACAGAAACCTGCAGTTTTATATCTTGGATCCGGCAGTGTGGCCAGTGTCATTATGCTCCTGGTCTCAAAGACTGAAAACTTCTCACTGATCAACTTCAAGAGGTTCTTGCACAACTGCTGGGCCTTGACATTCTGTGTCTGGGACAGTTTCAGATTCACAGCATGTCTAAGCTTGCGGATGAGAGGAATTACCTTGGATCCTGATGCTCTCTTCAGAAAGTGCAACAGTTGCCTCATTGAAATGTCATAAAACACCCAGACACTCATAATTTACGTGATATTCCTCTGAGGTCAGGGTTGTGAGCTCTGTCCTCAGAGTGACCAATGCAGCACCAACTGGCTCTCCTTGATCATGTGATCATTCCAGCATCAAATAGGTGCTATTCCAGCTGGTTTCCACTTCTTGAACCATTCTGAGAGTGGGTCTGCCCATCTGCTGTTGGATTTGACAAAGCCTTTCTCTAGCAGTTGTACTGTTCTGAAGTAGGTCACCATCTGTCCTTCCTTGGATCTGATATCGTCAGGGTCCTTGTGTCTGATCAATGGCTTCACAACCAAATTCAGTGTATGAACAATGCAGGTTGTATGTCTGACACAGGTAATCACATTTTGTGCAGCGTCAGTGTCAAGCATCGGACTTTATTTTGTCCTCCCCATTCCTCCATCAAGGCTGCCTTGACTGCAGCCATGTTTTCTGCAGAATGAGACTCTGGGAATTTTCCTGCTCCCAATAATACGGCAGACAGCTCAGTCTTATCCTTTATAAAATGGCATTTGACTGCTAAATAAGCTTCCATATGTATGGATGTCCACGTGTCAGATGTTAGACTTACTGCTTTGGCCTTTTTCACCTCTTCCTTTGCTTTCTCTTTTTCTATCTTAAATATTTCTTCCACCAGACCCTTTCATGTTTGCCTGGATGGGAGAATGTAGGTTGGATCCAGGATTCCCACAAACTCCCTAAATCCAGCATCATCCACTATGGTGAAGGGTTGTGAATCCTCCACAATCATATTGACCAAAGCCTCATCAATCATTTGCTTCTTGGTCTCTATACTGGGAATATTATACAGATTATTGGGTAATACCCTCACCCAAATCTGATATTATGTATTCATACAATTAAACTGAACCTTAAACACAATAATGACTAATGATTATTATTATTATTGTTATTATTATTAAATTATTAATAGTAAATTAATATTAAATTATTATTGTGATTAATACTTACGCTGCAGTGTGTGTATGCTGATTTATTTGCTCTACAGCATGTTTCAAAACCGGCATTGAGGTTTGCGCCTGATTTTCAGTTTCCAAAGCAGCCACATGGCTGAGTGCAGAACCAAGCTTCAGATGACCATGGTCACGTGTTTAGGGAGGAACAGAGGAAACCTCGAAGCTGTGCTTCAGAATGCAGTGTATCAGTTTTTTGGCACATATCTCAGAGCTTCAGTGTCAAGCTTAACATCACTAGCTGCCCCATTCCCTCTGTTAGTCTGCGTGTCGTTTTCTTAGCTACTTTTTCTCTGTTGAGTTCTGACCCATTGTTCTTCCTTTGTTTAGTGTCTTTCAAGTTTTTCACAGTTTCCTTAAATCCCTTTGTCTTGGAGCTTTTAACTGGATCGTCACCTTGTTTCCCTGCCTGCACCAGGCTGCGCCCCAACATGCACATTAAATATATGATCTGTGCAAATTCTGAAACATCTTTAATAATCACATTTTACACATTTTCTTTTCTGAATTTGCATGTAACATCAGTGATGCACACTATGACACGGTTTCTGTATGAATGGGTCACAACAGTCCAATATTAAACCAACTTCCCAGCAGATTCAGAGTTTTTAGTGTCGCAGCAGAAAAGATGCATTATTGTTGTTCACAGTGCAGTTTACTACACAGTGGCTCATTCTCAACTGACATGCGATCTGACATAAATCAAATAGGGCGTCAGTTGAGTAGCCGGTCCTGCAATGCAGCCCAGGACACATTCGCCTTCACATTGCTGTAAGAATGTGGCCATATGCGGCCCAGACCACCTCCCAATGTGGGTTGAGTGATCGGATCTCAGTGCATCCTCAATGTGTCCTGGGTGTGTTCACACCTGTAATTATTGCTGTCCACTTGTGATCAACCAGGACGCATGTTAATACCAGATGGAAACATTACAAAAGGGTCTATGTCCAGTTTATCCTACCTATAGTGAGTAAATTATTTATGAATATCCATCCATCCATCCATCCATCCATCCATCTCCTAAACTGTAATCCCAGTCAGGGTCATGGGGACCTGGATCCTTTCCCAGGCAACATAGGGCCCAAGGCTGGGGTCCACCCTGGACAGGATGATTAATGAATATGATCTCAGCTAATGAAAGAAACTTATTTTGTCATCTTATCTGCTGTCTGTAGAATCAAATTTGTGAAACACAGAAGGAATTTCAGCAGAGAATTCAGATGAGAGAGAAGGAGCTGCAGGACCTGAGAGAGGCTGTGGCTTCAATCACAGTGAGTATGAACCTGAAGAGAAGATAACAGCTGGCATGTGATCATGTTGAATCTTCACTCAGATTCAACACATTGCAGATTTATAGACTTGTGGGGATTAATCAAATTAATGCTGCTGTGGGTTATTCTGGGTCAGAGATTTAATAGGATAAAATTGCTAGATAACAGAGGTTAACCAAGTTTTGCAGCAGTAGTACCTTATTTATTTAGAAAAATACAATAAAATGCCCATTTGAGAAAAATGCAACTTTTCACAACCCAGCATAATGCAAATAAACACCAAGAAAGTCACCTATTAAACTGAGACCTAATGGTGGCAACCAACCTGCCCCATACAGCCACCAGTCTCTGCCAAATCCCTGCAGCTGACAGTGTGTGAACTTAATGAGTGATCATTTCCAATCAATGCTGGCTGGGTTTCAGTCCCTGAGGCATCCAGCACCATGACGCTCCAAACCCCAGCCCTGTGCTGTTTTTATTCCTCCTGTCAGCTCACATCACTATTGTACAATGAGGCTCTCTGGAGTCTCAAAAGGGGCCAATTGTAATTTACTGTCCTCTGCTCCCTGTGTCACCAACAGAGATCAGCACAGTCAGCAGTGGAGGACAGTGAGAGGATCTTCACTGAGATGATCCGCAACATTGAGAGAAGACGCTCTGAGGTGACACAGCTGATCAGAGATCAGGAGAAGGCTGTAGTGAGTCAGGCTGAAGGACACATGGAGAGACTGGAGCAGGAGATTGATGAACTGAAGAGGAGACACTCTGAGCTGGAGCAGCTTTCACACACAGAGGATCACATCCATTTCCTCCAGGTAACAGAACAGCTACTCTGACAATAAGAAAACCAGAGTAATCAAATGGATGCATGTTCTCATTTGTATTTCAGCTAGTCTGTCATTTGTCAGATGTTAATGGTCTTGTTAATTAGATTTCCATACACATTTGTTGTGATGAAGCAGTTTAATCAGACTGTGTGTCTGTAGAGGTGCCAGGGTCTTCCTGTCACCCCTGAAGCTGAATTTGGACCCAGAATCTCCGTCAGTCCAAGCTGCTCTTTTGAGAACATGAGGAAGGTGGTTTCTGAGCTGAAGGATCAACTGGAGAATGTTTGCGAAAAGAAAATGGCAGAGATCCATCATACAGGTTGATAAATCAAAACATTTTTCAGTCTGTTCATGTTAATATAGACCATGCAGAGAGAGTATGCAGTACAGTCAGCCTCACGTTTGTGTCATCAAGTCAGTTTCTGTTCCCAATAAGACTAAATCTTTATGAAAACTAATGAGCTCTAAATTCTACAGGCTACAAAACCCAGATCACAATTCATGTTTCTTCTACATTACAGAATCCAAATATCTGTATCAAGTGTAACTTACCATGATTTGCAGTTTGTTAAAATGCCTGTTATTGTCCCTCATAATGATAATACCCTACTGCTGTTATCTCCACAGTGAGTGAAGTCCATCTCCCACAAGTAAATTCCTTTTACTCACATCCCTGTTTCTCTCTCTCTCCTTCTAGTTACCAAAGACACCATCCTACCGGTATTAGTGCCCAGGACCAGAGCAGAATTCTTACAATGTGAGTCTGTTCACACACACGCTTCTCTCTCCCTGTATGAGGTGGAGTGTGTTTTATTGTCTTTCGTTTTCTTCTGCTAGTGGAGCTTCTCTTTCTCTCTCCCGCTGCCTCCTGGCCTTTCACATTTACATGAGCTGTTTATGTCAGGAGCCTTTGAAGTTTATTCAGGGTGTTTTTCCACTGCACCAGGTTCGGTACTTTTGGTACTTTCCCTTTTCCATTGACTTCCAGTTGAGTACCAGTACCAAAAGTTCCAGTACCCAAAGTACCCTTTCTTTTTTGGTACCTTGGAACTTTGAGGTGGGACTTGCAAAAGCATTCATTGTCGAATTAAAAGATACATTTAAGAAGCATAAAAGCCCAAAAAACAAAATAATAGTTAACTAAAAAGAAGTTACATTGTAGAGGCAGTGTATTACTAAACTCAATTACTGCTTAATTTAACTGAAAATTGAAAAGCTGCAGCAAACAGTAACGTTTTAAGCCCTGATTATAATGAGCTGACAGTGTTTGCAGACCTCAGGTCTTCAGGATAATACCCTTACCCTGTTAAGATTATAACTAAAATCAAAGATAGAAAATAAAAACCCAGACAACACTAGGCTTACCCACCCAAAAATAAATGCAGAAGGTGGCACTCGACCTCTAACCCAGTGCGTTTATACAGAGAGAGGACCTACGTGTTAATGTATGTGCACACACTTCTTACCTGTTCAATTTCACAGGGGGGGGGGGGGGGGATTGCAGAAGACAGGAGGAGAGTATCAAAGACAACAAATTCACCAAATGACACTAAGAGGATTTGTGGAGAGAAAGGGAGAGAGAGGAGAAGTTCAGAAGAAGAAGGACTGCAGGGGAGAGAGGAATAGAACAGGAAGGACCGATGTGAGAGATCTAGCTACGTAATCCCAAAGAGCAGCAACAGGAGGACAGTCCCAGAACATATGGAGAAAGGTGCCAGGGACTGGAAGGGGACAGAGGTGACATAATGGATCAGGTTCTAAACCCATGAGATGGTGTTTCCTGGGAGCAGGGTACAATCTATGGACAAATTTAAATTGTGTTTGCTGATGATTTGGATTTTTAGAACAGTTTTTTCCATCTGCCAGATGGAAGTGACAGAGAGAGGTTTGTAAGAGGATTTGTGGAGAAGGGAATAGAGACTGGACACAGGCTTAGAACTGGGGGAGAGAGTCGAAGCAAATGTGCAGAGCGGATGAGGAGGAAGAGGAGAGGAGAAAGAGAGACTACAAGCCCTAAGCTCAAACCTCAGCTGGAGGTAAAACGAATACAAAGAGGAATGAAGGTTAAACATGGACACAAGAGACTGAAACGTTTTGAGACCTGAGCTGTCAAAAATATCACCCAGAGTAGAAATGCCTGACGATGACCATGGTGAGCTGGAGATGGGGCCTCCAATGTTCAGGACAGGGTTGTGGAACAAAGGAGTGCGGGGGTGTCACTTCGGGAAGGGGCCCAGCAATCGCTCAACCCTCCTCCATGTACGAAGGCCATGGGAAATAACTGGACCAACAGAGGCCAAGATAGATTTTAAGGGAACGAAAGGGAGAGAGGTTAGACAGTGGGGAATGACATCCTGCTTGGATGAGAAGCCAGACAGGGGGATGCTGGGGAGGATTGATCCAACTCCCTTAGGGTGAAAGCATGGTGGTACAGTTCAAAATCTGGGAGGGCGACACCCCCATCTAACCGGTCATGGGTTAGAGTGGAATGTTTAACAGAAGGTCTCTTACCATCTCAAAGAAATGCAGAAACTACAGACTTAACAGAAGCCCAGTATCTAGGTGGAGGAGGAAGCGGAAGTAAGGAACTAACAAAATTAGTCCTCTGGAGGACGTTCATTTTAATAATGGCCAGTCTCACCTGGAATGAAAGGGAAAGAGACCATGAGGAGATCGAGATTTTAATACCCTCCAGAACATGGCGGAAACCAGCAGCTGTAAGCTCCGGGACAGAGGGGTAGATGTCTAACCCCAGGTATCTGAAGGAGTCTGCCTGAGGAATAGAAGAAGGAAATGAAGAAGAGCGACAGGCAGGATTCAGTGGAAGGAGAGAAGACTTTGACCTGTTAATCTTATAGCCAGAGAGGGATTCATATGTTTAAAACAAATTAAGGATGTGAGGAAGATCAGTGGGGGCATTGCCAAGATAAAGCAGCAGATCATCAGCATATAAGGAGACTTTTTGAGGAACATCTTTAACCAGGATAGGAGAAATAAGATCGGAATGATGGAGGGCTGCAGCTCGGGGCTCTAATGAAAGATTAAAGAGTAAGAGCGATAAGGGACAGCCCTGCCTGGCACCTCGAGAAAGTCAAAGAGGAGGAGAGGTGTTGGCATTAGTCAGGAGGACTGAGGAGAGGGAGGAGTAGAGGATCTGGACCAAGTTGGTAAAATATGGGCCGATGCCCATTTGATCGAGGAGCCTCCATAAGAAAGTTCAATTCATCCTGTCTAATGCCTTCTGCGCATCTAAGGAGAGAAGGGCAGCAGGGAAGAGAAAGGAGCTGCCTGAGGAGAACATGGTCATGGAGAAGACCAGACCCAGGATCTGCAAGCAGAAACAAACCGAACATCATCAGAAGCTGGTCCAATTTGAAGCGATGCCACTACTGGTACATACAGTTCATGTGTACGTAGAAGTTTCTTGTGTCTGTCAAAACTGTTTGGTTCACTTGTTAAGCTTTTATCATTTTTTTAGAGTAAAGTAGTAATTCCTGGCATTGAAGAACATCTGCATCATGCACCATCGACCATCGCGAGCCAAACCGCTGGCAAAGGCGACCATGGCGTTACGAAGGACGCCCTTAACAGGCATCCAGCAGCAGGCTGGGTCATCAGCTGAGCCGACATTTTTATTCAAGAAAGCCCAGCAAAGACTGTACATCCCGAGGCAGCTGAAAGAAGCAAACCTTCCCCCTCCCATCCTCACCATGTTCTATAGAGGCACCATCGGCAGTGTTCTGACTAACTGCATCACCATCTGCTATGGCAGCTGCAACACATCTGACCACAAGTGCCAGCAGAGAGTAGTGAAGACAGCAGAGAACATTATGGGATGCCTCTCCCTTCCCTACAAGCCACTTCTTGCAAACGCAGTGTCCACAAGGTCTGCAGCATTGTGCAGGACCCATCACATCCCTCACATGGTCATTTCACACTCCAGCCATCAGAGAAGATACTGCAGCATCAGAGCCGGGTCTGCCAGGCTGCATGGCAGTATTTACCCCCAGGCTGTCAGGCTCCTCAACACCATGCTGCCCCCCAGGATCCCTCACTCTGCCTCATCACTGCCTCAACCCCCCCTTACCCCACAACTAAAGGCCACAGACCGACCCTTAAGCACTGCACTGCACTTAACACTTTGTCACCCTGACATGGGGGCGATAAGAAGAATCCCCATTATTCTCTGTCTGCTCCATTATTCTGCTTCTATTCCTACTTTCGGCTGTTAGAAATTTTAGACGTCTTACTGCTATTATTACTATTATCATACACTGTTTTACACTGTGAACTCAGACTGTTACAGTGTACATGATGGTGAATTCAGGTCTAATTGATTAAATAAAAACATATATTTAATATAGTTCTAACAATATTACACATTACTGTATATTGCACAATGTATTCTTCTTCCTAAATTGCACTATCCTGTATGTCCTTTGCACATTGTCTTGTCTTGTTTGTTATATTGCACTAAGTTTATGTTACACTGAGAGTCCCTGAGCGTCATCATTTCGTCTCTCTGTATACTTATATATGGTGGAGATGACAATAACGTTCATTTTGACTTTTTGATCTCATGGTCTTGTTTATGGTGCAACAATTTGGATAAAGAAGGAACTGAGCTGGAAGGCGAAGCTTTCGATTTACCAGTTGATCTATGTTCCTACCCTCACCTATGGCCATCAGCTCTGGGTAATGACCGAGAAAATGAGATTGTGATACAAGCAGCAGAAATGAGTTTCCTCAGCAGAGTGTCTGGGCTCAGCCTTAGAGAGAGGGTGAGGAGCTCAGACATTGGGGCTCAAAGTAGAGCCGCTGCTCCTCCGCAGAGAAAGGAGTCAGCTGATGGTTCGCACATCTATCTAGGATGCCTTCTGGACGGCTCCCTGGGGAGGTGTTTCAGGGCATGTCCAGCTGGGAGGAGGCACTGGGGCAGACCCAGAGATGATATATTATATATACCCTGAGAGATTATATATAATATATACTACATTATAGATTATATGTTATATATATATTAGATTAGATAAGTGGCACAAAATGGATGGATGGATGGATGGATGGAACTGTATTGAAAAATAACACTACTTATGAAAGTAGGCAAGTAAGAATTTCAAGTTAAAATTCCATTGTACTTTGTATACATGACACTGCTTTCTTATAGACTTATAATGCCATTAAATTCAGAAGCCGCTGTACACAGAAGGACACAATAGTGTTTGGAATATTTTCTTTCTTGCCTCTGAAAATATACAGTTCTTCCGGCCGCTCATTCTTAAAAAAATCAGATGCCACTTTAATACTATCTGTACCATCTGTAAAGACAATGTCCTGTGACAAAACGTGACCATACTGCCACCCCAATTTCAGGTGGTATGCACCTTGCGCATGCGTCACGTTATCCTCATGTAGATGCACAGACGAAGCATGGTAGTTTGCAAACCCTACAGGCAATTTACAAGGTAATAAAACTGTCACATGCACATTGTTGGCGTAGTCATTTACTCTAGGTATATGTAGGGATAGATTATATATCACTTTGTACGGAGGAAAAACACACGTCATACGTCGGTTCTCCGTAAACCGGAAACAGAAGAGGCTTCTTTATTGGTACAGCCGCATTTATACAAAAATGGACGTTGTACGCATGATGAATGAGATCACATACGTTAACACCCCCACTTGATCTCATACAATACAGAATATCTACTACTGCAACAGTATAACAGAGACACATATTTCTTATTTGGGTGATTTGTATTTACACACCAAACATAAATTTCACAAATCTCTCCACCTTAAACTTAGTCATGGGTTTAGTCATGACGTCTGCCACCATATCCTCTGTTGGACAGTACTCAATCAAAATTCTCCCATCAGTAACAGCCAAACAAACAAAATGATACCTAATGTCAATGTGCTTACATCTTTGGCGGCAAACTGGATCTTTGGACAATGCTATCGTGCCTTGATTGTCCTCAAAGATTTTTACTGGTGCATACTGACAATTATTCTCTATCCCATTCATCAGTTGTACAAGATACAGACTCTCCTGTGTAGTCGCAGCGAGTGCCATGTATTCAGCTTCACATGTTGATAAAGCAACTGTGGCCTGCTTTTTAGACTTCCACGAAATCAGTGGACCATCTTTAGTGAGACTAAAGCAATATCCTGTGGTGCTTCATCTGTCATTTAAATCGGCCGCCCAATCAGCATCGCTATATGCCACCAGTTTCAGATTTGTCTCACTTTTCTTGTAGCATAACTCATAATGAATTGTACCTTTCAGATACCTCATCACATGCTTAGCTGTCAACCAGTGTTGTTCATTTGGTTCAGACATATACTGAGACAACTTACTCACCACCCAGCTTAGGTCAGGCCTAGTACATGTCATTACGTAAATCAAACTTCCTACGACCTCACGGTATGTTTTGGCATCAACAGTGTCTGCACCACTGTTGTACTCTGTCTTTTGTTCACATGGGGTTGACCTTGGCTTGCAAGCTGACATGCCAAATTTTTCCAGTACCTTCATTATATACTTTTTCTGATTCATTTTTACACTCCCATTATCCTGTTCAAAATCGATTCCAAGGAAATGTCTCAGCTTTCCAAGATCCTTCATCTTAAATTTTGCAGCAAGTGTCTTCTTTATATAATTCAACAAATCCTCATTGCTAGCAGCAATAAGTAAATCATCAACCCAAATTATAAGGATTGCTCTCCCATTATCAGTTTCTTTGGTATAAACACAATGGTCTGCGGGGTTTTGTGCAAAACCATTTTCAGTTAAGTAATCATTAAGCATCCTGTTCCAATTTCTACCGGATTGTTTGAGACCATAGAGTGACTTGTTTAGTTTACAGACTAACTTTTCACCCATGTCAGATTTTACCTCAAATCCCTCTGGTTGTTCCATATATACATCACAATCAATAGGAGCATGCAAATACGCCGTCTTAACATCCATCTGGTGTAGATTAAGATCATATTGTGCTGCCAATTGCATCAGAACGCGTATTGAGGTAAGACTGGCAGTTGGAGAGAAAGTCTCCTTGTAGTCCACCCCCATCACCTGATTATAACCTTTAGCGACATATCTGGCCTTATAGGTTTCTGTCTGATCTGCATTACTTTTGACAGCATATACCCATCTACCCCCCACTTCACGTTTGCCCTCTGGTAGGGTAGTTAGTGTAAATGTATTGTTCTCCTGAAGAGAATCCATCTCATCTTTCATAGCTTTAGCCCAAATCTCTGCTTTAGGTGAGCTCATAGCTTCTTTGAATGTTTGTGGCACATCACACATCCTATAACAATAGTCAATGCTAATTGATGCCTGATCATTAGACCTTGTATCAGTAACATACTCAGAGAGGTACTGTGGAGCTCTCCTATCTCTTTTGGGGTAGCGAGACTCAATTCCCTCAATCTGAGCTGTATCAGTCATATCCCTGCTATCAGAAGTACCCGGGGATTCTTTTACCTTCCCTTCCTTCTGCTTAGTTACAGTTACCGTCGGTCTAGATGACACATATCTTTCCTCAAGGAAATCCTTATCAAACATCAGTGAGTCTGTCTGAGTTTCTTTCTCTCTTATATTCTTTGTGACAAACTTCACCAGTCGGTGTTTCAGAACTTTCTTTGTGTCAGGGTAGTAGACTAGATATGCAGGGCTGTTTTTGTCATAACCTACGAAAATTCCCTTATCGCATCTTGTGTCTAACTGCTTCTTATCATGCTTGTATGCGTAACATACAGACCCAAATACTTTCATCCTAGACAAGTTGGGTTTCTTGCCTGTAAGCATGTAGTGGGGCGTTTGACTTGTCCTGCTATTAAAGCATCTATTGCGTATCACTGCAGCTGTCATTATAGCATATGTCCACAACTCTTTTGGTAGATTACACCCAATTAACATGCATCTCGCCATGTCAAATAGTGTGCGCCAAATCCTCTCTGCTGTGCCATTTTGATGTGGCGAATACGGTGCAGAGAACTCATGTCTAATGCTATTCTTATTAAGCAAAGACCGAAATTCATGTCCCGTGAACTCAGTGCCATTATCAGACCTAATGCACTTCACATTCCCATAAGGGGTTACATCAGCTAGAAACCTTTCTGCAGCTTTCGCTGTATCACTCTTATCTTTCAGGAAATATACAAACACTGTACCTGAATAGTCATCTGTAAAAGCAAGAGCATACTTAAATCCATCTTTTGCTATAGGGTCTATAGGACCGGCCAAATCAGTGTGGACGAGCTCAAGTGCTGCTTTCGCACGAGCATCTGCTTCCCTGTTTCTGCTTTGCACAAATTTACCTTGAGTGCATACCTCACAATTCAGTTTAGACTTGTCAAATTTACCCTTAATCTGCATGCCCTCTACAACATCCTGCAACCTGGAAACATCATCATAATTGCAGTGGCCTAGTATTTCGTGCCAAGTTTGAATATCATAACAACCATTACAAAAATCACTGGTGTCATTACTTTCACTAACAGTGTCCAAGTAATACAGTCTATTATATTGTAATGATATGTGGGTGTGTGTGTGGAGGGGGGAGGGATTGGTGTGGAAGGTTAATTAAGTGGCTACACCTGGGTTGTGAGGAATGTGGGGTTAAGAGAGAGGGCTTGGGCGGCATAGGAGAGACTGGTTCTGGGAGGGAGGTGCCGCTCGTATGCCGTGTAGGGCTGCCGGCGGTGAAGCCAGATAGTGGGCTGCAGGGACAGGTTCTGGTGTGGTAGGGGAAGGATAGTTAGGACGGGGGTAGTTAGGAGTGCATGATTGCCGCTTAGTCTGGGGTATTTGATAAAGGTGATAAGCGGCAACCCCATAGTGACGTAGTGGGGGCGGAATTCCCCTTCCGCGTGGTGCCTTAGCTTGCGGACCTGTGTGAATGTTCCTTCCTCGGGGGGAGGGTTTTGAACCTCGGGAGGGGGGGACGTTATGTTTTAATTTTGTCCTTGTATGTTTGTTTTGTGTTTTTAAAAGTAAGCAGCGTAGCCCGTTAGGGATCGGGGCGGGACTAGAGGTGGTACTGGTCCCGTAACGCTTGTCTGTGCCTGAAGTGTGGGGATTACTGGGTATTGCAGCGCTATTGGTGTGCCGTGCCCTAATGGGGATGTTGTGTGCTGTGGGATCCACTGTGTGGTAATGTGGGTTAACACATGTTTGGAAGGGTTGGTTTGCTACGGGGAGACAGTGGGCCGAACCCTTTGTGAGCCTAACCCCGGTCTGATGGGTCGCTGCATGAATTGTACTGAATAAAGTTATCTTAGTAATTGTAGCAGAAGCTTTGTGGTGGTCTCTTCTCCTCTTATAGCCTCCGACGCTATTGTAGGTTTATTACAATATTCTTTTATCTCAAACTTTGTACCACTTTGATGGAGGAGTTCATCATGTCCCTGCTCGAACTTGATTGACGCTCCGCTGGTTGTCGCTGCTTTTACCGAAAAGATGTCCTGTGGATATGTCAGGATGAACAGCGCGTCTTTCAGTGTAGCCTTCATTCGCTCTCCCTCGCGGTTCATCAGGTTCACCTCCGCGTCACCGTTGGTGCCATCGGCCAATTCAATAAAGTGTTTCTCTGGCCGGAGAGTGTGATCAAACTTCTTGAACTTTCCGATGTCTGTTATAATGTGCGACGTTGCTCCGGTATCAACCATCAGGCCTCTGTGTTTCAGTCCGCTTGGTTGGAGATGGCTGGCCTTGAACGTATATGTGTGCTCGCACTCTTCTTCATCAGCCACTTGTTTTACAATGTCCTTTCTCTTACGCCTGCAAAGTGCACCTGTGTGTGTCGCGCTTTTGCAGTGCCCGCACCATTGCTTTCTCTGTCGTTTGCTTGGACATGCCCAGGCCTTGTGTCCCTTCACTCCGCAGTTGTGACAGACAATGTCGGGGCCTGTAGCGATCCCTCTCCCTCGAAAAGTAGCATTTGCTTTCATCACGTTATCATCCGAGCTGGCGCGATATTTCTCAGTGTCCTCAAAACTTCTCAGTTTTGTCTTAAATTCTGCGAATGTCAAATACTCGTCGCCTTGTGTAACATGGATAACAAATGGCTTAAACGACTCGGGCAAACCTTTCAGAATCATCGCAATCAAAAGTCCATCACTCAGTTTTTCTTCGGCATTTCTAAGTGCTGTAATTGCTGTTTCAGCCCTAATAATATAATCTGTTATACTTTCATTAGTGCTTTTCTGTAGAGAAGTTAACTCCGTGTAATCACTCTAGGTTTCCCTTTACCTGCGTAATAGTCTCTCAATATCTGAAGAGCTTTTCTTTCATTATCCGTTGCATCTCTCATAACTAACGAGAGGCTTTTATCATCCAAGAACTGAATCATTTCTGCATATACCTCTTCATTTTTCTTTCTGTCGTTTTCAAACTCGTCGTCTTCATCGTCTGAGGTGGGCTGACTCAGGATGGTATCTTTCAGCCCCAGTAAGTAGGTATGTCACAAAAAATTTCAAAGTTGTTGGATTTTTACAAAAATCAGAAGAAAGGGCTTGATAAGACCCTTCCAATGATACCAAGAACTTCTTTCTGTGATGAATGGCAAGAAAGTTATAGGATATTTTGTAACGCCAATTAAGGTTTATTAACGTCCACTTATTAACAGATAAAACAATAGAGAACCATACTTGACTTTGTGACCTGTTTATGGTGTTCAGAAAAATGAGCATAACTCTGTTATTGTTTATCAGATTTTTATAAACTAGGTATCATTAGAAAGCGTATTCCTTGCCTAACAGTCTCAGATACACTGAAAATAAAACAAATAATTATTTAATTTTTTTGTCTGTCAATTAATACTCACCGGAGAATGTATGTAGTGAATAATACAAACAATGTCTTTTCAAAGAGTCCACAGCATCAAATTAAAAAGTATTTTGTGTTATCATTATAATCCATTCAATAATAATACATTTGAAAAGCATTGTCCATAGTAAAGTATCAAAAGGTACAGGAGCAAAGTAGCTGTCACTTTAACAAAACACTAGGTCCCCACTAATGAGGTCAGCTAGGTCCCCACTAATGAGTTCATATTTGGTCAACAATGTGTCCTCTGCATTTTCATCATGCGTCTCATTTTCCTTCCAATAAGCAATTGTGAAGTAGGCAACACCATTCCTTTTTTTCTGCTTTTCAATTTTACCACAGTATACAGTTCTTGAACTATTGTCCTCATCATACCGAGTATGCAGGATTTTCTTACCCACAACAGTACCACACAAAATTCTCTCAAGATCTGCCTTTGTCATTTCATCAAGCTCTGGAAATGTTGTACCAATATCCCTCACATCTACACTTTGCAGCTTTTTATCCACTTCCTTCTCCACTTTCTTCCTCTGTTTTACAATTTTTTCCTGAATCTTTGAAGCAGCTCTTTTCATCAATTCAATTCTAATTTCATCCTGCTTTTTCCGACTGTCCTTTCTCTTTAATCTAGCTCTACCTACTGTCACGGTACGTGCAACACGGATAGGGAAAGCAGGCGAACGGAAGCCAGGGATCGGGGAATACGGAGTTTAATGCCAAAACACAGAGCACGCAACAAAACAACATCAATGACCGAACTGGGGATACAAACGGAAACGCGGACTAAATACACTGAACTAATGACAACAATCCGAAACAGCTGTAAAACACTGGGATTCCACATGAGGTTAACGAGGGGGCGTGGCACACATTAGGATCGGACGGAGCGGGGTGTGACACCTACAGCCCAGTCCACAACTGCTTCCCTTGTTGATTTGCTCAAACTATCCAAATATGGCACAACACGGTTCTTTTTAGCCCTCATCTTTGCTCTTAAGAAGTCTATTCTGGCATTTTTCGACTTCTCTTTCTCAATGCTGTACATCCCCATAATTTCTTCCGCATCTATGTTGTGCAGACGGGCTGAAGCTGTTTCCTCTTCAAGAGCACTGGTCAGTTCCATCTCAAAATAGCGTTTATACTGGCGCTCCAAAACAGCAATGACTGCATTCAGACATGTCTTTACAATGACTCCAAACTCTTCCTTACAGCCAGATCCTCCTCTTAAAACTCTCAGCTTGTCAAGAGTTGCATCACTAGCACTCAGGGGACGCCCAAAGAAGTCTGTAGACCAGGTGAGAATCACAAGTGGATCTGTAGAGGCAAGTTTCACACAAGCCACAACATCCTTGACAGTCCGAATGCCATCAATATGGCTTACTTCACTGTCCATTGATGTATAGAACATCTGCATCCATGGGCCAGTGAGCAACTTGCCTAAGAGCCCAAGACCTTGGATTTCTAATATTGCAGTCGGATTCTGGAAATCCTGTCTAATACTTGACTGCAGGCCCCCACAAGAAACACTTCCAATAGTGAAGAATTCAAGAAATGTGTCATAGTGCTGAAACAGAATTTCACAAATATGGAAAAGGACGTGCAAACGATTGCCACGGTACCTAGGGATTAGACCACGTGATAGCTTCTTCTTGTCAAGGAATGTTTAAAAACCCTTAGGGTCTCCCTTCCCATCTTTATAGCGGAATTTATTGATCTGAAGCACTAAATTGCCTGCCATAGAATCCTTTCCAAATAGATGACCTCTTGTGGACTCCAGACCTTTTAATGCTGAGCGACATGTGGATGCAATGGTATCTAGGGGATGAAGGTGGCAATTAAGTTAATTTAATACTTTTCCCCATGTCTCATTCACTTTCTGGATGGCTGCATGGTTCACAGCAACTCTGTCTGTCATCGTATTTGAAATGTTGTTTATCATGGTGGATCTGGTATATCCATAGTCCTCCTGGTGGAAGTCGGCATAGACACTGGCAAGGTTGTCAATAGAATGCGTCACATGATCATGATAATCATCAGCAGTCCCGCCAGCAAGCTCATCAATGTCCACCACTTCACATTCCTCTTTTGATGTCAAGTGTATCGAGTTAATGTGAGTCCCTTCCTGGGTGGTGGCATCGAACCCTAACGTCAAGCCTGGTTTCTTCATGACCCACTCTGCTGCCTTGAGATCAGCAATTACATCAAGTTCTTGTATCATCTGATCAATGGCAGACCTCTGAGGTATCGAGGTTAATTTTTCTCCTGACCTTTTGGCATCACTTTCAATTAGAAGCGGAATACTTTTTGTTGGCACTTGGTTGACAATATGATCATACATTCTCATGCGTGTTTCTAAACTATATGTCTTCCCATCCTTTTTTGTTAGTTTTTCGTCCTTCTGAGCTAATTGTTGCAAACTTTCTTCCAGTTCTAGTATTCTGTTTTCCAAACTAAGGATAATCTCATCTTTCCTTGAAAGTTCTTGCTTCACCTTGAGATGTACCTCCATAGAAACAAAATTCTTTGCATGACTTTCATGTCTTTTTTTTCCACGTGCTTTCTTTAGACGTTCATGGTTGCGACGTAATTTCGCATAGTCAGGCACCTTCTCTGTCTTATCACAATTACAATTCCCGTACTTGGCGTCTTTTAACTGTTTTTTCAACAAAGTTATTTGTGCATCCTTTACTGTCACTGAATGCTTCTTTCGTTGAATTTCCTGGTTTAAATACTTAACTTTAGCAAATCTTGTAACATCAAGTTTGTCTTTAAGATCTTTTATGCGTTTCACATACTGTTTTTTTCCAGAGCTCCGCATTTTTGCCACAAAATCAAGCCTTTTTTTCATTTTAGCTTTCTTTGGCGTGAGTTCTCCCATTCCACGCTTATAAGAGACTGGGGTGACAAACTCACTAGGCCCAGAAACAGGTACACTTGGAGATTCAGTAACTGCCAGTAGCTCGCTATGATCAGAGTCTGGCACACTTGAAGGACCAGGTTGAGGTTCTGCAACTGCCATTTCATTCGGTTCAAGTTCTGTTGCAGCTGTTGATTTAGAGGGAAATTTAAATGTTTCGTTACAAAATTCCACAAATCGTTCTTTATCGCGACTGAGGTTTTGGAATGTCATGAACCAGTTAGTTATTGACTGCAGATCATTTGGTTTCAGTGAATATGATTCACCAAAGGCCTTGTGAACTCCACAAATGGTTCTGGTGATGGACTTCTCATTTTCAAGGTAAATATGCAGTATGTGCCTGTTCAGAACTGTCTGATCTCCGGGAGTTGAAGAAAAGAAGTCTTTGAGATGCTGCCTTGCTATGCCAGCCCGTGCTGGTTGTGGAGGATTACGTTTTCTCTTCATGTTAAAGGTAACTGAAAAGACAATATGCAACTATTTCTAGCCTTTCCAACCCATTCAAAATTATCAATCATCTGTGTTACAAAAGCAAGCGATGGGTATCTACTCCATTTTATTACAAGAATATACACTCACCTAAAAGATTATTAGGAACACCATACTAATTGATTGATTTCCTTTATTGCTGTTGCAATTCACCATGTCACTAGTCACAAGTACCAGCGAAAAGAAGGCCATCAACCCGACCATACATACACAAACATTATAGGGGGTAGACAGGTCAGGAAGACAGGGGACTTTAGGAAAACTCAGAGAAACAAGATTACGTGAGGAGAGTGGAGGTGAATAAAAAAAACAGCCCCCAGACTGTA
This sequence comes from Paramormyrops kingsleyae, assembly GCF_048594095.1. Lineage (NCBI taxonomy): Eukaryota > Metazoa > Chordata > Actinopteri > Osteoglossiformes > Mormyridae > Paramormyrops > Paramormyrops kingsleyae. The sequence continues at coordinate 11,152,266 of NC_132800.1, forward strand.
CTCCAGTAGGGAGTACAATATAGGAACAGAAAAAAAAACACCTCAGCAATAAGCACATAGTCACCACACAACACTAAAGTCAAGACTTGCAACAGGGGAGGGGAATGGGGAGGTGGAGGTAGTCCAGCATAGACAAACAGCTGTCCGGTCCTGCAGCCAAACGGTGCTGAACATAGACCCGCTTGTTCACGCTGGGGGTATGAAGCGGCGAAGGCGTGGGATGGGGGTAGGGTGTCCTTGTGGTTGGGGGAGAGGAATGCAAGAGAGTCTCACTGCCTTGTTCTTCAGGGGGAGTTGTTGAGCTCAGCAGAGGCCTTGGCCAAGGCCCGTGCTGATTAGGGGGGAGCCAAAAGCAGATAAAATGGGGTTGTTTGGGTTTTCAGGCGAGAAGCTGTAATTTCGCAGCTCCTCTAATGTCCACGCTGGTCTCCGCCATCCAAAATCCTCTGCAGAGCCGTGAGCCTCTCCGTGATGATATCAAAATTAATTAATACGGTGTTTGACCCCCTTTTGCCTTCAGAACTGCCTTAATTCTACGTGGCATTGATTCAACAAGGTGCTGAAAGCATTCTTTAGAAATGTTGGCCCATATTGATAGGATAGCATCTTGCAGTTGGTGGGATGCACATCCAGGGCACGAAGCTCCCGTTCCACCACATCCCAAAGATGCTCTATTGGGTTGAGATCTGGTGACTGTGGGGGCCATTTTAGTACAGTGAACTCATTGTCATGTTCAAGAAACCAATTTGAAATGATTTGAGCTTTGTGACATGGTGCATTATCCTGCTGGAAGTAGCCATCAGAGGATGGGTACATGGTGGTCATAAAGGGATGGACATGGTCAGAAACAATGCTCAGGTAGGCCGTGGAATTTAAACGATGCCCAATTGGCACTAAGGGGCCTAAAGTATGCCAAGAAAACATCCCCCACACCATTACACCACCACCACCAGCCTGCACAGTGGTAACAAGGCATGATGGATCCATGTTCTCATTCTGTTTACGCCAAATTCTGACTCTACCATTTGAATGTCTCAACAGAAATCGAGACTCATCTGACCAGGCAACATTTTTCCAGTCTTCAACTGTCCAATTTTGGTGAGCTCGTGCAAATTGTAGCCTCTTTTTCCTATTTGTAGTGGAGATGAGTGGTACCCGGTGGGGTCTTCTGCTGTTGTAGCCCATCCGCCTCAAGGTTGTGCGTGTTGTGATTTCACAAATGCTTTGCTGCATACCTCGGTTGTAACGAGTGGTTATTTCAGTCAAAGTTACTCTTCTATCAGCTTGAATCAGTCGGCCCATTCTCCTCTGACCTCTAGCATCAACAAGGCATTTTTGCCCACAGGACTGCCGCATACTGGATGTTTTTCCCTTTGCACACCATTCTTTGTAAACCCTAGAAATGGTTGTGCGTGAAAATCCCAGTAACTGAGCAGACTGTGAAATACTCAGACCGGCCCGTCTGGCACCGACAACCATGCCACGCTCAAAATTGCTTAAATCATCTTTCTTTCCCATTCTGACATTCAGTTTGGAGTTCAGGAGATTGTCTTGACCAGGACCACACCCCTAAATGCATTGAAGCAACTGCCATGTGATTGGTTGATTAGATAATTGCATTAATGAGAAATTGAACAGGTGTTCCTAATAATCCTTTAGGCTAGTGTATATTCATAAACACATATAACCTCATTTAAAAGCCTTCACATCATTTTAAAGCTGTAAATTCCATGCTGAAAATCATGCTATTTTCGGCTCTTGCTGCACTGTTCACCACAAAACATGGCCGGCTCTCGCGGCAGATCCAAAAAAGTGAACTGCTGATCGATAAATTTTGCTCAAAATACGCCTAAATACAATAAACTAACTAAGAAATATAATTATCATAGTTTGAAGAATAATTCCTCTTACCTTTATTGTCCCAACGAAGGTTTTAATGAGTGAAATTTTCGGTAAGATCAGGAGGAAATTTCGAAGTTATCAGAAAGTCAGATGACCGTGTTCTGAATGGAAATCCCCGGATGAAGGTGTGTTTTACGTTATCAGAACGGGTTACCCTAATAGACACAAAAATAACACAACAAAAAGGCAAAAACTATTGGGATACCCTGGTGCTCTGGGGAATGGCGACCAAATTGAAAACGAGGCTGCCTGCCAAAGCCCCTATGGCGCAGAACTGGTGATAGTGACATACCTACAGTAAGCGCAGATGGCCTAAAAACTTTGTCTTCCAAAGTTCGTAATTTTTCTCATCTCCGTCAAAGCACAACCTTTGCCACCTACTTCCTACATCCCGCGCCCTGGGCCCATAACCTGTTGGTGTAGCCATTTACTCTAGGTATATGTAGGGATAGATTATATATCACTTTGTACGGAGGAAAAACACACTTCATAAGTCGGTTCTCCGTAAACCGGAAACAGAAGAGGCTTCTTTATTGGTACAGCCGCATTTATACAAAAAGGTACGTTGTACGCATGACGTATGAGATCACATACGTTAACACATATAAATGCGTGAAAATCTCACGCCAGCCAGTTGATCAAACTTCGTAGCCCTGTGAACTGGCGCTTTGAATTTGTAAAACGTAGGGAAATATACATAGACCTCACTGCTGTGGTACGTGTGCAGGGAATATCATAATAATAATTTACTAATAATAATACGTAAATAGGACACATGCGCATAAGCAAAGTACACAGCTTGACCGGAGAACTATGAACGTTTCCGTGTACGCATGCGAGGTGTAGATACGCGAGTGCTGCGCTTTGCGGAGAACCAGCCTAGATGCGTCCGCGTCCGCGTTGGGAGCATCGCGTCGGCTCGCTGCTGGAGAGAGGTGTGTGTCCAAATTGGTTTGAAAGAAGTTCATATTGTGACGTAAAGACAAGCTCACTATTAGTGGTAATCTTTGTCGTATAATTTTATGCTTAACATGTTTGATGAATGCTGTTTGTAATTTTATTTACCTGTAATTAAGTCTATTAGTTTAACACGCACATCATTTTGGCGCGTATTCCTGCCGGCGTCGCGCGGGCATCCGACATTTCCTGAGGTATTTCACATATTTGAATTCCTGCTTCATTTTTATATTTTGTGTATCGTACAGAATAATAGAGCGCAGGCTAAAGTGCAGTTCGGTCCCCAGCGAGTCTCTCAGCGCGGCGTGTCTCACAGCGCAGGGGGCAGCCGGAGCGCTGCAGACTCGGGCGGCTACATGAGTATATTGGGAATAAAATGTGTGTATTGGAGCGAGTTCTGTGTTAGTGAGTGTGTGAGGTGTGACAGTGATAATGATGGAGATGCTGGGCTTCGTGATGGGATTAATCACTCTTCCTCTTCCCTACAGACTCCTGCCAGCTGACGCTGGACCCCAACACAGCAAACAGCCGCCTGTCTCTGTCAGAGGGGAACAGGAAGGTGACATGGGGGTAAAGCTGCAGCCATATCCAGATCATCCAGAGAGATTTGACTGGTTGGTCCAAGTTTTGTGCAGAGAGAGTCTGACTGGTCGCTGTTACTGGGAGGCTGAGTGGAGTGGAGATGGAGTCTGGATAGCAGTGACTTATAAAGGAATCAGGAGGAAAGGAGACAGTTATGACTGTCGGCTTGGATTCAATGACAAGTCATGGAGTCTGATCTGCTCTCCTGACAGTTACTCTGTCCAGCACAATAATAAACAGACTGTCATACCCATAGAGCCCTCAGGCTCCTGCAGAGTAGGAGTGTATCTGGACTGGGCGGCTGGTACTCTGTCCTTCTACAGAGTCTCCTCTGATGGACTGACCCTCCTGTACAGCTTCACCTCCTCATTCACTGAACCCCTCTGTCCAGGGTTTTGTGTTTATATGAACTCCTCCATGTCCCTGTGCATGCTGGGATAGCTCACTGTGTGCTGGAGGAATCATTTTTACCTTATCAGAGTGTCACATGTCGCTGCTTCTCCATGGCAAAAAGGTAAAATCTCTGCTTTTTAACCAGTATAACCCTTTTTACTCTGTCTGAAGTGTGACGTGTCAGACAAAAATAAATGAATGTTTGTTCAGTTGCCAAACTCATGCAAAATGACTGTTTTTCTCTGACTTCTGTTCTGTGTTGTCTGTGAATGCACAAAAACTGCCAAAACAAATTCATAGTACATGCAGTTGCACCAATAAAGTGAATTTTGCACCAATAATGTACATTTTATATATTTCTGTATATATATTGTATTTGCTACCTGTACACTGACAATAAAAACTTCCTATTCTGTCCTATTAATGTCCCGGTTCAGCGCTGCCCAAAGCGTAACTGAGTAACACACTTAATCCGCGTCTCTGGTCGCAGCAGCCTGATATCGCAGCGGCGATGCTTTGGCCAGCAGGGGGCGGCAGACATTTTATTAACTCAAAACCTACAGCGGTCCTCAGGTAACTGAGTAAAGACAAATAATATAATCAAATTAATCATATGTTAACTAAGTAAAGATAAATGACATACAATCTTAATAAAGTAGTACTACAACAAAAATTTTGTGATGTTTCAAAAAAACACCTGATCATCAATGATGCCATGTAGGTGATTACCAATTACCAGAAAAAGCATGAATTCTGTTTCATTAGGAATACTAATATATTTATTTATTTAGTTTTTTTTTTAGTTTCTTTTTTACTCCACACAATTTAGGAATGAGACTGTCAGCCACAATGTGTCCCACAATACACTTACAGCGGCATTGCAGCAATACAGATATATCACTGAACACAAAGGAAAGGTGGATTCTTACTCTGACGTCCCTCCCCGTCCTCTAGTGACGAGCTCCACATTCTGTGCTGCTGCCTCTGCTGGCCGCTTGGTTGTTTCTCTCCCCCCTGTCTAATTTAGACGTGGTGCACCTGTTCCCCTGGGGGTGGGTCTATAAGGTGGGTTCCCAGCTAAGGGGGGACGAATGGATCCTGTGGCAGCCACCACGCCGGCTTCGGCTCTGCATCAGTGTCTCATTGTCCTTTTCTGTTATGCTCTCTCCTGTTTGTGCTCTTTGTTAATAAATTACCCCTGACAATTGAGCCATCCTGGGTCTGAGTCCGTTTATGCTGCGTCTGACAGCAGCCAGAACGTAACATTTACAGAGACTAAAATGCTTGAGCATGAGGGTTTACTACGGTGGCCCCTAGAGACAAAACACACACAAAAGAAAAAGCAGAAACAAAATGAAAATGCGCAGCAAATTAAAAAAACACACAAAAGAAAAAGCAGAAACAAAATGAAAATGCGCAGCAAATTAAAAAAACACACGCAAAAGAAAAAGCAGAAACAAAATGAAAATGCGCAGCAAATTAAAAAAACACACGCAAAAGAAAAAGCAGAAACAAAATGAAAATGCGCAGCAAATTAAAAAAACACACGCAAAAGAAAAAGCAGAAACAAAATGAAAATGCGCAGCAAATTAAAAAAACACACGCAAAAGAAAAAGCAGAAACAAAATGAAAATGCGCAGCAAGTTAAAAAAACACACGCAAAAGAAAAAGCAGAAACAAAATGAAAATGCGCTGCAAATTAAAAAACACACACAAAAGAAAAAGCAGAAACAAAATGAAAATGCGCAGCAAATTAAAAAAACACACGCAAAAGAAAAAGCAGAAACAAAATGAAAATGCGCAGCAAGTTAAAAAAACACACGCAAAAGAAAAAGCAGAAACAAAATGAAAATGCGCTGCAAATTAAAAAACACACACAAAAGAAAAAGCAGAAACAAAATGAAAATGCGCAGCAAGTTAAAAAAACACACGCAAAAGAAAAAGCAGAAACAAAATGAAAATGCGCTGCAAATTAAAAAACACACGCAAAAGAAAAAGCAGAAACAAAATGAAAATGCGCAGCAAGTTAAAAAAACACACGCAAAAGAAAAAGCAGAAACAAAATGAAAATGCGCTGCAAATTAAAAAACACACACAAAAGAAAAAGCAGAAACAAAATGAAAATGCGCAGCAAATTAAAAAAACACACGCAAAAGAAAAAGCAGAAACAAAATGAAAATGCGCAGCAAGTTAAAAAAACACACGCAAAAGAAAAAGCAGAAACAAAATGAAAATGCGCAGCAAGTTAAAAAAACACACGCAAAAGAAAAAGCAGAAACAAAATGAAAATGCGCAGCAAGTTAAAAAAACACACGCAAAAGAAAAAGCAGAAACAAAATGAAAATGCGCAGCAAGTTAAAAAAACACACGCAAAAGAAAAAGCAGAAACAAAATGAAAATGCGCAGCAAGTTAAAAAAACACACGCAAAAGAAAAAGCAGAAACAAAATGAAAATGCGCAGCAAGTAGACAATCCCAAACCGGAAGTGCTCCACCACGCTAGGGGGCGCGGTGAGCTCATGTGGCACAGTCGCTACACAGTAGTGATGGGAAGTTCGACTGAATTAACTGATTTGATTCTTTCGAGCTGTCCGTTGTAATGAATCGATTCTAAAATCGATTCTGTGATTCACTTTTTTTTCCGTCTTTTTTGCGCCTGACCGTATGAGTCAACGAATCATGGGATCGTATAATAAATCAAATGGTGTCTCAAGGTTACGTTATTTGACTGAAAGATGGGGCTGGTGTTCAACAAAAATGTTCAGCTTGACTATTCACAATAAAAAAAACAATATATAAAAAGCAGAAAGGGTGTCGATGCTGAATAAACACGCGTGTATATATAGTTCTTATTTTCTTGACTTTAGCCAAATTCATGTGCATGAGTATCAAGGACTACATCACAGTTAACAACTGCAATATAACCAATACAATCACACACACATACAATGAGCATGAGTAAACTTGCATACGTTGTTGTGTAAACGTCAAAGTTAATAAATATCTTTGGTTTTTGATGAAAGACATATGGTTTTATTATGCAGAAATGCAATAATTTACTGTTGTGATAAATGAACACAGGGCTGCCAACTCTCACGCATCTGGCGTGACACTCACGCTTTCGGATTCTCACGCTCGTGCAAGAAATCTTACTGCAATTTTATATTATTACATTATAAACCTAAAATTAGCTGCAGCAAAAGCGTTGGGGTAGTTTGCAAACCCTACAGACCATTTACAAGGGAATAAAACTGTCACAAAGGTGTAAATGCGTGTGCGGACTTGTCTGAAATGGAAAATCTCTGGCCAACCGGCTGACCAAAGTTGACAGCCCTGTGAACAGCTGCGTTAATTTTATTCCTTTCAACAGCGTAACTGCATTTCCGCAGCAAATGCCGCGAGGCGGCGAGGGCTCTTGGGATCAGTTCGCAAACCATTCGTTTTAGTCACCGACCGAGTGTCCGAAAACCGTAAGTTCGATTCGTTCATCGAACGGACTCTCGGACACTCCGTCGGCGACTCAAACGGATGGTTTGCGAACCGATCCCAAGAGCCATTGCGGCGTTCACAACAGTAAATTATTGCATTTCTGCATAATAAAACCATATGTCTTTCATCAAAAACCAAAGATATTTATTAACTTTGACGTTTACACAACAACGTATGCAAGTTTACTCATGCTCATTGTATGTGTGTGTGATTGTATTGGTAATATTGCAGTTGTTAACTGTGATGTAGTCCTTGATACTCATGCACATGAATTTGGCTAAAGTCAAGAAAATAAGAACTATATATACACGCGTGTTTATTCAGCATCGACACCCTTTCTGCTTTTTATATATTGTTTTTTTTATTGTGAATAGTCAAGCTGAACATTTTTGTTTAACACCAGCCCCATCTTTCAGTCAAATAACGTAACCTTGAGACACCGTTTGATTTATTATCCGATCCCATGATTCGTTGACTCATACGGTCAGGCGCAAAAAAGACGGAAAAAAAAGTGAATCACAGAATCGATTTTAGAATCGATTCATTACAACGGACAGCTCGAAAGAATCAAATCAGTTAATTCAGTCGAACTTCCCATCACTACTGTGTAGCGACTGTGCCACATGAGCTCACCGCGCCCCCTAGCGTGGTGGAGCACTTCCGGTTTGGGATTGTCTACTTGCTGCGCATTTTCATTTTGTTTCTGCTTTTTCTTTTGCGTGTGTTTTTTTAACTTGCTGCGCATTTTCATTTTGTTTCTGCTTTTTCTTTTGCGTGTGTTTTTTTAACTTGCTGCGCATTTTCATTTTGTTTCTGCTTTTTCTTTTGCGTGTGTTTTTTTAATTTGCTGCGCATTTTCATTTTGTTTCTGCTTTTTCTTTTGTGTGTGTTTTTTAATTTGCAGCGCATTTTCATTTTGTTTCTGCTTTTTCTTTTGCGTGTGTTTTTTTAACTTGCTGCGCATTTTCATTTTGTTTCTGCTTTTTCTTTTGCGTGTGTTTTTTTAACTTGCTGCGCATTTTCATTTTGTTTCTGCTTTTTCTTTTGCGTGTGTTTTTTTAATTTGCTGCGCATTTTCATTTTGTTTCTGCTTTTTCTTTTGCGTGTGTTTTTTTAATTTGCTGCGCATTTTCATTTTGTTTCTGCTTTTTCTTTTGCGTGTGTTTTTTTAATTTGCTGCGCATTTTCATTTTGTTTCTGCTTTTTCTTTTGTGTGTGTTTTGTCTCTAGGGGCCACCGTAGTTTACAGCCTATATGCATAAGCATTTCTCTCACATCTGTGATATACTTACAGACAGTGACACTCATGCAAAGAGGGATATTTATCCCTCTGGTGGGGGGGGGGGGGAGTGCAGAAGGAAGCAAGTTTCCATTTGTTATTTACAACTGATGCACTACATGTATGTTTGTATCTGCTGCTTTCAAAAGAATTTCCCCCCGAGATCAGTAAATTTTTATCCAATTCTTAATCATTGAAATTCTTAAAACGCCGACAATATTGTCATGAGTAAGAAGCGTATTGGTCAATTGCAAAAAAATCGCATTCAGATATAAAGTCAAAGTAATTAAACATCTGGGACCAAGAGCCTGAAAGACCACAAGTCCTGCTACCGGTTATTGTGTTTGTGTCTGCAGCCAAGTTTCCAGCAAATCCAAATAACTCTGGGCGATGCCATAAACCACAGGCATCACCCTGACGATAAGAAGTGTGATCCACTTACGAGTGACACACAGTAGAAACAGGATCCCATCCAACAAGGGACCCACTATAGGCTCACACAGAAATAAAGGAGAAAAACACCAGCTGCCTTTTTCAAGATGTTTCTCATGGCGATTGCAACAGCCCATGTCACATGACAACTGTCATGTCCTACCCATCACATCTGCCTGACCCTCCTGTCTCCTCTCTAGCGAGACCCTGATGATTCATGTCTGTTGCTTGTTGCCCCTCGTTAGTCTTTGCATTTACGTATCTATTTGTCAATGCAAGGGGAATAGGGAGTAAGAACTAGGGGACTAAGGAGTAGTGGACTATGGGATTAGGAACAAGGGGACTAAGGAGTAGTGGACTATGGGATTAGGAACTAGGGGACTGAGGAGTAGTGGACTATGGGATTAGGAACTAGGGGACTAAGGAGTAGTGGACTATGAGATTAGGAACTAGGGAACTGAGGAGTAGTGGACTATGGGATTAGGAACTAGGGGACTGAGGAGTAGTGGACTATGGGATTAGGAACTAGGGGACTGAGGAGTAGTGGACTATGGGATTAGGAACTAGGGGACTGAGGAGTAGTGGACTATGGGATTAGGAACTAGGGGACTAAGGAGTAGTGGACTATGGGATTAGGAACAAGGGGACTAAGAAACGAGGAGACTAGGGACTTGTGGATCATGCAAGTGGGGCAAAGGGGGAACTGGGCACTAGGGACTATGTGAGTAGGGTATAGAGGGACCACAAGATTAGAGCACTTAAGTCTAGAGGACTGTGGGACTGCGGTGCATCATCTCCAGAAGCCTGTTTACTCCTGTTATGCAGCTTTCATGTGGCGCCCCCTGCTGAACAGAGGAGTCATTACAGAGGCTGTGCATTGTGCTCAATCACCTTTCACTGTAAATCACACATGGCTTCATGATCATTTGTGTCTGCTCTGAATCCCTATAGGCCGGCGTAAAAACTCCGTCCACTTTAGCTAATTCAGAGGGCTTATGCCAAGTTATGTGAGCTCCATGTTTGATTCTCTGGCCTTCAGTACTCGAAGCAGTCCTGGGTAATTCTGGGAAAGTATGGAGCTTAAACCAAACCAAACTAGGGGGGGATTTTTAGATTTGGGTATATTTTGTAGACATTATTCTGTTCTTTTTGGGAGGTAACTTATTTATTGATTTATTTAATAATGTATTTTTTCTAAATATACGGATAGTGCATAGTTGTAGCTGAAGCAATGTGCCAAGCTTGCAGTTTTGCAGTGTTCATGTGCTGCCACCTTCTGGGCAAATGATGAACTGATTTTCAGATTAAGACCAGAAAACCATGCATATTATCATGTGAAAACCACTAATGCTGCAAACCTGTGCTTATGGGTTAGGGTTAAGTTTGGGTCTAGGGCCAGGGTTGAGGCTAAGGCTCCAAGGGCTCAGGGTACTTTCTGACTTGGAGGCCAAGGATGAGGTGTCTCATTCCCCATGTAAGGATTTAATGAAGATCCAGCACCAACACTCATGGAGCACCAGGGCTCGGGTAAAAGTCACCATGGGTTGGGAGCCTATTTCCCCAGGTAAAGGATGAATTATGTCCATACAGCCCATGGATTCCGGTGAACCTCTCCTTATGCTGGGAGCCTCTTTCCTCAGGTAAGGGTTTAAGAATCTCCCGGTACCTCCATCAAGCCCTGGGGTTCTGGAGAAAAGTCCCAGGATCATCCATACTTTACCCTAACCCCACCCTAGCTCCAAACGTCATGTCCTGCTACCTCCCTGACGTGGCTCTAACAAGCCATACCTGCTGTTTGTTGGTCTCACCTCTTCTTCCAGCCCTCATGTTATCCACTCCCAGCTGCCTGCTGTCTGTTCCCTCATTATTCCTGTATTTAAGTGCTTCCTGGTCCTGTGTTCCCCAGTTTCATCAGTGATGTGGTGCCCTCCGTGTTGCTCATTCCCTAGTCTGCTGTCCTGATCCCAGTAAATCCCAGTAAATCCCAGTTTATTGTCTGACAACACCAGCTCCCAGAGTCATTCGTCCAGGCACACATGATAGAATGAGGGACCTCAACAAGCCCCAGTGGATTCCCCAGGTCCCTACAGCCCATCATTGCTGCTTGTTTCAAACATACCTAATGCTGCTCCTTCAGGCCGCAGTACATCTTTCCCCAGAGAGAATGGCCCATCTCTGACAGAGGCCATAGCCGCCCTCTCCCCGGACTCCCAAGTGGAGGATGTGACAGCTATAGCAGAAATCCTCAGGGCCTCTGGAATGAAGCGAGTGGCTGAACCCCGCAGAGGAGGAGTGCTCTGGAGAAAAGGAGCCCGCCGACTCCACCTCGCTCGCCGTGGGGCGACCTGCCTCCTCATTGTCACTTGGAGTCTGACAACGGGACGCTTTTCCAGGACTTACTGAGGTCCCCCTGCTCGCTGCGGATGTGACCACTGGCTCCCCAAAGCTCTCCAACACAGAAGAACGGGCTTCACTCCTCGTTCTATAGTTGTCAGAGCGCTGGACCACAGTGGAGGTCGGACTTTGCTTCATTGGAAGTCTGCACATAACACAGACACGTTTCGGACTGTCCTTCATTCCAGCTAAATGTAATGATCCATTCAACATAATGGTTGAGTTGTTTACATTTTCTAGGTCTATTAGACTTAAAGCTTTTTATTCAAAGGCGACTATGGACTCTGCTGGTATATCTCAAGCTCTTCTATTGCTCAAAAAGTTCCTTTTAGACCTAAACGCATGTTTTTCTCTCCTGCTCAAAATAACTCTGTGGAAAGATTTTGTCAGCTGGTTGAACAAGACACTACTGTCTGTTTTAATAGTACACATCATACAGTAAGGTCATTCGTCTTCAGAAAATAAAGCACTGTGTGAGTTATTGTCTGCTGACGACATTGTCACTAAGCCTGCCGATAAGGGGGGGGGGGGGGGGGGGGGGGCTCTCTAGTTATTCAGGATAAGTCATCTTACCTTGATGAAACAGAAAGGCAGTTCATGGTCACTTCTGCATATAAGCACCTACCTTTGGATCCCACTTTTAAACTTAGTGAGGAGATAAGATCGATATTAAAAAAAAAGCACAACCTGATAAGCTCATTGACAACAATGACTCAAACCCTTTATTCCAGAAGTATACACCTGCATACGGACAAACTGTTTAAGGTAAGAGGGAGAATCACATGTTTATTCAAATTGGTTGTATATTTACTGTCATGTCTGCGTGGATTATTTTATGTCGGAAAGACTAAACGTCACATAATAACCAGGATATGTCAGCACAAATGTTCTTTTGGCAAAAGGAATGAATCGTCTCCAGTGGCCCGACATTTTAATACAGCAGGTCATGACTGTAACCCCCTACGGGAGTCAACTCTGCTGACCCCTCAGCGCCACCTGACTCCACTGACCCCTCATGTCCTCTGGTCCTGCTGGCCCTCCAAGACCCTCTGGTCCTGCTGGCCCTCCAAGACCCTCTGGTCCTGCTGGCCCTCCCAGACCCTCTGGTCCTGCTGGCCCTCCCAGACCCTCTGGTCCTGCTGACCCTCCCAGACCCTCTGGTCCTGCGATTCGGTGGAGCTCAGCCTCACCTGGAAAGGGGCCTAGGAGGGTCCCCAGCCCCGAGTCTTCGCCCAGCTTCCCTGCATTATGAAAACTCCTCGGATGCCCCATGTTATTCCTTTCTGTGCCTCAGTGTTTGTCTTGCTCCTCTGTCCCGCCTGTATCTCTCCTTGTCTTGTGCATCCCGTGCCCCTGTTCTTGTTGACCCCCCACCTGTCCGTCCTGTTTTGGGGTGTGACAGGACTGCTGTCCCTGTGGTTCCTGGCATTTCCTTTATCTGCTCTATGTCCTTAGTGATGTCCTGCAACTGGTCTTATGTCTGGTGTTGCAGTCTGTCTAGTGTTCCGTCTGGTCCTGTCTGGTCCTGTCCTGTCCCCCATCTGTTCTGTCGTCCCCTGCCTAGTTCAATGTCCAGTCTGGTTCTAGCCCCATTGTCTGACCCCTTGGACTTCATGGGCGGAGGGTGCTCTTTTGGTTGGGGGGGGGGCACTGTCATGTCTACTATAATAATTAAGATCAAAGCAATGACTTGTTCACTGGACCCAATTCCCACTAAGCTGGGATCCCTGGGAGCTTTGGCAAGACCTATAACTGCGTAATGAATATGCCCCTGTTATCAGGTGAAGTTCCTGACCAACTTAAAGTAGCAGTAATCAGGCCACTGCTGAAGAAGCCAAGATTGCATCCACAGGAGCTCAGCAATTACAGACTGATCTGTAACATACTATTTTGTCAAATGTCCTGGAGAAGAACAGTTGCTGCTTAACTTCACTCATACTTGGAGAGACACAACATACTGGACTGTTTCCAGTCGTTCTTCTGCCTGGGACACTGCACTGAAACTGCCTGAACTAAAGTCATAAATGACATAACAATGGCAACTGATGCTGACAGCATGACTGTGCTAATGCTTCTGGACCTTAGTGCAGCTTTTGACACGATTGACCATCCATGGTCTCTGCCTTCCCGGGGTGGGCACCATCTGAGCTGGAGTCCTGGTTCAGTCCCATGGAGGGGTGACATCGTGAATGGGACCTATGAACTGAATCATCCTGGGTGCAGCCTTCAGTGTCACCCTACACAGGCCAACATAGATAACGGACTCATTGATGGACTTTGTCTTGATCCTTAATCACATCATACACCTGGCTGTTAGCCAGCATGTCCACTCTCTTCTGTTCTCAGTAATGTTAGTGCCCAGGGGGGGTTGGGCAGCCAGGTGACCTTGGACTCCCAGAGGTTTTTTTTCTACTTACTTGGGAGTTTCCTCCCGTTGTCCAAGATCATGCAGTTTGGTGAATTAGTGTCTCTTGATTGTCCTCAGCATGTGAGTGAGTGTTTGCCCTGTGATGGACTGGCATCCCATCCAGGGTGTCCCTGCCCTGTGCCCAGTGATGGACTGGCATCCCATCCAGGGTGTCCCTGCCCTGTGCCCTGTGATGGACTGGCATCCCATCCAGGGTGTCCCTGCCCTGTGCCCTGTGATGGACTGGCATCCCATCCAGGGTGTCCCTGCCCTGTGCCCTGTGCTGCCTGTGATGTGTGTGTCCCATAACCCTGTACTGGATAAGCGGTTATTGGAATTTGTTGGATACTTTTTTGATATTTTATCTTTTTGTTCCTGGGGATGGCTAAAGCTAAAACTTTTGCCTTAAATGTGAGACTTTAACTTAATGGTGTTCAATGAATATCTAGATTAAATTTTCATTATTAGATTATGGAAAAATTTTGGGTGGAGAAAAATGATCACTCTGAACCTGGTCACATGACTCTCCTTCCTAACACAAACAGACTCCCAGCACAAACACAGCCAGAAAGAAAATGAAGATATATGACATATATGTGCTACACCCTTTATTTTCATGAATATTATATATAGAACAATGTAAAAAACAAATCTGTGGATTGACAGTACTTGCAAAGCTTATTCTGTCTAAACCTGACAGTCGGTCTATAATTGCACATACCTGCATGTTTCACCTGAAACCACATGATCCCAAACATGATCCCAAACAGACACAGAAATTCATTCTCAGTAGAACTGCTCTCTTATACCTTTCTACAAATTTCTATCTACTTTACAAAATCAAAGGAGTAGGATTATAGCTTGTTTCTGGAAAAACAATGTCAGTAACAGATATTCTCATAAAAGCTAAATAAATCTCTATTGAGTGTATAGTTTGTATAATGTACTATTTTAGTTATAAACTCCAACTCCAGTGTTTGCCCAGTCTGCTCTTCTCAGTCTGGCCTCAGTCCAAAACCACACCTACTGCAGCCTGAGAAGCAGGAAGTTCCTCCCACTCTCACACACACATGACTGTGAGAGAAAACGAAACTGAATCCTATCAGTGTTCATGGTAAAATGGCAGAAGCCAGTGTCGCAGTGGATCAGAACCAGTTTAGCTGTGCAATCTGTCTGGATCTACTGAAGGATCCAGTGACTATTCCCTGTGGACACAGTTACTGTTTGAGCTGCATTAAGAGCTGCTGGGATCAGGAGGATCGTCTTGCAGTTTACAGCTGCCCCCAGTGCAGACAGACCTTCACACCCAGACCTGTTCTGAAGAGAAGCACCATACTGGCTGAAGTGATGGAGAAACTGAAGAAGACTGGACTACAAGCATCTACTCCTGCAGACCATGATGCTGGACCTGGAGATGTGGAGTGTGACGTCTGTACTGGGAGAAAACACAAAGCTGTCAAGTCCTGCCTGGTGTGTCTGGCCTCTTACTGTGAAACTCACCTCCAGCCTCACTATGAGTCTCCAGCTTTTAAGAAGCACAAGCTGACTGATGCCACTGGACGTCTGCAGGACAAGGTCTGTTCCCACCATGACAAACCCCTGGAGGTCTACTGCCGTACCGACCTGCAGTGTGTCTGTGATCTCTGTATGATGTATGAACACAGAGGCCATGATACAGTCTCAGCTGCTGCAAGAAGGGCGGAGATACAGGTCAGGCCAGAAGTTTTCTTATATAAATATAAAGTAAATTTTAAATAAATGGATTTTGTCTTAACAAATGTTAGTGTAATTGCCACAAATCACAAAAAACAAGTCTGGTTTGCTAAAATGAAAGAGAAATTAACTGAAAGTGCAAGTTTAAAAAGTTCTGATTGAATTCCTACTAAAAGTTCTTCAAACATTGAATCATGTGGCTGCAGCTGAATATATACAGCAAGCAAACAGGGTCAAGAGGTTCACTTACTGTTTGGCTGAGCATCTGAATGGCTGAGATGTGTGAGCTAAGAGGGTTTAAATATGGTGTGATCACACATACAGTGGCTAACAATTAACTGGGCTAAAACTGGGGCCTGTTTCAGAAAGCAGGATGTCTTGCTCAGTCAGACAGCTTGTCAGATTTAAGGTAGTCTGGGCTAAATAAAAGTGAATGAAGAAAAAGGTCATTTAAAATGGGGCACATTAAATCCAACAAGTTATCTGTCTAAGCAAGTAATTTTGCTTTTTGAAACCAGTCCCTGGTTTTGCTAAATGGCTGTCCGACTGGCTGCACTGGAACATGTTTAACTCGTCTGTGACGTCATTCCCAGCTCAGAGTTCCGACCTCCGAGGTAAAAGGAGCTCAGCATAAGAGTCGCGACTCCATCATCTCAGAAACAGCCACCGTCCTGGGATTTTAATTTCACACACTGCAGTGTGTAGAGTTTACTGAGAATGGTGCAGTAAACATGAAACAGCCAGAGTGTGAAGTAAAAGGAGCAAAGTAGTCAGGGCTGGAGTGGGACTGAATTTCTGACCAGGAATTCAAGCCGCCTGACAGCCCAATATAAAACTATATAAACAATTACACTGTTATTATATGTTTCTATTCACACATCCAGTATCTAGGCTACTGAACACACATTCTAACCTGCACGCTTTAATGTTATGTTTATGTAATTTTTACCGGCACATTTCACTAATATTAATAAAGCGTAGAGCAGCTATGACATAAATAATGAAGCTTCGTCACAGTGCGCTGTCCTTGTGTCTCTTCCCCATGTGGCCAGCAGCCATCGCTGTCCTTGTGTCTCTTCCCCGTGTGGCCAGCAGCCATCGCTGTCCTTGTGCCTCTTCCCCGTGTGGCCAGCAGCCATCGCTGTCCTTGTGTCTCTTCCCCGTGTGGCCAGCAGCCATCGCTGTCCTTGTGCCTCTTCCCCGTGTGGCCAGCAGCCATCGCTGTCCATCCCCTTCATCGTCTCATTGTCTTTGGCCCTAGTGTGTTCTTCCATTTCCCCAGATGGCTGCATTTGGCTCAGTGGGTTGAGTGTGGGGCACCGAGGCTGGGACCAGCTGGTCATGGGTTTGAGGCTGGTCAGGAACCAACCTCACCTCTTCCATTTCATTATTGGTTTTCTTCTCTTCCTAGTGTGTATTAGTTCTGTGTTCTCCTTGTGAAGCTTGTGCCTTGTTTTATTATGTTCCACATGTTTCTGTATTTTCTAAGTGTTGAATTCCTAGTGTGTGATTAGTGTTTCTTACCTTCATTGTTGGAGTTTTCCTAGTCTTGTGTTCATTAGTATAAGTTACTGCACCTGTTTCCTGTTTTCCCTGCGCCGTTGTTATTGGTTAATTGTCTTATGTGTCACATCTGCCTCTTCCTTAGTTCGGTTGTCTGTTGTATTTAAGTGCTTGTCCTCTTGTTTGTTGCTGATTCATTGTTTGTGTTGGTGGTGGAATGTTAGGTCATTGTCTTTAGTTACAGCCTGTTTTTCTACCTGGTTGCTTTTCCTGATTATCTTCCCTTAGTTGCCCATAGTGATGGCAAAACAAAGCTTTCCGAAGCAATTGTTTCGAAAAATGGTTCAGTACTCGAAGCTTTTCTAAATGGTGAACATTAGTGACACTAGGTGGTCAAATAAGTAAAAAGCAGTTCATTTTGACTGAGTCTAGTGCATCAAAATAAATACAAATAGGCAAACATTCAAGTGGTCTGTAGTGCTTGATGAACATGAATGTACTGGTTAAGTTGGGCTGTGCAGTTTCTTCTGGATTGGGCTACCTCTGAATTACTGGGGAAGGGGTGCTTGCGTAACTCGAGGGGGTATTGGACTACAGATTTTTGTTGAGGAACAGTATTTGTTGAACAGTGTGGGGACTAAGTTGGTTACGCTTTTTGTTTATTCACAACTTCTGCTTTAGAGAATATCCACTGACACGCAATGGAGGATGCTGGAGTGCATAAAAACTGTATCGCAAGTTCACATGTGTGTTTACACAGCCTTCTGCATATCCCAGAACTGCAAAGGGTCTTCAAAACGCAGTATATTTGGGTCACTGAGGTACTGCTGAACCTCCACAGTAGCATCTGCTGTAGAACCCTTGACCCGTTTGCTCTCCCCCATCACATCACTGTCCAGAAGATCCCACAGACCTGGAACTAAAATGACAAAACATGAATCATTATATACACTGTGCATTTTGTACCGTGCAATAATAACTGTAAACCCAGTTCAGTTTAATTGAACATTATCATTAAAACGTGAAAGGTTGCAAAGTACCGGTATGCATTGCAGTACTAGATGAGGTTCCTGCCAGCTCTGGTTCTGGTGCCTGGATGCATGTGGGTGTGGATGGGTTCTGCTGGGCCTCCTGTAATCTTATGCTGGATGCACACTCTGCTGTAAGGTGTTTCACAGCAGCCTGAGCATTAGATTGGCTACAGAAACCTGTAGTTTTATATCCTGGATCCAGCAGTATGCCCAGTGTCATTATGCTCATGGTCTCATAGACTGACAACCTCTCACTGAGTAACTTCAAGAGGTTCTTGCACAACTGCTGGGCCTTGACATTCTGTGTCTGGGACAGTTTCAGATTCACAGCATGTCTAAGCTTGCGGATGAGAGGAATTACCTTGGATCCTGATACTCTCTTCTCTTCAGAAAGTGCAACAGTTGCCTCATTGAAATGTTATAAAACACCCAGACAATCTGTCACATCCGGCTCCGTCCGATCCTTGTCTGTGCCACGCCCACCTTGTTACCTCCTGTTTCTGCTTGATTGTTCCCACCTATGTCTAGTTAATTCCAACCTGTCCTGTGTATATTAGTCCGCGTCTCCCACTATCCCCCAGATCCGTCATTGTATTGTCATGTCTGCTGTTCAATGTCTGCCCGAGTCCCGTATTAAACCCCGTTTTGCGAGTATTACCGGTTCTGCTCGCCTGCTTCCCGGCTCGCCTGCTCCGCAATGTGACACACTCATAAATTACGTGATATTCCTCTGAGGTCAGGGTTGTGAGCTCTGTCCTCAGAGTGACCAATGCAGCACCAACTGGCTCTTCTTGATCATGTGATCATTGCAGCATCGAATAGGTGCTATTCCAGCTGGTTTCCACTTCTTGAACCATTCTGAGAGTGGGTCTGCCCATCTGCTGTTGGATTTGACAAACCCTTCTCTAGCAGTCGTACTGTTCTGGAGTAGGTCACCATCTGTCCTTCCTTGGATCTGATATTGTCAGGTCCTTGTGTCTGATCAATGGCTTCACAACCAAATTCAGTGTATGAACAATGCAGGTTGTGTGTCTGACACAGGTAATCATATTTTGTATGCAGTCAGTGTCAAGCATCGGACTTTATTTTGTATTCCCCACTCCTCCATCAAGGCTGCCTTGACTGCAGCCATGTTTTCTGCAGAATGAGACTCTGGGAATTTTCCTGCTCCCAATAATACGGCAGACAGCTCAGTCTTATCCTTTATAAAATGGCATTTGACTGCTAAATAAGCTTCCATATGTATGGATGTCCACGTGTCAGATGTTAGACTTGCTGCTTTGGCCTTTTTCACCTCTTCCTTTGCTTTCTCTTTTTCTATCTTAAATATTTCTGCCACCAGACCCTTTCATGTTTGCCTGGATGGGAGAATGTAGGTTGGATCCAGGATTCCCACAAACTCCCAAAATCCAGCATCGTCCACTATGGTGAAGGGTTGTGAATCCTTCACAATCATATTGACCAAAGCCTCGTCAATCATTTGCTTCTTGGTCTCTATACTGGGAATATTATACAGATTATCGGGTAATACCCTCACCCAAATCTGATATTATGTATTCATACAATTAAACTGAACCTTGAACACAATAATGACTAATTATTATTATTATTATTATTCAATTATTAATAATATATTAATATTAAATTATTATTGTGATTAAAACCTACGCTGCAGTGTGTGTGCGCTGATATATTTGCTCTACAGCTTGTTTGAAACCGGCAATGAGGTTTTCGCCTCATTTTCAGTTTCCAAAGCAGCCACATGGCTGAGTGCAGAACCAAGCTTCAGATGACCATGGTCACGTGTTTAGGGAGGAATGGAGGAAACCTCGAAGCTGTGCTTCAGAATGCAGTGTATCAGTTTTTTGGCACATACCTCAGAGCTTCGGTGTCAAGCTTAACATCACTAGCTGCCCCATTCCCTCTGTTAGTCTGCGTGTCGTTTTCTTAGCTACTTTTTCCCTGGTGAGTTCTGACCCCTTGTTGTTCCTTTATTTTGTGTCTTTCCAGTTTTGTTCAGTTTCCTTAAATCCCTTTGTCTTGGAGCTTTTAAGTGGATCGTCACCTTGTTTCCCTGCCTGCACCAGGCCGCGCCCCAACATGCACATTAAATATATGATCTGTGCAAATTCTGAAATATCTTTAATAATCACATTTTACACATTATCTTTGCTGAATTTGCATGTAACATCAGTGATGCACACTATGACATGGATTCCATATGAATGGGTCACAACAGTCCAATATTAAACCAACTTCCCAGCAGATTCAGAGTTTTTAGTGTCGCAGGACAGGGTTCCCGCTGCCGCTCATCACTCTCGTCATTGACGAAAACGGAACCCATGGTGACGAAGAAAAACGGCATCAAATCGTCACTCTGGCGAATTCAATTTTCAAATGACGAATTTTTAATTTTTGAAAAGTCGAATTTTATTTTCCTCCCATTTTCAACCGTAGCACCCGTAGCGCCTAATCAAAACTGGCCCGGCGCCCCGGACACACGATCGTCGATCATCCATGTCAAATGAGCATGGGCCGTTCTAAAAGTAGCAAATGTTATCGATCGGTGTGGGGACATTCTAAAACGCTTAATGTGAAAACGCTTAATGTGGTTTAATGTACCAAAATAGCGACCAATAATCACCAAATTTCGCACACACACATCTGGCCATAAATGGTCATTGACGCCCATTATAAGGAAAAGGCTTAATGTAAAATAAAGTCCATATTCCTTGTATTTCGGTTTAGATTTTTTGTCAGGTGAAAGTGTTTATGACCAGATATATGTGTGAGAAATATAGTGATTTTTGGTGGCTGTCTTGGTACTTTAAGTTACATTAAGCCTTTTCCTTAGATGGGCGTCAATGGAGGGGAAAACGCTTAACGTAAAATAAAGTCCATATTCCTTGTATTTCGGTTTTGATTTTTTGTCAGGTGAAAGTCTTTATGACCAGATGTGTGTGTGCGAAATTTGGTGATTATTGGTCGCTATTTTGGTACATTAAACCACATTAAGCGTTTTAGAATGTCCCTCTCAAAGATACTATGAAACACCGGGAAAGTATTAGCTTACCTTATATATATAGTAATTAGAACATTATTTCCGAAATGCGTACTATACATCATGTTTTCAGCACGCCAGCACGCAATTTTTTACACAGTATTCAAGATTCTCCCAACCTTATCAAGTAGACTCGTGACTCGCCCATGCCGTTAGTTGACCAATCACAGTGTGATTGTCAGAAGAGATGTATATTCAGTGAGTTTAATGATTAATTTATTAAGAAGCGGCGAGAGAGTAACTAAAAAAACGGATGCTGAAAAAAAGTGAAGAATTTGATTAGTAGAAGCAAAAATACAAAGAAAAGTGAAGAATTGAAATCAAACTCCAGGGGGAACCCTGGCAGGAGAAAAGATGCATTATTGTTGTTCACAGTGCAGTTTACTACACAGTGGCTCATTATCAACTGACATGCGATCTGACATGAATCAAATAGGACGTCAGTTGAGTAGCCGGTCCTGCAATGCAGCCCAGGACACATTCGCCTTCACATTGCTGTAAGAATGTGGCCATATGCGGCCCAGACCACCTCCCAATGTGGTTTGAGTGAGCGGATCTCAATGCATCTTCAATGTGTCCTGGGTGTGTTCACACCTGTAATTAGTGCTGTCCACTTGTGATTGGATCACCCAGGACGCATGTTAATACCAGGTGGAAACAGGACCAAAGGGTCTATGTCCAGTTTATCATACCTACAGTCAATAAATCATTTATGAATATCCATCCATCCATCCATCCATCTCCTAACCAGTAATCCCAGTCAGCGTCATGGGGACCTGGATCCTTTCCCAGTCAGCACAGGGCCCAAGGCTGGGGTCCACCCTGGACAGGATGATTAAAGAATATGATCTCAGCTAATGAAAGAAACTTATTTTGTCATCTTGGTTGCCGTCTGTAGAAAGAACTTTGTGAAACACAGAAGGAATTTCAGCAGAGAATTCAGATGAGAGAGAAGGAGCTGCAGGAGCTGAGAGAGGCTGTGGCCTCAATCACAGTGAGTATGAACCTGAAGAGAAGATAACAGCTGGCTTGTGATCATGTTGAATCTTCTCTCAGATTCAACACATTGCAGATTTATAGAATTGTGGGTATTAATCAAATTAATGCTGCTGTGGGTTATTCTGGGTCAGAGGTTTAATGGGACAAACTTGATTGATAACAGAGTTTAACCAGGCATTGCAGCGGTAGTAGCTTATTTATTTAGAAAAATACAATAAAATGCCCATTTGAGAAAAATGCAACTTTTCTCAATCCAGCATAATGCAAATAAACACCAAGAAAGTCACCTATTAAACTAAGACCTAATGGTGGCAACCAACCTGCCCCATACAGCCACCAGTCCCAAACCCTGCAGCTGACAGTGTATGAGCTTAATGAGGGATCATCTCCAATCAGTGCTGGCTGGGTTTCAGTACCTGAGGCATCCAGCATCGTGACGCTCCAAACCCCAGCCCTGTGCTGTTTTTATACCTCCTGTCAGCTCACATCACTATTGTACAATGAGGCTCTCTGGGGTCTCAATAGGGGCCAATTGTAATTTATTGTCCTCTGCTCCCTGTGTCACCAACAGAGCTCAGCACAGTCAGCAGTACAGGACAGTGAGAGGATCTTCACTGAGATGATCCGCTCCATTGAGAGAAGACGCTCTGAGGTGATACAGCTGATCAGAGATCAGGAGAAGGCTGTAGTGAGCCAGACTGAAGGAGACATGCAGAGACTGAAGCAGGATATTGATGAACTGAAGAGGAGACACTCTGAGCTGGAGCAGCTTTCACACACAGAGGATCACATCCATTTCCTCCAGGTAACAGAACAGCTACTTTGACAATAAGAAAACCAGAGTAATCAAATGGATGCATGTTCTCATTTGTATTTCAGCTAGTCTGTCATTTGTCAGATGTTAATGATCTTGTTAATTAGATTTCCATACACATTTTTTGTGATGAAGCTGTTTAATCAGACTGTGTGTCTGTAGAGTTGCCAGGGTCTTCCTGTCACCCCTGAAGCTGGATTTGGACCCAGAATCTCCGTCAGTCCACGCTGCTCTTTAGAGAACATGAGGAAGGTGGTTTCTGAGCTGAAGGATCAACTGGAGAATGTTTGCAAAAAGAAAATGGCGGAGATCCATCATACAGGTTGATAAATAAAAACATTTTTCAGTCTGTTCATGTTAATATAGACCATGCAGAGAGAGTATGCAGTACAGTCAGCCTCACGTTTGTGTCACCAAGTCAGTTTCTGTTCCCAATAAGACTAAATCTTTATGAAAACTAATGAGCTCTAAATTCTACAGGCTACAAAACCCAGATCACAATTCATGTTTCTTTTACATTACAGAATCCAAATATCTGTATTAAGTGTAACTTACCATGATTTGCAGTTTGTTAAAATGCCTGTTATTGTCCCTCATAATGATAATACCCCCCTACTGTTATCTCCACAGTGAGTGGAGTCCATCTCCCACAAGTAAATTCCTTTTACTCACATCCCTGTTTCTCTCTGTCTCCTTCTAGTTACCAAAGACACCATCCTTCCAGTATTAGTGCCCAGGACCAGAGCAGAATTCTTACAATGTGAGTCTGTTCACACACATGCTTCTCTCTCCCTGTATGAGGTGGACTGTGTTTTATTGTCTTTCGTTTTCTTCTGCTAGTGAAGCTTCTCTTTCTCTCTCCCGCTGCCTCCTGGCCTTTCACATTTACATGAGCTGTTTATGTCAGTAACCTTTGAATCCACTTGCAAAGCAAGACAAGTTTATTCAAGGTGTTTTTCCACTGCACCAGGTACGGTACTTTTGGTACTTTCCCTTTTCCATTGACTTCTGGTTGAGTACCAGTACCAAAAGTTCCAGCACCCAAAGTATCCTTTCTTTTTTGGTACCTTGGAACTTTGGGGTGGGACTTGCAAAAGCATTCATTGTCGATTTAAAAGATAATTTTAAAAAGCATAAAAGACCAAAAAACAAAAAAATAATTAACTAAAAAGAAGTTACATTGTAGAGGCAGTGTATTACTAAACTCAATTACTGCTTAATTTAACTGAAAATTGAAAAGTTGTAGCAAACAGTAATGTTTGAAGCCCTGATTATAATGAGCTGACAGTGTTTGCAGACCTCAGGTCTTCAGGAAGCTTGTACCACAGACAGGGAGCATAGAGACTAACAGCTGCTTCACCCTGCTTGGTCTTCATTCTGGAACACTGAGTAAACGTTTCACAGATGACCTCAGGGGTCTGGATGCTTCTTAACGTTCAAGGAAATTAGTGCCATTTAGTGCCTTGTAGACAAGTAAAAATATTTGAAAATCAATCCTGTGATGCACAGGAACCCAGTGCAGTGATTTAAGGACCTGTGTAATATGCTCTACTTCCTTGGTGTTAGTGAGGACTCTGGTGGCAGCATTCAGGATGAGCTGCAGCTGTCTGACTGATTTATTACCAAGACCTGCGAAGACACCATTACAATAGTCTGGCCTTCAGAAAATAAACAGATGAACAAGCTTTTCTGTATCTTGAAATCCTTTCATTCTTGCTATGTTTTTAAGGTGGTGGGAGGCTGATTTTGTAATTGTCTTTATGTGACTGTTGAAATTTAGGTCTGAGTCCAGAACTACACCAAGATTTCTGGCTTGATTTGTAGGTTTCAGTGTCATGGATTCATGGTGAGCAATAGCTTTCAGTCTTTCTGACTGAACCAATACAGGGATTTGGGTGCTGGGAACACAGGAGGATGGGCCAGACCCAGGGAAACGAAAATGGACGAAAGAAATTAACAAAACATAACACCTCTTCCCTACCCTGTTAAGATTATAACTAAAACCAAAGATTGAACAGAAAAACCCAGACTACACTAGGCTTACCCACCCGAACATAAATACAGAAGGTGGCACTCGACCTCTAACCCAGTGTGTTTATACAGAGAGAGGACCTACGTGTTAGTTAATGTATGTGCACACACTTCTTACCTGTTCAGTTTCACAAGGGGGGGGGGGGGGGGTGGGGGGGATTGCAGAAGACAGGAGGAGAGTATCAAAGACAACAAATTCAGCAAATGACACTAACAGCACATCCATATCTCCCCTCCTAGACACATAGACACAGCCAGCTTTTGAATGCTAGGCCCCTCCCATCAGGCAGAGACCAGTCGGGATTGGTTAGACCTTCCACTGGAACACTGAGCACCAATGATGGGTTGCCCTGTATTTCAGATGGATAGGGCTTAACAGCCAGGAGCAGCAGTCCTGTTCTTCACAGATCTGGGAAAAGAGGGAGAAAGAAAACAGATATCTACACCCCCCCCCCTTCCCATGTGACACTATAGTCACATGGGGACACTTCACTGAAGGCCATATTTTTAGTAATAACATTCATAATGCATTACATAACAGTTAGTTCCGACCAAGAAACCTGATTGGACGAGAGGCGTTCTGTGAGTGCCGTTATCAGAGTATAACCGCATTCAGACATCTCACACTTTACAGGTGTATCTATAAACCATTACATATGAAGGGTTGCCAGGTCCATGGTTTCCCCGCTCAATTGGGCATTTTCTGTGATCAAATTTTTATGTAACAATTTTAACATAGAACAAAACACAAACCACCCCCCCCCCCAAAATACCCTGAGACAGCATGTAAGTGAGAAGAAAAAAATAATACACAGACACACACACATATATATCATCCATCAAGTCGCCGGCACACCCAGCCCCAGAGAGAGTGCAGCTGAAAGCTGAGGACAAAACAACGATACAAGTAGAAACAGTGAAAATAAAGACGTAACAGAGTCAGATTATTTAACTAAAATAGATGAGTAGATCGTAGGTAAATGAATAAATAAATGAATAAATAAATAATGCCGACTCACGCAGTGACCCCCAGCCAGCCCTCGACTACCTGCCCATGTTGAAGCTCTGAAGAGTAGAGCTAGAGGGATTATTAATTCAGGCCGCAGACAGTGTGAGCAGCAGCAAGTTAAAGAAGGTAGACGTCCAGACAGAGGGAATGGCGGTCAGGAGATTTACAGTGAGAGGCTAATAACAACTTAGCTGCCAAGGAGGCGGATATCAGGAGCCTCTGCTGGGAGCAAGAAAGGGAGACAGAGGAGAAGATCAGAAGAAGAAGGACTGCAGGGGAGAGAGGAATAGAACAGGAAAAAAACGATGTGAGAGATCTAGCTACGTAACGCAAAGAGCAGAAACAGGAGGACAGTCCCAGAACATATGGAGAAAGGTGCCAGGGACTGGAAGGGGACAGAGGTGACATAATGGATCAGGCTCTAAACCCATGAGATGGCGTTTCCTGGGAGCAGGGTACAATCTATGGACAAATTTAAATTGTGTTTGCTGATGATTTGGATTTTTAGAACAGTTTTTTCCATCTGCCAGACGGAAGTGACAGAGAGGTTTGTAAGAGGTTTGCTGAGAAAGGAATAGAGACTGGACACAGGCTTAGAACTGGGGGAGAGAGTCGAAGCAAATGTGCAGAGCAGATGAGGAGGAAGAGGAGAGGAGAAAGAGAGACTACAAGCCCTAAGCACAGACCTCAGCTGGAGGTAAAAAGAATACAAAGAGGAATGAAGGTTAAACATGGACACAAGAGACTGAAACGTTTTGAGACCCGAGCTGTTAAAAATATCACCCAGAGTAGAAATGCCTGACGATGACCATGGTGAGCTGGAGATGGGGCCTACGATGTTCAGGACAGGGTTGTGGAACAAAGGAGTGCGGGGGTGTCACTTCGGGAAGGGGCCCAGCAATCGCTCAACCCTCCTCTATGTACGAAGGCCATGGGAAATAACTGGACCAACAGAGGACGAGATAGATTTTAAGGGAAAGAAAGGGAGAGAGGTTAGACAGTGGGGAATGACATCCTGCTTGGATGAGAAGCCAGACAGGGGGATGCTGGGGAGGATTGATCCAACTCCCTTAGGGTGAAAGCATGGTGGTGCAGTTCAAAATCTGGGAGGGCGACACCCCCATCTAACCGGTCATGGGTTAGAGTGGAATGTTTAACAGAAGGTCTCTTACCATCTCAAAGAAATGCAGAAACAACAGACTTAACAGATGCCCAGTATCTAGGTGGAGGAGGAAGCGGAAGTAAGGAACTAACAAAATTAGTCCTCTGGAGGACGTTCATTTTAATAATGGCCAGTCTCTCCTGGAATGAAAGGGAAAGAGACCATGAGGAGATCGAGACTTTACTACCCTCCAGAACATGGCGGAAACCAGCAGCTGTAAGCTCTGGGACAGAGGGGTAGATGTCCAACCCCAGGTATCTGAAGGAGTCCGCCTGAGGAGTAGGAGAAGGAAATGAAGAGGAGTGACAGGCAGGATTCAGTGGAAGGAGCGAAGACTTTGACCTGTTAATCTTATAGCCAGAGAGGGATTCATATGTTTAAAACACATTAAGGATGTGAGGAAGATCAGTGGGGGCATTGCCAAGATAAAGCAGCAGATCATCAGCATATAAGGAGACTTTTTGAGGAACATCTTTAACCAGGATAGGAGAAATAAGATCGGAATGACGGAGGCCTGCAGCTCGGGGCTCTAATGAGAGATTAAAGAGTAAGAGCGATAAGGGACAGCCCTGCCTGGCACCTCGAGAAAGTCAAAGAGGAGGAGAGGAGTTGGCATTAGTCAGGAGGACTGAGGAGGGAGAGGAGTAGAGGGTCTGGACCAAGTTGGTAAAATACAAGTCGATGCCCATTCAGTCGAGGAGCCTCCATAAGAAAGTCCAATTCATCCTGTCAAATGCCTTCTCCGCATCTAAGGAGAGAAGGGCAGCAGGGAAGGGAAAGGAGCTGCCTGAGGAGAACATGGTCATGGAGAAGACCAGACCCAGGATCTGCAAGCAGAAACATACCGAACATCATCAGAAGCTGGTCCAATTTGAAGCGATGCCACTACTTATACATACAGTTCCTGTGTACGTAGAAGTTTCTTGTGTCTGTAAAAACTGTTTGGTTCAATTGTTAAGCTTTTATTATTTTTTTTAGAGTAAAGTAGTAATTCCTGGCATTGAAGAATATCTGCATCATGCGCCATCGACCATCGCGAGCCAAACCGCTGGCAAAGGCGACCATGGCGTTACGAAGGAAGCCCTTAACAGGCATCCAGCAGCAGGCTGGGTCATCAGCTGAGCCGACATTAATGGAAATAAATTCTTCGAGGCTGGGGGTTAAATAAGCTGTGAGTTTGGGGTTTTGAAGCAGAGAAGAATTAAATTTCCACCGCGGGGCCTGAGGAGGTAGAGAAGGCAGCGCCAACTGGAGGAAGGCAGACTTGTGATCAGATAGAGAAGAAGAAATCAGAGAAGCTTTAGAAACAGCAGGTGGAAGAGAGAGAGAAACAAGGATGTAATCTAAGCGAGACTGAGACTGGAAGCCAGGAGAGAAGAAGGAGAATTCTCTGGCGGAGGGTTAATTAAACAGAATGAGTCGACTAAATTGAAGTCCTGCATAAATTTACACAAGGAGCGGGAGGAGGGGGGGCACCCGGCTACCCAGGAGAGAGGGGGGTTTGTCCAGGGCAGGATTGTGGACGGTGTTGGCATCAGTACCAATAATAAGCTTGAATTCCTGTAATTTAAGAATATAATTAGACAGATCCAAGAAGAATGAGCCGCGTGGGGCGGGGGGGGGGGAGCATAAGCAGCAACAAAACAGACCTTCCTGCCCCCCAGGTCAGGAAGAACATAACAGAACCTGCTGTCAGCATCCCCTCCCAATTTGAGAATACGAATTTGAAGCCCCCGCCTAACCAAAATGAGCATCCAACATGCTCACTTTGCAGTCTGTACCCAGAAACCATATGACATCTATTCTGGAAGGGTAACTTCACAAACAATCTTTGGAAAGACTTAAACACATTCATAGGGAATGATGTCCTGCCCAATTTTAAGCTTTCATTTAGACATATTATTTTAGGTTGCCACTGCTCCAACAATAGAAAGAAAAATGCTTATTTTATTATTAATTTAATGCGATTTCTCAGCAAATTTATATCCATAAATGTAAATTCACAAATAACCTGACCTTTACAGTTTTAAAAAGGAATTTGAACTCTGTTTGCCCTCTCCCTGTCTCTCCCTGTGCTATTCATTCTTTTTTCTTTTTCTTTCCTTCTTTGTCATTCCCTCTTTCTTTTCTCTTCGTCGCTTTTCTTCCGCTTTCAGCTAGTATAAAAGTATATGAACAATTTCATGATGCATTACCTGTATTGTTGTGTTTTATCTTGTTTTGACATATAATGGGGAAAAACATGTAAGTTGGGGAAAAAAATGTTGTACAATCGCTGCCTCCACAGGGAGCTGCTAATCTTGTAGTCCTGCTGCAGCATCTTCTATACAGACACTCCTCACTTAACCACCGACTTCCAATCCTACCACTAGGTCCTTAAGCTAATCCAGAGTCTTTTTTCATTATTGCTTGAGTCTTCAATCAGGCAAATTTGAAGCCAGTTTTCCCCAAATTCTTTCAACATGTGAACTTCCCAGCTAGAGAGAGAAACTGTCTGGACAATGTTTACACAAACGTTTGTGACCTACAAGGCCCTTCCCCCCCTCACCTCGGCTACTCAGACCAGGTCACTGTGTTCATGGTTCCTGCGTATAAATCCCTGCTGAAGCACAACAAACCAGTCAGTAAGAGTGTGGCCAACTGGTGCCATCTCAGCTCTCCAAGCTTTGAATCTACTGACTGGGACATTTTTAAGGAGGCTGCTATAAATGGTGAAGCCATCAACCTGGAGGAGTATATAAACTCTGTGATCGATGAATCACGAGAGCCGACCAAAAGCCCTGGATGATGGGGGAAATGAGCACACAGCTAAGAATCAGAAATGCAGCTTTCAGATCTAAAGACAAGGCTGCCCTCAGGACGTTGACAGGCAACCTGTCCTGAGCTTTGAGGATAGCCAATCATGCGCAGAGGATCAATGAACACTTTAATCGCACCATAGACACACGCCGCATATGGCAGGGCATTCAGCCAATCACGGTCTATAAGCCCAACCCATACATCAGTGGTAGTGATGTCTCCCTTCCAGACGAGCTAAACAACTTTTTTGCAGACTCTGATGTACAGAATAAGGAGCCAACACCTCCCCCCAGTGACGAGGTACTCTGTCTGTCCACAGCTGATGTGAGGAGTACTCTATCCAGAGTCAGCCCACACAAGGCTGCAGGACCTGACAACATACCTGGCCGTGTGCTGAGAGAATGCACTGACCACCTGGCTGGTGTCCTCACAGACATTTTCAAAACCTCTTTAAGCCAGTCATCTGTCCCAGCATGTTTCACATCAACCACCATCATCCTAGTGCTGAAGAAGCCATCAGTGACTAGCCTGAATGACTACTGCTCCATAGCACTCATGTCAATCAATATGAAGCGCTTCGAAAGGCTGGTCATGGCAGACATAAAGACCAATCTTCCTACCTCTCTAGACCCTCTCCAATTTGTATACTGGTCCAACAGGTCTACTGGGGACACCATAGCCTCTGCCCGTTGTCAGAGTCGCAAGGCAGGCGAGCGGGGAAGCAGGCGTGATCAGCCGGATAGACGGGTAAACGGGGTTTAATTGTCACGAAAGGACTGACAGACACGAACATCCGGACAATACACGACAATACAATGACGGATCTGGCATACATGGGGAGACGCGGACTCATATACACAGAACAAGGCAAAAGAAACAGGAAACAGCTGGGCACAATCGGGGAATCACATGTGGATAATGAGGGGGCGTGGCACACACTAGGAGCGGACGGGGCGTGACATAACCCCCCCCCCCCAAAGGCGCGCACACTGGGCGCGCCCGAGAGGAGGCGACGGACGGGACGAAACCGGGGAACAGGACCTGGAAGACAAAAAGCAAAACATCAACGAGGGACAGGGAACAGGACAGAGACACAAAACAAGAACAAGGACCAAAAGAAAGACAGGACCTGACAGAGGACGGGGAACGCAGACAGACAGACCAAGAAGGGAGACACAGAAGGCGAGAAAGGCGGAACAAAAGGGCCAGGAGTGAACGGAGGAGTAACAAAGGGACGAGGAGCAGAAACAGGCGGGACCAAAGGAAAGGGAGGAGGAAGAAGGGGAGCCCGAGGGAGCCCAGGCGGGCGATGGGCAGCGGCCAGAGGGGTCGCAGGGGAGAGGGAGGAGGGAGCAGGAGGGGACCACCCAGGGGCCAAGGGAACGGGACGAGGGAGTGACGGAGGGGACACGGAGGGAGAAGGAGGGAACACCAATGCAGGCAGGCAGGAGGGGGAAGCCGCAGCAGGCGGAGGCGCAGCCGGAGCTGACGAAGGCGCTGTCCGACGCTCAGCCGGAGTAGGGGGGCCCGGAGGCGGCCGACACGGAGCCGGAGGCGGGACCGAGGACCGGCACCGAGGATCCAGGGGGGGACCCGGAGGAGACCGCCGACCCCGAGCCGGAGGACCCGCAGGCAGCCACCGAGCCACAGCCAGGGGCCGAACGGGCGAGCCAGGGGGCAGGGCGGGCGGGACCAGGGCCCGACGCCTATGTCGCCGTCCCTTGCGGGACACTAAAAGGCGGGGTCCTGGGGGGCGTCGGCCTTGCCGGGGTAAGGGCAAGGGAGTCAGGGCCTCCAATGAGGCAACAAGCGTGGCCGTAGGCGGGGCAGCCAGCGCCGCAGGCGGGGCAGCCAGAGCCGCGGGCGTGGCTGCAGGCGGGGCCGCGGGCAGGACGGGAGAGGCGGCCTCAGGCAGGGCCGCGGGCAGGACTGGAGAGGCGGCCTCAGGCAGGGCCGCGGGCAGGACTGGAGAGGTGGCCTCAGGCAGGGCCGCGGGCAGGACGGGAGAGGCGGCCTCAGGCAGGGCCGCCGTTACTTGGCCAACAGGGGGCACCGTGGGGGGCGCCGCAGTTACTTGGCCAACAGGGGGCGCCTCGGCGGGCACCTCCATCGTGCGGCCAGCAGGGGGCGCCTCGGTGGGCACCTCGGGCGTGCGACCAGAAGGGGGCGCCTCGGCGGGCGCCGCCGTTACTTGATCAGCCGGGGGTGCCTCGGCGTGCACCTCCGTCATGCGGCCAGCAGGGGGTGCCTCGGCGGGCACCTCCATCGTGCGGCCAGCAGGGGGCGCCACAGGCAGAGCGGAGGCAGCTGCAGGCGTGCGACCAGCAGGGGGCGCCTCAGCAGGCACCACCGTCACGTGCTCAGCAGGGGCCGCCTGGGCAGGCGCCTCGGGTGTACGGTCAGCAGGGGGCGACTCGGCGGGCGCCACCATCACGTGACCAGTAGGGAGTGCCGCAGCGGGCGCCACCATCACGCGGCCAGCAGGGGGCGCCGTCGCGGGCGCCACCATCATGCGGCCAGCAGGGGGCGCAACCGCGGCCACCTCAGGCAGCTCAGGCGCCGGCAGGACAGGCCAGACAGGCAGTGCAGGCGGCGGCAGGACAGGCGAGACAGGCAGTTCAGGCGCAGGCTGGACCGACGAGCAGGGCTGGATGGGCAGAGAGGGGGCAGCTGCAGCAGGCGATGCCGCGGGCAGAGAGGCGGCAGCTTCAGCAGGCGGTGCTGCAGGCAGATCGGCGGCAGCTTCAGCAGGCAGCGCAGCCGCGGGCAGATCGGCGACAGCAGCAGGCAGCGCACCTGCGGGCAGATCGGCGACAGCAGCAGGCAGCGCAGCCGCGGGCAGATCGGCGACAGCAGTGCCGCGGGCAGGTCCGGAGCATGCAGGTCCATTGAGGCGACTGTCCTCAAGCTGCAGAGGTGTGTTCGGGAGATCCGTCATTCTGTCACGTTCGGAGATCGGGCGAGCCGGGAAGCAGACGAGAGCAGCCAGGAAGTCAGGTGAACGGGGGTTTTAATAAGCCAAGGAGAGACAAGCATGGACATCAACGGACAATACACGACAATACAATGACGAATCTGGTATACATGGGGAGACGCGGACTCATATACACAGGACAAGGCAAAAGAAACAGGAAACAGCTGGGCACAATCGGGGAAGCACACGTGGATAATGAGGGGGCGTGGCACACACTAGGAGCGGACGGAGCGGGGTGTGACACCCGTCACCTTTCCCTGACACATTTGCATAACAGAATCACATAT
This sequence comes from Paramormyrops kingsleyae, assembly GCF_048594095.1. Lineage (NCBI taxonomy): Eukaryota > Metazoa > Chordata > Actinopteri > Osteoglossiformes > Mormyridae > Paramormyrops > Paramormyrops kingsleyae. The sequence continues at coordinate 11,185,483 of NC_132800.1, forward strand.
GTTAGAATGTTATTCATGGACTTCAATATGTCCCTCAAAGGCTGATTGTGGAACTGAGGGGGTTAAGCTTGAAAACCACTCTGCAACTGGATCTTGGATTTCCTGGCAGAGAGGCCCCAGTCAGTACCAACACCATCACGCTGAGCACCGGAGCTCCACAAGGCTGTGTGCTTAGTCCTCTGCTCCTCATCTTGCTGATCCAGGCCTGCACAGCCACGTACAACACCAACCACGTCATCAAGATTGCGGATGATTCAACTGTGGTGGGACTGATAAGCAGAGATGATGAATCAGCACACAGAGAAGAGGTGGAAAGGCGGAAAGGTGCAGAGACAACAATCTATCTCTCAACGTTCACATGGCAAAGGAGATTTTGTAGACTTCAGAAGGACACGTCCTGCCCACACCCCACTCAGCATCAACAATACTGCTGTGGAGATTGTGAGGAGCATCAAGTTCCTCGGTGTGGACATAACTGAGGAACTTACATGGACAAAAAACACCACCTCCTTATTCAAGAAAGCCCAGCAAAGACTATACTTCCTGAGGCGGCTGAAAGAAGCAAGCCTTCCCCCTCCCATCCTCACCATGTTCTATAGAGGCACCATCGGCAGTGTTCTGACTAACTGCATCACCATCTGCTATGGCAGCTGCAACAAATCTGACCACAAGTGCCAGCAGAGAGTAGTGAAGACAGCAGAGAACATTATGGGATGCCTCTCCCTTCCCTACAAGCCACTTCTTGCAAACGCAGTGTCCACAAGGTCTGCAGCATTGTGCAGGACCCATCACATCCCTCACATGGTCATTTCCTCACTCCAGCCATCTGAGAGAAGATACTGCAGCATCAGAGCCGGGTTTGCTAGGCTGCGTGGCAGTTTGTACCCCCAGGCTGTCAGGCTCCTCAACACCATGCTGCCCCCCCAGGATCCCTCACTCTGCCTCATCACTGTCTGAACCCCCCCTTACCCCACAACTAAAGGCCACAGACCGACCCTTAAGCGCTGCACTGCACTTAACACTTTGTCACCCTGACATGGGGGCGATAAGAAGAATCCCCATTATTCTCTGTCTGCTCCATTATTCTGCTTCTATTCCTATTTTCGGCTGTTAGAAATTTTAGACGTCTTACTGCTATTACTACTATTATCATGCACTGTTTTACACTGTGAACTCAGGCTGTTACAGTGTACATGATGGTGAATTCAGGTCTAACTGATTAAATAAAAACATCATATATTTAATATAGTTCTAACAATATTACACATTACTGTATATTGCACAATGTATTCTTCTTCCTCAGTTGCACTATCCTGTATGTCCTTTGCACATTGTCTTGTCTTGTTTGTTATATTGCACTAAGTTTATGTTACACTGAGAGTCCCTGAACGTCATCATTTCATCTCTCTGTATACTTATATATGGAGGAGATGACAATAACGTTCACTTTGACTTTGACTTTGATCTCGGGGTCTTGTTCACGGTGCAACAATTTGGATAAAGAGGGAACTGAGCTGGAAGGTGAAGCTTTCGATTTACCAGTTGATCTACGTTCCTACCCTCACCTATGGCCATGAGCTCTGGGTAATGACCGAGAAAATGAGATTGTGATACAAGCAGCAGAAATTAGTTTCCTCAGCAGAGTTTCTGGGCTCAGCCTTAGAGAGAGGGTGAGGAGCTCAGACATTGGGGCTCAAAGTAGAGCCGCTGCTCCTCCGCATTGAAAGGAGTCAGCTGATGCTTCGGACATCTATCTAGGATGCCTTCTGGATGGCTCCCTGGGGAGGTGTTTCAGGGCATGTTCAACTGGGAGGAGGCCCCAGGGCAGACCCAGAGATTATATATTATATATACCCTGAGAGATTATATATAATATACACTCACCTAAAGGATTATTAGGAACACCATACTAATATGGTGTTTGACCCCCTTTCGCCTTCAGAACTGCCTTAATTCTATGTGGCATTGATTCAACAAGGTTGAATGTTGGCCCATATTGATAGGATAGCATCTTGCAGTTCATGGAGATTTGTGGGATGCACATCCAGGGCACGAAGCTCACGTTCCACCACATCCCAAAGATGCTCTATTGGGTTGAGATCTGGTGACTGTGGGGGCCATTGTAGTACAGTGAACTCATTGTCATGTTCAAGAAACCAATTTGAAATGATTCGAGCTTTGTGACATGGTACATTATCCTGCTGGAAGTAGCCATCAGAGGATGGGTACATGCAGGGGCGGATTAACGCACAGGCTAGATATGGCTTAAGCCTAGGGGCCCCACGTGTGCCAGCCTGCAAGGGGGCCCCCATTGGCGCGGAGGGGGGCGGGGTTGGGGGGCCCACAGACTACTGTAGCCTAGGGGCCTCTGTACACCTTAATCCGCCCCTGGGTACATGGTGGTCATAAAGGGATGGACATGGTCAGAAACAATGCTCAGGTAGGCCGTGGCATTTAAACGATGCCCAATTGGCACTAAGGAGCCTAAAGTGTGCCAAGAAAACATCCCCCACACCATTACACCACCACCACCAGCCTGCACAGTGGTAACAAGGCATGATGGATCTATGTTCTCATTCTGTTTACGCCAAATTCTGACTCTACCATTTGAATGTCTCAACAGAAATCGAGACTCATCAGACTAGGCAACATTTTTCCAGTCTTCAACTGTCCAATTTTGGTGAGCTCGTGCAAATTGTAGCCTCTTTTTCCTATTTGTAGTGGAGATGAGTGGTACCCAGTGGGGTCTTCTGCTGTTGTAGCCCATCCGCCTCAAGGTTGTGCGTGTTGTGGCTTCACAAATGCTTTGCTGCATACCTCGGTTGTAACGAGTGGTTATTTCAGTCAAAGTTGCTCTTCTATCAGCTTGAATCAGTCGGCCCATTCTCCTCTGACCTCTAGCATCAACAAGGCATTTTCGCCCACAGGACTGCCACATACTGGATGTTTTTCCCTTTGCACACCATTCTTTGTAAACTCTAGAAATGGTTGTGCGTGAAAATCCCAGTAATTGAGCAGATTGTGAAATATTCAGACTGGCCCGTCTGGCACTAACAACCATGCCACGCTCAAAATTGCTTAAATCACCTTTCTTTCCCATTCTGACATTCAGTTTGGAGTTCAGGAGATTGTCTTGACCAGGACCACACCCCTAAATGCATTGAAGCAACTGCCATGTGATTGGTTGATTAGATAATTGCATTAATGAGAAATTGAAAAGGTGTTCCTAATAATCCTTTAGGTGAATGTATACTACATTATAGATTATATGTTATGTATATTAGATTAGATAAGTGGCACAAAATGGATGGATGGATGGATGGAACTGTATTGAAAAATAACACTACTTATGAAAGTAGGCAAGTAAGAATTTCAAGTTAAAATTCCATTGTACTTTGTAGCATGACACTGCTTTCTTATAAACTTATGCTGCCATTAAACTTTGAAGCCACTGTACACAGAAGGACACAATAATGTTTAGAATATTTTCTTTCTTGCCTCTGAAAATATACAGTTCGTCTGGCCACTCATTCTTAAAAAAATCAGATGCCACTTTAATACTATCTGTACCATATGTAAAGACAATGTCCCGTGACAAAACGTGACAATACTGCCACCCCAATTTCAGGTGGTACTGCACCTTGCGCATGCGTCGCGTTATCCTCATGTAGATGCACAGACGAAGCATGGTAGTTTGCAAACCCTACAGGCAATTTACAAGGTAATAAAACTGTCACATGTATATGAATGCGTGAAAATCTCACGCCAGCCAGTTGATCAAAGTTGGTAGCCCTGTGAACTGGCGCTTTGAATTTGTAAAACGTAGGGAAATATACACAGACCTCACTGCTGTGGTACGTGTGCAGGGAATATCATAATAATAATTTACTAACAATAATACGTAAATAGGGCACGTGCGCATATGCAAAGTACACAGCTTGACCGGAGAACTATGAACGTTTCCGTGTACGCATGCGCGGTGTAGATACGCGAGTGTTGCGCTTTGCGGAGAACCAGCCTAGATGCGTCCGCGTCCGCGTTGGGAGCATCGCGTCGGCTCGCTGCTGGAGAGAGGTGTGTGTCCAAAGTGGTTTGAAAGAAGTTCATATTGTAACGTAAAGACCAGATCGCTTTTAGTGGTAATCTTCGTCGTATAATTTTATGCTTAACATGTTTGATGATTGCTGTTTGTAATTTTATTTACCTGTAATTAAGCCTATTAGTTTAACACGCACATCATTTTGGCGCGTATTCCTGCCGGCGTCGCGCGGGCGTCCGACATTTCCTGAGGTATTTCACATACTTGAATTCCTGCTTCATTTTTATATTTTATGTATCGTACAGAATAATAGCTTTCACACTAAAGTGCAGTTCGATCCCCAGCAAGTCTCTCAGCGCGGCGTGTCTCACAGCGCAGGGGGCAGCCGGAGCGCCGCAGACTCGGGCGGCTACATGAGTATATTGGGAATAAAATGTGTGTATTGGAGCGAGTTCTGTGTTAGTGAGTGTGTGAGGTGTGACAGTAATAATGATGGAGATGCTGGGCTTCGTGATGGGATTAATCGCTCTTCCTCTTGCCTACAGACTCCTGCCAGCTGACGCTGGACCCCAACACAGCAAACAGACGTCTGTCTCTGTCAGAGGGGAACAGGAAGGTGACACGGGGGGCAAAACGGCCATATCCTGATCATCCAGAGAGATTTGACAGCTGGAGCCAAGTTCTGTGCAGAGAGAGTCTGACTGGTCGCTGTTACTGGGAGGCTGAGTGGAGTGGAGATGGAGCCTGGATAGGAGTGACTTATAAAGGAATCAAGAGGAAAGGAGACAGTGTTGACTGTCTGCTTGGAGCCAATGACAAGTCATGGAGTCTGTTCTGCTCTCCTGGCAGTTACTCTGTCTGTCACAATGATAAACAGACTGACATACCCATAGAGCCCTCAGGCTCCCGCAGAGTAGGAGTGTATCTGGACTGGGCGGCTGGTACTCTGTCCTTCTACAGAGTCTCCTCTGATGGACTGACCCTCCTGTACAGCTTCACCTCCTCATTCACTGAACCCCTCTGTCCAGGGTTTTGGGTTTATTCAGGGTTGTTTTGTGATCCAAACTCCTCAGTGTCCCTGTGCATGCTGGGATAGCTCACTGTGTGCTGGAGGAATCATTTTTACCTTATCAGAGTGTCACATGTCACTGCTTCTCCATGGCAAAAAGGTAAAATCTCTGCTTTTTAACCAGTATAACCCTTTTTACTCTGTCTGAAGTGTGACGTGTCAGACAAAAATAAATGAATGTTTGTTCAGTTGCCAAACTCATGCAAAATGACTGTTTTTCTCTGACTTCTGTTCTGTGTTGTCTGTGAATGCACAAAAACTGCCAAAACAAAATCATAGTACATGCAGCTGTATCAATGAAGTCATTAATGATTCTGAATAAAATAAAATGTAATGAAATGTAATCCTGATGAGTGGGGGGACTTTTCCCCTCCCCTGTATATGTACATTTTATATATTTCTGTCTATATATTGTACATATTTGCTACCTGTGCACTGACAATAAAGGCTTCCTATTCTGTCCTATTAATGTCCCGGTTCAGCGCTGCCCAAAGCGTAACTGAGTAACACACTTAATCCGCGTCTCTGGTCGCAGCAGCTGATATCGCAGCGGCGATGCTTTGGCCAGCAGGGGGCGGCAGACGACAGACATTTTATTCACTCAAAACCTACAGCGGTCCTCAGGTAACTGAGTAAAGACAAATAATAAAATCAAATTAAGCATATGTTAGCTCAAGTAAAGATAAATGACATAAAATGTTAATAAAGTAGTCCTACAACAAAAAATTTGTGATGTTTCAAAAAAACACCTGATCATCAATGATGCCATGTAGTAGGTGATTACCAATTACCAGAAAAAGCATGAATTCTGTTTCATTAGGAATACTAATATATATATATATATATATATATATATATATATATATATATATATATACATATATACACTCACCTAAAGGATTACTAGGAACACCATACTAATCCGGTGTTTGACCCCCTTTCGCCTTCTGAACTGCCTTAATTCTACGTGCCATTGATTCAACAAGGTGCTGAAAGCATTCTTTAGAAATGTTGGCCCATATTGATAGAATAGCATCTTGCAGTTGATGGAGATTTGTGGGATGCACATCCAGGGCACGAAGCACCCGTTCCACCACATCCCAAAGATGCTCTATTGGGTTGAGATCTGGTGACTGTGGGGGCCATTTTAGTACAGTGAACTCATTGTCATGTTCAAGAAACCAATTTGAAATGATTCGAGCTTTGTGACATGGTGCATTATCCTGCTGGAAGTAGCCATCAGGCCTCTTTTTCCTATTTGTAGTGGAGATGAGTGGTACCCGGTGGGGTCTTCTGCTGTTGTAGCCCATCCACCTCAAGGTTGTGCGTGTTGTGGCTTCACAAATGCTTTGCTGTATACCTCGGTTGTAACGAGTGGTTATTTCAGTCAAAGTTGCTCTTCTATCAGCTTGAATCAGTCGGCCCATTCTCCTCTGACCTCTAGCATCAACAAGGCATTTTCGCCCACAGGACTGCCACATACTGGATGTTTTTCCCTTTGCACACCATTCTTTGTAAACCCTAGAAATGGTTGTGCGTGAAAATCCCAGTTACTGAGCAGATTGTGAAATACTCAGACCGGCCCGTCTGGCACCAACAACCATGCCACGCTCAAAATTGCTTAAATCACCTTTCTTTCCCGTTCTGACATTCAGTTTGGAGTTCAGGAGATTGTCTTGACCAGGACCACACCCCTAAATGCATTGAAGCAACTGCCATGTGATTGGTTGATTAGATAATTGCATTAATGAGAAATTGAACAGGTGTTCCTAATAATCCTTTAGGTGAGTGTGTGTGTGTGTGTATATATATATATAGTAACAGCGTGAGATTTGGCTGTAAACACACTACAGAGAAGCGTAGCTTTCTGAAAGCCGGAGCTATCATTTATTGCACACACTTCAGGAAAAGCACTATCATCATCCCAAAACCCGCAGGTCACTAACAGCAACAGCCTTCACACTAACGGTAGGTTAATTGAATAACAACTATTTCCTAAACCATTCCCGTAAATGTTCAACCTAAAAATCCCTGTTATAACTAAACACCCCCCTTGTACCAAAATAACACAGAACTAACACATCCTAAACACAATTCTCCTTTCTACGCCCCAAAGCATTCTGGGAAACTCCGCCCCCAACCCTCCGAATTGCTACAATATATATGTGTGTGTATATATATATATATATATATATATATTAGGGTTTTTTTAAGTTTCTTTTTTACTCCACACAATTTAGGAATGAGACTGTCAGCCACAATGTGTCCCCCAATACACTCACAGCAGCATTGCAGTAATACAGATATATCACTGAACACAGTGGAAAGGTGGATTCTTACTCTGACGACCCTCCCTGTCCTCTGGAGACAAGCTGCTGCTGCCTCTGCTGGCCGCTTGTTTGTTTCTCTCCCCCCTGTCTAATTTAGATGTGGTGCACCTGTTCCCCTGGGGGTGGGTCTATAAGGTGGGTTCCCGGCTAAGGGGGGAGGAATGGTTCCTGTGGCAGCCACCACGCCAGCTTCGGCTCTGCATCAGTGTTTCATTGTCCTTTTCTGTTATGTTCTCTCCTGTTTGTGCTCTTTGTTAATAAATTACCCCTGACAATCGAGCCATCGATTAGGGGACTAAGGAGTAGTGTACTATGGGATTAGGAACAAGGGGACTAAGGAGTAGGCGACTATGGGAGTAGGAACTAGGGGACTAAGGAGTAGGCGACTTTGGGATTAGGAACAAGGGGACTAAGGAGTAGGCGACTATGGGAGTAGGAACTAGGGGACTAAGGAGTAGGCGACTATGGGAGTAGGAACTAGGGGACTAAGGAGTAGTGGACTATGGGATTAGGAACAAGGGGACTAAGAAACGAGGAGACTAGGGACTCGCGGATCATGGAAGTGGGGCAAAGGGGGAATTGGGGACTAGGGACTATGAGACCAGGGTATAGAGGGACCACAAGATTAGAGCACTTAAGTCTAGAGGACTGTGGGACTGCGGTGCATCATCTCCAGAAGCCTGTTTACTCCTGCTGTGCAGCTTTCATGTGGCACCCCCTGCTGGACAGTGGAGTCGTTACAGAGGCTGTGCATTGTGTTCAGTCACCTTTCACTGTAAATCACCTATGGGTTCAAAATCATTTGTATCTGCTCTGAATCCCCATGGGCTGGAGTAAAATCTCCATCCACTTTAGGTAATTCAGGGGCCTCATTCCAAGTTATGTGAGCTCCGTGTTTGATTCTCTGGGCTTCAGTACTGGAAGCAGTCCAGGGTAATTCTGGGAACTTATGGAGCTTAAACAAAACCAAACTACAGCATAACATGCTGCCAAGGAGGATTCTTAGATTTGGGTATATTGTGTAGACATGCTTCTAATCTTTTTTGAAGGAAAAATATTTATTGATGTAATTATGTAGTTTTTTAAATATACGGGTAGCGCACTATTGTATACGAAGCGACATGCCAAGCTTGCAGTTTTGCAGTATTCATGTGCTGCCACCTTCTGGATAAACGATGAACTGACTTTCAGATTAAGATCGAGAAAACTACACATTTAGAATGCCTCACAATAGAATGCCCTTTTTATTGTCACTATACACATGTATACTGAGACTAAGAGCAGCTCCTTCAGTCCAAACATGTATGGATTATAACAAACAACAAACAAATAGTGCAAAATTTTCTGCAGCGCTATATACATATGGAAGAATAAATAGCTAAATACGGTTTTTAAAAATATATATATGAATATTCAGTGTGGGTTATTGCACATTATTTAGGTATTACACAGTAATGATGATCATGTGCAGTGAGTAGTGGTTTACATTTAACCCCATGTGACACTAGGCTTTTCTCCCAGGGGTGTAAGGTTAGAGAGACCTACCAGAGAGAAAACTACCAGTATTTTTTTTTCACATTTACTATTGTATTTACATTTATACTTACTTATTTACATTTTACTTATTTATCAGACGCTTTTATCAAAACAACATACAAATAAGGAAGCAAATTGATACGATGCTGGGCGTCACCCCGGTACCCGAAGTGCTTGGAAAGATTAAAAACTGAAAAACATTGGATCAATGATCGAGTCCAAGCGCATCAATTATTAATAATAATACTTAAGAATATCAGTGCTCAGCATCAGCATGTATAGGCCCTCAGGACCTATGATGATGAGCACAAAAACACCCACGCAAATTCCCAAACTGCACAATATTGTGTTTTGAGTAAAACCTCAATGAGTCTTTAGGTAGCAATACCCAGGAACTCTGGCGCTACATGCAATTCCCAATGCGCACCACTAGATGGCGGCTTCCTGCCGTGAGCTGAAACAGCCGCCGGAGGGCTGATGCGCGGCAAGTTTCCCCAGCCACCAACCAGCAAGTATCAGGGCTTTTGCCTGCTGCTTTCCTCCAGCTTATTAGCTTGTGTAACTTGGTGCTGGGCCCCTCGCTATATAAACAAACTCAGCCTCGCAAACATTAAAAAACCTGGATGTTATAAAAGGATCGTTCTCCCATAGTCCCATATTCGGTTTTGATTTCATCCGACATTTTCACTGTCCTTTTATGTTGCTGCAAACGTAATCGTATGATTACATTATATCGCGACGTCCCTTGTCCCCCCCCCCCCCCCCCCCGCCCAAGTTTTGTTGAAGCTGCATGAAGGTCTGACTCACTTTTGTAACGTTTAAAATGTGTTGATTCAATTCAATTCAATTCAATTTTATTTATATAGCGCATTATCACAACATTACATTGTCTCAATGCGCTTTACATTTCTGCCTCGTAAGGACCCCCCATTGAGTAAGCCAAAGGCAATGGTGGCAAGGAAAAACTCCCTAAGAGAAAGAAACCTTGGGAGGAACCAGACCCAAAGGGGGAGCCCATCCTCCAGGGGCCGGCAGATGAGTCAAACAAACAAGATGAAATGACTAAGCTAATACAGGGGTTCAAATATATGTCTCAATGCAGCGGCCGACCGGTGCAGGCACGTGGTGCTTGATGCACGATGGCAGGATTAATAGAGGCACAGCCGCAGGGGAGGATGGCGAGGCATCGTGTTGAGCCAAGGGCAGGCAGGTTGGAGGGTAGTTGCCGGTGGTGGAGGTAATTGTCTTGTAGGCAGCAGAGGCATAAATTCTTCAACGACATTGTGCTCCAGGGAGCACACCCCAGAAGGGGTGAGGGAGGAAGTAAGAAACTTTTTTTCCACTGCAAAAAAGAAGCATTTACATTTATTTTGGAGATGTTTATTTGCAAAGCAATTTACAATTGAGAAAGCAGGGAGCTGAGCAGCAAACTTAGGGCAGTGTGACTATGCAGGTATGGACTCAAATACCCGCGGTCAGCAGAATGATGTCACCATTGGGCTCTGGGGCAAGACCCTTAACCCCCCAACTGCCCCAGAGACTGTCTGACCTGCTTTCTCAATCGTATGTCACTTTGGATAAAAGCATCTGTTAAAAAAAGTGTGATTGCTAAAGTTTATCTATTAAAGAAGTGGTTGCTCATCACATTCTGGGTTCAGGTATGACCCAGACTGAGGCCACGCCTCCCCTCACTAAACAGGACCATGACATATGATGGCAGCCCTGATCCCAGAGGGAGGGGCTCAGAATGTTTGTCAGTTCCTCGCCACTCCGACAAGATGTGGGTTTTTAGGGTGATAGTGGTTATTCTCAGCTCCCCCGGTCAGTCGCTGCCTTGTCCTTTATTTAAATGACTCACACACTCACCACAATACATTTATTTGCACCCTGTATGTGGGTCTGCTGCATCAACAACTTTCTTCACCCACCAGGGTTGTGGCGTGACACAGAAAGGTGGCGGAGACGTTTTAAATAAGCAGCAGATTATTCTTGCCGACGTGTTTCATTCTGTTTTGTCCAGATGCCGTTTGAAGTATTGAACTCATGATTATGATGTTGTGACCATATAACTGGTTTCTGGAGATTTTTCCTAAAATGACAGGGATCCCAGAAAACAGGTGGCTGGTAGGAAAATCTGACAACTGGAGGAAATCTGCAAGGAGGAGAACATGAGGGAGGATCTGTGAAAGACCTCTTACGCTTCTGTTCGAAGGCAACACCTGAGAGAATATCACACTCCACACTGGTGTGTCAGTCTGTGCCGCCCAGTGCTGAAAGGACGTGGGCCTCAGACACTGTATTACTGATGACAGAGGTGAGGGACATAGCTGAGGCAACTGAGGAGGACCCCATGGGTATTACTGACGACAGAGGCGAGGGACATAGCTGAGGTGGCTGAGGAGGACCCCATGGGTATTACTGACGACAGAGGTGAGGGACATAGCTGAGGTGGCTGAGGAGGACCCCATAAGTATTACTGATGGCAGAGGCGAGGGACATAGCTGAGGTGGCTGAGGAGGACCCCATGGGTATTACTGATGACAGAGGTGAGGGACATAGCTGAGGCGACTGAGGAGGGTATTACTGATGACAGAGGAGAGGGACATAGCTGAGGCGGCTGAGGAGGACCCCATGGGTATTACTGATGACAGAGGCGAGGGACATAGCTGAGGCGGCTGAGGAGGACCCCATGGGTATTACTGACGACAGAGGCGAGGGACATAGCTGAGGCAACTGAGGAGGACCCCATGGGTATTACTGACGACAGAGGCGAGGGACATAGCTGAGGCGGCTGAGGAGGACCCCATGGGTATTACTGACGACAGAGGCGAGGGACATAGCTGAGGCAACTGAGGAGGACCCCATGGGTATTACTGACGACAGAGGCGAGGGACATAGCTGAGGTGGCTGAGGAGGACCCCATGGGTATTACTGACGACAGAGGTGAGGGACATAGCTGAGGTGGCTGAGGAGGACCCCATAAGTATTACTGATGACAGAGGTGAGGGACATAGCTGAGGCGACTGAGGAGGGTATTACTGATGACAGAGGAGAGGGACATAGCTGAGGCAGCTGAGGAGGACCCCATGGGTATTACTGATGACAGAGGTGAGGGACATAGCTGAGGCGGCTGAGGAGGACCCCATGGGTATTACTGATGACAGAGGTGAGGGACATAGCTGAGGTGGCTGAGGAGGACCCCATGGGTATTACTGATGACAGAGGCGAGAGACATAGCAGGGTCTGGGGATTAGTAACCAGGATGCTAGACCTGGAATCAGGCCACACACCGAAAACCGACCAAAATCAGGAAGCTTTAAAGAAATCCAGCAGAATTCTGGAGCAACTAAATGCATATATATTTACTGCGCTGTTTTTAGTCTCTGTTAATGCTATTATAACATAATTATTCCCAAAGCCAGAAAGGTCTGTGCAGTATTACCAGCAGGGGTGTCACTAGAGATTTTCATCCCCTGAAAGCATCATATTGGGTCCCCAAGCCAGACCAATCCTGTAGTTGTAACGCAGTTCTCCTTGTTATGTCACACCTCAAGGTTGTGTACTGAGTTCCATTCTCTACTCCCTCTTCACTCATGATTGTGTATCTGCATTCACCACTAATACCATTATAAAATCTGCAGATAACAGTGATTGGTCTGATTTCCTATAATGACGAATCAGCCTACAGATTGGAGGTGCAAAGTCTGGTGAGATGGTGCTCAGTGGACAACCTGTCCCTCAACACAGGGAAGACCAAGGAGCTCATCATTGACTTCAGATGATTATGTGATGAGGATTATGCTCCAGTATTCAGAAGGTCCCCATCACAGGTGTGGCCACCAGCTTGGATGATTTTTTTTCACTTATGCAGGCTGTGCATGATGGCTGATTTTCCTAACTCATTAATTAGGGGCATTAAGGCACTATTGCTGTAGGGCAGGAAATACAAACCTATAGGCTGTTCAAATAACTTGAACCTCTTCTCTCTTTCTGAATTCCTGCCCCGTCTTTCATAACAAACATGACAGAATATCTATCTGCGTACTGGCATGTTTCAATGGCTGGGGAAGGTGGGGATTAAACACAGAAGTAAGTCAGTATGAAATATGTTGAACAATTTCTGAGTCTTATCTTCCCCTAAACAGGCCGACAATCTGCCTCAGCATAAACAGTCACACCTGCAGTAGCAACCCCACAAGCACAGCAGTGACACCATTTCAGGTCCACCAGAGTCACAGACGGCACCCATTCTCCACCAAAGCCAAACTGGTCCTTATTCAGTGTCAGATTCACCGTACATGTGGCTCCCCCCCCACAGCCTCACCATGACGGTCACCTGATCACAGGAAGCAGCCAGTGACATGTGACTGCTTCCCTGGCCAGGTGAAGGTGTCCATTCTGGTGTCGCCCAATCAGAGGAGGGAGGATGAGGAGTCTCTTCTCAGAGAGAACTCAGTGACTTCTCATACACTGAAATACCCAAATTACAAAACATGCAAAAAGCTATGAAGTGAATATATTAATACTCTATTTGCCCTTTGTACACGCACACAGGAGGACTTTGGTTTTTGTAGATTTCTTTTGCTCTCTTATGAGAGCAAATCTTGGCATCAGAGAGCAGGGTCCGCCATATTCCCGTTGTTTCTGGGGCAGATTTTCGGAATAAGGTCCTTGCTCAGAGTGATGTGATTACAGGACCTGAAAATACACACAACATAAGAGCACAATATGAAGGGACATAAATACATTTTTTATACACTATATTGCAATAATCACAGACATGGCAGATTCTATCTTGATGAAATTTCCATACCCAGATACAACTAATTGTGAATAGGGCTTTGAATTTGTGATGTGGTAATATAAAGGATGCAGCTCACTTTGTGACCAATTCACCCAACTGTGAACCAAAGTAAAAAAAAAAATCATAATATTTCAGGAGGAAATGCTCAGTGGAGGAGCAGGCCGACGCCCACCTTGCAGTTAGGGCTCTCGACCTTCCACCTGACGGCTTAGATGGACACGTGCTGCCCTTGAACGTTCACCACATGGAGCTCCTGTAGGGTGAGATGGCCATCTGTTGTACATCTCCACACCGACCTCCTAACCTTATGTTTCTGGGAGCTGAAAAGGCAGCATAGGAGCGTTTGACTGGATCAGACAGAAAGAAAGAGATTCTGTGCAACAAAAAGCATTATCATGTGACAAAAACAAGTAATGCCTTGCTGCTTTTTGTCCACAGAAAGACAAACTCCAGTTACATTTTGTCTGTGAAAGCACAAAGACTTCACAGAAATCAAAAGGAATGTTTAGTTTTGTGCACAAAATTTATATCAGCACTTTACGTATTTTGTGGAGAGAAGATGCATAACGTGAATGAAACAAAGACATTTTCTGGACAAAACGGTGAGGCATTGTGTGGCCCAAGGGGCTAAGCCTGTGTGCCTGTAATCAGAAAGTCATCGGTCCAAACCCAGCCTCAGTGTGTCTGCGGGTCCTTGAGCAAGGCCCTTAACCCCCAGCTCCCGGGATACCGCTATGGGTGGCTGCCCTTTGCGGACAATTTACTCTACGAAGTAAACCAAAATTGAGGGAGGCATAAAGATAACTTCCCCACGGGCATCAAGAAAATATCGGTTATTATTATTAGCCAAATAATTTCATTTTTTGGATGAAATGAATTTTGTGAATAAAAAGTCATAGGCAAAATTTATTATGTCGAAGCACAAAATGCATTTAATCTTTCGCTGAGTTACAAAAGGCACCACAAAATGCATTTAATCTTTTGCTGAGTCAGAAAAGGCACCACAAAATGAATTTCACCTTTAGCTGATTCACAAAGGGCACGTGGTAGGTGTGCGACCATGAGGGAAGTAGTACTTTCCAATGACCAGAAGGTGGAGCCCTGGCTTTGATTTTGCTGACTCATGTAACTACGTTAACTTGAATTTAAATGTAATAAAAATACAAATAACTAACTCCTGGGCTTGTACTTTTACTGTTGTATGTAATCAGTAGTGGCACTATTTTCATTACATTTTTAATATTTTTAAGGCAAGCCAATGAAAGATCTCTGCCCTGATTCATTCCAATTGCAGGCTATGTTACCATACCAGTTTCCCCTGAATAACACTGTCCCCCATCGTTCAGATCAGACACACTGGGGAGCCTGTGTGCAGAATACTGCAATAAAATGGTGATTATGAATGGATTGATACATTTAGTCACTGACAGCCTGCAGATCCGAACTGCAGATGGAGCTACAGTTACTCAACCCACTCTACTGAGTGTTCAGGGGGACTGCCAGGACAGGACAATCACTGGTCAACTGTCTATTGTAAAGAGGGTTCTTGTCATGCTCCTAATTAGCTAGTGATTACTGTACTATCAATTCTTTGCACAAAATGAAACATTCCTTTTCATTTCTGTACAGGAAAGAAAGCAAAGTGGAGTTTGTCTTTCTGTTGACAAAATGCAGCAAGGCTTTACTTGATTTCATCATTAAAAAATGCTCTTTGTAGCACAGAGTGTACTTTGTGTACAAAAACGAGCGCTTCACACTTAGTGCCCCCTAAAAAGACATACTTGCATTTAGGTGAAATGGCTAATGTATAAATTGCCCATAGTGTAGGAATGTGTGCCCTTTTATGGACTGCAAGCAGTATGGATGGATGAGAACAGAGAAACAGCCAAATATCCATCAAACCACAGAGCTGATGAAGCACTAGTACTGGTGGCCTTCCCTGGAGGTGGATATCAGTGATCACATATCCTCCTGTCCCACATACGCCCAAGCTAAGACTGCTCGTGCCCCACCAGCTGGACTGCTACACCCATTGCCCAGATTGCTGAAATATCAGAATACAGAAGTCCGCTCCCAGGAAGTGAGAGTTAAATCCTCCAGTCAGGTGTGATGCCATGGATCATGCTCAAACATAGGAGTGATTGAGATGGAGATGAGATAAGATGAAATGGAGATTTATTAATCCCTGGAAGGGAGATTTTGCCTTCACGGCAGAAATGACAAACAGGACCCGACAATACACACAACGTAAGGGTACAATATGAAGTATATAAAATACATCTCAACCAGACCCTGCCCTCCCCTTCCTTTGATCTTTGAACCACTAAGCTCTGCAATCAGCCTGTGTTGGGGGCGGCCAGCTTTGCAAAACCCTCTACAAAACGCCTATAGTAGCTAGCAAAACCCAAGAAAGAGGAGCAACCCTGATACAGTGACGGGAAGTGACCAATTAGTCACCGCTTCTACCTTGACTGGGTCCGTAGAGACTCCCTACTTAGAGATCACATGCCCAAGGTAGTGTACCTCTGAAAGAAAGCGCATTTGCTCAGTTTGACCTTAAGACCCTCCTGCTGGAGCCGGTTCAACACTACCTCCAACCTCTCCAGATGCTGCTCTATGGTGGAGGAGAACACCACGATGTCATCCAGATACAGCAGTAAGGACTGGCCCTGTTGGTCGCCAAAGATCCTCTGCATCAACTGCTGAAATGTGCTAGGAGCATTGCATAAACCAAGCGGCATGCGATTAAATTCAAACAGCCCAAAAGGCATGCAGAATGCCATTACTTGATTATAACCACTAGCCAGGTCTAAGGTGGAAATCCAGTGGACCCCGGTGAGGGCATCAAGAGACTCCTCAATACGAGGCAGAGGAAAAGCATCCTTTCTGGTCTTACTATTCAACTTAGGGCTGGACAATAATTCGATATCAATATATATCACGATAGAATTTTTTTCAATAACGGTGATACGATTTTTAAACACATTTCCGATATTTCGATATACATTTAAATATATATATATACACACACACACACAGTCGAACCCACTTATCTCGTCCTCGGTTAACTCGCCAACCCTATTAAGTCGACGTTTTTGAAGTGGAACCGCCAAATTCCCTCTTTGTCTTAGCATTTTCTCATCGGTTATGCCGAATGTCGCCGAACCCTAATATCTCGAGAACAAAAGAGGGCAAAAATCGCCACTTAACATCGGTTTTCTCGATCCCCGTGACGATTCGCCGACTTTTAAAAATATATCACAAGTGCTAAACAGCGCGTATTCAAATCGCATTCGCATGGTAATTTGCTGAACAACGCAGCTGTGAAACGCGATCCAGGTAAAACTTTTTTAGACAGCATAAATAATATTGAAGCATTTGTTTCAAGCAGACTGTTAAAGGCAAAAGCGACAAAGCATTTTAGACTTTGTAAAGAAACCATAGTAACCGCATGTATGATACTGTGTATGGTTAGCTTTTTGTAAAAACGAACTACAGTACACCCCGCAGGTTTTTTGTGATTTTGTGAGCGATCTTTGTGTTTTCAATGTTGGAGAATATAATTAAAGGTTTGTATCGAGAAACGACGGTGGTTTTTATTGTATACTGGTAAATCTCTGCTGTTAGTTGGTGCACATATGCCTTTTGTTAGCCAACATGTATGTCGGGGCCGGCTCTACGCTGGGGCAAGAGGGGGCAACGCCCCCTTAAGCAAACGTCCTGCCCCCTTAAATCAAACTTTTAGAAGTTGAGGAAGAAAATAATAATTACCCACAAACTGAATATGGACAAGATTTACTACAGTAGCTGAAAAATCCACTGAAAAAGGCACAAACGAGATGATAAGTTTCACTTCTTGTTCGCTCTTTCCTATGGGCTGATATTTGTGCCACTAGAAACTGAATATGAATTTTGTATATTTGAATCTGCAGTTATCCGCATTACAAAACTGAATCTGAATTTAATAGTTTGAATTTGAATTCCAGTAACTCGAAATAGCATTTATCCTACCTCGAAAAATTCAGTTTGCGAATTCAATTTCAATCTAGCGTGACACACCTAACTCGAGATAGTATTTATCCTACCTCGAAAAATTCAGTTCGCAAATTCAATTTCAATCTAGTGTGACACACATCCGGGTCCTTGAGAAAAAGTAATCGACCGCAGATTCACAACGCAACTCATTTCCACGTTTACGACAGTTCTGCAGGTCGGGGTAAAGAGTAGGCGTGTGCCGGGGTGTCGCAAGTGCAAATATTTTTATTATGCATTTATTTATTTTTCTACTTCCTCTGTCTCTCACCCCTTTCTCACTTTCTCTCTCTATTTTTTTCCCACTAACCCCCCCTGTCAGCTCCGGCTTTGTGGCGCAATGACATACAACCGATTAATAAAGAGTATACCTCAAGTAAGAAGAGGAGCTTAAATCCGAAGCTCCACTTGGCAAAATAAAAGTGTTGGCACAATAAAGCACCCAGACTAACATCCTGCTTGCTAAACTGCCGGACACGACAAGGGGAAAAAAAAAAAAAAACAAAATTCATATTCAGTTTCTAGTGGCACAAATATCAGCCCATACTTTCCCTCCGCGTTCTGTTTGTGCGCGGGCTCACACGGCACTCGGCAGAGATCCCCCACTCACCCTCCCCCCAGCTAAACATCCAATCACTGTTAGTATGCAAATGAGCCAGTTTCTCAGTAGGCAGGGCAGAGCGAAATGAGCTGCGCGATTGCGGGAGGTTTAGAGGAAGCAGCAATCTCTCTCGTCAAAATCATAGCGA
Organism: Paramormyrops kingsleyae; assembly: GCF_048594095.1. Lineage (NCBI taxonomy): Eukaryota > Metazoa > Chordata > Actinopteri > Osteoglossiformes > Mormyridae > Paramormyrops > Paramormyrops kingsleyae. The sequence goes on from NC_132800.1 coordinate 11,204,042, forward strand.
CTCGTGAGATCATGGTTCAAATTATTTTTGTCTATTTGGGGGGGTCTTGATCGGACCCCCCAATCAAGACCCACCCAAATAGACAAAAATAGCAGTTTGGGGGGGGGGGGTCTTAAAATTTTTCTTTTGTTTTTTTTTTTTAAAGAAAGATAACCTCACCTTGTAGGAAAATTTTATGTAAAACGATTTCAGACACCCCTAGTGTGGACCGTACCATTTTAACCACCTCGGCGCTAGAAGCAGCTTAGCCAGTCGGTTACGTCATTCATTCTCATTGAGCGACTTGTTCGTTGTGATTTCAAGATTTCAAGATTCTTTATTCGTCACATACATAGTTATAACAAGTACAACATGTAGTGAAATGAACCCTGACCGATCCTATTTTTCAGTTTTATATTTCAAGACTGAATATATAAATTGATTTGTGAAATGTGAATTGATTTTTTGTTTTTCATAACTTAGCCTACCCTTTTTAGTTTTGGTAATATTGGCAATAGTGAAAAGTGTTTTGTTGGGTTCAAATATGTTTGATATAGGCCATCCAATTAAGGTAAATGTCATGTTTTTACTTGTTTTAATCTGATGAGGAACATTTTATTTTATTTTTTGTTGTTTTACTTTTCAGTTTTCCCCCTGAGGGATTGCCACCTTACTGTGGTCAGGGGCTTTGCGTGCTTCAGTAACCCTAAGAGCTACACCAGCAGAAGCTTAGCCTTCAGGTGGGACCCCCAAGTTGGACAGGTTTTAGGGTAGAGGCCTGACAAAGTGCAATCCAATTACATGACAAAAACAGTTATCCAGAGCACCACCCCACCCCTTTCCCGCCTTTGTCGCCACCATGTGCCCCCTTCACATTTCTGTCTTCCCCCTCATATATGCATGTCTAGAACCGGCTCCGATGTATGTACATATTTATAGCATGCCGATCGCGTCAAACAAATCGCGGCAATGCCAAAAACACCAAAAACCCGTGCATGTACATTCTCAGTTACTAACGCACATAAATAAATTTCAAGCACATGTTAATATATTGCTGCCATATTGGTTTTCGGTTATCTCGATCATCGGTTATCTCGACGCTTTTTGGCAACCCCATAGGCCGGCGACATAACCGGGTTCGACTGTATATGAATAATCAGCCTGTTCTAGTTTAAATGGAAATATATTATTGTTAATAAGCTGAGTCTGAGAGTTTTATTTATTTGATAGTTTATTTCACATTTCTTGTTTGTAAAGGCTAAATACAAATAATAAGTGAACCTTATTTTTTTTGTACTGTTTTTGTTTAAAAAAAAATTATATAATTTTAATAGGAGGAGCCTGGAGGTATTATAGACTTTGCAAATTCAGTTTGTGTGTGTCCTCTGCAGTTTTTCCTGAGGCTTTTTAATATTGTCCATATCAATATCGGAATTATATCGTATCGACCAAAATTAAGAGATATATCGTGATATAAGTTTTTGCCATATCGTCCAGTCCTATGTATACTGTGTTACCGGAAGTACATGTGTAAGAAGGGAATATTCCGGTTGATGAAGTGCGCGGGTTAGTTCTCCTACGTGGTTTTCCCGCTCCGCTTGTATACTGCTGCTTGCGTGCGTGAACTTAGTAAAGTTATACGGTTACTCCTGCTTCCTGCTCCTTATTTGACACCAGCCATCACAACAGATTTATTACACAAAACCGAAAACACTACAAACACGACAAAATCAAAAGGACCATGAGGGGTCAAAAACTAAAGGGGATAAACAAAGACTAGATAACAAAAACTGGGCAGGTAAACAGAATACATATCTAACCTCACAAAACTTAAGACAATCACATGCTCAACACATTGAGCCACATGACCAGACAGGTAACAGGGGAGAACAAAGACTAACATAAAGAACGGGATGACCAGCAAATTCCTGCTGGCCAAACGGGAAGGGACACAGAAGGACCACAACAGGGGCTGACCCTGACACTCCGCTTCTCCCTCCTTCTCGCAGTGAGCTCTGGGGTCCGTTTGGAAGCCCAGACCGCCGACCAGAGGGTAGCCTGCTGTCGACATCCACCTGCCGAAACATCGCTTCCGCTGCCACTTTTCTAAGCCGCCGGAGGTTTTCGCACACCTCCTCCGCTTGTTGCGCGTCGCCGGGCAGGAACATTTCCTCTAAAATGTCCCTGCTCCGGTTGGCAAAAGCCAGAGCCGCTGGATCCACTCTTACCTCGGGCTGCCGTAGCCAATAAAGTACGAGGTACTCCTCTTCCTTGAGGTTATGCGCTTTCTTTTGGAGGTCTGTCATTCTGTTACGATCAGTAGCAGTGCGCAAGACGGGGAAGCAGGAGAAGGAGATGTAGGATTGGGGAATACGGGATTTAATCAACAAAGGGACTAGGGACATGGAACAGGCAACGGACGGTAACACTACACAATGATACTTCAATGACAAACCTAGGGAAACGGACATAAGACGCTGACTACAATACACAGGACTTAATCAGAGATCACTCAAAACAGCTGATTACTAACGGGGCAGCACATGTGGTTAAGGAGGGGGCGTGGCACACACAAGGATTGTACTAGCAGGTCATGACACTTACGCCTACCTGTAATTAAACCTCGTATTCCCCGATACCTTGACGTCTGCGCCATTGTCTCCATTCCGTCCCCGCTCAGCACGACAATATTATTATAATTAAATGTATTAATGGTTTATTATTAATGATATTAAAATAATTAATGAGAAATCTTTATTTTAAAATGTATTTTATTATATAATAATAATTACTGTTACTGTCTATCATTGTCCAAATGTATTTTTACTGTCTAAATATATGTATTCAGCTAGTGTAAACATGCATGATGCTACAGTATCACAGCGAATGCGAGGCTGAGACTGAAGCGTTACCCTTTGTTTCCGCTGAGAGACGTGCTGCGTGACTCATTTCCCCACGCGTGCAAGTTATCTTAGGTCAGTGCTCACGGTTCAACTTCTGAGATTCAGATTGAGTTCTAGGTCATTTTCTTTCGAACTGGTTGGTTTGACTTTTAAGAAATTCGACTTCTAATGAGTTTGAGAACTGAGGTACCACTGTATGTAGAATAATGTAAAAAACAAATATGTGGATTGACAGTACTTGGCAAAGCTTGTTCTGTCTAAACCTGACACAGTCTGTCTATAACTGCACATACCTGCATGTTTCACCTGAAACCACATGATCCCAAACATGTTTCTAAACAGACACAGAAATTCATTCTCAGTAGAACTGCTCTCTTATACCTTTCTACCTAACACAAACACACCCCCAGCACACAGCCAGAAAGAAAATGAAGATATATGACATGTATACCCTTTATTTTCATGAATATTATATATAGAACAATGTAAAAAACAAATATGTGGATTGACAGTATTTATCAAAGCTTGTTCTGTCTAAACCTGACATTCTGTCTATAACTGCACATACCTGCATGTTTCACCTGAAACCACATGATTCCAAACATGTTTCTAAACAGACACAGAAATTCATTCTCAGCAGAACTGCTCTCTTATACATTTCTACAAAATTTCTATCTACTATACAAAATAAAAGAAGTAGGATTATAGCTTGTTTCTGGAAAAACTATGTCAGTAACAGATATTCTCATAAAAGCTAAATAAATGTCTGTTGTGTGTATAGTTTGCATAATGTACTATTTTAGTTATAAATTCCAACTCCAGTGTTTGCTCAGTCTGCTCTTCTCAGTCTGGCCTCAGTCCAAAACCACACCTACTGCAGCCTGAGAAGCAGGAAGTGAGAGAAAACGAAACTGAATCATATCAGTGTTCATGGTAAAATGGCAGAAGCCAGTTCCGCACTGGATCCGAACCAGTTCAGCTGCCCAGTCTGTCTGGATCAACTGAAGGATCCAGTGACTACAGCCTGTGGACACAGTTACTGTATGAGCTGCATTAAGAGCTGCTGGGATCAGGAGGATTATCTTGGAGTTTACAGCTGCCCCCAGTGCAGACAGACCTTCATACCCAGACCTGTTCTGGGCAGAAACACCATATTGGCTGAGGTGGTGGAGAAACTGAAGCAGACTGGACTACAAGCAGCTACTCCTGCTGACCATTATGCTGGACCTGGAGATGTGGAGTGTGATTTCTGTACTGGGAGAAAACACAAAGCTGTCAAGTCCTGCCTGGTGTGTCTGGCCTCTTACTGTGAAACTCACCTCCAGCCTCACTATGAGTCTCCAGCTTTTAAGAAGCACAAGCTGACTGATACCACTGGACGTCTGCAGGACAAGGTCTGTTCCCACCATGACAGACCGCTGGAGGTTTACTGCCGTACCGACCAGCAGTGTATCTGTCTGCTGTGTGTGATGGATGAACACAGAGGCCATGATACAGTCTCAGCTGCTGCAAGAACGACGGAGATAAAGGTCAGACCAGAAGTTTTCTTATATAAATATAAAGTTAATTTTAAATAAATGGATTTTGTCTTAACAAATGTTGCCACAAATCACTCAGAACATCTGATTTGGTAACATGAAAGAAAAATTAACTGAAAGTGCACGTTTAAAAAGTTCTGATTTAATTGCTACTGAAACTCCTTCAAACATCGAATCATGTGGCTGCAGCTGAATATATACAGCAAGCAAACAGGGTCAAGAGGTTCACTTACTGTTTGGCTGAGCATCTGAATGGCTGAGATGTGTGAGCAAAGAGGGTTTAAATATGGTGTGATCACACATACAGTGGCTAACAATTAACTGGGCTAGAACTGGGGCCTGTTTCAGAAAGCAGGATGTCTTGCTCAGTCAGACAGCTTGTCAGATTTAAGGTAGTCTGGCCTAAATATAAGTGAATGAAGAAAAAGGCCATTTAATCTGGGGCACATTAAATCCAACAAGTTATCTGGCTAAGAAGAAATTTTGCTTTTTGAAACCGGTCCCTGGTTTTGCTAAATGGCTGTCCGACTTGCTGCACTGGAACGTGTTTAACTCGTCTGTAACGTCATTCCCAGCTCAGAGTTCCGGCCTCTGAGGTAAATGGAGCTCAGCATAAGAGTCGCGACTCCATCATCTCAGAAACAGCCACAGTCCTGGATTTTAATTTCACACACTGCAGTGTGTAGACTTTACTGAGAATGGTGCAGTAAACATGAAACAGCCCGAGTGTAAAGTAAAAGGAGCAAAGTAGTCAGGGCTGGAGTGGGACTGAATTTCTGACCAGGAATTCAAGCCCCCTGACAGCCCAATATAAAACTATATAAACAATTACACTGTTATTATATGTTTCAATTCACACGTCCATTTTCTAGGCTACTGAACACACATTCTTACCTACATGCTTTAATTTTACATTCATGTAATTTTTACTGGCACATTTCACTAATATTAATAAACCGTGGAGCAGCTTTGACATAAATAATGAAGCTTCGTCACAGTGCGCTGTCCTTGTGTCTCTTCCCCGTGTGGCCGGCAGCCATCGCTGTCCTTGTGTCTCTTCCCCGTGTGGCCGGCAGCCATCGCTGTCCTTGTGTCTCTTCCCCGTGTGGCCGGCAGCCATCGCTGTCCTTGTGTCTCTTCCCCGTGTGGCCGGCAGCCATCGCTGTCCTTGTGTCTCTTCCCCGTGTGGCCGGCAGCCATCGCTCTCCATCCGCTTTGTCGTCTCATTGTCTTTGACCCTAGTGTGTTCTTCCTTTTCCCCACATGGCTGTATTTGACTCAGTGGGTTGAGTGTGGGGCACCGAGGCTGGGACCAGCAGGTCATGGGTTTGAGGCTGGTCAGAAACCAAGCTCACCTCTTCCATTTCATTATTGGTTTTCTTCTCTTCCTAGTGATTCTTAGTTCTGTGTTCTCCTTGTGAAGCTTGTGCCTTGTTTTATTATATTCCACTGGTTTATATATTTTCCAAGTGTTGAATTCCTAGTGTGTGATTAGTGTTTTGTTGGAGTTTTCCTAGTCTTGTGTTCATTAGTATAAGTTACTGCACCTGTTTCCTGTTTTCCCTGCGCTGTTGTTATTGGTTAATTGTCTTATGTGTCACATCTGCCTCTTCGTTAGTTCGGTTGTCTGTTGTATTTAAGTGCTTGTCATGTTTCTTGCTGATTCCTCGTTTGTGTGTTGCTGGTGGAATGTTAGGTCATTGTCTTTAGTCACAGCCTGTTTTTCTACCTGGTTGCTTTTCCTGATTATCTTCCCTTAGTTGCCCATAGTGATGGCAAAACAAAGCTTTCTGAAGCAATTGTTTCGAAAAATGGTTCAGTACTCTAAGATTTTCTAAATGGTGAACATTAGTGACACTAGGTGGTCAAATAAGTAAATAGCAGTTCATTTTGACTGAGTGTAGTGCATCAAAATAAATACAAATAGGCAAACATTCAAGTAGTCTGTAGTGCTTTATGAACCTGAACGTACTGGTTAAATTGGGCTGTGCAGTTTCTTATGGATTGGGCTACCTCTGAATTACCTGGGAAGGGGTGCTTGGGTAACTCGAGGGGGTATTGGACTACAGATGTTTGTTGAGGAACAGTATTTGTTGAACAGTGTGGGGACTAAGTTGGTTATGTTTTTTGTTTATTCACAACTTCTGCTTTAGAGAATATCCACTGACACGCAATGGAGGATGCTGGAGTGCAGAGAAACTGTATCGCAAGTTCACATGTGTGTTTACACAGCCTTCTGCATATCCCAGAACTGCAAAGGGTCTTCAGAATGCAGTATATTTGGGTCACTGAGGTACTGCTGAACCTCCACAGTAGCATCTGCTGTAGAACCCTTGACCCGTTTGTTCTCCCCCATCACATCACTGTCCAGAAGATCCTACAGACCTGGAACTAAAATGACAAAACATGAATCATTAAATACACTGTGCATTTTGTACTGTGCAATAATAACTGTAATCCCAGTTCAGTTTAATTGAACATTTTCATTAAAACGTGAAAGGTTGCAACAGTACCGGTATGCATTGCAGTACCAGATGAGGTTCCTGCAGGCTCTGGTTCTGGTGCCTGATTGGCTACAGAAACCTGCAGTTTTATATCCTGGATCCAGCAGTGTGCCCAGTGTCATTATGCTCATGGTCTCAAAGACTGACAGCCTCTCAGTGAGCAACTTAAAGAGGTTCTTGCAGAACTGCTGGGCCTTGACATTCTGTGTCTGGGACAGTTTCAGATTCACAGCATGTCTAAGCTTGCGGATGAGAGGAATTACCTTGGATGCTGATACTCTCTTCTCTTCAGAAAGTGCAACAGTTGCCTCATTGAAATGTCATAAAACACCCAGACACTCATAAATTACATGATATTCCTCTGAGGTCATGGTTGTGAGCTCTGTCCTCAGAGTGACCAATGCAGCACCAGCTGGCTCTTCTTGATCATGTGATCATTGCAGCATCGAATAGGTGCTATTCCAGCTGGTTTCCACTTCTTGAATCATTCTGAGAGTGGGTCTGCCCATCTGCTGTTGGATTTGACAAAGCCTTTCTCTAGCAGTTGTACTGTTCTGAAGTAGGTCACGATCTGTCCTTCCTTGGATCTGATATCGCCAGGGTCCTTGTGTCTGATCAATGGCTTCACAACCAAATTCAGTGTATGAACAATGCAGGTTGTGTGTCTGACACAGGTAATCATATTTTGTGCAGCGTCAGTGTCAAGCATCGGACTTTATTTTGTATTCCCCACTCCTCCATCAAGGCTGCCTTGACTGCAGCCATGTTTTCTGCAGAATGAGACTCTGGGAATTTTCCTGCTCCCAATAATACGGCAGACAGCTCAGTCTTATCCTTTATAAAATGGCATTTGACTGCTAAATAAGCTTCCATATGTATGGATGTCCACGTGTCAGATGTTAGACTTACTGCTTTGGCTTTTTTCACCTCTTCCTTTGCTTTCTCTTTGTCTTAAATATTTCTTCCACCAGACCCTTTCATGTTTGTCTGGATAGGAGAATGTAGGTTGGATCCAGGATTCCCACAAACTCCCTAAATCCAGCATCGTCCACTATGGTGAAGGGTTGTGAATCTTTCACAATCATATTGACCAAAGCCTCATCAATCATTTGCTTCTTGGTCTCTATACTGGGAATATTATACAGATTATTCGGTAATACCCTCACCCAAATCTGATATTATGTATTCATACAATTAAACTGAACCTTAAACACAATAATGACTAATGATGATTATTATTATTGTTATTATTTTTATTATTAAATTTTTAATAATAAATTAATATTAAATTATTATTGTGATTAAAACTTATGCTGCAGTGTGTGCGCTGATATATTTGCTCTACAGCATGTTTGAAACCGGCATTGAGGTTTTCGCCTCATTTTCAGTTTCCAAAGCAGCCACATGGCTGAGTGCAGAACCAAGCTTCAGATGACCATGGTCACATGTTTAGGGAGGAACGGAGGAAACCTCGAAGCTGTGCTTCAGAATGTAGTGAATCGGTTTTTTTTGGCACATATCTCAGAGCTTCGGTGTCAAGCTTAACATCACTAGCTGCCCCATTCCCTCTGTTAGTCTGCGTGTCGTTTTCTTACCTACTTTTTCCCTGGTGAGTTCTGACCCCTTGTTGTTCCTTTATTTTATGTCTTTCCAGTTTTGTTCAGTTTCCTTAAATCCCTTTGTCTTGGAGCTTTTAAGTGGATCGTCACCTTGTTTCCCTGCCTGCACCAGGCCGCGCCCCAACATGCACATTAAATATATGATCTGTGCAAATTCTGAAACATCTTTAATAAATCACATTTTACACATTTTCTTTTCTGAATTTGCATGTAACATCAGTGATGCACACTATGATACGGTTTCTGTATGAATGGGTCACAACAGTCCAATATTAAACCAACTTCCCAGCAGATTCAGAGTTTTTAGTGTCACAGGAGAAAAGATGCATTATTGTTGTTCACAATGCAGTTTACTACACAGTGGCCCATTATCAACTGACATGCGATCTGACATAAATCAAATAGGGCGTCAGTTGAGTAGCCGGTCCTGCAATGCAGCCCAGGACACATTCGCCTTCACATTGCTGTAAGAATGTGGCCATATGCAGCCCAGACCACCTCCCAATGTGGGTTGAGTGAGCGGATCTCAGTGCATCCTCAATGTGTCCTGGGTGTGTTCACACCTGCAATTAGTGCTGTGCACTTGTGATTGGATCACCCAGGACGCATGTTAATACCAGGTGGAAACAGAACCAAAGGGTCTATGTCCATCTTATCATACCTACAGTCAATAAATAATTTATGAATATCCATCCATCCATCCATCCATCCATCTCCTAACCAGTAATCCCAGTCAGGGTCATGGGGACCTGGATCCTTTCCCAGGCAGCACAGGGCCCAAGGCTGGGGTCCACCCTGGACAGGATGATTAATGAATATGATCTCAGCTAATGAAACAAACTTATTTTGTCATCTTGTTTGCTGTCTGTAGAAACAAATTTGTGAAACACAGAAGGAATTTCAGCAGAGAATCCAGATGAGAGAGAAGGAGCTGCAGGAGCTGAGAGAGGCTGTGGCCTCAATCACAGTGAGTATGAACCTGAAGAGAAGATAACAGCTGGCTTGTGATCATGTTGAATCTTCTCTCAGATTCAACACATTGCAGATTTATAGAATTGTGGGGATTAATCAAAATAATGCTGCTGAGGGTTATTCTAGGTCAGAAATTTAATGGGACAAAGTTGCTAGATAACAGAGTTTAACCAGGCATTGCAGCAGTAGTAGCTTATTTATTTAGAAAAATACCATAAAATGCCCATTTGAGAAAAATGCAACTTTTCTCAACCCAGCATAATGCAAATAAACACCAAGAAAGTCACCTATTAAACTGAGACCTATTGGTGGCAACCAACCTGCCCCACACGGCCACCAGTCTCTGCCAAATCCCTGCAGCTGACAGTGTATGAGCTTAATGAGGGATCATCTCCAATCAGTGCTGGCTGGGTTTCAGTACCTGAGGCATCCAGCATGGTGACGCTCCAAACCCCAGCCCTGTGCTGTTTTTATACCTCCTATCGGCTCACATCACTATCGTACAATGAGGCTCTCTGGAGTCTCAAAAGGGGCCAATTGTAATTTACTGTCCTCTGCTCCCTGTGTCACCAACAGAGATCAGCACAGTCAGCAGTGGAGGACAGTGAGAGGATCTTCACTGAGATGATCCGCTCCATTGAGAGAAGATGCTCTGAGGTGACACAGCTGATCAGAGATCAGGAGAAGGCTGCAGTGAGTCAGGCTGAAGGAGACATGAAGAGGCTAAAACAGGATATTGATGAACTGAAGAGGAGACACTCTGAGCTGGAGCAGCTTTCACACACAGAGGATCACATCCATTTCCTCCAGGTAACAGAACAGCTACTTTGACAATAAGAAAACCAGAGTAATCAAATGGATGCATGTTCTCATTTGTATTTCAGCTAGTCTGTCATTTGTCAGATGTTAATGGTCTTGTTAATTAGATTTCTATACACATTTGTTTTGATGAAGCTGTTTAATCAGACTGTGTGTCTGTAGAGTTGCCAGGGTCTTCCTGTCACCCCTGAAGCTGGATTTGGACCCAGAATCTCCATCAGTCCACGCTGCTCTTTAGAGAACATGAGGAAGGTGGTTTCTGAGCTGAAGGATCAACTGGAGAATGTTTGCAAAAAGAAAATGCCGGAGATCCATCATGCAGGTTGATAAATAAAAACATTTTTCAGTCTGTTCATGTTAATATAGACCATGCAGAGAGAGTATGCAGTACAGTCAGCCTCACGTTTGTGTCACCAAGTCAGTTTCTGTTTCCAATAAGATTAAATCTTTATGAAAACTAATGAGCTCTAAATTCTACAGGATACAAAACCCAGATCACAATTCATGTTTCTTCTACATTACAGAATCCAAATATCTGTATCAAGTGTAACTTACCATGATTTGCAGTTTGTTAAAATGCCTGTTATTGTCTCTTATAATTATAATACCCTACTGTTGTCTCCACAGTGAGTGGAGTCCATCTCCCACAAGTAAATTCCTTTTACTCACATCCCTGTTTCTCTCTGTCACCTACTAGTTACCAAAGACACCATCCTTCCGGTATTAGTATCCAGGACCAGAGCAGAATTCTTACAATGTGAGTCTGTTCACACACACGCTTCTCTCTCCCTGTATGAGGTGGAGTGTGTTTTATTGTCTTTCGTTTTCTTCTGCTAGGGGAGCTTCTCTTTCTCTCTCCCGCTGTCTCCTGACCTTTCACATTTACATGAGCTGCTTTTTGTCAGTAGCTTTTGAATCCACTTGCAAAGCAAAACAAGTTTATTCAGGGTGTTTTTCCACTGCACCAGGTACGGTACTTTTGGTACTTTCCCTTTTCCATTGACTTCTGGTTGAGTACCAGTACCAAAAGTTCCAGTACCCAAAGTACCCTTTCTTTTTTGGTACCTTGGAACTTTGAGGTGGGACTTGCAAAAGCATTCATTGTTGATTTAAAAGATACATGTAAAAAGCATAAAAGCCCAAAAAACAAAAAAATAGTTAACTAAAAAGAAGTTACATTGTAGGCTACTAAACTCAATTACTGCTTAATTTAACTGAAAATTGAAAAGCTGTAGCAAACAGTAACGTTGTAAGCCCTGATTATAATGAGCTGACAGTGTTTGCAGACCTCAGGTCTTCAGGAAGCTTGTACCACAGACAGGGAGCATAGAGACTAACAGCTGCTTCATCCTGCTTGGTCTTCATTCTGGGACACTGAGTAAACGTTTCACAGATGCCCTCATGGGTCTGGATGCTTCATAACGTTACGGAAATTAGTGCCATTTAGTGCCTTGTAGACAAGTAAATATATTTGAAAATCAATCCTGTGATGCATAGGAACCCAGTGCAGTGATGTAAGGACCTGTGTAATATGCTCTACTTCCTTGGTGTTAGTGAGGACTCTGGGAGCAGCATTCTGGATGAGCTGCAGCTGTCTGACGGATTTATTACCAAGACCTGCGAAGACACGATTACAAGAGTCTAGCCTTCAGAAAATAAACACATGAACAAGCTTTTCTGTATCTTGAAATCCTTTCATTCTTGCTATGATTTTAAGGTGGTGGGAGGCTGATTTTGTAATTGTCTTTATGTGACTGTTGAAATTTAGGTCTGAGTCCAGAACTACACCAAGATTTCTAGCTTGATTTGTAGGTTTCAGTGTCATGGATTCATGGTGAGCAATAGCTTTCAGTCTTTCTGACTGAACCAATACAGGGATTTGGGTGCTGGGAACACAGGAGGATGGGCCAGACCCAGGGAAAAGAACATGGACGCATCAAAGGAAAGAAATTAACAAAACATAACACCTCTTCCCTACCCTGTTAAGATAACTAAAACCAAAGATAGAAAATAAAAACCCAGACTACACTAGGCTTACTCACCCGAACGTAAATACAGAAGGTGGCACTCGACCTCTAACCCAGTGTGTTTATACAGAGAGAGGACCTACGTGTTAATGTATGTGCACACACTTCTTACCTGTTAAATTTCACAAGGGGGGGGGGGGGGATTGCAGAAGACAGGAGGAGAGTATCAAAGACAACAAATTCACCAAATGACACTAACAGCACATCCATATCTCCCCTCCTAGACACATAGACACAGCCAGCTTTTGAATGCTAGGCCCCTCCCATCAGGAAGAGACCAGTCGGGATTGGTTAGATCTTCCACTGGAATACTGAGCACCAATGATGGGTTGCCCTGTATTTCAGATGGATAGGGCTTAACAGCCAGGAGCAGCAGTCCTGTTCTTGACAGATCTGGGAAAAGAGGGAGAAAGAAAACAGATATCTACACACACACACCCCCCCCCCCTTCCCATGTGACACTATAGTCACATGGGGACACTGTAATGTAGAGTTGTGTGTCATCTGTTTAAATGTAATAAAAGGTTTTGGTAACACTTCACTGAAGGCCATATTTTTAGTAATAACATTCATAATGCATTACATAACAGTTAGTTCCGACCAAGAAACCTGATTGGATGAGAGGCGTTCTGTGAGTGCCGTTATCAGAGTATAACCGCATTCAGACATCTCACACTTTACAGGTGTATCTATAAACCATTACATATGAAGGGTTGCCAGGTCCATGGTTTTCCCGCTCAATTGGGCATTTTTTGTGATAAAATTTTTATGTAACAATTTTAACATAGAACAAAACACAACAAACCCCCCCCCCCTCCCCCATACCCTGAGACAGCATGTAAGCGAAAAGAAAAAAACACAGACACACACACACATATATATCATCCATCAAGTCGCCGGCACACCCAGCCCCAGAGAGAGTGCAGCTGAAAGCTGAGGACAAAACAGCGATACAAGTAGAAACAGTGAAAATAAAGACGTAACAGAGTGAGATTATTTAATTAAAATAGATGAGTAGATAGGTAAATAAATAAATAAGTGAGTAAATAAATAATGCAGACTCACGCAGTGACCCCCAGCCAGCCCTTGACTAGCTGCCCATGTTGAAGCTCTGAAGAGTAGAGCTAGAGGGATTATTAATTCAGGCCGCAGACAGTGTGAGCAGCAGCAAGTTAAAGAAGGTAGACGTCCAGACAGAGGGAAAGGCGGTCAGGAGATTTACAGTGAGAGGTTAATAACAACTTAGCTGCCAAGGAGGCGGATATCAGGAGCCTGTGCTGGGAGAGAGATAGGGAGAGAGAGGAGAAGTTCAGAGGAAGAAGGACTGCAGGGGAGAGAGGAATAGAACAGGAATAAAACGATGTGAGAGATCTAGCTACGTAATCGCAAAGAGCAGCAACAGGAGGACAGTCCCAGAACATATGGAGAAACATGCCAGGGACTGGAAGGGGACAGAGGTGACATAATGGATCAGGCTCTAAACCCATGAGATGGTGTTTCCTGGGAGTGGGGTACAATCTATGGACAAATTTAAATTGTGTTTGCTGATGATTTGTATTTTTAGAACAGTTTTTTCCATCTGCCAGATGGCAGTGACAGAGAGAGGTTTGTAAGAGGTTTGCTGAGAAGGGAATAGAGACTGGACACAGGCTTAGAACTGGGGGAGAGAGTCGAAGCAAATGTGCAGAGCGGATGAGGAGGAAGAGGAGAGGAGAAAGAGTGACTACAAGCCCTAAGCACAGACCTCAGCTGGAGGTAAAAAAGAATGCAAAGAGGAATGAAGGTTAAACATGGACACAAGAGACTGAAACGTTTTGAGACCCAAGCTGTTAAAAATATCACCCAGAGTAGAAATGCCAGACGATGACCATGGTGAGCTGGAGATGGGGCCTCCAATGTTCAGGACAGGGTTGTGGAACAGCGGAGTGCGGGGGTGTCACTTCGGGAAGGGGCTCAGCAATCGCTCAACCCTCCTCCATGTACGAAGGCCATGGGAAATAACTGGACCAACAGAGGACAAGATAGATTTTAATTTAATGGGCAAGAAAGGGAGAGAGGTTAGACAGTGGGGAATGACATCCTGCTTGGATGAGAAGCCAGACAGGGGTGGATTGATCCAACTCCCTTAGGGTGAAAGCATGGTGATACAGTTCAAAATTTGGGAGGGCGACACCCCCATCTAACCGGTCACGGAATAGAGTGGAATGTTTAACAGAAGGTCTCTTACCATCTCAAAGAAATACAGAAACTACAGACTTAACAGAAGCCCAGTATCTAGGTGGAGGAGGAAGCGGAAGTAAGGAACTAACAAAATTAGTCCCCTGGAGGACGTTCATTTTAATAATGGCCAGTCTCACCTGGAATGAAAGGGAAAGAGACCATGAGGAGATCGAGATTTTAATACCCTCCAGAACATGGTGGAAACCAGCAGCTGTAAGCTCCGGGACAGAGGGGTAGATGTCTAACCCCAGGTATCTGAAGGAGTCCGCCTGAGGAATAGAAGAAGGAAATGAAGAAGAGCGACAGGCAGGATTCAGTGGAAGGAGAGAAGACTTTGACCTGTTAATCTTATAGCCAGAGAGGGATTCATATGTTTAAAACAAATTAAGGATGTGAGGTGTCACACCCTGCTCCGTACGATCCCGATGTGTGCCACGCCCCCCTCATTACCTCGTGTTCAACCCTGATTGTGCTCGCCTGTGTCCTATTAAGTCTAGCTTGTCTTGTGTATTTAGTCCTCGTCTGAGTCAGTCTTCCCCAGACTTGTCATTGTATTGTCATGTGCTGTGCTTTGCCCGTCTTTTGTTCATTAAACCCCCGTTTCCCTGACGTCCTGGCTTGCTCGCCTAATTCCCTGCTCGCCCACATCGCCCGAGCGTGACATGAGGAAGATCAGTGGGGGCATTGCTAAGATAAAGTAGCAGATCATCAGCATATAAGGAGACTTTTTGAGGAACAGGATAGGAGAAATAAGATCAGAATGACAGAGGCCTGCAGCTCGGGGCTCTAATGACAGATTAAAGAGTATATTATATGATAAGGGACAGCCCTGCCTGGCACCTCGAGAAAGTCAAAGAGGAGGAGAGGAGTTGGCATTAGTCAGGAGGACTGAGGAGGGAGAGGAGTAGAGGGTCTGGACCAAGTTGGTAAAATACGGGCCGATGCCCATTTGATCGAGGAGCCTCCATAAGAAAGTCCAATTCATCCGGTCAAATGCCTTCTGTGCATCTAAGGAGAGAAGGGCAGCAGGGAAGAGAAAGGAGCTGCCTGAGGAGAACATGGTCTTGGAGAAGACCAGACCCAGGATCTGCAAACAGAAACATACCGAACATCATCAGAAGCTGGTCCAATTTGAAGCGATGCCACTTCTTGTACATACAGTTCATGTGTACGTAGAAGTTTCTTGTGTCTGTCAAAACTGTTTGGTTCACTTGTTAAGCTTTTATTATTTTTTTAGAGTAAAGTAGTAATTCCTGGCATTGAAGAATATCTGCATCATGCACCATCGACCATCGCGAGCCAAACCGCTGGCAAAGGCGACCATGGCGTTACGAAGGAAGCCCTTAACAGGCATCCAGCAGTAGGCTGGGTCATCAGCTGAGCCGACATTTTTATTCAAGAAAGCCCAGCAAAGATTATACTTCCTGTGGCAGCTGAAAGAAGCAAGCCTTCCCCCTCCCATCCTCACCATGTTCTATAGAGGCACCATCGGGAGTGTTCTGACTAACTGCATCACCATCTGTTATGGCAGCTGCAACAAATCTGACCACAAGTGCCAGCAGAGAGTAGTGAAGACTGCAGAGAACATTATGGGATGCCTCTCCCTTCCCTACAAGCCACTTCTCGCAAACGCAGTGTCCACAAGGCCTGCAGCATTGTGCAGGACCCATCACATCCCTCACATGGTCATTTCACACTCCAGCCATCTGAGAGAAGATACTGCAGCATCAGAGCCGGGTCTGCCAGGCTGCGTGGCAGTTTTTGCCCCCAGGCTGTCAGGCTCCTCAACACCATGCTGCCCCCCAGGATCCCTCACTCTGCCTCATCACTGCCTCAACCCCCCCTTAAGCCACAACTAAAGGCCACAGACCGACCCTTAAGCGCTGCACTGCACTTAACACTTTGTCACCCTGACATGGGGGCGATAAGAAGAATCCCCATTATTCTCTGTCTGCTCCATTATTCTGCTTCTATTCCTACTTTCGGCTGTTAGAAATTTTAGACGTCTTACTGCTATTACTACTATTATCATGCACTGTTTCACACTGTGAACTCAGGCTGTTACAATGTACATGATGGTGAATTCAGGTCTAATTGATTAGATAAATACATCATATATTTAATATAGTTCTAACAATATTACACATTACTGTATATTGCACAATGCATTCTTCTTCCTAAATTGCACTATCCTGTATGTCCTTTGCACATTGTCTTGTCTTGTTTTTTTATATTGCACTAAGTTTATGTTACACTGAGAGTCCCTGAGCGTCATCATTTTGTCTCTCTGTATACTTATATATGGAGGAGATGACAATAATGTTCACTTTGACTTTGACTTTGATCTCGGGGTCTTGTTCACGGTGCAGCAATTTGGATAAAGAGGGAACTGAGCTGGAAGGCGAAGCTTTCGATTTACCAGTTGATCTACGTTCCTACCCTCACCTATGGCCATGAGCTCTGGGTAATGACCGCGAAAATGAGATTGTGATACAAGCAGCAGAAATGAGTTTCCTCAGCAGAGTGTCTGGGCTCAGCCTTAGAGAGAGGGTGAGGAGCTCAGACATTGGGGCTCAAAGTAGAGCCGCTGCTCCTCCGCATTGAAAGGAGTCAGCTGATGGTTCGGACATCTATCTAGGATGCCTTCTGGACGGCTCCCTGGGGAAGTGTTTCAGGGCATGTCCAACTGGGAGGAGGCCCTGGGGCAGACCCAGAGATTATATATTATATATACCCTAAGAGATTATATATAATATATACTACATTATAGATTATATGTTATATATACTAGATTAGATAAGTGGCACAAAATGGATGCATGGATGGATGGATGGATGGATGGAACTGTATTGAAAAATAACGCTAATTATGAAAGCAGGCAAGTAAGAATTTCAAGTTATTTCTAGTTCAAGTTCCATTGTACTTTGTATACATGACACTGCTTTCTTATAAACTTATACTGCCATTAAATTTTGAAGCCGCTGTACACAGAAGGACACAATAGTGTTTGGAATATTTTCTTTCTTGCCTCTGAAAAGACAGTTCGTCTGGCCACTCATTCTTAAAAAATCAGTACCGTATGTAAAGACAATGTCCCGCGACAAAACGTGACCATACTGCCACCCCAATTTCAGGTGGTACTGCATCTTGCGCATGCGTCGCGTTATCCTCATGTAGAGGCACAGACGAAGCATGGTAGTTTGCAAACCCTACAGGCGATTTACAAGGTAATAAAACTGTCACATGCATATAAATGCGTGAAAATCTCACGCCAGCCAGTTGATCAAAGTTGGCAGGCCTGTGAACTGGCGCTTTGAATTTGTAAAACGTAGGGAAATATACACAGCCCTCATTGCTGTGGTACGTGTGCAGGGAATATCAAAATAATAATTTACCAATAATAATACTTAAATAGGACACGTGCGCATGTGCAAAGTACACAGCTTGACCGAACTATTAACGTTTCCGTGTACGCATGCGCAGTGTAGATACGCGAGTGTTGCGCTTTGCGGAGAACCAGCCTAGATGCGTCCGCGTCCGCGTTGGGAGCATCACGTCGGCTCGCTGCTGGAGAGAGGTGTGTGTCCAATGTGGTTTGAAAGAAGTTCATATTGTGACGTATATACAAGCTCACTTTTAGTGGTAATCTTTGTCGTATAATTTTATGGTTAACATGTTTGATGATTGCTGTTTGTAATTTTATTTACCTGTAATTAAGCCTATTAGTTTAACGCGCATCATTTTGGCGCGTATTCCTGCCGGCGTCGCGCGGGCATCCGACATTTCCTGAGGTATTTCACATACTTGAATTCCTGCTTCGTTTTTATATTTTATGTATCATACAGAATAACATAACGCAGGCTAAAGTGCAGTTCGGTCCACAGCGAGTCTCTCAGCGCGGCGTGTCTCTCAGCGCGGCGTGTCTCACAGCGCAGGGGGCAGCCGGAGCGCCGCAGACTCGGGCGGCTACATGAGTATATTGGGAATAAAATGTGTGTATTGGAGCGAGTTCTGTGTTAGTGAGTGTGTGAGGTGTGACACTGATAATGATGGAGATGCTGGGCTTCGTGATGGGATTAATCGCTCTTCCTCTTGCCTACAGACTCCTGCCAGCTGACGCTGGACCCCAACACAGCAAACAGCCGCCTGTCTCTGTCAGAGGGGAACAGGAAGGTGACAGAGGGGGCAAAGCAGCCATATCTTGATCATCCAGAGAGATTTGACAGCTGGCCCCAAGTTCTGTGCAGAGAGAGTCTGACTGGTCGCTGTTACTGGGAGGCTGAGTGGAGTGGAAAAGGAGCCTGGATAGGAGTAACTTATAAAGGAATCGGGAGGAAAGGAGGGAGTACTGACTGTCTGCTTGGATTCAATGACAAGTCATGGAGTCTGTTCTGCTCTCCTGACAGTTACTCTGTCCGGCACAATAATAAACAGACTGACATACCCATAAAGCCCTCAGGCTCCCGCAGAGTAGGAGTGTATCTGGACTGGGCGGCTGGTACTCTGTCCTTCTACAGAGTCTCCTCTGATGGACTGACCCTCCTGTACAGCTTCACCTCCTCATTCACTGAACCCCTCTGTCCAGGGTTTAGGGTTTATTATAACTCCTCCATGTCCCTGTGCATGCTGGGATAGCTCACTGTGTGCTGGAGGAATCATTTTTATCTTATCAGAGTGTCACATGTCGCCGCTTCTCCATGGCAAAAAGGTAAAATCTGCTTTTTAACCAGTATAACCCTTTTTACTCTGTCTGAAGTGTGACGTGTCAGACAAAAATAAATGAATGTTTGTTCAGTTGCCAAACTCATGCAAAATGACTGTTTTTCTCTGACTTCTGTTCTGTGTTGTCTGTGAATGCACAAAAACTGCCAAAACAAATTCATAGTACATGCAGTTGTACCAATTAAGTCAATTCTGATTCTGAATAAAATAAAATGTAATGAAATGTAATCCTGATGAGTGGGGGGACTTTTCCCCTCCCCTGTATATATACATTTAATATATTTCTGTCTATATACAGTATTTGCTACCTGTACACTGACAATAAAAGCTTCCTATTCTGTCCTATTAATGTCCCGGTTCAGTGCTGCCCAAAGCGTAACTGAGTAACACACGTAATCCGCGTCTCTGGTCGCAGCAGCCTGATATCGCAGCGGCGATGCTTTGGCCAGCAGGGGGCGGCAGACGGCAGACATTTTATTAACTCAAAACCTACAGCGGTCCTCAGGTAACTGAGTAAAGACAAATAATATAATCAAATTAATCACATGTTAACTAAATATAGATAAATGACATAAAATCTTAATAAAGTAGTACTACAACAAAAATTTTGTGATGTTTCAAAAAAACACCTGATCATCAATGATGGCATGTAGGTGATTACCAATTACCAGAAAAAGCATGAATTCTGTTTCATTAGGAATACTAATATATATATATATATATATATATATATATATATTTAGGTTTTTTTTTAAGTTTCTTTTTTACTCCACACAATTTAGGAATGACACTGTCAGCCACAATGTGTCCCACAATACACTCACAGCAGCATTGCAGCAATACAGATATATCACTGAACACAAAGGAAAGGTGGATTCTTACTCTGACGTCCCTGTCCGTCCTCTAGTGACGAGCTCCACATTCTGTGCTGCTGCCTCTGCTGGCCGCTTGTTTGTTTCTCTCCCCCCTGTCTAATTTAGATGTGGTGCACCTGTTCCCCTGGGGGGGGGGTCTATAAGGTGGGTTCCCGGCTAAGGGGGGAGGAATGGATCCTGTGGCAGCCACCACGCCGGCTTCGGCTCTGCATCGGTGTTTCATTGTCCTTTTCTGTTATGTTCTCTCCTGTTTGTGCTCTTTGTTAATAAATTACCCCTGACAATCGAGCCATCCTGGGTCTGAGTCCGTTTATGCTGCGTCTGACAGCAGCCGGAACGTAACACTTACAGAGACTAAAATGCATGAGCATAAGGGTTTACAGCCTATATGCACAAGCATTTCTCTCACATCTGTGATATACTTACAGACAGTGTCACACATGCAAACAGGGATATTTATGCCTCTGGTGACATAAGGGGGGGGGGGGGGGGGGGGTAGGTGCAGAAGGAAGCAAGTTTCCATTTGTTATTTACAACGGATGCACTACGTGTATGTTTGTATCTGCTGCTTTCAAAAGAATTACCTCCTGAGATCAGTAAATTTTATCCAATTCTTAATCATTGAAATTCTTAAAACGTCGACAATATTGTCATGAGTAAGAAGCGTATTGGTCAATTACAAAAAATTCGCATGCAGATACAGTATAAAGTCAAAGTAATTAAACATCTGGGGCCAAGAGCCTGAAAGACCACAAGTCCTGCTACCGGTTATTGTGTTTGTGTCTGCAGCCAAGTTTCCAGCAAATCCAAATAACTCTGGCCAATGCCATAAACCACAGGCATCACCCTAACGATAAGTAGTGGATGTACATTGGAGCAGTGAGTAGTGGTTTACATTTAGTCCCATGTGACACTAGGCTTTTCTCCCAGGGGTGTAAGGTTAGAGAGACCTACCAGACAGAAAACTACCAGTATTTTTTTTTCATATTTACTAATGTATATTTACATTTATATACTTACTTATTTACATTTTACTTATTTATCAGACGCTTTTATCAAAACAACATACAAATAAGGAAGCAAACTGATACGGTGCTGGGCGTCACCCCGGTACCCGAAGTGCTTGGAAAGATTAAAAACTGAAAAACATTGGATCAAAGATCGAGTCCAAGCGCATCAATTATTAATAATAATACTTAAGAATATCAGTGCTCAGCATCAGCATGTATGGGCCCTCAGGACCTATGATGATGAGCACAAAAACACCCACGCAAATTCCCAAACTGCACAATATTGTGTTTTGAGTGAAACCTCAATGAGTCTTTAGGTCCGGATACTGTAACAATACCCAGGAACTCGGGCGTTACATGCAATTCCCAAAGCGCACCACTAGATGGCGGCTTCCTGCCGTGAGCTGAAACAGCCGCCGGAGGGCTGATGCGCGGCAAGTTTCCCCAGCCGCCAACCAGCGTGTATCAGGGCTTTTGCCTGCTGCTTTCCTCCAGCTTATTTTCTTGTGTAACTTGGTGCTGTGCTCCTCGCCATATAAACAAACTCAGCCTCGCAAACATTAAAAAACCTGGATGCTATAAAAGGATCGTTCTCCCATAGTCCCATATTCGGTTCTGATTTCATCCGACATTTTCACTATCCTTTTATGTTGCTGCAAACGTAATCGTATGATTACATTATATCGCGACGTCCCTTGTCCCTCCTCCCAAGTTTTGTTGAAGCTGCATGAAGGTCTGACTTACTTTTGTAATGTTTAAAATGTGTTGATCATTTTGTCCACTGCAAAAAAGAAGCGTTTACTTTTATTTTGGAGATGTTTATTTGCAAAGCAATTTACAATTGAGAAAGCAGGGAGCTGAGCAGCAAACTTAGGGCAGTGTGACTATGCAGGTATGGACTCAAATACCCACGGTCAGCAGAATGATGTCACCATTGGGCCCTGGGGCAAGACCCTTAACCCCCCAACTGCCCCAGAGACTGTCTGACCTGCTTTCTCAATCGTATGTCACTTTGGATAAAAGGATCTGTTAAAATAAGTGTGATTGCTAAAGTTTATCTGTTAAAGAAGTGGTTGCTCATCACATTCTGGGTTCAGGTATGACCCAGACTGAGGCCACGCCTCCGCACACTAAACAGAACCATGAAATATGATGGCAGCCCTGGTCCCAGAGGGAGGGGCTCAGAATGTATGTCAGTTCCTCGCCACTCCGACAAGATGTGGGTTTTTAGGGTGACAGTGGTAATTCCCAGCTCCCCCGGTCAGTCCCTGGAACACCGCCATGGGAATCGCACATCTATGTCCTGTTCACGTTTCTGCACCCTCCCAGAATGCCTTGCTCGCTGGACTCTCTGTCATAAAGACACCTTTTGTTCCCAGCTCGCAAACACTGGAGGTCCCGTGAAGAGAGGAGGCAGGCGATAGACTAAAAGAGGTTCAGGCTTCTACACACACAGCCCCCCAAAGCCAAAATGGACTCAGGCAGAACGTTCTGTTCCCCTGGTAACCCTGTGCCTTGACAGATCAAGATAAGACCTTCTGTGGGGCCTCTGAGTCCACAACTATATTAGTGATGTAGAATCGATGTCTGGTGATCTCATTATATTTGTTTTTATATAAATATACACTCACCTAAAGGATTATTAGGAACACCTGTTCAATTTCTCATTAATGCAATTATCTAATCAACCAATCACATGGCAGTTGCTTCAATGCATTTAGGGGTGTGGTCCTGGTCAAGACAATCTCCTGAACTCCAAACTGAATGTCAGAATGGGAAAGAAAGGTGATTTAAGCAATTTTGAGCGTGGCATGGTTGGTGGTGCCAGACGGGCCGGTCTGAGTATTTCACAATCTGCTCAGTTACTGGGATTTTCACGCACAACCATTTCTAGGGTTTACAAAGAATGGTGTGCAAAGGGAAAAACATCCAGTATGCGGCAGTCCTGTGGGCAAAAATGCCTTGTTGATGCTAGAGGTCAGAGGAGAATGGGCCGACTGATTCAAGCTGATAGAAGAGCAACTTTGACTGAAATAACCACTCGTTACAACCGAGGTATGCAGCAAAGCATTTGTGAAGCCACAACACGCACAACCTTGAGGCGGATGGGCTACAACAGCAGAAAACCCCACCGGGTACCACTCATCTCCACTACAAATAGGAAAAAGAGGCTACAATTTACACGAGCTCACCAAAATTGGACAGTTGAAGACTGGAAAAATGTTGCCTGGTCTGATGAGTCTCAATTTCTGTTGAGACATTCAAATGGTAGAGTCAGAATTTGGCGTAAACAGAATGAGAACATGGATCCATCATGCCTTGTTACCACTGTGCAGGCTGGTGGTGGTGGTGTAATGGTGTGGGGGATGTTTTCTTGGCACACTTTAGGCCCCTTAGTGCCAATTGGGCATCGTTTAAATGCCACGGCCTACCTGAGCATTGTTTCTGACCATGTCCATCCCTTTATGACCACCATGTACCCATCCTCTGATGGCTACTTCCAGCAGGATAATGCACCATGTCACAAAGCTCGAATCATTTCAAATTGGTTTCTTGAACATGACAGTGAGTTCACTCTACTACAATGGCCCCCACAGTCACCAGATCTCAACCCAATAGAGCATCTTTGGGATGTGGTGGAACGGGAGCTTCGTGCCCTGGATGTGCATCCCACAAATCTCCATCAACTGCAATATGCTATCCTATCAATATGGGCCAACATTTCTAAAGAATGCTTTCAGCACCTTGTTGAATCAATGCCACACAGAATTAAGGCAGTTCTGAAGGCGAAAGGTGGTCAAACACCATATTAGTATGGTGTTCCTAATAATCCTTTCGGTGAGTGTATATCAGTGGAGATTTCTTTAAGACTGCAAGGGAAGCTCAGCTTCCCCTATAATGTCACAAAATTAATGGTCAAATTATGTACTATTGTATTAACATTTTATTGACTAAAAATGCGTTAGGAAACGTTCATCTCAAAGACGAGTTCGTTCAGAATCAGTTAGATATAGCAGGTCGGAAGAGTGGCAGAGATTCTCAAAGCAACTCACATGTTGGGGTAAATTTCTTCCAGCCTCTTCTCATGCAGGAAGGTCAAGAGTTCCATGTTTGTCATATTCTTTGATGGCAATGCTGGGAAATTCTGCATTTCCTTTGCAAGTTTTGTGCCATCAATGTCTGGCTGGCTGTCATGGGTCAGAGCAGTACTTAAAGTGTGACACTTCTGTAGCAGGTCTTCTTCTCCTAAGTAGGGAAAATTGAGGAGCACACCAAACTCTCCAAGATTCTGAAATCTTTCATCAAGAGAAGAGATGGCAGTATCCACGACCACATTAAAAAATGTGGTTTCCATTTTGCGCAGTGCATCTTGTATGGGCTCATCTGGAGACTCCTAGCCAAAGTGTCTTTTTGTGGTTCTCAACCGCTTTTGTTTTTCAGCCTCCACGTTCATCTCTTCACACATCTCCTTTGCAGTTGTCTGTGCATCAGAAAATCCAGTGTTTCTGTAACTGGTGAGGGAATCTCTGGTTTTCTTCAGCAAGTCGACAGCCACATCAAGCTGCATGGAGGGTGAATGTATCAGTTTACTGACATACCAGATCTTGCTGAGAATGTCATACCGTATGGCAGTACAAATGCAAAAGCGATAGGATCCAATCTCCTCAGTCAAATACTGGGCTTCAACTCTTACCACAGGGTCTGCAGTTGCTCACCTCCAAAAGAGCCTCTCTGATTTGCCCGACATATTACAGGGTCCTTACCCGACATGTTACAGGGTCCTTACCCAACATGTTACAGGGTCCTTACCCAACATATTACAGGGTCCTTACGAGGTGCACGATCACATGCACGACTAGAGTTCTACAGAAGAGCAATACTCTGTGTGAGCTGAGCCAACTGCTCCTGCTGACGCTTCAACAGTTCTCTCACTTCCTCCATCGCAGCCGACTGGGATGAATTACCAGCACCCTGAGGACCACCTTGAACCCCATACTGAATACTGAAAAATGCAGGTATATCAATATATTTTCAGAACGAGATATGGGATTACAGAATACCCTTTATATCAATATACCTTTATTGTGCTTTAAAATTAGGGCTCTATTAAAGAATTTTAATAGAAACTTATAGTATTCCTTCCTGACTGTAAACAACTCGATGGCTTTGCTGTAATGAATGCTGTCCGGCGAGCAGGCAGGAAGCGGGGAATGACAAGGCAGGCAGACCAGATTCCAAAAAGCAAATGGGTTTATTCAGATGAACAGGACAGACAACAACAAACATCAATGACGGATCTGGGGAAAAAGGCCTCAGACGCGGACTAAATACACAAGACAAGCCGAAAATAACAGGAAACATTTGATCACAATCGGGGTAGTACGCGTAGGTAATGAGGGGGCGTGGCACACAGGAGGATCGGACGAGCAGGTCGTGACATTTGCATTATGATGGTTGGACTCTGAGCACTGGAAAGGTTCTTTTAGAATAATGTGTTCATCATCTGGCACAGTCTGCAGTTTTTGGCCAACTCAGCCAGATATCAGGTAATTTTGACCTATTTTTGGAATTTTGTTGCTTAACGCAGGCCAGACGATTAATGAAATAATCTTGAACACGCATAAAAAATTTTTTATTCCTTAACTGAAATACCTGGCCTGTAATGGTTAAATGCAACTCGCTAGTACAGTACGCGGCAGGTGGTAAAGTGTTTTTTTCTCTTTTTCTAACTATTGTCGTAACCAGTGTCTGATTGATATGTAACATTCGAATAACATGAAAATCGCCATCCATATAAGGTACCTTAAACTGTATCGGGGGGTGATTGTCTAATGCTGTCATTCCATTTATTCATGCTACAAAGTGCCACCACAATAATGGCGGCAGTCCAAGATGGCAGCCCCCACAAAGAGCTCATTGCATTACTATATACAGGCAACCAAATAGTAGCCACAGTCTAAGACCTAGGAGTTTACTATACAAAGTGACGAGTGCCAGAATATGACGAGAAACCCTTCATGTTTCCTGTAGTGTTTTCCCCAGAGTGACTGCGGCAGCATGTGCACCTGCTGAAACCGGCCATGCAGACGCAGTCATGGAGCAGGTAGAGGAGGCCTATCCACCTCAGAGCCACACACTTTCTTTCTGCTGTGGGGAGCCAGAACACAATGACCCAAACTGCCCCACTCAAGCACTGCATCCTCACCTTGATCAGCAGCCGGGAAACGTGGGGTGGGCTGGACTTTGCAAGACTTATATGTCGGCAAGCCTGTATGTCGACTGCCTGGTGGACGGGATGCCCTGCCAAGCCCTGGTGGACACAAGGTCCACCATCACCCTGCTCTACCCATTTGTGCTGCCCACACCAACAGGGCCACACCGGGCAGCTGGGGGGCAACAAATGTCCAACTGACCTTGGTGATAGTCAAACGCGTGGTCATGAAGATGAAAACGCAGCTGCAAGTCATGCTGACTAGACACACACTGGTGCAGAAGGTTTAGCTATCAGACATTGCTGACCACTCTATCATCAGATTACTTACTTATTTGTCTGGGGGCCGCCATCGATGTGCCTGGGACAGCCTTCCACCTCAGGGTAGACCTGGTAGTCCTCCAGCATGACAGACATCCGTGCAGTGAGGGAAGATGGTGACCCGCAGCTCCCATGGTAAAGCCACCACCAGTGTCACAGTCACAACCTCACCTGAGGTTGGTGCACGAAGTCTACAGGGCTGGCAGGACACTGAGGTGTGTGTACATTGCTGCAACATTTGCAAGATACAGAAGGGTCCTAACCAGCAGTCCCAGGCTCCTCTGCAGTCATACCTGGTGGGCACCGTGTGGGGGTGGATGTCCTGGGCCCCTTGCCCTGCATGGAGGCCAGGAACTGCTACATGCTGGTTCCCATGGAAGTGGCTTGAGGCATACATGACCCCTAACCAGACTGCCACCCTCACAGCAGCGAAGCTCCTGGAGTTCAATGAGGTGTGTTGGCGGCTGGGGATCGTGAAGACCCGCACCTCCCCCCTTCATCCCCAGAGTGACGGGCTGGTGGAGCAGTGACCAAACTACACCTGCTCCAAGGGAAACTCCCTCTTAGGGTATACTAACATTAGTCAATCTGTACCGTGCAGTTCAGTTGATTTGACTATTGTGATCACTCCAGTCTGTGCCCAAAAGGAATGGATCGGATTGGCTGTACAGATTGCATCATTTTTTTTTCTACAAGACTATGTTGTGAAAAAGTTGTGTGTAAGAAGAATATTGGGAGGCTGTCCAGTGCCATGGTTTGATTCTTGTCCCTAATCTGTATGAGTGGATTTTGCTTGTTCTCCCTGTGTTTATGTCTTCCTCATTTAGGAGCTCTGGGTGTCTCCTTGGGGGTATTCCAGAAAGCTTGGTTAACTTACCATTTGGTAAATCTTAACCTCTGGGTTGATATACCCCAAACCCGCATACCATGAGTATGTCGGTTCCAAAACACCTGAGAAGAGTAAGTTCAATCAACCTCCTATCGGTTACCCAGAGTTAATGCGCGTGCACCGTGCATACATAAAGACGTTTTCAATTGATCGCCGATTTCACGAGTCAGAATGGAAAATCAAAGTGAAAAAAAGAGAGCGGCATACTTCACAGAGGCGGAGTTGGAAGTTTTAATGCACGCATATGAGGAATTCAAGCCAATAATAATGAAAAAAAGCAATACGGCTGCATCGGCTAAAGAAAGAGTTGGCTTGGCAAAAAATAACGGACAGAGTAAATGCGTGTGTATTAAATTGCAAATTTGACATCGCCTCCCCTTTTATTATAATGCAAAATAATTAAACACTTAACAAGGCAAAAAATTAAGGATACAAAATCAAGTTACCTGCACATTGATACTATGAATAGATTTCCTCCGCTATCTCGCTGTACTTGTATAGTGACAATAAAGACATCTATCTATCTATCTATCTATCTATCTATCAACATAGTCTCCCTCATTTATTGAAGGAGCTTTAATAGGAATGTAGGTGCCATCAATGCACCCAATTATGAATGAATGAATGCCTTTTATTGTCACTATACATGTATTACATGTATTCCAAATTACATTTGGAAACCCTGAAATAGAAAGTCATATATGGAAGTATCAAGTGTGTGTGTGTGCAGGATGAATACATGTAGGCTATAGATATAAATAGTATGACTATATATTAAATATGCATCATAGATTTTACTACAAAGGACAAACCTACCACTCTGTGGAATTCCTCTTTAATAACACGCAGAGCTCTATGGACAGGGAACTGTACAAACGTATGTAAGAAGCGTTAAGTACCAGACATACTGTAGTGAACGGCTCTGGGCGTGGTCGCTCCTTGCGATGTTAATGGGGAACACCTGTGATTAGGATTGGGGGTGGGGGGAGGGGAGGGGGAGTTATAAAGAGGACGTCTATTTCGGGGGGGGGAGAGTGTTCTTTGCGCGGTGTTTTGTAGAGAAACTTTGGGGTGCTGGAGAGCTGTCAGCAAACTGTGGTGTGTCCGTCGCCGGTGGTAGACCGGCCGCGGATGAAGCTAGTTAGTTACGGGGGGGGGTAATGTTTTGAAGGATAGGCATCGTGATTTAAAAGGCTGGCAGCAAGGTACAGCGGGTTAAAACGACCCCTGTTGATCAAGGAACCCCAACTTCCCCTTCCCTGGAGAATGCGGGGGGGCCGGGTGTGCTTCTTCCCAGGGGAGTAACCGCTTTTAATATTGTATATCTGGAATGAATGAGAGTATGTATGTGTGTATGAATTTTATCCCCGGATTACGGTCGTGAGTAGGAGGGCGGGGTTAGAAGGTGCATCGGGAATGGTTTGTTTGCCGTGTGTAAGGGTTTGCACGAGTGTTGTGATTCTAAGCTTGCTGTGCTGCACACTTGGATTCTGAGTGGAGTGGGGGGGGAATTGCGGTTGTATCATTCCTGGTGAGATGTGTGTCAGCCCTCGGGAAGGGGTTGTAATCCGGAGAAATATTTAATAAAGATTTTCTCATATTTTGGCGTCCTTATTTGGCTGGACCTCCCCAGCCTCTTTAAATAAAAAAAGGTGGTGGCAGCGAACTTTGACAAGGTGCTCTAGTGAGTATACTTGTTACAATACTGTGCGAACGGCTCTACACACAGTTGCCTTTCCTATATGCTCTGTGTCGCCCATATTGTACAAAAAATGCCCTGACGCCAAAAACCGAAGTGCTATGCACAGGATGTTTTCTGTGCTAAGCACAGACCCGCGGTTTGGGTTTGTGACATTTGCAATATGCGGTTTCAAGAGATGTTAAGTAAATGAACGATTCTTTTGAAAACTGATAACGCTTTTTCAAATAATCATTAGGAAATGACAAGACATCAATACGCGGTCTTATAACTGTCTCCCGGCGAAAAAAACCTTGTATAATTTATGCCTCCACGTTCACAGGATCGTCATCAAAAGGGCACGCCATGCTCAGTAACCTTCTGCAACAAACTTACCCTGGAACATAACCTGCTCAGTAGCAGGTTATCTTCAGGGAGTAAGCTGCTATGGTTACGTACATACCCAGAAAGTTAACCTCCGTTTTTGGAACCGAAAGTTGAGGTTATCCACTAACTTACCCTTAAACTTACCCGGGTATGTCACATAACCTGCTTTCTGGAATACCCCCCTTGTCTCTGAAGATTTGATGTCCTTGTGATGTCCTGTCTGCAGTGCCCTAAGCATCCTGGGATTGGCTCCAGGAAGGTTTAAGGGGTTTCAGAATCACTCAGAGGCATTTCATAACCAAGGTCCCAAGAATACATCAGAATCCAATAATGTGACACGAAATTCAATCTTTTTTTTATTTGTATTAAAAATAAAACACAATAGAAATCATAAACAGCTTTTGTCATTCTCCTTCAGTACATCAATGAGCATCAACATCATCATTTCAGGGCCCATCTGACAGGGGCTGGAGGCGTCTTGCCGTTTTCTATTTCTGAGCCACGGCGCTGTAGACGACCTCGTGTGGATCTGCTGCAGCCTGGGGAAGCAGACAGAAGGTCTGAGTTTAGCTAGAGGTGCATTTCAGCTTTGGGGTTGCAGCTGTGCAGGTGGGTCATTGTACTGATTGACTGACAGTGCACTATAACATATTTTGCAAACAGCTACGTACATTGTTGATTGGTATGTAGAGTTTACCAAAGTAGCGACTTTTAAACTGGACAGTTAGCCTTTCCAACGTTATACAAAATGATACTGCACATGAATGTATAACATTACAGCCATTCTCTAAATGTAATGTGTCTGTCCATTAGTCTGTGAACATCAGTGCACCGGTAATTTATTCACATCCTGAGTGAAATGGGGGCATAGATGCCTGTTAGCTAAAGACAACAACAGTGTGAGGCTCCAGGAGTGAAAGGGAAACACCTTTTTCCTCTGTGTGGTCGTGTTGCTGTAGATCACATTTGGGTCGGCTGAGGTCTAAGGGAGAACATACAGTGTTACTGGGTTGTATTATATTTCCAAGCTGAATAAACCCAACTAAAATGCATGAATTTTTATTTATACCACAATGTTTGTGCAACTCAAGTAAATTTATGATTTGATAGAAATATTGTTTCCTGATGGATGAGTCTCAGTTTACGTTCAGGTCTCCAGGCTCTTACCATGATGTCTAATGGCATGACCTGGGTAGATGAAGGAGCTGCATTTCTGGCCTTTGCAGTTACTGAGATGTATGTCACTTCATCCCCTGGGTCTACAGACGGCTGGAGACGGAAAAAACACAGTAAATGGCTACTGTAATCATGTACCATTATAGTGTTACACTATATAATTACAGAATGGATACATACTGTAGATGGAAACTGTAATCATGCACCGTTACTGTTACACTGTATAAGTACAGAGATAACACACACTGTAAATGGGTATTGTAATCATGTACCATTACTGTTACAGTTTAAAACTGCAGATTCAGTTAACTAATGCAAATTAAGAACATTAGAACTATACAAACGAGAGGAGGCCATTCGGCCCATCGAGCTCGCTTGGGGAGAACTTAACTAATAGCTCAGAGTTGTTAAAATCTTATCTAGCTCTGATTTAAAGGAACCCAAGGATTCAGCTTGCACTATGTTATCAGGAAGACTATTCCATACTCTGACTACACGCTGTGTAAAGAAGTGCTTCCTTAAATCCAGTTTGAAATGTTCTCCCGCTAATTTCCACCTATGGCCACGAGTTCTTGTATTTGAACTAATGCTGAAGTAACTATTCGGTTGAACAGCATCCAAACCTGTTAGAATCTTATAGACCTGGATCATTTCCCCCCTCAGTCTCCATTGCTTGAGGCTGAAAAGATTTAGCTCAACTAACCTTTCCTTGTATGACATTCCTCTAAGACCAGGAATCATTCTTGTGGCCCTACGCTGCACCTTTTCTAAGGCCGCAATTTCCTTTTTAAGATATGGTGACCAAAGCTGCACACAATATTCTAGGTGAGGTCTCACCAAGGAATTGTATAATCTTAGCATTACCTCCCTTGACTTAAACTTCAGAATAGGAGCTCAGCATTTGATTCACCAAAGGTTGTTCTCATTAGCATACAATAAAACATTCGACTACACAGGTTGTCTTTATGCATAAGCGTAACATTTCAAGTGTAATGCATTCAGTACATTTTATAAAACACATCATTTTCCTACCAAAAAACATATGAAGATAAGACTGTGTATAATTACATGTCACAGTGCTCAGAGCAGCAGGACAAGTGCTATGAAGATGTCTGATGGAGAGATAAGATTGCTAAAGGATGCCATGCATGGTGTGTGGTGTAAGAGCTCATGCTTATTAGCATGATCTGCTCATTGCTGTGCTGCGGTTTTCACACCTTCAGCTCTGCTAAGCCACACTTATATGGCAGAAGACCAGACCAGACTGCAGTGGACAATTCACAGCTGGACTCCGTGTCACACAAATGTTCACACAAAGCACCTTAAATGAGATGTCCAAAGATACACTTACACTGAGGGCAGCTGTGTTTTCTCGATTCCTGTTTCTGGCCCGTACCACCTCTAAAAAGAAAAACAATGGTAATTTAGTTAAAACTGACTCAGTTGACTTTGTTATATATAGCAGTCAGAGGTTTTCAATAAAGTTTCGAAAGCGGCCATCCTCACCGGATCTTTTCCTCAGTATCATGGTAACCAAGACAACAGTGAGCAACAGCAACACTCCTACAATCCCCACAGAGAGCAGCAGTGTGGTGTTACTGGGGAAATAAACATGATGGATTTCATGTTATCTGGGTTTTATCTCCCCAAGATCTGCATACGAATCACACCCAGCAAACATGTATATTTGTAGGGTATCAATCTAAAGATGGAGAGGGAAGGTACAGTAAGGAGCGTGCGCTGATACAGCGTGTTGTCGCACCACCACATGACAAACCACCTCAGGGATGAGAAGCCAAGGGCAGCCGTGCGATACCTCAGCACCACACTAGTCCGAATGGAATGGTGTGAAGTTTTTCTCAGAGGCGGAACCAATCCTGCCACCAACCCCCAAATTTTCCCCGGAAGTTGCAGGACTTGCTTTCAGGGCTGGATGTGGATTAACGTCATATCCAAGAGGAAGTAACTGCAGGTTACTGAAAGTAACATGATTGAAGTGAATAACTACCAGTGATGGGGAAGCTACTTCTAAACGGGAGCTTTTCAAGCTACAAGCTACTTATGATTCAAAGTAGCTAAGCTACAGCCAAGCTACTGTTTTAATATAGTAGCTTAAATATTGAAGCTACAGAGAAGACGTATCTAACTACATCACAGCTGTTTCATCTGGTAATACTTAATATTTGTGCTCTAGGATACTCTGAAAGCATAATGAAAAAAATGTGGAACGATCTTAAAAGTTGAAATGAATATCAGTTTTTTTAACACTGAAATGTCAAATCACAAAAAAGGTATAAACCGAGTACTTCACAATTGCTTTGTTAAAATTAGAAAGGTTACAACAAGAGATTCTGATCATCTGTCCAAGATCCAAAGTGCTCCGATGCATTTTAATGAAAAGTGTCAAAAAAAATTGTTTGCCATAAAGTATTTTCAATCCTTTAATATCCATCCCCAGAGTATTCAAGCAAAATCACCAATTTTTTATCTTTTTTATCTTTTTATATATATTTTTATCTTTGTAAAAAGATAAAAATAATATAGGTTGTCATTGATTTACGATTATAATCGCTTCCAAATGACTGGTGGTAAGACAGCCCTTCGTTTTATATGCCAAAATTTGCATATGTGTAGTATACTGTGTAACAAAATTCTATCATCTTTAAGTCATATTGTTTGGTGTTCTTAATCTTTTTATCATTATTATAATATTTTAATGAATTCATTATTTTTTATCATCATTTAAGTTACTAAGATACAAACAGATAGGGATGTGTACTGTACTGTGAGCGCTGGCCTGAGCACGAGGCGAACGAATGAGCGTCTCGCGGAGATGCTCGTGCTGCAGACAGTCAGGGGGGGAAACTGTCATATACTCACGCTGAGCAACAGTACGTCGTGCTGCCAGACGCGGCGCAGTCGCATACCTGCAGTCTCGGAACAGTCGTAAAGTCAACCAGTCATAAGTCGCATAGGTCGTAAGTTGATGACGACCTGTAGATTTTTTTTTAACAATGTAGCGTTTTACCATGACATAGCTATTTGTAAAAAATAGCTTCAGCATTTTAAAAGTAGTTGCACTACTGAAAAGCTACCGAATAAAGTTGAAAGCGTCGCTAATTTTAGTTAGATTCTCCGCAACACTGATAACTAGTATGAAGGAAAATGTTACATTCTTTGCAAGCAAGTAATCTCACCTTAAATCGGACTTAATGAGGCTCTGTCCAGTTATATTGGGAGTCAAAGTAACACGTGGATGGGTCAGTGGTTCTGTCTTTTGCGTAGTTGGGACATGAATTACTGTCAAGGACAATCAGAAAGATCACTGGATTAGTTCAGTGTTAATGAAGACTGAGAATGTGGCACCAGCACCAAATGTAAATACACAAACACACACACAGTGCAGGGATGCGTGTTAAACAGCCAGCATCTGATTCACTGCAGTGCTATTGGTCCAGATCTCAGTTACTTTTTACATTGATATAAATATACAAAATAAGCTGCATTACAGCCACAGACTGTGTTCATACTAGACCAGTATATATTTTGATATCTGTCTTTGAGTGACAGCATTAAACTCTGGTTCTGATTGGTTGACGCTGTATGGAAACACACCCTCTGACTTCATCACAGTGTGACAGGCAGAAGCACAAGGTCACCATGGACTCATTTAGTGTGAATCACAACCCAGGAACAGCTCTCTCTCTCTCTGTGTCTCAGGGTCAAACAGAAGCACATTCAGGAACTGACATCTTACCTTCCTGGACTATCAGGGGCATAACGGAACGATAGCTTTGTGCTGCAGACGCCTCCACAGCACACCAGTAATAGTCAAAGTCCTCCTCCTGCAGGTCCCTTATGGTCACAGTAAACACCATTTGGTCACGGTCATCAGAGACTGACACTGTCTCTGTACTCTGTTCCCCATCTGACTGTGCTATTCTGGAGCAGGAATCCCATTCATATCCTCTACACAAGTATTTGGTTTTATCTTTATAATTTTGGTCATAGTAACACAGGATGGTGACAGATCCTCCTCTCAGTGCAGAAACCCAGCTCTCAGTCCTCACACTCTGAGCATCTATGGGGAGAGAACATGAATGACAGAGCATCAGAAACATATAATAATGCAGGATGAACATGCAGGTAACTTATGACTGTAGAATCAGGGGGAGACAACCAAGTGAGATGAAATGTCCTGGTCAATAAAGGGTTAACAGGCCTGAGTTTGACGTAGAGACTGGGGTCTGTTTTACACAGAGGCAAGGAATACAGAAGAAAGGTGTAGGAGATGATTCAAAACCCAATATATTTCCTACAAGACTGATAAATGGTTTTGAAGCCTCATCATTAGCAGCAATGAACCGAAGCTGGGGTGAAATTACATTGACATTAATAAGAAAGAGATTATATTAGCTTACTTGGAGTAACCAGGAAGAACAGACTGACAGACGTTTCCTTAGTTCTTCCTTCACCCACAGAACACCAATAATGTCCCCAATCCCACTGCTGCAGGTTCGTCATGGTAACTAGGAAGACTAAGTTATCGGGATCATCAGCGATGGTCTGTGTCGCTTTAGTAGCTGATGTGCAGGGGGGGGCGATTTCCTGATTTACACCAGTATTTCACACTGTTTTTATGCTCCTGACCATAGAAACACGGGATGGTGATGGATCCTCCCGTTTGTCCTCTTAAATAACTGAATGTCTTCAGGGTGGAACTTCTTTCTTTAGCTTGTAGGAAAACAAACAGTCAGTCATAGGATTATCATTGGAAAAGTATATGAATCACCCAGCTTCCATCTGCTTATCATATATACATTTGCACATGTACTATTGGGGGCCGTGTGTAAATATTCAGGTGTTCAGGCTCCTGTAGGAATATTTAACATAAACCAGGAGGCGTGAATCCTGCCGATGCACCAGCCATCACCCCCAGCCAGGACGCGTCAGGATGGCGTTTCATTGTAAAAACAGGCAGCACCAGTCTGTCATTATGTCAACTGCACCTGCACCACATGGTGATTAGCTTTCATTTGTTTATTTCTGATTAATATTGTTTACACTGTCTTTGCACTTTGTCTTCGTTGTTGCCTTTTGTGTTTCTACCTGTACACTTCATGTATCCCTCTGCTATTTTTGATCTTATTTTATCCTATTTTAGCCAGCGCTGTGCAAAGGATATATTTTATATAATTGTTGTGATGTTGCTTATAATGCAATTGCTTTTTTGCAAGGTACTACAAATGAATGTGCTTTTAGGATGATTAAATAACATACCTGTAGCAATCAGCATGTATTCTTCATCAGAGGTGGCCTTATGTCTCCAGCCATCATCCACAGCACACCAGTACCTACCGTCATCTGACTTCTGCAGGTTCCTCATGGTCACAATGAAGTAGGGATGGCACGGTTCATGAAAAAAAACCGAACCGTTCGGTTCGCTTGTCTCGGTTCGGAGCATGCATGCGTCGCACGGTTCGACGGTTCATGACATGCGCAATGTAGCCTCGTGCCCCGTATGTGACGTCAGTGTGTTTCCCTTTCGCGTGAAAGAATAGGCTATATGCACAGAGCGTTGTGACGTAGTTCCGGTAAAAGTTCAGCCAGCTAAGTAATTTCCGGTAGCCTTTCGTTTGCTGCGTTTAGCTCGTGTTTTCGGCGTTACCACCGTCTCTGAAGAAAACGTTTAAATTTCAGCCAACCGATAGCACAACATCTGAACACTGTTGTGCGCCTTTGTTGTGTGACTTTATTTAATGTGCGGTTAGGCACTTTGTTAAAGAAAATTAAGTTATCTGTGACAAAGCACTCCAGTGAGTGTCATGCCTCGATCGTCCGCTCTTTCCGTGTGCCACGCCCCCTCGTTAACCCTGTGTGGATTCCCCGTGTTTACCAGCTGTTATTGATTGTTGTCAAATTTGTCATTACTCCATTGTATTTAGTCCGCGTTTCCGTTTCTTTCTCCAGTCCGGTCATTATATTGCAATTCTGCTTTACCGCTCGTCTGTGTTCCTTTTGCTCATTAAACCCCGCATTCCCCCGATCCTAGGTCTCGATCCTCGCCTCTGCTTCCCCGGTCAGCATTGTAACAGTGAGCCTGCTTCCATGCTGCAATGTGAACATTTGCCATGTTCCTAAAAATTCTGTTTATTGCACAGTGTCTGATCACACAGACCTACAGGCTATTGCCAGATGATCATACTAGACATATCAACTGGACATATTTTGAACTATTACAGATTGATGTCTTGCACATACACAGAAACTGGATTTTATCGATTACTCAAGAACATTCAATATAATTAATACCAATTTTTTTCACGTTATATATATATATATATATATATATATATATATATATATATATATATATATATAACGAACCGAATCAGGCTTAATCAAGATAGGTGATCTATCATTTTAACGATCCCCAATTAAATTAACCCCGTGGACCGGACAAATACAAAACGAATGATTAAACATTATATGCGTCTCTTTTTGTATGTTTTCTAAATAAGACCGCGTGCCCATACCCAACTGTAATAGCGATTAAAGCGATCTATTCTTTTAGCATTTATGTTAAGGCAAGACTTTTATTTTATTACTGTTCTGGGATTAATAATGTTTAATAATTTTAATAATGTGCTTTAAGTCAAGTCAAATTCAGTTTATGCATGATTACATGATATAGCTTTTTTAATACTGTATCCTAAATTGTGGATAATTAAGCTATATATCATATGCTGAAGTACATTTCTGGAGTGTTAAAGATTAAAAGAAAAAATAACAAGAACCGTACAGAACCGAAAACCGTGACCCTAAAACCGTGATACAAACCGAACCGTGGGTTTTGTGAACCGTGCCACCCCTACAATGAAGACTAAGTTATGGGGATCGTCAGTGATGGACACCCTGTCACTAGGTGTCACAATGCTGCAGGATGACATCCCATGTTTCCTTTTACACCAGTATTTCACACTGTATTTATACTGCTGACCATAGAAACACGGGATTCTGATGGATCCTCCTGCTGGTGCTTTTAATTGCTTCTGTTTGGAGCTTCTTACAGGGACGATTGCTACAAGAAAAACAACTAACCTGCCAGTAACGTGTCATGGTCTTTGGAAAACTAATTATATAGTTAGACAGATAGATAACCGTGTTGCTATTGATGGTTTCTAGAACCTAGCCTGTCTTCTCACCCTGCTTATGGATTGTTGCCTGCTTTTGGTAAACGTTGTATCCTACATTGTTTCTGACCTTGGCCATTATGTTGACCTACAATTCCTTGATATCAATTCCTTGCCTGTTAGGCCAGATTACAATCTATTAAACTCAGTGATTCTGCTTTGAAATCTCAGACAAGATTATGTCAGTTTTGCTGTATTTTACTTTTCTTCTTCAATCTAACATTTCATTTAGAATTAACATCAGTGTAATAGATAACTAAGATCTGCTGATACTGCAGGATCTAAATAACATCCCAGCTAATGTAAAAGTAAAAGCTCACAGATCAGCCGATGTTGTACAATCTACATCTACACAGTCAGAATGCCTCTGCAGTCTAACATGCTCCTTTCTGCAGTATCATACACATAATGCACTATCAGTGATAATGGTGCCGTGCTGAATATGAGTTTGTGACATGAGGAACGGTGCAGAGAAGAAGCTTCAGTCCCTCAGAATGTCAGTATACAAGCTTAGAAACAGCACTTAGTAACAGTAACCTGCTGATCTGTATACATGACTGGGGGGTCCAGCTGTCCTGCATTACAGGGGTTAATTCAAGTCTATTCATTTTCATACAGCACCTTTCACAACACAGTCACCCCAGCACTTGACAATCCATTATTACATCATTTTTACAAAATGGTGCATGAAACAGGGAAAAAGAGGAGAGGGAAAGAATGAATGTCAGAAGACAGTAGAGGAGAGTATTACGTACAGTAGAGGAGAGTATTACATATGAGCACTGAGTTAAAATATACAAATCAGACAGAGGGATCCTAAATAAGCCATTTCGGTAAGATAATCTGAAAGGAGAATATCCACACTGGTAAACGTGGCCACACCAGTCTGACATGGTAATACAAGATATTTTACTGTCATTTTTTATTTGCAATCATAATGGATTTGTTGTTTTATACACTAAATTTAAGAATGTGAGCAGAACCAGCAAATATGGTCGATTTACACACTGATAACAGCTTTGTCTGTAGTTTACTCAGTTATGGTCAGTGGCTGAAAGCTTCACTTGCGCAGGCAGACATGTTTGCTGTTGTCTCTGCTCCTGTATACAAGACACTAGTGTTACATGCTAGTTAATAACTTTTATATCAGATTGCGAAATATTTCTTAAAGTATGAAAGCCAGTCATGACACAGGATCCAGAAACCAGATTTCTGCAGAATCCCAAATCATCCTGATTTTACACAGCCCAGTTTACATTAGGAAGTTACTGGGGTGTCATAAAAATGCTCCTGAAAGAGTTTATATGTCTCTCCTGGTCATTTTTACAATCCGCTGGTGTCAGGGTGACTTCAGTATCAAACTTCAATCGCAAACTGAACTTAAGACCTCAGAGAACAAGGACCTTTGACCCAGCAGGGGGTTGTATACGATATGCTTCATCTTCATT
The DNA here is from genome assembly GCF_048594095.1 of Paramormyrops kingsleyae. Classification (NCBI taxonomy): domain Eukaryota; kingdom Metazoa; phylum Chordata; class Actinopteri; order Osteoglossiformes; family Mormyridae; genus Paramormyrops; species Paramormyrops kingsleyae. Next base: position 11,243,534 of record NC_132800.1, read on the forward strand.
AGTCTTATTAATACCACCCGATGTGCAAAGGCTTTGAGATGTTTATCTTTGAGTGTGGAGTCACATGACTGTGGCAGAGAGGTGACAAAATGACACAGACCCACAGCTTAAAAATAGCCTGTTTTATTACCACAAAACCATCTTAAGCTGCATCGCCTTCAGCAAAGCCTGCATACGCCCCTCTGTTCGGCTGTGCGGCCACCTGCCTGCATTTTACTTCTGCTAAACTGTACAGAGAGCCGTGTTGGTAAGTGTGGGTCACCAGCTTCAAAGGGGGGAAAACTGCCAAAGCCAGCAGTGACAGAGTGTCAATCTTCACACCCGGCATCAAGTGACACGTCCATCAATACATCTGTTTGCAGGTAAAACATGCTGCACATTTACCATCACATGCTTAGTGTTAATCTTTAGTCTGCGTATTTATGTCTTTGTTACGTGCCGCTGTTTTAACTCCGCCCACGACCTGGCCTGGCTCCACCCCTACCTCCGGACCCCGCCTTCGTTTCCTGCCCGGCCCGACCTCGTCACGTCCGTCCGGAGAGGGATAAAAGCCGAACAGAAAGACTCTTCGGGAGCTTAGCTCATTGCTTGATTATTTGTTGGATTGCTTTATTTGGTTTGATTATTTGTGTATGACTTTTGATTTCCTTGACTACCGATTCTTTGCCTTACCCCTTTCTGTACTTTCGCCCGGTCTGCTTGATTTTCTGGTTATCGATCTTTTGCTTGCTTTTGGTTTACGTCTTCGCGCGCCCCTCTCACTTTGACGCTTTACTGTGTGTATGTTTTGTGTGATTGTTTGGTGCTTAGGGAGTGATTGCCGGTTTTGTTTGGAAGTTTTTGTGACTGTTTTTGGATAGGGAGTTAGGAGTATCACTTGTTGTTTGGTTTTACACTTAGTTAAGCTAGAATTGGGTTGTGTTGGACAAGTGGGTTTTTGTTTCTTATTTTGGCGATAATCACTCCTGAGTCTTTCTGCACTAAACCATTTGTTCTGTGTCTGTCTTGCGTGAATAAAATATAAAAAAACTATAAAAATATCCCCTTTGTCCACGTGTGTTCCCTTGTACACCACACCCTGTGTTCCCCTCGTTCCCCTTTCCCCATTCCCTTCCTCTGTTACACCCTAACCCCTAGACAGGGTCGTAACAGAATTGGGGGCTCGTCCGGGATATTCCTGTCTGGGATATCTTCGTTCCTCTGTGTTGTCCTTCTGTGTACTTTCGGTTTTGCTTGGCGGATTGATTGTAGTGGGGATAGTTGGTGTACTTGGGATTGCAGTATGGCTACCTTTGACCTGCTTGAGTTTACCCTGAACCCCACGCAGGAACACTTTGAATCTTGCAGGAAAGCTGACCTAGTAGCCATTGCGGGGTTTTTCAACGTTAGGATTCCGATCTGTGCGTCGAAGCAGGAAATTAAGCGGGTCCTGCACGACGAATTAGTCATGCAAGGTATTCTGCCCGAGCCAGGTGAACTTTCGGGTGTTGCACCTTGCCCACACCGGTCTCCTGCGTCGGCGGAAGCAGAAGGCCCGGTGCCAGGGGTTCGCATGGATCCCGGAAGTCCCGGCTCGTCTAAGGAGGAGATTCTCCTCACAATTCGACTCCGAGAAACCGAACTGGAGATTAAGAAACAGGACTGCCAAGCCCAAATCTTACGAATTAGGGCTTTGGAGTTGGAGGCAGAACGGGATGCTAACATGCAAAGGGCGAGGGCAGGTCCAAAACCGCCTGTTCCTCACCCTCGTAAGGTAAGCTCGCCCCTTGATGCCGACCGCTCCACCGCTCGTGCCGGTGTAGGTTCACTGGACGAGAGTGTGCGTCCTAATGCTCCATCTCCCCCGGTTCCTACTCGATCCCCTGAAAGGGAAACTACTGGCTTTGATGTAAGCCGACACATTGGACTTGTGCCCATTTTTAGGGAAAATGAGGTAGACGCTTACTTCCCCATCTTCGAACGCATTGCGACCACCTTGAATTGGCCCCGGCATCTTTGGTCCTTACTGCTGCAATGCAAACTCGTGGGGAAGGCTCAAGAGGTCTGTTCAGCCCTTGGTCTGGAGCAAAGTCTCGACTATGACATTGTGAAGGCTACAGTGTTGAGAGCATACGAACTAGTGCCTGAAGCCTATCGGCAGAATTTCAGAAAACAATGTAAATCCGCTACGCAAACCCACGGGGAATTCGCTCGAGAAAAGGCAACACTGCTAGATAAATGGTGTACTGCCAGCGGTGTGACTGACTTTAGTCAGCTTAAGGAACTTATGTTATTGGAAGAGTTCAAGAATTGTGTACCCGATCGTGTAGTCGTTTACTTAAACGAACAGAAAGTTACGACTCTTGTTGAAGCTGCCACCTTGGCAGATGAGTTTGTACTGACGCACCGTACTGTGTTTGCCCCTACCCCTTTGCCACGCAAACTGAATGCTAGACCAGTATCGGAAAAGGCTACTCCTGCGACCTCGACTACGGAAACCCGTGCTTGTTACTTTTGTCATGAGATTGGTCACCTTATTTCAGTTTGTCCTGCGTTACAACGCAAGAACGCTCGTTTAAATGTGAAAAAGGTACTTGTGACAGATTGTGTTCCCGTCTCTGTTGCCCCGATCTCACCTAACTCTGTTGAACCCTCCTTCCAGCCTTTTGTATTCCATGGTTTTGTGTCACTTGGAAACTCTGATGTGAAGTGCCCCATCACTATATTGCGGGACACTGGTGCTGCTCAGTCCTTCATTTTGGAATCTGTGTTGCCCTTTGATAACTCGTCTTATGCTGGTTCTGATGTGTTAGTTCAAGGTATTGAACTAGGAACCATGAGAGTGCCTCTCCACCAGGTTTGCCTAGAAACCAATGATTTTTCGGGTGTTGTAAAAGTTGCTGTTCGACCTCGACTCCCTGTTTCGGGTGTATCTTTTATTTTGGGGAATGACATTGCGGGAGGTAAGGTAGTTCCCCTACCTGAGGTAGCGTCAGAACCAGAGAGTGGCTCTGACAACTTAGAGATTGATTTCCCTAGTGCATTTCCCGCTTGTGTCCTTACTCGTGCCCAAGCACGGCAATTAGCGGACATTGACTTAGCTGATTCCTTTATGGCTGAAAGTGATGTACCTATTCTGCCCCCATGTGCTAGTCCCCCACCCATGAAAGAACCAGTTTTACCTCAGGGTATAGATGAAGTATGTACTCGTACTGATCTGATCGCAGCTCAAATAGCTGACCCGTCTCTGACGGAGTGTTTTGATTTGGCCGTAGAAAAAGCGACTTTAGCAGACCATTCTGTGGCGTACTTTATAGATCGTGGTCTGTTGATGCGGAAGTGGACACCTCCTCAGACTCCTTTCGATTGGGCTATACTATTCCAAATAGTAGTTCCGTGTACCCTTAGAGACCAGGTACTAACTTTGGCTCATGACCACCCGTGTTCTGGACACTTAGGCATTAGAAAGACGCTCGCTCGTGTACTAAAGTACTTCTATTGGCCTGGTATAAATTCGGAGGTTAAGAAATACTGCCGCTCGTGTCACATTTGTCAGCTGGTAGGAAAGCCAAACCAGGTAATTCCCCCTGCGCCCTTGCGTCCTGTCCCAGCTATCGGGGAACCATTTGAACATGTTATCATCGATTGTGTGGGTCCCTTGCCCAAAACTCGTTCTGGGAATAATTATATTTTCACCCTTATGTGCGCCGCCACTCGTTACCCGGAGGCGATACCTATTCGAAATCTTCGGACCAAAGGCGTGGTACGAGCTCTGATTAAGTTTTGTACTACTTTCGGTTTACCGAGGTACGTGCAGTCCGACCAGGGTTCAAACTTCATGTCCCTATTATTTTCCCAAGTGTTGACTGAATTGAATGTTAGGCACTGGAGACCCGGTGTCTATCACCCGGAGTCTCAGGGTGCTCTTGAGCGGTTCCACCAGTCCTTTAAAACAATGTTACGAACCTTTTGTTTGGAGGCAGGAAAGGATTGGGACGAGGGAATCCCCCTACTCCTGTTCGCCATTCGGGATACCATACAGGAATCCACCGGATTCAGTCCGGCTGAGCTCGTTTTTGGGCACACCGTGCGCGGACCTTTAAAGGTTCTCCAGGAACAGTGGCTGTCCCCTGGTCCACCCCCTCAGAATAAGAACATATCGGTTTTTGCTAAGTCGTTACGTGAACGCCTGAGTGCGGCTCGGGAACTGGCCAAGCGTTCGCTGTGGTCTTCACAGAACGCAATGAAGGCTCGATTCGATGTGAAAACTAGAGAGCGTGTTTTCCAGGAGGGAGATCAAGTGTTGGTCCTCTTACCCCTGCCTGGCTCGTCTTTACAAGCGCGTTTCTCAGGTCCTTATAGGATAAAGGAAAAGCTTAGTCCACTCAATTATGTCATCGAAACTCCAGATCGAAAGCGGAAAACCCGAGTGTGTCATGTAAACATGTTAAAAGCGTACGTTGACCGCACAGTCTCTGTCCCCTCGTCCGCTCCTGTTGTGCTCTCCTCTGCCCTCGCTACTGTGCCGGTGCGAGACTACTCGCCGGAGATCGATGGGTTACTTCTTGGTAGGAATTGTTTGCCCTGTGCTCGTTTGCCAAATTCGGAAGCCCTTGAAGCCCTTATGGAAAGGCTTGACCACTTGCCCCGCGCCGCTAAATCAGATATTCAAGCCCTAATTCGTAGGTTCCCCTCCCTGTTCTCCGGCACCCCTTCGCAGACCCCTGTTTTGGTACACGACATTGATGTGGGAGATCATATCCCTATCAAACAGCACCCCTATCGCGTCAGCCCTCGTAAGCGGGAGCTGTTAAAAAAGGAGACTGACTACCTGTTGGAAACGGGTCTCGCCATGCCTAGTTCCAGTCCTTGGAGTTCACCGTGTTTGCTCGTCCCAAAACCTGACGGTACGTTTCATTTCTGTACGGATTATAGAAAAGTGAATGCGGTTACTAAGCCAGACGCTTTTCCCCTTCCCCGAATGGAAGATTGTGTAGACCGCATCGGTTCCGCCAAATTCGTCACCAAACTCGATCTCCTGAAAGGTTATTGGCAGGTTCCATTGACCCCTCGTGCTTCGGAAATATCTGCTTTCGTCACCCCAGATACCTTCATGCAGTATACAGTTATGTCCTTCGGGTTGCGGAATGCTCCGGCTACGTTCCAACGGCTTATGACTAGAGTTCTGGGAGATGTGCCGAATTGTGAAGCATACTTAGATGACGTGGTCGTGTATTCTGATTCATGGGAGAATCATTTAGCAGCATTGGCGCAAGTGTTTACTAGGCTCAGGGATGCTTCCTTAGTGCTAAACCTAGAAAAATGTGAGTTCGGTCAGGGCACGGTTACGTACCTTGGTAAACTAGTGGGACGCGGAACAGTGAAGCCTGTCGACGCCAAGGTCCAGGCTATAACATCTTTCCCTATTCCCAAAACTAGAAAGGACCTTCGTCGCTTCCTAGGCATGGCAGGCTACTATCGTTGCTTTTGTCGGAATTTCTCCGATGTGGTGTTGCCCCTCACTAATTTACTTCGTAAGGGCGCCGAAATGATTTGGTCTGCTGAATGTCAGTCGGCTTTTGACGCGGCTAAATCGTTACTCTCCAGTTCCCCTGTCTTAGCTACCCCTGACTTTAGTAAGCCCTTCAAATTAGAAGTGGATGCCAGTGGTACCGGTGCCGGCGCCGTCCTTCTCCAGGAGGGTGATGCAGGTCTGGACCATCCTGTCTGCTATTGGTCGAAGAAATTTGTTAAACACCAATTGGCATATAGCACCATTGAGAAGGAAGCCCTTGCGTTGTTACTTGCCCTACAGCAGTTCGAAGTATACGTAGGTGACAGTGTTCAGCCAGTGGTCGTGTTCACAGACCACAACCCCCTGCTGTTTCTGAATAGAATGCGAAACAACAACCAACGTCTCATGCGCTGGTCTTTAATTATACAGGCTTTCAATTTGCAGATTCTCCACAAAAAAGGAGCCAGCAACCTGGTGGCGGATGCCCTCTCACGCTCCTGATGAATTTGTAATGTGAATATTTGATGTGTGTTGTGATGGAAATTATGAACCCTACGAGGTTCACACTTATGGGGGGGGGTGTTACGTGCCGCTGTTTTAACTCCGCCCACGACCTGGCCTGGCTCCACCCCTACCTCCGGACCCCGCCTTCGTTTCCTGCCCGGCCCGACCTCGTCACGTCCGTCCGGAGAAGGATAAAAGCCAAACAGAAAGACTCTTCGGGAGCTTAGCTCATTGCTTGATTATTTGTTGGATTGCTTTATTTGGTTTGATTATTTGTGTATGACTTTTGATTTCCTTGACTACCGATTCTTTGCCTTACCCCTTTCTGTACTTTCGCCCGGTCTGCTTGATTTTCTGGTTATCGATCTTTTGCTTGCTTTTGGTTTACGTCTTCGCGCGCCCCTCTCACTTTGACGCTTTACTGTGTGTATGTTTTGTGTGATTGTTTGGTGCTTAGGGAGTGATTGCCGGTTTTGTTTGGAAGTTTTTGTGACTGTTTTTGGATAGGGAGTTAGGAGTATCACTTGTTGTTTGGTTTTACACTTAGTTAAGCTAGAATTGGGTTGTGTTGGACAAGTGGGTTTTTGTTTCTTATTTTGGCGATAATCACTCCTGAGTCTTTCTGCACTAAACCATTTGTTCTGTGTCTGTCTTGCGTGAATAAAATATAAAAAAACTATAAAAATATCCCCTTTGTCCACGTGTGTTCCCTTGTACACCACACCCTGTGTTCCCCTCGTTCCCCTTTCCCCATTCCCTTCCTCTGTTACACCCTAACCCCTAGACAGGGTCGTAACAGTACAGAGGCAAGATCGCGATATTTTCCTCATTCGAGTAAATGCTCTCGCTCTGGAAGCATCGCTCTGTGTTTTTGCCATTATGTCTCCACACTTTCAGGTATGTCGACAGTATTTTGCAGTGATTTATAATACCTTCTCAATGTAAGTTAGAGTTTCGCGAAGGTATATGTAGCATTCAGGTAACTGTAAGTGAAGCTTTGCTGAATATCTTAATGCGCGTGCCAGCGAGGTCCGTTTGTTAGCTGGGTTTCACGGACTGCATACCGCGCTAAAGCTATTTTGTCAACTTACCTCCATATGCTTATATGTGTTTTATTTGGTTGTTTTACGTACCGTTTGCCTGGTAACGTATCAGCGTGGCCGCAATCTTTGGTGGGGACCTGCTTCGCCTCCAGTGCCTTCATTTCTGTTTAGGATGGAGGTTTATGTACAATTAAAATATTTGTAACTCATTGAATTTTCAACCGATTTTCATGCGGTTTGGTTTGTTAGAAAAGGCAGACATGTAGTTATGATACAGGACGTTTTAGATTAAAAATGTATACTGTGTGTGTGTGTGCATGTGTGTGTGTGTGTATATAGCCTATATATATATACTGCATATATATACACACATACAACATACGCAATACATAATATACTGTACTATAGCATATTAATAAATATTAATAAATATTTTAATAAACAGTTGATTGTTGAGTTTATTTCTTTCACTTTCTCGCTCTCATGCACTCACTATATGTACAAGGGGGATTTACGTCTGCATGACTTTCCTCACCTTCAAAATCATGACATTAAAATCAAAAATTAAAAACAAAAACCAAAAATTAAATTATATACAAAAAGCCTGGAATGAAGACCCATATAATTTGGTGCAGAGTGATTTGCAGAGCTCGCCCCCTAGTGGATATAATCAGGAAGCTCAGTCTAACCAAAATCCGTCTGTATCACAATAAGCCTCCTGTTAGAACACAATCCTATGAAACAGTCATGTTAACATCAGCTGTAGTTAAACTATATTCTTCCTTGGTTAATGGGAGCCTCTTAGACATTGAGACAGGTTAGATTTTTCCTATTTCACACTAAGAAGAACATTTTGTGGAAATATATTATGTCTAATTTAGTTGAAGTGTATAACTAAACAGCATAAAATTACACAATATTTAAATTCTTAAATGTCATTGTGAACACACCACAGTGAACCATCCGATGAAACAAAGGCTATGAAATTTTTCCAGATTTTATATGTAAACTCTGCATTTAACAAATGTTCTTTTGCCATGAAGGTCTAACACTGTCCATGACACCACCGGGAAAGAGATTGGACAATCAATTGAAGCACACCATTTTTTATTGATGAACAATATTTATTGCTCTACCACTCTGTCTTATCCTCTCACACACATATGTAGACAATACACACAATATAAGAAAACAAATAACTATAAAATAAGCTGAAAGGCTCATAGGTTAAAATAAACCAGAATGTAAAACACAAAACAAGAATCACTCAAAAATTAAACTATCGATCATTATCATCCTCCTCCTCCCTTGGGCACCATTGTGGGTGTTCTGGGCACATGTCCGAATGGCCGATGCACATGTTGTGCAAGAAACAGGCTGCCATGATCACCATGACCACAATGTCAATTCCAGTGTCCTGCAAGTCACGGGATTTAATCAACAAAGGGACTAGGGACATGGAACAGGTAATGGACGGCAACACTACACAATGAGGCTTCACTGACAAACCTAATGAAACGGACTCAGACGCAGACTAAAATATACAGGACTTAATCAGAGATCACTCAAAACAGCTGATTACAAACGGGGCAGCACATGTGGTTAAGGAGGGGGCGTGGCACACACAAGGATTGTACTAGCAGGTCATGACACTTAGGCCTACCTGTAATTAAACCCCGTATTCCCCGATACCTTGACGTCTGCGCCTTTGTCTCCGTTCCGTCCCCGCTCAGCACGACAATATTATTATAAATAAATGTATTAATGGTTCACTATTAATGATATTAAAATAATTAATGAGAAATCTTTATTTTTAAATGTATTTTATTATATAATAATACTTACTGTTACTGTCTATCACTGTCTAAATATATGTATTCAGCTAGTGTAAACATGCATGATGCTATCACAGCGAATGCGAGGCTGAGACTGAAGCGTTACCCTTTGTTTCCGCTGAGAGACGTGCCGCGTGACTCATTTCCACACGCATGCAACTTATCTTAGGTCAGCGTTCACGGTTCAACTTCTGAGATTCAGATTGAGTTCTAGGTCATTTTTTTTCGAACTGGTTGGTTTGACTTTTAAGAAATTCGACTTCTAATGAGTTCAAGAACTGAGGTACCACTGTATATATAATAATGTAAAAAAACAAATATGTAGATTGACAGTACTTGGCAAAGCTTGTTCTGTCTAAACCTGACACAGTCTGTCTATAATTGCACATACCTGCATGTTTCACCTGAAACCACATGATCCCAAACATGATCCCAAACAGACACAGAAATTCATTCTCAGTAGAACTGCTCTCTTATACCTTTTTAACTAATTTCTATCTACTGTACAAAATGAAAGAGTAAGGATTATTGTTGTTTTCGGAAAAACAATGTCAGTAACAGATATTCTCATAAAAGCTAAATGTCTGTTGTGTGTATAGTTTGCATAATGTACTATTTTAGTTATAAACTCCAACTCCAGTGTTTCCTCAGTCTGCTCTTCTCAGTCTGGCCTCAGTCCAAAACCACACCTACTGCAGCCTGAGAAGCAGGAAGTGAGAGAAAATGAAACTGAATCATATCAGTGCTCGTGATAAAATGGCAGAAGCCAGTTCTGCACTGGATCCGAACCAGTTCAGCTGTCCAGTCTGTCTGGATCTACTGAAGGATCCAGTGACAACAGCCTGTGGACACAGTTACTGTATGAGCTGCATTAAGAGCTGCTGGAATCAGGAGGATCGTCTTGGAGTTTACAGCTGCCCCCAGTGCAGACAGACCTTCATACCCAGACCTGTTCTGAACAGAAACACCATATTGGCTGAGGTGGTGGAGAAACTGAAGAAGACTGGACTACAAGCAGCTACTCCTGCTGACCATTATGCTGGACCTGGAGATGTGGAGTGTGACGTCTGTACTGGGAGAAAACACAAAGCTGTGAAGTCCTGCCTGGTGTGTCTGGCCTCTTACTGTGAAACTCACCTCCAGCCTCACTATGATTCTCCAGCTTTTAAGAAGCACAAGCTGACTGATGCCACTGGACGTCTGCAGGACAAGGTCTGTTCCCACCATGACAGACCGCTGGAGGTCTACTGCCGTACCGACCAGCAGTGTATCTGTCTGCTGTGTGTGATGGATGAACATAAAGGCCATGATACAGTCTCAGCTGCTGCAAGAACGACGGAGATACAGGTCAGGCCAGAAGTTTTCTTATATAAATATAAAGTTAATTTTAAATAAATGGATTTTGTCTTAACAAATGTTAGTGCAATTGCCACAAATCACTCAAAAAAAGTCTGGTTTGGTAAAATGAAAGAAAAATTAACTGAAAGTGCAAGTTTAAAAAGTTCTGAATGAATTGCTACTGAAACTCCTTCAAACATCGAATCATGTGACTGCAGCTGAATATATACAGCAAGCAAACAGGGTCAAGAGGTTCACTTACTGTTTGGCTGAGCATCTGAATGGCTGAGATGTGTGAGCTAAGAGGGTTTAAATATGGTGTGATCACACATACAGTGGCTAACAATTAACTGGGCTAGAACTGGGGCCCGTTTCAGAAAGCAGGATGTCTTGCTTAGTCAGACAGCTTGTCAGATTTAAGGTAGTCTGGACTAAATATAAGTGAATGAAGGAAAAGGTCATTTAATCTGGGGCACATTAAATCCAACAAGTTATCTGGCTAAGCAAGAAATTTTGCTTTTTGAAACCGGTCCCTGGTTTTGCCAAATGGCTGTCCGACTTGCTGCACTGGAACGTGTTTAACTCGTCTGTAACGTCATTCCCAGCTCAGAGTTCCGACCTCCGAGGTAAATGGAACGTAGCATAAGAGTAGCGGCTCCATCATCTCAGAAACAGCCACCGTCCTGGGATTTTAATTTCACACACTGCAGTGTGTAGAGTTTACTGAGAATGGTGCAGTAAACATGAAACACCCAGAGTGTGAAGTAAAAGGAGCAAAGTAGTCAGGGCTGGAGTGGGACTGAATTTCTGACCAGGAATTCAAGCCCCCTGACAGCCCAATATAAAACTATATAAACAATTACACTGTTATTATATGTTTCTATTCACACATGCATTTTCTAGGCTACTGAACACACATTCTTACCTACATGCTTTAATTTTACATACATGTAATTTTTACTGTCACATTTCACTAATATTAATAAAGTGTGGAACAGCTTTGACATAAATAATGAAGCTTCGTCACAGTGCGCTGTCCTTGTGTCTCTTCCCCATGTGGCCAGCAGCCATCGCTGTCCTTGTGTCTCTTCCCCGTGTGGCCGGCAGCCATCGCTGTCCTTGTGTCTCTTCCCCGTTTGGCCAGCAGCCATCGCTGTCCTTGTCTCTCTTCCCCGTGTGGCCAGCAGCCATCGCTGTCCTTGTGTCTCTTCCTCCTGTGTCCAGCAGCCATAGCTGTCCTTGTGTCTCTTCCCCGTGTGGCCAGCAGCCATCGCTGTCCTTGTGTCTCTTCCCCGTGTGGCCAGCAGCCATCGCTGTCCTTGTGTCTCTTCCCCGTGTGGCCAGCAGCCATCGCTGTCCTTGTGTCTCTTCCCCGTGTGGCCAGCAGCCATCGCTGTCCTTGTGTCTCTTCCCCGTGTGGCCAGCAGCCATCGCTGTCCTTGTGTCTCTTCCCCGTGTGGCCAGCAGCCATCACTGTCCATCCCCTTTGTCGTCTCATTGTCTTTGGCCCTAGTGTGTTCTTCCTTTTCCCTACATGGCTGCATTTGACTCAGTGGGTTGAGTCTGTGGCACAAAGGCTGGGACTATCTGGTCATGGGTTTGAGGCTGGTCAGGAACCAACCTCACCTCTTCCATTTCATTATTGGTTTTCTTCTCTTCCTAGTGTTTATTAGTTCTGTGTTCTCCTTGTGAAGCTTGTGCCTTGTTTTATTATGTTCCACATGTTTCTGTATTTTCTAAGTGTTGAATTCCTAGTGTGTGATTAGTGTTTCTTACCTTCAGTGTTTGTTGGAGTTCATTGTGAATCTTGTGTTCATTAGTATGAGTTACTGCACCTGTTTCCTGTTTTCCCTGCGCCGTTGTTATTGGTTAATTGTCTTATGTGTCACATCTGCCTCTTCGTTAGTTCGGTTGTCTTTTGTATGTACAGTAAGTGCTTGTCCTCCTGTTTGTTGTTGATTCATTGTTTGTGTGTTGGTGGTGGAATGTTAGGTCATTGTTTTTAGTCACAGCCTGTTTTTCTACCTGGTTGCTTTTCCTGATTATCTTCCCTTAGTTGCCCATAGTGATGGCAAAACAAAGCTTTCCGAAGTGATTGTTTCGAAAAATGGTTCAGTACTCAATGTACTGGTTAAATTGGGCTGTGCAGTTTGTTATGGATTGGGCTACCTCTGAATTACCTGGGAAGGGGTGCTTGCATAACTCGAGGGGGTATTGGACTACAGATGTTTGTTGAGGAACAGTATTTGTTGAACGGTGTGGGGACTAAGTTGGTTACGTTTTTTGTTTATTCACAACTTCTGCTTTAGAGAATATCCACTGACACGGAATGGAGGATGCTGGAGTGCATAAGAACTGTATCGCAAGTTCACATGTGTGTTCACACAGCCTTCCGCATATCCCAGAACTGCAAAGGGTCTTCAGAACGCAGTATATTTGGGTCACTGAGGTACTGCTGAACCTCCACAGTAGCATCTGCTGTAGAACCCTTGATCCGTTTGCTCTCTCCCATCACGTCACTGTCCAGAAGATCCTGGAACTAACCTAGAACTAAAATGACAAAACATGAATCATTATATACACTGTGCATTTTGTACTGTGCAATAATAACTGTAAACCCAGTTTAGTTTAATTGAACATTATCATTAAAACGTGAAAGGTTGCAACAGTACCGGTATGCATTGCAGTACTAGATGAGGTTCATGCAGGCTCTGGTTCTGGTGCCTGGATGTATGTTGGTGTGCATGGGTTATGCTGGGCCTCCTGTAATCTTAGGCTGGATGCACACTCTGCTGTATGGCGTTTCACAGCAACCTGAGCATTAGATTGGCTACAGAAATCTGTAGTTTTATATCCTGGATCCAGCAGTGTGCCCAGTGTCATTATGCTCATGTTCTCATAGACTGACAACCTCTCAATGAGCAACTTCAAGAGGTTCTTGCACAACTGCTGGGCCTTGACATTCTGTGTCTGGGACAGTTTCAGATTCACAGCATGTCTAAGCATGTTGATGAGAGGAATTACCTTGGATCCTGATGCTCTCTTCTCTTCAGAAAGTGCAACAGTTGCCTCATTGAAATGTCATAAAACACCCAGACACCCATAAATTATGTGATATTCGTCTGAGGTCAGGGTTGTGAGCTCTGTCCTCAGAGTGACCAATGCAGCACCATCTGGCTCTTCCTGATCATGTGATCATTGCAGCATTAAATAGGTGCTATTCCAGCTGGTTTCCACTTCTTGAACCATTCTGAGAGTGGGTCTGCCCATCTGCTGTTGGATTTGACAAAGCCTTTCTCTAGCAGTTGTACTGTTCTGAAGTAGGTCACCATCTGTCCTTCCTTGGATCTGATATCGTCAGGGTCCTTGTGTCTGATCAATGGCTTCACAACCAAATTCAGTGTATGAACAATGCAGGTTGTGTGTCTGACACAGGTAATCATATTTTGTGCAGCGTCAGTGTCAAGCATCGGACTTTATTCTGTCTTCCCCACTCCTCCATCAAGGCTGCCTTGACTGCAGCCATGTTTTCTGCAGAATGAGACTCTGGGAATTTTCCTGCTCCCAATAATATGGCAGACAGCTCAGTCTTATCCTTTATAAAATGGCATTTGACTGCTAAATAAGCTTCCATATGTATGGATGTCCACGTGTCAGATGTTAGACTTACTGCTTTGGCCTTTTTCACCTCTTCCTTTGCTTTCTCTTTTTCTATCTTAAATATTTCTGCCACCAGACCCTTTCATGTTTGCCTGGATGGGAGAATGTAGGTTGGATCCAGGATTCCCACAAAATCCCTAAATCCAGCATCGTCCACTATGGTGAAGGGTTGTGAATCCTCCACAATCATATTGACCAAAGCCTCATCAATCATTTGCTTCTTGGTCTCTATACTGGGAATATTATACAGATTATTAGGTAATACCCTCACCCAAATCTGATATTATGTATTCATACAGTTAAACTGAACCTTGAACACAATAATGACTAATGGTTATTAAATTATTAACAATATATTAATATAAAATTATTATTGTGATTAAAACTTACGCTGCAGTGTGTGTGCGCTGATATATTTGCTCTACAGCATGTTTGAAACCAGCATTGAGGTTTTTGCCTCATTTTCAGTTTCCAAAGCAGCCACATGGCTGAGTGCAGAACCTAGCTTCAGATGACCATGGTCACGTGTTTAGGGAGGAATGGAGGAAACCTCAAAGCTGTGCTTCAGAATGCAGTGTATCAGTTTTTTGGCACATACCTCAGAGCTTCGGTGTCAAGCTTAACATCACTAGCTGCCCCATTCCCTCTGTTAGTCTACGTGTCGTTTTCTTAGCTACTTTTTCCCTGGTGAGTTCTGACCCCTTGTTGTTCCTTTATTTTGTGTCTTTCCAGTTTTGCTCAGTTTCCTTAAATCCCTTTGTCTTGGAGCTTTTAAGTGGATCGTCACCTTGTTTCCCTGCCTGCACCAGGCTGCGCCCCAACATGCACATTAAATATATGATCTGGGCAAATTCTGAAACGTCTTTAATAATCACATTTTACACATTTCCTTTTCTGAATTTGCATGTAACATCAGTGATGCACACTATGACACGGTTTCTGTATGAATGGGTCACAACAGTCCAATATTAAACCAACTTCCCAGCAGATTCAGAGTTTTTAGTGTCGCAGGAGAAAAGATGCATTATTGTTGTTCACAGTGCAGTTTACTACACAGTGGCTCATTATCAACTGACATGCGATCTGACATGAATCAAATAGGACGTCAGTTGAGTAGCCGGTCCTGCAATGCAGCCCAGGACACATTCGCCTTCACATTGCTGTAAGAATGTGGCCATATGCGGCCCAGACCACCTCCCAATGTGGGTTGAGTGATCGGATCTCAGTGCATCCTCAATGTGTCCTGGGTGTGTTCACACCTGTAATTAGTGCTGTCCACTTGTGATTGGATCACGCAGGACGCATGTTAATACCAGGTGGAAACAGGACCAAAGGGTCTTTGTCCAGTCTATCCTACCTACAGTCAGTAAATCATTTAAGAATTTCCATCCATCCATCCATCCATCCATCTCCTATCCGCTTATCCTGGTCAGAGTCATGGGGACCTGGATCCTTTCCCAGGCAGCATAGGACCCAAGGCTGGGGTCCACCCTGGACAGGATGATTAATGAATATGATCTCAGCTAATGAAACTTATTTTGTCATCTTGTTTCCTGTCTGTAGAAACAAATTTGTGAAACACAGAAGGAATTTCAGCAGAGAATTCAGATGAGAGAGAAGGAGCTGCAGGAGCTGAGAGAGGCTGTGGGCTCAATCACAGTGAGTATGAACCTGAAGAGAAGATAACAGCTGGCTTGTGATCATGTTGAATCTTCTCTCAGATTCAACACATTGCAGATTTATAGAATTGTGGGGATTAATCAAATTAATGCTTGTTGGGTTGAAATTGTTTATATATTATCACTCACGTGTATTCTGAAGAATGCATAACTTGTTCCATGTAGCAACTGTGTAAATGTTTAACAGTAATTTTCCATCACGTGCAGCAGACGAGCCCACCTAGACAGGAAACACCTACCACTCCTCCGCTGTCGCAGCAGATACCGGAGGTAGTACCAAATAACGAGCCGACAACAGCGCCTAAAGAGCCAACACCCCGTTCTGCTCCAGTAGCCCCATTGGCACCAGAATCTCCTTTCCATCCAATGATGACCCGAAGCAAGGATCTTTCACTGTATCCAGTGAAAGACTTAGAGTCATGCAAAACTAAATTCCACCCCAGTAGCGAAGATGGGGCATCAACCCCAGAGTTCCAATGCCCCATGGGGGAAGTCGTGAATCCTGATAGGGGGCAGGACGGAACAGGTCCCGAAACAATGTTAGTGTACAGACCCTGGACAGCAGAGGATAGGTCAGCTGCTTTAAAAGGGATTCCCCCTGTTGAGGAAGGTGTAGGAGAATTTTGGGAAGCGGTGTTAGAACTTCAAGGCAGCTTCCACCTAAATGGGAGAGAAATGTTCCAGTGCCTGAGGCAACTGTTTAATCACAAATGGTGCAGAGTTGCAGGAGATTTCACAGGGCATGCGCACGACGGAACACCCCTCCCGCATGATTCAACTGCCCTGAGACACAGCCTAAGGCAGCTAGAAGAAAGAGTCAGAGAAAGATTTTTAAGGAGAGCAGATTACGGTAAAATCTCACTATGCAGACAGAAAGAAGGGGAAGAGCCAGAAGACTTCCTAGACAGATTGAGACCAGTTTTCAGAAGTAATTCAGGCATTCCCCCAGATAGTGATGAGGCCGGAGTATACCAACAACAATTAAAAAGGGCATTTCTTGCCGGTCTAAGGCCTGAACTTAAACGGTATATAGATAAACATTGGGTCCATCAGAATACAGGCTCAGTGCAGCAAGCTATAGAGTACGACCAGCACGCACAAAAGGCACAGAAACAAAAAGGAGAAGCGACCTTCGCGGCCTCTGGCGATACAATCGCAGTAGTCTATTCAGGCCCCCAGAGCAGGGGAAGTTACAGAGGCCGAGGAGGTAGAGGTAGAGGTCGAGGAAGAGGTGGTAGGCCAGAAAACTCGCCTCAGTATGATAACAACTGCTGGAAGTGTGGAAAACCAGGTCATATAGCTAGGCAGTGTAGAACTAAGCGCGTAAATAACCCAAACTGAGACAGAAAATGATCAGCAGCCATGACGCCGAGCTGAGAAACCGCAGGCACCATTTCCTCCACCCCCGCTAGGGCCCCCACTAGATAGGGAGGAGGAGGACGTTGACCTTCAAGCAGTGTGTCAGCTGATAGCGCTTAAACAGCCTGCAGAACTGCCTCGGCGGCGGTTTATTATAAATGGAAAGACTGATATAGATAAAGACACCTGGAAGAGAATTTTGTCCAACAGTGGAAAGTATATAAAAGAAGCAAGAGGCAAATTTATTCAATATAAGGTATTACATAGGTACTATTACACACCGGTTCGACTTTTTAGAATGGGTTGTATGGAAGATAATAAATGCTGGAAATGTAAAGAAGATTTATCTCCCAACAAACATATCCTGGGCTCTATGGGAATGTTCAAAGATTCAACCTTTTTGGAAAGCTGTGTTAAAATATGTAGGAGAATGTTTGGGTTTTGACATTCCATTATCACCCAGGATATGTTTGTTGGGAGATAAATCAGAGATCTTACAGATCAAAAACAAGGAGTTCTCTCTTATTACAGTGGGGGTGGTCATAGCAATACGACTGATACTTAAATTTTGGAAGGATATTCAATGTCCTACAATTAAAATGTGGATTGAATTTATGACTGAGAGTGTATCATATGAAAAACTGTTAGCTAAATTGAATCAAAATTATAGAGATGTGGACATATGGGAGACATTTATTCAGACTGTGGTTTCAAAGGATGACTGATAATAGATCCATGTTTAGATTGTGACTTGCCTAACCTGTTGTGCTCTACAGTGCTATCTCTGGTTATTACTCAGTGATCACCATTGTTGTGTCCGTTTTTTTTTTTTGTTTTGTAAATAGTACTGTACATTATGCTAGCTGTTGTTCAATTTTTGTACTTGTATGTTATGTTTAAGAAAACCAATAAAAACTTCATTTTCAAAAAAAATAAATAAATGGAAAGACATGATTGTTTATGTGACACGGGAGCCTGTAGAACAGTATTAACTACAATTCCGGCAAAAGCAACGTTCTCTACGTCAACAGTATATGTGAGAACAGCCGGAGGGCAATCTGAGACCCATCAATTAACTAATCCCATAACGGTAAGAGATGAAGAGACAGGGACAAAGTGTGAGGTCCAAGTTCTGGTGAGCCCGTCATGCCCAGTAAATTTACTAGGAAGAGACCTTATGGTCCAGATGGGCATAAGCGGTGTTGCCACGACCACAGGCATGAAAGCAATAATAGACAGGCATGCTCTAGTAGTCCATGGGTCGTCAGTTCCGCAGTATTATTGGTCTCTGGACCTAGGCCAAACACCACAAGCTCGGGAATTGCTAAGGAAAACTAGAGTAAAGCAGGGAGCAGATAAGGTCCGATTTATGCCCGACGATGGCCTTCATGTGACCATGTGGTACAAACCCACACCTGGCCCCGACTACCGATATGATCGGCAGTTTCACGCTATGGGACCACCCCAGGTCACATTGCAGTATCTGTATGTTAATCCCACGACTGGCTACGCTGCAGCCTCAGTGTTATTGGGTCCTAAACAACAAAATTTATTTAGGGAAAAGGTGCCCCATGTGTCATTATCAAAGCCACCTCAGGATAGATGGCAAGATCTCAGGTATTTCGTGGAAGATGCCTCTCACAGATCTGCCTATTATCAGCCAGACCCAAATTCAGATTGGAAACATGATAGAAGCACAGGGGTTTGGAGGTTCCCCCTCGGATGGAGAATTAAAGTCACACCTGTGACACATTTAGATGAACCTGAATGACAAGATCTATTATCAGCTGAGGCAACGGAGGACCCAGAACTGAGCCACATCCCTGAGGGATTGTGGTCCAACTCCCCTACGGATGTAGGATTGATTAAAGGGTTCCCTCCTTACAAAGTGACCCTGAGATCAGATCACCGCCCAGTGGTACATCAGTACCCATTAAAGCCTGAAGCTGAACAAGGCATAGCCCCAGTAGTGCAGGACATGCTGGCATCGGGGATACTGAGGGGGGCGCCAGAGTCCACGTGTAATACCCCTATTTTCCCAGTGCAAAAAACGAATACGGGTAAATGGAGAATGGTACAGGATCTGAGACTAATCAATGACATCGTGCAACATGCAGCACCAGATGTCCCAAACCCCCATCTCCTACTCAATTCATTGACACCAGACAAAAAATATTTTTCGGTAGTGGATCTGAGCAATGCGTTCTTCTCAGTACCCCTACATCCAGAGTCACAACATTTGTTTGGTTTTACCTATAGGGAACAAAAGTATACATATACCAGACTCCCACAAGGGTTCTCAGAAAGTCCACATGTGTACACCATGGCCCTCAGGTACTCAATGAGCACATGTCCCACGCCAGCCCATAGTCAAGTGTTACTATACGTGGACGACATACTGATAGCCTCAGACACAGAACAACACTGTAAAGAAGCTACACTAACAGTATTAAGGCATCTGTACGAAACCGGACATAAGGCATCAAAACAGAAATTACAATACTGCCGGACTGAAGTAGTGTATCTAGGACATAGACTTTCCCAGTATGGTCGTTCACTGCTAGAATCCAGGAAAAAGGCAATCCAGGAAGCACCCAAACCACACACGAAGCAGCAGATGATGTCCTTTTTAGGACTCTGCAACTACTGCAGGGCATGGCTCCCAGATTATGCAGCCTTGGTCCAACCCTTACAATCCCTAATATACGGGAAAGACATGGCCCGAAGGGACAAAATTGAGTGGACCAGAGAAGGGGAAGCAGCATTCACAAACCTTAAACTAATGCTGCAAACTAACACTACATTGGCTCTGCCAGACTACAAACAGCCCTTCACCCTATGTGTTGACGCGAGTCAAGGCTACATG
The DNA here is from genome assembly GCF_048594095.1 of Paramormyrops kingsleyae. NCBI lineage: Eukaryota > Metazoa > Chordata > Actinopteri > Osteoglossiformes > Mormyridae > Paramormyrops > Paramormyrops kingsleyae. The sequence goes on from NC_132800.1 coordinate 11,263,312, forward strand.
AATGCCGTATTGACACAGCCATTTGGGTCTAAAGACAGACCATTGGCATTTTACTCCAAACGCTTAGATGCAGTTGCAGCAGGTTTCCCCCAATGCCTACAGGCCTGTGCAGCAGCAGCGGAGGCTGTAAAAATGTCAGCAGAATTAGTGTTATGCCACCCACTCACTTTGAAAGTTTCACACTCAGTTTCATTGATACTGTTACAGACACCACTTCCCTTCCTGACACATGCTAGACACCTCACTCTAGTTTCACTTCTACTTTCACAACCAAATATCACATTGCAGAGATGTGGCCCTTTAAATCCAAGTACTCTACTTCCATCAGCTATGGATGGTGAACCACACTCATGCAAAGCCACAGTAGAGGAACAAACAAACCAAGACATGATATTTCTCAAACGCCACTATCCAACTCAGTAACTGTATTTGTTGATGGTTCGGCGTCAAAAGACAATACAGGGAGAAATAAGGTCGGCTATGCTGTAGTTTTGACTGATAAAGTACTTGAAGCTAATGCACTTCCCCCGACATGTTCAGCCCAAGCAGCAGAATTGTATGCTGTCATCAGAGCATGTGAATTGTACAAAGACAGATCATTGACGATATACACTGACAGCCAATATGTGTTCGGAGCGATTCACCATCACTCCAAAGTATGGAAGAACAGGGGATTTAAAACATCGCAGGGCACCTCCCTAGCACACACAAACCTGTTATTACGATTATTAGATGCCGTACAGCTACCATCTGCTCTTGCACTATGTAAATGTAGAGCCCACCAAACTGGCACCACCTTAGCTACAGTAGGAAATAGTTTCGCAGATGCAACAGCAAAGGCAGCAGCACAGAAACAACCTACATTGAAAATGACGGATCTCCTACTGATTGACGCAGATATACTATGTGATTCTCAAAAACATGCGCCGCTCTCAGAAGTAAAAGCCTGGCTCAATAGAGGAGCAATCCAGATTAGTGATATCTACCACATCGACGATAAGCCCGTACTTCCAAAAAATTTATACAAAACAGCGGCATTGGTGAGCCACGGGAATACCCATGTCTCAACAGGAGGGATGGTACATATAATACATCAACATTTCTATACTATAAATTTTTCTGATTATGCGAAACACTTTTGTAGATCATGCCTCATCTGTTGCAAGCATAATTCCCAGGGCAACCTGAGACCAAAGAGAGGGCAGTTTCAAATCATTCACATGGACTTTATAGAGCTGTCATGGTCACAGGGAAAAAAGTACTTTTTGGTAATAATTGATACGTTCTCGAAGTGGGTGAAAATATACCCAGTAAAACACTGTGATGCGATAACGGTGGCAAAATGTTTGGTAGGCAGTTATTTCCCTACATATGGCATTCCCCAAACCATCAGATCGGATAACGGTACCCATTTTGCAAATCAAACAATGGACCTGTGCTCACAAGCGCTAGGGTTTAAACTAAAGAATCATTGCGCATACCATCCTCAGAGTGCAGGATTAGTGGAAAGAACCAACGGTACCATAAAAACTAGGCTAAGAAAAACAGTGGAAGAGACAGGGAGGCCATAGCTGGAATGCTTATCTCTGGTAAAATTGTGGATGAGAATCACGCCAACCCCAGCAGGTCTTACGCCGTTCGAAATGCATGGTAGGCCTTTTCCCCTAGCTACAGAGATGAGTGACATAACAAAGGCGCACAGGGAAACAACACTTGCAGATTGGATGAGCAAACTGCTGCGCACTCAAGAATTACAAAGACCCAGTAGTCTGCCAGTAAATTCTGCTTCTGTATTACAGGACAACCTCAAACCAGGAGATTGGGTTCCCGTCAAGGTCCTCCTTCGGAAGGACTGGAGCTCTCCCAGGTGGGACGGGCCGTATCAAATGCTCCTCATGACCCCAACAGCCGTGAAGATAGCGGAGCGGCCATCGTGAATTTACAGGAGTCACTGCAAGCTCATTAAACCCCTACAGGAGCCAGTACAACCGACGGAGTAGCAGTGGAAGTCCGCTACAAAGGCGTGGTAACGGTAAAGGGTGCCGACGTCTCAACCCGGTGAAGAAACCAACTGATCTGCACTCACTTTTAGAATGGCTTACTGTAAGCGGTTCCTTGTGAAATGGCTTCTGGCCCCCCTGACTGTAGTCGGCGGAGTGCTCTTGTGGACGAGGTCGGCATCGGATAAAACTCGCCGCACCTCCAGGTGGACGCACGATGGCTCCCACTTGAGACCTCTTACAACTAACCACTCACATCCCTATATGCAGAATTACTGGTATCGCTACGTACACGACACAGTTACGACTTGCCCTGCCGTGTCAGTAACTTGCCAGGGTATATACAGAAATCCAGAGGTTAAATTTAACACTTTTTAATACCTTTTTTAATACTTTCTCAATATTTTTAAAAACCCGCACGGCATTGAGTTGCAACCATTTTTAAAGATTTATAATGTTACACAATTTTAGCCTGTACAACAGAATTTAAATAGGGAACATGGGTCAGCAGAATAAATTTAGTGACTGTGATTTTGAAAACATCTTGCATTTAACTTCTTCAGTCACAAGTCCATATCTTTATCCACTAGGCCAGGGGTCTCCAACTCCGGTCCTGGAGAGCTACCGTCCAGTAGGTTTTCTATCCTACCCGGCTTCTGATGAGCCACACCTGTTCTCAGGTAAATACCAGGAGCAGGTGTGGCTCATCAGAAGCCAGGTAGGGTAGAAAACCTACTGGATAGTAGCTCTCCAGGACTGGAGTTGGAGACCCCTGCACTAGGCTATTCATGGCAAGTGCCTTAATTGTTTGGCTTTTTCTTCAATGAGTTTGTCGATTTGCACCAGTTGACCAACTGCTCTCATCCATGCATTCCTGATTTATGAGTTGTGCATCGCATATGCGAAAAGCGAGCGCTGACTGTCATTATCATAAATTTATCACGCTGATTTAAACTCTTGGTGTGTAAACCTTGTAGTTGCCTGCAGGCATCTTACATTAGCAAGGTAAGTTTGGTGATAATTAATGCAGCTAGCGAATTACTTACACAAAAACCTACTACTTGGGGTTGCAATAAGTTATCGTATTGACCAGTAAACGACAAGAAACATAAACAACACAATCAACAAAAATCTGCTGCCAAGTCAATCAGTACTTGTACTGATCGCTTGCTCCATTTTGATCGCGGTTCCCGAAGAGAACTCCATCGGCAATCTATGGCTCATCCTGCTAGTCCCGGATGTAGAGGGTTGAATTTCGGATCGTGAAATTGTGGCAGCGTATTTGAAACAGCGAAAATAATGGGACTGAATATTGTAAAGCAGAAATAAGAGGACTGAATGTTACTGCTTGAATAATAAAGATGCGAATAAAACACATGGAATCTTTTCAACTGAATTTGTTCTTTTGAAATTTATTTTGAGGCGAAATTAAATTAACTGAATTCATGTGGTTGAATTATAAACATGCACTTTAAAATACGTATCTTTTGGAACTGAATTTTGGAAGCCGAATATTTTTGTACTGAATATTTAGGCAATGAAATTACGATTGAAATGTTTTCAGTTGAAATGTTCAATGTTTAAATGTATGCACATATTAAATTACAGTCCCCAAAAATTCAAAGCGTCATTAATGCAATCCGTTTTTATTCGATAAGTGTAATTCAACGTGTTTTTTTTCCATCAACGACTTTTGTCATTAATTTACTTCCATAGTCCTTAAACGCTGGGTCCTCTAACCACTTACGTGCAAATTTGCACTTACCCATGATGACTATGACTTAGCTTTTCTGAGTGTAAGCAGCCAACATGTATTTCAGCGCGCAAACTCTTTAAGACGTCGCTCGACCACCGAATATCACGTCAGCATCACAGAGATCATCTATGAATGAAGGAATGAGCTAATCCACATTTAAAATAATTTGCGAGAAATTTAGCAGATAAACTTTAAAACACAAATGGACAATTTGTAGTTAAAAAAAATCTAAAATTTAATACCTCGTAAATTTTTTAATACCTTTTAATACTTTTTAATGGCTTTAATTTTTGCTTATGTGCTTTACTACCTTTTAATACTTTTTAAAACCCCGCGGACACCCTGCTTGCAGACGTTGTAAAAAGGTTGGGCACTTCGCTAAAGTGTGTCGCTCTACTCAGTCTAATGCACGTGAAGTGCGTGAAATTCAACTGCTTGAATTTACGGCGCTTTACACGGAATTCCCGGAGAACATGCCCAGTACAATTATCTGCCCTGTGACGATTTCGGTGCCAGATTGCCAGTCCTGTGTTGTGGACTTGGTTGTTGACACGGGCTCATCAGTTTCCATTCTGCCTCACAGCATTTACTCACATAGATTCAGTAACGCTCCATTGACTCCACCTGCAGCCAGGTTGGTGACGTACTCCAAAGCTCACATTCCTGTTTTTGGGTGTTTGTCCGCGACTGTTTCTCTACGTGACCATACAGTCCCTGCGACTTTCTTTATCGTACAGAATGGCACACCACTCTTAGGAAGAGATTTAATGTCAGGACTACAGGTGTGCATAGCCGATAATTAAGTTCTCTGCCCTGGGCTCAGTACTGCTTTAAACTCCGCTGCTCCTGTGCTAGAATGTGCTATTACGTCACGCCCTGCTGTCGGTTGCGTGAAGAATTTCATTCACCGTGTGAAAGTTGATAGGACTGTGCTGCCAGTATGCCAAAAACTGCGTCGCCTGCCTTTTTCAGTCAGAAATTCTGTCTCGGAGGAATTAATGCACTTACAGACTGCGGGTATTATTGAACGAAATGATGCATCTGCTTGGGTATCACCGATTGTGGTTGTGCAGAAGAAATCGGGAAAAATCCGTTTGTGTGTTGATCTGCGGGAACCGAATAAAGCGGTTATTGTCGATTCCTTCCCCTTGCCTCATATGGATGAACTATTGTCTGCTCTCATGGGATCTACTGTGTTTTCCACTATTGATCTGACCAGTGCTTACCATCAGGTACCTTTGCATGAGGACAGTCGGGACCTGACAGCTTTCATTACGCATGAGGGGCTTTTCCGGTTTCGCCGTGTTCCTTATGGATTAGCATCTGCACCTGCTGCTTTCCAAAAGATGATGTCCATTGTTCTTGCTAACGTGCCTGGAGTGGAATATTACCTGGATGACGTCATTGTTCATGGGAGGGATATGGCTGCTCACGATAGAGCTTTGGAAGCTGTTCTACATAGATTACACTCTGCTGGTCTTCAGTTAAATGAGGAGAAATGTCATCTTCGACAGCTCAGTTTACCTTTCTTGGATCACATTATTTCGGCAGAGGGTCTGTTGCCTGATAAGGGACGGATACAAGTAATTGTCGATGCTCCTGCGCCTACTGATGCTTCCACCTTGCGCTCTTTCCTCGACATTCCAGTGGACTGATGCAGCACAGGAAAGTTTCGAGAAGGTAAAGGATATGCTATTAGTTAGTCCTGCCTTGGCTCTCTTTGACCCTACTCTGCATACTGTCGTCTCTATGGATGCCTCAGACTACAACCTGGGTGCCGTACTGTCACAAGTCGGGCTTGACGGTGTTGAACGTACTGTGGCGTTTGCATCACGGACACTGTCCACCACGGAACGTAAATATGCTACAGTGGAGAAAGAAGTACTTGCTTGTGTGTGGGCGGTTGAGAGATGGCGTACTTACCTGTGGGGCCATCGTTTCACTTTGTGGACGGATCACCAAGCACTCACGACACTGTTGACAACAAAAGGTGTTGGTTGTGCGGGTCTGCGTGTCGCAAGATGGTCTGCACTTCTCCTGTCATTCACCTATGATGTGGTGTACCGTCCAGGTGCTCAAAATGCTCCCGCTGACTGCTTGTCTCTCTTGCCCTTACCTGTTACTTCACTGCCTGACGCTTCGTCTGCTCCTGATGACATTGACACAGAGGTAGTTGCTCTTCTTTCTTCTGTTTCGGATGCTCTGTCCGTTTCTGACTTCACATCTGCTTGTACTGCTTGCCCGGAACTGTCCAAGCTTCGTGTCCAGCTGGCGCGTGGCTGGCCTCAGTCATCGAAGGGTTTAGATACTGCTCTGTTGCCAAACTACAGACTTCGTCATGAACTCTCTGTTAAGGATGATCTGGTGTTTCGTGGCTCCCGCCTAGTTGTACCTCTTGCTCTTCGTTCTAGACTCGTGTCCATAGCACATGAAAGTCACCAAGGTCTGGTGAGGACAAAACAACGCCTTTGCGACCTTTATTGGTGGCCGAAAATGGATGACCTTGTCCACTGTACTATCAGCAGCTGTTATGTGTGCCAACTGAGTGATAAATCGGCTCAGCCACATCCTGCTCCTCTGCAACCTGTTCAGTTGCCTGACGGGCCCTGGCAGAAAGTGGCTGTGGATATTGTTGGACCTTTCGAAACTGCTGCGCCTGATTGCAGGTATGCGATTACTATGACTGACTACTACAGTAAATGGCCAGAGGTTGCCTTTACCCCCAATGTTACGACTGCTTCAGTTATTGCCTTTTTGTCTTCTGCATTCAGTCGTTATGGCAACCCACTGAGCATTGTAACTGACAATGGTGTCCAGTTTGTTTCTGCCCCTTTTGCTGCCTTCCTGCAGGAACGACAAATACGTCACCATAGGTCTTCTCTCTACTACCTTGCTGCGAATGGAGCTGTTGAACCGCGTCCTCAAACAGACCATTCAATTGGCAATTCAGCAACATCAGCCCTGGAAAACAGCTGTGACAGACTTTTTACATGTCTATCGTGTCAGGACGAGGTACTCCTCTTCCTTGAGGTTATGCGCTTTCTTTTGGAGGTCTGTCATTCTGTTGCGATCAGTAGCGGTTCGCGAGACAGGGAAGCAGGAGAAGGAGACGTAGGATTGGGGAATACGGGATTTAATCAACAAAGGGACTAGGGACATGTAACAGGCAATAGACGGCAACACTACACAATGAGGCTTCAATGACAAACCTAAGGAAACGGACTAAGAGGCGGACTAAAATACACAGGACTTAATCAGAGATCACTCAAAACAGCTGATTACAAACGGGGCAGCACACGTGGTTAAGGAGGGGGCGTGGCACCCACGAGGATCGTACGAGCAGGTCATGACACCTGTAATTAAACCCCGTATTCCCCGATACCCTGACGTCCGCGCCTTCGTCTCCGTTCTGTCCCCGCTCGGCACAACAATATTATTATAATTAAATGTATTAATGGTTTATTAGAAATATTAAAATAATTAATAAGAAATCTTTATTTTTAAATGTATTTTATTATAAAATAATTACTATTATTGTCTATCATTGTCTATATGTATTTTTACTGTCTAAATATATGTATTCAGCTAGTGTAAACATGCATGATGCTATCACAGCGAATGCGAGGCTGAGACTGAAGCATTACCCTTTGTTTCCGCTGAGAGACGTGCCGCGTAACTCATTTCCCCACACGTGCAAGTCATCTTAGGTCGGCGTTCACGGTTCAACTTCTGAGATTCAGATTGAGTTCTAGGTCATTTTCTTTCGAACTGGTTGGTTTGACTTTTAAGAAATTCGACTTCTAATGAGTTTGAGAACTGAGGTACCACTGTATGTAGAATAATGTAAAAAACAAATATGTGGATTGACAGTACTTGACAAAGCTTGTTCTGTCTAAACCTGACACAGTCTGTCTATAATTGCACATACCTGCATGTTTTACCTGAAACCACATGATCCCAAACATGTTTCTAAACAGAAACAGAAATTCATTCTCAGTAGAACTGCTCTCTTATACCTTTCTACCTAATTTCTATCTACTGTACAAAATCAAAGAGTAAGGATTATAGCTTGTTTTCAGAAAAACAATGTCAGTAACAGATATTCTCATAAAAGCTAAATAAATGTCTGTTGTGTGTATAGTTTGCATAATGTACTATTTTAGTTATAAACTCCAACTCCAAAGTGCTCAGTCTGATCTTCTCAGTCTGGCCTCAGTCCAAAACCACACCTACTGCAGCCTGAGAAGCAGAAAGTGAGAGGAAACGAAACTGAATCATATCAGTGTTCGTGGTAAAATGGCAGAAGCCAGTGTCGCAGTGGATCAGAACCAGTTTAGCTGTGCAATCTGTCTGGATCTACTGAAGGATCCAGTGGCTATTCCCTGTGGACACAGTTACTGTATGAGCTGCATTAAGAGCTGCTGGGATCAGGAGGAACGTTTTGCAGTTTACAGCTGCCCCCAGTGCAGACAGACCTTCATACCCAGACCTGTTCTGGGCAGAAACACCATACTGGCTGAGGTGGTGGAGAAACTGAAGAAGACTGGACTACAAGCAGCTACTCCTGCTGACCATTATGCTGGACCTGGAGATGTGGAGTGTGACGTCTGTACTGGGAGAAAACACAAAGCTGTCAAGTCCTGCCTGGTGTGTCTGGCCTCTTACTGTGAAACTCACCTCCAGCCTCACTATGAGTCTCCAGCTTTTAAGAAGCACAAGCTGACTGATGCCACTGGACATCTGCAGGACAAGGTCTGTTCCCACCATGACAGACCGCTGGAGGTCTACTGCCGTACCGACCAGCAGTGTATCTGTCTGCTGTGTGTGATGGATGAACATAAAGGCCATGATACAGTCTCAGCTGCTGCACAAAGGACGGAGATACAGGTCAGGCCAGAAGTTTTCTTATATAAATATAAAGTTAATTTTAAATAAATGGATTTTGTCTTAACAAATGTCAGTGCAATTGCCACAAATCACTCAAAACAAGTCTGGTTTGGTAACATGAAAGAAAAATTAACTGAAAGTGCAAGTTTAAAAAAGTTCTGATTGAATTGCTACTGAAACATCGAATCATGTGGCTGCAGCTGAATATATACAGCAAGCAAACAGGGTCAAGAGGTTCACTTACTGTTTGGCTGAGCATCTGAATGGCTGAGATGTGTGAGCTAAGAGGGTTTAAATATGGTGTGATCACACATACAGTGACTAACAATTAACTGGGCTAGAACTGGGGCCCGTTTCAGAAAGCAGGATGTCTGGCTCAGCCAGACAGCTTGTCAGATTTAAGGTAGTCTGGCCTAAATATAAATGAATGAAGTAAAAGGCCATTTAATCTGGGGCACATTAAATCCAACAAGTTATCTGGCTAAGAAGAAATTTTGCTTTTTGAAAACGGTCCCTGGTTTTGCTAAATGGCTGTCCAACTTGCTGCACTGGAACGTGTTTAACTCGTCTGTGACGTCATTCCCAGCTCAGAGTTCCGGCCTCCGAGGTAAATGGAGCTCAGCATAAGAGTAGCGGCTCCATCATCTCAGAAACAGCCACCGTCCTGGGATTTAAATTTCACACACTGCAGTGTGTAGAGTTTACTGAGAATGGTGCAGTAAACATGAAACAGCCAGAGTGTGAAGTAAAAGGAGCAAAGTAGTCAGGGCTGGAGTGGGACTGAATTTCTGACCAGGAATTCAAGCCCCCTGACAGCCCAGTATAAAACTATATAAACAATTACACTGTTATTATATGTTTCTATTCACACATCCATTTTCTAGGCTACTGAACACACATTCTTACCTACATGCTTTAATTTTACATACATGTAATTTTTACCGGCATATTTCACTAATATTAATAAAGCATGGAGCAGCTTTGACATAAATAATGAAGCTTCGTCACAGTGCGCTGTCCTTGTGTCTCTTCCCCGTGTGGCCAGCAGCCATCGCTGTCCTTGTGTCTCTTCCCCGTGTGACCAGCAGCCATCGCTGTCCTTGTGTCTCTTCCTTGTGTGGTCAGCAGCCATCGCTGTCCTTGTGTCTCTTCCCCGTGTGGCCAGCAGCCATCGCTGTCCTTGTGTCTCTTCCTTGTGTGGCCAGCAGCCATCGCTGTCCTTGTGTCTCTTCCTTGTGTGGTCAGCAGCCATCGCTGTCCTTGTGTCTCTTCCCCGTGTGGCCAGCAGCCATCGCTGTCCTTGTGTCTCTTCCCCGTGTGGCCAGCAGCCATCGCTGTCCTTGTGTCTCTTCCCCCTGTGTCCAGCAGCCATAGCTGTCCTTGTGTCTCTTCCCCGTGTGGCCGGCAGCCATCGCTGTCCTTGTCTCTCTTCCCCGTGTGACCAGCAGCCATCGCTGTCCTTGTGTCTCTTCCCCGTGTGGCCGGCAGCCATCGCTGTCCTTGTCTCTCTTCCCCGTGTGGCCAGCAGCCATCGCTGTCCTTGTGTCTCTTCCCCGTGTGGCCGGCAGCCATCGCTGTCCTTGTGTCTCTTCCCCGTGTGGCCAGCAGCCATCGCTGTCCTTGTGTCTCTTCCTTGTGTGGCCGGCAGCCATCGCTGTCCTTGTGTCTCTTCCCCGTGTGGCCAGCAGCCATCGCTGTCCTTGTGTCTCTTCTCCGTGTGGCCAGCAGCCATCGCTGTCCATCCGCTTTGTCGTCTCATTGTCTTTGGCCCTAGTGTGTTCTTCCTTTTCCCCACATGGCTGCATTTGATTCAGTGGGTTGAGTGTGGGGCACCGAGGCTGGGACTATCTGGTCATGGGTTTGAGGCTGGTGAGGAACCAACCTCACCTCTTCCATTTCATTATTGGTTTTCTTCTCTTCCTAGTGTTTATTAGTTCTGTGTTCTCCTTGTGAAGCTTATGCCTTGTTTTATTATGTTCCACTGGTTTATATATTTTCCAAGTGTTGAATTCCAAGTGTGTGATTAGTGTTTCTTACCTTCAGTGTTTGTTGGAGTTTTCCTAGTCTTGTGTCCATTAGTATAAGTTACTGATTGGGCTACCTCTGAATTACCTGGGAAGGGGTGCTTGCGTAACTCGAGGGGGTATTGGACTACAGATGTTTGTTGAGGAACAGTATTTGTTGAACAGTGTGGGGGCTAAGTTGGTTACGTTTTTTGTTTATTCACAACTTCTGCTTTAGAGAATATCCACTGACACGGAATGGAGGATGCTGGAGTGCATAAAAACTGTATCGCAAGTTCACATGTGTGTTCACACAGCCTTCTGCATATCCCAGAACTGCAAAGGGTCTTCAGAACGCAGTATATTTGGGTCACTGAGGTACTGCTGAACCTCCACAGTAGCATCTGCTGTAGAACCCTTGACCCTTTTGCTCTCCCCCATCACATCACTGTCCAGAAGATCCTACAGACCTGGAACTAAAATGACAAAACATGAATCATTATATACACTGTGCATTTTGTACTGTGCAATAATAACTGTAAACCCAGTTTAATTTAATTGAACATTTTCATTAATACATGAAAGGTTGCAACAGTACCAGTATGCATTGCAGTACCAGATGAGGTTCCTGCAGGCTCTGGTTCTGGTGCCTGATTGGCTACAGAAACCTGCAGTTTTATATCCTGGATCCAGCAGTGTGCCCAGTGTCATTATGCTGATGGTCTCAAAGACTGACAACCTCTCACTGATCAACTTCAAGAGGTTCTTGCACAACTGCTGGGCCTTGACATTCTGTGTCTGGGACAGTTTCAGATTCACAGCATGTCTAAGCTTGCGGATGAGAGGAATTACCTTGGATGCTGATACTCTCTTCTCTTCAGAAAGTGCAACAGTTGCCTCATTGAAATGTCATAAAACACCCAGACACTCATAAACTACATGATATTCCTCTGAGGTCATGGTTGTGAGCTCTGTCCTCAGAGTGACCAATGCAGCACCACCTGGCTCTCCTTGATCATGTGATCATTGCAGCTTCAAATAGGTGCTATTCCAGCTGGTTTCCACTTCTTGAACCATTTTGAGAGTGGGTCTGCCCATCTGCTGTTGGATTTGACAAAGCCTTTCTCCAGCAGTTGTACTGTTCTGAAGTAGGTCACCATCTGTCCTTCCTTGGATCTGATATCGTCAGGGTCCTTGTGTCTGATCAATGGCTTCACAACCAAATTCAGTGTATGAACAATGCAGGTTGTGTGTCTGACACAGGTAATCATATTTTGTGCAGCGTCAGTGTCAAGCATCAGACTTTATTTTCTATTCCCCACTCCTCCATCAAGGCTGCCTTGACTGCAGCCATGTTTCCTGCAGAATGAGACTCTGGGAATTTTCCTGCTCCCAATAATACGGCAGACAGCTCAGTCTTATCCTTTATAAAATGGCATTTGACTGCTAAATAAGCTTCCATATGTATGGATGTCCACGTGTCAGATGTTAGACTTACTGCTTTGGCCTTTTTCACCTCTTCCTTTGCTTTCTCTTTTTCTATCTTAAATATTTCTTCCACCAGACCCTTTCATGTTTGCCTGGATGGGAGAATGTAGGTTGGATCCAGGATTCCCACAAACTCCCTAAATCCAGCATCATCCACTATGGTGAAGGGTTGTGAATCCTTCACAATCATATTGACCGAAGCCTCATCAGTCATTTGCTTCTTGGTCTCTATACTGGGAATATTATACAGATTATTGGGTAATACCCTCACCCAAATCTGATATTATGTATTCATACAATTAAACTGAACCTTAAACACAATAATGACTAATGATTATTATTATTATTGTTATTATTATTAAATTATTAATAGTAAATTAATATTAAATTATTATTGTGATTAATACTTACGCTGCAGTGTGTGTATGCTGATTTATTTGCTCTACAGCATGTTTCAAAACCGGCATTGAGGTTTGCGCCTGATTTTCAGTTTCCAAAGCAGCCACATGGCTGAGTGCAGAACCAAGCTTCAGATGACCATGGTCACGTGTTTAGGGAGGAACAGAGGAAACCTCGAAGCTGTGCTTCAGAATGCAGTGTATCAGTTTTTTGGCACATATCTCAGAGCTTCAGTGTCAAGCTTAACATCACTAGCTGCCCCATTCCCTCTGTTAGTCTGCGTGTCGTTTTCTTAGCTACTTTTTCTCTGTTGAGTTCTGACCCATTGTTCTTCCTTTGTTTAGTGTCTTTCAAGTTTTTCACAGTTTCCTTAAATCCCTTTGTCTTGGAGCTTTTAACTGGATCGTCACCTTGTTTCCCTGCCTGCACCAGGCTGCGCCCCAACATGCACATTAAATATATGATCTGTGCAAATTCTGAAACATCTTTAATAATCACATTTTACACATTTTCTTTTCTGAATTTGCATGTAACATCAGTGATGCACACTATGACACGGTTTCTGTATGAATGGGTCACAACAGTCCAATATTAAACCAACTTCCCAGCAGATTCAGAGTTTTTAGTGTCGCAGCAGAAAAGATGCATTATTGTTGTTCACAGTGCAGTTTACTACACAGTGGCTCATTCTCAACTGACATGCGATCTGACATAAATCAAATAGGGCGTCAGTTGAGTAGCCGGTCCTGCAATGCAGCCCAGGACACATTCGCCTTCACATTGCTGTAAGAATGTGGCCATATGCGGCCCAGACCACCTCCCAATGTGGGTTGAGTGATCGGATCTCAGTGCATCCTCAATGTGTCCTGGGTGTGTTCACACCTGTAATTATTGCTGTCCACTTGTGATCAACCAGGACGCATGTTAATACCAGATGGAAACATTACAAAAGGGTCTATGTCCAGTTTATCCTACCTATAGTGAGTAAATTATTTATGAATATCCATCCATCCATCCATCCATCCATCCATCCATCTCCTAAACTGTAATCCCAGTCAGGGTCATGGGGACCTGGATCCTTTCCCAGGCAACATAGGGCCCAAGGCTGGGGTCCACCCTGGACAGGATGATTAATGAATATGATCTCAGCTAATGAAAGAAACTTATTTTGTCATCTTATCTGCTGTCTGTAGAATCAAATTTGTGAAACACAGAAGGAATTTCAGCAGAGAATTCAGATGAGAGAGAAGGAGCTGCAGGACCTGAGAGAGGCTGTGGCTTCAATCACAGTGAGTATGAACCTGAAGAGAACATAACAGCTGGCATGTGATCATGTTGAATCTTCACTCAGATTCAACACATTGCAGATTTATAGACTTGTGGGGATTAATCAAATTAATGCTGCTGTGGGTTATTCTGGGTCAGAGATTTAATAGGATAAAATTGCTAGATAACAGAGGTTAACCAAGTTTTGCAGCAGTAGTACCTTATTTATTTAGAAAAATACAATAAAATGCCCATTTGAGAAAAATGCAACTTTTCACAACCCAGCATAATGCAAATAAACACCAAGAAAGTCACCTATTAAACTGAGACCTAATGGTGGCAACCAACCTGCCCCATACAGCCACCAGTCTCTGCCAAATCCCTGCAGCTGACAGTGTGTGAACTTAATGAGTGATCATTTCCAATCAATGCTGGCTGGGTTTCAGTCCCTGAGGCATCCAGCACCATGACGCTCCAAACCCCAGCCCTGTGCTGTTTTTATTCCTCCTGTCAGCTCACATCACTATTGTACAATGAGGCTCTCTGGAGTCTCAAAAGGGGCCAATTGTAATTTACTGTCCTCTGCTCCCTGTGTCACCAACAGAGATCAGCACAGTCAGCAGTGGAGGACAGTGAGAGGATCTTCACTGAGATGATCCGCAACATTGAGAGAAGACGCTCTGAGGTGACACAGCTGATCAGAGATCAGGAGAAGGCTGTAGTGAGTCAGGCTGAAGGACACATGGAGAGACTGGAGCAGGAGATTGATGAACTGAAGAGGAGACACTCTGAGCTGGAGCAGCTTTCACACACAGAGGATCACATCCATTTCCTCCAGGTAACAGAACAGCTACTCTGACAATAAGAAAACCAGAGTAATCAAATGGATGCATGTTCTCATTTGTATTTCAGCTAGTCTGTCATTTGTCAGATGTTAATGGTCTTGTTAATTAGATTTCCATACACATTTGTTGTGATGAAGCAGTTTAATCAGACTGTGTGTCTGTAGAGGTGCCAGGGTCTTCCTGTCACCCCTGAAGCTGAATTTGGACCCAGAATCTCCGTCAGTCCAAGCTGCTCTTTTGAGAACATGAGGAAGGTGGTTTCTGAGCTGAAGGATCAACTGGAGAATGTTTGCGAAAAGAAAATGGCAGAGATCCATCATACAGGTTGATAAATCAAAACATTTTTCAGTCTGTTCATGTTAATATAGACCATGCAGAGAGAGTATGCAGTACAGTCAGCCTCACGTTTGTGTCATCAAGTCAGTTTCTGTTCCCAATAAGACTAAATCTTTATGAAAACTAATGAGCTCTAAATTCTACAGGCTACAAAACCCAGATCACAATTCATGTTTCTTCTACATTACAGAATCCAAATATCTGTATCAAGTGTAACTTACCATGATTTGCAGTTTGTTAAAATGCCTGTTATTGTCCCTCATAATGATAATACCCTACTGCTGTTATCTCCACAGTGAGTGAAGTCCATCTCCCACAAGTAAATTCCTTTTACTCACATCCCTGTTTCTCTCTCTCTCCTTCTAGTTACCAAAGACACCATCCTACCGGTATTAGTGCCCAGGACCAGAGCAGAATTCTTACAATGTGAGTCTGTTCACACACACGCTTCTCTCTCCCTGTATGAGGTGGAGTGTGTTTTATTGTCTTTCGTTTTCTTCTGCTAGTGGAGCTTCTCTTTCTCTCTCCCGCTGCCTCCTGGCCTTTCACATTTACATGAGCTGTTTATGTCAGGAGCCTTTGAAGTTTATTCAGGGTGTTTTTCCACTGCACCAGGTTCGGTACTTTTGGTACTTTCCCTTTTCCATTGACTTCCAGTTGAGTACCAGTACCAAAAGTTCCAGTACCCAAAGTACCCTTTCTTTTTTGGTACCTTGGAACTTTGAGGTGGGACTTGCAAAAGCATTCATTGTCGAATTAAAAGATACATTTAAGAAGCATAAAAGCCCAAAAAACAAAATAATAGTTAACTAAAAAGAAGTTACATTGTAGAGGCAGTGTATTACTAAACTCAATTACTGCTTAATTTAACTGAAAATTGAAAAGCTGCAGCAAACAGTAACGTTTTAAGCCCTGATTATAATGAGCTGACAGTGTTTGCAGACCTCAGGTCTTCAGGATAATACCCTTACCCTGTTAAGATTATAACTAAAATCAAAGATAGAAAATAAAAACCCAGACAACACTAGGCTTACCCACCCGAACATAAATACAGAAGGTGGCACTCGACCTCTAACCCAGTGTGTTTATACAGAGAGAGGACCTACGTGTTAATGTATGTGCACACACTTCTTACCTGTTCAATTTCACAGGGGGGGGGGGGGGGATTGCAGAAGACAGGAGGAGAGTATCAAAGACAACAAATTCACCAAATGACACTAAGAGGATTTGTGGAGAGAAAGGGAGAGAGAGGAGAAGTTCAGAAGAAGAAGGACTGCAGGGGAGAGAGGAATAGAACAGGAAGGACCGATGTGAGAGATCTAGCTACGTAATCCCAAAGAGCAGCAACAGGAGGACAGTCCCAGAACATATGGAGAAAGGTGCCAGGGACTGGAAGGGGACAGAGGTGACATAATGGATCAGGTTCTAAACCCATGAGATGGTGTTTCCTGGGAGCAGGGTACAATCTATGGACAAATTTAAATTGTGTTTGCTGATGATTTGGATTTTTAGAACAGTTTTTTCCATCTGCCAGATGGAAGTGACAGAGAGAGGTTTGTAAGAGGATTTGTGGAGAAGGGAATAGAGACTGGACACAGGCTTAGAACTGGGGGAGAGAGTCGAAGCAAATGTGCAGAGCGGATGAGGAGGAAGAGGAGAGGAGAAAGAGAGACTACAAGCCCTAAGCTCAAACCTCAGCTGGAGGTAAAACGAATACAAAGAGGAATGAAGGTTAAACATGGACACAAGAGACTGAAACGTTTTGAGACCTGAGCTGTCAAAAATATCACCCAGAGTAGAAATGCCTGACGATGACCATGGTGAGCTGGAGATGGGGCCTCCAATGTTCAGGACAGGGTTGTGGAACAAAGGAGTGCGGGGGTGTCACTTCGGGAAGGGGCCCAGCAATCGCTCAACCCTCCTCCATGTACGAAGGCCATGGGAAATAACTGGACCAACAGAGGCCAAGATAGATTTTAAGGGAACGAAAGGGAGAGAGGTTAGACAGTGGGGAATGACATCCTGCTTGGATGAGAAGCCAGACAGGGGGATGCTGGGGAGGATTGATCCAACTCCCTTAGGGTGAAAGCATGGTGGTACAGTTCAAAATCTGGGAGGGCGACACCCCCATCTAACCGGTCATGGGTTAGAGTGGAATGTTTAACAGAAGGTCTCTTACCATCTCAAAGAAATGCAGAAACTACAGACTTAACAGAAGCCCAGTATCTAGGTGGAGGAGGAAGCGGAAGTAAGGAACTAACAAAATTAGTCCTCTGGAGGACGTTCATTTTAATAATGGCCAGTCTCACCTGGAATGAAAGGGAAAGAGACCATGAGGAGATCGAGATTTTAATACCCTCCAGAACATGGCGGAAACCAGCAGCTGTAAGCTCCGGGACAGAGGGGTAGATGTCTAACCCCAGGTATCTGAAGGAGTCTGCCTGAGGAATAGAAGAAGGAAATGAAGAAGAGCGACAGGCAGGATTCAGTGGAAGGAGAGAAGACTTTGACCTGTTAATCTTATAGCCAGAGAGGGATTCATATGTTTAAAACAAATTAAGGATGTGAGGAAGATCAGTGGGGGCATTGCCAAGATAAAGCAGCAGATCATCAGCATATAAGGAGACTTTTTGAGGAACATCTTTAACCAGGATAGGAGAAATAAGATCGGAATGATGGAGGGCTGCAGCTCGGGGCTCTAATGAAAGATTAAAGAGTAAGAGCGATAAGGGACAGCCCTGCCTGGCACCTCGAGAAAGTCAAAGAGGAGGAGAGGTGTTGGCATTAGTCAGGAGGACTGAGGAGAGGGAGGAGTAGAGGATCTGGACCAAGTTGGTAAAATATGGGCCGATGCCCATTTGATCGAGGAGCCTCCATAAGAAAGTCCAATTCATCCTGTCTAATGCCTTCTGCGCATCTAAGGAGAGAAAGGCAGCAGGGAAGAGAAAGGAGCTGCCTGAGGAGAACATGGTCATGGAGAAGACCAGACCCAGGATCTGCAAGCAGAAACAAACCGAACATCATCAGAAGCTGGTCCAATTTGAAGCGATGCCACTACTGGTACATACAGTTCATGTGTACGTAGAAGTTTCTTGTGTCTGTCAAAACTGTTTGGTTCACTTGTTAAGCTTTTATCATTTTTTTAGAGTAAAGTAGTAATTCCTGGCATTGAAGAACATCTGCATCATGCACCATCGACCATCGCGAGCCAAACCGCTGGCAAAGGCGACCATGGCGTTACGAAGGACGCCCTTAACAGGCATCCAGCAGCAGGCTGGGTCATCAGCTGAGCCGACATTTTTATTCAAGAAAGCCCAGCAAAGACTGTACATCCCGAGGCAGCTGAAAGAAGCAAACCTTCCCCCTCCCATCCTCACCATGTTCTATAGAGGCACCATCGGCAGTGTTCTGACTAACTGCATCACCATCTGCTATGGCAGCTGCAACAAATCTGACCACAAGTGCCAGCAGAGAGTAGTGAAGACAGCAGAGAACATTATGGGATGCCTCTCCCTTCCCTACAAGCCACTTCTTGCAAACGCAGTGTCCACAAGGTCTGCAGCATTGTGCAGGACCCATCACATCCCTCACATGGTCATTTCACACTCCAGCCATCTGAGAGAAGATACTGCAGCATCAGAGCCGGGTCTGCCAGGCTGCGTGGCAGTTTTTACCCCCAGGCTGTCAGGCTCCTCAACACCATGCTGCCCCCCAGGATCCCTCACTCTGCCTCATCACTGCCTCAACCCCCCCTTAACCCACAACTAAAGGCCACAGACCGACCCTTAAGCACTGCACTGCACTTAACACTTTGTCACCCTGACATGGGGGCGATAAGAAGAATCCCCATTATTCTCTGTCTGCTCCATTATTCTGCTTCTATTCCTACTTTCGGCTGTTAGAAATTTTAGACGTCTTACTGCTATTATTACTATTATCATGCACTGTTTTACACTGTGAACTCAGGCTGTTACAGTGTACATGATGGTGAATTCAGGTCTAATTGATTAAATAAAAACATATATTTAATATAGTTCTAACAATATTACACATTACTGTATATTGCACAATGTATTCTTCTTCCTAAATTGCACTATCCTGTATGTCCTTTGCACATTGTCTTGTCTTGTTTGTTATATTGCACTAAGTTTATGTTACACTGAGAGTCCCTGAGCGTCATCATTTCGTCTCTCTGTATACTTATATATGGTGGAGATGACAATAACGTTCATTTTGACTTTTTGATCTCATGGTCTTGTTTATGGTGCAACAATTTGGATAAAGAAGGAACTGAGCTGGAAGGCGAAGCTTTCGATTTACCAGTTGATCTACGTTCCTACCCTCACCTATGGTCATCAGCTCTGGGTAATGACCGAGAAAATGAGATTGTGATACAAGCAGCAGAAATGAGTTTCCTCAGCAGAGTGTCTGGGCTCAGCCTTAGAGAGAGGGTGAGGAGCTCAGACATTGGGGCTCAAAGTAGAGCCGCTGCTCCTCCGCAGAGAAAGGAGTCAGCTGATGGTTCGCACATCTATCTAGGATGCCTTCTGGACGGCTCCCTGGGGAGGTGTTTCAGGGCATGTCCAGCTGGGAGGAGGCA
This sequence comes from Paramormyrops kingsleyae, assembly GCF_048594095.1. NCBI lineage: Eukaryota > Metazoa > Chordata > Actinopteri > Osteoglossiformes > Mormyridae > Paramormyrops > Paramormyrops kingsleyae. The sequence continues at coordinate 11,282,892 of NC_132800.1, forward strand.
CTGGGGCAGACCCAGAGATGATATATTATATATACCCTGAGAGATTATATATAATATATACTACATTATAGATTATATGTTATATATATTAGATTAGATAAGTGGCACAAAATGGATGGATGGATGGATGGATGGAACTGTATTGAAAAATAACACTACTTATGAAAGTAGGCAAGTAAGAATTTCAAGTTAAAATTCCATTGTACTTTGTATACATGACACTGCTTTCTTATAAACTTATACTGCCATTAAATTCAGAAGCCACTGTACACAGAAGGACACAATAGTGTTTGGAATATTTTCTTTCTTGCCTCTGAAAATATACAGTTCTTCCGGCCGCTCATTCTTAAAAAAATCAGATGCCACTTTAATACTATCTGTACCATCTGTAAAGACAATGTCCTGTGACAAAACGTGACCATACTGCCACCCCAATTTCAGGTGGTATGCACCTTGCGCATGCGTCACGTTATCCTCATGTAGATGCACAGACGAAGCATGGTAGTTTGCAAACCCTACAGGCAATTTACAAGGTAATAAAACTGTCACATGCACATTGTTGGCATAGTCATTTACTCTAGGTATATGTAGGGATAGATTATATATCACTTTGTACGGAGGAAAAACACACGTCATACGTCGGTTCTCCGTAAACCGGAAACAGAAGAGGCTTCTTTATTGGTACAGCCGCATTTATACAAAAATGGACGTTGTACGCATGATGAATGAGATCACATACGTTAACACCCCCACTTGATCTCATACAATACAGAATATCTACTACTGCAACAGTATAACAGAGACACATATTTCTTATTTGGGTGATTTGTATTTACACACCAAACATAAATTTCACAAATCTCTCCACCTTAAACTTAGTCATGGGTTTAGTCATGACGTCTGCCACCATATCCTCTGTTGGACAGTACTCAATCAAAATTCTCCCATCAGTAACAGCCAAACAAACAAAATGATACCTAATGTCAATGTGCTTACATCTTTGGCGGCAAACTGGATCTTTGGACAATGCTATCGTGCCTTGATTGTCCTCAAAGATTTTTACTGGTGCATACTGACAATTATTCTCTATCCCATTCATCAGTTGTACAAGATACAGACTCTCCTGTGTAGTCGCAGCGAGTGCCATGTATTCAGCTTCACATGTTGATAAAGCAACTGTGGCCTGCTTTTTAGACTTCCACGAAATCAGTGGACCATATTTAGTGAGACTAAAGCAATATCCTGTGGTGCTTCGTCTGTCATTTAAATCGGCCGCCCAATCAGCATCGCTATATGCCACCAGTTTCAGATTTGTCTCACTTTTTCTGTAGCATAACTCATAATGAATTGTACCTTTCAGATACCTCATCACATGCTTAGCTGTCAACCAGTGTTGGTCATTTGGTTCAGACATATACTGTTGACAACTTACTCACCACCCAGCTTAGGTCAGGCCTAGTACATGTCATTACGTAAATCAGACTTCCTACGACCTCATGGTACGTTTTGGCATCAACAGGGTCTGCACCACTGTTGTACTCTGTCTTTTGTTCACATGGGGTTGACCTTGGCTTGCAAGCTGACATGCCAAATCTTTCCAGTACCTTCATTATGTACCTTTTCTGATTCATTTTTACACTCCCATTATCTTGTTCAAAATCAATTCCAAGGAAATATCTCAGCTTTCCGAGATCCTTCATCTTAAATTTTACAGCAAGTGTCTTCTTTATATAATTCAACAAATCCTCATTGCTAGCAGCAACAAGTAAATCATCAACCCAAATTATAAGTATTGCTCTCTCATTACCAGTTTCTTTGGTATAAACACAATAGTCTGCGGGGTTTTGTGCAAAACCATTTTCAGTTAAGTAATCATTAAGCATCCTGTTCCAGTTTCTACCGGATTGTTTGAGACCATAGAGTGACTTGTTTAGTTTACAGACTAACTTTTCACCCATGTCAGATTTTACCTCAAATCCCTCTGGTTGTTCCATATATACATCACAATCAATAGGAGCATGCAAATACGCCGTCTTAACATCCATCTGGTGTAAATTAAGATCATATTGTGCTGCCAATTGCATCAGAACGCGTATTGAGGTAAGACTGGCAGTTGGAGAGAAAGTCTCATTGTAGTCCACTCCCATCACCTGATTGTAACCTTTAGCGACATATCTGGCCTTATAGGTTTCTGTCTGATCTGCATTACTTTTGACAGCATATACCCATTTACCCCCCACTTCACGTTTGCCCTCTGTTAGGGTAGTTAGTGTAAATGTATTGTTCTCCTGAAGAGAATCCATCTCATCTTTCATAGCTTTACCCTAAATCTCTGCTTTAGGTGAGCTCATAGCTTCTTTGAATGTTTGTGGCACATCACACATCCTATAACAATAGTCAATGCTAATTGATGCCTGATCATTAGACCTTGCATCAGTAACATACTCAGAGAGGTACAGTGGAGCCCTCCTATCCCTTTTGGGGTAGCGAGACTCAATTCCCTCAATCTGAGCTGTATCAGTCATATCCCTGCTATCAGAAGTACCCGGGGATTCTTTTACCTTCCCTTCCTTCTGCTTAGTTACAGTTACCGTCGGTCTAGATGACACATATCTTTCCTCAAGGAAATCCTTATCAAACATCAGTGAGTCTGTCTGAGTTTCTTTCTCTCTTATATTCTTTGTGACAAACTTCACCAGTCGGTGTTTCAGAACTTTCTTTGTGTCAGGGTAGTAGACTAGATATGCAGGGCTGTTTTTGTCATAACCTACGAAAATTCCCTTATCGCATCTTGTGTCTAACTGCTTCTTATCATGCTTGTATGCGTAACATACAGACCCAAATACTTTCATCCTAGACAAGTTGGGTTTCTTGCCTGTAAGCATGTAGTGGGGCGTTTGACTTGTCCTGCTATTAAAGCATCTATTGCGTATCACTGTAGCTGTCATTATAGCATATGTCCACAACTCTTTTGGTAGATTACACCCAATTAACATGCATCTCGCCATGTCAAATAGTGTGCGCCAAATCCTCTCTGCTGTGCCATTTTGATGTGGCGAATACGGTGCAGAGAACTCATGTCTAATGCTATTCTTATTAAGCAAAGACCGAAATTCATGTCCCGTGAACTCAGTGCCATTATCAGACCTAATGCACTTCACATTCCCATAAGGGGTTACATCAGCTAGAAACCTTTCTGCAGCTTTCGCTGTATCACTCTTATCTTTCAGGAAATATACAAACACTGTACCTGAATAGTCATCTGTAAAAGCAAGAGCATACTTAAATCTATCTTTTGCTATAGGGTCTATAGGACCGGCCAAATCAGTGTGGACGAGCTCAAGTGCTGCTTTCGCACGAGCATCTCCTTCCCTGTTTCTGCTTTGCACAAATTTACCTTGAGTGCATACCTCACAACTCAGTTTAGACTTGTCAAATTTACCCTTAATCTGCATGCCCTCTACAACATCCTGCAACCTGGAAACATCATCATAATTGCAGTGACCTAGTATTTCGTGCCAAGTTTGAATATCATAACAACCATTACAAAAATCACTGGTGTCATTACTTTCACTAACAGTGTCCAAGTAATACAGTCTATTATATTGTAATGATATGTGGGTGTGTGTGTGGAGGGGGGAGGGATTGGTGTGGAAGGTTAATTAAGTGGCTACACCTGGGTTGTGAGGAATGTGGGGTTAAGAGAGAGGGCTTGGGCGGCATAGGAGAGACTGGTTCTGGGAGGGAGGTGCCGCTCGTATGCCGTGTAGGGCTGCCGGCGGTGAAGTCAGATAGCGGGCTGCAGGGACAGGTTCTGGTGTGGTAGGGGAAGGATAGTTAGGACGGGGGTAGTTAGGAGTGCATGATTGCCGCTTAGTCTGGGGTATTTGATAAAGGTGATAAGCGGCAACCCCGTAGTGACGTAGTGGGGGCGGAATTCCCCTTCCGCGTGGTGCCTTAGCTTGCGGACCTGTGTGAATGTTCCTTCCTCGGGGGGAGGGTTTTGAACCTCGGGAGGGGGGGACGTTATGTTTTAATTTTGTCCTTGTATGTTTGTTTTGTGTTTTTTAAAGTAAGCAGCGTAGCCCGTTAGGGATCGGGGCGGGACTAGAGGTGGTACTGGTCCCGTAACGCTTGTCTGTGCCTGAAGTGTGGGGATTACTGGGTATTGCAGTGCTATTGGTGTGCCGTGCCCTAATGGGGATGTTGTGTGCTGTGGGATCCACTGTGTGGTAATGTGGGTTAACACATGTTTGGAAGGGTTGGTTTGCTACGGGGAGACAGTGGGGCAAACCCTTTGTGAGCCTAACCCCGGTCTGATGGGTCGCTGCATGAATTGTACTGAATAAAGTTATCTTAGTAATTGTAGCAGAAGCTTTGTGGTGGTCTCTTCTCCTCTTATAGCCTCCGACGCTATTGTAGGTTTATTACAATATTCTTTTATCTCAAACTTTGTACCACTTTGATGGAGGAGTTCATCATGTCCCTGCTCGAACTTGATTGACGCTCCGCTGGTTGTCGCTGCTTTTACCGAAAAGATGTCCTGTGGATATGTCAGGATGAACAGCGCGTCTTTCAGTGTAGCCTTCATTCGCTCTCCCTAGCGGTTCATCAGGTTCACCTCCGCGTCGCCGTTGGTGCCATCGGCCAATTCAATAAAGTGTTTCTCTGGCCGGAAAGTGTGATCAAACTTCTTGAACTTTCCGATGTCTGTTATAATGTGCGACGTTGCTCCGGTATCAACCATCAGGCCTCTGTGTTTCAGTCCGCTTGGTTGGAGATGGCTGGCCTTGAACGTATATGTGTGCTCGCACTCTTCTTCATCAGCCACTTGTTTTACAATGTCCTTTCTCTTACGCCTGCAAAGTGCATCTGTGTGTGTCGCGCTTTTGCAGTGCCCGCACCATTGTTTTCTCGGTCGTTCGCTTGGACATGCCCGGGCCTTGTGTCCCTTCACTCCGCAGTTGTAACAGACAATGTCGGGGCCTGTAGCGATCCCTCTCCCTCGAAAAGTAGCATTTGCTTTCATCACGTTATCATCCGAGCTGGCGCGATATTTCTCAGTGTCCTCAAAACTTCTCAGTTTTGTCTTAAATTCCGCAAATGTCAAATACTCGTCGCCTTGTGTAACATGGATAACAAATGGCTTAAACGACTCCGGCAAACCTTTCAGAATCATCGCAATCAAAAGTCCATCACTCAGTTTTTCTTCGGCATTTCTAAGTGCTGTAATTGCTGTTTCAGCCCTAATAATATAATCTGTTATACTTCCATTAGTGCTTTTCTGTAGAGAAGTTAACTCCGTGTACAGGCTAATCACTCTAGGTTTCCCTTTACCTGCGTAATAGTCTCTCAATATCTGAAGAGCTTTTCTTTCATTATCCGTTGCATCTCTCATAACTAACGAGAGGCTTTTATCATCCAAGAACTGAATCATTTCTGCATATACCTCTTCATTTTTCTTTCTGTCGTTTTCAAACTCGTCGTCTTCATCGTCTGAGGTGGGCTGACTCAGGATGGTATCTTTCAGCCCCAGTAAGTAGGTATGTCACAAAAAATTTCAAAGTTGTTGGATTTTTACAAAAATCAGAAGAAAGGGCTTGATAAGACCCTTCCAATGATACCAAGAACTTCTTTCTGTGATGAATGGCAAGAAAGTTATAGGATATTTTGTAACGCCAATTAAGGTTTATTAACGTCCACTTATTAACAGATGAAACAATAGAGAACCATACTTGACTTTGTGACCTGTTTATGGTGTTCAGAAAAATGAGCATAACTCTGTTATTGTTTTTCAGATTTTAATAAACTAGGTATCATTAGAAAGCTTATTCCTTGCCTAACAGTCTCAGATACACTGAAAATAAAACAAATAATTATTTAATTTATTTGTCTGTCAATTAATACTCACCGGAGAATGTATGTAGTGAATAATACAAAGAATGTCTTTTCAAAGAGTCCACAGCATCAAATTAAAAAGTATTTTGTGTTATCATTATAATCCATTCAATAATAATACATTTGAAAAGCATTGCCCATAGTAAAGTATCAAAAGGTACAGGAGCAAAGTAGCTGTCACTTTAACAAAACACTAGGTCCCCACTAATGAGGTCAGCCCCAAGTTCATATTTGGTCAACAATGTGTCCTCTGCATTTTCATCATGTGTCTCATTTTCCTTCCAATAAGCAATTGTGAAGTAGGCAACACCATTCCTTTTTTTCTGCTTTTCAATTTTACCACAGTATACAGTTCTTGAACTGTTGTCCTCATCATACCGAGTATGCAGGATTTTCTTACCCACAACAGTACCACACAAAATTCTCTCAAGATCTGCCTTTGTCATTTCATCAAGCTCTGGAAATGTTGTACCAATATCCCTCACATCTACACCTTGCAGCTTTTTATCCACTTCCTTCTCCACTTCCTTCCTCTGTTTTACAATTTTTTCCTGAATCTTTGAAGCAGCTCTTTTCATCAATTCAATTCTAATTTCATCCTGCTTTTTCCGACTGTCCTTTCTCTTTAATCTAGCTCTACCTACTGTCACGGTACGTGCAACACGGATAGGGAAAGCAGGCGAACGGAAGCCAGGGATCGGGGAATACGGAGTTTAATGCCAAAACACAGAGCACGCAACAAAACAACATCAATGACCGAACTGGGGATACAAACGGAAACGCGGACTAAATACACTGAACTAATGACAACAATCCGAAACAGCTGTAAAACACTGGGATTCCACATGAGGTTAACGAGGGGGCGTGGCACACATTAGGATCGGACGGAGCGGGGTGTGACACCTACAGCCCAGTCCACAACTGCTTCCCTTGTTGATTTGCTCAAACTATCCAAATATGGCACAACACGGTTCTTTTTAGCCCTCATCTTTGCTCTTAAGAAGTCTATTCTGGCATTTTTCGACTTCTCTTTCTCAATGCTGTACATCCCCATAATTTCTTCCGCATCTATGTTGTGCAGACGGGCTGAAGCTGTTTCCTCTTCAAGAGCACTGGTCAGTTCCATCTCAAAATAGCGTTTATACTGGCGCTCCAAAACAGCAATGACTGCATTCAGACATGTCTTTACAATGACTCCAAACTCTTCCTTACTGCCAGATCCTCCTCTTAAAACTCTCAGCTTGTCAAGAGTTGCATCACTAGCACTCAGGGGACGCCCAAAGAAGTCTGTAGACCAGGTGAGAATCACAAGTGGATCTGTAGAGGCAAGTTTCAAACAAGCCACAACATCCTTGACAGTCCGAATGCCATCAATATGGCTTACTTCACTGTCCATTGATGTATAGAACATCTGCATCCATGGGCCAGTGAGCAACTTGCCTAAGAGCCCAAGACCTTGGATTTCTAATATTGCAGTCGGATTCTGGAAGTCCTGTCTAATACTTGACTGCAGGCCCCCACAAGAAACACTTCCAATAGTGAAGAATTCAAGAAATGTGTCATAGTGCTGATACAGAATTCCACAATTATGGAAAAGGACGTGCAAACGATTGCCACGGTACCTAGGGATTAGACCACGTGATAGCTTCTTCTTGTCAAGGAATGTTTTAAAACCCTTAGGGTCTCCCTTCCCATCTTTATAGCGGAATTTATTGATCTGAAGCACTAAATTGCCTGCCATAGAATCCTTTCCAAATAGATGACCTCTTGTGGACTCCATACCTTTTAATGCTGAGCGACATGTGGATGCAATGGTATCTAGGGGATGAAGGTGGCAATTAAGTTAATTTAATACTTTTCCCCATGTCTCATTCACTTTCTGGATGGCTGCATGGTTCACAGCAACTCTGTCTGTCATCATATTTGAAATGTTGTTTATCATGGTGGATCTGGTATATCCATAGTCCTCCTGGTGGAAGTCGGCATAGACACTGGCAAGGTTGTCAATAGAATGCGTCACATGATCATGATAATCATCAGCAGTCCCGCCAGCAAGCTCATCAATGTCCACCACTTCACATTCCTCTTTTGATGTCAAGTGTATCGAGTTAATGTGAGTCCCTTCCTGGGTGGTGGCATCGAACCCTAACGTCAAGCCTGGTTTCTTCATGACCCACTCTGCTGCCTTGAGATCAGCAATTACATCAAGTTCTTGTACCATCTGATCAATGGCAGACCTCTGAGGTATCGAGGTTAATTTTTCTCCTGACCTTTTGGCATCACTTTCAATTAGAAGCGGAATACTTTTTGTTGGCACTTGGTTGACAATATGATCATACATTCTCATGCGTGTTTCTAAACTATATGTCTTCCCATCCTTTTTTGTTAGTTTTTCATCCTTCTGAGCTAATTGTTGCAAACTTTCTTCCAGTTCTAGTATTCTGTTTTCCAAACTAAGGATAATCTCATCTTTCCTTGAAAGTTCTTGCTTCACCTTGAGATGTACCTCCATAGAAACAAAATTCTTTGCATGACTTTCATGCCTTTTTTTCCACGTGCTTTCTTTAGACGTTCATGGTTGCAACGTAATTTCGCATAGTCAGGCACCTTCTCTGTCTTATCACAATTACAATTCCCGTACTTGGCGTCTTTTAACTGTTTTTTCAACAAAGTTATTTGTGCATCCTTTACTGTCACTGAATGCTTCTTTCGTTGAATTTCCTGGTTTAAATACTTAACTTTAGCAAATCTTGTAACATCAAGTTTGTCTTAAAGATCTTTTATGCGTTTCACATACTGTTTTTTTCCAGAGCTCCGCATTTTTGCCACAAAATCAAGCCTTTTTTTCATTTTAGCTTTCTTTGGCGTGAGTTCTCCCATTCCACGCTTATAAGAGACTGGGGTGACAAACTCACTAGGCCCAGAAACAGGTACACTTGGAGATTCAGTAACTGCCAGTAGCTCGCTATGATCAGAGTCTGGCACACTTGAAGGACCAGGTTGAGGTTCTGCAACTGCCATTTCATTCGGTTCAAGTTCTGTTGCAGCTGTTGATTTAGAGGGAAATTTAAATGTTTCGTTACAAAATTCCACAAATCGTTCTTTATCGCGACTGAGGTTTTGGAATGTCATGAACCAGTTAGTTATTGACTGCAGATCATTTGGTTTCAGTGAATATGATTCACCAAAGGCCTTGTGAACTCCACAAATGGTTCTGGTGATGGACTTCTCATTTTCAAGGTAAATATGCAGTATGTGCCTGTTCAGAACTGTCTGATCTCCGGGAGTTGAAGAAAAGAAGTCTTTGAGATGCTGCCTTGCTATGCCAGCCCGTGCTGGTTGTGGCTATGCCAGCCCGTGCTGGTTGTGGAGGATTACGTTTTCTCTTCATGTTAAAGGTAACTGAAAAGACAATATGCAACTATTTCTGGCCTTTCCAACCCATTCAAAATTATCAATCATCTGTGTTACAAAAGCAAGCGATGGGTATCTACTCCATTTTATTACAAGAATATACACTCACCTAAAAGATTATTAGGAACACCATACTAATTGATTGATTTCCTTTATTGCTGTTGCAATTCACCATGTCACTAGTCACAAGTACCAGCGAAAAGAAGGCCATCAACCCGACCATACATACACAAACATTATAGGGGGTAGACAGGTCAGGAAGACAGGGGACTATAGGAAAACTCAGAGAAACAAGATTACGTGAGGAGAGTGGAGGTGAATAAAAAAAACAGCCCCCAGACTGTACTCCAGTAGGGAGTACAATATAGGAACAGAAAAAAAAAACACCTCAGCAATAAGCACATAGTCACCACATCTCACAACACTAAAGTCGAGACTTGCAACAGGGGAGGGGAATGGGGAGGTGGAGGTAGTCCAGCATAGACAAACAGCCGTCCGGTCCTGCAGCCAAACGGCGCTGTACAAGGACCCGCTCGTTCATGCTGGGGGTATGAAGCGGCGAAGGCGTGGGATGGGGGTAGGGTGTCCTTGTGGTTGGGGGAGAGGAATGCAAGAGAGTCTCACTGCCTTGTTCTTCAGGGGGAGTTGTTGAGCTCAGCAGAGGCCTTGGCCAAGGCCCGTGCTGATTAGGGGGGAGCCAAAAGCAGATAAAATGGGGTTGTTTGGGTTTTCAGGCGAGAAGCTGTAATTTCGCAGCTCCTCTAATGTCAACGCTGGTCTCCGCCATCCAAATTCCTCTGCAGAGCCGTGAGCCTCTCCGTGATGATATCAAAATTAATTAATACGGTGTTTGACCCCCTTTTGCCTTCAGAACTGCCTTAATTCTACGTGGCATTGATTCAACAAGGTGCTGAAAGCATTCTTTAGAAATGTTGGCCCATATTGATAGGATAGCATCTTGCAGTTGGTGGGATGCACATCCAGGGCACGAAGCTCCCGTTCCACCACATCCCAAAGATGCTCTATTGGGTTGAGATCTGGTGACTGTGGGGGCCATTTTAGTACAGTGAACTCATTGTCATGTTCAAGAAACCAATTTGAAATGATTTGAGCTTTGTGACATGGTGCATTATCCTGCTGGAAGTAGCCATCAGAGGATGGGTACATGGTGGTCATAAAGGGATGGACATGGTCAGAAACAATGCTCAGGTAGGCCGTGGAATTTAAACGATGCCCAATTGGCACTAAGGGGCCTAAAGTATGCCAAGAAAACATCCCCCACACCATTACACCACCACCACCAGCCTGCACAGTGGTAACAAGGCATGATGGATCCATGTTCTCATTCTGTTTACGCCAAATTCTGACTCTACCATTTGAATGTCTCAACAGAAATCGAGACTCATCTGACCAGGCAACATTTTTCCAGTCTTCAACTGTCCAATTTTGGTGAGCTCGTGCAAATTGTAGCCTCTTTTTCCTATTTGTAGTGGAGATGAGTGGTACCCGGTGGGGTCTTCTGCTGTTGTAGCCCATCCGCCTCAAGGTTGTGCGTGTTGTGATTTCACAAATGCTTTGCTGCATACCTCGGTTGTAACGAGTGGTTATTTCAGTCAAAGTTACTCTTCTATCAGCTTGAATCAGTCGGCCCATTCTCCTCTGACCTCTAGCATCAACAAGGCATTTTTGCCCACAGGACTGCCGCATACTGGATGTTTTTCCCTTTGCACACCATTCTTTGTAAACCCTAGAAATGGTTGTGCGTGAAAATCCCAGTAACTGAGCAGACTGTGAAATACTCAGACCGGCCCGTCTGGCACCGACAACCATGCCACGCTCAAAATTGCTTAAATCATCTTTCTTTCCCATTCTGACATTCAATTTGGAGTTCAGGAGATTGTCTTGACCAGGACCACACCCCTAAATGCATTGAAGCAACTGCCATGTGATTGGTTGATTAGATAATTGCATTAATGAGAAATTGAACAGGTGTTCCTAATAATCCTTTAGGCTAGTGTATATTCATAAACACATATAACCTCATTTAAAAGCCTTCACATCATTTTAAAGCTGTAAATTCCATGCTGAAAATCATGCTATTTTCGGCTCTTGCTGCACTGTTCACCACAAAACATGGCCGGCTCTCGCGGCAGATCCAAAAAAGTGAACTGCTGATCGATAAATTTTGCTCAAAATACGCCTAAATACAATACACTAACTAAGAAATATAATTATCATAGTTTGAAGAATAATTCCTCTTACCTTTATTGTCCCAACGAAGGTTTTAATGAGTGAAATTTTCGGTAAGATCGGGAGGAAATTTCGAAGTTATCAGAAAGTCAGATGACCGTGTTTTGAATGGAAATCCCCGGATGAAGGTGTGTTTTACGTTATCAGAACGGGTTACCCTAATAGACACAAAAATAACACAACAAAAAGGCAAAAACTATTGGGATACCCTGGTGCTCTGGGGAATGGCGACCAAATTGAAAACGAGGCTGCCTGCCAAAGCCCCTATGGCGCAGAACTGGTGATAGTGACATACCTACAGTAAGCGCAGATGGCCTAAAAACTTTGTCTTCCAAAGTTCGTAATTTTTCTCATCTCCGTCAAAGCACAACCTTTGCCACCTACTTCCTACATCCCGCGCCCTGGGCCCATAACCTGTTGGTGTAGCCATTTACTCTAGGTATATGTAGGGATAGATTATATATCACTTTGTACGGAGGAAAAACACACTTCATAAGTCGGTTCTCCATAAACCGGAAACAGAAGAGGCTTCTTTATTGGTACAGCCGCATTTATACAAAAAGGTACGTTGTACGCATGACGTATGAGATCACATACGTTAACACATATAAATGCGTGAAAATCTCACGCCAGCCAGTTGATCAAACTTCGTAGCCCTGTGAACTGGCGCTTTGAATTTGTAAAACGTAGGGAAATATACATAGACCTCACTGCTGTGGTACGTGTGCAGGGAATATCATAATAATAATTAACTAATAATAATACGTAAATAGGACACATGCGCATAAGCAAAGTACACAGCTTGACCGGAGAACTATGAACGTTTCCGTGTACGCATGCGAGGTGTAGATACGCGAGTGCTGCGCTTTGCGGAGAACCAGCCTAGATGCGTCCGCGTCCGCGTTGGGAGCATCGCGTCGGCTCGCTGCTGGAGAGAGGTGTGTGTCCAAATTGGTTTGAAAGAAGTTCATATTGTGACGTAAAGACAAGCTCACTATTAGTGGTAATCTTTGTCAAATAATTTTATGCTTAACATGTTTGATGAATGCTGTTTGTAATTTTATTTACCTGTAATTAAGTCTATTAGTTTAACACGCATATCATTTTGGCGCGTATTCCTGCCGGCGTCGCGCGGGCATCCGACATTTCCTGAGGTATTTCACATATTTGAATTCCTGCTTCATTTTTATATTTTGTGTATCGTACATAATAATAGAGCGCAGGCTAAAGTGCAGTTCGGTCCCCAGTGAGTCTCTCAGCGCGGCGTGTCTCACAGCGCAGGGGGCAGCCGGAGCGCTGCAGACTCGGGCGGCTACATGAGTACATTGGGAATAAAATGTGTGTATTGGAGCGAGTTCTGTGTTAGTGAGTGTGTGAGGTGTGACAGTGATAATGATGGAGATGCTGGGCTTCGTGATGGGATTAATCACTCTTCCTCTTCCCTACAGACTCCTGCCAGCTGACGCTGGACCCCAACACAGCAAACAGCCGCCTGTCTCTGTCAGAGGGGAACAGGAAGGTGACATGGGGGGCAAAGCTGCAGCCATATCCAGATCATCCAGAGAGATTTGACTGGTTGGTCCAAGTTTTGTGCAGAGAGAGTCTGACTGGTCACTGTTACTGGGAGGCTGAGTGGAGTGGAGATGGAGTCTGGATAGCAGTGACTTATAAAGGAATCAGGAGGAAAGGAGACAGTTATGACTGTCGGCTTGGATTCAATGACAAGTCATGGAGTCTGATCTGCTCTCCTGACAGTTACTCTGTCCAGCACAATAATAAACAGACTGTCATACCCATAAAGCCCTCAGGCTCCCGCAGAGTAGGAGTGTATCTGGACTGGGCGGCTGGTACTCTGTCCTTCTACAGAGTCTCCTCTGATGGACTGACCCTCCTGTACAGCTTCACCTCCTCATTCACTGAACCCCTCTGTCCAGGGTTTTGTGTTTATATGAACTCCTCCATGTCCCTGTGCATGCTGGGATAGCTCACTGTGTGCTGGAGGAATCATTTTTACCTTATCAGAGTGTCACATGTCGCTGCTTCTCCATGGCAAAAAGGTAAAATCTCTGCTTTTTAACCAGTATAACCCTTTTTACTCTGTCTGAAGTGTGACGTGTCAGACAAAAATAAATGAATGTTTGTTCAGTTGCCAAACTCATGCAAAATGACTGTTTTTCTCTGACTTCTGTCCTGTGTTGTCTGTGAATGCACAAAAACTGCCAAAACAAATTCATAGTACATGCAGTTGTACCAATGAAGTCAATTCTGATTCTGAATAAAATAATATGTAATGATATGTAATCCTGACGAGTGGGGGGACTTTTCCCCTCCCCTATATATGTGTACATTTTATATATTTCTGTCTATATATTGTATTTGCTACCTGTACACTGACAATAAAGGCTTCCTATTCTGTCCTATTAATGTCCCGGTTCAGCGCTGCCCAAAGCGTAACTGAGTAACACACTTAATCCGCGTCTCTGGTCGCAGCAGCCTGATATCGCAGCGGCGATGCTTTGGCCAGCAGGGGGCGGCAGACGGCAGACATTTTATTAACTCAAAACCTACAGCGGTCCTCAGGTAACTGAGTAAAGACAAATAATATAATCAAATTAATCAAATGTTAACTAAGTAAAGATAAATTACATAAAATCTTAATAAAGTAGTACTACAACAAAAATTTTGTGATGTTGCAAAAAAACACCTGATCATCAATGATGCCGTGTAGTAGGTGATTACCAATTACCAGAAAAAGCATGAATTTTGTTTCATTAGGAATACTAATTTATTTAGGTTTTTTATAAGTTTCTTTTTTACTCCACAGTAATGAGACTGTCAGCCACAATGTGTCCCACAATACACTCACAGCGGCATTGCAGCAATACAGATATATCACTGAACACAAAGGAAAGGTGGATTCTTACTCTGACGTCCCTCCCCGTCCTCTAGTGACGAGCTCCACATTCTGTGCTGCTGCCTCTGCTGGCCGCTTGTTTGTTTCTCTCCCCCCTGTCTAATTTAGATGTGGTGCACCTGTTCCCCTGGGGGTGGGTCTATAAGGTGGGTTCCCGGCTAAGGGGGGAGGAATGGATCCTGTGGCAGCCACCACGCCGGCTTCGGCTCTGCATCAGTGTTTCATTGTCCTTTTCTGTTATGTTATGTTATGTATATAATCTAGCAAATGCTTTTATCCATAGTGACGTACACTTCAGAAAGCAAGATCAGCTGGTGCCTGGAGCAGCTGGGGGTTAAGGGCCTTGCCCAAGGGCCCAACAGTGAAATCAGTTTTCCGACCAAGGGATTTGAACCAGCAACCTTCCGACTCTGGGATTTGAACCATCAAACCTCTGACAATGGGATTTGAATCAGCAACCCTTTGATCACCTGCACTCTCCCTGAATAAGTTATTGATTGTCAGTCTTGTAGAAAAAAAATGTGTAAATATGTGTTTGGTGGCAGATCAGCTGTCTAATGATAGAAAATATTATGAGTTCATGTCAGCCTGCATAGACAGAGTAATCAGAAGCCCAATGTGCAGACCGGAGGAGGGTATAGTTTGTGATTCACTTGCAGGAATGTGGCCGTCATAAATCACAGAGTTATAGCTCTGAAAAGGGAGTTTCTCAGGAGCACTTTTCAGGGAGGAAAAGTCAAAGTCAGCTTTATTGTCAATTTCTTCACATGTACTAGACATACAAAGAAATCGAAATTACGTTCCTCACTGTTCCACGCGCAGACAAGACATGACCGGATAGGACAAACAGTAAAGTGCAAAGGCACAACAAAAAACACATTCTAACTACAGAGTAACAGTATATAAAGTGCAGGTAGCTTAAGGCATATACTCTTAGAAATTAGAGTGTAATAATAAGTGTTTCCAGTATTATAAAGTGTTTATGTGCTGAGACATTCAATAATAGCAGCTGTAATGGTAATAATAATAATGGTAACAGATGTGTGCAATTTGCATAGTGCAGAGGTAGTTGCTCCTGTGGGTCAGAGTCCAGAGTGTTTTCTTTTGGGAGGGGGGGGGCAGATTCCTGGTCACTTGCCAGTCTGGTGGCTCTGTTGGCTGGTGCTGAGTGTGTGGGAGGAGAGAGTTTAGTAGTCTCACAGCCTGGTGGATGACGCTGTTGCTGAGTCTGGTAGTGCGGGAGCGGAGGCTCCTATACCTCCTTCCAGAGGGCAGGAGGCTGAACAGATTGTGTGCGGGGTGGCTTGCATCGCTCACAATTGTAATGGCTTTGCGGGTGAGGCGGGTGGTGTATATATCTTTCAGGGAGGGAAGTCGTGCACCAACGATCCTCTCAGCTGTGCTCACAATGCGCTGTAGGGCTTTCCTGCTGTATTCAGTGCAGCTCCCTCCCCACACAGAGATGCAGCTGGAAAGGATGCTCTCAATGGTTCCTCTGTAAAAGATGGTCATGATGGGTGGAAGAGATAATTATCTGAAGGCAGATTTATTTCCGGAATACTGTATACCCCACACTGGGCATGTCTGGAATACTGCAAGTGGAGAAAACACAAAGCCGGAGATAAGGCCGCTTTGAATCTGCTTCCCATCTCAGTCTCCAGCCAGAACTGGAGACACGCACACAAACACAGACTGGGAAGAAGGCTCTGTTTTGGAGAAACACTATGAAGATGGACTGTGGCTGTCAGTAGGAGACGTTTTATTTTATCATAGCTGGAAAAGGCCTTAATCAGCTCCTCCTGGACCTCAGGTCATCTGAACAGAGAGACCTTAAAGCAGAACAGATTAACAGCCCAAACTAACTAAATACAATGACGTCCTTATTCTGAAATTTGTGCAGCTGGATGTTTAACAAAGCCAGCTGGTACAGGGCCTGGTTTTGTAGCTTATAGCCTCACACTTCCAGGGTTGTGGGTTTGAGTCCCACCCCTGCCCTGTGTGTGTGTGGTTTCCATGGTCACCCTAGTTTCCTGGGGTCCCCTGCCTTCCTGTAAGAGACCCTCAGTAACCCTGTACTGGGTAAGAGGATGGATATTTGACAAAGTCTTTGAAATCCGAACCATGTAACAGCCCAAGCCCTGTTGTGTTTGGCAGCTTCAGGGTAATAAATCTGACCCCCTTATCTCAAATCCACCATGATCTGATACAGCGTCTTTGGTGGCCATTTCAACCTCCAGCTTAGAGAAGAAAAGAGAAAACAGTTCCTCAAATCTGTTCGATGGTTGATTTTTAAATATCAAAGAACCCATCCATCCATCCATCCATCCATCTATCCATTTTCTGAAACCGTCTATCCTGGAGGCTATGGGCGCAAGGCAGGGAACAACCCAGGATGGGGCGCAAACCTATCGCAGGTATCGAACAACCAAGATCTGAAAATGGCAGCCATATAATTGGTTGGGTCATTTTTCCATACAGGTCCCAAACAGACATCATCCCCCCAGACAAGCAAATCAGAGCATTTCCTTTCAAATGACATTTAAATGCTAGTGATGATGTGATTATACAGTTATGTCACATAAAGTCACATAATAGTAACAATTAATAGTGAATGAAAGGCAGAATATGCCATTAACACAGGGCCACAAAAGTTAATAATCATTTGTATTCATTCCGCAGATGATGTTATACAAACAGACTTTTTCTTGAGAAGGCAGACGCAGGCAGTCACTGGAGCGTTTGGGGTTAAGGGCCTTAGTCACACAAGCATAGTGATATAACCCAGTGAGCCAAACACCAACCCACATCACTTACCTCTGGCAGAATTAACCTTTGCAAGCATGTTTGGCACGAATGTACAAAACCGATGCACTTTTAAATAAATAATTGTACTTATCATCACAGTTCAAGTTTCAGAAGTGTTTCTGCTACTCTTTAGTAAGGTTGCAAATTCCATCTGTCCAGCCAGGTATCCAATCAAGATACACACACACACACACACACACACACACACGCAGATGTAGGGTAAACATATCCTTATGGGGACCGCTCATTCATTTCAATGGGAAAAATGCTAACGCTAACTATGACAACCTTAACCCCTACCCTGCCCTAACCATAACCATAAGTAACCAAACAAAATACAAGTTTTTACATTTTTAGTTTTTTCATAGCAGTCACCGATTTTTATAAAATAGAGTTTTCCCTTATGGGGACCAGGAAACCGGTCCTCATAAGGATAAAAAACAGATATTTATCACGTTATGGGGACATTGTGTCCCCATAAGGATAGGTAAACCCACTCGCACACACACACACACACACACACACACACAAAGGTTTGTAATTATACCTTTGTAGGGACACAGTTCATATGGGGAACATTTTAATTACATGACACCCTTAAGTAGACGAGGCCAACAGCAGTGTTCAGGGTGATATGCAGAGCTCGCCCCCTAGTGGAAATAATAAGGAAGCTCATTTTAACCAGAATCAGTCTGTATCACAATAAGCCTCCTGTTAGAACACAATCCTATGAAACAAGGAATCATATTGTCAGCTGTAGGCAAACTAGGTATATTATTCCTTTGTTAACATTTTATTTAATAAAAATGTCTTATTTTTCTTGTTTCATTTTGTAGAAAATACAGATACTTCTGTTTTTTGAAAATTTATTATGTTTTTGTTGAATTGATCCTTTATTTGTTATTTGCACAGGTACATTCCAGTGCTTCTCATTGCCTCCCCCATATTGCTCTGCATGAGACACACAGACACATACAGGAGAGCAGACTTGGGGTCACAGCACAGGGTCAGCCAGTGTGCAGCACCACTGGAGCTGGGGGTTAAGGGCCCTTTATTTTATATGCAAAGTTGTCATATGTGTAGGATACTATGTAACAAAATTATATCATCTTTAAGTCATATTGTTTGGTGTTTTTTAAACCTTTTATGTTTATTGTTTTTAGTTCATTATTGTTGTAACCATTTTACCACATTTAAGCCTCTAAGATACAAACAGGAATGTGTACTGTACTGTGAGCACTGGCCTGAGCACCAGGAGAACGAACGAGCGACTCGCGGAGATGCTCGCGCTTCCGACAGTCAGGGCGGAAACTGTCATATACTCACGCTGGGCAACAGACGTTCGGCCAGACACGGCGCAGTCGCGGCCATAGACATAAATACGTATAAAATTATAAACAAAATATACAAAAAGACCTAGAAAGAAGACCCATCCAATATGGCGGCGACGCTGACCTACGTTCCGGTACGTCTGCATATTTATGTCTTTGCATACAGAGGGGAATGAATAAATATAAAGTGTTATACACTGCTCAAAAAAATTAAAGGAACACTTTTTAATCAGAGTATAGGATCAAGTCAATTAAACTTCTGGGATATTGATCTAGTCAGTTAAGTAGCAGAGGGGATTGTTAATCAGTTTCAGCTGCTTTAGTGTTAATGAAATTAACAACAGGTGCACTAGAGGGGCACCAATGAGACGACGCCCAAAACAGAAATGGTTTAACAGGTGGGGGCCGCTGACATTTTCCCCTCCTCATCTTTTCTGACTGTTTTTTCACTAGTTTTGCATTTGGCTACAGTCAGTGTCACTACTGGTAGCATGAGGTGATACCTGGACCCTACAGAGGTTGCACAGGTAGTCCAACTCCCCCAGGATGGTGCATCAATATGTGCCCTTGCCAGAAGGTTTACTGTGTCTCCCAGCCCAGTCTCAAGGCCATGGAGGACATTCCAGGAGATAGGCAGTTACTCTAGGAGAGATGGACAGGGCCATAGAAGGTCCTTAACCCATCAGCAGGACCAGTATCTGCTCCTTTGAGCAAGGAGGAACAGGATGAGCACTGCCAGAGCCCTACAGAATGACCTCCAGCAGGCCACTGGTGCGAATGTCTCTGACCAAACAATCAGAAACAGACTTCATGAGGGTGGCTTTGTAGCGCGCTTCGTTTCGCGCCACAAAGAACTCCACGACACCACTGGCTTCGGTGGACCACGTCTGCAGTTTATTAAAGACAGGACAGGGATTAACACCACGCAAACACACTCTCAATTCTTTGATCTGTCTCGCTCAAGTCCGAAGCTGTTCTGACTACACTAAATAATAAATACATCCGGTCTCACTCACTCACTTTCTTACACATGTCAGGTATCACACACACAATTCAATCTGATAACCGTATCGTGAAAATAACGAACGTACTATACTGTAGTTTCACACTTTGAAAATACAGAAAACTGTTCTAACTTAACATTACAATAACATATGATCGTATAGTGGTAATTATTTTACTGGGATCTCATACCTGCAGTTTATTAAAGACAGGACAGGGATTAACACCACGCAAACACACTCTCAATTCTTTGATCTGTAAAAGTCGAAAGAAGAGAGAATAGTGAACCGCTGTCCCCATTAACACGATAACTGCAACTAATTAACAACTCAAAAGATAATACGTCTACAAATCCACACATTAAACATAAAATGACAATATACTTTTTACAAATTTAACTGCACGATGTTTTTTAAGAACGTAATCCACCTTTTTAATTTTATCTAATAAACAAAGGTCAGTAGAAAAGTACCGCGCCATTAAAAAATGGCGCGGCGACAACTTGAACCAAGCCATTAACAGCTCACAAACACAAAACTCACGATATAATGAAAAAATAATACTAAACGAATCCACTGTTCGACTCAATCCAGCATTAAAACAAATCATCCACGGATATCACTTAACATTTTGACTCAATCTTAAATATTTTAACACTATGTCACGGAGCACATTCACAATGTACCTGTCTCGCTCAAGTCCGAAGCTGTTCTGACTTGAGCGGGACGCGATTGGCCAACTCGACAACAGGAAGTGACATCACATGACACAAAACTTAATACATTAATTTAAAACAAAAATACATATCCTTCACATACTCTCACAAGGCTGCAAATAATATTACTTATAGAAAGAAATGAAAATAAAGAACGAAATTATAATCTATTCATTAAACAAATAGTTTGCTGGAATGGTCAAAATCAAAACACTACAGCTTGAGGGCCCGACGTCATCTAGTGACCCCTGTGCTCACTGCCAGACACTGTGGACCTCGACTGGCATTTGCCATAGAATACCAGAATTGGCAGATCCGCCACTGGCACCCTGTGCTTTTCACAGATGAGAGCAGGTTCACACTGAGAACATGTGACAGATGTGAAAGGGTCTGAAAAGTTGTGGAGAATGTTATGCTGCATGTAACATTGTTCAGCATGACCGGTTTGGTGGTGGGTCAGTGATGGTCTGGGGAGGCATATCCATGGAGGGACACACAGACCTCTACAGGCTAGACAACAGTACCTTAACTGCCATTGGGTATTGGGATGAAATCCATGGACCCATTGTCAGACCCTACGCTGGTGCAGTGGGTCCTGGGTTCCTCCTGGTGCACGACGATGCCCGGCCTCATGTGGCGAAAGTATGCAGGCAGTTCCTGTAGGATGAAGGAACTAATAGCACTGATTGGCCCCCATGCTTGCCTGACCTAAATCCAACGGAACACCTCTGGGACATTATGTTTCAGTCCATCCGACGGCGCCAGGTTGCACCTTAGACTGTCCAGGACCTCAGTGATGCCCTGGTCCAGATCTGGGAGGAGATCCCCCAGGACACCATCCGACGTCTCATTAGGAGGATGCCCCGACATTGTCTGGCATGCATACAAGCATATGGGGGCCATACAAACTACTGAGTACGATTTTCAGTTGCTGCAATGAAATTTCAGGAATGTCGACGTGTTTCATTCTGTTTTGTCCAGATACCATTTGAAGTACATGGCCAGCTGGGCTACAGCACCACTTATTAGCAAATTCCGTCTCTTCACTCCTGCTTAACCGGTGTCATGCAATCCCTCACACCCCTTTCCATGACTTGTAGTCTGTCAGCCCTGTTGTACTTAGTGAAACAGAAACTAGATAGAATGCTGTTGTGTCTGCATTGGCCAAGCCAGAGTGTCTGTAAATCAAGGTAAAACATTGAATTTACACCTGGAAATGTCTGCACAAGTATCTGGACTCCCGTAAATTGCAGTATACAAAGTATATTTAGATTTTAATGGAGATTTTCTGTTCTGCTTTATGTGTATCTGTAGTTTCCCACATACATCCAAGTTTCATGACATTGCATGGGAATTTGCCAAGCCCATATATGTCAGCTTCCACTGCTTTTTGTCCTGTGAGAACAGAATGCATTACTCATGATTATGATACCATGCCCATATTTTCATAAAATGACAGGGATCCCACGAAAAAAGTGGCTGGTAGGAAAGTCTGACAGCTGGAGAAATACTGCATGGAGGAGAACATGAGGCAGGATCTGTGAAAGACCTATTAAGCTTCTGTTTTGAGGCAAGACCTGAGAGAATGGCATAGCCCACACAGGTGTAGCCAGGGTCTCTGCCTGTCAGTCTGTGCCGCCCAGTACTGACAGGACGTGGGTCTCAGACACTGAGGGACATAGCTGAGGCGGCCGAGGAGGACCCCATGGGTATTACTGACGACAGAGGTGAGGGACATAGCTGAGGCGGCCGAGGAGGACCCCATGGGTATTACTGACGACAGAGGTGAGGGACATAGCTGAGGCGGCCGAGGAGGACCCCATGGGTATTACTGACGACAGAGGTGAGGGACATAGCTGAGGTGGCTGAGGAGGACCCCATGGGTATTGCTGATGACAGAGGTGAGGGTCATAACTGAGGTGGCTGAGGAGGACCCCATGGGTATTACTGATGACAGAGGCGAGGGACATAGCTGAGGCGGCTGAGGAGGACCCCATGGGTATGACTGATGACAGAGGTGAGGGACATAGCTGAGGCGGCTGAGGAGGACCCCATGGGTATTACTGATGACAGAGGTGAGGGACATAGCTGAGGTGGCTGAGGAGGACCCCATGGGTATTGCTGATGACAGAGGTGAGGGACATAGCTGAGGTGAAAGCCTCCGCAGGTTGGGAGCCTCTTTCCCCAGCTAAGGGATGAAGGACGTCCCTCCAGCCCAGGGGTTCTGCAGGAAAGTCCCAGGACCATCCATACCTAACCCCTAATCCAGCCTTAGCCCCAAGCCCCTGTCATATACCTGTGGATCTCAGAAATATCAGCCCAGCTGCACTTGTGCCTAAGCAACACCTTGACAGCTGTATGTTTGCAGTGTGATGTTTGCATCATTCATTTGTCAGTTTTGGAAACAGTATGTGCTACATACTAGAAATATAAATGTAAATATGTGCAAGTGGGTATGTCAGTTATGTCTGAAGGCAGAGAGATCACGCCTGCTTAGGTAAAGGATGGGGAAACAGGTCAATCCTGTAAGTTAACATTCTAAAAGTCAGCTACAATTCCAATACAGTTCTTAATTCCAATAAAGTTCATACTAATTCAAAATTCTGTAGCATTCAATTGTGATTTCAAATCAATTCTAACAGTATATGTGATTGTCGGGAGGTGTGGGGCTTCAGGGTGTAACCTCTGGCTCTGCCACCCCCCCCCCCCCCACTCTGTATGTGAAGTTTGCATGTTCCCCCAAAATGAGTTTTCTCCTGCTTCAGAGACTGAAAACATGTGGCCAGCCGATAGGGATCTCTAAGCTGTCCTTAGTGTGTGATTGTGTGTGTGAGTGTGTGTGTGCTCTGCTATAAACTAGTATCCTATCCATCGTGTCCCCTGTCCTTAGTGTGTGATTGTGTGTGTGAGTGTGTGCTCTGCAATAAACTAGTATCCTATCCATCGTGTCCCCTGTCCTTAGTGTGTGATTGTGTGTGTGAGTGTGTGCTCTGCTATAAACTAGTATCCTATCCATCGTGTCCCCTGTCCTTAGTGTGTGATTGTGTGTGTGAGTGTGTGCTCTGCTACAAACTAGTATCCTATCCATCGTGCCCCCCGCCCTGTGCCCCCTGGGACAGGCTCCAGGCTCCCCTCACCCCTGTACAGGATAAGCAGTAATGGAGGACGGATCCACACTGTTCCAAAGAAAGGGCTCCAGCTCCTTCAGGACTTCAGACCAGCTGCTCTCACTTCATGCCTCCAGGCTTGTGGGTCTGGTTCCCACTCCTGGTTCTGCATGTACAGCTTCCATGTTCTCCCCGTGTTCCTGTGAGTTTCCTCAGGTTTCCTCCTGCTGTCCAAGATCATGCAGTTTGGTGAATTAGTGTCTCTAAATTGTCCTCAGCATGTGAGTGAGTGTTTTCCCAGTGATAGACTGGCATCCTATCCAGGGTGTCCCTGCCCTGTGCCCTGTGCCTCCTGTTATTGGCTCCAGGCTCTGTCCCATAACCCTGTACTGGATAAGCGGTTATTGGTATTTGTTGGATATTTTATCTAGTATTTAATCTTTCTGTTCCTGGGGTTGGCTGAAGCTGATCAATTAACTTATGGCATAAATACGAGATTTTAACTTAATAGTGTTTAACGAAAATGATGTCCTAACCTATAATTCCATATACCTGTATGTTATACTGTACCTCATAGCACAATAAAATAAATCAAATTACTTTTTTTCCAGTAAATCTGCTTCATCTGGAGAAAAAAGGAAAAAGACAATCTTCTAAACAAACACAAAAATTCATTCTCAATAAACTGCTCTCCTATATCATTCTATCTAATTTCTACATAAAAAAATCAAATCCTAAGCTTGTCTGGGAAATTAGTAACAGTTATACACATAAAAGTTAAATAAATGTCTGTTGTGTGTACAGTTTGTATAATGTAATATTTTACTCAGTCCAAAACCACACCTACTGCAGCCTGAGAAGCAGGAAGTTCCTCTCACTCTCACACACAGGCGACGAAACTGAATCCTATCAGTGTTTGTGGTAAAATGGCAGAAGCCAATTCCACACTGGATCCAAACCAGTTCCGCTGTACAATCTGTCTGGATCAACTGATGGATCCAGTGACAACAGCCTGTGGTCACAGTTACTGTATGAGCTGCATTAAGAGCTGCTGGGATCAGGAGGATCATCATGGAGTTTACAGCTGCCCCCAATGCAGACAGACCTTCATACCCAGACCTGTTCTGGGCAGAAACACCATACTGGCTGAGGTGATGGAGAAACTGAAGAAGACTGGACTACACGCAGTTACTCCTGCTGACCATTATGCTGGACCTGGAGATGTGGAGTGTGATTTCTGTACTGGGAGAAAACACAAAGCTGTCAAGTCCTGCCTGGTGTGTCTGGCCTCTTACTGTGAAACTCACCTCCAGCCTCACTATGAGTCTCCAGCTTTTAAGAAGCACAAGCTGACTGATGCCACTGGACATCTGCAGGACAAGGTCTGTTCCCACCATGATAAACCCCTGGAGAGCTACTGCCGTACCGACCAGCAGTGTATCTGTTATCTCTGTACGATGTATGAACACAGAGGCCATGATACAGTCTCAGCTGCTGCAAGAACGATGGAGATACAGGTCAGGCCAGAAGTTTTCTTATATAAATATAAAGTAATTTTAAATAAACGGATTTTGTCTTAACAAATGTTAGTGTAATTACCACAAATCACTCAAAACAAGTCTGGTTTGGTAAAATGAAAGAAAAATTAACTGAAAGTGCAAGTTTAAACAGTTCTGATTGAATTGCTACTGAATCTCCTTCAAACATCAAATCATGTGGCTGCAGCTGAATATATACAGCAAGCAAACAGGGTCAAGAGGTTCATTTACTGTTTGGCTGAGCATCTGAATGGCTGAGATGTGTGAGCTAAGAGGGTTTAAATATGGTGTGATCACACATACAGTGGCTAACAATTAACTGGGCTAGAACTGGGGCCCGTTTCAGAAAGCAGGATGTCATGCTCAGCCAGACAGCTTGTCAGATTTAAGGTAGTCTGGACTAAATATAAGTGAATGAAGGAAAAGGTCATTTAAACTGGGGCACATTAAATCCAACAAGTTATCTGGCTAAGAAGGAAGTTTGAGTTTTGAAACTGGTCCCTGGTTTTGCTAAATGGCTGTCCAACTTGCTGCTCTGGAACGTGTTTAACTCGTCTGTGATGTCATTCCGAGTTCAGAGTTCCAACCTCCGACGTAAATGGAGCTCAGCATGAGTAGCGGCTCCATCATCTCAGAAACAGCCACCGTCCTGGGATTTTAATTTCACACACTGCAGTGTGTAGAGTTTACTGAGAATGGTGCAGTAAACATGAAACAGCCAGAGTGTGAAGTAAAAGGAGCAAAGTAGTCAGGGCAGGAGTGGGACTGAATTTCTGACCAGGAATTCAAGACCCCAGACAGCCCAATATAAAACTATATAAGCAATTATATGTTTCTATTCACACATCCATTTTCTAGGCTACTGAACACACATTCTTACCTACATGCTTTAATTTTACATTCATGTAATTTTTACCG
The DNA here is from genome assembly GCF_048594095.1 of Paramormyrops kingsleyae. Taxonomy (NCBI): domain Eukaryota; kingdom Metazoa; phylum Chordata; class Actinopteri; order Osteoglossiformes; family Mormyridae; genus Paramormyrops; species Paramormyrops kingsleyae. The sequence continues at coordinate 11,308,784 of NC_132800.1, forward strand.
GCACATTTCACTAATATTAATAAACCGTGGAGCAGCTTTGACATAAATAATGAAGGTTGGTCACTGTGCGCTGTCCTTGTGTCTCTTCCCCGTGTGGCCAGCAGCCATCGCTGTCCTCGTGTCTCTTCCCCGTGTGGCCGGCAGCCATCGCTGTCCTCGTGTCTCTTCCCCGTGTGGCCGGCAGCCATCGCTGTCCTCGTGTCTCTTCCCCGTGTGGCCGGCAGCCATCGCTGTCCTCGTGTCTCTTCCCCGTGTGGCCGGCAGCCATCGCTGTCCTTGTGTCTCTTCCCTGTGTGGCCGGCAGCCATCGCTGTCCATCTCCTTTGTCGTCTCATTGTCTTTGGCCCTAGTGTGTTCTTCCTTTTCCCTACATGGCTGCATTTGGCTCAGTGGGTTGAGTGTGTAGCCCTGAGGCTGGGACTATCTGGTCATGGGATTAAGGCTGGTCAGGAACCAACCTCACCTCTTCCATTTCATTATTGGTTTTCTTCTCTTCCTAGTGTTTATTAGTTCTGTGTTCTCCTTGTGAAGCTTGTGCCTTGTTTTATTATGTTCCACATGTTTCTGTATTTTCTAATTGTTTAATTCCTAGTGTGTGATTAGCGTTTCTTACTTTCAGTGTTTGTTTGAGTTTTCCTAGTCTTGTGTTCATTAGTATGAGTTACTGCACCTGTTGCCTGTTTTCCCTGCACCGTTGGTATTGGTTAATTGTCTTATGTGTCACATCTGCCACTTTGTTAGTTCGGTTGTCTTTTGTATTTAAGTGCTTGTCATGTTTCTTGCTGATTCACTGTTTGTGTGTTGGTGGTGGAATGTTAGATCATTGTCTTTAGTTACAGCCTGTTTTTCTACCTGGTTGCTTTTCCTGGTTATCTTCCCTTAGTTGCCCATGTGATGGCAAAACAAAGCTTTCCGAAGCAAATGTTTTGAAAAATGGTTCAGTACTCGAAGTTTTTCTAAATGGTGAACATTAGTGACACTAGGTGGTCAAATAAGTAAATAGCAGTTAATTTTGACTGAGTGTAGTGCATCAAAATAAATGCAAATAGGCAAACATTCAAGTGGTCTGTAGTGCTTTATGAACATGAATGTACTGGTTAAGTTGGGCTGTACAGTTTCTTATGGATTGGGCTACCTGTGAATTACCTGGGAAGGGGTGCTTGTGTAACTCGAGGGGGTATTGGACTGCAGATGTTTGTTGAGGAACAGTATTTGTTGAACAGTGTGGGGACTAAGTTTGTTACGTTTTTTGTTTATTCACAACTTCTGCTTTAGAGAATATCCACTGACACAGAATGGAGGATGATGGAGTGCAGAGAAACTGTATCGCAAGTTCACATGTGTGTTTACACAGCCTTCTGCATATCCCAGAACTGCAAAGGGTCTTCAGAACGCAGTATATTTGGGTCACTGAGGTACTGCTGAACCTCCACAGTAGCATCTGCTGTAGAACCCTTGACCCGTTTGCTCTCCCCCATCACATCACTGTCCAGAAGATCCTACAGAACTGGAACTAAAATGACAAAACATGAATCATTATATACACTGTGCATTTTGTACTGTGCAATAATAACTGTAAACCCAGTTCAGGTTAATTGAACATTTTCATTAAAACGTGAAAGGTTGCAACACTATCGGTATGCATTGCAGTACCAGATGAGGTTCCTGCAGGCTCTGGTACTGGTGCCTGATTGGCTACAGAAACCTGCAGTTTTATATCCTGGATCCAGCAGTGTGACCAGTGTCATTATGCTCATGATCTCATAGACTGACAACCTCTCAGTGAGCAACTTCAAGAGGTTCTTGCACAACTGCTGGGCCTTGACATTCTGTGTCTGGGACAGTTTCAGATTCACAGCATGTCTAAGCTTGCGGATGAGAGGAATTACCTTGGATCCTGATACTCTCTTCTCTTCAGAAAGTGCAACAGTTGCCTCATTGAAATGTCATAAAACACCCAGACACTCAAAAATTATGTGATATTCCTCTGAGGTCAGGGTTGTGAGCTCTGTCCTCAGAGTGACCAATGCAGCACCAACTGGCTCTTCTTGATCATGTGATCATTGCAGCATCGAATAGTTGCTATTCTAGCTGGTTTCCACTTCTTGAACCATTTTGAGAGTGGGTCTGCCCATCTGCTGTTGGATTTGACAAAGCCTTTCTCTAGCAGTTGTACTGTTCTGAAGTAGGTCACGATCTGTCCTTCCTTGGATCTGATATCGTCAGGGTCCTTGTGTCTGATCAATGGCTTCACAAACGAATTCAGTGTATGAACAATGCAGGTTGTGTGTCTGACACAGGTAATCATATTTTGTGCAGCGTCAGTGTCAAGCATCGGACATTATTTTGTATTCCCCGCTCCTCCATCAAGGCTGCCTTGACTGCAGCCATGTTTTCTGCAGAATGAGACTCTGGGAATTTTCCTGCTCCCAATAATACGGCAGACAGCTCAGTCTTATCCTTTATAAAATGGCATTTGACTGCTAAATAAGCTTCCATAAGTATGGATGTCCACGTGTCAGATGTTAGACTTACTGCTTTGGCCTTTTTCACCTCTTCCTTTGCTTTCTCTTTTTCTATCTTAAATATTTCTGCCACCAGACCCTTTCATGTTTGCCTGGATGGGAGAATGTAGGTTGGATCCCGGATTCCCACAAACTCCCTAAATCCAGCATCATCCACTATGGTGAATAGTTGTGAATCCTTCACAATCATATTGACCAAAGCCTCATCAATCATTTGCTTCTTGGTCTCTATACTGGGAATATTATGCAGATTATTGGGTAATACCCTCACCCAAATCTGATATTATGTATTCATACAATTAAACTGAACCGTAAACACAATAATGACTAATGATGATGATTATTATTATTATTTTTAAATCATTAATAATAAATTAATATTAAATTATTATTGTGATTAAAACTTACGCTGCAGTGCGTGTGCGCTGATATATTTGCTCTACAGCATGTTTGAAACCAGCATTGAGGTTTTCGCCTCATTTTCAGTTTCCAAAGCAGCCACATGTCTGAGTGCAGAAACAAGCTTCAGATGACCATGGTCACGTGTTTAGGGAGGAATGGAGGAAACCTCTAAACTGTGCTTCAGAATGTAGTGTATCAGTTTTTTGGCACATACCTCAGAGCTTCGGTGTCAAGCTTAACATCACTAGCTGCCCCATTCCCTCTGTTAGTCTGCGTGTCGTTTTCTTAGCTACTTTTTCCCTGGTGAGTTTTGACCCATTTTTGTTCCCTTATTTAGTGTCTTTCCAGTTTTGTTCAGTTTCCTTAAATCCCTTTGTCTTGGAGCTTTTAAGTGGATCGTCACCTTGTTTCCCTGCCTGCACCAGGTCGCGCCCCAACATGCACATTAAATATATGATCTGTGCAAATTCTGAAGCATCTTTAATAATCAATATTTTACACATTTTCTTTTCTGAATTTGCATGTAACATCAGTGATGCACACTATGACACGGTTTCTGTATGAATGGGTCACAACAGTCCAATATTAAACCAACTTCCCAGCAGATTCAGAGTTTTTAGTGTCGCAGGAGAAAAGATGCATTATTGTTGTTCACAGTGCAGTTTACTACACAGTGGCTCATTATCAACTGACATGCGATCTGACATAAATCAAATAGGACGTCAGTTGAGTAGCCGGTCCTGCAATGCAGCCCAGGACACATTCGCCTTCACATTACTATGAGAATGTGGCCATATGCGGCCCAGACCACCTCCCAATGTGGTTTGAGTGATCGGATCTCAGTGCATCCTCAATGTGTCCTGGGTGCGTTCACACCTGCAATTAGTGCTGTGCACTTGTGATTGGATCACCCAGGACGCATGTTAATACCAGGTGGAAACAGAACCAAAGGGTCTATGTAAATCTTATCATACCTACAGTCAATAAATAATTTATGAATATCCATCCATCCATCCATCCATCCATCTCCTAACCAGTAATCCCAGTCAGGGTCATGGGGACCTGGATCCTTTCCCAGGCAGCACAGGGCCCAAGGCTGGGGTCCACCCTGGACAGGATGATTAATGAATATGATCTCAGCTAATGAAACAAACTTATTTTGTCATCTTGTTTCCTGTCTGTAGAAACAAATTTGTGAAACACAGAAGGAATTTCAGCAGAGAATCCAGATGAGAGAGAAGGAGCTGCAGGAGCTGAGAGAGGCTGTGGCCTCAATCACAGTGAGTATGAACCTGAAGAGAAGATAACAGCTGGCTTGTGATCATGTTGAATCTTCTCTCAGATTCAACACATTGCAGATTTATAGAATTGTGGGGATTAATCAAAATAATGCTGCTGAGGGTTATTCTAGGTCAGAAATTTAATGGGACAAAGTTGCTAGATAACAGAGTTTAACCAGGCATTGCAGCAGTAGTAGCTTATTTATTTAGAAAAATACCATAAAATGCCCATTTGAGAAAAATGCAACTTTTCTCAACCCAGCATAATGCAAATAAACACCAAGAAAGTCACCTATTAAACTGAGACCTAATGGTGGCAACCAACCTGCCCCATACAGCCACCAGTCTCTGCCAAATCCCTGCAGCTGACAGTGTATGAGCTTAATGAGGGATCATCTCCAATCAGTGCTGGCTGGGTTTCAGTACCTGAGGCATCCAGCATGGTGACGCTCCAAACCCCAGCCCTGTGCTTTTTTTATACCTCCTATCGGCTCACATCACTATCGTACAATGAGGCTCTCTGGAGTCTCAAAAGGGGCCAATTGTAATTTACTGTCCTCTGCTCCCTGTGTCACCAACAGAGATCAGCACAGTCAGCAGTGGAGGACAGTGAGAGGATCTTCACTGAGATGATCCGCTCCATTGAGAGAAGATGCTCTGAGGTGACACAGCTGATCAGAGATCAGGAGAAGGCTGCAGTGAGTCAGGCTGATGGACACATGGAGAGACTGAAGCAGGAGATCGATGAACTGAAGAGGAGACACTCTGAGCTGGAGCAGCTTTCACACACAGAGGATCACATACATTTCCTCCAGGTAACAGAACAGCTACTTTGACAATAAGAAAACCAGAGTAATCAAATGGATGCATGTTCTCATTTGTATTTCAGCTAGTCTGTCATTTGTCAGATGTTAATGGTCTTGTTAATTAGATTTCTATACACATTTGTTTTGATGAAGCTGTTTAATCAGACTGTGTGTCTATAGAGTTGCCAGGGTCTTCCTGTCACCCCTGAAGCTGGATTTTGGCCCAGAATCTCCATCAGTCCACGCTGCTCTTTAGAGAACATGAGGAAGGTGTTTTCTGAGCTGAAGGATCAACTGGAGAATGTTTGCGAAAAGAAAATGGCGGAGATCCATCATACAGGTTGATAAATAAAAACATTTTTCAGTCTGTTCTTGTTAATATAGACCATGCAGAGAGAGTATGCAGTACAGTCAGCCTCACGTTTGTGTCACCAAGTCAGTTTCTGTTTCCAATAAGATTAAATCTTTCTGAAAACTAATGAGCTCTAAATTCTACAGGATACAAAACCCAGATCACAATTCATGTTTCTTCTACATTACAGAATCCAAATATCTGTATCAAGTGTAACTTACCATGATTTGCAGTTTGTTAAAATGCCTGTTATTGTCTCTTATAATTATAATACCCTACTGTTGTCTCCACAGTGAGTGGAGTCCATCTCCCACAAGTAAATTCCTTTTACTCACATCCCTGTTTCTCTCTGTCTCCTTCTAGTTACCAAAGACACCATCCTTCCGGTATTAGTGCCCAGGACCAGAGCAGAATTCTTACAATGTGAGTCTGTTCACACACACGCTTCTCTCTCCCTGTATGAGGTGGAGTGTGTTTTATTGTCTTTCGTTTTCTTCTGCTAGGGGAGCTTCTCTTTCTCTCTCCCGCTGTCTCCTGACCTTTCACATTTACATGAGCTGCTTTTTGTCAGTAGCTTTTGAATCCACTTGCAAAGCAAAACAAGTTTATTCAGGGTGTTTTTCCACTGCACCAGGTACGGTACTTTTGGTACTTTCCCTTTTCCATTGACTTCTGGTTGAGTACCAGTACCAAAAGTTCCAGTACCCAAAGTACCCTTTCTTTTTTGGTACCTTGGAACTTTGAGGTGGGACTTGCAAAAGCATTCATTGTCGATTTAAAAGATACATTTAAAAAGCATAAAAGCCCAAAAAAACAAAAAAAATAGTTAACTAAAAAGAAGTTACATTGTAGAGGCAGTGTATTACTAAACTCAATTACTGCTTAATTTAACTGAAAATTGAAAAGCTGTAGCAAACAGTAACGTTGTAAGCCCTGATTATAATGAGCTGACAGTGTTTGCAGACCTCAGGTCTTCAGGAAGCTTGTACCACAGACAGGGAGCATAGAGACTAACAGCTGCTTCACCCTGCTTGGTCTTCATTCTGGGACACTGAGTAAACATTTCACAGATGACCTCAGGGGTCTGGATGCTTCATAACGTTACGGAAATTAGTGCCATTTAGTGCCTTGAAAGACAGGTAAAAGTACTTGAAAATCCATCCCGTTATGCACAGGAAGCCAGTGCAGTGATTTAAGGACCTGTGTAATATGCTCTACTTCCTTGGTGTTAGTGAGGACTCTGGTGGCAGCATTCTGGATGAGCTGCACCTGTCTGACTGATTTATTACCAAGACCTGTGAAGACACCATTACAATAGTCTAGCCTTCAGAAAATAAATACATGAACAAGCTTTTCTGTATCTTGAAATCCTTTAATTCTTGCTATGTTTTTAAGGTGGTGGGAGGCTGATTTTGTAATTGTCTTTATGTGACTGTTGAAATTTAGGTCTGAGTCCAGAACTACACCAAGATTTCTGGCTTGATTTGTAGGTTTCAGTGTCATGGATTCATGGTGAGCAATAGCTTTCAGTCTTTCTGACTGAACCAATACAGGGATTTGGGTGCTGGGAACACAGGAGGATGGGCCAGACCCAGAGAAAAGAACATGGACGCGTCAAAGGAAAGAAATTAACAAAACATAACACCTCTTCCCTACCGTGTTAAGATTATAACTAAAATCAAAGATAGAAAATAAAAACCCAGACTACACTAGGTTTACCCACCCGAACATAAGTACAGAAGGTGGCACTCGCCCTCTAACCCAGTGTGTTTATACAGAGAGAGGACCTACGTGTTAATGTATGTGCACACACTTCTTACCTGTTCAATTTCACAAGGTGGGGGGGATTGCAGAAGACAGGAGGAGAGTATCAAAGACAACAAATTCACCAAATGACACTAACAGCACATCCATATCTCCCCTCCTAGACACATAGACACAGCCAGCTTTTGAATGCTAGGCCCCTCCCATCAGGAAGAGACCAGTCGGGATTGGTTAGATCTTCCACTAGAACATTGAGCACCAATGATGGGTTGCCCTGTATTTCAGATGGATAGGGCTTAACAGCCAGGAGCAGCAGTCCTGTTCTTGACAGATCTTGGAAAAGAGGGAGAAAGAAAACAGATATTTACACCCCCCCTTCCCATGTGACACAATAGTCACATGGGGACACTGTAATGTAGAGTTGTGTGTCATCTGTTTAAATGTAATAAAAGGCTTTGGTAACACTTCACTGAAGGCCATATTTTAAGTAATAACATTCATAATGCATTATACAACAGTTAGTTCCGAACAAGAAACCTGATTGGACGAGAGGCGTTCTGTGAGTTCCGTTATCAGAGTATAACCGCATTCAGACATCTCACACTTTACAGGTGTATCTATAAACCATTACATATGAAGGGTTGCCAGGTCCATGGTTTTCCCGCTCAATTGGGCATTTTTTGTGATCAAATTATTATGTAACAATTTTTTTTTTTGAACTTTTATTAACAACAGTCAACGTAAATACAAACAATAACCACAGTCCTGAGATTGGGGCCGAATGTAACAATTTTAACATAGAACAAAACACAACAAACCGTCCCCCCCTCCCCCATACCCTGAGACAGCATGTAAGCGAAAAGAAAAAAACACAGACACACACACACATACACTCACCTAAAGGATTATTAGGAACACCATACTAATACGGTGCTTGACCCCCTTTCGCCTTCAGAACTGCCTTAATTTTACGTGGCATTGATTTAACAAGGTGCTGAAAGCATTCTTTAGAAATGTTGGCCCATATTGATAGGATAGCATCTTGCAGTTGATGGAGATTTGTGGGATGCACATCCAGGGCACGAAGCTCCCGTTCCACCACATCCCTAAGATGCTCTATTGGGTTGAGATCTGGTGACTGTGGGGGCCATTTTAGTACAGTGAACTCATTGTCATGTTCAAGAAACCAATTTGAAATGATTCGAGCTTTGTGACATGGTGCATTATCCTGCTGGAAGTAGCCATCAGAGGATGGGTACATGGTGGTCATAAAGGGATGGACATGGTCAGAAACAATGCTCAGGTAGGCCGTGGCATTTAAACGATGCCCAATTGGCACTAAGGGGCCTAAAGTGTGCCAAGAAAACATCCCCCACACCATTACACCACCACCACCAGCCTGCACAGTGGTAACAAGGCACGATGGATCCATGTTCTCATTCTGTTTACGCCAAATTCTGACTCTACCATTTGAATGTCTCAACAGAAATCGAGACTCATCAGACCAGGCAACATTTTTCCAGTCTTCAACTGTCCAATTTTGGTGAGCTCGTGCAAATTGTAGCCTCTTTTTCCTATTTGTAGTGGAGATGAGTGGTACCCGGTGGGGTCTTCTGCTGTTGTAGCCCATCCGCCTCAAGGTTGTGCGTGTTGTGGCTTCACAAATGCTTTGCTGCATACCTCGGTTGTAACAAGTGGTTATTTCAGTCAAAGTTGCTCTTCTATCAGCTTGAATCAGTCAGCCCATTCTCCTCTGACCTCTAGCATCAACAAGGCATTTTCGCCCACAGGACTGCCGCATACTGGATGTTTTTCCCTTTGCACACCATTCTTTGTAAACCCTAGAAATGGTTGTGCGTGAAAATCCCAGTAACTGAGCAGATTGTGAAATACTCAGACCGGCCCGTCTGGCACCAACAACCATGCCACGCTCAAAATTGCTTAAATCACCTTTCTTTCCCATTCTGACATTCAGTTTGGAGTTCAGGAGATTGTCTTGACCAGGACCACACCCCTAAATGCATTGAATCAACTGCCATGTGATTGGTTGATTAGATAATTGCATTAATGAGAAATTGAACAGGTGTTCCTAATAATCCTTTAGGTGAGTGTATGTATCATCCATCAAGTCGCCGGCACACCCAGCCCCAGAGAGAGTGCAGCTGAAAGCTGAGGACAAAACTGCGATACAAGTAGAAACAGTGAAAATAAAGACACTTAATTTAATTAAAATAGATGAGTAGATAGGTAAATAAATAAATAAGTGAATAAATAAATAATGCAGACTCACGCAGTGACCCCCAGCCAGCCCTTGACTAGCTGCCCATGTTGAAGCTCTGAAGAGTAGAGCTAGAGGGATTATTAATTCAGGCCGCAGACAGTGCGAGCAGCAGCAAGTTAAAGAAGGTAGACGTCCAGACAGAGGGAATGGCGGTCAGGAGATTTACAGTGAGAGGTTAATAACAACTTAGCTGCCAAGGAGGCGGATATCAGGAGCCTCTGCTGGGAGAGAGAAAGGGAGAGAGAGGAGAAGTCCAGAAGAAGAAGGACTGCAGGGGAGAGAGGAATAGAACAGGAGAAAAACGATGTGAGAGATCTAGCTACGTAATCGCAAAGAGCAGCAACAGGAGGACAGTCCCAGAACATATGGAGAAACATGCCAGGGACTGGAAGGGGACAGAGGTGACATAATGGATCAGGCTCTAAACCCATGAGATGGCGTTTCCTGGGAGTGGGGTACAATCTATGGACAAATTTACATTTTGTTTCCTGATGATTTGAATTTTTAGAACAGTTTTTTCCATCTGCCAGATGGAAGTGACAGAGAGGTTTGTAAGAGGTTTGCTGAGAAGGGAATAGAGACTGGACACAGGCTTAGAACTGGGGGAGAGAGTCGAAGCAAATGTGCAGAGTGGATGAGGAGGAAGAGGAGAGGAGAAAGAGAGACTACAAGCCCTAAGCACAGACCTCAGCTGGAGGTAAAAAGAATACAAAGAGGAATGAAAGTTAAACACAAGAGGCTGAAACGTTTTGAGACCCAAGCTGTCAAAAATATCGCACAGAGTAGAAATGCCAGACGATGACCATGGTGAGTTGGAGATGGGACCTACGATGTTCAGGACAGGGTTGTGGAACAGCGGAGTGCGCGGGTGTCACTTCGGGGAAGGGCCCAGCAATCGCTCGACCCTCCTCCATGTACGAAGACCATGGGAAATAACTGGACCAACAGAGGACGAGATAGATTTTAATTTAATGGGCAAGAAAGGGAGAGAGGTTAGACAGTGGGGAATGACATCCTGCTTGGATGAGAAGCCAGACAGGGGGATGCTGGGGAGGATTGATCCAACTCCCTTAGGGTGAAAGCATGGTGGTACAGTTCAAAATCTGGGAGGGCGACACCCCCATCTAACCGGTCATGGGTTAGAGTGGAATGTTTAACAGAAGGTCTCTTACCATCCCAAAGAAATGCAGAAACTACAGACTTAACAGAAGCCCAGTATCTAGGTGGAGGAGGAAGCGGAAGTAAGGAACTAACAAAATTAGTCCTCTGGAGGACGTTCATTTTAATAATGGCCAGTCTCACCTGGAATGAAAGGGAAAGAGACTATGAGGAGATCGAGACTTTAATACCCTCCAGAACATGGCGGAAACCAGCAGCTGTAAGCTCCGGGACAGAGGGGTAGATGTCCAACCCCAGGTATCTGATGGAGTCTGTCTGAGGAACAGAAGAAGGAAATGAAGAAGAACGACAGGCAGGATTCAGTGGAAGGAGAGAAGACTTTGACCTGTTAATCTTATAGCCAGAGAGGGATTCATATGTTTAAAACAAATTAAGGATGTGAGGAAGATCAGTGGGGGCATTGCCAAGATAAAGCAGCAGATCGTCAGCATATAAGGAGACTTTTTGAGGAACATCTTTAACCAGGATAGGAGAAATAAGATCAGAATGACGGAGGGCTGCAGCTCGGGGCTCTAATGAGAGATTAAAGAGTAAGAGGGATAAGGGACAGCCCTGCCTGGCACCTCGAGAAAGTCAAAGAGGAGGAGAGGAGTTGGCATTAGTCAGGAGGACTGAGGAGGGAGAGGAGTAGAGGGTCTGGACCAAGTTGGTAAAATACGGGCCGATGCCCATTTGATCGAGGAGCCTCCATAAGAAAGTCCAATTCATCCTGTCAAATGCCTTCTGTGCATCTAAGGAGAGAAGGGCAGCAGGGAAGGGAAAGGAGCTGCCTGAGGAGAACATGGTCTTGGAGAAGACCAGACCCAGGATCTGCAAGCAGAAACATACCGAACATCATCAGAAGCTGGTCCAATTTGAAGCGATGCCACTACTTGTACATACAGTTCATGTGTACGTAGAAGTTTCTTGTATCTGTCAAAACTGTCTGGTTCACTTGTTAAGCTTTTATCATTTTTTTAGAGTAAAGTAGTAATTCCTGGCATTAAAGAATATCTGCATCATGCACCATCGACCATCGCGAGCCAAACCGCTGGCAAAGGCGACCATGGCGTTACGAGGGAAGCCCTTAACAGGCATCCAGCAGCAGGCTGGGTCATCAGCTGAGCCGACATTTTTATTCAAGAAAGCCCAGCAAAGACTATACTTCCTAACACTTTGTCACTCTGACATGGGGGCGATAAGAAGAATCCCCATTATTCTCTGTCTGCTCCATTATTCTGCTTCTATTCCTATTTTCGGCTGTTAGAAATTTTAGATGTTTTACTGCTAATACTACTATTATCATACACTGTTTTACACTGTGAACTCAGGCTGTTACAATGTACATGATGGTGAATTCAGGTCTAACTGATTAAATAAAAACATTGTATATTTAATATAGTTCTAACAATATTGTACATTACTGTATATTGCACAAAGTATTCTTCTTCCTAAATTGCACTATCCTGTAAGTCCTTTGCACATTGTCTTGTTTTTGTTACACTGTGATCCCTGAGCTTCGCCATTTCTTCTCTCTGTATACTTATATATGGAGGAGATGACAATGACGTTCACTTTGACTTTGACTTTGATCTCGGGGTCCTGTTTACGGTGCAACAATTTGGATAAAGAGGGAACTGAGCTGGAAGGTGAAGCTTTCGATTTACCAGTTGATCTACGTTCCTACCCTCACCTATGGTCATGAGCTCTGGGTAATGACCGAGAAAATGAGATTGTGATACAAGCAGCAGAAATGAGTTTCCTCAGCAGAGTGTCTGGGCTCAGCCTTAGAGAGAGGGTGAGGAGCTCAGACATTGGGGCTCAAAGTAGAGCCGCTGCTCCTCCGCATTGAAAGGAGTCAGCTGATGGTTCGGACATCTATTTAGCATGCCTTCTGGACGGCTCCCTGGGGAGGTGTTTCAGGGCATGTCCAACTGGGAGGAGGCCCTGGGGCAGACCCAGAGATTATATATTATATATACCCTGAGAGATTATATGTAATATATACTACATTATAGATTATACGTTATATATATATTAGATTAGATAAGTGGCACAAAATGGATGGATGGAACTGTATTGAAAAATAACGCTACTTATGAAAGTAGGCATGTAAGAATTTCAAGTTAAAATGTCATTGTACTTTGTATATATTACACTGCTTTCTTATAAACTTATACTACCATTAAATTTTGAAGCCGCTGTACACAGAAGGACACAATAGTGTTTGGAATATTTTCTTTCTTGCCTTTGAAAATATACAGTTCGTCTGGCCACTCATTCTTAAAAAATCAGATGCCACTTTAATACTATCTGTACCATATGTAAAGACAATGTCCCGTGACAAAACATGACCATACTGCCACCCCAATTTCTGGTGGTACTGCACCTTGCGCATGCGTCGCGTTATCCTCATGTAGACGTACAGACGAAGCATGGTAGTTTGCAAACCCTACAGGCAATTTACAAGGTAATAAAACTGTCACATGCATATAAATGCGTGAAAATCTCACGCCAGCCAGTTGATCAAAGTTGGCAGCCCTGTGAACTGGCGCTTTAAATTTGTAAAACGTAGGGAAATATACACAGACCTCACTGCTGTGGTACGTGTGCAGGAAATGTCATAATAATAATTTACTAATAATAATACGTAAATAGGACACGTGCGCATATGCAAAGTACACAGCTTGACCGGAGAACTATGAACGTTTCCGTGTACGCATGCGCGGTGTAGATACGCTAGTGTTGCGCTTTGCGGAGAACCAGCCTAGATGCGTCACCGTCCGCGTTGGGAGCATCGCGTCGGCTCGCTGCTGGAGAGAGGTGTGTGTCCAAAGTGGTTTGAAAGAAGTTCATATTGTGACGTAATGACAAGCTCACTTTTAGTGGTAATCTTTGTCGTATAATTTTATGCTTAATATGTTTGATGAATGCTGTTTGTAATTTTATTTACCTGTAATTAAGCCTATTAGTTTAACACGCGCATCATTTTGGCGCGTCTTATTGCCGTTGTCGCGCGGGCATCCGACATTTCCTGAGGTATTTCATATACTTGAATTTCCGCTTCATTTTTATATTTTATGTATCGTACAGAATAATAGAGCGCAGGCTAAAGTGCAGTTCGGTCCCCAGCGAGTCTCACAGCGCAGGGGGCAGCCGGAGCGCCGCAGACTCGGGCGGCTACATGAGTATATTGGGAATAAAATGTGTGTATTGGAGCGAGTTCTGTGTTAGTGAGTGTGTGAGGTGTGACAGTGATAATGATGGCGATGCTGAGCTTCGTGATGGGATTAATCGCTCTTCCTCTTGCCTACAGACTCCTGCCAGCTGACGCTGGACCCCAACACAGCACACAGAGTCCTGTCTCTGTCCGAGGGGAACAGGAAGGTGACATGGGGGGCAGAGCAGCCATATCCTGATCATCCAGAGAGATTTGACTTCTGGGACCAAGTTCTGTGCAGAGAGAGTCTGACTGGTCGCTGTTACTGGGAGGCTGAGTGGAGTGGAAAAGGAGCCTGGATAGCAGTGACTTATAAAGGAATCGGGAGGAAAGGAGTGAGTGATGACTGTCGGCTTGGAGACAATGACAAGTCATGGATGCTGATCTGCTCTCCTGACAGTTACTCTGTCTGTCACAATAATAAACAGACTGTCATACCCATAAAGCCCTCAGGCTCCCGCAGAGTAGGAGTGTATCTGGACTGGGCGGCTGGTACTCTGTCCTTCTACAGAGTCTCCTCTGATAGACTGACCCTCCTGTACAGCTTCACCTCCTCATTCACTGAACCCCTCTGTCCAGGGTTTTGTGTTTATGACGACTCCCCCGTGTCCCTGTGCATGCTGGGATAGCTCACTGTGTGCTGGAGGAATCATTTTTACCTTATCAGAGTGTCACATGTCGCTGCTTCTCCATGGCAAAGAGGTAAAATCTCTGCTTTTTAACCAGTATAACCCTTTTTACTCTGTCTGAAGTGTGACGTGTCAGACAAAAATAAATGAATGTTTGTTCAGTTGCCAAACTCATGCAAAATGACTGTTTTTCTCTGAATTCTGTTCTGTGTTGTCTGTGAATGTACAAAAACTGCCAAAACAAATTCATAGTACATGCAGTTGTACCAATAAAGTGAATTCTGATTCTGAATAAAATAAAATGTAATGAAATGTAATCCTGATGAGTGGGGGGGCTTTTCCCCTCCCCTGTATATGTACATTTTATATATTTCTGTCTATATATTATATTTGCTACCTGTACACTGACAATAAAGGCTTCCTATTCTGTCCTATTAATGTCCCGGTTCAGCGCTGCCCAAAGCGTAACTGAGTAACACACTTAATCCGCGTCTCTGGTCGCAGCAGCCTGATATCACAGCGGCGATGCTTTGGCCAGCAGGGGGCGGCAGACGGCAGACATTTTATTAACTCAAAACCTACAGCGGTCCTCAGGTAACTGAGTAAAGACAAATAATATAATCAAATTAATCATATGTTAACTAAGTAAAGATAAATGACATAAAATCTTAATAAAGTAGTACTACAACAAAAATTTTGTGATGTTGCAAAAAAACACCTGATCATCAATGATGCCGTGTAGTAGGTGATTACCAATTACCCGAAAAAGCATGAATTCTGTTTCATTAGGAATCCTAATATATAGATATAGATATATATTTAGGGTTTTTTTAAGTTTCTTTTTTACTCCACACAATTTAGGAATGAGACTGTCAGCCACAATGTGTCCCACAATACACTCACAGCGGCATTGCAGCAATACAGATATATCACTGAACACAGTGGAAAGGTGGATTCTTACTCTGACGTCCCTCCCCGTCCTCTAGTGACGAGCTCCACATTCTGTGCTGCTGCCTCTGCTGGTGGCTTGTTTGTTTCTCTCCCCCCTGTCTAATTTAGATGTGGTGCACCTGTTCCCCTGGGGGTGGGTCTATAAGGTGGGTTCCCAGCTAAGGGGGGAGGAATGGATCCAGTGGCAGCCACCACGCCGGCTTTGCTTTTGGAAGCAAGTTTCCATTTGTTATTTACAACTGATGCACTACATGTATGTTTGTATCTGCTGCTTTCAAAAGAATTTCCCCCCAACATCAGTAAATTTTATCCAATTCTTAATCATTGAAATTCTTAAAACGTCGACAATATTGTCATGAGTAAGAAGCGTATTGGTCAATTACAAAAAATTCGCATTCAGATATAAAGTCAAAGTAATTAAACATCTGTGGCCAAGAGCCTGAAAGACCACAAGTCCTGCTACCGGTTATTGTGTTTGTGTCTGCAGCCAAGTTTCCAGCAGATCCAAATAACTCTGGGCGATGCCATAAACCACAGGCATCACCCTAACGATAAGAAGTGTGATCCGCTTATGACTGACACGCAGTAGAAACAGGATCCCATCCAACAAGGGACCCACTATAGGCTCACACAGAAATAAAGGAGAAAAACACCAGCTGCCTTTTCCAAGCTGTTTACATTCCTGCAGTTCCTCATGGCGATTGCAACAGCCCGTGTCACATGACCACTGTCATGTCCTACCCATCACATCTGCCTGATCCTCCTGTCTCCTCCCTAGTGAGACCCTGATGATTCATGCCTGTTGCTTGTTGCCCCTCGTTAGTCTTTGCATTTAAATATCTATTTGTCAATGCAAGGGTGTCGGGGAGAGTGATCAGCCCCCCCCGGCTGCCGACCCACAGAGTATGAGACGCGCTGTTTTACTTGCTGCAAGGGTAACCCCACCTCAGGTGTGGCCCCTCGACAGAGTTTATTTATACTATAAGGTAAACATACTGATATCAGGTTACATTGTGGGTGTGAACAACATTTTAGAATGGGATGGAACCAATAGGAATGTGGGAGTGGGAACAGGAACAACAGAACGTGCGTCAGAGGTGGCCTCGTCTGCTGCACGTGATAGAAAGTTACTGTTGAGCATTTACACAGGTGCTACATGGAACAAGTTATGCATCCTTGAGAATACACGTGAGTGATAATATATATATACAATTTCAACCCAACAGTCCCTCCTGTTTATCATGAACCGTGTATTCGACATCCGCCATCCACATCTTGCCTAAACATTTTCTGTGGGCGGCATCACTAAACAACGGTGTCATCATGTTCTTCATCAGCGAGGAACTCTTGTTGGCTCAGGGCAGAGTATGCTACAACAAAAGAATTAACAACCATTCTGCTAATCACAGCTTTACAACATGGTATAATGCAAATGGAAAGAATACAAAGAAAAATCAAACATGTGATAACCATTATTACAACAAATTTGAAAAGTCCGAGCCATCCCCATTGAAATAGCCAATCAAACCAAGATGTGCTAGGGTGAAAGTCCGCGGCCATGACTTTCCGAAGATCTCTGAGACAGTTCATGGCGTCAGTCATGTTAGGGGATTGGACATTATCTGGAATGTATGTACAACAAGTATTGTTCAATAAAACACAAACATGTGAGTGGTTAGTTGTAAGAGGTCTCAAATGGGAACCATCGTGCGTCCACCTGGGGGCGCGGCGAGTGTTATCTGATGCGGACCTCGTCCACAAAAGCAACCCGCTGACTACAGTCAGGAGGACCAGAAGCCATGTTACAAGGAACCGCTTACAGTCAGCCATTCTAAAAGTGAGTGCAGATCAGTTGGTTTCTTCACCGGGTTGAGACGTCGGCACCCTATTGGTTACCGCGCCTTTGTAGCGGTACTCCGTACACTGCTACTCCGTCGGTTGTACTGGCTCCTGTAGGGGTTTAATGAGCTTGCAGTGACTCCTGTGTATCCACGATGGTCGCTCCGCTATCTTCACGGCTGTCGGGGTCGTGAGGAGCACTTGATATGGGCCGTCTCACCTGGGAGAGCTCCAGTCCTTCCGAAGGAGGACCTTGACGAGAACCCAATCTCCAGGTTTGAGGTTGTCCTGTAATACAGAAGCAGAATTTACTGGCAGACTACTGGGTCTTTGTAATTCTTGAGAGCGCAGCAGTTTGCTCATCCAATCCGCAAGTGTTGTTTCCCTGTGCGCCTTTGTTATGTCACTCATCTCTGTAGCTAGGGGAAAAGGCCTACCATGCACTATTTCGAACGGCGTAAGACCTGCTGGGGTTGGCGTGATTCTCATCCACAATTTTACCAGAGATAAGCATTCTGGCCATGGCCTCCCTGTCTCTTCCACTGTTTTTCTTAGCCTAGTTTTTATGGTACCGTTGGTTCTTTCCACTAATCCTGCACTCTGAGGATGGTATGCGCAATGATTCTTTAGTTTAAACCCTAGCGCTTGAGAGCACAGGTCCATTGTTTGATTTACAAAATGGGTACCGTTATCCGATCTGATGGTTTGGGGAATGCCATATGTAGGGAAATAACTGCCTACCAGACATTTTGCAACCGTTATCGCATCACAATGTTTTACTGGGTATATTTCGACCCACTTTGAGAATGTATCAATTATTACCAAACAGTACTTTTTTCCCTGTGACCATGACAGCTCTATAAAGTCCATGCGAATGATTTGAAACGGGTGTTCTGCTACCGGAAACTGTCCTCTCTTTGGTCTCAGGTTGCCCTGGGAATTATGCTTACAACAGATAAGGCATGATCTACAAAAGTTTTTTGCATAATCAGAAAAATTTATAGTATAGAAATGTTGATGTATTATATGTACCATCCCTCCTGTTGAGACATGGGTATTCCCGTGGCTCACCAATGCCGCTGTTTTGTATAAATTTTTTGTCTGGTGTCAATGAATTGAGTAGGAGATGGGGGTTTGGGACATCTGGTGCTGCATGTTGCACGATGTCATTGATTGGTCTCAGATCCTGTACCATTTTCCATTTACCCGTATTTGCTTTTTGCACTGGGAAAATAGGGGTATTACACGTGGACTCTGGCGCCCCCCTCAGTATCCCTGATGCCAGCATGTCCTGCACTACTGGGGCTATGCCTTGTTCAGCTTCAGGCTTTAATGGGTACTGACGTACCACTGGGCGGTGATCTGATCTCAGGGTCACTTTGTAAGGAGGGAACCCTTTAATCAATCCTACATCTGTAGGGGAGTTGGACCACAGTCCCTCAGGGATGTAGCTCAGTTCTGGGTCCTCCGTTGCCTCGGCTGATAATAAATCTTGTCATTCAGGTTCGTCTAAATGTGTCACTGGTGTGACTTTAATTCTCCATCCGAGGGGGAACCTCCAAACCCCTGTGCATCTATCATGTTTCCAATCTGAATTTGGGTCTGGCTGATAAGACGCAGATCTGTGAGAGGCATCTTCCACAAAATACCTGAGATCTTGCCATCTACCCTGGGGTGGCTTTGATAATGACACATGGGGCACCTTTTCCCTAAATAAATTTTGTTGTTTAGGATCCAATAACACTGAAGCTGCAGCGTAGCCAGTTGTGGGATTAACATACAGATACTGCAATGTGACCTGGGGTGGTCCCATAGCGTGAAACTGCCGATCATATCGGTAGTCGGGGCCAGGTGTGGGTTTGTACCACATGGTCACATGAAGGCCATCGTCGGGCATAAATTGGACCTTATCTACTCCCTGCTTTACTCTAGTTTTCCTTAGCAACTCCGGAGCTTGTGGTGTTTGGCCTAGGTCCAGAGACCAATAACACTGCGGAACTGACGATCCATGGACCACTAGAGCTTGCCTGTCTATTATTGCTTTCATGTCTGTGGTCGTGGCAACAATGCTTATGCCCATCTGGACCATAAGGTCTCTTTCTAGTAAGTTTACTGGGCATGACGGGCTCACCAGAACCTGGACCTCACACTCTGTCCCTGTCTCTTCATCTTTTACCGTTATGGGATTAGTTAATTTATGTGTCTCAGATTGCCCTCCGGCCGTTCTCACATATACTGTTGAAGTAGAGAATGTTGCTTTTGGCGGAGTTGTAGTTAATACTGTTCTACAGGCTCCCGTGTCACATAAACAATCATATGTCTTTCCATTTATAATAAACCGCCGTCGAGGCAGTTCTGCAGGCTGTTTAAGCGCTATCAGTTGGCACACCGCTTGAAGGTCAACCTCCTCCTCCTCTCTATCTAGTGGGGGCCCTAGCGGGGGTGGGGGAAGTGGTTCCTGCGGTTTCTCAGCTTGGCGTCACTGGTCATTTTCTGTCGAGTTTGGGTTATTTACACGTTTAGTTCTACAATGCCTAGCTATATGACCTGGTTTTCCACAATTCCAGCATTTGTTATCATACTGAGGCGAGTTTTCTGGCCTACCACCTCTTCCTCGACCTCGACCTCTACCTCCTCGGCCTCTGTAACTTCCCCTGCTCTGGGGGCCTGAATAGACTACTGCGATTGTATCGCCAGAGGCCGCGAAGGTCGCTTCTCCCTTTTGTTTTTGTGCTTTTTGTGCGTGCTGGGCGTACTCTATAGCTTGCTGCACTGAGCCTGTATTCTGATGGACCCAATGTTTATCTATATACCGTTTAAGTTCAGGGTTTAGGCCGGCAAGGAATGCCCTTTTTAATTGTTGTTGGTATACTCCGACCTCATCACTATCTGGGGGAATGCCTGAATTACTTCTGAAAACTGGTCTCAATCTGTCTAGGAAGTCTTCTGGCTCTTCCCCTTCTTTCTGTCTGCATTGTGAGATTTTATCGTAATCTGCTCTCCTTGAAAATCTTTCTCTGACTCTTTCTTCTAGTTGCCTGTGTCTCTAGAGGCTGTGTCTCAGGGCGGATGAATCATGCGGGAGGGGTGTTCTGTCGTGCGCATGCCCTGTGAAATCTCCTGCAACTCTGACTCTTTCTTCTGTCTGTCCAACTTTCCGCTATTCTTAGTGCGCAACATTTTTAGTTTTAAATCGCTCTGTAACTTGAGAAGGTCTGACGTATGGAGGCTTCCTCCAAACCCGTGCTTTCTTCTCCACCTTTGATTACTTATAGTCCCTGCTCCTTCCACATATCCTTCCATAAACTTTTCATCTCCCTCTAAGGATGGCTGTTTACTTTGCCCCTTTCCCATCCTTTTACTTGTCTATTGTTATTACTACAAGGGTCCTGAGCAGAAATTCTCTGGCACGAGATTAGGGAGAGGACACTAACACGGCCTTCTACTGCACACTATCTGTGCAGCGGTGTCAGTTTTCAGGGATGGAACCCGTCCTTGATCTCCCAATCGCCAGTACGTCTTTCTTCTCAGGCAAAGAAACAACAGGACTGGTAGAATCAGCCTAGGATTCTATAAATCACTTAGTCCTCCACATTCACACAAACATTCATACCCGGTTGACTACGGCCAACTCTAGCCTTTGTCAATTAACAGGTCAATTAAATTTTAATTCAACTATTTCTTTTCGGCGAAATATAACCAATTTAGATTATTTCCTTTCGGCGAAATATAACCAAATTTAGATTATTTCCTTTTGGCGAAATATAACCAAATTTAGACAATTTCCTTTCGCCGAAATATAACCAAACTATTTCCTTTCGGCGAAATATAACCAAACGTCTCACCTCTGGGGTCAGTCACGACGGTCGGGGTCTGTCAGGCATCACCAGGCATCGAGCGCAGTCCTAACCACCGGCCTGGTCACGAATTCTCACGTTCCAGGACTTTCTCGACCCGTCTTAGACGAGCGGCTGTCGACAGACTTCGGTGTCGCTCCTCTCGGCGCCCCGGTGATGTCCTCAGGATTCCCCGATCCCCACGGATCACTGGTTTGTGAATCCGGCTCGAAGGACCAAGATTTATGTCGGGGAGAGTGATCAGCCCCCCCCGGCTGCCGACCCACAGAGTATGAGACACGCGCTGTTTTACTTGCTGCAAGGGTAACCCCACCTCAGTGTGAGCTACAAAGGTGTGGCCCCTCGACAGAGTTTATTTATACTATAAGGTAAACATACTGATATCAGGTTACATTGTGGGTGTGAACAACATTTTAGAATGGGATGGAACCAATAGGAATGTGGGAGTGGGAACAGGAACAACAGAACGTGCGTCAGAGGTGGCCTCGTCTGCTGCACGTGATAGAAAGTTACTGTTGAGCATTTACACAGGTGCTACATGGAACAAGTTATGCATCCTTGAGAATACACGTGAGTGATAATATATATACAATTTCAACCCAACAAAGGGGAAAAGGGAGTAGGAACTAGGGGACTAAGGAGTAGTGGACTATGGGATTAGGAACTAGGGGACTAAGGAGTAGTGGACTATGGGATTAGGAACAAGGGGACTAAGGAGTAGTGGACTATGGGATTAGGAACAAGGGGACTAAGGAGTAGTGGACTATGGGATTAGGAACAAGGGGACTAAGGAGTAGTGGACTATGGGATTAGGAACAAGGGGACTAAGGAGTAGTGGACTATGGGATTAGGAACAAGGGGACTAAGGAGTAGTGGACTATGGGATTAGGAACAAGGGGACTAAGGAGTAGTGGACTATGGGATTAGGAACTAGGGGACTAAGGAGTAGTGGACTATGGGATTAGGAACTAGGGGACTAAGGAGTAGTGGACTATGGGATTAGGAACTAGGGGACTAAGAAACGAGGAGACTAGGGACTTGTGGATCATGGAAGTGGGCAAAGGGGGAATTGGGCACTAGGGACTATGAGAGTAGGGTATAGAGGGACCACAAGATTAGAGCACTTAAGTCTAGAGGACTGTGGGACTGCAGTGCATCATCTCCAGAAGCCTGTTTACTCCTGCTGGGCAGCTTTCATGTGGCACCCCCTGCTGAACAGAGGAGTCATTACAGAGGCTGTGCATTGTGTTCAGTCACCTTTCACTGTAAATCAGACATCTGTTCACGATCATTTGTATCTGCTCTGAATCCCTATAGGGTAAAAACTCTGTCCACTTTAGGTAATTCAGAGGCCTTATGCCAAGTTATGTGAGCTCCGTGTTTCATTCTCCGGGCTTCAGTACTGGAAGCAGTCCTGGGTAATTCTGGGAAAGTATGGACCTTAAACAAAACCAAACCAGGGGGGGGATTTTTAGATTTGGGTATATTTTGTAGACATTATTCTGTTCTTTTTGGGAGGTTACTTATTTATTGATTTATTTAATAATGTATTTTTTCTAAATATATGGATAGTGCATAGTTGTAGCTGAAGCAATGTGCCAAGCTTGCAGTTTTGCAGTGTTCATGTGCTGCCACCTTCTGGGCAAATGATGAACTGATTTTCAGATTAAGACCAGAAAACCATGCACGTTATCATGTGAAAACCACTAATGCTGCAAACCTGTGCTTATGGGTTAGGGTTAAGTTTGGGTCTAGGGCCAGGGTTGAGGCTAAGGCTCCAAGGGCTCAGGGTACTTCCAGGCTTGGAGGCCAAGGATGAGGTGTCTCATTCCCCATGTAAGTATTTAATGAAGATCCAGCACCAAGACCCATGGAGCACCAGGGCTCGGGTAAAAGTCACCAGGGGTTGGGAGCCTCTTTCCCCAGGTAAAGGATGAATGATGTCCATCTAGCCCATGGATTCCTGTGAACCTCTCCTTATGCTGGGAGCCTCTTTCCCCAGGTAAGGGTTTAAGAATCTCCCTGTACCTCCATCAAGCCCTGGGGTTCTGGAGAAAAGTCCCAGGACCATCCATACTTTACCCTAACCCCACCCTAGCTCCAAACGTCACGTCCTGCCTCCTCCCTGACGTGGCTCTAACAAGCCATGCCTGCTGTTTGTTGGTCTCACCTCTTGTTCCAGCCCCCATGTTATCCACTCCCAGCTGCCTGCTGTCTGTTCCCTTGTTATTCCTGTATTTAAGTGCTTCCTGGTCCTGTGTTCCCCAGTTTCATCAGTGACGTGGTGCCCTCCGTGTTGCTCATTCCCTAGCCTGCCATTCTGATCCCAGTAAATCCCAGTTTATTGTCTGACAACACCTGCTCTGGAGAAAAGGAGCCCGCCGACTCCACCTCGCTCGCCGTGGGGCGACCTGCCTCCTCATTGTCACTTGGAGTCTGACAACAGGACGCTTTTCCAGGACTTACTGAGGTCCCCCTGCTCGCTGCGGATGTGACCGCTGGCTCCCCAAAGCTCTCCAACACAGAAGAACGGGCTTCACTCCTCGTTCAGAGTGCTGGACCACAGTGGAGGTCGGACTTTGCGTCATTGGAAGTCTGCACATAACTCAGACACGTTTCGGACTGTCCTTCATTCCAGCTAAATGTAATGATCCATTCAACATAATGGTTGAGTTGTTTACATTTTCTAGGTCTATTAGACTTAAAGCTTTTTATCCAAAGGCGACTATGGACTCTGCTGGTATATCTCAAGCTCTTCTATTGCTCAAAAAGTTCCTTTTAGACATAAAAGTATGTTTTTCTCTCCTGCTCAAAATCACTCTGTGGAAAGATTTTGTCAGCTGGTTGAACAAGACACTACTGTCTGTTTTAATAGTACACATCATACAGTAAGGTCATTCGTCTTCGGAAAATAAAGCACTGTGTGAGTTATTGTCTGCTGACGACATTGTCACTAAGCCTGCCGATAAGGGGGGGTTCTAGTTATTCAGGATAAGTCATCTTACCTTGATGAAACAGAAAGGCAGTTTATTCACACTTCTGCATAGCACCTACCTTTGGATCCCACTTTTAAACTTAGTGAGGAGATAAGATCGATATTAAAAAAAAGCACGACCTGATAAGCTCATTGACGACAATGACTCAAACCCTTTATTCCAGAAGTATACACCTGCATACGGAAAAACTGTTCAAGGTAAGAGGGAGAATCACATGTTTATCCACATTTGTTGTATATTTACTGTCATGCCCGTGTGGATTATTTTATGTTGGAAAGACTAAACGTCACATAATAACCAGGATATGTCAGCACAAATGTGCCTTTGGCAATAGGAATGAATCGTCTCCAGTGGCCCGACATTTTAATACAGCAGCTCATGACTGTAACTCCCTACGGGAGTCAACTCTGCTGACCCCTCAGCGCCACCTGACTCCACTGACCCCTCATGTCCTCTGGTCCTGCTGGCCCTCCCAGACCCTCTGGTCCTGCTGGCCCTCCCAGACCCTCTGGTCCTGTGATTCGATGGAGTTCAGCCTCACCTGGAAAGGGGCCTAGGAGGGTCCCCAGCCCCGAGTCTTCGCCCAGCTTCCCTGCATTATGAAAACTCCCCGGATGCCCCATGTTATTCCTTTCTGTGCCTCAGTGTTTGTCTTGCTGCTCTGTCCCGCCTGTATCTCTCCTTGTCTTGTGCATCCTGTGCCCCTGTTCTTGTTGACCCCCCACCTGTCCGTCCTGTTTTGGGGTGTGACAGGACTGCTGTCCCTGTGGTTCCTGGCTTTTCCTTTATCTGCTCCATGTCCTTAGTGGTGTCCTGCAACTGGTCTTATGTCTGGTGTTGCAGTCTGTTTAGTGTTCCGTCTGGTCCTGTCTGGTCCTGTCCTGTCCACCATCTGTTCTGTCGTCCCCTGCCTAGTTCAGTGTCCAGTCTGGTTCCAGCCCCATTGTCTGACCCCTTGGACTTCATGGGGGGAGGGTGCTCTTTTGGTTGGGGGGGGGGGGGGGCACTGTCATGTCTACTATAATAATTAAGATCAAAGCAATCACTTGTTCACTGGACCCAATTCCCACTAAGCTGGGATCCCTGGGAGCTTTGGAAAGACCTATAACTGCGTAATGAATATGCCCCTGTTATCAGGTGAAGTTCCTGACCAACTTAAAGTAGCAGTAAACAGGCCACTGCTGAAGCAGCCAAGTTTGCATCCACAGGAGCTCAGCAATTACAGACTGATCTGTAACGTACTATTTTGTCAAATGTCCTGGAGAAGAACAGTTGCTGCTTAACTTTACTCATACTTGGAGAGACACAACATACTGGACTGTTTCCAGTCGGGCTTCTGCCCGGGACACAGCACAGAAACTGCCTTAACTAAAGTCATAAATGACATAATAATGGCAACTGATGCTGACAGCATGACTGTGCTAATGCTTCTGGACCTTAGTGCAGCTTTTGATACGGTTGACCATCCATGCTCTCTGCCTTCCCAGGATGGGCACCATCTGAGCTGGAGTCCTGGTTCAGTCCCATGGAGGGGTGACATCGTGAATGGGACCTATGAACTGAATCATCCTGGGTGCAGCCTTCAGTGTCACCCTACACAGGCCAACGTGGATAACGGACTCATTGATGGACTTTGTCTTGATCCTTAATCACATCATACACCTGGCTGTTAGCCAGCAAGTCCACTCTCTTCTGTTCTCAGTAATGTTAGTGCCCAGGGGGGGTTGGGCAGCCAGCTGACCTTGGACCCCCAGAGGTTTTTTTTCTACTTACTTGGGAGTTTCCTCCTGTTGTCCAAGATCATGCAGTTTGGTGAATTAGTGTCTCTTGATTGTCCTCAGTGTGTGAGTGAGTGTTTGCCCTGTGATGGACTGGCATCCCATCCAGGGTGTCCCTGCCCTGTGCCCAGTGATGGACTGGCATCCCATCCAGGGTGTCCCTGCCCTGTGCCCAGTGATGGAATGGCATTCCATCCAGGGTGTCCCTGCCCTGTGCCCTGTGATGGACTGGCATCCCATCCAGGGTGTCCCTGCCCTGTGATGGACTGGCATCCCATCCAGGGTGTCCCTGCCCTGTGCACTGTGCTTCCTGTGATTGGCTCCAGACTGTGTCCCATAACCCTGTACTGGATAAGCGGTTATTGGAATTTGTTGGATACTTTTTTGATATTTTATCTTTTTGTTCCTGGGGATGGCTAAAGCTGAAACTTTTGGCTTAAATGTGAGACTTTAACTTAATGGTGTTCAATGAATATCTAGATTAAATTTTCATTATTAGATTATGGAAACATTTTGGGTGGGGAAAAATGATCACTCTGAACCTGGTCACCTGACTCTCCTTCCTAACACAAACACACTCCCAGCACAAACACACCCAGAAAGAAAATGAAGATATATGACATATATGTGCTACACCCTTTATCTTCATGAATATTATATATAGAATAATGTAAAAAAACAAATATGTGGATTGACAGTACTTGCAAAGCTGTACTGTTCTGTCTAAACCTGACACAGTCTGTCTATAATTGCACATACCTGCATGTTTCACCTGTGTTTCACCACATGATCCTAAACATGTTTCTAAACAGACACAGAAATTCATTCTCAGCAGAACTGCTCTCTTATACCTTTCTACAAAATTTCTATCTACTATACAAAATCAAAGGAGTAGGATTATAGCTTGTTTCTGGAAAAACTATGTCAGTAACAGATTTTCTCATAAAAGCTAAATAAATCTCTATTGTGTGTATAGTTTGTATAATGTACTATTTTAGTTATAAACTCCAACTCCAGTGTTTGCCCAGTCTGCTCTTCTCAGTTGGGCCTCAGTCCAAAACCACACCTACTGCAGCCTGAGAAGCAGGAAGTTCCTCCCACTCTCACACACACATGACTGTGAGAGAAAACGAAACTGAAACCTATTAGTGTTCATGGTAAAATGGCAGAAGCCAGTGTCGCAGTGGATCAGAACCAGTTTAGCTGTGCAATCTGTCTGGATCTACTAAAGGATCCAGTGGCTATTCCCTGTGGACACAGTTACTGTATTCCTACTGAAACTCCTTCAAATATCGAATCATGTGGCTGCAGCTGAATATATACAGCAAGTAAACAGGGTCAAGAGGTTCACTTACTGTTTGGCTGAGCATCTGAATGGCTGAGATGTGTGAGCTAAGAGGGTTTAAATATGGTGTGATCACACATACAGTGGCTAACAATTAACTGGATCTGAACCATAGGGGAACCAGTGTATTGGGGAGGCGTATGTGCAGAATAGTTCAGGAATGTTTAAACTAGGGACTGGGGGGGCAGGGAGGTCAGTTAAGAATTTATGTGGGGAGAGACGGAAAGCCCAAATAAATATTAAAAGTAGACACTGTAAAAGGCCTACCATTAGTGGTCTGTATTTGAATGCTAGGAGTATTAGAAACAAAATTAATGACTTAGAGGCTTTAATTTCTTCAGACAATTACGACATTATAGGAATAACTGAAACATGGATGAGTGACAATGATGGTGATGAATATAATATGGATGGTTATACGTTGTTCCGTAGAGACCGGATAGGCAAGAAGGGAGGTGGTGTTGCAGTATACGTAAAAGAAAACTTGCAGGCAAGGGATCTCACTGATAAAAATAAAAATTCAGAAGCTGTATGGATCAAACTTGATGCTAAAGATTCAAATGGCCTAATTGTCGGGGTTTGTTATAGGGCACCTAATGTAGCTGTAGAGGAAAGCAGAATATTATATGATGATATCAGGATTATGAGTAATAAAAATGATGTGGTGGTTATGGGTGATTTTAATTTACCTGGGATACAGTGGGACACAGTCTCTGGCTCTTCTGTAAATGAACTTGAGATGGTGGAATTAGTACAGGATTGTTTTTTTACTCAGTTTGTTAATACTCCTACCAGGGGAGAAGCCCTTCTTGATCTCGTTTTTTGTAATAACCAGGATAGGATTGGAAAATTAGAGGTTTTAGACCCATTGTACGGTAGTGATCATAACATGGTTAAATTCGAGGTTAATTTTAGTGTCCGAAGAGCAAAGTCTAAATTAAAAGTATACAATGTTAGGAAGGCTAACTTTAATGGTATGAGACGGAAATTAGAAACTGTAAACTGGACAGAGTTAAATAGCAAAACAGTTGAAGAGGCATGGGAATTTTTCAAAAGCACATTGTTGCAAGTGCAAGAGGACTTCATACCTGTTTCCAGCAAAACTAAATCTAGGAAACGACAACCAAGGTGGTTTACTAAGGAAATTAAGAATAAAGTCAGGAGGAAAAGGGCTCTGTTCCACAACTGGAAAATAACTAATGATTTCAAAATCAAGCAGGAGTATCTAAGTCTACAGGCAGAGTTAAAAAATGACATTAGGCTATCAAAGAGGGATGTAGAAAGAAAAATTGCATTGGAGGCTAAGCATGACAGTAAAGGTTTCTTCCAATATTTTAACTCCAAGAGAGCACTAAAAGCTGAAATCACTAATTTGCAGGATAGTAAGGGCCTTATAATTGATAACGAAATTGATATGGTAAACGAGTTTAATGATTATTTTTCAAGGGTGTTCACAATAGAGAACACAAGTAACTTACCACCAATTAATACAAATACAGCATCGTCTATGACCAATATATGTATAACTGAGGTTGATGTGATACTAAGCCTAGCTAAACTCAAAATAAATAAATCGCAGGGGCCTGATGGCATCTTACCTTTAGTCTTGAAAGAGATGAGGGATATTATTAGCCAACCTTTGACTTTAATATTCCAGAAATCGTTATCTGCGGGTGTGGTACCATCAGATTGGAAGCATGCTAATATAACACCCATATTCAAAAAAGGGGATAGAAGTAATCCAGCAAACTATAGGCCAATCAGTTTAACTAGCATTACTGGAAAAATAATGGAAGCTATAATTCAAGTGAAAATGGTAGATTACCTAGATGCAAATAACATTATAAAGGATAGCCAACATGGATTTAGGAGAGGTAGATCCTGCTTAACAAATCTGCTTGAGTTCTTTGAGGAAGCTACAAGTGAAATTGATCACAAAAAGGCCTATGATGTGATTTACTTAGATTTCCAGAAAGCCTTTGATGTTGTCCCCCACAAATGGCTCTTGTTAAAGCTTAAAGCTGCAGGAATTTTAGGAACTGTGGCAGCTTGGATCGAAAACTGGCTAACTGATAGGAAGCAGCGAGTAGTTATTAGAGGCACTATGTCACAGTGGGCCTCCGTTTATAGTGGGGTACCGCAGGGTTCAATTTTAGGACCACTATTGTTCCTAATTTACATTAATGATATTGACAAGAATACATACAGTAAACTGGTTAAATTTGCAGACGACACTAAGGTGGGCGGGGTAGCAGATACTAATCTAGCAGCAGAGAGGCTTCAACGGGATCTGGATTTAATTAGCGAATGGGCTGATACTTGGCAGATGAAATTTAACACAGATAAATGTAAGGTAATCCATGCAGGGAGCAGAAATATACAGTACAGATATTTTATGGGTTCCACTGAAATAAAGGTAGCTGATTACGAGAAAGATCTCGGTATATATGTTGATGCTTCCATGTCCCACTCTCGCCAATGTGGGGAAGCAATAAAAAAGGCGAACAAAATGTTGGGTTATATCTCTAGATGTGTGGAGTTTAAGTCAAGGGAGGTGATGTTACACTTATATAATTCCTTGGTAAGACCCCACCTAGAATACTGTGTGCAGGTTTGGTCACCATACCTCAAGAAGGACATTGCTGCCTTAGAAAAGGTGCAACGAAGAGCTACGAGAATGATTCCTGGTCTTAGAGGAATGTCTTACGAGGAGAGGTTAGCGGAACTGAATCTGTTCAGCCTTGAGCAAAGGAGACTAAGGGGGGATATGATTCAGGTCTATAAGATTCTAACGGGTCTGGATGCTGTTCAGCCAAATGACTATTTCAATATTAGTCTAAATACTAGAACTCGTGGCCATAAGTGGAAATTAGCGGGAGAACATTTTAAAACAAATTTGAGGAAGCACTTCTTTACACAGCGTGTGGTCAGAGTATGGAATAGTCTTCCTGCTATTGTAGTGGAAGCTAAAACCATGGGTTCCTTTAAATCAGAGCTAGATAAGATTTTAACAACTCTGAGCTATTAGCTAAGTTCTCCCCAAACGAGCTTGATGGGCCGAATGGCCTCCTCTCGTTTGTAAATTTCTTATGTTCTTATGATGTCATCCAGATACAGCAGTAAGGACTGGCCCTGTTGGTCGCCAAAGATCCTCTGCATCAACTGCTGAAATGTGCTAGGAGCATTGCATAAACCAAACGGCATGCGATTAAATTCAAACAGCCCAAAAGGCATGCAGAATGCCGTCTACGGGCGATCCTGCTCTGCCACCATTACTTGATTATAACCACTAGCCAGGTCTAAGGTGGAAAACCAGTGGGACATGGTGAGGGCATCAAGAGACTCCTCAATATGAGGCAGAGGAAAAGCATCCTTTCTGGTCTTACTATTCAACTGCATAAAGTCTACACAGACGCAACCTGCCATCCTTTTTCCGGACCAGAACAATAGGAGAAGCATAGGGACTACTGCTTTCCTTAATCACCTGTGCCTCCAAGAGCTGATTAATATGCTCTTTCACCAGCTCATATTCAGAGGGTGGTACACGTCCTGGTTAGACAGCACTATAGGCATCATCCATTAATGGAATCTCATGAGTAATTAGATCGATACAACCCAAATCCCCATCATGAACCAAAAACGCTGAAGCAAATTTTCTTAGTAGGGTTTTTGCTTGAGTCTGTGCCTCAGCAGATAGCAAGGAATGCTCCAGAACCTCCACTAGATCCAATGCGGCCATGGTCGCAGACTGAAATGCCGTAATGGATGCACCAGAAAACACCTCGGTGACTGCAGTAGGGAGGCTCACCACACTAACCTCACCCAATGTACCTAAAAAGGTACGGGGGTAGAGAAGCACATCAGTGTCCCCCACATTGGTGACAGATGTACACTGTGCCCCGCACCACCCTGACCAGGCCCGGCCCTAATAAATTTGGAGCCCTAGGCAAGACTTTAGGTGGCGTCCCCTTGCATCGCAGTAAATTCCACTGCTAGTGTACATATACTCACAAGAAACTGAATAGCTTTGTCTTAGACATTCTTTTATGTAGATAAACCAATTGCACATTCAAAATACTTAGAAAGAAATACAAAAAATGAAATGAATATATGAAATACAATATAAATAGCTTATATAAAGTATTAGATTTAAATATTCCAAAAATAAAAAGTGGCATAACTTAAATTATAAATACAATATAAATAAGGCACTGCACAAAATAAGACATTAAAGAAACCAGTATGCACAAAAAATTACAAAGCACAAAAAATTACAAGGATTTAAATAAAAAATTTTAACAAAAAGGTGATCTTACAAAGACCTCTGGTGGTGGTTTTTGGTACTGCCTTAACTTGAATGTCTTAAACTACACCACCATTTCCTCAACCTCACATAACCTGTTTGAGCTTAGAGAAGCTTCTTTCAGCAGCAGCCACTGTAACAGGAAGAGTGGCAGAGATTCTCAAAGCAACCCACGTGTTGGGGTAAATTTCTGCCAGCTTCATCTCATGCAGGAAGGTCAAGAGTTCCATGTTTGTCATATTCTTTGATGGCAATGGTGGGAAATTCTGCATTTCCTTTGCAAGTTTTGTGCCATCAATGTCTGGCTGGCTGTCATGGGTCAGAGCAGTACTTAAAGTTTGATACTTCTGTAGTAGGGAAAATTGAGGAGCACACCAAACTCTCCAAGATTCTGAAATCTTTCATCAAGAGAAGAGATGGCAGTATCCACGGCCACATTAAAAAATGTGGTTTCCATTTTGCGCAGTGCATCTTGTATGGGCTCATCTGGAGACTCCTAGCCAAAGTGCCTTTTTGTGGTTCTCAACCGCTTTTGTTTTTCAGCCTCCACGTTCATCTCTTCACACATCTCCTTTGCAGTTGTCTGTGCATCAGAAAATCCAGTGTTTCTGTAACTGGTGAGGGAATCTCTGGTTTTCTTCAACAAGTCGACAGCCACATCAAGCTGCATGGAGGGTGACTGTATCAGTTTACTGACATACCAGATCTTGCTGAGAATGTCATACCGTATGGCAGTACAAATGCAAAAGCGATAGGATCCAATCTCCTCAGTGAAAGACTGGGCTTCAGCTCTTACCACAGGGTCTGCAGTTGCTCACCTCCAAAAGAGCCTCTCTGATTTGCCCAGCCTAATACTTTACTGCCTCGATGCTTTTTATTCTGCTTTCCCATCTAGTCTCAGCCGATGAAACCATGCTGGGAAAACAACTCTCTGTATCTCAAGATAGCTGATATAGGGAATAGCTAGTCCATTGGCAGCTCAAAACTCTAACCAATGGCAATCTTGAAGTTGCTCATGACCTGAAGGCACAAAACACTGCAGTGATAGTGGACACCATAGATCCAGTGTCATCCAAACAGGGCACCTTAACTCCACTCATGTCCACCTCCAAATGCAGGCAAGATGACACTAACCGGGAGGCATTCCCCAAATCACTTAATTGTTACTTGTGCCAGAAACAGTCCCAACCGAACTTTGGCCCCCCAGTTCAGTGGGCACTAGTATTCCGACTGCTGCACAGGACGGGGCTGACTATTGGGCTGTGAGGATACCCATTGTCGGGGCAGATTACCAGGAAGAACACGCGAACCATCACATTCCCTGGCAAAGTGACCAGGCTGCTGACAACGCCGACATGTTACAGGGTCCTTACCCGACATATTACAGGGTCCTTACGAGGTGCACGATCACATGCACGACTAGAGTTCTGCAGAAGAGCAATACTTTGTGTGAGCTGAGCCAACTGCTCCTGCTGACGCTTCAACAGTTCTCTCACTTCCTCCATCGCAGCCGACTGGGATGAATTACCAGCACCCTGAGGACCACCTTGAACCCCATACTGAATACCGAAAAATGCAGGTATCAATATATTTTTAGAACGAGATATGGGATTACAGAATACCCTTTATATCAATATACCTTTAAGGTGCTTTAAAATTAGGGCTCTATTAAAGAATTTTAATATAAACTAATAGTATTCCTTCCTGACTGTAAACAACTCGATAGCTTTGCTGTAATGAATGCTGTCCGGCGGGCAGGCAGGAAGCGGGGAATGACAAGGCAGGCAGACCAGAATCCAAAAAGCAAACGGGTTTATTCAGATGAACAGGGCAGACAGCGACAAACATCAAGGACGGATCTGGGGAAAATGGACTCAGACGCAGACTAAATACACAAGACAAGCCGAAAATAACAGGAAACATTTGATCACAATCGGGGTAGTACGCGTAGGTAATGAGGGGGCGTGACACACAGGAGGATCGGACGAGCAGGTCGTGACATTTGCATTATGATGGTTGGACTCTGAGCACTGGAAAGGTTCTTTTAGAATAATGTGTTCATCATCTGGCACAGTCTGCAGTATTTGGCCAACTCAGCCAGATATCAGGTAATTTTGACCTATTTTTGGTATTTTGTTGCTTAACGCAGGCCAGACGATTCATGAAATAAACTTGAACACGCATAAAACAATTTTTATTTCTTAACTGAAATACCTGGCCTGTAATGGTTAAATGCAACTCGCTAGTACAGTACGCGGCAGGTGGTAAAGTGTTTTTTTTCTCTTTTTGTAACTATTGTCGTAACCAGTGTCTGATTGATATGTAACATTCGAATAACATGAAAATCGCCATCCATATAAGGTACCTTAATCTGTATCGGGGGGTGACTGTCTAATGCTGTCATTCCATTTATTCATGCTACAAAGTGCCACCACAATAATGGCGGCAGTCCAAGATGGCAGCCCCCACAAAGAGCTCATCGCATTACTATATACAGGCAACCAAATAGTAGCCACAGTCTAAGACCTAGGAGTTTATTATACAAAGTGACGAGTGCCAGAATATGACAAGAAACCCTTCATGGTTTCCTGTAGTGTTTTCTCCAGAGTGACTTCGCCAGCATGTGCACCTGCTGATACTGGCCATGCAGACGCAGTCATGGAGCAGGTAGAGGAGGCCAAAGAAATTCTGGCCACGGTGCCTTATCCACCTCAGAGCCACACACTTTCTTTCTGCTGTGGGCAGCCAGAACACAATGACCCAAACTGCCCCACTCAAGCACTGCATCCTCACCTTGATCAGCAGCCGGGAAACGTGGGGTGGGCTGGACTTGGCAAGACTTACATGTCGGCAAGCCTGTATGTCGACTGCCTGGTGGACGGGATGCCCTGCCAAGCCCTGGTGGACACAGGGTCCACCATCACCCTGCTCTACCCATTTGTGCTGCCCACACCAACAGGGCCACACCGGGCAGCTGGGGGGCAACAAATGTCCAACTGACCTTGGTGATAGTCAAGCGCGTGGTCATGAAGGGGAAAACGCAGCTGCAAGTCATGCTGACTAGACACACACTGGTGCAGAAGGTTTAGCTATCAGACATTGCTGACCACTGTATCATCAGATTACTTACTTATTTGTCTGGTGGCCGCCATCGATGTGCCTGGGACAGCCTTCCACCTCAGGGTAGACCTGGTAGTCCTCCAGCATGACAGAATCCGTGCAGTGAGGGAAGATGGTGACCCGCAGCTCCCATGGTAAAGCCACCACCAGTGACAGAGTCACAACCTCAGCTGGAACTACCAGGAACAGCAGCACCACGGCAGGGCAGTCTCCCAAAATAACCTAGGCTGTCCAGGAATTGTGGCAGCGCAGCACTCAGAACCTGATGGCAGAGCAGTGGCATGAGCTCAAGGCTCTGATGGACTCGTTCCAGGACATATTCACTGCCAGGAATGAAGACTGCCAGCCGATTTCTCTGGTGTGGCCATCCACTGGGCAGGGTTGTGGCTGAATCCCCGGAAATGTTCCCACCTTCGGCAGGTCATCAGTGGGGAAGATGTGGCCAATGATCCAAGGAAGACTGCGGCTGTGTAGAACTGGCTGGCTCCACGGACTGTGGTGGGGCTGCACAACTTCCTGGAACTTGGACTTCACCAGCATTGAAAAGTCACTACACTTGTCTTACAGAGCAGGGAAGTGGTTTTGCCTGGATAAATGCCTGCAACACGCCTTTTATCTAGCTCCTTGTGGCACTTTCAGATGCTCCTGTGCTAGCCTACTCAAACCCCCACCCTCTATTCATCATGGATACAGATGCTAGCAAAGAGGGACTAAGCACAGTGCTTCCACAGGCAGGACCCGACGAAGAGTGTGTATTTGTGTATTTCAGTCGCACACGAGGTAGGCAGGAGCACAACTACTGTGTACAGTAACTGTGTAGTCGATGGTGCAGGCCTGCAAGAACTTCCATACCTACCTCCGCTGTCGCGTCCCTCACGTGGCTCCTGAATTACCGGAACCCAGAGTGACAGCTGGTCTGCTGACTGGAGGTGCTGACCCTGAAAGAGCATGAGAGCCTGCTGTAATAGCACTGGCGATCACTGGAGGGCGCAGGAGAGCTGCTCCAGCTACTGGTGTCCTGGAGCCTGTGCCTTGTTGTGCTGAGGTTGGTGCACGAAGTCTACAGGGCTGGCAGGACACTGAGGTGTGTGTGCATTGCTGCAACATTTGCAAGATACAGAAGGGTCCTAACCAGCAGTCCCAGGCTCCTCTGCAGTCATACCTGGTGGGCACCGTGTGGGGGTGGATGTCCTGGGCCCCTTGCCCTGCATGGAACTGCTACATGCTGGTTCCCATGGAAGTGGCTTGAGGCATACGTGATCCCTGACCAGACTGCCACCCTCACAGCAGCGAAGCTCCTGGAGTTCAATGAGGTGTGTTGATGGCTGGGGATCGTGAAGACCCGCACCTCCCCCCTTCATCCCCAGAGTGACGGGCTGGTGGAGCAGTGACCAAACTACACCTGCTCCAAGGAAAACTCCCTCTTATGGTGTACTAACATTAGTCAATCTGTACCGTGCAGTCCAGTTGATTTGACTATTGTGATCACTCCAGTCTGTGCCCAAATGGAATGGATCGGATTGGCTGTACAGATTGCATCATTTTTTTTTCTACAAGACTATGTTGTGAAAAAGTTGTGTGTAAGAAGAATATTGGGAGGCTGTCCAGTGCCATGGTTTGATTTTGCTTGTTCTCCCTGTGTTTATGTCTTCCTCATTTAGGAGCTCTGGGTGTCTCCTTGTCTCTGAAGACTTGATGTCCTTGTGATGTCCTGTCTGCAATGCCCTAAGCATCCTGGGATTGGCTCCAGGAAGGTTTAAGGGGTTTCAGAATCACTCAGAGGCGTTTCATAACCAAGGTCCCAAAAATACATCAGAATCCAATAATGTGACATGAAATTCAATCTTTTTTTTATTTGTATTAAAAATAAAACACAATAGAAATCATAAACAGCTTTTGTCATTCTCTTTCAGTACATCAATGAGCATCAACA
Organism: Paramormyrops kingsleyae; assembly: GCF_048594095.1. Lineage (NCBI taxonomy): Eukaryota > Metazoa > Chordata > Actinopteri > Osteoglossiformes > Mormyridae > Paramormyrops > Paramormyrops kingsleyae. The sequence continues at coordinate 11,345,323 of NC_132800.1, forward strand.
TCATCATTTCAGGCCCATCTGTCAGGGGCTGGAGTCGTCTTGCTGTTTTCTATTTCCGAGCCACGGCGCTGTAGACGACCTCGTGTGGATCTGCTGCAGCCTGGGGAAGCAGACAGAAGGTCTGAGTTTAGCTAGAGGTGCATTTCAGCTTTGGGGTTGCAGCTGTGTAGGTGAGTCATTGTACTGATTGACTGACAGTGCACTATAACATATTTTGCAAACAGCTATGTACATTGTTGATTGGTATGTAGAGTTTACCAAAGTAGCGACTTTTAAACTGGACAGTTAGCCTTTCCAACGTTATACAAAATGATACTGCACATGAATGTGTAACATTACAGCCATTCTCTAAATGTAATGTGTCTGTCCATTAGTCTGTGAATATCAGTGCACCGGTAATTTATTCACATCCTGAGTGAAACGGGGGCATAGATGCCTGTTAGCTAAAGACAACAACAGTGTGAGGCTCCAGGAGTGAAAGGGAAGCACCTTTTTCCTCTGTGTGGTCGTGTTGCTGTAGATCACATTTGGGTCGGCTGAGGTCTAAGGGAGAACATACAGTGTTACTGGGTTGTATTATATTCAGGACTGTGCCAACACTGTTTCCAAGCTGGATAAACCCAAATAAAATGCATGGATTTTTATTTGTACCACAATGTTTGTGCAACTCAAGTAAATTTATGATTTGATCAAAATATTGTTTCCTGATGGATGAGTCTCAGATTATGTTCAGGTCTCCAGGCTCTTACCATGATGTCTAATGGCATGACCTGGGTAGATGAAGGAGCCACATTTCTGGCCTTTGCAGTTACTGAGATGTATGTCACTTCATCCCCTGGGTCTACAGAGGGCTGGTGAGGGGAAAAAAAAACACTTTAAATGGATACTGTATAAGTGTTACTAGTGTTACACAATATAATTACAGAATGGATACATACTGTAGATGGACACTGTAATCATGCACCATTACTGTTACACTGTATAAGTACAGAGATAACACACACTGTAAATGGGTATTGTAATCATGTACCATTACTGTTACAGTTTAAAACTGCAGATTCAGTTAACTAATGCAAATTAAGAACATAAGAACTATACAAACGAGAGGAGGCCATTCGGCCCATCGAGCTCGCTTGGGGAGAACTTAACTAATAGCTCAGAGTTGTTAAAATCTTATCTAGCTCTGATTTAAAGGAACCCAAGGATTCAGCTTGCACTACGTTATCAGGAAGACTATTCCATACTCTGATTACACGTTGTGTAAAGAAGTGCTTCCTTAAATCCAGTTTGAAATGTTCTCCCTCTAATTTCCACCTATAGCCACGAGTTCTTGTATTTGAACTAATGCTGAAGTAACTATTCGGTTGAACAGCATCCAAACCTGTTAGAATCTTATAGACCGGGATCATGTCCCCCCTCAGTCTCCATTGCTTGAGGCTGAACAGATTTAGCTCAACTAACCTTTCCTCGTATGACATTCCTCTAAGACCAGGAATCATTCTTGTGGCCCGACGCTGCACCTTTTCTAAGGCCGCAATGTCCTTTTTAAGATATGGTGACTAAACCTGCACACAATATTCTATGTGAGGTCTCACCAAGGAATTGTATAATCTTAGCATTACCTCCCTTGACTTAAACTTCAGAATAGGAGCTCAGCATTTGATTCACCAAAGGTTGTTCTCATCAGCATACAATAAAACATTCGACTACACAGGTTGTCTTTATGCATAAGCATAACATTTCAAGTGTAATGCATTCAGCACATTTTATAAAACACATCATTTTCCTACCAAAAAACATATGAAGATAAGACTGTGTATAATTACATGTCACAGTGCTCAGAGCAGCAGGACAAGCGCTATGAAGATGTCTGATGGAGAGATAAGATTGCTAAAGTATACCATGCATGGTGAGTGGTGTAAGAGCTAATGCTTATTAGCATGATCTGCTCATTGCTGTGCTGCAGTTTTCACACCTTCAGCTCTGCTAAGCTAAACTTATATGGCAGAGGACCAGACCAGACTGCAGTGGAAAATTCACAGCTGGACTCCGTGTCACACAAATGTTCACACAAAGCACCGTAAATGAGATGTCCAAAGATACACTTACACTGAGGGCAGCTGTGTTTTCTCGATTCCTGTTTCTGGCCCGTACCATCTCTAAAAAGAAAAACAATGATAATTTAGTGAGAACTGACTCAGTTGAATTTGTTATATACAGTATAGCAGTCAGAGGTTTTCAATAAAGTTTCGAAAGCGGCCATCCTCACCGGATCTTTTCCTCAGTATCATGGTAACCAAGACAACAGTGAGCAACAGCAGCACTCCGACGATCCCCACAGAGAGCAGCAGTGTGGTGTTACTGGGGAAATAAACATGATGGATTTCATGTTATCTGGGTTTTATCTCCCCAAGATCTGCATACGAATCACACCCAGCAAACATGTATATTTGTAGGGTATCAATCTAATGATGGAAAGAGGAGGTAAGGAGCACGCGCTGATACAGCATGTTGTCGCACCACCACATGACAAACCACCTCAGGGATGAGAAGCTAAGGGCAGCCGTGCGATACCTCAGCACCACACTAGTCCGAATGGAATGGTGTGAAGTGTTTCTCAGAGGCGGAAGTGCCAATCCTGCCACCAACCCCCAAATTTTCCCCGGAAGTTGGAGGACTTGCTTTCAGGGCTGGATGTGGATTAACGTCATACCCAAGAGGAAGTAACTGCAGGTTACTGAAACTAACATGATTGAAGTGAATAACTACCAGTGATGGGGAAGCTACTTCTAAACGGGAGCTTTTTAAGCTACAAGCTACTTATGATTCAAAGTAGCTAAGCTACAGCCAAGCTACTGTTTTAATATAGTAGCTTAAATATAGAAGCTACAGAGAAGAAGTATCTAACTACATCACAGCTGTTTCATCTGGTAATACTTAATATTTGTGCTCTAGGGTACTCTGAATACATAATGAAAAAAATGTGTCTTAAAAGTTGAAATGAATATCAATTTTTTTAACACTGAAATGTCAAATCACAAAAAGGTTTCATAAATAAGGTATAAACCAAGAGTACTTCATAATTGCTTTGTTAAAATTAGAAAGGTTACAACAAGAAAGAGATTCTGATCATCTGTCCAAGATCCAAAGTGCTCCAATGCATTTTAATGAAAAGTGTCAAAAAAAATTGTTTGCCATGAAGTATTTTCAATCCTTTAATATCCATCCCCAGAGTATTCAAGCAAAATCACCAATCAGAAACACCCGGTATTTGAAAATACCCGTCTTTGTAAAAAGATAAAAATAATATAGGTTGTCATTGAGTCGCATACCTGCAGTCTCGGAACAGTCGTAAAGTCAACCAGTCATAAGTCGCATAGGTCGTAAGTTGATGACGACCTGTAGATTTTTTTTAACAATGTAGTGTTTTACCATGCTACATAAATAGCTTCAGCATTTTAAAAGTAGTTGCACTACTGAAAAGCTACCGAATAAAGTTGAAAACGTCGCTAATTTTAGTTAGATTCTCCGCAACACTGATAACTAGTATGAAGGTAAGTGTTACATTCTTTGCAAGCAAGTAATCTCACCTTAAATCTGACTTAATGAGGCTCTGTCCAGTTATATTGGGAGTCAAAGTAACACGTGGATGGGTCAGTGGTGATGTCACCCGTTCTGTCTGTTGTGTAGTTGGAACATGAATTACTGTCAAGGACAATAAGAAAGACCACTGGATTAGTTTAGTGTCAATGAAGACTGAGAATGTGGCACCAGCACCAAATGTAAATACACAAACACACACACAGTGCAGGGATGCGTGTTAAACAGCCAGCATCTGATTCACTGCAGTCTGCTATTGGTCCAGATCTCAGTTACTTTTTACATTGATATAAATATACAAAATAAGCTGCATTACAGCCACATACTTGTTCATACTAGACCAGTATATATTTTGATATCTGTCTTTGAGTGACAGCATTAAACTCTGGTTCTGATTGGTTGACGCTGTATGGAAAAACACCCTCTGACTTCATCACAGTGTGACAGGCAGAAGAAGCACAAGGTCACCATGGACTCATTTAGTGTGAATTACAGCCCAGGAACAGCTCTCTCCCTCTGTGTGTCTCAGGGTCAAACAGAAGCACCTTCAGGAACCAACATCTTACCTTCCCGGACTATCAGGGGCATAAAGGCACCATCGCTTTGTGCTGCAGACGCCTCCACAGCACACCAGTAACAGTCAAAGTCCTCCTCCTGCAGGTCCCTTATGGTCACATTAAACACCATTTGGTCACGGTCATCAGAGACTGACACTGTCCCTCTACTCTGTTCCCCATCTGACTGTGCTATTCTGGAGCAGGAATCCCATTCATATCCTCTACACAAGTATTTGGGTTTATCTTTATAATTTTGATCATAGTAACATGGGATGGTGACAGATCCTCCTCTCGGTGCAGAAACCCAGCTCTCAGTCCTCACACTCTGAGCATCTATGGGGAGAGAACATGAATGACAGAGCATCAGAAACATATAATAATACAGGATGAACATGCAGATAACTTATGACTGTAGAATCAGGGAGGAACAGCCAAGTGAGATGAAATGTCCTGGTCAATAATGGGTTAACAGGCACGAGTTTGATGCAGAGACTGGGGTCTGTTTTACACAGAGGCAAGGAATACAGAAGAAAGGTGTAGGAGATGATTCAAAACCCAATATATTTCCTACAAGACTGATAAATGGTTTTGAAGCCTCATCATTAGCAGCAATGAACCGAAGCTGGGGTGAAATTACAATGACAATAATAAGACAGAGATTATATTAGCTTACTTGGAGTAACCAGGAAGAACAGACTGACAGACGTTTCCTTAGTTGTTCCTTCACCCACAGAACACCAATAATGTCCCCAATCCCACTGCTGCAGGTTCGTCATGGTAACCAGGAAGACTAAGTTATCAGGATCATCAGTGATGGTCCCCTTGGTCTGTGTCGCTTTAGTAGCTGGTGAGCAGGGGGGGCTATTTCCTGATTTACACCAGTATTTCCTTAGATTTTTATGCTCCTGACCATAGAAACACGGGATGGTGATGGATCCTCCCGTTTGTCCTCTTAAATAACTGAATGTCTTCAGGGTGGAACTTCTTTCTTTAGCTTGTAGGAAAACAAACAGTCAGTCATAGGATTATCATTGGAAAAGTATATGAATCACCCAGCTTCCATCTGCTTATCATATATACATTTGCACATGTACTACTGGGGGCCGTGTGTAAATATTCAGGTGTTCAGGCTCCTGTAGGAATATTTAACATAAACCAGGAGGCGTGAATCCTGCCGATGCCCCAGCCATCACCCCCAGCCAGGACGCGTCAGGACGGCGTTTCATTGTAAAAACAGGCAGCACCAGTCTGTCATTATGTCAACTGCACCTGCACCACATGGTGATTAGCTTTCATTTGTTTATTTCTGATTAATATTGTTTACACTGTCTTTGCACTTTGTCTTCGTTGTTGCCTTTTGTGTTTCTACCTGTACACTTCATGTATCCCTCTGCTATTTTTGATCTTATTTTATCCTATTTTAGCCAGCGCTGTGCAAAGGATATATTTTTATATAATTGTTGTGATGTTGCTTATAATGCAATTGCTTTTTTGCAAGGTACTACAAATGAATGTGCTTTTAGGAAGAAGAAGATTAAATAACATACCTGTAGCAATCAAATTGTATTCTTCATCAGAGGTGGCTTTATGTCTCCAGCCATCACCCACAGCACACCAGTACCTGCCTTCATCTGACTTCTGCAGGTTCCTCATGGTCACAATGAAGACTAAGTTATGGGGATCGTCAGTGATGGACACCCTGTCACTAGGTGTCACAATGCTGCAGGATGACATCCCATCTTTCCTTTTACACCAGTATTTCACACTGTGTTTATACTGCTGACCATAGAAACACGGGATTCTGATGGATCCTCCTGCTGATCCTGTTAATGTCGTCTGTTTAGAGCTTCTTACAGGGACGATGGCTACAAGAAAAACAACTAACCTGTCAGTAACGTGTCATGGTCTTTGGAAAACTAATTATATAGTTAGACAGATAGATAACCGTGTTGCTATTGATGGTTTCTAGAACCTAGCCTGTCTTCTCATCCTGCTTATGGATTGTTGCCTGCTTTTGGTAAACGTTGTATCCTACATTGTTTCTGACCTTGGCCATTATATTGACCTACAATTCCTTGATATCAATTCCTTGCCTGTTAGGCCAGATTACAATCTATTAAACTCAGTGATTCTGCTTTGAAATCTCAGACAAGATTATGTCAGTTTTGCTGTATTTTACTTTTCTTCTTCACTATGACAAGAAGCTAACGTTTCATTTTATAATAACAAATCTACTCTAATAGATGTGATTTCTACTAACTCCCCACATCTATATCTTTCGGCTGTGTTTTGTAATGATATTAGTGACCATAATTCGTAAAGGTCATTCTTCAAAGTCCCATGGACAGTTTGTGCATAAAAGAGTTTTAAAACATTTCAATGCCCAAGCCTTCTTATATGATATGGCAGAGCTAGACTGGGACAGGATTAGCCTGATCCCTTCTGTCACTTATGCATGGAACCTATTTAAAAATAGTTTTTGTGCAGTTATTGATAAACATGCTCCTATAAAGAAATTTCGAATTAAAGATAGATATAGTCCTTGGTTTTCGCAAGATTTAGTAGTCTTGTTGCAGCAGAAAAATACTGCCTGGCGGAAAGCACACAACTCTGGTTCTCACATAGACAGAATTAAATTCTGTCAAATAAGGAACAAGGCTACTCAAGCAGTCCGACAGGCAAAAGCAAACTACTTTACGAACAAATTTGCGCACACAGGTAAAAACTCACATCTATTTTGGAAAACTGTAAAGCAACTAGAAAATAAATCCTCAGGTTTGCCTATGTCAGTGAACGTAGATAATAACATAATAACTGATAGGCACTGCATGGCCGATTCTTTTAATTTCCATTTTGTCAAGTGAGGAAGTGTTCCTGCGCCTTTCAATCTCAAAACAGAGAAATTATCAATTTTAATACAACTAGTTTTAATGCAAATCATACCTTGTATAGTTTATTTTCATTTCAACCGATTAAGGAATTTGAGGTTTTAGAAGAGCTGCAATCCCAGGATCATAAAAAATCGGCCGGGTCAGATGGCCTTGCGCCTTTTTTTCTTAAAATCGCAGCTCCTATCATTGCTGCTCCATTAACTGTTATCTTTAACCTCTCTATTAATACAGCTGAATTACCATCAGATTGGAAGGAAGCCTATGTGTGGCCTACTTTCAAAGGAGGAGATTTGACTAATTTAAACTGTAATAAACTGATTTCTATTTTATCTTCTATTTCAAAAGTAATGGAGAAATTAATAAATAAGCAGCTAATTCAACATCTCGAGGTCAATAACATTCTATCTAGTGTTCAATCAGGTTTTCGCCCACGGTTTGGTTGTGTTACCACTGTTTTAAAAGTTCTAAATGATATTACTACTGCCTTGGAGGATAAACTAAACTGCGTAGCAGTTTTCATCGATTTAACTAAAGCTTTTGACTCAGTGGATCATGACCTTTTATTAAAAAAGGTTAGACAGTATACTGTAGGAGTCTCCGGCCATTCTTTGGCCTGGTTCTCCAACTATCTTACTAACCGAGTACAGCGTGTCATGATACAACAGAGTCTCTCTAAACCCCTTAAAGTGCAGTCAGGAGTTCCTCAGGGTTCAATACTTGGACCTATTCTTTTCTCCATTTTTATAAACGATATTCCGAAAGTTGTTTCTTCATCTCATATACACCTATACGCAGATGATACTATTCTCTATTCCTTTGGTTCTTCATTAGATACAGCAATAAAATCCCTCCAGGAAAATTTTTTATTACTTCAGCAGTTTAGTAACCTTAACCTTCAGCTGAACCCTTCAAAAACAAAAGCCATGACGTTTGGTTCGGCTCAGAGTGACGACCATCCATCAGTAAAAATTACTACTATTGATGGCACAATCATTGAACAGGTTCCGGTGTATAAATATTTAGGCATTTGGTTAAAAGCTCACTATCCTTTAATTATCATATCAATTCCTTGCAGTCTAAAGTCAAAACAAAACTTGTTTTTTTATATAGAAATCGTACGTCTTTTACTGCTTCTGCGAAGTGTATGATTGTCAAGATGTCCATATTGCCATTATACGATTATGGTGATGTTATTTATAGAACAGCAGGCAAAGGAATTTTACATAAACTTGATATAATTTATCACTCAGTTCTTTGATTTGTCACAAACGCGCCATTTAATACACACCACTGTCTTCTTTATTCTGCAGCTCAACTGCCTTCATTGCAGACTCGTCGCGACATACATTGGTTCTCTTTTATCTATAAAACACTTCTAATTGGTTTCGCACCTCCCTACTTGACAGATTTGCTGCAGATTTGACCTAAAACTACATATAACACACGTACGTCTTCTCTCATTAAATTGAAGCCTCCAAGATTTAGGTCCTCTGTCGGTCGTAAATCATTCCAATTTACAGCCGCAACTGATTTGAATTCATTACAATTATCACTAAAACTGAACAATTTTATAGATGTTATTACTTTTAAAAAACACCTAACAGACATATTTAAGGATACATGCAATTGTTTCTAAACTGCTAAATGTTTTTGTCTATGTAACATTATTTGGTATTGTATATAATTTTGTTCATTGTCTTTGTTTTATGTTGTCTATCAAGTGCCATTGGGCACTTGCCAGGCTGTCATTGTAAATAAGAATTTGTTCTTAATGCTTTGCCTGGTAAAATAAAGCTTTAAATAAAAATTTAAAAAAAATTTAGAATTCACATCCCTGTAATAGATAATTAAGATCTGCTGATACTGCAGGATCTGAATAACATTCCATATAATGACAAATAAAAGCTCACAGATCAGCCGATGTTGTACAATCTACATCTACACAGTCAGAATGCCTCTGCAGTCTAATATGCTCCTTTCTGCAGTATCATACACATAATGATCAGTGATAATGGAGCCATGCTGAATATGAGTTTCTGACATGAGGAAACGCTGCAGAGATGCTTCAGTCCCTCAGAATGTCAGTATACAAGCTTAGAAACAGCACTTAACAGTAACCTGCTGATCTGTATACATGACTGGGGGGTCCAGCTGTCCTGCAGTACAGCGGTTAATTCAAGTCTATTCATTTTCATAAAGCACCTTTCACAACACAGTCACCCCAGCACATGACAATCCATTATTACATCATTTTTACAAAATGGTGCATGAAACAGGAAAAAAGGAGAGGGAAAGAATGAATGTCAGAAGACAGTAGAGGAAAGTATTACATATGAGCACTGAGTGAAAATATACAAATCAGACAGAGGGATCCTAAATTAGCCATTTCGGTAAGATAATCTGAAAGGAGAAAGTCCACACTGGTAAATGTGGCCACACCAGTCTGACATGGTAATACCAGATATTTTCCTGTCAAAGTTTGTTTGCAGTCCTAATGGATTTGCTGTTTCATAAGCTAAATTTATGAATTTGAGCAAAACCAGCCAACATGGTCGATTTACACACTGATAACAGCTTTGTCTGTAATTTACTAAGTTATGGTCAGTGGCTGAAAGCTTCACTTGCTCAGGATAATATGCCGTTATGTTACTTTCAACGAAAAAGCTACAATAGAAGATAGTAATATATCAATGTGAAATAAATACCTACGTTGCTCATCAAAGTACAAGATAATAATAATAATAATAAATTTAATTTATAATGCACTTTACATTTTACATAGAAGATCTCAAAGTGCATACAGACAGTGAGAGAATGTCACATTAACAACAAAATACTTGCTTTTATCTTCTTTTTTTGATCAGTTAAACAGAAAGTGAACAAAATGCCAAGCTTTACCTGATAATGCTAAAAAAGTGATGAAGAGGAGGAAGAGGAGAGGAGCCATGTCTGGGGTGTCGATTGTGGCCTTTAGCTGTATCTGTTTCTATCCATCTGTAATAAAGTGACTGTCTGTCCTCATTCTGAATGTGTCAGTGCATTAAAGAGGGGGCCTGACAGAGAGGGAGGGGAGGAGATCACACACACACACACACAGGTTTGTAATTATATCTTTGTGGTGACTCTCCATTCATTTCATTCAGGTTTTTGATTGCATTCACAGATTTTGTCGGGGCCTGAAAAATTGCCCCCGTCAAAGAATGTCAAAGAAACAGGTTTTTATCACATTATGGGGGACATTTGGTCTTCACAATGTAACATAAACGTAATACACACACACACAATCAAACACCCAGAATCATCTGCAACTATTTTCAGTTTCTCAGCAGTTTCTGCATCTTTCATATGAGTCGTCATCAAGGGTCTGTAGAGAAGTGGCAGACATGTTTGTTGTTATCTCTGCTCCTGTATACAAAACACTAGTGTTACATGCTAGTTAATAACTTTTATATCAGATTGCGAAATATTTCTTAAAGTATGAAAGCCAGTCATGACACAGGATCCAGAAACCAGATTCCTGCAGAATCCCAAATCATCCTGATTTAACTCACTGCAACTAAATAGCTGTTTATGATGCTGCTGCAAATTCAGATGGAGGCATTTCATAGTCACTTTAAGTTTGGCTAATAAGTTTACATTAAGAAGTTACTGGGGTGTCATTATAAAATATAAGTAAAATATAAAATAAGTATCAAACTTCAATCACAAACTGAACTTAAGACCTCAGAGAACAAGGTGAAGTGAGCTTTTCCCCAGCAGGGGGTTGTATACGATATGCTTCATCTTCATTAGTCTTATTAATACCCGATGTCCAAAGGCTTTGAGATGTTTATCTTTGAGTGTGGAGTCACATGACTGTGGCATAGAGGTGACAGAATGACACAGACACACAGCTTAAAAATAGCCTGTTTTATTACCACAAAACCATCTTAGGCTGCATCGCCTTCAGCAAAGCCTGCATACGCCCCTCTGTTCGGCTGTGCGGCCACCTGCCTGCATTTTACTTCTGCTAAACTGTACAGAGAGCCGTGTTGGTAAGTGTGGGTCACCAGCTTCAAAGGGTGGAAAAAACTGCCAAAGCCAGTAGTGACAGAGTGTCAATCTTCACACCCGGCCTCAAGTGACACGTCCATCAATACATCTGTCTGCAAGTAAAAACATGCTGCACATTTTCCATCACATGCTTAGTGTGAATCTTTATTTTACACATTAAAAACAAAATTCTGCAGTGACCAGTGCACAATATCCTACAGCTGTTCCGGTCAAAGCCCTAAACGAGCTTCAAACTTTAGCGCCGCATGTTACTTTTTTGTAGCTAATTTCGTACATGATAGTTGTGCCGGGTCGTGGGATTGGGTAGCGCTGGCAATTTGCTAAGTTGGCCCCCCCTCAGAAGATGGAGCCCTAGGCAGCCCCCATCGTCACCTATTGTGTTGACCGGTATTGTCCAACAGTGACAACAGCATTTTAAAAGATAAAGGAAAGAAATTGTATCCATCAGAACAATAGAATGCATGAAAGAGGAAGTTGTTGCTCGTGTCACTTCCTCCTGCCCACCGATGCAAACTTGGCCTAATTATATCTTGTGGCTCCGGTGTCCTGTTCTCCCAGAAAAAACGACACATTTATCTGGCTGCAAAACAGGGGGCACAGTGACACAGTGAGCACCATGTTACCTCACTTCCTGTCTGCGTGTCATTTGTATGTTCTATCTCTCTATTTTCCCTAAAGACCTGCAGCTTAGCTGAGCTGCTCTCTCCGCATTCCCTGCTGTGTCTGTGTGTGTCTCTGGGTCCCTGTCCATCCCCTGCCCTCTGCTCCAGGTTCCTCCTGACCCCGCACTGGGTAACTGCTAATGGGGATCAGACAGTGTGTAATGTGACCTAAACCATAGCCAGTTACTACAGGGTGTGTAGATGATCCCTTACTCATGGTGAAAAAGTGATCTTAGTTTCACTGATATCTTAAATGAATACGATTCCTTCATTTTCTGATGCCAGTATTGTTTGTTTATCTCTTTGTTTCATGTATAAACTCTGTAGGGCCTCTATCTTCATCTTTTTTGTCTTTCTTCCTGACACACAGCCTGTTTAAAACTACATGGAAAGTCTCTTCTGATGACATCACAAATGCTCAAATCACAATTGAAACAGCATGATTAAACATGGCAGATATTCCAGTTTCATCATCCAAATTTAGTCTGAGATAAAAGGCCACGATTCAGCTACTTACTGCAGTAGCTCCATGTTCTCATCACAGCTACAATGGTGCAGATTAAGTAGACGAGGCCAACAGCAGTGTGCAGGGTGACATGCAGAGCTCGCCCCCTAGTGGAAATAATCAGGAAGCTCAGTCTGTATCACAATAAGCCTCCTGTTAGAACACAATCCTGTGAAACAAGGAATATACATAATATACTGTAGTATAGCATATTAATAAACATTAATAAATATTTTAATAAAGATTAATAGAGTTTATTTCTCTCTCACGCTCATGCACTCACTCACTCACAATATGTACAAGGGGGCTTTTCAACAACTGCATGACTTTCCTCACCTTCAAAATCATGACATTAAAATCAAAAGTCAATGAACCAAAAATTAATTATACACAAACAGTCTGGAAAGAAGATCCATATAATATGGTGCTGAGTGATTTGTAGAGGCCGCCCTCTAGTGGAAATAATCAGGAAGCTCAGTAAGTAAGTAGAGCTTTATTGTCATCTCAAACAATACACAATAAAGTATACAGTGAGACGAAATATCGTTCTCCAAGACCATGAGTGCAACATAAAAGACAACAACACACAAGACAGATCACAATGAGGATGAGAGGGGCAATAATTTTTACATTACACCTATTTACTGATCGTGACCTATATCTGAATGTGATTGAATGTAAATATATAGGGTAAGTAAAATGAGTAAGTTATGTTGTGCAAATTAGGCAAGTTCTGCAAGAGTGCAATATGTGTGTAAAGGACCAGGTATGCATAGATGTGGACATGTTCACGATAGCAGCCATAACGGGATTGGAATGAATAAATATAAAGTGTTATAGTTAATCTGACCAGAATCAGTCTGTATCACAATAAGCCTCCTGTCAGATCACAATCCTATGAAACAGGGAGTCATGTTAACATCAGCTGTAGGTAAACTACACTCACCTAAAGGATTATTAGGAACACCTGTTCAATTTCTCATTAATGCAATTATCTAATCAACCAATCACATGGCAGTTGCTTCAATGCATTTAGGGGTGTGGTCCTGGTCAAGACAATCTCCTGAACTCCAAACTGAATGTCAGAATGGGAAAAAAAGGTTATTTAAGCAATTTTGAGCGTGGCATGGTTGTTGATGCCAGACGGGCCGGTCTGAGTATTTCACAATCTGCTCAGTTACTGGGATTTTCACGCACAACCATTTCTAGGGTTTACAAAGAATGGTGTGCAAAGGGAAAAACATCCAGTATTCGGCAGTCCTGTGGGCGAAAATGTCTTGTTGATGCTAGAGGTCAGAGGAGAATGGGCCGACTGATTCAAGCTGATAGAAGAGCAACTTTGACTGAAATAACCACTCGTTACAACCGAGGTATGCAGCAAAGTATTTGTGAAGCCACAACACGCAGAACCTTGAGGCGGATGGGCTACAACAGCAGAAGACCCCACCGGGTACCACTCATCTGCACTACAAATAGGAAAAAGAGGCTACAATTTGCACGAGCTCACCAAAATTGGACAGTTGAAGATTGGAAAAATGTTGCCTGGTCTGATGAGTCTCGATTTCTGTTGAGACATTCAAATGGTAGAGTCAGAATTTGGCGTAAACAGAATGAGAACATAGATCCATCATGCCTTGTTACCACTGTGCAGGCTGGTGGTGGTGGTGTAATGGTGTGGGGGATGTTTTCTTGGCACACTTTAGGCCCCTTAGTGCCAATTGGGCATCGTTTAAATGCCACGGCCTACCTGAGCATTGTTTCTGACCATGTCCATCCCTTTATGACCACCATGTACCCATCCTCTGATGGCTACTTCCAGCAGGATAATGCACCATGTCACAAAGCTCGAATCATTTCAAATTGGTTTCTTGAACATGACAATGAGTTCACTGTACTAAAATGGCCCCCACAGTCACCAGATCTCAACCCAATAGAGCATCTTTGGGATGTGGTGGAACGGGAGCTTCGTGCCCTGGATGTGCATCCCACAAATCTCCATCAACTGCAAGATGCTGTCCTATCAATATGGGTCAACATTTCTAAAGAATGCTTTCAGCACCTTGTTGAATCAATGCCACGTAGAATTAAGGCAGTTCTGAAGGCGAAAGGGGGTCAAACACCGTATTAGTATGGTGTTCCTAATAATCCTTTAGGTGAGTGTATATTATTCCTTGTTTAATTGGAGCCTCTGATACATCAGACAAGTTAGATTTCCCCTATTTCACGCTAAGAACAACATTTTGTGGAAATGTGTGGAAACGTATTATGTCTAATTAAGTTGAAGTGTATAACTAAACAGCATAAATACTTGAATAATTCTTAATGTATTTCTGTCTGTGATGTTGCTGGTACATGATTTACTGTCAAGGATCATGTGAAAGGCCATTGGAGTACTTCAGTATCAATGAAGAATGAGTGTCTGGCATGATCACCAAATGTCCATCCATCCATCCATTTGCCACCACTTATCCACGTCCGGGTCCTGGGTCTGCCCCGTGGGGGCAGCAGTCTGAGCAGAGATGCCCAGACCTTCCTCTTCCCAGCTGCCTCCTCCAGCTCCTCCAGAGGGTTACCCAGACACTCCCAGACCAGCCAAGAGCGATAAATTCTCCAGCATGTCCTGAGTCTGCCCCAGGGTCTCCCCCCCCGGTTGGACATGCCTGGAGCTCCTCCCCAGGAAAGCATCCTACACAGATGCCCAAACCTCTTTAGCTGGCTCCTTTCGATGCGGAGGAACAGCGGCTCTACTTTAGGTCTCTCCTGGATGTCCAAGCTCCTCACTCTATCTCTAAGGCTGAGCCCACAGATCTTGCAATGGAATCTCGTTTCTGCTGCTTGCATCCTCAATCTCATTATTTTGGTCACTACCTAGACCATGTGACCATACTGTAGGTAACGGATGAAATGTAGATTGACCAGTAAATTGACCTTCACTCCTTTCAGCTCCACTCTGTCTTCACCATGACAGACCAGTAAAATGTCTGCATAACTGCTGAGGCTGTACAGATACGCCAATCAATTTCCTGCTCCTTACTCATTAGAGCCCGACCGATAAAGGATTTTGAAGGCCGATACCAATACAAATATTTGTTGGTTTTAAAATCCGATATTCCGATATATCGGCCGATATATATATATAATAATATATATATATATATATATATGTAAAAAAAATACAAATATTATTTCAGAGACGCGCAACAAAACATTAACAGATTTCCCTAACATTAGTAATTATTTGTAGTTATGAGTTTTAACTAACATAATATGATAATGCATTTTAAAAAGAAACTTGTTTCTTTTATTGTCACAACAGAACAGAGGAACATCAAAATATATTAAAGTTCTGATAAATAAAATGTATAAAAATATAAACTTAAGATATGAAACGTAAAGTCCTTTGAACAAAAACACAAAAACAACAACAACCAAATCAAAGTTACCAGTTTTAAAAGACTTCATAAAGCTTCATAAATATAACTTTGAATAGCACAAGCAATAGAACTTTTATGCACAAGCTACGTTTGATACTTTTTCTCTATGTCTAAATGTTCACTCCTCGCAAATGTCTAACTTACATTTTACAATGCAGGGACTGTAACTAGAGATATGCTAGTTATAAATACTGTAATCATTACTTTATTTAGGCAGAATAAGTTCGTTGTGGTTTCCAAGCTCATTAATGTTAACGTTAGCGGTCTTCCACTGATAGTGGCATTAGCTAGCTTTGTGGTTAGCTAGTCTATGATGAGCCATAATTTAGCAATGGATAACGTCATACTGCAAATTGTAAAACATACATTTTCAATATAACAGGCCAAGGAGAGATGATACGTTTCACTGCTATAACTGTCACGCTATTAAAGAAATACTTCAGAATCATTGTCAAAAGTTAAAAGGACAGTCAGTCAACTACACTGTAACAACGTAACGTAATTACTAGCTAATTCCGCTTCACTCTCGGCTTATTTAACAGCAGCAAAACTGGACATGATAGTCACGAATTTTTTATTTGAGTTAAGAGAACTGATGGGGATGTTCTTTTAATTGTTATTCAAGCAATGTATGTCTCGTGACCAACTCACCATGAACACACTTCACCGATGATCTCACTCGCGGATAACTGGTTCTCTCTGCCCGACTCTGGCTGGATCAGCAGGTTGCAGGATGTGTGGCGTGTTATACACGAGTGTTGCCAACTTGGACGGTGTAGAGTGCCCTCTGGTGGACAAACTATACAACGCCAACACTCATGACATGGTTGAAGGGTGTTTCGTCCGTTTTTATTTTATTTTTGAAATATTCATTTATCGGCCATTATAAATGCCGATACCGATAGTTTGGAAAATGGCTAATATCGGCCGATAATATCGGCCTGCCGATAAATCTGTTGGGCTCTATTACTCATGAACAGGACCCGAGACACTAGAACTTCTCCACTTGAGGAAGTTACTTATCCCCAACCTGGAGGGAGCAATCCACTCTATTCCAGTTGAGGACCATGGCCTCAGATTTGGAGGTGCTGATCCTTATCCCGGCTGCTTCACAGTTGACTGAAAACTACCCCAGGGAATGCTGGAGTGAATGCTTATACTAATATTAATGTGAATATGTTTTCATGCACCTCAGTTGGCCAGAGGAGGATGGGCTCCCCTTCCGAGTCTAGGTTCCTCTCAAGGTTCCTGCTAAAGGGAGTTTTTCCTTGCCACTGTCGCCTCAGGCTTGCTTGGTGGGGGTTCGGCCCGGTTATATGTAAAGTGCTTTATGACAATGACTGTTGTTAAAAGTGCTATATAAATAAAACTGAATTGAATTGAATTGGAGGTCGTCCCAACAAGACTACATCATCTGCAAAAAGCAAAGACAAAATCTTGAGGTTACTGAAGCAGACCCATTCTGCCCCTTGGCTTCACCTAGAAATTCTGTCCATAAAGGTCATGAACAGAATGAGTGACAGAGGGCAGCCCCAATGGAGTCCAGCACCCACTTGGAACCTGAAAGAGTCATATTGGGTCCCCAAGCCAGACCAATCCTGTAGTTGTGACCCAGTTCTCCTTGTTATGTCACACCTCAAGGTTGTGTACTGAGTTCCATTCTCTACTCCCTCTTCACTCATGATTGTGTATCTGCATTCACCACTAATACCATTATAAAATCTGCAGATAACAGTGATTGGTCTCATTTCCTATAATGACGAATCATCCTAGAGAGCGGAGGTGCAAAGTCTGGTGAGATGGTGCTCAGTGGACAACCTGTCCCTCAACACAGGGAAGACCAAGGAGCTCATCATTGACAGTATTTTCCTTGAGACTTGAAGGAAGAGTCCGTTAACTTAACGGAAAATATTCTGGTAATTTTCTGCCAGTACATTTTCTGTTTTCATTTTTTTTTACAGTTAATGTAAACTCAACAATCTGAGTTTCTAACCAAAAGTTCAGTTCACTCAGAAATCTGTATGCATAATGTTGACTTTGACGCAACTGCAGAATTTTTAGAGTGCACAAGCACACAAATGGGAAAAAAAGAACACTCCCATAAAATTATCAAAAGAGAAACAAAAAAATTCACATCACACAAACTGATAAACACCAATAAACTTATGTTTTAAACATTAAATACCAAACACATTTAATGAAAAGAAACATAAAACCAAAACATAAACAGGTCCAGCAGAGTAGCAGTGGTCCTACAAAGTCCCCGCAGCGTTAAATCCTCCAGACACCATCTATTAGAGAAATACATACAGTTTATGTGCTACAGCCAAGAAAGAGGGCAAACCTGATAACTTTGTCAGGTATACATACCACTCAGGCAGCGCCCTCAATCACACGCAGCAGAGGAAGACACACCATACCGGTGTCACACTGAGAAACAGACTATCCTGCTACGAAGCGGTGTGCACGCTGCCTTCAATCAGAGTTACTGCGTCGCACCCCCATCAAAATCAAACAAACAATCAATGGTGAAACGCAGCCGATGGGATGCAAAACAGCTACTACTACTAAATTCCCAAAGCTGCTGTGGTTACAGAAGTTAGCATGTCTTAACGGCACAGATTTTTTCGTTTTGCGTTAGCTTGCTGCTATGTACAGCACTCTTGGTTCAGTTTTAATGATATTTTGAATGTCCACGAGACAGCATGTCGTTTAGTGTAAATGTAAAGTGTTTGTAGCTTGCAAATTGTGAATTCGTATGACTATTAGGGT
Organism: Paramormyrops kingsleyae; assembly: GCF_048594095.1. NCBI lineage: Eukaryota > Metazoa > Chordata > Actinopteri > Osteoglossiformes > Mormyridae > Paramormyrops > Paramormyrops kingsleyae. Next base: position 11,363,797 of record NC_132800.1, read on the forward strand.
TGCCAACAGGATAGGTCGAAAGCTAGCTAGTAGCATGACAAGGAGTTCTGGCTCATGGCTAACTAGCTAGCGTCCGTAGACGGGGTTCACGGAGGATTCAAGGTTGAATGATGTTATCCTCAGTGACTTATCATTCATTAAGTGAACATAAGTTTTTGTCTTTTTCTGCTTGTCATGAGTCATGAAATTTGATGAGGCCGCCACTGAAGAGTACTTCAAGATGCATGGTTCAGAGCACCTTAAACATTCCAATTTATTGTCATTGTACAGGTACAAAAAAATGCAGTCAGTTTAGCATCTTACTCGAAAGTGCAAATAAGGAGCAAGAGACTGAGGGGGCAATAAGGCAGCATACAAATGAGAGGGAAAAAAAAAAATTGTACACATATGTGAGATACATAATATATGAATAAGAATAGATATATGAGGTATTTTATGTACAGAATTGATATATGTAAACAAGCAGATATATTTAAGCAACCAAGGTTTCCTATCAACAATTTTGGGAGCAGCAACTTTGGCCGTGATACATGAGCCATTAGACAATGAAAGGAGAAGATCTTGCAGAAGTCACAGACACTTAAGGTGCCTTTTAAGGATGATACACTGAGAAAGGTACTTGGTAATTTTTTTTTTTATGGCCTGCAACTTCGAGGCAGGAGCCAGGGCACCTTGAGGCGAGCAGGGCGAGGCCGGCGTACCTGTGGGTGAGCAAAGCATTGCCAGGACACTTGGAGGAGGGCAGGGCCGAGCCGGGGCACCGGGAGGAGGGCAGGGCCAAGCCGGGATACTGGGAGGAGGGCAGGGCCGAGCCGGGGGACCTGGAGGAGGGCAGGGCCGAGCCGGGGCACTGGGAGGAGGGCAGGGCCGAGCCAGGGCACCGGGAGGAGGGCAGGGCCGAGCCGGGGCACTGGGAGGAGGGCAGGGCCGAGCCAGGGCACCGGGAGGAGGGCAGGGCCGAGCCGGGGCACTGGGACACTGATACAGGCCTGTGGCATATTACTCTAAGAGCTTGTATGCTGTTGCTTGTATGTTGTCAGCTTGTTTGCGGGCCATGTGGCCATCATTGAGGCAGGAATGACTGGGGCTGATTTGGTACGGCTACCTCCTCTGACTGTAAGGGTGCCGCACACTGTTTATGCCGTACTGACTTTTCAATTGACTCTGGCCAGACAAACTTACTATCTGAATGTGTTATTAACTTTGGCAAGCACAACTTGATAGCCTGACTTTTAGTGCAGAAGACAGAATACAAACCATGAGTCCGGAGTAACCAGGTCAGCAATCTGTCAGCGAGTCTCCGGCATTCAGCGTCTGGGACCTTAGTACTAAACAGTACCAGGGGCACCATCTCCGCAGTCATGTACCAAAGATGGTGTCGTGATGCTCTGATGGAACTTCTTGACGTTTCTTCACTCACAGGTTCATATCAGAGCAGACGTTGATAAAGTCACAAGGTGCAGATGAACATTCCATCCACCACGAACAGTATATCTAAAATGAACTCCCTGATCCTGATTCCGTATGGTGACAGTGCCATGAGGGAGGCCTTTGATATCACCTTCCAGCAGGCACAGCCTGATAGAGTACAGCAGCTTACTCATCCAACCAGCCTTGTGAAGTGCGCCTGGCTTGTTGAATGTTGCCAGCATGTTCTCTTCGGAAGTGTCCAAGAACATCATGAAGAGCTGTACAAACTCCCTGTAGTCATTGCATCACCCCAGCTTGACTGAGCATGCTCTGCCTGTATTCAGGTATGAAATCTGCGACTTTGTCACTGTAACATGCCGTGTTGAGAATGGCTAAAGATGAACGCATTTTCCAGTGTGGCAGCTGTCCAAATTTCTTTCTAAATTGCAAAAACCGTGAAACTTCTGAGGACATCAGTGTTTCTGTTTGAAGATCATGGAAAATGTGTGACTGCAGCACCTCTCCTATGTGATGCCAACAGCCTGACCACAGCAATGGCTTATTTAGTCTTTGCTGGATAGATACACAAGCAGCAGAAACGTGAGCAGTGTTGGACACAGTTATATCAAATGTCACGATGTTGTCAAATGTCAAGCTGAAATTGAGGTGAAGCTGTACTCTGTCAGCATTGCCTACTATAACTATAACAACCTCTTCTGTTTTACATTTATCATGCAGTGAGGACATGATCTTGAAATCCCAATTCCAATGAAGTGTCGCCATTTCAAGTGGAATCCACTGCTCTCTTATTGATTCTGCTGCTGACTCAGTTCCCTTGCGATGTGATCTGTCTGTAGTGGCGTAAGATGTTGAATCCTTTGAATTATCTCCCTAGGCTTCCTCAATCAGTGCTATAGTGTAAATGTCCTGCAGCAAAGGTGTCATTTTGAGGCGTGTTGCGTGCTCAACAAATGTGTCACACAGCCAGCCAATATTTTGTCCTTCCTGTGGAATGTTGCCAAGTGATCGTTTCATTGATTTTAAGAAGGTTAAGTCTTCTGGGTTCTTAATGAACTTCTTGGAATTTACAGGCCAAAGAGGAAATGTTTTCTCCGACTTCAGGTTCAAGAATTTTCTTCTTGTTGTGTGAGATGCCCTTCTTTGCAGTGGAATGCTGTGCAGCTTGCTGTTCTCCTCCAGATATGTCAACATGCATTCACACGCTTTGCTTTGTGTTATGATTGGTGTTCCAGCTTTCTCATAGAATTCATTCATATACACAAGCACAAACTTAGCCGCTTTCCATATTGACTTATTTATCTGAGATTCTCTGCCAGTTGAGTACGGTACATCAGGAACCTCAAACCCTGTCGATAAGTCGGTAAACTTGCCCCTTTTACAACTGTATCATCTTCAGTAATGGCATTTCCTAGTCTGAATATTTCAGCAGACTGCCTTGTTTTCTTTTGCACTGCCTTCAACAACTGTAACAAAAACAGGTTTGGTTTTCATAGTTGAAATTCACTTGAACATGTTGAAATGTTGCAGTATTACTTTGTATTTTAAATTTCAATAGTACAAAATAGGACTTAAAGGCAATCGGCCAAACATCTTAGTATCAATTTAAAAATGACAGATGATTGGATATTATTGTGATGCTGATTATTACATTATTAAGTTTCTTGCTTGACAGGACTGAACCATGTGGGCTTTGTGTCGGCTTTTACAAAACTAAAAGTTAAGTTTCTCATAATAACTTGCAAGCGGTCAAAATTATTGCCTATGACAAAATTTACAAAAATTAAATACCTGCCTAAAATAATGCTTTGACATCACGCTTTCCATATATAAGTATCAATATGAATTTCTATTAAGACAATAAGAAAAGTCATTTGTATTGCATGAGCATTCTGCTACCGAGCATTCCGCTACCGAGCATTCCGCTACCGCCTTAGTGAAAACTTCAGGAAGGAGGACCCATCCATCCATCCGTCCATCCATTCATCCATTTTCTGAAACTTGTCTTATTTAGGGATGTGGGAGGTAAGGAACTACCCCAGAGGCTACGGGCGCAAGGCAGGGAACAACCCAGGATGGGGTGCCAACCCATCGCAGGACAGGAGGACCCCATCAACTAAATGCTATCTGCCCAAAATTTTATTCCTTTGCAAGACATGTGAAAAGGAAAAAAACTAGGGTGTTTGATGCACCTTAACGATGATAGATAGATAGATAGATAGATAGATAGATAGATAGATAGATAGATACTGTAGATAGATAGTATGCAGCAGTTGTTGGAGTGGAGCCCCTTGGATTCTCTCTCCTTGTGAAGCTTTGTCTTGGTTGCAGTTCTCTGTCCGGCTGGACCTTCACCGGCAGGCTTCAGCAGGGCTTCTTGTGGCCTTCTCTTCTCCTGGGCTGATGTGCTTTCACCTCACTCTTCGGGTTGATGTTCTTTCTGCTCCTCTACCTGTTCTGAGGTGCCAGGTTTTTATGGTCTAAAGTTCATGAATAGGGATGACCAGGAATTCGACTCCTGGACCAATGGCTGACCATCCATTTGGCAGGCTTTCGGAGGGGGTCTGTTGCAGTCCTTTTGGGATTTATGACCAGACTGATTCCCCCTTTACTGATGATTTTCATTAAGCTGGTGTAACTTTTGATACATCCACTTTCATGGTAAGCACTGACCAGATTTGGAATCAGGAGTGTTTGTCCATCAGTTTGATACCAAACATGCCATACCAGCTTCACAGGTTCACAACTCATACCATCTGTATTAGTTGATTAACAATTACTTGTATTATGTATGTGACTGACTCACATCAGTATATAATACAGATGTTTTGGGTTGCACCTCAACAGATGTTACACTTCACATATTCACATTCAAACAGCACATCTTACCCTTAGATAGGTGTGGCCGTTAGTTTGTGGTAATACCAATTTAAATTGCACATCTGGGAACGACATATTACGTTTGGTGTGGCTTATCCCAATTGATCTTCTCCAGAATGGATAATACACACTTTAATTCAGTTCTTCTAATATAGCATGGTAGAACACAAAGAGCTTGCACAAAGATCAGATAAGGGCCACCGAGGAATGTGGAAGAAAAGGGGGGGGGGGGGGGGGTTGTTAATCAAAGAAATATCTGAAAGTTAGGACACACTGGTTACACTTTAATTTTCAAGATTCTTCTGGTATAACCATGAGAACATATACGCAGTAGTAGCTATACATATTTGTTTATTCCAATTTATATAAGTGTTTAAGTGTGACGGGTAAAATAGGTGATACTCCGTGAACATGGTTATAAGGGTGGCACAGAAAACACTAAGATTGTCTAAGGACACATACAAACATAATCTGTATATTGAGACTAGCAATCATAGGCAAAGAAATATACAGGGTATACAAAAGCCGACTTAGAAGAAACTTTCTTTAGGGTGTTGACCTGTTGGGTGAGTAGTAGGTAAGGCAGGATGTCTGGGGAGGGGGTTGTGTGCCAAGTCGTGGGACCCCTGTCCTTGAGGTCCACTCTGCTGTCTGTAGGTTCCTAAAACTTGTTGGCCTCCTTTGTTATCTGTGTGTGTGTGTGTGTGTGTGTGTGTGTGGGGTCACTAACCCCTCTTTTGTGCCTAGGCCAGCGAATACCTCTCGTACCAGGGTAGGCCTTGTCTCAGGCCACCTGGAATTTAAGCTCTGTCATATGTGCATGTGTGATCCTACAGTGAGGACCAGACTGGCATCATTAAACACAGACAAACACAGGACAGTATAACATGGACTCTGCATGTGATTGACCAGGTCATCAGGGAAAAGACTAGCACTGTGTTAGTCAGCCTAGATGCAGAGAAGGCATCTGATTCTGTATGCTGGGAATATTTATACCAGGGAAAGTTTGGTCTCAGTGTGGAATTTATTCAGTGCATTAAAACAATATATTCAGCCAGAATTAAACTTACTGGACACATTTGACACATTATCACCCTGGAGAGAGGGATGAGGCAGGGGTGTCCGCTCTCACCGACCCTTTTTAACTTGTATATAGAACTGCTGTCCGAAGCTGTAAGACACGATCTCTCTGTAGAGGGTGTAACAATAAGAGAAAGAGAACACAAGGTTTCTGTGTGTGCTGGTGATGTGATGGTGTATCTTAGCAATCCAGAGCTCTGCCTTCCAGCCCTAATGCAGCTTTTGGATATACAGTAAAACCGGTCTAAGTCGACACTCGCGGGACCAGCTTAAACGTGACGACTTAGAGAATTGACGAGATACACCTAAGTCGACAGTTCAGCGACTTATGTCTATCTCGCCGTTTTGTCGACTAGTAAATATAACACCATACCTCTACTCATCACGGCCTCGGCATCCTTCCACCCACAGTGTCTGAATGGATCAGTATTGTTAAGAAGATGTTTAATATGGAAAGCATAACCTTTATGTTAAGACTGGAAGAAGGACAGAATCTTTGGTGGAAATGGACCAATTATTTGACCCAGGAAAGCGTGGAGCTTCTTTCTGAGAATAACAATGTTTTATCATTTATTTTCCAAGTGCAGCCATGACACATGATTCCTGTCGAAAATTACATTAAAAACAAAGTTAAGAAAAGACATCAGTAATACCTAAGTGAGCCCTGATCCTCCAAACTTCTGTCTAAAATGGCTTGAATTGGGGATTTCTAGGCATCCTTTAACCACCCCTTAACTACCCCTTAAGTCTATGGGGTTAAGGTTGGCTCTAGGGTCAGGGTTCAGGCAAAGGCTCTGGAGCCCAAGTCCTTCAGTTAAGGCGCCTCATTCCCCAGGTAAAGATTCAAGGAAATCTTAGTACCAAGACCCAAGGAGCAGCAGGGTCCCAGTGAAAGCCTCCGCAGGTTGGGAGCCTCTTTCCCCAGCTAAGGGATGAAGGACGTACCTCCAGCCCAGGAGTTCTGCAGGAAAGTCCCAGGACCATCCATACCTATCCCTAACCCAGTCTTAGCCCCAAGCCCCTGTCATATACCTGCAGATCTCAGAAATATCAGCTTAGCTGCACTTGTGCCTGGGCAACACATTGACAGCTGTATGTTTGCAGTGTGATGTTTGACTCATTTCTTTGCCACTTTTGGCAACTCTATCTGCTACATATTAGAAATGTGAATGTAAATATGTGCAAGTGAGTATGTCAGCTATGTCTGAAGGCAGAGAGATCACACCTGCTTAGGTAAAGGGTGGGGAAACAGGTGAATCCTGTATGTTAACATTCTTAAAGTCAGTGTAAATTCCAACACAGTTCCTGAAAAGATTATCATAATTCAAAATTCTATAGCATTAAATTGTGACTTTAAATAAATCCTAACAGTATGTGTGATTGTGGGGAGGTGTGGGGCTTCAGGGTGTAACCTCTGGCTCTCCCCCCCCCCTCCCACTCCGTATGTGAAGTCTGCATGTTCCCCCAATAGGAGTTTTCTCCTCGTCCTACAGAGAATGAAAACATGACTTAAGCCGATTGGGATCTCTAAGCTGTCCTTAGTGTGTGATTGTGTGTGTGAGTGTGTGCTCTGCTATAAACTAGTATCCTATCCATCGTGCCCCCTGTCCTTAGTGTGTGATTGTGTGTGTCAGTGTGTGCTCTACTATAAACTAGTGTCCTATCCATCGTGCCCCCTGTCCTTACTGTGTAACTGTGAGAGTGAGTGTGTGCTCTGCTATAAACTAGTATCCTATCCATCGTGTCCCCTGTCCTTAGTGTGTGATTGTGTGTGTGAGTGTGTGCTCTGCAATAAACTAGTATCCTATCCATCGTGTCCCCTGTCCTTAGTGTGTTATTATGTATGTGAGTGTGTGCTCTGCTATAAACTAGTATCCTATGCATCGTGTCCCCTTTCCTTACTGTGTGATTGTATGCGTGAGTGTGTGCTCTGCTATAAACTAGTATCCTATCCATTGTGTCCCCTGTCCTTACTGTGTCACTGTGTGTGTGAGTGTGTGCTCTGCTATAAACTAGCATCCTATCCATTGTGTCCCCTGTCCTTACTGTGTCACTGTGTGTGTGAGTGTGTGCTCTGCTATGAACTAGTATCTTATCCATCGTGCCACCTGTCCTCAGTGTGTGATTGTGTGTGTGAGTGTGTGCTCTGCTATAAACTAGTATCCTATCCATCGTGCCCCCTGTCTTTACTGTTTGATTGTGTGTGTGAGTGTGTGCTCTGCTATAAACTAGCATCCTATCCATTGTGTCCCCTGTCCTTACTGTGTCACTGTGTGTGTGAGTGTGTGCTCTGCTATGAACTAGTATCTTATCCATCGTGCCACCTGTCCTCAGTGTGTGATTGTGTGTGTGAGTGTGTGCTCTGCTATACAGTATACTAGTATCCTATCCATCGTGTCCCCTGTCCTTAGTGTGTGATTGTGTGTGTGAGTGTGTGCTCTGCTATAAACTAGTATCCTATCCATCATGTCCCCTGTCTTTACTGTTTGATTGTGTGTGTGAGTGTGTGCTCTGCTATAAACTAATATCCTTTCCATCGTGCACCCTGTCCTTTCTGTGTAACTGTGTGTGAGTGTGTGCTCTGCTATAAACTAGTATCCTATCCATCAAGTCCCCTGTCCATAGTGTGTGATTGTGTGTGTGAGTGTGTGCTCTGCTATTAACTAGTATACTATCCATCGTGTCCCCTGTCCATAGTGTGTGATTGTGTGTGTGAGTGTGTGCTCTGCTATTAACTAGTATACTATCCATCGCGTCCCCTGTCCTTAGTGTGTGATTGTGAGTGTGAGTGTGTGCTCTGCTATTAACTAGTATCCTATCCATCGTGTCCCCTTTCCTTACTGTGTGATTTTGTGTGTGAGTGTGTGCTCTGCTATAAACTAGTATCCTATCCATCGTGCCCCCTGTCCTTAGTGTGTGATTGTGTGTGAGAGTGTGTGCTCTGCTATGAACTAGTATCCTATCCATCGTTTCCCCTGTCCTTAGTGTGTGATTGTGTGTGTGAGTGTGTGCTCTGCTATAAACTAGTATCCTATCCATCGTGCCCCCTGTCCTTACTGTGTGATTTTGTGTGTGAGTGTGTGCTCTGCTATAAACTAGTATCCTATCCATCGTGCCCCCTGTCCTTAGAGTGTGATTGTCTGTGTGAGTGTGTGCTCTGCTATAAACTAGTATCCTATCCATCGTGTCCCCTGTCCTTAGTGTGTGATTGTGTGTGTGAGTGTGTGCTCTACTATAAACTAGTATCCTATCCATCGTGCCCCCTGTCCTTACTGCGTAACTGTGAGTGTGAGTGTGTGCTCTGCTATAAACAAGTATCCTATCCATCGTGTCCCCTGTCCTTAGTGTGTGATAGTGTGTGTGAGTGTGTGCTCTGCTATTAACTAGTATACTATCCATCGCGTCCCCTGTCCTTAGTGTGTGATTGTGTGTGTGAGTGTGTGCTCTGCTATAAACTAGTATCCTATCCATCGTGTCCCCTGTTCTTAGTGTGTGATTGTCTGTGTGAGTGTGTGCTCTGCTATAAACAAGTATCCTATCCATCGTGTCCCCTGTCCTTAGTGTGTGATTGTGTGTGTGAGTGTGTGCTCTACTATAAACTAGTATCCTATCCATCGTGCCCCCTGTCCTTACTGCGTAACTGTGAGTGTGAGTGTGTGCTCTGCTATAAACAAGTATCCTATCCATCATGTCCCCTTTCCTTACTGTGTGATTTTGTGTGTGAGTGTGTGCTCTACTATAAACTAGTGTCCTATCCATCGTGCCCCCTGTCCTTACTGTTTGATTGTGTGTGTGAGTGTGTGCTCTACTATAAACTAGTATCCTATCCATCGTGCCCCCTGTCCTTACTGTGTAACTGTGAGTGTGAGTGTGTACTCTGCTATAAACTAGTGTCCTATCCATCGTGCCCCCTGTCCTTACTGTTTGATTGTGTGTGTGAGTGTGTTCTCTACTATAAACTAGTATCCTATCCATCGTGCCCCCTGTCCTTACTGCGTAACTGTGAGTGTGAGTGTGTGCTCTGCTATAAACTAGTATCCTATCCATCGTGTCCCCTTTCCTTACTGTGTGATTTTGTGTGTGAGTGTGTGCTCTACTATAAACTAGTGTCCTATCCATCGTGCCCCCTGTCCTTAGTGTGTGATTGTGTGTGTGAGTGTGTGCTCTGCTATAAACTAGTATCCTATCCATCGTGCCCCCTGTCCTTACTGTTTGATTGTGTGTGTGAGTGTGTGCTCTACTATAAACTAGTGTCCTATCCATCATGCCCCCTGTCCTTACTGCGTAACTGTGAGTGTGAGTGTGTGCTCTGCTATAAACTAGTATCCTATCCATCGTGTCCCCTTTCCTTACTGTGTGATTTTGTGTGTGAGTGTGTGCTCTACTATAAACTAGTGTCCTATCCATCGTGCCCCCTGTCCTTAGTGTGTGATTGTGTGTGTGAGTGTGTGCTCTGCTATAAACTAGTAACCTATCCATCGTGCCCCCTGTCCTTACTGATTGGGGGGGGGGGGGGGGTTGTTAATCAAAGAAATCTCTGAAAGTTAGGACACACTGGTTACACTTTAATTTTCAAGATTCTTCTGGTATAACCATGAGAACATATACGCAGTAGTAGCTATACATATTTGTTTATTCCAATTTATATAAGTGTTTAAGTGTGACGGGTAAAATAGGTGATACTCCGTGAACATGGTTATAAGGGTGGCACAGAAAACACTAAGATTGTCTAAGGACACATACAAACATAACCTGTATATTGAGACTAGCAATCATAGGCAAAGAAATATACAGGGTATACAAAAGCCGACTTAGAAGAAACTTTCTTTAGGGTGTTGACCTGTTGGGTGAGTAGTAGGTAAGGCAGGATGTCTGGGGAGGGGGTTGTGTGCCAAGTCGTGGGACCCCTGTCCTTGAGGTCCACTCTGCTGTCTGTAGGTTCCTAAAACTTGTTGGCCTCCTTTGTTATCTGTGTGTGTGTGTGTGTGTGTGGGGTCACTAACCCCTCTTTTGTGCCTAGGCCAGCGAATACCTCTCGTACCAGGGTAGGCCTTGTCTCAGGCCACCTGGAATTTAAGCTCTGTCATATGTGCATGTGTGATCCTACAGTGAGGACCAGACTGGCATCATTAAACACAGACAAACACAGGACAGTATAACATGGACTCTGCATGTGATTGACCAGGTCATCAGGGAAAAGACTAGCACTGTGTTAGTCAGCCTAGATGCAGAGAAGGCATCTGATTCTGTATGCTGGGAATATTTATACCAGGGAAAGTTTGGTCTCAGTGTGGAATTTATTCAGTGCATTAAAACAATATATTCAGCCAGAATTAAACTTACTGGACACATTTGACACATTATCACCCTGGAGAGAGGGATGAGGCAGGGGTGTCCGCTCTCACCGACCCTTTTTAACTTGTATATAGAACTGCTGTCCGAAGCTGTAAGACACGATCTCTCTGTAGAGGGTGTAACAATAAGAGAAAGAGAACACAAGGTTTCTGTGTGTGCTGGTGATGTGATGGTGTATCTTAGCAATCCAGAGCTCTGCCTTCCAGCCCTAATGCAGCTTTTGGATATACAGTAAAACCGGTCTAAGTCGACACTCGCGGGACCAGCTTAAACGTGACGACTTAGAGAATTGACGAGATACACCTAAGTCGACAGTTCAGCGACTTATGTCTATCTCGCCGTTTTGTCGACTAGTAAATATAACACCATACCTCTACTCATCACGGCCTCGGCATCCTTCCACCCACAGTGTCTGAATGGATCAGTATTGTTAAGAAGATGTTTAATATGGAAAGCATAACCTTTATGTTAAGACTGGAAGAAGGACAGAATCTTTGGTGGAAATGGACCAATTATTTGACCCAGGAAAGCGTGGAGCTTCTTTCTGAGAATAACAATGTTTTATCATTTATTTTCCAAGTGCAGCCATGACACATGATTCCTGTCGAAAATTACATTAAAAACAAAGTTAAGAAAAGACATCAGTAATACCTAAGTGAGCCCTGATCCTCCAAACTTCTGTCTAAAATGGCTTGAATTGGGGATTTCTAGGCATCCTTTAACCACCCCTTAACTACCCCTTAAGTCTATGGGGTTAAGGTTGGCTCTAGGGTCAGGGTTCAGGCAAAGGCTCTGGAGCCCAAGTCCTTCAGTTAAGGCGCCTCATTCCCCAGGTAAAAGATTCAAGGAAATCTTAGTACCAAGACCCAAGGAGCAGCAGGGTCCCAGTGAAAGCCTCCGCAGGTTGGGAGCCTCTTTCCCCAGCTAAGGGATGAAGGACGTACCTCCAGCCCAGGAGTTCTGCAGGAAAGTCCCAGGACCATCCATACCTATCCCTAACCCAGTCTTAGCCCCAAGCCCCTGTCATATACCTGCAGATCTCAGAAATATCAGCTTAGCTGCACTTGTGCCTGGGCAACACATTGACAGCTGTATGTTTGCAGTGTGATGTTTGACTCATTTCTTTGCCACTTTTGGCAACTCTATCTGCTACATATTAGAAATGTGAATGTAAATATGTGCAAGTGAGTATGTCAGCTATGTCTGAAGGCAGAGAGATCACACCTGCTTAGGTAAAGGGTGGGGAAACAGGTGAATCCTGTATGTTAACATTCTTAAAGTCAGTGTAAATTCCAACACAGTTCCTGAAAAGATTATCATAATTCAAAATTCTATAGAATTAAATTGTGACTTTAAATAAATCCTAACAGTATGTGTGATTGTGGGGAGGTGTGGGGCTTCAGGGTGTAACCTCTGGCTCTTCCCCCCCCCTCCCACTCCGTATGTGAAGTCTGCATGTTCCCCCAATAGGAGTTTTCTCCTCGTCCTTCAGAGAATGAAAACATGACTTAAGCCGATTGGGATCTCTAAGCTGTCCTTAGTGTGTGATTGTGTGTGTGAGTGTGTGCTCTGCTATAAACTAGTATCCTATCCATCGTGCCCCCTGTCCTTAGTGTGTGATTGTGTGTGTCAGTGTGTGCTCTACTATAAACTAGTGTCCTATCCATCGTGCCCCCTGTCCTTACTGTGTAACTGTGAGAGTGAGTGTGTGCTCTGCTATAAACTAGTATCCTATCCATTGTGTCCCCTGTCCTTAGTGTGTGATTGTGTGTGTGAGTGTGTGCTCTGCAATAAACTAGTATCCTATCCATCGTGTCCCCTGTCCTTAGTGTGTTATTGTGTATGTGAGTGTGTGCTCTGCTATAAACTAGAATCCTATGCATCGTGTCCCCTTTCCTTACTGTGTGATTGTATGCGTGAGTGTGTGCTCTGCTATAAACTAGCATCCTATCCATTGTGTCCCCTGTCCTTACTGTGTCACTGTGTGTGTGAGTGTGTGCTCTGCTATGAACTAGTATCTTATCCATCGTGCCACCTGTCCTCAGTGTGTGATTGTGTGTGTGAGTGTGTGCTCTGCTATAAACTAGTATCCTATCCATCGTGCCCCCTGTCCTTAGTGTGTGATTGTGTGTGTGAGTGTGTGCTCTGCTATAAACTAGTATCCTATGCATCGTGTCCCCTTTCCTTACTGTGTGATTGTATGCGTGAGTGTGTGCTCTGCTATAAACTAGCATCCTATCCATTGTGTCCCCTGTCCTTACTGTGTCACTGTGTGTGTGAGTGTGTGCTCTGCTATGAACTAGTATCTTATCCATCGTGCCACCTGTCCTCAGTGTGTGATTGTGTGTGTGAGTGTGTGCTCTGCTATACAGTATACTAGTATCCTATCCATCGTGTCCCCTGTCCTTAGTGTGTGATTGTGTGTGTGAGTGTGTGCTCTGCTATAAACTAGTATCCTATCCATCATGTCCCCTGTCTTTACTGTTTGATTGTGTGTGTGAGTGTGTGCTCTGCTATAAACTAATATCCTTTCCATCGTGCACCCTGTCCTTTCTGTGTAACTGTGTGTGAGTGTGTGCTCTGCTATAAACTAGTATCCTATCCATCAAGTCCCCTGTCCATAGTGTGTGATTGTGTGTGTGAGTGTGTGCTCTGCTATTAACTAGTATACTATCCATCGTGTCCCCTGTCCATAGTGTGTGATTGTGTGTGTGAGTGTGTGCTCTGCTATTAACTAGTATACTATCCATCGCGTCCCCTGTCCTTAGTGTGTGATTGTGTGTGTGAGTGTGTGCTCTGCTATTAACTAGTATCCTATCCATCGTGTCCCCTGTCCTTAGTGTGTGATTGTGTGTGTGAGTGTGTGCTCTGCTATTAACTAGTATCCTATCCATCGTGCCCCCTGTCCATACTGTTTGATTGTGTGTGTGAGTGTGTGCTCTACTATAAACTAGTGTCCTATCCATCGTGCCCCCTGTCCTTACTGTGTGACTGTGAGTGTGAGTGTGTGCTCTGCTATGAACTAGTATCCTATCCATCGTGTCCCCTTTCCTTACTGTGTGATTTTGTGTGTGAGTGTGTGCTCTGCTATAAACTAGTATCCTATCCATCGTGCCCCCTGTCCTTAGTGTGTGATTGTGTGTGAGAGTGTGTGCTCTGCTATGAACTAGTATCCTATCCATCGTTTCCCCTGTCCTTAGTGTGTGATTGTGTGTGTGAGTGTGTGCTCTGCTATAAACTAGTATCCTATCCATCGTGCCCCCTGTCCTTACTGTGTGATTTTGTGTGTGAGTGTGTGCTCTGCTATAAACTAGTATCCTATCCATCGTGCCCCCTGTCCTTAGAGTGTGATTGTCTGTGTGAGTGTGTGCTCTGCTATAAAGTAGTATCCTATCCATCGTGTCCCCTGTCCTTAGTGTGTGATTGTGTGTGTGAGTGTGTGAGTGTGTGCTCTGCTATAAACTAGTATCCTATCCATCGTGCCCCCTGTCCTTACTGTTTGATTGTGTGTGTGAGTGTGTGCTCTGCTATAAACAAGTATCCTATCCATCGTGTCCCCTGTCCTTATTGTGTGATTGTGTGTGTGAGTGTGTGCTCTGCTATTAACTAGTATACTATCCATCGCGTCCCCTGTCCTTAGTGTGTGATTGTGTGTGTGAGTGTGTGCTCTGCTATAAACTAGTATCCTATCCATCGTGTCCCCTGTTCTTAGTGTGTGATTGTCTGTGTGAGTGTGTGCTCTGCTATAAACAAGTATCCTATCCATCGTGTCCCCTGTCCTTAGTGTGTGATTGTGTGTGTGAGTGTGTGCTCTACTATAAACTAGTATCCTATCCATCGTGCCCCCTGTCCTTACTGCGTAACTGTGAGTGTGAGTGTGTGCTCTGCTATAAACAAGTATCCTATCCATCGTGTCCCCTTTCCTTACTGTGTGATTTTGTGTGTGAGTGTGTGCTCTACTATAAACTAGTGTCCTATCCATCGTGCCCCCTGTCCTTACTGTTTGATTGTGTGTGTGAGTGTGTGCTCTACTATAAACTAGTATCCTATCCATCGTGCCCCCTGTCCTTACTGTGTAACTGTGAGTGTGAGTGTGTACTCTGCTATAAACTAGTGTCCTATCCATCGTGCCCCCTGTCCTTACTGTTTGATTGTGTGTGTGAGTGTGTTCTCTACTATAAACTAGTATCCTATCCATCGTGCCCCCTGTCCTTACTGCGTAACTGTGAGTGTGAGTGTGTGCTCTGCTATAAACTAGTATCCTATCCATCGTGTCCCCTTTCCTTACTGTGTGATTTTGTGTGTGAGTGTGTGCTCTACTATAAACTAGTGTCCTATCCATCGTGCCCCCTGTCCTTAGTGTGTGATTGTGTGTGTGAGTGTGTGCTCTGCTATAAACTAGTATCCTATCCATCGTGCCCCCTGTCCTTACTGTTTGATTGTGTGTGTGAGTGTGTGCTCTACTATAAACTAGTGTCCTATCCATCGTGCCCCCTGTCCTTACTGTGTAACTGTGAGTGTGAGTGTGTGCTCTGCTATGAACTAGTATCCTATCCATCGTGTCCCCTTTCCTTACTGTGTGATTTTGTGTGTGAGTGTTTGCTCTGCTATAAACTAGTATTCTATCCATCGTGCCCCCTGTCCTTAGTGTGTGATTGTGTGTGTGAGTGTGTGCTCTGCTATGAACTAGTATCCTATCCATCGTTTCCCCTGTCCTTAGTGTGTGATTGTGTGTGTGAGTGTGTGCTCTGCTATAAACTAGTATCCTATCCATCGTGCCCCCTGTCCTTACTGTGTGATTTTGTGTGTGAGTGTGTGCTCTGCTATAAACTAGTATCCTATCCATCGTGTCCCCTTTCCTTACAGTGTGATTGTCTGTGTGAGTGTGTGCTCTGCTATAAACTAGTATCCTATCCATCGTGTCCCCTGTCCTTAGTGTGTGATTGTGTGTGTGAGTGTGTGCTCTGCTATTAACTAGTATACTATCCATCGTGTCCCCTGTCCATAGTGTGTGATTGTGTGTGTGTGTGTGTGCTCTGCTATTAACTAGTATACTATCCATCGCGTCCCCTGTCCTTAGTGTGTGATTGTGTGTGTGAGTGTGTGCTCTGCTATAAACTAGTATCCTATGCATCGTGTCCCCTTTCCTTACTGTGTGATTGTATGCGTGAGTGTGTGCTCTGCTATAAACTAGCATCCTATCCATTGTGTCCCCTGTCCTTACTGTGTCACTGTGTGTGTGAGTGTGTGCTCTGCTATGAACTAGTATCTTATCCATCGTGCCACCTGTCCTCAGTGTGTGATTGTTTGTGTGAGTGTGTGCTCTGCTATACAGTATACTAGTATCCTATCCATCGTGTCCCCTGTCCTTAGTGTGTGATTGTGTGTGTGAGTGTGTGCTCTGCTATAAACTAGTATCCTATCCATCGTGTCCCCTGTCCTTAGTGTGTGATTGTGTGTGTGAGTGTGTGCTCTGCTATAAACTAATATCCTTTCCATCGTGCACCCTGTCCTTTCTGTGTAAATGTGTGTGAGTGTGTGCTCTGCTATAAACTAGTATCCTATCCATCATGTCCCCTGTCCATAGTGTGTGATTGTGTGTGTGAGTGTGTGCTCTGCTATTAACTAGTATACTATCCATCGCGTCCCCTGTCCATAGTGTGTGATTGTGTGTGTGAGTGTGTGCTCTGCTATTAACTAGTATACTATCCATCGCGTCCCCTGTCCTTAGTGTGTGATTGTGTGTGTGAGTGTGTGCTCTGCTATAAACTCGTATCCTATCCATCGTGTCCCCTGTTCTTAGTGTGTGATTGTCTGTGTGAGTGTGTGCTCTGCTATAAACAAGTATCCTATCCATCGTGTCCCCTGTCCTCAGTGTGTGATTGTGTGTGTGAGTGTGTGCTCTACTATAAACTAGTATCCTATCCATCGTGCCCCCTGTCCTTACTGCGTAACTGTGAGTGTGAGTGTGTGCTCTGCTATAAACTAGTATCCTATCCATCGTGTCCCCTTTCCTTACTGTTTGATTGTGTGTGTGAGTGTGTGCTCTACTATAAACTAGTATCCTATCCATCGTGCCCCCTGTCCTTACTGCGTAACTGTGAGTGTGAGTGTGTGCTCTGCTATAAACTAGTATCCTATCCATCGTGTCCCCTTTCCTTACTGTGTGATTTTGTGTGTGAGTGTGTGCTCTACTATAAACTAGTGTCCTATCCATCGTGCCCCCTGTCCTTACTGTTTGATTGTGTGTGTGAGTGTATGCTCTACTATAAACTAGTATCCTATCCATCGTGCCCCCTGTCCTTACTGCGTAACTGTGAGTGTGAGTGTGTGCTCTGCTATAAACTAGTGTCCTATCCATCGTGCCCCCTGTCCTTACTGTTTGATTGTGTGTGTGAGTGTGTGCTCTACTATAAACTAGTATCCTATCCATCGTGCCCCCTGTCCTTAGTGTGTGATTGTGTGTGTGAGTGTGTGCTCTGCTATTAACTAGTATACTATCCATCGCGTCCCCTGTCCTTACAGTGTGATTGTCTGTGTGAGTGTGTGCTCTGCTATAAACTAGTATCCTATCCATCGTGTCCCCTGTCCTTAGTGTGTGATTGTGTGTGTGAGTGTGTGCTCTGCTATAAACTAGTATCCTATCCATCGTGTCCCCTTTCCTTACAGTGTGATTGTCTGTGTGAGTGTGTGCTCTGCTATAAACTAGTATCCTATCCATCGTGTCCCCTGTCCTTAGTGTGTGATTGTGTGTGTGAGTGTGTGCTCTGCTATAAACTAGTATCCTATCCATCGTGCCCCCTGTCCTTACTGTTTGATTGTGTGTGTGAGTGTGTGCTCTGCTATAAACTAGTATCCTATCCATCGTGTCCCCTGTCCTTAGTGTGTGATTGTGTGTGTGAGTGTGTGCTCTGCTATTAACTAGTATACTATCCATCGCGTCCCCTGTCCTTAGTGTGTGATTGTGTGTGTGAGTGTGTGCTCTGCTATAAACAAGTATCCTATCCATCGTGTCCCCTGTTCTTAGTGTGTGATTGTCTGTGTGAGTGTGTGCTCTGCTATTAACAAGTATCCTATCCATCGTCTCCCCTGTCCTTAGTGTGTGATTGTGTGTGTGAGTGTGTGCTCTACTATAAACTAGTATCCTATCCATCGTGCCCCCTGTCCTTACTGCGTAACTGTGAGTGTGAGTGTGTGCTCTGCTATAAACAAGTATCCTATCCATCGTGTCCCCTTTCCTTACTGTGTGATTTTGTGTGTGAGTGTGTGCTCTACTATAAACTAGTGTCCTATCCATCGTGCCCCCTGTCCTTACTGTTTGATTGTGTGTGTGAGTGTGTGCTCTACTATAAACTCGTATCCTATCCATCGTGCCCCCTGTCCTTACAGTGTGATTGTCTGTGTGAGTGTGTGCTCTGCTATAAACTAGTATCCTATCCATCGTGTCCCCTGTCCTTAGTGTGTGATTGTGTGTGTGAGTGTGTGCTCTGCTATAAACTAGTATCCTATCCATCGCGTCCCCTGTCCTTAGTGTGTGATTGTGTGTGTGAGTGTGTGCTCTGCTATAAACTAGTATCCTATCCATCGCGTCCCCTGTCCTTAGTGTGTGATTGTGTGTGTGAGTGTGTGCTCTGCTATAAACTAGTATCCTATCCATCGCGTCCCCTGTCCTTAGTGTGTGATTGTGTGTGTGAGTGTGTGCTCTGCTATAAACTAGTATCCTATCCATCGTGTCCCCTGTCCTTACTGTGTGATTGTGTGTGTGAGTGTGTGCTCTGCTATAAACTAGTATCCGATCCATCGTGTCCCCTGTCCTTAGTGTGTGACTGTGTGTGTGAGTGTGTGCTCTGCTATAAACTAGTATCCTATCCATTGTGCCCCCTGTCCTTAGTGTGTGATTGTGTGTGTGAGTGTGTGCACTGCTATAAACTAGTATCCTATCCATCGTGTCCCCTGCCCTTAGTGTGTGATTGTGTGTGTGAGTGTGTGCTCTGCTATAAACTAGTATCCTATCCATCGTGTCCCCTGCCCTTAGTGTGTGATTGTGTGTGTGAGTGTGTGCTCTGCTATAAACTAGTATCCTATCCATTGTGCCCCCCGCCCTGTGCCACCTGGGACAGGCTCCAGGCTCACCCCCCCCCCCCCCCCCCCCCCCCGTACAGGATAAGCAGTAATGGAGGACGGATCCACACTGTTCCAAAGAAAGGGCTCCAGCTCCCTTCAGGACTTCAGACCAGCTGCTCTCACTTCAAACCTCCAGGCTTGTGGGTCTGGTTCCCACTCCTGGTTCTGCATGTACAGCTTGCATGTTCTCCCCGTGTTCCTGTGGGTTTCCTCAGGTTTCCTCCCACAGTCCAAGATCATGCAGTTTGGTGAATTAGTGTCTCTAAATTTTCCTCAGCCTGTGAGTGAGTGTTTGCCCTGTGATGGACTGGCATCCCATCTAGGGTGTCTCTGCCTTGTGCCCTGTGATGGACTGGCATCCCATCTAGGGTGTCTCTGCCTTATGCCCTGTGATGGACTGGCATCCCATCTAGGGTGTCTCTGCCTTGTGCCATGTGATGGACTGGCATCCCATCCAGGGTGTCCCTGCCCTGTGCCCTGTGCTTCCTGTGATGTGTGTGTCCCATAACCCTGTACTGGATAAGCGGTTATTGGAATTTGTTGGATATTTTATCTAGTATTTAATCTTTCTGTTCCTGGGGTTGGCTGAAGCTGATCAATTAACTTATGGCTTAAATACGAGATTTTAACTTAATAGTGTTTAATGAAACTGATGTCCTAACCTATAATTGCACATACCTGTATGTTATACCTCATAGCACATGATAGTTTCAACTCCAAATCAAATTACTTTTTTCCAGTAAATCTGCTTCATCTGGAGAAAAAAGGAAAGACAATCTTCTACACAAACACAGAAATTCATTCTCAATAAAACTGCTGTCTTATACTAATTTCTACATAAAAAAATCAAATCTTGTCTGGGAAATTAGTAACAGTTATACACATAAAAGTTAAATAAATGTCTGTTGTGTGTACAGTTTGTATAATGTAATATTTTACTCAGTCCAAAACCACACCTACTGCAGCCTGAGAAGCAGGAAGTTCCTCTCACTCTCACACACAGACGACGAAACTGAATCCTATCAGTGTTTGTGGCAAAATGGCAGAAGCCAATTCCGCACTGGATCCAAACCAGTTCAGCTGTCCAATCTGTCTGGATCAACTGAAAGATCCAGTGACAACAGCTTGTGGACACAGTTACTGTATGAGCTGCATTAAGAGCTGCTGGGATCAGGAGGATCATGCTGGAGTTTACAGCTGCCCCCAGTGCAGACAGACCTTCATACCCAGACCTGTTCTGAACAGATGCACTATACTGGCTGAGGTGATGAAGAAACTGAAGAAGACTGGACTACAAGCAACTGCTCCTGCTGACCATTATGCTGGACCTGGAGATGTGGAGTGTGATTTCTGTACTGGGAGAAAACACAAAGCTGTCAAGTCCTGCCTGGTGTGTCTGGCCTCTTACTGTGAAACTCACCTCCAGCCTCACTATGAGTCTCCAGCTTTTAAGAAGCACAAGCTGACTGATGCCACTGGACGTCTGCAGGACAAGGTCTGTTCCCACCATGACAGACTGCTGGAGGTTTACTGCCGTACCGACCAGCAGTGTATCTGTTATCTCTGTACAATGGATGGCCATGATACAGTCTCAGCTGCTTCACAAAGGGAGGAGATACAGGTCAGGCCAGAAGTTTTCTTATATAAATATAAAGTTAATTTTAAATAAACGGATTTTGTCTTAACAAATGTTAGTGTAATTACCACAAAGTCTGGGCTAAAAATAAGTGAATGAAGGAAAAGGTCATTTAAACTGGGGCACATTAAATCCAACAAGTTATCTGGCTAAGCAAGAAATCTTGCTTTTTGAAACCGATCCCTGGTTTTGCTAAATGGCTGTCTGACTTGCTGCTTTGGAACGTGTTTAACTCATCTGTGACGTCATTCCCAGCTCAGAGTTCCGACCTCCGAGGTAAATGGAGCTCAGCATAAGAGTAGCGGCTCCATTATCTCAGAAACAGCCACCGTCCTGGGATTTTAATTTCACACACTGCAGTGTGTAGAGTTTACTGAGAATGGTGCAGTAAACATGAAACAGCCAGAGTGTGAAGTAAAAGGAGCAAAGTAGTCAGGGCTGGAGTGGGACTGAATTTCTGACCAGGAATTCAAGACCCCTGACAGCCCAATATAAAACTATATAAACAATTACACTGTTATTATATGTTTCTATTCACACGTCCATTTTCTAGGCTACTGAACACACATTCTTACCTACATGGTTTAATTTTACATTCATGTAATTTTTCCCGGCACATTTCATTAATATTAATAAAGCATGGAGCAGCTTTGACATAAATAATGAAGCTTTGACACAGTGCGCTGTCCTTGTGTCTCTTCCCCGTGTGGCCAGCAGCCATCGCTGTCCTTGTGTCTCTTCCCCATGTGGCCAGCAGCCATCGCTGTCCTTGTGTCTCTTCCCCGTGTGGCCAGCAGCCATCGCTGTCCTTGTGTCTCTTCCCCGTGTGGCCAGCAGCCATCGCTGTCCTTGTGTCTCTTCCCCGTGTGGCCAGCAGCCATCGCTGTCCTTGTGTCTCTTCCCCGTGTGGCCAGCAGCCATCGCTGTCCTTGTGTCTCTTCCCCGTGTGGCCAGCAGCCATCGCTGTCCTTGTGTCTCTTCCCCGTGTAGCCAGCAGCCATCACTGTCCAGCCCCTTTGTCGTCTCATTGTCTTTGGCCCTAGTGTGTTCTTCCTTGGCACCAAGGCTGGGACCAGCTGGTCAGGAACCAACCTCACCTCTTTATTGCTTTTCTATTCTTCCTAGTGTTTATTAGTTCTGTGTTCTTCTTGTAAAGCTTGTTTTATTATGTTCCACTGGTTTATATATTTTCTAAGTGTTGAATTCCTAGTGTGTGATTAGTGTTTCTTACTTTCAGTGTTTGTTGGAGTTTTCCTAGTCTTGTGTTCATTAGTATAAGTTACTGCACTTGTTGCCTGTTTTTCCTGCACCGTTGTTATTGGTTAATTGTCTTATGTGTCACATCTGCCTCTTCGTTAGTTCGGTTGACTGTTGTATTTAAGTGCTTGTCCTCCTGTTTGTTGCTGGTTCATTGTTTGTGTGTTGGTGGTGGAATGTTAGGTCATTGTCTTTAGTTACACCCTGTTTTATACCTGGTTGCTTTTCCTGATTATCTTCCCTTAGTTGCCCATAGTGATGGCAAAACAAAGCTTTCCGAAGCGATTGCTTCGAAAAATGGTTCGGTACTCAAAGATTTTCTAAATGGTGAATATTAGTGGCTGTAGGTGGTCAAATAAGTAAATAGCAGTTCATTTTGACTGAGTGTAGTGCATCAAAAAATATACAAATAGACAAACATTCAAGTGGTCTTGAATGTACTGGTTAAGTTCGGTTGTGCAGGTTCTTATGGATTTGGCTACCTCTGAATTACCTGGGAAGGGGTGCTTGCGTAACTCGAGGGGGTATTGGACTGCAGGTGTTTGTTGAGGAACAGTATTTGTTGAACAGTGTGGGGACTAAGTTGGTTACGTTTTTTGTTTATTCACAAGTTCTGCTTTAGAGAATATCCACTGACACGGAATGCTGGAGTGCATAAAAACTGTATCGCAAGTTCACATGTGTGTTTACACAGCCTTCTGCATATCCCAGAACTGCAAAGGGTCTTCAGAACGCAGTATATTTGGGTCACTGAGGTACTGCTGAACCTCCACAGTAGCATCTGCTGTAGAACCCTTGACCCGTTTGTTCTCCCCCATCACATCACTGTCCAGAAGATCCTACAGACCTGGAACTAAAATGACAAAACATGAATCATTATATACACTGTGCATTTTGTACTGTGCAATAATAACTGTAAACCCAGTTCAGTTTAATTGAACATTTTCATTAAAACGTGAAAGGTTGCAACAGTACCGGTATGCATTGCCGTACCAGATGAGGATCCTGCAGGCTCTGGTTCTGGTGCCTGGTTGTATGTGGGTGTGGATGGGTTCTGCTGGGCCTCCTGTGATCTTATGCTGGATGCACACTCTGCTGTAAGGCATTTCACAGCAGCCTGAGCATTAGATTGGCTACAGAAACCTGCAGTTTTATATCTTGGATCCGGCAGTGTGGCCAGTGTCATTATGCTGATGGTCTCAAAGACTGACAACCTCTCACTGAGCAACTTAAAGAGGTACTTGCACAACTGCTGGGCCTTGACATTCTGTGTCTGGGACAGTTTCAGATTCACAGCATGTCTAAGCTTGCGGATGAGAGGAATTACCTTGGATGCTGATACTCTCTTCTCTTCAGAAAGTGCAACAGTTGCCTCATTGAAATGTCATAAAACACCCAGACACTCCATAAATTACGTGATATTCCTCTGAGGTCAGGGTTGTGAGCTCTGTCCTCAGAGTGACCAATGCAGCACCATCTGGCTCTTCTTGATCATGTGATCATTGCAGCATTAAATAGGTGCTATTCCAGCTGGTTTCCACTTCTTGAACCATTCTGAGAGTGGGTCTGCCCATCTGCTGTTGGATTTGACAAAGCCTTTCTCTAGCAGTTGTACTGTTCTGAAGTAGGTCACGATCTGTCCTTCCTTGGATCCGATATCGTCAGGGTCCTTGTGTCTGATCAATGGCTTCACAACCAAATTCAGTGTATGAACAATGCAGGTTGTGTGTCTGACACAGGTAATCACATTCTGTGCAGCGTCAGTGTCAAGCATCAGACTTTATTTTCTATTCCCCACTCCTCCATCAAGGCTGCCTTGACTGCAGCCATGTTTTCTGCAGAATGAGACTCTGGGAATTTTCCTGCTCCCAATAATACGGCAGACAGCTCAGTCTTATTTATAAAATGACATTTGACTGCTAAATAAGCTTCCATATGTATGGATGTCCACGTGTCAGATGTTAGACTTACTGCTTTGGCCTTTTTCACCTCTTCCTTTGCTTTCTTTTTTTCTATCTTAAATATTTCTGACACCAGACCCTTTCATGTTTGCCTGGATGGGAGAATGTAGGTTGGATCCAGGATTCCCACAAACTCCCTAAATCCAGCATCGTCCACTATGGTGGAGGGTTGTGAATCCTTCACAATCATATTGACCAAAGCCTCATCAATCATTTGCTTCTTGGTCTCTATACTGGGAATATTATACAGATTATGGGGTAATACCCTCACCCAAATCTGATATTATGTATTCATTCAATTAAACTGAACCTTGTACACAATAATGACTAATGGTTATTATTATAAAATTATTAACAATATATTAATATTAAATTATTATTGTGATTAAAACTTACGCTGCAGTGTGTGTGCGCTGATATATTTGCTCTACAGCATGTTTGAAACCAGCATTGAGGTTTTCGCCTCATTTTCAGTTTCCAAAGCAGCCACATGGCTGAGTGCAGAACCAAGCTTCAGGTGACCATGGTCACGTGTTTAGGGAGGAACGGAGGAAACCTCGAAGCTGTGCTTCAGAATGCAGTGTATCAGTTTTTTGGCACATCCCTCTGAGCTTCGGTGTCAAGCTTAACATCACTAGCTGCCCCATTCCCTCTGTTAGTCTACGTGTCGTTTTCTTAGCTACTTTTTCCCTGGTGAGTTCTGACCCCTTGTTGTTCCCTTATTTTGTGTCTTTCCAGTTTTGCTCAGTTTCCTTAAATCCCTTTGTCTTGGAGCTTTTAAGTGGATCGTCACCTTGTTTCCCTGCCTGCACCAGGCCGCGCCCCAACATGCTCATTAAATATATGATCTGTGCAAATTCTGAAACATCTTTAATAATCACATTTTACACATTTTCTTTTCTGAATTTGCATGTAACATCAGTGATGCACACTATGACACGGTTTCTGTATGAATGGGTCACAACAGTCCAATATTAAATCAACTTCCCAGTTTTTAGTGTCACAGGAGAAAAGATGCATTATTGTTGTTCACAGTGTAGTTTACTACACAGTGGCTCATTCTCAACTGACATGCGATCTGACATAAATCAAATAGGACGTCAGTTGAGTAGCCGGTCCTGCAATGCAGCCCAGGACACATTCGCCTTCACATTGTTATAAGAATGTGGCCATATGCGGCCCAGACCACCTCCCAATGTGGGTTGAGTGATCAGATCTCAGTGCATCCTCAATGTGTCCTGGGTGCATTCAGACCTGTAATTAGTGCTGTGCAATTGTGATTGGATCACCCAGCACGCATGTTAATACCAGGTGGAAACTGGACCAAAGGGTCTATGTCCAGTTTATCATACCTACAGTCAATAAATCATTTATGAATATCCATCCATCCATCCATCCATCTCCTAACCAGTAATCCCAGTCAGGGTCATGGGGACCTGGATCCTTTCCCAGGCAGCATAGGGCCCAAGGCTGGGGTCCACCCTGGACAGGATGATTAATGAATATGATCTCAGCTAATGAAACAAACTTATTTTGTCATCTTGTTTCCTGTCTGTAGAAACAAATTTGTGAAACACAGAAGGAATTTCAGCAGAGAATCCAGATGAGAGAGAAGGAGCTGCAGGAGCTGAGAGAGGCTGTGGCCTCAATCACAGTGAGTATGAACCTGAGGAGAAGATAACAG
Source organism: Paramormyrops kingsleyae (assembly GCF_048594095.1). Taxonomy (NCBI): domain Eukaryota; kingdom Metazoa; phylum Chordata; class Actinopteri; order Osteoglossiformes; family Mormyridae; genus Paramormyrops; species Paramormyrops kingsleyae. The sequence continues at coordinate 11,389,202 of NC_132800.1, forward strand.
CTGGCTTGTGATCATGTTGAATCTTCTCTCAGATTCAACACATTGCAGATTTATAGACTTGTGGGGATTAATCAAATTAATGCTGCTGTGGGTTATTCTGGGTCAGAAGTTGCTTGATAACTGAGTTTAACCAAGTGTTGCAGCAGTAGTAGCTAATTTATTTAGAAAAATACCATAAAAGGCCCATTTGAGAAAAATGCAACTTTTCTCAACCCAGCATAATGCAAATAAACACCAAGAAAGTCACCTATTAAACTGAGACCTATTGGTGGCAACCAACCTGCCACCAGTCTCTGCCAAATCCCTGCAGCTGACAGTGTATGAGCTTATTGAGGGATCATTTCCAATCAGTGCTGGCTGGGTTTCAGTACCTGAGGCATCCAGCATCGTGACGCTCCAAACCCCAGCCCTGTGCTGTTTTTATATCTCCTGTCGGCTCACATCACTATTGTACAATGAGGCTCTCTGGAGTCTCAAAAGGGGTCAATTGTAATTTACTGTCCTCTGCTCCCTGTGTCACCAACAGAGATCAGCACAGTCAGCAGTGGAGGACAGTGAGAGGATCTTCACTGAGATGATCCGCTCCATTGAGAGAAGACGCTCTGAGGTGACAAAGCTGATCAGAGATCAGGAGAAGGCTGCAGTGAGTCAGGCAGAAGGAGACATGAAGAGACTGAAGCAGGATATTGATGAACTGAAGAGGAGACACTCTGAGCTGGAGCAGCTTTCACACACAGAGGATCACATCCATTTCCTCCAGGTAACAGAACAGCTACTTTGAAAATAAGAAAACCAGAGTAATCAAATGGATGCATGTTCTCATTTGTATTTCAGCTAGTCTGTCATTTGTCAGATGTTAATGGTCTTGTTAATTAGATTTCCATACACATTTGTTTTGATGAAGCAGTTTACTCAGACTGTGTGTCTGTAGAGTTGCCAGGGTCTTCCTGTTACCCCTGAAGCTGGATTTTGGCCCAGAATCTCCATCATTCCACGCTGCTCTTTAGAGAACATGAGGAAGGGGTTTTCTGAGCTGAAGGATCAACTGGAGAATGTTTGCGAAAAGAAAATGGCAGAGATCCATCATACAGGTTGATAAATAAAAACATTTTTCAGTCTGTTCTTGTTAATATAGACCATGCAGAGAGAGTATGCAGTACAGTCAGCCTCACGTTTGTGTCACCAAGTCAGTTTCTGTTTCCAGTAAGACTAAATCTTTATGAAAACTAATGAGCTCTAAATTCTACAGGCTACAAAACCCAGATCACATTTCATGTTTCTTCTACATTACAGAATCCAAATATCTGTATTAAGTGTAACTTACCATGATTTGCAGTTTGTTAAAAATGCCTGTTATTGTCCCTCATAATGATAATATTCTACTGCTGGTGTCTCCACAGTGAGTGAAGTCCATCTCCCACAAGTAAATTCCTTTTACTCACATCCCTGTTTCTCTCTGTCACCTACTAGTTACCAAAGACACCATCCTTCCGGTATTAGTATCCAGGACCAGAGCAGAATTCTTACAATGTGAGTCTGTTCACACACACGCTTCTCTCTCCCTGTATGAGGTGGAGTGTGTTTTATTGTCTTTCGTTTTCCTCTGCTAGGGGAGCTTCTCTTTCTCTCTCCTGCTGCCTCCTGGCCTTTCATATTTACATGAGCTGTTTATGTCAGTAACCTTTGAATCCAATTGCAAAGCAAGACAAGATTATTCAGGGTGTTTTTCCACTGCACCAGGTTCGGTACTTTTGGTACTTTCCCTTTTCCATTGACTTCTGGTTGAGTACCAGTACCAAAAGTTCCAGTATCCAAAGTACCCTTTCTTTTTTGGTACCTTGGAACTTTGGGGTGGGATTTGCAAAAGCATTCATTGTTGATTTAAAAGATACATTTAAAAAGCATAAAAGCCCAAAAAACAAAAAAATAGTTAACTAAAAAGAAGTTACATTGTAGAGGCAGTGTATTACTAAACTCAATTACTGCTTAATTTAACTGAAAATTGAAAAGCCGTAGCAAACAGTAATGTTTGAAGCCCTGATTATAATGAGCTGACAGTGTTTGCAGACCTCAAGTCTTCAGGAAGCTTGTACGACATACAGGGAGCATAGAGACTAACAGCTGCTTCACCCTGCTTGGTCTTCATTCTGGGACACTGAGTAAACTTTTGCCAGATGCCCTCAGGGGTCTGGATGCTTCATAACGTTACGGAAATTAGTGCCATTTAGTGCCTTGTAGACAAGTAAAAATATTTGAAAATCCATCCTGTGATGCACAGGAAGTCAGTGCAGTGATGTAAGGACCTGTGTAATATGCTCTACTTCCTTGGTGTTAGTGAGGACTCTGGTGGCAGCATTCTGGATGAGCTGCAGCTGTCTGACTGATTTATTACCAAGACCTGCGAAGACACGATTACAATAGTCTAGCCTTCTGAAAATAAACACATGAACAAGCTTTTCTGTATCTTGAAATCCTTTAATTCTTGCTATGTTTTTAATGTGGTGGGAGCCTGATTTTGTAATTGTCTTTATGTGACTGTTGAAATTTAGGTCTGAGTCCAGAACTACACCAAGATTTCTGGCTTGATTTGTAGGTTTCAGTGTCATGGATTCATGGTGAGCAATAGCTTTCAGTCATTCTGACTGAACCAATACAGGGATTTGGGTGCTGGGAACACAGGAGGATGGGCCAGACCCAGGGAAAAGAACATGGACAAAGGAAAGAAATGAACAAAACATAACACCTCTTCCCTACTGTGTTAAGATTATAACTAAAATCAAAGTTAGAAAATAAAAACCCAGACTACACTAGGCTTACCCATCTGAACATAAATACAGAAGGTGGCACTCGCCCTCTAACCCAGTGTGTTTATACAGAGAGAGGACCTACGTGTTAATGTATGTGTGCACACTTCTTACCTGTTCAATTTCACAAGGTGGGGGGGGTTGCAGAAGACAGGAGGAGAGTATCAAAGAAAACAAATTCACCAAATGACACTAACAGCACATCCATATCTCCCCTCCTAGACACATAGACACAGCCAGCTTTGAATGCTTGGCCCTCCCATCAGGAAGAGACCAGTCGGGATTGGTCAGATCTTCCACTGGAACACTGAGCACCAATGATGGGTTGCCCTGTATTTCAGATGGATAGGGCTTAACAGCCAGGAGCAGCAGTCCTGTTCTTCACAGATCTGGGAAAAGAGGGAGAAAGAAAACAGATATCTACACCCCCCCCTCCCTATGTGACACTATAGTCACATGGAGACACTGTAATGTAGAGTTGTGTGTCGTCTGTTTAAATGTAATAAAAGGTTTTGGTAACACTTCACTTTAGGCCAGATTTTTAGTAATAACATTCATAATGCATTACATAACAGTTAGTTCCGATCAAGAAACCTGATTGGACGAGAGGCGTTCTGTGAGTGCCGTTATCAGAGTATAACCGCATTCAGACATCTCACACTTTACAGGTGTATCTATAAACCACACTGTAAACCCTAATGAGTTGAGAATACTCAAATGATTTGAGGAAAGTGATTCCCTCAGTTTGTTTGAGTAATGGAAAATTGACAACTTGATTTATTGAGTTAACCAAATGTGGTCTCTTCATTGAATTAACTTAAATGTTTAAGTACAGATAACTTAAACGGGCTAATAGTGTCACACCCTGCTCCGTTCGATCCTAATGTGTGCCACGCCCACCTCGTTACCTCGTGTTCAGCCCTGATTGTGATCGTCTGTGTCCTATTAAGTCTAGCTTGTCTTTTGTATTTAGTCCTCGTCCGAGTCAGTCTTCCCCAGACTTGTCATTGTAGTGTCCGTCGATGTCCCTACCTGTCTGTCTCTCGAGCATTAAAACCCCGTTTGTACCCGACTTCCTGGCTCCGTTTCCCTGCTTCCCGGATCACCGGAGCCCGATCGTGACAAATAGACTAAACTTCCCAAATTTTCATCTTATATATTCTTTACTTGTATTAAATAATTTATAAATCATTAAAACAAGTTTTTTTTTTCACACATCAACCACTTTATTAGGCTTATACTGCATTTACATTTCATTGCTTATAACAGTAAGCCCACTTTTTTAAAAGCAACATTTTAACAGCAAACTCCCATTTTTATCTGTAAGATCACATTTTTAAAAGCTGCACAAACAACCAAATAGCTATTTTTTAACAGTAAGCCCACGTTTTTAAAAGACATGAACATTAATCCATGGGCCTTCATAAATACTCCAGCCCTGTCACCGCCTGCTTCACGACCGCCTGCCTGCAAGTGCCGCTGAGGGAGGAAAATGGTTACGTTAGGCGGGAAATTAAAAAAAATTAGAAACTTAGGCGTGTTTATAACTACAAAATAAAACCTTTTACAGACAATAAACCAAAATGTACAAGCGTGTTAAACATTAACTTATCAGTGTAATCCATGGGCCTTTATGATGACTCCATGCGTGTCTCTGCCTGCTTCATAATCGTCTGCCAGCACGTGCAGCTGGGGGAAGAAACCAAAAAAAATTAAACGGGAAATTAAAATGTTCTTACAGAAAGTTAGTAAGCGTGTTTATAACTACAAAATACTCCAAAAATAAAACGGCAACCAAGCGAATTTTACATTTAAATATTTTACCGTTAACCTACCTGTGTAATGTCACAGGAGGACTCTCTTCCCACCTGCTTTACCGCCAGCGTACTTGTGCTGCTACTGGAGTGAAACGAAAAACATAACATTAGAATAATGTGAAAATCAATTAAGAAAAATGTATATGAGCGTTTAAATCTCTACTTACTAATTTAACTTTTGTCTTTCTTCTGTCAGACGGTTTCTGCTATAGTCCCTCTGTCTTGCTGCTGCTTCAGCAAAATTCAGCACGAAAAAAAATTCCTGCCTTGTGTTATATAACTTATGGACCAATCAGCGCGGTTGTCAAAGCAGAATTTTTTAGCGCGACCAATCATTTTATTTAAATGAATTAAAATGTTGAGTTCAGAGAACTTAAAATATTAATTAAAACGTTTTTGCTACCAAATGAGTAAGTTAAACACACCTGTTTAAGTTTTGATGCCAAAACTTTGTACTTTAAGTAATGTCAAGTTGTATTAACTTAATTTCTTTATTAATGACAACAGTGGGGTTTACAGTGCATTACATATGAAGGGTTGCCAGGTCCATGGTTTTCCCGCTCAATTGGGCATTTTTTGTGATTAAATTTTTATGTAACAATTTTAACATAGAACAAAACACAACAACCCCCCCCCCCCCCCCCCCCATACCCTGAGACAGCATGTAGGCGAAAAGAAAAAAACACACACACACACATATATATATCATCCATCAAGTCGCCAGCACACCCAGCCCCAGAGAGAAAGCTGAGGACAAAACAATGATACAAATAGAAACAGTGAAAATATTATTTAATTAAAATAGATGAGTAGATCGTAGGTAAATGAATAAATACATGAATAAATAAATAATGCAGACTCACGCAGTGACCCCCAGCCAGCCCTTAACTAGCTGCCCATGTTGAAGCTCTGAAGAGTAGAGCTAGAGGGATTATTAATTCAGGCCGCAGACAGTGCGAGCAGCAGCAAGTTAAAGAAGGTAGACGTCCAGACAGAGGGAATGGCGGTCAGGAGATTTACAGTGAGAGGTTAATAACAACTTAGCTGCCAAGGAGGCGGATATCAGGAGCCTCTGCTGGGAGAGAGAAAGGGAGAGAGAGGAGAAGATCAGAAGAAGAAGGACTGCAGGGGAGAGAGGAATAGAAAAGAAAAAAAACAATGCGAGAGATCTAGCTACGTAATCGCAAAGAGCAGCAACAGGAGGACAGTCCCAGAACATATGGAGAACGGTGCCAGGGACTAGAAGGGGACAGAGGTGACATAATGGATCAGGTTCTAAACCCATGAGATGGTGTTTCCTGGGAGTGGGGTACAATCTATGGACAAATTTAAATTGTGTTTGCTGATGATTTGGATTTTTAGAACAGTTTTTTCCATCTGCCAGACGGAAGTGACAGAGAGAGGTTTGTAAGAGGTTTGCTGAGAAGGGAATAGACACTGGACACAGGCTTAGAACTGGGGGAGAGAGTCGAAGCAAATGTGTAGAGCGATTGAGGAGGAAGAGGAGAGGATAAAGAGAGACTACAAGCCATAAGCACAGACCTCAGCTGGAGGTAAAAAGAATACAAAGAGGAATGAAGGTTAAACATGGACACAAGAGACTGAAACGTTTTGAGACCCGAGCTGTTAAAAATATCACCCAGAGTAGAAATGCCTGACGATGACCATGGTGAGCTGGAGATGGGGCCTCCGATGTTCAGGACAGGGTTGTGGAACAAAGGAGTGCAGGGGTTTTACTTCGGGAAGGGGCCCAGCAATCGCTCAACCCTCCTTCATGTACGAAGGCCATGGAAGGTAACTGGACCAACAGAGGACGAGATAGATTTTAATTTAATGGGCAAGAAAGGGAGAGAGGTTAGACAGTGGGGAATGACATCCTGCTTGGATGAGAAGCCAGACAGGGGGATGCTGGGGAGGATTGATCCAACTCCCTTAGGGTGAAAGCATGGTGGTACAGTTCAAAATCTGGGAGGGCGACACCCCCATCTAACCGGTCATAGGTTAGAGTGTAATGTTTAACAGAAGGTCTCTTACCATCCCAAAGAAATGCAGAAACTACAGACTTAACAGAAGCCCAGTATCTAGGTGGAGGAGGAAGCGGAAGTAAGGAACTAACAAAATTAGTCCTCCGGAGGACGTTCATTTTAATAATGGCCAGTCTCTCCTGGAATGAAAGGGAAAGAGACCATGAGGAGATCGAGATTTTAATACCCTCCAGAACATGGCGGAAACCAGCAGCTGTAAGCTCCGGGACAGAGGGGTAGATGTCCAACCCCAGGTATCTGAAGGAGTCCGCCTGAAGAATAGAAGAAGGAAATGAAGAAGAGCAACAGGCAGGATTCAGTGGAAGGAGAGAAGACTTTGACCAGTCAATCTTATAGCCAGAGAGGGATTCATATGTTTAAAACAAATTAAGGATGTAAGGAAGATCAGTGGGGGCATTGTAGTAAAGTAGCAGATCATCAGCATATAAGGAGACTTTTTGAGGAACACCTTTAACCAGGAATGGAGAAATAAGATCGGAATGACGGAGGCCTGCAGCTCGGGGCTCTAATGAGAGATTAAAGAGTAAGAGCGATAAGGGACAGCCCTGCCTGGCACCTCGAGAAAGTCAAAGAGGAGGAGAGGTGTTGGCATTAGTCAGGAGGACTGAGGAGGGAGAGGAGTAGAGGGTCTGGATCAAGTTGGTAAAATACAAGCCGATGCCCATTTGATCGAGGAGCCTCCATAAGAAAGTCCAATTCATCCTGTCAAATGCCTTCTCCGCATCTAAGGAGAAAAGAGCAGCAGGGAAGGGAAAGGAGCTGCCTGAGGAGAACATGGTCATGGAGAAGACCAGACCCAGGATCTGCAAGCAGAAACATACCGAACATCATCAGAAGCTGGTCCAATTTGAAGCGATGCCACTACTTGTACATACAGTTCCTGTGTACGTAGAAGTTTCTTGTGTCTGTTAAAACTGTTTGGTTCACTTGTTAAGTTTTTATCATTTTTTTTAGAGTAAAGTAGTAATTCCTGGCATTGAAGAATATCAGCATCATGCACCATCGACCATCGCGAGCCAAACTGCTGGCAAAGGCGACCATGGCGTTACGAAGGAAGCCCTTAACAGGCATCCAGCAGTAGGCTGGGTCATCAGCTGAGCCGACATTTTTATTCAAGAAAGCCCAGCAGAGACTATACTTCCTGAGGCAGCTGAAAGAAGCAAACCTTCCCCCTCCCATCCTCACCATGTTCTATAGAGGCACCATCGGCAGTGTTCTGACTAACTGCATCACCATCTGCTATGGCAGTTGCAACAAATCTGACCACAAGTGCCTGCAGAGAGTAGTGAAGACAGCAGAGAACATTATGGGATGCCTCTGCCTTTCCTACAAGCCACTTCTTGCAAACACAGTGTCCACAAGGCCTGCAGCATTGTGCAGGACCCATCACATCCCTCACATGGTCATTTCACACTCCAGCCATCTGAGAGAAGATACTGCAGCATCAGAGCCGGGTCTGCCAGGCTGCGTGGCAGTTTTTACCCCCAGGCTGTCAGGCTCCTCAACACCATGCTGCCCCCCAGGATCCCTCACTCTGCCTCATCACTGCCTCATCACTGCCTCAACCCCCCCTTAACCCACAACTAAAGGCCACAGACCGACCCTTAAGCGCTGCACTGCACTTAACACTTTGTCACCCTGACATGGGGACGATAAGAAGAATCCCCATTATTCTCTGTCTGCTCCATTATTCTGCTTCTATTCCTACTTTCGGCTGTTAGAAATTTTAGACGTCTTACTGCTATTACTACTATTATCATACACTGTTATACACTGTGAACTCAGGCTGTTACAGTGTACATGATGGTGAATTCAGGTCTAATTGATTAAATAAAAACATCATATATTTAATATAGTTCTAACAATATTGCACATTACTGTATATTGCACAATGTTTTCCTCTTCCTCAGTTGCACTATCCTGTATGTCCTTTGCACATTGTCTTGTCTTGTTTGTTATATTGCACTATGTTTTTGTTACACTGTGGTCGCTGAGCTTCGCCATTTCGTCTCTCTGTATACTTATATATGGTGGAGATGACAATAACGTTCACTTTGACTTTTTGATCTCGGGGTCTTGTTTACGGTGCAATAATTTGGATAAAGAGGGAACTGAGCTGGAAGGTGAAGCTTTCCATTTGCCAGTTGATCTACGTTCCTACCCTCACCTATGGTCATGAGCTCTGGGTAATGACCGAGAAAATGAGATTGTGATACAAGCAGCAGAAATGAGTTTCCTCAGCAGAGTGTCTGGGCTCAACCTTAGAGAGAGGGTGAGGAGCTCAGACATTCGGGCTCAAAGTAGAGCCGCTGCTCCTCCGCATTGAAAGCTGATGGTTCGGACATCTATCTAGGATGCCTTCTGGACGGCTCCCTGGGGAGGTGTTTCAGGGCATGTCCAACTGGGAGGAGGCCCCAAGGCAGACCCAGAGATTATATATTATATATACCCTGAGAGATTATATATAATATATACTACATTATAGATTATATGTTATGTATATTAGATAAGTGGCACAAAATGGATGGATGGATGGAACTGTATTGAAAAATAACGCTACTTATGAAAGTAGGCAAGTAAGAATTTCAAGTTAAAGTTCCATTGTACTTTGTATACATGACACTGCTTTCTTAGAAACTTATACTGCCATTAAATTTTGAAGCCGCTGTACACAGAAGGACACAATAATGTTTGGAATATTTTCTTTCTTGCCTCTGAAATTATACAATTTGTCTGGCCACTCATTCTTAAAAAATCAGATGCCACTCTAATACTATCTGTACCGTATGTAAAGAGCCGTGACAAAAGATGACCATACTGCCACCCCAATATCTGGTGGTACTACATCTTGCGCATGCGTCGCGTTATTCTCATGTAGACGTTCAGACGGAGCATGATAGTTTGCAAACCCTACAGGCAATTTACAAGGTAATAAAACTGTCACATGCATATAAATGCGTGAAAATCTCACGCCAGCCAGTTGATCAAAGTTGGCAGCCCTGTGAACTGGCACTTTGAATTTGTAAAACGTATGGAAATATACACAGACCTCACTTCTGTGGTACGTGTGCAGGGAATGTCATAATAATAATTTACTAATAATGATACTTAAATAGGACACGTGCGCATGTGCAAAGTACACAGCTTGACCGGAGAACTATTAACGTTTCCGTGTACGCATGCGCGGTGTAGATACGCGAGTGTTGCCCTTTGCGGAGAACCAGCCTAGATGCGTCCGCGTCCGCGTTGGGAGCATCGCGTCGGCTCGCTGCTGGAGAGAGGTGTGTCCAAAGTGGTTTGAAAGAAGTTCATATTGTGACGTAAAGACCAGCTCACTTTTAGTGGTAATCTTTGTCGTATAATTTTATGCTTAACATGTTTGATGAATGCTGTTTGTCATTTTATTTACCTGTAATTAAGCCTGTTAGTTTAACACGCGCATCATTTTGGCGCGTATTCCTGCCGGCGTCGCGCGGGCATCCGACATTTCCTGAGGTATTTCACATACTTGAATTCCTGCTTCGTTTTTATATTTTATGTATCGTACAGAATAATAGAGCGCAGGCTAAAGTGCAGTTCGGTCTCCAGCGAGTCTCTCAGCGCGGCGTGTCTCACAGCGCAGGGGGCAGCCGGAGCGCCGCAGACTCGGGCGGCTACATGAGTATATTGGGAATAAAATGTGTGTATTGGAGCGAGTTCTGTGTTAGTGAGTGTGTGAGGTGTGACAGTGATAATGATGGAGATGCTGGGGTTCGTGATGGGATTAATCGCTCTTCCTCTTGCCTACAGACTCCTGCCAGCTGACGCTGGACCCCAACACAGCAAACAGCCACCTGTCTCTGTCAGAGGGGAACAGGAAGGTGACAGGGGGAATAAAGCGGCAGCCATATCCTGATCATCCAGAGAGATTTGACTGGTTGGTCCAAGTTCTGTGCAGAGAGAGTCTGAGTGGTCGCTGTTACTGGGAGGCTGAGTGGAGTGGAAAAGGAGCCTGGATAGGAGTGACTTATAAAGGAATCAGGAGGAAAGGAGACAGTGTTGACTGTCTGCTTGGAGCCAATAACAAGTCATGGATGCTGAACTGCTCTCCTGACAGTTACTCTGTCCGGCACAATAATAAACAGACTGTCATACCCATAAAGCCCTCAGGCTCCCACAGAGTAGGAGTGTATCTGGACTGGGCGGCTGGTACTCTGTCCTTCTACAGAGTCTCCTCTGATGGACTGATCTTCCTGTACAGCTTCACCTCCTCATTCACTGAACCCCTCTATCCAGGGTTTTGGGTTTATTATACAAACTCCTCCGTGTCCCTGTGCATGCTGGGATAGCTCACTGTGTGCTGGAGGAATAATTTTTACCTTATCAGAGTGTCACATGTCGCTGCTTCTCCATGGCAAAAAGGTAAAATCTGCTTTTTAACCAGTATAACCCTTTTTACTCTGTCTGAAGTGTGACGTGTCAGACAAAAATAAATTAATGTTTGTTCAGTTGCCAAACTCATGCAAAATGACTGTTTTTCTCTGACTTCTCTTCTGTGTTGTCTGTGAATGCACAAAAACTGCCCAAACAAATTCATAGTACATGCAATTGTACCAGTAAAGTCAATTCTGATTCTGAATAAAATAAAATGTAATGAAATGTAATCCTGATGAGTGGGGGGGCTTTTCCCCTCCCCTGTATATGTACATTTTATATATTTCTGTCTATATATTGTATTTGCTACCTGTACACTGACAATAAAGGCTTCCTATTCTGTCCTATTAATGTCCCGGTTCAGCGCTGCCCAAAGCGTAACTGAGTAACACACTTAATCCGCGTCTCTGGTCGCAGCAGCCTGATATCGCAGCGGCGATGCTTTGGCCAGCAGGGGGCGGCAGACGGCAGACATTTTATTAACTCAAAACCTACAGCGGTCCTCAGGTAACTGATAATGTAATCAAATTAATCATATGTTAAATAAGTAAAGATAAATGACATAAAATCTTAATAAAGTAGTACTACAACAAAAATTTTGTGATGTCTCAATAAAACACCTGATCATCAATGATGCCGTGTAGTAGGTGATTACCAATTACCAGAGAAAGCATGAATTCTGTTTCATTAGGAATACTAATATATATATATATATATATGTATATTTATATAGGTTTTTTTTAAGTTTCTTTTTTACAATTTAGGAATGAGACTGTTAGCCACAATGTGTCCCACAATACACTCACAGCGGCATTGCAGCAATACAGATATATCACTGAACACAAAGGAAAGGTGGATTCTTACTCTGACGTCCCTGTCCGCCCTCTGGTGATGAGCTCCACATTCTGTGCTGCTGCCTCTGCTGGCCGCTTGTTTGTTTCTCTCCCCCCTGTCTAATTTAGATGTGGTGCACCTGTTCCCCTGGGGGGGGGGGGGTCTATAAGGTGGGCTCCCAGCTAAGGGGGGAGGAATGGATCCTGTGGCAGCCACCACGCCGGCTTCGGCTCTGCATCAGGGTTTCATTGTCCTTTTCTGTTATGTTATATATATAATCTAGCAAATGCTTTTATCCACAGTGACGTACACTTCAGAAAGCAAGATCAGCTGGTGCCTGGAGCAGCTGGGGGTTAAGGGCCTTGCCCAAGGGCCCAACAGTGAAATCAGTTTTCCGACCAAGGGATTTGAACCAGCAACCTTCCGACTCTGGAATTTGAACCATCAAACCTCTGACAATGGGATTTGAATCAGCAACCCTTTGATCACCTGCACTCTCCCTGAATAAGTTATTGATTGTCAGTCTTGTAGAAAAAAAATGTGTAAATATGTGTTTGGCCGCAGATCAGCTGTCTAATGATAGACGATATTATGAGTTAATGTCAGCCTGCATAGACATTAGTAGTAATCAGAAGCCCAAGGTGCAGACCTGAGGAGGGTATAGTTTGTGATTCCCTTGCAGGAATGTGGCCGTCATAAATCACAGAGTTATAGCTCTGAAAAGGGAGTTTCTCAGGAGCACTTTTCAGGGAGGAAAAGTCAAAGTCAGCTTTATTGTCAATTTCTTCACATGTACTAGACATACAAAGAAATCGAAATTACGTTCCTCACTGTCCCACACGCAGACAAGACATGACCGGATAGGACAAACAGTAAAGTGCAAAGGCACAACAAAAAACACATTCTAACTACAGAGTAACAGTATATAAAGTGCAGGTAGCTTAAGGCATATACTCTTAGAAATTAGAGTGTAATAATAAGTGTTTCCAGTATTATAAAGTGTTTATGTGCTGAGACATTCAATAATAGCAGCTGTAATAGTAATAATAATAATGGTAACAGATGTGTGCAATTTGCATAGTGCAGAGGTAGTTGTTCCTGTGGGTCAGAGTCCAGAGTGTTTTCTTTTGGGAGGGGGGGCAGATTCCTGGTCACTTGCCAGTCTGGTGGCTCTGTTGGAGTGTTGAGAGAGTTTAGTATTCTCACAGCCTGGTGGATGACGCTGTTGCTGAGTCCTATACCTCCTTCCAGAGGGCAGGAGGCTGAACAGATTGTGTGCGGGGTGACTTGCATCGCTCACAATTGTGATGGCTTTGTGGCTGAGGCGGGTGGTGTATATATCCTTCAGGGAGGGAAGTCGTGCACCAGTGATCCTCTCAGCTGTGCTCACAATGCGCTGTAGGGCTTTCCTGCTGTATTCAGTGCAGCTCCCACCCCACACAGAGATGCAGCTGGAAAGGATGATCTCAATGGTTCCTCTGTAGAAGATGGTCATGATGGGTGGAAGAGATAATTATCTGAAGGCAGATTTATTTCCTGAATACTGTATACCCCACACTGGGCATGTCTGGAGTACTGTATACCCCACACTGGGCATGTCTGGAATACTGTATACCCCACACTGGGCATGTCTGGAGTACTGTATACCCCACACTGGGCATGTCTGGAATACTGTATACCCCACACTGGGCATGTCTGGAATACTGTATACCCCACACTGGGCATTTCTGGAATACTGTATACCCCACACTGGGCATGTCTGGAATACTGTATACCCCACACTGGGCATGTCTGGAATACTGTATACCCCACACTGGGCATGTCTGGAAAACTGTATACCCCACACTGGGCATGTCTGGAATACTGTATACCCCACACTGGGCATGTCTGGAGTACTGTATACCCCACACTGGGCATGTCTGGAATACTGTATACCCCACACTGGGCATGTCTGGAGTACTGTATACCCCACACTGGGCATGTCTGGAATACTGTATACCCCACACTGGGCATGTCTGGAGTACTGTATACCCCACACTGGGCATGTCTGGAATACTGTATACCCCACACTGGGCATGTCTGGAATACTGTATACCCCACACTGGGCATTTCTGGAATACTGTATACCCCACACTGGGCATGTCTGGAATACTGTATACCCCACACTGGGCATGTCTGGAATACTGTATACCCCACACTGGGCATGTCTGGAATACTGTATACCCCACACTGGGCATGTCTGGAATACTGTATACCCCACACTGGGCATGTCTGGAAAACTGTATACCCCACACTGGGCATGTCTGGAATACTGTATACCCCACACTGGGCATGTCTGGAGTACTGTATACCCCACACTGGGCATGTCTGGAATACTGTATACCCCACACTGGGCATTTCTGGAATACTGTATACCCCACACTGGGCATGTCTGGAATACTGTATACCCCACACTGGGCATGTCTGGAGTACTGTATACCCCACACTGGGCATGTCTGGAATACTGTATACCCCACACTGGGCATGTCTGGAGTACTGTATACCCCACACTGGGCATGTCTGGAATACTGTATACCCCACACTGGACATGTCTGGAATACTGCAAGTGGAGAAAACACAAAGCCGGAGATAAGGCTGCTTTGAATCTGCTTCCCAGCCAGAACTGGAGACACGCACACAAACACAGACTGGGAAGAAGGCTCTGTTTTGGAGAAACTAGGGCTGGACAATAATTCGATATCAATATATATCGCGATAGAATTTTTTTCAATAACGGTGATACGATTTTTAAACACATTTCCGATATTTCGATATACATTTGAATATACCAAATGGATAGAGGGAACCGCCAAATTCCCCTTTGTCTTAGCATTTTCTCATCGGTTATGTCGATTCTTTTATGTCGCCGAACCCTAATATCTTGAGCACAAAAGAGGGCCAAAATCGCCACTTAACATCGGTTATCTCCATCCCCGTGACGATTCACCGGCTTTTAAAAATGTATCACAAGTGCTAAACAGCGCGTATTCAAATCGCATTTGCATGGTAATTTGCTGAACAACGCAGCTGTGAAACGCGATCCAGGTAAAACTTTTTTAGACAGCATAAATAATATTGAAGCATTTGTTTTCAAGCAGACTGTTAAAGGCAAAAGCAACAAAGCATTTTAGACTTTGTAAAGAAACCATAGTAACTATGGAGTTAATTTAGTGCCAAAAGTATCAATCAAAATTTTGAAAACCGCAAGCAAATCATTAAGTATCAGAATGAAAATTTGTATTCCAAATATCAAAAAAGTCAAATAAAATCATTTTATCCTTCTTCTTCTCTAATTTGTTTTGCTTTTGGAATGTTTTTCTTTGCTTTTGGAATGTTTTTCTTTGCTTTTGGAATTTTTTTTTTTGCTTTTGGAATTTTTTTCTTTGCTTTTGGATTTTTTTTTTGCTTTTGGATTTTTTTTTTGCTTTTGACTTTTGGCACTGTTTTAACGGGTGGGCGGGCCTTGGCAGCTTTACACGTCTATTGGTCAGCTGGAATTTGCACTGAACACGCCTATAACCATCTGAGCACGCCCACTACATGATGCCTCAGAACATAGCAACATGGCGGGAAGCTCCGGAGGTCATTTACAGCAGGTAACGCTGTCATGGAATTGCATCTTTGCAGTTCTATAATGGTGTGCTTTTATTAGGAATCGGTGTATGCAACACATATTTCGCGTTCATAAAATGTCACCAGCCCATCCAGTTCAGTAACTTTCGCTATTCCACCAACGTGCTGGCCCTTGCCAGATTATGATAGCTACTTAAATTAGCTGACAGACAACATTAGGCCTATAGAGCCCTAACGGTACACACAATTCACGGTTCGGTACAAACTTTTGAGTTTGGGTTTTGGGTTCACCGTTCGGTGCAATTTCGGTACAGCAGGGAATTTATTTTAAAATTATTATTAAAACTGCAAAAAGGCACCATTGGGAACAGTTGTAAAACAAAGGCAATGCGTCGGCCTGTATAAAATGTAAGAAAAAATAAAACGTCAAAAATACAACAGTCATAATGAACTGACACCCGTACTCTGTACTGCAGAGTATATTTACATGTCTGTAGCGACAAACACCTCTATATTGTATTATATGTTGTCTCAAAGTTAATATGTCGGATGTGTTTTCAGCAACATATCCCAGTTCAGTTCGGTATAACAGAACTTTGGTCTTTCATTGGTCTTTCTCTCCAGTGCTGCGTCCTTTACTGAAAAACCGAAATGTTCCCAAACTGCCAGTAATTGCTGACTGTAACATTGGCCATAACCAAGTCACAGCTACAATTAGCATGTTTTTTATATTGAACATCCATTTGTGAATTTAGATTCCACTACTGTCGATAAATGTATTCATTAATTTTCATGTATGTACTGAACCAAAAATCATACGACGAATATGTGTACCGTTACAGTCCTACAGTCAAGTTAATATACTAGCTATGTTCGAGCCAATGACGT
This sequence comes from Paramormyrops kingsleyae, assembly GCF_048594095.1. Classification (NCBI taxonomy): domain Eukaryota; kingdom Metazoa; phylum Chordata; class Actinopteri; order Osteoglossiformes; family Mormyridae; genus Paramormyrops; species Paramormyrops kingsleyae. The sequence goes on from NC_132800.1 coordinate 11,405,615, forward strand.
CATAGTTCTGTTGTTTTAGCTAAATAGTTAGCTTTTAATGATAGCTGTCCTTCATGTTCCCATCAATTAAAATCGTTTTGTACTCCTGCTCCACAGAGAGAGAGCGCAAATAATGTCATTGCAGCAGCCCAGGGACTTATATCATTAGTTAATCAAACATTTGCTCAGGATCGGGATGGACAGGTTCAGCAGGAGAGTCCACAGCTTTCAACCCCCACAGTTAACCAGGAAATGGCCAGGTTTGCGCTTAACACCAATGTCATAAATTGTAATGGTAATGTTTAAACTACACTATGGATTAGGTTTACTGTAGGTATCGAGAATGACTGGAATTCACATAAAGGCATATACGAGTTCCAGCTGTGCAGTCACAGGCCACCATGCCCTAGATGATAAAATGCATTTGTACATGCCTCTCTGCAAATATAGACAGGTATATAATTTTTATTTTAGGTGTTTCCCAGGGCTCTACCAGAAGTGTGTTGGGACCAAGCGACGCATGCCTACTATCAGAATGTCAAAGGCAGTGAAATTATGGAAACCGTTCAATTTCCAGTTATTCCTGCTTCCAAAGCAGACAGACCTGACACCATCTCCGACTGAAGAGCTGCAATATATGCAAGCAGGCCTTGGCAAAAGGTCTTTCAATATGTCTGAAGACATGACTCATGTGGAGGTAAAATACAGAAAAACGTGTTTCAAGGGGGTAAAATGTGCAGATGGAGAATAAATGAAATTTGGATAATTTATGTGCCAGACAATGTTTCCAGTGAATAAAGACACATGCAGGTATGCCATTTCCATGCTTAATAACATGCAGTAATCATTCATAGGCTACACTGTAACTTCTGTATGGTTAATGTCACTGCCCCAGTATATATCAGAGCTTGTTGGAAAGAGTATAAAATGCACTTGATTTAGGTATGTAATATTTCTTTGAGGCATGACCTTCTACATGTAACGTTAGTGGCATTATGTGTGAACAATCTAGCTTCTGTGTAACAATTCTTTTGAGGCCTCATAGTCCAATATAGAAAGGCTGTCCCAGCTGTGCCATATCTTATTGTAAACTGGTAACAAGTATTACTGACTGGGCACAACTTCTCCAAATCCACAATGTATCAGTTATTTCTAGAATTTGCTTTAAGATGTTGCTAAAAATGTTTCTTGTGCAGTTCTCAACTTTAGTCAAGACAAAATTCCCAAAAATGGACACACTGTCTGGAGGATGGATGCTGTACAAAGCATTAGGTATTTTTTGTTTCTGAGCCTGATGCCCAAATTCAGGTATGGAAAGAGTGTGTCATTTTACCAGAATTATTTTTCACAGGAGGAAATGGTAGGCGGAAATTAATAATGATTCCTCCAGATTCCGACGGCTACATTGGATCTATTATAAGACGTGCTACTGGAGGAGGAAAGACAACCTTATATATAGTACCTTTACAGCAAGAGTTAGATGTCACTCCACTCCCTTGTGATGCAAAGGAGTTTGCACTGATGCCCAAGGAGAAGTGTGAGAACTGTCACATGATGATGCCCTTGCAGATCCTTACTCTCCATGTGGGGGGTTGCAAAAAGAGTTACAGTCACAGCTCTTCTGAGGAAGAACATGTAAACTCAGGAAATCAACAGGAAGTCTACATTGATGATGATGATGAGGTAAGATATATACTGTGGTGTGCACTAGTTTAAAAGAATCCCATTTACTATGTAAAAGTTTAGCAAATTGTGATGCATGACAGATGACGTGATTAAAACTACATTATGCTTCTTCTGCTTTCAGGAAGTACAGATTTTGGAGACTACACTAGGCAAAGTAGAAACAGAGTGCCCAATATGCCACTTGGCATTCCCTGCAGATGAAGTTGAATTTCATGCAAGTTTCTGTGGAGAAAGGTGACTCAGATTAAAATTAGCTTCCATAATGTCATATTGAAATTATTTGGGAAAATCCCCTATCAGACATAAATCTACTCAATAAGTCTAGATTACCTGTTGAACTACAATTTTCTTGTACTTTAAGTACAACACTAAGAACTGTAACATCTCCTTGTGAATGTTGTGCATCCAATAGCTGACCTAATGTACATTTTTAAACCATTTTTTACAGCCTGATAAATAGACCAGCCTGTAGCCCCAAACCCAGCCAAGATCTTGTCAATAGTAGCCATCCTGTGAAAAGGTAAATTCTTCTCTTTTAAGTATGTTTATACACTGTCATCACAGGTAAATGCTACATGCATACTTCTGCGCTGTATTAATTTGCAATTGTTGTGTCCTACTCATTTCACAGTGAGGAAGATTTTCTTCAGTGGCTGTCTTGTCAAGTTGACACCTCCAGGGAGTTCCACCTCTGTATTTCAAGGGCCAATATGTTTCAGCGTGGCCTGAAACTTTGGCAACGTCAAAAGAATGCAACACCTGATAGTCAACTGAAAATCACATTTCTTGGTGAGGCTGGTGTTGACTCCGGTGCGCTCAGGAAGGAATTTCTGACAGGTAAAACAAAGGCACAAAAGCACAAGTTCCGAAGACTTGTACAGGTAGCTATTCTAGGGCATTGTCTCTCCACCCATAGGTCGCGACCCAGATTTGGGTCATGGCAAGTTCTGATTGGGTCACAAGCCAGAGTTGGAAAATTACGTTAACATTAACACAAAAATGTTACAATGGTTTATTTAACATTGGAAACAATCACATGTTTTCAATTGTCAAATTCTAGTAGGTGTGATGTTGAATTTGAGAGATCTGCCTAGTTTTACTACTTTAGTGTATAGGGTTGTGATTGAGCTGCCATGTTAAAATTTGGGTCACAGTGCCAAATAGGTTGAGAAGCACTGTTCTAGGGTGAACATTCAGTGAAACAGATAAAGCATAATAAAGGTTGTCCTTATTTTTCTCCATAGAGATGATGGCAGGCATAGAGCAGTACCTCTTTGAGGGTGAGGAGGGCAAAGGAAAGGCTCCTAAATATTCCCTGAATGATCTGGATAATGGTCATTTTAGGTTTGTATAATGTGCAATACATTTTTTATGAAAAGTTGTATTCACATTTTAATTCATTTTTATTGTGTTTCACATCTAGGGCAGCTGGCCAAATATTTGCAGTGAGCCTTGCTCAAGGTGGACCTGCTCCTAAGTTTCTTCAGGAATGGTGTTTCACCTTTATAGTTACTGGAGAGCTTAACGTTTCAAAAGATAATATATATGATCCAGAATTCTCTCAAATAGTTACTGAGGTTAGTGTGTAGAAAAGGGTTTAATAATTAATTCAATAGTCATTTCTTTTTCCTTATACTTTAAACTGGATTACATAGTGCACTTAATTGTTACAAATAAATTTTAAAGGTTCTTTGTTGTTATTTAACTTATTCTGAGTGAATTTTAGGTAGAGGAAGCCTCTGACTTGGCAGACCTTACTGAGTCCATAGTGAACTGTGGGTACACTGGACAAGTCACTTCACAACACAAGGAAAGCATAATACGGTAGGCTCTCAGTTTGATTACAGGATTTTAATTTATATAAAACAGGCCCACTTGATAGTATTGTACATTAAAACTGAACAGTTATCAAATTTAAATATATTGGGTTTTATTTTGTCCCCAAATTTCAGGGCCATTCTGCTCCATGCCACTATGCGCAAGACTCCAATGCTCAGGGATATTTGTGAAGGTCTGAAGCTGTATAATCTCCTTGAGGTCCTTCAGAGAAACCCATCTGCCTGTAAAGGTCTATTTCTCCCTGAGAAAGAAGCAATGGTATGTGAATACCCCATGTATTATGGATGAAGTTTGTTTTTCTAGTACAGTTGTTTTTTGATAATGTATGTAACTACAAACAAGCTAATCTGTGTATTCCACTTGCATTACTTAAAAAAAAAAAAAAGCACTTTTCCAACAGAGTATTAGATCGATGGTATTCATAGCCTTGGTTTTTATTGAGCTAGTATCGGGAAAAATTCATTGTAGAGTCTTAAAGCACTTATGTAAGTCGCTCTGGCTAAGGGCATCTGCCAAATGATGTAAATGTAAATGTATACTGGACCTGCATTCCCCTGCTTTGTTTAATCAAATTTGTTGACATTTGATTATAGCTTTGAACCTTTTGCTATTTTTGTTCTAGCCGGATTCAGACTTCCTTATGTTGTGCCTCAAGCCAGAAATGAGCCCGAAGGGAAGTGTTAAAGAGATTCGGGAAATGCAAATCCTAAATTTCTTTCAAGACTTCCTGCAAGAATTAGAAGGTTTGTCTAAATGTCGGTGAAGTTACAGCAGCAGAGCAGTAATTCTAACACTGCCGTTTCTAAACATGGTTATATTTTTATACACAGTGTTGGTTACCTTCATACAAGGATTATCTTGGTTAAGGTTAGTCTTAGATATGAATTAGGTTTCATTGTGAGGACTTACAATTGCAAAGTTAGAATATGAATGCACAAAACTAAGTCAAGATATTGGTCACATGTACACAAGGTATAGTGAGATGCAGCTCACTAAGCAGCCCATGCTGTGCAATTTAAAAGACAAAAACATACACACAAAATAGCAAAAACATAAGTCAGAAAGAAAAAACCCATTACGTGAGTATAGCAAGAGTGGTTGAAAGGTAGTCATGGCTGATTTCGATGCTCCTTCCCTCTTTGGACAGGCACAGTTGCTGCTAGAGTAATGCAGCTAGGTGCACATTATCAAAGAAATATTCCACATAACCGGGATCTCAGTCACACACTGCTGAGTGTAGGATTTTGCCACACATCTGTTTCACCTTAATCTAATGACCAAGGCCTTCACAAGTTAAAGATCCGCCTGTTAGAAGAAAAATACAAATATTTGCAAGATTGTACCGTGTATCTTCTAACAGTATATATTACCTGTTTTGATACACACAGGCATCATCCACTGAGCTCTGCAGTCTGGGCCTAAAATAGAAGCAAATAGGTTTATGTTTACTGCCAAGTAGTAGTAGTATGTACTAATACTATTTTTTTAATTTTAAGATGAGAGTCCTGAAAACCTGCAAACCAAGAACCTCAATGCAAGTGGGTTGCTGGAGCAAAAACCTTTGTCTGTACCACACATTATGCAGTGGCTCACTGGACAAGCCCACAAGCCCCTTCTCCTCTCAGAGAGAGAAGAATTCAAGATTACAGTCTATTTTGATCACAGCTGCCTAGAGCGCATGCCTGGGCATAGAGTGTGCTATCCTGTTGTTAGTGCTTGTACCAAAACAATCACTTTTCCAACTGAACATCTAAGAAGTTATGATGCCTTTAAAGATCTATTAAATGAGGCTTTTCTTTGTGGTGGAGAATTCAGCAGGCTATAAAATGTGAATCACTGTTTAAAACCCTGTCTTAGCAGGTGGCCAGCCCAGTTTGTTGGTGTTTTCTCTGCATTCATTTAATCTGGTTTGCTAACTGATGTGCAGAATCAATGTCCTCTGGAAGAAGGGATTTTCGGGTAACCAGCTTTAGGGAAAAATTTTAAATTCTTAACCAAACGTATCTTACTGCTACGTACGTGGTACCTTAGTTAGCTGCTTAATGGAGGCTAGAAAACTTAAGTTTGAACTTAAATGAAGTGTCCTTAATTGAATTTTCATCAGAGCAGTTTCTGCTTTATAGCCTTTGTGTTCTTTTATTTGCATAAAGCTTTCTATATCCTGAAAACCTGCAAACAGAACCTCAATGCAAATTTATGTCCAGATGTACTATATACAATGCTATTAAATGTTTTCCCATTGCAAACCTGAGTCAATTGGAGAGCTTGTATGTAGAGATCATGCCCAAATGAAGATGACTCTCTTGTGGGGTTGATGACAGTCTGCAGCACTGCCAGGTTTTGATGTGACAGCGGACATCCAATTTCTGGAACCAACACACCCAAGTCACCAGTGTCCTCATGGAGGTCTTCAGGGGTGAAGCTGAAGTCTGTCAGTCCCTGCATTGGGTATAAAATATATTTATCTAACTTGGTAAGAACGCACAGCCTGGTCCATATATATACTCATATCTTACCATAAATCAAATGCAGAGAATTAGATAAATCAGTACAAAAAATCTGGATCAAAAACAAATCCTGGAAAATATTAGCATGTTTTGGGACATGTCTTTATCTGGCGATTTACTCTGGTCTACTCGAAACACGTTACTTCCAATAAAAAAAAAAAGTTTTTTTTTTATGTTATACAAAAGCAAAGGTTCAGTATACTGTGTATAGTCATTTTTTTCACTATGTTCCAATATGATCAATAATCAAAGCTACCTCTGGCTCTAACACTGGATTCTGACTCTGCAGCATTCCAATATGCCACAGTTGATCTGGAGTCAAGTTATTTTCAGTCCGAATGGGATGGCTGTTCCAGCATTCCAAAAATCGCTGAAGGTCGGATTGTAGGCGTGGAATGAACACATAGTGAACCAGGAAGAGATGGAGCTCACTAGACAGGTCTAACATTCTGTCTTCTTCCAAGCTGTGAAGGGTGTTGTAGTAGTGACATGTCACTGTGCACCAAACATCCCTCCACAAGCGCTCAATTCTACATAAAGGGAAATGATCACTGTTACTTTTAAAATTAAAAAACTTTTTAACAGAATTATAGGCACTACATGAAAATGACATGACTTTGAATAAGAGTTTTTAAAAAGTAAATTAAGGGTACATTTCATGGCACCAGGCATACATGGACAATATTTTCAATGTAGGTTAATTATGAAATAATTATGAAATCGAAAATCTGATAAAAACCTTTGATTATGGACACTCTTGCCTGCAATAAAACTTCCACGTCCAGTTCCTCGCACCTCAAACATGCACCTTGCTATACTGACATTTTCAACTCCATGATCTCCTCTAACTCTGATAAGTAAAACAACATACTTTGAATTAATGCTTGTAATGCAGTATAAACACACCCAAACTAAATAAAAGGTTGGGCCTTACCTTGAGGGCCATCCCCACTTTCTAACTCCTTCCAAGAAAAAATGCAGTGCAGTTGAAGCCTTATTATTTGTGGCAGCATCGAGGTATGTAATCTAGGCATTACATAAAAAACAACCTTTCAGAGAAGTCTCAGATCTTTGCTGTGATACTTCATCTGCATGTAAAATGTTGGGGATTCCCAATACTGTACAAGAATAACTTAAAGCAATGCGGAAGAATATCAGAATTACAAGATTACATGAAATACATTTATAATACCTTTCTTGAGAATCCATCAACACCCCCAAAGATTACAATGTTGAACCTAAAAAGTCATTGGTGATAAAAATTAAGACACAGAAGTATTTCAGTAATTGAAAGAGACTGAAAAAATGAATAAAGATGTCTTACCGAATCAGTTTATGGTTGGTGTCAATATGTAGCAGTGACAGAGGAGCTGGAACTGAGTATGTTCTGCGGGCAATGCAACGAAGCTGAATCATTCTAGAAACAATTCCTGCTCCATCAATCTGGTGCATGGCTGATTTTATTCTTTTCCACTTCACACGGTGACCCATTGATTGAAGATGTCCTTTTACAAGCCTGTAGCCAGCATTGGGCATCCGTGATTTAAAAAATCTTACATGTTCTTTAAGCATTTCGTCAGAGATCTCAGAATATGATTCTGTAACTGAAAGATTGTGCTCCTTCATTCGCCGGATGAGAGTTCTCCTGGAGATGCCATGAAGTGCTGCCACACTTCTCATTGGCAGTGATGTATGCAGAAGACTTAAGAGGGTTTCATGTTCCATTTCCAATCTAGGACGTCCAATATTTCCATACTGCATGACTACTGCATCTGAGCGTGGGTGAAAACCACTTGTCAGAGCATTGTGCCTGGTAACAAGATCAGCAAAGTCCTGAAGACCATTAATGATCTCCCTTGGAATGTCCAGGTGTTCTGACGCCCCTTGTATTAGCAGGACTTCTTGTGAGCACACAAACTGCAAGTGCTCGTAGTCTACTGGCTCTCTATTTATAACTGCACTCAGCCTGCTCCGAAGTCTTTCCAAGACCTGATATAAGACGGCTGGCTATAAAGCAATTGTAGGACATTAAAATTAGAACATTTTAGCTGTGTACGACATAATTAAAAACACTTAATTGGGGTCACACTAGACGATCATTTATGACTCAGGATGAAATGCAGTATTATATTTGTAAACGTGTAATTTCCACAGTAACAATAAGTACAGTCCCTATGTTAAGCACAAACCATTAACATACAGTAAGTCAACAACAGGAGTAGGCCTACTACGGTAAAAATTGTCCCCTATATACGTCATACCTCACTGGAGGTAGGAGTAATTTTACTCCACCAAATTAATTGTTTACATATGCAACTACAAATTTTACCCTGACCTATAATTTAAGGCTCTGTCATTATTGTGACATTTAAAAGTAACCATGCTCACATAACAAACATACTTACAATCTTTGACTTAAATATAAAGAATAATACTGCAGTCCTGAATTATTTATTTGGTAAAATTCTAAAATCAGAATCAGTAATTCACCAGGGAAATCAATAAGCATCATAACTATACCGCGAAAACTAACTGAAAGATAACCATATAATACAAGTCTATCCTATCTTTTAATAAAGTTGGAAGGCAGTCTGATAATCTGACTAGGGTCAGCGGCATGGGTGTCGTTAGGTCTGATCACTCGACATTTTATGAACGCGAAATATGTGTTGCATACACCGATTCCTAATAAAAGCACACCATTATAGAACTGCAAAGATGCAATTCCATGACAGCGTTACCTGCTGTAAATGACCTCCGGAGCTTCCCGCCATGTTGCTATGTTCTGAGGCATCATGTAGTGGGCGTGCTCAGATGGTTATAGGCGTGTTCAGTGCAAATTCCAGCTGACCAATAGACGTGTAAAGCTGCCAAGGCCCGCCCACCCGTTAAAACAGTGCCAAAAGTCAAAAGCAAAAAAAAAATCCAAAAGCAAAAAAAAAATCCAAAAGCAAAGAAAAAAATTCCAAAAGCAAAAAAAAAAATTCCAAAAGCAAAGAAAAACATTCCAAAAGCAAAGAAAAACATTCCAAAAGCAAAACAAATTAGAGAAGAAGAAGGATAAAATGATTTTATTTGACTTTTTTGATATTTGGAATACAAATTTTCATTCTGATACTTAATGATTTGCTTGCGGTTTTCAAAATTTTGATTGATACTTTTGGCACTAAATTAACTCCATAGAAATGACTCGTGAATTTAATTTTGACATTGGTTAGCTTTTTGTGAAAACGAACTACAGTACACCCCGCAGGTTTTTTGTGATTTTGTGAGCGATCTTTGTGTTTTCAATGTTAGAGAATATAATTAAAGGTTTGTATCTAGAAACAACGGTGGTTTTTATTGTATACTGGTAAATCTCTGCTGTTAGTTGGTGCACATATGCCTTTTGTTAAGCAATATGTATGTCGGGGCCGGCTCTACACTGGGGCAAGAAGGGGCAACGCCCCCTTAAGCAAACGTCCTGCCCCCTTAAATCAAACTTTTAGAAGTTGAGGAAGAAAATAATAATTACCCACAAACTGAATATGGACAAGATTTACTACAGTAGCTGAAAAATCCATTGAAAAAGGCACAAACGAGATGATAAGTTTCACTTCTTGTTCGCTCTTTCCCTCCGCGTTCTGTTTGTGCGCAGGCTCACACGGCACTCGGCAGAGATCCCCCACTCACCCTCCCCCCAGCTAAACATCCAATCACTGTTAGTATGCAAATGAGCCAGTTTCTCAGTAGGCAGGGCAGAGCGAAATGAGCTGCGCGATTGCGGGAGGTTTAGAGGAAGCAGCAATCTCTCTCGTCAAAATCATCATTTTGTCTATTTGGGGGGGGGGTCTTGATCGGGGGGTACTGTACCCCCCAGTACCCCCCGATCAAGAATCCCACAAATAGACAAAAATAGCAGTTTGGGGGGGGGGGAGGTCTTAACATTTTTCTTTTGTTTTTTTTTTTAAAAGAAAGATAACCTCACCTTGTAGGAAAATTTTATGTAAAACGGATTTCAGACACCCCTAGTGTGGACCGTACCATTTTAACCACCTCGGTGCTAGAAGCAGCTTAGCCAGTCGGTTACGTCATTCATTCTCATTGAGCGACTTGTTCGTTGTGATTTCAAAATTCTTTATTTGTCACATACATAGTTATAACAAGTACAACATGTAGTGAAATGAACCCTGACCGATCCTATTTTTCAGTTTTATATTTCAAGACTCGGTGAATTGATTTTTTCTTTTTCATAACTTAACCTACCCTTTTTAGTTTTGGTAATATTGGCAATAGTGAAAAGTGTTTTGTTGGGTTCAAATATGTTTGATATAGGCCATCCAATTAAGGTAAACGTCATGTTTTTACTTGTTTTAATCTGATGAGGAATATTTTATTTTATTTTTTGTTGTTTTACTTTTCAGTTTTCCCCCTTAGGGATTGCCACCTTACTGTGGTCAGGGGCTTTGCGTGCCTCAGTGACCCTAAGAGCTACACCAGCAGAAGCTTAGCCTTCAGGTGGGACACCCAAGTTGGACAGGTCTTAGGGTAGAGGCCTGACAAAGTGCAATCCAATTACATGACAAAAACAGTTATCCAGAGCACCACCCCACCCCTTTCCCGCCTTTGTCGCCACCATGTGCCCCCTTCACATTTCTGTCTGCCCCCTCATATATGCATGTCTAGAACCGGCCCCGATGTATGTACATATTTATAGCATGCCGATCGCGTCAAACAAATTGCGGCAATGCCAAAAACACCAAAAACCCGTGCATGTACATCCTCAGTTATTAACGCACATAAATAAATTTCAAGCACATGTTAATATATTGCTGCCATATTGGTTTTTGGTTATCTCGATCATCTCGACACTTTTTGGCATCCCCCTAGGCCGGCGACATAACCGGGTTCGACTGTATATGAATAATCAGCCTGTTCTAGTTTAAATGGAAATATATTATTGTTAATAAGCTGAGTCTGAGAGTTTTATTTATCTGATAGTTTATTTCACATTTCTTGTTTGTAAAGGCTAAATACAAATAAAAAGTGAACCTTATTTTTTTTTGTACTGTTTTTATAAAAAAAAATGATATAATTTTAATGGGAGGAGCCTGGAGGTATTATAGACTTTGCAAATTCAGTTTGCAGACATCCATTGTGTGTGTCCTCGGCAGTTTTTTCCTGAGGCTTTTTAATATTGTCCATATCGATATCGGAATTATATCGTATCGACCAAAATTAAGAAATATATCGTGATATAAATTTTTGCCATATCGTCCAGTCCTAGGAGAAACACTATGAAGATGGACTGTGGCTGTCACTAGGAGACGTTTTATTTTATCATAGCTGGAAAAGGCCTTAATCAGCTCCTCCTGGACCTCAGGTCATCTGAACAGAGAGACCTTAAAGCAGAACAGATTAACAGCCCAAACTAACTAAATACAATGATGTCCTTATTCTGAAATTTGTGCAGCTGGATGTTTAACAAAGCCAGCTGGTACAGGGCCTGGTTTTGTAGCTTATAGCCTCACACTTCCAGGGTTGTGGGTTTGAGTCCCACCCCTGCTCTGTGTGTGTGTGGTTTCCAGGGTCTCCCTAGTTTCCTGGGCTCCCCTTCCTTCCTGTAACAGACTCCCAGTAACCCTGTACTGGATAAGAGGATGGATATTTGACAAACTGTTTGAAATCAGCACCATGTAACAGCCCAAGCCCTGTTGTGTTTGGCAGCTTCAGGGTAACAAATCTGACCCCCTTATCTCAAATCCACCGTGATCTGATACAGAGCAAACTGTCTTTGGTGGCCATTTCAACCTCCAGCTCAGAGAAGAAAAGAGAAAACAGTTCCTCAAATCTGTTCGATGGTTGATTTTTAAATATCAAAGAACCCATCCATCCATCCATCCATCTATCCATCCATCCATCCATCTATCCATTTTCTGAAACCGCCTATCCTGGAGGCTATGGGCGCAAGGCAGGGAACAACCCAGGATGGGGCGCAAACCTATCGCAGGTATCGAACAACCAAGATCTGAAAATGGCAGCCATATAATTGGTTGGGTCATTTTTCCATACAGGTGCCAAACAGACATCATCCCCCCAGACAAGCAAATCAGAGCATTTCCTTTCAAATGACATTTAAATGCTAGTGATGATGTGATTATACAGTGATGTCACATAAAGTCACATAATAGAAACAATTAATAGTGAATGAAAGGCAGAAGATGCCATTAACACAGGGCCACAAAAGTTAATAATCATTTGTATTCATTCCGCAGATGATGTTATACAAACAGACTTTTTCTTTTGAAGGCAGACGCAGGCAGTCACTGGAGCGTTTGGGGTTAAGGGCCTTAGTCACACAAGCATAGTGATATAACCCAGTGAGCCAAACACCAACCACATCACTGACCTCTGGCAGAATTAACCTTTGCAAGCATGTTTCGCACGAATGTACAAAACCGATGCACTTTTAAATAAATAATTGTACTTATCATCACAGTTCAAGTGTCAGAAGTGTTTCTGCTACTCTTTAGTAAGGTTGCAAATTCCATCTGTCCAGCCAGGTATCCAATCAAGATACACACACACACACACACACACGCACGCAGATGTAGGGTAAACATATCCTTATGGGGACCGCTCATTCACACACACACACACACACACACACAAAGGTTTGCAATTACACCTTTGTGGGGACACAGTTCATATGGGGAACATTTTAATTACATGACACCCTTAAGTAGACAAGGCCAACAGCAGTGTGCAAGGTGATATGCAGAGCTCGCCCCCTAGTGGAAATAATAAGGAAGCTCATTTTAACCAGAATCAGTCTGTATCACAATAAGCCTCCTGTTAGAACACAATCCTGTGAAACAAGGAATAATATTAATGTCAGCTGTAGGCAAACTAGGTATATTATTCCTTTGTTAACATTTTATTTAATAAAAATGTCTTATTTTCTTGTTTCATTCTGTAGAAAATACATATACTTCTGTTTTTTGGAAATTTATTATGTTTTTGTTTAATTGATCCTTTAATTTGTTACTTGCACAGGTACATTCCAGTGCTTCTCATTGCCTCCCCCATATTGCTCTGCATGAGACACACAGACACATACAGGAGAGCAGACTTGGGGTCACAGCACAGGGTCAGCCAGTGTGCAGCACCACTGGAGCTGGGGGTTAAGGGCCCTTTGTTTTATATGCAAAGTTGTCATATGTGTAGGATACTATGTAACAAAATTATATCATCTTTAAGTCATATTGTTTGGTGTTTTTTAACCTTTTTATGTTTATTGTGCGAGCATTATTCTTGTAACCATGTTATCACCATTTAAGCCTCTAAGATACTATGTATACAGTACTGTACTGTGAGCACTGGCCTGAGTACGAGAAGAACGAATGAGCATCTCGTGGAGATGCTCGCGCTTCCAGATTAGAAGATTAGATTAGAATCTTTATTGTCATTGTAGCAATGAGACATTGTACAACGAAATTAAAGTGCAATTTCCAGTGCAAAAAATAAAAACACAGTCACTCTTAACACTACTAAGTAAAAATGTAAATGAAAATAAGAGCCTGAACACTAAATTGTCATTCCTTCATACATACAGCATATTGCACTTGTCCACTTAGCCAGTATTGGCATGAAACTTAAAGCTGTAATGTAAACATAACACCACACTCACCTAAAGGATTATTAGGAACACCTGTTCAATTTCTCATTAATGCAATTATCTAATCAACCAATCACATGGCAGTTGCTTCAATGCATTTAGGGGTGTGGTCCTGGTCAAGACAATCTCCTGAACTCCAAACTGAATGTCAGAATGGGAAAGAAAGGTGATTTAAGCAATTTTGAGTGTGGCATGGTTGTTGGTGCCAGACGGGCCGGTCTGAGTATTTCACAATCTGCTCAGTTACTGGGATTTTCACGCACAACCATTTTTAGGGTTTACAACAGTGCTTGAAGTGGGAAAAAATAAGTGCAGGAACTCTAATTTTCCGACATTTTACATTTGTGTGGTGAAAAAAAAATCAAGTCTTTAGGATGTGTTGGTTCAAAAACTATTTTAATTTAATCATTCTTCCAAGCAATAACCTATAGGCATAGGCTACTAATTCACAAATGGAATACTGAAAAACCATTAAAACAACATGAACCAGACCAGTGTGATACTTGTAGGCCTAACAATAGACTAGGGCTAAAGCTGATGCGATTGGTTGGGACTCAGTGGATGCATATGATAGGGCACTGTCGTGGCTCGTGGGTAATGTAGTCTTTTATCGGTCTTGTGCTTTGTCTATTCTCGGGCCACTGTTGCTGCGTCGGATCAGTTTCAGTAAGTACCGGAACGCAGAAAAAAGTGGCGGAACCCAAAAGACGAAAATACAGAAGTTCCGGAACTGCGTTCTGCTGCGTTCCGGCCCACTTCAAGCACTGGTTTTCAAAGAATGGTGTGCAAATGGAAAAACATCCATTATGCGGCAGTCCTGTGGGCGAAAATGCCTTGTTGATGCTAGAGGTCAGAAGAGAATGGGCCGACTGATTCATGCTGATAGAAGAGCAACTTTGACTGAAATAACCACTCGTTACAACCGAGGTATGCAGCAAAGCATTTGTGAAGCCACAACACGCACAACCTTGAGGCAGATGGGCTACAACAGCAGAAGACCCCACCGGGTACCACTCATCTCCACTACAAATAGGAAAAAGAGGCTACAATTTGCACGAGCTCACCAAAATTGGACAGTTGAAGACTGGAAAAATGTTGCCTGGTCTGATGAGTCTCGATTTCTGTTGAGACATTCAAATGGTAGAGTCAGAATTTGGCGTAAACAGAATGAGAACATGGATCCATCATGCCTTGTTACCACTGTGCAGGCTGGTGGTGGTGGTGTAATGGTGTGGGGGATGTTTTCTTGGCACACTTTAGGCCCCTTAGTGCCAATTGGGCACCGTTTAAATGCCACGACCTACCTGAGCATTGTTTCTGACCATGTCCATCCCTTTATGACCACCATGTACCCATCCTCTGATGGCTACTTCCAGCAGGATAATGCACCATGTCACAAAGCTCGAATCATTTCAAATTTGTTTCTTGAACATGACAATGAGTTCACTGTACTACAATGGCCCCCACAGTCACCAGATCTCAACCCAATAGAGCATCTTTGGGATGTGGTGGAACGGGAGCTTCGTGCCCTGGATGTGCATCCCACAAATTCTCCATCAACTGCAAGATGCTATCCTATCAATATGCGCCAACATTTCTAAAGAATGCTTTCAGCACCTTGTTGAATCAATACCACGTAGAATTAAGGCAGTTCTGAAGGTGAAAGGGGGTCAAACACCGTATTAGTATGGTGTTCCTAATAATCCTTTAGGTGAGTGTATGTTGTACTGTAAACATGAATGGTGCACTAGCTCAAATCGACCACTTAGCAGTGTTCAGCATGGTGATGGCTGTAGGATAGAAAACAATTTCTTAGTCTGTTTGTTTTAGTTTTTATGGATCTGAAACGTCTGCCTGAGGGCAGGCGTTCAAACAATAAATATCCTGGGTGTTAAGGGGACTGAAATTTTTTTTTTGCGTTCCTGAGACAACAGGAGCTGTGAAGTTCTTCGAGTGAGGGGAGAGGACAGCCAACTATCCTCTGAGCGACCTTAATAATCCTGTGGAGCTCTTTTCTCTGTGCCACTGTGCAGCTGGAGAACCATGCACAGAGACAGTAGACCATAATGCTCTCTACTGTACAGTGGTAGAAGGACACCAGCAGTTTCTCTGGGATGTGGTTCTTCCTGAGAACCCTCAGCAAGTACGTTCTCTTTTGGGCCTTCTTCACAACCTCTGAGGTATGTGTCCCCCAGGTCAGGTCCTCGCTGATGGTGACTCCCAGGAAGCAGAAGTCTGAGACCCTCTCCACACAGTCCCCATTGATTATGAGTGGCTGGATGTTGTCTGCCTGTTTCCTGAAGTCCACGATGAGCTCCTTAGTCTTTGCTGTATTGAGGAGCAAGTTGTTATTACTACACCACGCTGTCAGTTTTTCCACCTCGTCCCTGTAGGCAGACTCATCTCCCCCCGAGATAAGCCCTACGACAGTGGTATCGTCAGCGAACTTGACAATGTTGTTACTGTGGTGGGCAGGAATGCAATCGTGGGTGTATAGGGTATAGAGCAGGGGGCTCAGCACACAGCCCTGTGGAGAGCCAGTGCTCATACTGATGGGTGTGGAGTAGTAGGGGCCCACTCTAACCCTCTGAGTGCGGTCACTCAGAAAGTCCTTGATCCAACGACAGGTGGAGTGTGGGAGTCCTATGTCTGACAGTTTGGTCACCAGTGTATGGGGGAGGATAGTATTGAACGCAGAGCTGAAGTCTATGAAGAGCAGCCGTGCATAGCTTCCCCACTGCTCCAGATGGGACAGGACAGTATGCAGAACAGTGGTCACAGCGTCCTCCGTAGACCTGTTTGCTCTGTAGGCAAACTGGTGCGGGTCAAACATTGGAGGAATGAATGACATGATGTGGTTCCTGACTAGCTTCTCAAAGCACTTCATAACCACGGAAGTCGGGGCAGAAACTATGGAGTCAGAATATCTGACTACTGTCTTCCCGTATAAAGTCCTGCTCTAGCACCTTCACCTTCTTCAGCATGTTTTTTACTGGAAGGCCAGGATTGGTTGTTACCTTATCTGCAGCTTTATGATTGGCTAGAAAATGAATTGATTTGATTGGAGGCTATGCGAGCAAATATTTATCTGCAAAGCGCTAGGCAAGTTAGTGCCAAAATTATTTATGTGCGCAAGTGTGAATTTGCACTCGCAGGTTGGTATTTGAAAGAGGACTTGGATTTGAAATACAGGTTTTATACTTGAAAACCATTCTATCTTTGTAAAAAATATTTTTATGAAGATGTTTGGTTTCGCATTTCCAAAAAAAATTTACGTGTATTTGCAAAATGTTTTTCACGTTCATTCACAAATCTTCATATACAAGTACAGATCATGTGACGCGTATTTCTGTTTAGTATTTTGCGAATGAAAATTGTGTTCAGTGCGAGCAAATTTCAGCACTTGCCAGGCTGTCATTGTAAATAAGAATTTGTTCTTAATGCTTCGCCTGGTAAAATAAAGGTTTAAATAAAAAAATAAATTTTATGGGTGCTAATTGGAAAGTACACATACAAGTATATATGGCACTATTCTGACTCCATAGTAAACTGTCATATACTCACGCTGGGGAACAGACATTTGGCCAGACACGGCGCAGTCGCGACTATAGATATAAATACGTATAAAATTATAAACAAAATATACAAAAAGGCCTAGAAGGAAGACCCATCCAATATGGCGGCGACGCTGACCTACGTTCCGGTACGTCTGCGTATTTATGTCTTACATACAGAGGGGAGATCGCGATATCCTCCTCATTCGAGTAAATGCTTTAGCTGAGTAAGCGTCGGTCTGTGTTTTTGTTATTATTTCTCCCCAGTTTCAGGTATGTCGACAGTATTTTGCAGTGATTTATAATAACTTCTCAATGTAAGTTAGAGTTTCGCGAAGGTATATGTAGCATTCAGGTAACTGTAAGTGAAGCTTTGCTGGATATGTTAATGTGCGTGCCAGTGAGGCCCGTTAGT
Organism: Paramormyrops kingsleyae; assembly: GCF_048594095.1. NCBI lineage: Eukaryota > Metazoa > Chordata > Actinopteri > Osteoglossiformes > Mormyridae > Paramormyrops > Paramormyrops kingsleyae. The sequence goes on from NC_132800.1 coordinate 11,423,252, forward strand.
TAGCTGGGACTGCTTACCGCGCTAAAGCTATTTTGTGAATTTACCTCCATATACATTATGTATGTGTGTCTATATATATATATATATATATATATATATATATTTGTGTGTGTATACACACAATACATAACATACTGTAGTATAGCATATTAATAAACATTAATAAATATTTTAATAAACAGCTTGATTGTTGATTGAGTTTATTTCTCTCTCACGCTCATGCACTCACTCATTCACTCACAATATGTACAAGGGGGCTTTTCAACAACTGCATGACTTTCCTCACCTTCATAATCATAACATTAAAATCAAAAGTCAATGAACCAAAAATTAATTATACACAAACAGTCTGGAAAGAAGATCCATATAATATGGTGCAGAGTGATTTGCAGAAGCCGCCCCCTAGTGGAAATAATCAGGAACCTTAGTAAGTAAGTAGAGCTTTATTGTCATCTCAAACAATACACAATAAAGTACACAGTGAGACAAAATATTGTTTTCCAAGCCCATGAGTGCAACATAAAACAGTACAACACACTAGACAGATCACAATGAGGATGAGAGGGGCAATAATTTTTACATTACACCTATATACATATAAATATCTGAATGTGATTGAATGTAAATATACAGGGTAAGTAAAATGAGTAAGTTATGTTGTGCAAATTAGGCAAGTTGTGCAAGAGTGAAATATGTGTGTAAAGGACCAGGTATGCATAGATGTGGACATGTTCACGATAGCGGATTGGAATGAATAGATATAAAGTGTTATATTTAATCTGACCAGAATCAGTCTGTATCACAATAAGCCTCCTGTCAGATCACAATCCTATGAAACAGGGAGTCATGTTAACATCAGCTGTAGGTAAACTATATTATTCCTTGTTTAATGGGAGCCTCTTGTACATCAGACAATTTAGATTTCCCCTATTTCACGCTAAGAACAACATTTTGTGGAAATGTGTGGAAATGTATTATGTCTAATTTAGTTGAAGTGTATAACTAAGCAGCATAAATACCTGAATAATTCTTAATGTATTTCTGTCTGTGATGTTGCTGGTACATGATTTACTGTCAAGGATCATGTGAAAGGCCATTGGAGTACTTCAGTATCAATGAAGAATGAGTGTCTGGCATGATCACCAAATGTCCATCCATCCATCCATTCACCACCACTTATCCGCATCATGGGGAGCAGAGATGCCCAGACCTTCCTCTTCCCAGCTGCCTCCTCCAGCTCCTCCAGAGGGTTACCCAGACACTCCCAGACCAGCCAAGAGCGATAAATTCTCCAGCATGTCCTGAGTCTGCCCCGGGGTCTCCCCCCCCCCTGGTTGGACATGCCTGGAGCTCCTCCCCAGGAAAGCATCCTACACAGATGCCCAAACCTCTTTAGCTGGCTCCTTTCGATGCGGAGGAACAGCGGCTCTAATTTAGGCCTCTCCTGGATGTCCAAGCTCCTCACTCTAAGGCTGAGCCCACAGATTTTGCAATGGAATCTCGTTTCTGCTGCTTGCATCCTCAATCTCATTCTTTTGGTCACTACCTAGACCATGTGACCATAGGTAACGGATGAAATGTAGGTTGACCAGTAAATTGACCTTCACGCCTTTCAGCTCCGCTCTGTCTTCACCATGACTGACCAGTAAAATGTCTGCATAACTGCTGAGGCTGTACAGATACGCCAATCAATCTCCTGCTCCTTTCTTCCCTCACTCATGAACAGGAAGTTACTTATCCCCAACCTGGAGGGAGCAATCTACTCTATTCCAGTTGAGGACCATGGCCTCAGATTTGGAGGTGCTGATCCTCATCCCGGCTGCTTCACAGTTGACTGAAAACTACCCCAGGGAATGCTGGAGTGAATGCTTATACTAATATTAATGCGAATATGTTTTCATGCTCCTCAGTTGGCCAGAGGAGGATGGGCTCCCCTTCCGAGGTTCCTCTCAAGGTTCTTGCTAGAGGGAGTTTTTCCTTGCCACTGTTGCCTCAGGCTTGCTTGGTGGGGGTTCGGCCCAGTTATATGTAAAGTGCTTTATGACAATGACTGTTATTAAAAGTGCTATATAAATAAAACTGAATTGAATTGAATTGGAGGTCACGGCTCGATGAAACCCAACAGGACTACATCATCTGCAAAAAGCAAAGACAAAATCTTGAGGTTACTGATGCAGACCCATTCTGCCCCTTGGCTTCACCTAGAAATTCTGTCCATAAAGGTCATGAACAGAATGAGTGACAGAGGGCAGCCCCAGTGGAGTCCAGCACCCACTTGGAACAAGTCTGACTTATTGCTGGCAATGAGAACTAAGCTCCCGCTCTGGTTATACGGGGATCTAATGGCCCATAACAGTGGGCCCAATGCCCCATACTCCTGAAGCCCCCCACAGAACCCCCCCAAGGGCCTTTTCCTGGTCCAAAAAACACATGTAAACTGGTTGGGCAAACTCCCATAAACCCTCCAGTATCCTTGTGAGGGTAAAGAACTGGTCCAGTGTCCTGGACCAGGGATGGAATCTGCACTGCTCCTCCTGGATCTAAGGTGTGACTACTGTATGGAACCTCCTCTCCAGCACCCTGGCGTAGGTCTTCACAGGGAGGCTGAGGACTGTGATTGCCCTGAAGTGAGAACACATCCTCTGGCCCCCTTTCTGAATTATCAAATCACAAGAAATTTCTGAATGCCTCAGTCACCTGTGTGTAGCCAATCCCTATGGCTATAAGCTGCGTAGCTCAAAAGTCTTGGCTAGAAATGTTTATACTGTGTATTTTTTACTAATTCTTAGGACTTCTGAAAATGCATTATTGAAAAGTGTATGTTTCAACTTGATTTAAACAAAAAATAGAAGAATGACATTGTAAATGGTCTCAGATTATTGGTGCTGAATAAAAGCATCTGTAGCACTTTGAGATGAATGTTTTTTAGATAGATGAAATATTTTTAATGTCAAGGCATGTCAGACTACCTCAAAAATGGCTGACAGACTTCAGAGGGTTTAAGGTGGCCGTATACACTGGAACTGACGTTATATGATCACTGATTCAGCACAGTGCCTGAGCAGGGACCCCAATTTGAACTGTCCACGATTGGCTGGCATAAATATGATGTCATGGGTTGGTCAGCAGGGGACTAATTATGCAGTTACCAGCATGCTTTGCACTTCACCATATTGTACATATTGTAATGGATTTAAATAGCGAATGTGCTGATACTTGGCAGATGAAATTTAACACAGATAAATGTAAGGTAATCCATGCAGGGAGCAGAAATATAAAGTACAGATATTTTATGGGTTCCACTGAAATAAAGGTAGCTGATTACGAGAAAGATCTCGGGATGTGTGTTGATGCTTCCATGTCCCATTCTCGCCAGTGTGGGGAAGCAATAAAAAAGGCGAACAGAATGTTGGGTTATATCTCTAGGTGTGTGGAGTTTAAGTCAAGGGAGGTGATGTTACACTTATATAATTCCTTGGTAAGACCCCACCTAGAATACTGTGTGCAGGTTTGGTCACCATACTTCAAGAAGGACATTGCTGCCTTAGAAAAGGTGCAACGAAGAGCTACGAGAATGATTCCTGGTCTTAGAGGAATGTCTTATGAGGAGATGTTAGCGGAACTGAATCTGTTTAGCCTTGAGCAAAGGAGACTAAGGGGGGATATGATTCAGGTCTATAAGATTCTAACGGGTCTGGATGCTGTTCAGCCAAATGACTATTTCAATATTAGTCTAAATACTAGAACTCATGGCCATAAGTGGAAATTAGCGGGAGAACATTTTAAAACAAATTTGAGGAAGCACTTCTTTACACAGCGTGTAGTTAGAGTATGGAATAGTCTTCCTGCTGGTGTAGTGGAAGCTAAAACCATGGGTTCCTTTAAATCAGAGCTAGATAAGATTTTAACAACTCTGAGCTATTAGTTAAGTTCTCCCCAAACGAGCTTGATGGGCCGAATGGCCTCCTCTCGTTTGTAAATGTCTTATGTTCTTAATTTAATGTGTGTATTTGTGTATTTCTGTTTATAGTAAATGTCCTAACCGTGTAATGTTTGCTGTGGAATGTGTGTCTGTCTCTTAGCGTGTAACCGTGAATGTCGTTTGAATGGTTGGCTTCCCTGTCTGTGCTGCTTCTAATACTAAACCAATACTGCTGTTAATAAAGAGATCAGCTTCCATTTTAAAAGAGCTGTCATCTCCTTTATTTAAAGGACTCACACACTCACCATGATAATTTTATTTGCACCCTGTATGTGGGTTTGCTGCATCAAAAGCTTTCTGCACCCTCTAGAGTTGTGGCGTGAAATATAATGAACAGTGGCAGGGAGGCTGAGGAGGACCCCATGGGTATTACTGATGACAGACGCGAGGGACATAGCTGAGGCGGCTGAGGAGGACCCCATGGGTATAACTGACGACAGAGGAGAGGGACATAGCTGAGGCGGCTGAGGAGGACCCCATGGGTATTACTGATGACAGAGGTGAGGGACATAGCTGAGGAGGCTGAGGAGGACCCCATGGGTATTACTGACGACGGAGGAGAGGGACATAGCTGAGGCGGCTGAGGAGGACCCCATGGGTATTACTGACGACGGAGGCGAGGGACATAGCTGAGGCGGCTGAGGAGGACCCCATGGGTATTACTGACGACAGAGGCGAGGGACATAGCTGAGGCGGCTGAGGAGGACCCCATGGGTATTACTGACGACAGAGGCGAGGGACATAGCTGAGGCGGCTGAGGAGGACCCCATGGGTATTACTGAGGACACAGGTGAGGGACATAGCTGAGGCGGCTGAGGAGGACCCCATGGGTATTGCTGACGGCAGAGGTGAGGGACATAGCTGAGGCGGCTGAGGAGGACCCCATGGGTATTGCTGATGGCAGAGGTGAGGGACATAGCTGAGGCGGCTGAGGAGGACCCCATGGGTATTGCTGACGGCAGAGGTGAGGGACATAGCTGAGGGGACTGAGGAGGACCCCATGGGTATTACTGATGACAGAGGTGAGGGACATAGCTGAGGGGACTGAGGAGGACCCCATGGGTATTACTGATGACAGAGGTGAGGGACATAGCTGAGGCGGCTGAGGAGGACCCCATGGGTATTACTGATGACAGAGGTGAGGGACATAGCTGAGGCGGCTGAGGAGGACCCCATGGGTATTACTGATGACAGAGGTGAGGGACATAGCTGAGGTGACTGAGGAGGACCCCATGGGTATTACTGATGACAGAGGTGAGGGACATAGCAGGGTCTGGGGATTAGTAACCTGGATGCTAAACCTGGAATCAGGCCACACACCAAAAACCAGCCAAAACCAGGAAGCTTTAAAGAAATCCAGCAGAATTCTAGAGCAACTAAATGCATATATATTTACTGGACCAACAGAGGGCGCTGTTTTTAGTCTGTGTTAATGCTATTATAACATAATTCTTCCCAAAGCCAGAAAGGTCTGTTCAGTATTACCAGCAGTGGTGTCACTAGAGATTTTCGGCCCCTGAAAGCATCATATTGGGTCCCCAACCCAGACCAATCCTGTAGTTGTGACCCAGTTCTCCTTGTTATGTCACACCTCAAGGTTGTGTACTGAGTTCCATTCTCTACTCCCTCTTCACTCATGATTGTGTATCTGCATTCACCACTAATACCATTATAAAATCTGCAGATAACAGTGATTGGTCTGATTTCCTATAATGACGAATCATCCTAGAGAGCGGAGGTGCAAAGTCTGGTGAGATGGTGCTCAGTGGACATCCTGTCCCTCAACACAGGGAAGACCAAGGAGCTCATCATTGACAGTATTTTCCTTGAGACTTGAAGGAAGAGTCCGTTAACTTAACGGAAAATGTTCTGGTAATTTTCTGCCAGTACATTTTCTGTTTTTTGACGGATTTTTTTTTTACAGTGAATGTAAACTCAACAATCAAAGTTATAACAGCTTAATGAAAATCATCAGTAAAGGTAGAATCAGGCGGGCCATAAATCTCAAAAGGACTGATACAGACCCCCTTCCGAAAGCCCGCCAAATGGATGGCCAGCCATTGGGCCAGGATTCGAATTCCTGGTCATCCCTATTCATGAACTTCAGACCATAAAAACCTGGACCTCAGAACAAAGCAGAGCAGAACAACCGCCAGCCAGAGAGAACAACCAGCAGCAGCGCAGAGAACACCCAGCAGCCGTAAAGAAAAGACCATCAGCCCGGGAGACGAGAAGCCCACCAGAAACCCTCCGGTGAAGGCACAGCTGAACAGAGAACAGCACCCAAGACAAAGCTTCACCAGAGAAAACCTCGAAGCCAGACTGGACCAGGCCGACACCCTGCTAGACAGAGCCCACGCGGAGCTCAAGAAAAAGGATGGTCGGATCCAGGCCCTGGAAAACCATCTGGACGAGGCACAGAGACGTCTGCACAAGATGAATCACCAACTGATCAGCTCCCAGGAACAGCTCACCGATGCCAGAATGAAACATCGGGCGGACGCAGAAGAGATTGACCGAGTGAGACAGGAATTGAAGCAAGCATATGAGGTGAAGTCGGAATTCGAGGCACCCTACGAATCAGCGATGGGACCGACATCATCTCTAACAGTGCGGTCACTCCCAAGGCACACGGGGATCTCTCATCGGGACGAGGTAACTCCCTGCCCCTCACCAGACCTTGAGGAACCAAGAACCCAAAAGGTCTCTCTCAGAGAAGACACCACAGATGGAACAGGCCTACCAAAGCGAACGTTACACCAGCACCGGGCTACCACAAAGGAGCTTGATAAAGTAGCTCGGAATATCAACACGTTTACCCCGAATCCCAGAGGAGGCCACGACATTCATGCCTACCTCCAAGACATTGACTTCCACCTCCAAAGACTGGACAATGTGACCAATGAGGACAGAGTCTACCTCATCAGGATCACATCTAGCCTGGAAGTCCGCAGCTTCTTGGATCGACAACCTAGTCGAATCAAAGCCGACGCCACGCTGCTACACGAAGCACTGACTCGGGAGTTTGCTGATCCTGAGTCAGAACAAGGTATCACCGTCGCCTTCGATGTTAAACAGAACAGACAAGAAGCTCCCCAAGCCTACTACAATCGCCTTCGTCGGGCATATTTTGGGTCCAGAAATGAGCCAGACATGGAAGAAGATGTGAACTTCAAGGCTCTCTTCCTTCGGAACCTCCACCCAACCATTAACCACTACCTGGGGCTCATGGCTTGTCCCCGCACCATGACAAGTCAACAACTGCGAGACCTGGCGATTAAGGCGTACCACAAACAAAGAGCAGCAGCTGAGAAGGCAACCAAGGCTCCGGCAGTGCTGAACCTTGGCACTACAGTTCCCAACCTAGCGTTGGAAGGTGGCCACCCTCCTCATCAAACACCAATCCATGACCGAGGTTGGAGAGCAGCAAGCCACAGTGAGCGTTACCCTGGTGCGCCCCCACAGCAGTCAAAGACTCAGCCGGACCAGTGGGAGACACAACATTCTCTTAACAAAGGGAAATCAAGACCAATGGAGCCATGGAACAAACGGGGAGACCGACAGGGAAACCGGTTCCCTAAGCCAAGCTCTCCCCCAAGTTCCCGACGGAATCCACCACGGAACTGGCAAGACCGAAGGAGAGGTCACGATCCCGACTCGAGGTCTGGACGAACCAAGGAAGAAGAGGAGTCGAATCTACTACAGTTACTGCGTGATTTCTGTGCTCAGCATCCCCTTAAGCACCCAGGAGACTTTCGGAAGAAAGATCCAAAATGACTAGGACGAAAGCACACATCACGCAGGACCCCACAACCCCCCCCTGAACCCACACCAGACAATGCCCACAAACTCCCTCAGATGTCAGCCCCAAATGACGCTCAACAGCCATCGGCCTTCCCTACCAGAGATATTGGGATAACGGAAGAAGTCCCACCTCAACCAGAAAGAGCGGCTGACTCAGGCCTGGTAAGAGCACCTGATGTCGCCATCACCAACACAGAGCTTGATCAAGGAGATGAGCCCCCACCAGTGCCTGACAGCGCTGTCCTGGTTGTAAGCTGTGACTCAGAAGAGCACCAACCCTACTGGGGTGATGCCTCACCAATTCCTGACCAGGCCCTTGTGCCACAGCTTCTGGGTGACCTGATGGAAAGGGGGGTAGCCAAGAAATTCTACCTCTCCATCACCCTGGAAGATGTTCTCACCCTCGAGGCCCTCATCGACACTGCAGCAGACATCACTCTCATGTCAGCCAGTCTCTTCTACCAGGTGCAGCACCTAGCCGCCCAGAAGAACAAAACCCTCCAGCCAAGGAAATGCTCTTTGGACGTGCAGGCGTATTCAGCCGTGGGCACCAGGATGGATCACATGATCCCCCTCAGTTTGTCTGTCGGCCCCATGGATCTCATGCACCCTGTATACATTTCCCAACTTGAGTCCATTCCTCTCCTCATTGGGAAAGACTTGCTGAACCGGTTTCAGCCCTTATTGGATTTCCAGCAGTTGAAAATGTGGGCTCAAGTCAGAGAACCGCTGCCACTGGGGACACCTGATGCCGCCACACAGGAATGTCAAACCCTGGCTGCCTCCTCAGACCTTACTCCACACCATGGAGGATACCCAACTGGAGATCACTGTCGTGACACAAGAGACCCGTGCCGGCATCATGCCTCCTTCCTGTGCGGGCTGGACCCTACCCCGGGATCCTTCCGTCCCAAGATCAGGAAAGGCATTCGGCTCCAAGGCATGGAAGTCACCGATGTGGTGATGACCATGGGGGTGGAAAAATCAGCCATCAACCAGAAGCTGTACGATGAGCTGAAGAGTAGTGACCCTCCTGTGCCTCATGTCAGCAAAACCTCAAGGTTCCCACTGAGCATGGACCCGGAGTCCACCACTACAGCCACTGGCGTCTGCGCCCTGGACCTTGTCTGGAACAAGCGAGCCCTGAAACACTGCTTCATGGTCGTCCCAGACCTCCCACATTCAGTGTACCTCGGTGCAGACCTCCTGGTCAGGTTAGCCGTTCAAGTGGACACAATCAACAACGTCCTTTGGACCTCCTTCAGGGGACAAGCACCCCCACCTGAAGTGACCCTAGACAACCTCTGTTCGGGACAAACCATCCCAGAAGCATGTGCCATGACCACTGAACACACCACGACACTCCCCGCCTACACAAAGAGCATCTCGATTCGCATAACCATGAAAAGGGGCCAGACGTTAAACCATTCCCTGGCCTTTTTCCAGCCATCCACACAAGCCACGGAAATGGGGTTAACGCTGGAAGCCACACCGCTGCTGGAAGTCACATCCCGGACGGCATACGTGCTGTTCAATAACTGCACAGCAGCCGACATCACCATACCCAAGAGGACTACGGTGGGATGGCTCATCAGCCAACAATTCCACGACTTTGACTTGACTCTCCCAGTGATCGGTCAGATCCCCACCAATTTGCTGCCGGCCCAACTGGACAGGGACCGTCTGTTTACAGTACCGACTCAAGCTATCGCCATTGTCTCCTCAGTGCTGGTGACAAAAGAGGCTGTGTGTCGCATTGAGCTTGCTGATGATCAACATCTCACAATCCATGCCATAACCACCCAGCCAGACGTAGTACAATCACCTAGCATGCCGATTCCAGGAGGGGCCTGCACAAGTGGACTCGGGGAACCCTACTCCGGTTTTGACATGGAAGTGCAACAAATCCTTGCAGACGCCGATGCTATCGACAATGAGGAAGATCGACAAAACCTTCGTCAAGTCATTTACAAGTACAAGGATTTCTTTGCCAAAGACTCCCTGGATTGTGGACTGACGGACATCCACATGGTCCGCATCCCCACCCGGCCGGGGGCCCCACCGACCTTTGTAAAGCAATACAAGATACCCATTGCATCGTATGAACCCATACAAGACATCATTGACTCCATGCTGGAAAAAGGGATCATCCGACCGTGCAATAGCACTTACTCGGCTCCCATCTGGCCAGTTCTTAAGCCAAATGGAAAATGGCGGCCCACCATTGACTACCGCAAATTAAACCAACAAGTTCCCCTGTCCCGTTGGCCCATGACGCAACTGGACCAGGAACTGCCTAAAGTCAGAGGCGCCAAAGTCTTCTCAACCATGGATGTGGCTTCAGGATTCTGGACTATCCCAGTCCACCCCGAGGACCAGCATAAGTTAGCCTTCACTTTTGCCAACAAACAATACACTTTCAACCGCTGCCCTTTTGGATACGCTAATTCACCGGCCGAATTCAACATCTTCCTGAACAAAGCATGCCCTGATGCCCGTGCTCGAGGGAACCTCATCTACGTCGATGACATCCTCATCAGAAGCACCACAATGGAAGAGCATCTAGCTGAAATCGACCATGTTCTGGAACAACTAGCGAAGGCTGGTGCCAAAATCGCCCTCCACAAAGGCCAGTGGTGTAAAACCAGAGTCAACTACGTGGGTCTACTGGTTGGTCCAAATGGTATCGAACCCCAATACAGCCGTACCCAAGCCATCCAGACCATTAAGGCACCATCGAACCTGACAGAGTTGCGTAGTTTCCTCGGCGTCTGTAACTACTCTCGGCAGTTCATGGAAAACTACGCCGATGTTGCCAGACCGCTAACTATACTCTTGAAGAAGGATGCTCCATTCCGGTGGTCCACGGAACAGGAAAACAGCATGAAAGAGCTGAAGCGACTTTTGTGCTCAGCCCCTTGCCTAGCTTACCCTAACCCAGACAAGGAGTTCTATTTGGAAGCGGGCTTTTCAGACCACTGCCTTAGTGCTGGGCTGTATCAAACCTACGACCAAGATAAATGCGTGGTCGCATATGCCAGCAAAACCCTTCTGGCACCAGAGCGCAAGTACTCTGATTGTGAGAAAGCACTGCTCTGCACTGTCTGGGCAATAAAGCATTTCTCCAACTACATTGGAGGGCAGAAGACGGTCATAGAAACAAACCATCAACCTGTCACATTCTTGAACAGCCAGCGCATCAGGGATGGCGTGGTCACCAATGCACGGATAGCCACCTGGCTGATGGCACTCCAAGGCCGTGACATCGAAATCCGGTATGCCCAGAACCACAAGCTACCCCTGGGCATGGGACTGGCCACCTGCCAAAGCTGTTCTCAGGAAGGACCACCAACACCCAGCATTCTGGACGCGTCGACCCCAATGGAACCCTCTCAACACCACTACTTTGATGAGAACATCTGTCAAGACATGACCACCGTTTATGTGGATGGGTGCGCATTCAACCAACAGGGGACCCTGAAAGCTGGAGCCGGCATTCTGTGGCTCAACGACGACCCCGTCCCACCACAGCAGTTCAAGCTTGGTCCCCACACGTCACAGTACGCAGAGCTAGCAGCAGTCTTAATTGCCTTGGAGGTGGCCTCCAAACATGGCGTACAAGACCTACTGCTCTGCACAGACTCCAACTACACACGTCTCAGCTTCATGTGCCATCTCCCTCACTGGAAACAAAATGGCTTTAAAACTTCAGGAAACAAGCCTGTCAAACATCAAGACCTCCTGCAGGCATGTGATGTTCTCATTACTGCACGAAACATGCATATTTACTGGAAGAAGGTTCGCGGTCATTCCAGACTCCCGGGACTTGACAAAACATACAATGACCGCACGGACGCACTCGCAAAAGCAGGGGCACTACATGGTGACCCGTGGGAGTTTCGTTCCCCCCCACCCACCCATGCTGTCCAGGTCATCACCCGCAGCCACAGCCGAGCGTCTGCCTCGCAGCCAGCGGCCTCATTGCTGGGACTTTCCCCTCAGCTTTCCGACTCGGACATCATCTCCCTCCAATCCACTGATGCTGCGCTCGGCAAGGTCTGTGATCACCTCCGCGACCCCTCTGCCAACTCGATCTCCGCAACCGACCGAGACTCCCTTCCTGAACTCCGTCACCTGACAACGATCTTACCGTCTCTTCGTCTTACCAAGGGCGTACTTCTTCATGTCCCTGATGCCCACACTTCGCCGCGGCTCGTGGTCCCTCAGGCACAAAGGGGGGTCATGCTACTGTACGCCCACGACGCACCCTGTGCAGGACACCGCAATGCCAAAACAACCTACGAGGCACTTAGTCAAGTAGCCTACTGGCCTAACATGCGACAGGATGTAACAGAATATGTGAAAGGATGTCTGGTCTGCTGCCAATTTCAACCAGCAAACCCAAACCACAAGGCACCTCTGCAGCGACGGGGTATCAATTTCCCATGGTCAGATCTACAGATTGACTGGGTAGGACCCCTGACGAGATCAGCTCGCGGAAACAAATACTTCCTCACAGTCACCTGTCAGTTCACTAAGTGGGTAGAATGCCTCCCGGCACCCAACGACACAGCCCAGACAACGGCATATCTGCTCACGAACCATGTGTTCTCTAGGTTTGGCCTCCCACTGAAAGTCAACTCAGACCGAGGCACCCACTTCACAGCCGAAGTGATGCAGGAGATCTGGAAACTGTTGGGGATCAAAGCCCAGTTCCACATCAGCCACCATCCTATGGCATCCGGCCAAGTAGAATGGACCAACCGAACCGTCGTCGGTATGCTCAAGAAATATGTGGCATCCAATCAGAAAGATTGGGATGTGAAATTGCCTCTGGTGCTCATGGCAATCAGAGCCACACCCCACAAGTCCACAGGAGTGTCCCCCTTCGAACTGATGACGGGACGACAAATGACACTCCCTCTCCACCTGCTCTACCAACCTGGTGACAACAATCTCATCACAGCCTACACCACACAACAATATTTGGACAGCCTGCACCAGCATTTGAGAGCTTCCTTTGCATTCGCCCAACAAAACCTGCAAAGAACCGCAGAGGGCAGGAAAGCCTACTATGACCAGAAAACCTCACAAGATGAACTCCAAGTGGGAGACAAAATCTGGTACTATAGGTTTGTGCAACCAAACTCAGCACAAAGACTTTCCAGGAAGCTTCTACCACGCTGGTCAGGACCACATGAGATCGTGGACAAACTGTCACCTGTGGCCTACCGAATCCGAACCAACAAAGGTACCCAAGAAACGTGCCTCAAGTGGGTTCATTGGAATCAAATCAAGAAATACCAAGCCCAAAGAAAGCCTGAAACACCCACCAACCAGCCTTCTCAATACGAAGCCAGCAGCTTTACCACATTCCAACCAAAAGAAAGACAACTTTTCCAGCCGAAATCTCCTCCAAAACCTCAACAAGAAAGACCAAAGAGAAAGGGGAGGAAAGATGGTCACAGATAGGGTAGACTAAGGTGGTGGACTTGACTACTGATATCTGGGTGACCTTTTCATTTTTTTTTTTTTGTTTATCTGTTTCTTTGTTTTGATAACTTTTCATTTTATTTTGTTGTTGTTTTTGGTAAGGACCTGGGGTGGCTCACGCGTGCCCGGGAAATTACTGAAGAGGATCCGGTTTTGCAATTTTCTTTGTCCCGTTTGTTTCTTTGCAATTGTTCTCTGGCCGAGAATTGTTGCCCACTATTTCTTTCTCCTGTTCCCTTTGCACAGGTGTGCACAACACTCCGAGTCTGTCTTGATTAACCACCTCGCTCCTAATATGGTTTTATTTTCTACCCTCTTATCACTAGGATGATGCTGCCCCCGCTACTAGCATTACTCTGGCTAGGAGGAGTGCAACCCCAGTCTGAGACGGTTCTCCCGGGGCCTCCGTCAGGCATCGTCTTCCGGGAACAGCCCGGTCTGTTGATTACCAACTGTCGTACTCACACGCAGCGAGTATTCGTCCGTCTTGACCCGTACGATGTCTACCAAGCCCATTACCCCCATGAGAGGCCCCAAACTAGCTGGGCGGGTGTCCGATGGACCCAAGATGCTCTGCATCATGCTGCCGCAGACACCACCCACATGCTAGAGCAGTTACGAAAAATGACCGTGACCCAAGCGGAACTAAGCGGTTCCAACCGACGCTCAAAGAGGTTCCTGGGCGCCCTGCTGGGAGCTGCAGCAGCCGTTGGAACCCTTTTCAACATAGGATTCACCACGGTCAACGCCGTAAACCTAGCCACAGTACGACGGCATGTCAGTGAACTGCAGGATGAAATTCCTAAGCTCCAGGAACAAGTTCTTATACAGAAGGATGCTGTCCAAGCCATTGGCAAGTCGTTGCAGGGCACCGTCGTCATTGTCAATACTCATAGTGCCATTCTCAACCAGACGGTGAAATCTGTCAATCAACTCTTCCACGTTCTCCAGAATGACTACGCTCACACTCAAGTAGTTTCGCTGTTGATGGAGGACATGCTCCGGGAGATCAGCTCCTCCTTGGACAGTCTGGCAATGAATAGGATCCCACCCTACCTGGTGCCCCTAAGCCTAGTGCAAGACATTCTCGCTGGAGCCACAATAGGGGCTGTCCAGCCTGTCCAAGCTCACCTGGCCTATTCATTAGGAAGTGCCATACCCTTATACGTTGATCCCATCCTCCGGGAAGTAGCATTCCTCGTGAATCTACCCCTCATAGACCCAAACAGCATCTACCGTTTAAAGGATGTTGTCAATGTAGGATTCTGGCGGGGGGATACCTATGTCCGGCTTCATACCCCGGATGTGGTGGCGTACCACGACAATAATCCTGAACTCTTTTTGGCTCCCAACCTCCGCATGTGCACATGAACCAAAGATGTTCATTATCTATGCCCCAGTAAACCATTTGTGCGGGATAACACAGGGGGCATTTGTGGACTCGAGCCTATGCGGGCGGACACTAGTTGCGCAGCTGAGGCTACCCCGCGAGCCCTAGTGATGACCACGCAGGCCGAAATAGTAGGAAGCCAGTGGCTCATTAACACTCCCTCCAAGACGGCCACCCTTACCTACGATCAACATGACACAGCCACCCGTCTTACCCTGCCAAACCAAACATTCTGGGCCAATGTACCCAAAGGGGCAATCCTCCACATAGACGATTTAGCCCTGTACCACCTACCCAGTGACACCTACGAGACGACTTTAGAAATATCTCCTTTTTTCAAGGAACACTCCTTTGAGTTGGACTCCTCGCTTGAACAGCGTATCCAGTATGAGGGGACCCAAACTATCGATTTGAAACCTGTCAATGATGCACTGCAGGCTCTGACCCGACAACCACTAGGGACAACCCTAACCGTTGCTCAGGCCTGGACCTCCGCAGACACTGCGGTGTGTGTCGCATTGATCCTGGGTCAGGGACTAACCCTCGTCTTGTCGTTCATACTGTTCCTTAGGTATCGCGAAGTACAAAGTCGGTTAAGCCGATGTGCTGCTGCCTATCCCCGACTATTCAATAACAGGAAACGACAATCTGCAGCTCCCACCGAGCAGGAGGGTGACTTACTCGAGATCACTCCTCTACCACCTCGCCGGAATGTCATAGCCGGCAGGGATTCTGAGTTACTCCCCTGAGACCCTCAAGCACCTCACCACTGCCAACCAGAGATTCACCATTGCTTGCTGCCGCAGAAGCCAGGCGCCAGCCCTTGCGCTTCCTCCCGGTCCATCCTGTCGCTGTACCACCCAGGGTGCGAAACAATGGGATGTCAACGATGCCTCATTGCATGGGTGTGATCCTGTTTCAACTTCCGTCGCCTGAATGATGGCAATGCCATCATTAGCCGAAAGGGGGGATATGTAGGATCACACATGCACATATCACAGGGCCTAAATTCCAGGTGGCCTGAGACAAGGCCGAGCCTGGTACGAGAGGCACCAAAGGGGGGTTACACACACAAACACACACACACAGATAACCAGGGAGGCTAGCACTCCAACTTTTATTGCCCAAAGATTTAGGGACCTACAGACAAGCAGAGTGGACTTCACGGACAGGGGTCCCTCGACTTGGCACACAACCCCCTCCCCATGCACTCAGCCTTACATATCACTCACCCAACAGACGAACACCCTAAAGGAAATTTCATTTAAGTTTGGCTTTTGTACACCCTGTATATTGATTTACTCACGACTACTAGTCTCAATATACCGATAGGTTATGATTGTATGTGTCCTTAGACAATGTTAGTGTTTTGTGTGCCACCCTTATAACCATGTTCACGGAGTATCACCTATTTTACCCCTTTACACTTGAGCACGTATAAATTTTAATAAATAGATAGGTATAGCTACCATTGTATGTATGTTCTCATGGTATACCAGAAGAATCTGGAAAGTCCTAACTTTTAGAGAGTCTGCTTTGTTAAAACCCCCCCCTTCTCTTCCAACATTCCTTTGTGGTCCTTATCTGATCTTGGTGGACAGTCACCAAGTTTCTTTGTTTCTACCATGCTATGTTAAAAGAACTGAATTAAGGTGTATCTTATCCATTCTGGAGAAGATGAATTGGCACAAGCCACACCAAACAAAATATGTTGTTTCCAGATGTGCAACTTATATTGATATTACCACAAACTAACGGCCACGCCTATCTATGGATAAGATGTGCTGTTTGTAATAGGAATATTCAATGTAATATCCGCACAAAGTGTAACATCTGTTGAGGTGCAACCCAAAACCCCTGTATCCTATACTGATGTGAATCAGTCACATAGATACAATAATTAATTGTTTAATCAATTAATGCAGATGGTATGAGGTATGTACCTGTGAAGCTGGTATGGCATGTTTGGTATCAAACTGATTGTTAATCACCTCTGATTCCAAATCTGGTCAGTGATTACCATAAAAGTGGATGTATCAAAAGTTATAACAGCTTAATGAAAATCATCAGTAAAGGTAGAATCAGGCGGGCCTTAAATCTCAAAAGGACTGATACAGACCCCCTTCCGAAAGCCCGCCAAATGGATGGCCAGCCATTGGGCCAGGATTCGAATTCCTGGTCATCCCTATTCATGAACTTCAGACCATAAAAACCTGGACCTCAGAACAAAGCAGAGCAGAACAACCGCCAGCCAGAGAGAACAACCAGCAGCAGCGCAGAGAACACCCAGCAGCCGTAAAGAAAAGACCATCAGCCCGGGAGACGAGAAGCCCACCAGAAACCCTCCGGTGAAGGCCCAGCTGAACAGAGAACAGCACCCAAGACAAAGCTTCACCAGGAGAGAGAATCCAAAGGGGCTCCACTCCACTGCTTCAAACGCCGCGCCTTCCTGAGTGCCATCGGCTCAGCAGCTCTGCCATCAACTGCCAAGACCCCCCCCCCCCACTCTTCAACCAAGTAAACCAACTTCCTTTCATTCTAACAACTTAAGCTGTTCTGTTAACCTGCTATAAGACTTTAGGGTCGTGTTTCCACAAACTGTGCTTGCTTTGCAGAACAGTATTTCCCATTTAAGGTTACTCATTTAAATCCGGTCATTGCATTTTCATAATTACATTGTTTGTTTTATTCCGTTATTTCGTGTTTGTTGTTTGTGTTAGGTGTAATGTCTGTCTTATGTTAGTTATAGTGTTAGCTAGGAATAAATGCATGTCTTTTACACAACTTTAGCCTCCGTCATTGTGTGTCTCATAATAAGTTCCTGCCTCTGTGCGATCTTGCTACACGCTCTGAACCTCAAACTCGCCTGAAACACCGCGAGACTCTCTCTCATCGGCCGTGAGGGGGGCTTCGCTACCCATTGTTTACATTACCTGGTGACGCAGCTCGGTGGACGAGCCTTCTAACCCAGGTTACTAAGTGATACTGGTAATTAGTGAATCCCATTTAAGTCTCACATTAACAGACTCACGGGGATACCGCAATCGAGTTTGGAGGAGCCGACCATTCGGCATAACAATCGATTAATAATCGGCATTAAATAATAATTAATTAAACTTTAATTAATTCAAACATATTGGTGGAGAATATTAAAATTTATTTGAGCTATTAATTCCTACATGTGCTACAGCCAAGAAAGTGGGCAAACCTGATAACTTCGTCAGGTATACATACCACTCAGGCAGTGCCCTCAATCACACGCAGCAGAGGAAGACACACCATACCGGTGTCACACTGAGAAACAGACTGTCCTGCTACGAAGCGGTGTGCACGCTGCCTTCAATCAGAGTTACTGCGTCGCACCGCCATCAAAATCAAACACACAATCAATGGCGAAACGCAGCCGATGGGATGCAAAACAGCTACTACTACTAAATTCCCAAAGCTGCTGTGGTTACAGAAGTTAGCATGTCTTAACGGCACAGATTTTTTCGTTTTGCGTTAGCTTGCTGCTATTTACAGCACTCTTGGTTCAGTTTTAATAATATTTTGAATGTCCACGAGACAGCATGTCGTTTAGTGTAAATGTAAAGTGTTTATAGCTTGCAAATTGTGAATTCGTATGACTATTAGGGTTGCCAACAGGATAGGTCGAAAGCTAGCTAGTAGCATGACAAGGAGTTCTGGCTCGTGGCTAACTAGCTAGAGTCTGTAGACGGGGTTCACGGAGGATTCAAGGTTGAATGATGTTATCCTCAGTGACTTATCATTCATTAAGTGAACATAAGTTTTTGTCTTTTTCTGCTTGTCATGAGTCATGAAATTTGATGAGGCCGCCACTGAAGAGTACATCAAGATGCATGGTTCAGAGCACCTTAAACATTCCAATTTATTGTCATTGTACAGGTACAACAAAATGCAGTCAGTTTAGCATCTTACTCGAAAGTGCAAATAAGGAGCAAGAGACTGAGGGGACAATAAGGCAGCATACAAATGAGAGGGAAAAAAATAAATTGTACACATATGTGAGATACATAATATATGAATAAGAATAGATATATAGAGGTATTTTATGTACAGGATTGATATATGTAAAGAAGCAGATATATTTAAGCAACCGAGGTTTCCTATCAACAATTTTGGGAGCAGCAACTTTGGCCGTGATACATGAGCCATTAGACAATGAAAGGAGAAGATCTTGCAGAAGACACAGACACTTAAGGTGCCTTTTAACGATGATACACTGAGAAAGGTACTTGGTACTTTTTTTTTTACAACTTCAAGGCAGGAGCCAGGGCACCTTGAGGCGAGCAGGGCGAGGCTGGTGTACCTGTGGGTGAGCAAAGCATTGCCGGGGCACCGGGAGGAGGGCAGGGCCGAGCCGGGGCACTGGGAGGAGGGCAGGGCCGAGCCGGGGCACCGGGAGGAGGGCAGGGCCGAGCCGGGGCACCGGGAGGAGGGCAGGGCCGAGCCGGGACACCGGGAGGAGGGCAGGGCCGAGGCCTCCTCTGACTGTAAGGGTGCCGCACACTGTTTATGCCGTACTGACTTTTCAATTGACTCTGGCCAGACAAACTTACTATCTGAATGTGTTATTAACTTTGGCAAGCACAACTTGATAGCCTGACTTTAAGTGCAGAAGACAGAATACAAACCATGAGTCCGGAGTAACCAGGTCAGCAATCTGTCAGCGAGTCTCTGGCATTCAGCGTCTGGGACCTTAGTACTAAACAGTGCCAGGGGCACCATCTCCGCAGTCATGTACCAAAGATGGTGTCGTGATGCTCTGATGGAACTTCCTGACGTTTCTTCACTCACAGTTTCATATCAGTGAAGGCGTTGATAAAGTCACAAGGTGCAGATGAACATTCCATCCACCACGAACAGTATATCTACTGTAAGTCACAAAATGAACTCCCTGATCCTGATTCCGTATGGTGACAGTGCCATGAGGGAGGCCTTTGATATCATCTTCCAGCAGGCACAGCCTGATAGAGTACAGCAGCTTACTCATCCAACCAGCCTTGTGAAGTGCGCCTGGCTTGTTGAATGTTGCCAGCATGTTCTCTTCGGAAGTGTTCAAGAACATCATGAAGTGCTGTACAAACTCCCTGTAGTCATTGCATCACCCCAGCTTGACTGAGCATGCTCTGCCTGTATTCAGGTATGAAATCTGCGACTTTGTCACTGTAACATGCCGTGTTGAGAATGGCTAAAGATGAACGCATTTTCCAGTGTGGCAGCCAGTGGTGGAGGAAGTACTGAAGCTTAGTACTTAAGTAAAAGTACAAATATCCTGCAAAATATGTACTCAAGTAAAAGTAGAAGTGCTACATCAAGAATCTTACTTAAGTGAAAGTACTAAGTATACTTACTTTTAAATTTACTTTAAAGTATTTTTTTAAGTAAAAGTACTCACACAATGGTTTGTCTCAACGTCTGGGGTGTGCCATTTTGTAAAAGAATAGTATATATACTGACTTACGCCTCTACCGATGTCATTGCTTGTAATAATTACAAGCAACTATACAGTATATGTGTATTAGAAAGTTTGGTGTGCTTATTGTGCGTGCACTCTGCAATACTGTGTGTACCCTAACATAGAATTATGTGGTTGCCAAGTTATCTACTAGGTATTACCCATAAATATACCATTAAGATAAACCATGTTGAATGTCTCGTCTTCTTGAAATCAAGCCAGTCTACTAGCTCGTGCTGCTAATTGATGCGCTCTGCCATCATTGGAGCTAATCGTGCATTCCATTTGCCCTCGGAACTCGGATTCCGAGTTTTGAAGCCGGAAGTGACGACACGCGCGCTCCCGTTTCTCGGAGATCCGAGAATCTCGGACAGCACAGAGGATCCCGAGTTCAGAATCCAAGATGGCTGCGCCCTTTATCAACAGAAGGGAAAGTTGTAGTTTTATCCTGTTTAAGCACTACTACTCATTTGTGGCTCATTAAATCGGTCGCACACACTATACCGTCCAACTTATCTGTGGACGTGTTGCTACGGAGTTTTATACGTAAAGCACCATGCGTAATGTGTTATCAAGTGATATTGCTAACAATGGCTACCAATTAACCGGGCGAGAATTGGATTTCATGATTAGTCGGATTATTTGTTGGATTTAAGGTAGTTCGGGCAAATTGTAAGTGAACAAAGATAAAGGCCATTTAAACTGAGGTACCCTAAATCCGACAAGTTGTCCAGCTAAGCAAAAAATCTTGCTTTTTCATATAGGTTCATAGTATTGCTACTTCTGTGGCAAATGGAATGCATCCAACTCGGTTTTCCCGAGTTTTTAGCGGATGTGACGTAATATCGGAATCTGTCGCAAAATGTAATGGAGTAAAATAAAAAGTATGCATTATTATTTTTACTTAAGTAAAGTACAGATACTTGAAAATGTACTTAAGTACAGTAACAAAGTACAAATACTTTGTTACATTCCACCACTGGTGGCAGCTGTCCAAATTTCTTTCTAAATTGCAAAAACAGTGAAACTTCTGAGGACATCAGTGTTTCTGTTTGAAGATCATGGAAAATGTGTGACTGCAGCACCTCTCCTATGTGATGCCAACAGCCTGACCACAGCAATGGCTTATTTAGTCTTTGCTGGATAGATACACAAGCAGCAGAAACGTGAGCAGTGTTGGACACAGTTGTATCAAATGTCACGATGTTGTCAAATGTCAAGCTGAAATTGAGATGCACCAAGAAGCTGTACTCTGTCAGCATTGCCTACTATAACTATAACAACCTCTTCTGTTTTACATTTATCATGCAGTGAGGACATGATCTTGAAATCCCAATTCCAATGAAGTGTCGCCATTTCAAGTGGAATCCACTGCTATCTTATTGATTCTGCTACTGACTCAGTTCCCTTGCGATGTGATCTGTCTGTAGTGGCGTAAGATGTTGAATCCTTTGAATTATCTCCCTAGGCTTCCTCAATCAGTGCTATAGTGTAAATGTCCTGCAGCAAAGGTGTCATTTTGAGGCGTGTTGCGTGCTCAACAAATGTGTCACACAGCCAGCCAATATTTTGTCCTTCCTGTGGAATGTTGCCAAGTGATCTTTTCATTGATTTTAAGAAGGTTAAGTCTTCTGGGTTCTTAATGAACTTCTTGGAATTTACAGGCCAAAGAGGAAATGTTTTCTCCGACTTCAGGTTCAAGAATTTTCTTCTTGTTGTGTGAGATGCCCTTCTTTGCAGTGGAATGCTGTGCAGCTTGCTGTTCTCCTCTAGATATGTCAACATGCATTCACACGCTTTGCTTTGTGTTATGATTGGTGTTCCAGCTTTCTCATAGAATTCATTCATATACACAAGCACAAACTTAGCCGCTTTCCATATTGACTTATTTATCTGAGATTCTCTGCCAGTTGAGTACGGTACATCAGGAACCTCAAACCCTGTCGATAAGTCGGTAAACGTGCCCCTTTTAGCACTGTATCATCTTCAGTAATGGCATTTCCTAGTCTGAATATTTCAGCAGACTGCCTTGTTTTCTTTTGCACTGCCTTCAACAACTGTAACAAAAACAGGTTTGGTTTTCATAGTTGAAATTCACTTGAACATGTTGAAATGTTGCAGTATTACTTTGTATTTTAAATTTCAATAGTACAAAATAGGACTTAAAGGCAATCGGCCAAACATCTTAGTATCAATTTAAAAATGACAGATGATTGGATATTATTGTGATACTGATTATTACATTATTAAGTTTCTTGCTTGACAGGACTGAACCATGTGGGCTTTGTGTCGGCTTTTACAAAACTAAAAGTTAAGTTTCTCATAATAACTTGCAGGCGGTCAAAATTATTGCCTATGACAAAATTTACAAAAATTAAATACCTGCCTAAAATAATGCTTTGACATCACGCTTTCCATATATAAGTATCAATATGAATTTTTATTAAGACAATAAGAAAAGTCATTTGTATTGCATGAGCATTCTGCTACCGAGCATTCCGCTACCGCCTTAGTGAAAACTTCAGGAAGGAGGACCCATCCATCCATCCGTCCATCCATTCATCCATTTTCTGAAACTTGTCTTATTTAGGGATGTGGGAGGTAAGGAACTACCCCAGAGGCTACGGGCGCAAGGCAGGGAACAACCCAGGATGGGGTACCAACCCATCGCAGGACAGGAGGACCCCATCAACTAAATGCTATCTGCCCAAAATTTTATACCTTTGCAAGACATGTGAAAAGGAAAAAAACTAGGGTGTTTGATGCACCTTAACGATGATAGATAGATAGATAGATAGATAGATAGATAGATAGATAGTATGCAGCAGTTGTTGGAGTGGAGCCCCTTGGATTCTCTCTCCTTGTGAAGCTTTGTCTTGGTTGCAGTTCTCTGTCCGGCTGGACCTTCACCGGCAGGCTTCAGCAGGGCTTCTTGTGGCCTTCTCTTCTCCTGGGCTGATGTGCTTTCACCTCACTCTTCGGGTTGATGTTCTTTCTGCTCCTCTACCTGTTCTGAGGTGCCAGGTTTTTATGGTCTAAAGTTCATGAATAGGGATGACCAGGAATTCGACTCCTGGACCAATGGCTGACCATCCATTTGGCAGGCTTTCGGAGGGGGTCTGTTGCAGTCCTTTTGGGATTTATGACCAGACTGATTCCCCCTTTACTGATGATTTTCATTAAGCTGGTGTAACTTTTGATACATCCACTTTCATGGTAAGCACTGACCAGATTTGGAATCAGGAGTGTTTGTCCATCAGTTTGATACCAAACATGCCATACCAGCTTCACAGGTTCACAACTCATACCATCTGTATTAGTTGATTAACAATTACTTATATTATGTATGTGACTGACTCACATCAGTATATAATACAGGTGCTTTGGGTTGCACCTCAACAGATGTTACACTTCACATATTCACATTCAAACAGCACATCTTACCCTTAGATAGGTGTGGCCGTTAGTTTGTGGTAATACCAATTTAAATTGCACATCTGGGAACGACATATTACGTTTGGTGTGGCTTATCCCAATTGATCTTCTCCAGAATGGATAATACACACTTTAATTCAGTTCTTCTAATATAGCATGGTAGAACACAAAGAGCTTGCACAAAGATCAGATAAGGGCCACCGAGGAATGTGGAAGAAAAGGGGGGGGGGGGGGGGGGTTGTTAATCAAAGAAAGAAGAATCTCTGAAAGTTAGGACACACTGGTTACACTTTAATTTTCAAGATTCTTCTGGTATAACCATGAGAACATATACGCAGTAGTAGCTATACATATTTGTTTATTCCAATTTATATAAGTGTTTAAGTGTGACGGGTAAAATAGGTGATACTCCGTGAACATGGTTATAAGGGTGGCACAGAAAACACTAAGATTGTCTAAGGACACATACAAACATAACCTGTATATTGAGACTAGCAATCATAGGCAAAGAAATATACAGGGTATACAAAAGCCGACTTAGAAGAAACTTTCTTTAGGGTGTTGACCTGTTGGGTGAGTAGTAGGTAAGGCAGGATGTCTGGGGAGGGGGTTGTGTGCCAAGTCGAGGGACCCCTGTCCTTGAGGTCCACTCTGCTGTCTGTAGGTTCCTAAAACTTGTTGGCCTCCTTTGTTATCTGTGTGTGTGTGTGTGTGTGTGTGTGTGTGGGGTCACTAACCCCCCTTTTGTGCCTAGGCCAGCGAATACCTCTCGTACCAGGGTAGGCCTTGTCTCAGGCCACCTGGAATTTAAGCTCTGTCATATGTGCATGTGTGATCCTACAGTGAGGACCAGACTGGCTTCATTAAACACAGACAAACACAGGACAGTATAACATGGACTCTGCATGTGATTGACCAGGTCATCAGGGAAAAGACTAGCACTGTGTTAGTCAGCCTAGATACAGAGAAGGCATCTGATTCTGTATGCTGGGAATATTTATACCAGGGAAAGTTTGGTCTCAGTGTGGAATTTATTCAGTGCATTAAAACAATATATTCAGCCAGAATTAAACTTACTGGACACATTTGACACATTATCACCCTGGAGAGAGGGATGAGGCAGGGGTGTCCGCTCTCACCGACCTTTTTTAACTTGTATATAGAACTGCTGTCCGTAGCTGTAAGACACGATCTCTCTGTAGAGGGTGTAACAATAAGAGAAAGAGAACACAAGGTTTCTGTGTGTGCTGGTGATGTGATGGTGTATCTTAGCAATCCAGAGCTCTGCCTTCCAGCCCTAATGCAGCTTTTGGATATACAGTAAAACCGGTATAAGTCGACACTCGCGGGACCAGCTTAAACGTGACGACTTAGAGAATTGACGAGATACACCTAAGTCGAAACTTCAGCGACTTATGTCTATCTCGCCGTTTTGTCGACTAGTAAATATAACACCATACCTCTACTCATCACGGCCTCGGCATCCTTCCACCCACAGTGTCTGAATGGATCAGTATTGTTAAGAAGATGTTTAATATGGAACGCATGACCTTTATGTTAAGACTGGAAGAAGGACAGAATCTTTGGTGGAAATGGACCAATTATTTGACCCAGGAAAGCGTGGAGCTTCTTTCTGAGAATAACAATGTTTTATCATTTATTTTCCAAGTGCAGCCGTGACACATGATTCCTGTCGAAAATTACATTAAAATCAAAGTTAAGATAAGAAGTCAGTAATACCTAAGTGAGCCCTGATCCTGCCCCCAAACTTCTGTCTAAAATGGCTTGAATTGGGGATTCCTAGGCATCCTTTAACCACCCCTTAACTACCCCTTAAGTCTATGGGGTTAAGGTTGGCTCTAGGGTCAGGGTTCAGGCAAAGGCTCTGGAGCCCAAGTCCTTCAGTTAAGGCGCCTCATTCCCCAGGTAAAGATTCAAGGAAGTCTTAGTACCAAGACCCAAGGAGCAGCAGGGTCCCAGTGAAAGCCTCCGCAGGTTGGGAGCCTCTTTCCCCAGCTAAGGGATGAAGGACGTCCCTCCAGCCCAGGGGTTCTGCAGGAAAGTCCCAGGACCATCCATACCTATCCCTAACCCAGCCTTAGCCCCAAGCCCCTGTCATATACCTGCAGATCTCAGAAATATCAGCTTAGCTGCACTTGTGCCTGGGCAACACATTGACAGCTGTATGTTTGCAGTGTGATGTTTGACTCATTTCTTTGCCATTTTTGGCAACTCTATCTGCTACATATTAGAAATGTGAATGTAAATATGTGCAAGTGAGTATGTCAGCTATGTCTGAAGGCAGAGAGATCACACCTGCTTAGGTAAAGGGTGGGGAAACAGGTGAATCCTGTATGTTAACATTCTTAAAGTCAGTGTAAATTCCAACACAGTTCCTGAAAAGATTATCATAATTCAAAATTCTATAGCATTAAATTGTGACTTTAAATAAATCCTAACAGTATGTGTGATTGTGGAGAGGTGTGGGGCTTCAGGGTGTAACCTCTGGCTCTGCCCCCCACCTCCCACTCCGTATGTGAAGTCTGCATGTTCCCCCAATAGGAGTTTTCTCCTCGTCCTTCAGAGACTGAAAACATGACTTAAGCCGAATGGGATCTCTAAGCTGTCCTTAGTGTGTGATTGTGTGTGTGAGTGTGTGCTCTGCTATAAACTAGTATCCTATCCATCGTGTCCCCTGTCCTTACTGTTTGATTGTGTGTGTGAGTGTGTGCTCTGCTATAAACTAGTATCCTTTCCATCGTACCCGCTGTCCTTACTGTGTAACTGTGTGCGTGAGTGTGTGCTCTGCTATAAACTAGTATCCTATCCATCGTGTCCCCTATCCATAGTGTGAGATTGTGTGTGTGAGTGTGTGCCCTGCTATAAACTAGTACCCTTTCCATCGTGTCCCCTGTCCTTAGTGTGTGATTGTGTGCGTGAGTGTGTGCCCTGCTATAAACTAGTATCCTATCCATCGTGTCCCCTGTCCTTAGTGTGTGATTGTGTGTGTGAGTGTGTGCCCTGCTATAAACTAGTATCCTATCCATCGTGTCCCCTGTCCTTAGTGTCTGATTGTGTGTTTGAGTGTGTGCCCTGCTATAAACTAGTACCCTATCCGTCGTGTCCCCTGTCCTTGGTGTGTGATTGTGTGTGTGAGTTTGTGCTCTGCTATAAACTAGTATCCTATCCATCGTGTGCCCTGTCCTTAGTGTGTGATTGTGTGTGTGAGTGTGTGCTCTGCTATAAACTAGTACCCTTTCCATCGTGTCCCCTGTCCTTAGTCTGTGATTGTGTGTGTGAGTGTGTGCTCTGCTATAAACTAGTATCCTATCCATCGTGTCCCCTGTCCTTAGTGTGTGATTGTGTGTGTGAGTGTGTGCTCTGCTATAAACTAGTATGCTATCCATCGTGTCCCCCGTCCTTAGTATCTGATTGTGTGTGTGCTGTGCTATAAACTAGTATCCTATCCATCGTGTCCCCTATCCTTAGTGTGTCATTGTGTGTGTGATTGTGTGCCCTGCTATAAACTAGTATCCTATCCATCATGTCCCCTGTCCTTAGTGTGTGATTGTGTGTGTGAGTGTGTGCTCTGCTATAAAGTAGTATCCTATCCATCGTGTCCCCTGTCCTTAGTGAGTGATTGTGTGTGAGTGTGTGCTCTGCTATAAACTACTGTAGTATACTATCCATCGTGTCCCCTGTCCTTAGTGTGTGACTGTGTGTGTGAGTGTGTGCTCTCCTATAAACTAGTATCCTTTCCATCGTGTCCCCTGTCCTTCGTGTGAAGCTGTGTGTGTGAGTGTGTGCTCTGCTATAAACTAGCATCCTATCAATCGTGTCCCCTGTCCTTAGTGTGTGATTGTGTGTGTGAGTGTGTGCTCTGCTATAAACTAGTATCCTATCCATCGTGTCACCTGTCCTCAGTGTGTGATTGTGTGTGTGAGTGTGTGCTCTGCTATAAACTAGTACCCTTTCCATCGTGTCCCCTGTCCTTAGTGTGTGATTGTGTGTGTGAGTGTGTGCTCTGCTATAAACTAGTATCCTATCCATCGTGTCCCCTGTCCTTAGTGTGTGATTGTGTGTGTGAGTGTGTGCTCTGCTATAAACTAGTATCCTATCCATCGTGTCCCCTGTCCTTAGTGTGTGACTGTGTGTGTGAGTGTGTGCTCTCCAATAAACGAGTATCCTATCCATCGTGTCCCCAGTCCTTAGTGTGTGATTGTGTGTGTGAGTGTGTGCTCTGCTATAAACTAGTATCCTATCCATCGTGTCCCCTGTCCTTAGTGTGTTATTGTGTGTGTGAGTGTGTGCTCTGCTATAAACTAGTATCCTATCCATCGTGTCACCTGTCCTTAGTGTGTGATTGTGTGTCTGAGTGTGTGCTCTGCTATTAACTCGTATCCTATCCATCGTGTCCCCTGTCCTTAGCGTGTGATTGTGTCTGTGAGTGTGTGCACTGCTATAAACTAGTATCCTATCCCTGTCCTTACTTTGTAACTCTGTGTGTGAGTGTGTGCTCTGCTATAAACTAGTATCCTATCCATCGTGTCCCCTGTCCTTAGTGTGTGATATTGTGTGTGTGAGTGTGTGCTCTGCTATAAACTAGTAACCTATCCATCGTGCCCACTCTCCTCACTGTGTGATTGTGTGTGTGAGTCTGTGCTCTGCTATAAACTAGTATCCTATCCATCGTGTCCCCTGTCCTCAGTGTGTGATTGTGTGTGTGAGTGTGTGCACTGCTATAAACTAGTATCCTATCCATCGTGTCCCCTGTCCTCAGTGTGTGATTGTGTGTGTGAGTGTGTGCCCTGCTATAAACTAGTATCCTATCCATCGTGCCCACTGTCCTCACTGTGTGATTGTGTGTGTGTGTGTGTGTGCTCTGCTATAAACTAGTATCCTATCCATCGTGTCCCCTGTCCTTAGTGTGTGATTGTGTGTGTGAGTGTGTGCTCTGCTATAAACTAGTATGCTATCCATCGTGCCCCCTGTCCTTACTGTGTGATTGTGTGTGTGTGTGTGTGTGTGTGCTCTGCTATAAACTAGTATCCTATCCATCGTGTCCCCTGTCCTCAGTGTGTGATTGTGTGTGTGAGTGTGTGCTCTGCTATAAACTAGTATCCTATCCATCGTGCCCACTGTCCTCACTGTGTGATTGTGTGTGTGTGTGTGTGTGTGCTCTGCTATAAACTAGTATCCTATCCATCGTGTCTCCTGTCCTTAGTGTGTGATTGTGTGTGTTAGTGTGTGCACTGCTATAAACTAGTATCCTATCCATCGTGTCCCCTGTCCTTAGTGTGTGATTGTGTGTGTGAGTGTGTGCTCTGCTATAAACTAGTATCCTATCCATCGTGTCCCCTGTCCTTAGTGTGTGATTGTGTGTGAGTGTGTGCTCTGCTATAAACTAGTATCCTATCCATCGTGTCTCCTGTCCTTAGTGTGTGATTGTGTGTGTGAGTGTGTGCTCTGCTATAAACTTCTATCCTATCCATCGTGTCCCCTGTCCTTAGTGTATGATTGTGTGTGTGAGTGTGTGCTCTGCTATAAACTAGTATCCTATCCATCGTGTCCCCTGCCCTTAGTGTGTGATTGTGTGTGTGAGTGTGTGCTCTGCTATAAACTAGTATCCTATCCATCGTGCCCTCTGTCCTTACTGTGTGATTGTGTGTGAGTGTGTGCTCTGCTATAAACTAGTATCCTATCCATCGTGTCCCCTGTCCTTAGTGAGTGATTGTGTGTGAGTGTGTGCTCTGCTATAAAGTAGTATACTATCCATTGTGCCCCCTGTCCTTAGTATGTGATTGTGTGTGTGAGTGTGAGCTCTGCTATAATCTAGTATCCTATCCATCGTGTCCCCTGTCCTTAGTGTGTGATTGTGTGTGTGAGTGAGTGTGTGCACTGCTATAAACTAGTATCCTATCCATCGTGTCCCCTGTCCATTGTGTGTGATTGTGTGTGTGAGTGTTTGCACTGCTATAAACTAGTATCCTATCCATCGTGTCCACTGTCCTTAGTGTGTGATTGTGTGTGTGAGTGTGTGCTCTGCTATAAACTAGTACCCTTTCCATCGTGTCCCCTGTCCTTAGTGTGTGATTGTGTGTGTGAGTGTGTGCTCTGCTATAAACTAGTATCCTATCCATCGTGTCCCCTGTCCTTAGTGTCTGATTGTGTGTTTGAGTGTGTGCTCTGCTATAAACTAGTATCCTATCCATAGTACTGGATATCCATATCCTAACCCTGTACTGGATAAGCAGTTATTGGAATTTGTTGGATATTTTATCTAGTACTTAATCTTTCTGTTCCTGGGGTTGGCTGAAGCTGATCAATTAACTTATGGCTGAAATACGTGATTTTAACTTAATAGTGTTTAACCAAACTAATGTCCTAACCTATAATTCCACATACAGTACCTGTATGTTATACCTCATAGCACATGATAGTTTCAACTCCAAATCAAATTACTTTTTTCCAGTAAATCTGCTTCATCTGCAGAAAAAAGGAAAGACAATCTTCTAAACAAACACAGAAATTCATTCTCAATAAAACTGCTGTCTTATATTAATTTCTACATAAAAAAAAATCAAATCCTAAGCTTGTCTGGGAATTTACTAACAGTTATACACAAAAGTTAAATGTCTGTTGTGTGTACAGTTTGTATAATGTAATATTTTACTCAGTCCAAAACCACACCTACTGCAGCCTGAGAAGCAGGAAGTTCCTCTCACTCTCACACACAGACGACGAAACTGAATCCTATCAGTGTTTGTGGCAAAATGGCAGAAGCCAATTCCGCACTGGATCCAAACCAGTTCAGCTGTCCAATCTGTCGGGATCAACTGAAGGATCCAGTGACTACAGCCTGTGGACACAGTTACTGTATGAGCTGCATTAAGAGCTGCTGGGATCAGGAGGATCATGCTGGAGTTTACAGCTGCCCCCAGTGCAGACAGACCTTCACACCCAGACCTGTTCTGAACAGAAGCACCATACTGGCTGAGGTGATGGAGAAACTGAAGAAGACTGGACTACAAGCAACTGCTCCTGCTGACCATTATGCTGGACCTGGAGATGTGGAGTGTGATTTCTGTACTGGGAGAAAACACAAAGCTGCCAAGTCCTGCCTGGTGTGTCTGGCCTCTTACTGTGAAACTCACCTCCAGCCTCACTATGAGTCTCCAGCTTTTAAGAAGCACAAGCTGACTGATGCCACTGGACGTCTGCAGGACAAGGTCTGTTCCCACCATGACAGACCGCTGGAGGTCTACTGCCGTACCGACCAGCAGTGTATCTGTTATCTCTGTACAATGGATGGCCATGATACAGTCTCAGCTGCTTCACAAAGGGAGGAGATACAGGTCAGGCCAGAAGTTTTCTTATATAAATATAAAGTTAATTTTAAATAAACGGATTTTGTCTTAACAAATGTTAGTGTAATTTCCACAAAGTCTGGACTAAATATAAGTGAATGAAGGAAAAGGTCATTTAAACTGGGGCACATTAAATCCAACAAGTTATCTGGCTAAGCAAGAAATTTTGCTTTTTGAAACCGATCCCTGGTTTTGCTAAATGGCTGTCCGACTTGCTGCACTGGAACGTGTTTAACTCGTCTGTGACGTCATTCCCAGCTCTGAGTTCCGACCTCCGAGGTAAATGGAGCTCAGCATAAGAGTAGCGGCTCCATCATCTCAGAAACAGCCACCGTCCTGGGATTTAAATTTCACACACTGCAGTGTGTAGAGTTTACTGAGAATGGTGCAGTAAACATGAAACAGCCAGAGTGTTTAGTAAAAGGAGCAAAGTAGTCAGGGCTGGTGTAGTGTAGCATACAGTCTGGTTATATACCAGTGCATGTTATATATTCTCTATGGCTTTAATTAACAGACACCCCCCATTACCATTTTATTTTATATTGTTGTGTTAGTCTGGAATATGTCTATATACGTGTTGTATAAGAGGAGGGAGAGTATTGTCAATGATGGCATTACCTTGCAAGGAGGAGAGCTATTTGGGGGGGGGGCAATACTCCAGGGACGCTCAATAGAGAGTAAGCTGAGGGAGTGAGCGTGCAGCAGCCAGTTCAGTCTCCTTGTGAAACTTTATTAAACCCCTTTTTCCATCTCCCTACTTGCAGACCTCTGCATCTTTATTCAAATGTGTTGCACCGGGGTGGGCAGCCGTGTCACACCCAGGGCTGTGTCCGTAACACTGGAGTGGGACTGAATTTCTGACCAGGAATTCAAGCCCCCTGACAGCCCAATATAAAACTATATAAACTATATATTATATGTTTCTATTCACACATCCATTTTCTAGGCTACTGAACACACATTCTTACCTACATGCTTTAATTTTACATTCATGTAATTTTTACCAGCACATTTCATTAATATTAATAAAGCATGGAGCAGCTTTGACATAAATAATGAAGCTTCGACACAGTGCGCTGTCCTTGTGTCTCTTCCCCGTGTGGCCAGCAGCCATCGTTGTCCTTCTGTCTCTTCCCCATGTGGCCAGCAGCCATCGCTGTCCTTGTGTCTCTTCCCCGTGTGGCCAGCAGCCATCGCTGTCCTTGTGTCTCTTCCCCGTGTGGCCAGCAGCCATCGCTGTCCTTGTGTCTCTTCCCCGTGTGGCCAGCAGCCGTCGCTGTCCTTGTGTCTCTTCCCCGTGTGGCCAGCAGCCATCGCTGTCCATCCCCTTTGTCGTCTCATTGTCTTTGGCCGTAGTGTGTTCTTCCGTTTCCCCACATGGCTGCATTTGGCTCTGTGGGTTGAGTGTGGGGCACCAAGGCTGGGACCAGCTGGTCATGGGTTGAGGCTGGTCAGGAACCAACCTCACCTCTTTATTGCTTTTCTATTCTTCCTAGTGTTTATTAGTTCTGTGTTCTTCTTGTAAAGCTTGTTTTATTATGTTCCACTGGTTTATATATTTTCTAAGTGTTGAATTCCTAGTGTGTGATTAGTGTTTCTTACCTTCAGTGTTTGTTGGAGTTTTCCTAATCTTGCGTTCATTAGTATAAGTTACTGCACTTGTTGCCTGTTTTCCCTGCACTGTTGTTATTGGTTAATTGTCTTATGTGTCACATCTGCCTCTTCGTTAGTTCGGTTGTCTGTTGTATTTAAGTGCTTGTCCTCCTGTTTGTTGCTGATTCATTGTTTGTGTGTTGGTGGTGGAATGTTAGGTCATTGTCTTTAGTTACACCCTGTTTTATACCTGGTTGCTTTTCCTGCTTCCCTTAGTTGCCCATAGTGATGGCAAAACAAAGCTTTCCGAAGCGATTGTTTCGAAAAATGGTTCGGTACTCAAGGATTTTCTAAATGGTGAATATTAGTGGCTGTAGGTGGTCAAATAAGTAAATAGCAGTTCATTTTGACTGAGTGTAGTGCATCAAAAAATATACAAATAGGCAAACATTCAAGTGGTCTGCAGTGCTTTATGAACATGAATGTACTGGTTAAGTTGGGTTGTGCAGGTTCTTATGGATTGGGCTACCTCTGAATTAACTGGGAAGGGGTGCTTGTGTAACTCGAGGGGGTATTGGACTACAGATGTTTGTTGAAGAACAGTATTTGTTGAACAGTGTGGGGACTAAGTTGGTTACGTTTTTTGTTTATTCACAACTTCTGCTTTAGAGAATATCCACTGACACGGAATGCTGGAGTGCATAAAAACTGTATCGCAAGTTCACATGTGTGTTCACACAGCCTTCTGCATATCCCAGAACTGCAAAGGGTCTTCAGAACGCAGTATATTTGGGTCACTGAGGTACTGCTGAACCTCCACAGTAGCATCTGCTGTAGAACCCTTGACCCGTTTGTTCTCCCCCATCACATCACTGTCCAGAAGATCCTACAGACCTGGAACTAAAATGACAAAACATGAATCATTATATACACTGTGCATTTTGTACTGTGCAATAATAACTGTAAACCCAGTTCAGTTTAATTGAACATTTTCATTAAAACGTGAAAGGTTGCAACAGTACCGGTATGCATTGCCGTACCAGATGAGGATCCTGCAGGCTCTGGTTCTGGTGCCTGGTTGTATGTGGGTGTGGATGGGTTCTGCTGGGCCTCCTGTGATCTTATGCTGGATGCACACTCTGCTGTAAGGCATTTCACAGCAGCCTGAGCATTAGATTGGCTACAGAAACCTGCAGTTTTATATCCTGGATCCAGCAGTGTGCCCAGTGTCATTATGCTGATGGTCTCAAAGACTGACAACCTCTCACTGAGCAACTTAAAGAGGTACTTGCACAACTGCTGGGCCTTGACATTCTGTGTCTGGGACAGTTTCAGATTCACAGCATGTCTAAGCTTGCGGATGAGAGGAATTACCTTGGATCCTGATACTCTCTTCTCTTCAGAAAGTGCAACAGTTGCCTCATTGAAATGTCATAAAACACCCAGACACTCATAAATTACGTGATATTCCTCTGAGGTCATGGTTGTGAGCTCTGTCCTCAGAGTGACCAATGCAGCACCAGCTGGCTCTTCTTGATCATGTGATCATTGCAGCATCGAATAGGTGCTATTCCAGCTGGTTTCCACTTCTTGAACCATTCTGAGAGTGGGTCTGCCCATCTGCTGTTGGATTTGACAAAGCCTTTCTCTAGCAGTTGTACTGTTCTGAAGTAGGTCACCATCTGTCCTTCCTTGGATCTGATATCGTCAGGGTCCTTGTGTCTGATCAATGGCTTCACAACCAAATTCAGTGCATGAACAATGCAGGTTGTGTGTCTGACACAGGTAATCACATTTTGTGCAGCGTCAGTGTCAAGCATCGGACTTTATTTTGTATTCCCCACTCCTCCATCAAGGCTGCCTTGACTGCAGCCATGTTTTCTGCAGAATGAGACTCTGGGAATTTTCCTGCTCCCAATAATACGGCAGACAGCTCAGTCTTATCCTTTATAAAATGGCATTTGACTGTTAAATAAGCTTCCATATGTATGGATGTCCACGTGTCAGATGTTAGACTTACTGCTTTGGCCTTTTTCACCTCTTCCTTTGCTTTCTTTTTTTCAATCTTAAATATTTCTGCCACCAGACCCTTTCATGTTTGCCTGGATGGGAGAATGTAGGTTGGATCCAGGATTCCCACAAACTCCCTAAATCCAGCATCATCCACTATGGTGAAGGGTTGTGAATCCTTCACAATCATATTGACCAAAGCCTCATCAATCATTTGCTTCTTGGTCTCTATACTGGGAATATTATACAGATTATTGGGTAATACCCTCACCCAAATCTGATATTATGTATTCATACAATTAAACTGAACCTTGAACACAATAATGACTAATGGTTATTATTATTAAATTATTAACAATATATTCATATTAAATTATTATTATGATTAAAACTTACGCTGCAGTGTGTGTGCGCTGATATATTTGCTCTACAGCATGTTTGAAACCAGCATTGAGGTTTTCACCTCATTTTCAGTTTCCAAAGCAGCCACATGGCTGAGTGCAGAACCAAGCTTCAGATGACCATGGTCACGTGTTTAGGGAGGAACGGAGGAAACCTCGAAGCTGTGCTTCAGAATGCAGTGTATCAGTTTTTTTGGCACATCCCTCTGAGCTCTCGGTGTCAAGCTTAACATCACTAGCTGCCCCATTCCCTCTGTTAGTCTGCGTGTCGTTTTCTTAGCTACTTTTTCCCTGGTGAGTTTTGACCCCTTGTTGTTCCCTTATTTTGTGTCTTTCCAGTTTTGCTCAGTTTCCTTAAATCCCTTTGTCTTGGAGCTTTTAAGTGGATCGTCACCTTGTTTCCCTGCCTGCACCAGGCTGCGCCCCAACATGCTCATTAAATATATGATCTGGGCAAATTCTGAAACATCTTTAATAATCACATTTTACACATTTTCTTTTCTGAATTTGCATGTAACATCAGTGATGCACACTATGACACGGTTTCTGTATGAATGGGTCACAACAGTCCAATATTAAATCAACTTCCCAGTTTTTAGTGTCACAGGAGAAAAGATGCATTATTGTTGTTCACAGTGCAGTTTACTACACAGTGGTTCATTCTCAAATGACATGCGATCTGACATGAATGAAATGTCAGTTGAGTAGCCGGTCCTGCAATGCAGCCCAGGACACATTCGCCTTCACATTGCTATAAGAATGTGGCCATATGCGGCCCAGACCACCTCCCAATGTGGTTTGAGTGATCGGATCTCAGTGCATCCTCAATGTGTCCTGGGTGCGTTCACACCTGTAATTAGTGCTGTGCAATTGTGATTGGATCACCCAGCACGCATGTTAATACCAGGTGGAAACAGAACCAAAGGGTCTATGTCCAGTTTATCATACCTACAGTCAATAAATCATTTATGAATATCCATCCATCCATCCATCCATCTCCTAATCAGTAATCCCAGTCAGGGTCATGGGGACCTGGATCCTTTCCCAGGCAGCATAGGGCCCAAGGCTGGGGTCCACCCTGGAGAGGATGATTAAAGAATATGATCTCAGCTAATGAAAGAAACTCATTTTGTCATCTTGTTTGCCGTCTGTAGAAACAACTTTGTGAAACACAGAAGGAATTTCAGCAGAGAATCCAGATGAGAGAGAAGGAGCTGCAGGAGCTGAGAGAGGCTGTGGCCTCAATCACAGTGAGTATGAACCTGAGGAGAAGATAACAGCTGGCTTGTGATCATGTTGAATCTTCTCTCAGATTCAACACATTGCAGATTTATAGACTTGTGGGGATTAATCAAATTAATGCTGCTGTGGGTTATTCTGGGTCAGAAGTTGCTTGATAACAGAGTTTAACCAAGTGTTGCAGCAGTAGTAGCTTATTTATTTAGAAAAATACCATAAAAGGCCCATTTGAGAAAAATGCAACTTTTCTCAACCCAGCATAATGCAAATAAACACCAAGAAAGTCACCTATTAAACTGAGACCTAATGGTGGCAACCAACCTGCCCCATACAGCCACCAGTCTCTGCCAAATCCCTGCAGCTGAAAGTGTATGAGCTTAATGAGTGATCATTTCCAATCAGTGCTGGCTGGGTTTCAGTACCTGAGGCATCCAGCACCGTGACACTCCAAACCCCAGCCCTGTGCTGTTTTTATACCTCCTGTCAGCTCACATCACTATTGTCCAATGAGGCTCTCTGGAGTCTCAAATGGGGCCAATTGCAATTTACTGTCCTCTGCTCCCTGTGTCACCAACAGAGATCAACACAGTCAGCAGTGGAGGACAGCGAGAGGATCTTCACTGAGATGATCCGCTCCATTGAGAGAAGATGCTCTGAGGTGATACAGCTGATCAGAGATCAGGAGAAGGCTGCAGTGAGTCAGGCTGAAGGATACATGGAGAGACTGAAGCAGGATATTGATGAACTGAAGAGGAGACACTCTGAGCTGGAGCAGCTTTCACACACAGAGGATCACATCAATTTCCTCCAGGTAACAGAACAGCTACTTTTACAATAAGAAAACCAGAGTAATCAAATGGATGCATGTTCTCATTTGTATTTCAGCTAGTCTGTCATTTGTCAGATGTTAATGGTCTTGTTAATTTGATTTCCATACATATTTGTTGTGATGAAGCTGTTTAATCAGACTGTGTGTCTGCAGAGTTGCCAGGGTCTTCCTGTCACCCCTGAAGCTGGATTTTGGCCCAGAATCTCCATCAGTCCACGCTGCTCTTTAGAGAACATGAGGAAGGTGTTTTCTGAGCTGAAGGATCAACTGGAGAATGTTTGCGAAAAGAAAATGGCAGAGATCCATCCTACAGGTTGATAAATAAAAACATTTTTCAGTCTGTTCATGTTAATATAGACCATGCAGAGAGAGTATGCAGTACAGTCAGCCTCACGTTTGTGTCATCAAGTCAGTTTCTGTTTCTAATAAGATTAAATCTTTATGAAAACTAATGAGCTCTAAATTCTACAGGATACAAAACCCAGATCACGATTCATGTATCTTCTACATTACAGAATCCAAATATCTGTATCAATTGTAACTTACCATGATTTGCAGTTTGTTAAAATGCCTGTTATTGTGTCTTATTATTATAATACCCTACTGTTATCTCCACAGTGAGTGAAGTCCATCTCCCACAAGTATATTCCTTTTACTCACATCCCTGTTTCTCTCTGTCTCCTTCTAGTTACCAAAGACACCATCCTTCCGGTATTAGTGCCCAGGACCAGAGCAGAATTCTTACAATGTGAGTCTGTTCACACACACGCTTCTCTCTCCCTGTATGAACATAAGAACATAAGAACATAAGAACTATACAAACGAGAGGAGGCCATTCGGCCCATCGAGCTCGCTTGGGGAGAACTTAACTAATAGCTCAGAGTTGTTAAAATCTTATCTAGCTCTGACTTAAAGGAACCCAAGGATTCAGCCTGCACTACGTTATCAGGAAGACTATTCCATACTCTGACTACACGCTGTGTAAAGAAGTGCTTCCTTAAATCCAGTTTGAAATGTTCTCCCGCTAATTTCCACCTATGGCCACGAGTTCTTGTACTGGAACTAATGCTGAAGTAACTATTCGTTTGAACAGCATCCAAACCTGTTAGAATCTTATAGACCTGGATCATGTCCCCCCTCAGTCTCCTTTGCTTGAGGCTGAACAGATTTAGCTCAAATAACCTTTCCTCATATGACATTCCTCTAAGACCAGGAATCATTCTTGTGGCCCTACGCTGCACCTTTGCTAAGGCCACTTTGTCCTTTTTAAGATATGGTGACCAAACCTGTACACAATATTCTAGGTGAGGTCTCACCAAGGAATTGTATAATCTTAGCATTACCTCCCTTGACTTAAACTCCACACACCTGGAGATATACCCCAACATCCTATTGGCCTTTTTTATTGCTTCCCCGCACTGGCGAGAATGAGACATGGAAGCATCAACATACACACCAAGGTCTTTCTCATAGTCAGCTATCTTTATTTCAGTAGGTCCCATAAAATACCGGTACTTTATAATTCTGCTCCCTACATGGAGTACCTTACATTTGTCTATGTTAAATTTCATCTGCCAGGTGTCAGCCCAGTCACTAATTAAATTAAGATCCCGCTGTAGCTGCTGAGCCGCTAGTTCAGTATCTGCTACACCACCCACCTTGGTGTCATCGGCAAATTTCACCAATTTACTGTATATATTGGTGTCTATATCATTTATGTAAATTAGGAACAAAAGTGGTCCTAAAATTGAACCCTGCGGTACCCCACTATGAACGCAGGCCCACTGTGACATTGAGCCTCTTATAACTACTCGCTGCTTCCTATCCGTTAACCAGTTATCAATCCAGGTCGCTACAGTTCCTAAAATACCTGTTGCTTTGAGTTTAAGTGAGAGCCTCTTGTGGGGAACAACATCAAAAGCCTTTTGGAAATCTAAGTAGATGACATCATAGGCCTTCTTATCATCAACTTCCTGAGTAGCTTCCTCAAAAAACTCCAACAGATTTGTTAAACAGGATCTACCTCTCCTAAATCCATGCTGGCTATCCCTCAAAATGTTATTTGAGTCCAGGTAATCTACCATTTTCTCTTTCATTATAGCCTCCATAACTTTACCAGTTATACAAGTTAGACTGATTGGCCTATAGTTTGACAAATTACTTCTATCCCCTTTTTTGAAAATGGGCGTTATGTTGGCATGCTTCCAATCAGAAGGTACCACACCTTCAGATAAGTATTTTTGAAACAGTAATGTTAAGGGTCGGCAAATAATATCCCTCATCTCTTTTAACACTATAGGTAAGATGCCATCAGGGCCCTGTGATTTATTTATTTTGAGCTTTGCTAGGCTTTGCAAAACATCAGCTTCAGTTATATATATATTAGTTATAGACGATGTTGGATTAGTAATAAGAACTGGTAAGTTACTAGTGTCCTCAACCGTGAATACCCGTGCAAAACTATCATTGAACTCATTTACTATGTCAATGTCGTTTTCAATTATAAGACCCTTACTATCCTGCAGATTAGTAATTTCAGCTTTTAGAGCTCTTTTAGAGTTAAAATACTAGAAGAAACTTTTAACGTCATCCTTAGCTTCCAATGCGATCTTCCTTTCGACATTCCTTTTAGCTCGTCTAATGTCATTTTTTAATTCAGCCTGTAGATTTAGATACTCTTGCTTTATTATGTCATCATCAGTTATTTTCCATCTCTGGAACAAAGCCCTTTTCCTCCTTACTTTATACTTTATTTCCCTATTAAACCACCTAGGTTGCAATTTCCTAGATTTATTCTTGCTGGAAACAGGTATGAAGTCCTCTTGCACTTGCAATAATGTGCTTTTAAAAAATTCCCATGCCTCTTCAACAGTTTTGTTATTTAACTCCATCCAGTTCACAGTTTCTAGTTTTAATCTCATACAATTGAAGTTAGCCTTCCTAACATTATATATTTTTGATTTGGACTTTGCTCTTCGGGCACTAAACTTAACCTCAAATTTAACCATGTTATGATCGCTACTGTCAAGTGGTTCTAAAACGTCTAATTTACCAATCCTGTCCTGGTTATTAGACAAAACAAGATCAAGAATGGCATCTCCCCTGGTAGGGGTGTTAACAAACTGAGTAAAAAAACAATCCTGTACTAATTCCACCATCTCAAGTTCATTTTCAGAAGAGCCAGCAACAATGTCCCACTGCATCCCCGGTAGATTAAAATCACCCATAACTACCACATCATTTTTATTGCTCATAATCCTAATATCACTGTATAACAATCTGCTTTCCTCAGCAGCTACATTGGGTGCTCTGTAACAAACACCGACAATTAGGCTATTTGAGCTTGTAGCATCTAATTTTACCCATATAGCTTCTGTACTTTTACTTACATGTATATCAGTAAGCTCCCTTGCCTGCAAGTTTTCCTTTACATATACTGCAACACCACCTCCCTTCTTACCTATACGGTCTTTACGGAACAATGTGTAACCATCCATATTATATTCTTGTCCATCCTTATCACTCAACCACGTTTCAGTTATTGCTATAATATCATAAGAGTCCGATGAGATAAGAGCCTCTAAATCATGAATTTTATTCCTAATACTCCTGGCGTTTAAATACAGACAACAAAGGGTAGGCCTATTACAGTGCCTACTTATAATATGATTTTTTGGGGCTTTCCGTTTCCCCCCAGTTACATACTTAACTAACCTCCCTGCCCCCCCAGTCCCTAGTTTAAACATTCCTCAACTACTCTACAAATACGCCTTCCCAGTACACTGGTTCCCCTCCGGTTCAGATGCAACCCATCCGGCTTGAACAGGTCCCACCTGTTCCAGAAGGTCCTCCAGTGCCCCATAAACCTAAACCCCTCTTTCCTACACCATCCTTTTAGCCACGCATTTAATCTCCTTATCTCAGCTAACTTAGCCTGACTTGCGCGTGGCACGGGGAGTATTTCAGAAAATACCACCATGGACGTTCTGCTTCTAAGCTTATTGGCGACTTCTATAAATTTATCCTGCAGAACAGCCCTTCTACCCTTGCCTATGTCGTTGGTGCCAACATGCACCACGACAACTGGATCCACCCCAGCTGGGGCCAAAAGCTTGTCCACACGATCTAGAAGGTCCCCTACCTGGGCACCAGGCAGGCAAGACACCGTACGGGATCACGCGTGCACACATAACTGTCTACTCCCCTAATAATTGAATCCCCCACTACCACAACCTCCCTCTTTCTGGGGGGAGGGGGCTCCTCAGTGCCCAAGGGCCCACCTGCCTCCCCAGTCCCTTCAGGCTCTAAAGCTGGAAGCACCTGAAACCTGTTAGACACAGACACCTCAGGTGATGCCGCCTCTGTAACGTGTGTACGCCTTTTCCTGCGTCTACGACCTACGGTCACCCAGCTCTCTCGACCTCTCTGCTCTTCATTCTCCCTCCCCCCCGCTAGTGGCGTACACACCATCTCCCTAAATGGCGTATCAACTAGCTCATCTAACTCACTGTTGCATTGGATGAGAGCCAGTTGCTCCTCAAGGTCGCGAACCTTGACCATGAGTGAGTCCACTAGCTTACATCGCTCGCAGATGAAGTCCGACTGGACACTAACGTCCAGAAGGGCAAACATCTTGCAAACGCAACACTGAGCCGGCCCCATAATTAACTAACTAACTATGACCGTACTCCCAGCCCAGTAAATTTATATAGTGTATTTAACTATAAAGATTAATTTGCGTAACAATAAAAGCAGTAACGTGCCGAGTACACTAAAATAAGTTATTACTTGTGTTAAAACGGAACTTAATTATTATTTTATTTAAAATTTTAAACCTGATAAATTTACTACTACTTACCAGAAGAACCTCTGCCTGAACCAAGTATGAACTAAAAACAAGGCGAAATCGAAGTTGCTCTTGGGAGGTCGAAAAACCACAAAAACCCCCTCACAGCAGGCTACTGCCGGAGCGGGAAAAAAGTGGAAAATGTCCTCCCAGCCCCGACTGGCGACCGAGCAAAGCTCAGGAGCAACTGTCCTTTTCCGGTGCCGGGTAGCGATACCAACGTTAGATATTATTAGTTATAATGGCCCCGCGGGTGTTTGTTACAGAGTTTAAACGCGGACAGAAAAACGCCGCTCACGCGACACCCGCAGCTCTCTGTCGGTAATAATCGCGCTGTTAATTGACAGACAGGACAGACAAGCACTCACGCCGACCGAAATAAGAACAATAAATAGAAGTAAACAGCCACCCACGTAAACAGGTAAAGCACACAAACACTCAAAACACTCCAAAAAACAATCCCAAACAATCGCTGCAGCTCAACACTCAATCCTGTACTCCAAACACCACTCTCTCGCAGCAATCCCAGCAAATTTTTTTAGCTTCCTTTGAAGGTGGAGTGTGTTTTATTGTCTTTCGTTTTCTTCTGCTAGTGGAGCTTCTCTTTCTCTCTCCCGCTGTCTCCTGGCCTTTCACATTTACATGAGCTGTTTTTGTCAGTAACCTTTGAATCCACTTGCAAAGCAAGACAAGTTTATTCAGGGTGTTTTTCCACTGCACCAGGTTTGGTACTTTTGGTACTTTCCCTTTTCCATTGACTTCTGGTTGAGTACCAGTACCAAAAGTTCCAGTATCCAAAGTACCCTTTCTTTTTTGGTACCTTGGAACTTTGGGGTGGGATTTGCAAAAGCATTCATTGTCGATTTAAAAGATACATTTAAAAAGCATAATAGCCCAAAAAACAAAAAAATAGTTAACTAAAAAGAAGTTACATTGTAGAGGCAGTGTATTACTAAACTCAATTACTGCTTAATTTAACTTAAAATTGAAAAGTAATGTTGTAAGCCCTGATTATAATGAGCTGACAGTGTTTGCAGACCTCAGGTCTTCAGGAAGCTTGTACCACAGACAGGGAGCATAGAGACTAAAAGCTGCTTCATCCTGCTTGGTCTTCATTCTGGGACAGGAGTAAACGTTTCACAGATGACCTCAGGAGTCTGGATGCTTCATAACGTTACGGAAATTAGTGCCATTTAGTGCCTTGTAGACAAGTAAAAATATTTGAAAATCCATCCTGTGATGTATAGGAAGCCAGTGCAGTGATTAAGGACCTGTGTAATATGCTCTACTTCCTTGGTGTTAGTGAGGACTCTGGTGGCAGCATTCTGGATGAGCTGCAGCTGTCTGACTGATTTATTACCAAGACCTGCGAAGACACCATTACAATAGTCTAGCCTTCAGAAAATAAACACATGAACAAGCTTTTCTGTATCTTGAAATTCTTTAATTCTTGCTCTATTTTTAAGGTGGTGGGAGGCTGATTTTGTAATTGTCTTTATGTGACTGTTAAAATTTAGGTCTGAGTCCAGAACTACACCAAGATTTCTGGCTTGATTTGTAGGTTTCAGTGTCATGGATTCATGGTGAGCAATAGCTTTCAGTCTTTCTGACTGAACCAATACAGGGATTTGGGTGCTGGGAACACAGGAGGATGGGCCAGACCCAGGGAAAAGAACATGGACGCGTCAAAGGAAAGAAATTAACAAAACATAACACCTCTTCCCTACCCTGTTAAGATTATAACTAAAATCAAAGACAGAAAATAAAAACCCAGACTACACTAGGCTTACCCATCCGAACCTAAATACAGAAGGTGGCACTCGCCCTCTAACCCAGTGTGTTTATACAGAGAGAGGACCCACGTGTTAATGTATGTGCACACACTTCTTACCTGTTCAATTTCACAAGGGGGGGGGGATTGCAGAAGACAGGAGGAGAGCATCAAAGACAACAAATTCACCAAATGACACTAACAGCACATCCATATCTCCCCTCCTAGACACATAGACACGGCCAGCTTTGAATGCTAGGCCCCTCCCATCAGGAAGAGACCAGTCGGGATTGGTTAGATCTTCCATTGGAACACTGAGCACCAATGATGGGTTGCCCTGTATTTCAGATGGATAGGGCTTAACAGCCAGGAGCAGCAGTCCTGTTCTTGACAGATCTGGGAAAAGAGGGAGAAAGAAAACAGATATCTACACCCCCCCCCCTTCCCATGTGACACTATAGTCACATGGGGACACTGTAATGTAGAGTTGTGTGTCATCTGTTTAAATGTAATAAAAGGTTTTGGTAACACTTCACTGAAGGCCATATTTTTAGTAATAACATTCATAATGCATTACACAACAGTTAGTTCCGACCAAGAAATCTGATTGGACGAGAGGCGTTCTATGAGTGCCGTTATCAGAGTATAACCGCATTCAGACATCTCACACTTTACAGGTGTATCTATAAACCATTACATATGAAGGGTTGCCAGGTCCATGGTTTTC
The DNA here is from genome assembly GCF_048594095.1 of Paramormyrops kingsleyae. Classification (NCBI taxonomy): domain Eukaryota; kingdom Metazoa; phylum Chordata; class Actinopteri; order Osteoglossiformes; family Mormyridae; genus Paramormyrops; species Paramormyrops kingsleyae. Next base: position 11,467,618 of record NC_132800.1, read on the forward strand.
CCGCTCAATTGGGCATTTTTTGTGATCAAATTTTTATGTAACAATTTTAACATAGAACAAAACACAACAAAAAAAAACGATGTGAGAGATCTAGCTACGTAATCACAAAGAGCAGCAACAGGAGGACAGTCCCAGAACATATGGAGAAACATGCCAGGGACTGGAAGGGGACAGAGGTGACATAATGGATCAGGCTCTAAACCCATGTGTGTTTCCTGGGAGTGGGGTACAATCTATGGACAAATTTAAATTGTGTTTGCTGATGAATTGGATTTTTAGAACAGTTTTTTCCATCTGCCAGATGGAAGTGACAGAGAGAGGTTTGTAGGAGGATTTGTGGAGAAGGGAATAGAGACTGGACACAGGCTTAGAACTGGGGGAGAGAGTCGAAGCAAATGTGCAGAGCGGATGAGGAGGAAGAGGAGAGGAGAAAGAGAGACTACAAGCCCTAAGCACAGACCTCAGCTGGAGGTAAAAAGAATACAAAGAGGAATGAAGGTTAAACATGGACACAAGAGACTGAAACGTTTTGAGACCCAAGCTGTCAAAAATATCACCCAGAGTAGAAATGCCAGACGATGACCATGGCGAGCTGGAGATGGGGCCTCCAATGTTCAGGACAGGGTTGTGGAACAAAGGAGTGCGGGGGTGTCACTTTGGGAAGGGGCCCAGCAATCGCTCGACCCTCCTCCATGTATGAAGGCCATGGAAGGTAACTGGACCAACAGAGGACGAGATAGATTTTAATTTAATAATAATAATAATAATATATTTTATTTGTATCGCACTTCACATTTAAACAATCTCAAAGTGCCACAGAATAAAAACATTGTCATAAAAAGCAAAAATATATCTGGAAGATGGTAAAACTAACAAACTAACATAAAACTAAAAAACTAACATAAAATAATTAAATCAAGAAATAAACCTAGAAAATGATAAAAACTACAAACCTAACATAAAAACTTACATCATAAGAACACAGATATAAAAGATGAAAAGCAGCAACTGGGGTCAATAATATGTTCTGCTAAATAGAAATGTTTTAAGTGCTTTTTTAAAGTGCTCAGTAGTCTGTGGTGCCCTCAGATGATCAGGGAGGGCATTCCATAGGCGAGGGGCAGCAGAACAGAAAGCCCTATCCCCCATGGTACTGAGCTTAGTCCTGGGTGGGAGAAGGCGGTTAGAGTTCATAGAGCGGAGAGATCGTGTTAAGGTTTGTGGGGTGAGCAACTCTTTCAGGTATGTGGGAGCATTTCCATAAATGCACTGATGAGTGAGCAGGCAGACCTTGTATTCAATCCTCGCTGAGATGGGGAGCCAGTGGAGTGTGTAAAGGATGGGGGTGATATGGTCATGTTTCCGCACCCTCATTAGGATCCTATCAGCGCAGTTCTGAATGTACTGCAGTCTCTGAAGACTCTTGTTAGGAATCCCAATAAATAGTGCATTACAATAGTCCAATCTGGTGGAGACAAAAGCATGGATTAGCTTCTCTGCATCAGGCTGGGTCAGAGTAGAACGGAGTCTGGCAATATTCCTGAGATGGTAAAAGGAGGTCTTGCACAGATATTTGATATGATTTTCAAAAGTTAATTGAGGATCAAACCGCACTCCAAGGTTGGTGACCGATGAAGAAAGGGGGATGTCATGTCCAGAGATAGTTATGCTTGTTATGGAGGATGACCGGATCTGGTGGGGGGAGCCAACCAAAATTGCCTCAGTTTTGGAGCTGTTTAGCTGTAGAAAATTTTGCTGCATCCACAACTTGATCTCTTCAAGACAGTCAGTCAGCAAAAATTTGTAGGATGGTGTTGATAGGGTAGAGTTATGCTTGTCTGTTTTCATGTAGAGTTGTGTATCATCGGCGTAGCAGTGAAATGATTTATCACGATTTATAACGCCACCAAGGGGAAGCATGTACAGAATGAAAAGAAGGGGTCCGAGTACAGAACCCTGAGGCACTCCACAAGACACCTTGTGTTCCCAAGACTTTGCATTTCCAATGGAAACATATTCTGTTCTATCTGTAAGATATGATTTGAACCAAGAAAGGGCAGCATCAGCAAGACCTATGGTGTGACATAACCGATTTAAAAGTATGCCATGGTTGACAGTGTCAAATGCTGCAGACAGATCAAGGAGAACAAGGAGAGAAGGTGAGCCGGCATCAGCTGCCATCAGTAGATCATTAGTAACTCTGACCAGTGCTGTTTCTGTGCTGTGAGCAGAGCGGAAACCAGATTGAAATTTTTCAAACAGGTTATTGCATTTAAGATGGTCCTGAAGATGAGCAGCAACAACCTTTTCCAGCACTTTGGAAAGAAATGGAAGGTTAGAAATGGGCCTGTAATTTGCCAAGACATATGGATCCAGTGTGGGTTTTTTAAGAATTGGTTTAATTATTGATGTTTTTAGAGCATGTGGAATGTAGCCATCCTGGAGAGAAAGACTGATTACCATGGTGAGGAATGGGCTTATGGCAGAAGTGTTTGCTTTCACCAGGGCTGTAGGAAGGGGGTCCAGAGCACAGGTGGAGGGTTTCATCCTCCTAATAATGTCTTCAATCTCTTGCTGGGAAACTTCTGGAAAGTAGTTTAGAGACCTGCAGAACTCAAACCGTAAACAGTTTGTCAATGCAGGTGGAACAGAAGAACCAGGAGTGACAGTACGAATTGAGTCAATTTTTGTTTTAAAAAAAGTCAGAAAATTATTACAGTGTTCTTCAGTAGCTTCTATATGCAGCGGGGTTTGTGGTTTAAGAAGGTGATTGATGGTGGAAAACAACTGCTCTGAATTTCCAGGACTGCTTTTGATGGCATTAGAATAAAACTGTGACCGTGCTTCTATAAGAGATTTCGAGTAAGCCTTCTGATGCTCACGGTAAGCTAATTTATGAACAGTGAGACCTGAAGCCTTATACCGACGCTCAAAAGCATGTCCGGCTGCTTTCATTTTCCGTAGCTCACTGGTGAACCAGGGGGCTGATCGAGAAAAGGTCACATTTCTGGTTTTGACAGGGGCATGAAAATCCAGAATTCTACGCAAAGTTGTGTTGTAAGAGTCCACTGCATCGGTTAGTGATAAAACATTTGCATTTAGACAATGCTGTAAGTCAGTTGTCATAGTTTCTAGATTGATGCTTTTCCAGTTTCTGAAACAGATTTGTCGTTTGGGTTTTGTGTAAGATTTAAATTGTAACTGCATCGAGATGGCCTTATGATCAGACACACCCAGATCGTAAGCAGAAAGCTTGTGGACAGGAGCACAGTCAGTAATTACCAAGTCAAGGGTATGCCCTCTGGTGTGCGTGGGGCAATCAACAAGTTGACGGAGATTAAAACAGTCCAATAATTGAAGAAATTCGACTGCAAAATGGCAAGAGGGGGAGTCCACGTGGATGTTCATGTCTCCAAGAACCATAATATTAGCAGAGGTAGTACAGAATGTTGAGAGAAGATTGGACATCTCAGTGATAAACGATGAATTTGGTTTCGGTGGCCGGTAAATGAGTAGTATGGTCAGATGGAGGGGGGGGGTTTACATTTAAAAGCCAAACATTCAAGAGAATGCAACTCAGGCAGCGGCAGAGGAAGCAAGTCCAGATCTTTGCGATGGAAGATGGCCAAACCACCACCACGACCAGTGCTGCGGGCTTTCTGAATGTAGCTATAGCCAGAAGGACATGACTCATTTAAAACAGAAAAAACATCAGTTTGATGCCAGGTTTCTGTAAGGCACATCAGGTCCAAACACTTGTCCAATATATGATTGTGTATTAAACATGCTTTGTTTGCTAAAGACTGTGCATTAAACAGCTCAATTTTGATATTGGGAGAAGCAGAAAAACTCTGTATCGGCCGAAGAACGTTGAAATCCACACGGCGATTTCTGTCGTGCGTCCTGATTGATGTTGCTATGGGAGCTCCAACGCTTATTGTCCGAGGAGCAACGGTGCTCTGATGACGCGGTTTAATCGCGACGGTGCGTACGGCCGTCCAGAAGGACGGAATAGTGCAACCAGTCCGGGAAAAAAATAACTTTCTACCAGAGCCTCTGTGGATATAACGAGGGCAGCGAAGAAGTCCAAGTTGTTTAATAAGTGATATACACGTTGGAACGGTGAAATTGTTGAACCTCATCAGCTGGTCGACGGAATATTTCAACATCATGCCGATCAAGGAAAGTTAATTCTGTAGTTTGATACTGGCCATGGAAGTATTGCACAGAGGAGAATCCAACACAGAATGTGATCTACAGTATGCCGCTTCAGCTGTAGAACTGTTGGTTCAAAATCCTCAATTTGTCCGGGGTGAGCAGACACGACGACTCGGCAGAACGGAGGTACACAGAGAGTCGCAGGCAAGTCCAAATCCACACAAAATTAATAAAATCCAGCTGAGTTAAAAAATAAGACAGCAACTCTTTAAACTGTTATAAAACGTTAATTAAAAAGTAAATAAAAAGTCAAAAAGTTGTATAAAAGCTCTAAAGAAAAAGAAAAGGAGAAGAAAAAGAAAAGGATCTTGCTAACAATGGGCAAGAAAGGAGAGAGGTTAGACAGTGGGGAATGACATCCTGCTTGGATGAGAAGCCAGACAGGGGGATGCTGAGGAGGATTGATCCAACTCCCTTAGGGTGAAAGCATGGTGGTACAGTTCAAAATGTGGGAGGGCAACACCCCCATCTAACCGGTCATAGGTTAGAGTGGAATGTTTAACAGAAGGTCTCTTACCATCTCAAAGAAATACAGAAACTACAGACTTAGCAGAAGCCCAGTATCTAGGTGGAGGAGGAAGCGGAAGTAAGGAACTTACAAAATTAGTCCTCTGGAGGACGTTCATTTTAATAATGGCCAGTCTCACCTGGAATGAAAGGGAAAGAGACCATGAGAAGATCGAGATTTTAATACCCTCCAGAACATGGCGGAAACCAGCAGCTGTAAGCTCCGGGACAGAGGGATAGATGTCCAACCCCAGGTATCTGAAGGAGTCCGCCTGAAGAATAGAAGAAGGAAATGAAGAAGAGCGACAGGCAGGATTCAGTGGAAGGAGAGAAGACTTTGACCTGTTAATCTTATAGCCAGAGAGGGATTCATATGTTTAAAACAAATTAAGGATGTGAGGAAGATCAGTGGGGGCATTGCCAAGATAAAGCAGCAGATCGTCAGCATATAAGGAGACTTTTTGAGGAACATCTTTAACCAGGAATGGAGAAATAAGATTGGAATGACGGAGGGCTGCAGCTAGGGGCTCTAATGAGAGATTAAAGAGTAAGAGCGATAAGGGACAGCCCTGCCTGGCACCTCGAGAAAGTCAAAGAGGAGGAGAGGTGTTGGCATTAGTCAGGAGGAATGAGGAGGGAGAGGAGTAGAGGGTCTGGACCAAGCTGGTAAAATACGGGCCGATGCCCATTTGATCGAGGAGCCTCCATAAGAAAGTCCAATTCATCCTGTCAAATGCCTTCTGTGCATCTAAGGAGAGAAGGGCAGCAGGGAAGGGAAAGGAGCTGCCTGAGGAGAACATGGTCATGGAGAAGACCAGACCCAGGATCTGCAAGCAGAAACATACCGAACATCATCAGAAGCTGGTCCAATTTGAAGCGATGCCACTACTTGTACATACAGTTCCTGTGTACGTAGAAGTTTCTTGTGTCTGTCAAAACTGTTTGGTTCACTTGTTAAGCTTTTATCATTTTTTTTTAGAGTAAAGTAGTAATTCCTGGCATTGAATAATATCTGCATCATGCACCATCGACCATCGCGAGCCAAACCGCTGGCAAAGGCGACCATGGCGTTACGAAGGAAGCCCTTAACAGGCATCCAGCAGTAGGCTGGGTCATCAGCTGAGCCGACATTAATGGAAATAAATTCTTCGAGGCTGGGGGTTAAATAAGCTGTGAGTTTGGGGTTTTAAAGCAGAGAAGAATTAAATTTCCATCGTGGGTCTGAGGAGGTAGAGAAGGCAGTCTGCCTCAAGTCTGCAGGAAGGCAGACTTGTGATGAGATAGAGAAGAAGAAATCAGAGAAGCTTTAGAAACAGCAGGTGGAAGAGAGAGAGAAACAAGGATGTAATCTAAGCGAGACTGAGACTGGAAGCCAGGAGAGAAGGAGAATTCTCTGGCGGAGGGTTAATTAAACAGAATGAGTCGACTAAATTCAAGTCCTGCACAAATTTACACAAGGAATGATTAAATTAAAATAATGCTTATTTTATTATTAATTTAATGCGATTTCTCAGCAAATTTTATATCCATAAATGTAAATTCACACATAACAACCTGACCTTTACAGTTTTAACCCTTTCAGGCTCAAATTAAGTTTTAGTAACAGGACAGGACAACCAAGTCCTGTGGTACTTCTGAGTAAAAAAAACTCATAACATATGTATGTGGGGTAATAAGGTAGTTAGTTTTTAACTGTTGCAAATCAGCAACGCCTGCCTTGAGAGGGTTAAAAAGGAATTTGAACTCTGTTTGCCGTCTCCCTGTCTCTCCCTGCAGCTATTCATTCTTTTATCTTTCTTTCCTTCTTTGTTATTCCTTCTTTCTTTTCTCGTCTTCTCTTTTCTTCCGCTTTCAGCTAGTATAAAAGTATATGAACAATTTCATGATGCATTACCTGTATTGTTGTGTTTTATCTTGTTTTGACATATAATGGGGAAAAACATTTAAGTTGAGGAAAAAAATGTTGTACAATCGCTGCCTCCACAGGGAGCTGCTAATCTTGTAGCCCTGCTGCAGCATCTTCTATACAGACACTCCTCACTTAACCACCGAGTTCCAATCCTACCACTAGGTCCTTAAGCTAATCCAGAGTCTTTTTTCATTTTTGCTGGAGTCTTCAATCAGGCAAATTTGAAGCCAGTTTTCCCCAAATTCTTCCAACATGTGAACTTCCCAGCTAGAGAGAGAAACTCTGTGATCGATGACCACGAGAGCTGACCAAAAGCCCTGGATGATGAGGGAAATGCGCACACAGCTAAGAATCAGAAATGCAGCTTTCAGATCTAAAGACAAGGCTGCCCTCAGGACGCCCAGAGGCAACCTGTCCCGAACTTTGAGGATAGCCAATCATGCGCAGAGGATCAATGAACACTTTAATTGCACCATAGACACACGCCGCATATGGCAGGGCATTCAGCCAATCACGGTCTACAAGCCCAACCCACACATCAGTGGTAGTGATGTCTCCCTTCCAGACGAACTAAACAACTTTTTTGCAGACTCTGATGTACAGAATAAGGAGCCGACGCCTCCCCCCAGTGACGAGGTACTCTGTCTGTCCACAGCTGATGTGAGGAGTACTCTATCCAGAGTCAGCCCACACAAGGCTGCAGGACCTGACAACATACCTGGCCGTGTGCTGAGAGAATGCACTGACCACCTGGCTGGTGTCCTCACAGACATTTTCAACACCTCTTTAAGCCAGTCGTCTGTCCCAGCATGCTTCACATCAACCACCATCGTCCCAGTGCTGAAGAAGCCATCAGTGACAGGCCTGAATGACTACTGCTCCATAGCACTCATGTCAATCATCATGAAGCGCTTCGAACGGCTGGTCATGGCAGACATAAAGACCAATCTTCCTACCTCTCTAGACCCTCTCCAATTTGTAAACCGGTCCAACAGGTCTACTGGGGACACCATAGCCTCTGCCCGTCACCTTTCCCTGACACATTTGCATAAGAGAATCACATATGTTAGAATGTGATTCATGTCCCTCGAAGGCTGATTGTGGAACTGAAGGGGTTAAGCTTGAAAATCACTCTCTGCAACTGGATCTTGGATTTCCTGACAGAGAGGCCCCAGTCAGTACCAACACCATCACGCTGAGCACCGGAGCTCCACAAGGCTGTGTGCTTAGTCCTCTGCTCTTCACCTTGCTGATCCAGGCCTGCACAGGCACGTACAACACCAAGCACATCATCAAGTTTGAGGATGATTCAACTGTGGTGAGACTGATAAGCAGAGATGATGAATCAGCACACAGAGAAGAGGTGGAAAGGCTGTCCACAAGGTGCAGAGACAACAATCTATCTCTCAACGTTCACATGGCAAAGGAGATAATTGTGGACTTCAGAAGGACACGTCCTGCACACACCCCACTCAGCATCAACAATACTGCTGTGGAGATTGTGAGGAGCATCAAGTTCCTCGGTGTGGACATAACTGAGGAACTTACATGGACAAAAAACACCATCTCCTTATTCAAGAAAGCCCAGCAAAGACTATACTTCCTGAGGCGGCTAAAAGAAGCAAGCCTTCCCCCTCCCATCCTCACCATGTTCTATAGAGGCACCATCAGGAGTGTTCTGACTAACTGCATCACCATCTGCTATGGCAGCTGCAACAAATCTGACCACAAGTGCCTGCAGAGAGTAGTGAAGACAGCAGAGAACATTATGGGATGCCTCTCCTTTCCCTACAAGCCACTTCTTGCAAACGCAGTGTCCACAAGGTCTGCAGCATTGTGCAGGACCCATCACATCCCTCACATGGTCATTTCACACTCCAGCCATCTGAGAGAAGATACTGCAGCATCAGAGCCGGGTCTGCCAGGCTGCGTGGCAGTTTTTACCCCCAGGCTGTCAGGCTCCTCAACACCATGCTGCCCCCCCAGGATCCCTCACTCTGCCTCATCACTGCCTCAACCCCCCCTTACCCCACAACTAAAGGCCACAGACCGACCCTTAAGCACTGCACTGCACTTAACACTTTGTCACTCTGACATGGGGGCGATAAAAAGAATCCCCATTATTCTCAGTCTGCTACATTATTCTGCTTCTATTCCTACTTTCGGCTGTTAGAAATTTTAGACGTCTTACTGCTATTACTACTATTATCATACACTGTTTTACACTGTGAACTCAGGCTGTTACAGTGTACATGATGGTGAATTCAGGTCTAACTGATTATATAAAAACATCATATATTTAATATAGTTCTAACAATATTGCACATTACTGTATATTGCACAATGTACTGTATTCTTCTTCCTAAATTGCATGTATGTCCTTTGCACATTGTCTTGTCTTGTTTGTTATATTGCACTAAGTTTATGTTACACTGTGGTCCCTGAGCTTCGCCATTTCGTCTCTCTGTATACTTATATATGGAGGAGATGACAGTAACGTTCACTTTGACTTTGATTTTGATCTCGGGGTCTTGTTCACGGTGCAGCAATTTGGATAAAGAGGGAACTGAGCTGGAAGGTGAAGCTTTCGATTTACCAGTTGATCTACGTTCCTACCCTCACCTATGGTCATCAGCTCTGGGTAATGACCGAGAAAATGAGATTGTGATACAAGCAGCAGAAATGAGTTTCCTCAGCAGAGTGTCTGGGCTCAGCCTTAGAGAGAGGGTGAGGAGCTCAGACATTCGGGTTCAAAGTAGAGCCGCTGCTCCTCCGCAAGGAGTCAGCTGATGGTTCGGACATCTATCTAGGATGCCTTCTGGACGGCTCCCTGGGGAGGTGTTTCAGGGCATGTCCAACTGGGAGGAGGCCCTGGGGCAGACCCAGAGATTATATATTATATATACCCTGAGAGATTATATATAATATATACTACATTATAGATTATATGTTATATATATTAGATTAGATAAGTGGCACAAAATGGATGGATGGATGGATGGAACTGTATTGAAAAATAACGCTACTTATGAATGTAGGCAAGTAAGAATTTCAAGTTAAAATTCCATTGTACTTTGTATACATGACACTACTTTCTTAGAAACTTATACTGATATTAAACTTTGAAGCCACTGTACACAGAAGGACACAATAGTGTTTGGAATATTTTCTTTCTTGCCACTGAAAATACACAGTTCGTCTGGCCACTCATTCTTAAAAAAATCAGATGCGACTTTAATACTATCTGTACCAGTGCTTGAAGTGGGAAAAAATAAGTGCAGGAACTCTACTTTTCCGACATTTGACATTTGTGCAGTGAAAAAAAAATCAAGTCTTTAGGATGTGTTGGTTCAAAAACTATTTTAATTTAATCATTCTTCCAAGCAATAACCTATAGGCATGGGGTACTTTTTTTCTAATTCACAAATGGAATACTGAAAAACCATTAAAACAATGTAGGGGAACCGTCCACTGGCCCAATGGCGGAATCCAATAGGACAGCCGAAGGCTTGAAATGCGTGCGGATCCTTCCGAGCGCTTCTGTAAAGTTACTTACCCGTTGTAGGTAAAGACCAAATTACATCTGACTCCATTTTAAGTAAAGATCTTTATTGGCAAGTTTAGTCATGACATGTCTGTTATTTAGATTACTTCTGGGCTGTGCCTTCTATTGCTGAACTCCCACCAATCCCGGACGATGGGGCGCATCGGATTCGCCTCGGCCGATAAGGCGATCCGTGATTCTGCTATGTAGGTTTAGATGTTGGACAACCACTACAAGGTAATACAATGCTAGCCTGGATACCCGTCATGACCCGGCGGCCCTTAACGCCCCAGAGGCTCAGCTGACCATTGCCGAATCCGAGCTAGTGAGGGCCACAGAGGTTAAGCCGATGTCTGCCGTAACTCAGCGTGTGCACGCCTCAGAGGCTGGGCCGGATTTGTTGCCGTAACTCAGCGTGTGTACGCCTCAGAGGCTGGGCCGGTCTATTACCGTAACCCAGCGTGTGCGCACCTCAGAGGCTGAGCCGGACTTTGAGTCGGAACTCAGCGTGTGCACGCCTCAGAGGCTGGGACGATCTACCGTAACCCAGCGTGTGCGCACCTCAGAGGCTGAGCCGGACTTTGTGTCGGAACTCAGCGTGTGCACGCCTCAGAGGCTGGGACGATCTACCGTAACCCAGCGTGTGCGCACCTCAGAGGCTGAGCCGGACTTTGTGCCGTAACTCAGCGTGTGCGCACCTCAGAGGCTGGGCCGGACCAGCCGTAACCCAGCTTGTGTGCGCCTCAGAGGCTGAGCCGGTCTTTTACCGTAACCCAGCGTGTGCGCACCTCAGAGGCTGAGCCGGTATACACCGTAACTCAACTTGGGCAGCCGCATCGGGTCTCGGAGAAACGGGGCAGATTCAGAGGCTGCAAGAGAGTGTTAACCCCAGTCTCTGAGGAACATGCAGAGGTTCAGCAAAGTCAGACAGCCAAGAAGTAATCAAACACAGGTTATTCACAATTAATATACATTACACCAATTTAACCAAATATAGCGTTGCAATAATTTTAACATGTGGCCACAATTCCTATATATATATAATATATAATATAATATATAGTATATAATCCAATTAAAAGTATATAACAATTCCATATCTCAGCTGAGTGGACACATAGTAACTGCAGAAAATATCTGATTACAGATGAAGATTCATACAGCACTATGTGGGAGCTCTGATTACAGAGTGACTCCCCGTGCTACTCTCGAGCTCTTCCTTAAGTATTCCAAACCAGGTGACAGGCTGTATCAAAGGTTGTGATTGATTATTTTAGGGCCTGCTCTGATCTTGTGTGTGTGTCTTGGAGAACTGTTGATCTTATCAATTCTCAGACCCTCAGCCAATCAAATTGCTTTAGGGGGAACGTGACAACTCCTTTGTTCTACCAGGTGATAAGATCCTCCACTTTGGTGGGTTTAGTCTTACTTTCTATATTTCTCTTATGTGAAAACATGCCGCTTTAAGGTTGAGAGTATTGTGCCCGTCGTACTGTGACCATTCAAACGAGACCCAACATGGGTGTATGTGTCTCTAATGTATACCTCCTGTGTTAGTGTGAGTTAGTGAATGTAGGATGCATCTGTGTCTTGATGCGGCCAGGCCTTATCACTGGAATTTGGCTGCGGGGTTCTGGCTGCCCAGTGGGGGTGAGGTGTCCCTTTTGATGTGGTGATCAGGTGATTTGGGTCCAGTCTTGTCGGAGCCGGTGGACCTTTGCTTCAGGACACTGGGTGGAGCATTACAGGCTTGCCAGAGCTCAGACCGACGGGGCCTGCAAGGCCTCCAGCCTTACAACAACATGAACCAGACCAGTGTGATACTTGTAGGCCTAACAAAAGACTAGGGCTAAAGCTGATGCGATTGGTTGGGACTCAGTGGATGCATATGATAGGGCACTGTCGTGGCTCGTGGGTAATGTAGTCTTTTATCTGTCTTGTGCTATTGACTATTCTCGGGCCACTGTCGCTGCGTCGGATCAGTTTCAGTAAGTACCCGAACGCAGAAAAAGTGGCGGAACCCAAAAGACGAAAATACAGAAGTTCCGGAACTGCGTTCCGCTGCGTTCCGGCCCACTTCAAGCACTGATCTGTACCATATGTAAAGACAATGTCCCGTGACAAAACGTGACCATACTGCCACCCCAATTTCAGGTGGTACTGCACCTTGCGCATGCGTCGCGTTATCCTCATGTAGACGTACAGACGGAGCATGGTAGTTTGCAAACCCTACAGGCAATTTACAAGGTAATAAAACTGTCACATGCATATAAATGCGTGAAAATCTCACGCCAGCCAGTTGATCAAAGTTGGCAGCCCTGTAAACTGGCGCTTTGAATTTGTAAAACGTAGGGAAATATATACAGACCTCACTGCTGTGGTACGTGTGCAATGAATATTATAATAATAATTTACTAATAATAATACGTAAATTGGACACGTGCGCATATGCAAAGTACACAGCTTCACCGGAGAACTATTAACGTTTCCGTGTACGCATGCGCGGTGTAGATACGCGAGTGTTGCGCTTTGGGAGCATCGCGTCGGCTCGCTGCTGGAGAGAGGTGTGTGTCCAAAGTGGTTTGAAAGAAGTTCATATTGTGACGTAAAGACAAGCTCACTTTTAGTGGTAATCTTTGTCGTATAATTTTATGCTTAACATGTTTGATGACTGCTGTTTGTAATTTTATTTACCTGTAATTAAGCCTATTAGTTTAACACGCGCATCATTTTGGCGCGTCTTACTGCCAAGCGTCGCGCAGGCATCCGACATTTCCTGAGGTATTTCACATACTTGAATTCCTGCTTCGTTTTTATATTTTATGTATCGTACATAATAATAGAGCGCAGACTAAAGTGCAGTTCGGTCCCCAGCGAGTCTCTCAGCGCGGCGTCTCACAGCGCAGGGGGCAGCCGGAGCGCTGCAGACTCGGGCGGCTACATGAGTATATTGGGAATAAAATGTGTGTATTGGAGCGAGTTCTGTGTTAGTGAGTGTGTGAGGTGTGACAGTGATGATGATGGAGATGCTGGGCTTCGTGATGGGATTAATCGCTCTTCCTCTTGCCTACAGACTCCTGCCAGCTGACGCTGGACCCCAACACAGCATACAGAGACCTGTCTCTGTCAGAGGGGAACAGGAAGGTGACAGAGGGGGCAGAGCAGCCATATCCTGATCATCCAGAGAGATTTGACATCTGGCCCCAAGTTCTGTGCAGAGAGAGTCTGACTGGTCGCTGTTACTGGGAGGCTGAGTGGAGTGGAGATGAAGCCCTGATAGGAGTGACTTATAAAGGAATCAGGAGGAAAGGACACAGTGCTGACTGTGAGCTTGGAGGCAATGACAAGTCATGGATGCTGATCTGCTCTCCTGACAGTTACTCTGTCTATCACAATAATAAACAGACTGTCATACCCATAAAGCCCTCAGGCTCCTGCAGAGTAGGAGTGTATCTGGACTGGGCGGCTGGTACTCTGTCCTTCTACAGAGTCTCCTCTGATGGACTGACCCTCCTGTACAGCTTCACCTCCTCATTCACTGAACCCCTCTGTCCAGGGTTTTATGTTTATAACTCCTCCGTGTCCCTGTGCATGCTGGGATAGCTCACTGTGTGCTGGAGGAATCATTTTTACCTTATCAGAGTGTCACATGTCGCTGCTTCTCCATGGCAAAAAGGTAAAATCTGCTTTTTAACCAGTATAACCCTTTTTACTCTATCTGAAGTGTGACGTGTCAGACAAAAATAAGTTTGTTCAGTTGCCAAACTCGTGCAAAATGACTGTTTTTCTCTGACTGCTGTTCTGTGTTGTCTGTGAATGCACAAAAACTGCCAAAACAAATTCATAGTACATGCAGTTGTACCAATAAAGTGAATTCTGATTCTGAATAAAATAAAATGTAACGAAATGTAATCCTGATGAGTGGGGGGAGCTTTTCCCTTCCCCTCTATGTGTACATTTTATATATTTCTGTCTATATATTGTATTTTCTGCCTTTACACTGACAATAAAGGCTTCCTATTCTATCCTATTAATGTCCCGGTTCAGCGCTGCCCAAAGCGTAACTGAGTAACACGGCAGACATTTTATTAACTCAAAATCTACAGCGGTCCTCAGGTTACTGATAATATAATCAAATTAATCATATGTAAAGATAAATGACATAAAATCTTAATAAAGTAGTACTACAACAAAAATTTTGTGATGTTGCAAAAAAACACCTGATCATCAATGATACCATGTGGATGATTACCAATTACCAGAGAAAAGTTTAAATTCTGTTTCATTAGTAAATATATACTGTATATATATATATATGTGGCACTATGGGCTAGGTTGCGGAGGTAATGTCCACCCCCCATATTTATTTTTATGCTTAGCCATTATTTAAGGTTTGGGTAGTGTCTATTTGGCCATAATATGGTGCAATATAGGTTTCGAGGGCAGAGGGCGCTCGGTATTTTACGCACCAGTAACTGACACCACAGTAGAAGAAGTCAGTACGTGGTGATGCAGTGTGCAGATCACGCACCGAGTACACTCTGCTAATTTCTCTGCTTTTGCAGGTAAGCTGGGTGGTAAATAACCTATAAAGAATAGACAACCATAATCACAGATTAGCGCCTTTGAGGGTACTAGATGTCGAGCTGGGAAGTCAGTTTGTAAGTTCGTGGAGGTTGTAAAAATTGATTCGCCATGGGGTGTAGCTCGAATGGGGCATTCGCGGGTTTGTAGCGATCGCGGTAATAAACCAGTAAAAGGCATAGATTTAAAATGTTTAGCTTAATAAATACACTGCATCAGCGAAATTAATAAAAGTTTAAAATAGTGATTAAAAGCAGTAGCTAAAAACTGTAAGACGGTAGTTGGAGTTCATAAAATATGTTTCATAGAGGAAACGCATTTCTTTATGGTTTTGTTAATGCATAGAAATGATGTAAATGGATATTGTGTTTTGGCAGTACAAGTGTATTGTGTTCCAGTAACTGACACCACAGTAGAAGAAGTCAGTACGTGGTGATGCAGTGTGCAGATCACGCACCGAGTACACTCTGCTAATTTCTCTGCTTTTGCAGAATAAATATGTTGCACAGGAGAGGAGTCGGCCCATCATTTCTTAAAGTGTAACATATTTTGGCGAGCCAGCCAGGAGGGTGGCGCTAGTGAGTCAACACCATCACCAACCACCTTCCTTCCCAAGAGACGAACCTTCATTTTAAAAAAAAAAAAGAAAATGGAGGCTGTTCAGCTTCTCCGCGATCAAGCGAGTGCGGCATTGTGGCCTCTGGTGGACGTCTGCAGGCGGCTGAAATGCCCCGGCCCGGATAGCGGGGAGTCGCACAGCAGGACCAAGAGGACACTCATAAAGCTTGCAGAGAGCGTGTTCGATGAGATCGAGGGAAGTGAGAAAGAGGGTCAAGTGGAACAGTTCTACAGACATAACCACATACATTCGGAGGTTAAGCCAAGGAGAGTGTCCACCAGAAGAGGACACCCCTCCACATGCAACCCTAGTACAGACCACAGATGATCCGTCCAAAACCCGGCCAGAGCCGACACGAACTCTGCAAGAGGTAACATTGAGGAGGGAGTTTAAAATATGTGGGCAGATTGGAGAGAATGGGCAGAAGGATAAGTTATCCTACCTCAGTCTAGTACGTCAGATTGAGAATGGGAGTGAAAAAGGACACTCGGAGATCGAAATAATTGAAGCAGTAATTAGGGCCATTAGTCCAGGAATGCCCCTAAGAGATATGTTGGAGATAAAACGTGGGCTGACACTGAGCAAACTGCTAACCATATTAAAGGGACATTACAAGGTAGACAGCCCCACTGAGCTTTACCATCAGCTCCTCAATATCTCCCAAGAATCTAAAGAAACTGCCCTGAACTTTGTATTTCGTGCCATTGAACTCAAGGAGAAACTGTTATGGAAAGCAGCAAACGAGGAGACTGATGAACTGTGCAGCAGGGCCACGATCCAGCGGAAGTTCCTCCGTTCCATTGAAACTGGGCTGCTCAGTGACTCTATTAAGTACCAGTTACTACCTCTCCTAAGTGATATGACCATAACAGATGAAGAGCTGATCGAGAAAGTCAACGAAGCTTCAAAACTGGAAAACGAAAGAATTGAGAAACAGAAGAGGTATGCTGCAGCCAAGATTCCCAGGGTACAAGAGCTCCAAACAGAATGTCAGCTAGCCCTGACACCTAGTCAGAGCTCCTCCAAATCCAGAGAATCCCCCACTGCCGTGGCTGTAAAGACAGTTAAAGGTAAAGAGATTACGTCTGACACTCAGCAGATAATTGAAGAATTACGTAAAGAAATGAAACAAATGTTTATGGCAGCGATGGAGACCAGTCCCCGCTCTATGGCGCTAAAACAGAGAGAAAAAGGCTGTAAAACCTGCAGAGAAGAGGGGAAAGGAGAACGCTGTATGCACTGTTTCAAATGTGGGCGAGAGGGCCACTACTCTCGGGGATGTCGAGCCCAGAGACTGTCGGTGGGAAATGGGTAGGGATTACTGAGGTGGGACCAGCAGTAGTCCGAAGCCAAGGGTCCCAAAATGAGCAGCCAAGCCCACCACCACCCTCCTGTGAAACAGCAGCTGGTGCCCTATCAGCTGTAACTGAAGTCCGCTATTTATCCCCTCAGCACAAGTCAAGGTTAGTAAACCTGGTTGGAAACCGTTGTACTGTGAACTGTTTTATGGACAATCAGCCAGTCAGAGTATTGTGGGATTCAGGGGCACAGTCCAGCATAGTAAATGAAAACTGGCGGCAAAATCACCTTCCCCACACAGTTGTTAGATGCGTTTCAGAACTGTTGGATAGTGAGACGCTCACAGTGGTTGCTGCAAATGACACGCCCATACCCTACATTGGCTGGATAGAAGTCAGATTCAGGCTAAACCGTGACTCGTCTCCAACAAGTGAGCTGCAAGTGCCAATGAAGCTATTGTTAATCAGAACGGAGCAAAGACCAAAGGTGGAAGAAAACAACTAGCACACTATGTGAGTAGAGCATTTGAGATAACTGTACGAACCACGCACAATGTTGTCAGGCTAGTGCAGAACAGCGGTGAGGACTCGGAGACCGGTGTGGTACGTACTGGGGTAAGAAGAGTGCCCTTGCCAGCGAACCAAGTCACCACAGTTTATGTACGGGCGCAGATTGCTTCACACACTCGGGGCCAGGACATGCTGTTTTCATCTGATGGGGCTGATCCACCACCAGAGGGCGTGATTCTCAATGACGTATTGGTGCTAATTCCAGACAGAAAAGTGCCATACGTGCCCATTCCAGTAACTAACACTACAGACCACACCGTTCTTTTAGAGGGTCGTAAAGTGCTGGGGCACCTCGAATCGATAAAAACTGTGTATGCAGCAGGCATTCAGACAAAAGTAAATGAGCAGACACAAGAGGACAAGAATGGTACAGCGTTGAAGCCACCCAAGCACCAACAGAGATCAAGGTCATGGGATCCACCAGTGGATCTCCAACACCTGGCAGAAAGTCAACAAGCCGCTGCGAAGGAAATGTTGCGAGAGGAACGTGAGGCGTTTGCATACGACGGTGATGACGTGGGTTGCATACCATCCCTAAAAATGCATATCACCCTCCATGACACAAGTCCTGTGCAAAAGACCTACATGTCTGTCCCAAAGCCCCTTTACAAAGAGGTGAAAGAGTATTTGCAAGACCTGCTCAACAAAGGTTGGATCATACCATCGCGGTCCCCCTACTCATCGCCTGTGGTGTGCGTCCGCAAGAAAGACGGCACCCTTCGCCTTTGTTGTGATTTCAGGGAACTCAACCGCAAGTCAGTGCCAGACCGCCACCCAATACCAAGGATTCAAGACATGCTGGATGCGCTGGGTGGGAGCTCTTGGTTTTCAGTGTTGGACCAGGGTAAGGCGTACCACCAGGGTTTCTTGGATGAAGAAATTCACCCCTTAACTGCTTTCATCACACCCTGGGGACTCTATCAATGGGTACGTATTCCCTTTGGTCTGAGTTCCGCACCTGCTGAGTTCCAGAGGAGCATGGAACACTGTATGGCAGGTCTCAGAGACACCATTTGTCTCCCTTACCTGGACGATAACTTGGTGCACAGCAGCAACTTTGAAGAACACTTAGAACACATCCGACTTGTCCTCCGGCGTTACCAGGAGCATGGTGTTAAGCTGACCCCAAAGAAATGTCACCTGTTCAAGCGCAGTGTCAAGTTCCTGGGCAAGCTGGTAACAGGTGAAGGTTATACAATGGACCCAGCAGAGTTGGCCCCGGTGATGGCCGTAAGAGAAAAGACACCGGCAACCATCGGAGAGGTGCGGCAAATGCTTGGTTTTCTCTCTTACTACAGACCATTCATCCCCAACTTCTCCCGAATAGCCCATCCACTCTATAGCCTGGTCAGTCCTTCCCCTTCTGGGAACACTGGTTCAGCCACAGCGGATGAGTTAAAAAAGGGGATGACGAAAAGTAAAGGTCACTTACCGTCACGCACGCCCATTCAGTGGACCAGCTCCCACCAGGAGATACTGAACCAGCTTGTGGATGCACTTACCAGACCTCCTGTCCTTGGGTACCCTGACGTCACCGAGCCCTTTGTGTTACATTGTGATGCGTCACAGGTCGGGCTAGGCGCCGTTTTGTACCAGCGACAACAAGGCAAGATGAGAGTGATAGCGTATGGCTCCCGCACCCTGAGTCCGGCAGAGAAAAAGTATCATCTACACTCGGGCAAGTTAGAGTTTCTGGCGATGAAGTGGGCCATTTGTGAGCGCTTCCGGGATTACTTGTACCACGCCCCTTCGTTTGTGGTGTACACCGATAATAACCCGCTAACATATGTGCTCACTACTGCAAAGCTCAATGCCACAGGTCACAGATGGGTTGCGGAAATAGCCAACTACAACTTCACCATTCGCTATCGTCCAGGCAAGACCAACGCCGATGCTGATGGGCTGTCGCAGATGCCGCTGGACATCGACAGTTATATGAAGAGCTGTACCGCTGAAGTTGGACAGGAAGCCATCAGTGCATCTGTGGAGTCCGTAACAGTACAGCGGAGAGACCCTTGCCTAGGCGTTGGAGTCATCCAGGTTCGTGCTCTAAAGTTGATTAAGGAATCGGATATTAACCAGCAGGTCACACCAGACCAGATTCGTGAAGCGCAGAAAGCAGATGAAGTCCTGTCAAGAGTGCTCTGGTACAAGTCGCAGGGTAGAAGGCCATGTAGGACCGAGGTGAAAGCAGAGCATCCCGCTGTAGCTGCGCTGCTCAAGCAATGGTTGAAGCTCCATATCGACCAAGATGGTGTCCTGCGCCGCCGCACAACCCGTCGAGAGCAGCTACTGCTCCCTAAAGCCTATCGTCCCCTGGTTTTTAAAGAACTCCATCAGGATATGGGCCACTTAGGGGTGGAAAGGACGCTTGACTTGATTCGAGACAGGTTCTACTGGTCGCAAATGGCGAAAGAAGTCGAACATTTTGTTACAGAAGAATGTAAGTGTAGGATGAAGAAGAAGCCGAGTAAGCAGACCCGTGCACCTCTGACTTCGATCCAGTCCACTTACCCGTTCCAGATTGTGTCCATAGACTTCGTCCACCTGGAAAAGTGTAAGCATGGCTACGAATACATACTAGTAGTCATGGATCACTTTACGAGGTTTGCCCAAGCCTATGCGACGAAAAACAAGGCAGCTAAAACAGTCGCTGACAAGCTCTTCAATGACTTTGCACTCAAGTTCGGCTTCCCGACCAGGTTACACCACGACATGGGCAAAGAGTTTGAAAACAAGCTCATGGCAAGATTGAAAGAACTCTCAGGTATCCAGGGCTCCCACACAACACCCTATCACCCGCAGGGAAATGGACAGGTGGAGAGATTCAACCGCACCCTGTTGTCCATGTTACGGACCCTAGAGGACAAAGAAAAGGATGATTGGAAGGAGTCACTTGCTAAGGTTGTTCACGCGTACAATTGTACGAAGAGCGAGGCAACGAACTATACCCCTTATTACCTAATCTTTGGACGTTCCCCACGTTTGCCCATCGACCTGCTCTTCGATCTAAAAAAGGATGAATCTCCTATGGACTATGATGACTACGTCAGCTGCTGGAAAAAAAGAATGCAGGAGGCCTACGCAGTGGCTGCCAAAACCACTGCAAAGGAAGCTGCTCGAGGAAAAGCATACTACGACAAGAGAGTTAAAGGAAGAGACTTGCAACCCGGTGATAGAGTTCTTCTCCGAAATCTCACTCCTAGAGGTGGACCTGCAAAGATCCAGTCCTATTGGGAGGACCGAATTTATACAGTGAGGGAGAGGAAAGCAGATGACAGTCCAGTGTATCGAATCAGTTTAGAAAATGGCCAAGCAAGAGAGAAGGTAGTACACAGGAATCTTTTACTGCCCTGTGACTTCCTACCCCTTGAAAAGCCACCGACGCAGACTGCTCAGCCCCAGAGAAACTCTGCAAGTGTCACAAAGAGAAAGACCCGACCTCCATATCAACAGCGGCAGCCAGAGACCGGCGACACATCGGATGACGACTATGATGGCACCTACCAGTGGTACCTCAGGCCTGTTCCTGGGAGACAACAGAGGCAGAACCGACTCAACCCTATGGCGCCGCCCTTCCAACCTCAACCAAACCTTCATCTTCAGGAAGAGGATTTGCCACTACTAAGTGAAGAGGATGTGCCAGGTGGGCGTCAAAGCCCTGAACCTGGCCTGGAAAGGCCGCGACAGGGAGAGCCTGGGGTTGACGTTACAACGGCAATCGTAGAGGACAGTAACCCGGTGAGACAGCTACCCCAAAGTCAGCGGAAGCAACCGATGGTACTGAGCTATGACACGTTGGGTCAGCCGACTCTAGTTCAAAGGAACTGTAAGGTGACTAAGACTCAAGGTATTGAGGGTAATGTTTGCTGGAGACCATGGGCTGGGGAAGTGTGTTGAAACCATTGTCGTTGTGTAAGGTGAATAGAAATGTCAGGAGACATTTAATTTTGTGGGGGAGAGTGTGGCACTATGGGCTAGGTTGCGGAGGTAATGTCCACCCCCCATATTTATTTTTATGCTTAGCCATTATTTAAGGTTTGGGTAGTGTCTATTTGGCCATAATATGGTGCAATATAGGTTTCGAGGACAGAGGGCGCTCGGTATTTTATGCACCAGTAACTGACACCACAGTAGAAGAAGTCAGTACGTGGTGATGCAGTGTGCAGATCACGCACCGAGTACACTCTGCTAATTTCTCTGCTTTTGCAGGTAAGCTGGGTGGTAAATAACCTATAAAGAATAGACAACCATAATCACAGATTAGCGCCTTTGAGGGTACTAGATGTCGAGCTGGGAAGTCAGTTTGTAAGTTCGTGGAGGTTGTAAAAATTGATTCGCCATGGGGTGTAGCTCGAATGGCGCATTCGCGGGTTTGTAGCGATCGCGGTAATAAACCAGTAAAAGGCATAGATTTAAAATGTTTAGCTTAATAAATACACTGCATCAGCGAAATTAATAAAAGTTTAAAATAGTGATTAAAAGCAGTAGCTAAAAACTGTAAGACGGTAGTTGGAGTTCATAAAATATGTTTCATAGAGGAAACGCATTTCTTTATGGTTTTGTTAATGCATAGAAATGATGTAAATGGATATTGTGTTTTGGCAGTACAAGTGTATTGTGTTCCAGTAACTGACACCACAGTAGAAGAAGTCAGTACGTGGTGATGCAGTGTGCAGATCACGCACCGAGTACACTCTGCTAATTTCTCTGCTTTTGCAGAATAAATATGTTGCACAGGAGAGGAGTCGGCCCATCATTTCTTAAAGTGTAACATATATATATATATATATACACTCACCTAAAGGATTATTAGGAACACCTGTTCAATTTCTCATTAATGCAATTATCTAATCAACCAATCACATGGCAGTTGCTTCAATGCATTTAGGGGTGTGGTCCTGGTCAAGACAATCTCCTGAACTCCAAACTGAATGTCAGAATGGGAAAGAAAGGTGATTTAAGCAATTTTGAGCGTGGCATGGTTGTTGGTGCCAGACGGGCCGGTCTGAGTATTTCACAATCTGCTCAGTTACTGGGATTTTCACGCACAACCATTTCTAGGGTTTACAAAGAATGGTGTGCAAAGGGAAAAACATCCAGTATGCGGCAGTCCTGTGGGCGAAAATGCCTTGTTGATGTTAGAGGTCAGAGGAGAATGGTCCGACTGATTCAAGCTGATAGAAGAGCAACTTTGGCTGAAATAACCACTCGTTACAACCGAGGTATGCAGCAAAGCATTTGTGAAGCCACAACACGCACAACCTTGAGGCGGATGGGCTACAACAGCAGAAGACCCCACCGGGTACCACTCATCTCCACTACAAATAGGAAAAAGAGGCTACAATTTGCACGAGCTCACCAAAATTGGACAGTTGAAGACTGGAAAAATGTTGTCTGGTCTGATGAGTCTCGATTTCTGTTGAGACATTCAAATGGTAGAGTCAGAATTTGGCATAAACAGAATGAGAACATGGATCCATCATGCCTTGTTACCACTGTGCAGGCTGCTGGTGGTGGTGTAATGGTGTGGGGGATGTTTTCTTGGCACACTTTAGGCCCCTTAGTGCCAATTGGGCATCGTTTAAATGCCACGGCCTACCTGAGCATTGTTTCTGACCATGTCCATCCCTTTATGACCACCATGTACCCATCCTCTGATGGCTACTTCCAGCAGGATAATGCACCATGTCACAAAGCTCGAATCATTTCAAATTGGTTTCTTGAACATGACAATGAGTTCACTGTACTACAATGGCCCCAACAGTCACCAGATCTCAACCCAATAGAGCATCTTTGGGATGTGGTGGAATGGGAGCTTCGTGCTCTGGATGTGCATCCCACAAATCTCCATCAACTGCAAGATGCTATCCTATCAATATGGGCCAACATTTCTAAAGAATGCTTTCAGCACGTTGTTGAATCAATGCCACGTAGAATTAAGGCAGTTCTGAAGGCGAAAGGGGGTCAAACACCATATTAGTATGGTGTTCCTAATAATGCTTTAGGTGAGTGTATATATATATATATTTTTTTTTTTTTTAAGTTTCTTTTTTACTCCACACAATTTAGGAATGAGACTATCAGCCACAATGTGTCCCACAATACAGTCACAGTGTCATTGCAGCAATACAGATATATCACTGAACACAAAGGAAAGGTGGATTCTTACTCTGACGTCCCTCCCCGTCCTCTAGTGACGAGCTCCACATTCTGTGCTGCTGCCTCTGCTGGCCGCTTGTTTGTTTCTCTCCCCCCTGTCTAATTTAGATGTGGTGCACCTGTTCCCCTGGGGGGGGGGGGGGGGTGTCATGCCCCGATCGTCCGCTCCTCTCATGTGTCACGCCCCCTCGTTAACCTCATGTGGATTCCCTGTGTTTATCAGCTGTTTCTGGTTACTGTCATTAGTGCAATGTATTTAGTCCGCGTTTCAGTTTGTTTCCCCAGTCCGGTCATTGTAATGTTACCCAGTGTTTTGCCTGTCCCTCTCGTTGTTGTTCCTATTAAAACCCCGAGTTCGCCCCGAGTTCGCCCCGACTTCTGGTTTCCTGAGCATCTGTCAATGCTCCGTGCGGCGTGAGGCGTAACAGAATGACTGGATTCGGCAGAAAGACGCCTCCCCTCACGGAAGATGCATATCTCCAGCTCACCAGCGAGGTACTGTATTGGCTCCAGCAGCCAGAGGTGAGGGAGGACCCAGCTGCCAGAGCCCTTGCTTTCCGTGCCCGGGACGTCCCATCCGCCCCTCGCTTCGCTGCCCAAGCTGTCAGCTGCTGGTCCTTTCCGCGGGACACGCCTGGTCCTTAAAGGGGCCAGGTCCATAACGGACGCTATCCCGCAGGTTCCGCGTTTCCAGAGGCTGCGGCGCCCCCTGCGTTTCCTGAGGCTGCGGCGCCCCAGCCCTGCCTGGCGAACGCCAGGAGGTTTTTCGCCCTCCAGGGTTTATACTGGCGAGTGGTGGAAGAACCCCCCATAAGGGCTTCCCCGGAGGCAGTTGCACTCCTGGAGCAACTCCGGAGTGAGTTCGCCGCCGTCTCCCCAGTGGCCCCACCTCAACAGCTGAAGAAGGCTGAGAAGACCTTGAGGGAACTGCTCCGGTTGTGGTCGGAGCTAACCCCTCCAGAGGAGGATGCGGCCCCTCCTGTGCTGTCGTCCTCTGAGGTTGAGTCGCCCCCTGCTGGCTGCACGGCCGAGGCGCCTGTGTGTGCTCCTGTGGCACCTGCTCCGGTTGCACTACCCCCTGCTGACCTGGAGTGGGTGCCCCCTGCCCAGTCCCCTGTGCAGCCGCCTCAGCCCCCCGTGACTCCAGTGCCCCCCGTGACTCCAGTGCTCGAGCTCCTAGCTCCGTCCCCTGCTGCTGTTGCCCCTGCTGCTGCTGCTCCGGCACCTGCAGCCCCTGCTCCGCCCCCAGCGGTCCCGGAGGTCCCCGTACTGGCCCCTGCTGGCCACACGCCCGAGGTACCTGCGGCCCTGCCTGAGGCCGCCGCTCTGCCCGTGGGTGCAGCGTTCCCCGAGGTACCTGTGGTGGTGGTACCCATGGCACCCCCTGCAGGTCTTGCTTCGTCGCCCGAGGTCCCGGTAGTGGTGCCTCCCGTTTCATTGGCCCCAGAGGTCCCCGAACCACCCCCTGCTGGTGCTGAGTCACCTATGCTGGCAGCTGCACCCCGTCTGGTTCCCGGGCCTCCTACTGCGGCAGGGTTGCCCCCTGTGGTCCCGGTGCCTGTGGCTGCGCACCCAGCGGCACCCCCAGAGGCGCCTGTGCCTCCAGGTCCTGCGGTGCCCCCAGAGGCGCCTGCAGAGCCCCCCGTTGGTCTGGAGCCTGTGGCGCCCCCTGCTGGCGTGCCGCTCGAGACCATCCCCGTGACTCCTGTGCTCCCCGTGACTCCTGTGCTTTCCCTGGCGTTCCCCGAGGCCCCTGCAGTGCCCCCCGAGGCTCCTGTGGCACCTGCAGTGCCCCCCGAGGCTCCTGTGGCGCCTGCAGCGCCCCCCAAGGTCTCTGTTCTCACCCCCGAGGTTCCAGTTGCATTACCTCCTGTTCCTGCAGTGGCCCCAGAGGTGCCTGTGTCTCCAGCGGCTGTTGCGGCTCCCCCTGCTGGCTTGGAGACTGCTGCTGCTGCTGCTACACCGCCGAGGTCCTGGTCCTGGCATCCCTTGTGCTCCCCGTGACTCCTGTGCCTTCCGCGGCGTCCCCCGAGGCCCCCGTGGCGTCCCCCGCGGCGTCCCCCGCGGCGTCCCCCGAGGCCCCCGCAGTGTTCCCCGCTGCTCCAGCAGCCCCTGCAGTGTCCCCTGCGGCTCCTGCTCGGGCGCCCAAGGCCCCCTCACCTGTGGCTCCTGCTCTGGCGCCCCCTTCTGAGGAGCTGGCCCTGGCTCCGCCCGCGCCCGACGTCCTGGCCCTGGCTCCGCCCGCGCCCGACGTCCCGGCCCTGGCTCCGCCCGCACCACACCCATCGGCCTCAGTCCCCCCCGGTCCCTGCTCCCTCGGCCTCAGTCCCCCCCGGTCCCTGCTCCCTCGGCCTCAGTCTCCCCCGGTCCCGGCTCCCTCGGCCTCAGTTCCCCCGGGTCCTGGCTCCCTCGGCCTCAGTCCCCGTGCCTCCAGTTCCCATGACCCCAATCCCCGAGGAGGTCCCCGAATTCCCGACTACTGCTCCTCCCTCTGTAGTGGAGTTAGAGGAGGAGCTTGAGTGGGACCCCTCGGGGATCTCCTTGACGTCCCTGTCAGCTCCCCCTGTGGACCCCCTCAGGGGTCACCCCTGCCACCGGCACATCAGCGCGGTGTTTCGGGGCCAGGCTCCCGTATTTTAACCTGCGTTATAAAAAAAAAAAAAAAAACATCCCACCCAAAAAAGTCTGAGCTCTGTCACTAGCCTCGCGATAACTGCCACCTGCAGTAGCCTACTACAGGTACTGTAGGTGCCAGTTGTCGCGAGGTTAGTGTGTGAGGTCAGATGATGAGTTGATGAGTGACGATGCGGGAAAAAAAGAAGAAAAATCAGACAGATGATGGACGCCAGGACAGAGAAGGAAGGCACTCCTTCCAAAACAGTCTTAAAGAATGCAAAGTCTGCAACAAATGAGTAAAATAAGTCACTAAAAGAGTAAAGAAAAGTTATGTGAAATGAAAAGAAAAACTACAAAAAAGCAATATGAAATGAATGTGTGTGAATGTGAAAAGAATGTGGAATGAAAATGAAATGTAAAGACAAGCAATGTTAAATGAACAGAAAATATGCAAATAAGCCTTTAAATAAATGCTCTTCATATATACCCTTTTGCGTTTTCATTTAGGCTATGAATGTTCACAGCATGTCAATATCAACAAAGGTAGGCCTATCATTGGCTTTATGCACAGCTGCACTACTTCCTGAACTTCAGCCAGCTCCTTTGTTTCCTGTCTGCCATTATTGGACAAACTGATCACCTGGATTAATCAGTTTGTCCAGTAATGGCAGACAGGAAACAAAGGAGCTGCCTGAAGTTCAGGAAGTAGTGCAGCTGTGCATAAAGCCAATTGTAGTTTATAAGTGGTTGACAAGTGGTGATCAGCTTTCTTGTCACCTGTCTTAAAATGTAAGGGATACTGGAGCTTGGTTGGGGTGGTGGGGTTCCCTTATTTTCAAATCCAAAACTTGACAGGTATGCAGTATTTACCAGAGCATGTGAGCGGAGCGTGAGCGAGGAGCGGAGCGGGCGGAATTTGGTCAGAGCGCGGAGCGGGTTTTCTAATTAAGGCTGGAGCGGTCGCTTTGTCTCGCTCCAATTTCGCTCCGATACCGCTCACACTACAATTCTGAGGCGTGCCCAAATCTACCCAGAATTCATCTGTACAATTATCAAGACTGTTACACAAATTGGCCGAGATGGAATTCGCAAAGTATTTCACAAAGGAAACTGATAAATCATACAAGTGTACTATTCTTATCAAACGTATAGATGACAAGAATGTACAGCAAGAACAACAATGTGGTGAAACTGTTTCAGTGAGTAAAGATTCACTTTGGAATCACTTTTCTCAGAAACATGAGTGTGCTACGCGAACAAGCGGAAGCCAGAGCAAAACGCGTTTTATATGGTTGTAGCATATCAAGTCTATAAAGTAAATTAAAGTATAAAAGCCTATAAAGTAAATATTGGTAATCAAATAAATTCGTTTTGTCATTCAAAGTAGGTCTAATAAGATATTTTTTTAATTTCACGTAACGTAAAATTTTATTTTAGAGACGTGCTGCATCAACAGAAAAAAATTGAGGAATTTAAAACGTGTCTGTATATTCTTTAGGCTATTAAACCCACTGATTTCTTTATTTTTAAGCCTATTTTTGTGTGGAATGCCATTTCCAAACCTGTCCGTTGTTGCCGATAGGTTGCTTAAAAATAAATATTTTCTGTTCTGACTGGCAATGTTGCCGTTGCTCATATTTCTTTATGACATAAGGCTTCGGTTTAAGGTGACATTTGTTAGGCATGCAGATTATTTGTTCCTCTTTTAAATTGGAGCGAGCGTGGAGCGATTTGACTGGAGCGGGAGGACATTTTAGTGGAGCGAGGAGCGGTGTTGAGCGGAGCGGCTTAGTGCGAATTAGAGCGGAGGAGCGGGCGGAGCCAACAGTCTCGTGAGCGAGAGCGGAAATTCTCACCGCTCCGCTCCGCTCACATGCTCTGGTATTTACCGACATGCGAACGAGCGACGCGTAGCAGTGACGATTTTCTCAATGGATTACGGTCCTCGCGATTGGACCTGCTGTTTTGCAAGCGAACCACTTAGCGGGCTAATTTCGTCGTTACCGCCCATTTCTATGCAGATGGCCGTGGCGAATTTGCATATGTTCTCAACATTTAGAGTCTACACTTAACATTTATATTTAACATTTATATTTATATTTAACATTTACATTTAACATTTAGATTTATATTTACATTTAACTTTTACATTTAACATTTAGATTTATATTTACATTTAACTTTTATATTTAACATTTAGATATAATTTAACATTTATATTTACATTTAACTTTTATATTTACGTTTACATTTAACATTTATATTTGACATTTACATTTAATATTTATATATAGACATACCATTTATATTTCCATATGATGAACAATTGTGCAAATATTCTACACAGCAAAAAATATGATGATCCACAACACCATTGACTTCTAGCTAAATGTCAG
The DNA here is from genome assembly GCF_048594095.1 of Paramormyrops kingsleyae. NCBI lineage: Eukaryota > Metazoa > Chordata > Actinopteri > Osteoglossiformes > Mormyridae > Paramormyrops > Paramormyrops kingsleyae. The sequence continues at coordinate 11,496,041 of NC_132800.1, forward strand.
AAAATTGCACTAAATGTTGAAAAAGTGGCAAGTACAAAAATGTTTTGTAACTTTACAAATGGCGCCCCATAATGCGCGTGATTAAAGATATTAACCCTTTAACACCTAAGCCTCGAAATGCCCGTCCTGACTTTTTTTTTCTATTTTAGCTGTAAAAAGGGCAGAAAGTGTTAAAGGGTAAAATCGATCTTTGGACGTACAAATCGATCTTTAGGAATTATTATGAGAATCGATTAAGAATCAAAGAATCGATTTTACCGACACAGCACTAATATACACTGTGCATTTTATACTGTGCAATAATAACCGTAAACGCAGTTCAGTTTAATTGAACATTTTCATTAAAACATGAAAGGTTGCAACAGTACCGGAATGCATTGCAGTACCAGATGAGGTTCCTGCAGGCTCTGGTTCTGGTGCCTGATTGGCTACAGAAACCTGCAGTTTCATATCCTGGATCTAGCAGTGTGCCCAGTGTCATTATGCTCATGGTCTCAAAGACTGACAACCTCTCACTGAGCAACTTCAAGAGGTTCTTGCACAACTGCTGGGCCTTGACATTCTGTGTCTGGGACAGTTTCAGATTCACAGCATGTCTAAGCTTGCGGATGAGAGGAATTACCTTGGATCCTGATACTCTGTTCTCTTCAGAAAGTGCAACAGTTGCCTCATTGAAATGTCATAAAACACCCAGACACTCATAATTTACGTGATATTCCTCTGAGGTCAGGGTTGTGAGCTCTGTCCTCAGAGTGACCAATGCAGGACCACCTGGCTCTTCTTGATCATGTGATCATTGCAGCATCGAATAGGTGCTATTCCAGCTGGTTTCCACTTCTTGAACCATTCTGAGAGTGGGTCTGCCCATCTGCTGTTGGATTTGACAAAGCCTTTCTCTAGCAGTTGTACTGTTCTGAAGTAGGTCACCATCTGTCCTTCCTTGGATCTGATATCGTCAGGGTCCTTGTGTCTGATCAATGGCTTCACAACCAAATTCAGTGTATGAACAATGCAGGTTGTGTGTCTGACACAGGTAATCATATTTTGTGCAGCGTCAGTGTCAAGCATCAGACTTTATTTTCTATTCCCCACTCCTCCATCAAGGCTGCCTTGACTGCAGCCATGTTTCCTGCAGAATGAGACTCTGGGAATTTTCCTGCTCCCAATAATACGGCAGACAGCTCAGTCTTATCATTTATAAAATGGCATTTGACTGCTAAATAAGCTTCCATATGTATGGATGTCCACGTGTCAGATGTTAGACTTTGGCATTTTTCACCTCTTCCTTTGCTTTCTTTTTTTCTTTCTTAAATTTTTCTGTCACCAGACCCTTTCATGTTTGCCTGGATGGGAGAATGTAGGTTGGATCCAGGATTTCCACAAACTCCCTAAATCCAGCATCGTCCACTATGGTGAAGGGTTGTGAATCCTTCACAATCATATTGACCAAAGCCTCATCAATCATTTGCTTCTTGGTCTCTATACTGGGAATATTATACAGATTATTAGGTAATACCCTCACCCAAATCTGATATTATATGTATTCATACAGTTAAACTGAACCTTGAACACAATAATGACTAATGGTTATTATTATTAAATTATTAACCATATATTAATATTATATTATGATTATGATTAAAACTTACGCTGCAGTGTGTGTGTGCTGATATATTTGCTCTACAGCTTGTTTGAAACCGGCATTGAGGTTTTCGCCTCATTTTCAGTTTCCAAAGCAGCCACATGGCTGAGTGCAGAACCAAGCTTCAGATGACCATGGTCACATGTTTAGGGAGGAACGGAGGAAACCTCGAAGCTGTGCTTCAGAATGCAGTGTATCAGTTTTTCTCGGAGCTTCGGTGTCAAGTTTAACATCACTAGCTGCCCCATTCCCTCTGTTAGTCTGCGTGTCGTTTTCTTAGCTACTTTTTCCCTGGTGAGTTTTGACCCCTTGTTGTTCCCTTATTTTGTGTCTTTCCAGTTTTGTTCAGTTTCCTTAAATCCCTTTGTCTTGGAGCTTTTAAGTGGATCGTCACCTTGTTTCCCTGCCTGCACCAGGCTGCGCCCCAACATGCAATGTCCCCTGGGTGCGTTCACACCTGTAATTAGCGCTGTGCAATTGTGATTGGATCACCCAGGACACATGTTAATACCAGGTGGAAACAGGACCAAAGGGTCTATGTCCAGTTTATCCTACCTACAGTCAATAAATCATTTATGAATATCCATCCATCCATCCATCTCCTAACTAGTAATCCCAGTCAGGGTCATGGGGACCTGGATCCTTTCCCAGGCAGCATGGGGCCCAAGGCTGGGGTCCACCCTGGACAGGATGATTAATGAATATGATCCCAGCTAATGAAACAAACTTGTTTTGTCATCTTGTTTGCTGTCTGTAGAAACAAATTTGTGAAACACAGAAGGAATTTCAGCAGAGAATCCAGATGAGAGAGAAGGAGCTGCAGGAGCTGAGAGAGGCTGTGGCCTCAATCACAGTGAGTATGAACCTGAAGAGAAGATCACAACTGGCTTGTGATCATGTTGAATCTTCTCTCAGATTCAACAGATTGCAGATTTATAGAATTGTGGGGATTAATCAAATTAATGCTGCTGTGGGTTATTCTAGGTCAGAGATTTAATGGGACAAAGTTGCTAGATAACAGAGTTTAACCAAGTGTTGCAGCAATAGTAGCTTATTTATTTAGAAAAATACCATAAAATGCCCATTTGAGAAAAATGCAACTTTTCACAACCCAGCATAATGCAAATAAACACCAAGAAAGTCACCTATTAAACTGAGACCTAATGGTGGCAACCAACCTGCCCCATACAGCCACCAGTCTCTGCCAAATCCCTGCAGCTGACAGTGTATGAGCTTAATGAGTGATCATTTCCAATCAGTGCTGGCTGGGTTTCAGTATCTGAGGCATCCAGCACCGTGACGCTCCAAACCCCAGCCCTGTGCTGTTTTTATACCTCCTGTCAGCTCACACTATTGTTCAATGAGGCTCTCTGGAGTTTCAAAAGGGGCCAATTGTAATTTGCTGTCCTCTGCTCCCTGTGTCACCAATAGAGATCAGCACAGTCAGCAGTGGAGGACAGTGAGAGGATCTTCACTGAGATGATCCGCTCCATTGAGAGAAGACGCTCTGAGATGACACAGCTGATCAGAGATCAGGAGAAGGCTGTAGTGAGTCAGGCTGAAGGAGACATGAAGAGACTGAAGCAGGATATTGATGAACTGAAGAGGAGACACTCTGAGCTGGAGCAGCTTTCACACACAGAGGATCACATCCATTTCCTCCAGGTAACAGAACAGCTACTCTGACAATAAGAAAACCAGAGTAATCAAATGGATGCATGTTCTCATTTGTATTTCAGCTAGTCTGTCATTTGTCAGATGTTAATGGTCTTGTTAATTTGATTTCCATACACATTTGTTGTGATGAAGCTGTTTACTCAGACTGTGTGTCTGTAGAGGTGCCAGGGTCTTCCTGTCACCCCTGAAGCTGGATTTGGACCCAGAATCTCCTTCAGTCCACGTTGCTCTTTTGAGAACATGAGGAAGGTGATTTCTGAGCTGAAGGATCAACTGGAGAATGTTTGCGAAAAGAAAATGGCAGAGATCCATCATACAGGTTGATAAATAAAAACATTTTTCAGTCTGTTCTTGTTAATATAGACCATGCAGAGAGAGTATGCAGTACAGTCAGCCTCACGTTTGTGTCACCAAGTCAGTTTCTGTTTCCAATAAGATTAAATCTTTATGAAAACTAATGAGCTCTAAATTCTACAGGCTACAAAACCCAGATCACGATTCATGTTTCTTCTACATTACAGAATCCAAATATCTGTATTACGTGTAACTTACCATGATTTGCAGTTTGTTAAAAATGCCTGTTATTGTCCCTCATAATGATAATATTCTACTGCTGTTATCTCCATAGGGAGTGAAGTCCATCTCCCACAAGTAAATTCCTTTTACTCACGTCCCTGTTTCTCTCTCTCTCCTTCTAGTTACCAAAGACACCATCCTTCCGGTATTAGTGCCCAGGACCTGAGCAGAATTCTTACAATGTGAGTCTGTTCACACACACGCTTCTCTCTCCCTGTATGAGGTGGAGTGTGTTTTATTGTCTTTCGTTTTCTTCTGCTAGTGGAGCTTCTCTTTCTCTCTCCCGCTGCCTCCTGGCCTTGCATATTTACATGAGCTGTTTTTGTCAGTAACCTTTGAATCCACTTGCAAAGCAAGACAACATTATTCAGGGTGTTTTTCCAATGCACCAGGTACGGTACTTTTGGTACTTTCCCTTTTCCATTGACTTCCAGTTGAGTACCAGTACCAAAAGTTCCAGTATCCAAAGTACCCTTTCTTTTTTGGTACCTTGGAACTTTGAGGTGGGACTTGCAAAAGCATTCATTGTCAATTTAAAAGATACATTTAAAAAAGCATAAAAGCCCAAAAAACAAAAAAAACAGTTAACTAAAAAGAAGTTACATTGTAGAGGCAGTGTATTACTAAACTCAATTACTGCTTAATTTAACTGAAAATTGAAAAGCTGTAGCAAACTAATGTTTGAAGCCCTGATTATAATGAGCTGACAGTGTTTGCAGACCTCAGGTCTTCAGGAAGCTTGTACCACAGACAGGGAGCATAGAGACTAACAGCTGCTTCACCCTACTTGGTCTTCATTCTGGGACACTGAGTAAACGTTTCACAGATGACCTCAGGGGTCTGGATGCTTCTTAACGTTCAAGGAAATTAGTGCCATTTAGTGCCTTGTAGACAAGTAAAAATATTTGAAAATCAATCCTGTGATGCACAGAAACCCAGTGCAGTGATGTTAGGACCTGTGTAATATGCTGTACTTCCTTGGTGTTAGTGAGGACTCTGGTGGCAGCATTCTGGATGAGCTGCAGCTGTCTGACTGATTTATTACCAAGACCTGCGAAGACACCATTACAATAGTCTAGCCTTCAGAAAATAAACACATGAACAAGCTTTTCTGTATTTTGAAATCCTTTAATTCTTGCTATGTTTTTAAGGTGGTGGGAGGCTGATTTTGTAATTGTCTTTATGTGACTGTTGAAATTTAGGTCTGAGTCCAGAACTACACCAAGATTTCTGGCTTGATTTGTAGATTTCAGTGTCATGGTGAGCAATAGCTTTCAGTCTTTTTGACTGAACCAATACAGGGATTTGGGTGCTGGGAACACAGGAGGATGGGCCAGACCCAGGGAAAAGAACATGGACGCGTCAAAGGAAAGAAATGAACAAAACATAACACCTCTTCCCTACCGTCTTAAGATTCTAACTAAAACCAATAATAGAAAAAAAAACCAGACTACACTAGGCTTACCCACCCGAACATAAATACAGAAGGTGGCACTTGACCTCTAACCCAGTGTGTTTATACAGAGAGAGGACCTATGTGTTAATGTATGTGCACACACTTCTTACCTGTTCAATTTCACAAGGGGGGGGGGGATTGCAGAAGACAGGAGTAGAGTATCAAAGACAACAAATTCACCAAATGACACTAACAACACATCCATACAGTATCTCCCCTCCTAGACACATAGACATGGCCAGCTTTTGAATGCTTGGCCCCTCCCATCAGGAAGAGACCAGTCGGGATTGGTTAGATCTTCCACTGGATCACTGAGCACCAGTGATGGGTTGCCCTGTATTTCAGATGGATAGGGCTTAACAGCCAGGAGCAGCAGTCCTGTTCTTGACCGATCTGGGAAAAGAGGGAGAAAGAAAACACTACACCCCCCCCTTCCCATGTGACACTACAGTCACATGGGGACACTGTAATGTAGAGTTGTGTGTCATCTGTTTAAATGTAATAAAAGGTTTTGGTAACAATTCACTGAAGGCCATATTTTTAGTAATAACATTCATAATGCATTACACAACAGTTAGTTCCGACCAAGAAATCTGATTGGACGAGAGGCGTTCTGTGAGTGCCGTTATCAGAGTATAACCGCATTCATACATCTCACACTTTACAGGTGTATCTATAAACCATTACATATGAAGGGTTGCCAGGTCCATGGTTTCCCCGCTCAATTGGGCATTTTTTGTGATCAAATTTTTATGTAACAATTTTAACATAGAACAAAACACAACAAACCCTCCCACCCCCCATACCCTGAGACAGCATGTAAGTGAGAAGAAAAATCACAGACACACACATATATATCATCCATCAAGTCGCCGGCACACCCAGCCCCAGAGGGAGTGCAGCTGAAAGCTGAGGACAAAACAACGATACAAGTAGAAAACAGTGAAAATAAAGACGTAACAGAGTCAGATTACAGTATTTATTTAAAATAGATGAGTAGATCGTAGGTAAATGAATAAATACATGAATAAATAAATAATGCAGACTCACGCAGTGACCCCCAGCCAGCCCTTGACTAGCTGACCATGTTGAAGCTCTGAAGAGTAGAGCTAGAGGGATTATTAATTCAGGCCGCAGACAGTGCGAGCAGCAGCAAGTTAAAGAAGGTAGACGTCCAGACAGAGGGAATGGCGGTCAGGAGATTTACAGTGAGAGGTTAATAACAACTTAGCTGCCAAGGAGGCAGATATCAGGAGCCTCTGCTGGGAGCGAGAAAGGGAGAGAGAGGAGAAGTTCAGAAGAAGACGGACTGCAGGGGACAGAGGAATAGAACAGGAAAAATACGATGTGAGAGATCTAGCTACGTAATCGCAAAGAGCAGCAACAGGAGGACAGTCCCAGAACATATGGAGAAAGGTGCCAGGGACTGGAAGGGGACAGAGGTGACATAATGGATCAGGCTCTAAACCCATGAGATGGCGTTTCCTGGGAGTGGGGTACAATCTATGGACAAATTTAAATTGTGTTTTCTGATGATTTGGATTTTTAGAACAGTTTTTTCCATCTGCCAGACGGAAGTGACAGAGAGAGGTTTGTAAGAGGTTTGCTGAGAAGGGAATAGAGACTGAACACAGGCTTAGAACTGGGGGAGAGAGTCGAAGCAAATGTGCAGAGCGGATGAGGAGGAAGAGGAGAGGAGGAGGAGAGACTACAAGCCCTAAGCAGAGATCTCAGCTGGAGGTAAAAAGAATACAAAGAGGAATGAAGGTTAAACATGGACACAAGAGACTGAAATGTTTTGAGACCCGAGCTGTTAAAAATATCACCCAGAGTAGAAATGCCTGACGATGACCATGGTGAGCTGGAGATGGGGCCTCCAATGTTCAGGACAGGGTTGTGGAACAAAGGAGTGCGGGGGTGTCACTTCGGGAAGGGGCCCAGCAATCGCTCAACCCTCCTCCATGTACGAAGGGCATGAGAAATAACTGGACCAACAGAGACCGAGATAGATTTTAATTTAATGGGCAAGAAAGGGAGAGAGGTTAGACAGTGGGGAATGACATCCTGCTTGGACGAGAAGCCAGACAGGGGGATGCTGGGGAGGATTGATCCAACTCCCTTAGGGTGAAAGCATGGTGGTACAGTTCAAAATCTGGGAGGGCGACACCCCCATCTAACCGGTCATGGGTTAGAGTGGAATGTTTAACAGAAGGTCTCTTACCATCTCAAAGAAATGCAGAAACTACAGACTTAACAGAAGCCCAGTATCTAGGTGGAGGAGGAAGCGGAAGTAAGGAACTAACAAAATTAGTCCTCTGGAGGACGTTCATTTTAATAATGGCCAGTCTCGCCTGGAATAAAAGGGAAAGAGACCATGAGGAGATCGAGATTTTAATACCCTCCAGAACATGGCGGAAACCAGCAGCTGTAAGCTCCAGGACAGAGGGGTAGATGTCCAACCCCAGGTATCTGAAGGAGTCCACCTGAGGAATAGAAGAAGGAAATGAAGAAGAGCGACAGGCAGGATTCAGTGGAAGGAGAGAAGGCTTTGACCTGTTAATCTTATAGCCAGAGAGGGATTCATATGTTTAAAAGAAATTAAGGATGTGAGGAAGATCAGTGGGGGCATTGCCAAGATAAAGTAGCAGATCATCATCATATAAGGAGACTTTTTGAGGAACATCTTTAACCAGGATAGGAGAAATAAGATCGGAATGACGGAGGGCTGCAGCTAGGGGCTCTAATGAGAGATTAAAGAGTAAGAGCGATAAGGGACAGCCCTGCCTGGCACCTCGAGAAAGTCAAAGAGGAGGAGAGGTGTTGGCATTAGTCAGGAGGACTGAGGAGGGAGAGGAGTAGAGGCTCTGGACCAAGTTGGTAAAATACGGGCCGATGCCCATTCGATCTAGGAGCCTCCATAAGAAAGTCCAATTCATCCTGTCAAATGCCTTCTGTGCATCTAAGGAGAGAAGGGCAGCAGGGAAGGGAAAGGAGCTGCCTGAAGAGAAGACCAGACCCAGGATCTGCAAGCAGAAACATACCGAACATCATCAGAAGCTGGTCCAATTTGAAGCGATGTCACTACTTGTACATACAGTTCATGTGTACGTAGAAGTTTCTTGTGTCTGTCAAAACTGTTTTGTTCACTTGTTAAGCTTTTATACTTTTTTTTAGAGTAAAGTAGTAATTCCTGGCATTGAAGAATATCTGCATCATGCACCATCGCGAGCCAAACCGCTGGCAAAGGCGACCATGGCGTTACGAAGGAAGCCCATAACAGGCATCCAGCAGTAGGCTGGGTCATCAGCTGAGCTGACATTTTTATTCAAGAAAGCCCAGCAGAGACTATACTTCCTGAGGCAGCTGAAAGAAGCAAGCCTTCCCCCTCCCATCCTCACCATGTTCTATAGAGGCACCATCGGGAGTGTTCTGACTAACTGCATCACCATCTGCTATGGCAGCTGCAACAAATCTGACCACAAGTGCCAGCAGACAGTAGTGAAGACAGCAGAGAACATTATGGGATGCCTCTCCCTTCCCTACAAGCCACTTATTGCAAACACAGTGTCCACAAGGCCTGCAGCATTGTGCAGGACCCATCACATCCCTCACATGGTCATTTCACACTCCAGCCATCTGAGAGAAGATACTGCAGCATCAGAGCCGGGTCTGCCAGGCTGCGTGGCAGTTTTTACCCCCAGGCTGTCAGGCTCCTCAACACCATGCTGCCCCCCAGGATCCCTCACTCTGCCTCATCACTGCCTCATCACTGCCTCAACCCCCCCTTAACCCACAACTAAAGGCCACAGACCGACCCTTAAGCGCTGCACTGCACTTAACACTTTGTCACCCTGACATGGGGACGATAAGAAGAATCCCCATTATTGTCTTTCTGCTCCATTATTCTGCTTCTATTCCTACTTTCGGCTGTTAGAAATTTTAGACGTCTTACTGCTATTACTACTATTATCATGCACTGTTTTACACTGTGAACTCAGGCTGTTACAATGTACATGATGGTGAATTCAGGTCTAACTGATTATATAAAAACATCATATATTTAATATAGTTCTAACAATATTGCACATTACTGTATATTGCACAATGTATTCTTCTTCCTAAATTGCACTATCCTGTATGTCCTTTGCATATTGTCTTGTCTTGTTTGTTATATTGCACTAAGTTTATGTTACACTAAGAGTCCCTGAGCGTCATCATTTCGTCTCTCTGTATACTTATATATGGAGGAGATGACAATTACGTTCACTTTGACTTTGATTTTGATCTCGGGGTCTTGTTTACGGTGCAGCAATTTGGATAAAGAGGGAACTGAGCTGGAAGGTGAAGCTTTCGATTTACCAGTTGATCTACGTTCCTACCCTCACCTATGATCATGAGCTCTGGGTAATGACCGAGAAAATGAGATTGTGAAAACAAGCAGCAGAAATGAGTTTCCTCAGCAGAGTGTCTGGGCTCAGCCTTAGAAAGAGGGTGAGGAGCTCAGACATTGGGGCTCAAAGTAGAGCCGCTGCTCCTCCGCATTGAAAGGAGTCAGCTGATGGTTCAGACATCTATCTAGGATGCCTTCTGGATGGCTCCCTGGGGAGGTGTTTCAGGGCATGTCCAACCGGGAGGAGGCCCAGGGGCAGACCCAGAGATTATATATTATATATACCCTAAGAGATTATATATAATATATACTACATTATAGATTATATGTTATATATATTAGATTAGATAAGTGGCACAAAATGGATGGATGGATGGATGGAACTGTATTGAAAAATAACGCTACTTATGAAAGTAGGCAAGTAAGAATTTCAAGTTAAAATTCCATTGTACTTTGTATACATGACACTACTTTCTTAGAAACTTATACTGATATTAAACTTTGAAGCCACTGTACACAGAAGGACACAATAGTGTTTGGAATATTTTCTTTCTTGCCACTGAAAATACACAGTTCGTCTGGCCACTCATTCTTAAAAAAAATCAGATGCGACTTTAATACTATCTGTACCAGTGCTTGAAGTGGGAAAAAATAAGTGCAGGAACTCTACTTTTCCGACATTTGACATTTGTGCAGTGAAAAAAAATCAAGTCTATAGGATGTGTTGGTTCAAAAACTATTTTAATTTAATCATTCTTCCAAGCAATAACCTATAGGCATAGGCTACTTTTTTCTAATTCACAAATGGAATACTGAAAAACCATTAAAACAACATGAACCAGACCAGTGTGATACTTGTAGGCCTAACAAAAGACTAGGGCTAAAGCTGATGCGATTGGTTGGGACTCAGTGGATGCATATGATAGGGCACTGTCGTGGCTCGTGGGTAATGTAGTCTTGTATTGGTCTTGTGATATTGTCTATTCTCGGGCCACTGTCGCTGCGTCGGATCAGTTTCAGTAAGTACCGGAACGCAGAAAAAAGTGGCGGAACCCAAAAGACGAAAATACAGAAGTCTGTACCATATGTAAAGACAATGTCCCGTGAAAAAACGTGACCATACTGCCACCCCAATTTCAGGTGGTACTGCACCTTGCGCATGCGTCGCGTTATCCTCATGTAGATGCACAGACGAAGCATGGTAGTTTGCAAACCCTACAGGCAATTTACAAGGTAATAAAACTGTCACATGCATATAAATGCGTGAAAATCTCACGCCAGCCAGTTGATCAAAGTTGGCAGCCCTGTGAACTGGCGCTTTGAATTTGTAAAACGTAGGGAAATATATACAGACCTCACCGCTGTGGTACGTGTGCAATGAATATTATAATAATAATTTACTAATAATAATACGTAAATTGGACACGTGCGCATATGCAAAGTACACAGCTTGACCGGAGAACTATGAACGTTTCCGTGTACGCATGCGCGGTGTAGATACGCAAGTGTTGCGCTTTGCGGAGAACCAGCCTAGATGCGTCCGCGTCCGCGTTGGGAGCATCGCGTCGGCTCGTTGCTGGAGAGAGGTGTGTGTCCAAAGTGGTTTGAAAGAAGTTCATATTGTGACGTAAAGACAAGCTCACTTTTAGTGGTAATCTTTGTCGTATAATTTTATGCTTAACATGTTTGATGAATGCTGTTTGTAATTTTATTTACCTGTAATTAAGCCTATTAGTTTAACACGGGCATCATTTTGGCGCGTATTCCTGCCGGCGTCGCGTGGGCATCCGACATTTCCTGAGGTATTTCACATACTTGAATTCCTGCTTCATTTTTATATTTTATGTATCGTACAGAATAATAGAGCGCAGGCTAAAGTGCAGTTCGGTCCCCAGCGAGTCTTTCAGCGCAGGGGGCAGCCGGAGCGCTGCAGACTCGGGCGGCTACATGAGTATATTGGGAATAAAATGTGTGTATTGGAGCGAGTTCTGTGTTAGTGAGTGTGTGAGGTGTGACAGTGATAATGATGGAGATGTTGGGCTTCGTGATGGGATTAATCGCTCTTCCTCTTGCCTACAGACTCCTGCCAGCTGACGCTGGACCCCAACACAGCAAACAGACACCTGTCTCTGTCAGAGGGGAACAGGAAGGTGACATGGGGGGCAAAGCAGCCATATCCTGATCATCCAGAGAGATTTGACCGGTGGGAGCAAGTTCTGTGCAGAGAGAGTCTGACTGGTCGCTGTTACTGGGAGGCTGAGTGGAGTGGAGATGAAGCCCTGATAGGAGTGACTTATAAAGGAATCAGGAGGAAAGGAGACAGTACTGACTGTGGGCTTGGAGCCAATGACAAGTCATGGATGCTGATCTGCTCTCCTGACAGTTACTCTGTCTATCACAGTAATAAACAGACTGACATACCCATAAAGCCCTCAGGCTGCCGCAGAGTAGGAGTGTATCTGGACTGGGCGGCTGGTACTCTGTCCTTCTACAGAGTCTCCTCTGATGGACTGACCCTCCTGTACAGCTTCACCTCCTCATTCACTGAACCCCTCTGCCCAGGGTTTGGGGTTTATTATACAAACTCCTTCTTGTCGCTGTGCATGCTGGGATAGCTCACTGTGTGCTGGAGGAATCATTTTTACCTTATCAGAGTGTCACATGTCGCTGCTTCTCCATGGCAAAAAGGTAAAATCTCTGCTTTTTAACCAGTATAACCCTTTTTACTCTGTCTGAAGTGTGACGTGTCAGACAAAAATAAATGAATGTTTGTTCAGTTGCCAAACTCATGCAAAATGACTGTTTTTCTCTGACTTCTGTCCTGTGTTGTCTGTGAATGCACAAAAACTGCCAAAACAAATTCATAGTACATGCAGTTGTACCAATGAAGTCAATTCTGATTCTGAATAAAATAATATGTAATGATATGTAATCCTGACGAGTGGGGGGACTTTTCCCCTCCCCTATATATGTGTACATTTTATATATTTCTGTCTATATATTGTATTTGCTACCTGTACACTGACAATAAAGGCTTCCTATTCTGTCCTATTAATGTCCCGGTTCAGCGCTGCCCAAAGCGTAACTGAGTAACACACTTAATCCGCGTCTCTGGTCGCAGCAGCCTGATATCGCAGCGGCGATGCTTTGGCCAGCAGGGGGCGGCAGACGGCAGACATTTTATTAACTCAAAACCTACAGCGGTCCTCAGGTAACTGAGTAAAGACAAATAATATAATCAAATTAATCAAATGTTAACTAAGTAAAGATAAATTACATAAAATCTTAATAAAGTAGTACTACAACAAAAATTTTGTGATGTTGCAAAAAAACACCTGATCATCAATGATGCCGTGTAGTAGGTGATTACCAATTACCAGAAAAAGCATGAATTTTGTTTCATTAGGAATACTAATTTATTTAGGTTTTTTATAAGTTTCTTTTTTACTCCACAGTAATGAGACTGTCAGCCACAATGTGTCCCACAATACACTCACAGCGGCATTGCAGCAATACAGATATATCACTGAACACAAAGGAAAGGTGGATTCTTACTCTGACGTCCCTCCCCGTCCTCTAGTGACGAGCTCCACATTCTGTGCTGCTGCCTCTGCTGGCCGCTTGTTTGTTTCTCTCCCCCCTGTCTAATTTAGATGTGGTGCACCTGTTCCCCTGGGGGTGGGTCTATAAGGTGGGTTCCCGGCTAAGGGGGGAGGAATGGATCCTGTGGCAGCCACCACGCCGGCTTCGGCTCTGCATCAGTGTTTCATTGTCCTTTTCTGTTATGTTATGTTATGTTATGTATATAATCTAGCAAATGCTTTTATCCATAGTGACGTACACTTCAGAAAGCAAGATCAGCTGGTGCCTGGAGCAGCTGGGGGTTAAGGGCCTTGCCCAAGGGCCCAACAGTGAAATCAGTTTTCCGACCAAGGGATTTGAACCAGCAACCTTCCGACTCTGGGATTTGAACCATCAAACCTCTGACAATGGGATTTGAATCAGCAACCCTTTGATCACCTGCACTCTCCCTGAATAAGTTATTGATTGTCAGTCTTGTAGAAAAAAAATGTGTAAATATGTGTTTGGTGGCAGATCAGCTGTCTAATGATAGAAAATATTATGAGTTCATGTCAGCCTGCATAGACAGAGTAATCAGAAGCCCAATGTGCAGACCGGAGGAGGGTATAGTTTGTGATTCACTTGCAGGAATGTGGCCGTCATAAATCACAGAGTTATAGCTCTGAAAAGGGAGTTTCTCAGGAGCACTTTTCAGGGAGGAAAAGTCAAAGTCAGCTTTATTGTCAATTTCTTCACATGTACTAGACATACAAAGAAATCGAAATTACGTTCCTCACTGTTCCACGCGCAGACAAGACATGACCGGATAGGACAAACAGTAAAGTGCAAAGGCACAACAAAAAACACATTCTAACTACAGAGTAACAGTATATAAAGTGCAGGTAGCTTAAGGCATATACTCTTAGAAATTAGAGTGTAATAATAAGTGTTTCCAGTATTATAAAGTGTTTATGTGCTGAGACATTCAATAATAGCAGCTGTAATGGTAATAATAATAATGGTAACAGATGTGTGCAATTTGCATAGTGCAGAGGTAGTTGCTCCTGTGGGTCAGAGTCCAGAGTGTTTTCTTTTGGGAGGGGGGGGGCAGATTCCTGGTCACTTGCCAGTCTGGTGGCTCTGTTGGCTGGTGCTGAGTGTGTGGGAGGAGAGAGTTTAGTAGTCTCACAGCCTGGTGGATGACGCTGTTGCTGAGTCTGGTAGTGCGGGAGCGGAGGCTCCTATACCTCCTTCCAGAGGGCAGGAGGCTGAACAGATTGTGTGCGGGGTGGCTTGCATCGCTCACAATTGTAATGGCTTTGCGGGTGAGGCGGGTGGTGTATATATCTTTCAGGGAGGGAAGTCGTGCACCAACGATCCTCTCAGCTGTGCTCACAATGCGCTGTAGGGCTTTCCTGCTGTATTCAGTGCAGCTCCCTCCCCACACAGAGATGCAGCTGGAAAGGATGCTCTCAATGGTTCCTCTGTAAAAGATGGTCATGATGGGTGGAAGAGATAATTATCTGAAGGCAGATTTATTTCCGGAATACTGTATACCCCACACTGGGCATGTCTGGAATACTGCAAGTGGAGAAAACACAAAGCCGGAGATAAGGCCGCTTTGAATCTGCTTCCCATCTCAGTCTCCAGCCAGAACTGGAGACACGCACACAAACACAGACTGGGAAGAAGGCTCTGTTTTGGAGAAACACTATGAAGATGGACTGTGGCTGTCAGTAGGAGACGTTTTATTTTATCATAGCTGGAAAAGGCCTTAATCAGCTCCTCCTGGACCTCAGGTCATCTGAACAGAGAGACCTTAAAGCAGATCAGATTATCAGCCCAAACTAACTAAAAACAATGACGTCCTTATTCTGAAATTTGTGCAGCTGGATGTTTAACAAAGCCAGCTGGTACAGGGCCTGGTTTTGTAGCTTATAGCCTCACACTTCCAGGGTTGTGGGTTTGAGTCCCACCCCTGCCCTGTGTGTGTGTGGTTTCCATGGTCACCCTAGTTTCCTGGGGTCCCCTGCCTTCCTGTAAGAGACCCTCAGTAACCCTGTACTGGGTAAGAGGATGGATATTTGACAAAGTCTTTGAAATCCGAACCATGTAACAGCCCAAGCCCTGTTGTGTTTGGCAGCTTCAGGGTAATAAATCTGACCCCCTTATCTCAAATCCACCATGATCTGATACAGCGTCTTTGGTGGCCATTTCAACCTCCAGCTTAGAGAAGAAAAGAGAAAACAGTTCCTCAAATCTGTTCGATGGTTGATTTTTAAATATCAAAGAACCCATCCATCCATCCATCCATCCATCTATCCATTTTCTGAAACCGTCTATCCTGGAGGCTATGGGCGCAAGGCAGGGAACAACCCAGGATGGGGCGCAAACCTATCGCAGGTATCGAACAACCAAGATCTGAAAATGGCAGCCATATAATTGGTTGGGTCATTTTTCCATACAGGTCCCAAACAGACATCATCCCCCCAGACAAGCAAATCAGAGCATTTCCTTTCAAATGACATTTAAATGCTAGTGATGATGTGATTATACAGTTATGTCACATAAAGTCACATAATAGTAACAATTAATAGTGAATGAAAGGCAGAATATGCCATTAACACAGGGCCACAAAAGTTAATAATCATTTGTATTCATTCCGCAGATGATGTTATACAAACAGACTTTTTCTTGAGAAGGCAGACGCAGGCAGTCACTGGAGCGTTTGGGGTTAAGGGCCTTAGTCACACAAGCATAGTGATATAACCCAGTGAGCCAAACACCAACCCACATCACTTACCTCTGGCAGAATTAACCTTTGCAAGCATGTTTGGCACGAATGTACAAAACCGATGCACTTTTAAATAAATAATTGTACTTATCATCACAGTTCAAGTTTCAGAAGTGTTTCTGCTACTCTTTAGTAAGGTTGCAAATTCCATCTGTCCAGCCAGGTATCCAATCAAGATACACACACACACACACACACACACACACGCAGATGTAGGGTAAACATATCCTTATGGGGACCGCTCATTCATTTCAATGGGAAAAATGCTAACGCTAACTATGACAACCTTAACCCCTACCCTGCCCTAACCATAACCATAAGTAACCAAACAAAATACAAGTTTTTACATTTTTAGTTTTTTCATAGCAGTCACCGATTTTTATAAAATAGAGTTTTCCCT
Source organism: Paramormyrops kingsleyae (assembly GCF_048594095.1). Lineage (NCBI taxonomy): Eukaryota > Metazoa > Chordata > Actinopteri > Osteoglossiformes > Mormyridae > Paramormyrops > Paramormyrops kingsleyae. The sequence continues at coordinate 11,512,537 of NC_132800.1, forward strand.
TATGGGGACCAGGAAACCGGTCCTCATAAGGATAAAAAACAGATATTTATCACGTTATGGGGACATTGTGTCCCCATAAGGATAGGTAAACCCACTCGCACACACACACACACACACACACAAAGGTTTGTAATTATACCTTTGTAGGGACACAGTTCATATGGGGAACATTTTAATTACATGACACCCTTAAGTAGACGAGGCCAACAGCAGTGTTCAGGGTGATATGCAGAGCTCGCCCCCTAGTGGAAATAATAAGGAAGCTCATTTTAACCAGAATCAGTCTGTATCACAATAAGCCTCCTGTTAGAACACAATCCTATGAAACAAGGAATCATATTGTCAGCTGTAGGCAAACTAGGTATATTATTCCTTTGTTAACATTTTATTTAATAAAAATGTCTTATTTTTCTTGTTTCATTTTGTAGAAAATACAGATACTTCTGTTTTTTGAAAATTTATTATGTTTTTGTTGAATTGATCCTTTATTTGTTATTTGCACAGGTACATTCCAGTGCTTCTCATTGCCTCCCCCATATTGCTCTGCATGAGACACACAGACACATACAGGAGAGCAGACTTGGGGTCACAGCACAGGGTCAGCCAGTGTGCAGCACCACTGGAGCTGGGGGTTAAGGGCCCTTTATTTTATATGCAAAGTTGTCATATGTGTAGGATACTATGTAACAAAATTATATCATCTTTAAGTCATATTGTTTGGTGTTTTTTAAACCTTTTATGTTTATTGTTTTTAGTTCATTATTGTTGTAACCATTTTACCACATTTAAGCCTCTAAGATACAAACAGGAATGTATACTGTACTGTGAGCACTGGCCTGAGCACCAGGAGAACGAACGAGCGACTCGCGGAGATGCTCGCGCTTCCGACAGTCAGGGCGGAAACTGTCATATACTCACGCTGGGCAACAGACGCTCGGCCAGACACGGCGCAGTCGCGGCCATAGACATAAATACGTATAAAATTATAAACAAAATATACAAAAAGACCTAGAAAGAAGACCCATCCAATATGGCGGCGACGCTGACCTACGTTCCGGTACGTCTGCATATTTATGTCTTTGCATACAGAGGGGAATGAATAAATATAAAGTGTTATACACTGCTCAAAAAAATTAAAGGAACACTTTTTAATCAGAGTATAGGATCAAGTCAATTAAACTTCTGGGATATTGATCTAGTCAGTTAAGTAGCAGAGGGGATTGTTAATCAGTTTCAGCTGCTTTAGTGTTAATGAAATTAACAACAGGTGCACTAGAGGGGCACCAATGAGACGACGCCCAAAACAGAAATGGTTTAACAGGTGGGGGCCGCTGACATTTTCCCCTCCTCATCTTTTCTGACTGTTTTTTCACTAGTTTTGCATTTGGCTACAGTCAGTGTCACTACTGGTAGCATGAGGTGATACCTGGACCCTACAGAGGTTGCACAGGTAGTCCGACTCCTCCAGGATGGTGCATCAATATGTGCCCTTGCCAGAAGGTTTACTGTGTCTCCCAGCCCAGTCTCAAGGCCATGGAGATAGGCAGTTACTCTAGGAGAGATGGACAGGGCCATAGAAGGTCCTTAACCCATCAGCAGGACCAGTATCTGCTCCTTTGAGCAAGGAGGAACAGGATGAGCACTGCCAGAGCCCTACAGAATGACCTCCAGCAGGCCACTGGTGCGAATGTCTCTGACCAAACAATCAGAAACAGACTTCATGAGGGTGGCTTGAGGGCCCGACGTCATCTAGTGACCCCTGTGCTCACTGCCAGACACTGTGGACCTCGACTGGCATTTGCCATAGAATACCAGAATTGGCAGATCCGCCACTGGCACCCTGTGCTTTTCACAGATGAGAGCAGGTTCACACTGAGAACATGTGACAGATGTGAAAGGGTCTGAAAAGTTGTGGAGAATGTTATGCTGCATGTAACATTGTTCAGCATGACCGGTTTGGTGGTGGGTCAGTGATGGTCTGGGGAGGCATATCCATGGAGGGACACACAGACCTCTACAGGCTAGACAACAGTACCTTAACTGCCATTGGGTATTGGGATGAAATCCATGGACCCATTGTCAGGTCCTGGGTTCCTCCTGGTGCACGACGATGCCCGGCCTCATGTGGCGAGAGTATGCAGGCAGTTCCTGTAGGATGAAGGAACTAATAGCACTGATTGGCCCCCATGCTTGCCTGACCTAAATCCAACGGAACACCTCTGGGACATTATGTTTCAGTCCATCCGACGGCGCCAGGTTGCACCTTAGACTGTCCAGGACCTCAGTGATGCCCTGGTCCAGATCTGGGAGGAGATCCCCCAGGACACCATCCGACGTCTCATTAGGAGGATGCCCCGACATTGTCTGGCATGCATACAAGCATATGGGGGCCATACAAACTACTGAGTACGATTTTCAGTTGCTGCAATGAAATTTCAGGAATGTCGACGTGTTTCATTCTGTTTTGTCCAGATACCATTTGAAGTACATGGCCAGCTGGGCTACAGCACCACTTATTAGCAAATTCCGTCTCTTCACTCCTGCTTAACCGGTGTCATGCAATCCCTCACACCCCTTTCCATGACTTGTAGTCTGTCAGCCCTGTTGTACTTAGTGAAACAGAAACTAGATAGAATGCTGTTGTGTCTGCATTGGCCAAGCCAGAGTGTCTGTAAATCAAGGTAAAACATTGAATTTACACCTGGAAATGTCTGCACAAGTATCTGGACTCCCGTAAATTGCAGTATACAAAGTATATTTAGATTTTAATGGAGATTTTCTGTTCTGCTTTATGTGTATCTGTAGTTTCCCACATACATCCAAGTTTCATGACATTGCATGGGAATTTGCCAAGCCCATATATGTCAGCTTCCACTGCTTTTTGTCCTGTGAGAACAGAATGCATTACTCATGATTATGATACCATGCCCATATTTTCATAAAATGACAGGGATCCCACGAAAAAAGTGGCTGGTAGGAAAGTCTGACAGCTGGAGAAATACTGCATGGAGGAGAACATGAGGCAGGATCTGTGAAAGACCTATTAAGCTTCTGTTTTGAGGCAAGACCTGAGAGAATGGCATAGCCCACACAGGTGTAGCCAGGGTCTCTGCCTGTCAGTCTGTGCCGCCCAGTACTGACAGGACGTGGGTCTCAGACACTGAGGGACATAGCTGAGGCGGCCGAGGAGGACCCCATGGGTATTACTGACGACAGAGGTGAGGGACATAGCTGAGGCGGCCGAGGAGGACCCCATGGGTATTACTGACGACAGAGGTGAGGGACATAGCTGAGGCGGCCGAGGAGGACCCCATGGGTATTACTGACGACAGAGGTGAGGGACATAGCTGAGGTGGCTGAGGAGGACCCCATGGGTATTGCTGATGACAGAGGTGAGGGTCATAACTGAGGTGGCTGAGGAGGACCCCATGGGTATTACTGATGACAGAGGCGAGGGACATAGCTGAGGCGGCTGAGGAGGACCCCATGGGTATGACTGATGACAGAGGTGAGGGACATAGCTGAGGCGGCTGAGGAGGACCCCATGGGTATTACTGATGACAGAGGTGAGGGACATAGCTGAGGTGGCTGAGGAGGACCCCATGGGTATTGCTGATGACAGAGGTGAGGGACATAGCTGAGGTGAAAGCCTCCGCAGGTTGGGAGCCTCTTTCCCCAGCTAAGGGATGAAGGACGTCCCTCCAGCCCAGGGGTTCTGCAGGAAAGTCCCAGGACCATCCATACCTAACCCCTAATCCAGCCTTAGCCCCAAGCCCCTGTCATATACCTGTGGATCTCAGAAATATCAGCCCAGCTGCACTTGTGCCTAAGCAACACCTTGACAGCTGTATGTTTGCAGTGTGATGTTTGCATCATTCATTTGTCAGTTTTGGAAACAGTATGTGCTACATACTAGAAATATAAATGTAAATATGTGCAAGTGGGTATGTCAGTTATGTCTGAAGGCAGAGAGATCACGCCTGCTTAGGTAAAGGATGGGGAAACAGGTCAATCCTGTAAGTTAACATTCTAAAAGTCAGCTACAATTCCAATACAGTTCTTAATTCCAATAAAGTTCATACTAATTCAAAATTCTGTAGCATTCAATTGTGATTTCAAATCAATTCTAACAGTATATGTGATTGTCGGGAGGTGTGGGGCTTCAGGGTGTAACCTCTGGCTCTGCCACCCCCCCCCCCCCACTCTGTATGTGAAGTTTGCATGTTCCCCCAAAATGAGTTTTCTCCTGCTTCAGAGACTGAAAACATGTGGCCAGCCGATAGGGATCTCTAAGCTGTCCTTAGTGTGTGATTGTGTGTGTGAGTGTGTGTGTGCTCTGCTATAAACTAGTATCCTATCCATCGTGTCCCCTGTCCTTAGTGTGTGATTGTGTGTGTGAGTGTGTGCTCTGCAATAAACTAGTATCCTATCCATCGTGTCCCCTGTCCTTAGTGTGTGATTGTGTGTGTGAGTGTGTGCTCTGCAATAAACTAGTATCCTATCCATCGTGTCCCCTGTCCTTAGTGTGTGATTGTGTGTGTGAGTGTGTGCTCTGCTATAAACTAGTATCCTATCCATCGTGTCCCCTGTCCTTAGTGTGTGATTGTGTGTGTGAGTGTGTGCTCTGCTACAAACTAGTATCCTATCCATCGTGCCCCCCGCCCTGTGCCCCCTGGGACAGGCTCCAGGCTCCCCTCACCCCTGTACAGGATAAGCAGTAATGGAGGACGGATCCACACTGTTCCAAAGAAAGGGCTCCAGCTCCTTCAGGACTTCAGACCAGCTGCTCTCACTTCATGCCTCCAGGCTTGTGGGTCTGGTTCCCACTCCTGGTTCTGCATGTACAGCTTCCATGTTCTCCCCGTGTTCCTGTGAGTTTCCTCAGGTTTCCTCCTGCTGTCCAAGATCATGCAGTTTGGTGAATTAGTGTCTCTAAATTGTCCTCAGCATGTGAGTGAGTGTTTGCCCAGTGATAGACTGGCATCCTATCCAGGGTGTCCCTGCCCTGTGCCCTGTGCCTCCTGTGATTGGCTCCAGGCTCTGTCCCATAACCCTGTACTGGATAAGCGGTTATTGGTATTTGTTGGATATTTTATCTAGTATTTAATCTTTCTGTTCCTGGGGTTGGCTGAAGCTGATCAATTAACTTATGGCATAAATACGAGATTTTAACTTAATAGTGTTTAACGAAAATGATGTCCTAACCTATAATTCCATATACCTGTATGTTATACTGTACCTCATAGCACAATAAAATAAATCAAATTACTTTTTTTCCAGTAAATCTGCTTCATCTGGAGAAAAAAGGAAAAAGACAATCTTCTAAACAAACACAAAAATTCATTCTCAATAAACTGCTCTCCTATATCATTCTATCTAATTTCTACATAAAAAAATCAAATCCTAAGCTTGTCTGGGAAATTAGTAACAGTTATACACATAAAAGTTAAATAAATGTCTGTTGTGTGTACAGTTTGTATAATGTAATATTTTACTCAGTCCAAAACCACACCTACTGCAGCCTGAGAAGCAGGAAGTTCCTCTCACTCTCACACACAGGCGACGAAACTGAATCCTATCAGTGTTTGTGGTAAAATGGCAGAAGCCAATTCCGCACTGGATCCGAACCAGTTCCGCTGTACAATCTGTCTGGATCAACTGATGGATCCAGTGACAACAGCCTGTGGTCACAGTTACTGTATGAGCTGCATTAAGAGCTGCTGGGATCAGGAGGATCATCATGGAGTTTACAGCTGCCCCCAGTGCAGACAGACCTTCATACCCAGACCTGTTCTGGGCAGAAACACCATACTGGCTGAGGTGATGGAGAAACTGAAGAAGACTGGACTACACGCAGTTACTCCTGCTGACCATTATGCTGGACCTGGAGATGTGGAGTGTGATTTCTGTACTGGGAGAAAACACAAAGCTGTCAAGTCCTGCCTGGTGTGTCTGGCCTCTTACTGTGAAACTCACCTCCAGCCTCACTATGAGTCTCCAGCTTTTAAGAAGCACAAGCTGACTGATGCCACTGGACATCTGCAGGACAAGGTCTGTTCCCACCATGATAAACCCCTGGAGAGCTACTGCCGTACCGACCAGCAGTGTATCTGTTATCTCTGTACGATGTATGAACACAGAGGCCATGATACAGTCTCAGCTGCTGCAAGAACGATGGAGATACAGGTCAGGCCAGAAGTTTTCTTATATAAATATAAAGTAATTTTAAATAAACGGATTTTGTCTTAACAAATGTTAGTGTAATTACCACAAATCACTCAAAACAAGTCTGGTTTGGTAAAATGAAAGAAAAATTAACTGAAAGTGCAAGTTTAAACAGTTCTGATTGAATTGCTACTGAATCTCCTTCAAACATCAAATCATGTGGCTGCAGCTGAATATATACAGCAAGCAAACAGGGTCAAGAGGTTCATTTACTGTTTGGCTGAGCATCTGAATGGCTGAGATGTGTGAGCTAAGAGGGTTTAAATATGGTGTGATCACACATACAGTGGCTAACAATTAACTGGGCTAGAACTGGGGCCCGTTTCAGAAAGCAGGATGTCATGCTCAGCCAGACAGCTTGTCAGATTTAAGGTAGTCTGGACTAAATATAAGTGAATGAAGGAAAAGGTCATTTAAACTGGGGCACATTAAATCCAACAAGTTATCTGGCTAAGAAGGAAGTTTGAGTTTTGAAACTGGTCCCTGGTTTTGCTAAATGGCTGTCCAACTTGCTGCTCTGGAACGTGTTTAACTCGTCTGTGATGTCATTCCGAGTTCAGAGTTCCGACCTCCGACGTAAATGGAGCTCAGCATGAGTAGCGGCTCCATCATCTCAGAAACAGCCACCGTCCTGGGATTTTAATTTCACACACTGCAGTGTGTAGAGTTTACTGAGAATGGTGCAGTAAACATGAAACAGCCAGAGTGTGAAGTAAAAGGAGCAAAGTAGTCAGGGCAGGAGTGGGACTGAATTTCTGACCAGGAATTCAAGACCCCAGACAGCCCAATATAAAACTATATAAGCAATTATATGTTTCTATTCACACATCCATTTTCTAGGCTACTGAACACACATTCTTACCTACATGCTTTAATTTTACATTCATGTAATTTTTACCGGCACATTTCACTAATATTAATAAACCGTGGAGCAGCTTTGACATAAATAATGAAGGTTGGTCACTGTGCGCTGTCCTTGTGTCTCTTCCCCGTGTGGCCAGCAGCCATCGCTGTCCTCGTGTCTCTTCCCCGTGTGGCCGGCAGCCATCGCTGTCCTCGTGTCTCTTCCCCGTGTGGCCGGCAGCCATCGCTGTCCTCGTGTCTCTTCCCCGTGTGGCCGGCAGCCATCGCTGTCCTCGTGTCTCTTCCCCGTGTGGCCGGCAGCCATCGCTGTCCTTGTGTCTCTTCCCTGTGTGGCCGGCAGCCATCGCTGTCCATCTCCTTTGTCGTCTCATTGTCTTTGGCCCTAGTGTGTTCTTCCTTTTCCCTACATGGCTGCATTTGGCTCAGTGGGTTGAGTGTGTAGCCCTGAGGCTGGGACTATCTGGTCATGGGATTAAGGCTGGTCAGGAACCAACCTCACCTCTTCCATTTCATTATTGGTTTTCTTCTCTTCCTAGTGTTTATTAGTTCTGTGTTCTCCTTGTGAAGCTTGTGCCTTGTTTTATTATGTTCCACATGTTTCTGTATTTTCTAATTGTTTAATTCCTAGTGTGTGATTAGCGTTTCTTACTTTCAGTGTTTGTTTGAGTTTTCCTAGTCTTGTGTTCATTAGTATGAGTTACTGCACCTGTTGCCTGTTTTCCCTGCACCGTTGGTATTGGTTAATTGTCTTATGTGTCACATCTGCCACTTTGTTAGTTCGGTTGTCTTTTGTATTTAAGTGCTTGTCATGTTTCTTGCTGATTCACTGTTTGTGTGTTGGTGGTGGAATGTTAGATCATTGTCTTTAGTTACAGCCTGTTTTTCTACCTGGTTGCTTTTCCTGGTTATCTTCCCTTAGTTGCCCATGTGATGGCAAAACAAAGCTTTCCGAAGCAAATGTTTTGAAAAATGGTTCAGTACTCGAAGTTTTTCTAAATGGTGAACATTAGTGACACTAGGTGGTCAAATAAGTAAATAGCAGTTAATTTTGACTGAGTGTAGTGCATCAAAATAAATGCAAATAGGCAAACATTCAAGTGGTCTGTAGTGCTTTATGAACATGAATGTACTGGTTAAGTTGGGCTGTACAGTTTCTTATGGATTGGGCTACCTGTGAATTACCTGGGAAGGGGTGCTTGTGTAACTCGAGGGGGTATTGGACTGCAGATGTTTGTTGAGGAACAGTATTTGTTGAACAGTGTGGGGACTAAGTTTGTTACGTTTTTTGTTTATTCACAACTTCTGCTTTAGAGAATATCCACTGACACAGAATGGAGGATGATGGAGTGCAGAGAAACTGTATCGCAAGTTCACATGTGTGTTTACACAGCCTTCTGCATATCCCAGAACTGCAAAGGGTCTTCAGAACGCAGTATATTTGGGTCACTGAGGTACTGCTGAACCTCCACAGTAGCATCTGCTGTAGAACCCTTGACCCGTTTGCTCTCCCCCATCACATCACTGTCCAGAAGATCCTACAGAACTGGAACTAAAATGACAAAACATGAATCATTATATACACTGTGCATTTTGTACTGTGCAATAATAACTGTAAACCCAGTTCAGGTTAATTGAACATTTTCATTAAAACGTGAAAGGTTGCAACACTATCGGTATGCATTGCAGTACCAGATGAGGTTCCTGCAGGCTCTGGTACTGGTGCCTGATTGGCTACAGAAACCTGCAGTTTTATATCCTGGATCCAGCAGTGTGCCCAGTGTCATTATGCTCATGATCTCATAGACTGACAACCTCTCAGTGAGCAACTTCAAGAGGTTCTTGCACAACTGCTGGGCCTTGACATTCTGTGTCTGGGACAGTTTCAGATTCACAGCATGTCTAAGCTTGCGAATGAGAGGAATTACCTTGGATCCTGATACTCTCTTCTCTTCTGAAAGTGCAACAGTTGCCTCATTGAAATGTCATAAAACACCCAGACACTCAAAAATTATGTGATATTCCTCTGAAGTCAGGGTTGTGAGCTCTGTCCTCAGAGTGACCAATGCAGCACCAACTGGCTCTTCTTGATCATGTGATCATTGCAGCATCGAATAGTTGCTATTCTAGCTGGTTTCCACTTCTTGAACCATTTTGAGAGTGGGTCTGCCCATCTGCTGTTGGATTTGACAAAGCCTTTCTCTAGCAGTTGTACTGTTCTGAAGTAGGTCACGATCTGTCCTTCCTTGGATCTGATATCGTCAGGGTCCTTGTGTCTGATCAATGGCTTCACAAACGAATTCAGTGTATGAACAATGCAGGTTGTGTGTCTGACACAGGTAATCATATTTTGTGCAGCGTCAGTGTCAAGCATCGGACATTATTTTGTATTCCCCGCTCCTCCATCAAGGCTGCCTTGACTGCAGCCATGTTTTCTGCAGAATGAGACTCTGGGAATTTTCCTGCTCCCAATAATACGGCAGACAGCTCAGTCTTATCCTTTATAAAATGGCATTTGACTGCTAAATAAGCTTCCATAAGTATGGATGTCCACGTGTCAGATGTTAGACTTACTGCTTTGGCCTTTTTCACCTCTTCCTTTGCTTTCTCTTTTTCTATCTTAAATATTTCTGCCACCAGACCCTTTCATGTTTGCCTGGATGGGAGAATGTAGGTTGGATCCCGGATTCCCACAAACTCCCTAAATCCAGCATCATCCACTATGGTGAATAGTTGTGAATCCTTCACAATCATATTGACCAAAGCCTCATCAATCATTTGCTTCTTGGTCTCTATACTGGGAATATTATGCAGATTATTGGGTAATACCCTCACCCAAATCTGATATTATGTATTCATACAATTAAACTGAACCGTAAACACAATAATGACTAATGATGATGATTATTATTATTATTTTTAAATCATTAATAATAAATTAATATTAAATTATTATTGTGATTAAAACTTACCCTGCAGTGCGTGTGCGCTGATATATTTGCTCTACAGCATGTTTGAAACCAGCATTGAGGTTTTCGCCTCATTTTTAGTTTCCAAAGCAGCCACATGTCTGAGTGCAGAAACAAGCTTCAGATGACCATGGTCACGTGTTTAGGGAGGAATGGAGGAAACCTCTAAACTGTGCTTCAGAATGTAGTGTATCAGTTTTTTGGCACATACCTCAGAGCTTCGGTGTCAAGCTTAACATCACTAGCTGCCCCATTCCCTCTGTTAGTCTGCGTGTCGTTTTCTTAGCTACTTTTTCCCTGGTGAGTTTTGACCCATTTTTGTTCCCTTATTTAGTGTCTTTCCAGTTTTGTTCAGTTTCCTTAAATCCCTTTGTCTTGGAGCTTTTAAGTGGATCGTCACCTTGTTTCCCTGCCTGCACCAGGTCGCGCCCCAACATGCACATTAAATATATGATCTGTGCAAATTCTGAAGCATCTTTAATAATCAATATTTTACACATTTTCTTTTCTGAATTTGCATGTAACATCAGTGATGCACACTATGACACGGTTTCTGTATGAATGGGTCACAACAGTCCAATATTAAACCAACTTCCCAGCAGATTCAGAGTTTTTAGTGTCGCAGGAGAAAAGATGCATTATTGTTGTTCACAGTGCAGTTTACTACACAGTGGCTCATTATCAACTGACATGCGATCTGACATAAATCAAATAGGACGTCAGTTGAGTAGCCGGTCCTGCAATGCAGCCCAGGACACATTCGCCTTCACATTACTATGAGAATGTGGCCATATGCGGCCCAGACCACCTCCCAATGTGGTTTGAGTGATCGGATCTCAGTGCATCCTCAATGTGTCCTGGGTGCGTTCACACCTGCAATTAGTGCTGTGCACTTGTGATTGGATCACCCAGGACGCATGTTAATACCAGGTGGAAACAGAACCAAAGGGTCTATGTCCATCTTATCATACCTACAGTCAATAAATAATTTATGAATATCCATCCATCCATCCATCCATCCATCTCCTAACCAGTAATCCCAGTCAGGGTCATGGGGACCTGGATCCTTTCCCAGGCAGCACAGGGCCCAAGGCTGGGGTCCACCCTGGACAGGATGATTAATGAATATGATCTCAGCTAATGAAACAAACTTATTTTGTCATCTTGTTTGCTGTCTGTAGAAACAAATTTGTGAAACACAGAAGGAATTTCAGCAGAGAATCCAGATGAGAGAGAAGGAGCTGCAGGAGCTGAGAGAGGCTGTGGCCTCAATCACAGTGAGTATGAACCTGAAGAGAAGATAACAGCTGGCTTGTGATCATGTTGAATCTTCTCTCAGATTCAACACATTGCAGATTTATAGAATTGTGGGGATTAATCAAAATAATGCTGCTGAGGGTTATTCTAGGTCAGAAATTTAATGGGACAAAGTTGCTAGATAACAGAGTTTAACCAGGCATTGCAGCAGTAGTAGCTTATTTATTTAGAAAAATACCATAAAATGCCCATTTGAGAAAAATGCAACTTTTCTCAACCCAGCATAATGCAAATAAACACCAAGAAAGTCACCTATTAAACTGAGACCTAATGGTGGCAACCAACCTGCCCCACACGGCCACCAGTCTCTGCCAAATCCCTGCAGCTGACAGTGTATGAGCTTAATGAGGGATCATCTCCAATCAGTGCTGGCTGGGTTTCAGTACCTGAGGCATCCAGCATGGTGACGCTCCAAACCCCAGCCCTGTGCTTTTTTTATACCTCCTATCGGCTCACATCACTATCGTACAATGAGGCTCTCTGGAGTCTCAAAAGGGGCCAATTGTAATTTACTGTCCTCTGCTCCCTGTGTCACCAACAGAGATCAGCACAGTCAGCAGTGGAGGACAGCGAGAGGATCTTCACTGAGATGATCCGCTCCATTGAGAGAAGATGCTCTGAGGTGACACAGCTGATCAGAGATCAGGAGAAGGCTGCAGTGAGTCAGGCTGATGGACACATGGAGAGACTGAAGCAGGAGATCGATGAACTGAAGAGGAGACACTCTGAGCTGGAGCAGCTTTCACACACAGAGAATCACATACATTTCCTCCAGGTAACAGAACAGCTACTTTGACAATAAGAAAACCAGAGTAATCAAATGGATGCATGTTCTCATTTGTATTTCAGCTAGTCTGTCATTTGTCAGATGTTAATGGTCTTGTTAATTAGATTTCTATACACATTTGTTTTGATGAAGCTGTTTAATCAGACTGTGTGTCTGTAGAGTTGCCAGGGTCTTCCTGTCACCCCTGAAGCTGGATTTGGACCCAGAATCTCCATCAGTCCACGCTGCTCTTTAGAGAACATGAGGAAGGTGGTTTCTGAGCTGAAGGATCAACTGGAGAATGTTTGCGAAAAGAAAATGGCAGAGATCCATCACACAGGTTGATAAATAAAAACATTTTTCAGTCTGTTCATGTTAATATAGACCATGCAGAGAGAGTATGCAGTACAGTCAGCCTCACGTTTGTGTCACCAAGTCAGTTTCTGTTTCCAATAAGATTAAATCTTTCTGAAAACTAATGAGCTCTAAATTCTACAGGATACAAAACCCAGATCACAATTCATGTTTCTTCTACATTACAGAATCCAAATATCTGTATCAAGTGTAACTTACCATGATTTGCAGTTTGTTAAAATGCCTGTTATTGTCTCTTATAATTATAATACCCTACTGTTGTCTCCACAGTGAGTGGAGTCCATCTCCCACAAGTAAATTCCTTTTACTCACATCCCTGTTTCTCTCTGTCTCCTTCTAGTTACCAAAGACACCATCCTTCCGGTATTAGTGCCCAGGACCAGAGCAGAATTCTTACAATGTGAGTCTGTTCACACACACGCTTCTCTCTCCCTGTATGAGGTGGAGTGTGTTTTATTGTCTTTCGTTTTCTTCTGCTAGGGGAGCTTCTCTTTCTCTCTCCCGCTGTCTCCTGACCTTTCACATTTACATGAGCTGCTTTTTGTCAGTAGCTTTTGAATCCACTTGCAAAGCAAAACAAGTTTATTCAGGGTGTTTTTCCACTGCACCAGGTACGGTACTTTTGGTACTTTCCCTTTTCCATTGACTTCTGGTTGAGTACCAGTACCAAAAGTTCCAGTACCCAAAGTACCCTTTCTTTTTTGGTACCTTGGAACTTTGAGGTGGGACTTGCAAAAGCATTCATTGTTGATTTAAAAGGTAAATTTAAGAAGCATAAAAGCCCAAAAAACAAAAAAATAGTTAACTAAAAAGAAGTTACATTGTAGAGGCAGTGTATTACTAAACTCAATTACTGCTTAATTTAACTGAAAATTGAAAAGCTGTAGCAAACAGTAACGTTGTAAGCCCTGATTATAATGAGCTGACAGTGTTTGCAGACCTCAGGTCTTCAGGAAGCTTGTACCACAGACAGGGAGCATAGAGACTAACAGCTGCTTCACCCTGCTTGGTCTTCATTCTGGGACACTGAGTAAACATTTCACAGATGACCTCAGGGGTCTGGATGCTTCATAACGTTACGGAAATTAGTGCCATTTAGTGCCTTGAAAGACAGGTAAAAGTACTTGAAAATCCATCCCGTTATGCACAGGAAGCCAGTGCAGTGATTTAAGGACCTGTGTAATATGCTCTACTTCCTTGGTGTTAGTGAGGACTCTGGTGGCAGCATTCTGGATGAGCTGCACCTGTCTGACTGATTTATTACCAAGACCTGTGAAGACACCATTACAATAGTCTAGCCTTCAGAAAATAAATACATGAACAAGCTTTTCTGTATCTTGAAATCCTTTAATTCTTGCTATGTTTTTAAGGTGGTGGGAGGCTGATTTTGTAATTGTCTTTATGTGACTGTTGAAATTTAGGTCTGAGTCCAGAACTACACCAAGATTTCTGGCTTGATTTGTAGGTTTCAGTGTCATGGATTCATGGTGAGCAATAGCTTTCAGTCTTTCTGACTGAACCAATACAGGGATTTGGGTGCTGGGAACACAGGAGGATGGGCCAGACCCAGAGAAAAGAACATGGACGCGTCAAAGGAAAGAAATTAACAAAACATAACACCTCTTCCCTACCATGTTAAGATTATAACTAAAATCAAAGATAGAAAATAAAAACCCAGACTACACTAGGTTTACCCACCCGAACATAAGTACAGAAGGTGGCACTCGCCCTCTAACCCAGTGTGTTTATACAGAGAGAGGACCTACGTGTTAATGTATGTGCACACACTTCTTACCTGTTCAATTTCACAAGGTGGGGGGGATTGCAGAAGACAGGAGGAGAGTATCAAAGACAACAAATTCACCAAATGACACTAACAGCACATCCATATCTCCCCTCCTAGACACATAGACACAGCCAGCTTTTGAATGCTAGGCCCCTCCCATCAGGAAGAGACCAGTCGGGATTGGTTAGATCTTCCACTAGAACATTGAGCACCAATGATGGGTTGCCCTGTATTTCAGATGGATAGGGCTTAACAGCCAGGAGCAGCAGTCCTGTTCTTGACAGATCTTGGAAAAGAGGGAGAAAGAAAACAGATATTTACACCCCCCCTTCCCATGTGACACAATAGTCACATGGGGACACTGTAATGTAGAGTTGTGTGTCATCTGTTTAAATGTAATAAAAGGCTTTGGTAACACTTCACTGAAGGCCATATTTTAAGTAATAACATTCATAATGCATTATACAACAGTTAGTTCCGAACAAGAAACCTGATTGGACGAGAGGCGTTCTGTGAGTTCCGTTATCAGAGTATAACCGCATTCAGACATCTCACACTTTACAGGTGTATCTATAAACCATTACATATGAAGGGTTGCCAGGTCCATGGTTTTCCCGCTCAATTGGGCATTTTTTGTGATCAAATTATTATGTAACAATTTTTTTTTTTGAACTTTTATTAACAACAGTCAACGTAAATACAAACAATAACCACAGTCCTGAGATTGGGGCCGAATGTAACAATTTTAACATAGAACAAAACACAACAAACCGTCCCCCCCTCCCCCATACCCTGAGACAGCATGTAAGCGAAAAGAAAAAAAACACAGACACACACACACATACACTCACCTAAAGGATTATTAGGAACACCATACTAATACGGTGCTTGACCCCCTTTCGCCTTCAGAACTGCCTTAATTTTACGTGGCATTGATTTAACAAGGTGCTGAAAGCATTCTTTAGAAATGTTGGCCCATATTGATAGGATAGCATCTTGCAGTTGATGGAGATTTGTGGGATGCACATCCAGGGCACGAAGCTCCCGTTCCACCACATCCCTAAGATGCTCTATTGGGTTGAGATCTGGTGACTGTGGGGGCCATTTTAGTACAGTGAACTCATTGTCATGTTCAAGAAACCAATTTGAAATGATTCGAGCTTTGTGACATGGTGCATTATCCTGCTGGAAGTAGCCATCAGAGGATGGGTACATGGTGGTCATAAAGGGATGGACATGGTCAGAAACAATGCTCAGGTAGGCCGTGGCATTTAAACGATGCCCAATTGGCACTAAGGGGCCTAAAGTGTGCCAAGAAAACATCCCCCACACCATTACACCACCACCACCAGCCTGCACAGTGGTAACAAGGCACGATGGATCCATGTTCTCATTCTGTTTACGCCAAATTCTGACTCTACCATTTGAATGTCTCAACAGAAATCGAGACTCATCAGACCAGGCAACATTTTTCCAGTCTTCAACTGTCCAATTTTGGTGAGCTCGTGCAAATTGTAGCCTCTTTTTCCTATTTGTAGTGGAGATGAGTGGTACCCGGTGGGGTCTTCTGCTGTTGTAGCCCATCCGCCTCAAGGTTGTGCGTGTTGTGGCTTCACAAATGCTTTGCTGCATACCTCGGTTGTAACAAGTGGTTATTTCAGTCAAAGTTGCTCTTCTATCAGCTTGAATCAGTCAGCCCATTCTCCTCTGACCTCTAGCATCAACAAGGCATTTTCGCCCACAGGACTGCCGCATACTGGATGTTTTTCCCTTTGCACACCATTCTTTGTAAACCCTAGAAATGGTTGTGCGTGAAAATCCCAGTAACTGAGCAGATTGTGAAATACTCAGACCGGCCCGTCTGGCACCAACAACCATGCCACGCTCAAAATTGCTTAAATCACCTTTCTTTCCCATTCTGACATTCAGTTTGGAGTTCAGGAGATTGTCTTGACCAGGACCACACCCCTAAATGCATTGAATCAACTGCCATGTGATTGGTTGATTAGATAATTGCATTAATGAGAAATTGAACAGGTGTTCCTAATAATCCTTTAGGTGAGTGTATGTATCATCCATCAAGTCGCCGGCACACCCAGCCCCAGAGAGAGTGCAGCTGAAAGCTGAGGACAAAACTGCGATACAAGTAGAAACAGTGAAAATAAAGACACTTAATTTAATTAAAATAGATGAGTAGATAGGTAAATAAATAAATAAGTGAATAAATAAATAATGCAGACTCACGCAGTGACCCCCAGCCAGCCCTTGACTAGCTGCCCATGTTGAAGCTCTGAAGAGTAGAGCTAGAGGGATTATTAATTCAGGCCGCAGACAGTGCGAGCAGCAGCAAGTTAAAGAAGGTAGACGTCCAGACAGAGGGAATGGCGGTCAGGAGATTTACAGTGAGAGGTTAATAACAACTTAGCTGCCAAGGAGGCGGATATCAGGAGCCTCTGCTGGGAGAGAGAAAGGGAGAGAGAGGAGAAGTCCAGAAGAAGAAGGACTGCAGGGGAGAGAGGAATAGAACAGGAGAAAAACGATGTGAGAGATCTAGCTACGTAATCGCAAAGAGCAGCAACAGGAGGACAGTCCCAGAACATATGGAGAAACATGCCAGGGACTGGAAGGGGACAGAGGTGACATAATGGATCAGGCTCTAAACCCATGAGATGGCGTTTCCTGGGAGTGGGGTACAATCTATGGACAAATTTACATTTTGTTTCCTGATGATTTGAATTTTTAGAACAGTTTTTTCCATCTGCCAGATGGAAGTGACAGAGAGGTTTGTAAGAGGTTTGCTGAGAAGGGAATAGAGACTGGACACAGGCTTAGAACTGGGGGAGAGAGTCGAAGCAAATGTGCAGAGTGGATGAGGAGGAAGAGGAGAGGAGAAAGAGAGACTACAAGCCCTAAGCACAGACCTCAGCTGGAGGTAAAAAGAATACAAAGAGGAATGAAAGTTAAACACAAGAGGCTGAAACGTTTTGAGACCCAAGCTGTCAAAAATATCGCACAGAGTAGAAATGCCAGACGATGACCATGGTGAGTTGGAGATGGGACCTACGATGTTCAGGACAGGGTTGTGGAACAGCGGAGTGCGCGGGTGTCACTTCGGGGAAGGGCCCAGCAATCGCTCGACCCTCCTCCATGTACGAAGACCATGGGAAATAACTGGACCAACAGAGGACGAGATAGATTTTAATTTAATGGGCAAGAAAGGGAGAGAGGTTAGACAGTGGGGAATGACATCCTGCTTGGATGAGAAGCCAGACAGGGGGATGCTGGGGAGGATTGATCCAACTCCCTTAGGGTGAAAGCATGGTGGTACAGTTCAAAATCTGGGAGGGCGACACCCCCATCTAACCGGTCATGGGTTAGAGTGGAATGTTTAACAGAAGGTCTCTTACCATCCCAAAGAAATGCAGAAACTACAGACTTAACAGAAGCCCAGTATCTAGGTGGAGGAGGAAGCGGAAGTAAGGAACTAACAAAATTAGTCCTCTGGAGGACGTTCATTTTAATAATGGCCAGTCTCACCTGGAATGAAAGGGAAAGAGACTATGAGGAGATCGAGACTTTAATACCCTCCAGAACATGGCGGAAACCAGCAGCTGTAAGCTCCGGGACAGAGGGGTAGATGTCCAACCCCAGGTATCTGATGGAGTCTGTCTGAGGAACAGAAGAAGGAAATGAAGAAGAACGACAGGCAGGATTCAGTGGAAGGAGAGAAGACTTTGACCTGTTAATCTTATAGCCAGAGAGGGATTCATATGTTTAAAACAAATTAAGGATGTGAGGAAGATCAGTGGGGGCATTGCCAAGATAAAGCAGCAGATCGTCAGCATATAAGGAGACTTTTTGAGGAACATCTTTAACCAGGATAGGAGAAATAAGATCAGAATGACGGAGGGCTGCAGCTCGGGGCTCTAATGAGAGATTAAAGAGTAAGAGGGATAAGGGACAGCCCTGCCTGGCACCTCGAGAAAGTCAAAGAGGAGGAGAGGAGTTGGCATTAGTCAGGAGGACTGAGGAGGGAGAGGAGTAGAGGGTCTGGACCAAGTTGGTAAAATACGGGCCGATGCCCATTTGATCGAGGAGCCTCCATAAGAAAGTCCAATTCATCCTGTCAAATGCCTTCTGTGCATCTAAGGAGAGAAGGGCAGCAGGGAAGGGAAAGGAGCTGCCTGAGGAGAACATGGTCTTGGAGAAGACCAGACCCAGGATCTGCAAGCAGAAACATACCGAACATCATCAGAAGCTGGTCCAATTTGAAGCGATGCCACTACTTGTACATACAGTTCATGTGTACGTAGAAGTTTCTTGTATCTGTCAAAACTGTTTGGTTCACTTGTTAAGCTTTTATCATTTTTTTAGAGTAAAGTAGTAATTCCTGGCATTAAAGAATATCTGCATCATGCACCATCGACCATCGCGAGCCAAACCGCTGGCAAAGGCGACCATGGCGTTACGAGGGAAGCCCTTAACAGGCATCCAGCAGCAGGCTGGGTTATCAGCTGAGCCGACATTTTTATTCAAGAAAGCCCAGCAAAGACTATACTTCCTAACAATTTGTCACTCTGACATGGGGGCGATAAGAAGAATCCCCATTATTCTCTGTCTGCTCCATTATTCTGCTTCTATTCCTATTTTCGGCTGTTAGAAATTTTAGATGTTTTACTGCTAATACTACTATTATCATACACTGTTTTACACTGTGAACTCAGGCTGTTACAATGTACATGATGGTGAATTCAGGTCTAACTGATTAAATAAAAACATTGTATATTTAATATAGTTCTAACAATATTGTACATTACTGTATATTGCACAAAGTATTCTTCTTCCTAAATTGCACTATCCTGTAAGTCCTTTGCACATTGTCTTGTTTTTGTTACACTGTGATCCCTGAGCTTCGCCATTTCTTCTCTCTGTATACTTATATATGGAGGAGATGACAATGACGTTCACTTTGACTTTGACTTTGATCTCGGGGTCCTGTTTACGGTGCAACAATTTGGATAAAGAGGGAACTGAGCTGGAAGGTGAAGCTTTCGATTTACCAGTTGATCTACGTTCCTACCCTCACCTATGGTCATGAGCTCTGGGTAATGACCGAGAAAATGAGATTGTGATACAAGCAGCAGAAATGAGTTTCCTCAGCAGAGTGTCTGGGCTCAGCCTTAGAGAGAGGGTGAGGAGCTCAGACATTGGGGCTCAAAGTAGAGCCGCTGCTCCTCCGCATTGAAAGGAGTCAGCTGATGGTTCGGACATCTATTTAGCATGCCTTCTGGACGGCTCCCTGGGGAGGTGTTTCAGGGCATGTCCAACTGGGAGGAGGCCCTGGGGCAGACCCAGAGATTATATATTATATATACCCTGAGAGATTATATGTAATATATACTACATTATAGATTATACGTTATATATATATTAGATTAGATAAGTGGCACAAAATGGATGGATGGAACTGTATTGAAAAATAACGCTACTTATGAAAGTAGGCATGTAAGAATTTCAAGTTAAAATGTCATTGTACTTTGTATATATTACACTGCTTTCTTATAAACTTATACTACCATTAAATTTTGAAGCCGCTGTACACAGAAGGACACAATAGTGTTTGGAATATTTTCTTTCTTGCCTTTGAAAATATACAGTTCGTCTGGCCACTCATTCTTAAAAAATCAGATGCCACTTTAATACTATCTGTACCATATGTAAAGACAATGTCCCGTGACAAAACATGACCATACTGCCACCCCAATTTCTGGTGGTACTGCACCTTGCGCATGCGTCGCGTTATCCTCATGTAGACGTACAGACGAAGCATGGTAGTTTGCAAACCCTACAGGCAATTTACAAGGTAATAAAACTGTCACATGCATATAAATGCGTGAAAATCTCACGCCAGCCAGTTGATCAAAGTTGGCAGCCCTGTGAACTGGCGCTTTAAATTTGTAAAACGTAGGGAAATATACACAGACCTCACTGCTGTGGTACGTGTGCAGGAAATGTCATAATAATAATTTACTAATAATAATACGTAAATAGGACACGTGCGCATATGCAAAGTACACAGCTTGACCGGAGAACTATGAACGTTTCCGTGTACGCATGCGCGGTGTAGATACGCTAGTGTTGCGCTTTGCGGAGAACCAGCCTAGATGCGTCCGCGTCCGTGTTGGGAGCATCGCTTCGGCTCGCTGCTGGAGAGAGGTGTGTGTCCAAAGTGGTTTGAAAGAAGTTCATATTGTGACGTAATGACAAGCTCACTTTTAGTGGTAATCTTTGTCGTATAATTTTATGCTTAATATGTTTGATGAATGCTGTTTGTAATTTTATTTACCTGTAATTAAGCCTATTAGTTTAACACGCGCATCATTTTGGCGCGTCTTATTGCCGTTGTCGCGCGGGCATCTGAGGTATTTCATATACTTGAATTTCCGCTTCATTTTTATATTTTATGTATCGTACATAATAATAGAGCGCAGGCTAAAGTGCAGTTCGGTCCCCAGCGAGTCTCTCAGCGCGGCGTCTCACAGCGCAGGGGGCAGCCGGAGCGCCGCAGACTCGGGCGGCTACATGAGTATATTGGGAATAAAATGTGTGTATTGGAGCGAGTTCTGTGTTAGTGAGTGTGTGAGGTGTGACAGTGATAATGATGGCGATGCTGAGCTTCGTGATGGGATTAATCGCTCTTCCTCTTGCCTACAGACTCCTGCCAGCTGACGCTGGACCCCAACACAGCACACAGAGTCCTGTCTCTGTCCGAGGGGAACAGGAAGGTGACATGGGGGGCAGAGCAGCCATATCCTGATCATCCAGAGAGATTTGACTTCTGGGACCAAGTTCTGTGCAGAGAGAGTCTGACTGGTCGCTGTTACTGGGAGGCTGAGTGGAGTGGAAAAGGAGCCTGGATAGCAGTGACTTATAAAGGAATCGGGAGGAAAGGAGTGAGTGATGACTGTCGGCTTGGAGACAATGACAAGTCATGGATGCTGATCTGCTCTCCTGACAGTTACTCTGTCTGTCACAATAATAAACAGACTGTCATACCCATAAAGCCCTCAGGCTCCCGCAGAGTAGGAGTGTATCTGGACTGGGCGGCTGGTACTCTGTCCTTCTACAGAGTCTCCTCTGATAGACTGACCCTCCTGTACAGCTTCACCTCCTCATTCACTGAACCCCTCTGTCCAGGGTTTTGTGTTTATGACGACTCCCCCGTGTCCCTGTGCATGCTGGGATAGCTCACTGTGTGCTGGAGGAATCATTTTTACCTTATCAGAGTGTCACATGTCGCTGCTTCTCCATGGCAAAGAGGTAAAATCTCTGCTTTTTAACCAGTATAACCCTTTTTACTCTGTCTGAAGTGTGACGTGTCAGACAAAAATAAATGAATGTTTGTTTAGTTGCCAAACTCATGCAAAATGACTGTTTTTCTCTGAATTCTGTTCTGTGTTGTCTGTGAATGTACAAAAACTGCCAAAACAAATTCATAGTACATGCAGTTGTACCAATAAAGTGAATTCTGATTCTGAATAAAATAAAATGTAATGAAATGTAATCCTGATGAGTGGGGGGGCTTTTCCCCTCCCCTGTATATGTACATTTTATATATTTCTGTCTATATATTATATTTGCAACCTGTACACTGACAATGAAGGCTTCCTATTCTGTCCTATTAATGTCCCGGTTCAGCGCTGCCCAAAGCGTAACTGAGTAACACACTTAATCCGCGTCTCTGGTCGCAGCAGCCTGATATCACAGCGGCGATGCTTTGGCCAGCAGGGGGCGGCAGACGGCAGACATTTTATTAACTCAAAACCTACAGCGGTCCTCAGGTAACTGAGTAAAGACAAATAATATAATCAAATTAATCATATGTTAACTAAGTAAAGATAAATGACATAAAATCTTAATAAAGTAGTACTACAACAAAAATTTTGTGATGTTGCAAAAAAACACCTGATCATCAATGATGCCGTGTAGTAGGTGATTACCAATTACCCGAAAAAGCATGAATTCTGTTTCATTAGGAATCCTAATATATAGATATAGATATATATTTAGGGTTTTTTTAAGTTTCTTTTTTACTCCACACAATTTAGGAATGAGACTGTCAGCCACAATGTGTCCCACAATACACTCACAGCGGCATTGCAGCAATACAGATATATCACTGAACACAGTGGAAAGGTGGATTCTTACTCTGACGTCCCTCCCCGTCCTCTAGTGACGAGCTCCACATTCTGTGCTGCTGCCTCTGCTGGTGGCTTGTTTGTTTCTCTCCCCCCTGTCTAATTTAGATGTGGTGCACCTGTTCCCCTGGGGGTGGGTCTATAAGGTGGGTTCCCAGCTAAGGGGGGAGGAATGGATCCAGTGGCAGCCACCACGCCGGCTTTGCTTTTGGAAGCAAGTTTCCATTTGTTATTTACAACTGATGCACTACATGTATGTTTGTATCTGCTGCTTTCAAAAGAATTTCCCCCCAACATCAGTAAATTTTATCCAGTTCTTAATCATTGAAATTCTTAAAACGTCGACAATATTGTCATGAGTAAGAAGCGTATTGGTCAATTACAAAAAATTCGCATTCAGATATAAAGTCAAAGTAATTAAACATCTGTGGCCAAGAGCCTGAAAGACCACAAGTCCTGCTACCGGTTATTGTGTTTGTGTCTGCAGCCAAGTTTCCAGCAGATCCAAATAACTCTGGGCGATGCCATAAACCACAGGCATCACCCTAACGATAAGAAGTGTGATCCGCTTATGACTGACACGCAGTAGAAACAGGATCCCATCCAACAAGGGACCCACTATAGGCTCACACAGAAATAAAGGAGAAAAACACCAGCTGCCTTTTCCAAGCTGTTTACATTCCTGCAGTTCCTCATGGCGATTGCAACAGCCCGTGTCACATGACCACTGTCATGTCCTACCCATCACATCTGCCTGATCCTCCTGTCTCCTCCCTAGTGAGACCCTGATGATTCATGCCTGTTGCTTGTTGCCCCTCGTTAGTCTTTGCATTTAAATATCTATTTGTCAATGCAAGGGTGTCGGGGAGAGTGATCAGCCCCCCCCGGCTGCCGACCCACAGAGTATGAGACGCGCTGTTTTACTTGCTGCAAGGGTAACCCCACCTCAGGTGTGGCCCCTCGACAGAGTTTATTTATACTATAAGGTAAACATACTGATATCAGGTTACATTGTGGGTGTGAACAACATTTTAGAATGGGATGGAACCAATAGGAATGTGGGAGTGGGAACAGGAACAACAGAACGTGCGTCAGAGGTGGCCTCGTCTGCTGCACGTGATAGAAAGTTACTGTTGAGCATTTACACAGGTGCTACATGGAACAAGTTATGCATCCTTGAGAATACACGTGAGTGATAATATATATATACAATTTCAACCCAACAGTCCCTCCTGTTTATCATGAACCGTGTATTCGACATCCGCCATCCACATCTTGCCTAAACATTTTCTGTGGGCGGCATCACTAAACAACGGTGTCATCATGTTCTTCATCAGCGAGGAACTCTTGTTGGCTCAGGGCAGAGTATGCTACAACAAAAGAATTAACAACCATTCTGCTAATCACAGCTTTACAACATGGTATAATGCAAATGGAAAGAATACAAAGAAAAATCAAACATGTGATAACCATTATTACAACAAATTTGAAAAGTCCGAGCCATCCCCATTGAAATAGCCAATCAAACCAAGATGTGCTAGGGTGAAAGTCCGCGGCCATGACTTTCCGAAGATCTCTGAGACAGTTCATGGCGTCAGTCATGTTAGGGGATTGGACATTATCTGGAATGTATGTACAACAAGTATTGTTCAATAAAACACAAACATGTGAGTGGTTAGTTGTAAGAGGTCTCAAATGGGAACCATCGTGCGTCCACCTGGGGGCGCGGCGAGTGTTATCTGATGCGGACCTCGTCCACAAAAGCAACCCGCTGACTACAGTCAGGAGGACCAGAAGCCATGTTACAAGGAACCGCTTACAGTCAGCCATTCTAAAAGTGAGTGCAGATCAGTTGGTTTCTTCACCGGGTTGAGACGTCGGCACCCTATTGGTTACCGCGCCTTTGTAGCGGTACTCCGTACACTGCTACTCCGTCGGTTGTACTGGCTCCTGTAGGGGTTTAATGAGCTTGCAGTGACTCCTGTGTATCCACGATGGTCGCTCCGCTATCTTCACGGCTGTCGGGGTCGTGAGGAGCACTTGATATGGGCCGTCCCACCTGGGAGAGCTCCAGTCCTTCCGAAGGAGGACCTTGACGAGAACCCAATCTCCAGGTTTGAGGTTGTCCTGTAATACAGAAGCAGAATTTACTGGCAGACTACTGGGTCTTTGTAATTCTTGAGAGCGCAGCAGTTTGCTCATCCAATCCGCAAGTGTTGTTTCCCTGTGCGCCTTTGTTATGTCACTCATCTCTGTAGCTAGGGGAAAAGGCCTACCATGCACTATTTCGAACGGCGTAAGACCTGCTGGGGTTGGCGTGATTCTCATCCACAATTTTACCAGAGATAAGCATTCCGGCCATGGCCTCCCTGTCTCTTCCACTGTTTTTCTTAGCCTAGTTTTTATGGTACCGTTGGTTCTTTCCACTAATCCTGCACTCTGAGGATGGTATGCGCAATGATTCTTTAGTTTAAACCCTAGCGCTTGAGAGCACAGGTCCATTGTTTGATTTACAAAATGGGTACCGTTATCCGATCTGATGGTTTGGGGAATGCCATATGTAGGGAAATAACTGCCTACCAGACATTTTGCAACCGTTATCGCATCACAATGTTTTACTGGGTATATTTCGACCCACTTTGAGAATGTATCAATTATTACCAAACAGTACTTTTTTCCCTGTGACCATGACAGCTCTATAAAGTCCATGCGAATGATTTGAAACGGGTGTTCTGCTACCGGAAACTGTCCTCTCTTTGGTCTCAGGTTGCCCTGGGAATTATGCTTACAACAGATAAGGCATGATCTACAAAAGTTTTTTGCATAATCAGAAAAATTTATAGTATAGAAATGTTGATGTATTATATGTACCATCCCTCCTGTTGAGACATGGGTATTCCCGTGGCTCACCAATGCCGCTGTTTTGTATAAATTTTTTGTCTGGTGTCAATGAATTGAGTAGGAGATGGGGGTTTGGGACATCTGGTGCTGCATGTTGCACGATGTCATTGATTGGTCTCAGATCCTGTACCATTTTCCATTTACCCGTATTTGCTTTTTGCACTGGGAAAATAGGGGTATTACACGTGGACTCTGGCGCCCCCCTCAGTATCCCTGATGCCAGCATGTCCTGCACTACTGGGGCTATGCCTTGTTCAGCTTCAGGCTTTAATGGGTACTGACGTACCACTGGGCGGTGATCTGATCTCAGGGTCACTTTGTAAGGAGGGAACCCTTTAATCAATCCTACATCTGTAGGGGAGTTGGACCACAGTCCCTCAGGGATGTAGCTCAGTTCTGGGTCCTCCGTTGCCTCGGCTGATAATAAATCTTGTCATTCAGGTTCGTCTAAATGTGTCACTGGTGTGACTTTAATTCTCCATCCGAGGGGGAACCTCCAAACCCCTGTGCATCTATCATGTTTCCAATCTGAATTTGGGTCTGGCTGATAAGACGCAGATCTGTGAGAGGCATCTTCCACAAAATACCTGAGATCTTGCCATCTACCCTGGGGTGGCTTTGATAATGACACATGGGGCACCTTTTCCCTAAATAAATTTTGTTGTTTAGGATCCAATAACACTGAAGCTGCAGCGTAGCCAGTTGTGGGATTAACATACAGATACTGCAATGTGACCTGGGGTGGTCCCATAGCGTGAAACTGCCGATCATATCGGTAGTCGGGGCCAGGTGTGGGTTTGTACCACATGGTCACATGAAGGCCATCGTTGGGCATAAATTGGACCTTATCTACTCCCTGCTTTACTCTAGTTTTCCTTAGCAACTCCGGAGCTTGTGGTGTTTGGCCTAGGTCCAGAGACCAATAACACTGCGGAACTGACGATCCATGGACCACTAGAGCTTGCCTGTCTATTATTGCTTTCATGTCTGTGGTCGTGGCAACAATGCTTATGCCCATCTGGACTATAAGGTCTCTTTCTAGTAAGTTTACTGGGCATGACGGGCTCACCAGAACCTGGACCTCACACTCTGTCCCTGTCTCTTCATCTTTTACCGTTATGGGATTAGTTAATTTATGTGTCTCAGATTGCCCTCCGGCCGTTCTCACATATACTGTTGAAGTAGAGAATGTTGCTTTTGGCGGAGTTGTAGTTAATACTGTTCTACAGGCTCCCGTGTCACATAAACAATCATATGTCTTTCCATTTATAATAAACCGCCGTCGAGGCAGTTCTGCAGGCTGTTTAAGCGCTATCAGTTGGCACACCGCTTGAAGGTCAACCTCCTCCTCCTCTCTATCTAGTGGGGGCCCTAGCGGGGGTGGGGGAAGTGGTGCCTGCGGTTTCTCAGCTTGGCGTCACTGGTCATTTTCTGTCGAGTTTGGGTTATTTACACGTTTAGTTCTACAATGCCTAGCTATATGACCTGGTTTTCCACAATTCCAGCAATTGTTATCATACTGAGGCGAGTTTTCTGGCCTACCACCTCTTCCTCGACCTCTACCTCCTCGGCCTCTGTAACTTCCCCTGCTCTGGGGGCCTGAATAGACTACTGCGATTGTATCGCCAGAGGCCGCGAAGGTCGCTTCTCCCTTTTGTTTTTGTGCTTTTTGTGCGTGCTGGGCGTACTCTATAGCTTGCTGCACTGAGCCTGTATTCTGATGGACCCAATGTTTATCTATATACCGTTTAAGTTCAGGGTTTAGGCCGGCAAGGAATGCCCTTTTTAATTGTTGTTGGTATACTCCGACCTCATCACTATCTGGGGGAATGCCTGAATTACTTCTGAAAACTGGTCTCAATCTGTCTAGGAAGTCTTCTGGCTCTTCCCCTTCTTTCTGTCTGCATTGTGAGATTTTATCGTAATCTGCTCTCCTTGAAAATCTTTCTCTGACTCTTTCTTCTAGTTGCCTTAGGCTGTGTCTCAGGGCGGATGAATCATGCGGGAGGGGTGTTCTGTCGTGCGCATGCCCTGTGAAATCTCCTGCAACTCTGACTCTTTCTTCTGTCTGTCCAACTTTCCGCTATTCTTAGTGCGCAACATTTTTAGTTTTAAATCGCTCTGTAACTTGAGAAGGTCTGACGTATGGAGGCTTCCTCCAAACCCGTGCTTTCTTCTCCACCTTTGATTACTTATAGTCCCTGCTCCTTCCACATATCCTTCCATAAACTTTTCATCTCCCTCTAAGGATGGCTGTTTACTTTGCCCCTTTCCCATCCTTTTACTTGTCTATTGTTATTACTACAAGGGTCCTGAGCAGAAATTCTCTGGCACGAGATTAGGGAGAGGACACTAACACGGCCTTCTACTGCACACTATCTGTGCAGCGGTGTCAGTTTTCAGGGATGGAACCCGTCCTTGATCTCCCAATCGCCAGTACGTCTTTCTTCTCAGGCAAAGAAACAACAGGACTGGTAGAATCAGCCTAGGATTCTATAAATCACTTAGTCCTCCACATTCACACAAACATTCATACCCGGTTGACTACGGCCAACTCTAGCCTTTGTCAATTAACAGGTCAATTAAATTTTAATTCAACTATTTCTTTTCGGCGAAATATAACCAATTTAGATTATTTCCTTTCGGCGAAATATAACCAAATTTAGATTATTTCCTTTTGGCGAAATATAACCAAATTTAGACTATTTCCTTTCGCCGAAATATAACCAAACTATTTCCTTTCGGCGAAATATAACCAAACGTCTCACCTCTGGGGTCAGTCACGACGGTCGGGGTCTGTCAGGCATCACCAGGCATCGAGCGCAGTCCTAACCACCGGCCTGGTCACGAATTCTCACGTTCCAGGACTTTCTCGACCCGTCTTAGACGAGCGGCTGTCGACAGACTTCGGTGTCGCTCCTCTCGGCGCCCCGGTGATGTCCTCAGGATTCCCCGATCCCCACGGATCACTGGTTTGTGAATCCGGCTCGAAGGACCAAGATTTATGTCGGGGAGAGTGATCAGCCCCCCCCGGCTGCCGACCCACAGAGTATGAGACACGCGCTGTTTTACTTGCTGCAAGGGTAACCCCACCTCAGTGTGAGCTACAAAGGTGTGGCCCCTCGACAGAGTTTATTTATACTATAAGGTAAACATACTGATATCAGGTTACATTGTGGGTGTGAACAACATTTTAGAATGGGATGGAACCAATAGGAATGTGGGAGTGGGAACAGGAACAACAGAACGTGCGTCAGAGGTGGCCTCGTCTGCTGCACGTGATAGAAAGTTACTGTTGAGCATTTACACAGGTGCTACATGGAACAAGTTATG
This sequence comes from Paramormyrops kingsleyae, assembly GCF_048594095.1. Lineage (NCBI taxonomy): Eukaryota > Metazoa > Chordata > Actinopteri > Osteoglossiformes > Mormyridae > Paramormyrops > Paramormyrops kingsleyae. The sequence continues at coordinate 11,541,268 of NC_132800.1, forward strand.
CATCCTTGAGAATACACGTGAGTGATAATATATATACAATTTCAACCCAACAAAGGGGAAAAGGGAGTAGGAACTAGGGGACTAAGGAGTAGTGGACTATGGGATTAGGAACTAGGGGACTAAGGAGTAGTGGACTATGGGATTAGGAACAAGGGGACTAAGGAGTAGTGGACTATGGGATTAGGAACAAGGGGACTAAGGAGTAGTGGACTATGGGATTAGGAACAAGGGGACTAAGGAGTAGTGGACTATGGGATTAGGAACAAGGGGACTAAGGAGTAGTGGACTATGGGATTAGGAACTAGGGGACTAAGGAGTAGTGGACTATGGGATTAGGAACTAGGGGACTAAGGAGTAGTGGACTATGGGATTAGGAACTAGGGGACTAAGAAACGAGGAGACTAGGGACTTGTGGATCATGGAAGTGGGCAAAGGGGGAATTGGGCACTAGGGACTATGAGAGTAGGGTATAGAGGGACCACAAGATTAGAGCACTTAAGTCTAGAGGACTGTGGGACTGCAGTGCATCATCTCCAGAAGCCTGTTTACTCCTGCTGGGCAGCTTTCATGTGGCACCCCCTGCTGAACAGAGGAGTCATTACAGAGGCTGTGCATTGTGTTCAGTCACCTTTCACTGTAAATCAGACATCTGTTCACGATCATTTGTATCTGCTCTGAATCCCTATAGGGTAAAAACTCTGTCCACTTTAGGTAATTCAGAGGCCTTATGCCAAGTTATGTGAGCTCCGTGTTTCATTCTCCGGGCTTCAGTACTGGAAGCAGTCCTGGGTAATTCTGGGAAAGTATGGACCTTAAACAAAACCAAACCAGGGGGGGGATTTTTAGATTTGGGTATATTTTGTAGACATTATTCTGTTCTTTTTGGGAGGTTACTTATTTATTGATTTATTTAATAATGTATTTTTTCTAAATATATGGATAGTGCATAGTTGTAGCTGAAGCAATGTGCCAAGCTTGCAGTTTTGCAGTGTTCATGTGCTGCCACCTTCTGGGCAAATGATGAACTGATTTTCAGATTAAGACCAGAAAACCATGCACGTTATCATGTGAAAACCACTAATGCTGCAAACCTGTGCTTATGGGTTAGGGTTAAGTTTGGGTCTAGGGCCAGGGTTGAGGCTAAGGCTCCAAGGGCTCAGGGTACTTCCAGGCTTGGAGGCCAAGGATGAGGTGTCTCATTCCCCATGTAAGTATTTAATGAAGATCCAGCACCAAGACCCATGGAGCACCAGGGCTCGGGTAAAAGTCACCAGGGGTTGGGAGCCTCTTTCCCCAGGTAAAGGATGAATGATGTCCATCTAGCCCATGGATTCCTGTGAACCTCTCCTTATGCTGGGAGCCTCTTTCCCCAGGTAAGGGTTTAAGAATCTCCCTGTACCTCCATCAAGCCCTGGGGTTCTGGAGAAAAGTCCCAGGACCATCCATACTTTACCCTAACCCCACCCTAGCTCCAAACGTCACGTCCTGCCTCCTCCCTGACGTGGCTCTAACAAGCCATGCCTGCTGTTTGTTGGTCTCACCTCTTGTTCCAGCCCCCATGTTATCCACTCCCAGCTGCCTGCTGTCTGTTCCCTTGTTATTCCTGTATTTAAGTGCTTCCTGGTCCTGTGTTCCCCAGTTTCATCAGTGACGTGGTGCCCTCCGTGTTGCTCATTCCCTAGCCTGCCATTCTGATCCCAGTAAATCCCAGTTTATTGTCTGACAACACCTGCTCTGGAGAAAAGGAGCCCGCCGACTCCACCTCGCTCGCCGTGGGGCGACCTGCCTCCTCATTGTCACTTGGAGTCTGACAACAGGACGCTTTTCCAGGACTTACTGAGGTCCCCCTGCTCGCTGCGGATGTGACCGCTGGCTCCCCAAAGCTCTCCAACACAGAAGAACGGGCTTCACTCCTCGTTCAGAGTGCTGGACCACAGTGGAGGTCGGACTTTGCGTCATTGGAAGTCTGCACATAACTCAGACACGTTTCGGACTGTCCTTCATTCCAGCTAAATGTAATGATCCATTCAACATAATGGTTGAGTTGTTTACATTTTCTAGGTCTATTAGACTTAAAGCTTTTTATCCAAAGGCGACTATGGACTCTGCTGGTATATCTCAAGCTCTTCTATTGCTCAAAAAGTTCCTTTTAGACATAAAAGTATGTTTTTCTCTCCTGCTCAAAATCACTCTGTGGAAAGATTTTGTCAGCTGGTTGAACAAGACACTACTGTCTGTTTTAATAGTACACATCATACAGTAAGGTCATTCGTCTTCGGAAAATAAAGCACTGTGTGAGTTATTGTCTGCTGACGACATTGTCACTAAGCCTGCCGATAAGGGGGGGTTCTAGTTATTCAGGATAAGTCATCTTACCTTGATGAAACAGAAAGGCAGTTTATTCACACTTCTGCATAGCACCTACCTTTGGATCCCACTTTTAAACTTAGTGAGGAGATAAGATCGATATTAAAAAAAAGCACGACCTGATAAGCTCATTGACGACAATGACTCAAACCCTTTATTCCAGAAGTATACACCTGCATACGGAAAAACTGTTCAAAGTAAGAGGGAGAATCACATGTTTATCCACATTTGTTGTATATTTACTGTCATGCCCGTGTGGATTATTTTATGTTGGAAAGACTAAACGTCACATAATAACCAGGATATGTCAGCACAAATGTGCCTTTGGCAATAGGAATGAATCGTCTCCAGTGGCCCGACATTTTAATACAGCAGCTCATGACTGTAACTCCCTACGGGAGTCAACTCTGCTGACCCCTAAGCGCCACCTGACTCCACTGACCCCTCATGTCCTCTGGTCCTGCTGGCCCTCCCAGACCCTCTGGTCCTGCTGGCCCTCCCAGACCCTCTGGTCCTGTGATTCGATGGAGTTCAGCCTCACCTGGAAAGGGGCCTAGGAGGGTCCCCAGCCCCGAGTCTTCGCCCAGCTTCCCTGCATTATGAAAACTCCCCAGATGCCCCATGTTATTCCTTTCTGTGCCTCAGTGTTTGTCTTGCTGCTCTGTCCCGCCTGTATCTCTCCTTGTCTTGTGCATCCTGTGCCCCTGTTCTTGTTGACCCCCCACCTGTCCATCCTGTTTTGGGGTGTGACAGGACTGCTGTCCCTGTGGTTCCTGGCTTTTCCTTTATCTGCTCCATGTCCTTAGTGGTGTCCTGCAACTGGTCTTATGTCTGGTGTTGCAGTCTGTCTAGTGTTCCGTCTGGTCCTGTCTGGTCCTGTCCTGTCCACCATCTGTTCTGTCGTCCCCTGCCTAGTTCAGTGTCCAGTCTGGTTCCAGCCCCATTGTCTGACCCCTTGGACTTCATGGGGGGAGGGTGCTCTTTTGGTTGGGGGGGGGGGGGGGGCACTGTCATGTCTACTATAATAATTAAGATCAAAGCAATCACTTGTTCACTGGACCCAATTCCCACTAAGCTGGGATCCCTGGGAGCTTTGGAAAGACCTATAACTGCGTAATGAATATGCCCCTGTTATCAGGTGAAGTTCCTGACCAACTTAAAGTAGCAGTAAACAGGCCACTGCTGAAGCAGCCAAGTTTGCATCCACAGGAGCTCAGCAATTACAGACTGATCTGTAACGTACTATTTTGTCAAATGTCCTGGAGAAGAACAGTTGCTGCTTAACTTTACTCATACTTGGAGAGACACAACATACTGGACTGTTTCCAGTCGGGCTTCTGCCCGGGACACAGCACAGAAACTGCCTTAACTAAAGTCATAAATGACATAATAATGGCAACTGATGCTGACAGCATGACTGTGCTAATGCTTCTGGACCTTAGTGCAGCTTTTGACACGGTTGACCATCCATGCTCTCTGCCTTCCCAGGATGGGCACCATCTGAGCTGGAGTCCTGGTTCAGTCCCATGGAGGGGTGACATCGTGAATGGGACCTATGAACTGAATCATCCTGGGTGCAGCCTTCAGTGTCACCCTACACAGGCCAACGTGGATAACGGACTCATTGATGGACTTTGTCTTGATCCTTAATCACATCATACACCTGGCTGTTAGCCAGCAAGTCCACTCTCTTCTGTTCTCAGTAATGTTAGTGCCCAGGGGGGGTTGGGCAGCCAGCTGACCTTGGACCCCCAGAGGTTTTTTTTCTACTTACTTGGGAGTTTCCTCCTGTTGTCCAAGATCATGCAGTTTGGTGAATTAGTGTCTCTTGATTGTCCTCAGTGTGTGAGTGAGTGTTTGCCCTGTGATGGACTGGCATCCCATCCAGGGTGTCCCTGCCCTGTGCCCAGTGATGGACTGGCATCCCATCCAGGGTGTCCCTGCCCTGTGCCCAGTGATGGAATGGCATTCCATCCAGGGTGTCCCTGCCCTGTGCCCTGTGATGGACTGGCATCCCATCCAGGGTGTCCCTGCCCTGTGATGGACTGGCATCCCATCCAGGGTGTCCCTGCCCTGTGCACTGTGCTTCCTGTGATTGGCTCCAGACTGTGTCCCATAACCCTGTACTGGATAAGCGGTTATTGGAATTTGTTGGATACTTTTTTGATATTTTATCTTTTTGTTCCTGGGGATGGCTAAAGCTGAAACTTTTGGCTTAAATGTGAGACTTTAACTTAATGGTGTTCAATGAATATCTAGATTAAATTTTCATTATTAGATTATGGAAACATTTTGGGTGGGGAAAAATGATCACTCTGAACCTGGTCACCTGACTCTCCTTCCTAACACAAACACACTCCCAGCACAAACACACCCAGAAAGAAAATGAAGATATATGACATATATGTGCTACACCCTTTATCTTCATGAATATTATATATAGAATAATGTAAAAAAACAAATATGTGGATTGACAGTACTTGCAAAGCTGTACTGTTCTGTCTAAACCTGACACAGTCTGTCTATAATTGCACATACCTGCATGTTTCACCTGTGTTTCACCACATGATCCTAAACATGTTTCTAAACAGACACAGAAATTCATTCTCAGCAGAACTGCTCTCTTATACCTTTCTACAAAATTTCTATCTACTATACAAAATCAAAGGAGTAGGATTATAGCTTGTTTCTGGAAAAACTATGTCAGTAACAGATTTTCTCATAAAAGCTAAATAAATCTCTATTGTGTGTATAGTTTGTATAATGTACTATTTTAGTTATAAACTCCAACTCCAGTGTTTGCCCAGTCTGCTCTTCTCAGTTGGGCCTCAGTCCAAAACCACACCTACTGCAGCCTGAGAAGCAGGAAGTTCCTCCCACTCTCACACACACATGACTGTGAGAGAAAACGAAACTGAAACCTATTAGTGTTCATGGTAAAATGGCAGAAGCCAGTGTCGCAGTGGATCAGAACCAGTTTAGCTGTGCAATCTGTCTGGATCTACTAAAGGATCCAGTGGCTATTCCCTGTGGACACAGTTACTGTATTCCTACTGAAACTCCTTCAAATATCGAATCATGTGGCTGCAGCTGAATATATACAGCAAGTAAACAGGGTCAAGAGGTTCACTTACTGTTTGGCTGAGCATCTGAATGGCTGAGATGTGTGAGCTAAGAGGGTTTAAATATGGTGTGATCACACATACAGTGGCTAACAATTAACTGGATCTGAACCATAGGGGAACCAGTGTATTGGGGAGGCGTATGTGCAGAATAGTTCAGGAATGTTTAAACTAGGGACTGGGGGGGCAGGGAGGTCAGTTAAGAATTTATGTGGGGAGAGACGGAAAGCCCAAATAAATATTAAAAGTAGACACTGTAAAAGGCCTACCATTAGTGGTCTGTATTTGAATGCTAGGAGTATTAGAAACAAAATTAATGACTTAGAGGCTTTAATTTCTTCAGACAATTACGACATTATAGGAATAACTGAAACATGGATGAGTGACAATGATGGTGATGAATATAATATGGATGGTTATACGTTGTTCCGTAGAGACCGGATAGGCAAGAAGGGAGGTGGTGTTGCAGTATACGTAAAAGAAAACTTGCAGGCAAGGGATCTCACTGATAAAAATAAAAATTCAGAAGCTGTATGGATCAAACTTGATGCTAAAGATTCAAATGGCCTAATTGTCGGGGTTTGTTATAGGGCACCTAATGTAGCTGTAGAGGAAAGCAGAATATTATATGATGATATCAGGATTATGAGTAATAAAAATGATGTGGTGGTTATGGGTGATTTTAATTTACCTGGGATACAGTGGGACACAGTCTCTGGCTCTTCTGTAAATGAACTTGAGATGGTGGAATTAGTACAGGATTGTTTTTTTACTCAGTTTGTTAATACTCCTACCAGGGGAGAAGCCCTTCTTGATCTCGTTTTTTGTAATAACCAGGATAGGATTGGAAAATTAGAGGTTTTAGACCCATTGTACGGTAGTGATCATAACATGGTTAAATTCGAGGTTAATTTTAGTGTCCGAAGAGCAAAGTCTAAATTAAAAGTATACAATGTTAGGAAGGCTAACTTTAATGGTATGAGACGGAAATTAGAAACTGTAAACTGGACAGAGTTAAATAGCAAAACAGTTGAAGAGGCATGGGAATTTTTCAAAAGCACATTGTTGCAAGTGCAAGAGGACTTCATACCTGTTTCCAGCAAAACTAAATCTAGGAAACGACAACCAAGGTGGTTTACTAAGGAAATTAAGAATAAAGTCAGGAGGAAAAGGGCTCTGTTCCACAACTGGAAAATAACTAATGATTTCAAAATCAAGCAGGAGTATCTAAGTCTACAGGCAGAGTTAAAAAATGACATTAGGCTATCAAAGAGGGATGTAGAAAGAAAAATTGCATTGGAGGCTAAGCATGACAGTAAAGGTTTCTTCCAATATTTTAACTCCAAGAGAGCACTAAAAGCTGAAATCACTAATTTGCAGGATAGTAAGGGCCTTATAATTGATAACGAAATTGATATGGTAAACGAGTTTAATGATTATTTTTCAAGGGTGTTCACAATAGAGAACACAAGTAACTTACCACCAATTAATACAAATACAGCATCGTCTATGACCAATATATGTATAACTGAGGTTGATGTGATACTAAGCCTAGCTAAACTCAAAATAAATAAATCGCAGGGGCCTGATGGCATCTTACCTTTAGTCTTGAAAGAGATGAGGGATATTATTAGCCAACCTTTGACTTTAATATTCCAGAAATCGTTATCTGCGGGTGTGGTACCATCAGATTGGAAGCATGCTAATATAACACCCATATTCAAAAAAGGGGATAGAAGTAATCCAGCAAACTATAGGCCAATCAGTTTAACTAGCATTACTGGAAAAATAATGGAAGCTATAATTCAAGTGAAAATGGTAGATTACCTAGATGCAAATAACATTATAAAGGATAGCCAACATGGATTTAGGAGAGGTAGATCCTGCTTAACAAATCTGCTTGAGTTCTTTGAGGAAGCTACAAGTGAAATTGATCACAAAAAGGCCTATGATGTGATTTACTTAGATTTCCAGAAAGCCTTTGATGTTGTCCCCCACAAATGGCTCTTGTTAAAGCTTAAAGCTGCAGGAATTTTAGGAACTGTGGCAGCTTGGATCGAAAACTGGCTAACTGATAGGAAGCAGCGAGTAGTTATTAGAGGCACTATGTCACAGTGGGCCTCCGTTTATAGTGGGGTACCGCAGGGTTCAATTTTAGGACCACTATTGTTCCTAATTTACATTAATGATATTGACAAGAATACATACAGTAAACTGGTTAAATTTGCAGACGACACTAAGGTGGGCGGGGTAGCAGATACTAATCTAGCAGCAGAGAGGCTTCAACGGGATCTGGATTTAATTAGCGAATGGGCTGATACTTGGCAGATGAAATTTAACACAGATAAATGTAAGGTAATCCATGCAGGGAGCAGAAATATACAGTACAGATATTTTATGGGTTCCACTGAAATAAAGGTAGCTGATTACGAGAAAGATCTCGGTATATATGTTGATGCTTCCATGTCCCACTCTCGCCAATGTGGGGAAGCAATAAAAAAGGCGAACAAAATGTTGGGTTATATCTCTAGATGTGTGGAGTTTAAGTCAAGGGAGGTGATGTTACACTTATATAATTCCTTGGTAAGACCCCACCTAGAATATTGTGTGCAGGTTTGGTCACCATACCTCAAGAAGGACATTGCTGCCTTAGAAAAGGTGCAACGAAGAGCTACGAGAATGATTCCTGGTCTTAAAGGAATGTCTTACGAGGAGAGGTTAGCGGAACTGAATCTGTTCAGCCTTGAGCAAAGGAGACTAAGGGGGGATATGATTCAGGTCTATAAGATTCTAACGGGTCTGGATGCTGTTCAGCCAAATGACTATTTCAATATTAGTCTAAATACTAGAACTCGTGGCCATAAGTGGAAATTAGCGGGAGAACATTTTAAAACAAATTTGAGGAAGCACTTCTTTACACAGCGTGTGGTCAGAGTATGGAATAGTCTTCCTGCTATTGTAGTGGAAGCTAAAACCATGGGTTCCTTTAAATCAGAGCTAGATAAGATTTTAACAACTCTGAGCTATTAGCTAAGTTCTCCCCAAACGAGCTTGATGGGCCGAATGGCCTCCTCTCGTTTGTAAATTTCTTATGTTCTTATGTTCTTATGATGTCATCCAGATACAGCAGTAAGGACTGGCCCTGTTGGTCGCCAAAGATCCTCTGCATCAACTGCTGAAATGTGCTAGGAGCATTGCATAAACCAAACGGCATGCGATTAAATTCAAACAGCCCAAAAGGCATGCAGAATGCCGTCTACGGGCGATCCTGCTCTGCCACCATTACTTGATTATAACCACTAGCCAGGTCTAAGGTGGAAAACCAGTGGGACATGGTGAGGGCATCAAGAGACTCCTCAATATGAGGCAGAGGAAAAGCATCCTTTCTGGTCTTACTATTCAACTGCATAAAGTCTACACAGACGCAACCTGCCATCCTTTTTCCGGACCAGAACAATAGGAGAAGCATAGGGACTACTGCTTTCCTTAATCACCTGTGCCTCCAAGAGCTGATTAATATGCTCTTTCACCAGCTCATATTCAGAGGGTGGTACACGTCCTGGTTAGACAGCACTATAGGCATCATCCATTAATGGAATCTCATGAGTAATTAGATCGATACAACCCAAATCCCCATCATGAACCAAAAACGCTGAAGCAAATTTTCTTAGTAGGGTTTTTGCTTGAGTCTGTGCCTCAGCAGATAGCAAGGAATGCTCCAGAACCTCCACTAGATCCAATGCGGCCATGGTCGCAGACTGAAATGCCGTAATGGATGCACCAGAAAACACCTCGGTGACTGCAGTAGGGAGGCTCACCACACTAACCTCACCCAATGTACCTAAAAAGGTACGGGGGTAGAGAAGCACATCAGTGTCCCCCACATTGGTGACAGATGTACACTGTGCCCCGCACCACCCTGACCAGGCCCGGCCCTAATAAATTTGGAGCCCTAGGCAAGACTTTAGGTGGCGTCCCCTTGCATCGCAGTAAATTCCACTGCTAGTGTACATATACTCACAAGAAACTGAATAGCTTTGTCTTAGACATTCTTTTATGTAGATAAACCAATTGCACATTCAAAATACTTAGAAAGAAATACAAAAAATGAAATGAATATATGAAATACAATATAAATAGCTTATATAAAGTATTAGATTTAAATATTCCAAAAATAAAAAGTGGCATAACTTAAATTATAAATACAATATAAATAAGGCACTGCACAAAATAAGACATTAAAGAAACCAGTATGCACAAAAAATTACAAAGCACAAAAAATTACAAGGATTTAAATAAAAAATTTTAACAAAAAGGTGATCTTACAAAGACCTCTGGTGGTGGTTTTTGGTACTGCCTTAACTTGAATGTCTTAATCTTGTCCGTCAAGAGAAGTCGCCCCGAAGATTCCCCAGAAGCGGCTTCTCCAAGAACCAACGACATGACGGACATTTTGGAGTCGATAGATAAAAAACTATCTAGCTTAGACGCGCGTCTGTCGCTAATGGAAATTCTCCACAAAGAGTTTCAGGCTTTGCGCGAGTCAGTGGAGTTCAGCCAGCATCAGGTGGAAACACTCGCTGCGGAAAATGCGACTCTCAGGGAATCGGTTAAAACCCTCACAGATGGAATGACACATCTTGCAGAAGAAAATAAAAAAATAAAAGAAACTGTCATTGACCTCCAGGCCCGCAGTATGAGAGACAACTTAGTATTTTCAGGTATCCCGGAGAAAGCAGACGAAGACCCAGAAACAACGGTAAAAGAGTTCATTCAAACTCACCTAAAACTTCCGGAGGACACAGTGAAAACCATCAACTTCCATCGCGTACACCGTCTAGGTGGGAGGCGACCCGACGGTCGCAGACCCAGACCAATCGTGGCCAAATTCGAGCACTTTAAACAGAAAGAACTGGTAAAAAGCCGCGGTCGGGAATTGAAAGGAACGGACTTCAGCATCAACGATCAGTTTCCAAAGGAGATCTTGGAGAGAAGAAAGATCCTGTTCCCGATACGAAAAAAGTTCATCGAAGGAGGCTCCCGTGCTGTCATCGCGGTCGACAAGCTGTACGTTGGAGGACGGCTCTATCGCGACCAGAATTCCACTCCCTGGCTGTTCTGAATCTGCAACAGGTGATCTGTATCCACACCAACCTCTTTTCTTTATTCCTTCCTTTTTAATCACTTTCTCATCAGCACAATGGTATTACAGATATGTCTACATAGGATAATTTTTGCCGGTTTAATTAGCGAAAGGTATCGTCGTTATCTCTATGCTTTTTTATTATTTTTGTTTTTTTTTCTCTTTTTTTTCTATGTTGATTGTTGTTATTCTGGAATGTTTCTTGGGTACCTGCACTGTTTTAGTTCACGTAAATCTCTTCCCATGTCTTTTCTCTTCTTTTTCTGTTATCTATCTATTATCTCAAATTTTGCCATTTGCTTAATACACAGCATTATTACTGACACAATGTTTACTCAGTACCAATACACACACACAAACATACAACCCAGATATATACATGTCCATCACAGACACATAGGACAGATACAACCATACAGGTCATGCACAATATACACACACACACACACGCACACACCTTTAGCGAATATCAAACAACTTAAGTTAATATAAACATGACCACACTGAAATTTGTCACATGGAATGTACGTGGAATTGGTTCCAGGGAAAAGAGGATAAAAATTGCAAATCGGTTAAGAGATCTGCAGGCAGACATTGTCCTCCTTCAGGAGACTCATATGGCCAAAACATCTGAACATATACATACCTTCCCACAGTACCCTCACATGTACTCAGCCTGCTACAATTCAAAACAAAGAGGCGTAACCCTATTGATTAAAAAAAGTATAAACTTCACTGTTAACAATACTATAACAGATACAGAAGGTAGATTTATTATACTTAATTTAACTATTCAAAATATGGATTTCTGCATTGCTAGTGTTTATGGACCAAATGTTGATGACCCCTCCTTTTTTCATACTTTCTTCACTTCACTTTCTGTTCATTCGGACTCCACACTTATAATAGGAGGAGACTTCAACTTGGTATTGAACCCAGAAATAGACAAGCTCAGCACGGCCATGAGCCAACGGAACTGGCAGTCTGCAGATACTCTTAGACAATACATGAATGATTTTGGTCTTTGCGATGCCTGGCGGTCACATCATCCCACTTCCAGGGATTACACCTTCTTCTCACCAGTACACCACTCACACTCTCGCTTAGATTACTTCCTAATTAGCAGCTCAATGATGAGGAACATCACAGAAACCCAGATACACCCCATCGTTATCAGTGATCACGCACCGGTGTCTCTCTTGCTAGCAAAGGAAAGAGTCACACCACCAAGTAGGAACTGGAGATTCAACACATCCTTACTTAAAGAACAAGAGTTTATTAATTATTTCAAAAATGAGTGGGCAACATATTTGGATAACAATGACCTACCAGAAGTCTCACCATGTATTCTCTGGGAAGCAGGAAAGGCAGTAATGAGAGGAAAAATAATATCTTACTGTACACATAGAAAAAATAAAGAAAAAACATATGTAGCAGAATTAGAACAGAAGATTAAATCGCTAGAAACAGCGTATGCTTCCTCGCCGCAAGAGCATATACTTACCAACCTGAGAAAACTAAAATTAGAATTTAATGATTTAAATGATAAGAAGACACAATTTCTGGTAAACAGATTGCGTTTGGAAAACTTTGAACAAGGCAATAAATCTGGGAAATTCCTTGCTAATCAGTTAAAACTCAATAAAGAAAAAACAACAATCTCTTCTATTAAAGACTCGACCGGGAATGTAACTCATGATCCCGAACAAATTAATAAATCATTTAAAGAATTTTATAAAGCTTTATACTCATCACAGAATAATCCATCTGATGATGACATCAACAATTTTCTTAGCAATATAAATCTGCCAAAACTAAATGATGAACAAATTAGGGTTCTAGACTCTACTCTATCAATATCTGAATTCAATGCAGCCATACAATTTCTGCCAAATAATAAAGCTCCAGGTCCAGATGGTTTCCCAGCAGAATTCTACAAGGTATTTTGGCCAGCGCTAGCACCTGTTTTTATCAGAATGGTTACTCAAATTCAGAACGATCGGTCGCTGTCTTCAAACATGAACTCTGCCAACATCAGCCTGCTTCTGAAGCCTGGTAAAGACCCAACACTAACATCCAGCTACCGTCCAATCTCACTGATAAACGTAGATCTTAAAATAATTTGCAAAGCTTTTGCCAAAAGATTAGAAAAAGTTACGCCATTCCTTATACATCCCGACCAAACAGGTTTTATCAAGGGTAGACACTCAGCCAATAATACACGTAGATTAATAAATGTTATAGACTACTGCTCCATTAACAAATTAGAAACCACAGTTATCTCTCTAGACGCGGAGAAAGCATTTGACAGAGTCAACTGGAAATTTCTATTTGCAGTTCTACACAAATTTGGATTTGGGTCATCCTTCATAAACTGGATTAAAACACTATACTGCTACCCAAATGCATGTGTTAGGACAAATGAATTCATTTCCCAAAGCTTCCGTTTGCAGAGGGGCACCAGGCAGGGCTGCCCACTCTCTCCCTCGCTTTTTGTTATCTTCATTGAGCCACTAGCAGCAGCAATTAGACAAAATGTAGATATTAAAGGAATTCAAACAGAAAAAACAGACCATAAGATAAGCCTTTATGCAGATGACGTTTTACTTTTTCTTAGGAATTCATCAACCTCTCTTCTGAAGACAATATCACTTATAGATCAGTTCTCATCTATATCAGACTACTCTGTCAACTGGAGCAAATCAACAGTTTTGCCTTTTAATTGCAGTTTCCAAAACACAACTACTACCCCTTTACAGTCAGGCAACCTTAGATACTTAGGCATAAATTTTTCCACCAGGCTTTCAGATCTAGTACAGATGAATCATATTCCTTTGCTAAAAAAGGTGGAAGAGGATCTTCTGCGGTGGAAATCTCTACCTATATCTCTTATTGGAAGAGTTGCCACCATTAAAATGATGGTCCTGCCTAAAATCAATTACTTGTTCTCAATGATCCCTAATAAACCCACTATGGCTTGGTTTAAATCACTAGACTCAAGCATCTCGTCATTTTTATGGAAGAACAAACCGTCACGAATAAGCTTAAAAACTCTGCAAAAAGCCAAAGGTAATGGTGGTCTAGAACTACCAAGTTTCTATCACTACTTCTTAGCCAACAGACTGCAGTATATATCAAATTGGATGAAATCAAGCCCGGTAGATAGTCCATGGCTGGACTTAGAACAAGCAATCTGTGGCGAAGTAAAATTGTCTGATTTGCCTTTTATAAGTCCTACCATTAAGCGTTGTAAATGTTTTAAGAGCCTTAGTATTAGCACCTCATTAATAGCCTGGTGGGAATTTTTAAAAATTACAAGGTCTCCACTTATCCCTTGTGAATTGACACCCATTTGGAACAATCCAGATATTTGCCGAAAAAAGATAACATTGAACTTTCCCTCATGGCATGATAAAGGGATTAGAAATCTTGAACATGTTATTCAAAACAGGAAATTTATTTCGTTTGACGAAGTAGTCTCAAAATACGGAATTAGCAACAGTAAATTTCTTGAGTACCAGCAACTGAAGTCCATTATTCAGGCTAGGTTCAGTCTTAAAAAGTTTAACCGGGAAATACCTCCATGTGTGCTAGAATTTTTAAATCTTTCTAGCCCCAAATTACTGTCAAAAATGTATAAGTTATTGTCAAAAATGGATGACTCAATCTCCCTTCCAATCTCAAAATGGGAGCAAGATCTATCCATCGATTCAGATCAAAACTTTTGGAAAAAAATATGTTTAAACACCTTCAAAATGACTAAAAACCCGAACTTACAGCTTATACAATACAAAACTCTGCATAGAAGTCATTATACAGGACAAAGGATGTTCCAAATGGGCCTTATCCACTCAAACCTATGCACCCACTGCTCAGGTGACTTTGTGGAGAACTACATGCATGCCATATGGTACTGCGCCCCAGTTCAGAAGTTCTGGCAAAGGATTTGTGAGGATCTATCAATTTGGTTTAATTGCTATATCCCAACCTCACCTACATTGTGCATTTTAGGTGATGCAAGTATATTAGATATGGAAGAAAATAAAGTGCGCATGATCCTTACTGCCTTAGGCATTGCAAAGAAAACTATCTTCATGAACTGGAAATCAAAAAATAATTTATGTATTACTCAGTATAGAAATTTAATTCTAGACCACATAAGTCTAGAGAGAATGTCTAATTCCCTCCAAAAAAATCAATTGGGCAGATTGGATCCTCTCTGGTCCATTCTGGCCAATTCCATTACGTAGGGGGGGTGGTCGGCTGTGGTCTTGTCCCCTCGGGGTTCTGGCGGGTGGCGGGGTTGGGCCCCCGGGCTATGGGCGACTGGTGGCCTCTTAGAGCTGGGGGGGCTGTGGCTGCCGTCCTGTGATGTCTGGGTGTCTGCCCTGGCTGGTGGTGGTGGGGTGGGCCTTGGGCGGGTGCTGCCTGGCGGTCAGGGGGCGTGGGGTCTGGGGTGCCGGTGGTGGCGGGGGCTGGCCCTGGGATGGGTGGTTGGCCTCTTCGGTGCGGGCCTGGGTGGGGGTCTGGGGCTCTGGTGCCCGGGGCCTGGCCGTTTCCTCGGTGGGTGCCTTCCTGCGCGGGGGTGGCCTGTGCTCCCTCTGGGGCGCCGCCGGGGGGGGTGGGATGGTCCATGTCTGGGGGGCCGGCCTGCGCTGTTTGGGGGGTGGCATGTCTCGAGCCCGGGCTGGTCTGCCACTTTTTGTCGTCGAATGAGTGGGTGACTGAGTGCGGGCTGTCCTTCGGGGTGGGGGGGGATGGGGGTTAGCTCTTGGCGTCGGCGCTGCTCCGGGGGGTTGTCGCCGGGGGCCCCCCGGGTCCGCTCCATCACGTGCCGCGGTGGGGAGCTGGGGTGCCTAATGAGCCAGCTTGGTTAGCTGGCTCTCTTCTGCCAGGGGGTAGTGATCTTCCCCCTGGTATCATGAATCCCAGCCCCTCTCCCCCCTCACTCACATAACATGCCACGCACACATGTAGGATCTTGGGGTGGGTATGTGCCGCGCACGCTGCAGTGAGGGGGGCCATTCACATGGCCTTACTCGCTGTGCTGCGCGGCCCTCTGCCTCCCCTTGTTTTAATTACACTTTAGTCATCACATATCAGTATACACACAGGGCCTTGGGGGGTGGGGGCACTACCTAGAGGTTGGTGGGTGGGGCCGCTGAGGTGGTCTCACTCACCTCTTCACTGCTGCCCGCCCCTCAATTTTACTTACACCATATACATTGAGGGTCTTGGCGGGGGGGTGATGAGGAGGAGAGCTGTTTGCAAGCAGTGCTCCCCCGCGCTTCCCCCGTCAATTTTAAATCCATCTTAAGTTTCTCAACAGTCATACTCACTCACTCCTTACACCACATACATTCACCAACACATGCATCCAACACTCCACTTCTCACACAGGTGCGTGGGGGAGGAGAGTGGGCGGGTCTTCCTACACCCCCGCTCCCTGCCCGCGATGGTGGGGGGGCACTCGGGCGGGCGTCCGGCTGGCGGCGCCCTGGGGTTGCGGCTGGCGCTGGGGGGTGGCGTCCGTTCCCCCGCATGGCGGAGGGCGGTCCGGAGTGGATGGGCTTATGTCTTTTTGTCTCTGTGTATGTGTCTGTGTATGTTGTGTGAGTGGGTGTATGGTCTATGTGTATGGCTGAGAGGTGTGTCTGCGAGGTGTCTGCGTGGGCAGTGTGGGCCTGGGTCCGGGGCTAGCTGCTCCTTCCTGGGCGCGGCTGCCTCCTTGGCATGGTTGCTGTCCCTCCTCCCCGGGTGGTGGCCTGGGGGGGGCTCGGGCCTCTCCGGCGCGGTGGGGCTCTCTGCCGGGGGCCGGTCGGCTCCCGGCCGCCTGGGGTCCTGGGGCCCTGGCTCTGGCCCGTGCGGGAGCGGCCGTCCCCCTCGCGGGGTCGGCTGCCTGTTGCCTCTGGTTCTCTGGGGCTCGTGCCCTTTTGGCTGCGGGGGGCTGCGCCTGGGGTCTCCCCCCTCCTCCTCCTGCTGGGGTGGGGACGCGGCTGTCGTGGGAGCGTGGGGCCTTGGCTCCTCTGTGCTCTTGGGGGGCCGTGGATGCCTTGGGTCTCCTGGGCCTGTCTCCGCTGGCCTCTGGCTCTTGTGGGGTGGGGTTGCGGCCCCCCGCCCTTGCTATCAAGTACATTCCATGGAGAAATTCACACGCACCCAACACACGTATACCCCCACACAGAAGAACACACATGCAAACCCACTTCCACACTCCCTTCCAAGCACATGCAACAATTTTGGATGTCTGTATATCTGTTTTATTTTCTTTAATTCTGGTTGTGTCTTTGTATTTGTCCATTTTTGGTTGTATTTCAAATGCTGTTTTATTTTTTTTTATTTTTTTTTCTCCTTGATATGTGCTTTTTACGTTACTCTTGTCTTTCTTAGCCTCTCTCCCACTGTTGTCTCCCCCTTTGTTCGTGTTTTTTTTTTTTTTTTTTTTTTTTCCTTCTTTTCTCCTCTCTCGCCTCCTCTATAATCTCTCTCCCTACCCCTTTTCTTCACTATCACTCCCTTCCGGACAGCTCGGCAACTGGAATATTTCACATGTGTTAAAAATAAAATACAATAAATATACAAATAAAAAGAAATCAACCAACATGAAGGGCCTATACAGAGTCTATAGAGCCCCTCATGGCAAAGCAAATATGTCTGACACAGCAGTGCATTCAGACCATTATTCTGCTTGCTAAAGCTGCCGGACAGGACACATTTAAAAAAAAAAAAAAAAAAAAAAAAGAAAGGAAATTGGTTTACTTGGTTGAAGAGTGGGGGGGGGGGGTGGTCTTGGCAGTTGATGGCAGAGCTGCTGAGCTGATGGCACTCAGGAAGGCGTAGCGTTTGGAGCAGTGGAGTGGAGCCCCTTTGGATTCTCTCTCCTGGTGGAGCTTTGTCTTGGGTGCTGTTCTCTGTTCAGCTGGGCCTTCACCGGAGGGTTTCTTGTGGGCTTCTCGTCTCCCGGGCTGATGTTCTCCTTCGGGCTGATGTTTGTTCTCTGCACACCTTTGTTCTGAGGTCCAGGTTTTTATGGTCTAAAGTTCATGAATAGGGATGACCAGGAATTCGACTCCTGGCCCAATGGCTGGCCATCCATTTGGCGGGCTTTCGGAAGGGGGTCTGTATCAGTCCTTTTGGGATTTATGGCCCGACTGATTCTCCCTTTACTGATGATTTTCATTAAGCTGTTATAATTTTTGATACATCCACTTTTATGGTAATCACTGACCAGATTTGGAATCAGGGGTGATTGTCCATCAGTTTGACACCAAACATGCCATACCAGCTTCACAGGTACATACCTCATACCATCTGTATTAATTGATTAAACAATGAATTATTTTATCTATGTGACTGATTCACATCAGTATAGGATACAGTTGTTTTGGGTTGCACCTCAACAGATGTTACACTTTGTGCAGACATTACATCAAATATTCATATTACAAACAGCACATCTTATCCATAGATAGGCGTGACCATTAGTTTGTGGTAATATCAATATAAATTGCACATCTGGACACAACATATCTTGGTTGGTGTGGCTTATTCTAATTGATCTTCTCCAAAATGGATAATCCATCCATCCATCCATTGTCCAACCCGCTTATCCTACTGGGTCGCGGGGGGTCCGGAGCCTATCCCGGAAGCAACGGGCACGAGGCAGGGAACAACCCTGGATGGGGGGCCAGCCCATCGCAGGGCACACTCACACACCAGCCACCCACACATGCACACCTAAGGGCAATTTAGCAACGCCAATTAGCCTCAGCATGTCTTTGGACAGTGGGGGGAAACCGGAGTACCCGGAGGAAACCCCACGACGACACGGGGAGAACATGCAAACTCCACGCACATGTGACCCAGGCGGAGACTCGAACCCAGGTCCCAGAGGTGCGAGGCAACAGCGCTAACCACTGCACCACCATGCCGCCCCCAAAATGGATAATGTACACCTTAATTCAGTTCTTTTTAATATAACATGGTAGAACAAAGAAACTTGGTAACGGTCCACCAAGATCAGATAAGGACCACAAAGGAATGTTGGAAGAGAAGGGGGGGTTGTTAACAAAGAAGACTCTCTAAAAGTTAGGACACATTGGTTACACTAACTTTCCAGATTCTTCTGGTATACCATGAGAACATATATACAATGGTAGCTATACCTATCTATTTATTTAAATTTATATGTGTTCAAGTGCAAAGGGGTAAAATATTTGATACTCCGTGAACATGGTTATAAGGGTGGCACACAAAACACTAAGATTGTCTAAGGACACATACAAACATAACCTATCTGAAAAAAAAAAAAAAAAAAAAAAAAACTTGAATGTCTTAAACTACACCACCATTTCCTCAACCTCACATAACCTGTTTGAGCTTAGAGAAGCTTCTTTCAGCAGCAGCCACTGTAACAGGAAGAGTGGCAGAGATTCTCAAAGCAACCCACGTGTTGGGGTAAATTTCTGCCAGCTTCATCTCATGCAGGAAGGTCAAGAGTTCCATGTTTGTCATATTCTTTGATGGCAATGGTGGGAAATTCTGCATTTCCTTTGCAAGTTTTGTGCCATCAATGTCTGGCTGGCTGTCATGGGTCAGAGCAGTACTTAAAGTTTGATACTTCTGTAGTAGGGAAAATTGAGGAGCACACCAAACTCTCCAAGATTCTGAAATCTTTCATCAAGAGAAGAGATGGCAGTATCCACGGCCACATTAAAAATGTGGTTTCCATTTTGCGCAGTGCATCTTGTATGGGCTCATCTGGAGACTCCTAGCCAAAGTGCCTTTTTGTGGTTCTCAACCGCTTTTGTTTTTCAGCCTCCACGTTCATCTCTTCACACATCTCCTTTGCAGTTGTCTGTGCATCAGAAAATCCAGTGTTTCTGTAACTGGTGAGGGAATCTCTGGTTTTCTTCAACAAGTCGACAGCCACATCAAGCTGCATGGAGGGTGACTGTATCAGTTTACTGACATACCAGATCTTGCTGAGAATGTCATACCGTATGGCAGTACAAATGCAAAAGCGATAGGATCCAATCTCCTCAGTGAAAGACTGGGCTTCAGCTCTTACCACAGGGTCTGCAGTTGCTCACCTCCAAAAGAGCCTCTCTGATTTGCCCAGCCTAATACTTTACTGCCTCGATGCTTTTTATTCTGCTTTCCCATCTAGTCTCAGCCGATGAAACCATGCTGGGAAAACAACTCTCTGTATCTCAAGATAGCTGATATAGGGAATAGCTAGTCCATTGGCAGCTCAAAACTCTAACCAATGGCAATCTTGAAGTTGCTCATGACCTGAAGGCACAAAACACTGCAGTGATAGTGGACACCATAGATCCAGTGTCATCCAAACAGGGCACCTTAACTCCACTCATGTCCACCTCCAAATGCAGGCAAGATGACACTAACCGGGAGGCATTCCCCAAATCACTTAATTGTTACTTGTGCCAGAAACAGTCCCAACCGAACTTTGGCCCCCCAGTTCAGTGGGCACTAGTATTCCGACTGCTGCACAGGACGGGGCTGACTATTGGGCTGTGAGGATACCCATTGTCGGGGCAGATTACCAGGAAGAACACGCGAACCATCACATTCCCTGGCAAAGTGACCAGGCTGCTGACAACGCCGACATGTTACAGGGTCCTTACCCGACATATTACAGGGTCCTTACCCGACATATTACAGGGTCCTTATGAGGTGCACGATCACATGCACGACTAGAGTTCTGCAGAAGAGCAATACTTTGTGTGAGCTGAGCCAACTGCTCCTGCTGACGCTTCAACAGTTCTCTCACTTCCTCCATCGCAGCCGACTGGGATGAATTACCAGCACCCTGAGGACCACCTTGAACCCCATACTGAATACCGAAAAATGCAGGTATCAATATATTTTTAGAACGAGATATGGGATTACAGAATACCCTTTATATCAATATACCTTTAAGGTGCTTTAAAATTAGGGCTCTATTAAAGAATTTTAATATAAACTAATAGTATTCCTTCCTGACTGTAAACAACTCGATAGCTTTGCTGTAATGAATGCTGTCCGGCGGGCAGGCAGGAAGCGGGGAATGACAAGGCAGGCAGACCAGAATCCAAAAAGCAAACGGGTTTATTCAGATGAACAGGGCAGACAGCGACAAACATCAAGGACGGATCTGGGGAAAATGGACTCAGACGCAGACTAAATACACAAGACAAGCCGAAAATAACAGGAAACATTTGATCACAATCGGGGTAGTACGCGTAGGTAATGAGGGGGCGTGACACACAGGAGGATCGGACGAGCAGGTCGTGACATTTGCATTATGATGGTTGGACTCTGAGCACTGGAAAGGTTCTTTTAGAATAATGTGTTCATCATCTGGCACAGTCTGCAGTATTTGGCCAACTCAGCCAGATATCAGGTAATTTTGACCTATTTTTGGTATTTTGTTGCTTAACGCAGGCCAGACGATTCATGAAATAAACTTGAACACGCATAAAACAATTTTTATTTCTTAACTGAAATACCTGGCCTGTAATGGTTAAATGCAACTCGCTAGTACAGTACGCGGCAGGTGGTAAAGTGTTTTTTTTCTCTTTTTGTAACTATTGTCGTAACCAGTGTCTGATTGATATGTAACATTCGAATAACATGAAAATCGCCATCCATATAAGGTACCTTAATCTGTATCGGGGGGTGACTGTCTAATGCTGTCATTCCATTTATTCATGCTACAAAGTGCCACCACAATAATGGCGGCAGTCCAAGATGGCAGCCCCCACAAAGAGCTCATCGCATTACTATATACAGGCAACCAAATAGTAGCCACAGTCTAAGACCTAGGAGTTTATTATACAAAGTGACGAGTGCCAGAATATGACAAGAAACCCTTCATGGTTTCCTGTAGTGTTTTCTCCAGAGTGACTTCGCCAGCATGTGCACCTGCTGATACTGGCCATGCAGACGCAGTCATGGAGCAGGTAGAGGAGGCCAAAGAAATTCTGGCCACGGTGCCTTATCCACCTCAGAGCCACACACTTTCTTTCTGCTGTGGGCAGCCAGAACACAATGACCCAAACTGCCCCACTCAAGCACTGCATCCTCACCTTGATCAGCAGCCGGGAAACGTGGGGTGGGCTGGACTTGGCAAGACTTACATGTCGGCAAGCCTGTATGTCGACTGCCTGGTGGACGGGATGCCCTGCCAAGCCCTGGTGGACACAGGGTCCACCATCACCCTGCTCTACCCATTTGTGCTGCCCACACCAACAGGGCCACACCGGGCAGCTGGGGGGCAACAAATGTCCAACTGACCTTGGTGATAGTCAAGCGCGTGGTCATGAAGGGGAAAACGCAGCTGCAAGTCATGCTGACTAGACACACACTGGTGCAGAAGGTTTAGCTATCAGACATTGCTGACCACTCTATCATCAGATTACTTACTTATTTGTCTGGGGGCCGCCATCGATGTGCCTGGGACAGCCTTCCACCTCAGGGTAGACCTGGTAGTCCTCCAGCATGACAGACATCCATGCAGTGAGGGAAGATGGTGACCCGCAGCTCCCATGGTAAAGCCACCACCAGTGACACAGTCACAACCTCAGCTGGAACTGCCAGGAACAGCAGCACCATGGCAGGGCAGTCTCCCAAAACAGCCCAGGCTGTCCAGGAATTGCGGCAGCGCAGCACTCAGAACCTGGTGGCAGAAAAGTGGCATGAGCTCAAGGCTCTGATGGACTCGTTCCAGGACATATTCACTGCCAGGAATGAAGACTGCCAGCCGATTTCTCTGGTGTGGCCATCCACTGGGCAGGGTTGTGGCTGAATCCCCGGAAATGTTCCCACCTTCGGCAGGTCATCAGTGGGGAAGATGTGGCCAATGATCCAAGGAAGACTGCGGCTGTGTAGAACTGGCTGGCTCCACGGACTGTGGTGGGGCTGCACAGCTTCCTGGAACTTGGACTTCACCAGCATTGAAAAGTCACTACACTTGTCTTACAGAGCAGGGAAGTGGTTTTGCCTGGATAAATGCCTGCAACACGCCTTTTATCTAGCTCCTTGTGGCACTTTCAGATGCTCCTGTGCTAGCCTACTCAAACCCCCACCCTCTATTCATCATGGATATGGATGCTAGCAAAGAGGGACTAAGCACAGTGCTTCCACAGGCAGAACCCGACGAAGAGTTTTTGTGTATTTCAGTCGCACACGAGGTAGGCAGGAGCACAACTACTGTGTAACTGTGTAGTCGATGGTGCAGGGCTGCAAGAACTTCCATACCTACCTCCGCTGTCGCGTCCCTCATGTGGCTCCTGAATTACCGGAACCCAGAGTGACAGCTGGTCTGCTAACTGGAGGTGCTGACCCTGGAGGAGTATGAGAGCCTGCTGTAATAGCACTGGCGATCACTGGAGGGCGCAGGAGAGCTGCTCCAGCTACTGGTGTCCTGGAGCCTGTGCCTTGTTGTGCTGGTTGGTGCACGAAGTCTACAGGGCTGGCAGGACACGGAGGTGTGTGTGCATTGCTGCAACATTTGCAAGATACAGAAGGGTCCTAACCAGCAGTCCCAGGCTCCTCTGCAGTCATACCTGGTGGGCACCGTGTGGGGGTGGATGTCCTGGGCCCCTTGCCCTGCATGGAGGACAGGAACTGCTACATGCTGGTTCCCATGGAAGTGGCTTGAGGCATACTGTATGTGATCCCTGACCAGACTGCCACCCTCACAGCAGCGAAGCTCCTGGAGTTCAATGAGGTGTGTTGGCGGCTGGGGATCGTGAAGACCCGCACCTCCCCCCTTCATCCCCAGAGTGACGGGCTGGTGGAGCAGTGACCAAACTACACCTGCTCCAAGGGAAACTCCCTCTTATGGTGTACTAACATTAGTCAATCTGTACCATGCAGTCCAGTTGATTTGACTATTGTGATCACTCCAGACTGTGCCCAAATGGAATGGATCGGATTGGCTGTACAGATTGCATCATTTTTTTTTCTACAAGACTATGTTGTGAAAAAGTTGTGTGTAAGGAGAATATTGGGAGGCTGTCCAGTGCCATGGTTTGATTCTTGTCCCTAATCTGTATGAGTGGATTTTGCTTGTTCTCCCTGTGTTTATGTCTTCCTCATTTAGGAGCTCTGGGTGTCTCCTTGTCTCTGAAGATTTGATGTCCTTGTGATGTCCTGTCTGCAGTGCCCTAAGCATCCTGGGATTGGCTCCAGGAAGGTTTAAGGGGTTTCAGAATCACTCAGAGGCATTTCATAACCAAGGTCCCAAAAATACATCAGAATCCAATAATGTGACATGAAATTCAATCTTTTTTTTATTTGTATTAAAAATAAAACACAATAGAAATCATAAACAGCTTTTGTCATTCTCTTTCAGTACATCAATGAGCATCAACATCATCATTTCAGGCCCATCTGTCAGGGGCTGGAGTCTTGCTGTTTTCTATTTCCGAGCCACGGCGCTGTAGACGACCTCGTGTGGATCTGCTGCAGCCTGGGGAAGCAGACAGAAGGTCTGAGTTTAGCTAGAGGTGCATTTCAGCTTTGGGGTTGCAGCTGTGCAGGTGGGTCATTGTACTGATTGACTGACAGTGCACAATAACATATTTTGCAAACAGCTACATTTATTTTTGATTGGTACTTTTGTGTTTTTGTAAACATTACCAAAGTAGGGACTTTTGAGCTGGACAACCTTTCATACTTTATACAAAATGATATTTCACATGAATGCAAAACATTGCAGCCATACTCTGTCTGTACATTAGTCTGTGAACATCAGTGCACCGGTAATTTATTCACATCCTGAGTGAAACGGGGGCATAGATGCCTGTTAGCTAAAGACAACCACAGTGTGAGGCTCCAGGAGTGAAAGGGAAACACCTTTTTCCTCTGTGTGGTCGTGTTGCTGTAGATCACATTTGGGTCGGCTGAGGTCTAAGGGAGAACATACAGTGTTACTGGGCTGTATTATATTCAGGACTGCAGCAAAACTGTTTCCAAGCTGAATAAACCCAAATAAAATGCATGAATTTTTATTTATACCACAATGTTTGTGCAACTCAAGTAAATTTATGATTTGATAGAAATATTGTTTCCTGATGGATGAGTCTCAGTTTACGTTCAGGTCTCCAAGCTCTTACCATGATGTCTAATGGCATGACCTGGGTAGATGAAGGAGCTGCATTTCTGGCCTTTGCAGTTACTGAGATGTATGTCACTTCATCCCCTGGGTCTACAGACGGCTGGACATGGAAAAAACACAGTAAATGGCTACTGTAATCATCTACCACTAGTGTTACACTATATAATTACAGAATGGATACATACTGTAGATGGAAACTGCAATCATGCACCATTACTGTTACACTGTATAAGTACAGAGATAACACACACTGTAAATGGGTATTGTAATCATGTACCATTACTGTTACAGTTTAACAGCAGATTAAGTTAACTAATGCCAATTAGTTCAGAATAGGAGCTCAGCATTTCATTCACCAATGGTTGTTCTCATCAGCACACAACAGTACATTCCACTGCACTGGTTGTCTTTATGCATATGCATAACATTTCAAGTATTACGCATTCAGTCCGTTTCACAAAACGCTCGTCATTTTAGTAAAAAAAATAGATGAAGACACAAGACTGTGTATAATTACATGTCACAGTGCTCAGAGCAGCAGGACAAGCGCTATGAAGATGTCTGATGGAGAGGTAAGATTGCTAAAGGATGCCATGCATGGTGTGTGGTGTAAGAGCTAATGCTTATTAGCATGATCTGCTCATTGCTGTGCTGCAGTTTTCACACCTTCACCTCTGCTAAGCTGCACTTACATGGCAGAGGACCAGACCAGACTGCAGTGGAAAATTCACAGCTGGACTCCGTGTCACACAAATGTTCACACAAAGCACTGTAAATGAGATGTCCAAAGATACACTTACATTGAGGGCGGCCATGTTTTCTCGATTCCTGTTTCTGGCCCGTACCATCTCTAAAAAGATAAACAATGGCAATTTAGTGAAAACTGACTCACTTGAGTTTGTTATATATACTGTAGCAGTCAGAGGTTTTCAATAAAGTTTTGAAAGCGCCCATCCTCACTGGATCTTTTCCTCAGTATCATGGTAAAAAAGACAACAGTGAGCAACAGCAGCACTCCTACAATCCCCACAGAGAGTAGAGTTGTATGTCTCAAGACCCCCTGACCGGGAATCGAACCCGGGCCGCGGTGGTGAGAGCGCCGAATCCTAACCACTAGACCACCAGGGACTGCGGTTTAATCAACAGTAAATGAGTCCATGGTGAGTTTATTTGGATTTGAGCTTGCCTGTGTGTGTGTGTGTGTATGTATATACTGTATATATATATATATATATTCAGCATAAATGGAAGCTGAGGTTTGGACCAATAGCAGACTGTAGTGAATCACATGCTGGCTGTTTAATCAGCATTTTTGCCGCAACTAATTTATAAATGAGTCTGCATTAACTACATTAAAGAGAATCGCTTTATTTAAAGTGAATAAAATACCCTACTTACTGCAGTTCAACATTAACTGAGCCACAGCCACGCACCTGATTCTGTATAGTAGGTGAGATGAACTGGGAAAGCAGGCAGTTGGCCAAACCACTGTGAGGAAGGGGAGGGGGAACTCAACTGTTTCTAAATGCATTTTTTGCGTTTGTTTTTTTTTCTACTTACAAAATTATTTTACGTATACATACATATATTTTTCACAATAGATAGTGCGATTTTTTTTATTTTACAATTTTTTTGGGGGGGACAACCCTCGGATAGGGGGGGACATGTCCCCTCCGTCCCCCCGGGATTTACGCCTATGTTGAGTCCGTGCTCTTAGATCATTTACAACTTTTAATAAAACAATCTCTGTGCTATGATGAGCTCTAAAACCTGATTGAAAAGTTTCAAATATCCTATTATGATAAAGAAATTCTGTGAGTTGCAGGTAAACATCCTTTTCTAAAATTTTACTCATAAAAGTAAGATTTGAGATTGGTAAAAATTATTTTTAAAAAATTATAAATAAAATTAGTATTATCTAAAATGGGCTTTTTAAGTAGAGGCTTCACCTCAGCACTTTTCAACGAGTCAGGGAAAAAATATTGACAATGTGCAGAGTCCATGTTGAAAAAACCTTAAAAGTTTGTGTTAAATAAAAAGGTAGGAAAGGGGTCCAAACCACATGTGGACGGTTTCATTTTGGTGACAATACTTTCCAAACACTTCATGTCTATCGCATAAAATGAATTCATATAAGCCAAGACCTCCCTGTCAGGGCTAAATCTATCATTGATTGGAATTATGGAGGCTCGAATGCTGATTATTTTATTTTTAAAGAACTGAGCAAATTGCTCACAGTTCTGAGGAGACGTGTTTTCTATTACTGTCTGTAATGGATTTAGGATCCTCTTGATCGTTGAAAATAGTACTCTGGGACTACTTTTATTGTCGGTGATTTCTTTTGAGAAATGAGCCTGTCGTGCTTTGCGTTTGGCAAGCTGATAGATAGTAATGCTTTCTTTATATTGTAGAGCTGCGGTGCAGCAGCAAAAAGGAAAGAGGCAGTCAAGACAGGCTGAGCGCCAAAACTCTGTGTGTTTATTATAACGTGCCTAAAACAGCAGAGAGAACCCGCGCTCTCTCTTTGGGCATGCGTCACCAACCACGACACCCTGCATGCATGAGCAAAAGGTAAGACAATGAATTCTGTTTAAATAGTAGGAGCCCCTACACACGCCCCCCCAGAATTCACAAACACGGACAAGTCCAACTTGCGGGGAGGTCGGGCTACCCGACCGGAACGAGTCAGAATAGGCTGGGAGGCTGGGTGCCCAGCCGTCGCCGGAGCAGGCCCCCGCACACGCACAACAGCAGGGGTGGGGGCTGCAGGGGTGGGGGCTGCTGGGGTGTCCACGTCCAAATGAGCAGGTTTCAGACGGTCCACCGAAACCCGGTCCGGCTTGCCCCTACTGTAATGTCCAGTGTGAAAAACTTGTCCCCTGATTGTAGGACACGGAAGGGCCCATCATAGGGCGGCCGCAGCGGGCCCCGATGAGCATCATGGCGGACAAAGACATATGCGGCCCGGCCAAATCCTCCGGAACATGTGACTGGGGCACCCCATGTTGAGACGTGGGTAATGGAACGAAAGCCCCAGCCAAGTCCCGCAGAGCGGAACGCTGGTGTTCAGCGCACCAAGGGGCTGTGGTGGTGGGCAGGAAATCCCCTGGCACACGCAGAGTCTGCCCGTAGACTAACTCGGCCGACAAGGATTGCAGGTCTGACTTGAGAGCGGTCCGGAGGCCCATCAAAACCCAGAGAAGCCTGTCCACCCAGCCGCCGTCCCTGAGGCTGGCCCGAAGAGCGGCTTTCAGGGAGCGGTGAAAACGCTCACACAGCCCATTGGCCTGCGGATGGTAAGCTGTGGTACGATAGAGGGAAACCCCCAAAACCTGGGCCACTGCAGCCCAGAGCTCAGAGGTGAACTGGGTTCCACGGTCCGAAGACACATCGGATGGAACCCCGAAACGGGACACCCAACCACCGATGAAAGCCCTGGCCACGTCTGCCGTGGTGGTGGATGACAAAGGTATGGCCTCTGGCCACCGAGTAGACCTGTCCACCACCGTTAGCAAGTGAGTAAAGCCCAAGGAAGGGGGAAGAGGCCCGACCAGGTCCACATGAACATGGTCAAAACGGCGCTCAGGCACCACAAAAGGCGGCAACGGTGCCTTGGTATGTTGGTGCACCTTAGCAGGCTGACACGGAACACAGGAGGCGGCCCAACTACGGACATCCTTCCGCAGCCCATGCCAGACAGACTTGGCGGCCAGCAGACGCTGAGACGCTCGTCTGCCTGGGTGTGAAAGCCTGTGCACCACCTCGAAAATGTGACGACGCCAACCAGCCGGCACGATAGGCCTAGCCAGACCAGTCGAGATATCACACAGGAGGGTGGCACCACAGTCAAGGAAGGGAACATCAGCCAGCTGCAGACTGGTGACTGCGGTCCTATATGCCTGCACCTCTGGATAAACCCGCTGATCTGCTGCTAACAGAGCATAATCCACTCCTAAGTGCACAGCACTTGCCACCGAGTGGGAGAGGCAGTCCGCAACATGGTTATGCTTCCCTGCCACGTGCCGGATGTCAGTAGTGAACTCCGATATAAAGGAGAGCTGCCGCTGCTGACGAGCAGACCAAGGCTCCGATGTCTTAGCCATCGCAAATGTCAGGGGCTTGTGGTTCACAAAAACCGCGATTGGGCGGCCTGCTATGAGGAACCGGAAGTGACGCACAGCCAAGTACAGGCCAAGAAGTTCGCGGTCAAATGTGCTGTACTTCCGTTCGTGCGGCCTGAGCTGTCGGCTGAAAAAGGCCAGCGGCTGCCAGGCACCATTCACGAACTGTTCGTGCACGGCCCCCACAGCATAGTCCGAGGCGTCAGTGGTGAGCCCAACCAGAACACCAGAAAATGGATGGGCCAGCATGGTCGCGTTCACCAGAGCAAACTTGGTAGCTACAAAAGCCTGGGTCTGCTCAGCAGTCCACTCAAGAACCTGCTTGGCCATCCTACTCCTGAGAGCCTCATACAGCAGCTGCATCAGCTGGGTGGCCCGTGGGATAAAGCGATGGTAAAAAGTAACCATGCCCAAAAACTCCTGAAGGGCCCTGGCTGTAGCAGGCTGCGGAAACGCAGAGATGGCCTCCACTTTGGCAGGCAGAGGAACTGTCCCGTCGCCCGTGATGCGATGGCTGAGGAAATCAATGGAGGACAAACCAAACTGACACTTTTGTGGGTTGATAATTATTAACCCATGACTACTCAGACACTCAAAAAGGGTGTGAAGGTGAGCTATATGTTCAGACCTGGAGTTGCTGGCTACCAAAATGTCATCTAAATAGACAAACAAGAATGGAAGGTCCTTCAGGACACTGTCCATGAGCCGCTGGAAAGACTGGGCAGCGTTTTTAAGCCCAAAGGGCATCCGAAGAAACTCAAAAAGTCCAAACGGGGTGATGACCGCAGTCTTCGCAATGTCCCCTGGATGTACTAGGACCTGGTATTAGCCACGCACCAGGTCAACCTTTGAAAAAATGGATGCCCTCGCCAACCGGGAGGAAAAGTCCTGGATGTGTGGGATCGGGTAGCGATCCGGGGTTGTGGCGTCATTAAGCCGGCGGTAATATCCACATGGGCGCCAACCCCCACCAGGCTTGGGTACCATGTGTAGAGGGGAGGCCCAGGCGCTGCTGGAACGGCGAACAATACCAAGGCTCTCCAATACAGCAAACTCCGCCTTAGCGATGGCCAATTTACCGGCATCGAGGCGTCGGGCTCGGGCATAGACCGGCGGCCCTGTTCTAACAATGTGGTGTTCAACACCGTGCTTGGCCGTGACTGATGTAAAGGTGGGCCGGGTGAGGTCTGGGAACTCCGCCAGCAGGTGGGCGAAAGTGTCATTTGCCGGCAAGGCGCTAGACAGCTGAGACGAACCAGCCCTGCTTTGCGAGCACAGCACCGAATGGAAAGTCCTGGCATCAACCAGGCGCTGGTGTTTTATGTCCACCAGCAGGTTGTTGGCACATAAAAAATCGGCGCCCAGCAGGGGGGTGGACACCTTCGCCACCACAAAACGCCACCGGAACCGCTGGCCACCAAAACAGACTGCCTCGACACGAGTGCCATAAGTCACAATAGTGCTGCCATTAGCAGCCTCCAACGTCGGCCCCTTTGTCCCAGAGCGCGTATCCGCCACCGACGCAGGCAAAACACTGACTTGCACGCCCGTGTCACAGAGGAAACGGCGGCCAGACACAGCATCCGTGAGCAGGCTGCCGGAACTGCCGACGCTCGCTGCCGCTAACGAGTGCCGGCCTGTGTGTTTCCCGTCCCCTTAAAACGGCAAGGGGGGGTGCATTTTTTTGCTTTGTCACCGAAACGTGCATGGTAGAAACAGAGACCTGGTATACCGCTCCGCTGTGCGGCAGAAACAGTAGCTTCGGCGAGCGGCGGGGAGCTATCTGAGCTCCGAGCACTCACGGCTGCACAAAGAATGTGTGTACTTTGTCAGCCTCCCTAGCAAGCACCCTACAGTCCTTAAGCGGGAGGTTAGCTAATGCCCCCCGCACGTCTGCGGGCAGCTGTTGCATGAAAAGCTCTCTGAAAATAAAGCAGGGCTGATGGTCACCTAGGAGAGCTAGCATGTGATCCATCAGCTCCGAGGGCCGTGAATCACCCAGCCCGGGCAGCGCGAGCAAGCGGCGCGCGTGCTCTGTCTCGGAGAGCTCGTAAGTGCCCAGCAACAGAGACTTTAAGGCACCGTACTTGTCTGCCTCTGGAGGGTTCTGCAGCAGACTCACCACTCTAGCCGCCGTGGAGCTGTTAAGCGCTGCAACGACGTAGTAATATTTCGTTGCGCCCTCCGTGATCCCGCGCAAGGCGAACTGAGCCTCCGCCTGCACGTACCAGAACGCCGCCTGGCCACACCAGAACTCCGGGAGCTTGAGCGCAACTGCATTAGCGAGCATGGTCTGAGCGAAAAACAAACGCACCGAAACGTCGGGGTCACCACTGTAGAGCTGCGGTGCAGCAGCAAAAAGAAAAGAGGCAGTCAAGACAGGCTGAGCGCCAAAAAACCAGTGAGTTTATTATAACATGCCTAAACAGCAGAGAGAACCCGCGCTCTCACTTTGGGCATGCGTCACCAACCACGACACCCTGCACGCATGAGCAAAAGGTAAGACAATGAATTCTGTTTAAATAGTAGGAGCCCCTACAACAGTCAGACCTCGGAATAATACAGGATTTGCCGTAAGATTTCCTGCGCAAGTCTGAAATCGTGAGTGGCATGCCAGATGCTGAAAAGTGAACGTATAATTTTTGTTTCAAAGACTAAGCTCCAAGGGGAGCGGCGGACAGGACGAGACCGGGAAAACGGGACCTGGAAAACAAGACGAACATCAATGAGGAACAGGGAACAGAACAGACACACAGAACAGGCACAATGGCAAAAGACAAGACAAAATCCGGCACAGAACGGGGAACGCGGACACAGGAGGCGGGACTGCAGGCGGCGCCGGGACCTCGGGCTCGGGCGGATCTGCCGGTGCAGCAGCCGAAGCAAGGAGCTCGTGCGGTGGAGCAGCCGCCGACTCGGGACCAGCAGGGGGCGCTGCGGCAGCCAGAGGGACAAGCAAGACAGGCAGAACAGGCAGGACAGGCACGCCAGACGCCAGCGGGACAGGTGGGGCTGGCTGGTCAGGCAGCACGGGCATGACAGGCAGGACAAAAACAGGTTGGACATCCAGCACAGGTGGGTCAGGTAAAACAGTAACCGCGGGGGGCGAAGGAGAGCTAGCATGTGATCCGCCCAGCAGCGGGCGCCGTCCTTCTAGAGAGTTGGAGGACCTGCAGTGTGGCATCCCCAACTGACCTGTCCCTAGAAAGGGGCGAGCTGCCAGCATGGGGAAGGAAGCGGCAGCGATGCAGGCGTCAGACACCCGCTTGTGTAAAGTGGCGGTGGTGACGTCAGGGCTGAACACTGCTAGCTCCAGCATCGAAAGGAGCATCTCCCGACACCTGGCAGAGGAAGCAGCGGAGATCAGAGTAGCCCCTAGAAAGATCCCCGGTGGTGATTCCTGCTTATGGAGACTCCGCTTCTCCCTCCTTCTCGCAGTGAGCTCTGGGGTCCGTTCGGAAGCCCAGACTGCCGACCAGAGGGTAGCCTGCTGTCGACATCCACCTGCCGAAAAATTGTTTCCGCTGCCACTTCTCTAAGCCGGTGGAGGTTTTCGCGCACCTTCTTCGCTTGTTACGCGTCGCCGGGCAGTTGGCTAAAGCCCGAGCCGCTGGATCCGCTCTTACCTCAGGCTGCCGTAGCCAATAAAGTACCTCGTCAGTCAGGACGAGGTACTCCTCTTCCTTGAGGTTATGCGCTTTCTTTTGAAGGTCTGTCATTCTGTTACGATCAGTAGCGGTGCACGAGACGAGGAGGCAGGAGAAAGAGACGTAGGATTGGGGAATACGGGATTTAATCAACAAAGGGACTAGGGACATGGAACAGGTAATGGACGGCAACACTACACAATGAGGCTTCACTGACAAACCTAGGGAAACGGACTAAGACGCAGACTAAAATACACAGGACTTAATCAGCGATCACTCAAAACAGCTGATTACTAACGGGGCAGCACATGTGGTTAAGGAGGGGGCGTGGCACACACAAGGATTGTACTAGCAGGTCATGACACTTAGGCCTACCTGTAATTAAACCCCGTATTCCCCGATACCTTGACGTCTGCGCCTTTGTCTCCGTTCCGTCCCCGCTCAGCACGACAATATTGTTATAAATAAATGTATTAATGGTTTACTATTAATGATATTAAAATAATTAATGAGAAATCTTTATTTTTAAATGTATTTTATTATATAATAATAATTACTGTTACTGTCTATCATTGTCTAAATATATTTTTACTGTCTAAATATATGTATTCAGCTATTGTAAACATGCATGATGCTATCACAGCGAATGCGAGGCTGAGACTGAAGTGTTACCCTTTGTTTCCGCTGAGAGACGTGCCGCCTTGACTCATTTCCACATCCATGCAACTTATCTTAGGTCAGCGTTCACGGTTCAACTTCTGAGATTCAGATTGAGTTCTAGGTCATTTTTTTTCTAACTGGTTGGTTTGACTTTTAAGAAATTCGACTTCTAATGAGTTCAAGAACTGAGGTACCACTGTATATATAATAATGTAAAAAAACAAATATGTAGATTGACAGTACTTGGCAAAGCTTGTTCTGTCTAAACCTGACACAGTCTGTCTATAATTGCACATACCTGCATGTTTCACCTGAAACCACATGATCCCAAACATGTTTCTAAACAGACACAGAAATTCATTCTCAGTAGAACTGCTCTCTTATACCTTTCTAACTAATTTCTATCTACTGTACGAAATGAAAGAGTAAGGATTATTGTTGTTTTCGGAAAAACAATGTCAGTAACAGATATTCTCATAAAAGCTAAATGTCTGTTGTGTGTATAGTTTGCATAATGTACTATTTTAGTTATAAACTCCAACTCCAGTGTTTGCTCAGTCTGCTCTTCTCAGTCTGGCTTCAGTCCAAAACCACACCTACTGCAGCCTGAGAAGCAGGAAGTGAGAGAAAATGAAACTGAATCATATCAGTGCTCGTGGTAAAATGGCAGAAGCCAGTGTCGCAGTGGATCAGAACCAGTTTAGCTGTGCAATCTGTCTGGATCTACTGAAGGATCCAGTGGCTATTCCCTGTGGACACAGTTACTGTATGAGCTGCATTAAGAGCTGCTGGGATCAGGAGGATCGTCTTGCAGTTTACAGCTGCCCCCAGTGCAGACAGACCTTCATACCCAGGCCTGTTCTGGGCAGAAACACCATACTGGCTGAGGTGGTGGAGAAACTGCAGAAGACTGGACTACAAGCAGCTACTCCTGCTGACCATTATGCTGGACCTGGAGATGTGGAGTGTGATTTCTGTACTGGGAGAAAACACAAAGCTGTCAAGTCCTGCCTGGTGTGTCTGGCCTCTTACTGTGAAACTCACCTCCAGCCTCACTATGAGTCTCCAGCTTTTAAGAAGCACAAGCTGACTGATGCCACTGGACGTCTGCAGGACAAGGTCTGTTCCCACCATGACAGACCGCTGGAGGTCTACTGCCGTACCG
Organism: Paramormyrops kingsleyae; assembly: GCF_048594095.1. Lineage (NCBI taxonomy): Eukaryota > Metazoa > Chordata > Actinopteri > Osteoglossiformes > Mormyridae > Paramormyrops > Paramormyrops kingsleyae. Next base: position 11,575,618 of record NC_132800.1, read on the forward strand.
ACCAGCAGTGTGTCTGTCTGCTGTGTGTGATGGATGAACACAGAGGCCATGATACAGTCTCAGCTGCTGCAAGAACGACGGAGATACAGGTCAGGCCAGAAGTTTTCTTATATAAATATAAAGTTAATTTTAAATAAATGGATTTTGTCTTAACAAATGTTGCCACAAATCACTCAAAACAAGTCTGGTTTGGTAACATGAAAGAAAAATTAACTGAAAGTGCACGTTTAAAAAGTTCTGATTTAATTGCTACTGAAACTCTTTCAAACATCGAATCATGTGGCTCTAGCTGAATATATACAGCAAGCAAACAGGGTCAAGAGGTTCACTTACTGTTTGGCTGAGCATCTGAATGGCTGAGATGTGTGAGCTAAGAGGGTTTAAATATGATGTGATCACACATACAGTGGCTAACAATTAACTGGGCTAAAACTGGGGCCCATTTCAGAAAGCAGGATGTCTTGCTCAGTCAGACAGCTTGTCAGATTTAAGGTAGTCTGGACTAAATATAAGTGAATGAAGAAAAAGTTCATTTAAACTGGGGCACATTAAATCCAACAAGTTATCTGGCTAAGCAAGACATTTTGCTTTTTGAAACCGGTCCCTGGTTTTGCTAAATAGCTGTCGACTTGCTGCACTGGAACGTGTTTAACTCGTCTGTGACGTCATTCCCAGCTCAGAGTTCCGACCTCCGAGGTAAATGGAGCTCAGCATAAGAGTAGCGGCTCCATCATCTCAGAAACAGCCACCGTCCTGGGATTTTAATTTCACACACTGCATTGTGTAGAGTTTACTGAGAATGGTGCAGTAAACATGAAACAGCCAGAGTGTGAAGTAAAAGGAGCAAAGTAGTCAGGGCTGGAGTGGGACTGAATTTCTGACAGCCCAATATAAAACTATATAAACAGTTACACTGTTATTATATGTTTCTATTCACACATCCATTTTCTAGGCTACTGAACACACATTCTTACCTACATGCTTTAATTTTACATTCAAGTAATTTTTACTGGCACATTTCACTAATATTAATAAAGTGTGGAGCAGCTTTGACATAAATAATGAAGCTTGTGTAGGGATCTGGCTGTTTTATGCCCATCCCAGGCTACCCCCATAATATTTCATTTATATTTACAGATGACTTGTTAGGTTTGGCCACACTTTGAACTGAAGGAAAGCAATTTACCACTGAAATCTGCAGTTCACACACAGTACGGTACTCCCGCCAGTAGGTGGCAAGCGGTGAACAGTGCTGGGATGTCACGCAGCATTTTGGCTCAGATTAAACGCAGCCAAAGTAGCGTTCATACGCGGGCGTGCACGCTGCTAACCCGCTAACTGTTGTATGTGATTGCAGGTAAGCAAGGAAGTTACAAAAGCATATGCGAGGGAAATGGTGTAATAGACGTGAACAGTGAGTAAGCGAGACATGTTTCTTATTTTAAAAGAAAGCGTATGTGAAACTGGTACCGTATAAAGGCGGACTCGGCTTAATGGCGTTCGCATAAAATGCATGTAGTGACGGTGGTGAATGGCTAGAGGAATAGTTAATAACCTAGCTTGTATTAGTGTATTAGATATCTTCAGGCAAAGGATGTTTGGTTAATTCGTGTGGAAGTGTTCCATGTTTATGTCACGCAGCATTTTGGCTCAGATAAAACGCAGCCAAAGTAGCGTTCATACGCGGGCGTGCACGCTGCTAACCCGCTAACTGTTGTATGTGATTGCAGATTTTGCAATAAACGGAACAAAGACAAACGCCACACGGAGTATTAATTTATTCAAGTGTGCTACAAAAATTGGTGCCGAAACCCGGGATCAGCTGTGCTACAGTTGGAGTGAAGAAGACACACAGCATGGAGCTGGAACAGCTGCAGGATCGACTCGGTGAGATACTGGTGCAGTTACGTTTCGAGCAGCTTAGGGAAGTGTGTTGGCAAGGTAAAATCTCGACTGAAAAACAGACAAAGAAGCACATGCTGATTAATTCCATTAATGAAACAGTGAATGAAGTGGTTGAAAATGAGGAAGAGGAGGTTGCCCGTGAATTCCTGCTTCGCCTAATAGATAGGGCCCAAGCACTAAAAGAGTCCAATGAACAGACACAGAGCCCCGTTAGCCTCAAGAGAGATGCAGCCATGCTGGCCACATTGCAGGAGCAATATGCTGCATTACAGTCAAGCTTTCAAGCCTCCACTAAACGCATTGAGGAAGAAATGAGACAGTTAACCATCAAAATGACAGGCCAGAACCAGGGTCAACAAGTGCCTCTCCCGATTGGGTCTTCTGTCAATTTGCCACCAGAACTAACCATACGTCGCGAATTCAAAATCAATGGCCAAATTGGAGAGAGGGGCCAAAAAGACAAATTGTCATATACTAATTTGATGCATCAAATTAATATGGGAGTAAAGAAGGGTCACAGCGAAAGTGAAATAGTCGAAGCTGTCGTCAGGGCCATCAATCCGGGTCTTAGTCTTCGAGATATGTTGGAAATTAAAGCAGACCTCACTCTTCCCCAGCTCCGAACAATATTGAAGGGTCATTATAAGGAAGATAGTCCCACTGATCTCTACCACCGCTTGTTAAACCTCATTCAATACAGTCATGAATCACCCCAAAATTTTCTGTTTAGAGCTATAGAACTGAAGGAGAGACTTCTAGCTGCATCAAGAGAACCAGGATCGGATGAACAGTACAGCGCAGAATTAATTCAGAAAAAATTCCTGAGAGCAGTGGGAACAGGGTTGACCAGCGACAATGTAAAGTATCAACTTAAGAGTTATCTGGATGACATTACGGTGACAGATGATGTCCTGATTGCCAAAATAAATGAGGCTGCAAGTTTTGAATGGGAAAGACAACAAAAATTGAAGAAGAATAGTAAAGAATTTAAAGTCCGTGAAGTAAAAGCCGAAGTCAATAAGCAAGAGGTAACGGAGAGTGGTGCCAGTGGATCAGAACAGCCATCGGCAACGAATACAAAATGGAAAATGGTCAAAACACAACGAGGGGCAAACCAAAAGGAATCAGAGCTCTTAGAGATGATAAAACAGTTGAAGGGTGAAATAGAGATGATGAAAAATGCGAGGTGCGGATCGTCGAGAGTGCCCCGTCTCCAGGAAGTAAACCGTAGACGTGGATGCAGAGACTGCCAAGAGAAACACAATGAGGAACAGTGCAACCACTGCTTCAGATGTGGACAAAGCGGCCATGTATCAAGAGGGTGCCGGAGGGGGAGGACCATCAGTAGGGCAGACACGGTTGACATGTCCTGCCATTCAGTCACACACAGTCCAGTCCAGCCTCAAAAACACAGTTACCACAGTGGGTTGGTGGGTAATACCCCCAAACTCCTTACTGATGGCATACAGCAGCTGGAAGCTAAATTGGCAGCTGTTGAACAAGATAGGCCGATGCCGGGCAAAGATATGGCCAGTATCAACCTTCTGTCCCCAAAACGAAGAGCCCAGTTACTTAATTTGGTGGGAAAGAAATATAACATCCTCTGCCGCCTAGATGGGGTGGAAACAAAGGCACTGTGGGATACAGGGTCACAAGTCTGCCTGATCAGTGAGAACTGGAGACAACGCCATTTACCACACAGTAGATTGAGAAGTCTGGTTGAGATCCTGGGGCCAGGCACTCTAGAAGGAAAGGCAGTTAATCAGACAACGATCCCCTTCACTGGCTGGGTGGAGATCAGATTCGAACTACCTGCCCAAACGGGCCCCCAGTTGCAATTGTTAGTGCCTGTGTTAGTTACTGAAGGGGGAGGAATGGCAGGTGAGCCGATCATTGGGTTCAATGTCATAGAGTATCTGCTAACAAAGGGTATGGAGCCACCCAGAGTCATTACAGAGGTCGTCAGCAATGCCTTCTCATTTGATAGTAAGAAAGCTGAGGTGTTTTTGAAAGTTATGAAAGCTGGGGATGACACATTGGGCGAGGCGACGGTGAAGGTAGGAAGAGAAAAGGTCACGATCCCAGCTGGCCAGGCAAAGGCCGTGAAGTGTGGGGTGAGGGCAGGTCCACTCTGCACATCACAAGATGTTTTGTTTGAACCCAGCTCAGATCCTCAGTGGCCCGATGGATTAAAGATCAGCGGAAGTGTTGTACGTCTGCAGAGGGGGACCTGGTCTCCTGTTGCTATTCCTATTGTAAATAACACGACACGCAACATTTCACTTCCTCCAAGAACGATATTGGGACAAACGCAGATAGTGAAGACTGTCTATCCGGCACCGGTGAGGCCAGAGGAAGGTAATCAGGTGGTGGAAAAGACCCACAGTAATGAGGAGTCAGTTAATGTGGTAGCAAGTGAAGACGAACAGAAATCCTGGGACCCCCCAGTCCCCTTGCACCACCTTCCACCAGATCGGCAATTAAAGGTGAAGCAGCTGCTTAGGGAGACTAGTAGTGCATTTGCTCGAGATGAAAAAGATGTGGGAACCATTCCATCCCTTCAGTTAAAAATTCGTCTGAGTGATCCAACCCCAGTCAGGAAAACTTACATTTCAATACCCAGGCCACTACATAAAGAAGTCAAGGAGTACTTAGAAGACCTTCTGAACCAAGGCTGGATCACAAAATCAAGGTCTCACTACTCAAGCCCCATTGTTTGTGTAAGGAAGAAAGACGGCAGCCTCCGGTTGTGTTGTGACTACCGGGAGTTGAACAAAAAGTCAATCCCAGACCGTCATCCCATACCCCGTATCCAGGACATGATAAACAGCCTCAAAGGCAGTGAATGGTTCTCGGTGTTAGATCAAGGGAAGGCCTATCACCAGGGCTTCCTGGAAGAGTCGAGCCGCCCTCTCACCGCCTTCATTACACCCTGGGGGCTATATGAGTGGGTGAGAATCCCATTTGGCCTGTCCTCGGCTCCTGCCGAGTTCCAACGATCAATGGAGGAGTGTTTAACTGGATTACGGGATGAGGTATGTCTACCATATTTAGATGACAACCTTGTTCACTCCAAATCATTTGATGCCCACCTGCAGGACCTGAAAATAGTTTTGTGTCGATACATCACCCATGGAGTGAAATTAACACCTAGGAAGTGTGAGATCTTTAAGAACCAGGTGCGGTTCTTGGGGAGGATTATTGCGAAGGATGGGTACACAATGGATCCAGCGGAGGTTGCCCCCGTGCAGTCACTAAAGCAGAAAACACCCTCTACAGTTGGAGAATTAAGACAAATTTTGGGATTCGTGTCATACTATCGGAGCTACATCCCAAATTTCTCCCGCATAGCAAAGCCCCTGTACAATCTGCTCTGTCTGAGTAATGCAGCAGAAACCCTAACAAAAACAAAATATCAGAAAGGGAAGAAAAAGAAATCAGAGCAGTTGCCCTCAGCACACCCAATAAAGTGGCTAATAGAGCACCGACAAGTCCTCAGTCAGCTGGTAGATTTCCTGTCTGAGCCCCCGGTATTGGGATACCCAGACTTTGAAGAGCCTTTTGTTCTTCATTGTGACGCCTCTCAGGAGGGGCTTGGGGCAATTCTGTATCAAAAACAAGGAGGAAAACTGAGGGTCATTGCGTACGGCTCCAGGACGCTAACTGCCCCAGAGAAAAACTACCATCTTCACTCTGGGAAGTTAGAGTTCCTTGCGTTAAAGTGGGCCATATGTGAGAGGTTCCGGGACTACCTCTACTACTCCCCACCATTTACGGTATACACCGACAACAACCCTCTCACATATGTTCTCACGACTGCCAAGCTTAATGCAACTACACACAGATGGGTAGCAGAACTTGCCGACTTTCAGTTTACAATTAAATATCGCCCTGGAAAAGCTAATAGAGATGCGGATGGCTTGTCTCGCATGCCCTATGACATGGAAGAATACATGCGCGCATGTTCACATGAGGTCTTACCGGATGTTATGACGAGTGTGACACAGGCTCTGTCTATCCAGCTGGAAGACAGCGAACCATGGCTGTGCCCAGTAAGCATTTCAACAATGCTAGATGGAGAAAAGGTTGTAGGGACGATGTCTGTTGCTAAGATCCCCAGGTCAACACTGAGAGAGGCGCAAGGGAGGGATCCCGTCATAGGTGAGGTAATTGGGTATGTTACCTCAGGATGTTGGCCTAAAGTGGGGATCCAAAAGACAAATAACAAGTTGGCAGCCCTGGCGAGGGAGAGAAAGAGGCTATACCTGGAGGATGATGGACTACTGTACAGGAAGACTGCTGTCAGATCCCAGTTGGTCCTACCAGACAAATTCCACAGTCTGGTGTTCAAGGAACTCCATGAGGAGATGGGTCATCTTGGGGTGGAGAGAGTGCTGCATCTCATCAGAGATCGATTTTACTGGCCTCATATGCAGAGAGACGCAGAACATTACATCACTCGTGTGTGCAGTTGTATCAAGAGCAAGCACCCAAATAAGCCAGCCAGAGCTCCCCTGGTGAACATAGTCACTACACATCCCTTTGAGCTAGTCTCAATTGACTACCTGCATCTGGAGAAATGTAAGGGAGGATACGAATATATTCTGGTGGTGATGGACCATTTTACGCGCTTTGCGCAGGCCTACCCCTGCCGGAATAAGTCAGCACAGACAGCAGCAGAAAAGATCTTTGGGGACTTTGTGTTAAGGTTTGGTTTCCCGGTGCGTCTTCACCATGACCAGGGCAAGGAGTTCAGCAATAAGCTGTTTGCGAAACTGGAGGAGTATAGTGGGGTGAGAGGGTCAAGAACAACACCGTACCACCCCCAGGGAAATGGGCAGGTGGAACGCTTTAACAGGACACTCCTGGCCATGCTCAGAACATTGCCAAAAGAACACAAGACTGATTGGAAGTCCTCTTTGGCAAAAGTAGTACATGCATACAATTGCACGCAAAGTGAATCAACAGGCTTCGCCCCTTACTTCCTGTTGTTTGGCCGCAACCCAAGGCTTCCCATCGATCTCATGTTTGGCCTGGGAAAGGAAGACAAGAGCCCATCACATCACAGTTATGCAGAGAAGTGGAAAATTCGTATGGAAGAAGCTTACCAGATCGCACGCAGGACAGTTAGTAGACAGCAAGAATGGGGGAAAGCCCAGTATGATAGGAAAGTACATGGCGCTGAGTTAAGCATTGGAAGCAGAGTTTTAATTCGAAATTTGAATGAAAAAGGAGGTCCGGGGAAACTGAGATCTTTTTGGGAAGATCAAGTGCATGTAGTAACTCAACGGAAACATCCAGACAGCCCTGTGTACGAACTAAAGCCGGAGAGCGGGAAGGGTCGACTTCGTGTTGTCCACAGAAATCTCCTGCTACCCTGTGACTTTTTAAAGGTAGGGAAGGACCTTACACCAGAAAGAGCTAAGCAGAAGCCCAGCAGAAGGGACCACCATCATCAAGTACATACAGAATCGGAAAATTGCTCGGAGGACTCTGACGGAGAATACGCCGTTCAGTCAATAACACGGAGCCTGGGTGAAGGAGTCAAGCCTCAACTAAGAGCTGAGGCACCTCCATTCTACCCCGAGAATGAAGCAGCGATTGTTGAGGTAGGGGAGGGTGTAGATGTCGTCTACCCACGGCCTAACAGAGGGGAGAGAGACATTGAGGTTCCAGGAAATGGGGACGCTGACCCCCCGGGAGACGTCACGGATGGTGGTGCTGTGATGTCGGGGACAGAACGTGAAGCCGAGTCTCCTGAGCCTGATGAAGAGGACCTGGACGTTCAGAGGACTACTGCAATGCGACGGTATCCTTTGCGAAATAGGAAGCCGAAACAGATGTTAACTTATAATCAAGTGGGACAGCCCACTTTGTTTCCCTTTTCGCATTAATGGTGTTAATTGTCACTTTGAAATGATACTGACATAAGTGGATAGTGTAATGTTAATGTTCAGTTGAAATGTTGCAGTCATTTAGTTACATGGTACTGATCATTTGGAAGAACCCATCACGGATGTACCAAACCACATACATTATGTGATGGTACTGAACTAGGTCTCCGGCTGAGTACCTTACTCTCAGGAAAGATACAGAGATCCTGGCCAATGGCTGAGGCCGCTGTGAACTGTTAACGTGCACAATGACACTCACGGCAACCATGTGACGTTAAGAGGAGACAGACGTCACATGTGGAACTGCTTACAGCAGTGTATCTGGTGTTCCTTTTATATGGACTGCTGCCTCCTATTCGGACCACCTGGACAATACTGTGCAATAAGCATAAGGTGGATGGGTGATATCAATGTCGGGACGCCATTTTTTCTAGGGGGGGAGAGTGTAGGGATCTGGCTGTTTTATGCCCATCCCAGGCTACCCCCATAATATTCCATTTATATTTACAGATGACTTGTTAGGTTTGGCCACACTTTGAACTGAAGGAAAGCAATTTACCACTGAAATCTGCAGTTCACACACAGTACGGTACTCCCGCCAGTAGGTGGCAAGCGGTGAACAGTGCTGGGATGTCACGCAGCATTTTGGCTCAGATTAAACGCAGCCAAAGTAGCGTTCATACGCGGGCGTGCACGCTGCTAACCCGCTAACTGTTGTATGTGATTGCAGGTAAGCAAGGAAGTTACAAAAGCATATGCGAGGGAAATGGTGTAATAGACGTGAACAGTGAGTAAGCGAGACATGTTTCTTATTTTAAAAGAAAGCGTATGTGAAACTGGTACCGTATAAAGGCGGACTCGGCTTAATGGCGTTCGCATAAAATGCATGTAGTGACGGTGGTGAATGGCTAGAGGAATAGTTAATAACCTAGCTTGTATTAGTGTATTAGATATCTTCAGGCAAAGGATGTTTGGTTAATTCGTGTGGAAGTGTTCCATGTTTATGTCACGCAGCATTTTGGCTCAGATAAAACGCAGCCAAAGTAGCGTTCATACGCGGGCGTGCACGCTGCTAACCCGCTAACTGTTGTATGTGATTGCAGATTTTGCAATAAACGGAACAAAGACAAACGCCACACGGAGTATTAATTTATTCAAGTGTGCTACACTTGGTCACAGTACGCTGTCCTTGTGTCTCTTCCCCGTGTGGCCAGCAGCCATCGCTGTCCTTGTCTCTCTTCCCCGTGTGGCCAGCAGCCATCGCTGTCCTTGTGTCTCTTCCTCGTGTGGCCGGCAGCCATCGCTGTCCTTATGTCTCTTCCCCGTGTGGCCGGCAGCCATCGCTGTCCTTGTCTCTCTTCCCCGTGTGGCCAACAGCCATCGCTGTCCTTGTGTCTCTTCCCCCTGTGGCCAGCAGCCATAGCTGTCCTTGTGTCTCTTCCCCGTGTGGCCAGCAGCCATCGCTGTCCTTGTGTCTCTTCCCCGTGTGGCCAGCAGCCATCGCTGTCCTTGTGTCTCTTCCCCGTGTGGCCAGCAGCCATCGCTGTCCTTGTGTCTCTTCCCCGTGTGGCCAGCAGCCATCACTGTCCATCCGCTTTGTCGTCTCATTGTGTTTGGCCCTAGTGTGTTCTTCCGTTTCCCCTCATGGCTGCATTTGACTCAGTGGGTTGAGTCTGTGGCACAAAGGCTGGGACTATCTGGTCATGGGTTTGAGGCTGGTCAGGAACCAACCTCACCTCTTCCATTTCATTATTGGTTTTCTTCTCTTCCTAGTGTGTATTAGTTCTGTGTTCTCCTTGTGAAGCTTGTGCCTTGTTTTATTATGTTCCACATGTCTCTGTATTTTCTAAGTGTTGAATTCCTAGTGTGTGATTAGTGTTTCTTACTTTCAGTGTTTGTTGGAGTTTTCCTAGTCTTGTGTTCATTAGTATGAGTTACTGCACCTGTTGCCTGTTTTCCCTGCGCCGTTGTTATTGGTTAATTGTCTTATGTGTCACATCTGCCTCTTCGTTAGTTTGGTTGTCTGTTGTATTTAAGTGCTTGTCCTCCTGTTTGTTGCTGATTCATTGGTTGTGTGTTGGTGGTGGAATGTTAGGTAATTGTCTTTAGTCACAGCCTGTTTTTCTACCTGGTTGCTTTTCCTGATTATCTTCCCTTAGTTGCCCATAGTGATGGCAAAACAAAGCTTTCCGAAGCAATTGTTTCGAAAAATGGTTCAGTACTCAAAGATTTTCTAAATGGTGAACATTAGTGACACTAGGTGGTCAAATAAGTAAATAGCAGTTCATTTTGACTGAGTGTAGTGCATCAAAATAAATACAAATAGGCAAACATTCAAGTGGTCTGTAGTGCTTTATGAACATGAATGTACTGGTTAAGTTGGGCTGTGCAGTTTCTTATGGTTTGGGCAACGTCTGAATTACCTGGGAAGGGGTGCTTGCGTAACTCGAGGGGGTATTGGACTACAGATGTTTGTTGAGGAACAGTATTTGTTGAACAGTGTGGGGACTAAGTTGGTTACGTTTTTTGTTTATTCATAACTTCTGCTTTAGAGAATATCCACTGACACGCAATGTAGGATGCTGGAGTGCATAAAAACTGTATCGCAAGTTCACATGTGTGTTCACACAGCCTTCTGCATATCCCAGAACTGCAAAGGGTCTTCAGAACGCAGTATATTTGGGTCACTGAGGTACTGCTGAACCTCCACAGTAGCATCTGCTGTAGAACCCTTGACCCGTTTGCTCTCTCTCATCACGTCACTGTCCAGAAGATCCTGGAACTAACCTAGAACTAAAATGACAAAACATGAATCATTATATACACTGTGCATTTTGTACTGTGCAATAATAACTGTAAACCCAGTTTAGTTTAATTGAACATTATCATTAAAACATGAAAGGTTGCAACAGTACCGGTATGCATTGCAGTACCAGATGAGGTTCCTGCAGGCTCTGGTTCTGGTGCCTGGATGTATGTTGGTGTGGATGGGTTCTGCTGGGCCTCCTGTAATCTTAGGCTGGATGCACACTCTGCTGTATGGCGTTTCACAGCAGCCTGAGCATTAGATTGGCTACAGAAATCTGTAGTTTTATATCCTGGATCCAGCAGTGTGGCCAGTGTCATTATGCTCCTGGTCTCATAGACTGACAACTTCTCAATGAGCAACTTCAAGAGGTTCTTGCACAACTGCTGGGCCTTGACATTCTGTGTCTGGGACAGTTTCAGATTCACAGCATGTCTAAGCTTGCGGATGAGAGGAATTACCTTGGATCCTGATGCTCTCTTCTCTTCAGAAAGTGCAACAGTTGCCTCATTGAAATGTCATAAAATACCCAGACACTCAAAAATTATGTGATATTCCTCTGAGGTCAGGGTTGTGAGCTCTGTCCTCAGAGTGACCAATGCAGCACCAACTGGCTCTTCTTGATCATGTGATCATTGCAGCATCGAATAGTTGCTATTCTAGCTGGTTTCCACTTCTTGAACCATTTTGAGAGTGGGTCTGCCCATCTGCTGTTGGATTTGACAAAGCCTTTCTCTAGCAGTTGTACTGTTCTGAAGTAGGTCATCATCTGTCCTTCCTTGGATCTGATATCGTCAGGGTCCTTGTGTCTGATCAATGGCTTCACAAACGAATTCAGTGTATGAGCAATGCAGGTTGTGTGTCTGACACAGGTAATCATATTTTGTGCAGCGTCAGTGTCAAGCATCGGACTTTATTTTGTATTCCCCGCTCCTCCATCAAGGCTGCCTTGACTGCAGCCATGTTTTCTGCAGAATGAGACTCTGGGAATTTTCCTGCTCCCAATGATACGGCAGACAGCTCAGTCTTATCCTTTATAAAATGGCATTTGACTGCTTAATAAGCTTCCATATGTATGGATGTCCACGTGTCAGATGTTAGACTTGCTGCTTTGGCCTTTTTCACCTCTTCCTTTGCTTTCTCTTTTTCTATCTTAAATATTTCTGCCACCAGACCCTTTCATGTTTGCCTGGATGGGAGAATGTAGGTTGGATCCAGGATTCCCACAAACTCCCTAAATCCAGCATCATCCACTATGGTGAAGGGTTGTGAATCCTTCACAATCATATTGACCAAAGCCTCATCAATCATTTGCTTCTTGGTCTCTATACTGGGAATATTATACAGATTATGGGGTAATACCCTCACCCAAATCTGATATTATGTATTCATACAATTAAACTGAACCTTGAACACAATAATGACTAATGGTTATTATTATTAAATTATTAATAATATATGAATATTAAATTATGATTATGATTAAAACTTACGCTGCAGTGTGTGTGCGCTGATATATTTGCTCTACAGCATCTTTGAAACCGGCAATGAGGTTTGCGCCAAATTTTCAGTTTCCAAAGCAGCCATATGGCTGAGTACAGAACCAAGCTTCAGATGACCATGGTCACGTGTTTAGGGAGGAACGGAGGAAACCTCGAAGCTGTGCTTCAGAATGCAGTGTATCGGTTTTTTGTCACATACCTCAGAGCTTCGGTGTCAAGCTTAACATCACTAGCTGCCCCATTCCCTCTGTTAGTCTGCGTGTCGTTTTCTTAGCTACTTTTTCCCTGGTGAGTTTTGACCCCTTGTTGTTCCTTTACTTTGTGTCTTTCCAGTTTTGTTCAGTTTCCTTAAATCCCTTTGTCTTGGATCTTTTAAGTGGATCGTCACCTTGTTTCCCTGCCTGCACCAGGCCGTGCCCCAACATGCACATTAAATATATGGTCTGTGCAAATTCTGAAACATCTTTAATAATCACATTTTACACATTATCTTTTCTGAATTTGCATGTAACATCAGTGATGCACACTATGACAGATGACGGATTCCATATGAATGGGTCACAACAGTCCAATATTAAACCAACTTCCCAGCAGATTCAGAGTTTTTAGTGTCACAGGAGAAAAGATGCATTATTGTTGTTCACAATGCAGTTTACTACACAGTGGCTCATTCTCAACTGACATGCGATCTGACATGAATGAAATAGGACGTCAGTTGAGTAGCCGGTCCTGCAATGCAGCCCAGGACACATTCGCCTTCACATTACTATGAGAATGTGGCCATATGCAGCCCAGACCACCTCCCAATGTGGGTTGAGTGATCGGATCTCAGTGCATCCTCAATGTGTCCTGGGTGTGTTCACACCTGTAATTAGTGCTGTGCACTTGTGATTGGATCACCCAGGATGCATGTTAATACCAGGTGGAAACAGAACCAAAGGGTCTATGTCCAGTTTATCCTACCTACAGTCAATAAATCATTTATGAATATCCATCCATCCATCTCCTATCCGCTTATCTCGGTCAGGGTCATGGGGACCTGGATCCTTTCCCAGGCAGCATAGGGCCCAAGGCTGGGGTCCACCCTGGACAGGGTGATTAATGAATATGATCTCAGCTAATGAAACAAACTTATTTTGTCATCTTGTTTCTTGTCTGTAGAAACAAGTAGGAGAAACACAGAAGGAATTTCAGCAGAGAATTCAGATGAGAGAGAAGGAGCTGCAGGAGCTGAGAGAGGCTGTGGCCTCAATCACAGTGAGTATGAACCTGAAGAGAAGATAACAGCTGGCTTGTGATCATGTTGAATCTTCTCTCAAATTCAACACATTGCAGATTTATAGAATTGTGGGGATTAATCAAATTAATGCTGCTGTGGGTTATTCTGGGTCAGAGATTTAATGGGACAAAGTTGCTTGATAACAGAGTTTAACCAGGCATTGCAGCGGTAGTAGCTTATTTATTTTGAAAAGTACCATAAAATGCTCATTTGAGAAAAATGCAACTTTTTTCAACTCAGCATAATGCAAATAAACACCAAGAAAGTCACCTATTAAACTGAGACCTAATGGTGGCAACCAACCTGCCCCATACAGCCACCAGTCTCTGCCAAATCCCTGCAGCTCACAGTGTATGAGCTTAATGAGGGATCATTTCCAATCAGTGCTGGCTGGGTTTCAGTACCTGAGGCATCCAGCATCGTGACGCTCCAAACCCCAGCCCTGTGCTGTTTTTATACCTCCTGTCAGCTCACATCACTATTGTACAATGAGGCTCTCTGGAGTCTCAAAAGGGGCCAATTGTAATTTACTGTCCTCTGCTCCCTGTGTCACCAACAGAGATCAGCACAGTCAGCAGTGGAGGACAGTGAGAGGACCTTCACTGAGATGATCCGCTCCATTGAGAGAAGATGCTCTGAGGTGATACAGCTGATCAGAGATCAGGAGAAGGCTGTAGTGAGTCAGGCTGATGGATGCATGGAGAGACTGAAGCAGGAGATCGATGAACTGAAGAGGAGACACTCTGAGCTGGAGCAGCTTTCACACACAGAGGATCACATCCATTTCCTCCAGGTAACAGAACAGCTACTATGACAATAAGAAAACCAGAGTAATCAAATGGATGCATGTTCTCATTTGTATTTCAGCTAGTCTGTCATTTGTCAGATGTTAATGGTCTTGTTAATTAGATCTCCATACACATTTGTTGTGATGAAGCTATTTAATCAGACTGTGTGTCTGTAGAGGTGCCAGGGTCTTCCTGTCACCCCTGAAGCTGGATTTGGACCCAGAATCTCCGTCAGTCCAAGCTGCTCTTTTGAGAACATGAGGAAGGTGATTTCTGAGCTGAAGGATCAACTGGAGAATGTTTGCGAAAAGAAAATGGCGGAGATCCATCATACAGGTTGATAAATAAAAACATTTTTCAGTCTGTTCATGTTAATATAGACCATGCAGAGAGAGTATGCAGTACAGTCAGCCTCACGTTTGTGTCACCAAGTCAGTTTCTGTTTCCAATAAGATTAAATCTTTATGAGAACTAATGAGCTCTAAATTCTACAGGATACAAAACCCAGATCACGATTCATGTTTCTTCTACATTACAGAATCCAAAAATCTGTATCAAGTGTAACTTACCATGATTTGCAGTTTGTTAAAATGCCTGTTATTGTCCCTCATAATGATAATACCCCCCTACTGTTATCTCCACAGTTAGTGAAGTCCATCTCCCACAAGTAAATTCCTTTTACTCACATCCCTGTTTCTCTCTCTCTCCTTCTAGTTACCAAAGACACCATTCTTCCGGTATTAGTGCCCAGGACCAGAGCAGAATTCTTACAATGTGAGTCTGTTCACACACACGCTTCTCTCTCCTTGTATGAGGTGGAGTGTGTTTTATTGTCTTTCGTTTTCTTCTGCTAGTGAAGCTTCTCTTTCTCTCTCCCGCTGCCTCCTGGCCTTTCACATTTACATGAGCTGTTTTTGTCAGTACTTTGAATCCACTTGTAAAGCAAGACAAGTTTATTCAGGGTGTTTTTCCACTGCACCAGGTACGGTACTTTTGGTACTTTCCCTTTTCCATTGACTTCTGGTTGAGTACCAGTACCAAAAGTTCCAGTACCCAAAGTACCCTTTCTTTTTTGGTTCCTTGGAACTTTGAGGTGGGACTTGCAAAAGCATTAATTGTCAATTTAAAAGATACATGTAAATAGCATAAAAGCCCAAAAAACAAAAAAATAGTTAACTAAAAAGAAGTTACATTGTAGAGGCAGTGTATTACTAAACTCAATTACTGCTTAATTTAACTGAAAATTGAAAAGCTGTAGCAAACAGTAACGTTGTAAGCCCTGATTATAATGAGCTGACAGTGTTAGCAGACCTCAGGTCTTCAGGAAGCTTGTACCACAGACAGGGAGCATAGAGACTAACAGCTGCTTCACCCTGCTTGGTCTTCATTCTGGGACACTGAGTAAATATTTCACAGATGACCTCAGGGGTCTGGATGCTTCATAACGTTACGGAAATTAGTGCCATTTAGTGCCTTGTAGACAAGTAAAAATATTTGAAAATCAATCCTGTGATGCACAGGAAGCCAGTGCAGTGATTTAAGGACCTGTGTAATATGCTCTACTTCCTTAGTGTTAGTGAGGACTCTGGTGGCAGCATTCTGGATGAGCTGCAGCTGTCTGACTGATTCATTACCAAGACCTGCGAAGACACCATTACAATAGTCTAGCCTTCAGAAAATAAACACATGAACAAGCTTTTCTGTATCTTGAAATCCTTTAATTCTTGCTATGTTTTTAATGTGGTGGGAGGCTGATTTTGTAATTGTCTTTATGTGACTGTTGAAATTTAGGTCTGAGTCCAGAACTACACCAAGATTTCTGGCTTGATTTATAGGTTTCAGTTTCATGGATTCATGGTGAGCAATAGCTTTCAGTCTTTCTGACTGAACCAATACAGGGATTTGGGTGCTGGGAACACAGGAGGATGGGCCAGACCCAGGGAAAAGAACATGGACGCGTCAAAGGAAAGAAATTAACAAAACATAACACCTCTTCTCTACCCTGTTAAGATTATAACTAAAACCAAAGATAGAAAATAAAAACTGATAATAAAAACTGACTACACTAGGCTTACCCACCCGAACATAAATACAGAAGGTGGCACTAACCCAGTGTGTTTATACAGAGAGAGGACCTACGTGTTAATGTATGTGCACACACTTCTTACCTGTTCAATTTCACAAGGGGGGGATTGCAGAAGACAGGAGGAGAGTATCAAAGACAACAAATTCACCAAATGACACTAACAGCACATCCATATCTCCCCTCCTAGACACATAGACACAGCCAGCTTTTGAATGGTAGGCCCCTCCCATCAGGAAGAGACCAGTCGGGATTGGTTAGATCTTCCACTGGAACACTGAGCACCAATGATGGGTTGCCCTGTATTTCAGATGGATAGGGCTTAACAGCCAGGAGCAGCAGTCCTGTTCTTGACAGATCTGGGAAAAGAGGGAGAAAGAAAACAGATATCTACACCCCCCCCCCCCTTCCCATGTGACACTATAGTCACATGGGGACACTTCACTGAAGGCCATATTTTTAGTAATAACATTCATAATGCATTACACAACGGTTAGTTCCGACCAAGAAACCTGATTGGACGAGAGGCTTTCTGTGAGTGCCGTTATCAGAGTATAACCGCATTCAGACATCTCACACTTTACAGGTGTATCTACAGTATAAACCATTACATATGAAGGGTTGCCAGGTCCATGGTTTCCCCGCTCAATTGTACGGTGGCCGAGAGAGCTCAACGCGCTGCAACTTCAAGAAAACACATGCAAACATAAAAAAAACACAACAAATTAAGAAAACGTCTCCATCAGTTTGACAACACAGGCGCTGCAAATACGGAAACGCGCTGCAAACACACGAACGCGCAGCAAACACAAAAAACGTGCTGCAAACACAAAAAAAGCGCTGCAAATAGCAGGCACCACAAGGGAAATGTTTCAGGGGGACCTCAAAAAGTGACGAACCCAAAGTGATTATTTGTTCATATTACCTCTGGGCACAGCCTGGCATGACACCTGGGGGGTATTCCAGAAAGCTTGGTTAACTTACCATTTGGTAAATCTTAACCTCTGGGTTGATATACCCCAAACCCGCATACCATGAGTATGTCGGTTCCAAAACACCTGAGAAGAGTAAGTTCAATCAACCTCCTATTGGTTACCCAGAGTTAAGGCGCGTGCACCGTGCATAAATAAAGACGTTTTCAATTGATCGCCGATTTCACGAGTCAGAATGGAAAATCAAAGTGAAAAAAAGAGAGCGGCATACTTCACAGAGGCGGAGTTGGAAGTTTTAATGCACGCATATGACGAATTCAAGCCAATAATAATGAAAAAAAGCAATACGGCTGCATCGGCTAAAGAAAGAGTTGGCTTGGCAAAAAATAACGGACAGAGTAAATGCGTGTGTATTAAATTGCAAATTTGACATCGCCTCCCCTTTTATTATAATGAAAAATAATTAAACACGTAACCCTTCCGTATCCTTTTGACTGTTAAATCACTATGAAAGCATTTACTTTTCCTGCCATTCATTTCTTTAGGTTAAAATAACAATGTGTATCGACTAGGAATATATGGTTTCTTATTTAATAAGGTGTATTCCTTCTGGAGCCAGAAGAACTTTGAGCCAAGTCAAAATGAAACACAAAAACATTCTGCAAAAAGGTAATTGATTACACGATCACTTAACTATTTATTAAACACGATTTAGTATATTCCTTCTGTCATATAGCTAATAGAAAAAAGGCTGAAGCCCGTCTAGCTGGCGGGGGCCCACCACCACCTCCCCTCACCCCATCTGAGGACAACCAGTGGTAACCAGCATTGTACTGTCCTGTAATGATTACCTATAGTTAGTGGAAAAAAGTTTGATGATTTTAACAAGGCAAAAAATTAAGGATACAAAATCAAGTTACCTGCACATTGATACTATGAATAGATTTCCTACGCTATCTCGCTGTACTTGTATCGTGACAATAAAGACATCTATCTATCTATCTATCTATCTATCTATCTATCAACATAGTCTCCCTCATTTATTGAAGGACCTTTAATAGGAATGTAGGTGCCATCAATGCACCCAATTATGAATGAATGAATGAATGAATGCCTTTTATTGTCACTATACATGTATTACAAATTACATTTGGAAACCCTGAAATAGAAAGTCATATATGGAAGTATCAAGTGTGTGTGTGTGCAGGATGAATACATGTAGGCTATAGATATAAATAGTATGACTACATATTAAATATGCATCATAGATTTTACTACAAAGGACAAACCTACCACTCTGTGGAATTCCTCTTCAATAACACGCAGAGCTTTATGGACAGGGAACTGTACAAACGTGTGTAAGAAGCGTTAAGTACCAGACATACTGTGCGAACGGCTCTACACACAGTTGCCTTTCCTACATGCTCTGCGTCGCCCATATTGCACAAAAAATGCCCTGACGCAAAAAACCGAAGCGCTGTGTACAGAATGTTTTCTGTGCTAAGCGCAGACCCGCGGTTTGGGTTTGTGACATTTGCAATGTGCGGTTTCAAGAGATGTTAAGTAAATGAACGATTCTTTTGAAAACTGATAACGCTTTTTCAAATAATCATTAGGAAATGAAAAGATATCAATAGGTGGTCTTATAACTCTCTCCCGGCGAAAAAAACCTCGTATAATTTATGCCTCCACGTTCACAGGATCGTCATCAAAAGGGCACGCCATGCTCAGTAACCTTCTGCAACAAACTTACCCTGGAACATAACCTGCTCAGTAGCAGGTTATCTTCAGAGAGTAAGCTGCTATGGTTACGTACATACCCAGAAAGTTAACCTCCGTTTTTGGAACCGAAAGTTGAGGTTATCCACTAACTTACCCTTAAACTTACCCGGGTATGTCACATAACCTGCTTTCTGGAATACCCCCCTGGTCCTCACCTGCAGGTTTAGGGGCATTCTCCACGACAAAACTAACATTTCGCCCACATGAGCTACAAAATTTGTGCAAAGTTGGCCGCTGAAAGCCACAGAACGGACAATACATTTTGATCTGAAAAAATATATATATATATAACAATGTTACCGATTTTAGCATGCTTTATTTGTATTCCGTTCATTATTATTAAGGGGTCTGAATAAATTGTAAAATAAATTTTTTTCCATCAATCTATAATGAATTTTGACCTGATTTTAACCATTAATGAAGCACTGCAGAATTTTGTCATTTATTTGCATAAATTTATTTAGATATTTATTGGCAATTAAATTAATAACGTTCCACAGTTAAGTGTGTGATTCGTCAGATTAGTCTAATAGTATCCAAAAGACCAATGAATCGTATGGTCAGGTTGTTAAAAAAAAAAACACCTTTTAGTTCACGCACAACACCTCTGCTCTGACCAAAAGCCACTGAACAAATATTCAGCTCCCAGATGGGTTCGTCACTTTTTGAGGTCCCCCTGAAACATTTCCGTTGTGGTGCCTGCTATTTGCAGCGCTTTTTTTGTGCTTGCAGCGCGTTTTTTGTGTTTGCTGCGCGTTTCCGTATTTGCAGCGCCTGTGTTGTCAAACCGGTGGAGACGTTTTCTTAATTTGTTGTGTTTTTTTATGTTTGCATGTGTTTTCTTGAAGTTGCAGCGTGTTGAGCTCTCTCGGCCACCGTACAATTGGGCATTTTTTGTGATCAAATTTTTACGTAACAATTTTAACATAGAACAAAACACAACAAACCCCCCCCCCCCCCAATACCCTGAGACAGCATGTAAGCGAAAAGAAAAAAACACAGACACACACACATATATATCATCCATCAAGTCGCCGGCACACCCAGCCCATGCAGAGAGAGTGCAGCTGAAAGCTGAGGATAAAACAGCGATACAAGTAGAAACAGTGAAAATAAAGACGTAACAGAGTCAGATTATTTAACTAAAATAGATGAGTAGATCGTAGGTAAATGAATAAATAAATAATGCAGACTCACGCAGTGACCCCCAGCCAGCCCTTGACTAGCTGCCCATGTTGAAGCTCTGAAGAGTAGAGCTAGAGGCATTATTAATTCAGGCCGCAGACAGTGCGAGCAGCAGCAAGTTAAAGAAGGTAGACGTCCAGACAGAGGGAAAGGCGGTCAGGAGATTTACAGTGAGAGGTTAATAACAACTTAGCTGCCAAGGAGGCGGATATCAGGAGCCTCTGCTGGGAGCAAGAAAGGGAGAGAGAGGAGAAGATCAAAGGAAGAAGGACTGCAGGGGAGAGAGGAATAGAACACGAAAAAAACGATGATATAAGTGGCACAAAATGGATGAATGGATGGATGGATGGATGGATGGATGGAACTGTATTGAAAAATAACACTACTTATGAAAGTAGGCAAGTAAGAATTTCAAGTTAAAATTTCATTGTACTTTGTACATACAGTATGACACTGCTTTCTTATAAACTTATACTGCCATTAAATTTTGAAGACGCTGTACACAGGACACAATAGTGTTTGGAATATTTTCTTTCTTGCCTCTGAAAATATACAGTTCTTCCGGCCGCTCATTCTTAAAAAATCAGATGCCACTTTAATACTATCTGTACCATCTGTAAAGACAATGTCCTGTGACAAAACGCGACCATACTGCCACCCCACTTTCTGGTGGTACTGCACCTTGCGCATGCGTCGCGTTATCCTCATGGCAGTTTTCAAACCCTACAGGCTATTTACAAGGTAATAAAACTGTCACATGCATATAAATGCGCATGCATGTGTGTGCAGCCTTGTTCCGAAATGAAAATCTCACGCCAGCCAGTTGATCAAAGTTGGCAGCCCTGTGAACTGGCGCTTTGAATTTGTAAAATATACACAGACCTCACTGCTGTGGTAACGTACGTGTGCAGGGAATATCAAAAGGCAGTTCTGAAGGCGAAAGGGGGTCAAACACCGTATTAGTATGGTGTTCCTAATAATCCTTTAGGTGAGTGTATATTAGATTAGATAAGTGGCACAAAATGGATGGATGGATGGATGAATGGATGGAACTGTATTGAAAAATAACGCTACTTATGAAAGTTTCAAGTTAAAATTCCATTGTACTTTGTATACATGACACTGCTTTCTTATAGACTTATACTGCCATTAAATTCTGAAGCCGCTGTACACAGAAGGACACAATAATGTTTGGAATATTTTCTTTCTTGCCTCTGAAAATATACAGTTAGTCTGGCCACTCATTCTTAAAAAAATCAGATGCCACTTTAATACTATCTGTACCGTATGTAAAGACAATGTCCCGTGACAAAACGTGACCGTACTGCCACCCCAATTTCAGGTGGTATGCACCTTGCGCATGCGTCGCGTTATCCTCATGTAGATGCACAGATGAAGCATGGTAGTTTGCAAACCCTACAGGCAATTTACAAGGTAATAAAACTGTCACATGCATATAAATGCGTGAAAATCTCACGCCAGCCAGTTGATGAAAGTTGGTAGCCCTGTGAACTGGCGCTTTGAATTTGTAAAACGTAGGGAAATATACACAGACCTCACTGTTGTGGTACGTGTGCAAGGAATATCATAATAATAATTTACTAATAATAATACGTAAATAGGACACGTGCGCATATTCAAAGTACACAGCTGGACCGGAGAACTATTAACGTTTCCGTGTACACATGCGCGGTGTAGATACGCGAGTGTTGCGCTTTGCGGAGAACCAGCCTAGATGCGTCCGCGTCCGAGTTGGGAGCATCGCGTCGGCTTGCTGCTGGAGAGAGGTGTGTGTCCAAAGTGGTTTGAAAGAAGTTCATATTGTGACGTAAAGACCAGCTCACTTTTAGTGGTAATTTTATGTCGTATAATTTTATGGTTAACATGTTTGATGAATGCTGTTTGTAATTTTATTTACCTGTAATTAAGGCTATTAGTTTAACACGCGCATCATTTTGGCGCGTATTCCTGCCGGCGTCGCGCGGGCATCCGACATTTCATGAGGTATTTCACATACTTGAATTCCTGCTTCATTTTTATATTTTATGTATCGTACAGAATAATAGAGCGCAGGCTAAAGTGCAGTTCGGTCCCCAGCGAGTCTCTCAGCGCGGCGTGTCTCACAGCGCAGGGGGCAGCCGGAGCGCCGCAGACTCGGGCGGCTACATGAGTATATTGGGAATAAAATGTGTGTATTGGAGCGAGTTCTGTGATAGTGAGTGTGTGAGGTGTGACAGTGATGATGATGGAGATGCTGGGCTTCGTGATGGGATTAATCGCTCTTCCTCTTGCCTACAGACTCCTGCCAGCTGACGCTGGACCCCAACACAGCAAACAGAGTCCTGTCTCTGTCAGAGGGGAACAGGAAGGTGACAGTGGGGGCAGAGCAGCCATATTCTGATCATCCAGAGAGATTTGACATCTGGTACCAAGTTCTGTGCAGAGAGAGTCTGACTGGTCGCTGTTACTGGGAGGCTGAGTGGAGTGGATATGAAGACTGGATAGGAGTGACTTATAAAGGAATCAGGAGGAAAGGAGACAGTGATGACTGTCGGCTTGGATTCAATGACAAGTCATGGATGCTGAACTGCTCTCCTGACAGTTACTCTGTCTGGCACAATAATAAACAGACTGTCATACCCATAGAGCCCTCAGACTCCCGCAGAGTAGGAGTGTATCTGGACTGGGCGGCTGGTACTCTGTCCTTCTACAGAGTCTCCTCTGATGGACTGACCCTCCTGTACAGCTTCACCTCCTCATTCACTGAACCCCTCTGTCCAGGGTTTAGGTTTTATTCAGGGTTATTTTTAAATCTAAGCTCCTCCGTGTCCCTGTGCAGGCTGGGATAGCTCACTGTGTGCTGGAGGAATCATTTTTACCTTATCAGAGTGTCACATGTCGCTGCTTCTCCGTGGCAAAAAGGTAAAATCTGCTTTTTAACCAGTATAACCATTTTTACTCTGTCTGAAGTGTGACGTGTCAGACAAAAATAAATGAATGTTTGTTCAGTTGCCAAACTCATGCAAAATGACTGTTTTTCTCTGACTTCTGTTCTGTGTTGTCTGTAAATGCACAAAAACTGCCAAAACAAATTCATAGTACATGCAGTTGTACCAATAAAGTGAATTCTGATTCTGAATAAAATAAAATGTAATGAATTGTAATCCTGATGAGTGGGGGGACTTTTCCCCTCCCCTGTATATGTACATTTTATATATTTCTGTCTATATATTGTATTTGCTACCTGTGCACTGACAATAAAAGCTTCCTATTCTATCCTATTAATGTCCCGGTTCAGCGCTGCCCAAAGCGTAACTGAGTAACACACTTAATCCGCGTCTCTGGTCGCAGCAGCCTGATATCGCAGCGGCGATGCTTTGGCCAGCAGGGGGCGGCAGACGGCAGACATTTTATTAACTCAAAACCTACAGCGGTCCTCAGGTAACTGAGTAAAGACAAATAATATAATCAAATTAATCATATGTTAACTAAGTAAAGATAAATGACATAAAATCTTAATAAAGTAGTACTACAACAAAAATTTTGTGATGTTGCAAAAAAACACCTGATCATCAATGATGCCGTGTAGTAGGTGATTACCAATTACCAGAAAAAGCATGAATTCTGTTTCATTAGGAATCCTAATATATAGATATAGATATATATTTAGGGTTTTTTTAAGTTTCTTTTTTTTAAGTTCAATTTAGGAATGACACTGTCAGCCACAATGTGTCCCACAATACACTCACAGTGTCATTGCAGCAATACAGATATATCACTGAACACAAAGGAAAGGTGGATTCTTACTCTGATGTCCCTCCCCGTCCTCTAGTGACGAGCTCCACATTCTGTGATGCTGCCTCTGCTGGCAGCTTGTTTGTTTCTCTCCCCCCTGTCTAATTTAGATGTGGTGCACCTGTTCCCCTGCGGGTGGGTCTATAAGGTGGGTCCCCGGCCAAGGGGTCGAGGAATGGATCTTGTGGCCGCCACCACGCCGGCTTTGGCTCTGCATCAGTGTTTCATTGTCCTTTTCTGTTATGTTCTCTCCTGTTTGTGCTCTTTGTCAATAAATGACCCCTGACAATTGAGCCATCCCGGGTCTGAGTCCATTTATGCTGCATCTGACAGCAGCTGAAACATAACATTTACAGAGACTAAAATGCATGGGCATGAGGGTTTACAGCCTATATGCACAAGTATTTCTCACACATCTGTGACATACTTACAGACAGTGACACACATGCAAACAGGGATATTTATCCCTCTGGTGACATAAGGGGGGGGGGGGGTGCTAAAGGAAGCAAGTTTCCATTTGTTATTTACAACTGATGCACTACATGTATGTTTGTATCTGCTGCTTTCAAAAGAATTTCCCCTCGAGATCAGTAAATTTTTATCTAATTCTTAATCATTGAAATTCTTAAAATGTCGACACTATTGTCATGGGTAAGAAGCGTATTGGTCAATTACAAAAAATTCACATTCAGATATAAAGTCAAAGTAATTAAACATCTGGGGCCAAAAGCCTGAAAGACTACAAGTCCTGCTTCCGGTTATTGTGTTTGTGTCTGCAGCCAAGTTTCCAGCAAATCCAAATAACTCTGGGTGATGCCATAAACCACAGGCATCACCCTGACGAGAAGAAGCGTGATCCGCTGTCAGGGATCCGGGCGGCTCGGGCACGGGAACGAGGCATGGTGCACGAAAAAGGGCGGACGACCCACTTGCGGCTCAAGGAACAGAAAAGGGGTTTATTAAATAAAACAGAAAACACAACAAAACCAAAAGGACCACGAGGGGTCAAAAAACCAAAGGGAATAAAATAACACTACAAATACAATTAAACCAAACTGGGCAGGTAAACATACGACAGCTCTAACTTAGGCAAGCAACAACACACCAGAACACATCATAGACAACAAACCACTAGAGAACAGCACAGAAGCAGGGACTTAAATACAGAAACCAAAACTGGGTAATAAGACTAACACAGGACAGGTGAGACTAATTAACAAAGACCAGGGAAACAGGGCACAGGTGAAACTAATAAACTCAAAGGAACTAAAAAACAGGGAAACTAAGAACTAACCAAGGACACAGGGAAACAGAAACCAACACTAGGGAATTACAAACAGGTAAAGACACAAGCAGGAGCACAAGGAACAAAACCAAAACCAACTACAAAATCAGACACAAGAACTAAAGAAACTCAAATGAAACCTTAGGGAGCAAAATACAAAAACAGGAGGTGGGATTCAAACATGACAGAAGGGTACTCAGGATAGAAGGGTACACAGACAACCACATGCTCAACACATTGAGCCACAAGACCAGACAGGTAACAGGGGAGAACAAAGACTAACATGAAGGACGGGATGACCAGCAACACCTGCTGGTCAAACGGGGAAGGGACACGGAAGGACCACAGCAGGGGCTGACCCTGACATCCACTTACGAGTGACACACAGTAGAAACAGGATCCCATCCAACAAGGGACCCACTATAGGCTCACACAGAAATAAAGGAGAAAAACACCAGCTGCCTTTTCCAAGCTGTTTACATTACTGCAGTTCCTCATGGCGACTGCAACAGCCCATGTCACATGACCACTGTCATGTCCTACCCATCACATCTGCCTGACCCTCCTGTCTCCTCCCTAGCGAGACCCTGATGATTCATACCTGTTGCTTGTTGCCCCTCGTTAGTCTTTGCATTTAAGTATCTATTTGTCAATGCAAGGGGAAAAGGGAGTAGGAACAAGGGGACTAAGGAGTAGTGGACTATGGGATTAGGAACAAGGGGACTAAGGAGTAGTGGACTATGGGATTAGGAACTAGGGGACTAAGGAGTAGTGGACTATGGGATTAGGAACAAGGGGACTAAGAAACGAGGAGACTAGGGACTTGTGGATCATGGAAGTGGGCAAAGGGGGAATTGGGCACTAGGGACTATGAGAGTAGGGTATAGAGGGACCACAAGATTAGAGCACTTAAGTCTAGAGGACTGTGGGACTGCAGTGTGTCATCTGCAGAAGCCTGTTTACTCCTACTGGGCAGCTTTCATGTGGCGCCCCCTGCTGAACAGAGGAGTCATTACAGAGGCTGTGCATTGTGTTCAGTCACCTTTCACTGTAAATCAGACATGGCTTCTCGATCATTTGTATCTGCTCTGAATCCCTATAGGCCGGTGTAAGAACTCCGTCCACTTTAGGTAATTCAGAGGCCTTATGCCAAGTTATGTGAGCTCCGTGTTTCATTCTCTGGGCTTCACTACTGGAAGCAGTCCTGGGTAATTCTGGGAAAGTATGGAGCTTAAACAAAACCAAACTAGGGGGGGGGGGATTTTTAGATTTGGGTATATTTTGTAGAAATTATTCTGTTCTTTTTGGGAGGTAACTTATTTATTGATTTATTTAAAAATGTATTTTTTCTAAATATATGGATAGTGAATAGTTATAGCTAAAGCAATGTGCCAAGCTTTAGCTAATTCAGGGGCCTCATTCCAAGTTATGTGAGCTCCGTGTTTGATTCTCTGGGCTTCAGTACTGGAAGCAGTCCAGGGTAATTCTGGGAACTTATGGAGCTTAAACAAAACCAAACTACAGCATAACATGCTGCCAAGGAGGATTCTTAGATTTGGGTATATTGTGTAGACATGCTTCTATTCTTTTTTGAAGGAAAAATATTTATTGATGTAATTATGTAGTTTTTTTAAATATACGGGTAGCGCACTATTGTATACGAAACGACATGCCAAGCTTGCAGTTTTGCAGTATTCATGTGCTGCCACCTTCTGGATAAACGATGAACTGACTTTCAGATTAAGATCCAGAAAACTACGCATTTAGAATGCCTCACAATAGAATGCCCTTTTTATTGTCACTATACACATGTATACTGAGACTAAGAGCAGCTCCTTCAGTCCAAACATGTATGGATTATAACAAACAACAAACAAATAGTGCAAAAATTTCTGCAGCGCTATATACATATGGAAGAATAAATAGTTAAATAGGGTTTTTAAAAAATATATATATATGAATATTCAGTGTGGGTTATTTGCACATTATTTAGGTATAACACAGTAATGATGATCATGAGCAGTGAGTAATGGATGTACATTGGAGCAGTGAGTAGTGGTTTACATTTAACCCCATGTGACACTAGGCTTTTCTCCCAGGGGTGTAAGGTTAGAGAGACCTACCAGAGAGAAAACTACCAGTATTTTTTTTTTCATATTTACTATTTTATTTACATTTATACTCATTTATTTACATTTGACTTATTTATCAGACGCTTTTATCAAAACAACATACAAATAAGGAAGCAAATTGATACGATGCTGGGCGTCACCCCGGTACCCGAAGTGCTTGGAAAGATTAAAAACTGAAAATCATTGGATCAAATATCGAGTCCATCAATTATTAATAATAATACTTAAGAATATCGGTGCTCAGCATCAGCATGTATGGGCCCTCAGGACCTATGATGATGAGCACAAAAACACCCACGCAAATTCCCAAACTGCACAATATTGTGTTTTGAGTCATACCTCAATGAGTCTTTAGGTAGCAATACCCAGGAACTCGGGCGCTACATGCAATTCCCAAAGCGCACCACTAGATGGCGGCTTCCTGCCGTGAGCTGAAACAGCCGCCGGAGGGCTGATGCGCGGCAAGTTTCCCCAGCCGCCAACTGTCTTCATCCATCCATGCCTCTCACAGTCCATAACAGGGCACTTGCTCAGAGACGATGAGCAATTTAGAGATGCCATTTCAGTTAAATGCATGTCTGTATTTTCCTACCTGCTCTCAGCCCCGCCCCCGTCAAACGCTCCCCTGCTGCCTTTACAGCCCCCAGAAACATAAGGCATGGAGGTTGGTGCTGAGATGTAGGACAGAAGGCCGCCTCACCTTACAGGGGCTCCGTGTGGCAAACGTTTGAGGGCAAAATGCATCCGTCTGAGCCGCCAGGTGGAAGACTGCTAACTCTCACTGTGAGGTGGGCGTCGGTCTGCTCCCCCACCGTGCATTTCCACCCAAAATATTTTGTTGTTTTTTTTTTCCTTTTTATTTTACTGTTGTTCACCTTTTGTCTTTCTTAATCGAAGAATACGAACTTTCAGACATACAGACGAAGAGGACTGTAAGTCCAATTTGCGTTCATTTGGGCTCCCGTTTCCTGTCTGCAACATCATTTTTGTTTTCTGCGCGCCAATGCCGCCTTGTATAGTAAATGTTTCATGGGACTGCATAGTAAATGTTTCAGGAAAACGTGTAGACATCATAGCTTTCCATCTCCTCTCACTTATTTGCCATAGTTAAATTCCATAACATGCCAATTACATGTGATACCAATTTCACGTGTTCGCACATAAGTTTTTTTTTTTTTTTTTTTTTTTTAGTTAGTTCTTAGTTATTGCCTTGATAATAGAAAATATGAGCTATAGGCATCATGTATGACAGTTGCCAAAGTGAGATATGAGCTAAAATGACCAGATGCTGCCATGAGCTATATAGGAGACATATCTTGTATGTACATATAGGGCTTATATGTGGATATAAAGAAGCAATACAGGAGACCTATATGGCCTGTATATGCACATATATGCACCACAATTTTGCCTATATGTGGCATATATAGGCATATATGCAGCATATATATCATCATATATATGCATATATACTGCATATAGGTTTCATATATGCGCATATATCCTCATATAGGTTCTTTCCATGTGGGAAGAATTGGATGTGCATAACATGCGATGTTGGTATTAATATCGCACATCATGCAGCCCTATAATATACTGCAGCCATTTTTAGAATTCAGTACAAAATATCACGCCTCACATTGTGATGTCATTTGGCGCTGATACCGGTTTTCATGCCTTGAAGTACCATACTTTTGGTACCTTCTTCAAGTTTGAAAAGAATGGTACCGGGTGTGGTGGAAAAGTGCCCTTTTTGAGCAGTGAATTGGACAGCATAATAGGGCTGTGCATTTCTTACATGCTGTACATTCTCTGCTATGCTCCAAACCTCTTCTGTGTACTGGCTTCGTCTGTTACTTCTGGGTCAAAGTCTGGGGGAGGAGAAACTGAGGAGCATGCACAGAGCGCCTAGGCCAGTTTGAGTCCAGTTGAATGTACACATTCAACTGGACCTGACCCCGGACAAGCGGCAGATGATGGATGGATGGATGGATGAATGTACACATGCAGGAGTCAATTGACTTGCAATAGCATTACCTGGCTGTCTTAATCCAACTAAGAGAAATTCAATTTAGTAAAATTTCAGTCAGACTGATACCTTTACATGTACAGTGGTACCTCAGAACTCGAATTTAATCCGTTCAGAACTCCGGATCAACTCCTAAAAAGTTCAAGCTGTGATCGAATTTTCCCCATAAGAAAAATAAACATAAACATAATTAGGAAAACCAATGAATTGGTTCCCGGCCTCAAAAAATTGCACCTAAATATGTTTTTTTTAGCATTTAAACACAATGCTAAAACGAGGAAACACAATGTGTCCTGCCTCGATTGTCCGCTCCTTCCGTGTGCCACGCCCCCTCGTTAACCCCGTGTGGAATCCCCATGTGATCAGCTGTTTCTGGTTGTTGTCATTAGTCCTCTGTATTATTTTAGTCCACGTTTCAGTTTGTTTCTCCAGTCCGGTCATTGTATTGTCCATCTGCGTTTTGCCTGCTTTACCTGTAATTAAACCCCGTATTCCCCGATACCCTGATGTCTGCTCCTTTGTCTCCGTTCTGTCCCCACTCGGCATGACAATATTATTATAATTAAATGTACAGTATTAATGGTTTATTATTAATATAAAAATAATTTATAAGAAATCTTTATATTTTATTATATAATAATAATTACTGTTACTGTCTATCATTGTCTAAATGTATTTATACTGTCTAAATATATGTATTCAGCTAGTGTAAACATGCACGATGCTATCACAGCGAATGCGAGGCTGAGACTGAAGCGTTACCCTTTGTTTCCGCTTAGAGACGTGCCACGTGACTCATTTCCCCTCGCGTACAAGTTATCTTAGGTCGGTGTTCACGGTTTGACTTCTGAGATTCAGATCGAATACTAGGTAATTTTTTTCTGAACTGGTTGGTTCGACTTTTAAGAAATTCGAGTTCTAATGAGTTTGAGAACTGAGGTACCACTATATTTAATTCTCCCCTTGCACCAACCATCCCACTACACAAAGTCATAGTTTGTTCAAGATGGGTAGTTTCTCACTGGTTGTGAAATAAGTATAGTAATGACTCAAGTGTTTAATTATTTTAGTATATGCCACATGACAGGAAATGTCCAGCGAGTATTCACTTTATCCATTGCACCAACAAGGTCGAAAGTCTATTCTAGACAAAGTGTTAGTCACTGCTTTTGAATCAAGTTTGGTAATGATCTCTTACACACAAGACAATAGTTACAGGCTCAATCAAATGTTTCACTTGTCTGTCTTAAGGCCCTTCCACATAGCATGCAGTACGCACAGCACTGCTCTCTGAAACCCATTCATTTCTATTCCTTGCACCGCGCAATAACCGTTTCCCGCTGCGCCAAGCAAAGCGCAGCGCAAGCACGCCAGCAAGGAGTACTTGCACATTCAACTGGGTTGAACTTTGACCGCTGTGCGCTGTGACGTACGTTCGTGCGACCAATAGAAAAGTCTACAGCTGCGCCAAGTTCAACCACACGATGAACGAAAACATTCTGTGCGTATCTGAGTTTGGGGAACTTTCTGACACAAGTTTACGTGCATATATAGCGACCTCCAGAGCCTTTGAGTAAGTCATTCCTTTCAACGGTTCTGGGGACCTCGGGAGAAAAACAGTGTTGTGGAAATGACACACTCTTCACTAGTCGGGATAGTTGCAAAGCTTTCTTCTTTATGAATGAGTGATACATTTTTTTTATTAAACATTTCAAGATTCAAGATTCAAGATCTTTATTTGTCACATGCGTAGTCATACAAGTACAACACACAGTGAAATGTACCCTGAGCCGCTGCTTGACTGTGCAAACATTAACAAAAGTAAAAAAATAAGTAAATAAATGAGTGCAATTAAATAAGTATAAATGTATAAATGTAAGGGCAGTGCATAGTTTTAAAGTGCATTGTGCCATAATAGCACCGCCATATAAAAACAGTGTGCATATAGAGTCCTGTTTCAGTCCGTTAAGGAATGCTATGAGGGGAGTGGGGGCATGTTCTGATTTAGGACTCGAATGGCCTGAGGATAGAAGCTCCTCTTGAGTCTCTCTGTTTTTGCCCTGATAGTGCGGAACCTTCTGCCTGATTGCAGAAGTTGAAATAGTCCGTTACTGGGATGGGACAAGTCCTTCAATGTTCGGACTGCTCTGGACCAACATCTCTTAATGTAAATGTCCTGCAGGGAAGGTAGGATAGACCTGCAGCAGCGTTCTGCCGCCCGGATCACACTCTGAAGAGCTTTACGGTCCTGAATACAGCTATTTCCATACCAGGATGTGATGTTCATTTGAACATAATACAACACAAACTCTCGTAGAGGATACAAAGTCAGAGAGATACATGTTTTGAAATGACAAGGAGCAGGAGCATCTAGTACATGTTGAGCGGCCACAAAAAAAAAAGACGTACAAGAAGAGTTCAGCGTCCAGCGCAACACAAATTTTGGGTCCTTCACTAGCAAGCGGTCAGCGCAGCGCATGCCGTCCTATGTGAAAGGGCCTTTAGAGTAGCGGAATGTGCCAGTGCTGACCTTATTGTTCATTTTCAACAATTGTACATCTGAATATTCTTTGTTTTTTCTTGTCTCTCCAGATGCAAGCACATCACCTCGGCACAGAGACCTATTGTAACAAAACCTTTTAGCCATCCTAGCCCGCTACCCCACAGGTTACCCACCCAGCAAGCCCAAGGGATACACGCCACCAATTTAGGGATCAAATACTTTATTTAATTATTTCATCTCCACTCAGCCGACCCCCAGCACAATACAACCAGCCAGGGAGCAGATAAACAGGCTGTAACCCCGCCGCCAGAGTGTGTCACACAGCAACTCAATAGGTTCACCCGCACCCCACTCACAGAAGCACAGCAAGCCAAGCAAAATCGTAATTCACATTCGATTACACCAAACACCCCCCTCCGAGGCGGCAGCGTATACCATCCCATCCAACCCTCCCTTAACACACCGTATTGCACAAACCCGATCGGCTGACCATCCTAAAAACATATACACACACACACACACACAAGAAGAATCTTAAAAAGGACACTTCCCTTTCCTCTACCAGACCCACCCACGGGGTCTAATCAGCTAAGCCCCAGGGATTAAACACAGCTGGGAACCAACTTCCTCCTGTAATGACAGTAGTCTAACCCGCCGGCAACAGTGTCGTCCTAATAAATCCGCGCGGCATCTACCTATTTCACCCACTACCTATCTTCACCGGCAGCGATCCTACTGACCGCGACCAGCACTGATCAACCCCTCACGCAACACTGACCGGCGTCTCCCCCCTTGTCTCCAACTTTTCCCTCTTATCATCACACTCAGCTGCATGTCCCTCCCCCGCTTAGTTATTGGCTTCACCTGTGGCTAATTTCCCCACCTCACATCAAACACCATCCCCTTCCTTATTGCTCCCGGACGGTCTCATCAATTCACCACACTATCAACACCCGGTGAGTATTCATCGCATCACACTTTAAACAGTCACTTTTGTATTTTATCAGGCCTTGTGAAATGTAAGAACATTGTTTTTGGATTCAGGATCTCAACATGCAGCAAGAGGTCGTGTGAGGGATAACTATCGCTCCAGGTAAAGAAGGACAAGGCACAGCATCATTAGTGGCTGGCTTCTACTGGTTGGTCTCTAGCCCTTATTTTTGGCCAACCAGTAGGGGTTAGACTGTTCCAGTGTTATCATGGAATATTGTCAGTTATAAAGGTATGGCCAAGTGATTAAATTTAAATGATACTAGGACCAGCAGGGGATCCAGCGTCAGGTCCAGACACAGTAATATCTCCAGAAACAGGTCCAGGTCCAAGTCCAAGTCCTGGCACAGTGATGGTTCCAGCCACACCATCAGGTCCAGACATGACGGGTCACGGCACAGAGAAGGTTTGAGGCACACAGTCATATCACTGCAGTATTACTTTGTATAACAATAATGTGACAAACATCTTGTATCTTGTACTGTCAGGGCTGGACATGACAGGTCATGCCACAGTGATGCCTATGGATGTGATGACCGATTCAGTAATGATGTCTCCGGGATCCTGGCCAGATCCAGACATGATGAAAGATCACAGTACAGTGATGCCTATGGATGTGATGACCGATTCAGTAATGATGTCTCCGGGATCCTGGCCAGATCCAGACATGATGAAAGATCACAGTACAGTGATGCCTATGGATGTGATGACCGATTCAGTAATGATGTCCCCGGGATCCTGGCCAGATCCAGACATGATGAAAGATCACAGTACAGTGATCTCAGCAGCCCCCCCATGTGCCAGACCTTCTGTGGTACAGATGCAGTGACAGAGTGGGAGATGGACCTTCCCATGGCATTACCTTGGGATGGTAAGTATTGATCTATTAGCAGAGTGAGATGACCGGACACTGAGCAAGAGAGAGACTTAATAGTACCACCTTCTCTTTTACTGCACTGTTCTCTCTGTCCACAGAAACTGCTTTTTAATTATATCTGTGGCTTGGTTTTCATCATGTCTGACATTTGTTTGGATTTTTATGTTTCTTCCTGCAACACTACTGTACTAATAACAAACACTGAATCTGATTACAAAAACACCTGTGACCTAGCTAACCTTGCTATTCTAATTAGAGGTAACCATAGGAATCATCAACAAATGTGTTTATTTCAGTGTACCAAAAAAAGGTCCTGACTTTACTGGTAGACATTCGCCATCGGCTGAAGGAAACACAGCCTGCCTCTTCAGCTGTCCATATTCAGAGGATTGACACCATGGAGGATTCTGAACTACAGGAGCAACAGCTCTCTGATGCACAGGCCTTCAATACCCTGGTATAGGTTTTACAAGTCTAAAAGTAATGGATAGCCTAGTATAAAACAATGCAGTGCACTCGCACACTGTTAAATTCCTCTGGGAATCCCAAAAAGTTGATTCTGTTCATCTAACGAAAGGTTTCTCCACTGAAATGCTACGTCCAGTCTGAGACTGAAGACTGAAGTCTGATACTGAAGAAGTCACTTGGATGAGTGACGACACGTTTCTCCCACTGAAAACGCTATATCCAGATGCACAGAATCAACTTTTTGGGATTTCCTTACCTGGATGATTGAGCATGCATCAAGACATTCCTCTGGGAATTGTCAGTCAACTTTATTATGAAAGTATTCCAACAGGTGTGGCAAATTTAAAAAATTGGTGGGCGGAACACCAAGGACTGTGTCCACAAAGTGTTGGACAAGCATCTACAGCAATTTGTTTTTCTGGCTGTGGACCAGACTGCATGTTCTCATTTACCTTCTTTCTGAACATGTATTTTCACTTAATTTTTACCTATTCTGACAAGTTCACAACCAAATGCATTGTGAGATTATAGACCAGCTGTGCTTGACAAGGAGATTAGTAGAGGGATAAAAGGATGACCACCCACTGGTCAACTAGTATAAAGGGTTTATTACATGTGTAATTTTATTCCTACATATATCCTTCACATTAATTTATTGAAATTTGTTTTTCTATAGGCTCTTCACTAATGGCCTGATGGCAAAGTTTAATATGAAGGGCAAGGGAAAAATGGGCAAAAAGCCTTTGGAAGGAACAAAGGTTTATCGAGCTATACAAGGTCAGCCAAAGTTTCATGTTCACCAATCCGTAAATAATGACTTTAGACAAAATATTGCCTTCCCTGCTGATATTTAGAAAAACAATGCCAACTGTCTACCATGGCTATCTTATCAGTTGCTGAGATGGTTTTGTAATAATCCAGTATTGGTAGTGGATGAACAGGAAACATATTTTCGCAAATGTCGGGTGTGTGAATGCAGATCACCTTTGCATATATCTAAATCATTTGTCTTTTTCTGCTTGTGCATGTTACGCACCCCCTGGTCTAGGGCAGGGTGGCGAACATGGATACGTGGAATCTGTTCGCCAACTGTGCCGAGATAACCATTAACCAGCCCAAACACACCACAAATTTACCAAAAGGGATTCGTAACATGCATATTTTATTTATACCCAAAATTAGGGAAGAGCAAAAAAAAAGGCGACGCTAAATCAGAAAAACAAACAAACAATACTTACCCTATACCACTTTAACTGTCTAACCAAATATATAGCTAACTAGGCTAGCTGTCCCTTAAAAACTTACAGGGATTAGCGCCCGCCCACTTCAGCTAGTGTCACTAGACAGATTCCAGTCTACGGGTAAGTATGTAAGTGCGCGCACAACTACCTTACTCCTCCACTTCACAATTATGCCCAATGGGTATAATACAGGTTTAGATACATCTGACAACATTCATAAATATAAAGATACATATATATATCTATACATGATACAATATTGATTACCTATTAAACAACATTAGAACCCAAACCTGCCGAGGAAAACCTAAATGTACAAACCCTCCACAATATCGACTTCCCCAACACAGCCTCACACATCACAGAAGAAACAATGGAAAACGAACAACACCATCTTGCCACGCCGGAATGTTCATATAGGCCAAGCACCGCTCCCAGTCCACGTCTGATTGGATAAGAGCAACGCCAATCTTCATCATTTGATCAAGACAAGACAAGACACCTGGAAAAAGAAAAAAAACACACGTGCCCTCTACAAGCACGTAACATTCCCCCACATAAAACACAAACCCCAGTTTATTCACAAAATGACCACTTAAACACGAGACAAAGCATCAGCAACTATATTATCCAAACCCCTCTTATGGTGAATGTCCAACTGGTAATTTTCAGCTACCAAAGCCCACCTCATTAACCGCTGGTTATGATTATACATCCGTGATAAAAATACCAGAGGGTTATGATCCGAAAAAACAACCACAGGAAGTGAAGTCGAGCCGATATAGACATCAAAATGTTGTAACGCCCACAACATAGCAAGGGTTTCCTTTTCCACAGTAGAATATTTAAGCTGATGACAGTTAAACTTACGTGAAAAGTAAGATACAGGCTGGTCTACTCCATGCTCACCTTCTTGCAACAAAACAGCTCCTGCCCCCATAGCACTGGCATCCACTTCCAATTTAAAAGGGCGGAAGAAATTCGGGGCAACAAGTACAGGCTCAGCAGTCAATAAAGTCTTCACAAGTTCAAAAGCATGCTGGCAAGCCTCTGTCCAAATAAAATTATTTTTCGGACTAAGCAGAGAGGTTAATGGAGACACAACAGTCGAGAAGTTCCTACAAAAATTCCGGTAATAACCGGCCATCCCCAAAAAACGACGTAATTCACGCCTCGAGCTAGGCACAGGATAGGCAACAATAGCAGTAACCTTAGCATCTATAGGGCGCACACAACCATAACCCACCTCATGTCCCAAATAGGTGACCTTTGCCCTTCCAAAGTCACACTTAGCTAAATTAAGGGTTAAAGAGGCATCCTTTAAACGCTGAAACACCACACGCAAAGTTGACATATGATGGTCCCAATCCAAGGAATACACAAGATCATCTAAATACGCCGAACAATTATCGAGACCAGATAGCACTAAATTCACCAGTCGTTGAAACGTAGCTGGAGCGTTTCGCAGACCAAAAGGCATAACCGTATATTGGAGGAAAGCATCTGGGGTCACAAAAGCAGAAAGCTCAGAAGCTCTAGGAGTAAGAGGAACTTGCCAGTAACCCTTTAGTAAATCTAGCTTTGTGATAAACTTAGCCGTTCCCACACTGTCAATGCAATCCTCCATACGAGGAAGGGGGAAAGAATCAGGAATAGTCACGGAATTTAGGCGGCGGTAATCCGTACAGAGACGAGAAGTCCCATCAGGTTTTGGAACCATGATACAAGGGGAACTCCACGGACTTGAACTAGGCACAGCCATACCATGCTCCAAAAGATAGTTTACTTCTCCCTTAAAGATCTCCCGTTTTTGCAT
Source organism: Paramormyrops kingsleyae (assembly GCF_048594095.1). NCBI lineage: Eukaryota > Metazoa > Chordata > Actinopteri > Osteoglossiformes > Mormyridae > Paramormyrops > Paramormyrops kingsleyae. The sequence goes on from NC_132800.1 coordinate 11,612,910, forward strand.
GTTTACACGATATGCACGCTGTTTTATAGGAATAGACGCAGTTACCTGAATATCATGCATTAATACTGTAGTTCGAGAAGGAACATCTCCAAACAAGGAGGGAAAATTCTCAATCAGTTGAATGAGGTCTTGGGCCTGTTCCCGAGCCAAATAACTAAAACGGGAACCCAAATGTGACAAAATTTCAGAATTGCACAATTGAACACACATAGACAAAGAGTTCACTCCTATAAGACCATCATCCTCAAGGCCGACAGCAGATACTGGCACAACATCCACAGTAGCAACAGCAAAAGGCTTCAACTCTGTTCCAGACGTCAAAGAGGGATTGGACCGAGTATAGTAGGGTTTAAGCATATTAACATGGCATACCCGCAATTTACGTCTCCGCTCAGGAGTACGAACAACATAATTAGTATCACTAAGCTTAGAATCAACAATGTAAGGTCCTGCAAACCTAGAAGATAACGAGGATCCCAATGATGGCAACAAAACAAGCACCCTATCACCTGGGTGGAACTGTCGGGCTATTGTTTTTTTATCAAACTGTTTCTTCATACGAACTTGTGCAAAAGACAATGACTTTTTAGCCAAAACACATGCTCGACGTAGCCTTTCCTTAAAGGTGGTTACGTATGTCGCCAAATCATTTTTAGTCTCACCATCAGACAAAAGCTCCTCTTGCAATGCTTTCAGAGGACCCCGCACAGAGTGGCCAAATACCAATTCAGCTGGACTGAAACCTAAAGTGTCCTGCACAGCTTCCCGAACTGCAAAAAGAACAAAAGGAACACCTTGATCCCACTCACTTCCGGTATCCAAACAGTATTTCCGCAACATAGACTTAAGGGTTTGATGGAACCTTTCTAGGGCTCCCTGGGATTCTGGATGGTATGGGCTAGAAGTCTGATGTTTGACCTTCAATGCCTTCAACACCTGGGTAAACACCTTAGAAAGAAAATTAGACCCTTGATCAGTTTGCACAAACATCGGAAGACCGAAAGTAGTAAAAAATTTAACCAAAGCACTAGTCACAGCAGTAGCAGTGATACGTCGAAGAGGAACAGCCTCCGGAAATCGAGTAGCGGCGCACATTATGGTTAACAAATACTGATGTCCTACTTTTGTTTTTGGAAGCGGACCCACACAATCCACTAAGACGCGCTCAAAAGGCTCACCAATAATAGGTATCGGCTGCAATGTAGCAGGCGGAATAACTTGATTTGGTTTTCCCACACATTGACATATATGACATGACTGACAATAATCTGCCACGTCACGTTTTAAAGCAGGCCAAAAAAAATGCCGTAACACACGATTATAGGTCTTCGTGATACCAAAATGACCCGAAAAAAGATGATCATGGGCAAGATGAAGCACAGTTTGCCTATACTCCTTTGGTAAAACAATCTGGCGTACAGAATCTAAATCAGATTTAGAAATCCATTTACGCATAAGCACACCATTCTCCACACAATACAAAACTGACCCAAGCTTAGTAGCAGAATTAGCCAACAAAAAATATTTCTCCAACTCCAAATCAGCTTTTTGAGCCGCCACAAGCTGAGCCCTACTCACAACCACATGAGAATCAGGAACTTTAGTACACTTCCTACCCGTGTCAAATATTAACGGGTCTCTCTGCAAAAACGTGTCAGAAAGAGACACCTCGTCTAATTTCCTAGCCTGTGCACGAGTTAACACACAAACTGGAAAAATATCAAGTGGCACATCAGAATCAGAATGCACTGGACTATCAACAACCTCCAAAACTGGTAACACTTTACCTCCAGCAATATCATTTCCTAAAATAAAGACAACACCTGCAACAGGCATTTCTTTACATACACCAACCGTAAACATGCCTACAGCCAGGTCTGACTCAAGGTACACGTCATGCAATGGCACTTTAAAATAGCCAGGCCCAAACCCACAACAAACTGCATATGATCCACAAAAAGATTTATCTGAAAATGGCAAGGTGCCGTCTAAAATAAAAGACTGAGCCGCCCCAGTATCACGTAACATTTTAATGGGTGACAAAGAATAGTCTTTACCAAGAGAGGCAAAACCTGTCGTAACAAACGGTTCATAACAATTCTCCACAACCCCTAAAACAGGAGAAGAAATCCGCGCAGCCAACGCCACGGTTTTAGATTTCACAAATGACCCAGAAGACGTTAACCGCTCCTCTTTTCTCCTTAAAACTTGACACTGGGCAATAAGGTGGCCAGGCTTATGACAATAGAAGCACTCCCGACCTTCAGGAGGAGAGCCCGAAATACTAGACCGCAGAGGCACAGAGACAAACCCCTGCTGAGGTAGAGATCCCTCGGTCTTGACCTGCTTAAAAAGAGGTTTATGGGTAAGAACGAACTCATCAGCTAACACAGCAGCTTCCGCTAACTGTGTAACTTTACGTTCATTTAAATAAAGTACCACTCTATCAGGCAGGCAGTTTTTAAGCTCTTCCAACAACATTAACTCACGCAGAGAAGCAAAATCAAGACACCTACACGCATTACACCATTTATCAAAAAGTAGTTCTTTTTCACGTGCAAATTCCACGAAAGTTTGAAGGGGCCGTTTCCGGGCACCCCGAAAACGTTGTCTGTAAGCCTCCGGCACCAACTCATAAGAACGCAATATTGCAGCTTTCACAGAATTGTAATCTAACCCGTCTTTCAACGGCAAGGAGGAACACACTTCTTGGGCCTTTCCTACTAATTTACATTGTAGGAGAAGAGACCAAACATCTCGAGGCCAGTTTAATGCAATAGCAATGCGTTCAAATACGCTAAAATAGGTATCCACCTCCGTCTCCCTAAAAGGAGGAACCAAAGCGACATGCTTACTCACATCAAACATAGGCGTTACGTTGGTACCTGAAGAAAAATCAGGCTGCGTGCTAGTAGGGATTTGCGCAGGCGCAATAACAGATGGCGTAGTCTCCGCTCCGGTAGCAGCAGCAGAAGCAATCTTCATTGCCTCCACCTCAAGCTCCCGGAGTCGAACTTCCTTATCTAGCTCCAGGCGACGAATAGCCAGGACGTGCTCATATTCACGCTGCTGTACTTTTTCCTGAGCCTCCAACTGTAACCTTGCAATGCGCACCTTTACACGGGCCTCATCACGTGACCCCCCCGAACTCATACTCAGGCTAAAACCTGGGTCAAACCGCGGCAATGTAACTTTTGCTCGCGCCCCCTTACTTGTCTCCTGCACCTCACGAACAGGAGTTACCGAAGCCACCGTAGAATCTACGACTTCTGGCGGTGGTTGCTCACCCTGAAGCACGCCTTTTTCCACCAAAGATTGTAATATAACGTGATACAGTTCCTTTTTAGTCCACGTCCGAGACACAACAATATTAAACTGAGCAGCCACTACATACAGATCTTCTTTACGGCAACGATCCAAAGTCTCCACCTGCGGGACGGAAATAAACAACTGCCCGAGAGACGTCTCCATAATCAACACGCGGCACACAACTCGGCACAAATGCGACCGATCCCACTAACGCTGGGCCATAAAAATCCCGGACGAGCCCCCATATGTTACGCACCCCCTGGTCTAGGGCAGGGTGGCGAACATGGATACGTGGAATCTGTTCGCCAACTGTGCCGAGATAACCATTAACCAGCCCAAACACACCACAAATTTACCAAAAGGGATTCGTAACATGCATATTTTATTTATACCCAAAATTAGGGAGGAGCAAAAAAAAAGGCGACGCTAAATCAGAAAAACAAACAAACAATACTTACCCTATACCACTTTAACTGTCTAACCAAATATATAGCTAACTAGGCTAGCTGTCCCTTAAAAACTTACAGGGATTAGCGCCCGCCCACTTCAGCTAGTGTCACTAGACAGATTCCAGTCTACGGGTAAGTATGTAAGTGCGCGCACAACTACCTTACTCCTCCACTTCACAATTATGCCCAATGGGTATAATACAGGTTTAGATACATCTGACAACATTCATAAATATAAAGATACATATATATATCTATACATGATACAATATTGATTACCTATTAAACAACATTAGAACCCAAACCTGCCGAGGAAAACCTAAATGTACAAACCCTCCACAATATCGACTTCCCCAACACAGCCTCACACATCACAGAAGAAACAATGGAAAACGAACAACACCATCTTGCCACGCCGGAATGTTCATATAGGCCAAGCACCGCTCCCAGTCCACGTCTGATTGGATAAGAGCAACGCCAATCTTCATCATTTGATCAAGACAAGACAAGACACCTGGAAAAAGAAAAAAAACACACGTGCCCTCTACAAGCACGTAACAGTGCAGAAGGAGTAATGAAATTTGATGAGGCCGCCACTGAAGAGTACATCAAGATGCATGTTTCAGAGCACCTCAAGCATGCACCTCAAAGACATGGAGCTGGAGGATTCACTCAGGACTGATAAGCCCAGCCTACAGGACTTTGAACCAGAATTGTTTTACCCCATGTTCGTTCTGAAAACCATGTGAAAACTGAATAGTGCAGAGCAGCCTGTAGCAGTTTTAAGTTGTAGGATCTCTAGAATGTCTTTCAACTGGTGCCATGATGATGATGCTGCAGTTCCAAGTTCTCTGTTCAGATGACAACTGTCACTCTGCGCGTGTCTCTCACATTCACTCTCTCGCATACACACACACACACACACACACACACTTTTCCCCAATCAGTTAAATTTATAGGCCTCCTTTCCACTTAAGACTTTGTGCCCTGATGTCTTCCTTTATCACCAATGGTGTTGAACTGTCTCTGGCTTGGTTTAAGGACTAAAGACCAGGGGTCTCAAAGTGTATTAGGTCTGGTATATACAACCAGCAGCCCTGTTTGTTTTATTATTATTAGTGTTATTTTTTTTTAATAAAGGTTTAAATGGGGGTATTGAGTTGTGATTTATTTGTAAACCTATGTGTATAACTGTTACCCATGTCTCCAGATGGTGGAGGACATGTTTTCTGAACCAGTTAATTTTCCTGTAGCTTTTTGGCTCAACAGGTAGTTTGAACTGGAAATGCATTACAACTTTGTATGTGTCTCCAGTTATCTGAGACAGTCAAATTAAGTTATTGGAATATCTAGTCCCATTTCAGAAGGTGCCATGATGATGATGCTGCAGTTCCAAGTTCACAGTACTGGAGCACCAGGAGAAGTTTGTTCGCCGCTAAAAGGATTCTGTAAGATCCTTGGATAACAGTTTGTTCCTCTCGAAAATTGGAGAAAAAACACGGCAAAGTATCTGTCAAATTAACTTGCTCTACTCTGCGTCAGTCAGGAGTGTGGATTGCATCTCGCGGGGGTAAGCGAAGAGGTAGACGCTCTGACCGGCATCCTCTGTTTCAAATGCAACATCACGAGATTGCTCTCGAAAACAGATTCTCTATTCTGGAAGAGCATGAAGAAGGCGGACTCTCTACTTCCCCCGCTGAGAAAACACACGGCGGTGGTTTGCTCTGTTCATCACCTCCAGCGCACCCGCTTATGGTTGCGCCGGACGCCCCAGCTGGTAATACGGCTCTCGCATGGTCGAAAAACATCGCCCGGCAGAGGACAGGGGAAAAGCCATCAACGCAACTATTAAAGTCCTCCTCTCGTCGTAGAATGTTAAAGGATGATGTGCTCCGTCACTCCTGTGGATATTCCCACTCTGCACCAGCTGTGACTACTCTTCCTGTCTCAAATGCAGCTGTTTCCCCTCACATTAGGAGAAATGGATCTCCACAGCAACCTAATGCTAATGCATCATCATTTGCTCACCAATTTTCCTCAACAACAATAATAGTAGGTGACTCAATAGTAATGCGCATTAGGAGAAAATCTGCTGTGACGTACTGTTTCCCGGGTGCACAGGTCAAGAATATCCTCGAACAGATTCCCTGTCTCCTGGATAGACACACCTCTGCTAGTACTGTAATTATACATGTCGGTGGTAATGATGTCACTAACCGGACCGCTGAGGTTCTTAAAGAGGACTTCTCCGAGCTCCTGCGCGTGCTTCAAGACTGCGGTAAGCGTATTTTTTATTTCTGGGCCTATTCCACTGCTTGGCCGGGGCGACGGCCGTTTCAGCCGCATCCTGAATCTTAATACATGGCTCAACTCTGCCTGTGCTGCTTATAATGCTGTTTTTATTGACAAATTTAATTTGTTTTGCAATCATCCCTCCTTTTATTTTAAAGATGGCGTCCATCCTAGTAGGCTGGGTGGACGTATCTTAAGGAATAACATACTCTACAACGTTCTCAATGCGCAGGCAACATGACTGGCTACAACTGATCATTCTAATAGAATAGTTAGTGTGCCCCATGAGCAGGAACTTGTAGGACATCAGCAGACATCTGATCTTTTTTTATATTCCCTCTGCACCTCTTCCAATGACCATATTGCAGACAGAACCTCTGACAACACAATGGATAGACATCACAAATATTATAGAATATTTTCCCATCACGGTTCAATCAGGAACTCTTACCAGGATAATGCTAACCCTACTCCATCTTTTGTGTCAACTCTCAGAAAACGCGAAAGACGTCAACTCGCTTCCTAACACTGTATACCAATCTTTTGAATCAATGACTCTGAATGTTAATGGATGTATACCTACTATCATAGCTGCTGTTTACCGCCGACCAAAACCGAATCCCCTTTTTCTGAGTGAATTCTCCGACTATGTTGCCTCTCTATGCTATTAGTCAGCCAACATTATCCTTCTTGGGGATTTTAATATCCATGTGGACACTGAAAATAACTCACTCGCAAAGGATTTTTTGTCATGCTTGGACAGTTTTGGACTTCAGCAGTATGTAGATTTTCCTACACATTCTAAAGGACATACATTGGATCTTGTCTGCTGTTCAGGTATAATCCCTATTAATTGCACTGTGTCTGACCACAAACTGTCACGATCCGCTCCGTACGATCCTGATGTGTGCCACGCCCCCCTCATTACCTCCTGTGAATCCCCGATTGTTCTCACCTGTGGCTCGTTACCAGTAGCTTGTCTTTTGTATTTAGTCCTTGTCTCAGTCTGTTGTAGGAATTTAACAGCTCAAATAGGGGTGGTTTTCCACCAATGTTCAGGGGAATTGATTATGAATTAATTAATGATTAATTCATACACAATTAAATATGGAATATTAGGTTTGAGTTGTTGTTCCGATATCACAGTCTTTATATTAGTCCCACTTGGTAAAGAGCTGGATGATTTAAGTCCAGAATGTGAATGGAATTCATTCGTTGGTATCACTACTCAGTCTAAGATAGCTGCCCGTCCACCGGGTCAGCTTCTCTCTGTAACCTAGCGACTCAGCTCTTGGCCAAAGAGAGAGTCTCGCGATACTTGAGGACGCGAGTGGGACTTCAAAGCTCAGTAACGTGATTCAGACCAATAAAGTGACTTATTGTAAGCACAGAGAGGGAGATTTAAAATGTGAACAGCATGCGTTTATTCTAATACTACACTAAAACAGGACAAACATTACACATAACATAATACATACAAACACAATAACGAAATTACGGAAAATGGATTTACAGTAGGAAACAGTGATCAGCTTTGATTAAATACTGTTCTGCAACGGCAAGCCTAGGATCTAAACAGGCAACCCAGATTTCAGTGTAGATCAGCCGGTACTAGTTGCCTATGAGAGAGTTGACGGTGAGTTTACGTGATTGCAGCGGGGATCAGCTTTGTCTTTTGTTGAAACTCGCGGCGAAGAGGCTTCGTAGTTTCGATGGTAGATTTAATCTTCTCCGCACGTAGTTTCTCCCGCAGTCTTGGATTGGAGGCTTTACGTTTTCTTCTTCTTTTTCGATGACTTCTTCTTTTTCTCCGGGTGTGAGGTTTTTATGCCCCGTAGGCTCCATGAATATTCATGACCCCGGGTCCGACTCATACCCAATGAGAATTGGTACCTGGATCCGAAGGGCCGGTTGCAGGCTCCCCGAATGGCACCATAGATTTATGGTGGTCTTTGGCCAAATTTTGTGCTGATTTTAATTAAGTAATTTAGCTTTGAATAGGTTCAAGTGTGTAGTAATCCGTCCCCGGATTCACATTTGGACATAATTTAGGATGACATCGATACCAAACATGATATTCCACCTTCGATCCAAACCTTCGCTAATTTTCATTGATTAATTTATAATTCCTCTTATGAGGTGCATGCTTATTATTGCCATCAATGTACAGAATACATGGCTAGGTGGCATACCTCACAGCTGTGACAAGTTCAGGTATATTTTACTGAAGCTGTACCCCATTGCATACAGTGTGTCCTAATTAAGGATGGCTTGGGTAACTTTCTTTACTTCAGAACAAAGAACAGTGTTGATTATACATTGCAAAATTATAAAAGTAGGAGTCGGAAGAAGAAATGAAGAGAGCAGAGACAGAAGGAGGACCTGACAATCTTCCTGGAAGCTGCCTCTCTTTCCCCAGCATCGTTTCCTGCTGGTCTTCGGGGGGAGGCCCTGATCGCTGCGGACGTCAGCGCCATTGCGAAGGTGCCTTTGCAGGCAGCTTCTCCCTTCCGGGGAACGCGGCTAGCCCTTAAAGGGGCCAGGGCCGTCTGGGATGCGATTCCCCGGATCCCCAAGGCCCTTAAAGGGGCAGCGCCTGCACGCCCGGCGCAGATCCTGGCGCCTATCTCGGACCTGCCTGCTCCGGACTTGCCAGCAGCACCGGCTGCTACGGCCGCCGCCCTGCCCGCGGCACCGCCTGCTGCTGCTGCTGCCGCCGCTCTGCCCGCAGCACCGCCTGCTGCATCTGCCGCCGCTTTGCCAGCAGCACCGCCTGTCCTGTCTGACCCGCCCATCCTGCCTGTCCTGCCAGCAGTCCCTGCAGCTGCCACCACTCTGCCTGCGACACTGCCTGAGGTGGCCGCGGATGCGCCCCCTGCTGGCCGCGTGATGGCGGCGCCCGCCGCGGCGCCCCCTGCTGGTCAGGAATTGGCTGTGCCCGCTGCAGCTCTGCCCGAGGTCCTGGCTTCACCTCCGCCTGCAGCTGAGGACACCGCTCTGCCTGAGGTGCCTACTGCGGCGCCCCCTGCTGGCCACGTGAAGGCGTTGCCCGCCGAGGCGCCCCCTGCTGGCCGCACGCCTGAGGTACCTGCTGAGGTGCACCCTGCTGGCCACGTGACGCGGTGCCCACCGAGGCGGCCCCTGCTGGCCGCACGCCTGAGGTACCTGCTGAGGTGCACCCTGCTGGCCATGTGACGGCGGTGCCCGCCGAGGCGCCCCCTGCTGTCCACACGCTCGCGGCCCTGCCCGAGGCCGCCGCTCCTGTCCTGCCCGCGGCCCTGCCCGAGGCCGGCGCTCCTGTCCTGCCCGCGGCCATGCCTGAGGTCGCCGCTCTGCCCATCCAGCCCTGCTCGTCGGTCCAGCCTGCTCCGGACCTGCCTGTTCCTGACCCGCCTGTTCCCGTCCTGCCCGCAGCTCCAGCTGCACCGCTTCCTGCAGCTGCCACCGCTCTGCCTGCGGTACTGCCCGAGGTGGCCGCGGATGCGCCCCCTGCTGACCGCGTAATGGCGATGCGCCCCCTGCTGGCCGCGTGATGGCGGCGCCCCCTGCTGGCCGGGAACTGAGGGTGCCCGCTGCAGCTCCGCCCGAGGGCCTGGCTTCGCCTCCGCCTGCAACGGAGGAAGCCGCTCTGCCCGTGGCGCCCCCTACTGGCCGCATGGCCGAGACACCTACCGAGGCGCCCCCTCCTGATCTGCCTGTCCTGCCGGCGCCTGATCTGCCTGTCTCGCCTGTCCCGGCTCTCCCTTCCAGCCAGTCCTGTCCCCGGCTCCGGCTGCACCGCCTGGCCCGCGGCTCCGGCTGCACCACCTGCGGCCGCGCCTGCTGCCTCATCAGAGGCCCTGCCTCTAGTTCCCCCAGCCCTAATGACTCCTTCGCCCTTGCCCCGACAAGGCCGACACCCCCCGGGAACCCCCCTTTCAGTGTCCCGTAAGGGACGGGGACATAGGCGTCGGGCCCAGGTCCCCCCCGCCCTGCCCCCTGGCTCGCCCGTTCGGCCCCTGGCTGTGGCTCGGTGGCTGCCTGCGGGTCCTCCGGCTCAGGGTCGCTGGTCCCCTCCGGGTCCCCCCCTGGTTCCTCGGTGCCGGTCCTCGGTCCCACCTCCGGCTCTGTGTCGGCCGCCTCCGGGCCCCCCTGCTCCGGCTTGGCGTCGGACGGCTGTGCCTCCGCCTGCCGTGGCTTCCCCCTCCTGCCTGCCTGCACCGGTGTTCCCTCCTGCTCCCTCCGTGTCCCCTCCGTCACTCCCTCGTCCCGTTCCCTTGGCCCCTGGGTGGGCCCCTCCTGCTTCCTCCTCCCTCTCGCCTGCGGCCCCTCCGGCCGCTGCCCGTCACCCGCCTGGGTTCCTTCGGGCTCCCCTGGTTCCTCCTCCCTTTCCCTCCGTCCCGCCTCTTTCTGCTCCTCGTCCCTCTGTGTCTCCTCCGTTCCCTTCTGGTCCCTTTGTCCCTCCTGTCTTTGCTCCTCGTCCCTCGGTGTCTCCTTCGTTCACTCCTGGCCCCTTCATGTCGCCTGTGGGTGTTCCTGTTGTGTCTCCCTTTTCTGTCTGTCTGTCTGCCTTTCCTGTTCTTTGTCGTGTCTTGTCCTTCTTCTCGTCCCTGTTTCTGTTTTGTGTCTCTGTCCTGTTTCCAGTGTCTCGTTGATATTTTTGCTTTTGTTTTCCAGGTCCTGTTCCCTGGTCTCGTCTCGTCCGTCACCTCCCCTCGGGCGCGCACACCGGGGGTTCTGTCACGATCCGCTCCATACGATCCTGATGTGTGCCACGCCCCCCTCATTACCTCATGTGAATCCCCGATTGTTCTCACCTGTGGCTCGTTACCAGTAGCTTGTCTTTTGTATTTAGTCCTTGTCTCAGTCTGTCTACCCAGATCCGTCATTGTATTGTCATGTGTTGTTCCTCGTCTGCTCCTGCTAGTCATATTACTCGAATAAACCCCGTCTGTCCGTCTTAACGGCTCCGTTTACCTGCTTTCCGGCTCACCTGCCCGACGATTGTGACACAAACTAATCTCATTTAAGGCTTACCTACCATTATATAAACATAAGCTGCCTCGTCTTATTATGTTTAGAAATATCAAAAACATTGATCTATCAACTCTTACCACTGAAATCAATAACTTGCCTCCACCCCAGATGATCTTGTATCATATTACAATGACAGTCTTTATAACATTCTCGATACGCTGGCACCTGTGAAGACCCGAACTGTAAGTTTCACTAATACAGCCCCTTGGTACACCACTGAATTACGATTGTTAAAATCTCAGGGACGTCGCCTTGAGTGACTCTTTAAGAAAACAGGTCTTACTATCCACAAGGAAATGTATTACAATCATCTACTGAGGTACAGGGAGGCAATTTCAAATGCAAAGACTGGTTATTATGCATCACTTATTCAGAATAATAGTAGTAATCCACGTGCCCTGTTCTCTATATTCAATAATATTTTGCAGCCGCCAGATATCTTTTCTTCTTATATGTACTCTACCTCCTTTTGTAATAAACTTATGCATTTCTTTACATCTAAAATCAACAATATTCATTCACAATTGCTCCCTGGGTGCTCTATAGCTGATTGTAAATTTTGTCTATTTTCCAGTCCGCCTACAGAATTACTTTAATATGCCTTCTACTAGTGAAATTGTCTCCATGATTTGTAGTTCTAAGTCTTCAACCTGTAAACTTGACCCTCTTCCTACATACTTGGTTAAGCTCTGTCTTCCTTCCCTCTCCTCCTTTATCACTGATATTATTCATTCCTCTCTTACTTCAGGTTCTGTTCTGGCTGCTCTAAAAGCTGCTATAATTACTCCCATAATCAAAAAACCCGCTCTACAGCCGAATGATCTTAATAACTTTCGTCCTATCTCAAACCTTCCTTTTTGGTCCAAAATTCTTGAAAAGATTGTTGCCTCCCAGGTTCATAACTATCTCTTACAAAATGATCTATATGAAAAATTTCAATCTGGTTTTCGTCCACTACATAGTACTGAAACTGCACTGCTAAAAATTACTAATAATATTTTATTAGCTACAGACTCTGGCGTATTATCCATATTAATTTTTCTTGATCTAACGGCTGCCTTTGATACCATTTCTCATCGTATTTTGCTAAATCGTTTAGCCTCTATTGGTATAAACAATACAGCACTCCTATGGTTTACATCTTATCTTTCCAATTGTACTCAGTTTGTGCAGCTAAAGAACTTTACAGTACATCTGATCCATCTCCTGTTAGTAGTGGTGTCCCTCAAGGTTCGGTCCTTGGCCCCCTTTTGTTTATTATCTACCTTCTTCCCTTAGGTAATATCCTTAGGAAATTTGGCATTAACTTTCATTGTTATGCTGATGATACTCAGCTTTATCTTTCAGCTAAACCCAATAGTGTGTTTCCACCTGAGCCTCTTCTGAAAGCAATTCAGGAAATAGAAGTTTAGTTTTCTCATAATTTCCTTAAATTAAATGGGTCCAAAACTGAAATTCTCTTAGTTGGTAAAAAGTCCACACTTTCAGATCTTAGCACCTTTTCTTTCCCCATTGGAAGTGCATCTCTCTCTCCTTCCCCCCAGGTTAAGAGCCTTGGGGTTATTTTTGATAGCACTCTCTCTTTTGTTCCACATATTAATAATATTACTCGGGCTGCTTACTTTCACCTTCGTAACATTAACTGTCTACGTTCGTCACTCTCTCTTAATAATACAGCTATTTTGGTTAATGCTCTTGTTACATCTCATCTCCATTACTGCAATAATCAAAGTTTTCACTAAGGCGGTAGCGGAATGTTCGGTAGCGGAATGCTCATGCAATGCAAATGACTTTTCTTATTGTGTTAATGAAAATTCATATTGATACTTATATATGGAACGCGTGATGTCAGAGCATTATTTTAGGCAGGTATTTAATTTTTGTAAATTTTGTCATAGGCAATCATTTTGACCGCCTGCAAGTTATTATGAGAAACTTAACTTTTAGTTTTGTAAAAGCCGACACAAAGCCCACATGGTTCAGTCCTGTCAAGCAAGAAACTTAATAATGTAATAATCAGTATCACAATAATATCCAATCATCTGTCATGTTTAAATTGATACTAAGATGTTTGGACTATTGCCTTTAAGTCCTATTTTGTACTATTTAAATTTAAAATATATTTATGTGCACACAAAGTAATACTGGAACATTTCAACATGTTCAAGTGAATTTCAACTATGAAAACCAAACCTGTTTTTGTTACAGTTGTTGAAGGTGGTGCAAAAGAAAACAAGGCAGTCTGCGGAATGTGGAAGAGAAGGCGGGGGGGGGGGTTGTTAAACAAAGAAAGAAGAATCTCTGAAAGTTAGGACACGCTGGTTACACTATTTAATTTTCAAGATTCTTCTGGTATAACCATGAGAACAGACATGCAGTCGTAGCTATACATATTTGTTTATTCCAATTTATATAAGTGTTTAAGTGTAACGGGTAAAATAGGTGATACTCCTTGAACATGGTTATAAGGGTGGCACACAAAACTAAGATTGTCTAAGAACACACACAAACATAACCTATCTGTATATTGAGACTAGTAGTCGTGAGTAAATCAACATACAGGGTATACAAAAGCCAAACTTAAAAGAAACTTTCTTTAGGGTGCTGGTCTGTTGGGTGAGTGGTATGTAAGGCAGGATGTCTGGGGAGGGGGTTGTGTACCAAGTCGAGGGACCCCTGTCCATTAGGTCCACTCTGCTGTCTGTAGGTCCCATAATCTTTGGGCAATAAAAGTTGGAGTGCTGGCCTCCCTTGTTATCTGTGTGTGTGTGTGTGTGTGTGTGTGCTCTAACTCGGAGCTGTATGTGTGTGTGTGTGTGTGCTCTAGTGGGCTGGCTGGCTGAAATGTCAGCAGGGTGCGGTGAAGCGTCTAGTGCAGCCTGCTGTGTGAGCTGTTGCATGTAGGGATGCCTGCAGCACCCCTCCTTAAGCTGCTGACGCTGACCACCCCAGTTTTGGGGTACAAGGAAGCAACTTGTAAATCTTCCGTGGTCAGTACACAGCCTCCCCCTCACCAAGACTCTCACTATGCCTCCACGTGGCAGCCCATGGTAACTGGGGTCTTGTGACTCCAGGCTGAATTAGTGGGAGATCTCGGAGCTGCAGTGGTCCCCAGAGGTGTTTCCACCAACCACTGCCCCACTGCCACGTGGGTAAACCCTGAAAGGTATGCTGGCTAGGGGAGTAAACCCCGAACACAAACCTGCAGTTGGGGACAGGCAATAGGCGGTGTCCAGTAGACTGGATTACCGGCAGGCCCCTGCAGCCCATGCCACAGTGAAGGTCGTCGTGAGCTTCTCATGCCACTGGAAGTTACTCTGGCAGGGCGAAGATGGTGGAAGTGAGGACTGCGCACCCACACTCTCACCTAAAACCTTTCCTTTGCGCAAGCCCCTTGCTCCTTGATTCCCTGATAGAAGTTGGTGCAGGCTACACATTCTTTTGGAAGGGGGTTCCTGAAGGCACGTGCCGCATCCGTGGTGTGGGGTTTGCCGTGAAGACCCATCTACTACAACACATCGCCGAATCCCCTGTAGGCATTAGTGAACGGCTAATGGTATGGCGAATTCATCTGGCAAAGAAACGCTTTTCCACTCTCATCAGTGCCTATGCACCAACACTGGTCACAGAGCCCAACATCAGAGAAGATTTCTATAGAAGCCTAGATGCAGCCATTCAGAAAACCCCAGTTACACACAAACTAATTATTATGGGTGACTTCAATGCCAGAGTGGGTAGAGAACATCATGTCTGGAATAAGATCATAGGCCAGCACGGGGTGGGAAAAATGAACAGCAATGGGCACCGGCTTCTCTCCCTCTGTGCGGAACATCAGCTGGTCATTACAAATACTATCTTCCAGATGAAAGACAGGCTCAAAACCACCTGTGAACACCCTAGATCAAAACACTGGCATCTTCTTGATTACATCATTGTCCGTCAAGTGGATAGACAGGATGTTCTTATTACCAGAGCTATGCGTGGGGCTGAGTGCTGGACTAACCATCGCTTGGTCAGGTCCAAAATTCGCCTAGACGTTCCACCCGGTCGTCCTAAGATGGCCCCAAACAAAAGACTCAATTGCGCAGGTAATCCCAACACCATAGGCACTCTTCGCAGACTCCTCGCATGTAGCCATGCCCAGTTACAGGGGGATGCCAATGACTGGCCTGCTCTCTCTGCAGCCATCCATTCTGTAGCCTCAGAAGCCCTTGGTACAAGAAAAAAATGTCAACAGGACTGGTTTGACAGTAATTCTGCACAAATCCAATCTTTTTTAGAAGAGAAGCATAATGCCCACAAAGCTCTCCTTTCCAACCCAGGATCCCTCAGTCTAAAATCACGCTTCACCAAGACCAGAACTATAATTCAACAGGCTCTTCGGACCATGGAAGACAGCTGGTGGATGCAAAAAGCGGAAAAAATCCAGCATTTTGCTGGCTGCAATGATACCCAGGGCTTCTATGATGCCATTAAAACCTTATACGGTCCCAGGAGGAAGATTTTTACCCCTGTTCGATCTGAAGATGGAAACAACCTACTCAAGGACCGGCAAGAAATCATTGAGCGCTGGGAAAATCACTTCAAAACTATTCTTAATTATACAAATTGAGCTGATTTAAACATTCTTGATAAACTGCCAGACCTACCACAAATCCCACAACTGGATACCTTACCACACTTCTCTGAAACCCGACAGGCCATCAGGGGCCTAAAGAACAACAAAGCTCCAGGACCTGATGCCATTCCAGCTGAGGTTCTTAAACACTGTGGTTATCTCCTTACACGCCGTCTGCACCTCCTGATTACTCATATCTGGAAGTGCGAGAAAGTCCCTCAGGACTGGAAGGATGCTAACATTGTTGTCCTCTATAAGCAAAAAGGGGATCGAGCAGACTGTGGCAACAGCCGGGGAATCTCACTTCTTTCCACCACTTTGAAAGTACTAGCAAAGATCATGCTCAACCGATTGGTGGAATACATCTCAGAATTTACACTTCCTGAAACGCAGTGTGGCTTCCGGAAGTCCAGATCCACTATCGACATGATCTTTGTTCTGCGGCAGTTGCTTGAGAAGAGTAGCGAGCAGCATAGAGACCTCTACATAGCATTTATTGACCTCAGCAAAGCTTTTGATACCATAAGCCGTGAGCTGCTCTGGAAACAGCTCCATAAACTTGGTATACCACCCAAGTTTTTATCCATCCTGCAGCAACTGCACCATGGGATGCAAGCCAGAGTTCTTATGGGAGGACTCCAGTCAGAGCCCTTCAAGGTAAACGTAGGGGTAAAGCAGGGATGTGTCCTGGCCCCAGTCCTGTTCAACCTCCTCCTCTCAGCAATCACCCGCCTCTTTCACCATGCCATGAAACACAGCGATGGCGTTCACCTGGAATACCGCCTTGATGGCAGCCTGTTCAACATCCAGCGACTCCAGGCCCACACAAAGACAAAAACCTGTCAAATCTATGAGCTTCAATATGCTGATGACTGTGCTGTCTTGGCACACAGCCCAGACTGCATGCAGCATGCTCTAGATACCATCTCCAGCCTATATCAGTCTTTCGGTCTCCACATCAATGTCAAGAAAACCGAGGTCATGGCTCAGCTCTCCATCCAACTCCCCTCACCATCCTTTTTTTGTATTAATGGGAGCCCTCTCAACCTTGCCCACCAGTTTACCTACCTTGGTTCTACACTTACATCAGACTGTTCTCTTGACATGGAAATTAATCACCGCGTCAACAATGCCGCATCAGCATTCGGGCGACTTCGGAAAAGGGTGTTTGATAACAAAAATCTAAAGATCAGTACCAAAATCGCAGTCTATAATGCAGTATGTGTTTCCACCCTGCTCTATGGGGCAGAAACATGGACCCCATACAGGCGTCACATAAACAGCTTGGAGATGTTTCACATTAGGTGCCTGCAAAAAATCCTCAATCTGTCCTGGAAAGACCGAACCCCCCATACAGATGTTCTGTCATTAACTAACACCGTTTGCATGGAAGCTGCTTTGGCAAAAAGGCACCTGCGCTGGGTTGGGCATACTATCCGCATGCCTGGCCATCGTCTTCCCCACCAAACTCTCTATGGGCAATTGTCCAACTCTAAACGGGCTGCTGGTGGGCAGAAAAGGCGTTATAAAGATTATACCAAGGAACTCCTGAAGCGCCAAACCAACCTGGCATGACATCTGCATCAAGGCAACTGAACAAATCAGCAACATCTTTTTTCAAAGAAGGGCCGAGAGACGTGCCCAACGACACCAGCGGGCAGCCGGAATCGCTCCAACATCAGGACACATTTGCCCCATCTGCAAGCGAGTGTGTGGTTCCCGCATTGGCCTTCACAGCCATATGAAGTGGCACCAACGTCAATGGTGTTGGCTCCCTCTCTCTGTAGAGGGTGTAACAATAAGAGAAAGAGAACAGAAGGTTTCTGTGTGTGCTGGTGATGTGATGGTGTATCTTAGCAATCCAGAGCTCTGCCTTCCAGCCCTAATGCAGCTTTTGGATATATGTGGCCAATTAACAGGTTATTTGTTGAATGTCAGTAAAACTCAAATTTTGTTATTCATTTTTATCCCTTCAGAAAAACTTAAACATAGATACCCCCTTAACTGGCATTTGAAATATATGAAATATCTTGCCGTGTAGCTGCACTGTAATATTTCCAAACTGTATGAGGTGAGTTATACACCACTCACTAAAAACATTTACTGTGACTTGAACAGGTGGAATTCACTTCCATTAGATTTTAGTAACAGGACTGAAACTATTAAAATTAATGTTTTCTTAGGCATATATCTGTTCCAGTCTCTGTCAGTAAAAGTGCCATTAACACAATGTACAGAATTGGATGGGAGGATTTCATGATTCATATGGAGGGGAAAGAGACCTAGAATAACATATTTAACATTACAGATCCGTAAGAGAGGGGGGGGGGGGGTTGGCCCTACCATGTCTTAAAAGTTATTTTAATGCTGCTTAATTAAGGCTCCTGCTCTGCTGGTGTAACATGGGGCTTGTTTGTACAGCTTTAATCAGAGGAGAAATTGAACATTTTCAGGACCTGGTGAATAAGTATCATTTGGGCAAATCCGATTTCTATAGGTTTCTGCTATTTCACCGTTATTTTCTGCAAGACATTTAGCTGGGAAATTCTAGGGAATGTACACCTCTTATCTCAGTATTTACTGAATCAAAGTATTTTATTATTGAAAAAACATTCAACAAAATATATTAAAGAGAGATGGGAAAAGGAATTTCTAAGTATGAGAGAAAGGGTGGGAAAGCCAAATTATCTCCAACAATTCAAAGGTTTGGAGAGAATTTTGCTGTAAGAGTTGTGTGTGTTTCATTATAACACCCAAACAACAGGGGAGAATGGTTCAAACTCTTTGTCCTTGCTGGAGGAAATGCGGGTCAGTAATGGTAGATCATGCACATATTTTTTTTTTGATTTTTCCAGTTATTCAGTCATATTGGAATTAAATTTGAAATTTGCCTTGTAAGACAATGATATTTAAGATCGATAATACTTTTGTATTTTAGTACCTCTGTGAGCTACCTAAAGAACTGTACAACCAAGATAAACACTTGTCAAAGGTTCTGCTAGCTGCAAGTAAGAAAGCAATGGGTCGGCTGACTGAAAACCACCCACAGTGTCTGAATGGATCAGTATTGTTAAGGAGATGTTTAATATGGAAAGCATGACCTTTATGTTAAGACTGGAAGAAGGACAGAAACTTTGGTGGAAATGGACCAATTATTTGACCCAGGAAAGCGTGGAACTTCTTTTTGAGAATAACAATGTTTTATCATTTATTTTCCAAGTGCAGCCATGACACATGATTCCTGTCGAAAATTACATTAAAAACAAAGTTAAGAAAAGACGTCAGTAATACCTAAGTGAGCCCTGATCATGCCCCCAAACTTCTGCCTAAAATGGCTTGAATTGGGGATTTCTAGGCATCCTTTAACCACCCCTTAACTACCCCTTAAGTCTATGGGGTTAAGGTTGGCTCTAGCGTCAGGGTTCAGGCAAAGGTTCTGGAGCCCAAGTCCCTCAGTTAAGGCGCCTCATTCCCCAGGTAAAGATTCAAGGAAGTCTTAGTACCAAGACCCATGGAGCTCCAGGGTCCCAGTGAAAGCCTCCACAGGTTGGGAGCCTCTTTCCCCAGCTAAGGGATGAAGGACGTCCCTCCAGCTCAGGGGTTCTGCAGGAAAGTCCCAGGACCATCCATACCTAACCCCTTACCCAGCCTTAGCCCCAAGCCCCTGTCATATACCTGCAGATCTCAGAAATATCAGCTTAGCTGCACTTGTGCCTGGGCAACACTTTGACAGCTGTATGTTTGCAGTGTGATGTTTGCATCATTCGTTTGTCACTTTTGGAAACAGTATCTGCTAAATATTTGAAATGTAAATGTAAATATGTGCAAGTGGGTATGTCAGCTATGTCTGAAGGCAGAGAGATCACTTGTGCTTAGGTAAAGGGTGGGGAAACAGGTAAATCCGGTTAGTTAACGTTCTAAAAGTCAGCTAAAATTCCAACACAGTTCTTAAAAATTAAGTTCAAACTAATTCAAAATTCTGTAGCATTAAATTGTGACTTTAAATAAATCCTAACAGTATGTGTGATTGTGGGGAGGTGTGGGACTTCAGGGTGTAACCTCTGGCTCTGCCCCCGCCCCCCCCCCCACTCCGAATCTGAAGTCTGCATGTTCCCCCAATAGGAGTTTTCTCCTCGTCCTTCAGAGACTGAAAACATGACTTAAGTCAATTTGGATCTCTAAGCTGTCCTTAGTGTGTGATTGTGTGTGTGAGTGTGTGCTCTGCTATAAACTAGTATCCTATCCATCGTGTCCCCTGTCCTTAGTGTGTGATTGTGTGTGTGAGTGTGTGCTCTGCTATAAACTAGTATCCTATCCATCGTGTCCCCTGTCCTTAGTGTGTGATTGTGTGTGTGAGTGTGTGCTCTGCTATAAACTAGTATCCTATCCATCGTGTCCCCTGTCCTTAGTGTGTGATTGTGTGTGTGAGTGTGTGCTCTGCTATAAACTAGTATCCTATCCATCGTGTCTCCTGTCCTTAGTGTGTGATTGTGTGTGTGAGTGTGTGCTCTGCTATAAACTAGTATCCTATCCATCGTGTCCCCTGTCCTTAGTGTGTGATTGTGTGTGTGAGTGTGCTCTGCTATAAACTAGTATCCTATCCATCGTGCCCCCTGTCCTTAGTGTGTGATTGTGTGTGTGAGTGTGTGCTCTGCTATACACTAGTATCCTATCCATCATGTCCCCTGTCCTTAGTGTGTGATTGTGTGTGTGAGTTTGTGCTCTGCTATAAACTAGTATCCTATCCATTGTGCCCCCCGCCCTGTGCCACCTGGGACAGACTCCCTCCCCCCCATAGAGGATAAGCAGTAATGGAGGACGGATCCACACTGTTCCAAAGAAAGGGCTCCAGCTCCCTTCAGGACTTCAGACCAGCTGCTCTCACTTCACGCCTCCAGGCTTGTGGGTCTGGTTCCCACTCCTGGTTCTGCATGTACAGCTTGCATGTTCTCCCCATGTTCCTGTGGGTTTCCTCAGGTTTCCTCTCGCTGTACAAGATCATGCAGTTTGGTGAATTAGTGTCTCTAAATTGTCCTCAGCGTGTGAGTGAGTGTTTGCCCTGTGACGGACTGGCATCCCATCCAGGGTGTCCCTGCCCTGTGCCCTGTGCTTCCTGTGATTGGCTCCAGGCTCTGTCCCATAACTCTGTACTGGATAAGCGGTTATTGGAATTTGTTGGATATTTTATCTAGTATTTAATCTTTCTGTTCCTGGGGTTGGCTGAAGCTGATCAATTAACTTATGGCTTAAATACGAGATTTTAACTTAATAGTGTTTAACGAAAATGATGTCCTAAGCTATAATTGCACATACCTGTATGTTATACCTCATAGCACGATAAAATAAATCAAATTACTTTTTTACAGTAAATCTGCTTCATCTGGAGAAAAAGGAAAGACAATCTTCTAAACAAATACAGAAATTCATTCTCAATAAACTGCTCTCCTATACCATTCTATCTACATAAAAAATCAAATCCTAAGCTTAGTAAATTAGTAACAGTTATACACATAAAAGTTAAATAAATGTCTGTTGTGTGTACAGTTTGTATAATGTAATATTTTACTCATAAACTTCAAAACCCAGTGTTTGCCCAGTCTGCTCTTCTCAGTCTGGCCTCACTCCAAAACCACACCTACTGCAGCCTGAGAAGCAGGAAGTTCCTCTCACTCTCTCATACACAGACGACAAAACTGAATCCTATCAGTGTTTGTGGCAAAATGGCAGAAGCCAATTCCACACTGGATCCAAACCAGTTCAGCTGTCCAATCTGTCTGGATCAACTGAAGGATCCAGTGACAACAGCCTGTGGACACAGTTACTGTATGAGCTGCATTAAGAGCTGCTGGGATCAGGAGGATCGTCTTGCAGTTTACAGCTGCCCCCAGTGCAGACATACCTTCATACCCAGACCTGTTCTGAACAGAAGCACCATACTGGCTGAGGTGATGGAGAAACTGAAGAAGACTGGACCACAAGCATCTACTCCTGCTGACCATTATGCTGGACCTGGAGATGTGAAGTGTGACATCTGTACTGGGAGAAAACACAAAGCTGTCAAGTCCTGCCTGGTGTGTCTGCACTCTTACTGTGAAACTCACCTCCAGCCTCACTATGAGTCTCCAGCTTTTAAGAAGCACAAGCTGACTGATGCCACTGGACGTCTGCAGGACAAGGTCTGTTCCCACCATGACAAACCCCTGGAGGTCTACTGCCGTACCGACCAGCAGTGTATCTGTCTGCTGTGTGTGATGGATGAACATAAAGGCCATGATACAGTCTCAGCTGCTGCAAGAACGATGGAGATACAGGTCAGGCCAGAAGTTTTCTTATATAAATATAAAGTTAATTTTAAATAAACGGATTTTGTCTTAACAAATGTTAGTGTAATTGCCACAAATCACTCAAAACAAGTCTGGTTTGGTAAAATGAAAAAAAAATTAACTGAAAGTGCAAGTTTAAAAAGTTCTGATTTAATTGCTACTAAAACTCCTTCAAACATCGAATCATGTGGCTGCAGCTGAATATATACAGCAAGCAAACAGGGTCAAGAGGTTCACTTACTGTTTGGCTGAGCATCTGAATGGCTGAGATGTGTGAGCTAAGAGGGTTTAAATATGGTGTGATCACACATACAGTGGCTAACAATTAACTGGGCTAGAACTGGGGCCCGTTTCAGAAAGCAGGATGTCTTGCTCAGCCAGACAGCTTGTCAGATTTAAGGTAATCTGGACTAAATATAAGTGAATGAAGAAAAAGGTCATTTATTCTGGGGCAAATTAAATCCAACACGAAATTTTGCTTTTTGAAACCGGTCCCTGGTTTTGCTAAATGGCTGTCAAACTTGCTGCACTGGAACATGTTTAACTCGTCTGTGACGTCATTCCCAGCTCAGAGTTCCGGCCTCCGAGGTAAATGGAGCTCAGCGTAAGAGTAGCGGCTCCATCATCTCAGAAACAGCCACCGTCCTGGGATTTTAATTTCACACACTGCAGTGTGTAGAGTTTACTGAGAATGGTGCAGTAAACATGAAACAGCCAGAGTGTGAAGTAAAAGGAGCAAAGTAGTCAGGGCTGGAGTGGGACTGAATTTCTGACCAGGAATTCAAGCCCCCTGACAGCCCAATATAAAACTATATAAACAATTACACTGTTATTATATGTTTCTATTCACACATCCATTTTCTAGGCTACTGAACTCACATTCTTACCTACATGCTTTAATTTTACATTCATGTATTTTTTACTGGCACATTTCACTAATATTAATAAAGTGTGGAGCAGCTTTGACATAAATAATGAAGCTTCGTCACAGTGCGCTGTCCTTGTGTCTCTTCCCCGTGTGGCCGGCAGCCATCGCTGTCCTTGTGTCTCTTCCCCGTGTGGCCAGCAGCCATCGCTGTCCTTGTATCTCTTCCCCGTGTGGCCAGCAGCCATCGCTGTCCTTGTATCTCTTCCCCGTGTGGCCAGCAGCCATCGCTGTCCTTGTATCTCTTCCCCGTGTGGCCAGCAGCCATCGCTGTCCTTGTGTCTCTTTCCCGTGTGGCCAGTAGCCATCGCTGTCCTTGTGTCTCTTCCCCATGTGGCCAGCAGCCATCGCTGTCCTTGTGTCTCTTCCCCGTGCGGCCAGCAGCCATCGCTGTCCTTGTGTGTCTTTCCCGTGTGGCCAGCAGCCATCGCTGTCCATCCCCTTTGTCGTCTCATTGTCTTTGGCCCTAGTGTGTTCTTCCTTTTCCCCACATGGCTGTATTTGGCTCAGTGGGTTGAGTGTGTAGCACTGAGGCTGGGACCATCTGGTCATGGGTTTGAGGCTGGTCAGGAACCAACCTCACCTCTTTCATTTAATTATTGCTTTTCTATACTTCCTAGTGTTTATTAGTTCTGTGTTCTCCTTGTGACGCTTGTACCTTGTTTTATTATGTTCCACATGTTTCTGTATTTTCTAAGTGTTGAATTCCTAGTGTGTGATTAGTGTTTCTTACTTTCAGTGTTTGTTGGAGTTTTCCTAGTCTTGTGTTCATTAGTATAAGTTACTGCACCTGTTTCCTGTTTTCCCTGCACCATTGTTATTGGTTAATTGTCTTATGTGTCACATCTGCCTCTTTGTTAGTTTGGTTGTCTGTTGTATGCAAGTGCTTGTCCTCCTGTTTATTATTGATTCCTTGTTTGTGTGTTGGTGGTGGAATGTTAGGCCATTGTCTTTAGTTACAACCTGTTTTTCTACCTGGTTGCTTTTCCTCATTATCTTCCCTTAGTTGCCCATAGTGATGGCAAAACAAAGCTTTCCGAAGCACTTGTTTCGAAAAATGGTTCAGTACTCGAAGCTTTTCTAAATGGTGAACATTAGTGACACTAGGTGGTCAAGTAAGTAAATAGCAGTTCATTTTGACTGTGTGTAGTGCATCAAAATAAATACAAAAAGGCAAACATTCAAGTGGTCTGTAGTGCTTTATGAACATGAATGTACTGGTTAAGTTGGGCTGTGCAGTTTCTTATGGATTGGGCTACCTCTGAATTACCTGGGAAGGGGTGCTTGCGTAACTCGAGGGGGTATTGGACTACAGATGTTTGTTGAGGAACAGTATTTGTTGAACAGTGTGGGGACTAAGCTGGTTACGTTTTTTGTTTATTCACAACTTCTGCTTCAGAGAATATCCACTGACACGGAATGGAGGACGCTGGAGTGCATAAAAACTGTATCGCAAGTTCACATGTGTGTTTACACAGCCTTCTGCATATCCCAGAACTGCAAAGGGTCTTCAGAACGCAGTATATTTGGGTCACTGAGGTACTGCTGAACCTCCACAGTAGCATCTGCTGTACTGTAGAACCCTTGACCCATTTGCTCTCCCCCATCACATCACTGTCCAGAAGATCCCACAGACCTGGAACTAAAATGACAAAACATGAATCATTATATACACTGTGCATTTTGTACTGTACAATAAAAACTGTAAACCCAGTTCAGTTTAATTGAACATTTTCATTGAAACGTGAAAGGTTGCAACAGTACCGGTATGCATTGCAGTACCAGATGAAGTTCCTGCAGGCTCTGGTTCTGGTGCCTGATTGGCTACAGAAACCTGCAGTTTTATATCCTGGATCCAGCAGTGTGCCCAGTGTCATTATGCTCATGGTCTCAAAGACTGACAACCTCTCACTGAGCAACTTCAAGAGGTTCTTGCACAACTGCTGGGCCTTGACATTCTGTGTCTGGGACAGTTTCAGATTCACAGCATGTCTAAGCATGTGGATGAGAGGAATTACCTTGGATCCTGATGCTCTCTTCTCTTCAGAAAGTGGAACAGTTGCCTCACTGAAATGTCATAAAACACCCAGACACTCATAAATTACGTGATATTCCTCTGAGGTCAGGGTTATGAGCTCTGTCCTCAGAGTGACCAATGCAGCACCAACTGGCTCTCCTTGATCATGTGATCATTGCAGCATCGAATAGGTGCTATTCCAGCTGGTTTCCACTTCTTGAACCATTCTGAGAGTGGGTCTGCCCATCTGCCTTTGGATTTGACAAAGCCTTTCTCTAGCAGTTGTACTGTTCTGAAGTAGGTCACGGTCTGTCCTTCCTTGGATCTGATATCGTCAGGGTCCTTGTGTCTGATCAATGGCTTCACAACCAAATTCAGTGTATGAACAATGCAGGTTGTGTGTCTGACACAGGTAATCATATTTTTTGCAGCGTCAGTGTCAAGCATCGGACTTTATTTTGTATTCCCCACTCCTCCATCAAGGCTGCCTTGACTGCAGCCATGTTTTCTGCAGAATGAGACTCTGGGAATTTTCCTGCTCCCAATAATACGGCAGACAGCTCAGTCTTATCCTTTATAAAATGGCATTTGACTGCTAAATAAGCTTCCATATGTATGGATGTCCACGTGTCAGATGTTAGACTTACTGCTTTGGCCTTTTTCAACTCTTCCTTTGCTTTCTCTTTTTCTATCTTAAATACTTCTGCCACCAGACCCTTTCATGTTTGCCTGGATGGGAGAATGTAGGTTGGATCCAGGATTCCCACAAACTCCCTAAATCCAGCATCGTCCACTATGGTGAAGGGTTGTGAATCCTTCACAATCATATTGACCAAAGCCTCATCAATCATTTGCTTCTTGGTCTATATACTGGGAATATTATACAGATTATGGGGTAATACCCTCACCCAAATCTGATATTATGTATTCATACAATTAAACTGAACCTTGAACACAATAATGACTAATTATTATTATGATTCAATTATTAATAATAAATTAATATTAAATTATTATTGTGATTAAAACTTACGCTGCAGTGTGTGTGCACTGATATATTTGCTCTACAGCATGTTTGAAACCAGCATTGAGGTTTGCGCCTCATTTTCAGTTTCCAAAGCAGCCACATGGCTGAGTGCAGAACCAAGCTTCAGATGACCATGGTCACATGTTTAGGGAGGAACGGAGGAAACCTCGAAGCTGTGCTTCAGAATGCAGTGTATCGGTTTTTTGTCACATGCCTCAGAGCTTCGGTGTCAAGCTTAACATCACTAGCTGCCCCATTCCCTCTGTTAGTCTGCGTGTCGTTTTCTTAGCTACTTTTTCCCTGGTGAGTTTTGACCCCTTGTTGTTCCTTTATTTAGTGTCTTTCCAGTTTTTCACAGTTTCCTTAAATCCCTTTGTCTTGGAGCTTTTAAGTGGATCATCACCTTGTTTCCCCGCCTGCACCAGGCCGCGCCCCAACATGCACATTAAATATATGATCTGTGCAAATTCTGAAACATCTTTAATAATCACATCTTACACATTATCTTTTCTGAATTTGCAGTAACATCAGTGATGCACACTATGACACGGATTCCATATGAATGGGTCACAACAGTCCTATATTAAACCAACTTCTCAGCAGAATTACAGTTTTTAGTGTCGCAGGAGAAAAGATGCATTATTGTTGTTCACAGTGCAGTTTACTACACAGTGGCCCATTATCAACTGACATGCGATCTGACATAAATCAAATAGGACGTCAGTTGAGTAGCCGGTCCTGCAATGCAGCCCAGGACACATTCGCCTTCACATTGCTATAAGAATGTGGCCATATGCGGCCCAGACCACCTCCCAATGTGGGTTGAGTGATCGGATCTCAGTGCATCCTCAATGTGTCCTGGGTGCCTTCACACCTGTAATTAGTGCTGTGCACTTGTGATTGGATCACCCAGGACGCATGTTAGTACCAGGTGGAAACAGAACCAAAGGGTCTATGTCCAGTTTATCCTACCTAAAGTCAATAAATCATTTATGAATATCCATCCATCCATCCATCCATCTCCTAACCAGTAATCCCAGTCAGAGTCATGGGGACCTGGATCCTTTCCCAGGCAGCATAGGGCCCAAGGCTGGGGTCCACCCTGGACAGGATGATTAATGAATATGATCTCAGCTAATGAAACAAACTTATTTTGTCATCTTGTTTCATGTCTGTAGAAAAAAATGGGAGAAACACAGAAGGAATTTCATCAGACTATTCAGATGAGAGAGAAGGAGCTGCAGGAGCTGAGAGAGGCTGTGGCCTCATTCAGAGTGAGTATGAACCTGAAGAGAAGATAACAGCTGGCTTGTGATCATGTTGAATCTTCTCTCAGATTCAACACATTGCACATTTATAGAATTGTGGGAATTAATCAAATTAATGCTGCTGTGGGTTATTCTGGGTCAGAGATTTAATGGGACAAAATTGCTAGATAACAGAGTTTAACCAAGTGTTGCAGCAGTAGTAGCTTATTTATTTAGAAAAATACCATAAAATGCCCATTTGAGAAAAATGCAACTTTTCTCAATCCAGCATAATGCAAATAAACACCAAGAAAGTCACCTATTAAACTGAGACCTAATGGTGACAACCAACCTGCCCCACACAGCCACCAGTCTCTGCCAAATCCCTGCAGCTGACAGTGTATGAGCTTAATGAGGGATCGTTTCCAATCAGTGCTGGCTGGGTTTCAGTACCTGAGGAAACCAGCATCGTGACGCTCCAAACCCCAGCCCTGTGCTGTTTTTATACCTCCTGTCAGCTCACATCACTATTGTACAATGAGGATCTCTGGAGTCTCAAAAGGGGCCAATTGTAATTTACTGTCCTCTGCTCCCTGTGTCACCAACAGAGATCAGCACAGTCATCAGTACAGGATAGCGAGAGGATCTTCACTGAGATGATCCGCTCCATTGAGAGAAGACGCTCTGAGGTGACAACGCTGATCAGAGATCAGGAGAAGGCTGCAGTGAGTCAGGCAGAAGGAGACATGCAGAGACTGAAGCAGGATATTGATGAACTGAAGAGGAGACACACTGAGCTGGAGCAGCTTTCACACACAGAGGATCACATCCATTTCCTCCAGGTAACAGAACAGCTACTCTGACAATAAGAAAACCAGAGTATTAAATGGGTGCATGTTCTCATTTGTATTTCAGCTAGTCTGTCATTTGTCAGATGTTAATGGTCTTGTTAATTATATTTCCATACACATTTGTTGTGATGAAGCTGTTTAATCAGACTGTGTGTCTGTAGAGGTGCCAGGGTCTTCCTGTCACCCCTGAAGCTGGATTTGGACCCAGAATCTCCGTCAGTCCACGTTCTTCTTTTGAGAACATGAGGAAGGTGGTTTCTGAGCTGAAGGATCAACTGGAGAATGTTTGCAAAAAGAAAATGGCAGAGATCCATCATACAGGTTGATAAATAAAAACATTTTTCAGTCTGTTCTTGTTAATATAGACCATGCAGAGAGAGTATGCAGTACAGTCAGCCTCACGTTTGTGTCACCAAGTCAGTTTCTATTTCCAATAAGATTAAATCTTTATGAAAACTAATGAGCTCTAAATTCTACAGGCTACAAAACCCAGATCACGATTCATGTTTCTTCTACATTACAGAATCCAAATATCTGTATCAAGTGTAACTTACCATGATTTGCAGTTTGTTAAAATGCCTGTTATTGTCCCTCACAATGATAATACCCCCCTACTCTTATCTCCACAGTGAGTGAAGTCCATCTCCCACAAGTACATTCCTTTTACTCACATCCCTGTTTCTCTCTGTCTCCATCTAGTTACCAAAAACATCGTCCCACTGGTATTAGTGCCCAGGACCAGAGCAGAATTCTTACAATGTGAGTCTGTTCACACACACGCTTCTCTCTCCCTGTATGAGGTGGAGTGTGTTTTATTGTGTTTAGTTTTCTTCTGTAGGTGAGGCTTCTTTCTCTCTCCTGCTGCCTCCTGGCCTTTCACATTTACATGAGCTGTTTTTGTCTGTAGCCTTTGAATCCACTTGCAAAGCAAGACAAGTTTATTCAGGGTGTTTTTCCACTGCACCAAGTACGGTACTTTTGGTACTTTCCCTTTTCCATTGACTTCCAGTTGAGTACCAGTACCAAAAGTTCCAGTACCCAAAGTACCCTTTCTTTTTTGGTACCTTGGAACTTTGGGGTGGGACTTGCAAAAGCATTCATTGTCGATTTAAAAGATAAATTTAAAAGCATAAAAGCCCAAAAAACAAAAAAAAAAGTTAACTAAAAAGAAGTTACATTGTAGAGGCAGTGTATTACTAAAAGTTTTTTACATCTGCCAGACAGGAGAGACAGTGAGAGGTTTGTAAGAAGATTTGCAGAGAAGGGAATAGAGACTGAACACAGGCTTAGAACTGGGGGAGAGAGTCGAAGCAAACGTGCAGAGCAGATGAGGAGGAAGAAGAGAGAAAGAGAGACTACAAGCCCTAAGCACAGACCTCAGCGGAGGTAAAAAGAATACAAAGAGGAATGAAGGTTAAACATGGACACAAGAGACTGAAACGTTTTGAGACCCGAGCTGTCAAAAATATCACCCAGAGTAGAAATGCCTGACGATGACCATGGTGAGCTGGAGATGGGGCCTCAAATGTTCAGGACAGGGTTGTGGAACAAAGGAGTGCGGGGGTGTCACTTCGGGAAGGGGCCCAGCAATCGCTCAACCCTCAGACATTGGGCAGACAATGATGTCCTGCCCAATTTTAAGCTTTCGTTTAGCCGTATTATTTTAGGTTGCACTGCTCCAACAATAGAAAGAAAAATGCTTATTTTATTATTAATTTAATGCTATTTCTCAGCAAATTTTATTTCAATAAATGTAAATTCACACATAACAACCTGACCTTTACAGTTTTAAAAAGGAATTTGAACTCTGTCTGCCCTCTCCCTGTCTCTCCCTGTGCTATTCATTCTTTTTTCTTTTTCTTTCCTTCTTTGTCATTCCTTCTTTCTTTTCTCATCTTCGTTTTTCTTCCACTTTCAGCTAGTATAAAAGTATACGAACAATTTCATGATGCATTACCTGTATTGTTGTGTTTTATCTTGTTTTGACATATAATGGGGAAAAACATAGAAGTTGGGGGAAAAAATGTTGTACAATCGCTGCCTCCACAGGGAGCTGCTAATCTTGTAGTCCTGCTGCAGCATCTTCTATACAGACACTCCTCACTTAACCACCGAGTTCCAATCCTACCACTAGGTCCTTAAGCTAATCCAGAGTCTTTTTTCATTATTGCTGGAGTCTTCAATCAGGCAAATTTGAAGCCAGTTTTCCCCAAATTCTTCCAACATGTGAACTTCCCAGCTAGAGAGAGAAACTGTCTGGACAATGTTTACACAAACGTTTGTGACCTACAAGGCCCTTGCCCCCCTCACCTCGGCTACTCAGACCGTGTCACTGTGTTCATGGTTCCTGCGTATAAATCCCTGCTGAAGCTCAACAAACCAGTCAGTAAGAGTGTGGCCAGCTGGTGCCGTCTCAGCTCTCCAAGCTTTGAATCTACTGACTGGGACATTTTTAAGGAGGCTGCTATAAATGGTGACGCCATCAACCTGGAGGAGTATATAAACTCTGTGATCGATGACCACGAGAGCCGACCAAAAGCCCTGGATGACGGGGGGAAGTGCTCACACAGCTAAGAATCAGAAATGCAGCTTTCAGATCTAAAGACAAGGCTGCCCTCAGGACGCCCAGAGGCAACCTGTCCCGAGCTTTGAATAGAATAGAATAGAATAGAATGCCTTTTATTGTCATTATACATTTTTACATATACAATGAGATGAAAATGAGATGAGGATAGCCAATCATGCGCAGAGGATCAATGAACACTTTAATTGCACCATAGACACACGCCGCATATGGCAGGGCATTCAGCCAATCACGATCTACAAGCCCAACCCACACATCAGTGGTAGTGATGTCTCCCTTCCAGACGAGCTAAACGACTTTTTTGCAGACTCTGATGTACAGAATAAGGAGTCGACACCTCCCCCCAGTGACGAGGTACTCTGTCTGTCCACAGCTGATGTGAGGAGTACTCTATCCAGAGTCAGCCCACACAAGGCTGCAGGACCTGACAACATACCTGGCCGTGTGCTGAGAGAATGCACTGACCACCTGGCTGGTGTCCTCACAGACATTTTCAACACCTCTTTAAGCCAGTCGTCTGTCCCAGCATGTTTCACATAAACCACCATCATCCCAGTGCTGAAGAAGCCATCAGTGACTAGCCTGAATGACTACTGCTCCATAGCACTCATGTCAATCATCATGAAGCGCTTCGAAAGGCTGGTCATGGCAGACATAAAGACCAATCTTCCTACCTCTCTGGACCCTCTCCAATTTGTATACCGGTACAACAGGTCTACTGGGGACACCATAGCCTCTGCCCGTCACCTTTCCCTGACACATTTGCATAACAGAATCACATATGTTAGAATGTTATTCATGGACTTCAATATGTCCCTCAAAGGCTGATTGTGGACCTGAGGGGGTTAAGCTTGAACACCACTCTCTGCAACTGGATCTTGGATTTCCTGGCAGAGAGGCCCCAGTAAGTACCAACACCATCACGCTGAGCACCGGAACTCCACACGGCTGTGTGCTTAGTCCTCTGCTCCTCACCTTGCTGATCCAGGCCTGCACAGCCACGTACAACACCAACCACATCATCAAGTTTGCAGATGATTCAACTGTGGTGGGACTGATAAGCAGAGATGATGAATCAGCACACAGAGAAGAGGTGGAAAGGCTGTCCACAAGGTGCAGAGACAACAATCTATCTCTCAACGTTCACGTGGCAAAGGAGATAATTGTGGACTTCAGAAGGACACGTCCTGCCCACACCCCACTCAGCATCAACAATACTGCTGTGGAGATTATGAGGAGCATCAAGTTCCTCTGTGTGGACATAACTGAGGAACTTAGATGGACAAAAACCACCACCTCCTTATTCAAGAAAGCCCAGCAAAGACTATACTTCCTGAGGCAGCTGAAAGAAGCAAGCCTTCCCCCTCCCATCCTCACCATGTTCTATAGAGGCACCATCAGGAGTGTTCTGACTAACTGCATCACCATCTGCTTTGGCAGCTGCAACAAATCTGACCACAAGGGCCAGCAGAGAGTAGTGAAGACAGCAGAGAACATTATGGGATGCCTCTCCTTTCCCTACAAGCCACTTCTTGCACACAATATCGAATATGATGCTAACTTAACCGCAGTCAGTGACAAGTTATCTTCATCTTCTACCAAAGCAAATAACCAATCGTAGTCAATATTTAAAAAAAACAATCAAAGGAGCGGAGATATTAGCCACTGTTCCCGCCTCCAAAGTGTCAAAATTCATCCTGTCGAGCGAGCGAGTGCTGTGCAGACACGAGCGCGTAGAGAGCATGGGTTTTCTGCTCGCGAGCGCATATGCGCACGTGGTTTTTATGCGCGCGAGTTTTGGCACTAATTTAACGCCATACACGCTGTCAGGCTCATCAGCACCATGTTGCCCCCCCAGGATCCCTCATTCTGCCTCAACCCCCCCTTACCCCACAACTAAAGGCCACAGACCAACCCTTAAGCACTGCACTGCACTTGACACTTTGTCACTCTGACATGGGGGCGATAAGAAGAATCCCCATTATTCTCTGTCTGCTCCATTATTCTGCTTCTATTCCTATTTTCAGCTGTTAGAAATTTTAGACGTCTTACTGCTATTACTACTATTATCATACACTGTTTTACACTGTGAACTCAGGCTGTTACAATGTACATGATGGTGAATTCAGGTCTAACTGATTAAATAAAGACATTGTTTATTTAATATAGTTCTAACAATATTGCACATTACTGTATATTGCACAATGTATTCTTCTTCCTAAATTGCACTATCCTCTAGGGTGAGGAGCTCAGACATTCGGGTTCAAAGTAGAGCCGCTGCTCCTCCGCATTGAAAGGAGTCAGCTGATGGTTCGGACATCTATCTAGGATGCCTTCTGGACGGCTCCCTGGGGAGGTGTTTCAGGGCATGTCCAACTGGGAGGAGGCCCTGGGGTAGACCCAGAGATTATATATTATATATACCCTGAGAGATTATATATAATATATACTACATTATAGATTATATGTTATATACAGTCATGTGAAAAAATTAGGACACCCCATTAAATATGTTATTCTCCATTAAGAAATATCAAAATATCAGTATTAAATATTAGTTCAAATTACATATTTAGATAGAGCTGATGTAATTGCATCAGCTATGCAGAAACTAGAAACATATTCACTTATTTAACAAAGGAAATTAACTAAGATGCCAATTCCTACTGAGGAAAAAGTTAGGACACCCTGTGCCCTAATAGCTAGTATTTCCCCCTTTAGCTGAAATAAACTCAATGAGATGTTTCCTATAACCATCTATGAATCTCTGACATCGACTGGCAGAAAGTTTTCCCCACTCTCCAATGCAGAATTCCTTAAGCTGTGTGATGTTTGAAGGGTGTCTTGTATGCACTTCTGCTTCAAATCACCACATAGCATCTCAATAGGATTCAGATCTGGGCTTTGACTTGACCATACCAGAACTCTCCATTTATTCTTGTAATCCATTCCTTGGTAGATTTACTGGAAAGTTTTGGGTCATTCTCATTTGCATGGTCCACCCCCACTTCAGCTTCAACATCTGGACAGATGTTTTCACATTGTCCTCAAGCACCCTATGATGAATAATTCATAGTGCAATCTATGATGGTGAGCTGGCCAGGTTCTGCTGCAGCAAAGCAGCCCCAAACCATGACATTTCCACCCCCATCCTTCATAGTTGGTATGAGGTTCTTTTGCTCAAAAGTTTTCTTTGGTTTATGGCAAACATGTCCTCTGTTACTGCGCCCAAATAATTCAATTTCAGATTCATCTGTCCAAAACATGTTATTCCAAAAGCCCCTGTCTTTGTCTAGGTGTCTCTGGCAAACTTCAGTGTTGCCCAGAAGGTTTTTTTTAACAGCAAGGGCTTCCTCCTTGCACAGCTCCCATGAAAATCAATCTTGCACAGTCTCTTTCTGATGGTAGATGCATGTACCTTGACATCAACTGTGGCAAGAGCTTCCTGTATGACCCGTGATGACATTTTAGGATTTTTGGAGACTTCTTTCAGCATCTTGCGGTCGGTTCTTTGCCTGAAGTTGCTTGGACAGCCTGCCCTGGCCATGCTGGCAGTTGTGTTAAATGTTCTCCACTTATAAATTATTTTCCAGACAGTGGAATGGCTGATTCCATACTCTCTTGAGATCTTTTTATATCCTTCCCAGACTCATATGCATCTACAAGCTTCTTTCTGAAGGCCTCAGCAAGCTCTTTGGATCTCACCATGGTGATACTACAGTTGGATGTCTCGAGACCGGTCTTGGTCTCAAGACCACTTTTACGCTGTCTTGGTCTTGTCTTGGTCTCGGATCCCTCGGTCTTGTCTTGGTCTCGCTGTCTTGGTCTTGCTGTCTCAGATCGACATAGTGGTTGGGAGATTTGGAGTGAAAAGTATCCATGACACACAACGTACTGTTCGATACTGAAACATTATTATTATTTCGCCTTTCGCGCCCCTCAAATGCAACCAATTAATGACATACATTAGTGCTGGCCGATAAAACGATCTCGATTTTTTATCGATAAAAAATTAGGACGATCACGATGATACACACAGACTATAAAACTCGATCAACCAAGTTTGCTCCGTTTTAAAGAATGCGCTGAGACAGACAACTTGATGGCCTATCGAGCAGAGGTTAACTGAACGCCAGCACAACAGCCAATCACCGACGATGTTGTAATTTTGCCCATCCTCCCTTAAAGAAGAAATGGGTGCCTTGGGCTAGGTCTGTCTGCAGCTGACGCGCAGTGTTGCCAACTTAGCGACTTTGTCGCTATATTTAGCGTGTTTTTAGACCTCTCTAGCAACTCGTTTTCAAGAAAGCGACTAGCGACAAATCTAGTGACTTTTTCTAGTGTTATTGGAGACTTATCATTCTTACTCTCCTCACCGAGCAGCGGTGATATATAAAAAAACAATAATAAAGTTCATTTGTAGTTCTAAACGTAGTTAGGCTTTTTTTTTTTTACCACTTTTTGTGTCTCCCACGACATTATTCCTCTCCTACGGCATCCATTATAATGAACATGCACGTTATGCAAATCAGGCGATGACGTCATTTAGCGACTTCTAGCGACTTTTGGGACGGCCAATAGCGACTTTCCTTGCTGAGGAGTTGGCAACAGTGCTGACGCGACGTGGAGCCAGTGTTGCCAACTTAGCGACTTTGTCGCTATATTTAGCGAGTTTTTAGACCTCTCTAGTGACTCGTTTTCAAAAAAGCGACAAATCTAGTGACGTTTTCTAGTGTTATTGGAGACTTTTGGAGACTGACATGGAAGAACCGAGCAGCAGGTGCTGCCGTGGGCTCGCCTCCTGTCCCAAAGCATCCACAGGTGGACAGTCCTCGCGCCGCAGCCCCGCCCAGCTGCAGTCAGAGCAGGAGATGTTCACCCTTCCGCATCCAGACTGCAAATGAATCGCGCATGCGCGAAGCCACCACTGGCTGATCCTGCCCTGGCTTATTGCCAAAAACTCTGCCAAGTAAACAGTTAAATGACAGTTTTCAAGAATAAGTAACTCCGCCAGTGTCTCTTTGTGGTCAACTTTTGCCGGTCCACAGCCCGGATATAGGACAATGGTTGGAATTGTGATATAAAAAAACAAGAATCGACAGAAGAAAGTTCATTTGCAGTTCTAAACGTATTTAGGGTGTTTTTAACCACCTTTTGTCTCTCCCACGACATTATTCCTCTCTCCTACAGCGTCCATTATAATTACATGCAAATGCATTATAATTACATTATGCAAAATAGGCGATGGCGGCATTTAGCGACTAGGGATGCGCACGGGAAAGGTTTTTGGTTCCCGTCCCGTCCCATTCCGTTGGAGGGTTTTCCGTTCCCGTCCAATTTACCGCCAAATTTTCAAAACCCATTCCTGCCCATCCCTAATAGCGACTTCTAGCGACTTATGGGTCAACCAATAGCGACTTTCCTTGCTGAGGAGTTGGCAACAGTGCATGGAGCGCGATCTATCCATCGGCTGCAGGGGTGGAGTATAAACTGACTGCGGCCAAGTCCGACAACTTCTACTCCTCGTAGTCTGCGAGACCTGACTGCAATGGCAGCACTGCCAGAAGGGTGTAGATAAACCTATACAAATATCACCTGCATGCACATTACTTCTTTTACAATAACCAACTCTTGATACAAACTGTTAGCAGTAAATAAAACTATTGTCAAATTGTGTATAGTGGCTCTGTGTAAAACGATAGCTGCAAGGAAAAAGATCAAATACATATATTTCAAGGATTCAAAGTTTTTATTGTCATGTACAGAGTACAATGCAATTCTTACTTGAATGCCTTCTTCACAGACTGGACGATTAAACAAATAAAGCAGCGCAACATTACAGTAACTGACAATAAATAAACCACTAACTTACGTGTACTATTAGAGCATTTATGTAATTTATTTAAACTTTATTTTACCAGGTATATGAACTGAAAACAGTTCTCACTGCTTTATGTGTTTTTCGGGAGAAATAGCAGATAACGCATTGGAACTTCCTGGGATACAAACGTCATGCATGTGACTAAAATCTTCAGCCAATAAGGGCAAAGTTGTGTCGTCACAGAGGAGGTTCAAGTTTGTGCTGCATGGTCTGTCTCAAGTCATCTTGCTCTCACGAGGATTTTGTACCATGTGACATGGTGACGCGTGGTGACTTTTTGCAGCGCCAGCCAAAAGAATCTAACCATGATTTGACATTTTTTTGAATAACTGTCTTTTGTTTGGTTTAGATAGTTTTATACCTCAGAATTTTAAAAAGTTTTTAAGAGACCAAGAATAGAGGAAGATACTTGTTGCAGTCTCTTCTGTCCTGCTTTATTTTATGTTTGCCCTTTAACATATTTGCAATATTATACAGTTTTGCACATTGTTGCATTATTATATGGTTTTGTTCATTTGAGCTATGTTTCTTTGAATACTTGAAACAGTAAAATTTATTGGAAAATAAATATTTGTTTACTAATATTGTTTATTTCCATGTATTCATTATTCAATCCAGAATAGGGTTATTTTTATTATTATTTTGATTATTACATTATTACATGGAAACTATAATATTGATACTGTAATTATCGATATCAGTCAATACAGGAAGAAATATCGTGATAATTTTTTTTGCCATATCGCCCAACTCTAATGGTGCATTTGTTTTTTTGGGAATAAAATGTGTGTATTGGAGCGAGTTCTGTGTTAGTGAGTGTGTGAGGTGTGACAGTGATAATGATGGAGATGCTGGGCTTCGTGATGGGATTAATCAGTCTTCCTCTTGCCTACAGACTCCTGCCAGCTGACACTGGACCCCAACACAGCAAACAGACACCTGTCTCTGTCAGAGGGGAACAGGAAGGTGACATGGCGGTTTTGGAACCAGTCATATCCTGATCATCCAGAGAGATTTGACTACTAT
Source organism: Paramormyrops kingsleyae (assembly GCF_048594095.1). NCBI lineage: Eukaryota > Metazoa > Chordata > Actinopteri > Osteoglossiformes > Mormyridae > Paramormyrops > Paramormyrops kingsleyae. Next base: position 11,650,475 of record NC_132800.1, read on the forward strand.
TACCAAGTTCTGAGCAGAGAGAGTCTGACTGGTCGCTGTTACTGGGAGGCTGAGTGGAGTGGAGTTAGAGCCTGGATAGGAGTGACTTATAAAGGAATCGGGAGGAAAGAAGACAGTGCTGACTGTGGGCTTGGATACAATGACAAGTCATGGATGCTGCGCTGCTTTCCTGAGAGTTACTCTGTCCAGCACAATAATAAACAGACTGTCATACCCATAGAGCCCTCAGGCTCCCGCAGAGTAGGAGTGTATCTGGACTGGGCGGCTGGTACTCTGTCTTTCTACAGAGTCTCCTCTGATAGACTGACCCACCTGTACAGCTTCACCTCCTCATTCACTGAGCCCCTCTGCTCAGGGTTTGGGGTGGATTTAATCTCCTCCGTGTCCCTGTGCATGCTGGGATAGCTCACTGTGTGCTGGAGGAATCATTTTTACCTTATCAGAGTGTCACATGTCGCTGCTTCTCCGTGGCAAAAAGGTAAAATCTGCTTTTTAACCAGTATAACCCTTTTTACTCTGTCTGAAGTGTGACGTATGTCAGACAAAAATAAATGAATGTTTGTTTAGTTGCCAAACTCATGCAAAATGTTTTTCTCTGACTTCTGTTCTGTGGTGTCTGTGAATGCACAAAAACTGCCAAAACAAAATCATAGTACATGCAGTTGTACCAATAAAGTGAATTCTGATTCTGAATAAAATCAAAAGTAATGAAATGTAATCCTGATGAGTGGGGGGGTGGGGGTTCCCCCTTCCCTCTATACAAGGGCGTAACTTTGGCTGGAACATTGGGGGGGGGTCGAGGTCTCCACCCATTACAGGGGAAACATGATTATTGGGGGGGTCATGACCCCCCTAATCCCCCTGGAAATTACGCCCATGCCTCTATAGCTACATTTTATATATTTCTGTCTATATATTATATTTGCTACCTGTACACTGACAATAAAAGCTTCCTATTCTGTCCTATTAATGTCCCGGTTCAGCGCTGCCCAAAGCGTAACTGAGTAACACACTTAATCCGCGTCTCTGGTCGCAGCAGCCTGATATCGCAGCGGCGATGCTTTGGCCAGCAGGGGGCGGCAGACAGCAGACATTTTATAAAACCTACAGCGGTCCTGATCGAGGTAACTGAGTAAAGATAAATGACATAAAATCTTAATAAATCACGTTAGTACTACAACGAATATTTTGTGATGTTGCAAAAAAACACCTGATCATCAATGATGCAGTGTAGGTGACTACCAATAATTATAAATTATGTTTCATTAGGAATTCTTATATATATATATTAGTGCTGTCAAACGATTAAAATTTTTAATCAAATTAATCACAGGGTTGTTGTGGATTAATTTCGATTAATCGCAATTAAATATCCTTCATTTTTAATCTATATTAATTGCATTTCATTTTGCATGACCAAACAACTCAAGTAAAAAGGGAATATATATGCACTTAACATGTTTATTGAACATCTTGAACACGAGTCGGATGCATTCCATCTGCCACAGAAGTGCAATACCATGGACCCATATCAAAAAGCAAGATTTCTTGCTTAGCCGGACAACTTGTCGGATTCCAGGTACCTCAGTTTAAATGGTCTTTATCTTCATTCACTTAAAATTAAATCGAACTACTGTAAATCCAACAAATAATCTGACTAATCATGAAATCCAATTCTAGCCTGGCTAATTGCCATTGTTAGCAATATCAGTTGATAACACATTACGCGCGGTGCTTTACGTATAAATCTCCGTAGCAACACGTCCACAGATAAATTGGATGGTATAGTGTGTGCGACCGATTTAATGAGCCACAAATGAGAAGCAGTGCTTAAACAGTATAAAACTACAACTTTTCCTTATGTTGATAATGGGCGCAGCGTTCTTGGATTCTGAACTCGGGATCCTCTGTGCTGCCCCAAGATATTTCTGGGATCTCCGAGAAACGGGAGCGCACATGTCGTCAGTTCCGGCTTCAAAACTCGGAATCCAACTCAGAATACGAGTTCCAAGGGCAAACGGAACGCACCAAAACTGCCCGAAATGGGTTGACAGAGACATTTCAGGGATTTTCTGTCATTCTGCGCTGCAGATGGGTTAATTGCGTTAAAACTTTTAATCAGATTAATCATGATGATGGATTAATCCGCGTTAACCCATTAATTTTGACAGCCCTAATATAAATATACAAAATAAGCTGCATTACAGCCACAGACTGTGTTCATACTAGACCAGTATATATTTTGATATCTGTCTTTGAGTGACAGCATTAAACTCTGGTTCTGATTGGTTGACGCTGTATGGAAAAACACCCTCTGGCTTTATCACGGTGTGACAGGCAGAAGCACAAGGTCACCATGGACTCATTTAGTGTGAATCACAGCCCAGGAACAGCTCTCTCCCTCTGTGTGTCTCAGGGTCAAACAGAAGCACCTTCAGGAACCGACATCTTACCTTCCCGGACTATCAGGGGCATAAAGGCACCATCGCTTTGTGCTGCAGACGCCTCCACAGCACACCAGTAATAGTCAAAGTCCTCCTCCTGCAGGTCCCTTATGGTCACATTAAACACCATTTGGTCACGGTCATCAGAGACTGACACTGTCCCTCTACTCTGTTCCCCATCTGACTGTGCTATTCTGGAGCAGGAATCCCAGTCATATCCTCTACACAAGTATTTGGTTTTATCTTTATAATTTTGATCATAGTAACACAGGATGGTGACAGATTCTCCTCTCGGTGCAGAAACCCAGCTCTCAGTCCTCACACTCTGAGCATCTATGGGGAGAGAACATGAATGACGGAGCATCAGAAACATATAATAATACAGAATGAACATGCAGGTAACTTATGACTGTAGAATCAGGTAGGAACAACCAAGTGAGATGAAATGTCCTGGTCAATAAAGGGTTAACAGGCCTGAGTTTGACGTAGAGACTGGGGTCTGTTTTACACAGAGGCAAGGAATACAGAAGATAGATGTAGGAGATGATTCACAACCCAATATATTTCCTACAAGACTGATAAATGGTTTTGAAGCCTCATCATTAGCAGCAATGAACCGAAGCTGGGGTGAAATTACATCGACATTAATAAGACAGAGATTATATTAGCTTACTTGGAGTAACCAGGAAGAACAGACTGACAGACGTTTCCTTAGTTTCTCCTTCACCCACAGAACACCAATAATCTCCCCAATCCCACTGCTGCAGGTTCGTCATGGTAACTAGGAAGACTAAGTTATCGGGATCATCAGCGATGGTCCCCTTGGTCTGTGTCGCTTTAGTAGCTGATGTGCAGGGGGGACTATTTCCTGATTTACACCAATATTTCCTTAGATTTTTATGCTCCTGACCATAGAAACACGGGATGGTGATGGATCCTCCCGTTTGTCCTCTTAAATAACTGAATGTCTTCAGGGTGGAACTTCTTTCTTTAGCTTGTAGGAAAACAAACAGTCAGTCATAGAATTACTGTATCATTGGAAAAGTATATGATTCACCCGGCTTCCATCTGCTTATCATATATACATTTGCACATGTACTATTGGGGGCCGTGTGTAAATATTCAGGTGTTCAGGCTCCTGTAGGAATATTTAACATAAACCAGGAGGCGTGAATCCTGCCGATGCCCCAGCTATCACCCCCAGCCAGGACGCGTCAGGACGGCGTTTCATTGTAAAAACAGGCAGCACCAGTCTGTCATTATGTCAACTGCACATGCACCACATGGTGATTAACTTTCATTTGTTTATTTTCTGATCAATATTGTTTACACTGTCTTTGCACTTTGTCTTCGTTGTTGCCTTTTATACTACGGGACCGTTGAATGCTTGAATCTGATTGTCTGACGAACGTTCTGAGGTGTGCAATTATTTTCAGGGAAACGCACGGCGAACGTAGTTCCAGGCAGCTCTATTGACCGCATTACATATCACTTCGCATAGTTAACTGTAATAACGGAAATTAGCATACAGTACCTATACAGCACACAGGACTAACAAAAACAACAACATGACAGACGATTTTCCGAAAGTAAATTTTTATATTTACGGTGAATATGAAACTTTCAACAACTGGGCTGCAGCAGTATTAGACAGTCCAGATGAAAAACAACATAAACGGAAGGCAGCCGGCAACAACAAAAGACATAAAACGATCAGGGAAGAACAGCTAGACAAATAACTTCATTATTAACTGCATTAGTCTGCTATCAACGGCTCAAGCCTCCATTGCCAGCTTTAAAATGACGTTTTGGAACTAGCAAAAGAGTCGTTGGATGAGATGCGGAAGAAATAATCCTACTCACAATAGCGATTTAAGTAGAAAAACCGGACGAATCCCTTGAAATATATCATCTGATCGATGTCTTGAGGTGTGGCAACCGTAGTATAAGCGGAATAATTGACTCCGGGCCGTTGAATTATTAGAAAAATAATGCACACCCGAAGTGTAACCCATCACCACCTCGGGTGTGCATTATTTTTCTAATAATTCAACGGCCCGTCGTCAATTATTCCTTACTTGTGTTTCTACCTGTACACTTCATGTATCCCTCTGCTATTTTTGATCTTATTTTATCCTATTTTAGCCAGCGCTGTGCAAAGGATATATTTTTATATAATTGTTGTGATGTTGCTTATAATGCAAGATCAAGATTTTTGCAAGGTACTACAAATGAATGTGCTTTTAGGAAGAAGATGATTAAATAACATACCTGTAGTAATCAGCATGTATTCTTCATCAGAGGTGGCCTTATGTCTCCAGCCATCATCCACAGCACACCAGTACCTGCCATCATCTGACTTCTGCAGGTTCCTCATGGTCACAATGAAGACTAAATTATGGGGATCGTCAGTGATGGACACCCTGTCACTAGGTGTCACAATGCTGCAGGATGACATATCTTTCCTTTTACACCAGTATTTCACACTGTTTTTATACTGCTGACCATAGAAACACGGGATGCTGATGGATCCACCTGCTGATCCTGTTAATGTCGTCTGTTTGGAGCTTCTTACAGGGACGATGGCTACAAGAAAAACAACTAACCTGTCAGTTATGTGTCACAGTCTTTAGAAAACTAATTATATAGTTAGACAGATAGATAACCGTGTTGCTATTGCTGGATTCTAGAACCTAGCCTGTCTTCTCATCCTGCTTATGGATTGTTGCCTGCTTTTGGTAAACGTTGTATCCTACATTGCTTCTGACCTTGGCCATTATATTGACCTACAATTCCTTGATATCAATTCCTTGCCTGTTAGGCCAGATTACAATCTATAAAACTCAGTGATTCTGCTTTGAAATCTCAGACAAGATTATGTCAGTTTTGCTGTATTTTACTTTTCTTCTTCACTATGACAAGAAGCTAACGTTTCATTTTATAATAAGAAATCTACTCTAATAGATGTGATTTATACTAACTCCCCACATCTATATCTTTCGGCTGTGTTTTGTAATGATATTAGTGACCATAATTTCATAGCCTGTGTTCGTAAAGGTCATTCTTCAAAGTCCCATGGACAGTTTGTGCATAAAAGAGTTTTAAAACATTTCAATGCCCAAGCCTTCTTATATGATATGGCAGAGCTAGACTGGGACAGGATTAGCCTGATCCCTTCTGTCACTTATGCATGGAACCTATTTAAAAATAGTTTTGTGCAGTTATTGATAAACATGCTCCTATAAAGAAATTTCAAATTAAAGATAGATATAGTCCTTGGTTTTCGCAAGATTTAGTAGTCTTGCTGCAGCAGAAAAACACTGCCTGGCGGAAAGCGCACAACTCTGGTTCTCACATAGACAGAATTAAATTCTGTCAAATAAGGAACAAGGCTACTCAAGCAGTCCGACAGGCAAAAGCAAACTACTTTATGAACAAATTTGCGCACACAGGTAAAAACTCACATCTATTTTGGAAAACTGTAAAGCAACTAGAAAATAAATCCTCAGGTTTGCCTATGTCAGTGAACGTAGATAATAACATAATAACTGATAGGCACAGCATGGCCGATTCTTTTAATTTCCATTTTGTCAAGTCAGGAAGTGTTCCTGCACCTTTCAATCGCAAAAGAGAGAAATTATCAATTTTAATACAACTAGTTTTAATGCAAATCATACCTTGTATAGTTTATTTTCATTTCAACCGATTAAGGAATTTGAGGTTTTAGAAGAGCTGCAATCCCTGGATCATAAAAAATCGGCCGGGTCGGATGGCCTTGCGCCTTTTTTTCTTAAAATCGCAGCTCTTATCATTGCTGCTCCATTAACTGTTATCTTTAACCTCTCTATTAATACAGCTAAATTACCATCAGATTGGAAGGAAGCCTATGTGCGGCCTACTTTCAAAGGAGGAGATTTGACAAATTTAAACTGTTATAAACCGATTTCTATTTTATCTTCTATTTCAAAAGTAATGGAGAAATTAATAAATAAGCAGCTAATTCAACATCTCGAGGTCAATAACATTCTATCCAGTGTTCAATCAGGTTTTCGCCCACGTTTTGGTTGTGTTACCACTGTTTTAAAAGTTCTAAATGATATTACTACTGCCTTGGAGGATAAACTAAGCTGCGTAGCAGTTTTCATCGATTTAACTAAAGCTTTTGACTCAGTGGATCATGACCTTTTATTAAAAAGGTTAGACAGTATAGGAGTCTCCGGCCATTCTTTGGCCTGGTTCTCCAACTATCTTACTAACCGAGTACAGCGTGTCATGATACAACAGAGTCTCTCTAAACCCCTTAAAGTGCAGTCAGGAGTTCCTCAGGGTTCAATACTTGGACCTATTCTTTTCTCCATTTTTATAAACGATATTCCAAAAGTTGTTTCTTCATCTCATATACACCTATACGCAGATGATACTATTCTCTATTCCTTTGGTTCTTCATTAGATACAGCAATAAAATCCCTCCAGGAAAATTTTTTATTACTTCAGCAGTTTAGTAACCTTAACCTTCAGCTTAACCCTTCAAAAACAAAAGCCATGACGTTTGGTTCGGCTCAGGGTGACGACCATCCATCAGTAAAAATTACTACTATTGATGGCACAACCATTGAACAGGTTCCGGTGTATAAATATTTAGGCATTTGGTTAGATAGCTCACTATCCTTTAATTATCATATCAATTCCTTGCAGTCTAAAGTCAAAACAAAACTCGTTTTTTTATATAGAAATCGTACGTCTTTTACTGCTTCTGCGAAGTGTTTGATTGTCAAGATGTCCATATTGCCATTATTCGATTATGGTGACATTATTTATAGAACAGCAGGCAAAGGAATTTTACATAAACTTGATATAATTTATCACTCAGTTCTTCGATTTGTTACAAACGCGTCATTTAATACACACCACTGTCTTCTTTATTCTGCAGCTCAATTGCTCTCATTGCAAACTCGTCGCGACATACATTGGTTCTCTTTTATCTATAAAATACTTCTTGGTTTCGCACCTCCCTACTTCACAGATTTGCTGCAGATTTGACCTAAAACTACATATAACACACGTACGTCTTCTCTCATTAAATTGAAGCCTCCAAGATTTAGGTCCTCTGTCGGTCGTAAATCATTCCAATTTACAGCCGCAACTGATTTGAATTCATTACAATTATCACTAAAACTGAACAATTTTATAGATGTTATTACTTTTAAAAAACACCTAACAGACATATTTAAGGATACATGCAATTGTTTCTAAACTGCTAAATGTTTTTGTCTATGTCATATTATTTGGTATTGTATATAATTTTGTTCATTGTCTTTGTTTTATGTTGTCTATGAAGTGCCCTCGGGCACTTGCCAGGCTGGCATTGTAAATAAAAATTTGTTCTTAATGCTTTGCCTGGTAAAATAAACGTTTAAATAAAAAAAATTTAGAATTCACATCCCTGTAATAGATAATTAAGATCTGCTGATACTGCAGGATCTGAATAACATTCCATATAATGACAAATAAAAGCTCACAGATCAGCCGATGTTGTAGAATCTACATCTACACAGTCAGAATGCCTCTGCAGTCTAACATGCTCCTTTCTGCAGTATCATACACATAATGCACTATCAGTGATAATGGAGCCGTGCTGAATATGAGTTTCTGACATGAGGAACGGTGCAGAGAAGAAGCTTCAGTCCCTCAGAATGTCAGTATACAAGCTTAGAAACAGCACTTAGTAACAGTAACCTGCTGATCTGTATACATGACTGGGGGGTCCAGCTGTCCTGCAGTACAGCAGCTAATTCAAGTCTATTCATTTTCATAAAGCACCTTCCACAACACAGTCACCCCAGCACTTGACAATCCATTATTACATCATTTTTACAAAATGGTGCATGAAACAGGAAAAAAGGAGAGGGAAAGAATGAATGTCAGAAAACAGTAGAGGAAAGTATTACATATGAGCACTGAGTGAAAATATACAAATCAGACAGAGGGATCCTAAATTAGCCTAAATTAGCCATTTCGATAATCTGAAAGGAGAAAGTCCACACCGGTAAACGTGGCCACACCAGTCTGACATGGTAATACCAGATATTTTCCTGTCAAGGTTTGTTTGCAGTCCTAATGGATTTGCTGTTTCATAAGCTAAATTTATGAATTTGAGCAAAACCAGCCAACATGGTGGATTTACACACTGATAATAGCTTTGTCTGTAATTTACTAAGTTATGGTCAGTGGCTGAAAGCTTCACTTGCTCAGGATAATATGCCGTTATGTTACTTTCAACGAAAAAGCTACAATAGAAGTTAGTAATATATCAATATGAAATAAATACCTACGTTGCTCATCAAAGTACAAGATTAACAACAAAATACTTGCTTCTATCTTCTTTTTTTGATCAGTTAAACAGAATGTGAATAAAATGCCAAGCTTTACCTGGTAACGCTAAAAAAGCGATGAAGAGGAGGAAGAGGAGAGGAGCCATGTCTGGGGTGTCGATTGTGGCCTTTAGCTGTATCTGTTTCTATCCATCTGTAATAAAGTGACTGTCTGTCCTCATTCTGAATGTGTCAGTGCATTAAAGAGGGGGCCTGACAGAGAGGAAAGGAAGGAGATCACACACACACAGATACACACACACACACAGGTTTGTAATTATATCTTTGTGGTGACTCTCCATTCATTTCATTCAGGTTTTTGATTGCATTCACAGATCTTTGTGGGGACCTGAAAAATTGCCCCCGTCAAAGAATGTCAAAGAAACAGGTTTTTATCACATTATGGGGGACATTTGGTCTTCACAATGTAACATAAACCTAATACACACACACACAATCAAACACCCAGAATCATCTGCAACTATTTTCAGTTTCTCAGCAGTTTCTGCATCTTTCATATGAGTCGTCATCAAGGGTCTGTAGAGAAGTGGCAGACATGTTTGTTGTTATCTCTGCTCCTGTATACAAAACACTAGTGTTACATGCTAGTTAATTACTTTTATATAAGATTGTGAAATATTTCTTAAAGTATGAAAGTCAGTCATGACACAGGATCCAGAAACCAGATTCCTGCAGAATCCCAAATCATCCTGATTTAACTCACTGCGACTAATTAGCTGTTTATGATGCTGCTGCAAATTCAGATGGAGGCATTTCATAGTCACTTTAAGTTTGGCTAATAAGTTTACATTAAGAAGTTACTGGGGTGTCATTATAAAAATGCTCCTGAAAGAGTTTATATGTCTCTCCTGGTCATTTTAACAGTCCGCTGGTGTCAGGGTGACTTCAGTATCAAACTTCAATCACAAACTGAACTTAAGACCTCAGAGAACAAGGTGAAGTGAGCTTTTCCCCAGCAGGGGGTTGTATACGATATGCTTCATCTTCATTAGTCTTATTAATACCACCCGATGTCCAAAGGGTTTGACATGTTTATCTTTGAGTGTGGAGTCACATGACTGTGGCAGAGAGGTGACAGAATGACACAGACACACAACTTAAAAACAGCCTGTTTTATTACCACAAAACCATCTTAAGCTGCATCGCCTTCAGCAAAGCCTGCATACGCTCCTCTGTTCGGCTGTGCGGCCACCTGCCTGCATTTTACTTCCGCTAAACTGTACAGAGAGCCGTGTTGGTAAGTGTGGGTCACCAGCTTCAAAGGGTGGAAAAAACTGCCAAAGCCAGTAGTGACAGAGTGTCAATCTTCACATCCGACCTCAAGTGACACGTACATCAATACATCTGTTTGCAAGTAAAAACATGCTGTACATTTTCCATCACATGCTTAGTGTGAATCTTTATTTTACACATTAAAAACAAAATTCTGCAGTGACCAGTGCACAATATCCTACAGCTGTTCCGGTCAAAGCCCTAGACGAGCTTCAAACTTTAGCGCCGCATGTTACTTTTTTGTAGCTAATTTCGTACATGATAGTTGTGCCGGGTCGTGGGTTTGGGTAGTGCTTGCAATTTGCTAAGTTGGCCCCCCCTCAGAAGATGGAGCCCTATGTAGCCCCCTTCGTGACCTATTGTGTTGACCGGTATTGTCCAACAGTGACAACAGCATTTTAAAAGATAAAGGAAAGAAATTGTATCCATCAGAACAATAGAATGCATGAAAGAGGAAGTTGTTGCTCGTGTCACTTCCTCCTGCCCACCGATGCAAACTTGGCCTAATTATATCTTGTGGCTCCGGTGTCCTTTTCTCCCAGAAAAAAATACACATTTATCTGGCTGCAAAACAGGGGTCACAGTGACACAGTGAGCACCATGTTACCTCACTTCCTGTCTGCGTGTGTCATTTGTATGTTCTATCTCTCTATTTCCCCTAAAGACCTGCAGCTTAGCTGAGCTGCTCTCTCCACATTCCCTGCTGTGTCTGTGTCTGTCTCTGGGTCCCTGTCCATCCCCTGCCCTCTGCTCCAGGTTCCTCCTGACCCCGCACTGGGTAACTGCTAATGGGGATCAGACAGTGTGTAATGTGACCTAAACCATAGCCAGTTACTACAGGGTGTGTAGATGATCCCTTACTCATGGTGAAAAAGTGATCTTAGTTTCACTGATATCTTAAATGAATACGATTCCTTCATTTTCTGATGCCAGTATTGTTTGTTTATCTCTTTGTTTCATGTATAAACTCTGTAGGGCCTCTATCTTCATCTTTTTTGTCTTTCTTCCTGACACACAGCCTGTTTAAAACTACATGGAAAGTCTCTTCTGATGACATCACTGATGCTCAAATCACAATTGAAACAGCATGATTAAACATGGCAGATATTCTAGTTTCATCATCCAAATTTAAAATTAAAAGGCCACGATTCAGCTACTTACTGCAGTAGCTCCATGTTCTCATCACAGCTACAATGGTGCAGATTAAGTAGATGAGGCCAACAGCAGTGTGCAGGGTGACATGCAGAACTCGCCCCCTAGTGGAAATAATCAGGAAGCTCAGTCTGTATCACAATAAGCCTCCTGTTAGAACACAATCCTGTGAAACAAGGAATATACATAATATACTGTAGTATAGCATATTAATAAACATTAATAAATATTTTAATAAAGATTAATAGAGTTTATTTCTCTCTCATGCTCATGCACTCACTCACTCACAATATGTACAAGGGGGCTTTTCAACAACTGCATGACTTTCCTCACCTTCAAAATCATGACATTAAAATCAAAAGTCAATGAACCAAAAATTAATTATACACAAACAGTCTGGAAAGAAGATCCATATAATATGGTGCTGAGTGATTTGCAGAGGCCGCCCCCTAGTGGAAATAATCAGGAAGCTCAGTAAGTAAGTAGAGCTTTATTGTCATCTCAAACAATACACAATAAAGTATACAGTGAGACAAAATATCGTTCTCCAAGACCATGAATGCAACATAAAACACAACAACACACAAGACAGATCACAATGAGGATGAGAGGGGCAATAATTTTTACATTGCACCTATATACATATAAATATCCGAATGTGACTGAATGTAAATATATAGGGTAAGTAAAATGAGTAAGTTATGTTGTGCAAATTAGGCAAGTTGTGCAAGAGTACAATATGTGTGTAAAGGACCAGGTATGCATAGATGTGGACATGTTCACGATAGCGGATTGGAATGAATAGATATAAAGTGTTATATTTAATCTGACCAGAATCAGTCTGTATCACAATAAGCCTCCTGTTAGATCACAATCCTATGAAACAGGGAGTCATGTTAACATCAGCTGTAGGTAAACTATATTATTCCTTGTTTAATGGGAGCCTCTTATACATCAGACAAGTTAGATTTCCCCTATTTCACGCTAAGAACAACATTTTGTGGAAATGTGTGGAAATGTATTATGTCTAATTTAGTTGAAGTGTATAACTAAACAGCATAAATACTTGAATAATTCTTAATGTATTTCTGTCTGTGATGTTGCTGGTACATGATTTACTGTCAAGGATCATGTGAAAGGCCATTGGAGTACTTCAGTATCAATGAAGAATGAGTGTCTGGCATGATCACCAAATGTCCATCCATCCATCCATTCGCCAGCACTTATCTGCATCGTGGGGAGCAGAGATGGCCAGACCTTCCTCTTCCCAGCTGCCTCCTCTAGCTCCTCCAGAGGGTTACCCAGACACTCCCAGACCAGCCAAGAGTGATAAATTCTCCAGCATGTCCTGAGTCTGCCCCTGGGTACCCCCCCCCAGATGCCCAAACCTCTTTAGCTGGCTCCTTTCGATGCGGAGGAACAGCGGCTCTACTTTAGGCTTCTCCTGGATGTCCAAGCTCCTCACTCTATCTCAAAGGCTGAGCCCACAGATTTTGCAATGGAATCTTGTTTCTGCTGCTTGCATCCTCAATCTCATTCTTTTGGTCACTACCTAGACCATGTGACCATAGGTAACGGATGAAATATAGATTGACCAGTAAATTGACCTTCACGCCTTTCAGCTCCGCTCTGTCTTCACCATGACAGACCAGTAAAATGTCTGCATAACTGCTGAGGCTGTACAGATACGCCAATCAATCTCCTGCTCCTTTCTTCCCTCACTCATGAACAGGACCTGAGACACTTGAACTTCTCCACTTGAGGAAGTTACTTATCCCCAACCTGGAGGGAGCAATCCACTCTATTCCAGTTGAGGACCATGGCCTCAGATTTGGAGGTGCTGATCCTCATCCCGGCTGCTTCACAGTTGACTGAAAACTACCCCAGGGAATGATGGAGTGAATGCTTATACTAATATTAATTTGAATATGTTTTCATGCACCTCAGTTGGCCAGAGGAGGATGGGCTCCCCTTCCCAGTCTAGGTTCCTCTCAAGGTTCTTGCTAGAGGGAGTTTTTCCTTGCCACTGTTGCCTCAGGCTTGCTTGGTGGGGGTTCGGCCCGGTTATATGTAAAGTGCTTTATGACAATGACTGTTGTTAAAAGTGCTATATAAATAAAACTGAATTGAATTGAATTGGAGGTCACGGCTGGATGAAACCCAACAGGACTACATCATCTGCAAAAAGCAAAGACAAAATGTTGAGGTTACTGAAGCAGACCCATTCTGCCCCTTGGCTTCACCTAGAAATTCTGTCCATAAAGGTCATGAACAGAATGAGTGACAGAGGGCAGCCCCAGTGGAGTCCAGCACCCACTTGGAACAAGTCTGACTTATTGCTGGCAATGAGAACTAAGCTCCCGCTCCGGTTATACGGGGATCTAATGGCCCATAACAGTGGGCCCAATGCCCCATACTCCTGAAGCCCCCCACAGAACCCCCCTAAGGGACACAGTTGTATGCCTTTTCCTGGTCCAAAAAACACATGTAAACTGGTTGGGCAAACTCCCATAAACCCTCCAGTATCCTTGTGAGGGTAATGAACTGGTCCAGTGTCCTGGACCAGGGATGGAATCTGCACTGCTCCTCCTGGATCTGAGGTGTGACTAATGGATGGAACCTCCTCTCCAGCACCCTGGCGTAGGCCTTCACAGGGAGGCTGAGGAGTGTGATTGCCCTGAAGTGAGAACACATCCTCTGGCCCCCTTTCTGAATTATCAAATCATATGAAATTTCGGAATGCCTCAGTCACCTGTGTGTAGCCAATCCCTATGGCTATAAGCTGCGTAGCTCAAACGTCTTGGCTAGAAATGTTTATACTGTGTACTTTTTACTAATCCTTAGGACTTCTGAAAATGCATTATTGAAAAGTGTATGTTTGAACTTGATTTAAACAAAAAATAGAAGAATGACATTGTAAATGGTCTCAGATTATTGGTGCTGAATAAAAGCATCTGTAGCACTTTGAGATTAATGTTTTTTAGATAGATGAAATATTTTAAAATGTCAAGGCATGTCAGACTACCTCAAAAATGGCTGACAGACTTCAGAGGGTTTAAGGTGGCCGTATACACTGGAACTGACGTTATATGAGCCGTGATCACTGATTCAGCACAGTGCCTGAGCAGGGTCCCCAATTTGAACTGTCCACGATTGGCTGGCATAAATATGATGTCATGGGTTGGTCAGCAGGGGACTAATTATGCAGTTACCAGCATGCTTTGCACTTCACCACATTGTACATATTGTAATGGATTTAAATAGCGAATGTGCTGATACTTGGCAGATGAAATTTAACACAGATAAATGCAAGGTAATCCATGCAGGGAGCAGAAATATAAAGTACAGATATTTTATGGGTTCCACTGAAATAAAGGTAGCTGATTACGAGAAAGATCTCGGTATGTATGTTGATGCTTCCATGTCCCACTCTCGCCAGTGTGGGGAAGCAATAAAAAAGGCGAACAGAATGTTGGGTTATATCTCTAGATGTGTGGAGTTTAAGTCAAGGGAGGTGATGTTACACTTATATAATTCCTTGGTAAGACCCCACCTAGAATACTGTGTGCAGGTTTGGTCACCATACCTCAAGAAGGACATTGCTGCCTTAGAAAAGGTGCAACGAAGAGCTACGAGAATGATTCCTGGTCTTAGAGGAATGTCTTATGAGGAGAGGTTAGCGGAACTGAATCTGTTTAGCCTTGAGCAAAGGAGACTAAGGGGGGATATGATTCAGGTCTATAAGATTCTAACGGGTCTGGATGCTGTTCAGCCAAATGACTATTTCAATATTAGTCTAAATACTAGAACTCGTGGCCATAAGTGGAAATTAGCGGGAGAACATTTTAAAACAAATTTGAGGAAGCACTTCTTTACACAGCGTGTAGTTAGAGTATGGAATAGTCTTCCTGCTGGTGTAGTGGAAGCTAAAACCCTGGGTTCCTTTAAATCAGAGCTAGATAAGATTTTAACAACTCTGAGCTATTAGTTAAGTTCTCCCCAAACGAGCTTGATGGGCCGAATGGCCTCCTCTCGTTTGTAAATTTCTTATGTTCTTATGTTCTTCTTAACAACCATCACACAGAACAACAACAGAACACACATCATAGACAATCATAGAAAACCACATGCTCAACACATTGAGCCACAAGACCAGACAGGTAACAGGGGAAACTCAAAGACAAACATGAAGGACGGGATGACCAGCAATGCCTGCTGGTCAAACGGGGAAGGGACACAGAAGGACCACAGCAGGGGCTGACTCTGACAGTACCTTCCACCTAACGCGCGGACACCGGACGCACGCAAGGGTACTGCCAGGGCCACAGAGAACGGGCAGACCGGACTAAGACACAGAACTGGACGGGGAAACCACTAACGAAAACCAAGGAACTGGACAGACAGAATAAAGAACTCAGACAAGAGGGGAACAAAAACAGATAGGGCAGACACCAGGAGCTGGGACAAGAAGACTAGACGAGGGATCACAGTAGGGGGCAGAACTTGGGGACCAGGAACAAATGGACGCAGACACTGAGGAACAGGGCCAGGGGCACGAGGCAGAAAACAAAATGGTGTAGGGGAACCGGAAGGGAAAGGAACAAAAGGACCAGGGACATGGGACTGGGACTGAAATGGGGCAGACGAACTGAAAGGGAAGGGCAGAAATGGGACTTGGGGCAGCTGGCCAGGAAACAGAAAAGGGAAAGGATGGATAGGATGTGGGCTTTGTGGCCGACTGGAGGGCGAGGAGGTATGGACTGCAGGACAAGGATGGGAACTGGGACAGGAGGGCAACGAGGAAGGGACTACAGGATGAGGACGGGAACCGGTCCGGAGGGTGACGAGGAAGGGACTGCAGGACTGGGGCAGGAACTGGGACTTGAGGGCGATGAGGAAGGGACTGGGTCTGGGCGGTTGGACCGCCTAGTATGTCCCTGTCTCCCCTTTCGGGAGACAGAGAACCGGCCTGGCCCTCTGCTGGACCTCCACCAGCGCCATGCAAGGTCCGCTTGGGTGGAGGTAGGAGTCTGAGACTTGGGGCTTGGGGCCAGGACGGCCTTGGGTGGAGAAGCAGGGGTAAAGTCAAGAGGCATGGTCCCCTGAGGACCGGGCGCGGGCAGAGCAGAGGCGGCGACCCCCTGAGGGCCAGAAGCGGGCAGAGCAGAGGCGGCGACCCCCCGTGGGCCGGGCGCGGGCGGCCGGGGCAGAGCAGAAGCAGAGGCGGCGACCTCCCGTGGGCCGGGCGCGGGCGGCTGGGGCAGAGCAGAAGCAGAGGCGGCGGCCCCCAGTGGGCCGGGTGCGGGCGGCCGGGGCAGAGCAGAGGCGGTGGCCCCCCGTGGGCTGGGCGCGGGAGGCCGGGGCAGAGCAGAGGAGGCCCCCGTGGGCCGGGCGCGGGCGGCCGGGGCAGAGCAGAGGCGACCCCCTGTGAGCCGGGCGCGGGAGGCCGGGGCAGAGCGGCGGAGGCGGCGGCTTCCCCTGGGCAGGGCTCGGGCAGAGCAGCGGAGGGGGCTGCTTCCCCTGGGCAGGGCTCGGGCAGAGCGGCGGAGGCGGCTGCTTCCCCAGGGCAGGGCTCGGGCAGAGCGGCGGAGGCGGCGGCTGGGCCTTACACTGGACACAAGAAACCCTTGGCCCAATCCATCAGCCGATGATTGAGGGTCTCCAGTCCATCCTCCCCCTCAACAGGTGTTATAAACGGAACCCCTGGAGGCAGGCAGGGAAGAACTGGGCCCTCTAGAGGCAGAGGCTCCACTGTTAAAACAGCTGGAGCTTTCCTTCCCTTTCTAGGGAACTTGGGGACTTGAGGGATGGCATCTACAGGAGACCGGGAACATTTGAAAGCCAGACGAGTACCATAATAGGCACTTAGGGAATGGACATCTCGGGCTGAGTCAGGGTCAGGAACAGGTCCAGGGGGTGAGTGCTCCAACTGGAGCGCAGCAGGCCCAGTAGCTGGTGCTAAGGAGACATATCCCAGCATGAGGGATGTTGTGGAGCCTGGGGATCGTCCTTGGGAGTGGTTCATTCTGTCAAGGTTGCAGGCGGCTTGGGCACGGGAACGTGGCATGGTGCACGAAAAAGGGCGGACGACCCACTTGCGGCTCCAAGAACAAAAAAGGGGTTTATTAAAGAAAACAGAAAACACTACAAATGACTAACCAAAAACAAAGGACCACGGGGGGTCAAACACTAAAGGGAATAAACTAAGACTAAATCACAAAACCGAATACACATCAAACACTGAAAATAGCAAAACCATCGAACAACAACCATCACACAGAACAACAACAGAACACACATCATAGACAATCATAGACGACCACATGCTCAACACATTGAGCCACAAGACCAGACAGGTAACAGGGGAAACTCAAAGACAAACATGAAGGACGGGATGACCAGCAATGCCTGCTGGTCAAACGGGGAAGGGACACGGAAGGACCACAGCAGGGGCTGACCCTGACAAATATAGTTTTATTTACAAATATCAACATTGTTGTTATCAACATAATAAATGTGAATACAGATTATTTATAAACAAACATGATTAATTCAGAATGGGGATTTTTTGTTCCTGTTTTTCTTTAATTGGTTTATTTATTTCAATTAATCAACTTATTTGTTTATGCATATATGTATTTATCCATATATCTGATTATTTATTAGGAAATGCAATTTGTAGGAAATTAGAGTTCCGAAAATAATTTCATGATAGCCTATATCCAGGGCTGCAGATAACTGGTGCGCAAGTACGCATTCACCTTTAAAAGCGATATGTGCGGCAATTGATTGCTGTGACAGTGCAAATGCGTACGTATTTTATGTGCATTTGCGCTGATATGACAATAAATTATCGTGCATTTTAACCTCTATACCACAAACGAAGTACGAATTACCATATACAGGTTAAAATGCACGATAATTTGTATCAACCCATTGTATCAAATGTCATGATGTTATGAAATGTCAAGCTGAAATTGAGGTGCACCAAGAAGCTGTACTCTGTCAGCATTGCCTACTATAACTATAACAACCTCTTCTGTTTTACATTTATCATGCAGTGAGGACATGATCTTGAAGTCCCAATGAAGTGTTGCCATTTCAGGTGGAATCCACTGCTATCTTGTTGACTCTGCTACTGACTCAGTTCCCTTGCAATATGATCTGTCTGTAGTGGCGTAAGATGTTGAAACCTTTTAATTATCTCCCTAGGTGTCACGTTCGGGATCAGGCGAGCCGGAAAGCAGGCGAATTGCAGCCAGGACTTCGGGTAAACGTGGTTTTATTCAACGAAAGACGGACATCTACGGACAATACAATGACGAGTCTGGGGAAGACTGACTCAGACGAGGACTAAATACAAAAGACAAGCTAGACATAACAGGACACAGGTGATCACAATCAGGGCTGAAAACGAGGTAACGAGGTGGGCGTGGCACACATCAGGAGCGGACGGAGCGGGGTGTGACACTAGGCTTCCTCAATCAGTGCTATAGTGTAAATGTCCTGCAGCAAAGGTGTCATTTTGAGGCGTGTTGTGAGCTCAACAAATGTGTCACACAGCCAGCCAATATTTTGTCCTTCCTGTGGAATGTTGCCAAGTGATCGTTTCATTGATTTTAAGAAGGTTAAGTCTTCTGGGTTCTTAATGAACTTCTTGGAATTTACAGGCCAAAGAGGAAATGTTTTCTCCGACTACAGGTTCAAGAATTTTCTTCTTGTTGTTTCAGACGCCCTTCTTTGCAGTGGAATGCTGTGCAGCTTGCTGTTCTCCTCTAGATATGTCAACATGCATTCACACGCTTTGCTTTGTGTTATGATTGGTGTTCCAGCTTTCTCATAGAATTCATTCATATACACAAGCACAAACTTAGCCGCTTTCCATACTGACTTATTTATCTGAGATTCTCTGCCAGTTGAGTACGGTACATCAGGAACCTCAAAGCCTGTCGATAAGTCGGTAAACGTGCCCCTTTTACCACTGTATCATCTTCAGTAATGGCATTTCCTAGTCTGAATATTTCAGCAGACTGTCTTGTTTTCTTTTGCCTTCAACAACTGTAACAAAAACAGGTTTGGTTTTCATAGTTGAAATTCACTTGAACATGTTGAAATGTTGCAGTATTACTTTGTATTTTAAATGTCAATAGTACAAAATAGGACTTAAAGGCAATAGGCCAAACATCTTAGTATCAATTTAAAAATGACAGATGATTGGATATTATTGTGATACTGATTATTACATTATTAAGTTTCTTGCTTGACAGGACTGAACCATGTGGGCTTTGTGTCGGCTTTTACAAAACTAAAAGTTAAGTTTCTCATAATAACTTGCAGGCGGTCAAAATTATTAGAAAAGTCATTTGTATTGCATGAGCATTCTGCTACCGAGCATTCCGATACCGCCTTAGTGAAAACTTCAGGTAGGAGGACCCATCCATCCATCCGTCCATCCGTCCATCCATTCATCCATTTTCTGAAACTTGTCTTATTTAGCGATGTGGGAGGTACGGAACTACCCCAATTTGATACCAAACATGCCATACCAGCTTCACAGGTTCACACCTCATACCATCTGTATTAGTTGATTAACAATTACTTATATTATGTATGTGACTGACTCACATCAGTATATAATACAGGTGTTTTTGGTTGCACCTCAACAGATGTCACATCACATATTCACATTAAAAGCAGCACATCTTACCCTTAGATAGGTGTGGCCGTTAGTTTGTGGTAATACCAATTTAAATTGCACATCTGGGAACGACATATTACGTTTGGTGTGGCTAATCCCAATTGATCTTCTCCAGAATGGATAATATACACTTTAATTCAGTTCTTCTAATATAGCATGGTAGAACACAAAGAGCTTGCACAAAGATCAGATAAGGGCCACCGAGGAATGTGGAAGAAAAGGGGGGGGGGGGGGGGTTGTTGAACAAAGAAAGAAGAATCTCTGAAAGTTAGGACACACTGGTTACACTTTAATTTTCAAGATTCTTCTGGTATAACCATGAGAACATATATGCAGTCATAGCTATACATATTTGTTTATTCCAATTTATATGTGTTTAAGTGTGACGGGTAAAATAGGTGATACTCCGTGAACATGGTTATAAGGGTGGCACACAAAACACTAACATTGTCTAAGGACGCATACAAACATAACCTATCTGTATATTGAGACTAGTAGTCGTGAGTAAATCAATATACAGGGTATACAAAAGCCAAACTTAAATGAAATTTCCTTTAGGGTGTTGGTCTGTTGGGTGAGTGATATGTAGGGCAGAGTGTATGGGGAGGGGGTTGTGTGCCAAGTCGAGGGACCCCTGTCCTTCAGGTCCACTCTGCTGTCTGTAGGTTCCTAAAACTTGTTGGCCTCGTTTGTTATCTGTGTGTGTGTGTGTGTGTGTGTTTAAGTGTGTTTGTGTGTGTGGGGTCACTAACCCCCCTTTGGTGCCTAGGCCAGCGAATACCTCTCGTACCAGGGTAGGCCTTGTCTCAGGCCACCTGGAATTTAAGCTTTGTCATATGTGCATGTGTGATCCTACAGTGAGGACCAGACTGGCTTCATTAAACACAGACAAACACAGGACAGTATAACATGGACTCTGCATGTGATTGACCAGGTCATCAGGGAAAAGACTAGCACTGTGTTAGTCAGCCTAGATGCAGAGAAGGCATCTGATTCTGTATGCTGGGAATATTTATACCAGGTCATGGGAAAGTTTGGTTTTAGTGTGGAATTTATTCAGTGCATTAAAACAATATATTCAGCCAGAATTAAACTTACTGGACACATATGACACATTATCACCCCGGAGAGAGGGACGAGGCAGGGGTGTCCGCTCTCACCGACCCTTTTTAACTTGTATATAGAACTGTTGTCCGAAGCTGTAAGACAAGGTCTCTCTGTGGTTCCTATAAAGCCATCCAAGTCTTTTACAGACTGCCATGATGTTATTGCCCCCCGGTCTGTCCAATTTCAGCTGAATGTTGAACCCTCAAAACAATCTATTGTGCTCTGTCATGGATTGCTAACGGAAGAACTGACAGGTCTGCTGCACGCATTGGATGAATCATGCTCTGCCGTTAATTGTATGGAGCGCTATAGCAAGCATAACTGCATCACACTACTCTTCGAGTGCAGCGTTCATGTCAGGGTCTTGACATGACTGTGTGAAGCAGGTGGCGGGAATGCAGCGATTGGGGTGTCGACTTACAGGGAGGAAAATCCATTCATTTGTGTTGTTCGGGATTTAGGTGACGACTCAGGGAATTTGACGACTTACAAGTGGCGATTTACACCAGGAATTTTAAAGGAAACATCATTAGGAAAAATCGGGACTTTTGCTTGAGCGTCGACTTGTGCACATTGACGAGTTACAAGCCGGCGACTTAGACCAGTTTTACTGTATGTGGGCAATTAACAGGTCATTTGTTGAATCTCGGTAAAACTCAGATTTTGTTATTTAATTTTACCCTTCAGAAAAACTTAAACCCCATTAATTGGCATTTGAAAAATATTAAATATCTTGGTATGTAGCTGCACTGTAATATTTCCAAACTATATGAGGTGAGTTATACACCACTCACTAAAAACTTTTACTGTGACTTGAACAGGTGGAATTCACTTCCAATAGATTTTAGTAACAGGACTGAAACTATTAAAATTAATGTTTTCTTAGGCATTTATCTGTTCTAGTCTCTGCCAGTAAAAGTGTCAGTAACACAATCTACAGAATGGGATGGGAGGATTTCATGATTCATATGGAGGGGAAAGAGACCTAGAATAAGATATTTAACTTTACAGATCCGTAACATGGGGGGGGGGGGGGTTTGGCCCTATCTTGTCTTAAAGGTTATTTTAATGCTGCTAAATTAAGGCTCCTGCTCTGCTGGTGTAACATGGGGTTTGTTTGTACAGCTTTAATCAGAGGAGAAATTGAACGTTTTCAGGACCTGGTGAATAAGTATAACTTGGGCAAATCAGATTTCTATAGGTTTCTGCTATTTCACCGTTATTTTCTGCAAGACATTTAGCTGGGTAATTCTAGGAAATGTACACCTCTTACTGTATCTCGATATTTATTGAATCAAAGTATTTTATTTTTGAAAAAACATTCAACAAAATATATTAAAGAGAGAAGCAAAAAGTAATTGGGGATAAAAAATTTCCGAGGAAGTATGGGAGAAAGGGTAGGAAAGCCAAATTATCTCCAACAATTCAAAGGTTTGGAGAGAATTTTGCTGTAAGAGTTGTGTGTGTTTCATTATAACACCCAAACAACAGGGGAGAATGGTTAAAACTCTTTGTCTTTGCTGGAGGCAATGCGGGTCAGTAATGGTAGATCATGCACATACTGTATTTTTTGGATTTTTCCAGTTATTCAATCATATTAATTAAATTTGAAATTTTCCTTGTAAGACAATGGGCTTTAAGATCGATAATACTTTTGTATTTTAGTACCTCTGTGAGCTACCTAAAGAACTATACAACCAAGATAAACACTTGTCAAAGGTTCTGCTAGCTGCAAATAAGAAAGCAATGGGACGGCTGACTGAAAACCACCCACAGTGTCTGAATGGATCAGTATTGTTAAGATGTTTAATATGGAAAGCATGACCTTTATGTTAAGACTGGAAGAATAAAAAGGACAGAAACTTTGGTGGAAATGGACCAATTATCAGAATCAGAATAAGCTTTATAAGCTTTATTGCCAGGTATGTTGACACATACGAGGAATTTGTTGTAGTGACAGAACTCTACAGTGCAACAGAAAGACAGTGACAAGACAAGACACAGGTAATAAAAGAGTTATATACAGATATACAAAGATATACAAAGTAGCGTGCAAAATAGCAAGAAGACATTCCAGTATGATGTGTTTGTATAGGTATGTTATGTGAAAATATGAAAAATAAATAAGCGTGTGTGTTAAATAAATAATTTGTTTTAGTGTTGTGTGTACCACGTGTATTGTTAAGTGTACATGACATTGTTAAGTGTTCATGACATGGACTGCCTGGGGGAAGAAACTGTTCCTGTGTCTGGTCGTTTTGGTGCTAAGTGCTCTGTAGCGTCGACCAGATGGCAGCAGATTACAGGGTTCGTACGGGTGCTGGAAATCCTGGAAAATGCTTGATTTTTAATATAGTGTTTTCAAGGTTAGAAAAGTGCTTGGATTTTGGACAATGTGCTTGAACCTGCTTGAATTTGAAATTGCATTGCTTTCATAATAATTCGTTATCTTACGGAGTAGTTTTCCTTTTAGCTAAAAATGCATTTTGCACGTAACGAAAATAACTCCGCTCGAGTCCGCGCTTGTGGCTGTAGTGGTGTAATCGTGCATTCCATTTGCCTCGGGATCCGATTTTCGGATTCCGATATTACGTCACATCCGCTAAAAACTCGGGAAAACCGAGTTGGATATAGTAGCAATACCATGGATCCATATGGAAAAAGCAAGATTTTTTGCTTAGCCGGACAACTTGTCGGATTTAAGGTACCTCAGTTTAAATGGCCTTTATCTTCGTTCACTTACAATTAGCCCGAACTACCTTAAATCCGACAAATAATCCGACTAATCATGAAATCCAATTCTAGAACGGTTAATTGGTAGCCATTGTTACCAATATCACTTGATAACACATTACGCGCGGTGCTTCACGTATAAAACTCCGTAGCAACACGTCCACAGATAAATTGGACGATATAGTGTGTGCGACCGATTTAATGAGCCACAAATGAGAAGTAGTGCTTAAACAGGATAAAGCTACAACTTTCCCTTCTGTTGATAAAGGGCGCAGCCATCTTCGATTCTGAACTCGGGATCCTCTGCGTTATCCGAGATATTTCTCGGATCTCCGAGAAATGGGAGCGCGCATGTCATCACTTCCGGCTTCGAAACTCGGAATCCGAGTTCCTAGGGCAAATGGAATGCACGATAACAGTCTAAAGGGCACTTCCTTGCCAATTTGTTATTGATCGTGTAATTCACGCGAAAGTATTCAACAATTTCAGTTGAAATGTCATATTGTGTTTTTTTTTTAATAGCACAATGGATTTAAATGTGAAAAAGTACATACAGCATATATAAACGTCATTTACCGCGGTTGTTAGGTGCTGGAAAAGCATAAAAATGCACCTTGAAAGTGCTTGAAAAGTGCTGGAATTTGAAGTTGGAAAAGGTGTAAGAACCCTGAGATTAAGAGGGAGTGTGCTGGGTGTGAGGGGTCCAGGGTGATTTTCTTAACCGTTTTGCTCACTCTGGATAAGTACAAATCTTGGAGAGTGGGGAGGGATGTTCCAATGATTCTCTCAGCAGTCCTGACTACCCTCTGCAGTCTTCTAAGGTCAGATTTGGTAGTTGAGCCGAACCAGACAGTTATAGAAGAGCAGAGGACGGATTCAATGATTGCGGTGTAGAACCGTATCAGCAACTCCTGTGGCAGGTTGAATTTCCTCATCTGACGAAGGAAGTATAACCTCTGTTGGGCCTTTTTCACAATGGAGTCAATGTGAGTGTCCCACTTCAGGTCCTGGGAGATGATGGTCCCCAGGAACCTGAATGACTCTATTGTAGCCACAGTGCTGTCCATGATGGTGAGTGGGGGGAGAGCAGGGGGGTTCCTCCTGAAGTCCACGATCATCTCCACTGTTTTGAGCGTGTTGAGCTCCAGGTTGTTAAGACTGCACCAGGCAGCCAGCTTTTTTGCCTCCTGTCTATAAGCAGACTCATCGCCGTCCTGGATGAGGCCGATGAGTGTAGTGTCGTCTGCAAATTTCAGGAGCTTGACAGAGGGGCCTTTAGAGGTGCAGTCATTGGTGTACAGGGAGAAGAGCAGTGGGGAGAGAACACAACCTTGAGGGGCGCCAGTGTTGGTCATACGGGTGCTGGATGTGATTTTACCCATTCTCACTAGCTGTTGCCTATCTGTCAGAAAGCTGGTAATCCACTGACAGACAGAGCTAGGTACAGAGAGCTGGGTTAATTTGGGATGGAGGAGTGATGGGACGATGGTATTAAAGGCAGAGCTGAAGTCCACAAACAGGATCCTCACGTAAGTCCCTGGTTTGTCCAGATGTTGCAGTACATAATGCAGTCCCATATTGACTGCATCATCCACAGACCTGTTTGCTCTATAAGCAAACTGCAGGGGGTCCAGTAAGGGTCCAGTGAAGTCCTTCAGATAATCCAACACCAGTCTTTCAAATGATTTCATGACCACAGACGTTAGAGCTACAGGTCTGTAGTCATTAAGTCCAGTAATTTTGGGTTTCTTTGGGACAGGAATGATGGTGGAGCGTTTGAAGCAAGAGGGGACTTCACACAGCTCCAGTGATCTGTTGAAGATCTGAGTGAAGATGGGGGCCAGCTGGTCAGCACAGGTTTTCAGACAGGCTGGAGTCACACCATCTGGGCCTGGTGCCTTCCTTCTTTTGTTCTTCTTGAAGACCTGGCGCACCTCATCTTCACTGATCAATACAGCAGGAGTGGGGGAGAGGGGGGTTGCAGGAGGTGTAAATGGTGTTCTCTCAGGAGTTGGGGAGAGGGGGGATGCAGGAGGTGAGAATGGTGTTCTCTCAAACCTACCAGAATTATTTGACCCAGGAAAGCGTGGAACTTCTTTCTGAGAATAACAATGTTTTATCATTTATTTTCCAAGTGCAGCCATGACACATGATTCCTGTCGAAAATTACATAAAAAACAAAGTTAAGATAAGAAGTCAGTAATACCTAAGTGAGCCCTGATCATGCCCCCAAACTTCTGTCTAAAATGGCGTGAATTGGGGATTTCTAGGCATCCTTTAACCACCCCTTAACTACCCCTTAAGTCTATGGGGTTAAGGTTGGCTCTAGGGTCAGGGTTCAGGCAAAGGCTCTGGAGCCCAAGTCCTTCAGTTAAGGCGCCTCATTCCCCAGGTAAAGATTCAAGGAAGTCTTAGTACCAAGACCCATGGAGCAGCAGGGTCCCAGTGAAAGCCTCCGCAGGTTGGGAGCCTCTTTCCCCAGCTAAGGGATGAAGGATGTCCCTCCAGCCCAGGGGTTCTGCAGGAAAGTCCCAGGACTATCCATACCTAACCCCTAACCCAGCCTTAGCCCCAAGCCCCTGTCATATGTCTGCAGAACTCAGAAATATCAGCCTAGTTGCACTTGTGCCTGGGCAACACATTGACAGCTGTATGTTTTAGAGCCCGACCGATAAAGGATTTTGAAGGCCGATACCGATACAAATATTTGTTGGTTTTAAAATCCGATATATCGGCCGATATATATATATATATATTTTATTTCAGAAACGCGCAACAAAACATTAACAGATTTTCCTAACATTAGTTATTTGTAGTTATTTATGAGTTTTAACTAACATAATATGATAATGCATTTTAAAAAGAAACTTGTTTCTTTTATTGTCACAACAGAACAGAGGAACATCAAAATATATTAAAGTTCTGATAAATAAAATATATAAAAATACAAACTTAAGATATGAAACGTAAAGTCCTTTGAACAAAAACACAAAAACAACAACCAAATCAAAGTTACCAGTTTTAAAAGACTTCATAAAGCTTCATAAATATAACTTTGAATATCACAAGCAATAGAACTTTTATGCACAAGCTACGTTTGATACTTTTTCTCTATGTCTAAATGTTCACTCCTCGCAAATGTCTAACTTACATTTTACAATGCAGGGACTGTAACTAGAGATATGCTAGTTATAAATACAGTAATCATTACTTTAATTAGGCAGAATAAGTTCGTTGTGGTTTCCAAGCTCATTAATGTTAACGTTAGCGGTCTTCCACTGATAGTGGCATTAGCTAGCTTTGTGGTTAGCTAGTCTATGATGAGCCATAATTTAGCAATGGATAACGTCATACTGCCAATTGTAAAACATACATTTTCAATATAACAGGCCAAGGAGAGATGATACGTTTCACTGCTATAACTGTCACGCTATTAAAGAAATACTTTAGTCTCATTGTCAAAAGTTAAAAGGACAGTCAGTCAACTACACTGTAACAACGTAACGTAATTACTAGCTAATTCCGCTTCACTCTCGGCTTATTTAACAGCAGCAAAACTGGACATGATAGTCACAAATTTTTTATTTGAGTTAAGAGAACTGATGGGAATGTTCTTTTAATTGTTATTCAAGCAATGTATGTCTCGTGACCAACTCACCATGAACACATGAATACAGGAGTGTTGCCAACAGGGACGGTGTAGAGTGCCCTCTGGTGGACAAACTATACAACGCCAACACTCATGACATGGTTGAAGGGTGTTTCGTCCGTTTTTATTTTATTTTTGAAATATTAATTTATCGGCCATTATAAATGCAGATACCGATAATATCGGCCTGCCGATAAATCGGTCGGGCTCTAGTATGTTTGCAGTGTGATGTTTGACTCATTTGTTTGCCACTTTTGGCAACTGTATCTGCTATATACTTGAAATGTAAATGTAAATATGTGCAAGTGGGTATGTCAGCTATGTCTGAAGGCAGAGAGATCACGCCTGCTTAGGTAAAGGGTGGGAAACAGGTAAATCCGGCTAGTTAACATTCTAAAAGTCAGCTAAAATTCCAACACAGTTCTTAAAAATTAAGTTCATACTAATTCAAAATTCTGTAGCATTTAAGTGTGACTTTAAATAAATCCTAAAAGTATGTGTGATTGTGGGGAGGTGTGGGGCTTCAGGGTGTAACCTCTGGCTCTGACCCCCCCTCCCACTCCGTATGTGAAGTCTGCATGTTCCCCCAATAGGAGTTTTCTCCTCGTCCTTTAGAGACTGAAAACATGACTTAAGCCGATTGGGATCTCTAAGCTGTCCTTAGTGTGTGATTGTGTGTGTGAGTG
The DNA here is from genome assembly GCF_048594095.1 of Paramormyrops kingsleyae. NCBI lineage: Eukaryota > Metazoa > Chordata > Actinopteri > Osteoglossiformes > Mormyridae > Paramormyrops > Paramormyrops kingsleyae. The sequence goes on from NC_132800.1 coordinate 11,678,608, forward strand.
TGTGCTCTGCTATTAAAAAAAAGGGGGGGCGCCGATTCTCTCCCGTTGGTAACCTTTACAGAGTGTCCGATCAGAACACTGGGTTTGTTTGCCTACTTATGGCAGGTTATTCTTTAGACCTTTTTCACAACTTCTGCATTTTTGACCGGAAATACGTACGTAATTGTAGGTGTAAAAAAAAATAGCGCATGCAGCGACCTCTTCTTCTTGCAGAGTACCGGGCTGGTCTTGTAATGCCCAAAAGCAGTCACATCTATCTTTTCATTCCTTCCCTGTTAATGGTGAAGTTCGACGTAAATGGATTCAGGCTATCCGGCGGGATGAAGGACCAAACTTCACAGTTAAAAAGGGGAGCACTTACGTCTGCAGCAGACACTTCACCTCAGACAGAAGCAAACACCGTATTTTAAGCACAAATGACACAAGGCCCAAACTTTTAAACAACTAGAGGCATGCCCAAGCGAAACACTGTCAAAAAGAGCAAATGCGAAACAAGCACAAATATTTTAGCCCAAGTTTTTAAAAACTAGAGAAAGCCGTAATCAGCTTAACAGTTTTATTTCATTGTAAAATACAAAAAGTATTTCACCAAACGCGAAGATCCATTGATAGCGGCTCTGAGTTCCGTCGATGTGCTTAGAGTGTTTTATTTAAAATAACACATTTGCCGAAAAGTGCTTCGTTACTTTAAAAACGTTATGATTAAGGGGTTTATTTGAAACATGGCACTAGTCTAATATACCGGGAACCAGTTCCTATAGCTAATAAATGTAATTAAAAACGGGGCCAACTTCTTTAAAATTAACAAAACACAGCTAAAATGTTTTTTGATGCTTGTTGCTAAATTTTGCTCACTAGTTCCTACAGCTACTCAATTCTTGTTGCCTAAATGATTTACATCACGCTCACACTATTTAAATTTTTTTCTACAACAAAGCGATCCTTATACATTTTAAGTGTTTTTTGATTATCAAACTCTAAAGCCCCACTCTTGGTTGTGCGTTTGTGCAAATGTCCGGGCTTTTCTGTGTGCGTGTGTAGGATGTTCATCTTGCGTCTAATGTTAAGGTATATATATTTATGCTCATTTAAAACAACACATTTTTGTTTGCCTATTAACAAATACATCTAAAGTTTTTCTACCTTTAAACATTAACAAAAGCCGTTAATGTCTTTCCTTTAAAAATTACATGTGGTGAGCAATTCAGTAACAGTTACCTTGATACTTATGGACAAATTCTTCGTGGAAATATTTGTAGCCTTTATCAAGTTTGCTCTTTCTCGTGACGGAGTTTTCCTCCACGAGTTTAGCAACATCCGCAAATGTAAATTTGGGCAAATTTGTCAGATAGGTTGTATATATTCTCTGCTGAATTTTCTCTGATCCCGGGTTTTCTAATGCATTGACGCTTGACCGGAACTAAGTTTACCCTACGATTACGTATTTCCGGTTTTCGTGAAAAAGGCAGTGTTGCCAACTTAGCGACTTTGTCGCTAGATTTAGCGACTTTTCAGACCCCCTTGACGACTTTTTTTCAAAAAAAGCGCCTAGCGACAAATCTAGCGACTTTTGGACAAACCTTAGCAACTTTCCAAATGTCGCCAGTACTGTCCTGTAAGCGCGAGGTCTTGCTTTCCCGGTACAGTTACTCATCTCCCTGTGTCTACTCTGATCAGTGAGCGCTAGCTCCGGCTGAAAGGAGCAGCATATTCCCGTGACCGCACGGCAGCTGACATAGATGTGAATGAGCTGCGCATGTGCAAACGGTGTTGCCACGGACCAATCACTTACCTGCTTCTCCTTTGCTTGAAATAAAACTATTTAATTTGGCCGTTTCTTCTTATTTTTTCTTATTTATTTTTTCTTCTGATGCACTTATATTACTCACTGTTACAGAGCTTAAGTTCATTCCAGTTTCTGAACTCGTCTGAGATTGTTTACTGAGCTACATCTGATTGACTGTACGTGATTCTACTTACTCATACACAACGATAAACTTCATTAAACTTATTAAACTCATATACACATAAAAAAACATATATACGTATAATATAAATGTTGTCTGACAGAAAATATGTAACGTAATTGATAACAGTTTTATATTGGACATGTGAGGAAGGATTAGGGAAAACACGCAGAATGCAAATACGACGTAATTACGTCATTGATATGCAAATATACGCATGACGTCATCTAGCGACATTTGGCGACTTTTCGAGCAGACTTTAGCTACTTTCCATTGAAAATAGTTGGCAACACTGGAAAAAGGTCTATAGTTGGATAGTAGCGCATTAACACGTACACCACCAATAAAGCAGTCCGGATACTCGTTGGGGGATTATGCAATTGTGGTTTACTGAAACAGAAATAAAAACATAGGAATCAACATATAACTACCGCTCACAGGTAACATAGTTTTACAAACATTAAACAAATATAGATATTAAGTTATATTAACCATTTGTATTACAAAACGCAAATAAACATACAGTACAATACTCAAAACTGAGCGGCATTAACGCAGCAAAACGCGAACTGCGATCAGCGCGATATGTTTATTTTAAATTACAAACGCATAAAACAATAAACATCTGCTCCGGTTACAAAGCATAGTTGCAGTACGAATGAACTGCATACTTACTCAGCATACACGCACAACTGCACCATAAACCCAGCAAAACTTTGTATAACTATGTTGAACTCTGCATCCAGCCTATAAAGGAAAGCGAAGAAGAGAAAAAAAACCAACGTGGGGTCCTGCGTGACGCCTCCAATGGCCGAAATAATGCCCGCTCAAAACACTGCACAATTAAAGAAACCGCTCACTTAACAGCCTTTTCTACAGCTATAAACTAGTATCCTATCCATCGTGCCCCCTGTCCTTAGTGTGTGATTGTGTGTGTGAGTGTGTGCTCTGCTATAAACTAGCATCCTATCCATCGTGCCCCCTGTCCTTAGTGTGTGATTGTGTGTGTGAGTGTGTGCTCTGCTATAAACTAGTATCCTATCCATCGTGCCCCCTGTCCTTACTGTGTAACTGTGAGTGTGAGTGTGTGCTCTGCTATAAACTAGTATCCTATCCATCGTGTCCCTTATCCTTAGTGTGTGATTGTGTGTGTGAGTTTGTGCTCTGCTATAAACTAGTATCCTATCCATCCTTAGTGTGTGATTGTGTGTGTGAGTTTGTGCTCTGCTATAAACTAGTATCCTATCCATCGTGTCCCCTGTCCTTAGTGTGTGATTGTGTGTGTAAGTTTGTGCTCTGCTATAAACTAGTATCCTATCCATCGTGTCCCCTGTCCTTAGTGTGTGATTGTGTGTGTGAGTGTGTCCTCTGCTATAAACTAGTATCCTATCCATCGTGTCCCCTGTCCTTAGTGTGTGATTGTGTGTGTGAGTGTGTGCTCTGCTATAAACTAGTATCCTATCCATCGTGCCCCCTGTCCTTAGCGTGTGATTGTGTTTGTGAGTGTGTGCTCTGCTATAAACTAGTATCCTATCCATCGTGTCCCCTGTCCTTAGTGTGTGATTGTGTGTGTGAGTTTGTGCTCTGCTATAAACTAGTATCCTATCCATCGTGTCCCCTGTCTGTGTAGAGTTTACTGAGAATGGTGCAGTAAACATGAAACAGCCAGAGTGTGAAGTAAAAGGAGCAAAGTAGTCAGGGCTGGAGTGGGACTGAATTTCTGACCAGGAATTCAAGCCCCCTGACAGCCCAATATAAAACTATATAAACAATTACACTGTTATTATATGTTTCTATTCACACATCCATTTTCTAGGCTACTGAACACACATTCTTACCTACATGCTTTAATTTTACATTCATGTAATTTTTACCGGCACATTTCACTAATATTAATAAAGTGTGGAGCAGCTTTGACATAAATAATGAAGCTTCGTCACAGTGCGCTGTCCTTGTGTCTCTTCCCCGTGTGGCCAGCAGCCATCGCTGTCCTTGTGTCTCTTCCCCGTGTGACCAGCAGCCATCGCTGTCCTTGTGTCTCTTCCCCGTGTGGCCAGCAGCCATCGCTGTCCTTGTGTCTCTTCCCCATGTGGCCAGCAGCCGTCGCTGTCCTTGTGTCTCTTCCTTGTGTGGCCAGCAGCCATCGCTGTCCTTGTGTCTCTTCCCCGTGTGGCCAGCAGCCATCGCTGTCCTTATGTCTCTTCCCCGTGTGGCCAGCGGCCATCGCTGTCCTTGTGTCTCTTCCCCGTGTGGCCAGCGGTCATCGCTGTCCTTGTGTCTCTTCCCCGTGTGGCCAGCGGTCATCGCTGTCCTTGTGTCTCTTCCCCGTGTGGCCAGCGGCCATCGCTGTCCTTGTGTCTCTTCCCCGTGTGGCCAGCAGCCATCGCTGTCCATCCGCTTTGTCGTCTCATTGTCTTTGGTCCTAGTGTGTTCTTCCATTTCCCCACATGGCTGCATTTGACTCGGGTTGAGTGTGTGGCACAAAAGCTGGGACTATCTGGTCATGGGTTTGAGGCTGGTCAGGAACCAACCTAACCTCTAATATTTCATTAGTGGTTTTCTTCTCTTCCTAATGTTTATTAGTTCTGTGTTCTCCTTGTGAAGCTTGTGCCTTGTTTTATTACTGTATGTTCTATATGTTTCTGTATTTTCTGTGTTGAATTCCTAGTGTGTGATTAATGTTTCTTACCTTCAGTGTTTGTTGGAGTTTTCCTAGTCTTGTGTTCATTAGTATGAGTTACTGCACCTGTTGCCTGTTTTCCCTGGTTATTGTTATTGTTGTTATTGGTTAATTGTCTTATGTGTCACATCTGCCTCTTCGTTAGTTTGGTTGTCTGTTGTATTTAAGTGCTTGTCCTCCTGTTTGTTGCTGATTCATTGTTTGTGTGTTGCTGGTGGAATGTTAGGTCATTGTCTTTAGTTACAGCCTGTTTTTCTACCTGGTTGCTGTTCCTGATTATTTTCCCTTAGTTGCCCATAGTGATGGCAAAACAAAGCTTTCCAAAGTGATTGTTTCGAAAAATTTGTTCAGTACTCGAAGCTTTTCTAAATGGTGAACATTAGTGACACTAGGTGGTCAAATAAGTAAATAGCAGTTCATTTTGACTGAGTGTAGTGCATCAAAATAAATACAAATAGGCAAACATTCAAGTGGTCTGTAGTGCTTTATGAACATGAATGTACTGGATAAGTTGGACTGTGCAGTTTCTTATGGATTGGGCTACCTGTGAATTACCTGGGAAGGGGTGCTTGCATAACTCGAGGGGGTATTGGACTACAGATGTTTGTTGAGGAACAGTATTTGTTGAACAGTGTGGGGACTAAGTTGGTTACGTTTTTTGTTTATTCACAACTTCTGCTTTAGAGAATATCCACTGACACGGAATGGAGGATGCTGGAGTGCATAAAAACTGTATCGCAAGTTCACATGTGTGTTTACACAGCCTTCTGCATATTCCAGAACTGCAAAGGGTCTTCAGAACGCAGTATATTTGGGTCACTGAGGTACTGCTGAACCTCCACGGTAGCATCTGCTGTAGAACCCTTGACCCGTTTGCTCTCCCCCATCACATCACTGTCCAGAAGATCCTACAGACCTGGAACTAAAATGACAAAACACGAATCATTATATACACTGTGCATTTTGTACTGTGCAATAATAACTGTAAACCCAGTTCAGTTTAATTGAACATTATCAGTAAACCGTGAAAGGTTGCAACAGTACCGGTATGCATTGCAGTACCAGATGAGGTTCCTGCAGGCTCTGGTTCTGGTGCCTGGATGTATGTGGCTGTGGATGGGTTCTGCTGGGCCTCCTGTAATCTTATGCTGGATGCACAGTCTGCTGTAAGGTGTTTCACAGCAGCCTGAGCATTAGATTGGTTACAGAAACCTGCAGTTTTATACCTTGGATCCAGCAGTGTGCCCAGTGTCATTATGCTCATGGTCTCATAGACTGACAACCTCTCATTGAGCAACTTCAAGAGGTTCTTGCATAACTTCTGGGCCTTGACATTCTGTGTCTGGGACAGTTTCAGATTCACAACATGTCTAAGCTTGCGGATGAGAGGAATTACCTTGGATCCTGATACTCTCTTCTCTTCAGAAAGTGCAACAGTTGCCTCATTGAAATGTCATAAAACACCCAGACACTCATAAATTACGTGATATTCCTCTGAGGTCAGGGTTGTGAGCTCTGTCCTCAGAGTGACCAATGCAGCACCATCTGGCTCTTCTTGATCATGTGATCATTGCAGCATCGAATAGGTGCTATTCCAGCTGGTTTCCACTTCTTGAACCATTCTGAGAGTGGGTCTGCCCATCTGCTGTTGGATTTGACAAAGCCTTTCTCTAGCAGTTGTACTGTTCTGAAGTAGGTCACCATCTGTCCTTCCTTGGATCCGATATCGTCAGGGTCCTTGTGTCTGATCAATGGCTTCACAACCAAATTCAGTGTATGAACAATGCAGGTTGTGTGTCTGGCACAGACAATCACATTTTGTGCAGCGTCAGTGTCAAGCATCGGACTTTATTTTGTATTCCCCACTCCTCCATCAAGGCTGCCTTGACTGCAGCCATGTTTTCTGCAGAATGAGACTCTGGGAATTTTCCTGCTCCCAATAATACGGCAGACAGCTCAGTCTTATCCTTTATAAAATGGCATTTGACTGCTAAATAAGCTTCCATATGTATGGATGTCCACGTGTCAGATGTTAGACTTACTGCTTTGGCCTTTTTCACCTCTTCCTTTGCTTTCTCTTTTTCTATCTTAAATATGTCTGCCACCAGACCCTTTCATGTTTGTCTGGATGGGAGAATGTAGGTTGGATCCAGGATTCCCACAAACTCCCTAAATCCAGCATCTTCCACTATGGTGAAGGGTTGTGAATCCTTCACAATCATATTGACCAAAGCCTCATCAATCATTTGCTTCTTGGTCTCTATACTGGGAATATTATACAGATTATTGGGTAATACCCTCACCCAAATCTGATATTATGTATTCATACAATTAAACTGAACCTTGAACACAATAATGACTAATGGTTATTATTATTAAATTATTAACAATATATTAATATAAAATTATTATTGTGATTAAAACTTACGTTGCAGTGTGTGTGCGCTGGAGATGCGCGGATCAGCTAAAATGTCACCCGAATCCGCGGCTTTAAACAAATCATCCACCCGCCACCCGCCCGCACCTATAATTTTCTCTGATATACACTCACCTAAAGGATTATTAGGAACACCTGTTCAATTTCTCATTAATGCAATTATCTAATCAACCAATCACATGGCAGTTGCTTCAATGCATTTAGGGGTGTGGTCCTGGTCAAGACAATCTCCTGAACTCCAAACTGAATGTCAGAATGGGAAAGTAAGGTGATTTAAGCAATTTTGAGCGTGGCATGGTTGTTGGTGCCAGACGGGCCGGTCTGAGTATTTCACAATCTGCTCAGTTACTGGGATTTTCACGCACAACCATTTCTAGGGTTTACAAAGAATGGTGTGCAAAGGGAAAAACATCCAGTATGCGGCAGTCCTGTGGGCGAAAATGCCTTGTTGATGCTAGAGGTCAGAGGAGAATGGGCCGACTGATTCAAGCTGATAGAAGAGCAACTTTGACTGAAATAACCACTCGTTACAACCGAGGTATGCAGCAAAGCATTTGTGAAGCCACAACACGCACAACCTTGAGGCGGATGGGCTACAACAGCAGAAGACCCCACCGGGTACCACTCATCTCCACTACAAATAGGAAAAAGAGGCTACAATTTGCACGAGCTCACCAAAATTGGACAGTTGAAGACTGGAAAAATGTTGCCTGGTCTGATGAGTGTCGATTTCTGTTGAGACATTCAAATGGTAGAGTCAGAATTTGGCATAAACAGAATGAGAACATGGATCCATCATGCCTTGTTACCACTGTGCAGGCTGCTGGTGGTGCTGTAATGGTGTGGGAGATGTTTTCTTGGCACACTTTAGGCCCCTTAGTGCCAATTGGGCATCGTTTAAATCAGTGTTACTCAAACTTTTTCAGACCAAGGACCACTTTCTCAAAAAAAAAAAAATCAGGGACCACATCCAACCACCCCCGTCCCACGCCAAAAAAAAAAAAAAGGAAAAAAACAAGCATAAATGTTTTGAACCTTTTATTGTACAAAACATCTAACAATGGTTAACCAATGGTTTGGAATGTTTTTTTTTTCTTTTTCAATTTTATTTAAAGTTTCCTGTTCGAAATATTGTTTTCAATTTTCACACATTCAAAATGGCAAGTAACATGACTGTTATGCACGTCGGTATCTTTATCATTTGCCTTTCTTTTAACTGATCCCTTCTTCAGCCATCTATCCATCCTTGTTTCATACTATCTGTGTATTTTTTTTAGTTAAAGTTCAATGCTTTTACTGCTTTTTGCTTCTTTTCACTTAGCCTACTGACCTGACAGCGGATGTTGTTTAGGAGACGAAATTGGCGGGGTTGATAGGCAAAAATTTAGGCACTGCCAATTCAGATTTATTTTTAGCCTACATTTATTTTTATACATTTTTTTAAATAAAATGTATACATTTTTGTTCCGAGAATAAATTCGCTTTACCCTTCAGTCAATGTTAGGTTAGGTATTTTTTTTTAGAGATGATATCACTTCACGGACCACTTGAGGTCGCTCACGGACCACTAGTGGTCCGCGGACCACACTTTGAGTAACACTGGTTTAAATGCCACGGCCTACCTGAGCATTGTTTCTGACCATGTCCATCCCTTTATGACCACCATGTACCCATCCTCTGATGGCTACTTCCAGCAGGATAATGCACCATGTCACAAAGCTCGAATCATTTCAAATTGGTTTCTTGAACATGACAATGAGTTCACTGTACTAAAATGGCCCCCACAGTCACCAGATCTCAACCCAATAGAGCATCTTTGGGATGTGGTGGAACGGGAGCTTCGTGCCCTGGATGTGCATCCCACAAATCTCCATCAACTGCAAGATGCTATCCTATCAATATGGGCCAACATTTCTAAAGAATGCTTTCAGCACCTTGTTGAATCAATGCCACATAGAATTAAGGCAGTTCTGAAGGCGAAAGGGGGTCAAACACCGTATTAGTATGGTGTTCCTAATAATCCTTTAGGTGAGTGTAGATATCCGCACCCGCTTCTTCGTTTTTAACAGCAGATTCAGTGACTTTAGAGCTAATCTGCGCATCTCTGATAGTAAAATAATACGCGTATCGTATGCTGCTTTAAATGAACATTTATTCATAAAACAAATTTTGTCTTTGGCCATGCAGATTAACCAACATTTTCTCAATAAAATAAACAGTCTTTAGCCTACTCCATTCAGACTTAAATGGGAATATCACCGTTTCTGTCGCTGCAACACATAAACACACAATGACTGGATAACGGCAAATTTATTAGCCCTATCTATTCAAATAATACAGAATGTTATGCTTTCCAAATAGATTAAAAAAAGAGAGAACAATTAAGAACTTTTTTTCCCAAAAAATAAACTCGTAGGCACTTATACAGACGATAGGTAACAGGCGATAGGCACTTCGCTAAACCACTCCCACACAGCATTTTTGTTTCCTTCCTTTTGTTTTGTTTTTAATTCTCCCTTTTTTAGTCTCTCTCGGAAGACTCGGATCTGTTTCGCCTCCATTTCTGCTTTAAGAAATGGACCCCCCTCCTTCCGCCACGCACATATTTTTTTTAAATGAGAGCGCAAATTAGCGACTGTCTGCCTGATAAAAAATGCATTTAAAACATGTTCGTATTTTAGAGAATGTAGTTGATATTTGCATCATTAATGACTGATCTCATCCACCCGCGACCCACCCACAATTAATTAAAATGTATTTTTTTATTACCCGACCCACCCAACCCGCGGATTATCCGCAGCGCCCGCGGATATAACCGCCATCCGCGCATCTCTAGTGTACGCTGATATATTTGCTCTACAGCATGTTTGAAAACCAGCATTGAGGTTTTCGCCTCATTTTCAGTTTCCAAAGCAGCCACATGGCTGAGTGCAGAACCAAGCTTCAGATGACCATGGTCACGTGTTTAGAGAGGAACGGAGGAAATCTCGAAGCTGTGCTTCAGAATGTAGTGTATCAGTTTTTTGGCACATACCTCAGAGCTTCAGTGTCAAGCTTAACATCACTAGCTGCCCCATTCCCTCTGTTAGTCTGCGTGTCGTTTTCTTAGCTACTTTTTCCCTGGTGAGTTTTGACCCCTTGTTGTTCCCTTATTTTGTGTCTTTCCAGGTTTGTTCAGTTTCCTTAAATCACTTTGTCTTGGAGCTTTTTAGTGGATCGTCACCTTGTTTCCCTGCCTGCACCAGGCCGCGCCCCAACATGCACATTAAATACTGTATATGATCTGTGCAAATTCTGAAACATCTTTAATAATCACATTTTACACATTTTCTTTTCTGAATTTGTATGTAACATCAGTGATGCACACTATGACACGGTTTCTGTATGAATGGGTCACAACAGTCCAATATTAAACCAACTTCCCAATGTACTGTAGTTTGAGTGATCGGATCTCAGTGCATCCTCAATGTGTCCTGGGTGCGTTCACACCTGTAATTAGTGCTGCCCACTTGTGATTGGATCACCCAGGACGCATGTTAATACCAGGTGGAAACAGAACCAAAGGGTCTGTGTCCAGTTTATCATACCTACAGTCAATAAATCATTTATGAATATCCATCCATCCATCCATCCATCCATCCATCCATCCATCTCCTAACCGCTTATCTCGGTCAGGGTCATGGGGACCTGGATCCTTTCCCAGGCAGCATATGGCCCAAGGCTGGGGTCCACCCTGGACAGGATGATTAATGAATATGATCTCAGCTAATGAAACAAACTTATTTTGTCATCTTGTTTCCTGTCTGTAGAAACAAATTTGTGAAACACAGAAGGAATTTCAGCAGAGAATTCAGATGAGAGAGAAGGAGCTGCAGGAGCTGAGAGATTCTGTGGCCTCAATCACAGTGAGTATGAACCTGAAGAGAAGATAACAGCTGGCTTGTGATCATGTTGAATCTTCTCTCAGATTCAACACATTGCAGATTTATAGACTTGTGGGGATTAATCAAATTAATGCTGCTGTGGGTTATTCTGGGTCAGAGATTTAATGGGACAAAGATGATTGATAACAGAGTTTAACCAGGCATTGCAGCGGTAGTAGCTTATTTATTTAGAAAAATACCATAAAATGCCCATTTGAGAAAAATGCAACTTTTCTCAACCCAGCATAATGCAAATAAACACCAAGAAAGTCACCTATTAAACTGAGACATAATGGTGGCAACCAACCTGCCCCATACAGCCACCAGTCTCTGCCAAATCCCTGCAGCTGACAGTGTATGAGCTTAATGAGGGATCATTTCCAATCAGTGCTGGCTGGGTTTCAGTGCCTGAGGCATCCAGCATGGTGACGCTCCAAACCCCAGCCCTGTGCTGTTTTTATACCTCCTGTCAGCTCACATCACTATTGTACAATGAGGCTCTCTGGAGTCTCAAAAGGGGCCAATTGTAATTTACTGTCCTCTGCTCCCTGTGTCACCAACAGAGATCAGCACAGTCAGCAGTGGAGGACAGTGAGAGGATCTTCACTGAGATGATCCGCTCCATTGAGAGAAGACGCTCTGAGGTGATACAGCTGATCAGAGATCAGGAGAAGGCTGCAGTGAGTCAGGCAGAAGGAGACATGAAGAGTCTGAAGCAGGATATTGATGAACTGAAGAGGAGACACTCTGAGCTGGAGCAGCTTTCACACACAGAGGATCACATCCATTTCCTCCAGGTAACAGAACAGCTACTTTTACAATAAGAAAACCAGAGTAATCAAATGGATGCATGTTCTCATTTGTATTTCAGCTAGTCTGTCATTTGTCAGATGTTAATGGTCTTGTTAATTAGATTTCCATACACATTCATTGTGATGAAGCTGTTTAATCAGACTGTGTGTCTGTAGAGGTGCCAGGGTCTTCCTGTCACCCCTGAAGCTGGATTTTGGCCCAGAATCTCCATCAGTCCACGCTGCTCTTTAGAGAACATGAGGAAGGGGTTTTCTGAGCTGAAGGATCAACTGGAGAATGTTTGCGAAAAGAAAATGGCAGAAATCCATCATACAGGTTGATAAATAAAAACATTTTTCAGTCTGTTCTTGTTAATATAGACCATGCAGAGAGAGTATGCAGTACAGTCAGCCTCACGTTTGTGTCACCAAGTCAGTTTCTGTTTCCAATAAGACTAAATCTTTATGAAAACTAATGAGCTCTAAATTCTAAGGCTACAAAACCCAGATCACGATTCATGTTTCTTCTACATTACAGAATCCAAATATCTGTATTAAGTGTAACTTACCATGATTTGCAGTTTGTTAAAATGCCTGTTATTGTCCCTCATAATGATAATACCCCCCTACTGTTATCTCCACAGTGAGTGAAGTCCATCTCCCACAAGTAAATTCCTTTTACTCACATCCCTGTTTCTCTCTGTCTCCTTCTAGTTATCAAAGACACCATCCTTCCGGTATTAGTGTCCTGGACCAGAGCAGAATTCTTACAATGTGAGTCTGTTCACACACACGCTTCTCTCTCCCTGTATGAGGTGGAGTGTTTTATTGTCTTTCGTTTTCTTCTGTTGGGGGAGCTTCTCTTTCTCCCTCCCGCTGCCTCCTGGCCTTTCACATTTACATGAGCTGTTTATGTCAGTAACCTTTGAATCCACTTGCAAAGCAAGACAAGATTATTCAGGGTGTTTTTCCACTGCACCAGGTACGGTACTTTTGGTACTTTCCCTTTTCCATTGACTTCTGGTTGAGTACCAGTACCAAAAGTTCCAGTATCTAAATTACCCTTTCTTTTTTGGTACCTTGGAACTTTGGGGTGGGACTTGCAAAAGCATTCATTGTCGATTTAAAAGATACATTTAAAAAGCATAAAGCCCAAAAAACAAAAAAATAGTTAACTAAAAAGAAGTTACATTGTAGAGGCAGTGTATTACTAAACTCAATTACTGCTTAATTTAACTGAAAATTGAAAAGCTGCAGCAAACAGTAACGTTTTAAGCCCTGATTATAATGAGCTGACAGTGTTTGCAGACCTCAAGTCTTCAGGAAGCTTGTACCACAGACAGGGAGCATAGAGACTAAAAGCTGCTTCATCCTGCTTGGTCTTCATTCTGGGACACTGAGTAAACCTTTGCCAGATGCCCTCAGGGGTCTGGATGCTTAACAACGTTCAAGGAAATTAGTGCCATTTAGTGCCTTGTAGACAAGTAATAATATTTTAGAATCAATCCTGTGATGCACAGGAACCCAGTGCAGTGATTTAAGGACCTGTGTAATATGCTCTACTTCCTTGGTGTTAGTGAGGACTCTGGTGGCAGCATTCTGGATGAGCTGCAGCTGTCTGACTGATTTATTACCAAGACCTGCGAAGACACGATTACAATAGTCTAGCCTTCAGAAAATAAACACATGAACAAGCTTTTCTGTATCTTGAAATCCTTTCATTCTTGCTATGTTTTTAAGGTGGTGGGAGGCTGATTTTGTAATTGTCTTTATGTGACTGTTGAAATTTAGGTCTGAGTCCAGAACTACACCAAGATTTCTGGCTTGATTTGTAGGTTTCAGTGTCATGGATTCATTGTGAGCAATAGCTTTCAGTCTTTCTGACTGAACCAATACAGGGATTTGGGTGCTGGGAACACAGGAGGATGGGCCAGACCCAGGGAAAAGAACATGGACGTGTCAAAGGAAAGAAATTAACAAAACATAACACCTCTTCCCTACCGTGTTAAGATTATAACTAAAATCAAAGATAGAAAATAAAAACCCAGACTACACTAGGCTTACCCACCCAAACATAAATACAGAAGGTGGCACTCGCCCTCTAACCCAGTGTGTTTATACAGAGAGAGGACCTACGTGTTAATGTATGTGCACACACTTCTTACCTGTTCAGTTTCACAAGGGGGGGGATTGCAGAAGACAGGAGGAGAGTATCAAAGACAACAAATTCACCAAATGACACTAACAGCACATCCATATCTCCCCTCCTAGACACATAGACACAGCCAGCTTTTGAATGCTAGGCCCCTCCCATCAGGAAGAGACCAGTCGGGATTGGTTAGATCTTCCACTGGAACACTGAGCACCAATAATGGGTTGCCCTGTATTTCAGATGGATAGGGCTTAACAGCCAGGAGCAGCAGTCCTGTTCTTGACAGATCTGGGAAAAGAGGGAGAAAGAAAACAGATTATCTACACACGCTATAGTCACATGGGGACACTGTAATGTAGAGTTGTGTGTCATCTGTTTAAATGTAATAAAAGGTTTTGGTAACACTTCACTGAAGGCCATATTTTTAGTAATAACATTCATAATGCATTACATAACAGTTAGTTCCGACCAAGAAATCTCATTGGACGAGAGGCGTTCTGTGAGTGCCGTTATCAGAGTATAACCGTATTCAGACATCTCACACTTTACAGGTGTATCTATAAACAATTACATATGAAGGGTTGCCAGGTCCATGGTTTTCCCACTCAATTGGGCATTTTTTGTGATCACATTTTTATGTAATAATTTTAACATAGAACAAAACACAAGAAACCCCCCCCCCCCTACCCTGAGACAGCATGTAAGCGAAAAGAAGAAAACACACACAAACACACACATATATTGTTACGCCCACCTCCGTCCGATCCCTGTGTGTGTCACGCCCCCTCATTACCTCATGTCAATTCCTGGTTGTGATCACATATGTCCTGTTATTTCTGGCTAGTCTTATGTATTTAGTCCACGTCTGAGTATGTCTCGTCAGATCCGTCATTGTAGTGTCAGTGGATGTTCGTACCTGTCTGTCTCTCGAGCAATAAAACCCTGTTTGCCCGACGTCACGGCTTCGCTCACCTGCTTTCCAGCTCGCCCGTCCCGCGAATCCTGACATATATATCATCCATCAAGTCGCCGGCACACCCAGCCCCAGAGAGAGTACAGCTGAAAACTGAGGATAAAACAGCGATACAAGTAGAAACAGTGAAAATAAAGACATAACAGAGTCACATAATTTAATTAAAATAGATGAGTAGATAGGTAAATAAATAAGTGAATAAATAAATAATGCAGACTCACGCAGTGACCCCCAGCCAGCCCTTGACTAGCTGCCCATGTTGAAGCTCTGAAGAATAGAGCTAGAGGGATTATTAATTCAGGCCGCAGACAGTGCGAGTAGCAGCAAGTTAAAGAAGGTAGACGTCCAGACAGAGGGAATGGCGGTCAGGAGATTTACAGTGAGAGGTTAATAACAACTTAGCTGCCAAGGAGGTGGATATCAGGAGCCTCTGCTGGGAGCAAGAAAGGGAGAGAGAGGAGAAGATCAGAGGAAGAAGGACTGCAGGGGAGAGAGGAATAGAACAGGAAAAAAACGATGTGAGAGATCTAGCTACGTAATCGCAAAGAGCAGCAACAGGAGGACAGTCCCAGAACATATGGAGAAAGGTGCCAGGGACTGGAAGGGAACACAGCTTACATAATGGATCAGGCTCTAAACCCATGAGATGGCGTTTCCTGGCAGTGGGGTACAATCTATGGACAAATTTAAATTGTGTTTGCTGATGATTTGGATTTTTAGAACAGTTTTTTCCATCTGCCAGATGGAAGTGACAGAGAGGTTTGTAAGAGGATTTGTGGAGAAGGGAATAGAGACTGGACACAGGCTTAGAACTGGGGGAGAGAGTCGAAGCAAATGTGCAGAGCGTATGAGGAGGAAGAGGAGAGGAGAAAGAGAGACTACAAGCCATAAGCACAGACCTCAGCTGGAGGTAAAATTAATACAAAGAGGAATGAAGGTTAAACATGGACACAAGAGACTGAAACGTTTTGAGACCCGAGCTGTCAAAAATATCACCCAGAGTAGAAATGTCTGACGATGACCATGGCGAGCTGGAGATGGGGCCTCCAATGTTCAGGACAGGGTTGTGGAACAGCGGAGTGCGGGGGTGTCACTTCGGGAAGGGGCCCAGCAATCGCTCAACCCTCCTCCATGTACGAAGGCCATGGGAAATAACTGGACCAACAGAGGACGAGATAGATTTTAATTTAATGGGCAAGAAAAGGGAGAGAGGTTAGACAGTGGTGAACGACATCCTGCTTGGATGAGGAGCCAGACAGGGGGATGCTGGGGAGGACTGATCCAACTCCCTTAGGGTGAAAGCATGGTGGTACAGTTCAAAATCTGGGAGGGCGACACCCCCATCTAACCAGTCATGGATTAGAGTGGAATGTTTAACAGAAGGTCTCTTACCATCTCAAAGAAATGCAGAAACTACAGACTTAACAGAAGCCCAGTATCTAGGTGGAGGAGGAAGCGGAAGTAAGGAACTAACAAAATTAGTCCTCTGGAGGACGTTCATTTTAATAATGGCCAGTCTCACCTGGAATGAAAGGGAAAGAGACCATGAGGAGATTGAGATTTTAATACCCTCCAGAATATGGCGGAAACCAGCAGCTGTAAGCTCCGGGACAGAGGGGTAGATGTATCAGAAGGAGTCCGCCTGAGGAATAGAAGAACGAAATGAAGAAGAGCGACAGGCAGGATTCAGTGGAAGGAGAGAAGGCTTTGACCTGTTAATCTTATAGCCAGAGAGGGATTCATATGTTTAAAACAAATTAAGGATGTGAGGAAGATCAGTGGAGGCATTGCCAAGATAAAGCAGCAGATCGTCAGCATATAAGGAGACTTTTTGAGGAACATCTTTAACCAGGATAGGAGAAATAAGATCGGAATGACAGAGGGTTGCAGCTCGGGGCTCTAATGAGAGATTAAAGAGTAAGAGCGATAAGGGACAGCCCTGCCTGGCACCTCGAGAAAGTCAAAGAGGAGGAGAGGTGTTGGCATTAGTCAGGAGGACTGAGGAGGGAGAGGAGTAGAGGGTCTAGACCAAGTTGGTAAAATACAAGCCGATGCCCATTCGGTCGAGGAGCCTCCATAAGAAAGTCCAATTCATCCTGTCAAATGCCTTTTCCGCATCTAAGGAGAGATGGGCAGCAGGGAAGAGAAAGGAGCTGCCTGAGGAGAACATGGTCATGGAGAAGACCAGACCCAGGATCTGCAAGCAGAAACTTACCGAACATCATCAGAAGCTGGTCCAATTTGAAGCGATGCCACTACTTGTACATACAGTTCATGTGTACGTAGAAGTTTCTTGTGTCTGTCAAAACTGTTTGGTTCACTTGTTAAGCTTTTATAATTTTTTTTAGAGTAAAGTAGTAATTCCTGTCATTGAAGAATATCTGCATCATGCACCATCGACCATCGCGAGCCAAACCGCTGGCAAAGGCGACCATGGCGTTACGAAGGAAGCCCTTAACAGGCATCCAGCAGTAGGCTGGGTCATCAGCTGAGCCGACATTTTTATTCAAGAAAGCTCAGCAAAGACTATACTTCCTTGGGCAGCTGAAAGAAGCAAGCCTTCCCCCTCCCATCCTCACCATGTTCTATAGAGGCACCATCAGGAGTGTTCTGACTAACTGCATCACCATCTGCTATGGCAGCTGCAACAAATCTGACCACAAGTGCCAGCAGAGAGTAGTGAAGACAGTAGAGAACATTATGGGATGCCTCTCCCTTCCCTACAAGCCACTTCTTGCAAACTCAGTGTCCACAAGACCTGCAGCATTGTGCAGGACCAATCACATCCCTCACATGGTCATTTCGTCACTCCAGCCATCTGAGAGAAGATACTGCAGCATCAGAGCCGGGTCTGCCAGGCTGCGTGGCAGTTTTTACCCCCAGGCTGTCAGGCTCCTCAACACCATGCTGCCCCCCCAGGATCCCTCACTCTGCCTCATCACTGCCTCAACCCCCCCTTACCCCACAACTAAAGGCCACAGACCGACCCTTAAGCGCTGCACTGCACTTAACACTTTGTCACTCTGACATGGGGGCGATAAGAAGAATCCCCATTATTCTCTGTCTGCTCCATTATTCTGCTTCTATTCCTATTTTCGGCTGTTAGAAATTTTAGACGTCTTACTGCTATTACTACTATTATCATACACTGTTTTACACTGTGAACTCAGGCTGTTACAGTGTAGATAATGGTGAATTCAGGTCTAACTGATTAAATAAAAACATTGTATATTTATTATAGTTCTAACAATATTGCACATTACTGTATATTGCACAATGTTTTCCTCTTCCTCAGTTGCACTATCCTGTATGTCCTTTGCACATTGTCTTGTCTTGTTTGTTATATTTATGTTAATGTTACACTGTGGTCCACTGTGGTCCCTGAGCTTCGCCATTTCGTCTTTCTGTATACTTATATATGGAGGAGATGATAGTAACGTTCACTTTGACTTTGACTTTGATCTCGTGGTCTTGTTTACGGTGCAACAATTTGGATAAAGAGGGAACTGAGCTGGAAGGTGAAGCTTTCGATTTACCAGTTGATCTACGTTCCTACCCTCACCTATGGTCATGAGCTCTGGGTACTGACCGAGAAAATGAGACAAGCAGCAGAAATGAGTTTCCTCAGCAGAGTGTCTGGGCTCAGCCTTAGAGAGAGGGTGAGGAGCTCAGACATTGGGGCTCAAAATAGAGCCGCTGCTCCTCCGCATTGAAAGGAGTCAGCTGATGGTTCGGACATCTATCTAGGATGCCTTCTGGACGGCTCCCTGGGGAGGTGTTTCAGGGCATGTCCAACCGGGAGGAGGCCCTGGGGCAGACCCAGAGATTATATATTATATATACCCTGAGAGATTATATATAATATATACTACATTATAGATTATATCTTATATATATTAGATAAGATAAGTGGCACAAAATGGATGGATGGATCAATGGATGGATGTATGGATGGATGGAACTGTATTGAAAAATAACGCTACTTATGAAAGTAGGCAAGTAAGAATTTCAAGTTAAAATTCCATTGTACTTTGTACATATGACACTGCTTTCTTATAAACTTATACTGCCTTTAAATTCTGAAGCCGCTGTATACAGAAGGACACAATAATGTTTGGAATATTTTCTTTCTTGCCTCTGATAATATACAGTTCGTCTGGCCACTCATTCTTAAAAAAATCAGATGCCACTTTAATACTATCTGTACCGTATGTAAAGACAATGTCCCGTGACAAAACGTGACCATACTGCCACCCCAATTTCAGGTGGTACTGCACCTTGCGCATGCGTCGCGTTATCCTCATGTAGATGCACAGACGAAGCATAGTAGTTTGCAAACCCTACAGGCAATTTACAAGGTAATAAAACTGTCACATGCATATAAATGCGTGAAAATCTCACACCAGCCAGTTGATCAAAGTTGGCGCTTTGAATTTGTAAAACGTAGGGAAATATACAGACCTCACTGCTGTGGTACGTGTGCAGGGAATGTCATAATAATAATTTACTAATAATAATACGTAAATAGGACACGTGCGCATATGCAAAGTACACAGCATGACCGGAGAACTATTAACGTTTCCGTGTACGCATGCACGGTGTAGATACGCGAGTGTTGCGCTTTGCGGAAAACCAGCCTAGGGGTGTCGGTTCCGGTTTTTTTGGAGTCGACTCCGACTCCCGACTCCTAATTTTGGAGTCGGTGGAATCGACTCCTCGACTCCATTTACTTTGAATTAAAATAGGGTCAGGATTCAGAAGGTGCGTCTCAATATGCTTCCTCGTTTCCTCACTTCTCGCTCGTATATCCTACGACCCTGAAACCGATCGAGCTCCGCTCTCATGTAGGACATCTAAATTCTTTAATTCCACACGGTTGAGGTCGGGGTTGCCATTATAAGTTAACGTTACTGGATTCAAAAACAGTCATCACTCAACAGTATCACTCAATCAACCACCACTTGCCAATTATGGGCATGTCCCACTCTGACCCTGAGGACTGGTACATGATTGGTTCGTAAAACCTACTGCAGTGTTTTGTGCCAATCACAACCAATTGACTGTATTGAACCACATCATGATTGATTGAGCCGCAAAACAGACCCAACAGAAAAAATCTATCTATACATTATTGTTCTTTGTTTTCCTGGCATTACTTATTTTTTCCTCTCATTTCTTTATCTTTTTGTTTTAATTTCTGTATCTTTACATTCATTATAATCTTTTCGTTATAATGAACTGTTGCTGTGTTGAACTTGAAAAAAACACTCGACACTGGGAGTCGATTCCTGACCTGGAGTCGATTCCGACACTAGGGCTAGTGAGAGTCGAGGAATCGACTCTTTTGGAGTCGACTCCCCATCTCTAAACCAGCCTAGATGCGTCCGCGTTGGGAGCATCACGTCGGCTCGCTGCTGGAGAGAGGTGTGTGTCCAAAGTGGTTTGAAAGAAGTTCATATTGTGACGTAAAGACAAGCTCACTTTTAGTGGTAATCTTTGTCGTATAATTTTATGCTTAACATGTTTGATGAATGCTGTTTGTAATTTTATTTACCTGTAATTAAGCCTATTAGTTTAACACGCGCATCATTTTGGCGCATATTCCTGCCGGCGTCGCGCGGGCATCCGACATTTCCTGAGGTATTTCACATACTTGAATGCCTGCTTCATTTTTATATTTTATGTATCGTACAGAATCAGTGCTTGAAGTGAGCCGGAATGCAGTTCCGGAACTTCTGTATTTTCGTCTTTTGGGTTCCGCCACTTTTTTCTGCGTTCCGGTACTTACTGAAACTGATCCGACGCAGCGACAGTGGCCCGAGAATAGACAATATCACAAGACCGATAAAAGACTACATTACCCACGAGCCACGACAGTGCCCTATCATATGCATCCACTGAGTCCCAACCAATCGCATCAGCTTTAGCCCTAGTCTATTGTTAGGCCTACAAGTATCACACTGGTCTGGTTCATGTTGTTTTAATGGTTTTTCAGTACTCCATTTGTCAATTAGAAAAAAGTAGCCTATGCCTATAGGTTATTGCTTGGAAGAATGATTAAATTAAAATAGTTTTTGAACCAACACATCCTAAAGACTTGACTTTTTTTACCGCACAAATGTCAAATGTCGGAAAATTAGAGTTCCTGCACTTATTTTTTCCCACTTCAAGCACTGTACAGAATAATAGAGCGCAGGCTAAAGTGCAGTTGGGTCCCCAGCGAGTCTCTCAGCGCGGCGTCTCACAGCGCAGGGGGCAGCCGGAGCGCCGCAGACTCGGGCGGCTACATGAGTATATTGGGAATAAAATGTGTGTATTGGAGCGAGTTCTGTGTTAGTGAGTGTGTGAGGTGTGACAGTGATAATGATGGAGATGCTGGGTTTCGTGATGGGATTAATCGCTCTTCCTCTTGCCTACAGACTCCTGCCAGCTGACGCTGGACCCCAACACAGCACACAGACACCTGTCTCTGTCAGAGGGGAACAGGAAGGTGACAGGGGGGGCAAAGCAGCCATATCCTGATCATCCAGAGAGATTTGACTGGTACCTCCAAGTTCTGTGCAGAGAGAGTCTGACTGGTCGCTGTTACTGGGAGGATGAGTGGAGTGGAGATGGAGCCTGGATAGGAGTGACTTATAAAGGAATCAGGAGGAAAGGAGTGAGTGCTGACTGTCGGCTTGGAGCCAATGACAAGTCATGGATGCTGCGTTGCTCTCCTGACAGTTACTCTGTCTGGCACAATAATAAACGGACTGTCATACCCATAAAGCCCTCAGGCTCCCACAGAGTAGGAGTGTATCTGGACTGGGCGGCTGGTACTCTGTCCTTCTACAGAGTCTCCTCTGATGGACTGACCCACCTGTACAGCTTCACCTCCTCATTCACTGAACCCCTCTATCCAGGGTTTGGGGTTTTTATAGACTCCTCCGTGTCCCTGTGCATGCTGGGATAGCTCACTGTGTGCTGGAGGAATCATTTTTACCTTATCAGAGTGTCACATGTCGCTGCTTCTCCATGGCAAAGAGGTAAAATCTGCTTTTTAACCAGTATAACCATTTTTACTCTGTCTGAAGTGTGACTTGTCAGACAAAAATAAATTAATGTTTGTTCAGTGGCCAAACTCATGCAAAATTTTTCTCTGACTTCTCTTCTGTGTTGTCTGTGAATGCACAAAAACTGCCAAAACAAATTCATAGTACATGCAGTTGTACCAATGAAGTCAATTCTGATTTTGAATAAAATAAAATGTAATGATATGTAATCCTGATGAGTGGGGGGACTTTTCCCCTCCCCTCTATATGTACATTTTATATATTTCTGTCTATATATTGTATTTGCTACCTGTACACTGACAATAAAAGCTTCCTATTCTGTCCTATTAATGTCCCGGTTCAGCGCTGCCCAAAGCGTAACTGAGTAACACACTTAATCCGCGTCTCTGGTCGCAGCAGCCTGATATCGCAGCGGCAATGCCTTGGTCAGCAGGGGGCAGCAGACGGCAGACATTTTATTAACTCAAAACCTACAGCGGTCCTCAGGTAACTGAGTAAAGACAAATAATATAATCAAATTAATCATATGTTAACTAAGTAAAGATAAATGACATAAAATCTTAATAAAGTAGTACTACAACAAAAATTTTGTGATGTTGCAAAAAAACACCTGATCATCAATGATGCCATATAGCTGATTACCAATTACCAGAGAAAGTATAAATTCTGTTTCATTAGTAAATATATACACTCGCCTAAAGGATTATTAGGAACACCTGTTCAATTTCTCATTAATGCAATTATCTAATCAACCAATCACATGGCAGTTGCTTCAATGCATTTAGGGGTGTGGTCCTGGTCAAGACAATCTCCTGAATTCCAAACTGAATGTCAGAATGGGAATGAAAGGTGATTTAAGCAATTTTGAGCGTGGCATGGTTGTTGGTGCCAGACGGGCCGGTCTGAGTATTTCACAATCTGCTCAGTTACTGGGATTTTCACGCACAACCATTTCTAGGGTTTACAAAGAATGGTGTGCAAAGGGAAAAACATCCAGTATG
This sequence comes from Paramormyrops kingsleyae, assembly GCF_048594095.1. NCBI lineage: Eukaryota > Metazoa > Chordata > Actinopteri > Osteoglossiformes > Mormyridae > Paramormyrops > Paramormyrops kingsleyae. The sequence continues at coordinate 11,701,584 of NC_132800.1, forward strand.
CGGCAGTCCTGTGGGCAAAAATGCCTTGTTGATGCTAGAGGTCAGAGGAGAATGGGCCGACTGATTCAAGCTGATAGAAGAGCAACTTTGACTGAAATAACCACTCATTACAACAGAGGTATGCAGCAAAGCGTTTGTGAAGCCACAACACGCACAACCTTGAGGCGAATGGGCTACGACAGCAGAAGACCCCACCGGGTACCACTCATCTCCACTACAAATAGGAAAAAGAGGCTACAATTTGCACAAGCTCACCAAAATTGGACAGTTGAAGACTGGAAAAATGTTGCCTGGTCTGATGAGTCTCAATTTCTGTTGAGACATTCAAATGGTAGAGTCAGAATTTGGCGTAAACAGAATGAGAACATGGATCCATCATGCCTTGTTACCACTGTGCAGGCTGGTGGTGGTGGTGTAATGGTGTGGGGGATGTTTTCTTGGCACACTTTAGGCCCCTTAGTGCCAATTGGGCATCGTTTAAATGCCACGGCCTACCTGAGCATTGTTTCTGACCATGTCCATCCCTTTATGACCACCATGTACCCATCCTCTGATAGCTACTTCCTGCAGGATAATGCACCATGTCACAAAGCTCAAATCATTTCAAATTGGTTTCTTGAACATGACAATAAGTTCACTGTACTAAAATGGCCCCCACAGTCACCAGATCTCAACCCAATAGAGCATCTTTGGGATGTGGTGGAACGGGAGCTTCATGCCCTGGATGTGCATCCCACAAATCTCCATCAACTGCAAGATGCTATCCTATCAATATGGGCCAACATTTCTAAAGAATGCTTTCAGCACCTTGTTGAATCAATGCCACATAGAATTAAGGCAGTTCTGAAGGCGAAAGGGGGTCAAACACCGTATTAGTATGGTGTTCCTAATAATCCTTTAGGTGAGTGTATATATATATATATATATATAGGTTTTTTTAAGTTTCTTTTTTACTCCACACAATTTAGGAATGACACTGTCAGCCACAATGTGTCCCACAATACACTCACAGCGGCATTGCAGCTATACAGATATAACACTGAACACAAAGGAAAGGTGGATTCTTACTCTGACGTCCCTCCCTGTCCTCTGGTGACGAGCTCCACGTTCTGTGCCGCTGCCTCTGCTGGTGGCTTGTTTGTTTATCTCCCCCCTGTCTAATTTAGACGTGGTGCACCTGTTCCCTTGGGGGTGGGTCTATAAGGTGGGTTCCCGGCTAAGGGGGGAGGAATGGATCCTGTGGCAGCCTCCACGCCGGCTTCGGCTCTGCATCAGTGTCACGATCCGCTCCGTCCGATCCTGATGTGTGCCACGCCCACCTCGTTACCTCATGTGATTCCCTGATTGTTCTCACCTGTGATTCGTTACCCTTAGCCTGTCGCTTGTATTTAGTCCTTGTCTCAGTCAGTCTACCCAGATCCGTCATTGTATTGTCCGTTGATGTCCACGCCTGTCTCTCCTGTCACCATTAAATCTCCTGATTACCCGTTAGTCTGGCTCGCTGTCCTGCCTCCCTGCTTGCCGACATACCCGAACGTGACAGAATGATGGATCTCCGCGAAAGCACAAAGCAGCAGACCGAGCACCACCGGCTCGGTCTGCTGCAAGACTTTGTGTATTGGCAATCCCAGCCCGAGGTCCAGGAGGACCCTGTAGCCCTGGAGCTGGCCAACCAGGGCACGGACCTGCTCGGGAAGGAGCGCCCACCTGGACAGGACTATCCACTCCAGAGGGCACGGAAATGCCTCCGCCGCCTGCAGTGCCGGCTCACCGAGCGACGGGAGGCGATCCCGACGCTCCGCTTGGGAGCCTGCACTTTGCTCCCTGCCTGTGAGTGCGAGGGCTCACCACCCGCCTGGGATGACATCGCCTCTGCCCGCCTTGCCAGCTTCAACGGACAGCAGCCGCCTCCGTTGGAGGCTTATTTTTATCTGCCGGAGCGTCTGGGGCATGGCGGAATTCGCGCCGTGAGAGACGGCATTCCCCAGGTCCCTAAAGCCCTTAAAGGGGCAGTCCCAGACTTACCTGCTCCGGACCTGCCTGCTCCGGACCTGCCAGCAACATCAGCTGCTACTGCCGCCGCACTGCCCGCGGCACCGCCTGCTGCTGCTGCCGCCGCACTGCTCGCGGCACTGCCTGACCCGCCTGTCCAGCCTGACCCGCCTGTCCTGCCTGACCTGCTCGTCCTGCCTGCGGTTCCTGCAGCTGCTGCCGCTTGGCCCGCGGCAACCCCTGCTGCAGCTGCCGTCGCCACTCTGCCCGAGGTGCCTGCTGCGGCAACCCCTGCTGGCCACGTGCAGGCAGCGCCCGCCGAGGTGCCCCCTGCTGGCCGCACACCCGAGGTGCCCGTCGAGGCGCCCCCTGGTGGACTCACGGCCAAGGTGCCTGCCGAGGCGCACCCTGGTGGTCAAGTAACCGAGGTGCCCGCCGAGGCGCCCCCTCCTGATCTGCCTGTCTCGCCTGTCCTGCCGGCGCCTGATCTGCCTGTCTCGCCTGTCCTGCCGGCGCCTGATCTGCCGGTCTCTCCAGTCCAGCCCGTCCGGCCCGGCTCTCCCGTCCAGCCCGCGGCTCCGGCTGCACTGCGTGTGGCCATGCCCCCTGTTCTGCCCGAGCCTCCACCCTCGGGGACCTCCCTGACTCCCTCGCCCTTACCCCGGCAAGGCTGACGCCCCCCAAGACCCCGCCTTTCAAGTTTCCAGTAAGGGACGGGGACACAGGCGTCGGACCCGGGTCCCGCCTACCCTGCCCCCTGGCTCGCCCATTCGGCCCCTGGCTGTGGCTCGGTGGCTGCCTGCGGGTCCTCCGGCTCGGGGTCGGCGGTCGCCTTCGGGTCCCCTCCCGGTGCCTTGGTGCCAGTCCTCGGCGTCGCCTCTGGCTCCATGTCGGTCGCCTCCCGGCCCCCCTGCTTCGGCGGAGTCATCAGACATGGGTTCGCGATCATTTGTGTCTGCTCTGAATCCCCATGGGCCGGAGTAAAAACTCCGTCCACTTTAGGTAATTCAGAGGCCTCATTCCAAGTTATGTGAGCTCCGTGTTTGATTCTCTGAGCTTCAGTACTGGAAGCAGTCCAGGGTAATTATTTCGGGGACTTATGGAGCTTAAACAAAACCAAACTACAGCGTAACATGCTGCCAAGGAGGATTCTTAGATTTGGGTATATTGTGTAGACATGCTTCTATTCTTTTTTGAAGGAAAAATATTTATTGATGTAAGTAATTATGTTACATCATGGTTTGTCCATAACGAACACCATGTTCGAGCATAAGGGTGTCCATAAGTGGACATGGTACGAACATGCCCGGGGCTACAGGTCGATGATCGATTTTATCATCGTGTCATATAATCTGCGGCCTTCAGTCTTGGACACTCGGGTAAAGAGAGGGGCAGAGCTGTCAACTGATCACCACCTGGTGATGAATTGGCTCAGGTGGCGGGGGAGGAAGCCGGTCAGACCTGGTAGACCCAAGCGCATAGTGAGGGTATGCTGGGAACGTCTGGCAGAGGCTCCTGTTCGCTGGAGCTTTAACTCGTGCCTCCGGCAAAATTCTAACTGCATGCCGGGGGAGGTTGGGGACATTGAGTTTGAATGGACACTGTTGCGGACCTCCATTGTGGAAGCGGCCGTACAGAGCTGTGGCTGCAGGGTGGTCGGTGCCAGTCGTGGCGGTAACCCCCGTACCCGATGGTGGACACCAGAGGTGAGGGGGGCTGTGAAGCTGAAGAAGGAGGCTTACCGGGAATTATTAGCCCGGGGATCTCCGGAGGCAGCTGATGGGTACCGGCGGGCCAGGCGGAACGCAGCTCGGGCGGTTGCAGATGCAAAAACCCGGGCGTGGAAGGAGTTCAGTGAGGCCATGGAAAGTGACTTTCGGTTGGCCTCAAAAAGGTTCTGGCAAACCATCCAGATTGGCAGACTGGGGTGGTGGTCCCCTTATTTAAGAAAGGGGACCGGAGGGTGTGTTCCAACTACAGGGGGATCACACTTCTCAGCCTCCCTGGGAAAGTCTATTCTGGAGTACTGGAGAGTAGGGTGAGATTGATAGTCGAATCTCGGATTCAGGAGGAACAATGCGGTTTTTGTCCTGGCCGTGGAACACTGGATCAGCTTTATACCCTTGCAAGGGTACTGGAGGGGGCCTGGGAGTTTGCCTATCCAGTCTACATGTGTTTTGTGGATTTCGAAAAGGCTTACGACCGGGTTCCCCGAGGTGCTCTGTGGGGGGTGCTTCGAGAGTATGGGGTGCGCGGTCCGCTGTTGTGGGCGATCCAGTCCCTGTACGAACGGAGCAGAAGCTTGGTCCGCATTGCCGGTAATAAGTCGGACGTGTTCCCGGTGCGTATTGGGCTCCGCCAGGGCTGCCCTTTGTCATCGGTCCTGTTTATAATATTTATGGACAGGATTTCTAGGTGCAGCCAGGGTGTTGAGGGTGTCCAGTTTGGTGGCCTCAGGATTGCCTCGCTGCTTTTTGCAGACGATGTCGTCCTGTTGGCTTCATCTTCTGGGGATCTCCAGCATGCACTGGGGCAGTTCGCAGCCGAGTGCGAAGCGGCAGGTATGAGGATTAGCACCTCCAAGTCCGAGACCATGGTTCTCAGCCGGAAACGGGTGGTTTGCCCTCTTCGGGTTGGGGAAGACGTACTGCCTCAAGTGGAGGAGTTTAAGTATCTCGGGGTCTTGTTCACGAGTGAGGGTAGGCGAGATCGGGAGCTGGATAGACGAATCGGAGCGGCGTCTACAGTTTTGCAGGCGCTTAATCGGTCCGTTGTGGCTAAGAAAGAACTGAGCCAAAAAGCAAAGCTCTCGATCTATTGGTCCATCTTTGTCCCTACCCTCACCTATGGTCATGAGCTATGGGTAATGACCGAAAGAATGAGATCGCGAATACAGGCAACCGAAATGAGGTTTCTCCGCAGGGTGTCTGGGCTCTCCCTTAGGGATAGGGTCAGAAGTTCGGATATCCGGGAGGGCCTCAGAGTAGAGTAGCTGCTTCTTCACGTCGAAAGGAGCCAGTTGAGGTGGTTTGGACATCTGGTGCGGATGCCTCCTGGGCGGCTACCCGGAGAGGTTTTCTGTGCATGTCCTACAGGGAGGAGGCCCCGGGGCAGACCCAGGACTCGCTGGAGGGATTATATCTCTCGGCTGGCCTGGGAACGCCTCGGTGTCCCCCCCGAGGAGCTGGTGGAGGTAGCTGGGCAGAGGGAGGTCTGGGTGCCTCTCCTGAAGCTGCTGCCCCCGTGACCCGGACCCCGGACAAGCGGCAGATGATGGATGGATGGATGGATGGTAATTATGTAGTTTTTTTTAAATATACGGGTAGCGCACTATTGTATAAGAAGCGACATGCCAAGCTTGCAGTTTTGCAGTATTCATGTGCTGCCACCTTCTGGATAAACGATGAACTGACTTTCAAATTAAGTTCCAGAAAACTACACATTTAGAATGCCTCACAATAGAATGCCTTTTTTTATTGTCACTATACACATGTACACTCACCTAAAGGATTATTAGGAACGCCTGTTCAATTTCTCATTCCTGGTCCAAAAAACACATGTAAACTGGTTGGGCAAACTCCCATAAACCCTCCAGTATCCTTGTGAGGGTAATGAACTGTTCCAGTGTCCTGGACCAGGGATGGAATCTGCACTGCTCCTCCTGGATCTGAGGTGTGACTAATGGATGGAACCTCCTCTCCAGCACCCTGGCGTAGGCCTTCACAGGGAGGCTGAGGAGTGTGATTGCCCTGAAGTCAGAACACATCCTCTGGCCCCCTTTCTGAATTATCAAATCATATGAAATTTCTGAATGCCTCAGTCACCTGTGTGTAGCCAATCCCTATGGCTATAAGCTGCGTAGCTGAAAAGTCTTGGCTAGAAATGTTTATACTGTGTACTTTTTACTAATTCTTAGGACTTCTGAAAATGCATTATTGAAAAGTGTATGTTTCAACTTGATTTAAACAAAAAAATAGAAGAATGACATTGTAAATGGTCTCAGATTATTGGTGCTGAATAAAAGCATCTGTAGCACTTTGAGATTAATGTTTTTTAGATAGATGAAATATTTTAAAATGTCAAGGCATGTCAGACTACCTCAAAAATGGCTGACAGACTTCAGAGGGTTTAAGGTGGCCGTATACACTGGAACTGACGTTATATGAGCCGTGATCACTGATTCAGCACAGTGCCTGAGCAGGGACCCCAATTTGAACTGTCCACGATTGGCTGGCATAAATATGATGTCATGGGTTGGTCAGCAGGGGACTAATTATGCAGTTACCAGCATGCTTTGCACTTCACCACATTGTACATATTGTAATTTAATGTCTGTATTTGTGTATTTCTGTTTATAGTAAATGTCTTAACCGTGTAATGTTTGCTGTGGAATGTGTGTGTGTCTCTTAGCGTGTAACCGTGAATGTTGTTTAAATGGTTGGCTTCCCTGTCTGTGCTGCTTCTAATACTAAACCAATACTGCTGTTAATAAAGAGATCAGCTTCCATTTTAAAAGAGCTGTCATCTCCTTTATTTAAAGGACTCATACACTCACTATGATACTTTTATTTGCACCCTGTATGTGGGTTTGCTGCATCAAAAGCTTTCTGCGCCCTCTAGGGTTGTGGCGTGACATATAATGAACAGTGGCAGGGATGTTTTAAATGTGCAGCAGATTGTTCTTGTCGACGTGTTTCATTCTGTTTTGTCCAGATGCCATTTGAAGTACATGGCCACCTGGGCTACAGCAACACTTATTAGCAAATTCCGTCTCTTCACTCCTGCTTAACCGGTGTCATGCAATTTCTCACACCCCTTTCCATGACTTGTAGTCTGTCAGCCCTATTGTGCTTAGTGAAACAGAAACTAGATAGAATGCTGTTGTGTCTGCACTGGCCAAGCCAGGGTGTCTGTAAATCAAGGTAAAACATTGAATTTACACCTGGAAATGTCTGCACAAGTATCTGGACTCCCGTAAATTGCAGTATACAAAGGATATGTAGATTTTAATGGAGATTTGCTGTTCTGCTTTATGTGTATCTGTAGTTTCCCGCATACATCCAAGTTTCATGACATTGCATGGGAATTTGCCAAGCCGATATATGTCAGTTTCCACTGCTTTTTGCCCTGTGAGAACAGAATGCATTACTCATGATTATGATGCCATGCCCATATAACTGGTTTCTGGAGATTTTGATAAAATGACAGGGATCCCACGAAAAAGGTGGCTGGTAGGAAAGTCTGACAGCTGGAGAAATACTGCATGGAGGAGAACATGAGGCAGGATCTGTGAAAGACCTATTAAGCTTCTGTTTTGAGGCAAGACCTGAGAGAATGGCATAGCCCACACAGGTGTAGCCAGGTTCTCTGCCTGTCAGTCTGTGCCGCCCAGTACTGACAGGACGTGGGTCTCATACACTGAGGGACATAGCTGAGGTGACTGAGGAGGACCCCAAGGGTATTACTGATGACAGAGGAGAGGGACATAGCTGAGGCGGCTGAGGAGGACCCCATGGGTATTACTGATGAAAGAGGTGAGGGACATAGCTGAGGCGGCTGAGGAGGGTATTACTGATGACAGAGGTGAGGGACATAGCTGAGGTGGCTGAGGAGGACCCCATGGGTATTACTGATGACAGAGGTGAGGGACATAGCAGGGTCTGGGGATTAGTAACCAGGATGCTAAACCTGGAATCAGGCCACACACCGAAAACCAGCCAAAACCAGGAAGCTTTAAAGAAATCCAGCAGAATTCTGGAAAAACTAAATAATATATATTTACTGGACCAACAGAGGGCGCTGTTTTAAGTCTGTGTTAATGCTATTATAACATAATTCTTCCCAAAGCCAGAAAGGTCTGTTCAGTATTACCAGCAGTGGTGTCACTAGAGATTTTCGGCCCCTGAAAGCATCATATTGGGTCCCCAACCCAGACCAATCCTGTAGTTGTGACCCAGTTCTCCTTGTTATGTCACACCTCAAGGTTGTGTACTGAGTTCCATTCTCTACTCCCTCTTCACTCATGATTGTGTATCTGCATTCACCACTAATACCATTATAAAATCTGCAGATAACAGTGATTGGTCTGATTTCCTATAATGACGAATCATCCTAGAGAGCGGAGGTGCAAAGTCTGGTGAGATGGTGCTCAGTGGACAACCTGTCCCTCAACACAGGGAAGACCAAGGAGCTCATCATTGATAGTATTTTCCTTGAGACTTGAAGGAAGAGTCCGTTAACTTAACGGAAAATTTTCTGGTACATTTCAGTACATTTTCTGTTTTTTTACAGTGAATGTAAACTCAACAATCTGAGTTTCTAACCAAAAGTTCAGTTTACTCAGAAATCTGTATGCATAATGTTGACTTTTTTTTTTTAAAGTGCAGATTTTTTAGAGTGCACAAGCACACAAACAGGGAAAAAGAACACTCCCATAAAATTATCAAAAGAGAAACAAAAGAATTCACATCACACAAACTGATAAACGCCAATAAACTCATGTTTTAAACATTAAATACCAGACACATTTAATGAAAAGAAACATAAAACCAAAACATAAACAGGTCCAGCAGAGTAGCAGTGGTCCTACAAAGTCCCCGCAGCGTTAAATCCTCCAGACACCATCTATTAGAGAAATATATACAGTTTATGTGCTACAGCCATGAAAGTGGGCAAAACTGATAACTTTCTCAGGTATACATACCACTCAGGCAGCGCCCTCAATCACACGCAGCAGAGGAAGACACACCATACCGGTGTCACACTGAGAAACAGACTGTCCTGCTACAAAGCGGTGTGCACGATGCCTTCAATCAGAGTTACTGCGTCGCACCGCCATCAAAATCAAACAAACAATCAATGTAGCCAAAAGGAAGCAAAACAGCTACTACTACTACCTTACTCACACCGCTGGCAATGAGTCAAAGGAAATGGGGCGACTCAGAAGTGAGCAGGATTAAAGCATCTCCACCAGCTACACCATAGAATTAGGGGCATTAAGGCACTATTGCTGTAGGGCAGGAAATACAAACCTGTAGGCTGGTAAAATATTTGAACCTCTTCTCTTTTTCTGCATTCCTGTCTTTCATAACAAACATGACAGAATATCTATCTGTGTACTGGCATGTTTCAATGGCTGGGGAAGGTGGGGATTAAACACAGAAGTAAGCCAGTATGAAATATGTTGAAGAGTTTCCGAGTCTTATCTTCCCCTAAACAGGCCGACAATCTGCCTCAGCATTAACACTCACAGCCTCAGTAGCATCCCCACAACGACAGCAGTGACACCATTTCAGATGGTGTCACGTTTTAAGGAAGACTCGAGACAGGTTGTAAGCGAAGCTGTTCATGTATTTTCCAAGATAAACTGCTCTCCTCTTCCCGCGCACTATCCCCTTAATATTCTCCAAACATGACGTGTTTTTTGTGTGTGTACATAACAGGTAACACAAATCTATGATCTGTCTACCAGAGTCACAGGCAGCACCTATTCTCCGCCAAAGCCAAAGTGGACCTTCTTTAGTGTCAGATTCACCACACATGTGGTTCCCCCACCACCCCAGCCCGACAATACACACAACATACTTGTAACATTGTCCTTGGCATAACATGTGGGCCCTGGAGTTTCTCTCATTATATTGCATTCTGGCGCTCTATCCCGAGGGTTTGTTGTTCAACCCATTCCGTACCATCTCTCGCCTCTTGAAATGAGTCCGCAACATACTCAATTTCAGAGTCTGAGTCAGAATCTGAATCAGATTCAAGATTCAGATTGAATTCACTCCCGTCCTCTCTCTCATCATCTCCATCTGACACCTCACATTGTTCGCCCTCCGATTCCATCTCATCAATATTCCACAGCAAGTCCAGCACTTGTTGTGGGGTATATTGCTCTCTCAGAGTCATTGTAAATAACGCACCATGCAACTGCCCAAACTGCACCCACTAAACACTGGACGTCGGATAGACGTGCAGATCATGTCTATATTGGGTCCGTCAATCCATGACCAATTCTGGACATCTATACAACGTCCAAACTAGGTCCACAATTTGAAGGTCCATCCATGACCTAACTTGTACGTCAATATGACATTCAACATTCGAACGTAATTTTTTTTTACGTCATGTGGACGACTTTGACAGGTGCAGGAAATATAGTTTTATTTACAAATATCAACATTGTTGTTATCAACATAATAAATGTGAATACAGATTATTTATAAACAAACATGATTAATAATGTTTTAGCCTATTGATTTATTCAGAACGGGGATTTTTTGTTCCTGTTTTTCTTTAATTGGTTTATTTATTTCAATTAATCAACTTATTTGTTTATGCATATATGTATTTATCCATATATCTGATTATTTATTAGGAAATGCAATTTGTGGGAAATTAGAGTTCTGAAAATAATTTCATGATAGCCTATATCCAGGGCTGCAGATAACTGGTGCGCAAGTACGCATTCACCTTTAAAAGCGATATGTGTGGCAATCGATTGCTGTGACAGTGCAAATGCGTACGTATTTTATGTGTATTTGCGCTGATATGACAATAAATTATCGTGCTACCACAAATGAAGTACGAATTACCATATACAGGTTAAAATGCATGATAATTTGTATCAACCCATTGTATCAAATGTCATGATGTTATGAAATGTCAAGCTGAAATTGAGGTGCACCAAGAAGCTGTATTCTGTCAGCATTGCCTACTATAACAGCCTCTTCTGTTTTACATTTATCATGCAGTGAGGAAATGATCTTGAAGTCCCAATGAAGTGTCGCCATTTCAGGTGGAATCCACTGCTGTCTTATTGACTCTGCTACTGACTCAGTTCCCTTGCGATGTGATCTGTCTGTAGTGGCGTAAGATGTTGAAACCTTTGAATTATCTCCCTAGGCTTCCTCAATCAGTGCTATAGTGTAAATGTCCTGCAGCAAAGGTGTCATTTTGAGGCGTGTTGCGAGCTCAACAAATGTGTCACACAGCCAGCCAATATTTTGTCCTTCCTGTGGAATGTTGCCAAGTGATCGTTTCATTGATTTTAAGAAGGTGAAGTCTTCTGGGTTCTTAATGAACTTCTTGGAATTTACAGGCCAAAGAGGAAATGTTTTCTCCGACTTCAGGTTCAAGAATTTTCTTCTTGTTGTGTGAGACGCCCTTCTTTGCAGTGGAATGCTGTGCAGCTTGCTGTTCTCCTCCAGATATGTCAACATGCATTCACACGCTTTGCTTTGTGTTATGATTGGTGTTCCAGCTTTCTCATAGAATTCATTCATATACACAAGCACAAACTTAGCCGCTTTCCATACTGACTTATTTATCTGAGATTCTCTGCCAGTTGAGTACGGTACATCAGGAATCTCAAACCCTGTCGATAAGTCGGTAAACGTGCCCCTTTTACCACTGTATCATCTTCAGTAATGGCATTTCCTAGTCTGAATATTTCAGCAGACTTCCTTGTTTTCTTTTGCACTGCCTTCAACAACTGTAACAAAAACAGGTTTGGTTTTCATAGTTGAAATTCACTTGAACATGTTGAAATGTTGCAGTATTACTTTATATTTTAAATTTCAATAGTACAAAATAGGACTTAAAGGCAATAGTCCAAACATCTTAGTATCAATTTAAAAATGACAGATGATTGGATATTATTGTGATACTGATTATTACATCATTAAGTTTCTTGCTTGACAGGACTGAACCATGTGGGCTTTGTGTCGGCTTTTACAAAACTAAAAGTTAAGTTTCTCATAATAACTTGCAGGCGGTCAAAATTATTGCCTATGACAAAATTTACAAAAATTAAATACCTGCCTAAAATAATGCTTTGACATCATGCTTTCCATATATAAGTATCAATATGAATTTTTATTAAGACAAGAAAAAGTCATTTGTATGTAAGCATTCCGCTACCGAGCATTCCACTACCGCCTTAGTGAAAACTTCAGGAAGGAGGACAAATCCATCCATCCATCTGTCCATCCATTCATCCATTTTCTGAAACTTGTCTTATTTAGGGATGTGGGAGGTACGGAACGACCCCAGAGGCTACGGGCACAAGGCAGGGAACAACCCAGGATGGGGTACCAACCCATCGCAGGACAGGAGGACCCCATCAACTAAATGCTATCTGCCCAAAATTTTATACGTTTGCAAGACATGTGAAAAGGAAAAAAACTAGGGTGTTTGATGCACCTTAACGACTAAGCGGTAGATATACTGAGGAAGAGGAAAGAAAACGGCCCTGTTAAGCAGCATTAAAAGCAAAGGGCATCTGCTTCCAGACCCCGTAACCAGCTGGGATGTGAGTGTTTCTGATCATCTGCACTGTGCTGTCAGGTTCAGCCCTTGTTGTCTCACTCTGTGTCCCTTCCCTGTTTGGCCAGCAGGCATTGCTGGTCATCCCGTCCTTCATGTTTGTCTTTGAGTTTCCCCTGTTCTGTTGGCCTCATGGCTCAACACCTTGAGCATCCAGTTGTCTTTGTACCTTCTGTCCTGTGTTTGAATCCCACCTCCTGTATTTTGCTCCCTAGTGTTTCAGTTGAGTTTGTCTAGTTATTTCAGTTGGTGATTTTGTAGTTGGTTTTTGGTTTTGTTCCTTGTGCCCCTGCTTGTCTTTACCTGTCTGTAATTCCCCAGTGTTCTGATTCCTTGGTCAGTTCTTAGTTTCCCTGTTTAGTTCCTTTGAGTTTAGTAGTTTCACCTGTGCCCTGTTTCCCTGGTCTTTCTTAATTAGCCTCACCTGTCCTGTGTTAGTCTCGTTACCCCTTAGTATTTTAGTTCCTGCTTCTGTTCAGTTCCCCAGTGGTTCAGTGTTGTATGTGCTCTTGTGGATTATGGTTCATAGTTGATGTTAGATGTGTATCCGCTTTTTGTTAATGAATCCCTTTTTAGTTTTTGACCCCTTGTGGTCTTTTTGGTTTTGTTGTGTTTGTACTGTTTTCTGTTTTGTTTAATAAACCCCGTTTTTTGAATTCTCGGAGCCGCCAGTGGGTCGTCCGCCCCTTTTTGTGCCTGATGCCTCGCTCCCGCGCCCGAGCCGCCCGCAATCATGACACTGTGCTTTATGAAAGTGCTGAAGAGGCGACTGAGGGTTTAAACAGGAAAGGCTTCCAGATGGATCCAATGAAAATGTCTGACAGGCAGCAGGAGAGACTGAAGCAGCTCTTACAGTAGCTTGGGAGGAGGTGGAGGGCAGCTGTGGGCATGAAGAAGGATCATTCTGCCAGCAACGAATTCGAGAGAAACTGTCGATTCCAGAGAAGAACAAACAGCACAGTGAAGCTCGATGTGACAGTTTTGAGTATATAAATGTCTCATTTTTAGGCTTGGGGCCAAACTTATTTTTTGATAAACAGTCTTTACATGGTCCTGTTCTGTCGGTTGTTCCACAGCAATTATATATTTAACTTCATCTTTAGCTTAAAACTTGAGCAAATTGGGGATTAATTATTTGCAGTGATTTTGACGTCTTGATTTATTTTTTCTGTAATTTTTAGACTGTTTCCACCAATGAAGAGGTGACCATATGTCCCTCCCAAAGCTGTATGAGGGGGCCCCAATCTGCAGATAGGCCCTTTCCCCTCAGCTTTCAGAAGGAACTACACACCTTATTTGCAGGTCTTGCAAATGTATATAGTTCAAATTAAGTTTTGTACTTCCCTTATCATTCTGTGTTATCAGTTTAAGAATGTGTCTGGCTGCATCAATGCTAAAACAGATTTCTGGGGGAAAAAAAATTCAAAGAAATGCCGAACCAAATTTCAAACACACAAAAAGGACAAACATGGCATATGGTTTCCTACCTCCGTTCCACAGACAAATTATTATTTTGCTGGCACTTATATGAAACAGTGGATGAACATCCCAACAGTCCATGCATATCCGTTATGTTACAGGTGCTCATAATGTGGATTATGTTCTCCAGCATGGCGTCACGCCGTGACAATATCCTTGAATGTGAATGGGCAGTTACAAAAATGAAAATCTTTCTAAAGGTCAAAAAATTGTCAAACTCTGAGCATGACAAGCTTAAAAAAATGGAGTTTAGGAACACATTCCTCTTATAAGAAGGTCTGTACACGGAGTTGTAATACTATTGTCAAATTCAACTGTCTTCGAATTAGTTTCAGAATTGAAAGATAAGGAGGAATGTTACATAATTATTAAGGGTAAGATGGATCAGCAGGAGGTAACATTATCTTTTACATGGACTCTCAGAAAGAGAGAGATCCCACCAGCTTGGGGTGAGGCCATCATATCAGTGACACCTAAGGAAGGTAAAAATAAATTATAATGTAATGCGTACCGACCAGTTAGTGCCCTAAATGTGGATTATAAATTATATGCTTTGATTCTGGCCAAAAGATAAGAATCGGTGATTCCAGACCTGGTTGGTAATATAGGAATTATTAGCTCAGGTAAATTTTAATATCTCCACCAATATGTTTTGAAAGTAATTAAAGTTTAATTAGTATTTAATGACGATCATTGCCTAATCGTTATGTCGAATGATTGGTTCCTCCAAATTCAATTGCGGTATCCCGTGAGTCTGTTTAATGTGAGACTTAAATGGGATTCACTAATTACCAGTATCACTTAGTAACCTGGGTTAGAAGGCTCGTCCAGCGAGCTGCATCACCAGGTAATGTAAACGATTGGTAGCGAAACTCCCGTCAGGGCCGATGAGAGAGAGTCTCGCGATATTTCAGGTGAGTTTGAGGTTCCAGAGCTTAGTAGCTAGATCGCACAGAGGTAGGGAATATTGTGAGCACTCAATGAAACGGAGGCTGAAGTTGTGTAAAAGACATGCATTTATTCCTATTAACTACACTACAACTAACATAAGACAGACATTACACTTAACACAAACAATAAACACTAAATAACGGAATTGAAATAAACAATGTAATTATGGAAATGCAATTACCAGATTTATATGAATAACCTTAAAAGGGAAATACTGTTCTCCAAAGCAAGCACAGTTTGTGGAAACACGACCCTAAAGTCATATAGCAGGTTAACAGAACAGCTTAAGTTGTTAGAATGAAAGGAAGTTGGTTTACTTGGTTGCAGGGGGGGGGGAGTCTTGGCAGTTGGTTGCAAAGGCTGATGAGCCGATGGGATGATGGCACTCAGGGAGGCGCGGTGGCGTTGATAGATAGATAGATAGATAGATAGATAGATAGATAGATAGATAGATAGATAGATAGATAGATAGATAGCAGCAGTTGGAGTGGAGCCCCTTGGATTCTCTCTCCTTGTGAAGCTTTGTCTTGGTTGCAGTTCTCTGTCCGGCTGGGCCTTCACCGGCAGGCTTGAGGAGGGCTTCTTGTGGGCTTCTCTTCTCCTGGGCTGATGTGCTTTCACCTCACTCTTCGGGTTGATGTTCTATCTGCTCCTCTCCCTGTTCTGAGGTGCCAGGTGTTTATGGTCTAAAGTTCATGAATAGGGATGACCAGGAATTTGACTCATGGACCAATGGCTGACCATCCATTTGGCAGGCTTTCGGAGGGGTGTCTGTTGCAGTCCTTTTGGGATTTATGACCAGACTGATTCCCCCTTTACTGATGATTTTCATTAAGCTGGTGTAACTTTTGATACATCCACTTTCATGGTAAGCACTGACGAGATTTGGAATCAGGAGTGATTGTCCATCAGTTTGATACCAAACATTCCATACCAGCTTCACAGGTTCACACCTCATACCATCTGTATTAGTTGATTAACAAGTAATATTATGTATGTGACTGACTCACATCAGTATATAATGCAGGTGTTTTGGGTTGCACCTCAACAGATGTTACACTTCACATATTCACATTCAAACAGCACATCTTACCCTTAGATAGGTGTGGCCGTTAGTTTGTGGTAATACCAATTTAAATTGCACATCTGGGAACGACATATTACGTTTGGTGTGGCTTATCCCAATTGATCTTCTCCAGAATGGATAATATACACTTTAATTCAGTTCTTCTAATATAGCATGGTAGAACACAAAGAGCTTGCACAAAGATCAGATAAGGGCCACCGAGGAATGTGGAAGAAAAGGGGGGGGGGGGGGGTTGTTAAACAAAGAATGAAGAATCTCTGAAAGTTTTGACACACTGATTACACTTTAATTTTCAAGATTCTTCTGGTATAACCATGAGAACATACATGCAGTAGCAGCTATACATATTTGTTTATTCCAATTTATATAAGTGTTTAAGTGTGACGGGTGAAATAGGTGATACTCCATGAACATGGTTATAAGGGTGGCACACAAAACACTAAGATTGTCTAAGGACACATACAAACATAACCTGTATATTGAGACTAGCAATCATAGGCAAAGAAATATACAGGGTCTGCAAAAGTCGACTTAGAAGAAACTTTCTTTAGGGTGTTGGTCTGTTGGGTGAGTGGTATGTAAGGCAGGATGTCTGGGGAGGGGGCTGTGTGCCAAGTCGAGGGACCCCTGTCCTTGAGGTCCACTCTGCTGTCTGTAGGTTCCTAAAACTTGTTGGCCTCCCTTGTTATCTGTGTGTGTGTGTGTGGGGTCACTAACCCCCCTTTGGTGCCTAGGCCAGCGAGTACCTCTCGTACCAGGGTAGGCCTTGTCTCAGGCCACCTGGAATTTAAGCTCTGTCATACTGTATGTGCATGTGTGATCCTACAGTGAGGGCCAGACTGGCTTCATTAAACACAGACAAACACAGGACAGTATAACATGGACTCTGCATGTGATTGACCAGGTCATCAGGGAAAAGACTAGCACTGTGTTAGTCAGCATAGATGCAGAGAAGGCATCTGATTCTGTATGCTGGGAATATTTATACCAGGTCATGGGAAAGTTTGGTTTTAGTGTGGAATTTATTCAGTGCATTAAAACAATATATTCAGCCAGAATTAAACTTACTGGACACATATGACACATTATCACCCTGGAGAGAGGGACGAGGCAGGGGTGTCCGCTCTCACCGACCCTTTTTAACTTGTATATAGAACTGCTGTCCGAAGCTGTAAGACAAGGTCTCTCTGTAGAGGGTGTAACAATAAGGGAAAGAGAACACAAGGTTTCTGTGTGTGCTGGTGATGTGATGGTGTATCTTAGCAATCCAGAGCGCTGCCTTCCAGCCCTAATGCAGCTTTTGGATATACAGTAAAACCGGTATAAGTCGACACTCGCGGGACCAGCTTAGGTGTATCTCGTCAATTCTCTAAGTCGACACTTTGGCGACTTATGTCTAACTCGCCGTTTTGCCGACTAGTAAATATAACACCATACCTCTACTCATCACGGCCTCGGCATCCTTCCTTGACCAGTCAGTACATGCAGTTTGGGTTCCTATAAAGCCATCCAAGTCTTTTACAGACTGCCATGATGTTATTGCCCCCCGGTCTGTCCAATTTCAGCTGAATGTTGAACCCTCAAAACAATCTATTGTGCTCTGTCACGGATTGCTAACGGAAGAACTGACAGGTCTGCTGCACGCATTGGATGAATCATGCTCTGCCGTTAATTGTATGGAGCGCTATAGCAAGCATAATTGCATCACACTACTCTTCGAGTGCAGCGTTCATGTCAGGGTCTTGACATGACGGTGTGAAGCAGGCGGCGGGAATGCAGCGATTGGGGTGTCGACTTACAGGTAGGAAAATCCATTAATTTGTGTTGTTCGGGACCGGGATTTAGGTGACGACTTACAAGCGGCGATTTACACCAGGAATTTTAAAGGAAACATCATTAGGAAAAATCGGGACTTTTGCTTGAGCGTCGACTTGTGCACATTGACGAGTTACAAGCCGGCGACTTAGACCAGTTTTACTGTATGTGGGCAATAAACAGGTCATTTGTTGAATCTCGGTAAAACTCAGATTTTGTTATTTAATTTTACCCTTCAGAAAAACTTAAACCCCATTAATTAGCATTTGAAAAATATTAAATATCTTAGTGTGTAGCTGCACTGTAATATTTCCAAACTATATGAGGTGAGTTATACACCACTCACTAAAAACTTTTATTGTGACTTGAACAGGTGGAATTCACTTCCATTAGATTTTAGTAACAGGACTGAAACTATTAAAATTAATGTTTTCTTAGGCATTTATCTGTTCCAGTCTCTGCCAGTAAAAGTGCCATTAACACAATTTACAGAATGGGATGGAAGGATTTCATGATTCATATGGAGGGGAAAGAGACCTAGAACAAGATATTTAACTTTATAGATCCGGGGTTTGGCCCTATCTTGTCTTAAAGGTTATTTTAATGCTGCTAAATTAAGGCTCCTGCTCTGCTGGTGTAACATGGGGTTTGTTTGTACAGCTTTAATCAGAGGAGAAATTTGAAGTTTTCAGGACCTGGTGAATAAGTATAACTTGGGTAAATCCGATTTCTATAAGTTTCTGCTATTTCACCGTTATTTTCTGCAAGACATTTAGCTGGGTAATTCTAGGAAATGTACACCTCTTATCTCGATATTTATTGAATCAAAGTATTTTATTTTTGAAAAAACATTCAACAAAATATATTAAAGAGAGAAGCAAAAAGTAATTGGGGATATAAATTTCCAAGGAAGTATGAGAGAAAGGGTGGGAAAGCCAAATTATCTCCAACAATTCAAAGGTTTGGAGAGAATTTTGCTGTAAGAGTTGTGTGTGTTTCATTATAACACCCAAACAACAGGGAAGAATGGTTAAAACTCTTTGTCCTTGCTGGAGGAAATGCGGGTCAGTAATGGTAGATCATGCACATATTTTTTGGATTTTTCCAGTTATTCAATCATATTGCAATTAAATTTGAAATTTTCCTTGTTAGACAATGGGCTTTAAGATCGATAATACTTTTGTATTTTAGTACCTCTGTGAGCTACCTAAAGAACTGTACAACCAAGATAAACACTTGTCAAAGGTTCTGCTAGCTGCAAGTAAGAAAGCAATGGGACGGCTGACTGAAAACCACCCACAGTGTCTGAATGGATCAGTATTGTTTAATATGGAAAGCATGACCTTTATGTTAAGACTGGAAGAATAAAAAGGACAGAAACTTTGGTGGAAATGGACCAATTATTTGACCCAGGAAAGCGTGGAACTTCTTTCTGAGAATAACAATGTTTTAAAATTTATTTTCCAAGTGCAGCCGTGACACATGATTCCTGTCGAAAATTACATTAAAAACAAAGTTAAGAAAAGACGTCAGTAATACCTAAGTGAGCCCTAATCATGCCCCCAAACTTCTGTCTAAAATGGCTTGAATTGGGGATTTCTAGGCTTCCTTTAACCACCCCTTAACTGCCCCTTAAGTCTATGGGGTTAAGGTTGGCACTAGGGTCAGGGTTCAGGCAAAGGCTCTGGAGCCCAAGTCCCTCAGTTAAGGCGCCTCATTCCCCAGGTAAAGATTCAAGGAAGTCTTAGTACCAAGACCCATGGAGCTCCAGGGTCCTAGTGAAAGCCTCCGCAGGTTGGGAGCCTCTTTCCCCAGCTAAGGGATGAAGGACGTCCCTCCAGCCCAGGGGTTCTGCAGGAAAGTCTCAGGACCATCCATACTTAACCCCTAACCCAGCCTTAGCCCCAAGCCCCTGTCATATACCTGCAGATCTCAGAAATATCAGCTTAGCTGCACTTGTGCCTGGGCAACACATTGACAGCTGTATGTTTGCAGTGTGATGTTTGACTCATTTGTTTGCCACTTTTGGCAACTGTATCTGCTATATACTTGAAATGTAAATGTAAATATGTGCAAGTGAGTATGTGAGCTATGTCTGAAGGCAGAGAGATCACGCCTGCTTAGGTAAAGGGTGTGGAAACAGGTAATCCGGTTAGTTAACATTCTAAAAGTCAGCTAAAATTCCAACACAGTTCTTAAAAATTAAGTTCATACTAATTCAAAATTCCGTAGCATTAAATTGTGACTTTAAATAAATCCTAACAGTATGTGTGATTGTGGGGAGGTGTGGGGCTTCAGGGTGTAACCTCTGGCTCTGCCCCCCCCCCCCCCCCACTCCGTATGTGAAGTCTGCATGTTCCCCCAATAGGAGTTTTCTCCTCGTCCTTCAGAGACTGAAAACATGACTTAAGCCGATTGGGATCTCTAAGCTGTCCTTAGTGTGTGATTGTGTGTGTGAGTGTGTGCTCTGCTATAAACTAGTATCCTATCCATCGTGCCCCCTGTCCTTAGTGTGTGATTGTGTGTGTGAGTGTGTGCTCTGCTATAAACTAGTATCCTATCCATCGTGCCCCCTGTCCTTAGTGTGTGATTGTGTGTGTGAGTGTGTGCTCTGCTATAAACTAGTATCCTATCCATCGTGTCCCCTGTCCTTAGTGTGTGATTGTGTGTGAGTGTGTGCTCTGCTATAAACTAGTATCCTATCCATCGTGTCCCCTGTCCTTAGTGTGTGATTGTGTGTGTGAGTGTGTGCTCTGCTATAAACTAGTATCCTATCCATCGTGCCCCTTGTCCTTAGTGTGTGATTGTGTGTGTGTGAGTGTGTGCTCTGCTATAAACTAGTATCCTATCCATCGTGTCCCCTGTCCTTAGTGTGTGATTGTGTGTGTGAGTGTGTGCTCTGCTATAAACTAGTATCCTATCCATCGTGCCCCTTGTCCTTAGTGTGTGATTGTGTGTGTGTGAGTGTGTGCTCTGCTATAAACTAGTATCCTATCCATCGTGTCCCCTGTCCTTAGTGTGTGATTGTGTGTGTGAGTGTGTGCTCTGCTATAAACTAGTATCCTATCCATCGTGTCCCCCGCCCTGTGCCCCCTGGGACAGGTTCCAGGCCCCCACCCCCCTGTACAGGATAAGCAGTTATTGGTATTTGTTGGATATTTTATCTAGTATTTAATCTTTCTGTTCCTGGGGTTGGCTGAAGCTGATCAATTAACTTATGGCTTAAATACGAGATTTTAACTTAATAGTGTTTAACGAAACTGATGTCCTAACCTATAATTGCACATACAGTACCTGTATGTTATACCTCATAGCACATGATAGTTTCAACTCCAAATCAAATTAGTTTTTCCAGTAAATCTGCTTCATCTGGAGAAAAAAGGAAAGACAATGTTCTAAACAAACACAGAAATTCATTCTCAATAAAACTGCTCTCTTATACCATTCTATCTAATTTCTACATAAAAAAAAATCAAATCCTAAGCTTGTCTGGGAAATTAGTAACAGTTATACATATAAAAGTTAAATAAATGTCTGTTGTGTGTACAGTTTGTATAATGTAATATTTTACTCAGTCCAAAACCACACCTACTGCAGACTGAGAAGCAGGAAGTTCCTCTCACTCTCACACACAGACGACGAAACTGAATCCTATCAGTGTTTGTTGCAAAATGGCAGAAGCCAATTCCGCACTGGATCCAAACCAGTTCAGCTGTCCAATCTGTCTGGATCAACTGAAGGATCCAGTGACAACAGCCTGTGGACACAGTTACTGTATGAGCTGCATTAAGAGCTGCTGGGATCAGGAGGATCATGCTGGAGTTTACAGATGCCCCCAGTGCAGACACACCTTCATACCCAGACCTGTTTTGAACAGAAGCACCATACTGGCTGAGGTGATGGAGAAACTGAAGAAGACTGGACTACAAGCAACTACTCCTGCTGACCATTATGCTGGACCTGGAGATGTGGAGTGTGATTTCTGTACTGGGAGAAAACACAAAGCTGTCAAGTCCTGCCTGGTGTGTCTGGCCTCTTACTGTGAAACTCACCTCCAGCCTCACTATGAGTCTCCAGCTTTTAAGAAGCACAAGCTGACTGATGCCACTGGACGTCTGCAGGACAAGATCTGTTCCCACCATGACAAACCCCTGGAGGTCTACTGCCGTACCGACCAGCAGTGTATCTGTTATCTCTGTACAATGGATGAACACAGAGGCCATGATACAGTCTCAACTGCTTCACAAAGGGAGGAGCTACAGGTCAGGCCAGAAGTTTTCTTATATAAATATAAAGTTAATTTTAAATAAACGGATTTTGTCTTAACAATTGTTTGTGTAATTACCACAAATCACTCAAAACAAGTCTGGTTTGGTAAAATGAAAGAAAAATTAACTGAAAGTGCAAGTTTAAAAAGTTCTGATTGAATTGCTACTGAAACTCCTTCAAACATCGAATCATGTGGCTGCAGCTGAATATACAGCAAGCAAACAGGGTCAAGAGGTTCACTTACTGTTTGGTTGAGCATCTGAATGGCTGAGATGTGTGAGCTAAGAGGGTTTAAATATGGTGTGATCACACATACAGTGGCTAACAATTAACTGGGCTAAAATTAACTGGGGCCCGTTTCAGAAAGCAGGATGTCTTGCTCAGTCAGACAGCTTGTCAGATTTAAGTTAATCTGGACTAAATATAAGTGAATAAAGAAAAAGTTCATTTAAACTGGGGCACATTAAATTCAACAAGTTATCTGGCTAAGCAAGAAATTTTGCTTTTTGAAACCGGTCCCTGGTTTTGCTAAATGGCTGTCCGACTTGCTGCACTGGAACGTGTTTAACTCGTCTGTGACGTCATTCCCAGCTCTGAGTTCCGACCTCCGAGGTAAATGGAGCTCAGCATAAGAGTAGCGGCTCCATCATCTCAGAAACAGCCACCGTCCTGGGATTTTAATTTCACACACTGCAGTGTGTAGAGTTTACTGAGAATGGTGCAGTAAACATGAAACAGCCAGAGTGTGCAGTAAAAGGAGCAAAGTAGTCAGGGCTGGTGTGGGACTGAATTTCTGACCAGCCCAGTATAAAACTACTGTATATAAACAATTGCACTGTTATTATATGTTTCTATTCAAGCATCCATTTTCTAGGCTACCGAACACACATTCTTACCTACATGCTTTAATTTTACCTTCATGTAATTTTTACTGGCACATTTCACTAATATTAATGAAGCGTGAAGCAGCTTTGACATAAATAATGAAGCTTCGTCACAGTGCGCTGTCCTTGTGTCTCTTCCCCGCGTGGCCAGCAGCCATCGCACACATGTGTGTTTACACAGCCTTCTGCATATCCCAGAACTGCAAAGGGTCTTCAGAACGCAGTATATTTGGGTCACTGAGGTGCTGCTGAACCTCCACAGTAGCATCTGCTGTAGAACCCTTGACCCGTTTGCTCTCCCCCATCACATCACTGTCCAGAAGATCCTACAGACCTGGAACTAAAATGACAAAACATGGATCATTATATACACTAGTGCTGGGTATTGATTAAAATTTCAAGAATCGATGCTTTCAGGGGGCCCCCGGCCCTGCTATAGGAACTTTAAAGGGAAATGGGTGCATGGGAGCCTACTTTTAGAAGGCCCTCTTAGGCCCTCCTATTATGGTCCTGGCTTCTGGCTACCAGGGGGTCCTAGGGAGGATGGGGGCTTTGGGGGCTTTTAGAGGGCCCTCTGATTATGAGGGCCCTACTAGGAGGCCCTAGGGAGGAGGGTGTAGTGTACCTTTAGAGGGCCATCTGATTACAAGGGCCCCTACCATGGGGCCCCTGGCTTCTGGGGGGAGGGGAGGGGGGCGTGTTAACAGCCTTACAGAAGGCCCTCTGACTAGGGAGCGGTAGCATGGTGGGATGGAGGCGGTTAACCTGCCCGCTGAGTGGCCCCCAGACCAGTGTAGCAGTGTAAGAGTTTGACCAGTGTAATCACTCCCAGGGCTGTAGTGGAGGCTAAACGCAAGTAAACACGGTTTACCCACCTCTGAAATTTCAGAATTAGAGTTTACCCACTTCTCAATTGATCTAAATGCACATCATAGTATAGTTTATGCACAAAACGTGATCACAGAATTCGTAGTTCACCCACCTCTTATTTTACCACTACACCACTGATCACTCCGTTCTGTAAGGGGATATGGTACACAGGTGGATTCTGGCATGGTTCAGCTGGACACGGTACACATGTAGTGTGATCACTAACCGTGCCCCAACATGGCTCCCACTGTACGTTCACACCAGGAGAGACCAAAGCGAACACGTCGCCAAGGTCGTTGAAGAAGCTTCGTTGTTGAATTTGCTTTATTCACTTTGTTCGCTCATTGGAATGTTTGATTTAAATCTATATATTAGAATTGGTTTTCACCGAACCGCGTCATAACTCATTACATAAGGTTAACTGACTTTTAACTTCTCTTTTTCGCTCTAGTCGCCCAATTCGCTTCGCTGCCAGTGAATTTGCTTTGTTTGGCCAATTCGCCGACTCTCCATAGAGAAATAATGACTTTCTATTTCGAACTAGCACATTCTGGATTATTCAAACAAATAATGTTTGTTATGGTACGATCTGGTTGTGCTACGTTGCTACCTGTCTCTATAAACAGAGATGGGTAACCTGGTGCTAACATTAACGTGAGGTAATGGCATTAGGCTGTACTGATTATAATTTGAGATCCAACTTACTGTATCAACTTAAGCCACCTTCTTTTCACTTTTTCCAAGGTAAAAAGCGGCAAAAAATAGTTTTGTCAACATCATTCTGCTTTTACAACACGGTACGCCGCACTAGTTTGGACCCACAAGTGGCATGATGACGTAGCAACTAGCCATCCCAGACAAGGCTGGCGTTTTTTTTTTTTTGTTTTTTTTTTGAGGGGGGGGGGGCCCTCGCGAACGTTTTGCCCAGGGGCCCACACAACCCATAATCCGTCCCTGGATCCAGGACGTATTTCCAGAACACTTCACCTCCATTTGGCATGTCTTGAAAATCGCTTTGCTTTTGTTGTCTGTTTGTCCGTTCTGACCCCGAAATGCTGCCAGACCGCAGCTTTTCAAGTTACGGGCGTTTTAAAACCATCGTTAGTGTCCGACGCCATGTTATTAATAAAGTTTTCCCCGGTGAACTTTAGGTCTACTGTCGCGTCATTGAATTCACGATGCGCGTGATTAAAGATATTAACCCTTTAACTCCTAAGCCTCGAAATGCCCGTCTGGACTTTTTTTTTCCTATTTTAGCTGTAAAAAGGGCAGAAAGTGTTAAAGGGTAAAATCGATCTTTGGATGTACAAATCGATCTTTAGGAATTATTATGAGAATCGATTAAGAATCAAAGAATCGATTTTATCGACACAGCACTAATATACACTGTGTATTTTATACTGTGCAATAATAACTGTAAACGCAGTTCAGTTTAATTGAACATTTTCATTAAAACGTGAAAGGTTGCAACAGTACCGGAATGCATTGCAGTACCAGATGAGGTTCCTGCAGGCTCTGGTTCTGGTGCCTGATTGGCTACAGAAACCTGCAGTTTCATATCCTGGATCCAGCAGTGTGCCCAGTGTCATTATGCTGATGGTCTCAAAGACTGACAACCTCTCACTGATCAACTTCAAGAGGTTCTTGCACAACTGCTGGGCCTTGACATTCTGTGTCTGGGACAGTTTCAGATTCACAGCATGTCTAAGCTTGCGGATGAGAGGAATTTCCTTGGATCATGTGCAACAGTTGCCTCATTGAAATGTCATAAAACACCCAGACACTCATAAATTACGCGATATTCCTCTGTGGTCAGGGTTGTGAGCTCTGTCCTCAGAGTGACCAATGCAGCACCATCTGGCTCTTCTTAATCATGTGATCATTGCAGCATCGAATAGGTGCTATTCCAGCTGGTTTCCACTTCTTGAACCATTCTGAGAGTGGGTCTGCCCATCTGCTGTTGGATTTGACAAAGCCTTTCTCTAGCAGTTGTACTGTTCTGAAGTAGGTCACCATCTGTCCTTCCTTGGATCTGATATTGTCAGGGTCCTTGTGTCTGATCAATGGCTTCACAACCAAATTCAGTGTATGAACAATGCAGGTTGTGTGTCTGACACAGGTAATCACATTTTGTGCAGCGTCAGTGTCAAGCATCGGACTTTATTTTGTATTCCCCACTCCTCCATCAAGGCTGCCTTGACTGCAGCCATGTTTTCTGCAGAATGAGACTCTGGGAATTTTCCTGCTCCCAATAATACGGCAGACAGCTCAGTCTTATCCTTTATAAAATGGCATTTGACTGCTAAATAAGCTTCCATATGTATGGATGTCCACGTGTCAGATGTTAGACTTACTGCTTTGGCCTTTTTCACCTCTTCCTTTGCTTTCTCTTTTTCTATCTTAAATATTTCTGCCACCAGACCCTTTCATGTTTGCCTGGATGGGAGAATGTAGGTTGGATCCAGGATTCCCACAAACTCCGTAAATCCAGCATCGTCCACTATGGTGAAGGGTTGTGAATCCTTCACAATCATATTGACCGAAGCCTCATCAGTCATTTGCTTCTTGGTCTCTATACTGGGAATATTATACAGATTATGGGGTAATACCCTCACCCAAATCTGATATTATGTATTCATACAATTAAACTGAACCTTGAACACAATAATGACTAATGGTTATTATTATTAAATTATTAACCATATATTAATATTATATTATGATTATGATTAAAACTTACGCTGCAGTGCGTGTGCGCTGATATATTTGCTCTACAGCTTGTTTGAAACCGGCATTGAGGTTTTCGCCTGATTTTCAGTTTCCAAAGCAGCCACATGGCTGAGGGCAGAACCAAGCTTCAGATGACCATGGTCACGTGTTTAGGGAGGAATGGAGGAAACCTCAAAGCTGTGCTTCAGAATGCAGTGTATCAGTTTTTTGGCACATATCTCAGAGCTTCGGTGTCAAGCTTAACATCACTAGCTGCCCCATTCCCTCTGTTAGTCTGCGTGTCGTTTTCTTAGCTACTTTTTCCCTGGTGAGTTCTGACCCCTTGTTGTTCCCTTATTTTGTGTCTTTCCAGTTTTGCTCAGTTTCCTTAAATCCCTTTGTCTTGGAGCTTTTAAGTGGATCGTCACCTTGTTTCCCTGCCTGCACCAGGCCGCGCCCCAACATGCACATTAAATATATGATCTGTGCAAATTCTGAAACATCTTTAATAATCACATTTTTACACATTTCCTTTTCTGAATTTGCATGTAACATCAGTGATGCACACTATGACACGGATTCCATATGAATGGGTCACAACAGTCCAATATTAAACCAACTCCCCAGCAGATTCAGAGTTTTTAGTGTCACAGGAGAAATGATGCATTATTGTTGTTCACAGTGCAGTTTACTGTACAGTGGCTCATTCTCAACTGACATGCGATCTGACATAAATCAAATAGGACGTCAGTTGAGTAGCCGGTCCTGCAATGCAGCCCAGGACACATTCGCCTTCACATTGCTATAAGAATATGGCCATAGCGGCCCAGACCACCTCCCAATGTGGGTTGAGTGATCGGATCTCAGTGCATCTTCAATGTGTCCTGGGTGCGTTCACACCTGTAATTAGCGCTGTGCACTTGTGATTGGATCACCCAGGACACATGTTAATACCAGGTGGAAACAGGACCAAAGGGTCTATGTCCAGTTTATCCTACCTACAGTCAATAACTCATTTATGAATATCCATCTATCCATCCATCTCCTAACCAGTAATCCCAGTCAGGGTCATGGGGACCTGTATCCTTTCCCAGGCAGCAAAGGGCCCAAGGCTGGGGTCCACGCTGGACAGGATGATTAATGAATATGATCTCAGCTAATGAAACAAATTTATTTTGTCATCTTGTTTCCTGTCTGTAGAAACAAATTTGTGAAACACAGAAGGAATTTCAGCAGAGAATTCAGATGAGAGAGAAGGAGCTGCAGAAGCTGAGAGAGGCTGTGTCCTCAATCACAGTGAGTATGAACCTGAGGAGAAGATAACAGCTGGCTTGTGATCATGTTGAATCTTCTCTCAGATTCAACACATTGCAGATTTATAGACTTGTTGTGATTAATCAAATTAATGCTGCTGTGGGTTGTTCTGTGTCAGAGATTTAATGGGATAAAGTTGCTAGATAACAGAGGTTAACCAAGTTTTGCAGCAGTAGTAGCTTATGTATTTAGAAAAATACAATAAAATGCCCATTTGAGAAAAATGCAACTTTTCTCAATCCAGCATAATGCAAATAAACACCAAGAAAGTCACCTATTAAACTGAGACCTAATGGTGGCAACCAACCTGCCCCATACAGCCACCAGTCTCTGCCAAATCCCTGCAGCTCACAGTGTATGAGCTTAATGAGGGATCATTTCCAATCAGTGCTGGCTGGGTTTCAGTACCTGAGGCATCCAGCATCGTGACGCTCCAAACCCCAGCCCTGTGCTGTTTTTATACCTCCTGTCAGCTCACATTACTATTGTACAATGAGGCTCTCTGGAGTCTCAAAAGGGGCCAATTGTAATTTACTGTCCTCTGCTCCCTGTGTCACCAACAGAGATCAGCACAGTCAGCAGTACAGGACAGTGAGAGGATCTTCACTGAGATGATCCGCTCCATTGAGAGAAGACGCTCTGAGGTGACAAAGCTGATCAGAGATCAGGAGAAGGCTGCAGTGAGTCAGGCAGAAGGAGACATGCAGAGACTGAAGCAGAATATTGATGAACTGAAGAGGAGACACTCTGAGCTGGAGCAGCTTTCACACACAGAGGATCACATCCATTTCCTCCAGGTAACAGAACAGCTACTTTTACAATAAGAAAACCAGAGTAATCAAATGGATGCATGTTCTCATTTGTATTTCAGCTAGTCTGTCATTTGTCAGATGTTAATGGTCTTGTTAATTAGATTTCCATAACATTTGTTTTGATGAAGCTGTTTAATCAGACTGTGTGTCTGTAGAGGTGCCAGGGTCTTCCTGTCACCCCTGAAGCTGGATTTGGACCCAGAATCTCCATCAGTCCACGCTGCTCTTTAGAGAACATGAGGAAGGTGGTTTCTGAGCTGAAGGATCAACTGGAGAATGTTTGCAAAAAGAAAATGGCAGAGATCCATCATACAGGTTGATAAATAAAAACATTTTTCAGTCTGTTCTTGTTAATATAGACCATGCAGAGAGAGTATGCAGTACAGTCAGCCTCACGTTTGTGTCACCAAGTCAGTTTCTGTTTCCAATAAGATTAAATCTTTATGAAAACTAATGAGCTCTAAATTCTACAGGATACAAAACCCAGATCACAATTCATGTTTCTTCTACATTACAGAATCCAAATATCTGTATCAAGTGTAACTTACCATGATTTGCAGTTTGTTAAAATGCCTGTTATTGTCCCTCATAATGATAATACCCCCCTACTGTTATCTCCACAGTGAGTGGAGTCCATCTCCCACAAGTAAATTCCTTTTACTCACATCCCTGTTTCTCTCTGTCTCCTTCTAGGTACCAAAGACACCATCCTACCGGTATTAGTGCCCAGGACCAGAGCAGAATTCTTACAATGTGAGTCTGTTCACACACACGCTTCTCTCTCCCTGTATGAGGTGGAGTGTGTTTTATTGTCTTTCGTTTTCTTCTGCTAGTGGAGCTTCTCTTTCTCTCTCCTGCTGCCTCCTGGCCTTTCACATTTTAATGAGCTGTTTTTTGTCAGTAACTTTTGAATCCACTTGCAAAGCAAGACAAGTTTATTCAGGGTGTTTTTCCACTGCATCAGGTACGGTACTTTTGGTACTTTCCCTTTTCCATTGACTTCCAGTTGAGTACCAGTACCAAAAGTTCCAGTACCCAAAGTATCCTTTCTTTTTTGGTACCTTGGGTGGGACTTGCAAAAGCATTCATTGTCGATTTAAAAGATAATTTTAAAAAGCATAAAAGCCCAAAAAACTAAATAATAGTTAACTAAAAAGAAGTTACATTGTAGAAGCAGTGTATTACTAAACTCAATTACTGCTTAATTTAACTGAAAATTGAAAAGCTGTAGCAAACAGTAATGTTTGAAGCCCTGATTATAATGAGCTGACAGTGTTTGCAGACCTCAGGTCTTCAGAAAGCTTGTACCACAGACAGGGAGCATAGAGACTAAAAGCTGCTTCATCCTGCTTGGTCTTCATTCTGGGACTCTGAGTAAACCTTTGCCAGATGCCCTCAGGGGTCTGGATGCTTCACAACGTTCAAGGAAATTAGTGCCATTTAGTGCCTTGTAGACAAGTAATAATATTTTAGAATCAATCCTGTGATGCACAGGAAGCCATCCATCATCTGCCACTTGTCCGGGGTCGCGGGGGTAGCAGCTTCAGGAGAGGCACGCAGACCTCCCTCTCCCCAGCTACCTCTACCAGCTCCTCGGGGAGGAAACCGAGGCGTTCCCAGGCTAGCCGAGAGATATAATCCCTCCAGCGAGTCCTGGGCCTGCCCGGGGCCTCCTCCCTGTAGGACATGCACGGAAAACCTCTCCGGGTAGCCGCCCAGGAGGCATCCGCACCAGATGTCCAAACCACCTCAACTGGCTCCTTTCGACGTGAAGAAGCAGCGGTTCTACTCTGAGACCCTCCCGGATATCCGAACTTCTCACCTTATCTCAAAGGGAGAGCCCAGACACCCAGCGGAGGAACCTCATTTCGGCCGCCTGTATTCGCAATCTCATTCTTTTGGTCATTACCCATAGCTCATGACCATAGGTGAGGGTAGGGACGAAGATGGACTAATACTGTAGATCGAGAGCTTTGCTTTTCGGTTCAGTTCTTTCTTAGCCACGACGGACCGGTTAAGCGCCTGCAAAACTGTAGACGCCGCTCCGATTCGTCTATCCAGCTCCCGATCTCGCCTACCCTCACTCGTGAACAAGACCCCGAGATACTTAAACTCCTCCACTTGAGGCAGTACGTCTTCCTCGACCCGAAGAGGGCAAACCACCCGTTTCCGGCTGAGAACCATGGTCTCGGACTTGGAGGTGCTAATCCTCATCCCTGCCGCTTCGCACTCGGCTGCGAACCGCCCCAGTGCCTGCTAGAGATCCCCAGCAGATGAAGCCAACAGGACGACATCATCTGCAAAAAGCAGCAAGGCGCCTAGAAATCCTGTCCATAAATATTATAAACAGGACCGATGACAAAGGGCAGCCCTGGCGGAGCCCAACCTGCACTGGGAACACGTCTGACTTATTACCAGCAATGCGGACCAAGCTTCTGCTCCGTTCGTACAGGGACCGAATCGCCCACAACAGCGGACCCTGGACCCCATACTCCCGAAGCACCCACCACAGAGCACCTCAGGGAACCCGGTCGTAAGTCTTTTCGAAATCCACAAAACACATGTAGACTGGATAGGCAAACTCCCAGGCCCCCTCCAGTACCCTTGCAAGGGTATAAAGCTTGTCCAGTGTTCCACGGCCAGGACGAAAACCGCATTGTTCCTCCTGAATCCGAGATTCGACTATCGATCTCACCCTCCTCTTCAGTACCCCGGAATAGACTTTCCCAGGAAGGCTGAGAAGTGTGATCCCCCTGTAGTTGGAACACACCCTCCGGTTCCCTTTCTTAAATAAGGGGACCACCACCCCGGTCTGCCAATCCAACAGCACTGTCCTTGACCTCCACGCACTGTTGAGAAAGCGTGTCAGCCACGACAGCCCCACAACATCCAGAGCCTTCAGGTACTCCGGGCGGATCTCGTCCAACCCCGGGGCCCAGCCACCACGTAGCTCTTTAACCACCCTGGCCACCTCAGCCCCAGTGATGTGCAAGCCCCCCCCAGCACCCTCGGGCTCTGTGCCCTCAGATGTCTCAAAGGCAGCGTGCGTAGATATATCTGAGGCAGGGTTGAGGAGGTCCTCAAAGTATTCTTTCCACCTCCGGGTGATGTCCCCAGGTGAGGTCAACAGCACCCCCCCCCCCCCCACTATAAATAGTAGGAACCAGGAGCTGCTTCCCCCTCCTGATACTCCGGATGGCTTGCCAGAACCCTTTTGAGGCCGACCGAAAGTCAATTTCCATGGCCTCACCGAACTCCTCCCACGCCCGGGTTTTCTGTGACCGCCCGAGCTGCGTTTCACCTGGCCCGCCGGTACCCGTCAGCTGCCTCCGGAGACCCCCGGGTTAATAATTCCCGGTAACCCTCCTTCTTCAGCTTCATGGCCCCCCTCACCTCTGGTGTCCACCATCGGGTACGGGGGTTACCGCCATGACTGGCATCGACCACCCTGCAGCCACAGCTCCGTACGGCCGCTTCCACAATGGAGGTCCGGAACAGTGTCCATTCAGACTCAATGTCCCCAACCTCCCCCGGCATGCAGTCGGAATTCTGCCGGAGGCACGAGTTAAAACTCCAGCGAACAGGAACCTCTGCCAGACGTTCCTAGCAGACCCTCACTATGTGCTTGGGCCTACCAGGTCTGACCGGCTTCCTTCCCCACCACCTGAGCCAACTCACCACCAGGTGGTGATCAGTTGACAGCTCTGCCCCTCTCTTTACCCGAGTGTCCAAGACGGAAGGCCGCAGATCAGATGATACGATTATGAAATCGATCATCGACCTGTAGCCCCGGGCATGTTCGTACCATGTCCACTTATGGACACCCTTATGCTCGAACATGGTGTTCGTTATGGACAAACCATGCATTGCACAGAAGTCCAATAACAGAACACCACTCGGATTCAGATCAGGGAGGCCGTTCCTCCCAATCACCCCCTTCCAGGTCACACTGTCATTGCCCACGTGAGCGTTGAAGTCCCCCAACAAAACGATGGACTCCCCCCGCGGCACGCCAAATAGCATACCGCTAAGGGAATCCAAGAAGGCCGGGTACTCTGAACTGACATTCAGCGCATAAACGCAGATGACAGTCAGAGACCTATCCCCGACCCGAAGGCACAGGGAAACAGCCCTCTCGTTCACCAGGGTAAACTCCGTTGTTAATGCACCGAGCTGTGGGGCCACCAATAGCCCCACCCCAGCCCAGCGTCGCTCACACCAGAATAAAAGAGCGTCCAGCCCCTCTCCAGGAGATTGGTTCCAGAACCCAAGCTATGTGTTGAGGTGAGCCCGACTATATCTAGTCGATACCTCTCAACCTCACGCACAAGCTCAGGCTCCTTCCCCACCAGAGAGGTGACATTCCATGTCCCGAAAGCCAGTTTTGTCAGCCGGGGATCGGACCGCCAGGGCCTCCCTTGGCCGCCACCCGATCCACAAAGCACCGAACCCCTGACATTCCCCCTGCGGGTGGTGGGCCCACCTGGGGACAGTCCCGCATGTCTCTTTCGGGCTGTGCCCGGCCGGGCCCCACGGGCCAAGGCCCGGCCACCAGGAGCTCGCCAGCGGGCCCCTCCCCCAGGCCTGGCTCCAGGGTGGGGCCCCGGTGACCCTAGTCCAGGCGAGGGAAATGGGACTTTGTTTTTATACTTTTTCATGGGGTTCTTTTGGATTGCTCTTTGTCTGGCCCCTCCCCTGGGACCGTTTTGCCTTGGGAGACCCTACCAGGGGCTATTGCCCCCGACAACATAGCCCCCAGCTTCACTGAGGCACGCAAACCCCTCCACCACGATAAGGTGGCAATCCAAAGAGGAGGCACAGGAAGCCAGTGCAGTGATTTAGGACCTGTGTAATATGCTCTACTTCCTTGGTGTTAGTGAGGACTCTGGTGGCAGCATTCTGGATGAGCTGCAGCTGTCTGACTGATTTATTACCAAGACCTGCGAAGACACGATTACAATAGTCTAGCCTTCAGAAAATAAACACATGAACAAGCTTTTCTGTATCTTGAAATCCTTTCATTCTTGCTATGTTTTTAAGGTGGTGGGAGGCTGATTTTGTAATTGTTTTTATGTGACTGTTGAAATTTAGGTCTGAGTCCAGAACTACACCAAGATTTCTGGCTTGATTTGTAGGTTTCAGTGTCATGGATTCATGGTGAGCAATAGCTTTCAGTCTTTCTGACTGAACCAATAGAGGGATTTGGTTGCTGGGAACACAGGAGGATGGGCCAGACCCAGGGAAAAAAACATGGACGCTCACTCCAGAACAAAGGAAAGAAATTAACAAAACATAACACCTCTTCCCTACCGTGTTAAGATTATAACTAAAATCAAAGATTGAAAATAAAAACCCAGACTACACTAGGCTTACCCACCCGAACATAAATACAGAAGGTGGCACTCGACCTCTAACCCAGTGTGTTTATACAGAGAGAGGACCTACGTGTTAATGTATGTGCACACACTTCTTACCTGTTCAATTTCACAAGGGGGGGGGGATTGCAGAAGACAGGAGGAGAGTATCAAAGACAACAAATTCACCAAATGACACTAACAGCACATCCATATCTCCCCTCCTAGACACATAGACACAGCCAGCTTTGAATGCTTGGCCCCTCCCATCAGGAAGAGACCAGTCGGATTGGTTAGATCTTCCACTGGAACACTGAGCACCAATGATGGGTTGCCCTGTATTTCAGATGGATAGGGCTTAACAGCCAGGAGCAGCAGTCCTGTTCTTGACAGATCTGGGAAAAGAGGGAGAAAGAAAACAGATATCTACACCCCCCCCCCCCCTTCCCATGTGACACTATAGTCACATAGGGACACTGTAATGTAGAGTTGTGTGTAATCTGTTTAAATGTAATAAAAGGTTTTGGTAACACTTCACTGAAGGCCATATTTTTAGTAATAACATTCATAATGCATTACATAACAGTTAGTTCCGACCAAGAAATCTGATTGGACGAGAGGCGTTCTGTGAGTGCCGTTATCAGAGTATAACCACATTCAGACATCTCACACTTTACAGGTGTATCTATAAACCATTACATATGAAGGGTTGCCAGGTCCATGGTTTTCCCGCTCAATTGGGCATTTTTTGTGATCAAATTTTTATGTAACAATTTTAACATAGAACAAAACACAACAATCCGCCCCCCATACCCTAAGACAGCATGTAAGCGAAAAGAAAAAAACACACACACACATATATATATATCATCCATCAAGTCGCCGGCACACCCAGCCCCAGAGAGAGCACAGCTGAAAGCTGAGGATAAAACAACGATACAAGTAGAAACAGTGAAAATAAAGACATAACAGAGTCAGATAATTTATTTAAAATAGATGAGTAGATCGTAGGTAAATGAATAAATAAATGAATAAATAAATAATGCAGACTCACGCAGTGACCCCCAGCCAGCCCTTGACTACCTGCCCATGTTGAAGCTCTGAAGAGTAGAGCTAGAGGGATTATTAATTCAGGCCGCAGACAGTGCGAGCAGCAGCAAGTTAAAGAAGGTAGACGTCCAGACAGAGGGAAAGGCGGTCAGGAGATTTACAGTGAGAGGTTAATAACAACTTAGCTGCCAAGGAGGCGGATATCAGGAGCCTCTGCTGGGAGCGAGAAAGGGAGAGAGAGGAGAAGTCCAGAGGAAGAAGGACTGCAGGGGAGAGAGGAATAGAACAGGAAAAAAGCGATGTGAGAGATCTAGCTACGTAATCCCAAAGAGCAGCAACAGGAGGACAGTCCCAGAACATATGGAGAAAGGTGCCAGGGACTGGAAGGGGACAGAGGTGACATAATGGATCAGGCTCTAAACCCATGAGATGGCGTTTCCTGGGAGTGGGGTACAAACTATGGACAAATTTAAATTGTGTTTGCTGATGATTTGGATTTTTACAACAGTTTTTTCCATCTGCCAGACGGAAGTGACAGAGAGAGGTTTGTAAGAGGATTTGTGGAGAAGGGAATAGAGACTGGATACGGGCTTAGAACTGGGGGAGAGAGTCGAAGCAAATGTGCAGAGCGGATGAGGAGGAAGAGGAGAGGAGAAAGAGAGACTACAAGCCCTAAGCACAAATCTCAGCTGGAGGTAAAAAGAATACAAAGAGGAATGAAGGTTAAACATGGACACAAGAGACTGAAACGTTTTGAGACCCGAGCTGTCAAAAATATCACGGAGAGTAGAAATGCCTGACGATGACCATGGTGAGCTGGAGATGGGGCCTCCAATGTTCAGGACAGGGTTGTGGAACAGCGGAGTGCGGGGGTGTCACTTCGGGAAGAGGCCCAGCAATCGCTCAACCCTCCTCCATGTACGAAGGCCATGGGAAATAACTGGACCAACAGAGGACAAGATAGATTTTAATTTAATGGGCAAGAAAGGGAGAGAGGTTAGACAGTGGGGAATGACATCCTGCTTGGATGAGAAGCCAGACAGGGGGATTCTGGGGAGGATTGATCCAACTCCCTTAGGGTGAAATCATGGTGGTACAGTTCAAAATGTGGGAGGGCGACACCCCCATCTAACCGGTCATGGGTTAGAGTGGAATGTTTAACAGAAGGTCTCTTACCATCTCAAAGAAATGCAGAAACTACAGACTTAACAGAAGCCCAGTATCTAGGTGGAGGAGGAAGCGGAAGTAAGGAACTAACAAAATTAGTCCTCTGGAGGACGTTCATTTTAATAATGGCCAGTCTCTCCTGGAATGAAAGGGAAAGAGACCATGAGGAGATCGAGATTTTAATACCCTCCAGAACATGGCGGAAACCAGCAGCTGTAAGCTCCGGGACAGAGGGGTAGATGTCCAACCACAGGTATCTGAAAGAGTCCATCTGAGGAATAGAAGAAGGAAATGAAGAAGAGCGACAGGCAAGATTCAGTGGAAGGAGAGAAGACTTTGACCTGTTAATCTTATAGCCAGAGAGGGATTCATATGTTTAAAACAAATTAAGGATGTGAGGAAGATAAGGGACAGCCCTGCCTGGCACCTTGAGAAAGTCAAAGAGGAGGAGAGGTGTTGGCATTAGTCAAGAGGACTGAGGAGGGAGAGGAGTAGAGGGTCTGGACCAAGTTGATAAAATACATGCCGATGCCCATTTGATCGAGGAGCCTCCATAAGAAAGTCCAATTCATCCTGTCAAATGCCTTCTGCGCATCTAAGGAGAGAAGGGCAGCAGGGAAGGGAAAGGAGCTGCCTGAGGAGAACATGGTCATGGAGAAGACCAGACCCAGGATCTGCAAGCAGAAACATACCGAACATCATCAGAAGCTGGTCCAATTTGACGCGATGCCACTACTTGTACATACAGTTCATGTGTACATAGAAGTTTCTTGTGTCTGTCAAAACTGTTTGGTTCACTTGTTAAGCTTTTATCATTTTTTTTAGAGTAAAGTAGTAATTCCTGGCATTGAAGAATATCTGCATCATGCACCATCGACCACCGCGAGCCAAACCGCTGGCAAAGGCGACCATGGCATCAGGAAGGAAGCCCTTAACAGGCATCCAGCAGCAGGCTGGGTCATCAGCTGAGCCGATATTAATGGAAATAAATTCTTCGAGGCTGGGGGTTAAATAAGCTGTGAGTTTGGGGTTTTAAAGCAGAGAAGAATTAAATTTCCACCGCGGGGCCTGAGGAGGTAGAGAAGGCAGCGCCAACTGGAGGAAGGCAGACTTGTGATCAGATAGAGAAGAAGAAATCAGAGAAGCATTAGAAACAGCAGGTGGAAGAGAGAGAAAAACAAGGATGTAATCTAAGCGAGACTGAGACTGGAAGCCAAGAGAGAAACAAGGATGTAATCTAAACGAGACTGGGACTGGAAGCCAGGAGAGAAGAAGGAGAATTCTCTGGCGGAGGGTTAATTAAACAGAATGAGTCGACTAAATTCAAGTCCTGCATAAATTTACACAAGGAGCGGGAGGAGGGGGGGCACCCGGCTACCCAGGAGAGAGGGGGGTTTGTCCAGGGCAGGATTGTGGACGGTGTTGGCATCAGTACCAATAATAAGCTTGAATTCCTGCAATTTAAGAATATAATTAGACAGATCCAAGAAGAATGAGCCGTGTGTGGGGGGGGGGGGGGGAGCATAAGCAGCAACAAAACAGACCTTCCTGCCCCCCAGGTCAGAAAGAACATAACAGAACCTGCTGTCAGCAACCCCTCCCAATTTGCGAATACGAATCTGAAGCCCCCGCCTGACCAAAATGAGCATCCCACATGCTCACATTGCAGTCTGTACCCAGAAACCATATCACATCTATTCTGGAAGTGTAACTTCACAAACAATCTTTGGAAAGACTTAAACACATTCATAGGGAATGATGTCCTGCCCAATTTTAAGCTTTCGTTTAGACATATTATTTTAGGTTGCCACTGCTCCAACAATAGAAAGAAAAATGCTTATTTTATTATTAATTTAATGTGATTTCTCAGCAAATTTTATATCCATAAATGTAAATTCACACATAACAACCTGACCTTTACAGTTTTAAAAAGGAATTTGAACTCTGTTTGCCCTCTCCCTGTCTCTCCCTGTGCTATTCATTCTTTTTTCTTTTTCTTTCCTTCTTTGTTATTCCTTCTTTCTTTTCTCGTCTTCTCTTTTCTTCCGCTTTCAGCTAGTATAAAAGTATATGAACAATTTCATGATGCATTACCTGTATTGTTGTGTTTTATCTTGTTTTGACATATAATGGGGAAAAACATAAAAGTTGGGGAAAAAAATGTTGTACAATCGCTGCCTCCACAGGGAGCTGCTAATCTTGTAGCCCTGCTGCAGCATCTTCTATACAGACACTCCTCACTTAACCACCGAGTTCCAATCCTACCACTAGGTCCTTAAGCTAATCCAGAGACTTTTTTCATTATTGCTGGAGTCTTCAATCAGGCAAATTTGAAGCCAGTTTTCCCCAAATTCTTCCAACATGTGAACTTCCCAGCTAGAGAGAGAAACTGTCTGGACAATGTTTACACAACGTTTGTGACCTACAAGGCCCTTCCCCCCCCCCCCCTCACCTCAGCTACTCAGACCGTGTCTCTGTGTTCATGGTTCCTGCGTATAAATCCCTGCTGAAGCACAACAAACCAGTCAGTAAGAGTGTGGCCAGCTGGTGCCGTCTCAGCTCTCCAAGCTTTGAATCTACTGACTGGGACATTTTTAAGGAGGCTGCTATAAATGGTGATGCCATTAACCTGGAGGAGTATATAAACTCTGTGATCGATGACCACGAGAGCCGACCAAAAGCCCTGGATGATGGGGGAAATGAGCACACAGCTAAGAATCAGAAATGCAGCTTTCAGATCTAAAGACAAGGCTGCCCTCAGGACGCCCAGAGGCAACCGTGTCCCGAGCTTTGAGGATAGCTAATCATGCACAGAGGATCAATGAACACTTTAATTGCACCAAAGACACACGCCGCATATGGCAGGGCATTCAGCCAATCACGATCTACAAGCCCAACCCACACATCAGTGGTAGTGATGTCTCCCTTCCAGACGAGCTGAACAACTTTTTTGCAGACTCTGATGTACAGAATAAGGAGCCGACACCTCCCCCCAGTGACGAGGTACTCTGTCTGTCCACAGCTGATGTGAGGAGTACTCTATCCAGAGTCAGCCCACACAAGGCTGCAGGACCTGACAACATACCTGGCCATGTGCTGAGAGAATGCACTGACCACCTGGCTGGTGTCCTCACAGACATTTTCAACACCTCTTTAAGCCAGTCGTCTGTCCCAGCATGTTTCACATCAACCATCATCATCCCAGTGTGGAAGAAGCCATCAGTGACTAGCCTGAATGACTACTGCTCCATAACACTCATGTCAATCATTATGAATCATGACAATGTCCCGTGACAAAACGTGACCATACTGCCACCCCAATTTCTGGTGGTACTGCACCTTGCGCATGCGTCGCGTTATCCTCATGTAGATGCACAGACGAAGCATGGTAGTTTGCAAACCCTACAGGCAATTTACAAGGTAATAAAACTGTCACATGCATATAAATGCGTGAAAATCTCACGCCAGCCAGTTGATCAAAGTTGGCAGCCCTGTGAACTGGCGCTTTGAATTTGTAAAATGTATGGAAATATACACAGACCTCACTGCTGTGGTACGTGTGCAGGGAATATCATAATAATAATTTACTAATAATAATACGTAAATAGGACACGTGCGCATATGCAAAGTACACAGCTTGACCGGAGAACTATTAACGTTTCCGTGTACGCATGCGCGGTGTAGATACGCGAGTGCTGCGCTTTGCGGAGAACCAGCCTAGATGCATCCGCGTCCGAGTTGGGAGCATTGCGTCGGCTCGCTGCTGGAGAGAGGTGTGTGTCCAAAGTGGTTTGAAAGAAGTTCACTTTTAGTGGTAATCTTTGTCGTATAATTATATGATTAACGTTTGATGAATGCTGTTTGTAATTTTATTTACCTGTAATTAAGCATATTAGTTTAACAAGCGCATCATTTTGGCGCGTCTTATTGCCGTCGTCGCACGGGCATCCTGCTAAAGTGCAGTTCGGTCCCCAGCGAGTCTTTCAGCGCGGCGTCTCACAGCGCAGGGGGCAGCCGGAGCGCCGCAGACTCGGGCGGCTACATGAGTATATTGGGAATAAAATGTGTGTATTGGAGCGAGTTCTGTGTTAGTGAGTGTGTGAGGTGTGACAGTGATGATGATGGAGATGCTGGGCTTCGTGATGGGATTAATCGCTCTTCCTCTTGCCTACAGACTCCTGCCAGCTGACGCTGGACCCCAACACAGCAAACAGCCACCTGTCTCTGTCAGAGGGGAACAGGAAGGTGACAGAGGGGGCAAAGCAGCCATATCCTGATCATCCAGAGAGATTTGACTACTGGCCCCAAGTTCTGTGCAGAGAGAGTCTGACTGGTCGCTGTTACTGGGAGGCTGAGTGGAGTGGAGATGTAGCCTGGATAGCAGTGACTTATAACGGAATCAGGAGGAAAGGATACAGTGCTGACTGTGGGCTTGGAGCCAATGACAAATCATGGAGTCTGAGCTGCTCTCCTGACAGTTACTCTGTCTGTCACAATAGTAAACAGACTGTCATACCCATAAAGCCCTCAGGCTCCCGCAGAGTAGGAGTGTATCTGGACCGGGCGGCTGGTACTCTGTCCTTCTACAGAGTCTCCTCTGATGGACTGACCCTCCTGTACAGCTTCACCTCCTCATTCACTGAACCCCTCTATCCAGGGTTTTATGTTTATAACTCCTCCGTATCCCTGTGCATGCTGGGATAGCTCACTGTGTGCTGGAGGAATCATTTTTACCTTATCAGAGTGTCACATGTCGCTGCTTCTCCATGGCAAAAAGGTAAAATCTCTGCTTTTTAACCAGTATAACCCTTTTTACTCTGTCTGAAGTGTGACGTGTCAGACAAAAATAAATGAATGTTTGTTCAGTTGCCAAACTCATGCAAAATGACTGTTTTTCTCTGACTTCTGTTCTGTGTTGTCTGTAAATGCACAAAAACTGCCAAAACAAATTCATAGTACATGCAGTTGTACCAATAAAGTGAATTCTGATTCTGAATAAAATAAAATGTAATGAAATGTAATCCTGATGAGTGGGGGGACTTTTCCCCTCCCCTTTATATGTACATTTTATATATTTCTGTCTATATATTGTATTTGCTACCTGTACACTGACAATAAAGGCTTCCTATTCTGTCCTATTAATGTCCCGGTTCAGCGCTGCCCAAAGCGTAACTGAGTAACACACTTAATCCGCGTCTCTGGTCGCAGCAGCTGATATCGCAGCGGCGATGCTTTGGCCAGCAGGGGGCGGCAGACGGCAGACATTTTATTAACTCAAAACCTACAGCGGTCCTTAGGTAACTGAGTAAAGACAAATAATATAATCAAATTAATCATATGTTAACTAAGTAAAGATAAATGACATTAAATCTTAATAAAGTAGTACTACAACAAAAATTTTGTGATGTTGCAAAAAAACACCTGATCATCAATGATGGCATGTAGGTGATTACCAATTACCAGAAAAAGCATGAATTCTGTTTCATTAGGAATCCTAATATATATATATATATGTATATTTATATAGGTTTTTTTTAAGTTTCTTTTTTACAATTTAGGAATGAGACTGTCAGCCACAATGTGTCCCACAATACACTCACAGCGGCATTGCAGCAATACAGATATATAACATAGTGGAAAGGTGGATTCTTACTCTGACGTCCCTCCCCGTCCTCTAGTGACGAGCTCCACATTCTGTGCTGCTGCCTCTGCTGGCCGCTTGTTTGTTTCTCTCCCCCCTGTCTAATTTAGACGTGGTGCACCTGTTCCCCTGGGGGTGGGTCTATAAGGTGGGTTCCCGGCTAAGGGGGGAGGAATGGATCCTGTGGCAGCCACCACGCTGGCTTCGGCTCTGCAGCAGTGTTTCATTGTCCTTTTCTGTTATGTTATGTTATATATATAATCTAACAAATGCTTTTATCCACAGTGACGTACACTTCAGAAAGCAAGATCAGCTGGTGACTGGAGCAGACCATACCTCTTTCAGGTATGTCGATAGTATTTTGCAGTGATTTATAATAACTTCTCAATGTAAGTTAGAGTTCCGCTAAGGTATATGTAGCATTCAGGTAACTGTAAGTGAAGCTTTGCTGGATATGTTAATGCACGTGCCAGTGAGGCCCGTTTGTTAGCTGGGTTTAACGGACTGCTTACCGCGCTAAAGCTATTTTGTGAATTTACCTCCATATATATTATGTATGTGTGTCTATATATATATATATATGTATGTGTATATATATATGTATGTATATATATATATATGTATGTATGTATGTGTATATATATATATGTATGTATATGTATATATATATGTATGTATATATATATATATATATGTATGTATATATATATATATGTATGTATGTATATATATATATATATATATATATATATATATATATATATGTATATGTATATATATGTATACACACAATACAAAATATACTGTAGTGGAGCAGGGAAGCAGGCGACGTGCAGCCAAAACGTAAGGGAACGGGGTTTATTTGGACGCTGACGGACAACACGTAACAATACAATGACGGATCTGGCATACATGGGGAGACGTGGACTCATATACAGAGGACAAGGCAAAAGAAACAGGAAACAGCTGGGCACGATCGGGGAAGCACACGTGGATAATGAGGGGGCGTGGCACACA
Source organism: Paramormyrops kingsleyae (assembly GCF_048594095.1). Taxonomy (NCBI): domain Eukaryota; kingdom Metazoa; phylum Chordata; class Actinopteri; order Osteoglossiformes; family Mormyridae; genus Paramormyrops; species Paramormyrops kingsleyae. The sequence continues at coordinate 11,744,318 of NC_132800.1, forward strand.
CTAGGAGCGGACGGAGCGGGGCGTGACACATATTAATAAACATTAATAGATATTTTAATAAACAGCTTGATTGTTGATTGAGTTTATTTCTCTCTCACGCTCATGCACTCACTCACTCACAATATGTACAAGGGGGCTTTTCAACAACTGCATGACTTTCCTCACCTTCATAATCATGACATTAAAATCAAAAGTCAATGAACCAAAAATTAATTATACACCAACAGTCCGGAAAGAAGATCCATATAATATGGTGCAATGTGATTTGCAGAGGTCGCCCCCTAGTGGAAATAATCAGGAAGCTCAGTAAGTAAGTAAGTAGAGCTTTATTGTCATCTCAAACAATACACAATAAAGTATACAGTGAGACGAAATATCGTTCTCCAAGACCATGAGTGCAACATAAAACACACAAGACAGATCACAATGAGGATGAGAGGGGCAATAATTTTTACATTACACCTATTTACATATAAATATCTGAATGTGATTGAATGTAAATATACAAGGTAAGTAAAATGAGTAAGTTATGTTGTGCAAATTAGGCAAGTTGTGCAAGAGTGCAATATGTGTGTAAAGGACCAGGTATGCATAGATGTGGACATGTTCACAATAGCAACGGGATTGGAATGAATAAATATAAAGTGTTATATTTAAACTGACCATTTAAACTGATCAGTCTGTATCACAATAAGCCTCCTGTCAGAACACAATCCTATGAAACAGGGAATCATGTTATCATCAGCTGTAGGTAAACTATATTATTCCTTGTTTAATGGGAGCCTCTTGTACATCAGACAAGTTAGATTTCCCCTATTTCACGCTAAGAACAACATTTTGTGGAAATGTGTGGAAATGTATTATGTTTCATTTAGTTGAAGTGTATAACTAAACAGCATAAATACTTGAATAATTCTTAATGTATTTCTGTCTGTGATGTTGCTGGTACATGATTTACTGTCAAGGATCATGTGAAAGGCCATTGGAGTACTTCAGTATCAATGAAGAATGAGTGTCTGGCATGATCACCAAATGTCCATCCATCCATTCACCACCACTTATCCACATCGTGGGGAGCAGAGATGCCCAGACCTTCCTCTTCCCAGCTGCCTCCTCCAGAGGGTTACCCAGACACTCCCAGACCAGCCAAGAGCGATAAATTCTCCAGCATGTCCTGAGTCTGCCCCGGGGTCTCCCCCCCCCAGTTGGACATACCTGGAGCTCCTCCCCAGGAAAGCATCCTAAAACCTCTTTAGCTGGCTCCTTTCGATGCGGAGGAACAGCGGCTCTACTTTAGGCCTCTCCTGGATGTCCAAGCTCCTCACTCTAAGGCTGAGCCCACAGATTTTGCAATGGAATCTTGTTTCTGCTGCTTGCATCCTCAATCTCATTATTTTGGTCGCGTAGATTTGCCGGTAAATTGACCATTACGCCTTTCAGCTCAGCTCCCTCGTCACCATGACAGCCATATGGGAAAACTGTACTTTATAAAAATCTGTGACTGCGATGAAAAAACTAAAAATGCAAAAACTCTTGTATTTTGTTTGGTTACATATGGTTATGGTTAGGGCTGGGTGGGGGTTAAGGCTATCATAGTTAGCATTAGCATTTTTTCCAAAGAAATGAATAAGCAATCCCCATAAAGATATGATTGTGTGTGTGTGTGTGTGTGTGTGTGTTTGAATGAGCGGTCCCCATAAAGATATGATTACACAACTGTGTGTGTGTGTGTGTGTGTGTGTGTGTGTGAGAGAGAGAGAGAGTGAGATTTATCAGATTATCATTTTGCTTCCAATTCAGCCTTAAAGCCTATGTCTCTGACACCCCCAACAACGTCTTCATGAACGCAATACTTTCTGAGGTGGATACATGGTATAAAAAGTGCTGCTGGTTTTTAAACCAGCCCGCCGATCGATTGTTTTCCACGGAGACTGGAAAAACAGGTGACCATCACTGCTAATTTGCACCACCACCATTGTCCCTTTATTAAAAAAAACAAAAGTTCAGTGGCCAAGAATATAATAATAATAACACTCATAACAGACAGTTCTAAAGAAGAATTCCGCAAGCCATAGCCATCATTATTTTTTTTAAAAAGCTACGTTTCTGCTCCAGTTGTTGACGTTTTTATTGGTTTACCAAGTGTTACGATTGATTTATCAGGCTGCAGTGGGCAGGGGTGCTGGGGACAGTCCCTGTAGGAGTCTGACTGGTGTCCAAGCAGAGATGGTCTCCAGGGACGCCCTTCCACGTGATTATGGGCTGCCCATAGCCATGGGTAAGCATGAGTGCTCCATGCACCAGAGGTGAGGTAACCAATCAGCCTGGAGGGATTTTCTCACTTAGGCAGTCTGGGAATGATGGCTGACGTCCCTCACACATGAATTTGGGGCATGAAGGACCTATTGCTATAGGGCAGAAAATACGAACCGGACAGGCTGGTAAAACGTATTTGAGACTCCTGTCTCTTTCCGCATTACCACCCTATCTTTTGTAACAATGTGGAAAATCTACAAACTGGTAAAACTTATTTGAACCTCTTGTCTCTTTCTGCATTATTATCTTTTTTAGCAGGGAGGACAAGGAGGAGTCTCTTCTCAGAAAGAATTCAGTGACTTCTCATAAACTGAAATCCACAAATTACAGAACATGCAAAAAAACTATGCTTTAAATATATTAATACTCTATTTGCCTTTTGTACAAGCACACAGGAGAACTTTGGTTTTTGTAGATCTCTTTTGCTCTCCTGTGATGGTGAATCTTGGCATCAGAGAGCAGGGTCCGTCCATATTTCCTTTGTCTCTGGGGCAGGTTTGAGAATAAGGTCCTTGCTCAGAGTGATGTGATTATTCTGCCAGACAGGGGATTTGAACCAGTGACCCTACAGACAGAGACTCCTAAGCCACAACATGTGAATGTGTGTGCAACGTCTAAACTGGCAAAACAGGAATACCTGCACTGCTATCAGGGCCGGGAAATGTAACAGATTGTTGTTAACAGATTGTGTTAATTTTACATTCATAAAACATTATTATTTCTCGATTCCTGTTAATGCATGCAGTATTTTGATATCCAAATAGTATGAGCAAAACTATTTAATAGTGACCTACAATACACCTTCCTGGTTATAAACAATGTGAGGTTATGACATTGCACAGAATCCCAAAATTCAAAGCTGAAACTGGCAATGTCCACTGGTTAATTGTTACCAAATTGTCCTTACGCGTGCTTGTGTGCGTGAATGGTGTGTGGATACGCCCTGTCATGGGTTGGAACCCTGTCCTAGGATGTTTCCTGACTTGTGCCCATAATCTCCTATGAATCATTGAATTCAGGTGTTTCACTCAGACCTATTGCCGCAGGTGTATAAAATCAAGCTCCTAGTCATGCAGTCAGGTTCACAAACATTTGTGACAAACACTGTTCCAAGCATTGGATGGAGTGGTGTAAAACACACCGCCACTAGACTCTGGACAGTGGCGGTTCTAGACCATTTCAATGTACAGTATATACTAATGCATTATGTATATACCACTGTATAGATGCACATTCACAAACTGTTCATCATTCCACGTATTATGAGTACAACCAAGATGGCGCAGCGGATGGTCGCCTCGGCACTGAGCTCTCTAGTACTTTCTTTGTTTTTGTTAGTTTTCTGTGTGTTCAGTAACCCAAACCCAGTTACTTTTTCTAAAGAAGAACTGCAGAACTTTAGGCAGTGCACTCCAGACAGTTTCCCACCATTTTGCACAAACCTGGAAGCTTTTCTGGAGATCTTAGTCGGAGGAGCTGCGGCGGTCTGCGGGACATGGAGGAGACGCTGACGGGGGAAGCGCGGCGGTGCACTAGTGAAGCTGTGACAGCGAGGATTGCGAATCTCCGCTCTCTGCCCAACAAGATGGACGAGCTGCTTCTCCTAAACGGAACTAATAAGGACTTTGCGTGCTCTGCTGCCCTTCGTTTCACTGAAACCTGGCTCAGTGAAACGATCCCCAACAACAGATTGCGTCTGCCGGGCTTTCATCTGCTCCACGCGTATCTGAGCTATCGGGAAAGACGAGGGGTGGCGCCATCTGTTTCTACGTAAATGAAGGTCGGTGTACAGATTTCACTGTACTAGCCAAGCACTGCAACAAGGACTCGGAGACACTGTTCATCAACTGCAAGGCATTTTATTCACCACGGGAGTTCTCCTCCTTCATCCTGGTCGGTGTGTACATTCCACCTCAGGCCAGCATGAAGGATGCACTGCAAACTGTGGCCGAGCAGATATCCAGCCTGGAAAAGAAGCACTCAGACTCCCTCTTCATCATCCTTGGGGACTTCAACAGAGCTAAATTAAACCACGAACTACCAAAATACAAAATACATGGTCCCATTGTACCAAGTGGGCTGTTACTGCGGGCAGTTCAGGCAGTAATGTTACACCTTCCCTGTGGGCTGTTACTGCGGGCAGTTCAGGCAGTGATGTTACACCTTCCCTGTGGGCTGTTACTGCGGGCAGTTCAGGCAGTGATGTTACACCTTCCCTGTGGGCTGTTACTGCGGGCAGTTCAGGCAGTGATGTTACACCTTCCCTGTGGGCTGTTACTGCGGGCAGTTCAGGCAGTGATGTTACACCTTCCCTGTGGGCTGTTACTGCGGGCAGTTCAGGCAGTGATGTTACACCTTCCCTGTGGGCTGTTACTGCGGGCAGTTCAGGCAGTGATGTTACACCTTCCCTGTGGGCTGTTACTGCGGGCAGTTCAGGCAGTGATGTTACACCTTCCCTGTGGGCTGTTACTGCGGGCAGTTCAGGCAGTGATGTTACACCTTCCCTGTGGGCTGTTACTGCGGGCAGTTCAGGCAGTGATGTTACACCTTCCCTGTGGGCTGTTACTGCGGGCAGTTCAGGCAGTGATGTTACACCTTCCCTGTGGGCTGTTACTGCGGGCAGTTCAGGCAGTGATGTTACACCTTCCCTGTGGGCTGTTACTGCGGGCAGTTCAGGCAGTGATGTTACACCTTCCCTGTGGGCTGCTGCTGTGGGCAGGTCAGGCAGTGATGTTACACCTTCCCTGTGGGCTGCTGCTGTGGGCAGGTCAGGCAGTGATGTTACACCTTCCCTGTGGGCTGTTACTGCGGGCAGTATAGGCAGTGATGTTACACCTTCCCTGCCCACTTCGCACCAGCGCAGTGCAGGTCACTTCCACCTTTGTTTGCAAAGTCAACTTGTTTATGGTTTGGTAATTATCTTTTAATGCCTTTTCTCTTTAAGAAGCATCCTTATAATAGAGAGATGACCATGAGACCATAATGTAGAGTTCATAAATAGTAATAAATACAAATTATGAAAATGTCCATGCCCCCCCCCCTGCACTGTAGTGATTGTGTGAAATCCTAAATTTCTATTTTCTTTAAAGTCCGACATGTTAATTGACCACGGTTGACCTTGTTTATCAACAATATCTCCTCTTTTAAAATATGCTGTGGCTGTTGAGCTGTTCCTTTCTTCACCGCCACTTCAGTGCTTATCAGCTTCCATGATTTACCGAAACATGCAGTAAATCATGTGGCATGTTCCACTAACCGAATTTAATAAACATAAGGATACATCTAATTTATACAGATTATACAGAATAGACACAGTACCAAAGGAGTCCAGTTTTCGTCTCAGGTCATTGGGTAGCGTCCATCTCTCACAGCCATACAGCAAAACAGGAAGCACCAGCACTCTAAAGACTTGGACCTTCTTCCTCTTACAAAGATATCAGGAGTGCCACACACCCCTATCCAGCGACCCCCTGACTCCCCATGCTCTCCCAGTCCGAATCTATGGAATGACAACCTATACCAGAAATACCATGGTATACTACATAGCATTTTAATGCATCCTCAGTTAAAATACAATGGTAATCTTATAAGCTTTTTGTATTGAACTATGGTAATAACATGTTTTAAATATGCTATACTATGGTAATAGCCTATAAGCTTATTTTATTTATGTAATTTTAATTATAGTATTATTATGATACAGAACTAAAATTGCATGAAATGTTTAGGCTTAGTGAAGAAAACACTTTAATAGCCACATGCATCAGACCAATAACCACTTACCAATATGTGTTTTAAAGGCAAAAACTGAAAGAAACTTTAAGATACATGTTCAAAAAACAGAAATAAAACTGTTCATTTTGTAATGGTGACAATAAAATGCAAGATAATAATTGCTGATTCTGCAAGTGGCTTAGGTGAAATTCTCAGAATTCCACTAGTACAACTGAAATGATCACAGTCCACAATGCAGTTACTTTTTTGTAAGGGGAACTATATAATATGTGCTTCTTGGTAATATCATGAGTACTAAATTCCATACTACTGAATCAGGATGAAAATTAATACCATTAGACATAGCAGAATATTATGGTATCAGAAAAAAATCCCATAGTATAAAATAAAACAGGCTACTGTTCAAATAGTAGGAACATATAAACCATATGTATAGCACTGTGCAAAAGTCTTAGGCAGTCCAAAGAAATGTTTAAAGCTGTTTATCTGGGTAGCAAGTGTACTTTGGCTTAGAACAAAAAACACAATTTAACATTAGAACATGTGCAAATTAAGAGTAACACAATAAAAGCTAGTAATAATTTCTTCTGTTTTCTAAAAAGTTACTGATATCTAGTTGGATGGCTAGATGAACACTGCTTCAGTTCCCAAACCTCTCCTAGGGGGCACATCAGCCGTTCCATGATTTTGTTATATTTCACCAACAGCTCAATTAAATAATTAAATGAATTGGTTTAAAAAGTCAGTGACAGATTGACTAGCTGTATGAGGTGGGCTAGTGGCCAAGTCAAAAAATACATGGCTGCACTGGATGGTCACTGCAAATACTGGGATGATTTGAGGTTCTGAAATGGCTAAGCGGACACACTTTGACAGGCATAATATCATAGTTTTACACCAATACGAGGATAATTTAAACATCATTTTCTTTGCCTGCCTATGACTTTTACACAGTACTGTGTATCATAACACCATAAATGTACCATGCAAAAAATAGAAAAACACTGAATGTATAATCCAGTACATCGATACTGACATGATAATACCATGATAACTTTTTGTAAGGGACTCTCGTTTTCGTCATGCCAGATTGCAAAAAGACAACCATCTACTAGCTGCTGATCTGCAACACGACACCAACAGAAATAGAGCCTCAATCCATCTTCACAAGTATGTCTGGTGCTTAGGTACTTTGCCTCTGGCTCTTTTCACAGTCTTATGGGTGATTCGATGCATGTATACAAGTCCACTGTGTTCAGAGCCATGAGAGCATTTGCAGTGTCATTGTGTGAGCACATTAACACATACGTATGCCGGGGTCAGCGCCCATCTCCCTGTGCGCGCCAGACTTCATTCCAAACAGTGTGGGTTTTATAGATAATTGGTGGACGTTCTGGTTTAGGGCTGGTACTTTTGAAGAGGGACGGTATTCACCCCTTGTGGGCTGGTGCCGATCTCCTGTCCAGAAGCATCGCTCATAGTCTCCAGGCAAATCGCTGACTAGCCAGAGCCAAGTCCAGGTGGCAGACAATCCAGCATAACCGACTGCCTGCTAGTTGCTTAGAATCATCACTTAGGGTTCATACTATTGAGACAGTCTCTGTTCCCCGCACTTTTAATCATGGAGGTCTATTCCACCATAGTGTATGTCGTAACAGCTATTATATAATAGGTGTAATGCAAGGTTTAAAAAATTGGACTATTGAATGTAAGATCACTGGCTCCTAAGGCAATACTAATAAATGAAATGATTGCTGATTTTAGTCTTGGTCCTTGCTTTACTGAGACCTGCCTTAAACCAAATGAATTGATGGCACTAAATGAATCGACTCCAGCTGATTGCAGTTCTAATCATAACCCTCGACCAAATGGCAACCAACTTCCATAGTCCCACAAGCTTTTGAGTGATGACTTTATTACATTTTCTAATGGTAAAATAACCAAGATTAGACAAACCATCCAGAGCACGTCTGTAGCTACATACAGTTACCAGCCTTCTGCTACAGTAGTCCTATTTGTACTGATAATAACACCTTTGAATCTTTCTTTCCTATAAAACATTCAACTTTTAACTTAATTTCTTCCTGCAAGTCTTCTACTAGCCTTGTAGACCCAATTCTTACAAAACTCCTCAAGGAGATTGCACTGATTAGCAGCACTACCCTGCTAAACTTGTTAAACTTGTCTCTTAGGCTTGGATATGTTACAAAACCTTTTAAAATACCTGTTCTAAAGAAACCAAATCTGAACCTAGTGAATTAGGAAATTATAGATCTATCTCAAATCTTCCTTTCATTTCTAAGTTCCTGGAAAAAGATGTTGTTTATCAGCTGTCTACATTCCTAGAGAAAAATAATGCTAATAAATTATTTTATTCTGGCTTTAGACCAAACCATAGCACAGAAACAGCTTTTATCAAAGTAATGAGTGATTTGTTTATGGCTCCTGATCGTGCCTGTATATCTTTGTTAGTGTTACTAGATCTAACTCCAGCATTCGATACTGTGGACCATAATATTTCATTTGGACTGGCTAGAATCTGTGGTTGGAATTAAGAGCTCTACGTCTCACCAGCTGTCCTGTTGGTACCTCCTGCTGTACCATTGGCACCTCCTGCATCAGGTTCCCCTGTGACCCGGCCAGTCCCAGGTTCCCCAGCGGTCTGCCCAGCACCCAGCTCCTCCGCAGTCTCCCCAATAGGGTTAGGGATCCCCCAGTACTAGTGCACGTGAGGTAGATCATTTCCAGTTTAACTTTCTGTGATGAAGGATGTCAGATGGACACTATTGCTCCAAATTCCTGAGCTAATTTGAGGACACTGACTCATGCTTATCTAGGATTTGTCACCTAAGGTCATATGTGATGGACTTGGTGCTAACAGTCATGGTTCCATTAACATTACAGTTATTTATCTGTATATCTGTACCAGCAGAGGGCACATACTGCCTGTCCTCAATGCCCCTCCTCAAGCTCACCAGACCAGTTCTACCAGTTCCAGTCAGCACACCCTCTCTAGTTCCCCCATTTCCCCTCTGCCTTTTTAAGCCCAAGCTCTCCAGCAGTCCTTGTTTGTTCATTGATCCACTAGCTTTTGTTTCCTTGTCTGCACTAGTCCTTGCTTTCTGAGTTTCCTATCTGATTCTCCTTGTTGTTGCCTCAGTTAGTCCTAGTCTAGATGCCCCCTGTCTTTGCCTTTGCTGTCCTGTACCTTGGTTTTACCTTCATTAAATCCTGGTCTGATCTATCCTTGCTTCTAGATCTCTGCCCAGCAGCACAACTGGCAGAGATCTCCTGTCTCCAGCAGCAGAACACCATGGGCGAGCTGGATCAAACAGTCAGTTGCAAGACCCTGGAGGGCAAAACATTGCAGCAAAACCTCCATCAAGCCCTGCATTTCTGACACGTACCTCTCTGACTGACAGAGGTATAATAGCAGTTCAAGTAGGTGTCAGATTTTCCTAACATAGTGCATGCTCTGCTTTGAGTTTGAGATCCAGCTATCCCTTAGTCAGAGCTAACGTGGTATGCATAATCTCTCTGCTGATGGGTAACCTTGGGAACAGCCATTAGGAACCATGAACTCAACCAGAACATTTCTGAGATGCGCAGAGTTACATAAACACGAGGTGGCTTCACATGAGCTGTGCCTGGACCTGGAGTCAGCTCTCTCTCAGGCTGTTGGGGTCGACAACCACCTGAGTGAATGCTAATGCCAGCCCCATCTTTTTGATGTACCACCTCCCACAACCCCAGATCATAACCCCATCCATGCTGTTGGGGTGTACTCAGGCCCTCACTACCAGCCCTCCATTCCACAATATCTGCCCAAGAGGAAGCCAGGCGATTGGAGATAATACCCCTCTCTGCTGATGTGTGAGCTTGTCACATCAGGGATCACTGTTGCCTGTACTGTAGGACTCCTGGCTCAACCCGGTCTCACGAATTTTCGTGCAGCCATCACGACATAAAATCTATTTAAACGTGCTGTGATCATGTTTTCGGCTTTTTTTACGTGCTGGGGCAACGTTTCCCCTCCCTATGTGTTTTAATGGGCAGTGCCTAACACCGCCACTATGAGCGCTAACTGGTGACTAAGGGACGGGAAAGTCATGCATCCCCAGAATCCTATTGTGTTTTTTGTGATCTGATAACGCTTTCGATAACGTGTGACGCGACTTTGCAAAACAGCGCTTGGATTTTACTTCTGTTGCATGAATGAGTGAGTGTATGGAGGGAAATCCCGGACATTTCTCAAAAGGAATTGCGAATGCAATTTGCAATTGCATTTCAGAAATGATAATGAGCAGACTGCACACAAACAAAGAATAAGCTATCACGTTCACACACCTACATTTTTTATTTAATAAATCACAGTTTTTTGCAGTTAGCAAGCAAGCAAGTTTATTTATATAGCACATTATCATCTACAAGAGGTCATTCAATGTGCTTTACAAAGCAAGGCAAAGCAGAAAGTATAATACAATAAAAGAGAATAAAATAAATTTAAAAGCAATAATATATGGCAGAATATAAAAGCACGAGGGGTTAATATAAAATAACATATATTTTTTTAAAAATCCAAAAAACAACACTGTATAGGGAAAAAAAAAATAATAATAATTTACCCAGGATTTATGGGTTCCATAAGTTTAAGGAAAAGCAGTAGAGAACAGTGCAGTTTTTAACAGGTTTTTAAAAATGGCTACTGTTGGGGCAGATCTGATATGATGTGGTAACTGATTCCAGCGTTCGGCTGCATAGTGACCAAAAGCCATTTCACCATGTTTAGTTTCAGCTCTTCTCACCCTAAGCTGTCCAGTGCCTACAGATCTCAGAGACCTCACTGGATTATACACATCAAACATATCAGAAATATATTTGGGGCCCAAACTATTAAGTGATTTGTACACAATTAGTAGTGCCTTGAATTCAATCCTGAACTGAACTGGAAGCCAGTGTAAAGACCTGAGAATTGGAGTGATTTTTAGTTTTGGTTAAGACTCTGGCAGCTGCATTTTGAATGAGCTGCAGCTGTCTAATGGACTTTTTGGGAATCCCAGTGAGGAGGGCATTACAGTAGTCTATTCTACAGGAAATAAAGGCGTGGATAAGTTTCTCTGAATCCTGGTGGGACACAAAATCTCTTACTTTCGCTATGTTTTTAAGATGCCAGAATGCTGAAAGAGCTCTAGTTTCAAGATAATTGCTGAGATTTGATCTCCCCTCTTTGTGTCCAAACAAGATTATTTCAGTTTTAGACTTATTTAATTGAAGAAAATTTTGGTCCATCCATTTATGTACTTTATCAAGGCACTGTAGCAGTGAGTCTATGGGACCAAAATCACTTGGGGAAAGCGCTAAGTAGATCTGAGTATCATCTGCATAATTATGATAGGACACATTATTCTCTGTAAGAATTTGACCCAGTGGAAGCATATACAGATTGAACAGGACTGGCCCAAGAATGGATCCTTGTGGGACTCCATAAGGCATGGCAGTTTTCTCAGATTCACATGTGCTGATTGATACAAAGTAATTCCTGCCTTCTAGGTATGACCTAAACCATCTGAGTACTGTGCCTGAGAAGCCAACAGAATTTTCCAACCTGTCTAGCAGTATGTTATGGTCAACAGTGTCAAAAGCCGCACTCAGATCTAATAGGAACAGTACAGTTATTTTACCTACATCTGTATTCAGGCGAATGTCATTCAGTACTTTTATGAGGGCAGTTTCTGTACTATGATGCTGTTGAAAACCTTACTGATAATTATCTAGAGTTGATCAGGCTGACATCACGATTAGCTTAATTATGCAGCACTATTTACAAATGGAAGGATTACGGAAAAGGCAGAACATCCATCCATCCATCCATCATCTGCCGCTTGTCCGGGGTTCGGGTCGCGGGGGCAGCAGCTTCAGGAGAGGCACCCAGACCTCCCTCTCCCCAGCAACCTCCACCAGCTCCTCGGGGGGGACACTGAGGCGTTCCCAGGCCAGCCGAGAGATATAATCCCTCCAGCGAGTCCTGGGTCTGCCCCGGGGCCTCCTCCCTGTAGGACATGCACGGAGAACCTCTCCAGGTAGCCGCCCAGGAGGCATCCGCACCAGATGTCCAAACCACCTCAACTGGCTCCTTTCGACGTGAAGAAGCAGCGGTTCTACTCTGAGACTCTCCCGGATATCCAAACTTCTCACCCTATCCCTAAGGGAGAGCCCAGACACCCTGCGGAGAAACCTCATTTCGGCCGCCTGTTTTCGCGATCTCATTCTTTCGGTCATTACCCATAGCTCATGACCATAGGTGAGGGTAGGGACAAAGATGGACCAATAGATCGAGAGCTTTGCTTTTTGGCTCAGTCCCTTCTTAGCCACGACGGACCGGTTAAGCGCCTGCAAAACTGTAGACGCCGCTCCGATTTGTCTATCCAGCTCGCGATCTCGCCTACCCTCACTCGTGAACAAGACCCTGAGATACTTAAACTCCTCCACTTGAGGCAGTACGTCTTCCCCGACCCGAAGAGGGCAAACCACCCGTTTCCGGCTGAGAACCATGGTACTGGATTTGGAGGTGCTAATCCTCATCCCTGCCGCTTCGCACTCGGCTGCGAACCGCCCCAGTGCATGCTGGAGATCCCCAGCAGATGAAGCCAACAGGACGACATCGTCTGCTCACTCAATGGGCAAGGATGAAAATCAAGCCTGCTAAGTCCCGGATCCTTTCGATCAGGAGAGGAGTGAGGACTGATAGGATAGTGTTTACGGCAGGTGGTGAGAAGATCCCCCTGCTATCGGAACAGCCCATTAGAAGCCTTGGGAGAGAGTACACCGCTGACCTCTCCGATAGACAAATGGGCAAGCTGGTGCAAAAGCAGCTGGTACATGGCCTGGCAAGGATTGATAGCAGCCAACTCCCCGGGAAACTCAAGCTGTGGTGCTACCAGTTCACACTTTTCCAGCGTGTGATGTGGCCGTTAAAGGTGTGTGAAATCCCATCTACCATGGCCAGCAGGCTGGACGGCATTGCCAACACCTATATTAGGAAATGGTTAGGCCTTCCTCAATGCTTCTCCAACGCAGGACTCTTTGGCAAGAATGCACTGCAGCTTCCATTGAAGTCTGTGGGCCTTGGGTACAAGCAGGAGAAGGTCCGTTTGGTGTTTGAGCTGAAGGAGTCCAGGGACCACACAATAAAAGGCGCGGCAGTAGTTGTCCGGACAGGGTGCAAGTGGAGGGCCCATGCAGAGGTAGACCAGGCTGTCAGCAGATTGCAGGACTGGGAGGTCATGGGGAAGGTCCAGGAAGGCCGGGCCGGAGTCAGCTGGGGAGAACCAATCAGGTTCTGGTCGAAAGCCTCGAGAAAGGAGAGGAAGGGTATGATCGTAGAAGAAGTCGCTCGAGTGGAGCAGAAGCACTACTTCATCAAGGCTGTGTCCCAGGGCAAGTAGGGGGCATGGACCCGGTGGGAGGACATTATCCACAGGGCCATCACCTGGAATGATATCTGGCAAGCCCCACAGGCACGGCTCAGTTTTACGGTCAGGGCAGCGTACGACACCCTCGTTTGCCCACAAAACCTCTCAACGTGGTTTGGGAGTGAGGACAAATGCCCCCTGTGTGAAAGAGACAATGCAGGCCTCCAACACATCCTGTCATCATGTGGAGTGGCACTGGCACAGGGGCGTCTCAGATGGCGGCACAACCAAGTCCTAAGGAAACTAGCAGAGCACCTGGAGATGAGCAGAGCAACTGCAAACACCGCACCAAGCAGCCAAACGTGTCTCCTTCGTCCGACCAGGAGAGATCCAGCAGAAGCCACAAGGGGGGCAGATAAGATCACTGCTGACCCCTGAAAAGGCATGGGAGATGCGCGTCGACCTTGGCAGGCAGCTTGTCTTCCCAAGTGAGATCGCGCAATCAACTCTGAGACCAGACATTGTGATGTGGTCCACAGCTGCCAAGCGGGTCCTCATTATTGAATTGACTGTTCCTTGGGAAGAGGGCATACCAGCTGCACATGAGCTAAAGCGGCTCAAATACACCGAGCTGGCAGCAGAATGCAAAGAGGCAGGGTGGGCAGCATCCATCCACCCGGTGGAGGTTGGGTGCAGGGGCTTTGTAGGCAGGTCAGTGATCCAGCTCCTACGCGCGACAGGAACAACAGGGGCAAGGCTGCAGCAAGCGGTCAAGGAGCTAGCGGAGGAAGCGGAGAAAGCAAGCTACTGGTTGTGGTTACGGAGGAAGGACAGTATATGGGGACAGACACCTCAATAGGGTCAGATGCAGGGAGTGGTAGGGAGACGTCCCTAGGAAACCACTTGCCCCCCCACCTGGAGATGTACTGGTTAGGGGGCGAAACATCGGTGAAAGGTGGCACCAGCTGACGACCCCGCATCTGACCCAAAGTGCACTGGAGGAGGTGCAACAGGCAGAAGGCCAAGCAGGAAACACCATCTTGAACCTGTATACAGTAGTGTGATGAAAAGAAAATGGCTGAATTTGAGGTGCTCCTGTGTCATCTGAGAGTCATATTTCCCTTTGTATAGCAAGGCCATCACATGGATTCCTCGTGTGTCTGTTGCGGGGAAGACGGAAGATTGGGTCAGTCTGAAGCTGCTGAAGACCTGTTTTTCAGCTCTCCTGGCTTTTCACAGTATGGGTTTCAGGTATGCTGAGGAGATCTGTTTTGTTGTTCAGTCCACAGAACTCAAATGCCACTATGTCTGGCTCTGTGTCCGATATTCAAGTTTGAACTTCCTGATAACCACTGAAAATTCAGCAAACAAAACACTTAACACATGTTCACACACAGTGTCTCACACTAGCTACTGTAGGTACTACAAAATTTCACTATGTAGGGCTAGTGGCTATTTACATGCCTAGTTCACAGCTAGTTCAAGTGTACTGCCCAAAAGAGGGCCATCCAAAGGTAATACAGGGGGGTATGTTTCCATAAATGTATTCCAGTAAGGAGAGAAAGATAAACAAATCATTACTTTAGCTAAAACATATTTTAAAATAATAACAGAAAGTATTTCACATTTTATTTAATTTCAGAAACAATGTCTGTAGTTTTTGTGTAGTTGCAGTTTAAAATTGTATTTTCATATATTATTTCAGTTTATGAAAATATTCTTCTTCTGTTGGCACACCTCCTGAGAACCATGAAGGAACAAATCCAACAATGTAGGAAAAAGTTTGTTTGGGGTTGGGATACAACGTAATAATTTAAATATACAGGATAGCCTTCTGTATCGTGTCTTTCCCCATTGCAGTTTCCACATCATGGGATCAGCATAAGAAATTTAATAGGAATTCCCTAGGAGTTTTGCAAAAGCGACAGACGACATGTGAAGGCCAGCAGATGACACACAAAAGTTCAGTAACTCATAAATGCATAAAATTTATGTACAGTCCTGGTTTAGAGGACGCCAAGTGTGTTTACGCGGCCTCTCTTGTCATATCTCACAGGGATCTTGCAGTGATCTAGGTATTTCACCATTCTCATATCTTTCTGCTTTGTTTCACTCTACTTGCATACTTTCTTCACTCACCAAGGGGACCAAAGGGACCCAAACATTTGACATCGTTTTTCCAGAACATGGGCCTTAACCCCCTCAGTGTGGAAGGCTGAACTGTAGTGATCTATCTTAACTTTCTTTTCCAAAGAGGCCAATGCCCCCCCCCCGTACTTATAAATGTTTAATAGTGTTGTAGTCAAGACCGAGACCAAGACATTGCCGAGACCGGAGGCTATCAAGACCAAGACACTGCTGAGACATGAGGGTACCAAGACCAAGACCAAGACACACTAAGGCGAGAGCAAGACCAAGGCTGGTCGAGACCAAGACCAAGACCGAAAACAGACTAGGGCTAGAATCAACATCACATTACTCAGATCAACTGTAGAGAAAATAGGCATTGCTGTAAAGTGTCACTACTTGTTAAATCAAATTCATGTTATCTTTTCAATTATATTGTCCATATGTCTCTCATTTAAAACCTCCCAGATTTGTCATAGTTAGAAGGCCTGATGGAAAATAATATTCTCAGCAATCCTCTCCTATAAACATTTTATCAGACCTCGTCAAGGGAAAGAGATGGGATGTACCAGAAAGATGTTCATATTAAGTCTCTTATACCAGGGACAGAGGCCTCGGGTAAGCTATGAATACAGCTATGTAATGATCCCTTGCTTTGAATTGAAGAGAATGAGCCTCCAGATTGACTTGCACCTCCAAGACCGTGCTTTCTAATGAATGTAAAATACCTGTAAGAGTAAATTACTGGCGACTTCGTGGATATTTTCGGACATTTCTTTGCCGACTTCGCCATGATGCGATGTGTATGATGTGTATGGACTGTGAAGCGCTGGCAGTGTCCATTGAGAAAATGTATACAGCGTAACATTTTTAAAATAGATGCGTCTGACTGGTTGCATTTGAATTGAGGCGTGTTATAAATATTTGTGATAAATTGTCAGCCAGCAATAAACATTCATAGAGAGAAATAGCTATAGGCTCCAAAACATATTTGCACAAAAATGGCACAATGTGTATGTATTGGGTTGAAATGGAGTGCGCGTCCCTTTAAAGACGAGCCTGTCTGTGTGTAATAGCTGGTGATAATTGGGCGCCGCTCCGTTAAAGGTATGTATGTCTAAACAGGGATACCCTGTGATCGTACTTTGTGATCAGACGTTCTAAGCTTTCCCTGTGGGCTAGGGCGCAGTTTGGAGTGATGCTTCGGAAGCATTCAGAGACTGTGTCCGGAATTAGAACGCTCTCGTGCTGAACAGCGAGTGTTGCGTGGCCTCGTTGTTATCTGCTGGTATGTAGCCTCTGTAGGATCACACATGCACATATCACAGGGCCTAAATTCCAGGTGGCCTGAGACAAGGCCGAGCCTGGTACGAGAGGCACCAAAAGGGGGTTACACACATGAACACACACACACAGATAACAAGGGAGGCCAGCACTCCAACTTTTATTGCCCTTGACTTGGCACACAACCCCCCTCCACATACACTCTGCCTTACATCTCACTCACCCAACAGACGAACACCCTAAAGGAAATTTCATTTAAGTTTGGCTTTTGTATACCCTGTATATTGATTTACTCACGACTACTAGTCTCAATATACAGATAGGTTATGTTTGTATGTGTCCTTAGACAATCTTAGTTTTTTGTGTGCCACCCTTATAACCATGTTCACGAAGTATCACCTATTTTACCCTTTTGCACTTGAACACATATAAATTTAAATAAATAGATAGGTATAGCTACCATTGTATATATGTTCTCATGGTATACCAGAAGAATCTGGAAAGTGAGTGTAACCAATGTGTCCTAACTTTTAGAGAGTCTTCTTTGTTAAAAACCCCCCCTTCTCTTCCAACATTCCTTTGTGGTCCTTATCTGATCTTGGTGAACGGTTACCAAGTTTCTTTGTTTCTACCATGCTATGTTAAAAGAACTGAATTTAGGTGTACATTATCCATTTTGGAGAAGATCAATTAGAATAAGCCACACCAACCAAGATATGTTGTGTCCAGATGTGCAACTTATATTGATATTACCACAAACTAATGGCCACGCCTATCTATGGATAAGATGTGCTGTTTGTAATATGAATATTTGATGTAATGTCTGCACAAAGTGTAACATCTGTTGAGGTGCAACCCAAAACACCTGTATCCTATACTGATGTGAATCAGTCACATAGATAAAATAATTAATTGTTTAATCAATTAATACAGATGGTATGAGGTATGTACCTGTGAAGCTGGTATGGCATGTTTGGTGTCAAACTGATTGTTAATCACCCCTGATTCCAAATCTGGTCAGTGATTACCATAAAAGTGGATGTATCAAAAGTTATAACAGCTTAATGAAAATCATCAGTAAAGGGAGAATCAGTCGGGCCATAAATCCCAAAAGGACTGATACAGACCAGCTTCCGAAAGCCTGCCAAATGGATGGCCAGCCATTGGGCCAGGAGTCGAATTCCTGGTCATCCCTATTCATGAACTTTAGACCATAAAAATCTAGCACCTCAGAACAAAGGTGCGCAGAGAATAACCGCCAGCCCGAAGGAGAACATCAGCCGGGGCAAACAGATCATCAAGCGCAGAAAAGACCATTAGCCCGGGAGAAGAGAAGCCCACAAGAACCCTCCGGTGAAGGCCCAGCTGAACAGAGAACAGCACCCAAGACAAAGCTTCACCAGGAGAGAGAATCTAAAGAAGGGGTGTCCAAAGTCCGGCCCGCTGGCCAATCACGGCCCTCGGCCAATCACGGCCCTCGGCCAGATTTCATACGGCCCGCAGCTTCGGTCTCATAATGTGTTATTTATGGCCCACTAGCTCTGTCAGAATAAATAAATACTTTAAAAATGTAATTCCTCCTTTCACCACACGGTTCCGATGCTATCTGGCTCTGCATTAGAGACCTGCACTCCCGCGGGATCCAACACACCGAGTGCGGCGCGGGACAAGATTTGATGGGTGAATGCGGGTGCGGGCGGTAAGGTCCTCATGTATGTGCGGGTTGCGGGAGAATAGAATTAATCGCGGGACTCCCGCAAAATGGAATTGTCTTAAAATTAATTTATTAAAAACAAATACTCTATTATTTATCTACTGCACAAAAGCAACAAGAACGACTAAATTAAAATAATAATTTACAGGCACAAGGTTGGAAGCTAATTCTCGCGTGGTTCATGCGCGGAACTATAGGCTATATCTATATCCTCGTTCGTGTCCATGTTCATCATTCCATTTAATTTAACTCAAATAAAACGAAACATATTTGTTTGTTTTCTGTTTCTTTTTTATATATACTCAAAAGGGAAGCAAGTGAAACAAATAACAGAGTAGCGGGAAGAAGCGGTAAAAATAAAACTACTTATATCTTTACCTGCGGGATTTTGCGGGCGGGAGCGGGACAAAACTTGAATACTGCGGGCGGGAGCGGGAGAAAATAATATATATTTTTTGCGGGAGCGGGACAGAATCTTGCGGGAGCGGGACTGAAAAATGCGATCACTCGCTAAGAAAATGCTGAGCTTATTCGGCTCCACATATTTGTGTGAGCAAACATTCTCAGTCATGAATCTGCACAAGAACCGATTGAGGTCAAGGATGACTGACTCCCACTTACGTGACATTTTACGCATCTCAACCACTGCCCTCAAGCCAGACCTGGTCTCTTTACTGAAATCTAGATCTCAGTATCACCCTTCTCATTAGTATCAGCAAGTTATCTGTTCCTTGTTCAATCTGAAATTGAGTGTTTTTTGAACGGTAACATCTGTCACTATTAACAATGAAAAGCCTAAAGCACAATAATAAACTTAGACTTATGTCACTTATTTTATTAAACTCTAATAAGATTTGGTTATAACTGTTGATGTTATGTTTGGTTACATTGGCATTTAAAAAATAAAGGTAATCGTGACAATGAAAATTGTTTTACAACAGTGTGTATTTTCATGTAACTTTTGTGGTTAAAAAAATGTCAGAAGGAACTAGTGGCCCCCGGACATCTTCACTTTATCAAATTTGGCCCTCCTTTCAAAAAGTTTGGACACCCCTGATCTAAAGGGACTCCACTCCACTGCTCCAAACGCCGCGCCTTCCTGAGTGCCATCAGCTCAGCAGCTCTGCCATCAACTGCCAAGACCCCCCCCCCCCCACTCTTCAACCAAGTAAACCAAGTTCCTTTCATTCTAACAACTTAAGCTGTTCTGTTAACCTGCTATAAGACTTTAGGGTCGTGTTTCCACAAACTGTGCTTGCTTTGCAGAACAGTATTTCCCATTTAAGGTTACTCATTTAAATCCGGTCATTGCATTTTCATAATTACATCGTTTGTTTTATTCCGTTATTTCGTGTTTGTTGTTTGTGTTAGGTGTAATGTCTGTCTTATGTTAGTTGTAGTGTCAGCTAGGAATAAATGCATGTCTTTTACACAACTTTAGCCTCCGTCATTGAGTGTTCCACAATAAGTTCCTGCCTTTGTGCGATCTTGCTACACGCTTTGAGTCTGAACCTCAAACTTGCCTGAAACATCGCGAGACTCTCTCTCATCAGCTGTGAGGGGAGCTTCGCTACCAATCGTTTACATTACCTGGTGATGCAGCTCGCTGGACGAGCCTTCTAACCCAGGTTACTAAGCGATACTGGTAATTAGTGAATCCCATTTAAGTCTCACATTAACAGACTCACAGGGATACCGCAATTGAGTTTGGAGGAGCCGACCATTCGGCATAACGATTGGTTAATAATAAGCATTAAATAATAATTAATTAAGCTTTAATTAATTTCAAACATATTGGTGGAGATATTAAAATTACCTGAGCTAATAATTCCTACACCTCCTAATCAATGTGATGTTTACGTTAACTGGGCCCTGATTGACTTGGTACTGCCTATACCAATAGGCTATATGGTGATCTTGTTCGGTCATTCCCAGAGCAGAGGAATTCCTTCTTCCGGACTGTGGCATGTGGGGTCGTCCCTCCAGTGCTCTCTGGCTCGTGTGGCTCCGCGTGTGCGGCCCGGTCATAAGAGCGGAACTAACTCTGTGTGCGTCTTGTATTTTTCGTTTGAATCATTGGTTTGTCGCTTTTTATTGATTTTTTTATGGTTGTTGCGTTTTTTTTTTTTCTTTGTAAACCACACCGGTGGCTAGTCTGCCGCAATGCGTGTACATGTAACTTTGCCTTAACATTTCCTGTGCGTATTGAGTGCCGTGTGTGTGTGTGTGTGTGTGCGTGTGTGTGTGTGTGTGTGGTGAGGTATTCCTGTGCTTCGAGTGACTACAATACTATCTGTGAATTTGTTATCTGTACCTGCCCGGCCTGAGTTACTGGCCAGACTGGTGTGTTTGTGTAGTATGTGGACCCATCCTGATAAGCCTCATTCTGGTTAATTATGTTAGGGGCAGTGTTCCACCCCCCAGTAGGAACCAGTAGTGGGTTTGCATTGGCCATTGAAAATGAAGTAAAGGAGCTATTTAGGAGCACTACATGTATATTTACAATTCTTAATATTTGTTCCTTTTTCCTAATTGTGGGAGAGGCAAACTTGAGAGCGAACAAGAGTTGACTAAGCTAAATACTGAGAAGAACCAGCATACAAAGCCCCTCCCACCAAGAGTGGGTGGATGGGATAAATGGACAGTTTTGGTTTCATCACGTTTCACTGTGGAACTGACTGTCAGGAATCAAGATGGGCAGCTTCTCTGTGATCGCTGTGTTCCTGCTTCTTCTGCTGGTGGAGAGAGGACAGTCCACAACAGGTAAATTATGTCTTAGGGGACGGGGAAGAAAGAGAACTGATTGCTACTCCATGATGGACTGATGAACAGTCCAGAGACATTATTTGACTCACAATTGCTGTTGAAAAATTGACTGTGGTGCAGCTTAGACTGTAATTTACTTCTGTGGTTCTCAGTCCACTTCTTAAGCAAACTCATCTTAATTAGATAACTAGTTACTTGTGTCCCTTCCTGCCCACCATGTCCTCGTGACCCCCCTGTCTCCTCCCCAGCATGGCCCTAACAAGCCTTACCTGTTACTCGTTTGTCTTGCCTCTCATTCCTAACCCTCGTGTTAATCACCTTCAGCTGCCGCTCCATGGCCTCCGTTTAGTTCCACGGCCTGTGATGCCATCTATGTGGTCACAGCATCGTCCGTATAGGATTTATGTATCAGTTGTTGTTCTTGTAAATGGCTTAATTAGCCCATAGCTAATTGTGTATTCCTGACAGCTGAATTGGGTAAACCCATGACGAAAGTCAAGGATGGGGGTTTGCTGGTCGTAGGGGGTAATCATCCAGAAATACTCCTGGCGTAAGATTTGGGTTTGGCTACATCTGCTGTGGTTTATTTAAAGGTTACATACCCGTTGAATCGGGCGTGGTAAAATTATGTCTTTGTCTGTAAATATTCTGTAAGGAAGAGCCCTGAGCTATGTTCTGTCAAATTGTACGCAAGTCGCTGACAGGTGCAGGTTTTTTTTCTGTTTTGTTCAACAGAGTTATTTTGTAAATCCTTATTAAACCAGAAGATTTCTTTGAGTACAAACAGACCAGAGCGGGTCCATGTCAGCATAGGTTTGGCTCAGGTACGACTCATTTAATACATGGGAAACCGTCAGTTTGCCTTACGGCTTGGTTCTTGGTGGCAGTGGGAAAGCGGCATAGGTCAGAATATAACCTAAGTCATCCAGATTGTGCCGCCACACCCAGTTTGGCAAATTTTATCAGCAGTGGCATATTTTTGTTCATCAGAGGCAGTGGACCTGGGCTTTGTGTTGCTGATGGAATTTGGCCCTTAGAGAAAACTAGTTGAGGGCCCCTTACCTAAATGGATTATATTCTACCAAAACATAGCTTGATTATTCTTATATGATTGTACCTTACATCAGTGACACTAAAACGCTTGGCACATATCCAGCTCCGCTTCCTTCGACTACAACTGGCCCAGTTACAACTCCGCTTCCTTCGACTACAACTGGCCCAGTTACAACTCCGCTTCCTTCGACTACAACTGGCCCAGTTACAACTCCGCCTCCTTCGACTACAACTCCATCTCAGCCTCCAGGTAAGCTGTAGACCTAATAACTCCTAATATATTGCATTATGGGCTTGTTTAAATAAAACTAGCATCATACTTATGAATTCTAAGCAAAATTTGAAAAATACTTATTAATGCCATAACGGTGTCATTCAATTTTGCATCTCCAGGACTGGGGGCTTTGAATCCTCTCTCCCCTCTCTGTGTAGAGATTGCATGTTTTCCTGGTGTCATGTGGAAAATGCACACAACTCCACCAGCATTCAGGACAGAATAAGGGCAGAGAAACAGCGCCTCTCGTTTCTCGTTACAGATATAAGGGTGTTTATCAACTTGAATCTCAAGCTCCGGGCTCCAAGTACCATCAACATGTACGAAGTAGACAATGCGATTTACGCGGTGAGTACTGGAGCTCTACCACTGCAGTGACGCATGTTCCTGCTCCGCGAGTGTGAGTTGCTTACATGCAATTTCACACCCTGGGCCCCAGTTCATTTAAGGCAGAACTACAATAGCCATGGGCAACCCACACAAGAACAAGGAAGATGCAAACTTCACAGACATAGACCAGGTGGTGAGAATTCAACTCGGACCTGGAAGTATGAGGAGATCATGCAACCACCCCCCCCCCCCCCCACAGACATGCCAACTTAAACAAAGAACCATTTGGCCAGTGCAACATCCTCTCAGATGTGACTTTAAGCTCACAGGCAGACACTGACCTACCCAGGCTCAGGCCACAGTTTTGATGTTTCCAGAGATATTTTTGGAGTCAAAAGCTAATACCAGCAGGGTATCAGACAGATAAATACTGTGACGTGAGGGATGTGTCGGAATCACTGTGACCCCTGCTGATGCTACTATTTCTGCTACAGGGTGCTGCTCAACTTGAGCAATTCTTGCAGCTCTACTACAACGTCAAGAGTCTGAGGATCATTGACATGGAGGCGGAGGATGCTTCAGAGATCTATTATTAATATCTCATTATATCACACAATGATTTCTTCCTTCTAAAGGCCAATTCGTACTTCACTTTTCCGCGTGCGCTTTTGGTTGCGGACGACAGGGCATGACATGTATTTCACCATCAGGGGTTGGCAGCGGACAGCTGTGATCGCTGCACGTGTGGCCCAGATTTTTATGTCTAGTGGAAACTTTGCACATCCATGCACATGGACCGTGTGTGTGCATGATAATTGATTAGATGTTTCCAGTAGATGGCAGCACTGACTTTCACGCATCAGGGCTCAACGACAAAAGAGTAGAGGAAGAATAGCTGCTGTTGTAGTAGTTTTAGTGAGCAGTTCTATCAGGAGGGTCAGAGGTACCTGCATATCTAATTTTTCATACTGTCCAGACATTATACTGAGGTATACAGCATTTGAAAAAACCACACTGCTCTGGCATTTTGAATTCTTGGCCATAAAATTCGCTGAGCCGGTGGGGGGGTTGGGGTCCCAGCTAATTTTGTCATAAGGATTTCAAAATACCACAATATGCCTTATCACTGTAATACCGCTCAAACCTAGAGTAATAACTTCAACTGTTCAAAAACGTTTCCCCGTCTCGATATACTGCTTGTATTTGTGTTTGTTGGAATACATCTGCCCTCTCCTGGTGTGATGGAATATCACTGCTGTTTGCAGCACCGAACACGACCATCCGCAGCCAAATATAGTATGAACACGAGCTGGTTACGAGCACGACCGTCCCCAGCTAGAAAGTGCACGATAGTGCGCGCAGAAAGGTGAGGTATGAACTAGGCTTTACTGCATGACTTTCACAAACCCGTTTTGGGACTTCAATCGGCAGAAATAATAAAGAAAATAAATGAATAAACTGAAGTATGAAATTTAAATAATTAGCTTATCTTTTACTATTGGAGTGTAAGTGAGCAGGGATTCAGAACTTTCTGTTAACTGTTATATGTGTTAATTTGGTATGTTTATTTATTCACGTAAACATGTGGGTATTGGGCTCAGTGCAATAGGCGCACATTTGTGTATATTGTGAATGAAGGACAAAGAAAATGTCAGCGTTTAATAAATCAAGCTAACATATCAATGGGTAAGTTTCTCCAAATAAGAAAACACGCATCAAGCAGACTCTCCCAGCTGCGCAGCAGCACTATAGGACGAAGCGGCCAAGTTATACAGATAAGTTAAATAATACAAACTACAAATGCGGTAAAAACACGTTTTAAAGCGGACATTACAGGAAAATCAGTGAATGCTGCTATGGAAGATGAAGTACGGGGAAGTTGTTCAGCTGATATTGTCACTACAGGTCAGGTGGTGAATGTCTTAATCCGTTGTGTACGTATTGGCAAATCAGGGGAAATGGATAGTAATGATGAAGATGAAATAGGTGTTACTCAAAAGAGAGAAATAAAACTGACAGTGAAAGCCGTGGCTGTAAAAGCGGAAAGTACGAAGGGATCTACGGACGAATGTCAATAAATCGAAAGGTAAAATGAAACCACAATGATGAAACTGCACAAAGGGTGAAACTTTTATTTACAACTATTTGCAAAGGTTTCTGAAATACATACTTTGGTTATTCCTTTATGGTCTGTCGAGGAGAAAGACAAACAAAATAAATGGTTTACAAGTGTTGAACAACAGTATGAAGGTTTTGATGAAGATATGGTGCAATGGTTAAATGAGTCTGGTAAAATGTATTTTTATGAATGAAAATAATGTGTCCGATATCAAATCAAAAATAACTTTATGGTTTCCAAACTGAGAGAGCAGTACTGGGTTCCTATGAGGGGCTGTTTAGGAAATATTTCAGACGTTTGCGCATTTGAAACACATACACATATGAAACTGTCACGCATACATCTATACAACTGAAGACTCACACATATATGAAACACTCATACAGATTCAGGTGAAATGCACTCACACAGACACATATGAAATGCTCATACAGATACAGGTGAAATGCACTTACACAGACACATACGAAATGCTCATACAGATACAGGTGAAATGCACTTACACAGACACATATGAAATGCTCATACAGATACAGGTGAAATGTATTTTCTCACACTCACACACACACATGAAATGCTCATACAGATACAGGTGAAATGTATTTCTCACACTCACACACACATATGAAATGTTCATACAGATAGAGGACTCGCGCACATATGAAATGCTTATACAGGTGCATGTGAAATAGATTATGTAACAAAAATAACATACAGGCTTCAGCATAAAACGTAAACTGTGTGTTAAACATTCATTATAGCAATAGTGAAGCTTTTCACATGTTTATGTGCATGAAAACATTTCAGTATATCCGGAAGGTGTTTCAGTATTGAACAGTCGGAAATGCATTCTTCAATCGTAGCAACTGATTGCAATCGTACTTTAGCTAATACTATGCATTCGTAAAAAATTTTCATTTATTTTTTACTTAGCTCATTCCTGGGTGTTTGGGCTAATGAAGACATAATACAGTTCTTCACTGATATGAATCAATCAATCAATTCAAAATGCTTTACAATCACAGGCAACGCCTTGGAGTTCGACCAGTTTCTTACACTGTCATATCTGACAGATGTAATTGAAACGTGAGAGAAATTTTACAGAATACACCAAATGCAGGTGAAGCCTACATAATTGGGAGTCCGCGTTCTCGAGGCTTACGCATCCAGCGCTGGCGTGTTCGAATGAGCCTACATGTTGTTGACCCTCCTTCCGACAACGATTTGCCATATGACAAAGCGTTTACACCATTTGTTCGCCTAACAAATTATGATAAGAGCATCACCTTTACATTTAGCTGACGTCCTTACATTTCAGTGATTACAGGGACACAACCCCTGAAGTAAATTAAGGTTGAGTGTCTTGTTCAGGGACACAAGGAGTACGAATTGAACCCATGTCTGTTGTTATAGTGAAGTGTTTTAACCGTAGGCTACTGGTGACAATATGTACCACATCTAAGCAGAGATTTTTTTATTCACAGGCATTTGGATGGAAACCATAAATAAAAAAAATAAATAAATTAGTGAGATGGCGGATGGTGTTTATTTTGTCTGCACTATAAATACTTACCACGTATTGAGAGAGCTGCTGCAGAGTTTAGAAACCAGTGGATCCACCATGGACTCTAAACACAAGGAGAGCAAACACCTCTCCATCCATCCACCCATCCATTAACTTCCGCTTATCCGAGGTCGGGTCCCTCCGCATTGAGAGGAGCCAGACGAGGTGGCTCGGGCATCTGCATAGGATGCCTCCTGGACGCCTCCCTGGTGAGGTGTTCCGGGCATGTCCCACTGGGAGGAGGCCCCGGGGAAGACCCAGGACACGCTGGAGGGACTATGTCTCTCGGCTGGCCTGGGAATGCCTCGGGATTCCCCCAGAGGAGCTGGATAAGGTGGCCGGGGAGAGGGAAGTCTGGGTTTACCTGCTGAGACTGCTGCCCCCGCAACCCGACCTCGAATAAGCGGGAGATAATCGATGGATGGACAGATATATTTCTGCTTCCTGCATGGATTACCTTACATTTATCTATGTTAAATTTAATCTGCCAGGTATCAGCCCAGTCGCTAATTAAACCAAGATCCCGTTGTAGCCTCTGTGCTGCTAATTTAGTATCTGCTACACCACCCACCTTGGTGTCACCTGCAAATTTAACCAGTTTACTGTATGTATTGGTGTCAATATCATTAATGTAAATTAGGAACAATAATGGTCCTAAAATTGAACCCTGCGGTATCCCACTATGAACGCAGGCCCACTGTTTCCTGTCTGTTAACCAGTTTTCGATCCAAGCTGCTACAGTTCCTAAATTCCCTGCAGCTTTGAGCTTAAGCAAGAGCCATTTTTGTGGGGGACAACATCAAAGTCCTTCTGGGAATCTAAGTAGATCACATTGTAGGCCTTTTTGTGATCAATTTCTCTTGTAGCTTCCTCAAAGAAATCAAGCAGATTAGTTAAAAACAGAACCTACCTCTCCTAAATCCATGTTGGCTATCCCTCAGAATGTTATTTGAATCCAGGTAATCTATCATTTTCACTTGCATTATAGCTTCCATTACCTTTCCAGTTATGCAAGTTAAACTGATTGGCCTATAGTTTGCTGGATTACTTCTATCCCCTTTTTTGAATATGGGTGTTATATTACCATTCTTCCAAACAGAAGGTACCACACCGGTAGATAAGGATTTCTGAAATAGTAATGTTAAAGGTTGGCTAATAATATCCCTCATCTCTTTTAAAACTATAAGTAAGATGCCATCAGGGCCCTGCGATTTATTTATTTTGAGCTTAGCTAGGCTTAGTACCACATCAGCCTCAGTTACACATATATTGGTGATAGACGACGCTGTATTTGTACTAAATGGTGGCAGGCTACTTGTGTTCTCTACTGTGAACACCCATGTAAAATAATAATTAAACTCATTTACTATATCAATTTCATTTTCAATTACAAGACCCTTACTATCCTGCAGATTAGTGATTTCAGCTTTTAGAGCTCTTATGGAGTTAAAATATTGGAAGAAACTTTTAATGTCTTCCTTAGCCTCCAATGCAATCTTCCTTTCTACATTCCTCTTAGCAAGTCTAATGTTATTTTTTTACTCAACCTGTAGACTTAGGTACTCCTGCTTTATTTTGAAATCATTAGCTATTTTACATTTGTGGAAGAGAGCCCTTTTCCTCCTGACTTTATTCTTAATTTCCATAGTAAACCACCTTGGCTGCAGTTTCCTAGATTTAGTTTTGCTGGAAACAGGTATAAAGTCCTCTTGCACTTTGTTGGAGCACGGCGTCTCCACCGGGTCCGTGGATGAGAAGAGATTCACAGCCGACACGGGGAGAAGCTGCAAATCACCGGTTTATTGTCTGACAGATTGCAATCCGGGGGCGGCCATCTGACATACATTCAGCATGTACAGGAGGAAGCTCAACCATATGTATCAGCTGTATCCCTTTTAAAGCCCTTTGGGCATCTCCCCCCCTTTCTCGGTACCTTCTGTGTACGTGACAACCACGTTTGACACTTGCCCTCGTTAGCCGGCTCGTAGTTGTCCTTCTGGAAGGCTAAAAGGTAAGTAGGGGCCGCTGATATTCTCTGTCGCCCCCCTTTTTGTTCCGATTAGGTAGCCTTGCCTTGCCGGCGCGCCAGTCAGTTCTCGTTTTGATTAGTTACAGCCTTATAGAATCATTCCATTTATTTCCCCTTATAAAATTATTCCCTCAACTTGCAACAACGTGCTTTTAAAAAACTCCCCCTTCAACAGTTTTGCTGTTTAACTCCATCCAGTTTACAGTTTCTAGTTTCAGTCTCATTCCATTAAAGTTAGCCTTCCTCACATTGTTTATTTTTGTTTTGGACCTTGCTCTACGGACACTAAAATTAACCTCAAATTTAATCATGTTGTGATCACTACCGTCCAATGGTTCTAAAACCACTAGAGCCATGATTTAGGATTGTGTGGGAATGTAGTTTCTGGATCCTGTGTCATGACTGGCTTTCATACTTTAAGAAATATGTAGCTATCTTATATAAAAGTTATTAACTAGCATATAACACTAGTGTCTTGTATACAGGAGCAGAGATAACAGCAAACATGTCTGCCACTTGCAATAGAATGCATGAAAGAGGAAGTTGTTGCTCGTGTCACTTCCTCCTCCTTGACGATGCAAACTTGGCCTAAATACATTTTCTGGCCCTGCTGTCCTTTTCGCCATGAAAAAAGACACATTTATTTGGCTGATAAACAGGGGGCATCGTGACACAGTGAGCCTTACAGTTATATATCTGTATAATTCTGCTAACGCAGCCCAGGTGGAAATCTGAAAGCCCTCACAATACCATCAGGAACCAGCAGAGGGCACATACTGCCTGTCCTCAATGCACCTCCTCAAGCTCACCAGACCAGTTCTACCAGTTCCAGTCAGCACACCTTCTCTAGTTCCCCCATTTCCCCTCTGCCTTTTTAAGCCCAAGCTCTCCAGCAGTCCTTGTTTGTTCATTGATCCACTAGCTTTTGTTTCCTTGTCTGCACTAATCCTTGCTTTCTGAGTTTCCTATCTGATTCTCCTTGTTGTTGCCTCAGTTAGTCCTAGTCTAGATGCCCCCTGTCCTTGCCTTTGCTGTCCTGTACCTTGGTTTTACCTTCATTAAATCATGGTCTTATTTATTTATTTATTTCTAAATCTAGCCAGCAAACACATGCATAATATAATAGCATCGTAAACTTTAACCTACCATGCTGTGAGACCATAGGCTATATAATATGATGAAATGTCAATAAATTACATCGTGTAATTTACATGCATCAGCACATTCAGCAGATAGCCATAAAATCAAAATAGAAATTTCTTATAATATATTTTACCTAGTGAGGGAATAATTAATAAAATAAAGGTAATGATTCTATAAGGCTGTAACTAATCAAAACGAGAACTGACTGGCGCGCCGGCAAGGCAAGGCTACCTAATCGGAACAGATAGGGGGGGCGACAGAGAATATCAGCGGCCCCTACTTATCTCCCGTGTCAGCTATGAATCTCTTCTCATCCACGGACCCGGTGGAGACGCCGTGCTCCAACACTAGCTGACAAGGATCACTCGGTTGCTTTGTGTCAAACTCAAATGCAGTTACAACGTGGGTTTTTGACCAGCGAATGTGTGCAATTTGTCCATCATTAAAACGACGACATCACATTACGTCAACATCACACCGGTGTGGTGATGCATTATAGGAACCTTTATAGACATACTAATGTTTATTTCATAAAGACAACGTTGCACTTATTCAAACAACAAGATATTTTACCGTTACGAGACGAAGACGTTCATCTGCTTCTGCTCTATGACTCTGTCTCTGATGTGCTGAAACGTAAGTTCGCGGCGCTCAGGGGGCGGAGTTGTGAAGTTTGACTGACAGTTTGAGCGGTTCTAAGAGACGCGCTTTTTAATGCCTTTAATTGGTTAAATATTTGTTAAAAAGACAAACAGACGTAAAGGGTTACCAATAGCATTGATTTATTTAAAAAAAAAAAACTCCCCCCAAAAAAAGGGCACTTCCGAGTGTAATTACAAAAAGGGCATGTGCTCTGCACAGGTTGAGCCCTACCTGTGCACGTGCCTGGTGAGCTTGTCACATCAGGGATCACTTTTGCCTGTCCTGTGGGACTCCTGGCTACTTCTGCCTGACCTGCTCTGTGCATCCAGGAAATTACCTCCCCCAGCAGGGGCATGGAGAATCCTGTCAGGGGGTGTCCACAGCTCCAGTCCAACAACACAACTAAACACTCTTCAGTCAGTTTGCCGATGCAGGGTGGAATGCATGACCTAGAGGCCCTGGTGGACTCCGGGGCTGCAGGAAACTTAACTGATGGACAGCTTGCCTGGAGATCTCTAGATCAACTATGTGGATGACCAGCCCCTAGGATCCAGGCAGGTGAGGTTGTAGACAAGACTCCTATCCCTGCTCTACAGCAGGCACCTCCAATTCCTTCTCATGAGGTCCTCCATCACTCTGCTCATCCTAGAGTTCCCTTAGTTGTACCATCATAATTCATGTATCTCTTGGTGAATGGGCCAAGTCCTTAAATGGGCAGAGGTTTGTCAGGCGTCCTACCTGTATCCCCAGTTATCCTTGCAGAAACTCTTGTCCGAATCAACTAAGCCCACTGACCTGCTGGCAAGATGGCTAAGGTATAAATTTAAAAAATGATAATTTAACAATAACCAAATCTGACATTAAGCAAGGAGGGAAAAAAAGAACAATTGATTGGACATTTCCAAGTATCATACAATGAGGGTTAATGCAACAGAAGGGGGCTTTAAGGTTGCCAATTAGAAACATTTATCTGACATATATTACATAAATTTAATATTTTTAGGTATTGGTTCAATTCAATTTATACTTTTTCAATTCAGACTATTAGTCTAGAACTGAACTTGTGTTTCTTTGGAGTTGACAGGACTCGGTCTTGTCTCAGACTTAATTTGTTAAAGATATGGTCTTAACTCGGATTCGATTAAGGTGAACTCAAACACAACACTGGTAAAGATTTTTGTCTTTTAAGGAGGGATGATATCTAATATATTTAGCAGCTTGTTTTCTCTTACAAGGAATGTAGAGGAAAGTGTCAGGGTCAGCACCCATTTGTCCCAGTCTTTCGTGTCTTCTCCCTGTTTGGCCAGCAGGTGTCGCTGGCCATTCTGTCCTCGTTGTCTTTAGTGTGCTTCCCCTGTTCCCCCTTTTGCCACATGGCTCAATAAGCTGTGCCTGCAGCTACCTGTAAACTCCTCAGTTGTGTGCTCAAATCCCACCTCCTCTGTTTTTGTATTTTGTAGATTTTGTTCCCTAGTGTTTCATTTGTATCAGTATTTGTAGTTCCTCTGTTTTGTGACTTGTGTTCAGTTTTGGTTTTCTGCTTTGTGCCCTTGGTTGTGTTTTACCTGTCTTTGTTATTCCCCTAGTGTTTCTGAGTTTCTGTTTCTTAGTTTCTCTGTTAGTTTCTGAGTTTGTTGATTTAATTTGTCATTTCATCTATTGCCTGATTTTTTGCTCCAGTCTTTGTGTATTCAACCCTCATTGCTCATTGTCCTGCACCCTCCATGATTGGTTAATTGTTTCATGTCTCACTCCTGCAGCGCCGTTACCCAGTTCGGTTTATGTATTTATGTTCCTGCCTTAGTTCAGTTCCTCAGTGGGTCATTATATGGCTATTGTGTATTTCTGAATGTTAAGTTACTCTCAGTGATGGGCGGTAGCGCCGCTACATGTAGCGAAGCTATTAGTTTAACTACATTTTATAGTAGCTTGCCTATATAGCGTCGCTAATTTCAGAATCAAATAACTTTCCAGTAGTTACGTTATTTTTTTGATCAAGTATCGACATAGCGTCCACAAAAGCTACAATTTCCAGGACATGTCTGAGAAAAGCAGAGGTTTCCTCTGCAGTATGATTTTGAAACGCAAGAATCAGACAGAAATAAAGCATGTTCATGCGCGACGTTGTACTCTGCTTCTACTGCCTGTCTGTCGAAACACGCATACGTATGGCAGCGTCATGAGATCGATACTTCAGTTTCAATTTCTGTCCTGAATGCACTGCAGCTGTCTGTGTAAGCGATGCTGCTCACGTGACTTCGCGGCGCCAGGCAACCAAATAGGCTCACTTGCGCGCACGCACAGTTTAATATTTACAATAAAGTATTGAACTACAGTAGTGGGCCGCCGAACCATTCTCGCAACAATTAAACAGCAGAGATAGTTCAGGGTTAATCATCAGATGGCGTTTATTACACCCGTATTACTGCAACCCACACACTCGTACTGTCCACCGTCCACGTCGCCCCGTTTACTCCTCACACACACGGTGGGCGCACGCACACACACACACGCACACTACGTACAACAATAAACATTAACGATGATATATGACATAACACACAGCACATTTATAATGACACAAGCGATTACTGAGAACTATATTTGTAAGCTGGCATCAGTCCAACATGCTGCGCTGCCCGCCGGTACCTCGAGTGCTACAGTATTTATTTACTTATAGACTTTGCCCAAATTCTGTCCTGGGTTTTAACTAATTAATAAATAAAAAACACTTAAAAATTATGAAAATGAATCCAGCTTTAGCAATTTGATGATGCATCCACCTTAGTTATTAAAAAGTATAGATACAACACAGGGGTCCCCTCCCATTCCATCCCATCCCCCCAGCACTAAAACATGTAATTCAGTTTGGACCAGTTCATTTGCTATTGTCCCAGTGATCACTCTCTGAGCCATGCTTATTAATCATGGTGTTGCATGTCGTCCGTAAACACAATTTAACACGGTTCTTAAACACAAAGTTCATTTGTAACTTCAATCGACTTGTTTAATTGGGGTCTGAAGAAGTTTTCTCGTTAAGGGAGGCCCTGAGGAAATAAGATGGCTGTTAATATGGTTTTTCTTTTCCCTAGAAATTTTTAATTAATTTAAACTATAGCCATGTCTTGCCCATCCAACACTACACAGTAGCTTTCATTTGGTACTAAATAGTTTGTTTACTAGAGTACTGGTTTACCTAGTAGTAGGCCAATAACTTTTTTTTTTGTTTTATTCCCAGAAGTAAGCTTTTATTTACAGTATGTCTCGATGCTTCACATAATGCAATGTCTACACTGTTAAATCATGGGTTGTTCTTTAGTAAATGTTTTAACCAGTGTATCTGACTGTCATTTTGCACTGATCTGGTATTAGGTTGGTACAACGTGAAGTAGCTTCTGATGTAGTAAGCTACTTTTGCCATATTTGTGTAACTTAGCTTGCTATATTTCTATGGGTGGTAGCTTTTCTGTAGTGAAGTTTAATTTATTGTTGAGTAACTGATAGCTTAGCTCACTACACTTTACAAGTAGCTTGCCCAACACTGGTTACTCTGTGCCTTAAGTTGCACTATGCCTCGCCCCGTGACAGAAACTTCTGAGTTTGTGACAGAAAGAAAAAAAAACTTTATTTGTTTGTTGTTTTATTATTTATAATTAAGTTGGGCTGCACAATTTGGTGGAAAAAGTCATATTGCGATTACCGTGGACAATATTGTGATTTGCAATCGAGATATAGTACACAAA
The DNA here is from genome assembly GCF_048594095.1 of Paramormyrops kingsleyae. Taxonomy (NCBI): domain Eukaryota; kingdom Metazoa; phylum Chordata; class Actinopteri; order Osteoglossiformes; family Mormyridae; genus Paramormyrops; species Paramormyrops kingsleyae. The sequence continues at coordinate 11,778,569 of NC_132800.1, forward strand.
TGATATGGGTCTACTTGCTTAGTTATCAAAGAAATCAATCAGATTACTGATAATTCTGAAATGAGTATTTCTCAGCTCAAACATACAAACTTAAACTAGAATAAAAAATACAAAAACCTAAAAAAATTTACAGTATTGCTTTCAAAATATCTTTATATTTTGCAAATTAAATAAAATATATGATTATCTTTTTCACAATAAAGGCATTTCTGCACACCTGTCATATTTTCTCAGTTTCTCAATTTAGTGTCCTCTTTCTCTACAGCCAGTCCTGAGGTCTTCAAAAGATGCAGAATGGGCTTCAGATAAAATATGCATAACATTCACCTGACAGGGCCCTATGAAGTCCTGGAGTGGGCTGAATGCCTTGAAGTCAGATTTCAGGACCTCCAGGTCCTGCTATGAGGGCAGTAGGTGCTGCACTTTGCGGTCTGTAGAATGAACCTTGGACTAAGCGCTTTGTTGTTTCAGAGCTCTTGATATCATTTTCTGTGTGGAAACCCATTGCTTTGGCCAGTCTATCACCACGGAATGCTCTGGAAAGCCGAGCACTTTCTGTGCCTCCCTCAAGGCCACTCTTTTCTTCCAGCTATGGGAGAAGTGGTCCACAATCTTCCTGCATATCCCAGTAGCCCTGTCAACACACTAATGTAAATGAGAAGAGAGTGAACACGCCTGTAATTGTGCTTCGTTTTGTTTGGCTTTCAGGTTGGCTTTCAGCTGTCTCTATTCGTCAGGGCTTTCACGGTCATGTATTCATCATACTTTGTGCTGTTTAAGGTGCTGATACAAATTTGTCATGTTGCTGCATGATGTAGCAACTTTCATTTGGTATGTTTTACACAATGCCTCTTTCTGCTCAGTGTCGCTGAGCTTGAATGGAAAATATTGCCATATGACAGAGGTTGTGTTCTTTTGGTCACCAGGTCAGCCTGCTCTTTGGCGTCCGTTTCTACCTGCTCTGCACACTGGATAATCATGTGACCATTCACTGCATGTGCTTCACTACCTAAACGGAGACTGACTGCTCATCTCCTTATTATGGGCACATGGCTCGAATTACGGGGGGCACTGTACCCCCCGATCAAGACGCAGACACCCACAAAGAGACAAAAATAGCACTTTGGGGAGGGTCTTAACATTTTTCTATTGTTGTAAAAAAAAAAAAATGATAACCTCACCTTGTAAGAAAATTGTATGTAAAACAATTTCAGACACCCCTAATGTGGACCGTACCATTTTAACCACCTCGGCGCTAGAAGCAGCCAGTCGGTCCAGTGCTGCCAACTTAGCGACTTTGTCGCTATATTTAGCGAGTTTTTAGATCTCTCTGGCGACTAGTTTTCAAAAAAGCGACTAGCCACAAATATAGCAACTTTTTCTAGTGTTATTGGAGACTTTTGGAGACTCTGACGTGGAAGCACGTATCGTTCTTACTCTCCTCACCGAGTAGCGGGTGCTGCCGTGGGCTCACCTCCCGTCCCAAAGCATTCACAGGCGGACAGTCCTCACGCAGCAGCCCCGCCCAGCTGCAGTCAGAGAAGGAGATGTTCACCCTTCCGCGTCCAGACTGCAAATGAATCGCGCATGCGCGAAGCCACCACTGGCTGATCCTGCCCTGGCTTATTGCCAAAAACTCCCCCAAGTAAACAGTTAAATGACAGTTTTTAAGAATAAGTAACTCCGCCAGAGTGTCTCTTTGGGGTCACTTTTGCCGGTCCCAAGCCCGGATATAGGAGGAGGGTTGGAATTGTGATATAAAAAAACAAGAATCGTCAGAAGAAAGTTCATTTGTAGTTCTAAACGTATTTAGGGTGTTTTTAACCACCTTTTGTCTCTCCCACGCCATTATTCCTCTCTCCTACAGCGTCCATTACAATTACATGTATATTATGCAAATGACGCAATGGCGTCATTTAGCGAATTCTAGCGACTTTTGGGACAACCAACAGCTACTTTCCTTGCTGTGGAGTTGGCAAAAAAATCTCGCAGGGTGTGAAACAGCTCTGGCCCAGGGGAGATACAGGTGGCGGCATGATCAGGTGCTCAGTGTAATTGCAGACATCCTGGAGCAGGCCAGGAAAAGACCGCAACCACTCAAGCCACAAACACCAGCGTTGCAGTTCATCAGGGCAGGGGAGCAGCCATCTTCTGCAAGAAAAACCAGGACCAACATCCTCCAGGGGGCACAAGGATGGGAGAAGACAGATGACCTGGGTAGGAAGCTCATTTCCCCCCCCCATCGTCCAGACCACCTTGAGACCAGACATAGTCATCTGGTCAGAGCAGGCAAAGAAGATCATCCTGGTAGAACTGACTGTCCCATGGGAAGAAGGCTGTGATGAGGCCCATGAGAGGAAGTATCTGAAATACCAGGACCTCATCATGGAGTGCAGAGAGGAAGGATGGCAAACATGGCTGTTTCCAGTGGAGGTGGGCTGTAGAGGGTTTCCAGCACAGTCTGTATGGTCGGTGCTCACTACACTCGGCGTATCAGGCAAGGACCGTAAGGCAGCTGTGCACAGGATTGGAGAGGCAGCAGAAAGAGCCTCTTGTTGGTTGTGGTTTAAAAGGGAGGAGGGGGGCTGGAGGCCTGGAGCTGATGGGCAGTGACCTGGCCACCACTGCAGACCCGCCAACTGGAGGGTGTAGCGGATAAGGGGCGAAACACCCTGAGAAGGTTGGGCACCGTCTGACGACATCGGCTCCATGCCAAGGCCACAGGCATTCTAAAGAGCGACTGTATGTGTGGCATCATCTGATGTATTAAGCAAGCAACAGTGGATGCGTCATTCATTCTCTTTGAGTGACCTGTTCATTGTGTTAGTCTGTCATGGTGCTGTAAATGTAAGTAGCCAGCAGAAATCTAGCCTGTTGAAAATGTGTTATTTTACAACCTTCATTTATTCGTTTAAGTGTTTCATCGACTAATGCAAGCTGACGTCTTTATAAGTTGAATTACTTACCACTGTCCTTCTGAGGCCGGTGTTCTGACGAGTTGAGCTACTTTGCCGAGATAATCTACCGTAGTGCTAATCGATAGCCCTAACCGTAGCTTACCTTGACAAAGTAGCTCTACTCGACAGAACACCGGTACAGTCAACGATAGTTACATTAACCAGCAAGATGAGCTAAGTTCTCTATTTAAACCAGGCTTATTTGGTGGTAAAATCGATCATGGTCATTTTCCAAGGAGATGAACTCCCTATGTTTTCATTCTCATTTTATCATGAATAAATTGTGTCTTTCTGAAAATAATGGTCATAGAAGTGTTATGAAAGCAGTACCCCCCAATTATGGAGGGGTAATTCGCACTCTGTATGGGCATAGATAATGAGCAGACTGCACACAATAATCTAAGCTATCACGTTCACACACCTACATTTTTTAATTTAATAAATCACAGTTTTTTGTAGTTATAGAATTGATCAGGCTGACATCACAATTAGCTTAATTACGCAGTACTATTTAGAAATGGAAGGAATGCAGAAAAGGCAGAACATATAACTAACAATAACAACATAAATATCCAACAAGTATGTGATTTCCTACATTCCAATAAGTAAATAACAGCTGAACTCCCTCCCATGCTACATCTCCTGTCGCTGAATTCCATATAGAAGGAAACACACTCAGTTCTTACACTGGATAAACCTGTCCACAAAATTTCCGTATCTATAATAGTCATCTGTTCATTCACACCCCCCTTTGACAGCTTTTATGTGTGACTCTTCTACTTCCTGTTACACCAATTAGACAACATTGCAGAAATTATGAGTGATGTCCACTGCTCGTACCATGGAACCCTAAACATGAAAAATAATTAAATCAATCACAGCTTAATGCGCAGTATGTGTGATGAAAAGAAAACGGCTGAATTTGAGGTGCTCCTCTGTCATCTGAGAGTCATATTTCCCTTTGTATAGCAAGGCCATCACATGGATTCCTCTTGTGTCTGTTGCGGGGAAGATGGAAGATTGGGTCAGTCTGAAGCTGCTGAAGACCTGTTTTTGTTTTGTTGTTCAGCCCACAGAACTCGAATACCACTGTGTCTGGTTCTGTGTCTGATATTCAAGTTTGAGCTTCCTGATAACCACTGAAAATTCAGCAAACAAAACACTTCACACATGTTCACACACAGTGTCTCACACTAGCTACTGTAGGTACTACAAAATTTCACTATGTAGGGTCAGTGGCTATTTCCATGCCTAGTTCACAGCTAGTTCAAGTGTACTGCCCAAAAGAGGGCCATCCAAAGGTTATACAGGGGGGTATGTTTCCATAAATGTTTATCCAGTAAGGAGGGAAAGATAAACAAATCATTACTTTAGCTAAAAAATATTAAAAACAATAACATAAAGTATTTGGCTTTTTATTTCATTTAGTTTCAGAAACAATGTGTGTAGTTTTTGTGTAATTGTAGTTTAAAATTTTATTTTCATATATTATTTCAGTTTATGAAAATATTCTTCTTCTGTTGGCACACCTCCTGAGAACCAAACTGAAGCAACCCCCCCTCCTCCCCCAAACACACACACACCCAGACACCTTGCAAATGTATGCAAAGTATAGGAAATGAAGGAACAAATCCAACAATGTAGGAGAAAGTTTGTTTGGGGTTGGGATACAACATAATCATTTAAATATACAGGATAGCCTTCTGTATCGTGTCTTTCCCCATTGCAGTTTCCACATCATGGGATCAGCATAAGAAATTTAATAGGAATTCCCTGGGAGTTTTGCAAAAGCGACAGACGACATGTGAAGGCCAGCAGATGACACACAAAAGTTCAGTAACTCATAAATGCGTCAAATTTATGTACAGTCCTGGTTTAGAGGACGCCGAGTGTGTTTACGCGGCCTCTCCTGTCATATCTCGCAGGGATCTTGCAGTGATCTAGGTATTTCACCATTCTCATATCTTTCTGCTTTGTTTCGCTCCACTTGCATACTTTCTTCACTCACCAAGGGGACCAAAGGGACCCAAACATTTGACATGGTTTTTCCAGAACATGGGCCTTAACCCCCTCAGTGTGGAAGGCTGAACTGTAGTGATCTATCTTAACCTTCTTTTCCAAAGAGGCCAATGCCCCCCCCCCCCCCCCATATTGTACTTATAGCTGTTTAATTGAGTTGCAAGTTGCAATAATTATAATTCTTGGCATAATAGCTAATAATGTAGGAGCTAAAAATGTCTGTGGTTTGCATGTCAGGTGATACTGACCAGGGATGTAGTTAGAGGTGAATGCATTGAGGGGCTGAGTATTAACTGGGGGGGGGGGGGGTGGCAAACTTACATACAACATAAAAACTATTCATGACTTATAAATCCAATAAATACACTTTCTTTTGGGGGAGCTAAAAAACATTTTGCGAAGGTTCCTCTAATAGAGGCCTGATGACGCCCCCATGGTATTAGCAGAACGGGGAGAGACAGAGATTGCAGCCATGCCTCAGCAGCTGTGTGAGACGTGCAGGATGACACTGTCCCGCAGGTGCCCTCTATGCATGCCAGTGTCATGTGAAGCAGGGTTACAAAACGCAAGATCTCACCATAATGGAGCAATTCATTAAACGTGTGCAACGGGGGGGGAATGAGCGGGATATACTTCAAATAAGAAGCGACCAGACAAAAGAGGGATTATTTAGCTAGAGAATGAAGCCTTGCAGGTCATCAGACAGAAAATAACAAGATCGGGTTCCTACCCAGCCACATTTGCTGAAAAGTATCCATCAAGGTGGGGCTTTTTAACACCAGGCACAACGTTTTTGCCATCATAAGCTGAGAGGACCTGGTTGAGAGCTCTACATTCAATTCAGAAGATGGGAGCCTTCACTGTGATTACCGTCTTCCTGCTATTTCTGCCCAGGTTACAGGTGTCCTCAGGTAAACAAACCTTCTGTACTGCTATATAACTAAATAATTAATTTTACACACTGCACTGTCAGGAAAAAGGGTACAGCCCTGGTACCAATGGTACTAATGGCCACTTCTATACCATAAAAGTTACATTAGCCTACAGCTAGGGTACAATTGGAAGACCCTTGAGTTTACAGCCCAAGTGACAAGTAACTGTACCTTCGAAGGTACAAATTGGAACGGCGTGTGTACTGATAATGTATTTCCTCTCATAGCACCAGAACATTCTCAGAGCCTGTTAGACACACTACACATTGAGATGTGTTATAAAGAATGATACCCATCTGTTTTTATATCTTTCTTTGAACTTTGAATGGTTTAAATTTCATCTTGTCAATCAACACGGTTTGTTTGAATTGCTAGAAACTGTTGGTGAGTTTAGAATGTCTTATGTGTGGCTCAGCCTGCAAAATATAAAGTAGCAAATTATCATAAATCAGTGCAGCTAAAAGGCTGAAGACCAGCTTTTATGGTTGATCCCCTGGCTTGTAGGGCTGTCATGTGAAGCCCTGTACTGGATTAGCAGTAATGAAATGAACAGATGGAGAACATCATATCAGCTGTGAACTTGCAGGTATCCTCACCAAAAAACAATCCCAGAAGAGAGAGGTTGGAAAACATTATCAGTTATTCTTTATAAACCAAACCCCCATGGTCAACTGGGTGCTCGACATCCTAACTTTAAGGCATGTAAGTGTTTTTACAGTTCAGCATCTAGACTTCTGCTCACAGTTGTTTTAATGCACTTGAAGTCCAGTGTCTACGTGGGTTGAAGTTGGTTATGGAGCTTGAAGTCCAGCATTTACAGTAGATGTGTTGTGAGCATAGATGTGTGTATAAAGTCATGAGATGATTCATTTACAGCTGTACTAACTGAGACTGTCAGGGTTTGGTCACACAGACTGAACTTCCTGGTTATTTACTGCTGACTGTGCTGAGACATCATGGTGGAGGAGGCACCTGCATAGGGGTGGAGAGGTTCTGGGATTTACCTGAAGGGATCTTTGTTAACCCAAACTACTCAACCCAGCTCTTCACTAAAATTTTTGTAGGAGGATGCTTGGATCCTCCAGTCCTCTGCTGTGGTGGGACAAACCATTCCTGTAAGAGGGACACCTGCTACTGTGATGAAGTGTGCGTATCTCTAACGGACTGCTGCTCTGACTACCTAACCGTTTGTAAGGTTTGTACTCCTTTGCATTCTGTACATGATCCTCTGTGCTCCTCCATACTCCTCAGCCCTCTCCCTCATACTCTCGTAGGTTCCCATTCTTACTCTGAGAGATGGACTAACCCACTATAATTGAAAAGACCAAGCAGGTTTGACAACATTCACTGTTATTAATACCAACATGCAACATGACTGGCAAGTACACACACAACAATGGGCATGTAACATTACTGAGTCAATTAAATTATGTTTTTTGAGGGTGAATATTTAGGCTTTTACTAATTCTTTTTTACAGTTACTTTTTGCAGTTACTACTTAATATGCATAACTAATTTTATGCTGCATTTTTGTGGGGTAATTTATGAGGTTATACAGTTGTACAGGCGTCACCAGGTATTTTGGCATACAGTATGCAATCAAGTCCTTGATGGGGAACTATAGTCCCTAGATTCAACTGGATGCAGTTCATCCAACTATAAAGTTTTATCACAGTCATTCCACTACATATGTCACTTCCTCACACATACACTTGCGAGAGCAAGCAGCATTTTTGTGATTGTGTGTAGCCATAAGGAAACATGTTGCAATCAGACTTTGGAGGATGGCTACCAACAACGAATACAAATCAGTGGGGCACTTTTAACTTTTGACCGTTTTCTATCGTACCCCACTCTGTGAGAGTTTTATGTAGCTTCATTAGTCTTTTTTTTAGTTTTTTAAATTTGTTAATAACTTCCTCCATACTAAGAATGTAGTCTGTTTTCTCCAGATGTACTTAAATTGCTGCATGTTCTCAGTAAACATCAAACAAAACATCAAACACTGGAAACAAGAAATGTGGCTCTGCTGAGGTTTCCAGTGATTACAGCCCCTCCCCACACATAGACGTCACAGCTTCACAGTTTCAGACCAGGAATTCTGTGGTGCTGTGGCAGAGTCAATTTTTCTGGCATAGCACCAGGTAATTGGGAATGGAAAAGCACGGAACCGGTTCCAAATTAGGCACCAGCACCACATTGGTGGAAAAGGGTAACTAATTGCATTTTCAAGACTTCCACAACATAAAGTCTTGTATCTCCCCCCTGCAGAACACTCCTGCTGTAACTGCGACTCCTCTAACCCTTGTAACAGCAGTAAGGGCTCCCACTTCTTCAACCGTAACCGCTACCTCTACTCCACCCACATCGGCAATATCTGGGAACCAGCCAACTTTATCCATCCCCAGCTTCCTGTCCACCACTGCCAAGATTCCCAGCATCACTCCAAAAGGTGTGCTCTGCTCTCCAGTTAACACCTAATCCTCTTGTCTGGTCATTAGTGTGATGCTCATTGTCTGGTCATTGGTGTGATGCTCATTGTCTGGTCATTGGTTTTGGTGAAAATCTTTGTTGAAAACATTTGTTACTAAAAAAAAAAAAACTTTTTAAAGTTAAAAATAAATGTGTTGCAAGCAGAACAGAAGCATGTAACAGAGGGAAAGGGGGGGAAGGAATTACAAGTCATGGTATTTAGGGTGATGAGCTGAGTGAAATAGTGAGTAGAAATGAAAACAAATCACAGCCATTTTAGCTTCAGAACTAGGAAAACACACAGGAAATGACATAACAGGGTCTGGGTGCACAGAACTCAGTTTATTTGGGCAATGAGGCAATGACACTTACCTAGTGCAGCGTCACGATTCAAGATAATTTCTGTTAAAATAAGGTGAAATTGCTCTTTTGTCCTGGCAGACATTCACACACTGATTGGTCAGATGAAGGTGTCCATTCTGGCCCCATCCAGCATTAGGAAGGAGGACATGGAGGAATCTCTTCGCAGAGTGAGCTCAGTGACTTTTGGCCAATCGAGCTTAAACATACCTCATTTATCAGAACTTATTTTCTCTTTATGCCACATTCTTGACCTGCTGTCCCTCCTGGTGTCAACACCACTTAAGTGAGAAAGCACAGAATGTGAATTTGTGCCAAGCTGTTAAACCAGACTTGATTTGAGTTAAAGGAACAGTTCAAATGAAGGCCACAGTTTGTTTATCCATTGTTTTGTTTGTTCACTACTTTGTCTCTTTTCTCCCCAGCTGGCATTCGTCATTGAAGCCTATTTAAGAAAACAGAATAGTAGAGTCTGCTCTTTCAGGATTACTAGAATACTGCAGGTGTGAAATTGCAGACAAATGTTTCTTTTAATATATTATTTAACAACACTCTCTTGTTCTGGTTGGTTATTTAAGGTGTATAGATGTTTCATTAAACACTGGTACACAGTTATAAATTGTTGCAGTTATTATATAATTATCAGCTGATCAACCTCTTTTTTTAATTGTGCTGTGAGAGTCCATTCAGCCTCAAACTGTCTGCTACAGAATCATACATATACGTCGTGGCGAGGAATGATAAAGGAAAATTAACATAGCAGCTCACAAACACAGGGAACTTTACTATAAACTAACGCAAAAGGAGCAAAAAACAAAAGGAACACAAGGAGTCTAAACAGAGGCTGGATGGCAAACAAAAATTAAAGCAAAGCTAAACGAAACCCAAGGCAAATGGTGGAAAAAGGTGGAGGATTGCACTTTATGTACTATAAATATATAGATACACACCCTTATTTTTCATTCCTCACCAACTGTTTGATCAGAGAAAAGTATGTACAGTTCTTCATAGAATAATGTTCTTTTGAAGAGGTTAAAAAGAGGGAAAAATACATCCATCCACTGTCTAGCTACTTATCCTAGTGAAGGATGTGGGGGGGGGGCAGATTTGGAGCCTATTCTAGGCACTGCCAGGCACAAAGCAGAGGTCATATTGGACATTACTGTGCAAAAGTCATAGGCGGTTAGAGAAAACGATGTTTAAATGATCTTCACATTGGTGTAAAACTATGTGTTTATGATATTGCTCTAACAGTTTAGCCATTTCAGAACCCCCCTAAAATCACCTCAGTATTTACAGCAACCATCCAATATACCCATGTATTTTTTGACTCAACCACAAGCATACTGTCACGAGGCGGCAAGAAGACGAGCAGGGAAGGAGGAGAGTAAGCCGAACTTACGGGTAATCAGGGGTTTAATGGTCGGACTGGCAACAAACACCAAACAATACAACAATACATGACACTACAATGACGGATCTGACGAGACGTACTAAATACACAAGACTAGCCAGAAATAACAGGAAACAGGTGATCACAACCAGGAATTGACACAAGGTAATGAGGGGGCGTGGCACACACAAGGATCGTACGGAGCTGGGCGTGACACATACCATGATTGATTAATCAATACCCCTTTGAGTTATTTAACTAATGAAGTTCATTCATATGTACAAGCTGTCCGTGAGTCAAACATTCTTTACCTGGAGACTGCCTGTGTATCCTTTCCAATTCGTCACCCTTGTTACTTGGATATGGAAATAAGAGAGGTGAAACATATAAATTTTATTGATATATGTGCAGTTCTGAATGGAAACGTGCCTGAACAGGTTTTTTATTATTAATTTTTTTTGCAGTAAGGCGAAACTTACACGACACTGATTTTCCTCGGATAATAAGTCATTAGGTATGCCGTTTTAATCAATAACACTGAGTTTTATGAAAACGCAATGCTTGTAGAGTTCTAGATCAATTTGAAGGGCAACAGGGCTCTGACCCCTAAAAAGTAATAATTTATTCAATAAACAGCCAATGCATCAAACCCCAGTCACTTGACCAAGACAGCCGAGATGTAATACTGAAGTATAGCATTGATTAAAAGGAGATCTTAACTAGTTACAGTGTGTGATTTGATATGGAGAAATCAAGTGTTCTAAAGTACGAAGACCCTTAACAGAAGAAGTAAGTGGATGGATGGATGGTGTCCAGGCAGAGAAGGTCTCCAAGGGACACCCTTCCACGTGATTATGGGCTGCCCATAGCCATTTGTAAGCATGAGTGCTCCAAGCACCAAGGGTGAGGTAACCAGTCAGCCTGGAGTGACTTTATCACTTAGGCAGCCTGGGAATGATGGCTGACATGCCTCACTCATGAATTTCGGGCATGAAGGCGCTATTTCTATAGGGCAGAAAATACAAACCGGACAGGCTGGTAAAACTTATTTGAACCTCTTGTCTCCTTTCACATTACCACCCTACCTACCATAACAAACATGATGAAGATACCTACCTGTTTATTGGCGTGTTGCAATGGTGGGGGAAGGTAGGGATTAAATACAGGAATGAGTACCAAATAAGCTGAGGAACTTCTGAAGAGTTATGAGGGAGACCAGGAGGAATCTCTTCTCATAGAGAACTCAATGACTTCTCATAAACTGAAATAGACAAATTACATAACATGTTTAAAAACTATGATTGAAATATAATAATACTCTATTTACCGTTTGTACTAGAACCAGCAGGCTGCAAAGCATTCTCTTACAGAGCTCCGCAGCTGTGGAATGGTCTCCCGGGGGATGTGTGGGATTCAGGCACACTCTCGCTTTTCAAGTCTAGATTAAAAACGCACTTGTATAGCTTAGCGTATAGGAAACCTAGTTCTGGTTCCAGCTAGTCGCTCACTCCCAGTCAGACTAACAGTATGAGGTGATGAGCTGGGTGGGGATCGGTGTCATTGGCTTTGGATAAACTGATGCGTCAGTGCTGTCACTCTAGCTTTACACTAGAGTGCTAATGTTCAGGGAGTCCCCATGCCTGTGTTCCCGCCTGTCTCTCCCTCTTTCTCATGCTGCTATAGCCAGATCCGCTGGAGCCTAGATGAATATTGCACTCGATCATTTTGCTTGCACTGCCTATGGTTTCCTCAACTCTGGCTAATACACTATTTTTCTTACTTCCTCCCTCACCCCTTCTGGGGTGTGCTGCCTGGAGCACAATGTCATTGAAGAATTTATGCCTCTGCTGCCTGCAAGACAACTACCTCCACCTCCGGCAACTACCCTCCAACCTGCCTGCCCTTGGCTCAACACGATGCCTCGCCATCCTTCCCTGCTGCTGTGCCTCTATTAATCCTGCCATCGTGCATCAAGCACCACGTGCCTGCACCGGTCGGCCGCTGCATTGAGACTGATATTTCAACCCCTGTATTAGCTTAGTCATTTCATCTTGTTTGTTTGACTCCTCTGCCGGCCCCTGGAGGATGGGCTCCCCCTTGGGTCTGGTTCCTCCCAAGGTTTCTTCCTCTTAGGGAGTTTTTCCTTGCCACCGTTGCCTTTGGCTTACTCACTGGGGGGTCCTTACGAGGCAGAAATGTAAAGCGCATTGAGACAATGTAATGTTGTGATAATGCGCTATACAGTATAAATAAAATTGAATTGAATTGAATTGAACCAGGGGTGTAGTTAGAGATGAATGAATAGGGGGGCTTTATTAGGGGAAGCTGATGGCAAACTATTCATGACTTTAGCCATTAAATGCTAATTTATCTGGAGGGGGCTAAAAGACATTTAGGGGGGCTAAAGCCCCCAAAAAATGGGCCTAATGACACCCCTGACTAGCACACAGGAGCACTTTGGTTTTTTCATTTCTTCTATGATAGTGAATCTTGAGGTCAGAGTGCGGGGTCAGCATGGGAGTAATTTATGGGGGGGGGTGGTATGTTGTCATGGTGAATATGTGGGGACCTCAACCCCCCCAGTGTTCCATCCACAGTCACGCCCTTGAGGGTCAGCCATATTCCCAGGGTCCCTGGGGTCATTTTGGGGGTAAAGGGCCCTGCTCAAGGACCCAGACACCCAACCCACAACATGTAAATGTGCACATATAAACTGTCCAAGGACCCAGACACCCAACCCACAACATGTAAATGTGCACATATAAACTGTCCAAGGACCCAGACACCCAACCCACAATGTGTAAATGTGCACATATAAACTGTCCAAACTGGAATACACCTCCAATGTAGACAATTAAACTGGCCACAGAATGTGCATTCAGGATTGGCCAAGTGCCACATTACGACTGGCATTTAAAATGTGCCATAATCGGTTCTAAGACCATTCTCTCTTATTTAATTACATATTATAACAGAGAAAATTATATTACTGAACCATCACTTATACATGGGTGATTCCTGTTTTGGGCCACATATTCATGTCCTCGTGTTTAACTGGCTCTTATTCTTTTATAAAATTAGACAATCTTTATAACAAAACTATTTTATTATGTGTTTAGGTGTTTTCTATTGCTCTAACAAAGATAAATTATTTTTATCTTTTTACATTTCTTTAAAGCACCATTTATCTGGAATAGGCGCTCATTTTAGCATATCCCAAATGCAATGTATTCAACTTCCTCAGTAAATATAAAGTATAAAATTCTTTATTATTTTGATAGACTAGGGTATATACTACCTTTAGAGAAAGAAACAAATCTGGTGAAACTTATTTTGTTTTCTGTAATTATATAATATATTATATGTCCCCGCATTCATTTTCCACCCCGTGAGCCAGTCTATAGTTTCTTGGCTCCCTAAAAAAATTACAAATCCATACAACCATTTCCAGGAAGTGACATCATTTGTTTTGGGGGGAAATTCAACTGGAAGACTAAGGTAAGCTTTAACTGTCACTCTCTCCTGTATTTTTCACAATTTTATATTACACACCGGTTTGAGGCACCCTTAAAGTTCCACCCTGTTAGTATTTATAATGGGAAATATTTATTGGAAAAAAGATTTTTTAAAACATCTTAAAAATAGCTATTTAAATGCTGATCAGCTGTAGAGTGTGTGCTAGCTAAATGTTGCTCACTCAAAGAGCTAGAGCTAAATTAGCTAGAAATATTCCACCCTGTTAGGTTCCTCCCCGATAGGCTATGTATGGGATATGCAGCCTACTGAGTAGAAATTGTACAAGAATATTTATTATTTTCATTAAAATGACTTGTAGATTTATTATTTGAGTGTATTTCTTGTGTATGATAATGAATAACAATGGTATAATCAAAAAGTATTATTATTATTTTATGAGTATATTTCTTAATTATTTATGTTACTACAGTGGTATTATTATTATTTTTATTATTACTATTATTAGTTGTAGTAGTAGTATTGTTGTTGTGAATCTGAATCTACTTGTTAAGAGGCCTACTCTGTTCCACCCTGTTATATTCTATTAGACAATGATTTAAAAAAATATTCTAATCACAACAGTAAGTGTTTGGTATATTTGTATATTGTTTTGTTAAATGAGGTACATATAATGCATCTACGTATACTTTTATTTCTAATTAATACAATTACTCATACAAGACAACAAAATGGGGACCAAAAATGCACAGATTATATTATTCTGACATTGTACTATTCATAAAATTAAAACTGTTAATGCTACAAGAATGAAACTTTTATCATAGCAAAAGGGACACATTGTATCCCAGAAAAGTTCAGTATTGTTTGACTTGTACATTATTTAAACTCTGTGATTACCATGTACATGTCCCTAACAGGGTGGAAAATGTCTAGAGAAATATATACAAAAAACATCCCATAATTATAATATTTTCAACCCCTGAGCTTGGCAAACATGCATTCCTCATAGCTAAGTATGGTATAGTCCTGACAAAATGTTTAAACTATAAAATACAATCATTCCAATTTTCAGAAAACAGACAGCCAGATATGTGGTCCAAAACAGGAATCAGCCACATGTATATTCTTCATACTGCATTTAAAAACTAAATGTTTAATTTCCACATCTGACTGCTGCTGTAAATATTTTTATCAAATACATATTTGCTGTTGTGATAAATTGTCAGCCAGCAATAAATATTCATAGACAGAAATAGCTATAGGCTACAAAACATATTTGCACAAAAATGGCACAATGTGTATGTATTGGGTTGAAATGGAGTGCGCGTCCCTTTAAAGACGAGCCTGTCTGTGTGTAATAGCTGGTGATAATTGGGCGCCGCTCCGTTGAAGGTATGTATGTCTAAACGGGGATACCCTGTGATCGTACTTTGTGATCAGACGTTCTAAGTTTTCCCTGTGAGCTAGGGCGCAGTTTGGAGTGCTGCTTCGGAAGCATTCAGAGACTGTGTCCGGAATTAGAACGCTCTCGTGCTGAACAGCGAGTGTTGCGTGGCCTCGTTGTTATCTGCTGGTATGTAGCCTCCTAATCAATGTGATGTTTACGTTAATCGGGCCCTGATTGACTTCGTACTGCCTATACCAATAGGCTATCTTGTTTGGTCATTCCCCGTATGAGCGGAGGAATTCCTTCTTCCGGACTTGTGGCATGTGGCTACGTTAACTCCTTTTTCTAATTTTGTCGCTTTTTTGAAAACTAGTCGCCAGAGAGAACTAAAAACTCGCTAAATATAGCGACAAAGTCGCTAAGTTGGCAACACTGCTTGCTCGCTCGGCGTTAAAATAGTGCCAAAAGTCGAACCACGCGCGCAAGTGCGCTCGCGAGCTAAAAACCCATCCTCTCTACGCGCTCGCATCTGTACAGCCCTCGCTCGTTCGACAAGATGAATTTTGACACTTTGGAGGCGGGAACAGTGCCTAATATCTTCGCTCCTTTGATTGTTTTTTTAAAATATTGACTACGATTGGCTATTTGCTTTGGTAGAAAAGATGATCATAACTTGAATATAATGGGAAACAAAGGGGTGTTAAAATTCATCTTGTCGAGCGAGCGAGTGCTGTGCAGACGCGAGCGCGTAGAGAGGATGGGTTTTTAGCTCGCTGCGCTTGAGTTTTTGTACTAATTTAACGCCCTAAGCTTAACCTTTACAGTATTTATGTGTCTCTTGCACATTATATTTTTCCACAGGTTGTAAGCTGCCAGTTACTGATTAGACCTGCTTCCTGGGCACCGGTTGATGCTGTGCTGCTATTTTGTTTCGAGCATTCTGACGTTGTGCGCGTCGTCGCTCCTGTGCTCACTGGCTCGTGTGGCTCCGCGTGTGCGGCCCGGTCATCAGAGCGGAACTAACTCTGTGTGTCTTGTATTTTTCGTTTGGATCATTGGTTCGTTGCTTTTTATTGATTTTTTTTATGGTTGCGTTTTTTTTTCTTTGTAAACCACACCAGTGGCTAGTCTGCCGCAATGCGTGTACATGTATTACGATGTAACTTTGCCTTAACATTTCCTGTGCGTATTACTTGAGTGCCGTGTGTGTGTGTGTGTGTGTGTGTGTGTGTGTGTGCGCTGAGGAATTCCTGTGATTGGTGTGACTACAATACTACCTGTGAATTTATCTGTACCTGCCCGGCCTGAGTTACTGGCCAGACTGGTGTGTTTGTGTAGTATGTGGACCCATCCTGATAAGCCTCATTCTGGTTAATTATGTTAGGGGCAGTGTTCCACCCCCCAGTAGGAACCAGTAGTGGGTTTGCATTGGCCATTGAAAATGAAGTAAAGGAGCTATTTAGTTAGTTTATTTGTCATCCCTGTTGGGTACAGTGTGAAAATAATACATTTTATTAGTTTTTTAGAATCCTGTCTCTGCTTCATTGTGGCAATGAATCTGTGAGCCTCACCTGTGCATAGGGTGAAGGTAAAATGCGGACTGTTTACAAACAATGGATTTTATGTTTATTAACAGATGTGTCGCAAAAGACGCACGCCGCGTAGACCGTTCACATGGCATAGAAAGAAACCCATACGACGTTACCTGATCACGGGGTGTGTTCGAGGTGTGTCTGCAGCTGACGTGACGTGGACCGCATTGCTGAGCTCCTCGAAGGCTCTTTTGTTTACGTCCGGCGGAATCCGCATTTTACCCTCACCACTGTGCATATGTAGAGTATGTGTGTAGATAGTGCACTGAGTTAATTCCTATTTGGTAGCTGTCCCCTAGGTGGCGTAGTCGACATATTCCAGTCTTTACCCTTGTGCCACTACATGTATATTTATAATTCTTAATATTTGTTCCTTTTTCCTAATTGTGCGAGAGGCAAACTTGAGAGCGAACAAGAGTTGACTAAGCTTCATACAAAGCCCCTCCCACCAAGAGTGGGTGGATGGGATAAATGGACAGTTTTGGTTTCATCGCGTTTCACTGTGGAACTGACTGTCAGGAATCAAGATGGGCAGCTTCTCTGTGATCGCTGTGTTCCTGCTTCTTCTGCTGGTGGTGAGAGGACAGTCCACAACAGGTAAATTATGTCTTAGGGGACGGGGAAGAAAGAGAACTGATTGCTACTCCATGATAGAATAATGAACAGTCCTGAGACATTATTTGACTCACAATTGCTGTTGAAAAATTGACTGTGGTGCAGCTTAGACTGTAATTTACTTCTGTGGTTCTCAGTCCACTTCTTAGGCAAACTCATCTTAATTAGATAACTAGTTACTTGTGTCCCTTCCTGCCCACCATGTCCTCGTGACCCCCCTGTCTCCTCCCCAGCATGGCCCTAACAAGCCTTACCTGTTACTCATTTGTCTTGCCTCTCATTCCTAACCCTCATGTTAATCACCTTCAGCTGCCGCTCCTTAGCCTCCGTTTAGTTCCACGGCCTGTGATGCCGTCCATGTGGTCACAGCATCGTCCGTATAGGATTTATGTATCAGTTGTTGTTCTTGTAAATGGCTTAATTAGCCCATAGCTAATTGTGTATTCCTGACAGCTGAATTGGGTAAACCCATGACGAAAGTCAAGGACGGGGGTTTGCTGGTCTTAGGGGGTAATCATCCAGAAATACCCCTGGCGTAAGATTTGGATGTGGCTACATCTGCTGCGGTTTATTTAAAGGTTACATACCCGGTGGTATGTAATTTAAAACGTGTTTTACCGCATTTGTAGTTTGTATGGAACCACTGAATAGGGCGTCGTAAAATTATGTCTGTCTGTAAATATTGTGTAAGGAAGAGCCCTGAGCTATGTTCTGTCAAATTGTACGTAAGTCGCTGACAGGTGCAGGTTTTTTTTTCTGTTTTGTTTAACAGAGTTATTTTGTAAATCCTTATTAAACCAGAAGATTTCTTTGGGTACAAACAGACCAGAGCGGGTCCATGTCAGCATAGGTTTGGCTCAGGTACGGCTCATTTAATACATGGGAAACCGTCAGTTTGCCTTACAGCTTGGTTCTTGGTGGCAGTGGGAAAGCGGCATAGGTCAGAATATAACCTAAGTCATCCAGATTGTGCCGCCACACCCAGTTTGGCAAATTTTATCAGCAGTGGCATATTTTTGTTCATCAGAGGCAGTGGACCTGGGCTTTGTGTTGCTGATGGAATTTGGCCCAACTAGTTGAGGCCCCCTTACCTAAATGGATTATATTCTTATGTGATTGTACCTTACATCAGTGACACTAAAACGCTTGGCACATATCCAGCTCCGCCTCGTTTGACCTCAACTGGCCCAGTAAGAACTTCGCCTCCTTTGACTACAACTGGCCCAGTTCCAGCTCCGCCTTTTTTGACCTCAACTGGCGCAGTAACAACTCCGCCTCCTCTGGCTACAACTGGCGCAGTAACAACTCCGCCTCCTTTGGCTACAACTGGCCCAATTCCAACTCCATCTCAGCCTCCAGGTAAGCTGCAGACCTAATAACTCCTAATATATTGCATTACGGGCTTGTTTAAATAAAACAAACATCATACTTATGAATTCTAAGCAAAATTTGAAAAATACTTATTAATGCCATAACAGTGCCATTCAATTTTGCATCTCCAGGACTGGGGGCTTTGAATCCTCTCTCCCCTCTCTGTGTAGAGATAGCATGTTTTCCTGGTGTCATGTGGAAAATGCACACAACTCCACCAGCATTCAGGACAGAATAAGGGCAGAGAAATAGCGCCTCTCTTTTCCCGTTACAGGTGTAACGGTTAGGGTCAACTTGAATCTCAAGCTCCGGGCTCCAAGTACCACCAACATGTACGAAGTAGACAATGCGATTTACATGGTGAGTACTCGAGCGCTACCCCCCCCACAGACATACCAACTTAAACAAAGAACTGTCTGGCCAATGCAACATCCTCTCAGATGTGACTTTAAGCTCACAGGCAGACACTGACCTACCCAGGCTCAGGCCACTGTTTTGATGTTTGCAGAGACATTTTTGGAGTCAAAAGCTAATACCAGCAGGGTATCATTCAGATAAATACTGTGATGTGAGGGATGTGTCGGAATCACAGTGACCCCTGCTGATGCTACTATTTCTGCTACAGGGTGCTGCTCAACTTCAGCAATTCTTGCAGCTCTACTACAACGTCAGGAGCCTGAGGATCATCGACATGGAGGCGGAGGATCCTACAGAGATCTATTATTAATATCTCATTATATCACACAATGATTTCTTCCTTCTAAAGGCCAATTCGTACTTCACTTTTCCACGTGCGCTTTTGGTTGCGGACGACAGGGCATGACATGTATTTCACCATCAGGGGTTGGCAGCGGACAGCTGTGATCGCTGCACGTGTGGCCCAGATTTTTATGTGTAGTGGAAACTTTGCACATCCATGCACATGGACCGTGTGTGTGCATGATAATTGATTAGATGTTTCCAGTAGATGGCAGCACTGACTTTCACGCATCAGGGCTCAACGACAAAAGAGTAGAGGAAGAATAGCTGCTGTTGTAGCAGTTTTAGTGAGCAGTTCTATCAGGAGGGTTAGAGGTATCTGCATATCTAATTTTTCATACTGTCTAGACATTATACTGAGGTATACAGCATTTGAAAAAGCCACACTGCTCTGGCATTTTGAAATCTTGGCCATAAAATTCGCTGAGCCGGTGAGGGGGGTTGGGGTCCCAGCTAATTTTGTCATAAGGATTTCAAAATACCACAGTATGCCTTATCACTGTAATACCGCTCAATCTAGAGTAATAACTTTAACGTTTCCCCGTCTCGATATACTGCTTGTATTTGTGTTTGTTGGAATACATCTGCCCTCTCCTGGTGTGATGGAATATCACTGCTGTTTGCAGCACCGAACACGACCATCCGCATCCGCAGCCAAATATAGTATGAACACGAGCTGGTTACTAGCACGACCGTCCCCAGCTAGAAAGTGCACGATAGTGTGCGCAGAAAGGTGAAGTATGAACTAGGCTTTACTGCATGACTTTCACAAGCCCGTTTTGGGACTTCAATCAGCAGAAATAATAAAGAAAATAAATTAATATAATGAAGTATGAAATTTAAATAATTAGCTTATCTTTTACTATTGGAGTGTAGGTGAGCAGGGATTCAGAACTTTCTGTTAACTGTTATGTGTTAATTTGGTATGTTTATTTATTCACGTAAACACGTGGGCATTGGGCTCAGTGCAATAGGCGCACATTTGTGTATATTGTGAATGAAAGCGTTTAATAAATCAAGCTAACAATGGGTAAGTTTCTCCAAATAAGAAAACACGCATCAAGCAGACTCTCCCAGCTGCGCAGCAGCACTATAGGACGAAGCGGCCAAGTTATACAGATAAGTTAAATAATACAAACTACAAATGCGGTAAAACACGTTTTAAAGCGGACATTACAGGAAAATCAATGAATGCTGCTATGGAAGATGAAGTACGGGGAAGTTGTTCAGCTGATATTGTCACTACAGGTCAGGTGGTCAGGGGAAATGGATAGTGATGATGAAGATGAAATAGGTGTTACTCAAAAGAGAGAAATAAAACTGACAGCGAAAGCCGTGGCTGCAAAAGCGGAAAGTACGAAGGGATCTACGGACGAATGTCAATAAATCGAAAGGTGAAATGAGATCGACCACAATGATGAAACTGCACAAAGGGTGAAACTTTTATTTACAACTATTTGCAAAGGTTTCTGAAATACATAGTTTGGTTATTCCTTTATGGTCTGTCGAGGAGAAAGACAAACAAAATAAATGGTTTACAAGTGTTGAACAACAGTATGAAGGTTTTGGTGAAGATGTGGTGCAATGGTTAAATGAGTCTGGTAAAATGTATTTTTATTAATGAAAATAATGTGTCCGATATCAAATCAAAAATAACGCACAAGATGCGGTTAATCCTTTGACAGTGTTTCTAATACCAACAGTAAAGGTTCAAAGCGAAATTCAGCACCGTCCAAGCCGAGTCCGCTTTAATATCTCCCGTGACTCTTAAAGCAAAAGTCGAAATGGCAGCTCTTATGGCACAGCAGCGGTCGCTGAAGGAACAACCCGTTGGAAGAGGAGGGATGTTTAAAGAGAAGGGAACAACTTGACTTGGAAACTCAATAGCCATGAGCCAAGCTGTGATCCACTGAAGGGTTAAATTCATCCGCGTAGAGGTCACCGGAGGAAAAGTTTGTGAAGCAAAGGTTTCACCTACTGGTGAAAATGTGTTATTACAGGAGATGTCTGTTCGGTCTAATGGTGCGTTCCATTTGCCCTGGGAACTCGGATTCCGAGTTGGATTCCGAGTTTCAAAGCCGGAAGTGACGACATGCGCGCTCCCGTTTCTCGGAGATCCGAGAATGATCTCGGATAACGCAGAGGATCCCGAGTTCAGAATCGAAGATGGCTGCGCCCTTTATCAACAGAAGGGAAAGTTGTAGTTTTATCCTGTTTAAGCACTACTTCTCATTTCTGGCTCATTAAATCGGTCGCACACACTATACCGTCCAACTTATCTGTGGACGTGTTGCTACGGAGTTTTATACGTGAAGCACCGCGCGTAATGTGTTATCAAGTGATATGGCTAACAATGGCTACCAATTAACCGGTCTAGAATTGGATTTCATGATTAGTCGGATTATTTGTCGGATTTAAGGTAGTTCGGGCTAATTGTAAGTGAACGAAAATAAAGGCCATTTAAACTGAGGTACCTTAAATCCGACAAGTTGTCCGGCTAAGCAAAAAATCTTGCTTTTTCATATGGGTCGATGGTATTGCTACTTCTTTGGCAAATGGAACGTATCCAACTCGGTTTTTCCGAGTTTTTACCGGATGTGACGTAATCTCGGATTCCGAAAATCGGAATCCGAGGCAAATGGAATGCACGATAATGGTGCGTTCGTTTTCTCTCGGAACTCGGAAATTCCGAGTTGAGTGACATCACGTCCGACAATCTCCCGTTCGAGCTACCCACATCTCGGAACAAACATGGCTGCCTCCATGAACACGTTGCTGTGTGTTGTTGCTTTATATTTTAGCAGATTTGGAGTTTTCCAAATGAAGAAAATGGAGAAATTTAGATTTTTCCGAGAGACAAACAAGAAACACGAACTAGTCAAACCACATTAAAAGCTTTATAAAATATTTTAGTACATTCATAGCGATATTCTTTTTCGAACAGTAAATAAACTACAAACAAACCAAGTCGCCATGTTGAAATTACGTCACTTCAACGTCATAAAAGAGGCGTGTTTCCGACGGGAAGTGATGTTTTTCGTGACGTATAGTGACGTTTTCATCCGAGTTCCGACTTGGAGAGAAATAATCGAACGCACCATAATGCCCGTGCTGAAGGAGTTGAACCCCAAATCGATACGTAGTTGCATCTTATCTGGTGGCCTTTATTTCCTGGACATGTGTCTGCAGCTAGAGAACAAAGCTCACGCCCAGAAGATTAGCTTAGAGGAGAAAGGTGTCTCTTTTAGTAGTAAGGAATGTAAGGCACATTTTGCATGTAGGAAGTGCAATTTTATGCATCTACACATAGACTTAAAAAAAGACTGTTCTACACATAGATTTAAAAGTTAAAATCACAAGGCAACAAGAGGTTGTTGTTTTTGTGTGTGTTGGAGAACCCACTGAACAGTCTAGGGGACTTACTGGGGCCATATGGGAGTTTTGTGTGTTGTCCATAGTACCAGTTCAAGTCGGAACATCTAAGGGAAGTCTGTATTACTTACCTATGCTTTTTTTAGACCCTGGAAGCTCTGCTTCATTTTGAACAGACTCGCCATGGGCCGTTATCAAGTATTGCCAGAACACAGAATACCCAGAAGAGATAAAAGGTCTTCAGGAAGGTGACTGTGAAAAGGCGTAGTCACTTATGCAAGCTGAGCCCAGTACTGAAAGATGGCACATTGAGGGTTGGTGGTCATCTCAGCAAAGCAT
The DNA here is from genome assembly GCF_048594095.1 of Paramormyrops kingsleyae. Classification (NCBI taxonomy): domain Eukaryota; kingdom Metazoa; phylum Chordata; class Actinopteri; order Osteoglossiformes; family Mormyridae; genus Paramormyrops; species Paramormyrops kingsleyae. The sequence goes on from NC_132800.1 coordinate 11,801,614, forward strand.
GCATGCCTGCAGAAGTTAACCATTGCGTGATACCCCCAAAACATCTTCATGTCTCTTCACTTATTCTTAAACACATTCATGAGGAAGTTCGACATGAAGGCTGCAGCTTTATGGTTTCCAAACTGAGAGAGCGGTATTGGATTCCTGGCGCAAGTCATACAATATGACGCATTTTGTTCAAGTGTGTGGTGTGTAGGAGACTGCGAGGAATTGTAGGTCATCAGTTGATGGCAAATTTGCCAAAACAGAGAATTACACAGGATAATCCACTGTTCACTAAAGTAGGAGTAGATCTTTCTGGCCCATTTCAAGTGAAACAGTGCAAAGTGTGATTAAAAAGGTGTCATCTTTATTTATTTACATATCAGAGCAATTCATATTGAAGCAGCAGTTTCATGGGACACAGATTCCTTTTTCATCGATTTAATGCAAAGACAAGTTTCAGGAATATGATCTGATAATGGAAGGAATTTAGGAAGTGCCTATTAAGGGCTGGAACAACTCCAAGATTCATAAAGTTTTGCTGCAAAGGGAAATTAGGTGGAATTTGTATCCACCAAGTGGATTTCATCATGTTGGAGCCTGAGAGAGACTCATTCACTCAATATGAAAAATACTTGGACCAATTCTCAATATGCAGAACTTGGAAGAAGAAGGTTTCTCTACAGTTCTATGTAAAGTAGAGGCTATAATTAACAGCCGTCCTATTACTAAGGCATCCTTGTAACCAAATGATCTGGAACCTCTTTCTCCAAATCATCTTTTATTGCTTAAAACCAAGCCTGGTCTTCCACCAGGAATATTTCTGAAGGAGGATCATTACATACAACATAGATTGAAGCAGGTGCAATATATAGATTTGTTATGGACACAGTGGACTAATGAATATCTACCATTACCACAAGAAAGACAAAAATTGATGTACAGAGGGCGTAAATTTGCTCCAGGTGATGTGATGATAGTGGACGATTCAGCTCCATGTGGTTAATGGATTTTGGCTAGAGTCATAGAAACTAGCAGTTTTGCAAGGTTTGGTTCGTCAAGTTAATGTGAAGAAAAAGGCAGGAGTCTTGGGTAGGTCTGTTACAAAAATATGTTTACTGTCTGAAGGTCAAGAGGCTGATTAGATGGAGAATGTATTGACTGATTGATTGATTATGTATGATGGAAATAAGTAAGGTACTACTTTTGTTTATGTAATTATGGTTCCATTGTCTATTGATTATGTCAGTATGGCTCCATTGTAATAGAAATTGTAATTATTGTAATTAGAGGCCAATATGTACAGTAGGAGCCATATTTGTGGGTCACATGATGTGTCACATGGGTGGGGTAAAGGGTAAATTACCTGTTCACAGGTGTACACTATTGGAATGTAGGTGAGCAGGGATTCAAAGCTTTCTGTTTACCATGTTATGTTATATGTGTTCTGTTATAACTGATTGTTTTAAGAATACACGGGAAGTATGGCTTCACCCATAAAGTTGCCAAAAGAATTGAGTTTGTCAGTGTATCAATGTAAACTCATTTTGTGATTATTTTGTTATTCAACTTACTAATTTAACCGTGATACTGATCGCTTTACAGAAATTGATTTCGACAACATGTATACGCATTCATTTTCCCTTTAAAACCAGTTTAAATACAGCCCATAGATGTGGCTCCGTGCTTCACTGGAAGTAAATGGAAGATTCATGCATGCTTTGGCTGTGTCCAATTTAAGGGGCTGCATCCTTCAAAGGACTCAGGCTACACCTTCATAGACTGCGTTCTTCAAAGGTTGAACAGAAAGTGTTGTCAAATAGGACGGTCTGGCCTATGGATAATTTCCTATTTGTGCCACCAGCTATTGCCTTGACTCATGAAGCACCACTTCCTTCGTCTAGCCGAAACACTCACTCTACCTTCACACAATGAATCTTGGGATATATTGGGCTGCGAAGGATCTATCAGATGGATCCATTTCTAGACAGCATTTGCAGGGACCTTCCAAACGGGACAGCTTTGTCGCGCCGCTGTGATGCATTCAGTCTTTGAATGCAGCCTTAGAAGTCTGCAGCCGCTGAATTGGGACACAGCCTATGGCTACATCCCAAAACCCTCATAGGTGCCAGCCATTGCTACTTTTCCTTCGCCCTGGAAGTTTTTCCAACTTCCAGATGATGAAGTGCTGTCCCAATACCTTAGGAAACGAGTTATCAAGGGCCAATTTTCGCTGAAATCACTCCTTCACCAGGGGCAAAGTGGAAGTCTAGTTGAGAGCACCATTAGCAGTAGAGGAATTCACCTTTAGTGACACCCACGCATGATGAATGCACTGGTTGCCTGTATTATGTTAATTACTCAGTTTAGGTCATTGTGTGTCCCATCCATCCATCCATTCATTCTACTGCTTATCTGGGGTTGGGTCGCAGGGACAGCAGACTAAGCAGGGATGCCCAGACCTTCCTCTCACCAGCCACCTCCTCCAGCTCCACCTGGGGAATACCAAGGTGGTTCCAGGCCAGCCGAAAGATATGATCTCTTCAGCATGTCCTAGGTCTGCCCCTGGGCCCCCTCCTGGTGGCCCTGCCCGAAACACCTCACCAGAGAGTCATCCAGGAGGCATCCTAGATATATGCCTGAACCACCTCAACTGGCACCTTTCGATGCAGAGGAGCCAAGTTTGTGCCCTGAACTCCTCCCCCTATATCTAAGGCTGAGCCCTGACACCCTGCAGAGGAAACTCATTTCTGCCGCTTGGATCTGCAATCTCATTCTTTCAGTCCCTACCCAAAGCTCATGACCATAGGTAAGGGTAGGAATGTAGATCAACTAGTACAGCGTTTCTCAAACTATGGGCCGCGGACCGGTGCCGGTCTATGAGAGGGTTCCTGCCGGAGCCTCGCTTCTGCACCAATCAAAATTCAGTCAGATCAGGTCTGATCTCAGCGCTGCTGTCACTGCGTGTCCCTCCCCACCCCCCCGACTTCACGGCCCGCCCCTTGTTTCAGCATTCTAGAATGTTCAGCGTTCCCTCCTTGTCTTATTCACTCCAAACTTTTCACAGACACACACGCGTTATGAGAGCTGTCAATAAATCATGGCGTGTTCAAAGCAAGCGAGTCTGGATTCTTTCTTTCGGAAGCGTCCATCAAATGATGCCGACTTACAGGATGAGCCAGAGGCAAAAAAGCATCGCCATTTACTCGAAATTACGACATTTCATACATTAAATTCGGTTTAATTTCTAGCGATAGTTCCCCCCCGAAACCAATCTGTGTCATCTGCCAAGCTATGCTAAGTAACGAGGCTATGAAACCATCAAAATTACGCCGGGATTTGGAAACAAAACATGCACCTCTAAAAGATAAATCAGATGACTTCTTCAAAAGAAAACGCGATAATAATACACATAATAATAAAGATATCCCACACGGAAATAACCTATATAAACATATATGTTTTAATATAGGTTTTGATATAGGTTTTTAATATATGTGACATACTGTATATAAAATTGGCTGTTTTCCTATATTATATGTACATATATGCACATATATGTTCACCTATATGTTCACCTATTATTAAATTATTATTACTAAAATTATTAAAATCCATAGCTGCTAGACAACATAAATAAAAGGCCAAAATGTAGAAATTTAAATTTTTTATTTACATTTAGCAAGTGTCTTGTCACACAACGACAGTCTGCACCTGCAGGAGCTGGGATTCAAACCCCCGACCTTCCGATCATGGGATGACCCGCTCTCCCATCTGTGCCACTGTTGCCATTAAATTGCTTTTTCTTTTTCCTCTATTTCTCCCTCTCCCTCCGAAGGTTGGTGTGAAAAAGAAATGTTCTTCTAAATACAACTGCATAGTAAATGTTTCAGGAAAACGTGTAGACATCATAGCTTTCCATCTCCTCTCACTTATTTGCCATAGTTAAATTCCATAACATGCCAATTACATGTGATACCAATTTCACGTGTTCGCACATAAGTTTTTTTTTTTTTTAGTTAGTTCTTAGTTATTGCCTTGATAATAGAAAATATGAGCTATAGGCATCATGTATGACAGTTGCCAAAGTGAGATATGAGCTAAAATGACCAGATCCTGCCATGAGCTATATAGGAGACATATCTTGTATGTACATATAGGGCTTATATGTGGATATAAAGAAGCAATACAGGAGACCTATATGGCCTGTATATGCACATATATGCACCTCAGTTTTGCCTATATGTGGCATATATACGCATATATGCAGCATATATATTATCATATATATGCATATATACTGCATATAGGTTTCATATATGCGCATATATCCTCATATAAGTTCTTTCCATGTGGGTAATAATAATAACAACAACAGCCTAATTAAAATATACCTGTATATTTACTTGGCAATAATATATTTATTTGGCAATAATCTCAAATTTAGCCAAAGCACTCCTGTTAGGTCATGGTTAATATTGTTTTTACATAGGCATAAGCCATAATAATACTAATAATAGTAAAAATAAGTTTGAGAAACGTTGAACTAGTATATTGAATCCCTGCTGTAAACAAGATGGGTAAAGCCCTGGTTGCCCCTCCAGAGTCACCTGATGATTTGCCAGAATCTGTTTGAGGCCACCAGAAAGTCCTTCTCCATGACCCCATTGAAACTCCCACACCTGAGTTTTTGCTTCAGTAATTGCCAAAGCTGTTTTCCGCATAGCTTTCCAGTACCTGTCAGCTGCTTCAGGAGTCCCACAAGCTAACTAAGCTCAGAAGGCCTCCTTCTTCAGCCTGACAGCTCCCTTTATTGCTGGTGTCCACCACCAGGTACCGGGATTTCCACCATGACAAGCACAAACAACCTGTACAAACGCCTCTGCAATGGAGTTCCATAACATAGCCCATTCAGGCTCCATGTCCCCTGACTCCCTTGAGTGAGAAGAGAAGTTCTACTGGAGGTGTGAGTTAAAGATCTCCTGGACTGGGGCCTCCACCAGATGCTCCCAGCACACTCACACTATGCATTTGGGTCTATCAGGTCTATCTGGTATCTTCCCCTGCCATTGGATCCAAATCACTCCCAGGCAGTGATCAGATGACAGCTCAGCTCCTTGTTTCATCAAAGTGTCCAGAACACATGGAAGCAGATCCGATGATACGATATAAAACTCAACCATGGGCAACTCCAGAGTGGAATAGAGTCCAGCCTCTCTCCAGGAGTTTGGTTCTAGAGCCCAAACCATGCGTTGAGGTGAGCCTTACTTCCCGCATCAGCTCAAGCATTTCACCTGCATCTAGAGCTCCTTTGACCGCATGTGGGTTTACAGCAAAATCTTTCAAATGCAAACACCACACCTGGAATCAACAGCAGACCTTTTTTTCTGCTTAATTGATGATGAAATAATGAAGTATTTGCCGACACCTGTCCATGAAATAGTTTTTAAGTCAATTGTCTAATTACTTTTTTGTCCCTTTAAAAAGAGGGTGGCACATATTAAAGAGCTGTAATTCCTGAACCCATCCTCCAATTTCGATATGGGTACCCTCAAATTAAAGCTGAGAGTCTGTACTTATGTCCTTGTTCATTATATATCTGTAATATGAGTATGTTTCAGTAAACAGGTAAAATAACAGAACTTGTCAGTGTTCAAATATGTATGGACCTAAATGTAAGCCATGAAAATGAGTCATTCCAGTGGCCCACACAACCCATAATCCGTCCCTGGTCCCGATACTGCTTTTTGTACGTACTACCTTCCTTGCTCACATACTCATTCCTTCCCTTGTCAGCTTCATGAACTTTAATTTAGACAGCGAGTCATCGAGGGAGGGAGCGAGGGAGCCATCAGAAAAGGTTTTGTATCTCATGAGAGCTTCATCATAGATTTTGCTTAGGCAACATTAATTGGACAGATAGACTTTCAGTCAGATATTTTAGACCTGCCTGGAAGCCAGGATTCTCTGCATGGAGACCGGGAGACATATCGACAAGACAGGATAAACTACCGATAACATTAATGCTCACAAATGACAGGTTTCACATGCTGTCGGCGGCTCGCAGTATTCTTTCATTCTGTTGCATGCTGGGGTGCAGAAGCATTTCGTTGCAACCTATAGTGGCAGCTAATTGTTCTGTATCTTTCATCAGTGACATTTGTAAATAAATTCATTATCTTTGAGTTTGATCATTGGTTAAATTTTTGGTGAAAGTTCAGTGATTTTTAGTAGACTAGTTTGGTAGTTTATTGATAGCTAATTATGTGTTTAAGATAAGATAATCTTGATTGTCATTGCCACTTGATAATGAAATTACGAAAGTGCAGACGACTCAATGTGAGACATGAGTAATAAAAGAATATATTACAAAATATACAAATTGCACTAACTATACATATTGCACTGGAGAAATATATGAATTGCACTTGTGAATATGAAAAATTAACAGTTCTGTTTAGAGTTTAAGTTTAAGGCCATGATTGCTTTTGGATAAAAACTGTTCTTTAGCCGGTTTGTCTTGGTTTTTATGGCTCTGTATCTTTTTCCTGATGGACAAAAGTTGACAGAGACAGTGACCGGGATGCGATGAGTCAAGTGAAATGTACATGGCTTTTTTCCAGCATCGGGAGGTGTAGATCTGTTCCATTAAAATGATCAGATCGATTGAGAAAGATCCTGCTGGAATGGCAGGGTAATAGATCATTTCTTGGGAAAAGGAAAGGAGAGCAGAATTTACATATAAGTAGCTGATGGACTAAAATAAGAAAAAAATACCTTTTTTTATTATACTGCCAACTCGACATTGTGATTCCCTCATTTTAAAAATTATCATCCGCCTCGGCTTCAGTCAGACATTCTGCGAGATGAAACAGCACTTTAAAAAACAGGCGATTTGTTTCATTTCATATCGAGATTTCAGGGGCTGGGGTGATAACAGCCCAGATATCAGCGAAGTAAAGAATTGCTGCGATAACATGATGCAAGTTATTCATCAATTAACATAATGTGTTCAAAATGTTACGTTCTGTATAAGCATCGGGATCCAGTGGTTAAAATCTGAAATGGATCAAATGGGGAGATAAAGGAAATAACCGAAGACGCTCACAGGTCACGCATTATCACCACAAAAAAGCGGTACACAGGCGCCCACTAGTGGCGAAAGTTTGGTAGCACTGGGTTCGGTCCTGCTCTGAAGTGTTATTGGGTCAATGACGGACACAGAGAAGGAATGCTGCAGAACTTCTTGTTTATTTCGTGTACACTAGAGCGCGCCATATCGACGTCCCTTTCTGTTATTACGTTTTACTTCAGCTCTATAACACATTACAGCATGCCCCCTTGTTTAACTTGAGTTCCGCTTAACTGATGCACTTTTGCAAACGCCACAAGCTTTAACAGAATGTACATTAAATAATATCAAGCAATAACCAAGACTCTCCACTCAACACTGTGTCTGTAAAGTACAGGTTTCTGCTTGAACATATTACATTTGTGCTCCATTCCTTATTGTATAATGCTATCTATTATAATCAACCATAATCCTTGTAGTGGGCTGGTTTTATTATAACTCTCCCAGATCTTGTGTCCATTACTGATGAACCTCTGGGGCCTGCTGTATAGGTGTTACCACCACAAGGTGGTACAGTGGAGGCTTCATTTTCTGTGGTTTTTCTGTTTCATTCTGAGTTTGTGGTTCAGCAGTGTGGATCCTCCTTCCGGTCGGTTGTTCTTGTGGGTTGTACGGCCCATGTAGGTGACATCTGTTGCGTCTGATCGTGTTACCAATTGGAGTTTGGACAATGTAACTCTGTGGCAGGACATGAGTACTTGTCTGCCCTTTAATATGACTCCTGCTTCCATTGCAAGTTCATCCTTGAAAGACCAGGATGTACGCAGGTTCCTGGGCAGGTCTTGTATCTCTCCTGACCATCCTTGGTGAATCAGCTCTTTCTATGCATTGAGCTTGGGATCCTCGGCTGCCTCTCTACATAGGGCAGTCTGTTTCCCATGGGAGAAAATTTATGATGGCAAGTTTGTTTACCTGGGTCCTCGATCTTGGCATCAATTCCATCTATACGGTCGTCTAGCTCGATGTCGCCATGGTTCTCTGGTTTTGGCAGTCGACTGAGAGTATCTGCTAAGACCATTTGTGGTCCAGGTCAGTACTGGACTTGGTAGTTGTACCCTCGCGTTTTGATCAGCATGCACTGGAGTTGTGGGGGAGCTGCACAGAGAGGCTTTGCACAGATGGTTACAGGTGGTTTATGATCTGTTATTACCGTGAATGATTTTCCATATAGGTAGGTGTGATATCATTGCATCCCTTAAACAATCGCAAGCGTTTCTCGTTCTATGTTGCTGTACCTTGTCACGATCACGGTAAACGGGCAGGCAGGAAGCGGGGAAGGATGAGGCAGGAAGGCGAAAATCCAATTGCAAACAGGTTTATTCAGACGAACAGGGCAGACGGCGACGAACATCAATGACTGATCTGGGGAATACTGACTCAGACGCGGACTAAATACACAGGATAGGCTGAACAGAACAGGCAACAGGTGATCACAATCGGGAATTAACATGAGGTAATGAGGGGGGCGTGGCACACAGGAGGATCAGACGGGCAGGTCATGACACCTGGCTTGGCAGTCTGTTAAAAGTTTTTTAACCAAATGCAGTGGGTTTGTGATCCTACCCCAGTGCACTGCCCTGCCCTTTCTGTGACACATCGACTTTAAGGGTTAGGGGTATGTTCGCATTGTAGTATTGTAAGCAGGCATCTTCAGCTACTGCTGTTTTTAAGTCTACAAAGCACTTCTGATGATCTGCTTTCCATGTCCATGGTATTTCATTCTTCAGTAGCCCTCTCAAAGTGTCAGCTTTCTCCACGAACCTCGGTATGTAGGTTGCTAAGCATGCCCATGAACCTACGTAGGTCATATTTGTTCTGGGTGGTCATCATTTTCTGGATGTGCTTTATTTTGGCGGGGTCAGGTTTGATGCCACTGTCTGTGTGCATGTTTCCGAAGAATGAGATGCAGTTTTGCTTTATTATTCATTTGTCACTGTTGAATACCAAGCCTGCTGCGGCTGCTCGTTCCATCAAGCCAATCAGGTTTCCGTCATGTTCTTCCTCGTCCTTGCCATGCACTGCAAGTGTATAACCAGGAGTGTGGTTAATCTGGTTAACCTTAAAACGTAGGCTCACATCCGAGGAGAGGCCTGGCTGTTGTACAGTAAGGTACTGAATGGCTCTGGTAAATGCTATCAACTTCAAGTCTCAGTCTTCCTGTTTTACCGAACCCCAACCTCTCTCATGAGTACTTTGGCTAAACCCTTTCAGCCAGAGTGGAAACCCCCACATTCGGCAGCAGGAGGCGCTGTTCTCCGGGTGGCTAATTATGTTTCCACAGCAATGAATTCCAGCAATCTATGAAAATATTTTACCTTTTCAGAACATATGTAGGATTGTTTTTTTTCCTGTTTGAAATCCCACGCCGTTTCCTGAGATGACTTAGATGCTGTATTTGCATCCATGCCACCTTGACGCCGAATATATGCACTACGCATGCGTTCTTTGTAGAAGCCAGGTTACCTGCGTTATGTCTTTTACAGACAGGATAAGTATGTCATGCAGGGGCGTAGCACCAAATTCTGGGCCCTATGCAAAACAGTGCCCATGCCCCCCCCCAAAAAAAAACAACCTAATCACACAAGACTTCACTGGAATTTGGTTTTATTTGTAGAATGGTTAAAAGCTATAACATAACATCATAGGCATGCATGAAAATTGAACACTTTTGAAACGGTTTCACCGCTGCGTTGTTCATCAAATTACCATGCGAATGCGATTTCAATACGCGGAAGTGCGGCTGTTTAGAATGTGAATAGCGATCTTCACGCGAAGGCGGTACTACACGCCCCCCATGCAGGTAAAACAAAGAAAGGTGACATGGTTTACTTTTTGCCGATTTAACCTAATTTTAAAAACTTTCAATACCTCCGATAATGGACGTTTTGAAAAGAAGACAGATTACAGATTTAGCCAGCGTTTTTTTCCATGATTCTACACGAACATTTCAGCGAGATATAAACTGAAATAGACGAGAAAGATACGCGGCATCGTGGAACCCAGGGGGTTAAATAAACAAAAAAAATATTTAGACTTATCTAGACTACATCATGTTAAGCTATGTGTAATTTCGCGGTGGTATTTAAGTGTTTAAAAATCACAGTTTATTTAATGTAGGCTATTTGCTTTCATATTTGGGCTCACCTTTCTTGGGAAAAAAGTTTGTAAGCAGTTGCTTTCCCTCATTTCTTTTTTTGTTTCTTTCCTGCCTCTTTTCTTTTTTGAAAACCGGATTTAACTTTCTTTGGCATCATCTTCCAGCCCGGATTCAGCTGTTTCAGCAGAATGACCGCTAAATTAAATGCGCCTATTTAAAAAGCCCGGTGAAGACTAAACCATTGCAAGGGGTGAGGGTGCTTGTCCTCAGGCACTGTAAGCTAGGACACAATTCAATCCGTCAACCGATTTATTTTCCCACAAAAATTACATTTACATTAGTTAGCAACATTTATTGTGATCTTTGAATAACATTAATATTTAAAGGAAAATAAAATTCCAGATTCCTTAGGGGCCCTCCCCCCACATGGGGCCCTGGTAACTCAGTCCCCTTTTTCCCCCCACTACGACGCCCCTGATGTCATGGCAGGAACATGTATGCAATTAAAAATCCTCTCCAAGAATGATGATTGTGGAAGCGTCAAAAAGCTGTTATGTCCTAAGATTTATGTTTGAAACATTTATGACAAGAGTATATGCAGGTTGGTACAAAATGATTATAATTTGAAGCAAGACTGATAGTTTTTAACTAGGTATGCGAACAACAATTCGGTTAGCTGCATACTAGGCCTACATTTTGTCATTTTGCACCGCATCTTATAATGCTCTAGGCAAAGTCAAATTGTATTAAACGCATGTAACATGATATATTGCCCTGCATTTGTTATATCAATTTATTGCGCTTTTTTCTAACTTTACAATGGACAACAAATCTTATCCCTTTAAAGTGCATACATCTTGTATCAAATTGGGCTCTAATGTCAGATATCTTTACTCATGTGTGGTATGTAAAGTTTTAATTACCCACATACGACTTTTTCAGTCACAGGATCGGTCTGCAGGGAATCCCAGCATTTTTAAATTACCGCCTGTGGTTTCCGGTTGAAGACGTGGGGTGGCGCACTTGAGCCGCGTCATGATCTCTTGCTCGGGGCCGACCCGTGAAGCTTGCTGTGGGGAATGGAGAGGGACTGAACCGGTGACCTGCGGGGAAGGAGTGGGAGTGTCGCTGGGGAGGCGCGCCGTCCCTGATGGGTGTGACAGGGAGACATGAAGGCGGACAGGTGTCGGGGAGCGAAGGATCGCGTCTCTAACAGACTCCTATGCGTGTGACAGCGAAGCGCACAGAATCTACATGGATTATTAATAACTCCGTGCACCTCGTAGGGCACAATCGCCAGTGGTATCCGGGTGATTTGCGTGCATAGATCACCGCGACGAGACTGTGCTGTCATTCCAGGATATTAGATGGATGCGTTTCGGACAAACAATCGTGGAAATGCTTCCGCAAGTTAATTCGCAACTTTTTTTACTCAGTCAAATGAAATTAACGATATGTTTTAAGTGTGTTATACTCGAGATCATCCGCGCAAAGTAATTTTAGCACGTCCAGAGGGGAAGGTGGAAGAGTGCGGCGCCTCTTCTCATATTCTTGACGGCAGGTTTTGTGAAACTTTGGAAATGACCAGCGTGGTGGATGATAAGGTCCGAGGAGCAACACCGGGATCCCCGAATCCGAAGGAGAAAGAGCGCAAAGTTGAACCGGCGCCGGAGCCGCAGTCCGTCATAAGCGACGCGGGGAAGACATGGATGCAGTTTGCGAAAAGCTTCGTGCTCATCCTCCCTGTCTATGCGATGGGCTTTTTGGGCTTCAGTTTCAGCTGGATTTTGATCGGGGTGCTGGCGCTCTTGTGGTGGCGAAGGAACAAGGGGGAGAAAAGCACGCGGTTTCACCGGGCTTTGGCTTTCCTGGCCGAGGAGGAGGAGGAGGTCGCCGTAAAATCGAGCCTGTCAGCTACCGAGCTGCCGTCCTGGGTGAGTGGGGAGATAACCAACCTGCCCGGATAGCCTGGACCAGCCTGTCTGTTTTGATCACAACACACGTTGTCATTTAGCACCCCGTGGCTGGGGCGTTACAGTCATCGTAGACTTTAAATTCTTATTCTAAACCCAGCAGCACAACACGCCTATGATACCCTCTGGATTGTATTTAATTTAACATATGAATCCTTCTATCTTGTATTTCGTTTAGTATTTACCTGACTTTATTTTGTTTCGAGTATGGCTGGAAGTCAGAGCGTACGAGGAGTCAAACGCGCTTCGTTTTTGCCAAATGACAAAAATGTTACGTCTAAGTAAGGAGAGCAGTAGGAGCGTTTTCGGCAATCCACGAAAGACACTGAAACGAAATCCTGAGGTGTTGCTGCATCTCAGGCTAATTATTAGGTAATCCATCTGCTTACTGCAGCGTGCACTCCCAGTAAAGAAAGTGATTCATTCCCCGAGCGCGGGGCAGGTGCGCAATATAAAAACGATATCTAAATGATCGTCAGCTAATATGCCTAAATAAATTAGGGGCTCTATTCCAATAAATTAAGCATCCACAGTCTCTGTCCTGGGGTACGGCTGATCTTTGTTTTTGGAAACATAGTGTTAAGTGTGCGAAACGTGATGTTCATAACATTACTGAGAAATATATTTGTCCAAACCTAAAGATCAAGAGTAGGGGATGTCGCGGTTTTCAAGGCACTTTCCAACTGATCACTAATAACGGAGAACCCCTGGCCCACCAGCTAAGTCTCTTTGTACAGTGTTTGGTGTCCGTGGTTTAGATGGAGCAGGACACGTCTTCGCAGCTTATTTCCAGCCTCTGTAATTACAGAGTAACTTCCTACACTAAGGTCGTACTTGTAATTGTGCGAAGGCTTCTTACCTTTTTCTGTTTTTATTTCTTTCTATTTTTATACAGCCACATAAGGGTGACACAGAGATACATTTCACTGCATGTTGTATGTATGTGACAGATAAATCTCTTGACTTGACTTGACTTGACATAGACTATACTGCGCGTACTCGTTTTCTCCAAGCAAGACAGGTCCAGCGGGAAATCTGAGTTGTAACATGACTCTTTCGTTTGCAGCGCAGAGAAACTGCAGCGAGCCCGATCCCTTCAATCGGCACAACCACTGGAAAAAGTACAATCCCGGGATAACACGTGGGTTATCCTGTCAAGCATATTAATTTGTCTTAGACTCTACGTTGGGCCCTGGGGTTATAAACAAAGATTAATATGCCCAAATGATGAATGATAGTAAAATTACACTGTTAACAAAAGTAATAGACCTATTTCAAAATCGTTGCTTCTCCTTGAGCTGTTTTGTCTCTGACTAGTGAATTTGTCAGACTTTGACTGTCATTTTGTCCCAAGTCGGGTGTGGAGGAGGGCTGGACTGGCCGTTTTCCCAGGTGTGGAGCATTGCAATTGAAGTGTGGAATTTAAGGTTTTTCATAAGCAGTCTGTATGTCTGGGGGTCTCCTGGCATCTGAGCTCACCATTTGTCCCTGTACTGTTATGCTTACTTGAAGTGCTCCTGGTCTTCATGCATCATTATTTTGTTTAAAGAGCAGAGGAGCAAAACCCCATTAAAATATTACTGGCTCAGCAGCAGCTGCTTTAATTCGGTTATCAACTCGCCATGTCTGGTTTCCGTTATTAAGGTGAACAAAGCCTTTTAACATTTTTATATTTTGCACACCAAGAGGGAGGTGCCCTTTGTAAAAGTGGACTCACGGAGTCTCATGGGTCTCCAGTTTTGCAATCCAGGTGCCTTAATTAAGCTTGGTAGTCCACTGTAGCGTTGCACTGCCTAGACATGCCTAGCTAGGGCCTGCCGAGGGGCGTGTAAGGAAATAGCTCAGTGCAGTGCAAAGATGCTCTGACCCTATTGGCTGTTGAATGCAGTGCCAGCCAGGGTCCAGACAGTCAAGGGCGCTATGACCCTTAGTCTTCAGAACTTGATCTTATTGCTGCCGGGCCTGGCGTGGGTCCAGGCCAGTGTCCTTGGTGCAGTGAGACTGTCTCCAGTAGTTATTTTTATTTTGATACAGTGTTGAGCATTTAGGACTCTCTTTTTTATATAGCATACTCAATCATATTCTCCTTTTCTCCCTATATTCTTTCTCTACAGAAAGCACTTAGTCGCCCTGCATCAGTTGGCTGGCAATACTAAACGACAGCTGTTTACTTACATTAACTTGAAGCTCTCTGTACTGTCTGAAGGGCACTCTTCATTTCAAACATCCTCATATTAACCTGATCTCAAATTACAACCCCCAAATCATATTTTTAGCCACATTAAATCTAAAATATCACTTAGTTTATATTTATAAGCTGCTGTTGTACGTAGTTTTTAAGAGGTTTGCTTCGACATGGTTTAAGCACTGTGTGATTCTGTGATGGCTTTGATCCATTCAAAACTCTCTTCACTTATTCCTATTTTGAGAAAAGTTAAATATTTTCAGGGGTGAGGAATTTGCTGGCTTCCATAAGGGAATTTGTTAGGTAACAGCAGGCAGGATGATAATCGAGAGCTCTTTCCGGTGTTCTGCAGCTCACATCCTAAGGACCTGTTTTGTAAAGAACGCCTTTGTCGGCGTGATGTTTGTAGTGGAGTCTCGTTCTCTGCCCTTCCCTGGCATAAACACCAGCAGCCGTAGGTGTCTCATGCTGTGGCAGACAGGAGCCTTTGGCCATATTTAGACTGTCCCGTGTGTGGGGAATGTGTAACCCTCTCATCATATGCGGGAACTGCTACGTGTCTGCCTTAAACTTAACTGTCCCTCTGAATTGTGTCTTGAACATGACCCAAAAGTGAGACGCTTGTGTTTGGGAGAATTTCGGTACCATAACAGACATGAATGCTGCTCTATTTTATAATAAAAGTAAAAGTTGGCTCTGTCCTGGTTTACTGTGGCCTTAAAACATGATGCACACTTCCTGAATGGTCAGTTATTTTTAGGTATGCCTCCTATCTCTTTAGGATAAAATGTGCACAGAATTCCAGTTATTGTTTTGGATGATGCCGTCTTGTTGTTCTGTAACGGCAAGCTGGGTTATCAGTCGTATCTGTGTTTCACGGTCTCAGTGATATCTGCAGCTGCAACCCCCCAGAACTCAAGCTTGTTTCTCATAACACTAATCCTGCAGGAAATATTAACACACGGGGATTGGGGGGTCGGATGATTCCCAGGGCCCATGATTGACAGGGGCTGTAAAAAATTTGGAAGACAATTGGATTGGTCTGGGTTAAAGGCCCAGTGTGATATGCTTTCATGGGGCTCAGAACCTCTAGTACTGCTCCTGATAACACATACAGTACAACTTGATTAATTCCAAGCCCTTAATTAGCAGCGTGGTATCAAAGGACATAAATATTTGAGAATTTTCAGGCTTGACCATAAATTAAGCAGCATGAGGGCTACATGGTCCTTTTAGCTTAAGAAAACAGCAATTTCCTTTGCCATTTCTGCAGTTGATCTTCTGGGGAAAAATCCACATTCTTCTCCTGGGGTGGTTTACTTATGGAACTGTTCTGTTCTTGCGGTGTTTTTTTTTTCACCCATGAAGTCCGAGTGGGGAATAGGTGATGATGTGCAAACTCATGGTATTTCAGAACTTCAGAAGGCTTGAAATTTTTGAAGCTTCTCCTTATCTCCTTACACTTGTGCATTTCTGCTCAACCATCTCCCTGGACTTAAGCTGTTTTGAAAATATCACTCATTGTTTACCACATATGTGTGTGCGGGGAGGGGTGTTTCCTGTGGTCACCAAAGGTGAAGAGGATTTCCCTCCTGTTACTGGGGTGGGGGAAAGATCACACAAGATAAAATTAAAATAGTTTTAATACTCAAATCAGGTTTCATCAGTGGTGAGTTTGTACTTGCGTTATGGAGTGTATGTTTGGATGGGGGTGAATCAAAGGTTCAGCAGCAGCGCCCGCCTGTTCGGGGCCCTGCTTCAGGATGCTTCCCCATTCTATCACTTTGCAGGGCTGCTTCCTGAGAGAGTTTGGGCAGAGCCGTCCAACAGGGTAGAACATAGAGCTGGGTCAGAGTTCACACAAGGGTGTGAATGGTATGACAGCTATGATGAGATGAGCAGCAGACTGTGCATCTTACTGACTGACACTTTTATCCAAAGCGACTTACAGTAGAGGGAAGGGTTTACAGGCATTCCTTGGGATTTGAACCCACAACCTATCCATTGTTAGTATAATGCTTTACATGTTGAGTTTCAGGAGCGATTGGTGAAACATACAGCAGTCATCCTCTTAGCAGACACATGTCTCCAGAAGCGACACCTGCTGTTCCCTAGAGAATAAGGCAAAGATTGAAAGAATCAAGGCCTGCTTAGTCCTTCGTTGGGTGGCGGGTATCTGCCAAGCCAATGGCTGTCTCCTCAAGAGTGTCATGTGATTCGCTGGTGCCGTGAGCCACACAGCAGCCTAATTTCACACCGCTGACCCAAAGCAGTGGCGTTTTCTCCTGATTTCAAACCTTACCTGTGGCTCGGTGTATTTATACAGGTGGATATTTGCACTTAAGTTTAATTCTGCCGTTTTCTAATTCCTCAACCACCACGTCCTCTGCTAGCTGCAATAATGGTTGATGGATGCTGAGGTTTGATGCCCCACCCATTCCTCCCCGGTGAGCCTGGCCCCTGGGGGCCCTGGGGAGAGCCGAGGCTCCACTGGCCGGCCCCCCGGAGAGAAATCTGCATCGCCTGAGACTCGGCCCTTCCTCAGGATATGTGGCATTAATGGGGAAAAGAAAACGGCGCCGGTTTCACCTGTGCGGCCTTTGTCTGTGGACCTGCGGGGAGTCTTTGGGCTCTCGCTGTCTCCTGGCAGCAGCCGACGTGTCCCAGCGCCTGCCTGGGCATCACCAACCCGATCGGACACGTTCTACCACTCAGACTGGTTCTTTGGTCAGGGAGTGGTTCCGGTTTTTGCTCTGAGCGGCGGCTGCCCGAAACGTCACCGTGGCATCGTACAGAAAGGGAAACCGTTTCCGGCTGTGTGAGCTTTTGTCGTGCGGAATGCCGCTGAAACTCGGATGGAATTCCCATATGTGAAACCGGCATGTCTGACTGCAGCAAACTATGTGGGTGGGAGATGTAATTGTTCCGCTGTTTGTCTGACACCCGGCGTTGCCGGTTCCCCCAGGACAGTGACCCCCCCCCCCCCCAGCAGTGCCATGCAGGCGCTCAAAGCCTTTGACAGGCATTAAAGTGGCACTCAGTGTCTTTTAATGAGAGGCACATTAAATAGTGTTGGCTAATGGATCCGGTGCTCAGGAGCCCCTAGCTGCCCCCCCAGCACGTGCCTGCTGCTTGGGGTCATGAGATCACTGTTACCTGAGCCGCCCTGAGCCTTGATCCGCCGCCGCAGGTCCATGTTACCTGGCCTTCTAGGTGCCAAGGCCCTGATGACACTGACTGGCCTCGCAGCCGGAGCATGTTTCTGTTTATGCCTGACTCATCTCTCTGCTTGTCAGCCACGCGTTGGGGCCTCGAGGCTCCGGGCTGGGGGCCAGGGATTCTGAGGGCCGGGGGCCAGGGATTCTGAAGGCTGGGGCCCTCGAGGCTCCGGGCTGGGGGCCAGGGATTCTGAGGGCTGGGGGCCAGTCCGGAAGGGTGCTACTAAGAGAAATGCGTTGATATAGTCATACAGAATCAGTAGTAAAGCGTATTGGTGCCGGGGAAAAAAATTGGAACATAATTGGATTGGCCTGTGCTGGGGGCCCAATACGTTCTCTTTTGATGCCCCTGGTCCAGTAAATGCAGGTTAATAGTGCATTAATAGAGCAGAAATAGCAGCATGAGACAGTAAGGATCAGCTATCAAGTCAGGTGGTCATACCATCCATATACATGTATACAGTCGCATGAAGTGAAGTTTCCCCCCAGGACCACGGTGCGACATACAGACAGGAAGTGACTAGGGGGGGTTTCCACAGCGATTCTCGTACAAAAACACAGGACAGTGTGAAACAGAGGGACTGGACCCAGTGTCTGTGTAAACAGTAATAGAGCAGCAGCATAACTGGGTGGAATAAACAAGCTGAGACATAAAGTCTGAAGTGCTGAGGGTGAAAACATCGACTCGCCAGTCGGTGGCGCTGCTCCTTGTCTGGCTGTTGTTTCATCGTCAAGGTGAAGCACACTATGTCTGGGCGGCTATTGTTCACTGTAACCCGAGGAATTGGCCCCCGCCCCCCTCCATCCCGCAGTGCTATTCTTTATCACCTTGATCACCGTGTTTCTCTGTCATTTCTTACTGAATCATGTTAACCCGCCGTTTTCTGTTTCAGGTTCAATTTCCCGACGTGGAGAGGGTGGAATGGTTAAACAAGGTAAAGATTATTCCTCCCCCGTGTGTGTGTGGGTCAGATATACATTATGTTGTGGGGTCTGAATGTCCCCACAGTGTGATAAACATCTGTCATTTTGACGTTGTGGGGGCCTTTTTTTCCCCACAGGGGGAAATTCAATTTCATAAAAGTCTGTGATTGCAATAAAAAAAAAAAAAAAAAAATGCCAAAAGGCTTGAATTTTGTTTGGTTACTTATGGTTAAGGTTAGGGCTGGGTAGGGGTTTAGGTTGTCATTTTTGTTATTAGGGTTTTGCCCATAGAAATGAATGGACGGTCCCCACAAAGATATGAGAACAGGTCTTTGTGTGTTTTCTCCCAGAGCCACAATGTCTCTGCGTATCCTGGTGTCTCCTTTGCCAGGAGGGGGCGGAGCCTCAGAGGTGTGGGTTATTAATAGCCAGCCCACGTGTGGACGTCTGCTTGCCAGGCTCTGTGGGCCTCTCTGGGGAACTGGGAGGTTGACTCGTTCGCGGTCCCACTGCAGCGTGAGCCAGATTTACACTGGCCATATGCCTTGCCTTATGGTGCAGTGTGTTCCCACTTCCCTGTGTTTCCTGTATAGTTGCAGTGTAATTCCAGTTCAGACACCGTACCACCTATATAGCTGCAGTGCAATCTCAGTCCAGACACCAAATCTCCTGTATAGCTACAGTGCAGTACCAGTCCAGACACCAAATCTCCTGTATAGCTGCAGTGCGGTCACAGTTCAGACACCATATCTCCTGCATAGCTGCAGTGCGGTCCCAGTCCAGACACCGAATCTCCTGTATAACTGCAGTGCTGTCCCAGTCTAGACACCATATCTCCTGTATAGCTGCAGTGCTATCTCAGTCTAGACACCATATCTCCTGCATAGCTGCAGTGCGGTCCCAGTCCAGACACCGAATCTCCTGTATAGCTGCAGTGCTGTCCCAGTCTAGACACCATATCTCCTGTATAGCTGCAGTGCTATCTCAGTCTAGACACCATATCTCCTGTATAGCTGCAGTGCTGTCCCAGTCTAGACACCATATCTCCTGCATAGTTGCAGTGCGGTCCCAGTCCAAACACCGAATCTCCTGTATAGCTGCAGTGTAGTCCCAGTCCAGACACCATATCTCTTGCATAGCTGCAGTGCTGTCCCAGTGCAGACACTATATCTCCTGTATAGCTGCAGTGCAGTCCCAGTTCAGACAGCATATCTCCTGTATAGCTGCAGTGCTATCTCAGTCCAGACACCATATCTCCTGCATAGCTGCAGTGCTGTCCCAGTCCAGACACCACATCTCCTGCATAGCTGCAGTGCAGTCCCAGTCCAGACACCATATCTCCTGCATAGCTGCAGTGCTGTCCCAGTCCAGACACCACATCTCCTGCATAGCTGCAGTGCAGTCCCAGTCCAGACACCACATCTCCTGCATAGCTGCAGTGCAGTCCCAGTCCAGACACCATATCTCCTGTATAGCTGCAGTGCAGTCCCAGTCCAAACACCATATCTCCTAGATTCTAGTTCAGACACCGTATCTCCCGGATAGCTGCAGTGTCAGTCTCGATAAGATATTGTATCTCCTGTATAGGTGTAGTGAAAGTGACGCAGCATGATCCCAGTCTCCTGTGTAACAATCCGGGGAGGTGACTTACTCTACAGTGACCTCCTTCTGGTTGTCAGCATGCCCCTTTACTACTCCGCCGTAGCTGGTGCCAGTAACACTAATGCAGTGTAGAGTTAGAGTAGGGGGAGCTGCCTCCGTGTTACATGCATGACATAGCAGGCCGCTTCTCTGCTGACATGAGGGTTCATCTGAAGCGGCGCTCACACTGACCCGCCTCTCTCTCCCGCTTTGCCTCTCAGACGGTCAAACAGATGTGGCCCTACATCTGTCAGTTTGTGGACAAGCTGTTTCGCGACACCATCGAGCCGGCAGTGAAGGACGCCAACGCACACCTTAGTACCTTCTGTTTCACTAAGATTGACTTGGGAGACAAAGTGAGTGACCCCCCCCAGCTTTCACACTGCCCCCTAGATACATATACAGGGTTCTTCTTTTCCCACAGCTACTTCTTTGTGTACCTCCTGATCATTACCATCTCCCTGTCCATCTCATCTCCCAGACATATAGCTCCTCGTCTTTCCTGTACTTCCTGTTCATGCACTCTAACCACATAGCCCCTCCCTCTTTCCAGCGTGTGCCTGTGATAGGAAGGTCGCCGGTTCGAGCCCGGCCTCAGCACATCGGCGGGTCCTTGAGCGAGGCCCTTAACCCCCCAGCTCCCTGGGTGCTGCTTTGGGTGGCTGCCCTTCACAGCCAGCTTGCTCTCGCCTACAGAGAACAAGTTGGGGGAGGCGTAAAGAGAATTTCCCCATGGGGATCAATAAAGTATCAATTATTACGCTACTTCCTGTTTATGCATACTAAACACATAGCTCCTCCCCTTTTCCCATAATTTTTTCCTGCTTGGTATACCTTCTAGACATCAGTGTATAATTTTGCATGTTTATTCTCATTTATGTAGCTCTGTGTTTAGCGGGTTTGTTCCCTGTTTCAAGCCAGTGATTGGTTCGGTCCTCCCGAGCATTGCTGCCACCTACACTTACAGCAATATCCACTGCCTCTGCGCGGCACCTATTGTACGTGTGACCCGTAACACGGAGACTCAGTACGGCCTCTCCCCTGTTTAGCCACTCAGGATCAACGGTGTGAAGGTGTACACCGAGAACGTGGACAAGCGGCAGGTGATCATGGACCTGCAGATCAGGTGACCCAAGAGCCTCCATTTGTTCCCGCGCTGTGATTGGCTGGCTGCCGAGCGAGGCCACTTCAGTGCTGTGTCTCCCCCCTCTTCTGCTGTAGCTTTGCGGGAAAGACGGAAATCAACGTGGACATCAAGCGATATTACTGCAGAGCAGGGATCAAGAGCATACAGGTTTGCGGGGGGGGGGGGGGGGGCGGGGTCTCAGTCCTCTGTAAACGGACGGGGTTCAGATTTAGTCCTGTACATGAGTGGTTCTCAAACAGTGGGTCGTGACCCTTCCTGGGGGGTTGGCAAATAATTGAGAGGGGTCGCAAAATATATTCTCAGTATGCTAAATAAAGATTTGAATCTTTTTCCTTTGCTCCACATCCTGCTTGGCAAAACTTATTGAAAGAGAATGTGAGAATTGTCCAATATTTTTTGGGGGGGGGGGGTCTCAGGACAAAAAGTTTGAGAACCAGTGCTGTATATTAGACACCCCTGATGTTCTGAGTCCTTTCTGGGTAGGGGATGGATGGATGGATGGATGGATGAGACTGATTTAGCAGCCATGATGGATCTTCAGCTGTCAGTGCTGTCTGGTACCTGAGCAATTGGGTTCCTGAAACTGGCCACTGATATTGACCTTTGTGACCTCGTAGCATCAGTGATTATAGGGTTGATTGCGTACCGTTTGTTACATCAAACGCTGCATACGTTCATTTCTCGGAATTCAGCTGTCATTCATTATTACTCTGATCTGTAGAAACTCCAGGCTTGTATGTATAATCATCAATCAATGATTGTAACCAGCTACGGTTGCAGGGTTTCTTGCTAAGCGAGATCACTAGTCGGATTTAAGGTAGTCTGGGATAAATGTAAGTGGGCAAAGATAAATTCATTTATACTGGGGGACCTTAAATCCGACGAATTATCTTGCTAAACTAAAAGTCCAGCTTTGTGACGCAGGCCCCTGCTGAAGGTCCAGGTGGGGGTCGGTTAGGGCGTACAGATACCATGACCCACACCGACCCCCTGGGCTCTGGTGCCAGGCCTCCCGTGTCCAACATGCCACCAGCGTGAGCGACAGCAAGCCCCGAATCCACCTTGGACGCTGTATCGATCCGCTGGCTGTGATGAGCTCCCGGGGCCAAGGGAGGATTTCATTACTGCATACACCATTCGGAGATCAGGGTTTCTCTTTTTTTTTAGTGCTCTGATGGGACTGCTTAGAGACAAGTGCAGAGTGCCTATGTCAGCACTTCAGGTCATAAAGCCGAACAAGCACAAGGCTCAGATGATGAAGGTTCGATTATAGCGTGTAGATGCTTTTTATTCAGCACTTTACCAAGCTGTCCCCAGGAGGCTGCGGGGTGTGGCTGTTTACTCATTAAACCATGATTGTTCCAGTGCTTCTTCCCCTATAAGATGTGGCCTTTGTTTGTTCATTGTTTAAGCTTTTTTTGTTTTTGTTTTAGTTGTGTCACTCTCCAGGAGTATTTCCAGGGGACTTAAATGAACGATGATAGCGTCGATCTAGGTTGAAGGAGAAGATTGAGTAAACTACACCACATTCCTCTGGCATGTCCGGAGTACATTTAAGAAGCATGACGCTGCATTAGATTGTTTCCAAATTAGGGCAGGTGAACGTGTGTCAAGCACTATGTTTCCGTGTGATTCGACCATGAATCAGTGACATTTCTGTGTCAGCTGCTTGATCTTAGCTGTAATGTGAGGCTTTAGGTGTTCCCCCCCCCCCATGTCAGGGATGCCCCCACATGTGTCCAGGGGTGTAATGCAGCATGGTCACTTCGCTCTGGCTACGTGACAACAGGCTCTCTGACATCATCAGAGCTCCTTCGAGGGGGAGGCTGATGGGCAGCGGCATTCGGTCATTGTCAGGAAGATGTGGACCACGGGGCGGGAAGCGAGTCGTTCTAATCCTGGACGTGTGTGTGTGTGTGTGTGTGTGTGTGTGTGTGTGTGTGTAGGTTTGCATAGATCACATTTGGGGACCAAAATGTCCCCAAAGTGTGGCAAAAACCTGAAACTTCCTTACTTTTGGGGACATTTTTCAGGTCCCCATCTGGGACTGTGCTGGCTTTTCTAGATGTTCAATCTATCCATTGTGTCCTTCAGCCTTATGGGTGGTTTGCACATTACGGTGAACCCTCTGTATTAAACTCAATTTAATAAAAATCCGTGAATGCAATCTAAAAGTAAAAATGCCAAAAAAACTTGTATTTTATTTGGTTATTCATGGTTTAAGTTAGGGCTGGGTAGGACTTAACGGTGCTATGATTGGGATTAAGGTTTTGCCCATGGAAATGAATGGAAGGTCCCCATTTAGATACTGTAGGTACACCAGCGTGTGTGTGCGCACGTGTGGGTCATGTAAACATTACATTGTAAGGACCTAATGTCCCCACAATGTGATAAAAACCTGCTATTCTGGTGTTGTGGGGACCATTTTCTGGTCTCCACGAAGGGAAACTCAGTTTTCTAATAATCTCTGAATGGAATCAAAAAACTAAAAATGTCATGTCTTGTGTTTTGTTTGGTTACTTATGCTTAAGGTTACAGCTGGGTAGGAGTTAAGGTTCGCATGGTTTGGATTAGGGTTATGCCCATAGAAATGAATGGAGAGTCCCCACAAAGATACAAATACCTGGTCAATGTGCGTGTGTGTGTTTGTGTGTTTCAGCTCAGTGGCATCATGAGGGTCGTCATGGAGCCGTTGCTAGGCGACATACCGCTGGTCGGCGCGCTCTCCCTTTTCTTCTTGAATAAGCCGGTGAGTCCATTCCCCCCCCCCCCCCCCCCCGCCCACATGTTCCTCATAACCCCCCCCCGGCTGCCCAGCAATGCAGCTGGGTGCATTTACAGGGGACACTGACCTCAAAGATACGACAGCAGCCCTCCTGACAGACTCTCCCTTCCTGCAATCCGCCCCAGTGCTGCAGACGGGCAGCAGGTGGCACTGGGCGATGGGGGGTCAGGACCCCTTGCCGCCTGCCTCAGCCATTGAGGTGCTGTTGCCATTGAGCACACATGCCTGCTGTTCCGTACATGGCCCCTGGGGGAGCTCTGTGTCCCGGGTGACTGGGGAAGGCTCCAAGCTGCTACTGTTCCAGGTGACTTATTGATGTCATTCTCCTGGACCAAGTTGTCAGATATTACTGCAGAGACGTACTGCACTTGCAAGCAGTATCAGGTGAGCTGAGTCCTTGTGAGGACCGATGTGAGATGCCCGCCCCTCCTCCATTTTCATGCCTCTTAAAATCCAAGCACGCCTCAAAGATCTCGAGACCTGCTGCCCAAATTGGGAAAATCACTGACTTGATCTGGTGTTTGTCCTCAGTAGAGGCGCTGTTTGACATGTAAAAACTGTGGTCTGTTAAGTAACTCTGTGTCGTCGTCCATCTTTTTTACGCCAGTATGCCGAAGGTAAATGTTGTGCTGCGGCAAATGTCCCAACCATTTGTTTGTAGGGAAATGCAGAGAAGGACCCAGCCAGGGCTCTGTCTCTGTGAGCGCGCTCTGCCCCACCACCATGCCCTACTCCGGCCCGTGTCTGTGAGGGCGCTCTGCCCCACCACCATGCCCTACATCGGCCCGTGTCTGTGAGGGCGCTCTGCCCCACCATCATGCCCTACTCCGGCCCGTGTCTGTGAGGGCGCTCTGCCCCACCACCATGCCCTACATCGGCCCGTGTCTGTGAGGGCGCTCTGCCCCACCACCATGCCCTACTCCGGCCTGTGTCTGTGAGGGCGCTCTGCCCCACCACCATGCCCTACTCCGGCCCGTGTCTGTGAGGGCGTTCTGCCCTGCCACCCTGCTCTGCTCCAGCCCATCTCTGAGCACACTCTGACCAGCCACCCTGCGCTCCTCTGGCCCATTTCTGTGCATCACAGTCATTTGGTCCATTTCATGACTCTTCAGTCTGGTGGTTCAGACTGTCTCTGTAGCTTGTGGTGGTTCGGTCCATGTATTTTTGCCATAGTTGTTCCACCGTCTCTGATCCCAGTGGTGCTTCAGTCCCTCTCTGTGCCCTGCGGTGGTTCAGTCCATCCCTGTTCCCTGCAGTGGTTCGGTCCAACCCTGTTCCCTGCGGTGGTTCGGCCCGTCCCTGTGTCCTGCAGTGGCTTTATCCATCTCTTTTTGCTGCAGTTTTTCACTGCAGTGGCTCAGTCCATCTGTGTTCACTGCAGTGGCTCGGGCAATCTCTTTTCACCCCTGTGGTTTGGTCCATCTTCTTTCACTGCAGTGGCTCAGGCCATATCTTTTTGCCGCAGTGGTCCATCTCATCTCTTTACCCCAACGTTAACAGCCAAGGGTGCTGAAAGGCACGCAGAAATCGATCTCCTTCGCAGAGCTGAGAAGAAACAAGAACCCCCCCCCCCAAGCACTGCAAAGTGAAATCAAGAAGTCAGATTGCAGATGCCCTGTCTTTCTGCCGGCATGTTTCGAGGTTCAGACGATGCAAACGGAGCAGCATTGTTTCTGTGCTGCCCACGAGAGGAATGTGACCGAAGCAGCTCTGGAATGGGCCTAAAAAGAATATGTAGGCTTCACCAGCATGCAAGGAATGCCAGCACCTTCACACAGCTTCCGTGTAAATGTGGCAGCTGCCCCCTGTCTTTAACCTCCAACACTTCAGCTATATTGATTTCACCTTTCTTTCATTCATTAAAAATTTTCTTTTACTTTTTTGCCCATGTGACCTGCTCACTTCTACACAATTACACAACCTGGAAGCTCTGCTGCTCCCAGCCAGGACACCTTGATCCTCGATCTCTCAGGCCTTTCTGTTGACACGTGGTTCACCGTGATTCACTAATTTAATTTGCACGGCTACCTGTTTCTCCCTGGGCCCAGCATGCCTGCATGACCGCTGGCTTTCTAATGGACCGTTATGCTATCTTGCCATTTGATCCCAGCTTTATTTGTTCATTGCAGGCAGGTGTGAAGGTATGAGGTAAATTTAAAAATCACTAGATATATAGGTGCGGGGGAGGTGGATTACCCAGATTCTTATATTCAGGAGTTGGAGAATGAGACTGAAACACTGGCTAAAATACTGCAGTATCACTGTAGTATTTGAAGTTTCACGCTTATGTACACGTGGTCTGGTGGCCGATCTTCACTGATTGCACATTAATCAGTAAGAGCAGAATGTGAAGGTTGAATTAGCAGAGGAATAGCACAAATATACATGAAATATTGCAATCCACACAACATAATGGGAGACATATCAGAGTTCCAAAGAGGACGCGTTGTTGGTGCACGTCTCGCTGGTGCATCTGAGACCAGGATAGCAAGTCTGGGTGGTGTTTCAAGAGCCACGGTATCCAGGTTAATGTCAGCCTACCACCACGAAGGAGGGACCACATCCAACAGGAGTACCTGGACGCAAGAGGAAGCCGTCTGAAAGGGCCATCCTGGTACTAACCTAGACTGGACCCTAAAAACATAAACCCAGAGCTGCCCAACTCACTGTAGAAATAAATACACACCTCGACTCTCCTGTTTCCACCAGGACTGTTCGTTGGGTGAATATTCATGGTCGGGCTGCTGTAGCCAAACCCTTGGTCACTCATGCCAATGCCAAATGTCGGTTTCAGTGGTGCCAGCAGCATAAATCTTGGGCTGTGGACAATGTGAAACATGTATTGTTCTCTGATGAGTCCAGTTACGGTGTGTAGAAGCCTCAAAGAGGCTTACCGCCCGGACCATTGTGTACCCAGAGTGCAGCACGGGCATGGATCAGTGACGGTTTGAGCTGCAATATCTTGGCATTCCCTAGACTCGATAGTCCTAGATGGGCATGTCACTGCCAAAGACTGCCGAACCATTCTGGAGGACCATGTTCACCCAGTGGTCCCAACATTGTATCCTGAAGGTGCTGCTGTGTATCAGTGTGATAATGCACCAATACACACAGCAAGACTGGTGATTGTGTGGTGTGATGAACATGAAAGTGAAGCTGAGCATCTCCCATGGCCTGCATGGTCACCAGATCTGAATGTCTTTTGAGCTACTTTGGGGTGTTTTGGAGGAGCGAGTCAGGGAACGTTTTTTTTTCCCCAGCAGCATCACGTAGTGGCCTGACCACTGTTCTGCAAGAGGAATGGCTCAGAATCCCTCTGGCCACTGTGCAGGACTCGTGTATCCGCCATTCCCAAGGCAAATTGATGCTGTATTGGCCACAAAAAGGAGGCCCTACACCATACTAAGAAATTATTGTGGTCTAAAACCAGCTGTTTCAGTTTCATTGTCCATCCCCTATTTATATGGTCGACATATTAGCTTACCGTTTTCATTTGGGTTCTCCGGTTTCCCCCCCAGTGTCCAAAACATGTTGAGTTTAATAGAAGTTGCTAAACTGTCAGTAGGTGTGACTCTGTGTGTGGATGCTGTGTGTGCTCTGCGATGGGTTGGCACCCCGTTCAGGGTTATTCACTTCCAGAATAGGCTTCGAACCCCTACAACCCTGAATAGGACAAGCGGGTAAAGGAGATGGATGGATGGATGGATGGATGGAAGGATGGATGGAAGGATGGATGGATAGCTTACTGTTATTTACTGATTTAACCTTAAAATGACTCCACCTTTCGGCCTCCAGGACTATATCCATCCCTGAGCCCCTCTTCCATTGGCCCGCCTTCTGCCCCAGTCTGGTCCCGCTCTCCATACCGAGGCCCCATGCAGACCCGCAGCCTGGTGTTCGGACTCGGGTTTGGCGGCAGGCTACTCTGGGTTGTGGGCAGCCGCCCTCTCTAGCTGCCCTCGCCATCTCCGCAACCATCAGCATCAGTGCACATGCGTGTCTCACTGAGCTTCTCTCTCTAAACAAGCTCGTGTTCAGCATCCTGTTCAGAGGTCCAACAGCAGTGCTCCGTCCGTGTGTCAGAGCTACTAGCAGTTAGCTTAGCATCTGCTCTGCTGGCATTACAGATGCACATTGATACTGACCCTGTTTCTCAACAATTTTGTATTTTATTTTGTTTATTTTAAGGTAGCTTTAAGGTAGCTTTTCTATCAGCTCTGGAAAAAGACTTAAAAGACCACTCTATATTTTTAAACAAATCTGCATTTTTAAATCTTGACTTAAGCCTGGTTCTGCTGGCAGACGGCCACACTGAACTGCAGGTTGCTTCCAGGCTCAAAGTTTCTAAGACGGCAGTGAAGGTGAAGCAGGAGACACCGGGAACGACCAGAAACCAGTCAGGTAAAGGGCGGAAGAGACATTCTAATGCCAGAGATGACCGTCAACTTATCTGACAGTTTTCCATGAATCGCAGGATACTATCGAGTGACCTTCAAAAGGAATGGGAAACATTAAGTGCAGGTGTGAAGTGCACTGCTAGGACAGTTTGTATCAGGATCCTAGAAGCAGGACTGAAGTCCCATAAAGCAAGGAAGAAGCCCTTCATTAATGAGAAGCAGGGAAGAACCAAGCTGCAAAAAATGCATACGTTACCCAGAAGCAAACCCATAAATTGAGAAATGAGTGAAACAGGAAATTATGCTGTGGTCTCTGGATTTTTTTCCCAGAGCTGTATGTAGAATCTTAAAATGCTGCTACACCTGTTATTCCCACATATAGGTGAATGCAGCGATACACACAGGTACGCACAGGTTTGCAGGTGCGTGTCCCATACCTGAGTGAGCGACAGGCCTTGGCAGGCGGGCAGGTGGGGGGGTGACGCTCAGCCTCGTGACTCACAGTGGGGAAATGTCAACAGGTGCACAAGCGAGACAGCGTTCCAGGAAAACAGCCAGAGGCTCACAGGTCCTGCTGGTAGAGCCCCGCCCCAGTGAATAGGCTTCAGGTGACATCGCCCTCTTCTGCCTGCTTGGGCTTCACTTCCCTGCACAGCACAGGGTTAATCCTAAACAGCCAGGAGATGCTGTAATTGGAGCAGGGGGCAGGCAGCATGCAAATTAAGAGCGTGTGTGTATATACACACACTGCTCTAACAGTGCTTTTATAGTGAAAGTCTAACTGGGCAAAGTGTAGCAACTACAGACTTTTATTTTGACGACAGAAATCTGCATGTGGTTTCATATTTGAGCCTCGTGTCTGGGCTGTGTAGTTCTGGGAGCGTCATGTGACTCATCCTGTCAGCTGATTGGGCAGGTGCAGCATGAAAAGGGCCAATGGCTAGAACTGGGCCTGCCGGACAGTGCCAGTCATTTATGAGGCTGCGTTGTGATTGTGCCAGTAAAGTGGGAATCATGACGGATCAACCCCAGCAGGCGTGTAAACGACTAGGCCCATCAGGCATGTGCGGGGGGGCATTTAGCCAGAACTATTTAATGTGAACTTGTGCATCGGCTTTAAAATTACTCGGTGCTTTCTTAACTTCCGAGTACCTGTCCCTCAAAAAGTCTCGCCGCAGCCCCGAGGCCCATGTTCCGTAAATTACCCCCCCCCCCGACCTCCCCTGCAGGCGGAGCAGAGGCCAAAAGGCTTTTTCGTTGCTTTTTTTTTTTTTAAACACCCTCCTCAGCGTTTCCCACAGAAATTCCGTCCACAGCCCGCTCTTCCAGTCCATAAAACGTTTCTTTTCACTGTCCTTTATTCTTTCATTACTTTTGGTTGAACCCTATACTGTTTCTGAAGCCAAAGGCGCAGCGACAGGAGAGGCAGGGCGGGGAAGGACGGCCAGTTACACAGCACAATGCCATGACAAATCTGTGTTATAGCTGTATTCTTTTTTTCACAAAAGTGAAAAATGAGTTTATTAAATTCTTACTTGATATTATAAATTTACACTTCACAGTAAATGAAGGTACTACATGTTACCATGCTGGGGGAGGGGGAGTTGAGGGGGCCCATGGAGATTTTGCCTAAGCCCCCCCAGAGTCCCTAGAATCTGTCTGTTCCATACTATATCTGTACCAGGCTTCCAGAGAAGCTACAATTTCTCTTTATCTTATGTTTTGCAGTATGACAATAAATCTTATTTAAATCTAAAAAAATCTTTACAGACAGCTGTTAGCTTTTAGCCAGGTGGTAACTGAATGTTTCGGCTCACTTCGTTATTCCTGCTCAGGTGTGCTGGGACAGGGAGAAATGTACGAAGGTCCTCATTACAACTGAGAGTATTCCAGAGTGTGATTATGAGGGACACAGATTTACCTTGGACATACCTGTATTCTTTCTTCTCACGGCTTTCTTCTCTATGGCCTTTTTAAATTAGCATATTTATTTACCTTTTCGGACAGTTGTCCTGCTGTGTACCGGACACTTACTGCATCTAGAGCTACTAGCTTACTGGGGAAACCTGTGACAGAAAGACGGCAGTGTGGTCTGAACGGGACTTCTGATTGGACGAGGCGTCTGATTGGATGGGAGGTATTCCCCAGGAGTGTCACCTGACACCCTTTCGACCCTGCCCTCCACTGGTGCAGGTGGAGCCCATAGCTCTGTTGGGTGGTTCCTGAAACCAGAAACCCTGCTGAATATATAAGTATTTTTTTTCTTCCAAAGCATGGAATGTGCTGTCACTGAAGTGACCATCTGCATCATGGAAGGAGGTGTGGAGCATTTGGAGCTCTAGGGAGGGACACTAAAAAAGTCACCCTGTTTCTGGCTGATGTTTACTTGTAAGCATGGAGCCTCTGCCCTTGATTAGCTGTCACTTTGTGCCCCTTGACCAAGCCGTTCGGCTCGCCGGTACAGCGTGGCGTGCTCCATATTGGCATAGACCCCAGCGCGTGAGTTACAGGGATGCTGCTGTCCGTCCTCATTAGTCTGTCTTAAGGAAAACTGCATTATTGATTATTGGGCTAAAAGATCCCATGGGAAGGACTAAAGTGTGTTTTCTCTCTCCCTTTCATTCAGTTACTAGACATCAACTGGACAGGCCTTACAAACATGCTGGATATTCCTGGGATAAAGTAAGTTAGTTTCATTTTTACCTGTTTTCCTGTTAATTTACCTATGTAGACATGCCTCAAACACAGTGTAAATGTCAATGACCCTCACAGAACTGCTAGGCTCATTAAAGCAGTCATGATGCTTAAAGGTTAGTGTTTGCACTTAGCTTCAGGTGTATATCTGCCATAGTGTCAGTCACATCAGGGGCTGCCATTGGGTTGACCATAAACCTGCCTGAGCCTGATTGGTCAAGGGCGACTATAAGAGTGATCAAGCTTCTGCCTGCATCTGATTTGTCAGGCTGCTATCGGAGTGACCGAGTGCCCGCCTGGGCCTGATTTGTCAGAGGCTGCCGTTGGGATGACCGAGCTCCCGCCTGCACCCTATTGGTCAGGGGCTGCTGTCAGATGACCAAACACCTGTTCACACTTGATTGGTCAAAGGGTGCAGATGAGGAGACTGAGCTCCTGTCTGCATGTAATTGGTCAAGTTGCCATCGGAGTAACTGAGATGCTGCCTATGCCTGATTGGTCAGACTTCCGTACTGACTGAGGTCCTTCTTGCACTTTTTTTTCCATCTGAAGGACTCTAAATACATTTCATGTTTCCTAGATTTTACCAAAAAGAATTCTTTACCCAGTTCTTTTTGCAAACCTTTGTTTTGCTGTGCAGTGACACGGACCTTTGGCCTGCTAATCTTGCCCCGTGGCCGTGAGTGACTGCATCTGCAGAAAAGCCAAGTTTCGGCTTCATGCGTGGGGGCGAGGGGGGAGGGGGGGCAGTCCACAAACCTGTCGGCCCCACCCACTGCTCAGCCTTCTGTGTTTCATGCTTGGGAGGGAGCTCTGTGCCCTGGTTCACGCAGGACTGTACCCTGTTCAGCTTGGCTCAGTCCACTTTGGAAAGGCGCTCTTCCCTTTCTCGCAGCTCAATAGCCCCTTCATTCCGGCTTGTAGTGAAAACGTTCACGAGAGGTGAGTCAAGGGAAAATAGCGCAGACCCGCATGAAAAAGGAAACAAGGAGTGATTTACATTCCATTTGCTTTGCAGATGCTTGTACACAAAGCTACTTTTATGTAGCATCTACTCTTTTCATGAAATGATTTACTAGAGCAGATCGTCTCTCAGCAGCGTGTTTGACCTTGTGATTCATGCCAGACCGCTTTCTGCACTTGCTGTGGATCTCAGTCCTTTGGCCCACGATCCGACCTGCTGTAGTAAAGTGCTGTGTGGAGGGTACTATGTCTATACATTCTGCTTCCCCCTAATGGCCAATGGGAGTACTTTTATGTTATTGAAATTCGCACAGGCAGGTTGGCTTATTTGGGGCCCCAGCTGAGAGCAAAATAAACCAAGTGATGGAAATCATTGTGGCTGCTACAGCTTGGTCAATATGATATAGATTATAACTGTGATGAAGGAAAATAACTAACCAATCACTGTCAGTCTATAGCGTGACCTTTCTGATTAGCTAGCGCCAAATAGTGGTGTGGTCACGTTAGCCTAGGCTATGTGATCACATGTCCAAGACAGGATTTACACTAAGTGCATTTCCAGTGTATATTTAGTAGGGGTGTAGTGGTGCATAAAATTCAGTACAGTACGAACCTCGGTTTTGGATTCACGGTTCGGTGAAATTTCGGTACAGCATAGAATAGAATTTGGGAATTATTTATTATTGAAACTGCACACAAACAATTAGGTACAGTTGCAATCCAACGGCAGTATGTTTGTCAACACGCCTGAATAACAACCCTAACGTAGAATTGTTCCCAAACCGCCGATTATGACTGACTGTAACCAGCATCCATAACCAACTCACAGCCACGATTAGTATAACATTTCTGTGTTGATCATCCAACTGTGAATTTAGGTCCCACCCATGTAAAAAAATGCAGTAATTTGTTTCATTATGCGTACCAAACAGAAAATTATTTACGAAACGGTTCACAATGAATACGTATATCCAGGGGTACTGCTAGAGATTTTGGACCCCATGAAAGCCTATCACATTGCCCCCCCCCCCCCCCCAACTGAGACCAATACAGTTATGTTCCTCAAAACCATCCTAGCTTTTCCCCTTTTAAGGCTCCCTGCATGTTTCGTTACAGCCCTAACGTTTAACAAAATGACACATTCAGATGAAATGTGGCTGCATATTGTGTACAATAAATGGAAAAAAAAAATGTATTTATCCTATCATTATCATGGGAAGTTTCTATTTTTAGCGGGGGCCCGTAGTGGGCGGGGCCCCGTAGTGGGCGGGGCCCATTGCGGCCACACTAGTTGCACCGGCCTAAAGATGACTCTGGCTCCGGCCAATGGCGGCGCACCATTGCTGCCAGAGATGCGGCTAAGGTGCTAGGAGACAGATGGACAATTTGGAAGGATGACCTCACCTCCGCCCCTCCCCCCCACACTCTCAGCCTGTCCCGCCACATGCTGCTGACACAGTATTACTCATTATTTAACTGGGGGGGGGAGATTTTTTGGCATGACTTGTAATAGAAAGAAAGCAAGAAATGCCTTAGATGGATTACCCGCTCTCAGTTATGCAACACACTGCTTGGGAGATTTGCTGAAATGTGTTAAATACCCGGATGTAAGGTGCCACACTGGTCCCAGTTATTCCAACAGACGCTGTACTGGTTTGTACTGGGGCCTTGGGGGCTCTGGTCCCCTCAAGGCTGTCGGCTCAGGTCCGAAAGTTAATGCTGTCCAGGCTGTTTACTGTGGCCTGTGTGTGTGTGATGTGTGTTTTCTGCAAATTCCTCTCCCGTCTGTCAGTTCAGTAGCCCTTCCACCCCGTGCACAGCTGTTTCCCTCAGCGGACGTGTCCCCCTAGATGGGATGCTAATCCTTGTTCTGTAATCCCCTCCAGTGGCCTGTGTGACGGCGTGATCCAGGACATCATCTACAGCAACCTGGTGCTGCCCAACCGCATCACCGTCCCCCTGGTGGGCAAAGACGAGCTGAACCAGCTGCGCTTCCCCATGCCTAAGGTGGGTGGGAGGTGGTGTGTGTTCCCTCAATGCAGGTGCTCTGTAACTGAAAATCACTCACAGATAGACTCTGTGATATACGTGGAAATATGCAGAGGCGTAGTGGTGTGGCATTTTTATAGAAAGAGATAGATACAGACCAGTTGACAGACGGATATTGATCTCAGCGGGAAATTCAACAAAAACGATTTACTGCTACAAATGAAAATTACTGTAAAATTTAATATGTCAATGTTTCAAGAACTGTGATAAGAATTTGTCTTTGATGAAGATCTTTTATTTGTTTATTTTAAGGGGAAAAACATTACTGTTCATTAGGGGTATAATGGTAATTATACAAGGGAATAATGTAACTAGTGTTCATTGTAACCATCTCACAGTCACAATTAACATAATAGTTTCTGCATTGAACTTCTACTTGTGAATTTAGGTTCCTCCAATGTGAAACAATGTATTCATTTGTTTCATTGTACATATTGAACTGGAAATGGTGTAACTGAATGGTACATGATGAATCTGTGGCCCTACTGTAATCATCTATGTGTAAAACATTATATTGATATTCGTTAAGCTCAAAATGATTGATCCCTTGGATGTCTGCTCAGGGTGTCCTGAGAATCCATTTTGTGGAGGCCCAGGACCTGGAGGGGAAGGACACGTACCTGGGGGGGCTCATCAAGGGGAAGTCAGACCCCTACGGGGTCATCCGGATCGGAAACCAGCTCTTCCAGAGCAAGACCATCAAGGAGAACCTCAACCCCAAGTGGAACGAGATCTATGAGGTAGGAAGTTACTCCGACATGGTCAGTTAAGCTTGGCTGAGCAGTTAGGACCTGATGTTTGGGACCCTGGGGGGGGAGGCAGATTTTATCATGGTTTGTTGTGTGTACGGTTACCTTCAGGTCTTGGTGTACGACCAGTCGGGTCAGAACATAGACATCGAGCTGTATGACGAAGACCCGGACAAGGATGACTTCCTGGGGAGGTGCGTGTCCTCAGCTTGGGTCCAAGACTGGGTTTGAGCCCCCCCATGCGGATCGTCTAGAGCTACGTGGGGGCCCTAGGTTCCCCTTTTTTTGAAGTTCACACAGGATGTGACATAAGCTGTCGTAAATATGGGGGAGTGGTAATTGTTTCAGACCCTCTGAAGGACGTGTGGACCATATCCAGCCTGCTTGCTCTTTGTGTCTGTTATTACAGCCTGATGATTGACATAGACGAGGTGCAGAAGGAAGGAAAAGTGGACGAGGTAGGGCCCGCTGATTGTGGACGTGGCTATCCGGCTCAGCTGACATTATCCATCCAGAGTCAATTCAGGGCCCAGCAGCCTCGAGGCTACGAGCCCAGCATTTACCCCTACAATCTTCTTCATTCTTTACTTTCTTACTGAAACTGTTCCCTAGGGATTAACCTGCGTAGGTACGGAAACGTTTATATATAAGGACACGCCTTCCTGGCATTGGAAACTTTAGGACAGGGATAGGAAAGTCTGATCAGTTGCTGAAAAACAGCCTGGGCGCCCGATTCTGATTCGGCTCTGTGATGTCGCCCCCTAGTGGTTCGCGCTGGAAGAGGTCATCACTGGGAAGCTGCACCTGAAACTGGAGTGGCTGTCCCTGCTGTCCTCCCCTGAGAAGCTGGATCAGGTGGGAGATAGAGGAGCTCTTCCTCTGTTTGTTCTCATGCTTGTTTCGTATTCTTCATTTCTTAAAATACTGTACCCCCCTACTAAGTTTCAGTAGTTCAGCTAATCGCATTCAAGTACTAGTGCTGTAATTAAGCCTAACCAGCCATGTTGCCTGTATCTGTATCTCCAAAGGTCCTGACCAGTGTGAAAGCGGATCGGACCCAGTCCACCGAGGGCCTCTCGTCTTGTCTGCTGGTGACATACCTGGACTCGGCCAGGAAGCTTCCGGTATGTTCTGCCCGCCGAGTCTCGCCTCCCAACGATAATAATATTAATGATGACTGCAAAGCACGTCTGTCAAAGAAGGCATTATTTATGTTAAACCAGAGGGAGTTTCACTGCACGATCACTGCTCAGGTCACATAATAGAGGTGTTTTTGCTGTGAAACAAAGTGTGAAGGACAAAAAGCTCACGCAGGCTGGGAGAGCTCATAGGAAACAATAGTGAAATTATGCTAGAGCAGCAGCGTTAGCCTAAGGGCTCAACAGCAGTGCCCAGGGTGGGATTTGAGCGGTGAGGCCCCTCCTGCTCCTCTGCCGTCATCCTTCCCCATTGCTGTCCCACTTCTGCTAAAACATGAACCTTTCAGGCACAGCAGGCCCTGGGAATAAATGCCCACCCTTCATCATCATCACAGTGTTTCCCCTTTCAAAATACGCCCCCCCCCCTCCCCAATGTCTCATCCCAAAACAGGAAGCGAACATACGACAAATGTTAGTCATTTTCATTAGCTCCTCCTACCACTTCACTATGAATGAAATCTAACGCAAGTGCAGAGGAGCCACGCATCTCCTTCCTGCTGATATTTGCTCTCAATCCTGACTTCATTGCATGCATGCGGTCGTCGTGTCCGGGGCTGGATGTAGGGGGGTGGTGGGGTCATTGTTGGGGCCCTACCTACATCATAAAATGCTGCTGGGTCATTATAAGTCTGGCAGAGAATTTCTCCTTTGTCTTGCAAGGAAGGCCACTTTGAACTGGAATTTTACCATGAGAAAGTGCTGTCCAACGTGCCTTGGCTGAGCCTGTACCTGTAATAGTTAAAAAAAAGAACATTAAAGCTCATAAGAAAACATTCTGAATTATCTTCTTTTGCTAACTCGGAGTACAGAAAATGCATTATATCTTAAGGCGAGTTTATTTCAAATGAGCATGAAAGACTTCTGAGCTCTGGAAGGGTTGTGTAATCCACACGTCAAATTTCATCAATATCAAAAATGGTGGTAACAAAGCTATTTTTTGAATTTTTGTAACAACCAGGGAAAAAACATGCCCCCCCCCCCTCTACAACGCGCAGCCTCAGACTCTGTCCCGTTTAAAAACCATTGTCAAAATTGGAAGGTCTTGCCAGCCACATCTCCAGAGCCCTTCACTGTGGCGATGAGGTCATTAGCAGGCAGTCAGCTGTCCATCAGTGAAGTTCATGGGAGCTCAGCTCCTGGGACAGTGGAGAGCCGACGTTGGCTCCCAATTTCCAGGAGAGGAGGCCAAGAGTAAGAGTGTTCCAGCAACTGTGGGAAGCAGCGAGGCCACGTTCCTGTGCACACTTCTGTCTCGAGTAACCCGCCATGTCCGTTCTCTCCTGTCCAACAAGCGGAACCCGCTAGAGTTTAACCCCGATGGGCTGCAGCCGGTTGTCGTGCACAAGGCCCTAAAGGTAACGCGCTCGCCACGTGTCCGGCCCGCGTCCTCAGAGAGCCCGCCCACTGCATGCCCCGACTCCCGTCTGATTGGCGTGCTGCATGCTCTCCTCGCTTTCTCATTGGCCTGCTGTGTGGAGTGACATGAGCCCCACTTTACGCCCATTTTCTGTCACGTTGACAACATACCCAGCATGCCATGCACTAAAACGTCAGATTTCTGCTTCGAAATACTAGACAGGATTCTTTTAAACGTCAGGCAGGTAAGGAGTACATAACCTGATTAACTTTCCTGAGTCACGTCAGCATGCATGCAGTGCGACTGGAACAGAACAGCGGCCCCCAGCATCACCCCTGCTGCGGTTCTAGGTGTGGCCTAGAGCGCCTATTTGGGTACTCCACCGCTCCAACTGGCCAAGCACATCCATGCACTCACTCGCACGGGCCACTCGCTGCACGCAAGCCTCCGCCTCCCCCCCCCCATCCCCCACCAGGCCTCACTCACCTCTCCCCCCCATCTTTCTGTTCGATCCCCTCAGCTGGGCAAGAAGGCGCACAGCGAGCCGAGCCCCTATGTGCAGTTCTCCGTTGGCAAGAAGAAGTATGAGAGCAAGGTGAGCAGGCCGGCCTGGTCATACACGAGCCTCTGGGTCAGCTCTGGTTCTGGAGCCCCTTCTGGGCCTCTGTTGGACTCAGCACCATACTCACCCTTAAAGAAATAAAGTGTCTGAATCAGAATTATAATAAGTGCAAGATAATTTGTGTGAATCAAGTTTTTTAGACTTAGTGGGGTTTCATGTCCGTCGATCGTACTGTCACTGATTGTCCCACAGATCTGTGTGCAGGGAAGATGGAAGCAGCTCCTAGGCCTCCCTTTATATGTTAGACCTGTAGTCGATGGATGAGGATATTTGTAGGAGAAGGAGGCCATTACACCGCCATGTAATTGTGGCCAGCACTGCGCTAATGGATAATGAAGAGCTCGTGTTTAGCTGCCGCTCGGGTGTGCCTCTGAAGCGCTCGTGTTTACCTGCCGCGCGGGTGTGCCTCTGAAGCGCTCGTGTTTACCTGCCGCTCGGGTGTGCCTCTGAAGAGCTCGTGTTCAGCTGCCGCTCGGGTGTGCCTCTGAAGCGCTCTTGTTTAGCTGCCGCTCGGGTGTGCCTCTGAAGCGCTCGTGTTTACCTGCCGCGCGGGTGTGCCTCTGAAGCGCTCGTGTTTACCTGCCGCTCGGGTGTGCCTCTGAAGCGCTCGTGTTTACCTGCCGCGCGGGTGTGCCTCTGAAGCGCTCGTGTTTACCTGCCGCTCGGGTGTGCCTCTGAAGCGCTCGTGTTTAGCTGCCGCTCGGGTGTGCCTCTGAAGAGCTCGTGTTCAGCTGCCGCTCGGGTGTGCCTCTGAAGCGCTCTTGTTTAGCTGCTGCTCGGGTGTGCCTCTGAAGAGCTCGTGTTCAGCTGCCGCTCGGGTGTGCCTCTGAAGCGCTCGTGTTCAGCTGCCGCTCGGGTGTGCCTCTGAAGCGCTTATGTCTGCCTCCACAGATCCGCTACAAGACCAGCGAACCGGTCTGGGAGGAGTCCTTTTCCTTCCTCGTCCACAACCCTCACATTCAGGAGCTCAAGGTCGAGGTAGGTTCCTGTCGCACGATCGCCACCACAAGCCTGAGGTGGCATGCACTGCACCACACCAACTTCCAGTCCTGGGTTCCCCAAATCCAGTCCTGGAGGGCCAGAATTCAACACAGTTTGCAGATTTTTCTGTTCATAGGCACCTACTAAACGTAATTAGCTGATTAAGATGTGTTTGAATAGGAGAATCGGCAAACTGTGTTGGATTCTGGCCCTCTAGGATCAGAACTGGGGAACCATGCCCTACATTGACAGGCCCACGGCGACCCCTAGTGAAACATGCTGACCGACTCTGTGCCATATCGACATGCGCTCTGCCATTGTCCTCTGCTATGACCCACAGTGTCCTTTATTAGTCACCATTCTCCTCCACTGAGCCGCACTGACACGCACACTAGCTCAGAGCATCTCCATTACCCTCAATGCCCTTACCCTCCACGTGAATGCAGAGTCACTGTGACCTCTCCGGCCCCTTCCCCAGGTAAGAGATGACAAGCACAAATCCTCCCTGGGTACAATGACGATGCCCCTGACCGAGCTGCTGCAGGCTGAGGACATGCTGTTGGATCAGTCCTTCCCACTGAAGAACTCCGGGCCCAACAGCACCCTCAAGCTGAAGATAGCGCTGAAGGTGAGGCCTGCTGTAGCACCATAGCCCTGCTAATACCAGAGATGACCATAACACCCATCCAGTACAGGGTCCTGGGGGTGCAAGGCAGGCCTGCACCTAGGAAGGCATGACATAGAAACCAATAATTACTGTATTACCAACTAGTCAATAGATTTTTACTATTAAGTATCTCGGTAGAAACCTGATGATGGTCAGAAGGGTTATTGGTCCTGAGATTAAATTAGGACTACAGGAAGCGGGGAGGTGGTACATGGGGTTTGAAGGGCTTCAGGCTGCATCTCGGGATGTGAAACCACAACCTCCAGGTGCAAGGTCTGCTGGAGTCAGATCATCAGTGCTCCAGGCTCCCTGGGCTCCTGCAGACGGTATCTTCTGACTGTGAGTGTCTGTATGTCTCATATATCTGTGCCTGACAGGTCCTGGCCCTGGAGAAGGACAGTCTCCCAGACCATCCTTCCTCCGTGCAGGTGAAGAAGACCAGTGCCGGGGGACCTGCCAGCCCCACCCACAAGGGCGTGCCCAATGCCACAACCCCAGGCCCCGCCCCTAAGGGTGTCTCCAATGCCGCCGCCCAAGGCCCCGCCCCCAAGGGCATACCCAATACCGTATCCCCAGGCCCCGCCCCTGAGAGCGTGCCCAGTGCCGCATCCCTAGGCCCCGCCCCCAAGAGCATGCCCAGTGCTGCACCTCCAGGCCCTGCCCCCATGTCGACCCCCGAGCTGCCAGTGCCATTGCCAGTGCTGGCGCCAGCCCCCCACATGGAGCCCCCCAGCCACGGGAGCTTTTCCCAACTCAGCCGTGGGGGCCTAAGCACCTCAAACCTGACCCTCTCAAGACACTACAAGGGCTCCTCAGCCAGCATCGCGTCCGATGTCTCCCTGCCCGTCGCCGCACAGGAGCTCAAGCGACGGCTGTACCAACTGCAGAAGTGAGTGCACCACCAGGAGGCGCTGTTACCCCCCAACTCATATACAGTACCTGTCAATAGTCTGGACACACCTGTTTTAATGCATTTGTCTTTATTTACTTTATTCACCTCATAGTAAAAGGCCTCGAGGTAATAAAATAATACGCATCACATAATGAAATGACTGAGAGGAACGTTAAACATCTCAAAATTTTCTCAGATTTTTGACTCTTCAAAACAGCCCCCTTTTGCTTCAATGACAGCATTGCAAACTCTTACCATTCTTCCAACCAGCTTCCAGATGTAGCCACCAGGAATGCTTCTCCAACAGTCCTGAAGGAGTTTCCACAAGTTCTGGGCACCAGTTGGCCACCTTGCTCTTACTTGTCAATCCAGCTCATCCCAAAGAGCTCTATAGGGTTTAGGTCGAGGGATTGTGGGGGGCAGGTGGTCTGTCACATCACTCCATCTGGGTCCTTTCATAACCTTGAGATGTGCGTAGGGATTCTATCTTGCTGAAAAACAAATGATTTTCAGTTGGTGTGTCTAGATTTTTGACTGATGCTGTATATAGTAATAATTTTCAGTGACATTTTTTAGTTCCTTTGTGATATTTTATCAGTTTAACAGTTATAAAGCTGAATGATTTTCAGAAGCTCAGTCATGAGATTGGGTTTAGTTCCTTTTCGAGCCCGGTCTGCTGACTCTTCGTTGTCCCCACAGTGGCGGTGTTGACCTTGGTGACACCCCGCTGGGCCAGGTTCAGCTGACGCTCAGGCACAGCTCGCAAAGAAACCAGCTCATAGTGGTGCTGCACTGCTGCCGGTCAGTCACATCATCCACCATGTGATCCATTTCAACCAATCAGTATCCACCTCTGAATTCACTTTAGCTCAGGTTATGAGCAGGCGTGGAAATTCCAGCACTTCTGTATTAATCAGTATTTTAGCACCTATCCAAAGTCAAGTTGAGTGCTAGGCGCTTACACACACACACACACACACATACAAACACAGACTACTGGAACTGTAATCTCAAAAACATCCCTGAAGATTCATACTCCCTCAACTGGAGTTGAGCTGTCAAACTACACAGACTAATTCCCTACATCGATCCGTATTTTATTTGTTAACACTGTTCTTGAGATCGTGGGTCTTGCTCAGGTCTCTGACTTCCTGCGTTCCCGATGACAGGAACCTCATCCCATTCAACAAAGATGGGTCAGACCCTTACATACGGCTCTACCTGCTGCCAAACAAAAGCAGGTCCGGGAGAAGGAAGACCAGGACCATGAAGAAGACCCAGAACCCCGTGTACGACCAAACGTGAGTCACACCAGCCCGGCTCCGTTTCAGTGTTGCACGACATTAGGTGCCTCGGACCGTGGGGGTGGAGTCCGTAGAGTACTCTCTCTGTGCTGGGACGGGAGTAGGGACACTGTGCCATCCAGTACTCAAGGCTGTGCCTTGTGCCAGCAGGTTCGAGTTTAACGTTCCCCAGACGGAGCTGCACAGGAGGATCCTGGATGTGACTGTGAAGAACGGGGGGGGCATCCTGCCCAAACATAAAGGTCTTCTGGGGAAGGTTTGTCCTGGTTCATCCAATGATCATAAACTCCACCTCCCCCTCCCCCACCTTAGACTAAGACCTCAGCTAAAAAGTTATAACCCACACCTTGTTCCACTGGCAGGTGCTGGTAGAACTGACATCAAAGGACATACTTGTTGGATATACACAGTGGTAAGCAGACCTTTGGGGCCACATCACGTCTGGTTCTGAGTCTCCTGTAGTCACAGATTCTGGCTGGTAGCCAACCCGAATGTTTCCCACCTCTCCTGACAGGTACGATCTCTCTGAGGACGGCTACGGGACATCGGGACTGGTCTAGCACACACAGAAGGACCGAGAAGTGACATCACCGGCCATTGGCCAAGCTACACAGTCATTACACTAATTAATATTGTTGTAGTGTTATTTTACTGAATATGCACACCACATTTCTCTCAGATTCCCCATCTTTTTGGTTTATTGTCCTCAGAGACTGTAGTTAAGCTGCTATTTGACAAGTGCATTCAGTTATTTTCTAAAGGACTGAAACTTAAGGGAGAGTCCTTAGTTGGGCACAGTGAACATGTCTGTGCTTGTCCTCGTGCCTTGAAAATCCGAAGTGTGGTGTGCCTAAAACAAAGCCTTTCTTTTTTTTTTTTCTTTTCTTTTTTTTTATTATTATTTTCAGATACTTCTTCATCCATTTCTTGAAATGTAAAATTTATTTTGGTTTATGTATAGTTTTTAAGTGGACCAAAACGAAGGACGAGCGGGTAGCATCAGATGACTTCCAAGAGATGAATGACGTATTTAGTGTGAGTAAAACTACAGCAGAATTCCCCGACTATATTTACCACGTGGGCCAAATACTATCCGCAACATAAAGCCAAGATCCACTGCGTCCGAAAAAAATGCCGTCCGGATTCAATTGTGTTTCGGTCCGGAGTCGGCCGGTTGGCGACCACTGCTGTAGAGTGTGTAAGAGTGGTATGTGTCCTACAGTGCGTACTGTAGGTGATGTAAATACGAACCAATGAATGTTTGCCTGATAGCAGTATGCTGGGGGAGGGGAGGGGGGGGGGGTTTCATATATGAATATTCTCTGCACTTTGTCGAAATATTTTTCACAACAATGTAATAATAATAATAATAATAATACAGATTATTTTATCAGTGGCATTGCTTAAAGCAGTCGTTTTTATGTCGTGGAACCAAAGAAATTATTACATTTTAAAGAAATCTTTATAAATTTCGCTTTCGCAAACTTTTGAAAACTGTATATATTGTTAGCAAATCTATTAAATTTTAAATTAATAACACGTACACGACATCCCTGCCACAGCAGGTAAAGCAATATGCTGTGGCAGCTCAAATGCTCATATAATGCCCATATAAATATAAAACAGATGTTTTCATAATGCATGACTTCATAATGCATGACATATCCCTCGCGGTGTCGTTTTCTTTCGTCTCCCCACCAGGTATGATTCATGGAATATTTCTTTCATCTCCATACACGATAGGTG
Source organism: Paramormyrops kingsleyae (assembly GCF_048594095.1). Classification (NCBI taxonomy): domain Eukaryota; kingdom Metazoa; phylum Chordata; class Actinopteri; order Osteoglossiformes; family Mormyridae; genus Paramormyrops; species Paramormyrops kingsleyae. Next base: position 11,845,318 of record NC_132800.1, read on the forward strand.
CTAGAAATGGGAAGTGGTTTCTAGCGCGACCTTAAGTTTGTGATCGCTTTCACGGTTTACTCTGAAAATGAATTTGTTAAATCATGACCTTGTGCCATATTTGAGCGTCTGCTTTTCTGCTTTTCTTTTGATAATCATAAACTATACTTAAAGACAGCGATGTATGTGTTATCTTGTGTGTGCACTGCAAGAATTGTATTTATCTTGTGCCTTTAAAACGTGACATGCAGAGTTTTAAACGATTTAACTTCTTGGCATGAGACTGATTTTAGGGATTCCGTGTTTGGGAATGTTTACCTGACTATGTTTTAATTAATAAAGAGCTATTGCTTATACATATTGGTTGTGTGAGTCTACGGATAACATCAAGGCCATAATGTTATATACAGTGACATCCCCCCAGCATTCAGATGTGCTTACAATGTTCCCCCCAATACGTATTGTTAGGGCCTTGGTCCTCCACCCCCCCGCCAATGTTGACTCCATGGCTACAGGTAACATAAACAATAGTGTTCCTTTACAAATAAGCATTCGAAAAATATCGGTTTTATTCGTATTACTGTTTACTTGTACGGTATCAAATCAATTAGTACAACACTGTAAAATGATTACTAATAGTGATATTACTTGCATAACGTGTATTCCACTAAGGCTTTAAAATAACTAACAAATAAGATTTGTATATGGAATTATCTGAATACATGGTACAAACACGCCCCCTGCTGGCTATTACGTGCCGTGGCATGCGCGCGTCTGTGTTATTGCTTTCCGGAAGCGGGATACAGGGGCGTGCAAAGCGCGAGAACGCTGAGCGGATGACGTCAGCGCGTTTAAGTTTGCGCGGGAGTTGGCTCACTCTTCGGAGATACAGCGAAACGGTAAATAAGCTATTAATATAGTGACATAGCCTAATTATTTCATAATGGCCCAGTAAACCAAGATTAATTTAGTTTCCAGAGTTGGACGCATTATATGTTGGAATTTTTCACAGATGGGAACTTGTTTTGCGTTGCTGTTTTGACAGATAGTTTGCTAGTTAGCCCGGGTGACGGTAAACAGGGCTCTGTGCGAACGCCGGGTCGTTAACCTTCCCGACTGGATATCGTCCGTCCCCTTTCGGTCTCACGCCGTAGGTCGGACGACTGCAGCATGACCAAGAGGGACTCTTTCCTACGGTCTGTCAGCCGGGAGCATTTGGCCGACTTCCTGGGCTTCATTCGGCAGCATGTAAGTGCGACGCGGCTTCACTCAGTCTTGTTTCTTCATGTCCAATAAATGCGGTTTCGTTCTTTTTTTTAATTCCCTTATTACGTTCCTTACATGTTCATATATTGCACTTCTGGTTACGGAATAGTCTTATTAGGTTCTTTTGTTATAAGATGTTGTGTAGCTCCTGCTCCATTGCTTGCTTTTGTACCTGAGCATTCATCGGAAGCTTACCTTATCAACGTTTCTGTCTAGATGACTCCTCGAGAGCCGTATGTTTGTAGTGAGCTATTTGCCACACTCGGTCGTCGCTTTGAACAAAAGCGTTTGCTAAATGTATTACCGCCCCAGCGCATGCCACTGTCACGTAGGACAAACCACGGAGTAATGACTGTCATGTACCACTAGGGGTTCTAGCGTGCCACTGCACATATGTAATACCAAAAACACTTTATGTATAATCGCTTTTAATTTAGATCGGTCAGACTTTTTATAAATCAAAGACTAAATTTATACAGGGCCTTTAGCGATTACGGGGCGGCACAATATCCGTGGTTTATCCATTGTCGCGTATGGGAAACCAGGTGGCAATGACTGTCATGTACCGCCATGGGAGAGGAGTTCTGTGCCATCGTCGTGGGCCAATAGATTACCCACTGTCACGTAGAGTAAACCACATTGTAATGACTGTCATGTACCACAGAGGGTCTAGAGTAGAGTTTAGATTCTCTGCCCGAGCCCGAGCCCAGACCCGACCCGACCCGACCCGGCCGGGCCGGGCCGGGCTGGGCGGGGCCATGATCAAGCATTTGTGTGTGTTTTTTTTTTTTTAAATCATTACTTAATTAGCCTAATTGGGTGGAGAGCTATGCCATAATTATAAATGTAGCTCCCTCCCGTAAGACACGAGCACAAGAGTCCTTTGCATTTAACTGAGCCGACGGTTTATTCGAAAGACAGTGGCTTCGTTATTATCACCATCATGGCAGACGTGAGAACTAAATACAGATACGGAAACACAAAATCAAGCACATTTACTTACAATATTAGCTAACAAACATTGAAATTCAAATGAAATATAAACATAAATAACAATAAAGACAGCTTAGAGAATTCATATACAGTTAACACGAACCTCAGTTAGCATTTACATTTACATGGCTAAATACAACAAACTTAACTAAAACTTAATTAACACATACCTCGTTGGCTGCTTACGGAAGGATTTAACCTTTTTCTTAACCCTTTACTTAAAGTTCGATGCCGAGCACACAAACTGGTTCCAGCAGCAAGCGAACTGGATAAGTGAAAGCGTGCTTTTCTTCTAAACGTGTCTCAAAAATCCATTCTGAATAAACAAACAATGCAGTTTACATGCTTCGTCCTTGTTGCATTTTTCATTAAGATAAATCTAAACTAATTTCTGTAGTTCAAACAACTTAGAATTGTAGTTGAGAACGTCTGTTACAACGGCTCACGTATTAAAAAATAGTCGGGTTTAAATCGGGCTCGGGCTCATAATTACAGTTAATGTGTCGGACCGGGTCGGGCTCGGACACAAGGTGCACGGGCTCGGGTAGGGTCGGGTTTAATTTTTTGGGCCCGATCTAAGCTCTAGTCTAGAGTGCCACTGTCATCCAGCGCATGCCAAAGTCACGTAGGACAAACTACGTTGTAATGACTGTCATGTACCACTAGGGCATACCTGTCAAGTATCCCGTTTTGGCCGGGAAAGTCCCGTAATTTACCCTTCTTTCCCGCCGTCCTCCCGTATTACTATTTTCCCGTAAATCTCCCGTATTTAATAACCTGCGTTATTAAAAAAAAAAACAAAAAAAAACATCCCCCCCAAAAAAATCTGAGCTCTGTCACTAGCCTCGCGATAACTGCCACCTGCAGTAGCCTACTACAGGTCCTACAGCTACTACAGGTCCTACAGCTACTACAGGTACTACAGCTACTACAGGTACTGTAGGTGTCAGTTGTCGCGAGGTTAGTGTGTGAGGTCAGATGATGAGTTGATGAGTGACGACGCGGGGGAAAAAAAGAAGAAAAATCAGACAGATGATGGACCCCAGGACAGAGAAGGAAGGCACTCCTTCCAAAACAGTCTTAAAGAATGCAAAGTCTGCAACAAATGAGTACAATAAGTCACTAAAAGAGTAAAGAAAAGTTATGTGAAATGAAAAGAAAAACTGTACAAAAAAGCAATATGAAATGAATGAGTGTGTGAATGTGAAAAGAATGTGGAATGAAAATGAAATAAAGACAAGCAATGTTAAATGAACAGAAAATATGCAAATAAGCCTTTAAATAAATGCTCTTCATATATACCCTTTTGCGTTTTCATTTAGGCTATGAATGTTCACAGCATGTCAATATCAACAAAGGTAGGCCTATCATTGGCTTTATGCACAGCTGCACTACTTCCTGAACTTCAGGCAGCTCCTTTGTTTCCTGTCTGCCATTATTGGACAAACTGATCACCTGGATTAATCAGTTTGTCCAGTAATGGCAGACAGGAAACAAAGGAGCTGCCTGAAGTTCAGGAAGTAGTGCAGCTGTGCATAAAGCCAATTGTAGTTTATAAGTGGTTGACAAGTGGTGATTAGCTTTCTTGTCACCTGTCTTAAAATGTAAGGGATACTGGAGCTTGGTTGGGGTGGAGGGGTGGCTCGCGGCGGGCGCCGGAAAATTTCCCTTATTTTCAAATCCAAAACTTGACAGGTATGCACTAGGGGCTTTAGCGTGCCACTGTCATGCAGCACATGCCAATGTCCTGTTCCACTACATTACAGTCAAAGCGCTGTCACGTGCCACGGTCTTTACGTGCATGACACTGCCATGTAATAACGTAACAGTACAGTACACTTGAAGCTGGAACCGCTTCTGAAAGACTAGCGATCGCGCATAGGAAACAGGTGATTTATAGTCATATCTATGAAGTACAGGATGCATTTAAATACAGTTTCTTATTTTCCCATAATGCATAGACAAGCCTTAGATCATCTGAAAGACAAGGTCCCAGGCTATTACCAGACAAAATTTGGTCAACGTTTACTGTACCTTTTTCAAGAAAAGGTACTTTGATTTTCCATGGTTTTATGCACATTTAGTTATATGAGAAAAGTTTGACAGGCCATATCAGAATTTTCCCATAATGTATAAACAAGTATACCATCCGAATTGCAAGGTCCCAGTGCATTTCCAGGCAAAATCTGGTCAACTTTTACTGCACCATTTTCAAGAAAAGGCACTTTGAAATCCCTGTTTTTTTAAGGCAGGTTTTACAGTCCTTAACTTGCAATTTTCCCATTATGTATCTACAAATATTCTTGTGAAAAATATATTTTTGGTGGTAGAAATCAATAATATATGTTATTACAAGTAACCAGCATAGGGGTGTTTTTTTTTTTGCAGCTCTAGCCACTCACCAATTTATCCAAGCAGGAGCGTTGGAGGGGCAATGGATACCATGGCAAATTCAGGGGACCCCAAAATTACCCCCCCCCCCCCCCCCCAGCAAAATCAACTGGCCAATTTAAAGTGCCAACCCAAGGGGGGGCAAGGTCACATTTTCTCAGGGGGCCTGGGATGTCTAGTTACTTCCTTATATCTAAGCTACCTCATGTATATATTAATTTTGTATGTAATCCATAATCGCTGAAGTGTTGTACAGCATAGTTTGTGGATTGTGATGCTCCCTGCCGCAGATTCTCTGATGTCTTTGCATCTTGCTCATGAGAACCACAGTTTTTTCCTTTTTTGGAATGTAAAGGTGTTCATGATTGATGGTGATGAAAACGATTGATCTGATAGGATTAGGTTTGGAATGTCTGGAAGATAAAGTGGGGTTATTGCTTCTAAAGTGGGGTTATTGTTGCTTTACAGACAGTCTCCTCACCTGCATTGCTTCCTAGTCTGGCATACCCAAACACCACCAGTGTAATGCAGTGTGTTGGGGGTGAGGGTCACAAAATGTGCTTGAAAAACATTTGTCCTCTAAAATGCCCTTTAAAGAAAATGAGACCTTGAATCTCAGGTTGAAAAAACTTGTTTTTTCAAAATTTGTTTAAAAATGACCTAGAACTCGATCTGAATCTCAGAAGTTGAACCATGAACGCTGACCTAAGAACTTGTATGCGCGGGGAAATGAGTCACGCGGCACGTCTCTCAGCGGAAACAAAGGGTAACGCTTCAGTCTCAGCCTCGCATTCGCTGTGATAGCATCGTGCATGTTTACACTAGCTGAATACATATATTTAGACAGTAAAAATACATTTAGACAATGATAGACTGAAACTCGGACGAAATTCAGAGGACTAATGACAACAACCAGATACAGCTGATCACACGGGGATTCCAAACGGGGTTAACGAGGGAGCCGTGCAGCACACGGAAGGAGCGGACAATCAGGGCAGGACACATTGGGTTTTTTTTTTTAACCTTTCATTTCGTTTGGATACTTTTATCTTCTTACTTTACAAATTACTGCTTTGATAAATGTGCTCAGATGTGTTTAGTAAAGTATATGTTCTTGTGTTATCCTGTTCATTTTGTGTTTAAATGCTAAAAAAAAAAAAAATCATATTTCGGTTAAATTTTTTTGGGCCCCGGAACCAATTAATTGGTTTTCCATTATTTCATGTGGGGAAAATTCTATCAGAACTCAAATTTTTTAGTTCTGAACGGATTAAGTTCGAGTTCTGAGGTACCACTGTATATGCTTTTCTTGTTTTGTCCGGTTCATTTTCTGTTTAGATGCTAAAAAAAACATATTTCAGTGTAATTTTTTGGGGCCGGGAGACCAATTAATTGTGCAAAATCAATAACTCCTGAATATTGTTGTATCTAGGTATATGTCGTGCAAGTCATTGTGTTATTTGTAGGGTTGTCACTTTTTAACCAATATTTAAACATTCCTTTGAACACAACGTAAAAAATGCGTATTTGAGCTGTAATTAACCCATTTGAATTTTCAATTGTCACTGAAGCCCATTAGAACCTTTGTTTTGATTTTGTTGTTTGCCGTCTACGGAGCACTTAGAAGGTCAGTGTGGGAAAATATTTGTTGAAATACTTTTGCCTTCCCTTGCAATACTTTTCTTATCCTGCTACAGTTGCCCACTTGCTATTCGCCACAATGTGACAGCAAGGATAAACCTAAATGATACAGGTATCCTGTAAAGTGTGCTTTAAGCACTAAACTATGGTGGACAATATACACCATGTACCTTAATATTATTATTATTAAGGTAATATGGATTTGTATATGTAAAAATGTATAATGACAATAAAAGGCATTCTATTCTATTCTATTCTATTAACAATTGACACAATTACCCTCCTTTCATATGATCTCATCTCACCCCATGCCCAGGCGGACCGCACTGACCCATTCGACTTGGAGGAGGTGCTGCAGGAAATGCATGGGGACCAGCGGAGGGCGCTGTGGGAGAACCTGTCAGCTCTCTTAGCTGAGTCACTGCTGGCGTATCCCGTGGAGCGATGGGACGGGGGCATGGCTGGTGACAGCGAGGACGAGGTGGAGGTGGAGGTTTCCCCTGACCTGGTGAAGCAGCACTTCTTCTCTCCCTGAGTCACTAGAAATGTTTTTATTTTCTATGATGTAACAATCGTTATGTTAAACTTCAGCTCAAACCACTTTCTGGAAAGGAAGCTGCCGTAATGACGCAGAAGTTCACTGATGAAATAGTCTTTGTTGTTTAGTCTGCCTTGTTGCGCTGATCCATGCTGCAGATATGACCAGCCAAGTCAGAGATCTTTTATATATCATAAAACATCTTTTGGGGGGAAAAGTAGCAACACGATTTTGGTAATAAAATTAAAATAATAAACATTTTGATTCTTATTATTATTATTACTACCACTGCTACTACTATTAATAGTAATAATAATAATCATCATAATGGTCTTTCTGGACTTTCATATCAAAGTGAACATATATATATATTTTTTAATAGTTTTAGGGAAATTACCTATTTGCATGTTATTTAGTCAGCAGATGCTTTTGTCCGAAGCAGCACACATTTTTGTGAAAGCAGGGCCTGCCGGTCCCTGGAACAGTTGGGGGTTAAGGATGTTGCTCAGGGGCCCGATGACCAGCAAGCTTCTCATAACAGCACAGCATTCTAAGCAGATGAGCCACTCGCTGCCCCCCTTAAAGCATGACATGGCTGTTAACTAACACCCCTGATTTCACGCCTCTGTTGTTTCCCTGTGTAGAAGTCCACGATGTCGGTGATCGATGGCGTCACTGCCGTGGCCTCTGCGTCCGTGGCAGTCATCCAGGAGGACGACGCTTACTCTGCCTTGCTGGAATGCACCAACATCTTAAACGGTAGGTCGCCACAGAAGGTCACCGGTGGCCTCGGGGTTTGTAGGCAGCCACTCATTTCTGAAGAGCTTCTACGAAGTTCACAGTCCTGCAATGAATCCCCTGGTTTCCTGAAATCCCTAATCGGTCGCACAGACAGTTGTACACCGTGCATCTATGTAGCGGAATGTCTTTCCACTTGCTTACAGGATTGTGGTTGAAAGGAAACATGTAACATTCATAAGAAAGACAAGTTAGTCACCCCTTCACAGTCTCGATAGTGAGGGGCGGCAAATCCCCGTGAATGTGGCAATTTGCAAAGAACACTTAGAGCCCCCAGACCTCAACCCCTAAGTCTGCTAGCCAGAATGATAACATAAAATGTGTTTATAACCAGTAGTACTGTGCTGTACACTTTGCATTTCAAAACTGGTCATTTCCTATCAAAACATTCTTATGTAATATCAAAACCATCTAAATAATGTCCCTGTATGTACAAATTTACTGCTATACTCTCTTGGAGCACTGCGTTATGGACTTAACAAAATTAGGTACTGAAAAAAGTTTACTGCAAGTAACTGCAAGAAAGGTGAGATTTTTTTTTAATATGAAATAGTATAATAGTATGCACTTACACTAACAAATATCATATGACTTTGATATCTATATATCATATAATTACATGTGATCCAAATCATTTTCAGTATTGCTCTTATATTCTTGGCTCTTATATGTCCTCCAAAAATATTCCCGTTCAATTGTTCACGGGCAATTTGCGAATAACTGAAACCATAAATGACAAATTTGTGAATTAAGAAGATGTCTATTTTGCAATAATTTTTATTTTACATTAACAATAGACAATAAGGGTGTTAAAGGTGTCCTTTCTCTGCAGGCATCCGGGCTGCCCTGCCGCCCTCGGAGGCCCCCCTGCAGCTGGCCGTGGGGCGGCTGTGCGAGGTCTGGTGGCGGGCCGGCCTGGAGGGCCGGGAGCCCCTGGGCCACTCGGCCTTCCTGCAGTGCCTGGAGAGGACTCTGGTGCTGAAGAACCCCGTAAGTGGCCCTTTGGGAGCGTCGTTTAGGGCCCAGCGTGCCGTCTGCCTGGTTCAGCGGCTGGATGGGAAATAAGAACTCATTATGAAAGGGAACTTTTTTTCTCCTCCTTCTTCTGAAGACATGTTACGTAAACATACTTTTGCTTCGTATCAACTTCTATTGTTGCATGTGTTCTGAAGAACACAGTGAAGTTCTTCACAGTTTGCTGGGGCGGAGACAGATGCACGGGGGGGGGGGGGGCAACATGACAAGAAGACAATGCATATGTGTAAAAACGCTTAAAAAAACAGGAGAGAGGGAGATGCAGCTTGTAGTATCGCCATGGGTCAGTGCCATCTTTGATCTCCCTGTTTCCTCCAGCAGACCAGCTTTGGCTTTCTGGACGCTTCATTTCCCGACAACTAAGCTTGTGTGGCTGACTGCAGCCGTTCGCTCTAATATCGTTAATGATTAACTTTCGTTGTAATGAAAGCGGCGTGACTGCCAGTGCCAGCTGCCCTGAGGGGCTCCCCGGGGTGTCTGGGGCGACCTGAGCACCTCTTGGCGTCTGTCTGTCATGCTCAGGGCCCAGAGATCCAGCGCCTCTGGAGCCTGCACGCCGTGCTGCAGGGCGTCCCCTTCGAGGCGGAGCACAGCCAGGAGCTGACGGACCCCCTGCTCCAGTGCTTCATGAGCGTGGCCCACATCAGGCGTGAAGAGGTGGAGTGTGGGGCCTTGTGCCCATTATGCCGCCTCTAAGTAGCCCTTTAGTAGCCCTTTAGTAGCCCTGGCCCGAAAGGGAGGCCTTGTAGATGTTCTGATCCTGTTGCGCGTCATGGCTTTAGCAGAACTGCGGTCTCTCTCTCACCCGGCAGGGGAGACGCTTTTTGACTTTCCTCTTCGGCTGGGACGCCGGCTTCATACGAATGATTCACGGGACCATCAAAAACCAGCTTCAGTTCTTCCCCAAGTAAGTGTCGGGTTTGAGACGTGGGCATCCGCCACCCTGTGGCATAATAACATACCTGCCCATGTCCCCCCACCCCACAGCAGCATACTCAACTACCTGATTAAGGCTTGGCATGTTCAGAATCTTCTAGAGTGTCTGGAGTAAACACCAGCACTTCTTCTCAGGTCTATCACTGATGACGTGGCTGACATGTACTTTCGAGCCTGGAAGGCAGCTTCCGGAATCGTCTTGGAGGTGCGTAGGTATTGGTCTTGTACGCTATCGAGTATTTTTCTTACTTATTTTTTTTGGTGTGTTGGACATTGAAATGGTGGTAAGGTGGCACTGTTGCCCCACACCTCTGGGACCAGGGTTCGAGTCTTGGCCCCAGCGCTATGTGTGTGGAGTTTGCATCTTCTCCCTGTGTTGTCATGGGGTTTCCTCCACAGTCTGAAAACATGAACTGGAGTATCCAAATTGCCCATAGCTATGAATGTGTGTGTGAATGGTGTCTGTGCTCTGCGATGGGTTGGCTTCCCATCTTGGTTTCTTCCCAGTCTTAAACCCGTAGCTTCCTGCATAGGTTCCAGACCCGCCCAGCCCTGCAGAAACTGGATGGACGTCAATACCCTTTTTGTTTATTAAATATGACAGTGAATAGTACCATGTTGATCAGGTAGATCTGCTGATTGTCACACCCTTGGATCGGCCCATCTGAGGCTGAACTTCATCCACGCATGCTAAGCTCTTACTCTCACTGTTGTTTCCCAAACCTGCTAGGAGATTGAAACCACTTGTATTCAGGACTTCATGCAGCATGCGGTTCTGCTGCGCCGGAGCTCGCCCGTCCATGCCAAAGTCCGGCAGGTGAGTGTCGGCGTGTCAGCCGGTCAGCAGTAATTAAGAAGGTGTGATGTGTGAGTTTGCGTACAGCACTGTCCCTGTCAAAAGCTGCGGGTTCATGCTAAGAAAAAGATGTAGGGGTTTGAGTAAACTGATATGGAGCTGAATGAAATAAGCTGTTTGACACCCGTAAGACGCAGGGCAGAGTTGTGATGTTTAAGCAGCCTGCATGCTGACCGGCAAGCTCTCGTCCCCAGATACTCGGCTACTTTCACAAGCAGAAGCTGCGTCAGGGAGTGGATGAGATGCTGTCGCGACTCTATAAGCCCATCCTGTGGAGAGGACTCAAGGTGCGGCCCCTGAAACAAGGGCGTCCCCTTATTACCTGTGACGTTTTTCATTTCAAGTTTGATTCGTGTATGATGCGTTTATAATGCAGTCCAATGTGAGTCAAATTTGACGTAAGGTCCTAGAAAAATGGGGTAAAGTGAGATTAGAATTTCTAACCACCTGGTTACAATTCCTGCCCTTTATTGGTCAAAGGTGTTCTTCATTTGCATGCATCCCATGATGCTTTTCTGTGAGCTGAAGTATCCCCCTTTTTTGTGCCCGGGCAGGCGACGAACTCTGAGGTGCGTGCTAATGCCGCCCTGCTGTTCACAGAAGCCTTCCCCATCCAGGACCCCGGGCTGAGCAGTGAGAAGCTAGATGAGGCTGTTCAGAAGCAGCTGGACATGCTGTTTGTGAGCAATGGCGCCCCCTGCTGTCACTTATCATATAACACACAATAGTATACAGCCGAAAGTTTTGAGAATGACAGAAATATTAATTTTCACAAAGTCTGCTGCCTCAGTTTTTGTGATGCCAATTTTCATGTACTCTAGAATGATATGAAGAGTGATCAGATAAATTACTTAATGTATAAAAGCCTTTGATACTTATGAAATGCTTGTAATTATACTTCAGTATACCATAGAAACATCTGAGTAAAAGATCTACAAACACTGAAGCAGCAAACTTTGTGAAAACCAATACTTGTGTTATTCTCAAAACTTTTGGATGACTGTATGTTTGTGTAGTATATGTACAAATAAGGGGTGGGGCGTACCATGTTCGTAAAGAACGTTTGTTTTTTCGGTTTGTGTCCATTGCCAGGCGCTGCTGGAGGACCCTCACCCCATGGTCCGATCCACAGCCGTGCTGGGAGTGTGCAAGATTGTGGCCAAGTACTGGGAAGTCATCCCACCCTCTATCCTCGCCGACTTCCTTAAGAAGCTAGTGACGGAACTGGCCGCTGACATCAACTCTGCCGACGTGCGCTGCTCCGTCTTCAAGGTAGCACTTTTCCTGGCCCGATGTGTGGGGAGGGGGTCAGGACTTTTGGGTTTTTTTTCCCCCGGACGCGACCACCAGTGATCCGTTTGCTGTGGCGAGATTCTGTTTTAAGAGCAGTTCGAGTTCCCCTGGGAGATGCTCATTGCCGCGTGGATGCGAGGGTGGTGGTTTAAACCCCTCATTAGGGACACCAGCCAGCAGGCGTGTTAACATTCAGAGCGGCGTTGCTGAGCTTAGAATCGGCCTGTTAAATAGTTCATAGCTTTTAAGGTTTTTAGGTGGGCTGCTGATGGAATGTACATATGAACTGGCGGTCTTGGGGGTTCAATAGATGCGCTTATGCCGCCTTTATCAGAGCCCAGAGGCTTCTGGGTAAGTAACAGGAGTCCGTTGTGGCCCCGTTCTTCGTAACTTTGATGTTTAGGAATTTTTGCCGTCGTTGAATCAGGCTGTCATAAAACACCGACCCTGCCTTGCAGTAGATATCGGTCTTGTTGCGTGGCAATTCTGGTAATTGTGATGCCGTTGACTGGTTTAACTGGCAGTGCATGACTCTCATCCTGGACAACAACCTGAGCCACCCGCTCTTGGAGCAGCTGCTCCCGGCCCTGAAGAACGGCCTCCACGACAACTCGGAGAAGGTACGCGTGGCCTTCGTGGACATGCTGCTGAAGATCAAGGCAGTGAAGGCGGCCAAGGTGAGAGCAGCGTGGGGGCAGGGGGACCTGCCACCTGGGGGCTTCGGGGCCTGAGGAAGTTCTTCATGTTAATAGGCTCTATTACATCTATTACCTCTGAGACGTTTTGGAGCGAAAAATCTCTTGATACACTGAAATGAAAAGAGGCAAAATACTGGAATTGTATTGCTTTTCCTTTCCCGCACAGTTCTGGAAGGTGTGCTCCATGGAGCACCTGCTGGCCCGGCTGGAGGTGGACTCGCGGCCCGTCTCCCGCCGCATCGCCGGGCTCCTCTTCAACTCCTTCGTGCCCGTCGACCTGCCCGAGGTGGTCTGGTGCGAACGCTGCGTCACGCTCATCCAGATGAATCCTGTGGCGGCCAGAAAGTTTTACCAGTTCGCCCACATGTACACTGCGCCAACCAACATCGGTGAGGCCTGTCGACTCGACGTCTCCCCCCCCCCCCCCGGGATCAAAAGCAGCCATTAAATGTCCTTGCTTACTTTTAGCGCTTTAAGTCACATGACACTGGTCTCTCTTAACCTCTTATGATGGCTGGGACTTTCCTGACTGAACTAATTGCTTATAAGTTATTTTAAGTTTGGGTCATATTGTACTGATCACACTATTTTGAGCCTTGCAACCCGAATCGTGGCGTGTGCCTGCACTCAAGTCATGAGACGCATGTAGATGTGGTGGGGTGGGGGGGGACTAAGGTCTTTAATCTTCACTGTTCTGAAATTTGGGTGCCAGGCCCCCCAGCTCAAATAATGCCCTAAATTATCTTGTCTTCTCCCGGTTGCCACCCCCCCCTGCTCTGGTTCACCACAGCCAAGCTGATGCTAATGATTCGTCGGTGCCTGAATGCCTGCATCCAGAGGGGTGAAGGCGATGACATGAATGAGACGGCTGCCAGCAATAAGGAGAACTGTACCGTAAGCGCACCCCACCTCTTACCTCACGTCCTGTTAGCGCGGCTGCCAGCTGTAAGGAGAACTGTACCGTAAGCGCGCCCCACCTCTTACCTCACGTCCTGTTAGCGCGGCTGCCAGCTGTAAGGAGAACTGTACCGTAAGCGCGCCCCACCTCTTACCTCACGTCCTGTTAGCGCGGCTGCCTGCTGTAAGGAGAACTGTACCGTAAGCGCGCCCCACCTCTTACCTCACGTCCTGTTAGCGCGGCTGCCAGCTGTAAGGAGAACTGTACCGTAAGCGCGCCCCACCTCTTACCTCACGTCCTGTTAGCGCGGCTGCCTGCTGTAAGGAGAACTGTACCGTAAGCGCGCCCCACCTCTTACCTCACGTCCTGTTAGCGCGGCTGCCTGCTGTAAGGAGAACTGTACCGTAAGCGCGCCCCACCTCTTACCTCACGTCCTGTTAACGTGGCTGCCAGCTGTAAGGAGAACTGTACCGTAAGCGCGCCCCAGCTCTTACCTCACGTCCTGTTAGCGCGGCTGCCAGCAGTAAGGAGATCTGTACCGTAAGCGCGCCCCAGCTCTTACCTCACGTCCTGTTAGCGCGGCTGCCAGCTGTAAGGAGAACTGTACCGTAAGCGCGCCCCACCTCTTACCTCACGTCCTGTTAGCGCGGCTGCCAGCAGTAAGGAGAACTGTACCGTAAGCGCGCCCCACCTCTTACCTCACGTCCTGTTAGCGCGGCTGCCAGCAATAAGGAGAACTGTACCGTAAGCGCGCCCCACCTCTTACCTCACGTCCTGTTAGCGCGGCTGCCAGCTGTAAGGAGAACTGTACCGTAAGCGCGCCCCACCTCTTACCTCACGTCCTGTTAGCGCGGCTGCCAGCTGTAAGGAGAACTGTACCGTAAGCGCGCCCCACCTCTTACCTCACGTCCTGTTAGTGCGGCTGCCAGCTACTACCAGCATTGTTACTTATGCTCAGTATTAATCCGTTGTACTTTTTTCCCCTTTTGCAATTTTTCTGAATTGCTAAAACACTAAAGCTCATTCTTGGAACCTTTGATATAGTATAGAAAACTCAGGCTGCAAAAGTTAAGCACAGCCAGCGCACAAAGGTCAGCATTTGAACACAAATGTTCAAAACTGCTCACACATGTTTCTAAGCATGAGAAGAAGCTGAAGAGTGAGTAGAACACGCAATATGTGCCGGATGAGAGTGCAGGTACCGTAGGGGAGTTGAATTTTGACGTTGAGGTACAAATGGGTCACACAGAGGATTCTTCCCGCATCACCCTGCAAGGGAGAGAACTTCCTGTGATCCAGACAAAGTTCTTTGTCCTGACCCAGCCCTGAAACATGGTGATGAGGCAGAATGAGTATTCTTCCTTGGCCCTGTCTTGGCAGTTACACAACATTTTACTGTAATGTGCCTCTCATTCGCATTTTTTGCTTTGTCCTTTACAGAAACTTCTTTGAAGTACTGAATACTGCAAACATTGTATATAATTATACTAAAGCAAAATGCAAACATTTTTGGTAGACAGCAATTTTTTTTTTTGTCTTGTGATTTCCAGTTTTGCAGCTGAACATTCGAAAGATCACATCCACAGTAAATATCTGTCTACATGCCAGCTGCAGTTTTGACTGGTGTTGTCAGTTTTTCGTTACAATGTGTAATGACTGCTCAGTAGTGTTTATTTAACCGACTGGCTTGATGCGTGAGCTGAAAGCAGTGTTTGCTTTTGAGCAAAGATAATGTAGTTTTGAGAAGATTGATTTTGCAAGACGAGTCAAAGGTTTTGTGTAGCTTGAATTTTAGGGTTTATGCTTTAGTGTTTTGAGAAAAGGAGAGGAGATTTTAGGAAATGCGTTTTAGCAATTCAGAAAAACTGTAATGACATTTATCTCATCTTGTAAACAGATTAGGGACACAGCACTTGAACAGTTAGATTCCTTAACGCTTTGGTGGGTGTTACATTGTCTGTGGGTGGGCTGCAAGCCTGGAGGTGGGGACTTGGCCTGACTCAGCCCTCTCCCCAGGTGCTGGAGGATGTGCTCTCCTCCCAGGACACAGCCACCATGGCCAGCCTGCTGGAGGTGGTGGTGATCCTGTGGAGGAGCATCCGCAAGTCGCTGGAGCTGAACCAGGAGGCGGCGCAGTACACCACCTGCAAGTTTGCCCAGGTTCTGCCAGAGTACTTTCGCGTCTTTCAGGTACGATGGTCGCCTGACCCTTTCGGACAGTCACATGGGAGGCTCCAGCTCCTTGTTCAGCACGTCAGGCAGCAGGACGCTGTAGAAATGGGCTCTTTCGGAGGCAGGGCTTGCAGGAACACACAAAGCTTTGCTCCTCTTCTGGGATAGGCTGCATGCCCTTACATGTGATTGAGAGTCTGTGCACAAATCTGTAGTATGAATAGAAGTCTGAGCTATTCACTTTAATTCCATTTGCTTATATTGTGCCTTTCAATTCCACAGTTGCAATTAACACGATGGTGTGATAGTATATTTTTAGTACATAAATGGTTCACGATTGCATAATTATTGGGAGTGGTGTGGGTGCCGTGTGGCTGAGTGGGGTATGACAATGTGCCTGTGATCAGACGTTCGCTGGGTCACGTGATTTTCTCTATTGGGCTCTGAGCAAAGCCCTTAACCCCCCAGTCGCTCCAGGGACTGGCTGACTCTGCTTTGAGTTGTACGTGTTTTTACATAAAAGCATCTGCTAGGTAAATGGAAAAAGTGCTAGAAATGTAATTTTAAATGATGAAATATATGCAGATACAAAAATACCATCCCTGGTAGACTTTCTGGTGTTTTGATACTGGAAAAGGCGTTTTGTTTTGATGCACGTGTGCGTCCCCTGCAGGACGAACGCTGTACGGCCCCCCTGATCCTCATCGCTTCCTTCATGCCGGCTGCGGCTGTGCCCACCTTCAGGTGAGTGTGACCAGCGGTTTGATGCTTTCAGACCCCTATACAGCAAGAAAGATGGCCTCCTTACCCGTGTCCTGCCATGGTTAAAACAGCAGTGCCCCTCTTAAACCTGGACAGGTAAAAAACAAAAAAAAAAAAAAAAAAACCCAAAACTGGGTAGATGGTGGGAAGGATAGGGGACTTGGCGGTTGCCGTGGTGACAGGGCAGGTGACGTGGGGTTTGTCTCCCACAGCTGTGGTGTGCTTTCCAAGCTTCGGCGGCTGGAGCTGGGGGCCCAGGAGTCCCAGTACGGCGCCCTCATCGACTGCCTCTGCAGCTGGGGACAGGCTGGGCACGTCACGGAGCTCATCGCCGATTGGCTGACGGAGGCCCTGCCCCGAAAGACGGTAAGTTGGGTCCGATTCAGCTCTTCTCCTGCCGGGTATGAAAGCGTGCCAGAACCAAAACTCCCCAAAGAGAGAGTGTGTAAAGCGAAGCGTGAGAGCAGCAGGTGTGAGAATGCGTGCTGTTTCGGGGGGGGGGGGGGCGGGTCTGGCAGAACATCTCCCAGCAGCTACCTTTACATGTCAGTCTTATTTAACAAGTTCGTTTAACAATCATCTTGATTGCTTTGCGTCCTTGGGGGTGATCTGCCTTCCAGCATGTGGTAATTGAGGGTGACTTAATGCTGGAGACCCAAAGGACGGCCCTGTTCAGAATATTAATCAGTGGAACTGTCTGTGTAGGTTAAATAATAGCCAAGTGGTCATTTGTGGATACTTCTTAGACGAAAACCCAGCTTGTTCGTACCTCTTAAATTTAAGTGTTTTTCTAAAGCAGAGTTCCAGCTAGGGCTCATGTTTTGTTTCCTCGATATACCATCTACCGCCCCCTACTGGTCAGAACAAGCAGGGCTCTGAGCGGCGGGTCCGCATCCAGGAGGCGGTGGACACCAAGCCAGACCTGGGCCTGGACTTTCTGGTGTACTTGATGTCCAGCAGGTCCAGACAGGCCCACTTGTTGGGAATCCAGCAGAACCACCTCAGACAGCTGCTCAAATCTCTCTGGGCCTGGAAGGTAACTTTGTTATCATGCTATCCAGCCATCCATCATTTCGCCTATTTACTGGCCTTTGGGGGGTACTTAACATGGCCTAATATGATAGCTGTAATTATGAGATTCAGTCTCGTCTTGCTATGAAACGACACAGAAGAGCTTGCCGTATTTTATGTTGTCCAAAAGCCTCAGCCTTGCCAGCCATTGTGCCGCTTCACATGCTTGCGCCACCCTACAGCTCGTCAGGTGGAGGGGCGGGAGAGCTCCCCCTCCAGGCTGAGCTCGCCCATGCCTGTGTGGACCGAAGCGTTCGGGTTGTACAGACCTGCTGACCTCGAGGCTCCCTGCTGTCTGTCTTTGCAGTCTGAGTTGTACGCCAGCCTGGGATTGACGGAGGCGGAGCCTGGCTTGTCTCGGGTGGAGACCGCCCTCAGGGCGTTCAGCGTACATGGCCGGCTGAGTGCCCTCCTTCAGAACAAAGTGAGTCTGCCCCCCCACCCCCAGTGTCTGGGCACCGGAAGGTCTTCCCTCACCTGTCGAGGTTCCGTCTCGTCTCAGGCTGTGACCGGCAGGGGTGGAAGCCTCTCTTCACCTTATTTAGCTGCATGGCTGACTGAGAGAGAGCGAGACCAAGAGTTAGAAGTTGGTGTTGGAGGGGATTTGCCATAAGCAGACAACCCCAACCACCCTCCAAAGCAGGGGTAGAGGAGCGACATTGTTGTTATTTTTCTCACCCTCTGACTCAGACTCATGTTGTCCACCCATCGTCACGTCTGGCGTTAACCTGACAGTCCTATCTGTGTAACCCAAACATCCTTCTGTCTCTGCTGCAGTTCCCAGAGGGGCGACCCTACCTCGAGGGCCTGGAGCATTCAGTAGCCTGGGTAGCTGAGCGGGTCCTTCCCTTCCTGGCGGCCCCCAGCCCCCAGCAGCAGGCCCTGGCTAAGCAGGTCGTTGAGGTGGGTCGTGGGTATCGGCTCGGCGGTGGCTACCTCACAATGATTAGGTCTGTGGGATGTTAAATAGGGGTGTTGTGCCTTTAAGAGAGGGCTTGGGATTTTTTCTTCATTGGAAACATCTGGGCTGTTTGAGGTTCTGCTTTCAGCTCCGACAAACTACATTGGTGTACTCGTATTGACAGGAAAAAATGTTTTCTGTTCTGTTAACTGGGCCCATTCATTACTGCATGGCAGGTAGAGAACGGTACCATTCCGCTTTATTAGGGCTTATTAAACATTCCTGTAGTGCGTCGCTCAAGGCCTAGTAACAGCTCAGCAGAGGTGAATTCGTTTATGGTGTTTTAATTAAGGTCTTATTAATTTATTGCCGAGTGAGTAGGATTGTTGTATAAATGTCTTTATCCATAATGGAGAATCCAAGGTTGAGTCAGTGCCAAAATCAGTCCAGTCTAAAATAATCCAGAGCCAGAAAACAAATCAGACCTGGTCCCAGCTGTATGTTCAGGATACATGGTTTCTGGAAACTTAGACATTCAGCTTAAAGGCGGCTTTAAAGGCCAGTTCCTCTGCAAATTGTTCCTCTGTTTAAGATGCTGGCCGTCCTATGGTGATGGTAGTTTGTGTGAGCGCCAATAACTCCCCCTGCTTAGTCTTTGGCACCACCTGCTGGTCTTGATGTGCAGTGACCTGCTTGTGTGCGAGTGATGGGAGAGGTCTCTGGTTTTCTGTGGGCAGGCCTGTCTGACAGTGTGCCGGGACGTGACCATGGTAGGCCTCGCGGACGAGGAATTCAGAAAGCATCTGCTAGACCTGTGCTCTGTCCTCCTCATGTCGGGTGAGTGGCCGAAACTGGCGGCAAGTTTCTGGCCAATGGGTGGCCCTCGCTTGTTGTCATGGCAATGTGCTGGGTTGTTCCCATTGTACAGAGGGAGGCCAACAGTGCATCGTGCCGCTCCTGTCTCTGCTGAGGGAGGTGGCCCTGGAGTGCCTGACCCAGAGCTCCCGCGCCCGTAGCCACCAGCTGGACCAGCTACTCGGTGTTGCGGCCAACATCTTCCAGAAGGTTCTGGAGGTCATGGCACGCAAGCTGCGCAAGCAGCCGGACGAGGGCCTGCAGGTGAGCGTGCGTGGGGTCGGTGGAGGCTGGTCACACCAGAACGGGTGTCCCACCGTGATCCTCAAGGCCTGTGGTCCTGTACGTTTTTAGAGAGCACGTCTTAATTGGTGCCTGGCGATCACCTATATGCAGATATGGTGGGTGGGGAGGGGATGCGACCAACGTCCTTCTGAAACATGGTATCGGCAGCCAAACTTGAAAGAGAAGCTGCATTATAATCAATGATGATCCACAAGAAAAACGCCTTACAAGATCAGATCGTCCTCTGTGGCCCCGGAGTTTAGAATAATGTGACGAAAACGTGAGGTTCTCCCTAAAGGGGTGGAGATGTCTCTCAGCGCCTATCCTCCCACAGCTGTGTCAGGAGACCGCGGCTGACCTTGGCCAGTTCCTCTGCACCGTCCAGGACTGGAAGGACGTGAACCTAGAGGCTGTCGGCGGCGTGTTCTCCACCGTCTTCGCCGCCGTGATCGTGGAGGTCCGCCACTTGCTTCTCAAGGTGAGCTGTCCTCTCTGCTTCAAATAAAATCAGTGGTATAAATTCATAAGGCCCTGGGTCCATTTCTGATGGTTTTATTTTGGTCTGCCTCCTGGATTTAGGTTAAATAGGGCCATCTGGTGGGTGTCTATCCGTTGTGCCTTTGAGAATTATTCTGGGTGTCCCGTTCTCAGGCCTCCTGTCCGGAGGAGTTGGTGACCCCCGAGTCCATCCAGGACCTGCCGCCGCTCTCTGCCTGCTTGCTTGAGACCATCCTCAAAGCCCCCAAGGTCACCAGGTAACCAAGACAGTAAGGCTACGTTCACACTGCCATGCTGAAGTGACTCAAAATGGATTCTTTTGCCTTAATGTGACACAGATCTGATCTTTTCAGGGCTGTGTGGACACGCAAATCTGATCTTTTCAAATCGGATTTGTGCCACTTTCATATGTGGTACTAAATGAGATACGTATCCGATTAGCGGCCATGCGACCTGAATGTGACGCTCAGATCAGAATTCATGTGGCTTTTTGCTGATGCGCATGCGCTGACATCATGAGCCTGCACCGGCAGCGCAGGAAGGTAAAAATGGAGGAGAGCTGCGATAACAGTCAGTGGAAGGATGGAGAAGTTGGGGATTTAATTGATATTTGGGGAAATGAATCTGTTCAAGCTAAACTGGAAGGAACCTATCGTAATAGAGTAGTATTTGAAATAATTGCCAAAGAAATGGCACAGCGCGGACACGAACGTGGCTACAATGCCAACTAAAAAATAAAGAGCCTGAAGTAAAAGTTTAAAGAGGCAAAAGACTCGAATCAGCGCAGCGGTCATGGCCGCACAACGTGCCAATTTTACGACCAGCTTTTTACCCGTGTAAAGACGTATCAATGTGCGCATGCGTGACGTTTCAGAGGACCGATGCGTTCACATTACAGTCAGATACAGGTCACTTGTACTTATGAATGTGAACCGTCAAGATAAACAAATCCGATCTGAGCAAAAAATCGGAATTGAACGATGTGGCTGGCAGTGTGAACGTAGCCTAAATTGACATTGTACAGATCTAGCCTGATGTTGAGTTTAATGGGCAGGCAGGCTGTGCTCTTCGTCTCATATATTTTAATTATCTTACTATGTCCTCCAGGTCTTTGCTGAGTGAAACGGCCACGTCCATCGAATTGGGGGCCATCGAGGACGTCACTGGGCTGGCTGCTGTCCTACATATTTTGGCAGTGGTGGGACATTGTGAGTAAATATCATTGTTGTGTATGAAAGCACTATTAGTTTGGGCAACAGCTGTATGTTAATGGATTAATGGATTAATTAATGGATTTGAAATGATGCATTTATCCCTTTTTTGAATAACTTATTTGTGGGTTCTGGTTTTAAAGGTGTGAGGTGACTGTCACAGTTATTGCAGCTTTTTTTATTTTTTATATTTTCATTTGAAATCGTTTAGTTTTTGCTTTTAGTGTGGTTTTATTAGTTTTTGTAGACTCGGGATAGACAGTCGTTTTATGTTTGATCTTGATTTTCATATTTTATTTGTTTACAAAAATGTATTATAGTTCTGGTTGTCCTGGATGATGGTAACCCTGGTCACACTATGACTTTAGCGGGTCTCCTCTCCCTGTAGCCGGCCGATTCAAGGCGGAGCTCAAAGGCATCGCTGTCACCATCCAGCATCAGCTCCATAAACACCAGGCTGTCACAGCCGAGGACAGCGGGAGCACAGCTAGGTAACAGCTTCATACCCTCATGGTGGCTATCAGCATCCTCTTTTGGTAGCTGGGCCCTCGGGGGACTGACAGAAGCGTGTCTGTAGTTCTCAAGTGTCAGAGCTGAAGAAATCCCCCTCAAGTGGAGGGGAATCTGCTAGCCAAGTTAAGTCCAAAGTCGGTGGATTTAACTTACCGGCCCCAAACATGGAGGCTGCCTCCTAACTAGTCAGATGGCTCATGTCAGTCCAAGTGTTTACCCTAAAAGCAGGTGTGGCTTGTACCAGTTTGCTTCCCCCAGGCCCTGCTGGTAAAGGCTGGTCTTTTCTTACCACCTTTCTCGACGGCCCATGAGAGTGCCCCCCTCCCTTCCAGTGGGGCTTCATCTTACCCTGCTAAATAGCATATTCTGTGGATGTTACTGGGTGCTAACGGCCAGAAGGAATGCCGGCTCTCCGCTGATGGCCCTCTGGAGTGTCGGTCCCAGCCAGGCGTGTCCTCGTAATGGGCAGAGCACCATCGAAGGGCCATTTGCTTCCATTTTTACGCTTCCCTGGCATTTATTTCTGCGCCGTTTGTTTTGATTGGCTGTCCCTTTGAACTGGGCCGTTCTCTTGCTCTTGATTGCCGTCTCCGTATATAAAAGGCACTCAAAGAAACAATCAGGGTTGTCTGTCTTTAAGTTTATCATCCTGTCTTCCCTTGCAGAATCATTTATGAGTCGGCTGTGAAGAATTTGAACGCAGTTTTGATGGTGTGATAGCGTATGTGTGGTAAGGTCACACTCTTGCCTCCTTTACCCCAACTCTGTCTGTTAATTTATAAAAAAAATTTAAATGTACATCATTCATTAATTACCATAAAGTGAGAGCCAGTGGGAAAATCTATTGTAATTACACCCCATTTGTCAGTTAACATAAAGCATGCAGTATATGTGTGTACAGTATGTGCCATATTTTTGGGTTTTTGAATAACGGCTCAGTGCTCTTTGACTATCAGTCTGGTCTGGGTCTGGCCTGAGCTGGAGTGTTGACCTGACTTTAAAAATCTGATCTGGCTCAATGTTCCCTTCACAGATGGCATTTTCCAGACCAGCTGGGGCTCCTGTCTTCGCAACACTGGAGCCCACATGTAACGCAGAAGCGTGTGTGTGTCACAGTGTGACACATCTCTCTCTGTCTCACTTTTTCATCCCCCCCCTCCCAGCAAGTGTCACATGTAAATTTCATTGTATATAGCTATATCTGCTTTTTTCCGGTGTTGTACACACAAATGCATGAACTAAAATATATGTATTTTAATTGCCAGTGTATCTTTGTATAACTGCTTTGCCAACTGTATCCTAATGTTGAAGCTGGTATGCCCACCCTGTCCATGACTAAGGGCACAGCGGCAGGGCAGGCAGTGGCCTGGGGCCATGAGCTGGGAGGGGGCCCCCGTGGGCGGCTGATTACATAGTACAATGCAGTGACAAATCTGTTTTTTTTTTCTTCTTTTCATAAAAGTGAAAATAAAGTTCTTGTGTTAAATTCTTTGTTGATATTATAAATTTACACTTCACAGTAAATTAAGGTAATAAATGTTACCATGCTGCAGGAGGGGGAGTTGAGGGGCCCCATGGAGTTTTTTGCCTAAGCCCCCCCAGAGTCCCTAGAATCGCCTCTGTCTATGACTAACATCACATTTGTACGTTGAAGGCCTTTGGGATGGCTAGCACTTAATTAGAATAGAATAGAAGGCCTTTATTGTCATTGTAAAATTTATCACGAAATTATCAACACTACTTTAGCTGGGTACTTTTCTTCTTCCTCAAAAAAGCATAGTATTAGGTTATATTTGGCTACGCCCCTTTTACAGGCTCCCTGAGCACAAACGCCACCTTACGACCCGTTAATCTTGCGCTTCTTGCGCATGAATGTTCGCCGCTGGATTACCCTGTCCGTTTCACCAGGTAATCGCGGTTCTCTAGTAAATATAACGGGAGACTGGTGGGGGCGTGGTCACGATTACGTAGTACTGGGGGTGGAGCCTGGGCGGCGGTCGCTGTTCTCAGTGCTGATAGCTGTCAGCCGGAGAGCTGGCGCCGCTCGGATCAGCTGCGCTTTTCCCGGCCCGTTACCCACTCTGCTGCACTGACCCGCTGTAGAATGACTCCCATTTTCTTCGCCCCTTTCTGTCTTCTCGTGTCGGTGTGGCCGGCTGCCTTGCACTAAACCGAGTAAGTCTTCCTTGCCGTCACTTCACTCTAAAATTGTCTGATAGAAAACGAGTGAGAGAAACTATTTGGAATGTAGGATGGCCGGTAAGAAACACGTATAAGCTACCATATTTGCTTGTTGTAAATTATTTTCTTTTCTTAATCTTTCCATTACATGTAAGTGCGAAATTATGAAGTAAAGTCGTTAGAAAAACTTCTAAAACAGCGTCTAAATATACGTACACGGAAGGGGTCGCGCGGGATTCGCGAGGCGCGCTTCAGCGCGAGGAGCATCGTGCATCGTTGAGTCGCGCAGGTATTGCTCCTGGTATCCGTACACCCGTCGCAAGCTCAGTGGTTGTTGTTATTTATTTGTGTCCGGTTCTCTTTCATGGGCTTTGGCTCCGGTCGCAGGCATGGAATGCGAGCCGCGCGCAGCATTGTTTCTGCCAGTCCACTCTCAGGTTCCCCAAGTCATTTACCTTTCAGGCCCTCATTGTGCCGGGATATGGAGCCCACGCTTGCGTTACTAATCCCAGCAATTTGCCGCTTTTTGTTATGCGTAATCCATTTTTATTTTATTTTATTTTATTTATTTATTTTTTTTTTTTTTGCATATTCTTGTGTGCATATGTATGCGTATGGGTTTCATTCCAGTTTAATTGTTGTATGAAAAAAATCATATGTGTCAATAGAGGTTTGTCTCTAAAGTAAAGTATACATACACTCATTTAGATTAAGTTTGATAAGCATGGTTTGCTCCCACTTAAAAAGCATTGAACAGTAACGGCAAAGTAACACTGTCGGCATATTTGGGTACCACGTGTCAGCCCATCGATCGGTTGGCCAGAATTATGGGCTGCCTTTGTTGCATCCCGCACACTCTGCTTTCGGTGATAAATTCCCAACTGTCCCAGGGAGGGTGCGTTTCCCAGACTGTGGAGTCGGGGCAGAGACCATCCGATCCCGATGTGTCGCTCGACAGCAGGCTGTCCGGGGCTGCTGCACAGCTGGCAGCCGAGGGGGAGTGGCCACTGTCAAGTGTTTACCGTTTGCCTCAGTTCAGGCAGCGTTAGGTAACTGGCAGACTTACTAGGTCTGACCAGAAACGCCAACCACCGCAGTGCACGTATACACAGCACGGAAATCTATGGGATTTTTATCAGCCTCCCCCCAGCCTCTTTATTTTGTCCTATTTGTCATCTGTCTATCTGTCATTAACCCCCCCCCCATAGCAGAAGAGGCAGGGGACTGGTGGGGCGATTGCCCTAAGCCCTATTATGGCAGCCCCCTCCTCCGGTCAGCAAATTGACGACAGGCTATATCACACGAAACTCGCAACAATTTACAGAGAACCCTCCCCCAGCCTATTCTAACGCTAACTCGTTGACAGTGAATCACATACTTCTTATAGTCACCCTTAAAAAAAATCGTAAGCAGCCCATAATAATACTTTATAATAGATGTTGGTGAGCTAATTCGACTCCCTGCAATTGCTTTGTTTAAAGGTTCTTAGAGGTGGCATCCATTAGTAAGGAAATACATGTTGTTTTGTTTCAGTGGGTCGTTTATGGGATTTCACCTCCAAATGGATTAGAGGAGCACCTTATTAGAGTCACAGCGTCTGCTCCACTTACCCTAGCCTGCTGCCTTCGTGTTTTTCTGCTCTTTTGCCTAATAAGAGGAGGACGGGCCGGTGTTGTAGCCACCAGCACTATAAATAAATATCCAGGGGCAGAGGGCAGAATGCAGAATGCAGAATGCAGTGAATGAACCTAGTGTCTGATTTGCTGTGACTTACGGTGTGTCCTGTTCCTGCATGGCGAGCCCCTGTTTTAATCCTAACTTCATGTTAAAATTGCCCTTTGTTGCCTTCTTCAAAGGTCCCCATGCTTGCTACCCTCGTTTATGCCTGCCCCAAAATGACTGGGAACATTTACTTTTACTTTTTTTTGGCTCCTGCTTGCGAATGTGCTTGGAGTTCCCAATCTTGTACGTTTGCAGAACAGCAAGATGAGACTGACCCCACCAGCGCCCAGAGAACATTGTTACGGGCGGCAGAATTAAGGTGGTAGTCAGTGGGATGGTTAATGTTATGCTTCTGGCTCCAGCGGGTCGCCAGCGAACCGGCTGGATTTCACACTTACATTTTACGATTGGCTTGGCACCTGCTGTGTACGGTTCAGGCATTGGGCAACCAAGGTCCCACTGGCTGTGATAAAGCATTTGTGCTTCATCATTTGACTTTCTGTCTCCCTGCAGTGTTTAGAGTTACTGCCCGTTTTATCTCTGCCTGTTTCTGTTAGGACTTTTTTTCCCTACAGTAGTGACGGTTTTAGGAAACATTGGGAAGGCAAAGACCCCACCGAGAGTAGTGGTTTTAAAAAATAAAAAAAAAAAAACTTGTACATGCCATGACAGATAGTGAAGTTGGCTGGAGTGTGTTGCATTAATTGTGGATGTTGCATTTTACTTTTAAAATATTTTTTTCCATTCATGAATCTTTATGTGTACCGAAGCGGGGTTGTCCGTAAAATATGAAGATAGTCTCTCCGGAGGGCCTGTACTTACGGAGTGGATTTTAGTTCAGACACACATGAGGATGGAGTACAGGGAGGCTTGATGTCAGCAGCCTGTGCTTTACTGGAGGCGAGATACTGTTGAGCACATCCTGTCTCTGGCAGTGAGGACAAGCTGCTTCCCAAGTGTCAGAATCACAACCCCCCCCCTCCCCCCGCCATTAGCACAAGTGGATGGGGATCGACACACTGATGTCAACAAGCTTTCGAGCATGCACGTCTGGCCCAAATGCGAGATTTTAACGATCCAAGCATTTCAGACAGGCATGCCTAGTACTAGTGTTCCAACAGAAGTCCTTCAGGGGGAAGTTTGCAGACATTTGTAAATTGAAACCCAGGAAAGGATTTACTTCTATTCATCAGACACTTTTGTCCAAAGGGCCGTACAAGTGAGGCGAATAGCATGTTATAAATATCCATGTCTTGGAGTAAACTGGGCATAAGTGCAGTAGGCTGAGCTTCCAGTAAATGTCCAGATACAAGTGTAAGCAATATTGGAGCAGGAGTTAGACAAGCACAAGTATCCATCACTATTTGTCCTGTCGAGTAACATTCGATCTCATTTACAACCAAGGTCCATAGAAAATAATATACACTAATTGAAAGACACCTAAAAGCAGATGTAGCAGGGTGTTATAGCACTATATTACCCAGTGTAACAGGTGCAGGAAAATAGGCAGTGCTGCCAGCCGTATAATGACCCACCATCATAATGCAGTATGCATACAGTAATGTGTATGTGATGCAGATAGAGTATCTGTGCTGTGATATTTTGTTATATAAAATGAAACTTCAAAATGAAACGAAGTTTCAGGCTCCTTCATCTTTGCCATTGTTTGATCTTTTGATTTTATTGTGCAATTCCTGCCTTTTTTCTGAAACTTATGTGCAGTATCTTTTTATTATAAAGTGTTGTGATTTTATATTTACATTATTATTTGCTGTAGAGTACTGTGCAGAGGTGGGAAGTAACGAAGTACAAATACTCCGTTACTGTACTTAAGTAGATTTTTCGAGTATCTGTACTTTACTTGACTATTTATTTTTTTCTGTAAACTTTTAACTTTTACTATGTACATTTTAGCACGAATATCTGTACTTTCTACTCCTTACATTTTCAAATCAGGCTCGTTACTCTTGTTTTGTTTAATTGTTTAATTTGTTTAATGATGTTTATTAGGGCATTTTGCCAAGCATTTTATCTATTCCGACTCAATAGTGCACGCGATCCAGACAACTTGACTGATTGGTTGAGGCCTAAAACGTTTGTAAATAACAAGAGAAAAGTCAATCCCATTGGTGTATTCGTCTTTGCACTTGACGCACAACACGATAGACCCGATAAAGCGAGAGAGAGAGCAAGAGACTAAAACCAGGAGGCAACTGGGTGGGTAAAGATATCGTGATTGCAGTCAATGCAGTGGAAGAAAGAAGCTTGAAAAGAAAGTAGCTTGACGAAATGTCTAATAAAACTGGAGAGTGTTAGCGGAGTCTCTCCCGACAGTATTCAACCTGTCATTGAGGCTTAACACTCCACCACCAGCCTCAGCTGCATGCGAGAGACTGTCCAGCACAGCCGGACTGATATTCACACCGAAAAGGGCATGTGTTAATTCCAAGAACTTTGAAAATCAGCGTCTTTTGAAGCTAAACAGAGGTTTCTGGTAGTCTTATGGTGCGTGCCTGAGTTCTTCTGGCTTACACAAACACGTAATATATTTGCATACAAGTAAAGTTTTTTGAACACCATGCACATTGAGTTCGTAATCCCTGTCTTTTACAGTACTATGATATTTTTTCATGATGTGTTTAGGAAAAAGGCAATCGTCATGTATAATGATGTTAATGGCCAATGGAGCTTTAAGTATTTATGTGGCGTTATTTTTCTTTGCCTGCGTTCTACATAATGCTTAGACATGATGGAGTCCAGTCAGCTCTGCCCTAAAATGGTGGTTTTGTTCTTTGCAAGGGTGCTTTATACTTTTATACTTTAAGTATGTTTTAGAATCTGTACTTTTCACTTTAACTTGAGTAAAAAGTCAATACTTCAACTTTTACTAGACTATTTTTTAAAACATGTATCTATGCTTCTACTTGAGTAAAGAATGTGTGTACTTTTGACACCTCTGGTACTGTGTGTATATTTCAGTACTGTACTTAATGTTTTGCCTGTTCCCAATAATTATCTAGTTACTTCCAAATTCACTTGCGTCAGTGGTCCTGGTCCCAAATGCAAGCACAAGTACAACCAGGCCAACTCATTGTTTTTCCTATAATTGAGGGTAATTGTTGGAGTACAATCGACAGACAATGTTTCTCAAGGAAATGGTGACTAGGATGATATTGACATCTGAGAAGACATTACCAACCTTTTTCCATAAACGACTGTGGGATGTTCCTCTAGGAATCAAAGTTTGTATTTCTTATTGTGGAGGCTGCAGGCCGATTGATTGCTAAAGTACTGAAACAGCTGATGTTAATTATATCTTTATATGGTTTGATGTAACTGGTGGAGGAGGTTGGGCACTGTAATTGTTTTCAAAGTGAATTGTCTTCTATACTGCCTTGTGAAAATCCATAGCTGTGGTTAGTGTTCCAGCACATCAAATGCACAGAGTTCAGAGCTAACGCCTAATATGGTTTCTAATAAAATTCTAGTAACGCCTGTCTCACTGAGCTGCTGATTAAGTGTCAATGGTAATGAAACACTGCCAACTGATCACTCTAACCTTCCATATGTACAGCAGGCAAATGACTTCTTGCTGTGAAACACATCTCTCGCCATGGTGATATGGTGCTGTTGTATGTGTGGGTGTGCATGTCCCAGCAAGAACACACTAAAGCTTTGGCCTTGCTAGACTTCTTTCTGCCGCAGTGTAGGGAAAATAGACACTTGAAACGATCAGTTTACGAGCTCTTTTGTGGTGTCTGTTCCCATTTCAATAGGTATTAACATCTTTAATTCATTCTGACACTTTTGTGGCCTCACACCGTGAACCATAGCGGACAGAGGCTAACCTTGACTATGCTGAGCTAGCAGGACCCTAATCTATGAAGGCGAGTGCATAAATAAATACTCTGAGCTCATTTTGTTTGCTGTAGTAGTTTGAATGACCAAAATCGTCTCATTTCACTGGTATTTTGTCCATATCAAACACATCCACAGAGTTTACATAATGTCCTCATACATAAACCTTATTCATGCAGTCTTGACCGGGATGGATGGTTGATTGATTATCAAACATTTTTTACTGAAGTAGTTTAATGTAAATACTGTGGTTAAATGTAGTATACCAAGGGATTTGGAATATGAAATTAGCCTGAACTACACAATTTTGAGGCATGAGAAGCAGCCTCTCTTGATGATGATGATGATGATGATGATAACAGTAATGGAGACCATTTGGAACTCATTGATTTATATGAATGCATATCTTTCCTCACCGAGCATCAAGCTGTATGAGTGAGATGCTCGTCTGTCTTGGTCAAACTCCTACTACTGAATGGAATGTGTATTTAGTTTAAGACCCAGGAAGTGGCATACAAGGTGGATGGAGAAATAGTACCATTTTACTGTCTGCAACCCAGGGAAGTCCCAACAGAACTTCTGTCAGCTCCATGTCTGAAAGGCTGGAAGTTAAAATCCTGTCATTTTGCTTTTATGTATGCAGGAGTCCCTCTCTGGACTCCTGCATACTCCTGAGTCCTTTAATGTTTCACCGCTTCCCTGTCGTGTCACACAGACATGACTGAAATGAAGTGCACCTTTGAGAAATCAAAGCGCCATGAGCCGTATTGACTGGATACAGTTATTTTCCCGCCTTGGACACTAAATCTTGCTGAGGTGTGGAGACATGATGCCTCTGCTTTCTGAAGGTCTGTTATATAATAAGCTGTCTCACTGACCAACACTGTCATGTGCAAATTCCTGTGAATGTAATTAACATTGTGCCAAACACTCAGCACTGTGGTCAGGGCAGAAGGAATCTGACTACATCGAAGATCAGGACATAGAATCGATGCCTTTCTGCTCTTGATTCAGATATTTTTTAGTCCTTTCCCTGGCCCGTAACATTGCAGTTTCTGAAAGGAAGTGTGAGTGGTCATACTCAGTGGTTCATCTTAGACAGAGTTGTAAGGTTTAATCGAATGTGACCACTGTGTTGCTTTTTTCAATGTCAGATAGTGCAGAATGCCAGAAGTAGTAACTTTCTTATTAAAATGTGAAAGGGAACAGCTATTGTGCAGACAAATTAATAAGTACACTAGTTCGAAATTTATGATTTTTGAACCTTTCAAGCCTACAGGGAGCAGATGACAATGGGGGTATGAAAGGGAATATATTCATTGCAGCAGGGACAGTTTCAGCTGAAAACGCGAATGTTTTGCTGTTTATTAAAGCGTTGTTTCAAGAAGATTGTGTACACGTACGTGTTGTTTTGACCTTAGAAATGTGAGCGGGAAAGACAGACACAAGAGTTTCTCATGAAGTAAACGTCTGAGTCTCCCTGACCCACGATGCACAGCATTTCAAGACCCTAACAAGATAAAGCAGTGTGATTGAGATCCTCCTCCCAGCCTCTGATAAAGCAGTGCGATTGAGATCCTCCTCCCAGCCTCTGATGGCGCTTGCTCGGCATATTGTACGTATATGGTCAGTGGCTCTGAAGCGGAATCTATTAGCAGAACTCTGCCCTAAATTGCTTCTAAAAATATCCAGTGGACGGCTGTGTGTTGTGTAAAACCGTGCGCTTTATGAGTTACTCTGGGCAAGTGTGTATGCTGAATAAATACTCGTTTTTTTCTGCATCTCCAACCAGTTTCAAGATACAGATGCTCTTTGCTTTACGGTGGTTCGACTTGGTGGTTGACTATGAGTGATACAAATTCAGTAGTCATGAAATTTTGAATATTGATCTGTTCCTGGGCCAGCGATATACTGTTCGATCCTTTCTACTGATAATAGCTTATGGCAGCATCCACACAGCCCCTCTTCCAGTCTCTGTAGCGATCGTAAGGATAAATACTTTTCAGCCTTAGGTGGATTAATCTGGACGTAACTTCATCGTAAATCGAGGAAAATCTGTATTACATATTTAAATATTCGTACACATGCATGAAAGGTTGCCCTAGGTGTTATAGAACACTTCATTCAAAAATGCTATACCAGAACATGTACAATAAGATATTATTGTAGCCATCAGTACCATAAAAAGCTTTCTGTTTCTTGGTTTATTGTTTTGTTAGAGGACCTGTACAGGCCGATACCCTGGTATCATGAGCCAGGCTAATCTCTTTCTGAATGCCACACCTACCTGGAACAGCAGGGGGCGCATAGCGCAGGTGTGCTGTTACTAATTGAAAACCAACCCATCTGTTCCAGTGAACTGTGCAGGAGATGAACAGAGCCTCTTGCCTGCCGGCCCATTTGCGCCAAGCGGAGTAATGGCCTCCAGGGCCGCAGGACGCGCCTCCCCACAATAGTAGCGCCAGGCTACTCCGGAGTCCGTGTCGGCCGTGACATTGGCCTACTTAATATCTCGTGACCCTAAAATGAGTAACTCGGTCACCACTCCAGGGCACGTGGGGGAAAATGTTCATGCAGCTTCACTTCCCAGTATCCCAGGGATGCTGCCACATTGGCAACATCTGTGAGAGAAAGTTTCCCCAGGCTTGAGGTTTGGCCCACAGGAGCTGCCAGCTCTCAAAGGCACCGGCCACGTCTGTGTTTGGAAAGGGGGTGGCCTCACCATCCTGTTCCAGCCGGCGGATTCTGGGAGTGATTGTGGTTGTGGACCAGCTGGTGCTCAGCCCTGGGCTTGAGAGACGCACCTCGGTCCATGGAAGAACAACTCCCTGTGCCAGTAGTGGCGGGACATCAGGAGCCTTAGGGCTGGGACATATGCTAGAGCTGCACAATGTGCAATGTTAATATCAACATTGCATTCTATGCACATGGAACTATCGCATTGCATCAGACAGCTGGATTAAGACAGTGCGTTATGCTAAAACGTTTTTTTTTCAGTTGTAGGAATTGCTTTGCAGTTTTAATGATGGTTCCTTTTCAAGATCTTCTAATATACATGCAAGAATAGAAGAAAACATCAGCATACAAGAAAAATCAGTCTAAAGTTTGGCAGGTGTTTCATTCAGACCCATTGCCACAGGTGTGTAAAATCACACACCTAACCATGCAGTCAGGTTTACAAACATTTGTTAAAGAATGGGTCATTCTGAAGAGCTCAGTGAATTTAAGTATGGTACTGTCATAGGATGCTACTTTACCATAAGTTAATTTGTGAAACTTCTTTCCTGCTAGATATTTAACAGTCATCTGTAAGTGGTATTATTGCAAAGTGGAAGCATTTAGGAACAACCGAAACTCAGCCATGAAGTGGCAGACCACATGGCTACAAAGAGGGGTCGCCAAGAGTGCTGAGGTGCATAGTGTGTGAAAGTCGCTCTCTTGACTCAGTAATTGCAGAGTTACAAACTTCCTCTGGCATTAACCCCAGCACAAAAACTGTGCCAGGAGCTACATGGAATGGGCTTCTGTGGCTGAGCAGCTGCATACAAGCATCACATCACCAAGCGCAAGGCCAAGTATCGGATAAAGTGGTGCCACCAATGGACTTTGGAGCAGTGGGAACGTAACAAATCACACTTCTTTGTCTGACAGTCTGATGGTGGATGTCAGGAGAACGTTACCTGCCTGACTGCATTCTGCCAACTGGTGGTGAAGGAGAGATAATGGTGTGGGGTTGCTTTTCAGGGGGTGGGCTAGGCTTTTTCATTCCAGTGAAGGGAACTCTTAATGCTTCTGCACATCATGACATTTTGAACAACTGAATGCTTCCAAATTTGTGGGAGCACTTTGGGGAAGGCACTTTTCTGGTCCAGCATGACTGTGCCCCAGTGCACAAAGCAAGGTCCATAAAGACATGATTGGATGAGTTTGGTGTGGAAGAACTTGTCTGCCCTGCACAGAACCCTGACCTCAGTCCCATCGAAAACCTTTTGGATGAAATCAAACAAAGATTGAGAGCCAGACGTTCACGTACCTGACCAACACAAATGGACTTCTGGATGAACGGGCAAAAATTCCCACAGACACACTCCAGACTCTTGTAGAAAGTTTTCTCATACATGTGGCAGCTGTTATAGCTGCAAAGAGAGGACCAACTCCAAATTGATGTCTTTCGATTTAGAATGGAATGTCATTCAATTTTCTGTAGGTGAAATGACCCAAAACTTTTGTCCATATAGTATATATAACACTTTTGAAGTTAAAGAATAGATAACGGGTAAAGGATAGTTGGAGTAAAAGGGATAAAGGGTTAAAGGATAGATGGGGTAAAATTAAACTCTTTAATGGCTGATTATTATTATTTATTACACGGCTCTCTGGAATACTTGATTCTGATTGGTCAGTTGAGACATTTGCAGGTTCGTTCTTTTCAAATAATAACCGCTCCAAAGTAATAACGCATAGCCGGTACTACTTGTATGTTTAAAATCCCTCCGCGCCAACAAAGATTACCGCTTCGCGTCGGGTCCTGATCACACTGTCGAGGCTTATTTCTGCGATAACTACCGGCTGCCTGTACATTATCCCTTACACAATGAATCCAGGTTATGTATGCAGCTCGATTTAATGTATGCTGATCAAGCTTAAACACCCAGTTCAAGGTTATACACCCCCATTTACATTATGTACCCCACTTGTGAAAATGTACCCTATTCAAGGTCATGCACCCTGGTTTTGGATATATATTTTGTTCAGTGCTGTATAGCTAGTCTAAGATTGTATATCCTGCTCCTGGTTATGTACAATTTTATGTAAGCCTCTGTGCCTGTGATTGGAAGGTCACTAGTTAGAGCCCGGCCTCAGCAGATATAGTCACATTTTTGGGCGCTTGAGCAAGGCCCTTAACCCCCAGATTCATGGGCACTGCTGCAGGTGGCTGTCCTTCCCTGACAAGCTTCCTCTTACCTATATATGTGTTTGTGTGTCACGGAGAGCAAGATGAGGTAGGCGATATGAGAATTTCCCTACAAGGGATCAATTAAGTGCCCTCCTCCTTCTCTTCATCCTCCTCCTCCTTCTTCTTCTTCTTCTTCTTCTTCTTCCTAAATATATAAGGTGTTTCTCAATACCAAGAAACCAAAGATCTTACTTGTGCTCTTGGCTAAACCGTTCTTGCTAACCTGACTCCCAAGAACCAACTTCAGGAGCAATAAATCGCGGGATCCTTGGCAAGGATACAACCTGTCCTCCGTACTTTTGTTATTAGTATTGGAACTGGTCTTTCGCAATGGACAATGACGTAAAACAGGTATGCGAGAACACAAGTGAGGTCAAGTACACATATTGAGAAAAGCCTCTAGGCACATGTCGTTCCAACATGGCAGTTGAATGGGAAGGATCAGTACGCGTACAGAACGACTCAAATAAGGTCACCACGTCACAGTTATTTTTGTGGCAAATGCACTAGATTCTGTGGGATTCTCAGTGAGTTCCTCTATAAGAGGGTTCAGGAGCCAGTGCTGGAGCAGAAGGGGGGGGGGATAGGCTGACATGAGCAAACAAGGGTGACTGATGTTTTCCCTCGCAGAAGTTCATGAACAGGGCTTAAAAAACACCCGACGACTCTCTGAAGTCAACGTAGATCCTGTGGATGTTTAATTTAATTTTCCATCCTTGCCTGAAGGGGTCGTAACTAAGCAACGGACCATTTTCAACTTGTGTATCAATAATGGTCCCACATGCAAGCGGCATCTGTTTGGCTATTAGCAGACGATAAAAGCCAAAACATCCAAAATAATTCAAACAGGAAATACACGGCATTGATCTGCCTTGCTTGTTGTTATCATTTACTGAAAAAAAGAGCATTTTGCATCAGAAATGTAGTATATTCTTGAGACTGGTACTGCAGGGTTTGTCTCAAGCCTGAACTTGATCCAGCAACCTTCTAGCCACAGTTCCTGGTCTTTAATCTGCTTTTTGAACATGGTATCTTCTCTCTCTAGGCAATGGCATCGGCTCTCTGTAGCTGTCGTCCTGGATGCAGTGGAGTCCGGCCAGACCTGTAAGAGTGAACTGGCAGGATGTTGACATTGATTTGGACTTGCTATGGATCGGGCTTTTACGCCTTGTGTGTTTGGGACTGCCAGGACCAGTCTGTCGGC
Source organism: Paramormyrops kingsleyae (assembly GCF_048594095.1). Classification (NCBI taxonomy): domain Eukaryota; kingdom Metazoa; phylum Chordata; class Actinopteri; order Osteoglossiformes; family Mormyridae; genus Paramormyrops; species Paramormyrops kingsleyae. The sequence continues at coordinate 11,880,830 of NC_132800.1, forward strand.
AGATTACCTGGCTATGAGACTGTATAACTCTAGTGGCCAGCCAACCAGAAAGGTGAGGCTGGAGTGAGCTGGCTGAAGGACAGGACCACCGTCAAGCTCTTGACCTTCATTCAGCTCGCTTTTCCCAAGGCGCTTTGGGTGGAGGAGCTTGTCTGCTGGGACATGACCCTGCCCCCAGCTGCTTACACTGTGGTGCTCCCACACCCCCTGCTGTACCTGTGGAGAGTCATGGGTATTAAATAGAAACAGGTGTCTCAGTCCCCAGATCCTTGGCATTCAGGCGTTAGCTGGTTGCTAAAGACAACAAGCAGACAGTGATTCATTCAAGGGCTGGCAACTGACACTGCATCATAAGAGGCTTTTTAAAGCCTCTTTATAACCAACCTCTTTTTTAGCTGCTCTAATCATAAGTGATGAACAGATGGCTCCACCTCTTTAACATTAAGGTCCAAGAGGACGGTCTCACTGGCGCTTAAAGTAGGCCCAGGACCACTGATCTGGAGGGCTGGAGACTCACTGGACTCCAGCCGGCATGTCGACTCTTAAAGGGATGACGCTACTCTGTTAATGTGGCAACACTGTTAATTAATTTTTTTTTTCCAGGGATGGGACTTTTAATGTGAAAAGCATTGAAACGTGCTGCACTTTTATTAGATCGGCAGAGAAACACTTGTCCCAGAGAAGGAGGAATCAGAGCAAACAAGCGCAGATGCACAACTTCTGAAAGTGTTACTTAGAAATCCCACCCACCCCCCGACTCTAGGCTGAGCGACGCGGTCTGATTGCTTTGCAGGTCTCAGCAAGGCGTCTCACCTCCCCCCAGCTCTGAAACCCCGCTTTTTAAATGGAAATGGAGACTAGCAAAAGAGCTTTCAACAGATTTGAAGCTGCATGAGTCATGGTTTTGATAACTTCGAAAATACAGGGAGAAAAGAGAGAACTAAATGCCAAATTCTCCATAAAACCTTTCCATTTCTTTAAAAGCCTTTCCAGCTTATATGAAATGTTAATTCTTATTGTTATGCAAGCAGTATGGTTTTAACTATTGGACAAACTGGCCTACTTAAATCTTGTCTACTCAGTGCAATATCTTTATCAGAGTGGGTTTGTTCAGCATCTTTACTAAAAAATCTGTGTGATCTAAATCAGGGCAAACAACTGAAATCTGCTTTAATGCTGGTTGGGTGTTCACTGGGCCGCATGGTTGAGACAGATTAGTCTCAGCATAGTTATGTGGACACTTGGCATTTAGAAGTGAATTTCCATGGTAACATTTTTTAAACGTGCCCTAGAAAGAGGAGCACAACTTGGAGTGAAAGTATATCAAATGCAGGATTGTCTGCGTAAATGCTTTGCTCCAGACTGCACAAGAAGTTCAGCAAAGCCAGCTGGCCTTATTTTTCCTATTTTTCCACCTTCTGCCTGTGGCGTGATTAAAATTCTTGTCGCAACCCACCGATACAATCCCCATTCCCCCCGCCCACACAACACACAGCAGCAATGCATCCTCCACTCAGGGCCAGCTGTCCTCATCACCAAGAGAGTCTGAGGAGCGCAGGGCATGATGTGGGGCCTGGGCGCCGAGATAAATTACTGTCCTGAAGGGTGAGCATGATAGCTTCAGCCCTCTGGGTGTTGATGTTTCACAGATCCTCTGAGTAAATGCCCTTCCCAGGCTCATCGACATGCACTCTCCCTTAACTGTGGGAAGAGTAGATAATTCAACATATACACTGCTCAGCATAAATGAGTACACCCCCTTTCAGAAGTAAGATTTTAATCAAAATCTCAATGAACACAAGAACAATTTCCAAAATTCCCTTAGTAATATTTTGTATCTAGTATTTTGTACGACCCCCATGATTTTTAAGGACAGCAACAAGTCTTCTAGGCATGGAATGAACAAGTTGGCGATATATTGCAACATCTATCTTTTTCCAGTCTTCAAGAATAACTTCTTTTAGATCCTCGATGCTGGATGGAGAGTGTCGCTCTTCAGAATTCCCCATAGACATCCAGTTGGGTTCAGATCAGGAGACATACTTGGCCACTGAATCACTTTCATAAATGCAACAGTGGCCTTAGCTGCGTGTTTTGGATCATTGTCATGTCAGAAAAGTGCACAATGACCAAGGGCATGGAGTGATGGTAGCATCTTCTCTTTCAATATAGAGCAGTACCTCTGTGAATTCATGACACCATCAATGAAATGCAGCTCCCTGACAGCAGCAGCGCTCATGCAGCCCCGCATAAGGACCCTGCCGCCACCATGTTTCACTGTAGGCACCATGCATTCTTCTTTGTACTCCTCACCTTTGCGACGCCATACAGTTTTGAAGCCATCAGTTCCAGAAACATTAACAAATCTTGTTTGCAATCAACGGCCCACATCTGTGGGAGTATTTTGTAGTATAATATCCCATAGATAATGTTGATTCTGAAAGGAAACTAAAGGTTTTCTGACAAATCTGTTGGGGTGTACTCATTTATGCGGAGCCCTGTATAAACAAAACAGAACGATTGCATTAGACTGTTTGTTTGGTTTCTTCAGATATTGGCAGATTTTAAGAATTATGATCTGTATTGTGTATCAGTTTTATTGCTATGGTTTCCTACTATGTCATGACTATTCTTCTCAAAAAATTAAGTAATGAGCGGAAAGGTCTTCAGGGATTGTTTTGCCTTCAGTGTTTGCCAATGAAGCATGACGTTGGTGTGTCTGCCTTAGGAGTCTACACTGTGGTTTAGCTTCTAAATGACGCTTTAGATTTCCATATTTCTGCAGGGAGACGGTCACAGCTGGCCCGGGGTTCAGGGACTCTGGATGTTACATGAGGATTGCACTGGGCTGCGTTTCAAGGCTGCCTTTGCCTGTGGAACACCACGTTTCACAGGCATCACGTACTTCACCTCCGTTATCTCTGCCTGCGGGGGTACAAGGACACTCCTGTATCCTGGAATAAATCTCCATGTGCATTAACAGAGTCTGAGGGTTTGCCAGAGTAATCTTCCAATACCTTTGTCTGCCGAGAGCTGAAATGCACTCCAAAAACACCCCCCCCCCAGTAATCGAGCTGAGCGATGATTGAATCATGACGTAGCTTGATAGTTCACTATAGCAACGTTTAAGCTAAAATCTGGCACAGGGCAGCCTTGTTTCCAAACAGGCTACTTTAAACCCAGCTTCATTTTGAGAGGCTCTCTAAGTCTTGTGGATGCCATATAAAACAAACAAAAACTCAAATGAGTGACTAAATGAATATCGCTGGAGTCTGGCAAGTCATGAAGAGTGAGCCTCAGTAGCAGCTAGGAGGAGGGAGCAGTTCAAAGACTGCGGCTGGGTGTGGCAGCGGGGGAAGCCACAGAGGGATTCACAGCCGAGATACGAGCCGGAACACCAGCAGGGGGTAGGGTCTGGGGAGACAGTACTGTGAGAAATGGTAAAAATGTCAATTGCTTTGGTGTCTTAGAGTGCTTTGGTGATGCATGCAAAACTTTACACTTAATATGCTCGGCTGTGCTGATCCTGCAGCACGTCACTTGGGGAACTTAAAGTGCAGCCGGATACACAGTGCCATCTACCTTCCTGGTGCTCTGCATTTATTGTGAAAACCCAGACTGCGTGTCAATGTGAGGAGACGGTGAGATCCCAGAGTGCTGGTCTTTAGCCTTTACTGGGCTGATCAACAAGGTCCAGAGTAGGTCAGAACATGGGCTGCTGCTCTTGCTGAAGGAGCCCTGACTTCTGCTCTGGGTGACTGACTCACGGGGAATGGCTTTTGGAGCCTGTGGGGATGCTGAGTGATTGTCACAGTACAGGAGATGGGCGTCGCCAGTGTCTGGTCCTCCCTCCACAGTGCATCATGTAGATGTGGAGTTCGGTCGCTGTCCATGGTGCTGATCTGAACCAGACGCACTGTTTACCTGCAGCAGGCTCTGTTTCAACTTGTGACAAAATATTTTATTTCAGCTATACTCGGTTTTGAATAAGCACTCTATCATTGACCTGCCTACTACATAATCAAAAAATCTTAAGCCCTTCTCAATTTCAGTGCGAGTATAGTTACTGTGTTTTGCCTTCGTGGAGCAGCACAGTGATTCCATGTTATATGAAAGTAAGACATTTATATGTGATAAACTGTACATGCAGAGTACTTGTGTAAATTTTTATCATGCAGATACACCGAAGAGAGTATGATACACTGTATAAATATTCTGAGCAATTTACAAATATGTAAAAGCATATATTGGAGTACACCACAGTCACAAATGTTTATGAGAACTTAATGAAACAAGGGAAGAGGCTTGGAAGCGACCACCAATAGCCAAAATACCAACAAGTACCAAATTTCATAACCAGCATTAGCGAAACATGCGCTTTTGTCCAAAATGACACGCAAGTGAGGATTGTAGAGAGAGCCGGAACAGCAATTAGGGGTTAAGGGCCTTACTCAGGAGCCCAATGCTGAAGTCATTCTGCCAGCTGTGATTTTATCATCGCAGGCACAGAGTGTGGAGCCATACACTGCCTCCATGTGGTTGTTAATTGAAGTGCATCTATTTCACATCAATTTCCAGCATCTTTCAAAGCCTTTTTCAATCGTAAAGGATCAAATGAGACGGGGGACACTGATGCCTGGTTATGCTGGTGACGCTCACAGAAATTTAGCACCTTGCCAGAACCTAACTGAGCACCAAGTGCCCGTCAGCCGTCCCGCCTGCTTACCTTCCACTTAAGGAATCTACAAGTGATTGACACTCAGTAAACATAACATCTATCCATCCTTCCATTTTACCTGCCTACTTGTTCTATGCAGGGTCGCAGGGATCCAGAGACTATAAAATAACATTTCTCACATTAAAAAGGCATTTACAGTCAATATGTATTCTGCTTTTCAAGTCCAGCTATTGTCTTTGTACAACCAGCCTTAATATTGATGTTTTTTCGTAATATATCCAATGACCATAACCATGCTGTTATTATTTTTAGGGCAAAGGCAATGATTCCAGTTCTGCAGATATTTGAAATATTTCCCTGGGGTTGTATTTCTTGACACATTTTTTTGGGGGGTGCCGCAGCTTTGGGATGTTTCTGTAATTGTAGCAGGACAACTACTGTAGCTGCTAGGTGGTTGCCGGCATCAACTGAGCCTGATGACCAATATAACTGAAACCAGTACAGCTGAAATGTAACCAATTCAACCAGCAGTATGAATTCCTCCCTGACCAGGATCATAGCAAAATCCACACTACACTTGCCAGGCAGCTGTCCCAGGGGATCTCTGCGTTCCCAGTGGGAATTCCTTGCCTGCCTTAATAGCCTCTCCTCTGTGTTTAACACCTTTTTGCGCTGCACGGATCCCCTGGGAGCTGCATGTTAGCTGCTGGGGGGGGAGGGGGCTATATTTGCCGAGGCGGAACAGTCCTCCTGTTCGCATCAGCCTGGCTCACCCTGGAGGCTGAGATGCAGACGTTTCACCCCCGATTCCTAGCAGCCTGTACATTCGGTTTCCCCCAGACAGGCGCTTCCTGCACGTTCGGCTTCCCCCAGACAGGCGCTTCCTGCACGTTCGGCTTCCCCCAGACAGGCGCTTCCTGCACGTTCGGCTTCCCCCAGACAGGCGCTTCCTGCACGTTCGGCTTCCCCCAGACAGGCGCTTCCTGCACGTTCGGCTTCCCCTAGACAGGCGCTTCCTGCACGTTCGGCTTCCCCCAGACAGGCGCTTCCTGCACGTTCGGCTTCCCCCAGACAGGCGCTTCCTGTACTGTATGTTCGGCTTCTATCAGGCACACGCTTCCTGCAGATTCTGCTTTCCCCAAACAGATGCTTCCTGTGTGTTCGGTTTCCCCCAGACAGACACTGACTGCATGTTCAGGATCCCCTAGACCCCCCAGACAAGCACTTCCTGCGTATTCAGCTTCCCCCAGACAGGCACTTTCTGCACATTCAGCTTCCCCCAGACAGGCGCTTTCTGCACATTCTGCTTCCACCCAGACTGATACTTCCTGCGCATTCAGTTTCCCCCAGACAGCTGACTGAACTCCTATTTTACCTGTTAATTATGTCCCGGAGTGTCTCTCTGAAGGATGCTTCAGGAGAAATATGGTCCAGAATAGAATAGAGAAAAAGCTGCCAGCTTTTATAGTCCTAATCTTAGGTCTTGAGCCTCTGTGGTTCTTTCTGCCTCAGAAAGAGTATGGTATGGCAGTTCACATGTATCTCTTATCTGGCTGTTTTTGGCCGACAAATGCCTTGTCCCCCCGGGGTTCCTGGCACTGCTGAGGGCACTCCACAAATGAGATTTTAATACCACTGGAGCATCTCTCAGAGCCCGACTGACAGTGTGGAGCTGCACCCTGACACAGTGTCTGGGAGATTGATGTGCCCTCCCACCCGTCACCAGTGGGACTTGCCCGCCTTTAGAGCCTCGCTCCATTATTCGGCCCTTTGGTGAGAGATATTACACCACTAGTTTCCTATCAGACAGAGATGAATATCAAGACAGTTCCCCGGTGCTGAAAGCGAAGATGATTCTGGCAAGTGGGAGAGAGGGCTGTGCTGTTGTACCCTTCGGTAGGGAGCTTAAACTGATTAGTGCCAGGATGCCAGGTCATGTCGGGCAAAAGATGTGATATGGCGATATGCATTGGCCTAGGCTGCGGCACTGTGGCCCAGTGGCCAACACTTTTGCTGGAGTACAACATGTGGAGTTTGCTGCCCTCCCCATGTCATACTGGAGTTTCTGCCAGATTTCCCCTCCTCAGTCCAAAAGCATGCTAAGGTGAAATAGGGTTTCAAAACTGTCCAAATGTGTGAATGGTGAATGTGTGTGTGAATGGTGAATGTGTGTGTGAATGGTGTGTGTGAGTGTGCCCTGCCTTGTGCCTGTAGATTCCAGGATAGGCTCTGGACTCCCGTGACCAAGAATAGGACAAGCAGGTCTAGAAAATGAATGGACCCATATTTGACCCATTTCTTCAAAGCGCAGGAACTCTTGCGTGTACTTCAGAAGCCGCCTGTCTCCCCCTTATGGCGAGGTATGTTTATGGCAGAATCAAACCGATTTAATAGGGTTGCGTGTTTTGGCAAAATAATAATGAATAATAAACACAAACTGGCATTATATGTCCAAAAACAGAACTAGGTTAACTGTATTCTGGACATTAAGTAACTTCAGTGAAGCACAATATAAAAAGCTTTATTCTGTGACTTTGAGGTTGGACTCTTGCCGAGAATCAGGCAAGTTTCTCTTCTAACCTTTGTCACCTTGTGCCAAATTTTTTATAAATTTTTTTCTCCATGACTGACATTTAAGAAAACGACCCCTGATCTGAACGCCAAGCGTCTAATAAGCCCCATGCCACTCTTCTGTCCCATCAGCCTCCTCCAGAAATATGTTCAGGGCATTCAAGAGTGAAATTAAAGTGCCGTTTTAGTTAAAAAATACATGAAAACCAATCTGCCATGTGTATTCCCGGCAAAGAAGATGGATGCCACTTTGCTTCTCTCTGCAAAAAGTTTTTTGCTAGGTGTCGTGGCAGTGTCTGTCAAAGATGGATTCGGGCAGATGGAAATTCGCATTAATGAACTTCTATTGGATATTCGTGCAAAGGTTTGCCTGGAAGAGTCCACGCTATCTTCTATTTTTCAGCCGGTTAGTGTAGCACCCCCTGCAGCAGAAGGATGGACAGTTGCCAGCAGGGGCGTTGGTGGGACGTGGATACCCTGGCAGATTCAGGGGACCAAGCACTGCATTGGAGCCCCAGGATCTATCATCGGGGGCCCCCCTGCTTGGTGAAATCTACCGAGGGGGGCCTCTCACCCGGTCGGCGAAATATACCGAGGGGGGCCTCTCACCCGGTCGGCGAAATCTACGGAGGGGGGCCTCTCACCCGGTCGGCGAAATCTACCGAGGGGGGCCTCTCACCCGGTCGGCGAAATCTACCGAGGGGGGTCTCTCACCCGGTCGGCGAAATATACCGAGGGGGGCCTCTCACCCGGTCGGCGAAATCTACGGAGGGGGGCCTCTCACCCGGTCGGCGAAATCTACCGAGGGGGGCCTCTCACCCGGTCGGCGAAATATACCGAGGGGGGTCTCTCACCCGGTCGGCGAAATCTACCGAGGGGGGCCTCTCACCCGGTCGGCGAAATATACCGAGGGGGGTCTCTCACCCGGTCGGCGAAATATACCGAGGGGGGCCTCTCACCCGGTCGGCGAAATATACCGAGGGGGGCCTCTCACCCGGTCGGCGAAATATACCGAGGGGGGTCTCTCACCCGGTCAGCGAAATCTGCCGAGGGGGGTCTCTCACCCGGTCAGCGAAATCTACCGAGGGGGTCCCACTCACCCGGTCAGCGAAATCTACCGAGGGGGTCCCACTCACCCGGTCAGCGAAATCTACCGAGGGGGGCCTCTCACCCGGTCAGCGAAATCTACCGAGGGGGGTCTCTCACCCGGTCAGCGAAATCTACCGAGGGGGTCCCACTCACCCGGTCAGCGAAATCTACCGAGGGGGGCCTCTCACCCGGTCAGCGAAATCTACCGAGGGGGTCCCACTCACCCGGTCGGCGAAATATGCCGAGGGGGGCCTCTCACCCGGTCAGCGAAATCTACCGAGGGGGGTCTCTCACCCGGTCAGCGAAATCTACCGAGGGGGTCCCACTCACCCGGTCGGCGAAATCTATCGAGGGGGTCCCACTCACCCGTCACCCGGTCGGCGAAATCTATCGAGGGGGTCCCACTCACCCGGTCGGCGAAATATACCGAGGGGGGCCTCTCACCCGGTCGGCGAAATCTACCGAAGGGGGCCAAGGTGAAATTTTAACACCACGTTAGCTCTTTTATCCAAATAGGTACTAACTGTCTGCATGCGATCAGCTGGTGGCAGGTGGGGCAACCTTAGGTTAAATACAACAGCCAGGAACTTGCCACAGACAACCAGCTTGGCACTGGGATTAGACTGGAGAGATGCTGAGTCATTCAACGTAATTAATTACTTAAATGGCTAATTACTTTGCTGTGTTTCCTTGCTCAGTAAATCGTGGAAACTGAAGTGCCTGGGAAGGTGTGAAGATCATGGTTACTGTGGGAGGATCAGGTGTCACGGTCGCGGTTAGTGTGATATTAACGGCACTGTCGTTAAGCACTACCACTCCTAGTCATTACGAGGACCTGCCACCATAATGGGCATGTGAGCCATTCGTGGAGACAGGCAAATGAATAGCATTTGTTCAGTTCTGTATATGGAGTGACACTTGTGAGTTTTCACGTTACATGTGTTCCTCAACTTATAGTGTAAAAGAAAGTAAAAAAAAAAAGTCACAAAAAAAACACGATAAGAGATGTTTACGCTTGTGATCGCCTCAGAGATTGGATGTGTGGATGTTGCCTCGCCCAGTATCTGTAGAAAGAATCTTACAGTACATCACTGGCCTGGGAATCGATCGCAATTCAAAATGTGATGACTATTGAATGTGTATCGCTATTAAACTATATAAAGTTGAAAACTGTAAGCCGAATCATCGTAAAACGGGTAGCACCACAAACATAATTAATTTTAAATGTTGCATTTATCTAATTCACTGGTTATGGGGAACAGTAATTTATCTTTTTTTGTCGTGTCCCATAGTGGAGGCTCACTGTTAAATGGTGAATGCATAACCTTCCGATCAGCTCTACGTTTAAGCCATTAAGGCCAAAGAAGAGCAGAAACATCAGCACTGCAGAGATAATCACCAGTGGATGAGGGCTGACCACGTCAAATGGGAGGGGTGCATCACACACAAAGATGTTGCCATGGGAACCCCAGGGACGGCAAGACGCCGGCCGAGCCTTGGGGGCAGGGGGATTTTCGCCCGTCGCCCTTCGGCTGCTCTTCTCCACGTGGGCTGACTGAAGCCATGAGGATGAGTCAGTGTCCTGCCGTGGGTGCGGATGGCCTTCAGCCTCGGGGAAGCGCGGCCCGTAGGACGCGCAGCTGTGCGGACTGGGTGGCCATGTGGGGGTGTGAATATGGCTGGCTGCACTGTGTCCATTAGCCAAATGCTACTGCTACCAGCCATCATCATCAGAGAACCAAAGAATGAGAACAGACGCACACATAGAGGCTTCTGTGGGGATTTCACATCCATACTCACTTTATTGCGATATAAGTGTATATGTAGGGGAGTAGGAAGGGGGGGACAACATGTACCCCCCAGTATTTAATTTGACAGTTGCCCCCCCCCCCCCCCATAAAGTAGACTTTTGCATTTAAATTATTAAGTTATATTAAAAATATCTCGTACACCCTGGATGTGTGTAGCTTTTGAATTAATAAAGCTGATTAAGAAGGAGGCTTTTTCCCTTGTGGAGACTTTCCCACAAGGTCTAGTTTTCTGGCTATATGATCCTCGTGGAGATGTTTTTTGGGGAAGTTTAGGAAATCGTGTACAGAGAGAGAGAGCATCTAATTGCCTCTCGCGCAGAGAGTTTTGTCACACTCGCTGTTGCTGATAGCTGATTAACTTCCTCGCGGTGCGCTGGCTCTCCGCCACGCTGCCTGAATCTCCCTGTGAACCTGCTGTTGTGTCAACTCCGCGGGGCTTAACGAGCGCTGGCAGTTAGCAGGGGAAAGATTTGTCACGGTGGAAGGACAACATAACCCCCCCCCCACACACACACACATACACACACACATCTTATCTGTTCACTGTCAATCTGATAGAATTGTTAAGGATTTTAGAAATTAGTCTGAAATGCTCTGAGCATGGAGGAGGATAAGCTGGACCTTCCTTCAACAGGATTTGGAGCTGATTAACTGGCAGGCTGTGTGTGTGTGTGTGTGTGTGTGTTTGTGTGAGTCAAACGTTTGGACACACCTGCTTTAAATGCATTTGTCTCTATTTTAGCTGTATTATACTAAAAGGCAGTAGTGCCAAGCATTTCAAATGTTGCTATGATCAAGAGAAATTTTCAACATCTGAAAATATTCTCGAATGTTAGACTTTTCAAAACAGCCCCCTTTTGCTTCAATGACAGCATTGCATACACTTACCATTCTTTCAACCAGCTTCCAGATGTAGCCACCAGGAATGTTTTTCCAACAGTCCTGAAGAAGTTTCCACAAGTTCTGGGCACAAGTTGGCTACCTTGCTCTTACTCGTCAATCCTACTCATCCCAAAGAGCTCTATAGGGTTTAGGTTGGGGGATTGTGGTGGGCAGGTCGTCTGTAACATCACTCCGTCTCTTTTCTGGTTCACAGGATAATACAGTACTGACATAACCTCCAGGTGTGCTTAGAGTTGTTATCTTCTTGAAAAACAAATGATTTTCCAGACTTTTCTCTGGTATTGTGTGTGTGTGAGCGGGTATACCTTACCTTATAGGGACACAATGTCCTCACATAAGTAAAAAAAAATGTAATAAAAAGTTATTCATTGTTAGAGAACTGAAGACTTCATCAAAAAAAGACTGTATGCGGTTTCTGGTTTGTTCCCAGCATCAACTGATGAGAGCATGACACCAAGAAAAGGAAAAAGAAAAGATGTTTTTAGATTTTTAAAATGAACGTTCTTGATCTGAAGGCTGGGTGGAAGGATTTCCAATTCTAGACTGGAATGTTACAAGTGAACATTCCAGAACCTCAGTGCTTGAAGTGGGCCAGTACATGGCACCTCTTGTGTTTTTCTCTTCAGAGTACCAGGAAGGTTTCTTGCGTACCGGCACCTGTCATAATCTGCAGGTACTGAATAACAAGGGCACTACTGGCACCTGCTTTTTCCCATGTCAAGCACTATAGACCCTTGACTAGAATGAAAAATAGAACATTCTGGAGTTTTATTTGGAGTGCTCCTGAAGGGTTACATGGTGCATTACAGGTCCTGATTCTGTCAAATGTGGCTTGTCCCTCAGATTGTGTATATAATTTGTTTCTGCCATGCAAAAAGCCTCTTGTTACATGCACAGCAATCTGAGCTACACTAAAAATGTTATTTAAACTGACTGTTTCAATGGAAAATTGCCTACCTTGGCTGTCATGCTTCTAAATCACTGAATGGTTGGCCTGGTTTCCAGTCTGTCACTTTCTAATTTTTAAACTCAGATTATGTCATTTTCTGTAATTTTCTGTAACCACTGGTGAACAGCAAAGACCATTGTTGCTTTCGCTGTCTGTGAATGTCATCTCCTGACCTGAAGTGTCACTTGAATACAGACACCCTGCAGGGATGTCTGTCCTGCTGTTTAAGTCCAGCACATTTTATTTTCAGTGTGTGGCATCAAGAAAGATTCTTAAACAGCAAGAGCTGACTTGGGACAGTTATCTGGTCAGGGCTGCTAACAGTACCCCGCGTAACCTTGATGGCGGTGGCCCTGTTTGCTCTGCTGTCGAGACAGCCTCGCAATAATGAGGCGGACGGTAGCCTCGGCCAGGTTGCCTAGCAACGGGGATTGCACAGGGGCCCGGCTTGCCTCACGTAGCAGACCTACAGCCGCAACCACATGTTCACATGAAGGCTGATTGACAGCAGCTGCTGCTGTACAGGGACATCGAGTGGCTGCTGGTGAATACGACTGTTTGGCGAAGAGATCTGAGGGAAACAAAGTCTTTTGACTCTATTCTTATGGCAGTGGGTGCCCTGCTTGTCTTTGCATTGTACATGTGTTTAAAGGGGTTATTTAAAATGTAATTGTGACTGAACTCCACCAGGGGGCAGCCTGTGGCCACTCTTAATGACAATTCTACCCTGTGTCACCCATAGACCAAAGTGTTGAAAGGCTGTTGAATGGGTGGATGATGAACAGATAGGTAGATGCATGATGGATGATGGACAGATGGGTGGATGGATTGATGGATGGATGGACATGCAGATGGAGGGAGAGATGTTAATACAGGTGCATGCATTACCAATGCTGTGAGTTAGACTGGTGAATCATGCTTTCACACATGTTGAGTATATCCATTTGTCCATCTTCCTTGGGGGGGCGGTGTGACATCACATTGGGTGCCTCAGTCCAGCCCCATCACTGACAGCACGTCTGCTTGTGCTCATTAGCCAGCTGAAAGAGGCCCAGGGCTTTTTCGCCAGGCACCCATCAAATATTCTCGGATCGCAGGGATCCTCCAGAGAGAATTTGTTTGCAACAAATGTTTTTTTTCCTAGTGTACCTTCAAGGTACAGTAACTGTCCGAGGCACTACATGTGAAGAGTGCATCCAATTTTGCTGTGGCTGGGTTGCCCCCATTCTATAGCTTTTTAATTGCACAAGTCCAACCATGTATCAGCAGTGCAGAGTGTGCATCTTAGATAACAGCATGCATCTAACATCTAAATTTGGAACAAAAATAACAAAAATTTCATCTATCCATTTCGCATAGTACTTCTGCAGGGTTAATGTGTCCTAGGATGCATAGGGCATGAGGTGCACTGGATGTTAAGCCATCACAGGGCACATGCTCACACACACACATACACATTATGGCCAACCTAGAAATGTCAGTGTACCACCTGGATGCCATTGAACATAAATGCACATAAAAACGGGGATAATGTGCTTTCATGACTTCACACACGTAGAATCAAATCCATAATCCTGTTGATGTGAGGCTACGGTGCCACCCACTGCACCAGGGATGTGGACATGCAGTAAGATAATGGGTTTGGATCCCCACCCCCACCCAACACCACTGAGCAGCCACATCTACCAAAGGGGACCTATTGATTTTTTTTTTCTGGCTACGGGCCTGCACTGTACACACTGCCATCATACCACCAGTACAGGATTAGGGTTCAGTAAACAGAGATTAGAGTGACCACTGTTGACCAAATAACAAGCAATGAAAATCCAGCGAAAGTCACTGCAGAAGGAAAAAAAATCATGCATGGGCCGAATGCCGCACTAACACTGGCTCTGCCAGTGTCACACTGCGGCAAGCTCTACGTCAAATCAACCCACGAGCCAGCTGAGGAACAGAAAGGAAGCTGTTTGTTATATAAAGGTTCTGCTTTGAGCACAGCTGGGTCCCATTCTGCTCAAACTGAAACACAGACATTCCCCTGAATCATTCATACACCTGAATTATGTATCACATTTATATTAAGACACTGTTTCATTTAGGATGCAGCATGTCTTCTGTCACACTACGTACTTTCGTGTATTGATTTGAATTATTACAGGTTTTCTTGTTATTAGCATGTGTGAAATTGATGTTAAAAAAGCCTTCTGATCAATAAATTACATTTCATTCACTGTAGTTGCTACGAATGGCTGCTAGGGGGCAGCAAATACCTTCCACTGCTTTCATCAAACGTTTCCCTCCTAATAATCAGCTACAAAGTAGATTGATCTCATACAAGAAGTGCAATTTCTGGTTGAAAAAAATGGAACGATCAACAGCCGATGGTCAGGAAACAGTCGGCGCGGTAATTTTTTTTTTTTTACTGTGATTTTATTTTAATTATGTCCTGTAAGAAAATACAGTTTGTAGAAGCAAGACAAAATATCAATTTTCTTCCCTTCCATTTCACTTTTTCTTCAGAAGATTTACGGAGACTTAAGGTGCTTGCCACCCCTCACGTTAAGCTGAATGATAGACATTTAGCAGGTCCACTATCGTCATCGTATTTTATCACCCAGAATCCGTGGTGACAGGAAGTGATAAACCGATAGTTGACTTATCTGTGTTCTCTTTTTTTCACGTTTTTTTCCCCCCTCCTCCAGCTGGTGAATAATCATTTGCTTTCAAAATGTCGCCTCTGTGATGTCAGGGTCCTCTCCGTAGACAGGAAGACAGAATGAGGAACGGGGGGGGGCTCTGTGGCGTAGTGACAGGCAGGCGGGCAGACAGACGTCGATGCTCATTGATCCGTGTCTCTCTCTATCTTGCGTCCGAGGAGACGCAGAAATTGTGCAATTTGTACCCAGCGCACCTTCAGTGTTAGTGGATCAATAACGCCAATCCTACAGAGCGTTTTCCTGCCCCCCCTCCTCTGGCATGTAGCTGTAGGAGCAGCGTGTGATCTCAGGTGACTTCATTATTGGCCTGGGCTGGAACATATATTTGCTGTTAGTGTTCATAAACATAGCATTACTGACTGCAAACGTAGATTGATTCTGAGCTCTCTAGCAACTGGACATTGTTTTAGTGATTGCTGACATAGTGTTTGTACTATTACTATTCTGTCTTTTGTCCATTTAAATGGCTGGACATCTTTTGGTAATTATCTTGAGCAGATATTATTAGACACGTTTTTTACGTATTAGATGCTCTCCACCCCCAACATGTATACTTTAAAGACCCCCCCCCCTCCCATTATGCCTGTAGCTGGCTATGTACTGTAAGGATGCGTGAAATCGATGCAATGCCAGAATAACTGAGCGCCAGACAGAGAAGTGGAACTCATCAACATCAATGGTCTGGGCAGGCCTTTCCTGCTGTGAACGTTTGGGCATCAGCGAGGTACTTTCGAGCTGCATCTGACTCCAAACGAACGTGGCCCTGGGTCGATAACTTCAGCTGATGTCCCGCATCAGATGAACATTTGTTTGTGAGGAGTCTTTCTGGTTTATTCAACGGTATCCAGACATTTTCTTTTCTGGGAATGCAGCAAAACAGATGCATGAGCAAATTAGCACAAAGATTTTGTCTGCATGTCCAGAATTAGATTATGTTTGATTTGTTTGCATTTTGTTGCAAGTTTGTTATTATGAGGACAAGACAAAGACAAGAAAAAAACAAACAGACTAGGGTCTTGCTCTTTGGGCCTTGTTTAGGTTTAAATATTCAGCTTAAACTCTGTTTGCTGTGAAATTACGTCAGTCGGTTTAAAATGAACGAGTCGTTGACCTCACAGAAGGTTTAGTAACGTGTTTGTTATTGGAGTCAGGGGTGAGGAAGCCGGATTGTGTTATTGGCTGGATGTGGTTTTGCGTTGAGCCGTCGGTGTGTTTCATTAGCAGGTCGTTACTGCACCGGCGCTCTGTCTGCTTAATGCCGTTCCCTCCCCTCGGGTTGCCCGCCACCATGCCCCTGATCAGAATGCCTGCCGGGCAGATAAATGCCAGCATGTGATGTCACCCCCCCGACTCCTGCGGCCTTGCCCGAAGCACGTACCCCTCCATGCCCCCATGGCTCCTGTGGGGTACAATAATGCACTGTGACAGATTCATTAACGTGGCACGTGCGGCCGGCGGTGCGGGTAGGCTGGCTCGGCGACCGCAAACAAACCGAACGTGGCCTCGGTGGCGATCAATTCCACGAGTCAGCAGGGTGCCTCACTACAGTGAGTACAAGGTCCAGCGATTCTGGATAAAGGCTGTGTGCACCTCTAATGAGGCCAGGGTCTCTCACACACACCCATAGGCACTCAAGGCACGGAAACCATCTGAGAGATGTTCTGCTCTTCCACGATCAATAATCGCCAGGCGTAAAACCTGGGAAGGTTCACACCTTGTCAGAGTGATATTCATGCCGCCCAACCTGGCTGCGACCTCCCTGCCCCATCCCATTGCTTACTAAACTGTCGGAATTAACACATAATCACTGTTGAAGTGTTAAACATTTTACATTGCAGTTAAACACTAAACATTTTGCTCATGAGTGAAATTGCGAGGGCCAGTCTGTGATCTCAGTCTGTAATGATTCCCAGTAGTGAATGTGTGGTAGGTTAGGGTGTTCTCTCCTGGTCAGTGTTCAGCAGACCCATTAATACACCTATTAACACAGCATCGTGTTTTACCTTTACGTTTTGTCCAAAGCAACGTAGAGGTGAGGCAAACAACACTTTGAAAACATACGCGTACATGCCATGTCAAGGAGTCAACCTGGCAAAGTGCAGCTAGGCTGGGCTTCCAGTGAATTCCCAGGTACAAGTTAAGCAGTATTGGAGCAGGAGCTATACAATAACTTCTACCAAGAACCTAATAAGACTATTCAAGGGCCAGAAGTGCTATAAGAACATCCAGTGACAATTGAGGCATTTCATGAAGGTGGAGAGATGACTGGACATGGTTTTGCAGCTCATTCCATCATCAGGGAACCACAGGAGAACTGTCATCTCTTTTTGATTGGTAATGTAAGTTTGTGATGGGTGACCAACACAAATTGTTTTTTCTCCAGAACAGTGGAAGCTGCTCCATGGATCTGATGTGGTGCAGGATAAGAGCACGGTCTTGTGCTTTTCACAAGTGGCTACGATCCTCCTCCATCTTGCATACAAGGTCCAATAACCACTGACTCCAAAGAAGAGTTTTTTCAGGCACTGCCAGGCATATTCCCACACCAGAACCAGAACTGGAATTGGACGGGTGTCTTTAAATGGCAGCGGGTTCCTCTTGATCTCACAGCTGCGCCCAGCATGCAGAAAGAGGAAAACAGTGATTTCAGCAAAGGTCTGTCATTAACTCAGTTCTACAGCAGATACCCAGGGTACGAGACACCTCCGTAACCCTTTACATTTAACTTCTAGCATTTTTCTTGATTTGTTTCATAATTACGGACTGAGTTTGATATATGTTCTTTTAGCAGGTGTGTATGAGCTCATGCCCTGTAGAATCCATATATGTGAAGCTAACTTAACATAGTTGCCGGTATATGCTGCCATTAAGGTTAAGAGGATCGCAAGTCATCTCGAGTGCCCTGTCAGTGAGCCTCAGCTTTCGGCAGAGCCGGAGCCCGTAGTGACAGCGTGACACAAAGGAACAAAAGAACGTGGCTTATTTCAAACAGCGACACCAGCAGCCGTGGCACAATGACAGTGACTAATATGTCACGCCTGGTAATCCGAATTGGGCTGGAAACACGGCGGCTGCTTTGTCTCGGCAGATTGTGGTGACATTTAAACAAACCCCCGCTGTTCGTCACATCTAAGGAGGTCTAACCTCCATCGTCGTTTATCATAACGCACGCTCTGAGCTGGCTTGACACAGGGGCCGTGTGGAAAGACAAGGGGATCCAACGGGAGCGTAAGACCAACCCTTCACCCCTCCCCCCCAAAAAAAGTAAAGAAATGAAACTTCGTTGGTAGATGTTGTGTAGCTCTTGCTCCAATACTGCTTATACCTGTACCCAGTGGTGTAGGAGAGAGGTTGATATTGGGGGGGGTGGGTATAAGTTAGTAATTAAAATGTAAAAGTCTATTTGATTGGGTGGGACAGAAGAAGCCTCTGGTTCTTACGCCCTTGCTTGTACCTCTGCATTCATTGGAAGCTCAGCATAGTTGCATTTATGCGTCGCCGACTCCTTGGCAACACGCACATTTACAAAAGTGTCTGCAATATAAATGTACATGTAAGTGAATTCAGTGTCTGTGAAGTTTCTACGGCTAAACAGCTGCAAGAAAGTGTTCCCTATCACTGAGGGCAGCGCTGCACTTTACACCGTAACAGACGCCCTGACTGCTTCCCTCAGCATGCGTTCAGTGAGCAGACAGACATGTATCGCGTATGTGTGCCGGTATACTGACACGGACGGGCCGTTTTTATCTAAGCGTTACACCGCCCCCCCTCTCTTCATTTGTCTTTATTATGCACAGACCACTGAAGTGACACTTACCAGTTCTATTAATTGGATAGAAATTCATTGTTCACCCCAACTCCAGCTCCCTCTAACATCAACAGGAAGACAAACCAAAAAGTGTGAGGGTGGGTATGTGTGTGTGTGTGGGGGGGGGGGTGAATTGGGGGTCTGCATTTCATAAGGATGGGAGGAAACCAAGTGGAGACCTAATGGGATCCGAATATTTGGGCGAGGAGACCAGACGGGCAGAAACATCTCCCCGACTCTGCAGCCTCTAATTAACGGGAGAGCTTCACCAGAGAAAGGGCCCGCAGTCTTAACAAGCCAGGCCCCCTGTGTGCCGAGGTGGATGCTGCCCTTTCGCTGAGGAGATCTTCCTTTTAAAAAGCCTTTTTCTTGATATTAAACCTCTGTTGGTGGCGGACCAATCTACTTCCACCCCCCACACACACCCCCATGTCACTAGGCAAGGTCCTTCCTGGTGCTGGGCCAGCACTGTAATCAGATTCCCTTTGAAGGGAGTTTATGTTGGACCAAAGAGAAATGCTCTTCACCTCAATGACATTCCAAAAAATAGCAATGTAACGTTATGTGAGGCCCTACTCCCTAACAGAGATCCCATAGCTGGAGTGTTAACAGAGAGCTCAGCGTCATGATTGGCTTGCTGAGAAGTGGGGATGCTAATTCATCCACTCACCTGAGTCTTTTCCCCCTCCCCGACAGTCAGAAGCCATCATTCCTGGTCACCACTCTATAGTGACGCAGGCAGCCCACTTTGTAGCCTGGACTGTACGCCTTGGTCCCACAGGATGCTGGGAGGTGGAGCTGGGAGTCCTCTGACGGTAGGAGGATTGGCCTCTAAGGGACCCCTCCCCTTGGCCGCACCCTGAAAGGTAAGCCCTCATCTCATTCTTAATTTTAGCCAGCTTAACGTCTGGCTAAAATGCTCAAATAGAACTTGATAACAGAATACCCTGATAAAGGGAAGCATATCCATCCATCATCACCCAGAATCACACTGTTTAGGGGATGGTGGGGAGGGGGGGGGGGGTTTAGTAGCAGGGGTTTTATCTCCAGTCTAATAAACCTGAGCAACATAAGGATTTGGAGAGCATTTGTAGTGCATTCTGGGAAGGCTGCTTGCAAATGGTATTATTTTAAATTCCAACCTGTGGACTGTGGTTTTGAAAATGAGATGAAATATTCTTCTTCTGTTGTGAAGCATAGATATGGTTTCTCTCTTGACCTGTATATTTTAATACAATCTTTCATAACAATAACATTGTTTATATACTTCACTATGTCATAAATTATGTACACATGGTACACATGATGACCCATTCCTTTTTCTGTTTCATAATATGGAATTAGAATTAGAATGAACTTTACTGATCCCTGAGGGAAATAGTAGTGCATACAGCAGCGAGTTTGTTGAGCACAGACAAACATGCATTCAGTGCAAAAGATGCAAGACAGTACACATAATACAAACGAAAAAAGTAACACAGTGCAAACAAATTTAAAGGTACACGGTACACAAATAAAATATCTTCAAAAACTGGATAATATAAAATATTAATTAAATAAATATCAAGAGGGAAAAAAGCAATAAATACATATATTAGTGGAGGTAATGTGCTATTAAAAAAAGCATTAATAAATGTATAATTTTTGTAAATATTAATATATTAAGTAAACAAATGGCTGACTGTGAAGCAATGAATGTGAAAGTGGGGGTACAGACCATGAGAGAAGGCCTTTACCTGAGGGGGGGTCCTAGAAACCATATCCATGTGCATCCTTTGCTTTTTGCTTTTGATCATTTCCTGCACCGAGCGCTGGGACAGCTCATGGACACCCAGTGCAGTATTGTCAGTGAGATAATGGGGGCCTGTACTCAGCATTGGGTAAAATGGCCACCGGGAAATCTACCTCCCCCGGGCAAAGAAGAGTTACAGGTCAGTTAGGCAGCTGGGGTGACTTTTTTGTGTCAAACTTTATTGCCAAAATTTGTTATTGACAGTCAGAGTCCATGATTGTTTATATAAACAGCAGTGTGTTGCTGTATTATTATGGGGCTCGGTGCCTTCTTCACCATTGAACAGTGAGGTAAACCTGTCTCTTATATTCTCTGCTAAAGGGTTAAATGGCAAAGTAAGAGAGGAACATGACCAGAGGCTCCAGGTCTATTATAAATTAGAGTTGTCAGAAACCCCCTATTATTTTCTTCGATGGAGTAGCTGTCGACCAGGAGGGGCTCTTTTGAGGTCGCTTTTCTTTGCGGAGGTCCCTGGGCTTCAATCCGGTGAAGCCCGTACATTAAAGTACTCCTGGTGCTGTGATAAATGAAACATCCTGAGACTTGATGCTTCACTGTCACTGCGTGATCGAAATCCCAAAAAAAATATTTTGGTGACTGCAATTATGTGCGTATCAGTCAGGCCGGTGCGGAACAAAGACCATGGCCGGAGAAGGTGAAGGGAGCTGCTCTTCCACCGGGTCTAGGCGGGAAGGCGGGTGAGAACCCCAGCTCCGCTCTCGCTTCAGTAAGCAAGCCGCTCCTGGTGTTTGCAGTCATGTGACCCCTGACCCAAAGACTTTAAAAAAAAAACTTCTACAATCTCAGACTTGCTGAATTTCTCCAAAAATGGAGGTTTTTTCTTGCCTCCATATAAGACCAGCTGCTTAGGTTTTGGGTTTATTTGTGATGAAATGAATAAAAGAAGAGGAAAACTGAGACTTTAGTCGATTTGGATGCTGCTCAGGCTCTCTATCATGGGCACCTCCTGTGGGATGGCGCTGGTATATTTGTTTGCTTTGAAATACATCCCAACAGACTTGAAGCTCTCAAGCCGAAGGAGGAGAGCGATCTTCTCTGCGCTGTGGGGTGCCAGCATATGTACCGGGTGTGTGTGGGGGGGGGGGTCATGTGACAGCTTCCACCTGTATGCACGAAACCCCCCAGGGTGAAGGGCCCCTGAAAACCTGCAAAATGCAGTCGTCACGTCTCCCAGAAATCCCATTTGCGCCTCTAGCTTCCCCTCATCGGCGGAACACGTGTCGAGCAATTTGGCCCCAGAAGTGCCCCCACACGCCCCCAGCCTGCGACGGCCCTGCAAAAACTCGGCACCCATTGATTGTTGCGGCTCCTTTTCCCAAAATGGCATCCATCCTGAGGTCGCAGTACAAAGCTCTCCAGCTGCCACTCTTCCAGCTTCTGGAACGTCAAACTTCAGCAGCGGTCGGGGGGGGGGGGGGCGATTGTGCTGCCGAAAGCTGCCTCAGGGCATGAGCAAAGGCCTAGCTGTTGCCCAGCAGCCGAGAGAAGATCCTCACAAGCAAATATCACCTTCAGAGAAGTTCAGGATACATTTCATACTCCCATCCACCTGACTTGGCCAGGAAAAGTGTGCTGAAGTTGACAGAAATCTCAGCCGGTTCTGCTCCAGAATCGCTCGAAAGTTCAGGGATGTGCGAGCAGAGCATCGAGAGTGATGGTGACCGTCGTTTGACACCTTGGCGTCTCATGCAAGTGGACTTCAAGGGGCCCAGTCCCGTCCTCAGCCTGTAGTTCTGGGCCTGATCCCTTGGCTGCATTTCAGCCTGGCCCATGGTGAACACACCCCCACTGGTTCTTCTGAGGAGGGGTTATAGAGTCAGTAGGTTGTCATTACCTAATGAGGGTGGGTTTTTAAGCCCCCTTCTAGGTATTAGAAGACGTGGGAGTCAGTAGCCCTAGAACCCTGAACGCACTTAGGCTTCCTCAGCACTCCTGCCGAAACCCAAACAATTGAGTGGCGTTGGAGTCGATAATTATTCTGCGACACGCTGAGTGGCGCTGATTACATGTTAATCTGCAGCGTCATTCTGCAACTCGGGCCCATTGCGGGTGTCCTCCACACCGAGGCGAGCCTCTCTGACAGACACATCCTGCAAAGACAGATTTGCTTGTTTAGGTCTCCATAGTGTTTCTTAAATCCCTCCATCCATCCTTCTTCCAGCCACTTATCTAGTGCATGGTCGCAGAGGGGGCCTTGCCTATCTCAGACAGCACCGGGCACAGGGGGCACCCTGGATGGGCAGACAGCACCGGGCACAGGGGACACCCTGGATGGGGCTCCTGTTTGCAAGACTTTATTATATGTTGTTAGCAGAGGTTATTTTTTTATTTCACAGTTACTGGGTTATTGTCAGTGTTACGTTATTACGCTGATAATGTGCATCAGTTCAATTTCCCTCTGTGATTATCACTGTCTGCTTGTAACGATACAGTTTATCAGGTTTAGCATTGCTGTATAATTAAAATGCAAATGCATCATATAATCACAAATGGAATTACCTATACTAGGCATTTTTTTTCTATATACCAAGTGGCAAAGGGAAGAGAGAAATGCATACTGTATGTGTGTATTTTTTTTAACAGACATGCCCCTCAAACTGAGATTTGTTTTGTTTTGCTTTGGTTTTTATAAACAGAATTTATCTCAGCACGGTCCCCAAAAAACAAAACATTGACCTGCTGCCCTGCATGGGTCTCGCACTGGTACAGCAATTTTCTTATCTAGGGCTGGTGGTTGGGAGGTGGCGGGTGGTTGGGAGGGATTGCTGTGGATTGGGAAGCCGTACCCAGGCTAGAAAAACCGCTTCGGTGCTCTGGAGAGTTAAGGCTTAATGTCATGTTCGTTGGTGTCGAAACAAGCCATCAGGTCAGTCAGACTGTGATGGGGCCCCGAAGATGTCACCGTCGGGGAGTGATGTCTGAATTTGGCCCATCAATGTCTGAATCAAGTGCCTAAAAGGCACAGCATCTGGGAAGGAAATGAAATGCTCTGGTAATTGTATTCTGTCCATTCTTTGCAGATTAAAAACCACACCATTTGCATTTCTGCGCAATTTGTTGTGACATTAGCGTTTTCTCATTCCCTCAACCTGCCAATAGGGGGCACAGTGCATCCACACTCAAGGTGCGTGAGTGTCAGATGTGACTTACCCGGCTGGCTTTGCTTCACAGGGGATTAAAGCATCAGGTGGCATGCTCTCTCCTATTAGTTGCCACAGAACACTGACTCCCCCCCCCCCCCTCCATTGCAGTCCACACATGGACACACTAATGACATGACATGGTCCATTCAGAACATGTTAGAATGGCTGAAATGCATCGGAATTCCGGACCTTCAATAGCAGCCTAAATAAGCGACCATTTGAGTTATACATATACTGTAATCTATTGCTATTACTTATGTAGACATAGTATAAAAGACAGATAAAGAAACACGATACAACTATAACGACTCCATATAATAATTATAACCAGATTACTGGACTTTGAATTTGACTTCAGATGGATTGATGTCACTCATATAAGTGAGTAAAAACCTATTAAGGGATATAAGATAGTAATGCTACTGTGTATTGGGGATATATTATGGGTTTGGTTGCTGTCGCTGTGAAACAAGCAGACAGTTAATCACGGAGATGAGTGCAGGGGGAGCCAGCCCATGTGCGTTCGCGTGCCTTTCTCCCAGTTCCCGCATGCAGAGGTCCGCAGCAGTGGCGCTCTGGGAGCTGCAGGCTCGGAGGCAGTGTCACGACGGCTCAACACGGCCCTCTAACTCACACCATCGAGCTATGCATGCGGCGGGGGGGAAGGCTGAACCTTGTGAAAGGGTAATGGCTGAGCGGCTCTCATTTTCTGGAGGCCAGGAGCTCGGTGAATAGCATCCATGCCCCCCGGATTCCTACTGGGTTAGCCTCTGAAGGCTCCCAGGGGAGAGTGGGCAGTGCAGTGCTCATGAGCCTCTCCTGCCCTCCCCCTTTCTTTCTTTCTCACTCACTCTGTCTATCTGTCTCTTTCTCTCTATCCCTCCCCTCCTCTCTCCCTTACCCCATGTCCTCCTGTCTACCTCTGTCAGTCCTATGCCTTTGCGTTAAATGTAAAAACAATGCAAAAATGTTGGAGCAAAACACTGCACGTCTACGAGTAGCTGTCGAGTTGTTTTTGGCACGAATATCGGCCGCTGCTACTTCCCAGGGACGGTCTGGGGCCGCCGTTGACCATTGACCCAACTTTGAAGTAGATGCTCGCCTCTGAACGCCGCAGTTCATGATCAGCGAACTCGGGCTCAGTGATCGGCCGTCAGTAAGTGCTGCAATAATGAAATACGAGTCCCAAGACCCAGTCATTTGTTTGTTTCCACAGTGATTGGTCTAGTGGGACATTCAAGCTGTCAGCGCAACATGAAAAGCGTTTTGTGTATAAAGCTAGCCTCGGGATTAAATTTGTAAATTAAAAGTCCTGTGCATTTTATCAGAGTTGTGCATGGGGAATAGGCTGGTCAGGCTATTTTTAATCTGTAAACTTCCACTGATCGTAAACTGCTGTTTCCAATTGGATGCCAAGCTGGGCATTAAGTGGGCTGCACCTGTGACTGCTGCTTTGTACAGAGCATGTGCAGGTCAGGTCCTGTCACTGATTCTAATGGTATAAATGCAGAATCCAGCCCAGGTCAGTCCGGCTTCATCGCTCTCGGATACAGGTGGTAAGATTCACTGATTTGCATCAGTGCACCAACATAAAAGTTCACGATGCGATTGTCCCGTTTAAGAAAGTGTGCAACAGATACAATTTGGGATGAACTCAGGATGAACTGTAACATCTTTGCACTGGTAAAATCAAATTTATTAATATATTTATTCATATTTATTATTTAGAAATATGACCAATAATTTTTGACCTATTATTTTATATTTATATTATTCTCCCACTCTACTGTATATTGGTGTATAGGGGAGAATCATATCGTATCACATTAGTAGTTGCTTCATATCTATCTTTAATGTACCAGATTGTTGGCAATTCATTGAGATGTACATTGGCCTCAGTGATACATCCCTACTCTTGGAGGTATCCATTCGTCCTTAATGGAGAACGGTCGTTTTCAGCTGACCTTGCTGCCACGCTCTCCGAGTCGCAAGAAAGTGTGAATCTCATCCCCTCCGAGGAATCCGAGGAGCAAAGCTTGGGCCTGATTCTCACCCCTGCCCCCAACTCGCTCACCCACCCCCAGCTACCACCTCCCACACGAGATCAGGTCTCAGATAGATGGAGGAGAATGTCTGTGTATGTCTGTGTCTAAATCTATCAAAGGGGCCTGTGCAGACCATGAATATATGTTGATCTGGTAACAGCTATAATTGGTGATGGGATACTAGCAAGAAGTTGGGAAGACCAGCAAGGGGAGAGATTGACATGCATTGTACTGTATGCTGTGCCTGTTAACGATGTTTCTGTGTAAGCCTCTGCGTATGGAATCTGGCGCAGGGTCATTTTCCCAGCATCATTGCCTTTAGTTAACCAGGAGGGATCTGGTGAGAGCTAGTTAGCTTTCGCACTGGCTGTCAGGCTATACCCGACAAGTTGTGGATAGACGTCAGATTGCCTGGAGGTCCACAGCAACGTGGGGTAAATGTGTCTGGATGGAACACATCCCGATGGCGAGCCCCAGTACCACGCTGGGGCGTGATGTTACCCACGATGCTCGCCCAAGCATACACATCTAGCCGTGACCTCTGACTCGTCAGCCTCGCTGGGGAGAGGATGACCCCGGTTGAGGCACTCTAGACAGTCGTAGGGTTTAATGCATGGAACCTGGAGCTTCTCTTCTTTCCGAGCCTGTGGTTCACCGTATATCTGAGAACAGGCATCTTAATGACATGTGAACTGCCCTGCAGGGGGGCAAAGAGGATTTTTAAGGTGCAGTGCGGCTCTTTCATGTTGTCTCGTCTTGGAGCAAATAAGGAGTAAAGAAACAGAACATACAGAAATCAAAGAGAGGCCATTAAGCAGCTGAGGTCCATCTTGTGTATGTCTGGACTCATCCTTACTTCCTGTTTGGGGCTTTCAGAGTGTCCATGCCCCAGCCTTCAAAGCATCTCCCCACCTGAGGGTGATCAGTGTGACCACCAGGGCAGCACTAAATCCCGCCTTTCTGCAGCCTGCAGTAGGGGGGATATATGCACCTGAGAGCTGTGTGCGCACGATTGTACCGGAGGAGGGCATTTTCTCTGGAATGAAGTTTTAATGCAGTTTCATAAACATGTATTATGTACTGACGAATAATCATTTTTCTGTATTTTACATTCATGCTTATATATTACATGGCAGGGGAGATACCATGATCAGGAAGGTGGTTCACCGAGGATGAGACTCTTCCACTGCAGTGAGGCTGTACAGGCCCCTGCGAATCTCAACTGCATAATTTCTGGCAGTGGGGGACTGTGTTCATGCTCTCCCCTGACTTTATTTTTTTGGAGGCAGCGTGTGGCTCAGCAGGCTAAGCCTCTGTGCCTGTGATTAGATGGTTGCCTGTTCGAGCCCAATTTCAGCAGAATATCACGTCTGTGGGTTTTTGGGCAAGGTCCTTAACCCCCAGCTCCATGGGAGCCTCTGCAGGTGGCTGCCCTTCACTGCCAAGCTTGCTCTCACCTATTTATGTATCTGTGTGTCATTATTATTATTGTTATATATACAGCATAGAAGGGACACTTCGGGATTCAAAGGTTTATTGTTATTCCTACACATTGACACTCTGTACAATGTAATGGAACAAAATGTGTCCTGGTGTGCAGTACAAATAATAGAAGATATTTAAGTTAAAAGAATAGAATTCAAAATAATAAAGATATTTAAATAATACAGTAAGTATAACATATACTGTAAATAGAAAGTACCTGAAAAGTGACAGTGGACTGCAATGACGTGCCCAATGTGGAAGGTGTGCATAGTACTCAGTAGGTATGTTGTGTGGTGGGTTTATCTGCACATAATGGCGATGTTCGTGTTCATGTTGGGGGGGGGGGGGGGGGGGGGTTGTGGGGTCAGACAGGCAGAGTTTGTCAGTCTGACACCATCAGGGAAGAAGCTGTTCCTCAGCCTGGAGGTTCTAGTCTTGATGCTGCGTAGCCTCCCGCCGGATGGTAGGGGGACAAGCAGAGCATGGGTGGGGGGGATCTCGTCATGCAGGAGGCCTAACCCTGAGCCTAACCCTCCCGCCGGATGGTAGGGGGACAAGCAGAGCATGGGCGGGGGGGGATCTCGTCACGCAGGAGGCCTAACCCTGAGCCTAACCCTCCCGCCGGATGGTAGGGGGACAAGCAGAGCATGAGCGGGGGGGGATCTCGTCATGCAGGAGGCCTAACCCTGAGCCTAACCCTCCTGCCGGATGGTAGGGGGACAAGCAGAGCATGGGTGGGGGGGATCTCGTCATGCAGGAGGCCTAACCCTCCCGCCGGATGGTAGGGGGACAAGCAGAGCATGGGCGGGGGGGGATCTCATCATGCAGGAGGCCTAACCCTCCCGCCGGATGGTAGGGGGACAAGCAGAGCATGGGTGGGGGGGATCTCGTCATGCAGGAGGCCTAACCCTCCCGCCGGATGGTAGGGGGACAAGCAGAGCATGGGTGGGGGGGATCTCGTCATGCAGGAGGCCTAACCCTGAGCCTAACCCTCCCGCCGGATGGTAGGGGGACAAGCAGAGCATGGGCGGGGCGGGATCTCATCATGCAGGAGGCCTAACCCTGAGCCTAACCCTCCCGCCGGATGGTAGGGGGACAAGCAGAGCATGGGCGGGGGGGGATCTCGTCATGCATGTGGCCTAACCCTCCCGCCGGATGGTAGGGGGACAAGCAGAGCATGGGTGGGGGGGATCTCGTCATGCAGGAGGCCTAACCCTCCCGCCGGATGGTAGGGGGACAAGCAGAGCATGGGCGGGGGGGGATCTCGTCATGCATGTGGCCTAACCCTCCAGCCGGATGGTAGGGGGACAAGCAGAGCATGGGCGGGGGGGGATCTCGTCATGCATGTGGCCTAACCCTCCCGCCGGATGGTAGGGGGACAAGCAGAGCATGGGTGGGGGGGATCTCATCATGCAGGCGGCCTAACCCTATCCACAGCGCTCCTACCAGCCTTCTTCCTGCATCTGCTGACACTATAATGGAAAAGCAGGGAGTAAGTTGTGGAATTGGAGATCGTATAGAAATGTATTTCAAATACATACTAGAAAACCAGAGTAGAATTATGATGTTATCACTGTACCCAGCCTGATACCCTCTGCCTTCCCAATGACCCTGTACTGGATAAGCGGTTGGAAGATGAAGCGATGAATATCATCTCCAAACTCCCCCCCCCCCCCCCCATCCTTACAACCCACAGCTCAACCAGGAAACAGAAGATCACGGCATAGTCCCACGTTGATTCTGTCCAATCAAGTGAGCACCTCCAGTTTCCTCTGTGAACTCTCTTGAAGTACTGTTCGGATTTGATTCCAAAGGAAAGGGACTGAAAGAGCTGCACTACCTGATACGTTTTGCACCTTCCGATCTCAGCTCATCCAGGAAGGGGGATACAAGTGGCCAATGGGTCCTCTCACATTTGCACAAAAGTGCACAGCAAAACTAGTGTGGCTCAGCTGAAGGGAGACTCGCCGCCACCCCCGCCAAATGCCACTCAGGCGCATGATGAATTGAGTTTTGATCAAGCTCATACATCCGCCCCGAAGTTTAATTTTGTCCCCCCGCAAACGGGAAAATGAGGAGCTGTCAGGACGGAGCCCGTGTGGATATATGCAAATAAGAATTCAGCGGCGGCGCTAAATTGAAATGTATTGTTGGAGGAGAACATTTGACACCTGGGGAAGGCCAGCCTAGTGCCTCAGAAGCTGCAAGGCATGCTGGGAGGCGCCACCTCTCCTTCTTTGCTGGGGAACGTGGTGACAGGGAGCCGCTCCACTTAATCCTGCCAAAAGACAGGCTGCCGGGAATTCAAACCACAGGGAAGAGGAGCGGGAGAGTTCTCTGGGAAAAAAAGAGCTAAACAATCGGCGTAAAATAGCCCAGTGACGCGGTGATGGCTCAGGCAGGGGTGTTTCATGCTAATATGGCCGCAGCTTTGTGAGTCGTATTGCTGGACGGCAAAGAGATACCTGGGTTCTGGTTGGACTCAATGGCTGGGAACTGTTCAGTCGCCCTCCTTGTTATGCATTGAAGTATTCAGACTTAAACTAAGGCATCAAAACTCATGCAAAAACATTGCATGGTCTACGGGGGATAGGCAGCACACTGACATCTCTTATTTCGGAGATTTTTTTTTTTTGATACGTTTTAATCCCACAGGTGTCAGCTATCGTTTGGATAGTGGGATGGTTTTTCCTCCATGCAAAGGATCTCCCAGGGTAAGAGGCGGCCTGCAGATTCCCGCTCTTCAGCCAGCGTGAGAGTGCCGGGATTTTATTTAGTTGCAGTGTGTTCCTTCCAGACGCTGCTGGAGAGACCTTTGACAGATACTGTACATCTGAGAAAAAGTATGGTGTCCAGAAATGTCCTCCTTCTTACTTACTCTTCCGCCATCACAGAACTGCCTGTCTTGGGGTCGATTCTTAGAAGGTTTTTCTCCATACTAAAAAGTGTAGGACTGTTACGCTGATATAACGACTGGGTTCCTCTTTCAGAAGGACACTTCTGAAAGGATGCGAGGTTGTCTGGTTGTTGGGCACCTTGCTAAGAGTGCTGTATCAGGATCCCGATCATTGCCAGCAAATATGAACTTGGAGACCCTAGATGTGAAGGAACCCCACATTGACAAATGATATGATATGGGGTTCTGGGACACTAAGAAACCTGCTCTCATTGGTCATTTTAAAGACGTATGTGCCCCATACTATTTAAGGAAAAATAGTTTGTGGGATTGCTTTATTACCTAATGTATGAGACAGCCTGTTGGCATGTCATGGCCAGATGAAAACTTACTGTACTCTTTCTAGCCCAGTGTGAAATAAGCATTTTGCTGGAATATTCTACAGTAGATTGGAGCCATACAGAGGGGTATCTGGAAATCAATTCCCCCCCCATCCCAGTAGAAGTAACATGGTCCTCTTGCATCCCGCTTGTTCAATATTTTGATGGTTATAGTTTCCTTTGCATGTCTGAAGCTTGTCACAAGGAAGAAGATTATCGTAAACATTCCGAAGTAGCGCAGTGACATTCAGTAAACAAGCGTTGTCAAAAAGATATTTAAAAAATAATGAGCTCTTTTTTCAGCTAGGCTTGCCACTGCAAACGAGCAAACCCATCAGCTGAGCTGCAATCCTAAATTGAGTAAAAATGGCCTGTGTCCATCAGCCCCATCCTCTGTGATACCAGCACAGGACTGAAATCTGTCTATTAAAGATAGATCTGAGATGGCTTCCTGAAGAGCTGTTCTTCTGGTTGATGTTCCTCTAAGATTTCTCTTAACTGAATGGGGAAGGGGCTTCCATTAACGATGGACTAGCATTGGATCAGCAATGGGAAGTGGTAATGGGAATTGGCATTTGGTCATTTTTACACCTTTTTCAGGGCCTTCTGGCACCTTTCTTCCTACTGTGTGACACACATTTCCACCAGCACAGTTCAGTAGGAGGAATTTTTAAACATGCATTTTTAAGTCAGGCTTGTGGAAACGTATGCATGGTTTGGGACATTTCTGCAGCACAGTCCCCAGAGAGGTCATGTCAGTCATCCCCCCCCCACATAAAGGAAGCAATGGGGCAACTTGAAGAAAGCTGTGTAGAGTTAACATTGGATCTGTGAGCCACATGTGTTCCTTTTCAGCTTTGATTTGGGATGGGGCAAGTGAAGTAGTTTGATGGATGGATGGATGGATGGATGGATGGATGGATGATGGTATTCTGAATTCATTTTCTTAGCTTGACTGCAGTCTAGCTGTTTTCCTGTTCCCTAAGGCTGCTGCTCCTTGGGGAGAGGGGGTGGGGGGCAGGTTATATTAGGTGGAAGAGAGGTGGAGTGGTTGGGGGCCAAAGGGCAGTTCATGGCTCCAATGAACACACAGCCCTCTGAACCTTTTGGCTGTGCGATTCATGCACCTGCAGAGTTGACACTACCCACAGTAGATTATTTTCAAAGTGCCCCCTATAAGACAGGAGTAAGGAAAGTACTTTTTTTATTTTATGAGTTTTGCTTATAGCTCCCATAAAAAACGAAATGTTTTACTGCCTAAAACCCACATGCCCAACTTGTTAGACTGGGTGCTCCTAAGTGCGAGACGCACAGTACATAAAAAGGACTAAACGTTCTCTCTGTGCTAAGAGTGCTTTTATAAATGGGAATAGTAATGAGGACATTGTCATAAGAACATTGTTCATGTTGAGCCGGAATCAATCAACCCCCGTTCATTCCTCTGCCTGCTCTCTCATGTTTATTTGAATCACTTGTATTTATCTAATATAATTTCGGAGCATTCTTCTGAAGGAAACAAGACTCTGTGACACTCATATATATTTCATGAGTGTTCATGTTTAAGCAGACAGTGTTTCTCGCACTGGGTTGGCAGCACGCACCGTTACATCATGTCGTGTGAGTTTGCCTGCTTTCACTGAAATGGTTCATATCTCTATGATAGCAGGAGACACAGAGGGCCTCACGCAACCCCTTGAATCTTCACAGAATCAGCACAGCCTGCCTGTAGAAATTACTTAAAGACTTGTCACAAAGTGAATTCAGGCTTCTCCGCTTCATCGGGAATATGGAACTTCCATCCCCCTATGGGGGAGGGGGGTACGTTACTGTTTGGAGATGAGTGATAGGAGGGAGGGTGTGGTGCAGGTGTGGAGTGTCCCAAGGGAGTCTGAATGCAGAGTGTCTCTCACACACACCCCAGGCTGTTGTCTGATGCGCCTGCTGATATTGCTCTGAAAATAAATGAAAATATAGGAATAGCATATAAAGTCTTTTATATATTCCTCTAATAGGCATGTGGTAGATTATGATGTGTGCTGATATCTCTCATTATGGCATCAATCCCACAGCAGTAATTAAGATGTGTGCTGATATCTCTCATTATGATATCCCTCCCACAGCAGTAATTAAGATGTGTGCTGATATCTCTCATTATGATATCCCTCCCACAGCAGTAATTAAGATGTGTGCTGATATCTCTCATTATGATATCCCTCCCACAGCAGTAATTAAGATGTGTACTGATATCTCTCATTACGATATTGCTCTCACAGCAGTAATTCACACTGCAGGAACTTCTTTCAAGAACCAGAACCTTTTCCTGAACCAAAGACTTTTGTTACATTTACACTGCAGGAACTCTGCCTGACTATAGTCCCTTGAAGGAAGTTCTGAACTCTTTCTTAGTACCTACTCTTGATGAGGTACTTTTGTCCTCACACAAACTACTGCGGAGGAGCTTACAGCAATAGCTTGCCGATTGGTTGTCCACGAGCACCGGATGGAATTATTCTTGTACTTGAGGTACATTTACAAAGTACATTTTTTTACTTACATTTCTGCATCTGAAAATTAGATCGATAACCAGTATACTTTTGTCTAATATTGCCAGTGCCGGCGGTGAAGCTTGCCAGCACTTATTAGCGATTGCATAATTCTTTATTATATGAAACCAAAAGATCGATCTGCCGGCCAGATTTAATAATGAAATATAAATAAGTCGTGGGTTATATGAATAAAATAGATATAATAGGCTGTGTCCCGTTTCGATCACAATTGCTCCCCCTCCCCCCGATAACTAAAGAATAACGTAACAAAACAACTTGTTCAGCCTCAATTGTTTTGGGGTAGCGGTGTAGTTTTGAAGTTTAACCTAGAAGCTTTTTGTGTCTCCCATGCTTATTTAGCATAAAGTGAATGAAATGATCCCACCAGCCCAGCTGCTTAAACTGAGATCGCAGCAGCTCCTTCTAGGGGCTCAGCTATATAACAGCATGACCTGTAGCAGCAGCACGTGGGTGAATCTCCACTGACCGTCATGGCTGAGCATGTTGACCACAGTCAGATAAACTGTTGGAGATGAGGCTGTTTGGTTGCGGCATCTTACAGGATTGATTTTGTCCTGCAGGTATTCAGCGGGGGGGGGGGGGGGGGGGGGGGGGGTTCCCATTCTGTGGGCAGTTTCAGAATTTGACAGGAGGTGGGGTTGGACTCCACTAAGGTAGAATTACTTTACCCATCTAATGAAAGTCCGATTAGGCTTGAAGGTAATCAGTTAGCTTTCATTCCTGGATGTGGGGCTCTGTTTCTCTGTCTTCCGTATTCTGCCTTCTGATTCACTTTCATCGGCCGTCAGACATGTCAGGCGATCCAGCCTAAGGGTGAAGGACAGCATTATCCGCTCCGCTGTTCCACTGTCACGGTCCAGAGAGGAGTGCGTCGCCTCGACTAAATTCAGGGACCCTTAAACGAAGGTGGAGGATTCTACACGCCGTCTTATTGACACGTCTCCATCTCACGCTCTCCGCCCCGTGCGTTTATCGGCCTCCTGCCCGGCTGGCTTCCTCACGTCTGACGCCTTATTTTCCACGCCACAGCGAGCCGTCTTTCTGCACCAGTGAGCACGCCAATCGACCAGCAGCCTCTCTTTCTCTCACCCCAATCCCATACATTGTGGGGACCACATGGTGAAAAACCTGTTACTTTTTAGCTTGTGGGGACAAGTCCCCACAATGTAATCCTAAAATTTATTAAAAAATCTGTGAATACGATCAAAAAATTTAAATTGTCAAAAGTCTTTTATTTTGTTTGGTTACTTATTGGTAGGGTTAGGTTGAGGTAAGGGATAGGGTTATCATAGTTAGAATTAGGGTTATGCCTATAGAAATTAATGGAGAGTCCCCACAATGATATGATATATCAAGTGCGTGTATGTGCGTTGGTCTGTGTGCCTGTGGCAAACTGGCCAATCAATACCAGTCAAACCGAGACGCTTTGAACCACAACAACAGATACATCAGCAGAGATTTGAAAGCAGGTCAACAGATGTAACAGAAAACCAGCAAATCTAATCACTAAATTCTAAAAATTCTAAATTCAAATCGACCAGCAAATAAACAGAGCAGTTAAGCAACGATGTTGCTGCCTATGAGCTAATTGCCTCTTAACATTACATTAGTAAGTATTATTACTCCACAGACGTAAATATTACCCAGTGACTGCACAAACTTTTTTGCAGGGGAGATGCCCGAACAGGGGGGCGTGGCAAACTGGCCACCGGTACTTTGAACTTTTTGCCAGCTGGGGGGAGTCCCTCTTGGGAGATTTTGTGTGGTCGTCGCACATCGAAAAAGGTCACTTGGGACATCTGCTGATCTATAGAATGTGCAAGGGTAACATGCTTTAGATGAAACACAAAGGAACAGAGAGTGCAACAGTGCACATGTTATATTTATATAAGGTGAAAGGAAATGTCTTAATGTTCTTTTTTCTTTGCTCATTGCAACACATAACTGCTACATTAGTCATTAAATCTTGTCACGCCATGTTATCCCACTGAATAAAGCCAATCACAATGCAACCAACCGATGGATGGACCACGGTTGATTTTATTAGTAATTACTCTAGTAAATCTCAAACGCCCCCACACACGGTTCCCTGTACCTGCTCTGTTTGATCTGACGTCTGTTGACCTCCCACCCCTTGCCATTTGGAAACTCAGGTCCTGAAGACGATACCTCCTTACCGTTTCTGGTTGTCTTTATTCATTTCCCAGTTTCCTACAGCATTCTACATTGTCATTTGGGAATACAGGGTGTAGGCAGGAATGTATGACATATAACTTCCACTTCATCTCCTCTTGGGCACTAGGGAGGTCTTTGGGTAACGTGGGCCCTTTGCCCATGGCCTCACCACCAAGAATCCCCACCAACTTCACAGGTGTAAGTGGCCAGGAACTACTAAAGTTCCACGTCGAGACGGCCCAGGAACTAGGTTCATAAATTTCAATGGGAAGGTGAGTTTAAGGAGTTATAAGGAGTTTATCTACAAACACAGGCTGTCAGCTTTGGATGCAAAATTCTTAATGTGTAACTATGTTGTATTGCACATTGTTTCCTGAGTGCATTGGACAAGCGTGGGATTCTGATGCCCTTTTGCTGTAGCTGATTCCTTCTCTGAGGCTTGAACATCAGATTCCCTGTGAATATTTCAGTGCAATATTAGGGTGGACAAAGCTATAGCCAGCCAGCATCTTTAATGAGGGTGATATCTAGGCCAGCAGAAAACATCACCTGCATGAGACTGGTGGCAGAACTGCTGAAATTGAACCGTTCGTGGCATTCAAAACCTATCTGGGAAAAGATGATGAAGGACGAGGACATTGTGATGTTCATGAAATGTCAGAAAAGGTCCTTGAATGAAAACCAATGCCTGTAATATCACAGTTGATCAACAGGTGGCATAATGGCTAAAATGTTTTACTGTCACTGTCTGTAGGTGTAGAGGAGTCATCTTATGCAAGTCAGCTGACTCAGTGGAGAGTAGCAAACATATGCCTGAAATATCAGACAAGTTTCTTGAATAAAAACCAGTGTCTTTGATGTCAGAATCGAACAACAGGTGGCATAATTGCTAAGGATCATTTTATTGCAACTGTCTCTACATGAAAACTGTCATCCTATATGAATCAGCTGAACAAATCTGTGCAATAGATACATCTCAATAAGCTGTGCTTATTAATGCTACTGAGATAGCAAGTAACATGCACAGTCAAGCCTGTGCATCCAACTCAACGCTTCACCAAAACTTTTGCTGAAATTCTACATGCTACCTGCCAATTTCACTCTCCATCCATCCATCCATCCATTCATTTTCCATAGTTGCTTATCCAGTGTGGAGTTGTGGTAAATCTGGGATCTATCCCAGGATGCACAGGCCACAAAGGACACATGCTCGCACACGCAAAGGAAGTTGGAGACATCAGTGCACCTGCAGGAAAGCCAGAGTACCATAGAGGCAACCATCACAAACATAGGGAGAACATGCAAGCTCCATACTTTAAGTGCTGTTGACATGACATGAGAAGTTTCACTTGTTTACTTGGATCTCACAAAAGAAGCAGCTGCTTTGAGACTGTACCAGCAATGTTCGTCCAATGATCTGAACCCAAAACCCCCCTTCCGAACACCACCTAGGTCCCTGATCACAGCAGCTCAGCTTGCCTGAGAGAAACGGAGGTGAGAGAAGACATGAGGAAGACGAGGTGCAGTGCGGCAGTGCGAGGGCACTTTGAGCGACCTCCTCCTGCAGCAAGCTGCTCCATCGGTGCCGCTCTCGAAACCCGAGATGGTGACTTCGAGCATAGAAGCGAGCGGTGAGGGAAAAACAAGAATGCCGACAACAAAAGCATTTCTTGATGTGTCTGGGTGTTTGTGGGGGGGTGTTTTCGACATGAGAGAAAATCACGGCTCTACTTGTATCGCCTGAGGCCCAGGTGCATATCAGGAACACTGCTGTTCACCTCCTTCCCGGGCTGATAGCGTTAACTTCGGCATCTAATTAACAATGATCTCTAAAATGAAATATGAGGCAACCATGTTTTTTAGGCCCTTCTTAACACCTGCGCCATTGACACACTGGTACGAATCACCTTTTTCGTTCTTGTATTTTTTTTTTTGCTTTGTTTTGATGCAAATTCTAAAGTATATTAGCATTCAGTGAACTAGCGGCACTGGCAGAAGGTGCAACTACAGATCAGTCATAGATTCATCTGTAACTCACATATTTCTACCTTATGTAAGTTTAGCATGCCTGGGGGGTTGGGGGGCAGCTTGGCCATCCAGCTGGCCTTGAAACCCCAGAAGTTTTCTTTCATCTCTTATAACAGCCACAGGAGTTTTTCTCTCCGCTCCTACGCCTGGCTTATTCCCACTCCGATCTGTACCATTGTATAACATTAGCTGCCGTAACCTTCGTCTGCAATGCCCCCTCTGTTGAGTGCTTCGGGGGTGTCTGCGCAAGGAAGGGCGCTATATAAAAATAAATCGACTTGATAAAAATGCCGCAGAGGTACCGTAGAGCCCGGAAACCATTCACCGTGAGATTTGTCCAACGTATTCCGCCGTGGGACTTTTGAGCCAGCCTGGAAATTTTTCCCTTGACCCCACCTCAGTCCAACAACTACAGGTCAAATGGAAAATGAATCCCAGGCCGGTCCATCAGAATCTCTGGTGGCTGATTGAGAACGTCACCTTTCCAGCATCACTTGAAGAAAGCCATGATCTCTCAGTGATGACCTTGTCTATTGTAAAAAGAAAAGAAAAGAAAAAAGTAATTTTTGTGCTATTTATCTGTTAAAATGAAAACATGCCCCACAGTGGTTAGATTGAGCCAAGCTTTCAGTCTTGTGTGTCTAGACACTTTTATTTACAGGTACAGCGTAACAGCTGCCCCTTGACCCATTTGTACAGCTCTGTACAACAGTCCCACCATATCTGCAGGTGATACATTCCAAGACCTACCGGATAACAGCAAACTATTTGCGGACCCCATGTGTAAAGTGCATGCTTATGGCACAGCTTAATTGATAATTTACGCACAGTCAGACATTACCAATATTAAATATAATAATAATGAAGTACATTGTACATTATTATACAGTACTGTACTCTCTCTCCCTTGAATAAAAGGGATTCTGACATTTTAGCCTTAATCTCTAGAGACAATAGAGCAATGAAAAAAATATGTTTCAAGGGATGACAGAGCAATGTGAATCATGCTTTCTATACATTTTTGTAACATGGACACTGCAATAACGTGGCAATGAATGATCAGTGAGAATGCTAGAGGCAGACTGGATGAGGGTTCTGTGGGGAAACGTGGATATGGAGAGAAAGGGAGAAGAGCCATGAAATGGGCACTAATGGGTTGGCAGATTTCACCATGTTACGTCCTGTACTCACTTGGTGCACGGTTTGAAACTTATGAACCATTTATTTCTGGAGTTTTCTCCATTTCTTTTTTGGAAACCGTAGACATGGGAATTCTACTGTATTTTTATTACCCAAACCTCTCATCTTGCTCCAAGATGCCCTTCAGGACGCGAACCAGGTTGCACGCCGGTGTTGTTAAACAATACGCTTCCTGTCTTTCTTCCTGAAAGCAAGAGTCAGAGATGTGTCTGCTGTGAATAATTACATGGTTTCCTTTTTTTCCAGTCATTTCAGATTTGTAACATCATTTACAATTTTTCCCTTGACTCATTCGGTAATAACAAAGTATGTGAAGGTGATGGACTCCAGGTTTCTTTTCAGACTGGTGTGGGGGTGCTCATTGGTACTGCAGGGAAGAGGCATCCCAAACACTGGTTGCCATAGCAATGGGGGGGGGGTCAGATGGCGAACAGAAGCCACACCTGAAGCTGCATAGCGGTTAGATACCCATTTGAAGCTGAGACTGGCCAGGTCAGAAGCTTCACACCAGACAGATATTCATTCTGAACGGATGTCCAATCTAGCGATGCCGCATCCATGACAACACTCAAGTAATCCAAGGCACATTATTTGGGCTAGACCGTGACGGGGGGGGGGGGGGGGGGTTCTCCCAGAATGCCCACAGCTTCGGGGAGTGCCCCCCAGTGGGCTCTGTCGTGTCTTTGAATGCCGGCCCCTCCCAAGGAAGGAAGGCTTTTTCTCGCATAGCTGCCCATTTGTAAACGTCGCATCCGTGCATCAAATCTCACCATGGCATGTTATATTGTCTCAGCCACCCCACCCCCCACCTCCCCCACACACGTCTGAACAGGAAGTGTGTCTCTTCCCCCTAAAATCACCACCCCCTCCAGTCCGAGGGGGCTGTACGTGATCGGCCCGGGCAGCCAATCGCGGGTCCCGGTTACTCTGGTCCCGGAGTCGGGTCCCCGTGGGGGTGGGGGGGGGGGGAGTGCTCGATGTGGCCTGGCATTGTAGCCCCTGAAAGCGGCAGCTGGCCCTGCCACTGCGCTCACGCATTATGAGTGCGGGACAAAGGCGGGCAGGCAGGCAGGGCGGGCAACTTCAAAGCAGGCGTCTGACATTCAGGGCACTCTATCTTCAAAGCGGCGCTCGCGTCTCTGTTCCTCTTCGGCTATAATTAATTTTTTTATACAGAGGATTATAGCTGGATTAAAACACGGCTTCGCAGCTCCTCGCAGTTTCATTAGACAATAAAAAAAGATGCACATTTCGCTTCTTTTAACTCTTTATTCCGACGCACCATCGACACGCTTCAGATGTCCCATCTGAGGCCGAGACAAAAGGGTCCGTGCGACGGTGCAGCCCGGCTGAATATTTATAGGCTCCGTGCCGTGTAAATAAAACCCACGGCCCAGTCGGGCCGCTCCGCTCTGATTGAGTTTCAAGCGATTTGACCTCATAAATATGGAGGAGTCACTCTGGGCACCACTTACAGAATGTCACTCGTGGCGTGACGGCCGGGCCCATTTCAGTAGTGGGTTCTCCGCACATCGCACCAGAAGCAGACTTCGCCCGCACTGGCAG
Source organism: Paramormyrops kingsleyae (assembly GCF_048594095.1). NCBI lineage: Eukaryota > Metazoa > Chordata > Actinopteri > Osteoglossiformes > Mormyridae > Paramormyrops > Paramormyrops kingsleyae. The sequence continues at coordinate 11,920,654 of NC_132800.1, forward strand.
AGCGCTGCCAGTTTGGGGCCGTGTCCTGATTGACCTCCTTATTTTTGTCCTGTCTTAGAGAAGTCCATTCAGGACAGTTTGCAGTCTTTCATTTTCACCCTGATCCACCCATATGAAGTTCACTATTTTTATAAATAATTATTTTCTATTAGGTGGCACAGTGGTCAACATCCCTGGAGACCTGGGTTTGAGTCTCTGCTCGCGTGGAGTTCGCATGTTCTCCCGTGGAGTTTGCATGTTCTCCCGTGGAGTTTGCATGTTCTCCCGTGTTGTCGCGGGGTTTCCTATGGGTATTTCAGTTTCCCCCCACAGTTCAAAAACATGCTGAGGTGATTAGAGTTACCAAATTATCTGTCGGTGTGACTTAGTGTGTGAATGGTGTGTGAGCCCTACGATTGGTTGGCGCCCCGTCCTGCGTTTTTCCCTGCCTTTTACCCATAGCTTCCAGAATAGACTCTGGACCCCCACGCAGCCCTGAATAGGACAAACTGGTACGAAAAATGGATGGCTGGATATTTTCTATAGCTAAAGGCTTTGTTTCATTCCCAGGACTCCAACATGTCACCTTTTGGTTTCAGAATCGAAGTCTTTACCTGTGGCGCCCCCTGCTGACTGCGTTCCTCACCACTTTCGCGTGTCACAGTCCAGCGTCGGCCTTACAGGTGCCAGTCGTGTCGCCGGCATATTCCGCCCCGTCCTCGTTGCTGTTAAAAAGTCGCACTCACCGGGCTGGCCTCATTCCCATGCGAGGGGTGAGTGTCTCAGAGCGGGGATGACGGCTGCTTGTTTTATTATTCATCAGTCTGCTGGCGATGTCATTGCATTGCGCCAGTCGGAGTCAGGGGCGGACAGAGCGAGGAGTCCTCACAGTGGGCCGTGACTAGTGGTGGTGTTGCTTAGCAAAAGATTGCATTGGAAGTGATTTTCTCGGACATTGCTGCGTGTCCACATAGCAGGATGGCTTTAAGGGCTATTATCTGCCTGGAGATAAAGGAGGTACCTCCTGGTGGAGAGACGAGTTTCCTAACCACTGCAACACCTAATGTCTGGCCTGCAGAACTGCAGGGACCTTCTACCAATGTAGCCTGTATCTAAAAAGTCTGGTTTTAAAAGGGGAGGGTGTCACAGAGAGAGCTAACTGATTTGTAGACAGCACAGGTCTGGCTTCAAATAGGGGGGGGGGGTTCTAGAGACAAAGCTGGTTAACCCTTAGCATCACAGACAAGGAGGAGGGAGAGGCATGGAGTGCGGGGACGGGGGTCGTCAACACGATAAACAGCCATTACTTGATTTAGTGCGTCATGACAGTCGGAAGTATCTCGTTTGTAGGAGAAAAACACATCCCACGAGCATGAGTCCGGCGTTTGTGCCAGTCACGTCATGACATCATTCTCTGTTTGATCTGCAGGGCCATATCCAGATATAGGCAAATTAGGCAGCTGCTGAGGGCAATAAGTCAGTCCGTGAAATTTCTTCCCTGCTAGATATTACATGGTCAACTGTATGTGGCATTATTACGAAGTGGATGCATTTTGGAACAACAGAATGTAAAGGAACAGAGCGGGGAAGCAAATATCTGATCAGCCAATCAAATGTCAGCAGCACAATGTATAAAATCAGGCAGATACAGATCTGGAGCTTCAGCTAATGTTCATATCAAACATCATAAAGGGGAAGAAAGGTGATTGAAGTGACTTTGATGGTGGCATTGTTGATGATACCAGATGGGCTGGTATGAGTATCAGATCCGAATCTGCTGATCTGCTGGGATTTTCACACACAACCATCTTTAGGGTTTACAGAGAATGGGCCTAAAAAGAAAACATCCAGTGAGCGGCGGCGCTCTGGGTGAAATGCTGTGTTTATGGCAGAGGACAGAGAAGAATGACCTGATTGGCTTAAGCTGACAGGATGGCAACAGTTTCTCCAATAACCACTTATCATAAGGTGGTACGAGAAGATCATCTCTGAATGCACCACACATTGAGCCTTGAAGCAGATGGGCTACAGCAGCAGAAGACCACATCACATGCCACCCCTGACAGCTAAGAACAGGAAAGTAAGGCTGCAGTGGGCACGGACTCACCAGAATTGGACAATGGAATAATGTTGCCTGGTCGGAAGAGTCTTGATTTCTGCTGTGATATTCAGACGGAAGGGTCAGAATTTGCTGTAAACAAAATGAACGTATGGCTCCATCCTATGTTGTATTATCAGGTCAGGCTTCTGGTGGTGGTGTAATGGTTTGGGGGATATTTCCTTGGCACACTTTAGGCCCCATACCACCAACTGAGCATCGTTTAAATGCCACAGTCTACCTGAGTATTGTTGCTGACCATGTCCATCCCTTTGTGACCATAGTGTACCCAGCTTGTTATAGCTACTTCTAAGAGGATAACACACCATGTCACAAAGCTCATATCATCTCAGACTGATTCCTGAACATGACAATAACTTCACTGTCCTCAAATGGCCTCCATAGTTACCAGATCTGGATCCAGTAGAGCAGCTATGGGATGTGGTAGAACAGGAGATTCATATCATGGAGGTGTAGCCAACAGATCTCAGTAACTGCATGTCTCCGAGGAATGTTTGAAGCACCTTGTCGTCTGTGTCACAACAAATTAAAGAAGAAAGAATCACAAAGAATCATCACCTGACTGCTTCACACCAGAGTTTCCCTGTCTGCACATATGAGACAAATGCCCCACCGCAGGTGGCATCCAGCTGCAGGTGCCCCATTTGCACCCTGAGGCGTCGCAGCACTGATGCAACACCCCCCCACCCCACCGGGAGATGTTCCCACAGATACCTCTCTGTTTTTCTGTCATGCCAGAAAAAAAAAAACCACAACAAACAGATTTTTTTGTCGTCGACAGACCTTCTGTTGTCCATAGAGGGGCTGTCTGTTAATATCTTATTTTCTCCTGGGCTTCCTGCTTCTTCTTCTGCTTCTATGTGCAGGTTCGATCCCCCCTCAGACGTGCTTGTTGTACAGTGGTACATTTACAAAGCCCCCAAAATGCTGCCCATGCATCACAGAAAATGCCAGTGCTCGATTTCGCAGGTTATCCATCAGAAATCGACTCCCTCCCGACATTCATCGGAAACGCGCCGTTCCCTATGAAAGCTTAAGCTTCTGTGGTGCTATTAGTGGCCCACCTCCGACAATCCGGGCCCCCGCTGCCTCGCAGCCCTGCAGCCTCGCAGCCCCGCTGCTTTCACGGGCTCCGGGTCGGGGGCCGTCACACGGCTGCTGACATTTCCTCCACCGCACGGCTCCAACCCACCCAGCATGATTTATTCATCCCATTATCGATTGTTTTTTTTTTCCTGTCTTTTTTTTTTTCTTGATGCTGTTGGAGAAGTTTCCTTGCTCCCCTGTCCGGCCCACAGGCCTCCAATCTGTTTGCTTAACGGTTCTACCCTTGAACGATGGTGGGTTGGATCTCTGCGGCTCCAGGTTAGATGCCAGCTCGACTCGTGCAGTCACCATGTCCACAATCCGGGTGTTAAAAACTACTGAGGTGTGTTAATGGGTCACACTGGTATTGAGAGGTTCTTAAGATATGCAGTCAATATCATGATGGATAATCAATGGTTATGGGGCGAAAAGCAAAGGCTTTGGAGGTGTTTCTGATTCCTCACAATGAAAGAGCTGATTGGTGGGTTGCCCGGTGGTGGACTGATATAATAAAAGGTAAAGATGTAATATAAGGGATGGGCTATAGGGCAGGACGTGATTATTAGCAGGATAGGCTATGAGGCAAGGTGTGAAAATTAGTGGGATAGACTATGGGGCATGATGCAATTATTAGGAGAATGAGCTATGGGGCAGGAAATGAATTATAGCGGGATAGACTATGAAGCAGGGTGTGAATGTTAGTGGGATGTGCTATAGGGCAGGATGTGATTATTGGCGGGATAGACTATGAGGCAGGATGTGAATATCAGTGGGATGTGCTATGGGATAAGATGTGATTATTAGCGGGATAGGCTACGAGACAGGATATGGTTATTACAAGGGTAGGCTGTGGTTCAGGATGTGATTATTAGCAGGATAGGCTATGAGACAGGACATGGTTATTAGCAGGATAGGCTATGGGGCAGGGTGTGACTATTAACAGGACAGACGGTAAAGAGGAATGAGGACAGGTATAGCACAAATCAGCATATATACTGGATAACATATAACTAGTCAGTCTATAACAACTGGTAGCTTTTATGGCAGAAAATATCACATGACACTATATTACAGGACCATCTGTAGCATATATTAGTCTGTATTACAGGACAGTCTATGAAGGTGTATTAGAAGACAATTCATAACATGTCAGAGCCTATATACAGTACAGCCTATGACACAAGACAGTCTAAATGCAACACTATAATATATTAAGGTCTGTGTCACATGACGTCTGCATCACAGGACAGTTGGTAGCAGTTCTTAACACATGAAAGTCTTTCTTTACTGTCAATAACAAAGAAAAATGCATTCACAGACATGCCTTCCACTGCCCCCCACTGTTTGCTGCACATATAAATTGACTCCTGTTTTTGTTCAGTCCCTTATGATCATATGGGGGGGTGGCTGCCTTGAGTCCAGTGGGCTTTGCAGCAATTTCCCGTCGCATCCACACCCCTCCCGTCTCGCTTCCACACTGCGGGAACCCCGAATCCAGTGACACCAGGGGACGACAACAGCAGCAGAATGGAGGCGCACCGTAGGCTGCGTCTGCGCAGGCTGTCCACTCGCATCCTGCTATGCTTATTACACCTGCAAAGAGGGCATAAATGAAATCTCATATATCCTAATCTGACACCCACATCTTCACGGTGCTGGCATGCAGAGCCCAGCTTCCTGCTGCCTTATATATGGCGCTGGCCTCCCCTGTTCACCAAGGGACAGATAAGAGCGCGTGTGAGGAGTTTCATAACGGGAGCTGCTGGGCAGAGGGATGGCGCCTGGTCCTGACAGGAAGAGAGACTCTCCGTGGATGTGTGTGGATTAGTCCAGGGCTGGGAATCGCTCAAGGGTGCAGGCTCTGTAATATATATATATATATATACACACACATACACACACATATTATTAGTATTTAATCGCTTAGATGAGATGCTATTGTGAGCATCGTAGCCTGCGGTTTTTGTAGCTTAAACGTCTGAAGTTTTACAAAAGCGATTTTAGGCTGAGGTTCGAGCCAGAAACTACTGCTGGGGCTTCTCCTGAGCTCCTAGGTCCATGCGGTCGGCTCTCACTCTGCAGGATTCAAGGTCCCCTTTGTGTGAGACTCGCGCCGAGACTCATTCCGTTTGCCGCAGCCAAAGGAATCACTCGGCATTGGGATGGGAGACATTGGGTAGGAACAGGAATGTTGTTTGGGTACAATTCAACAAAAGTGGTTATGGTTTCAGCACATGGGACATGCACAAGCATGGGTCTGATCTAGGAAACGGCAACAACTGGCATCAGCCAGTGAGGTCTCAGTGTGTGGTCTAGGGGCTGAGAAACAGAAGTCTGTCCATCCCTTGCTTTTTCACTGTAGGTATAGTGTCAGTGACCCCAGGAAGCCCACTGGTATGGCAATCGATTGCAGAAAAACACAAGTTAATTTCGTATTAATTATAATGATAGTAAGGCACAGGTACTGGTCATGTGACTTTGCCCCATGTTGTGGTGTCCATACCTCTCTTGGTCTGTTGTGACCCAGTAGAGGGTCTCCCTTCTCGCCCTGACTGTCATTAAAAACAGCAACACATTGTGCAGATGCCGCAGTGTCTCCCCACTGTGGCTCCCCATCCGCGTGACTGTGCTCCGCCGTGGACGTCTGCCAGATGCCCCAGCAAGGCACCCGGTCCGCCGGGGAACCATAGCATTCACGAGCCGCTGACGAGGCCGCATATATGTCTGACTGGGGTGTCGACCAATGGCCTTGCGAGCAGAACTTTGGTTCTGTAACCCCCAAAGAATGTGGGTTTTAAAATACAATACAATGCACACAAAAGCTGTGGGTAATCAGGTACACAGCGTAATGTGATCCCATTCGCAGCCACATAACCCCCACAGTGGTGTAATTTGCAGGTGTGATGAGTGCTAGACATGATGCTTAAATGGGCCACAGTAGCCCAAGCTAGGCTGTGTCCCTGTAATTCCTATCATCTGCTCTGGCCTCAGCTTCACCTACTGACGCCCCCTCCTGGCTGACAAGACATCAACACCCAGGATTGCCTGCCAGTTTTGATTTTTTACTATAATGCTTGCCAGTGTTTTTGCAAAGCTTTCTGTGGCTTCTTTAGGAGGATTTAAAGCATGAATGTGCTTTATTTAGCAGATGCTTTAATCCAAAATAATGTTCGTACAAGCAGGGTCAGCCAGTCCTTGGAGCAATCAGGGGTTAAGGGTCTTGCTCAAGGGCCCGACTGAGATTTGACTCGACAGAGTTTGGGATTTGAACTGGCAACCTTCTGATCACAGGTCCTAACCCTCTGAGCTACATGCCGCCTGGCGATTCAGAAAAAAGTGTGGCTTTCTGTAACCCGAGTCGAGAGACTTTACACTGAGAGTTGCTTCGGGGATGTAGGAAGGGACAGGAAATGGGTTTGATTAAAGCAGGAACCATGCTGGGATCCAGAAAGGGGGAAACAGGAGAACAGAGGTGATGGGATGCTGGATGAAGGGGAGCTGGGCACGGGGCCAGGCTTTAGGGTCCGGGCTCTTAGGCTGAAAGCAAACTCAGTCTTACAGAGCAAAGATAAATGGATGATATATAGGGGTTATGTAGAGTGAATGGGTGATTCTTACCTGCCCCATATCCACACCCCCATCTTTCAGAAACTGGTGGGGGGAGGGTTGACAGCCCCTCAACAGCGCTACCAGGACTACAAATAGATGGCGTCACATGATTCAGGTAGCAAATGCTCATACTATCCTATAGGCTATATAAACAGGTTCTGATCCCACGGGTTGTTCAATTAATCACCCAAGTTTCCCTCTTCTTTGGGCCCAGTCTGTCTCATATCTTACAGACTGCTGTTCCTTGGCCCAGTCCACTCTGCTACAGGCCTCTGACCCCTGAGCAGTAAGCCCAAGCCCAGCATCACCTCTTACCGTGATTATTGTTATTGTTTTTCTTAGGATTATTATTATTATTATTATTATTAAAAATAATAATAATAATACTTATAATAATAAGGATAACTATCCTCTTAGATTAAATTTGGCTTCCAAATGTTACAGACGGGCATGGTGATGGATGGAAAATACAATGGGAAATTATTAAATTAAAAAAACACACATGAAACCAAAAGTATCACGAGGAGTAAAAATCAAAGCAAGTAAACGACAAAAACAAAGGCTGGAAGCAGCACAGGAATAACCATAGCAGACTAGCAGTAAACATGGGGCACCAACAGCTGCAAACACACAATGACCAGTTAAGGAACAGAAAGAGGGCAAGCACTTAAATATACAGACTACATGAAGGGCAAGTGCAAACCAAACCAATACAATTAACCAAACTCAAGACACAGATGAGGGTTATAACCAATACTTAGGGGTTCAAACACTAGGTAAAACCAGATTAACAAGACTTGCAAAACTGGGGCACAAGCAGGAATTAAACAAAGGTACAAAACAAGGAACCACACCAAAATACATCAGTACACAACAGGAATAATACAAGAACCAAAAATAAGAAAAACAGACAAACATGATGACAAAAGGGGAGTCTATACAACAGCTTAGCCAATTAAGCCACACGGCGGCCTGGGGAACCGGGAAACACTAGGAGCTAAGGACACAGGATGGCCAGCAACAACTACTGGCCAAAGAAGGAACAGATATACAGAAGGGGCAGGACAGGGATCGATGCTGACACGAAGCCCTTGCTGTGATGATATTAGATGCCATCCTTCAACCTTTGGAGAGCCAAGCCTCATATCTTTAGTGTAGGGCTGTTATCTTGCCATGAGGTATTAAGCAGTAATGCGCCCCACCCCTAGAATCACAAGTGAAACGAACATGGTGTTAACATTTCTTCTGTCAGCCGGTTAAAAGCAGATTCAGCTGATTCAAGAGCCAGTGAGCTTGCTACTTGTATTCCGTATGAGAATCCTGGGAAATTGACATTGCATATTTTTTATTTTTAAGTAATAGGCATATATTATGCATAAAATGTATATAATAGATATTTATTTCCTCCACAGAGAAAAAAAATTATGTTATAATTCTGGAACATAATAAATATTCATGGATACTAACTATTATACGCCAGTATACAATAATCAGTAACATTGTTACACAAGCTGAATTGCTAAAATATATGACGATATCTGTTCTCCTGGGGCTGACATGGGAGAACGATCCCAGAACCACCAAGTCACCTGCTGGCCAGGCCAATCGGGCCAAATGCTGATGGCTTCGTAATATCCAGGCTTCCTCCACCAGCTATAAACAAAAGGTTGGCTGTGGGCTGCTCTTATTGGACAATGGCCTGTCCGGTGACATGAGGCCATGCGTTTCTTATTAGCTAGTGTCTATGTGAGATGGCATCGATTGAGCGATGCAAATCAGGGCGACTTAATCGCAGGCTTTGCTCTGCCTGATGGACTTCAGCAAGCTTGCATGATGCATTTGAAGATGCACCCTTGGCTTGGTTAAGGCCGTTCCAGGAGAGCCATGGCGACAGTCACCTGGTATCCAGTAACGGCAGCAGGGTTCTGGCTGCCCACCTTCCCAGCTCTTCGACGTCCCTCCTGCATCTGTCCACCAGTGGCTCTGAGTGACAGCGCGTAACATTCTGACTGGCAGCTGGAACAAATCCCTGTAATGAGGTCACCTTGGGCTTGCATCCCAGTTGGGTGTCCGCCCCCCCACGCCACCCCACCACAGAGAGTTAAAACGCTTTTCCAGACAGGAGGTCATGGGTGAAATTGCCATGTCACATGTGATATCTTCTGTACCTAAAGCCTCTCCTCTCATCTTGGGAATCAAAAGATATTTCCAATGATTTTCTTCATCAAACACAGGCATTTAGTTGATATTTGCATAGAACCCATCTGTTGGTTATGAGACCTTACATGTTCTTATCCAGAAAAGAAAAAAAACCTTGGTACCTTTCCTGTTAAACACCTCAATTTCAGACCACATTTCTGTGATTGTACCTTGATTCAGAGCAGGGAATCACTGCGCCGGAGTCAAACCGGGCCTTGAACAGAACCACATCCTACTCTTGAATGAGCCCCTTAACCCAAAAATAATTTCTATAGGAATTTAATGTGAGAGCATTGTCATACGTTGAGAGTAACACTAGAATAGCCCTACAGAGAAATATCTTATACATCTTTTGTAGAGTGCTATTCATGTCCATGCTCTGTGTGTAAGGCTTACTTTGAATCTTAATTCAGTTTAATTTTATATAGCAGCTTTCACAACAGAGTCGCCCCAAAGCTCTTTACATGGGTGTGTTGTGATACATTCTTGCATCATTTACACAGTATAATTCAAAAACAGGGAAAAGGGAAGACAAAGAAAGTGAAGAAGGAAAGCCAGAAGGTAATAAAGGAGAGGAGCCAAAATCTCCCAAGTAGGGTGGGAAAAAAAGAAACCTCTGGGGGTCCAGGGTTAACTGGCTGCTTGTTAAAGGCAAGGTGTAAACCAGGGCTATTCAATTCAGGCCCTCCAATCCAAATCCAGGCCTTGTTTTCAGTTCTCCCAGGTAGTTAGTTTAATATTTACTGATTCTGATTGGTCAGAGGCTTCACACCTGGCTCCCTTGAGGACCGTGAGTTGAATAGCCCTGATGTAAACTGTGGTCAGGGTCAAGGTCAAAGTGCATCAATGAGTCTGTTCTCCATGCTGGTCTATGTAGGGTGGCAGTTTAAGTGACCTTCAATGTTTGACTGTGTGTCACAAACTCATGTGGCATTTTATTTTTAAATACTAGTGGTGGTAATTACAGCACCAAAAAGACAATGATATAACTTAGACCGTGTATTTCAAATACATCTCATTGTAGTTAACATTTCTTTCAGCTAGCTGGTGAACTTTATTTTAAATAAGAAATTTCCCCCCCCCAGCTCACTGACATCCAGCAGAAAGTGCACAAAATGTATAAGATACTGCTAGAGGACCCCCCCCCCCCCCATCTCTATCACTCATCTGTCCACGGAGAGGGACAGGGAGAAAAACAGCTTTTATAGGTGCAGTGTCAGCATGCAGGGAACTGTAGCGGGAAAATATACACAGGTCGTCTAGTGAGGGCCTAGGGGGTGGGGGGGGGGGGGGGGAGTGACAGAGTGATATTTATTTATGTGTGTTTATATATGTGTATGAAAGATGGGGGCATTTCAGCTAGAGCCTGGGTGAGGAGACACATGAGTCCAGAGTCAGGTTATCCTGCCCAGTTTCACTGCAGAAACTCCAGAAAGTATTAATATTAGCAAAGCTAGTAAAGGAAGGAATTCATAATTCATAGTGGATCCATAGCAGCCCCTTTACCTCTATCCCTAAAACAAAAGGTTGGGTGTTCTTAGATCTGGGATGAAACCTTCAAATCGTGCCTCTAGTCTCTGTTTGTGGAGATTTTATATTCTAACCATATTATGGAAGGTTAGTTCTGATTAGTTAGTTTTGAGCCTACCCTTAGAAAGACAAAGCACAGTCATCACATAAAAAGCATCTTTTGGTTTAGCTTGCCTTGGCAAAAAAAAGTAATCTGGCTCTTTGTCATAAAATTGCCAAAGTAGTGAAAAATCCTGCTTTTTAATGCACTTCGGTTAATTGGGGCATCAGTGGAATGTGCATACAGTCTGGAGTAAATACTGATTTTGGATCATAGATATATAGTTCACTTGCACATGAAAGGACCCAGGTCCATCCCGGTCTGGTGCCAAGACTTGGCACCACTTAATTGCAATGCAGTTTTCAACATTACTGTGGTCTTTAGAACTCTCTGCCACACAGGCAATTACAAAAAAGGAACCCAAACAATTCAAGAAGATCAGTGTTTGCTGAGCACCCAAGGGTCATGAGTTTGGGTTTTCCTCTCTATGCGATCAAAGGATTTTTGGTGACTTCTCATTTCTGTTCCTGCCAGAGCCCTTGACTTTCATGAGCGACCCCTGGATGGCTTAAGTTACATGTACCATGTGTATGCAATGTTGAATCACTTGTTTATCCACTTAAGTCATAAGCGCTTTGACAGTGGAGGTAGCATTTGATTATGTGTAAAAACGTGCTGCGCTGTCACAGTGCTTATCTCAGACATCCATAAAAGGAGTCAATTTCATCAATTCTAGGCATGAACTTTACTAAAGGCTTTACCATTTTGTCAAGTCAATTATTTACCTTCTCAGACAGTTATGTGACTCGCAAGTGAAAAGTGCCCCTGCAGTCGCCCCACCTTCCTCCTGCCTTGAAGAGCTCAGCGCTCATTTCCAGAGCAGAACGGTCTTTGACATGCCTGAGTAAATGTTTGTTGTGTCCCCACATCTTATTGGGGAGGCTCCACCGCAGACCTACAGCTGAGGCATCCTGTCTTTGTGAAGATGCATTGCTTTGATCCAGATCAATTTGCATCGCTCAAGGTCTATACAACAGAACACTTGTGAAAATAAATGACTATATGGAGGTTCCAGGATTTTGGTCAGAAAGGGAATTTCAGGACAAGCAAAGGTTTCGTGAAAAGCATAGGGGATAATTTTAATCTCAGCGTTTTGGTAGAGAAATGATGGAAGAATTTCTTTATCCCCTCCCTTTGCCTGCCTCCCCCATGTAATGACGCAACCTCTTTGATGAACTGGCACCAAAAGATGCAGCTCTGCTTCCTTGCCCTTTGGAGAGTTTGCTGGGTTTGGACGACGTAAAAGGCATCCTTGGCTGGAAGACAAGAAAATGTGTTTGAATGGTGCTGAGAATTATTATTCATGTTTATATCTGTTTTGTTCCAGAACTTATTAGAGATGAGATGAGAGAGGTCAGTGATACAAATGCTCTGGGAATCTGTAGACCAGTTAAATCTACTTTTCTTTCAGTTGAATATATACAGCCCACAATTCAGTCCAAACAGCATTTGAAGTAGCAGTGCATTCAGGAAATAAGATTTTGGCTTATTTGTTGAATTAATTTTGTTTTTTGAGTATTCAAAAAATAAAAATCCCAGTATGACAACAAGGAAGTCATACATCCACAAGGATAGATACCATAATTTGTGCCAGGGTTAATGTATGGGTCAGCTAAAAGAAATGCAACAGGTGAGCATGATAATCAATGGAGTACCACAGGGTTCAGTTCCGAGGCCAACCCTCTGTATAAATAACACAGGATCCTTTATGTGTTTATTAATCTGGTTAATGATGCTTAAGACACTGCATTGTTTTCCATGCACTGGGCATGTAGAAAAAGACTCAAATTCAATAAGAATCTCCCAGGAAGCAGGAATTCACCATATGGGCCTTATGAAGGTATCCATTGTGGCTCCTGGCCATGTACAGTAACAAGGCAGCAGAGAAGTTTAGATAAATCCAAAAGCGTGTAAAATTTCCAGTCCAACGATGTTGTGCTGAGCCTGAAGATTGCAGTAGCGGGACCTGACCTGCAGGGCTGTAAACAGCTCAGGGTGCCTTACTTTGGAAAAAGGATTTTTGCCATATTAGTTTGAGTTCAGTGAAGAGTGACAATAAGAATCTGTCTTGAAGGTCTGATGTACAAGGACAGGTATGAAGCACCAAACCGCTTCAGTGCCAAGTGACAAAATTGAGGACAGCTAAGATCTGGGTGTATGAATCCATACGCTCGCTCACAAGCAGAGTATGCCAAGAGGGCTACTTTAATGTTAGCGCTGATTTAAGAACATAAAAGGGAACTATGGACGACTGGGTAATGAGAATTTCTTATATTTGAGGGAGTGAACTTGGGAGTTTTGGGTGTCAGTTTAGTTAGATGACATCAACTTGATACACAATAATAATAATAATTGGGTGTAATTAAAATTTAAAATATAATCATTTGTAATTGCTGTAACTCCCTTGCTAAGCAATGCAGGTTTTAGGACTCCTGTTTGTTGCATCGCATCTCCATGTTGCCACTTGAGCCCATTCATCGCATTGATATTCTGCATTATCGTCATGGCAATGCGCTGGCCACCTTATCTGAATTCCCGTGGCTTTCTTGATGGATTTATGGTACAGTGGCCATCTCAGAGTTGTCGTTTCGGTGAGCGATGTCCTCCTTCCACTCTCGCCGGCACCGCATCTCATGAGAGCCATGGGCTCGGGTCACGCTCAGGAACGCTGATGTTTCCATGCGATCTGGACCTGCCGAGCTCTGTGAATAATTGGCACTGATGTCTATCGGACAAGAGTGCCGATTGTACACAGAGTGTCACAAGAACCATAATCTATCTATCAGGCGGAAGAGCTTAGGCTGTTCGGTATTCAGGGTGGCACTTTCCAGGCATGACCGCGCTTGATAGTTTGCTGTCTGGAAAAGGGCTTTATAAATGTACCATTCCACATTTGGTTGGGGAAGTCGTGGCTGGTCACATAATACTGACTGCAGGCAGGGAAGGTACCTCAGCTTGTGAAGGAAGGAGATTGTGTAAACATCCCAAATGATTGGCCCACCCATTGGATCAGATTGCCACGCCCATAATTTCAGTCTGCATAGCTCATGAGGTATGGAATGACAGGTCATCACAAGGCCTGAAACAGAAATGTCCCCAGAGAGGGACAGGTGTCCAGGATGCCCACCACATGTGACACTTAGTCAGTCGCAGGGTAACCAATCATAGCATGTCAGTCAGTCGGGGGTGAGTCCCGTGGCTCCTGCCCTGTACATCCTGGAATAAACTTCAGGGGCACTGCAAGCTTGTACTGGATCAGTAGCTAGAAGAATCAATCAATGGATGGATGGTACAGTGTAAATTCATTTGCCAGTTTACTATGTGCGCCAAGTTCACAGCGTGCTGCGTAAAAAATGTCACCACGCTGAAATTAACAGAGTAATTCAGTTGCCAATTTAGAGGTCAGTGGAGCCCCAGAACATTAACCATGGCATTCTTGGTTTCCAAGGTAGTGATAAAAAATGAGTGAAATGCAGCTATATTCTGCTAGAAATTACATGGAATTTGATTGTTACTGTTATTGTACTTCTTTCTCCATGTTCCCTGAACAAAACACAAAAACTGTTTTCCAATTTCCCTCTTTCCAAAGCGAGAAATGAATGATTACTCTGATTCTGCTGTGTGGTTTCAGACCATTGTGCTACTAGTTAAACGCTCCATGTCTGACCGACCCAGCCAACGAAAAATGAGTTTTGTCCGTCACAGACCAGACCTGCTTTGGTGTATAATGTTCACATGCTTGTTAAAAATGCATATCTGGTTAGAAGACTATCATGTTAAAGTCTATAGTTATCTAGACTGACTAAAAAGGTATAACTCGAGTCTTGGACAGTGGGATCTTTTTTTATAATCTTAGGTAATATTTTTTGCAAAAAGGAGATTCTGTCAGGCTTTTGGAGGGTGACTTCGTTTATATTTAAAACGCTAAAGCCTGCTTACGTGATTGTTTTTCATTTTAATTTGACTGCAAGTGATATACATTCACAAGACCAATGTTTTAATAAAATCAGATTTTAATAAACGTGCGGTTTCAATAAAAGTAATAAAAGTACAGCAGCGTGTCGTGCCCCCCTCCCCAACCAGTTCTTTGAAAAGAACATATGATTCATTTAAACGGACAGTTTGGTAGAATTGGTTCTGTAAGTTGAAATGAACTTCCTATCATTAATGTTAACTCACAGAGTGGCTTACACAGACACATTTCCCCAGTCAGGCATTTTACTCTTTCTGTGTTGAAAAAATGAAGGCCGTTTAACTTACTGTAATATCTGTTGTTATAGTTATTTAGAAAAAGAATTATCCCATACAGTACATCTCTCCATTTGGGGGAGCGTGTGGCTCAGCTGGCTAACCCTCTGTGCCTATGATCTGAAGGTTGTCTATTCAAGTCTGCCTTCCATACAATAGTCACATGTCATGGGTCCTTGAGCAATTCCCTTTCAACCCTCAGCCCCATGGGTACTGCACTAGGTGGCTGTCCTTCACTGCCAAGCTTGCGCTCACCTACATATGTGTGTGTCATGGAGAGCAAGATGAGGTAGGTGAAAAGAGACTTTCCCTGTGGGGATCAATACAGAGTCACTTTCTTTATATTATTGTCTCTATCCGCTTGTCCTATTTAGGGTTGTGGGGGTCTGCAGGCTATCCCTGCAACTATGGGCACTATACTATATTATCTAACATATCATCCAGGTAAATATTTTAATGACTCAAGTATATGATGAGTACAATCTTTGAATTATCCATTGTTACACACTGAAAGTGTCTATTATGATTCTCCGGTAAAATGTACATTGTGACGGTGGCCTTGTTTACTCACTCAGTGTGGGAGTGAGAGTGACCAGCTGCTAGTCCACACTCTCTTGTCACTGGAGACAGCTGAAGGGGGACTGATTAAAAGAGAGAGACAGGTTTTACGGGTCCATACTGGATGGGGTGAACAGCGGCTCGGGGGGGAGGAGGGTTGGGGGGTATGCATGTTTGATTGTCTCTGCGAGATGTGGACATTTTTTCTCTCCAGAATCAGAATCATCAAGTTCTGGATCTGCTCCGTTTTTATTGACCAAGTGTCGACCCTGAGATAGAAGGCTCAGGAATATCCAAGCCTGTTTATTTTCCACTGTAGCCACAATATTTACATTACAGTCATGCATAACATTTCAGTTATGGACCACATATGTGATGGTGGTCCTTTAATATTGTAATGGAGCTGACATTGCCTATTGATGTCATAGCACAACGCATTACTCACGTGTTTGTGGTGATGCTGGTGCAAACAACTCAATTTCAGTTCAATTCAGTTTTATTTGTATAGCGTATTTTCACAACATTACATTGTCTCAACATTATCCCTGCCCAAAACCCCCCAGTGAGCAAGCCAGAGGCAACACTAGCAAGGAAAATCTCCCTAGAAGGAAGAAACCTTGGGAGGAACCAAACTCAAAGGGGGAGCCCATCCTCCAGGGGGCGGCAGAGGAAGTCAAAAACAAACCTAATGCACTGGCAGCTGTGCAAATGTATAGCATGTACAATTATATACATTACATAATAGTTGATAATTATAATAAACAACATGTTACTGGTTTATGTATTTATTATTTTTATTTTTATTATTGATTTTTATTGTTATTTAGGCTATACCATATGAATGGTGGCGTAGTCAGCTATACCCTTTAGGTTTGTGTAAATACATTCTATGATGTTCACACAACAACAAAATCGTCTAACAACATTTCTCAGAATGTATCCTCATTGTTAAATGATGCATGACTGTATTATTACTTCATTTCTCAGAGGTCAAGTGGTGGCCATTTCCTGTTTGTGAGTATTTCACAATTATTTCTCTAAGAATGACACATTGATTGAAATGGTAAAATGATGTCTGTATTTAATGCCACGTTTTTCCGCATGGAGGCTTGTTCATCTTAAACTAGCATGGTTTTGCTGTTTGTCATTGGTTCCTGGTTACCAGTAGTGGTTTGACGGCGTGTGTCAAGCATCTCCAGTACAGTGTATAATGAAAAGAATATAATGGAAGCCAAAAAAATGACCCTTTGTGTAGCTGGGGGCCTCTTCTTCTACCGTTTATCTAGAGCTTTATCCCTGAACACAGACCGGCACATTTCATATTCAAATGAAGGATCTTAGTAGTTGGTGATGGACGGCAGAATTTTGGCTGGGGAGTGCAGATTGAGGCTTTCAAGCAGACCTCGGCTTTCCTTTGGTGGTCTTGGTTAGTTCTTAGCATTTAAATATGTTGCAAGGAAATATCAGTTGTTATTCATATTTAACCCCAGCGGGTAGGTCAAATGGCAGCGGTCATAGATTTAAGGCTCAGGTGTGATAAGGTGCATTTCCCAGATGTGGTCTGCAGCCGTTTATAGTCGCAGCTCCTGTCTGGCTAGTGCCAGACCCTCCCAGCCTGGGGTCTGGGTTTGGCCTGGGGGGGCAGCTTGAATAAAACTGTGTAATCTGGGGGGATTGGAGGGCAAAACGTTGATATCAGCAATTAAATTAGTGCGAGGGGAGATTGAAACAGTATGTAATTAAAATTGTTTGGGGAGGGAAATAACCTGAAAATAGGTTGTGACTGCTCTGCTTACACAGGCTGTCAGAAATATTACTGCGCGTCGGAATTCCCAGAAAGGGGGACAAATAAGGGAAAAATGGATGATGCTCCTATCTAAAATACCACCCCCTTGATAATTTCAGTGTTGTCAATGGCATTGTGTTGTTGGAATTTATAGTGGAAACACTGCTCTGCGCACGGTTAAATTTGATGTATTGTCATATTGTTTCATTTTCATGGGAAAGGGTGATATTAAGACGCAGTGATCTGATTATGTCAGCATATTGTGTCATTAGAAACCTGCGCACGTTTCCAGCTCTGTGTTTTGATGCATTTTGTTTTTGGTCTAGTTTTTCTCCATCACCACTCCACGGCGTGTATGGGAGAGGTCCGTAACACGGAAGCCATTACCTGCCTCCTCTCATCAGCCCGGAGCAAGACCAGTCGCTGCTTACCAGAGCAGACGAACAAGGTCTTTTTCGAGATGCAGCAAGCTAGTCCACCCTCAGGGTCTCCGTGACAACGCAGTTAAAATACAAATGCAGGCGAGAGGGCAGATGGAATCCCGTGTTCTTTGAGACGATGCTTTGGGGCCTGGAGGTCGTCTGTGAGAAATGCCATCCCCCCCCCCCCCTCGCTGTGAGCAACCAGGCAAAAGAGAAAATGAACCCAGAAACCCTATACAGTCATTTTTTAATGTTTGTTTTTCACCACTCATTGAATTGTGGCAGAGCTTGAGAAATCACACGTTCACTTTGAACCCAGGAGTGGTTGATGAGAGTGAGAGCCCTGGTCGGCCCTGCTCTGTGTGGGCATGATGAATCACATGAGGTCCAGGCTCAGCTGAGGCCTTCAGGGCTGATCCAGCGCCAGCATTGTTGACAGAAGCTAAATTACATTTTGAGTTTGCAGCTTCTGCAATCAAATAATGAAAGAAACATTTAAAGCTCAGGCATTGTAAAAGTTGTAAGTTTAATATTCTAATTATGTTGTGTAATCAATAATAATGAGGTAATAGTACTTACTGCTGCCTGCCATTTATTTATGTGTATACAGTACAAAGTTTAGATATTACGAGAAAACCATTATTAGTAGGGCTGGGAATAAAAAAAATATACTGAATTAATTGCACAGTTTTCTGTGATCAATTGTGATTAATTGCACCTAACATTCAAACCATAAACATTTATGCATTGGATCCCCAAATTAATGTATTATTAACAAAAAGGGGAGTTCATGGGTCATTGTCACAAACTCATTACTATAACATATCAATTTTCTCTCATTTTAAAAAATTATTTGAAGACTCGAATTATACAACTTCATTGTCTAAACTGTCAGTTTTGCCTTTTTGGTAATCAATTTTGTTATGTTACTATGTACTTACGTAATAAAGGAATTTTATCAAATCCAGGGCAAAAGTTACATGATGGAAAAAATGACAAAACTAATTTTAAAAAGTGTGGAAAAGTATGCATCTTATCGTACAAATTAATTTAATTAGAAAGTAAATCACTGTATTTCACCATACCCATTTATTTTTAATTTTTTTAAAAATTTTCAAGTTTGACAGAATGACCCATATTTTAATATTTGTCTAATGGTTTAACTTAAACTTGTGAAGTACAATTTATTAATTTGTAACAGAAATACTGCTTGCAAGCAAGTGTAAGCTGAATTTCAAAGCTTTCAAAAAGGGTTGAACAGATGGCAAAAAGAAAAGAGAGGGTATTGTATTATAAATAGGGATGTTAAGCATTATTTTTTAAAATTATACACCTTGGCGATTGATGGCGTTTACCACATGTACATATAGTCACACGGAGGCCTACTCAACAGACAGATCAAAACACTATTTAATCCTGACCATGTATTTCATCTAAAATCTTAAATCAGTTTGGCAAATGGCCTTAAAAAGAGGTCTGACAGCAACTCAAAGTACACTTTATTACAAGAAAGACCTTTAATATATAAGCCGTCAGTAAAATAAATATCGCAAATAATATTTTTATCTTATGTATGCCTCCATCTGGCATT
This sequence comes from Paramormyrops kingsleyae, assembly GCF_048594095.1. Lineage (NCBI taxonomy): Eukaryota > Metazoa > Chordata > Actinopteri > Osteoglossiformes > Mormyridae > Paramormyrops > Paramormyrops kingsleyae. The sequence continues at coordinate 11,939,881 of NC_132800.1, forward strand.
TCTTAAATGAATTAAACCAGGTATCTTCTTCCCTGAGATGCTAACTTTTTTGTGTCAGGGTCTGTACCCTGTCCTTTCCACTTTGTCCTTCGCCCTTGGGTGTTTTCCCTGTTTTTTCAGCTGCCGTGTAGCTTAGGGGGTTGAGTGTGTGGCTGAGAATCCATGGGGTTTGTGGCCATGGGTTTGAGACTGGCTGAAGCCAGTTTCATCTGTCATTTTGTCTTTATTGATTTGTTCACTAATGTTTTCTGTTTTCCTTTTTAAGTTTTCCCGTTCTAGGTTTGCCTTCCTTGTGCTTTGGTTGTATTTTGTTTTCTTGTTTCTTTTTCTAGTGTACTACCTCCTTGTTTTCTCAGTTTTATTTTGTGTAGGTTTCTTAGTTCTGTGCTCATTAGTATTAGTTATTTCGCCTGTGCCTTGTCTGTTTCTCCAGTGCCTGTGTTAATTGCCCATCTGTTGCTCGTTGTCCTGCACCTTCAGTGATTGGTTGATTGTCTTATGTTCTGCACCTGTCCATCCTTGTTAGTTCCAGTCATCAGTGTATTTTAGTCCTTGCCTTCGTTTTGCTTTTTTTTTGTCAGTCATTGTATTAGGTGCCTATGCTGATGTTTATCTATTTGGTCTTCCTAGTCCTCCCTAGTTGTTTTGAGTTATGGTTTCTTTAGTTCAGGGTTATTCAAATCACGGTCCTCGAGGTCCGAGCACTGCTGGTTTTCCAACCTTCCTTTACCGGTCAGTCAGGTGTGAAGCCTCTGACCAATCAGAATCAGTAATTATTAAACCAACTACCTGGGAGAACTGAAAACAAGGCCTGGATTTGGAATCGAGGTCCAGATTTAAAGAGCCCTGTTTTAGTTTGTTCATCTGTGGTTTTTCCTGTTTTTGTTTTGATCCCTTGTGGTCTGTTTGTTTTGACATATTTTCCCCTTTGTGTTTTTAACTGTATTAAATAAACCCCTGTTTTTTTCGTGAGCCGCAAATGGATCATCACCCTCATCTCTGCCTGTGTCATGCCCCGCCCCATAGCAGTTTTGATTTTAGTACTGAATTCTGGGATTCTATGCAACATCATGACCTAAACTCTCACATTGTTTAAACCCAGGAAAGAATATTATCAGTCTGTATTAAAATCTTTGCTCATACTATTCTCTCTATTGGGTAACAAAATACTCCTGGCATAAATGCAGTCAAAGAAATGGTATTGCATTATGACTATAAAACTAACACAACCACTTAAGGCAGTAAATTCCCCAGCCATAATTATTAGAAATCATGACACTTTTCCATAAATGCCCTGTCCATAAGAATCTATGAATACATTCATAACACATTATAATGCATTCTTAAAGCATTATAAATATGGTTATAAATACAGTGGTACCTCAGAACTCGAACTTAATCCGTTCAGAACTCGGGTTAGAATCCTGATCAAGAGTTCTGATCAAATTTTCCCCCTAAGAAGTAATGTAAAACCAATTATTTGGTTCCCGGCCCCAAAAAATTACACCTGAATATGTTTATTTTTTTAGCGTTTAAACACAAAATGAACAGGATAAAACAACAAGAGCACGTTTTTCTTAATGGCTTCCAAAACGATAAAGAATGTACCCCAAAACTACCCCTGTCCTGCCCCAATTGTCCACTCCTTCTGTGTGCCATGCCCCCTCATTTACCTCGTGTGGAATCCCTGTGTGATCAGCTGTTTTTGGTTATTGTCATTAGTCCTCTGTATTTAGTCCGCATTTCAGTTTGTATCCCCAGTTCGGTCATTGTAACGTCATTGGGTTGTTCTCCCTGTTCTCAATTAAACCCAGTGTTTCCCGATCGCTTCAGTCCTGTCCCTGCGTTACCCTTTGTTTCCGCTGAGAGAAGTGCCGTGTGACTCATTTCCCCCGCGTACAAGTTATCTTAGGTTGATGTTCACAGTTCGACTTCTGAGATTCAGATCGAATTGTAGGTCATTTTTTTTTTTAACTGGTTGAAATTCGAGTTCTAATGAGTTCAAGAACTGAGGTACCACTGTATTTATAAAAAGACAAAACACATTGTAGCCATGTTTATTATGCATTATGAATGCTTTATGAAGCTCTCGTCTATAATGCATTAAAGATATCTTCATATTGAAATTCAAAAAGCATCCTTAATTTATATACCAACCATTATAATACATTATAGAGAAGAGCTTCATTTGAGCTTATGAAGCACTATAATGCCTTATGCCTGTCAGGAGAAGATGCTGAAATGCTTTCATAATTGTTATACCAACCATTATAATGCCTTATAAAGGTATCTATAGTGCACTATAGATGACAGTTTTAAGTAAAGTGTTACTGAAATCACCTGCCTACTTCGTTCCCTGCTGTTCGGTACTAACTAGGCATATGTTTTTTCCTTAATAAATCAGCTCTGACTTTGACCAATAAATTACTTGAAAAGTGTTTCATCTGGTAAGAAAATAACTTATGAAAGGCATCTTGCATAGCAGGCTTTTCCCCCCATTTACCAGCCCTTTAGCTTCTCCTGCGAGTGTGTGACTGTAATTACCCCCCTTGAGTTTTAAGGTGCCGTCTTTTTTGTGACAAATTCATTTCCTCTGCTCACCGTGTCAGTAACAACTCTTAATGACTCTAAATGTGTGTGTCGTCATCCTGAAAGGGCTGAGAAACATGAAATATTCCATCTTACGGATTATTAATTGCATGTGTACTGCAAAGCACTTGTTCAAAGGTAAATCTGCACTGTATAGGTATTTGCTGGTTGCCCATGTATGCTTCAGTTCTCCCTGGTTTGTTGGCATGTGCCCGTTCTGCGGAGGCATCCTCTTTAAGATAGAACCACAGCCACCAGCCTGTGGAGGGACACCCCCTCTTTAAGCTGGGCTCCTGCTGACAGCACTGCCACAGCCCCCCTTTAAAATAAACAACTCCGGCAGAAAGTCGATGTTCTGGGAGGGGCTGAGGTTGTGTGAAGAGACCCCTCTAATGGCTCTGTTTAGCTCCTGCCTTGATTATGTCTTTGGAGCTTGTGTCCTTCCAGACATCGGGATCATCCCAGGATACTTTTTGTTGCTCTGGTTTCGGGTCCTCAAGAGGCGAATTTGACCTTGAATACCAGTGATTTGGTTTTCACTTGTTTTTGTTTATTTACTTGAGGCTGATTGGACAAGAGGGCTAGGGGGAGTGGGCTTCTCTGCCCCTCTGTGCCTGTAAGAGTAGCAATTAAGACCTGGAACTCATTATGGACTTATGCACCATTAACTTGTTGATCAGTTTACTTGAATTACTTAAAATGTCGGATGTGGTATGAAACTTACATAGCAAGCGTTGCAACATTTGCCTCTTATCCCACCTAAACGAGGAGTGAGTTTTTAATCAGTCTGAATTACTTAGCTTGTTTTCGAACCCCATCCTCGTGCCAGTTCAGGGTCCACAGACTAAACCTTTTGGTGTGAAGGCCAGGTTGCAGCTAGAAATGTTAGGCCCAATAAAAGCCTACCTTATTTGGCCCCCAACCCAGACCAATTCAATGATAACCTACATTTTTTAGGGCCCTTGTCGCTTTGGGGCCCTTGGATTCATCCTTACCTAGCCATACGTCCAGGCTGTGTATGCACCCAGTTGCTTTATGAGAGATCGTACAGAGGTCCGAGTGCACTGGGCACTCCACCAGCAAAGCTTCAGAGGGAATGGGGATAAAAGGGTGGGCAAAAACCTGGCCAGCGATTCTGCTGACCACGTCGTGTTTGGAGAATCAGCAGCAGACTCTTTCCTGAGGGTGAGGGGCATCTAGTGGTGGGTCCTACAAGGTCCGTTCCCTGAGCTCCGTTCTCCACATGTTGCTAAGCTGCACGTTATTCAGGGTATGCCAGACCAGGTGAGGCAGTTTTATTTGAAAAGATTATTTTAAATATCACAAACGTTGACGTTGGAATCACAAAGGATTCGCTTTGTTAATGTTTTAAATGGTTACAGGTCACAAAATTAACATTACTAATTAGGGATGCTCCTTTTGACCGTTTAACCGTTAACCGAAATAATTAATTTTGACCGAATATTACTATCAGTTAAACGGTTTAAAATGTTTTTATATATATTTTAATTATTAGTAGTAGTATGAAGTTTTGTGGCATCTCAGCTGAAGATCGCTTTTCACGTTCTAAATACACTGGGTTTGAATCGGCGACTGTGATTACAGGCACACAGGCTTAGCCCACTGAGCCATGAACACAGGTACGAGCTTTGCTGCTGAAAATGGAAACATTGGCGCAAAGCTTCAGAGGCAGAGACGTATCCGTGTGCTATATTGTAGCCGATCGGTGTAAACACTACCCAGACATGTGCTCTTGTTTTATTTCGGTTACAATGGGCGTATTCACATATTTCTTTATCCAATACTAACTGTCGGATTATCATGTTGTTATCATGCGAATAGCGCAATTTGCAAGTGGGATGGCGATCAGAGCTGCTTCGAGACGCAGACGCTTAAGTCAGTCACTCTTGTTCTTTCTATTCGTATCACGAAGCTATAAAAATATATTTAGTTTCTACCTATATATATATTTGAAAAGTAGACCGTCCAAGGTTTCTGAGGGTGTTTTTTAAATGTGTATATGATAAAACCTCGCAGAGTTATTTAAATGGTTTGGCGAAATTTCTGTCAGATCCCGCCGGCGGGACCGCCGACCCCAGAGGAATTTAATATTCTAATCTAATCAGTTAACGGTTAATGTTCGGTTAACGAACGCCGGTTGTCGGTTGGGAAAATTAATCGAAATGAGCATCCCTATTACTAATGACTGAATGCGCTTTGCAGTGAGGTATTACACAGTGTGTGGCACTTTTCTCTGAGGACATTTAAGTTGCATCTAGGCAAGTCCCCATATTGCTGAGGTGTACCATTCATACCCTTGCCCATCTCTCTTTGCAGATGGACCAAGGCTGGATGCAGAAGATGGCCCGACCTGGTAGGTAAGTCTGGTAGTTTGTGGATTACCTGCTAATTTGCGGGGAGCAGGACTAATAGACCTAACAATAATAGTTGCAATAGCAGTATTAGTAATAGTAGTAACGAAGGATGCACTGATTGATCAGCTAGTGACCGGAAATGGCCAATTTTCTCTCTGATTGGCACTGACCAACAATTGACTAATCAGTGTAAATATGGTCAATTTTACGAGCTGATCAAGTAGTTCAGTGGTCCTCGACCGAGCACCCCCTGTGTCCAGGGTAACACGTTTGGCCCCCGCTACAGAGGTTATGATACTCTTTCTCTTGTATGCATTCTACAATGATGACATACATTACCAATGTTTATTAATTTAAAAATATTTTAATTTGGTTGGACTGCCAAACAATGTAATTAATTTTGAATATGACTCACAAGGTTTCACTCCACTATGTCCAGCAGGACTCTTTTTTTCAGTTTATGATATTGCTCTCAAAACAGAATGATTGTTTATGAACAAAAAATAAACTAATACCTATTTGTCAAGTAGCTCCAAAAAGCCTGAGAACCATTAAACATGTGCTTAACAACTAAAAAAACCCTCATATTAAGGTATTAGCCTTCAACAAAATAAAACTTATATTGCAAATTACAATATTTTTTAGCAATGTTTTAAAACAAAATGAACTTGTTAAAATGATTAGTTGATGGCTCCTCCATGAGCTTCCCCATAACAAACTGAATGGTTTGATTGTGGCTGGGAATTCTGGGATTCTGTGTAACATCACAACCAAAGCTCTCACGCTGCTTACAACCAAGAAGAAATGCTATTGGTTTCTGTTAAGAATCTTTAAAAGAGCCCTAATATTAACAGAAAACTAAAGTAAATGGAGATTAACACTATTGTTTCACTCTGTATTTTCTATTGAAAAAAATATCAACTGTAAAAATTCGATATAAGCTACCGCCAGCCCTAGTCTTTTACAATGTTGTCATTTTTTCTACGCTAAAATGAGCTTCGATTGAATGCCCAGGTACAAATGCACTACTTTACCCTATTGTTATAATAACAGAACAGACCAGCAAGCGCCTATCTCATGATGCTTGCATGTTTAGGTGGTGCAGTGGTTAACACTGGTGCCTCACACCTTTGGGACCTGGGTTCGAGTCTTCCATGGCTCCATGTGTGTGGAGCCTGCATGTTCGCCACGTGCTATTTGTGGGGCTTCTTCAACAGTCCAGAAATATTCTGAGGTTAAATAGAGTTACCAGGTTGCCTATAGGGGTGTGTGAACATCCCTCCAATAGGTTGGTGCCCCATCCTGAGTTGTTCCCTGCCTTGTGCCCATAGACTCCCCCCCCCCAACACTGAATAGGATAAGTGGTTACAAAAGATGAATGGACAACATCACAGTATTGTCTGTACATTTCACTTCTTGGTCAATTACCTGTCTCAGTCAATTTGTGCCTAGATCTTGAACGAAAAATCCAATTGATAATTTTTAAGCAGTTAGCTAACTTAGTGGAAAAACAAACACTGTGTACCATCAAACTCCTAAAAATATTGTACTTGTGACACATGGTAAAAAACACACGGCCCATGTACAAGTCGGTTACGCTGTCGAATAAATGGAATGTGCGGCAATGGCTGATGAGAATGAACTGGTTCAAAAAAGGTCTAATTGTGTGAGAATGGTTTGTGTTTGTGAAAAACAATTTGCAAATTATCTACTGTAATTTCCAAACTTTGCAAAGATGCTGGTCGTACAACCAACAGCAACGCAGGTTTTTAACCACTTTAGCACCCACAAGCAAACACACGAAATGTCTGGCTATGCATACATGTGTGAGCTCATTCTCCTCAGCCACACACTCTGAAGTAACCAAACGCTTTTGACTGACGCAAAAATTCATTATTTGTTCAATAATGGAGTTCAGACGTTTGCAGTTATTGACCAGTGATAAATTTTCCTTTGTACGAAAAACATTTGGAAAAGTCCCAAGTCCCAACTTACTTTGCATCCGCAGTCCTGTCCCCTGCCCCTCACCTTCCCTATCCCCACTAATGTTGTGTGATGGGTGAGGTCAAATACTTATGGGAAACATGCCTGTTGTTTGGAGATTCTTTACAGTGTGAGACAAAGACATTAAGTGTGCAGTGTGTAAGATGTGAATCAAAACATTTGTAATGACCATTTTAATTTGAAACTTGCAGAGCCATTTTTATTTGAAAAGATTATTTAAAAATATTTTGTTTGCAGAAAGCTAAGTTCATTAAAGTCTGCTAATTATTAGAAAAAATATTATTATTATTATTATTATTATTATAAGAAAATCTGAATTAGCTAGGATCGGTATCAGTAGCTCAGGCTTTAAAAAAATCAGCAATCAGGATCTGCCTAGGAAATTGTAAATGATGCATCCCTGATAGTAATAATGAAATTCATTTTTCTATATGACCTGTGATTTAATGACAACATTTTCGCATTGCAATTGCCTCATTGATTTTACACAACATTGTAGTTATATAATATATCAAAGGGACCGTGTGTTTTTATTTTAACAAATGGTAGAATTGTCTGAAGACTCTGCGGTCACTTCAGTGTCAGCCTCTCAAAACCTGCTGACAGTTCGTTGGAATATTGTCTTTTGTTTTGCTGTGTTTTTTTGTGCCCTGGGGAGGCAGCGTGGGTTCGATCAAAAGCCTGGGGTAATAAACATGAGAAGGCAATAATAGCAGTTTATGCAAATGAAATGCTTGCTGTTCTGTGCTGCGCTCAGACTTGAAAGAAACGTCTGGGTACTTTTTTTTTGTTTTTTTTCCATGAGAATCAGTAATGTTGTTGCATCCATCAGAGATCCTCAAACGGCCAGTACGGCCAAGACCATTACCGATTCGATTATGAAAGTAGCTCGCAGATGAAGAAAGGTAGTCATACAATAAAAACAGCACGTCGCAAAGCTCTTTAAGGTTAGGAGCACTTATCTTCCTTTGATGATGATTTAAAAGTAAAATGGGGGGGGGGGGTGGTCAACAGTAGCTCTTAGCAGGTCCTGCCAGTAAACAACATCAACCTGCCAATGGAAGAAGGATCGCATCATTCGTTTCATTTTTCATTTTTTCCTTCTCTGAAACAGACTGATTCAACAGTCATTTTGTCTGCAGCCATGTGCCAAGAGTGAGCAGTCAATCAAAAAAAAAAAAAAACCCATGTGGATGATGAGTCACATGCAAAAAGACCCCAGCACAGCTAAAAGCACACGTGTGAGCATAGAGCGGTACATGGACATGGAGACGGTCTCCGGGTCAACAGCATGAGACGTCAGACGTTGCTGCTGTTCTCTTTGCCCTCGGAGTTCCAAAGAGTCGAACCCCTTTGCCAGTCTCAAACGTATGTGGCAGATAATGCAGGAAATGCATACCTGATCACTGTTTTCACATCCAGGGCACAGTAGGGGCATGGAAACCATAGCAGATTCTGGGGCCCTTAAATACAAAACGTGATACAATGTAAGTTTTAACTGTTTGGCGGGTGACATTTTGCCAGGGGGCCTAAAATTTGTGGCCGTACCCCTGCTTGTATCGATCATTTTTTGCTGGATATCATAGCATATTTTGAAATATATAATCCATATGTTGACATTTAGTGAACTATGCAGGATGGTCTCCACGTGTTTCATATGCAGTTTTCGTGATTTTGTCGGTGCATTTTAAGTGCATGAACAGTGTCTTTGGGGACAGTATGCGAAATTTATGATAGAGCTGTACAGCACAATATTCAAATATATTCCCTGGCATAATGGTGTTAAATGTAAGACATTCGCCATGAGGTTGTCACTGATTGACTTCCTGCTTCCAAAATGCGCCCTGCTTCTGTGCTGGGATGATGCATTCAAGAGCAGCAACTCACTGAATTGAGCGCTCAAGTTCTCACAGGCTTTGATTGCATGTGTCTGGGGTGTTTTAGTCAAAATGAGATGAAATTAAGTAAATCAGGATGTAAATGTGCTGTGTAATCCCTCTCAGCGCACACCTACCATGTTCTTAACCCAAGGTAAACAGTGGAACATTGCTTTAATTTCAGGAACAAAGCGAGTTGTGGCTGCTGGCTTGTTCTGTGCCTCTCTCCGTTTTCCCACTCTGGTGAGTCAGCCTGGCTGAGTGGCATCGCAATTAACATCAAGTTTAATTAAGGGGCGAGGATGGCAACCCCAAGAAAGGGGGAGGGGATCCGGCTTGGGGTGTCGGGGATGAATCAGAAGTCATCAGGGCGTCAAGTTTCATTTGCCGGTCTGACTGTATCTCTTCCTGAAGGCCGCAGATGGCCGTCCGAGTTGAAGCTGACCCAACCCATTTGAGGCAGCAGGGGAATCCACAGACTGGACTGCCTGTGAGGTCAGCAGAGGGGGCGAGCCCAGATCAACACGCAGCATTGGACCTTGCGAGCTCTGGGAGGGTCAGCGAGTGTCCTGTTGGCACATAGAAACACTATAGCTGCCTTCAGGGGGGTGTTCTTCGTACGTGGATTAATGAGTTATCCGGATTTAGCTGTTGGCGATTTGACAACATCCAGGACAACATTTTTGGTTCTTCGGAACTCTTGTTGGATTGGTTGTCACAGCAACCAATCTGTTAGCTCAAACCTGCTCAGAGCTAGTTAATTCAATGTAAACAAGATTAGGCCACAGATATAACCAGAGCTCTGTCCACTCAGGAAGCCTGTCCAAGCATGGCCGTGCCTTTCTTACGAGAGGAACTCAGTGTGACCATATTAAGAAGAGGGCATTTCCTTCTTCAATAGAACTGTATTGCATAATGCTAGACTTCAAATACAAACAATTTAATACCAGGGACACATAAACATGAAAAATACAAAGAAAAATACTATATAAGACAAAAAACAGAACTCCATCAAGAAAACATTAGTCCTTGGATAAAATAAGAGTTATACAAATGAATTACATTTTCCAAATAAAACCCTTCATAAAGTAGCAATTTAAATGTCTACACTTCATCAATGTTAATTCCTATTCCTATATTGCATTATACTTTGTAGTAATATTGATTGCAGTTGCACCACCTGCCTTTTCATTTCAAATTAAACAGACGTCTGCCTGGACACCTGCACAATTTTTCCTTTTGTCCTTGATATCAAGTTTATATATACAATTTTAAAAGCAAAAAGTATTATCATATTCATATTACAATGTTTTGATGGTTTTTCATTGGTTGTACCACCTGGTGTGCAAGTGTGCAAAAGGTTTCAAATACAGAACTATACCAAACTAAATTATTTTTTTTAGTCACTTAAATACTAATTATAATAGGTTTCTTACTCTGCTCATTTATTCAGACAGATACATGACCTGACGTTTTTAGACTTTGTGATACAAAGAGTTTTGAAAATATATTCACATTAAAGAGGTTTCGTACAATACTGTTAGGCATGCTATGTATTTATTAAATGATTACAAAAATAGTGATGGATGCAGACAAAACATATGCATGTCCTTCACCTGCGTATCATAATTCTCCACGACAACAGGTCTTGCTCTGCTGAGAGTGAAGGACTGTGCTCTCGTTTTTGTCATTTTCGGTAGCCAATCATACACTTGCTGATCGTTGTTCTGACTTTCAATTCATATATATATATATATATATATATATATATATATAAAAAAAAAAATTGTAGTTAGTGTCCATTGGAGCGCACAGATTTCCTGGATGATTTAATCCAGCTTGACTAGTCTGGTTCTCTAATGGCTTTGAAGAACCGAAAAACAGGATAACTGTATCCATTATTGGACAACCCTGGTTGAGTCGTTTGATCTCGGATGTTTATATAAAGAATATAAACATATAAGCATAGCGTGTGAAGGGTCCTGTGAAAAAAGATGGCTTTGAGAGTATGGTTGTCAGGGATGATGCAGGTGCCGATGACCTGAAGTAGCCAGATTCTTATGAATCAATGATCAGAATTACGAAAAAGGAAAAAAAAGAAAGTTACAGTCAAATTGTGTTTGTTTCTCTATGTAAAGCAATGGACACCATCAGCTTCTTAAGTAAATTAAAATTATTTCATTTGTTTGTCATTTGCACTTAATTCATTTTTTAAACCTTTCTTCCCAAATGGGTAGTCAAAAAACTCATTATCGTAGAGTTCATTATCGTATCGTAGATCGTATTTTTTAGATCAGATAATGCAAAACTAGATAAAACATTTTAAAATCTGTAAACAATAAATAATCAATATGAATGATAAGATATACTTTGCTCTTTTTTTTAGTTTTACCATTTTATCTCTGTAACTCTTACCCTGGTTTTGATTAAATACTTTTACTAATTTTGAAATACTTCTACAAATTAAAAAAATCTGAATAAAATTGATGTGTTATGATAGTGAGTCTATGAGAATGACCCAGCTGCTACCCTGTTGAGGCTGCGATGGGGGTGATCAACAGTGCCCTGGATGCGAAAACAGTGATCAGATTGAGGATTAAAGAAGTGCTCATTGTTATATCACTGAATCATATCTGTCACAGGATTTTATTAGTAAATATACGCTGATGGCCAAAATTGTGAAAACGCTTCCAGTTTTTTGAGATTCAATTGTTGCTTCAGTTAGTATTTCATGTTTTTTTGGGACTTATTCCCTACACAGGGTGTTCATCTTGTACCCAATTGCTCATGAGTGAGTTTGGTGATCAGTAGAATGATGTAACATATAGGGATGATTCCTCAGTTTTGGCCCAAGTTTTCCCACGAGATCTGAGTCCTTTGGGCCTCCAGAGATTTAATCCCAGCAACACACTCAGCATTGTTTTATTTATTTTTTTGCTGGAGGTCTCGCGTCCAAGTATTAATTAATCCAGACCTGCTTAGCTTTAGCTGTTTGGCAAGCCGTGCTGGCAGGACGCTGCGTGATGAATTATGTATATGTGTCGTTAGGTAATAGGATGAACATCGTTGCGTCCGATTTCCATTTCGTCTGCTTCGCGGCCAGTAGCTGGCAGGCCCAGACGGGTCTGGTGTGTGCTCTGGCATCGCATCAGATGCTGCTTTGCCTTCTCCTGGCATAAAGGAATTATGGGAGTCCAGAAGAGAAGCCTTGTCGTGTGAATATCACAAAGTACAGGAGTTATCGAGACAAGCTGGGGGCCGTAGGCTGGCAGAAGTCATGCGGAGATATTTGCAGTGGCTGTTGGTGTCCCACTGCATTGCAGGTGCATGTTGCTCCTTACACTTCTATCATTAGCTGAGCAGAGATCAGTCTAATGGTGACTGCCAAGGAGCCCAGAATCAGACTGACCAGAAAGGATCTTAGCATATGATTTTTGCTTCAGATGCATGTCAGGAAAAAATACTTTCTTCACTTTTTTTTCCCCAAGGTGCCCCTTAAACCTTTTCCTGTGAATTATTTTTTAAGGCTAACTGTTCCTGTTAGCTTTGAAGGAAGAATAGTTATATTGGAACATACTTTCCTCATCAATCTGTTTTTTTCTGTGTATATCAAGACTATTCAATTATTTTGGAATCACAAGTTTGTTCCCTCAGTAGGAGAATAATACCTGTTGGAATTGCGTCAGTTCCACTGGCAAACTCTATAATAGTAATTGGGTTTTTGCGTGTTTTTTCTTTTTTCTTTTAAAAGATGCTACATGCAGTTAAATTTGAGAATCGTCCAACTCCCCACATTCACAGATTGGGTGAGCTGCAAGGAATAGGTCAGCTGTGTAATTTGGATGTGTGTGCAGTATTGGCAGCCACTGCCTAATGAGCCTCCTTCTTTTTGATGAATTTTGTCCCAGTTCAAACTAAAACGACCCTTAGCGTAGGGGGGGTCTCACTGATTAGGGGGTTAGGAAGTTCTGTGCGGTAGGAGTTTCCCTTAGGGGGTGTAGGTGGTGAGTGATGTTTTTTTTTGATGCTATCGCCTCCTACTGGTCACCACACTGCGCTTCATGCTGTTTTCCGAAATGATGTTTCTTTTGCCATCTCCTGCTCTTTGCTTTTTTTTTCCCCAAAAAGGGGTGGTTGATGTCAGAGGCTATTATCACTTTGTGTCTGTGTGTTTTCAGTACCCACAAGGAAAAGCAAAGTTCTATAAATATCTGTGCCTGGAATCGAAATAAGTCTTGTATTTTGTTTGTTTACTTATGGTTAAGGTTAGGGCTGGGTAGGGGTTAAGGTTGTCATTGTTGAGATTAGGGTTTTGGTCATAGAAATGAGTGGAAGGTCCCCTGATATGAATACAAATGTGTGTGTGTGTGTGTCTGTCAGTGGGGCCCAACGCTCATCTCACTCCCCGGGAGCTGTCTGTCAGTGGGGCCCAACGCTCATCTCACTCCCCGGGAGCTGTCTGTCAGTGGGGCCCAACGCTGATCTCACTCCCCGGGAGCTGTCTGTCAGTGGGGCCCAACGCTGATCTCACTCCCCGGGAGCTGTCTGTCAGTGGGGCCCAACGCTGATCTCACTCCCCGGGAGCTGTCTGTCAGTGGGGCCCAACGCTCATCTCACTCCCCGGGAGCTGTCTGTCAGTGGGGCCCAACGCTCATCTCACTCCCCGGGAGCTGTCTGTCAGTGGGGCCCAACGCTCATCTCACTCCCCGGGAGCTGTCTGTCAGTGGGGCCCAACGCTCATCTCACTCCCCGGGAGCTGTCTGTCAGTGGGGCCCAACGCTCATCTCACTCCCCGGGAGCTGTCTGTCAGTGGGGCCCAACGCTCATCTCACTCCCCGGGAGCTGTCTGTCAGTGGGGCCCAACGCTCATCTCACTCCCCGGGAGCTGTCTGTCAGTGGGGCCCAACGCTCATCTCACTCCCCGGGAGCTGTCTGTCAGTGGGGCCCAACGCTCATCTCACTCCCCGGGAGCTGTCTGTCAGTGGGGCCCAACGCTCATCTCACTCCCCGGGAGCTGTCTGTCAGTGGGGCCCAACGCTCATCTCACTCCCCGGGAGCTGTCTGTCTCACTTACCGACACACCTGCCGCCGTGTACAACGCACTGGCAGCATGTGGATGGGATATGTGTCTCAGCCAAGAATCCGCTTGCTCCCCCCTCCCCCAGTGCTGTCTTTCTCAGTCACTGACACACCTGTGATCGTGGTGCGTGGTGAGCAGCTGCCTCTGAGCCCATCCACTCTCCGTGCTGAGGCTGATGAGGGCACTGCCAGCCGCCGCAGCTTCGCGGGGCGTCTACCGCACTTTTCAGAAGCTGTTGGACTATCGGGCATCAATCCCGTCCCTCCACAGGATGCACTGCTTTACACTGGAATCCATGTTCAGGCTCATAGCCGGTGGTCCTGAGGAGTTCCTGTATCTTCTCGCGCTGTCTGTGGGCTTTGGGTAAAGCTTTAAGCAAGAATCTGTTCTTTGAGTAAACCTGAATGTGCAGGGAGATGAAGTCGATCGTCTTGTTCAGTGATTTGTTTTGAAGAATGTCATGGTTATTTTTCATCTGCAGAAGAGGAAAATCTGGCGTTTGAATCTGCTTTGTGAGCCACAAGCCACCAGCTTGGAGGTAGCCAGTCATCCTCACATTCATTTGGTTTGTGGGAAACATCGGTTTGGTTTGGGGGAGGCTTCTGTTCTGTTTGTTGACCGTATTGGATCTCAGGGGCGATTCTCATGAAAATGAGCGCGGGAAATCTCATCGGTATTCAGAGTGGGTGACCAAGCCCACCATCCTTGAAACCTGCCCACCTGTTTGTTTCTCTTTGGGGGGGGGTGGCTTGCGTGATGAGAACACCCTCCCACCACCACCACCTCCCGATCTAGTGATTGTTCATGAAATGGGGCTCTCAGTGTCGTCACTTAAAAGAAATGCGCTTTGGAGCGGAATTGGGAGAGTGTAAATTAAGCGTAAAGAAGCACAGAGATCCTGTATAGCCTGCCGATTGATTTCTCAAACTTTTCACAGCGTGATGCAGGTTGCACCATATATGTGTAAAGAGAGGCATCATTTGTTATATCAAAGTATTTTTTATGCTTCGTTGGTCTCCATAGCAACACGCTAGTGGCTCCCCCCCACTGGCAGGAAATGGGTGGTCTGTGGTCTGTAACACCATGCTCTCTCTCTCTCAACAGAAGGGGAGAAGGAGGCTGTATGACCCGGGGCTGAGGGGGTGGACAGTTTGGGATGGTACAGGATGGGCGTTTCTAAGCTCACCTACTTGGCAGGGGGGGGGGGGGTTATTGATGTTCGCGGAGGTGTAGCCTTGTGGACAGGAAGGTCTGCTTGCTGATGCTCATTAGGCGTTCTGTTCACGTCGGGGGCCGGGGGGTGGGGGTGGGGGGGGGTTAGGTGTTAGCAGCATCAGCACAGCAATGGAGATGCAGAGAGCAGGAGACAAATGATCATGACAGACACAGACACTGTACATGGAAATCAATATGGAAACAGTGCTTGTACAAACAGGCAAATGGCGGACATATTTCTGTCTAATGTATGTTATCTTTGTGCATTCTGGTTCACATTGCCCCTCCCCCAGTATTTTTGTGGCTGAAGCTGCCAGTTGTCCGGGTGGAATAATAACATGTCAGAAACAGACCTCCAGTCAAGCCAGTGCTTGAAGTGACCTTCAGGGGGTGCTGCAGACAGCATGCAGTCCCCCTGTCTCCATGGATACACCGATTGCGTTCCTGTGAAGCCACCGCGGTCCTCAGCCCCAGCGGTCATTGTCTCGCCTCCTCGGGGCCGGTGAGTGGGTGTCGCCTGGCTGTGTGACGCAGCACTTCAGTGCTGAAGCGCCAAAGGCAGAGAATAAGCTCCATTCTCCTGAGAGCTGCTTTTTCCTGTTTATTGTAGCACAGCCCCTGAATACGTCAAAGGCCGTTTCTTAACCATTCACATGCTGCATGGCCTGAGTGCTGGTACCTTCATACCCCCACCATCTCCTGAACAACAGCTCAAACGTGCCCACGCCGCATTGGACCTCTTTCCCAGAAGCACCTTCTCCATGGCCCACCTGCAAGAAGTAGCAGGAGAGCCATGTTCTGCTCAACGAGGGTGTTGGCCTTGCATTCAAAAGCTTGCCTGACCGCCCCCTCCCCAGCGTGACTTGAATTCTGTCTGGAGGCCTCACTTCTGCTTCATTTCTGACGTTGTTGGCTTTTATCTGCTGATTGCATGTGAAGAGATGCCATAATTTCTTTGGAGAGGCAGATATTGGTCGATCCTTCAACCACAAATGCGTCTCTCACCCTGAAAGGTCAGAACTTAATGAGGTCTCTGAAGGGCAGATCGCATTTTGGTGCCTGGTGCGGCCCTAACAAATCAGGGTCAGCCATGTTTGTTATGTTCGTCTGCAGGATTTTTCATGCAGGACTGTTTGTAGATAAACTCTACTCCCTGCACCAGCTGCAGCTGTCGGTTGCATTTCTATATGCGTCATTTGGTGCAGGGCTGGTCTGGGATCAAAATTCAGCCCCGGACATTGGGGGCCCCATTGCCCCGCAGTAACTTTTGCTGAGCCAGGGGCGCAGGGCATGATAAGTTTTGGTGGCCCACATACTTATTGCCCCACCAGGAAAATGCTGGATAAGCCACTTGGCCAATCTAGCCATGGTTTGGAGCCTGTTGATCCTGCAGAGAAGAATTTCAGGGTGACCAGTGACCACCTCCATTCCTGTCCCGTCTATCTCTCTTGAGCTCTTGTTCAATACAGAACCTGTGAAGAACTTTTAGCTTATGATTGGCAGTGTAAAGATTTGGGGCCAGGGGGGATCTTGGCATGGAAATCCCTAAGCCAGCAGTGGCCCCAGTCCAACCTGCCATTCGTGATGATCCAGTGTGAGAGCGGAGTGCTCGAACCCCACCCCTCAACTCCTATCCCATCTTGAGCCGATGAATCATTAGTCCTTCCTCATGCAGTGAAGATATCAGCTATTGGGAAGCTCTCCCACCCCTTTTGAGGTAGGAGGGACTGCTGGTGTCCAGCTTGTTATTATTAAGATGATAATCTTGTTTTCCTGTTTCTTGGGGGGGGGGCAGGCGTTGTCATGGCAGCAAGGAATGTGAGGGATCCCTGTGGATCTGTGTGCAAGACCGAGTCTGGAGTAGGAGAGTAATGGAGCCACTCCCACTTCCTGTTACCCACCTTTAATCGCTGAAATGCTCCTGTCTACCATCTGGACTAACCTCCCGGAAGCTTCCAACTTTCTGGGCAGCTTTTTTTCTCCATAAAACTGGACATGACCAGCTCAGTTTCTTTGCCCTGTTGGTGTGACAGACTGAGCAGACTTGGCAGGATGTGGAGATCTAAGGGCGTTGAAGAGGTGGTGCATGATATGGAGCTATTTGGTTGGTACCTACCACTGCAGACATTGAGCCTGACACATAGGACAGACCAGCCCCTTCAAGGGACTGTAAGTGCCCCACCTTTCCCAGAATTCAGTGTTCCTATCCATCTTTAAGAGAAATACCTCAAGGGAAAAAACAAAGGCACCCGGCATAAAAATTTCAGCAGGGCCAAGAAAGACTTTAGCTGTTCAAAACTCTCCAAAATGCCAAGTTCACTGTCGGGTATTTATTAACTATATCGGCATTACTATGGAACCCCCACCACACCACCGCCCCCAGCTGGGAGGTCGATGGAAGTGCAGAGTGGATCGCCATGGTAACCCTGGTGAGGCCATTTTGGGGCATCACTGATTCTCACCAGCAGTTCTCCTTGCTTATCAGTTTGAGGTCCTGAGAGTGGTTGCACTCTCATAGCGTAGTGGGTGGGGGCCCACTGCTGAGGTCCTGAGGGCTGGGTGGACTATGGCTACCCTTATGCCCTGCCCCACAAAGAAGTAAGAATTATGAACTCACAAGAGGTAGACAGAGTGTTTTTTATTTGAACCATGCTTGTTTCATTTGCCCTAATTTCACACAAACCTTAATTTCAGCCAGAGTTTAAAGTCGTTTAAAAACAACATCAGGTAAGTCATGAACTGGATGATAGGTCTGTTTGTAGACTCAAATCCCCAATCAGGCAAAACAAAACAGGGGACAATGCTTATGAAGACCAATATGTCCCACATATAGTTAACGTCCATCACTTCCTCGATCGATATGTGTGATATATGGGTCCAAACACCGTATGGAGAGCAACGCAGGGACAGCAGTGTAATGAAGTCCTAAGGTAGTAGCTTGCATTGATTTCCTGTCTCCGTCCAGGGCGAGAGTGTTGCTGGAGGTAAAGGGAAAATGGGAAGTTAATCTTCAAATTAATCACAACCCATTTCTAATGCGCCTGTGCATTTCTAAGGTCCGTCTTCCGGTAATATGGCGAGTGAGCACTCCGTGCTGTGCCTTCTGAGTTTGAACTGTCAGGGCCAGGGCAGAAGGATCGTTTGATTCTATTTTTGTTCAAATCTCATTGTCGATATTTTTCCACCGAGACTTTCTGAGTAGGTGCCTCAATCAGGCATCTGGAGACACCCTTCCCAGGAGATTCGTGACGGGCCCGGTCGGCTTTATCCGGCGTGAAGGTCCGTCGCGGGACGGACTTTAAATGAGCCAAGTCAATCGCTTATCCAATGTTGGCGTGGCAGTCGTGGTAGAAACTGGGTAAAAGAGGCTGGATGTGAGCTGATGTCGCCCTGGTCAGGGTGTCCTCGTGGGGGGTAATGGGGACTGTTTCAGAAAGGTGTCACGGGGACCCTTAGTGTCCCTTAAATGGGTGGGTGTCAATTTCCCCAGGACAAAGACACAAACGTAAATCTCGACTGGAGCCTGGAGCATGGCTCTGGCTTTAAGGTAAGGTGCGTGTGACGGCAACTTAGCAAGGCCAAGGGGAAAAAAATCAGCTTCTTAGTTCAGAGGGATCCTCTTTGCTGTCAATTCCCTGCAATTAAGGAGCCATGAGCCGGAAGCTTTGAAAAGTCCTATGAAGCCCCGACGGCCCTCGCTGTCCTGCCCTTGTCGGCCCCAGACTGAGCGTCACCGCATTAGCATTGGCTGTCTCTCCTCAGATTAGCAGCAATTAAACTGTGAAATCGGAGTGATTGTCCTAAGCTCAGATACCCTATCGGGCTGTCAAGTGGAATCCAGCGGGGGGAGCAGGGAAGGGCCTTGGCAGCAGGCCGCCCACCCCTACACTCGGGACAAGGAACGTAGACACACCCACTGGTCGCTGGCCCTTCAGGCCACCCGTCTGTCACGAGAGGAGGTTTTGGAGGCATCGCCATGGTGACAGCATTGGAGAAGCCCCTGCCCCTCCCTACTGCCTGCTCGCCCCATGTTGGCTACGGTTGATTTAGCTGATTGTGATGGCATGCAGGGTCGTCGCTGCATTTGCTCACTGCCTCTTGCCGCTGGTATTGTGGCTGTTTTTCATTTCCTTCCTGTTTTTAGTAAGTGATCACTCACTTGTTCAATTTTGTTGTAACTGAACTCTGTCTTTCCAAGAACCAACGTTTCTCCACCTGCCCAACAGAAGTCTGTTCTAAGCCCCTACCACCACCAAAGAGGATGTTTGACTGGCCCCTACAGGCTTCTCTTTGGAATAAAACGGCTAAATATGGCAGCTAATCCAAATTTTATCAGTGAGGAGGAGTGTGTAGTCAAGGGTATTTGCATTTGCATGTTACATATTTTGCAGACACTTTATTCCAAAGTGTTGTACAAGTGAGGCGAATAGCAAACATACATGCTGTCAAGGAGTCACCCAGGCGTAAGTGCAACTAGGCTAGACATGTAGGCAGTATTGGAGCTGGAACTACACAACAACTATGCAACAGCTAAATATCATCTTTTAACAAAGTAACAACCTAATAAAAGTATTGAAAGGCTAGAAGTGCAACATAAGAGTTTTAAATTCATGGAACCGATGCGTCTCAAGGTGTTTCCTGAAGGTGGAGAGGAACTCTGAAGACCGGATGTGCTTAGAACAGACTGGAATTCTCACGTGACGGACGGATCTCCAAGCGTTTTGGTTTGATGACCAATGGGGTCAAGATGGGACAAAGGGACAAAGGTCATGGGGGGCATTTTGATGGAGATGGGTGCCTGCAAATTGATGACCAAGAGCATCTACAGTACAGGGTTCTTTATCTCTTTCTCCTCCATCTATAGAGTAGTGAATGGGGGGTAGGGAGGTGTGTTAACTTTGGGCCAAAATAGTGCTATTATTTGCTGACTTGGTTTTTAATTATGCTGCCTTAATGCAAGACATCACCGTGTCAGTATTTTCCCGCAGGATGCAGTAGAGTAACATGTTGGCAGTTTTTGACAGCATATGAAATGTAAGGTTATCTTAAGCATCTTAATGGTGCTGCTCAGAACGAGACTTAATGCAGGTCTCACGCCATCCGCACTGTCCGTGATTCGTTATTAATGAGATGTGGCTTTAAGATTTCCCCCAGAAGTCCTGACTTCTCTGAGAAGGAGATGACCTGTGACCTGGGCCTTCCTGTTAAATTGTGGTTTAAATGTATAAGTTGAAAATGAAGCCATTTGGAACGTCATGCTCCAATAGGGCTGACACTCACCTGAATGCAGAGCAGGGTTCTCATTAGATCGCTAAATATAAACCTTTTCGGTGTGACGCTGGACGAGGAAGACGCAGCTTAATCTGAGCTGACAGTGCACTGTAAAACGGGTACCTTGGCAGACGGCCATTTACTTGACTCTGTTGGCCCGTGGGGGCCATGCAGAGTAATCGTTTCCGTGGCAGTGGATCAAGCACGGGGGGGTGTAACTTCCAGCACTTGTGACGTGTTTGGTGGAAGGATCCGCTTGGCCT
Source organism: Paramormyrops kingsleyae (assembly GCF_048594095.1). Classification (NCBI taxonomy): domain Eukaryota; kingdom Metazoa; phylum Chordata; class Actinopteri; order Osteoglossiformes; family Mormyridae; genus Paramormyrops; species Paramormyrops kingsleyae. The sequence continues at coordinate 11,960,555 of NC_132800.1, forward strand.
TTGCCTCAGTCTGGCAGAGACGCTTGATGGGTTCTGGTTTGACATCTGGGCCGCCGGTTTCTGACTGACTGGGGATCTCTGGACCCACCACCGCCGTCAGGTCAGGGGTGACACCTGCACTTCCGCACTGGGGCCAGCAGTGTCCAGGCTGGGCCAAGGATTTTTCATGGAGGTAAATCTCATTAAATGGTACCAAAAAAATGGTACGACAACAGGTTCCGGGGATTGGACCTCTGAGAGGATGTTGTTCTTTTTTATTTAGTTAGTTATTTTATGTAGATTTTGTAACATTTTATGATTCTGCAGGTGTGCGATTCAGTCCCTCGTAATTCCATCAGCTTAAGTCTTCGCTAATGACTTGATGCTCCATAATGAAATGTCCGCCTTAAATATTATCTGTCTCTTGCTGTGTTGTACTCAGTTATTAGTGCCCCCCCCCCCCCCTACAGCATGAACAGCATAAATGTAATAAAAATATCAAGGTGGTACTCTGTCAATCCTGGCAGGGGTCTCCTGGGTCATGTGGCCCAAATGGAGTTTGCTCCTCTTCCGTATGAAAGCCGTCGATCAAGCGGGTGTCCTGAGTTCTCATCGGGGGGCCCTAATCGTGTTACACCCCCTTGGAATGAATGGCAGGGTGCAGGTTTGAGCACGTCCCTGCACAAACTGACTCAGATAACCAAGTCAACAAGGTAGGTCTTGCTCACTGTCCTCTAGTAATTGGGGGGGGCATGGGTAATGGCACCAGTACATCCTGTGGGTGACAGGGAGGCCAGTCTGGCATTCGGGAAAAACGGTGTTACATTAAAAACTGAGTTAAATGGCTGAAACGCCAATATATGGATTCCTGATTGGGGTAAGATCAGTACCACTCTTCCAAAAAGCAGCTCTTTGTCCATCCAAGCAGTTTAATCGTAAATAGATTACGGTTTGTTTGGATTAATCCTTTCAGTGAATTTTATAAGCAGATATCAGAGTTATATTGAGAGGATGCTAATTTACCCTGGTATGGGGAAAAAAATAAACCTAAAATTCAAATTCAGTTCTGTATCAGTTGGTTTGGATGTGAAACTTGCTGTAAAAATACATCAAGTAAACATGCATGTAAATATACAATGCTATATGTGAAAGTCTTAGGTAGTCAAAGAAAATTTTGAATGATCTTCATGTTGGTGTAAGACTATAGCATTATGTTTGTCACCCCAGTATGTGCAGCTACCACCCAATACAACTATGTGTTTATTGACTTGACCACTAATTTGCTTCATGTGGCTAATCAATGCCTAGTCATTTAACTAATTAAGCTAATTAATTAATTAATTGAGCTGGTGGTGATATTTAAGATGTACATGGAATACCTAGAGTGCCCCTAAGGAGAGCTTTGAGAACTGAAGTGGTGTTCATCCAGCCATCCAACCAGATATCACTGACTTGTTTAAGAAATTCTTGTCAGTTTTTATTGTTACAGTTAATTTGCATGTGTTCTAATGTTAAACTGTGTTTTTCTTCTGAATATACACTTATTACTCAGGGTTGGCATTCCCAAAATTTTCGTAACGCTAACTGTTTGTTATCTAGTACTTAAGATCGATCATTAATTAGCGAGAGTTTTCTGAAACCCTTCGTGACTAAAGCAGTTCGTTATCTTGTTCGTAGATTTACGAATGCTTCTGTCACAAGCTGGGGAAACATACTTAAACGCAGACTTAAATACACTGTACTAATGACCACAACAAAAACAGCTGGTAAACATGGGGAATCCACATGGGGTAAATGAGGGGGCGTGGCACACAGGAGGATCTGATGAGCGGGGCATGACAGAACCCCCCCCCCCCCAAAGGCACGAACTCCGGGCGCAAGGAACAAGACCAGGGACACGACGAAACCTGGGGAAACAAAAGTAAGAACATTAACGCACAACGTGGAACAGCATGGACACGCAGAACAGGCACAAAGAGACCAACTTGGACAACAAACGACAAACCACAGGGAACGCAGACAGACACAGGAGGCACGAAGGGACCGGAAGGGAACAAAGGCACAGAGGGACCGGGCGCAAACACAGGGGGCCAACGGAGGGACCAACGGAGGAGGCAAGGAGGAAGATGAAGGGGACCACAGGCGACTGCTGAGCCGAAGCCGGAGGACCCGCAGGCAACTACCGAGCCACAGCCAGGGGGACCGAGGGCGAGGCAGGGGGCAGGGCGGGCCGGACCCAACCCCTGCACAGATGTCCCCTCCCTTTCCGGGAGACCAATAGGCGGGGGCCTGGCCGGGATCTGCCATGCTGGGGCGATGGTGACGTGGGAGTCTCTGGGGATGACAGGTTAATCCCAGAGGAGTCCCATTCAAGCTTCTCCTCCAACTCCGCTAAGGAGGGAGGAGCGGTGGTCTGGCAATCAGGGACCTCCTCGGGGACCGGGACTGGGGCCATGGGAGCAGGGGGCACGGGAGCAGGGGGCACGGGAGCAGGGTCCGGGGATATGGGACCTCCCCAGGGGCAGGGACTGGGACCAGGAGGAGCAGGAGGAATGGGCGGAGCAGGAGCCTCCAGGGGTGGAGCAGGAGGAACGGGCAGAGCAAGAGCCTCCGGGGGCAGGGCAGGAGGAACAGGCGGAGCAGGAGCCGCTGGGCCAGGAACCTTGGGCAGCGGTGCAGGAACCTTGGGCAATGGCGGCACAGGAACCATTGGGCCAGGAACCACAAGGGGCGGCCTAGGAACCGCCGGGTCAGGAGCCACGGGGGGAGCTGCTGGGGTTTGCACCTTGGCAGTGGGCGCTGCCCATTTAAGGAACTTGGGGACCCGCAGGATGGCATCACCAATGGACCTCGCCCCTTTAAGAGCCAGGCGTGTTCCAAAAAATGGGCGAGCTGCCAGCATTGGCAGCGAAGCGGCGAACGGACAAGCTTTGGGCGTCTGTTCGGGCGGGGCGATGGCAGCATCCCCGAACACCGCCGGATTCAGAATTGGGAGGAGTTCCTCCTGACACGCAGCAGGGCAGGTGGCAGAGACCGAGACGGCCCCTAAGAAGAGCTCCGGCGTCTCCCGTCTTCGTTTCTTCCGCCTTTTCTTCTTCCCTGCTGTCTGGGGCACTTCGGGCAGCTCAGACAGCGAACCGTAGGGGAGTCCGCCATCCATGGCCACTTGGCTCATCTTGATGAGGGGGCGTGGCTCACGGGAGGATCGGACGAGCGGGCCATGACAGCTCCGACCCACTCGTTATTTTCTACGTCATTCTTTGTTTGAATTTTTGCCTACTGTCCTGTCACAGACACAGGCAAAAAACAGATAACAAAAACACATTGATGATGCATTTTTGCTGATATTGCAAAATAAAACTATAGTGTTAACTATAAATTAGCACAAATGGGGCTCGTTGTTGTAACACCTGTATGCCATTTGAGTACATAACAGGGATATGCACCACTCATAAGTGACTTGAGAATGACCTTGAACATCAAATTCAATTCAGAAACCGGTTGAAAACATGTTGCAGAATTGCAATTCGACTTTCAATATAAGGAAGTAGAATTAAAATGGAATTGATTTCACATAAATTCAAATACATAGTGTACCACACAAATCAGAAAGTTCCCCAACCAGAAGCCCTGGATTAACAGTCAGGTACGACACATGCTGCATACTCACTCTCTTGCATTTAGATCAGGCAATGAGATGGGTACAAGGCTGCGAAGTACGGACTGAGGAAAGCCATCACTGCGGCTAAGAGGCAGTACAGAGAGAAGCTGGATGGCTTCTATTCTTCTGCTGACCCCGGGCGGATGTGGCAAGGCCTGCGGCACATCACAGAGTACAGGGCCACCACCAGCACCATCAGCTTTGTAGGCAGCCTGCTGGATGATCTCAACACCTTCTACACCCGCTTTGAGACCCCCAGCCACAGCACAGAGAGGAGGCATGGATATACCCAGACCTCCCATACCACCCGACCGCCCTCCCCCTTCCAACAATCTCAACAGACCAGGTACAAAAAGCACTGAGGAAGATCAACCCCCGCAAAGCAACAGGACCAGACAACATCCCTGGGCGGACCCTCAAAGTATGTGCCAACGATCTGGCTGATGTTCTCACCTCAATCTTCAACCTTTCCCTCAGCCAGAGCACTGTTCCCACCTGCTTCAAGACCACAACCATTGTCCCCCTCCCCAAGAAAAGCACAGTCACCTACATGAATGACTATAGACCAGTAACACTCACTCTAAACATCGCTAAGAGAGAGCGGTGCTGGCCCACATCCAGAGCGACATCCCAGACACTCTGGACCCCCTGCAGTTTGCCTGCCGGCCCAACAGGTCCACATCAGATGCCATCGCTGCTGCCCTTCACTATTCCCTCTCCTGCCTAGAAAACAAAGACTCCTACATCAGGATGCTCTTTGTCGATTACAGCTCCGCCTTCAACATGGTCATCCTCCACAAACTCTCCCACAAACTGACCACAATCGGCCTGCACCCCACCCTCTGTGACTGTCTCCTGGACTTTTTGACTGGCAGACTTCAGTCTGTCAGGATCGGTAACAGGACTTCAGCCAGCATCACCACAAACACTGGCATCCCACAGGGTTGTGTTCTCAGCCCCATCCTCTACAACCTGTTCACCCATGACTGTGTCGCCTCCCACAAAGACATCATCATCCTGAAGTTCGCAGATGACACCACAGTGATCGGTCGCATCACTGGAGGGGACAAAGCGGCCTACAGGAGAGAGGTGGCCGGTCTGGTGTCATGGTGGGTAGACAACAACCTCACCCTCAACACGGACAAGACAAAGAGGATGATAGTGGACATGAGGAAGAGGAGGCCTCATCAGCCACTGTTCATCTGGGAGCTTGAAGTGGAGTGGATGAGCAGCTTTAAGTACCTGGGCGTCCATCAGTGTTAATTTTGACAGCAGATTTCAATTTAGTTTTAGTCATAGTCTTTTGACTAAAATGCAATTTTAGTTTTAGTCATATTTTAGTCATCTGTTTTGTTTTAGTTTTAGTCTAGTTTTAGTCGACTAAAAAGCATAAGATTTTAGTCGACTAAATCTACTGTAGATTTAGTTGACTAAAATATATTGGGTTTAATTTAAATGTAATTTAGTTAAACCGTGGTAATATACAAAATATTCTAACTTAAAATTAAATAAAGCCAAGTCTCATTAAATATGTGGAATATCGTCTTTCCATAAAAACCAAAAATTAGATATGCATTGTTTAGAACTTGCATATGACATTCTTCATTCTGTAAAGCAAAAGTGCAACTCCAAATTATTTAAAAGAAAAACTGTATTTGGCAGTAATGCCATTGCAAATACTGCATGACCTGAAAAAATTACCTTGCAGATGTCGCTTTAGATTTGTTGTATTTTTACCAGCGATTTCCGCTCCACACGGTTTACACAAGGTCTTGTTTGTCTTGACATCAAACGTGAAATTATTCCATATATCTTCTCTTCTTTTTCTCCCAGCCATTGCCATGTCATTTTAGTTTAAGTCAGACAGACACCCACCAATGTATGCAAGATGTACTGTCGCATCTCGCGTCGCAAGGTGAATCAGTATCTTAATTTTCCAAATGTGCGTGTGCGTCTCACCGCGCCACGCACCAAGATTAATTCTGATTGGATCATTTCCAAAAACGTCCCTCACTCACATTTTCGTCTCGTTTTTATTAGTTAACGAAAATGTCAATATATTTTTATTATAGTTTTCGTCATCATCACTTAATTTTTATTTAGTTATCGTCTCGTTTTCGTCAGTGAAAATTTGTCATTGACGAAAATTATAACGAAAATATTTCGGCAACGAAATTATCACTGGCGTCCATTTTACCCCCAACACAGACTGTTCACATTTCTGCCCTCAGGACGGAGGTACAGAAGTGTGAAATCTAGAACCTCCCAGCCAACAGGGGTATGATAATGGGCATCATCACCTACCTAATTCTGTAATTTTTGCACATTAAGCTCTTTTGCACATCTCCTTCATTTGCACAAATGAACAGTTAATATTTCTCACCTGCACATTACACTTCAAAGTATTTATTTACTATTTTTTCTATTATATTGTACCTCAGCATTTTGTGTGGACAGCAAAGCAAGAATTTCATTGCACAGAGTAATACATTTTTCTACTGTACATATGACAATAAACGCTTTGAATTGAATTAGACCTGGCATTGTAGGTGCAGTTGAATGTACCCTAACCCTGTTCATATTTGCAACCCCTTGTAACTCACTTGGACCTGTTGAAAAGAGTTCTTGTCACTTAGCCTAAATGTCCATCAATGACATTTTACAGACACATGATGCTTATATTTGGTCCAGCTTTTGAGTGTGTCAGATGGCAAAGGATGGTGTGTTTGCTGGTGGCTGGTTATTGGGAGACAGCTGGTATCCTCGTAGCAGATACCTGCTGACTCTAATGTTGAATCCCCAAACCATTGCTGTAGGTAATTGTACCTTTTAAGGTACAGAAATGCAGTAATTATTTTATTAAAATATTTGATTTTTATATCCAGCCATCCATCCATTTTCTGAAACTGCTTATAATTTTCAGGATCGTGGTGGGTCCGGAGCCTATCCCAGAAGCTACGGGCACAGGGGGGGGGGGAACAACCCAGGATGGAGATGATTTTTAAATGATACATGATTTCGACCACCTACTTGATAAGCTGTTTTAAGGCTTCTTTTGAGAAGTATAACTTCTCCTTTTCTTATTGCTGTCCACCATTTCAGTCCTTTTCTTATTGCTGTCCACCATTTCAGTCCTTTTCTTATTGCTGTCCACCATTTCAGTCCTTTTCTTATTGCTGTCCACCATTTCAGTCCTTTTCTTATTGCTGTCCACCATTTCAGTCCTTTTCTTATTGCTGTCCACCATTTCAGTCCTTTTCTTATTGCTGTCCACCATTTCAGTCCCTTTCTTATTGCTGTCCACCATTGCGGTTTACGGTTTGTGTACAAGGAAGCAGCATCACATTTTTAGCCTATTTTTATATTTTCAATAAATCGATTGTTTCATTGTGGTTTTAATTATGGTTGCTTTGGTATGTTTTTATTGATTTCCTAATTAGTTTATGCTTTTGCAGTATTTTGCAACACAGTATTTTCATTTGCCTGGTGTGACAATATGGTATGATGTGTTTGAAATACGTGGAATCAATGTTCCTGTTATCGACAGTATGTGCTTTTCTGACGCGGAGGCTGGGGAGGAGCCAACAAAATACTACTTAAAGTTAGTTTGTTAATTCTGAGATAACGAAGGGTTTTGGGAAACGCACGTAGACCTCACTCGTGCTTTACCAACGTCGTTCTTCATCTTGTTCGTTATTCGCTAAGATCGATCGCTTTCGGGAAAGCCACCCCAGATAAATAGCTTGAAACATTTTCTTTGACTTCCTTAGACTTTCGCACAGAACTGTACGTCGATACACACTCCATACCCGCCATTTCTGAATTGGTCAGAATCCGCTGTCCGGACGTCATCGATTCACCAGGATGGGGAGGGAGATTTCCTGATTTGCCTCCTTTCCCATTTGAGGCCTAAACCTTTTTAAACTCCCCTTTAAAAAATCGTTACAACTGTCAGCGTCATCGGCTTTTCATTTGCTACCCAAAAAGATAAATCTTACGAAAGGGTGTGGCGGATTACCGAGGGGTGGGGGGGGGGGTTGACAGGCATGCTTTAAACCTCTGTCAGGAGCACACTCCAAAGAGGCTTCTATAGTGACAGCAGGCCGGGGGGGGGGGGGGGCGGAAGGGGGGGGGCTTTTATTTTAAAAAATAAAGCGGTGGCATTACTACGATGAGCACATCCCCAGTAAGCGATCACCCCCACTTGGCAGGATTCCTCAGAGCAGGACACCTCCACCCCGCTTCTCCCTCGTCTCTGGAATTCACCGGATGCATATTCTTCCCTAGACGGTTATGTAAATCAGCTGGCTTGTGGGGTCACTGACCTCCCTCCCCAGCACTGCCCAGGGCCCTATTTCTGCAGGCTACGGATTCCCTCTGACCTTTTCTGAGACGATTACATCACTCGTGCCCAGCCCAGGTCCCCCCGTGGGCGTTGAACCCACGACCTTCCAGTGACACCAGCAGACCTCCACAGAAGTGACAGTATTACACGGCATCTCATTACTTTTTTGGGAATTCCGGACACATCGCGGGCACGCATCATTCCGACGTCCTTCACATGGATGTTTTACCTTTCTGTGGCCATTTCTGTAGCAGGTATGTGTGCTTCCAGTTCGCGTGCAGGTCACCATCCTGAGCACTGTATCTCACCCAATATTTGTTTCCACCACCAGTCGGTAGCATTTCAGTATCTCTGCCTGGCAGCCCCAGGCCTCCCGTCGAATGCGGTTATGAGCGAGGCTATCGCAGGAGCTCCTCAGCCCTAGTTCAACACAGCTGACCACTGTTTCATTCTTCAGCCTTGCAGCTTTAGTTGATTGTTTAGTTTTTTTCTTTCAAATTAAAAGTCACCTCATATAATATGCTGAGTGAATATTCTTCCTGCTACCCCCAAAACCGAACAGTTCTGGTGAATGAGATCTGAGCGATGCTAGCTGTATTTATATTTCATTCCGTTTCTTTTACGTTCTGTTTTATTCATTCCCTGTATGAGGCAAATAGGTGACCTTGTCTGCTGTCTATGGCCTCTGCCGTGTCACTGTTCTCCTTTAGGCACTTTCAGCCTTTCCTCTCTAACTGCTGTGATCCACAGGATGCAGAACCATAGCAACACTTATAGCGCCTGTATATGCATTTATATAGGTTGATTACAGTGTCCAAAAAATATGCCTTCTGGGATTTAGTCCTGCAACCTGTACGTTTGAAGTTTATCTTCTTACTCAGTGGGACCGTGCACTTAATCCTGATACACACACAGCATTTACCTTCATATTTACATTAATATTTACACTTTTCCTCATCCGAAGCAACTTGGCACGTTATATTCTCCGGTGTGCTGAGATGTATTACTTGCCAGTATGAATATATACCATGTTTAGGCTTTAAATATATGAAAACATGACTGAATAAACCACACAGTTAGGAAACGGGGGTTTTGCTATTCTGGGGGGGGGCTTGTGAGCTTGTGTCCTACCTCCATCCCCGCGGTGGCGATCTGTGGCCCGCCTGTAACGTCATCACTGTTCCGTTTCTCATTATTTACCCATGACTCATGTGCGGGTACCACCCAGCCAGTTGGACGTGTGGCTCTGGGAGCACCTGATCACTCCTGCTGTCCAGCATTGATTTTAGAAGCTCATTGTCTTCAGCTGGAACATGTTGGCAGTGCTAATGCATTCCTGCGGTTTATGGTTCAAACATCGTGGATGCAGCCCTCAGTCTGCCAACTCACACAGGCCGGTACGGAGAGCCAACCCATTGATGGACTTCGGCTTTGACCCTGACCAAAGTTTACACCTTGTTTTAGCAAGCAAACCCATTCCTTCTTTCTCTATAATGTTAGTGCCCAGGGGGGGTTGGGCAGCCAGCTGACCTTCAACCCCCAGAGGTTTTCTTTTTTCTCCCTTTTTGGGAGCTTTTGGTTCCTCTCCTTCATTGACGTCATTCTTTCTTCCAGTGTGTATTCTGTATGAATGATGTAATGATGTATTACAACACACCCATGTGAAGGCCTTGGGGTGATTGTTGTGAAAGGCACTATAGAAAAATTAATTCAGTTCAGTTCAATTCTGCTGCTTGTAATCTTGTGTAGAAAGTCAAGGGTGTTCCACAAAATCCAAGCCTGGCCTTTGTGTGCATTACCGCTTGTTGTGTGTGAATTCGTTCACATGGGTCCTGACGTCACATGGAGACACGCAGCTCCATAATTTATACCTAGCGCTGTAGACCACCTCCAGCTTGCCATCTGGACCCAGGGTTCTGCTGTGTGGGTTTCCGGAACGAGCCAAGCATTGACTCAGCAAAGGTAAACCTCTAGCAGTGTATAGCAGTACTCATCCTGGATTTAAGAGCATTCAGGTTTTTCCAGGTTCAGATATACAAAATATACTGTTTACTAACAGCTGCAGCCTGAGTGATGCTCCAGCAAGTGAGGCTCCGTTCAAAACATGGTAGAGCTTAGAATAAATCCTTCCTCCCTTCACTCCTGTTGTGAGGACTAGTCTGGTTTCCTGGAACAGTTGTTCCTCAGCAAACAGCTTGTGTAAGACAGTATGAGTGCTGTGTGATCTTCATGCCCACCAGGTCACGCTTCTGGTCGGGCTCCTGACAAGGCTACTCTCTGTCAGCTGGAGCTGACTGCGGCGCCGTCTGCATGTAATCTAGCTGATGGCTGAGAGAAAGATAAGCAAGCCGTCCGATCCTTATTGGAAATCGGGCCCTGGTGGAGACCAGGTGCAGCATGTGTTAGAGCGATGGATGAACGGGGAAAGACTGGATTATCACCTTAATAATAGGGTGGAGAGCCTCAATTCACGCCTTTACTGAAATCGTAAGGCTTTCTCTCATCTTGCTTAGTGCCTTTAAGGTGGTTCTTGTGGTTGATGTCTGGGTTCTCCAAGGTGAATCTAATACTCAGTCCTGTTCTGGACCACAGAAGTGCCAGGTTGTACAACAAGTACCACAGAAAATTTCATTAGACTACATGCTTCTTTCTTGAAGTGTTTGCTTGTTATAGACTAGCACAGGGTATGATGACCTAGGCAACGTCAGAATCCTGTTTCTTTAACATGAATTCCTTTACAAATCTTACATTTGCGTTGGAAGGGATGGTACAGAGCGCCGAGCATGAATCTTAATTTCCTTAGCATTTGGAAGATCCTTTTGGCAAGAAGAATGTGTCATCTGTGCCTTTTATAGCTTGCGTTTTCAGCGCCTTTAAAAAGGAGATGGCTCTCACCAGCTCAGAGATTTGACTTTTCTTCTCAATTGTGGCTGCTTTTCGTGTCGGTCTGAGGACCCCAAGTGTGCTACTTTTAAATGATTCAGTGTTTTTTTTATTATTATTATTCTATAAGGCTTACTTGTGTGCTCGTTTACAGTGTTTGCATGGTGCGGAATTAAAAATCAGTGTATTAATATTCCTGCTTGTTTCATAGTCTCCCCTTGCATGAAATGCTCTGACAGAGGATTTTGCTGTGACAGACCATCAGTAATCAGCCATCTTGTATTTGGGAAAAAGCATCTTAAAGTACTTTTGCAAATATATATTTATATACGCATGATGTTCCTGAGGCTCGCATTTGGTTCCAGGAACCTCCTGTCTGCCAAATGCGGTACATTTAAATAGACTCTCTGGGGCTTTCTTTGCTGAAAATGACAAAATAACGACGAAAAACAACCAATGGTGAACTATTTTGCTTGATAGACTAATTGTATACGTACATTCATACACACTGGGATATGTTTTGCCTCCATTCCCTAAGGAAAATCGGCACCTTTGCAGTACTCTAAAGAAGTTCCCCACTCTTTATGAGGAGGTGCAGGTTACTGTGCTTTTACTCTTTTAAAAAATCTCTGGAGTCCATTGACACCATGTGCACCTCTTAGCGCCATTGTGAAGGTTGCAGTAACCCATGGAAGTCACACAGTTGATGGGTGACATTGCTTAGCCCTTGTTAGCCTCAGGTATGTCTGGCAGCATAGGAAGTACGTGGATGTGATCGAGAAGTTAATAAATATTGGGTCCTTTGTTGGTAGCCATGTATAGATACTAATATTACGTATGTTACTGAGTGTGTGCCTGATAACCTGGTTAAGTGGTCGTTAACGAAATCTGCTGCTTGATTATTTTGGAGACAAAATTATACAGCATCGATTGGTGAATCAAATCCCATTAGTGGTGATCAGTAATAAAGGCACAGGATTTTCAAAAGATTAGGCATGTGTGAGTTGCACACTGAATGGTGGGTCACGTGTGATGTTAAGGAGACCCATTTGGATCCAAATGAAAAACATTATTATGGTTGTCAAACCGGAACTGGGCCAAATGCATATCGTTTTAAAGGACATGAATATACCCCCATTACCTGTACGTGCGCATAAATATTTACATTAAACAATCATTTAAAATTACCTCATTTATACATATTTCCAGAAGTATAGGCCTAGGTTTTTATTATCCACGCAACTTTAATAGGATTAGCCTAATTACAACACAAAGGTAAATGTCCTTGTTTTTATGGTTTAATAACTCAACGTAGGCTACAGTATATACATTGGTATAAAAACTGGACCGACAGGATATGCTTATCATTTACACTTATTTGTCTGTACATAATGCGATGCGCAAGGCGAACGCCGGTTGAGGGGAGCTGCACTTGCGCGCCGAAAAGGCCACCCTGCCTCCGCCAGGCCCGTTGCTTCCCAGTCAAAGGGGTCCGGGATTTTTCTTTCTTTCTTTCCTCCGATCGGGCCCGCCAACTACAGCTGCCGTGCGGGGGAAAAATCGCCGGGCTCTGAGAGGAGAGCTTTTCAATAGACAGATAAATTAAAGAGGCCTCCCGGGATTCGTCATCTGCATCTGACAGGGTCTCTTGCTTACATCCCTCAGCCCCCCCCCCCCTCCCCAAAAAAAACTCTCTCTCTTTTCCCGTTTTTCTTTAATCCCAGTCTCTGTCTGTTGCAGCTGTTACTCCCAGTGTTACCCAAACTGTTACCGTGAATGGTAATGTTAATCGATTTGTTTCTGTCTTCACTCGAAAAACAAAAAAAAAAAACTAACTTCGTTGTTATTTTTAACGACGCGTGTTTTAAAAACGCGGTTCCTCTGGTTTGGAAAAAATAGAGCCGTGTAGGTTTCCTTTGCACAACAGTTTATAGCCGTGCTGGCGGGTCGCGGGCAAGCGGTGGATGTTCAGATGAGGCTCTGCCGCCGCGGTTGGAGTGATGCGCGCATATGAAATCATGATAGGGTTCATTTGATGTAGTATTTTTATTTTATCCATATTTTTCATTCTTTTGCCAAGACCAAACGGTGTGAAACAGTATTTAAAAATAATAAATCCATCAAAAAGGGGGGATGGAGCCGCCCCACAAAAAAGTGATAGACCCAATGTACTTCCCCCACCCCTTAAAACCCACTAACTAAAACCTATTAGAGGACAGGCCTCTTTAAGCGATCGATGTCGGCAGCATGTGGGGGCATTACTATAGCAACCGGTGGATGTGACATGTGGATGCGACAGGGACTCCGGAGCTGGCCGAATATAAGGAGGAGCGCGGACCTCATCCCGGCCGCCGGCGGAGGCGCGGAAAGGAGATTCACTCCGCGCGATTTCTGTAAGACTTATGCCACAAGGCGGGTTTCTTTTTTCCCCCTCTCCCTTACCCAAACCCAGCACCCCTCCGCCCCATTCACACCACCGCCCCCGATCCTTCTCCCTTTACTTTCCCCCCGCTGAAATCATGGCAAAGTCGGCTTCTGCGTGCGGTGCAGCCGAGACGGATGCAACGTTGGTAACTTTCAGCCGGAGGATTGAAAGGAGGTTTTTGGGGGGCAACATGAGCAGGTGCACCGGCGCTGGCGTCTGGAATTGGTACCCCACTCCCCAGCACAGAAAGCAGGCGGAAAGCATGCTGCAGTATTCGTTTGGATGGATGGAGGTAAACAAATGACCGGGCATGTGTGCAGTGATTTTTTTCTGTTTTATTTCTCCCTTATTCCAAGTGTGACTGCTGCCTTCAGTCATGGTGTAATGTGAAAATATGGACACGGCACGTTCCAAGAGCTGTAAATTTTGTAATGGGAATGGGATCTATAGGGTCTGGGTATCGTTTCTAGTTTTATATGAATGTAACGACTTATTCAATCGATAAAGGGCGATGCTGTTTGTTCACATGTGACAAACATTATGTGACATATTTGCGGTCATTAACTGGCTGTTTGACGCTCTAAAATACGGCTTCGTGGAGCGGTTACTGCTTTGTAAGATTTATGTTGGGTTTTTCTGACATTAGTGCAGCGTGGTCATGTCTAAAATCATCGCCCATGTCTAAGCAAAAGTGGTGTTTTCGGATTACTACGCCATTCATTAGGAGCAATTTGCACATGTGCTAAGTTTGTGTGCTGTGGCCGGTTAATATACACGAACTACAAAAGTTTAGTGGATTATCGGGCCGACGTAAAATATGTAGAAATTCATATTTGTGGCGGGCTTCATAATGTTGCGGTATTTTTTGAAGATTATTTTTAAAGCGGAAAATAGGCGTATTTGCTCATTGTAATGACTATAAATCGGTCATTTATAACAGAAGTGGCTTGGAGCGGCACATGCGTTTCAGCGCAAATTAAGTTGCAGGATATTTTTATTTACAGCATTTATGCATGTGTATTTATGAACGTCTGTGTATTGGAAAATAATTAGGCCTAAATGATGATTTACAATGTGAAATTAGTGTGGATAAATAAATTTCAAAATTGTCTACTGGTGTCCGGAATGATGATATAGACTAATGGAACTGGCAATAAATGTGAAGAGAGCAGTCAGATTTAAAATTGCTCTTAAAAGCATATAGTAGTGTTTTAGTGATGTTCCTGGTAAAACTTTGTTATCCTAACAATGCACATGCTAGTTATCCTGAATATTTAACGTTTTATCCTTGCTGTCATGTTCAAACGCAGGTCCCTGTCACAAGGCGAAACTTGATGGAATTAAAACCACGCTTGTACACACTGTTGCAATTTCTATTTTCACGCAGTATGCAACCTGTGCAAGCGCCAAGAACAGAATCATTTTATATTGGCACGATAAATAGTGTTTGGCATGCGTTTCCCTGTCAATAGGAATCAGATGAGATGGGGTAATATTTGTGGGAAAGGCAAAGTCCCGGGGTGTCAGAGTTCGCGATTGGTGAAATGGCAATAATAATAATAATAATAATAATTCTTTTCCGAGAATATTTGTAGGTCGTATGGTAACCGTTTTGTCCTCCAAAATAGGCCTATGGTTTTTTGAACATTTAAAAATATATTTAGTAATGAAATGACACGACGTACAGCGTGTTCTTTAAAAGGGGTGTCGGACGGTACGTGGAGCGGTCAGTCGGCCGAACGGGCGCCTTGGTGCCGCGCCTTCGTGCCCGGAGTGAGCGCGAGCACCTCTCGCCCTTACTTGCTCCCAGCTCGCGCTTCATCCCTTGCATCACGTATATCCGACCATGCAGACGGCTATGTGTCAAACCTCGACAGATAAATATTTAAAGTAACAATAATAATAATTACCTAGGGAAAAAAAAATTAAAATCCAAGCGGTAGGTCGCTGCCTTGTTTAAGAAGTTTTTGGAAGAAAGTAGTTATCATGCTTTAAATTTAATTACATTTTTAAAAAGAATTGGCATTATGGAATTATTATGGTTCATATATTTTTCCAGCTTCATAATTATATGGACATTTTATGGTAATTCTGTACCTACCTTTTTTTGCATTTCGGAATAAGGAATTAAATTACAAGTGCTTGTAAAAAAAAAAAAAGATAAATGTTTTGTTTGAGATGTTTGGGCGTGTGTGTGATTACTTAATGTATTTAAAGAATTTTTGCTTGCAGAAAGAGAAGCAAATTGACACAAAGGTAATGTTTTTGTTAACATTGTTATACCATGAGTTATTTTTTCTTGCAAAATGTAGCTACTGTAGTTAAAACGGCTACATGAAAAGCTGTGTGTGTGTGCGTGTGTGTGTGTGTCAGTGTACGTTTGACTGTGTGAATTGGAAATTCTCAAGTACAATTGTATCTGGACAGATGAACAAAAGTCTCACTTGGCATTAGAAAGGGGCTTTTTCACTCCCCCCACACTGAAGACAATGGGCAACCGCTTTTTGGGGGGCTTTTTCTTGAAGACATCTGAAAAGGACTCATTATGTGAGGAATCTATAAATGATTATATTTGTGATGAGCAGTTTCTGAGTGTACAGCAGCAAAAACCCTATCCGCCATTCTGTTCTGTTCTTATTTCGTTCAATTCTCTGTTGTGTTTTAAATGTGCGTTTATAGCCTGGTAGTAAAACGTGAAACATATGTTTGAGTAAAATTATTTGATGGTTTTATGGCATGTGAGGATTTTTAACAATTACCCAGTAGAGACTAAAAGGAATCATAAAGTCAGAGTTTCAGTTTTCATTCTCACCTGCATTTGTGCTGAATTATCTAGCTTAAATAATACTGTTTCAGTTGTGCCTTAAGCACTGAATTTTTGGAATATAACTGTAGGCAATAATTTCCATTAATGCACCGAAATGTCTGTAATCTGCCTTCTTCCTCTTCTCCCGGAGTGTGTCTTTGGTGACGCGGTCGATGCCTGTAAAATCTGCAGCACAGCGTATTTCATGTTGATAAATTTTATCGATACGCTAATACACAACGGCCTCTTAGGTCACAACAGGCCATCCCTGTCTCTCACCCAACCCCCCACCGCCATTTTCATTATCCTTCTTCGCTCCTCAAGGATCCGATGCCAGAATTTCTGCATATATTTGGGGGCTTAGTTGTGGGGTTTTTTTTTTTTTTTTTTTTTTTTTTTTTTAGTTTTCTTGAACACCCCTGTAAGGACCCTGAAAGCGCTCATTGTGCTTGGCCCGTAATTGATTGCGGACGTTATTTCGCACTAACCTCGATCTCCTATTCATCGAGATCTTTTCATGTAATTCGTTTGAAAATGCTAAGCCTCCTCAGCTGGATGGGGGGGGGGGGGGTAGCATGGGGGGGTTGTTAAGAAAAAAAAAAAACCTGCTGTTGGCTGTCTGCCTGCTCCCCGTTTCTGAAATCAGCGTGATTAGGGCTGCTGTGGTCGCGAGACTGCCCGCGTGCTCGCCGGGGACCTGCTCGGGGCTGCACATCTCCCAGCGGTTTTCCGGAGTGTTCTTACACCGGCGACCAGTGAACCCCTAAGTGACAGGATCACGGCCCCCACCAGAGGCGTCCACCTCGCCACCAGTGCTGGCTGCTCTTACCGGGCCACACCTTCCCGACTGATTCGGCCGTGAGGGGATGGGTTCCATGGTGACGACTCTCAAGTACGCTCGTGTGCTTCGTTTACTCAGTTTTTGCTAATTTGAATTTGGACGTAGCTACTGTTTCGCGGATATTTAGTGGAGAAACAGTTAAATACCAGACAAAACCATCGTGGAAAAATATCACGAAAAAACGCTTGACCATATGTCTGGTATGGATTAGCGTGTGAGGTGCTGTGTCTTTTTACGGTGTTAAGGCAAGGCAGCCTCGCGGTCATTTACGAACACTGTCACCCCCGCGAGCCATGAGTTTTTAATCAACGTCTTTGAGTGGTGGTGGGGGGGGGGGGGCACAATGCAGATGTGCATCTGGCCCCTGGCTCCAGCCCCCCCTTAGCCCCCCACTCTCCAGCCATTGAGCGTTTCTTCTTCTGGGGCCTTTCATTTCCTCAGGGGCCACGGAGAATGGGGAGGGGGGGCCTGTCCCAAACACCCTGGAAACAGAATATTCAGCCGGCCCAGCTATTGGGGGAAGACAATGCATGTGGCTATTCTCCACAGCTTTGGTGCTGGTCTGTCACTCTCCACACCCCCCCCCCCCCCCCAGCCACCCGCCCCCTGCCCTTTCTTAAAAACACAGCACCCCTCACGGGGGTTGGGGGGTAACAAGCCCCAGCACCAAGCACAGTAGACCATCCCCAAGTTCCCTTTTGGACCTCATTTCTATTAACATGGGCATGGGCTAATCCAGCAGTCTGTAGGCAAGGAGGCTAATTAGCGAAAAGCCTGTGTCTCCCTCCCCCCCCCCCCCCCCTTATTTTTTTTTTAAAGCTGACAATAATTGTCCAGTGGCCTTTTATGATGCGAGATGAGAAGGAAGCGGGAGCCTGAGTTGGAGAAGTAGACAGAATGCAGAGAATAAAATGACGGTTACAACATGATAATGAACGACCCACACAATGTCTGTAATGGGGGGTGGCAGGAGCACCCCATAAACTGGCAGCTGTATTATTCCCCACCCCCCCGTAATGTCGGTGGTCCGGCCCAGTGGGTCCAAGTGACCCCCCCCATTAGCAGTCCTTACGCCCGGCCGCTTGCCTTGGTCACCCATCCTATAGTAAAGTATATCTTTGGGGTGGGGGATCGTTTTATGGGCTTCGTGAAGTTGGAAAAAGTAACTTTCCTATCTTGATGTGTTGAAGTACCAGGAGTCTGATTGTTTATTGGCTTATTTGACTGAGGCAGTGGATATCACCAGTAGGGTACATATGCCGTTGTTCCTGGGTTCTTCTCTTAGATGAGTGTATATGAGGATAAAACCATTCTCAGTACAATAAAATACTGCCCTGACAAAAGTCATGGAACCTTGTAGTCTGGAGAAGAGGTGATATTATGGTCTGTTTTCTGGGAAGGGGGATATTTCAGTATGAATATAGACAAACCGTAGCATGTGCCAGACAAGCAACAATCCCATAATGCTTCTGGCAACTCCTAGACCGTGCCTCTCTGGGGCAGCTGTCAATCCCCTGTCAGCTTGACATCCCGTCTCCTGCCCCTTCCCCTCCACAGACTCCATCAGGATGGGGGCCGGATGGCTCTCGGGTCTGACCGCGACGGGAGGGGGCCCTCACCGGACGCTGTGGCCGATTTCGCCTCCGTGTATCAGGTGAGACGATGCCCTCATCAAGCTTCTGTTCCCTGGCTGAGTTTGTTTACTTATTGATCAGCTGGAGTCTTTCAGCGGCACAGGAGTATCACCAAAGAACGTGTTTTAGCTACTGTGGTGCAGATTTGAGAATAAATACTGGAGCTGAAGCGGTTTTTGACGCACTGACAACGATGAAATCTGCTACTAAATATGATATTTGCCTTGCAGGTTCAGTCCAGTCAGTTCTGGAATTTTTAAAAAGTGTTTTATTGCAGTGTTTCTCATTTTCAGTGGAAATAGGGATTGGCATTGGCAATTATTGCACTTTTTGGATTTAAAGTTGAAATCAGAAGCTTGTTAGTACTCATAATTTTATATTATGCATATTATATTATGCTTTGCTTGTATTTTTAGGAATGGTTAAATTGTTTAGTTGTTTGCATCTGCATAATTGTTGAAGTTTGTTGGGGGATTTGTTCAATTTTTATAGTTTTAAATAACCTAGTTTTATGTTTTCTTGTTGTGAAATTTGCTGCATTACATTGCCAAAGCTGATTTGTCTTTCAGTGCTACACAGCAATCCAATCTATAGTTGTCTATCATCGCTGTTATATTGATGTATTATTTTTGCATAAATCACCTTAATTGCTATGTTTCTGTAGTCTCATCATAATATAGAAGAGTTTATTCAACGTAAAAAGGTCCATTTTATAATTTTAACATATTAAGAGAAGTTTTTTTACATTTTAGCCACAGCCGTAATTCACATCTGCAGTGCCTATGAAACTTGTAATACCTTCAAGGTGGCCTTTAATTTTTGAAACTGGTCCTTATTCACCCCCACCCTTCTCATATATTTCTTGGGGGGGAAAATGATGCCCATCACACCCCTCCTCGTGCAGAATACACCCTTCCTCATGCACATCACACCCCTCCTCGTGCAGAATACACCCTTCCTCATGCACATCACACCCCTCCTCGTGCAGAATACACCCTTCCTCATGCACATCACACCCCTCCTCGTGCAGAATACACCCTTCCTCATGCACATCACACCCCTCCTCGTGCAGAATACACCCTTCCTTATGCACATCACACCCCTCCTCGTGCAGAATACGCCCCTCCTCATGACTGTGTGCGCCTGTAGCTAACGATGACTCCCTGCATCCAGTGCCCCTGCTTGTCTTCCTCCCGTTTCCGTGTTGTATTTGGTTTTGTTCTGGGGGGGTAGGGGGCGCGTTCTTCCTGTTCTCCAGCTTGACCCTGGGCTGCCTCCATACTGCTTGCAACACCCCCCCTATAAACAGCCAGACTCAAGCGTGACATTGCCATCCAAATGCTGGTGAATTAGCTGTGCAGTGAATTTGTCTATTGTGCAGTAAAACACCAGCCAGAACATGGATATAATATCAGTATAATGTTTAGTTTCTTATTGCTATAGATTTATTGTTAAGTGAAAGCCAGTGTAAGTGAAGGGCCCCGTTGCATTCTGGGAAGGAGGCTCTACGTTTATCTCTGACAGCTGTACAGTCAGCAGTGTCGCCTGGCTGTGAGTCGCTCTAAGCGTTGAGGTTCTGCTGCCCCCCTGGTCATGTGATCATGGGATGTTTATGTGTCTCATTCGGATCCTGAGTTTGTGTAAATCGCCCTGAGCCTAGTGCCACATGTAAATCCCACGTTCCCTGTTCCACGTTCTCGCCCGGAGAACCCCTCCCCCAATTCTTTTCATAAACACGCAACTTATCGATGTTTTGTGGGGGGTGGGGGGGTCTGTGTCACTGTCTCATTGGGTTCTAATCGTTGTTCCTCTGTTTTGTTCTGTGTGTTTTATCCTCCCCCCCTCGGTTATGGTGTGCTGTGTGCTCCGTCATCCTGGGATTTCCATGGGGGGGTCTCGCCATTTTATTGGCCACTTGTTTATTGCCGTTCCATTTTAATGACTCGCCATTACATCTCCGTCGCATGTGCTGAGATGGGGCCTCTACTCCTCGTCTGACAACTGCAAAGGGATCAGGCGCAGCTCTCTGATGTTTTCGGGTTCTCTCCTGGCCCCCCCGGTTCGCTTCAGTGAAGCGCGGGTTTCCTTGGCGACAGTTCCATTCCGAGGCTGGTGTTCTCCGACCCAGCCGTCAGGGTCGACATGCAGCCCAGTCACGGTGGCGACCGTCACTCTCCCTTCATCCCCCGTCCCTTGGCCTTCCCACCCCCGGCGGTCTTTATCAGAGGGGCGCCGCAGTGATGGTAGAGATCTCTCACAGTGTAAAGACACTGGCGCCACCCAGGGAGTGCAGTGCCACTCACTGCACGCAACGTCATCAGCGGCTCATTTTTTTGTTTCCAGTGTTTTTACTTAGGATTAAAATAGCAGAAAGTCACGCTTGTCCCCCCTCCCCCAGAGCATGACACTGGTGTGAGCAGGGAGAAAAGATGAGTAGTCATGATACTGGCTGCTTTTGGGGGAGGGGGGTGGTCCCAAGCCCCAGGCTCCAGCTCCTAAACCCGAATGTCGCCCTGGTGAAAATGCAGCAACATCATCGTTGTCTTGTGGTGCTTCTAATGGGCTAAGTGTGTGTGTATGAGGTTCTGTGGAGGGGGAGATTGTAAATTTCCACGGAGTAACTTTGAGGGAGTGCAGCCGCACTCCTAAAAGCTTTAATTAAAGCGGGTGCTGGGTATTAACATCTCCATGGCGATAAATTGTTCTTCTGGGCCTAATGTGGAGTCTCTTTATTACAGGGGCTTGAGTAACTGCGACGGCACCGTCCTCCGCTTTTACAGAAACCTGGAGGTTTTAGCTTCGGGGAGCGGATTTAATTATCGACAGAGGAAACCGAGACGAGATTCTGTATTTTCTGTCGAACCTCCTCCTCTCCACCCTAAAAAAAAAAAAAAACTCAGAGCAACAAAATTGATGTCCGGACAGAAGATCTCAGGATGGCTTTGGAGCTCGAAAGTCACCAGAAACTGGTGTTTTTTATTAAACTGGAGAGAGGGGGGGGGGGGGGTGGAAAGTTTTCGATGGCAATTGAATTTCTGTGGGTCTTTACGTTTCCCAGGGTCTACAAAGTCCCTCCAAAGTGACAACACAGTATTTATTACAGTTATAAACTCCCGAGTCTCCCTGTTGAGCAGAAGATGGCTGGTTGCTTTGCTGTGTCTCTGTATTCTTTAAATGTTTTATCATGTTTTTTTTTTTTTTATTCCAGGCTTGAAATCATCACCGCAGTACTGTAGCCCAGTGCCAGCGTGAGTGTAATCGACTAATTAAAGCATGTGAATAAATCGATATTCCAGGAATGTGATTTAACACGGCGGCCGGCGAGTCGGCTGGGTGTATGCGGTGCGAGTGTGAGTGTGAGCGGGAGCGTGCAGCTGGCACTCCTCAGCCGCGGCTGATGTAATGTTTGCGACGTCCGCTGCAATGTGGATGCGTTTATGCAGAGTGCAGGCTGCGAGAGCGCGCCTGTTCTTAAAGGGCGTCGTTTCGTATCGTGCCACTGTGTTAGTCTTCCCCTCCGTCGCTTGTGCCCATCTCCTCCTGTTCAGGTATTACAGGCCCTGCAAACGTACGCAAAAATAAACAATGGGGAGTTTTCTCAATGATCGCTCAGAGCAAAGGTCATCCCACTCTTTAGCATAACAAAGAGCCAACTGCCTCTTTCCAGGCTAATGTTTCAAGAGTGTTTCGAGCCTCGATCGATTTTGAAACAACTTTCTTTTGTGATCCCCTTCCTCCCATTAAGTTCGCTAGGCCATGCGTGTTTCTGGTAAAATCCAGAATGCAAATGTAGAACGATTCTAGTTTCAGGATCAAACGCAAGTATGTGATGCCAGTTCCAAGCACCTTTCACCACCCCCCACCATTTTACCAGAAAGGTGGAACAGAACTAAACGCCGCCGTAGCCTTGGCTGCCGCTTGTAGACCTTGCCGCTCTTAATGAAAATGCACATTTTCCATGCGGGTGCAGTGTGAAGGTTATGCGGCCCCATTTACCTATTTAAACGCGCCATGGGAGGATCTGCTGCTAAACAGCTTGCTTGTTCTCTATTTTTCTTCATATTTTATCGCATTGTTTCCCTTTTTCCCCATGAAGGACAGCATAATCTTGCTGAGCCCTTCATCTGCGTTAATATGTGAATGTTTGTGGCATGATGCAGACTCTGTACTGAAGTTTACAAGCGAAAGAACAGCAGGAGCACCCCAGATGTCTTACAGAAACCCTGTACTGATTTATCACATACACCCGGAGATCAATAGACCACCACATGAAGATTAATCTTCTTGCTTCTGCCGTGTTTGGTAAACTGAAGTCCAAAAATATTCACCATCTGATGCGACTTTGACTCCCGATGAGGCGAGGCCTTCTCTAGATTCCCATTCCCCATCACCTCCCCAGGAATCCTGGCCTTGCCGGAAGTGACGTTCACGTGTCTTCACTTCAGGTTTCGTATTTTTCTTGTCACGTGTTCAGAGGATCACGGTGAGATCCTTATGGTATGGTTTGTAGGGTAGGACACTGCTGAAGCCTGATCTCACATCTCCCATATGAGGAAAGCAATGGTGCTGTTCCCTCTGTGATTCTTTTTTTTTTTTTTTGGGGGGGGGGGGGTTAATTTAGTCAGGACCTTTGTGGTGCTTCTTGTCTCATGAATATGCATGAGCTGGCAGACGCGGAGCTTATCCTGGACTAGAATGGCTGACGGCTGCTTTGATCCTGAGCACTCTGCGGTTAGTTAGACCGGGAACCAAATAATTTGCGGCATTTGCAGCACAGGGAGGTAATTAGCGTTCGACGCAGACTTTGGAGCCGCCCGGCGCATTGTCGCAGCTGCTGAGGCATATTGGCCTCCACGCCCCTGCGGATTACGGCACGTGTTTGACATTAGCCCTGGATGGCGTGATCGTCGCCCCCTGAAGGGGGCGCTGGCTTTCTCCCCCATGTTACCCTGGAACTGCCCCTTTTCACAGCTCATTACCCCTTAACTTACCTTACTCTGTGTCGCCTCTTAGGCAAATGTTGCATTTGTCGTGTAACACACAGAATATGACAACGCGAGAAATATTAAAGTCTATACTATACCTAGAATTAAAACACAAAAATTCTTCCAAGACATATTTAAAATTTTTTGTAATTGAAGAACTTTCCTGCAGGTAATACACACACACACGTATACAGAGTGCCAGCAATGAGATGACACACACGAGAATCACTGGTGATGTGACGGTACTGGTTTTATGCGGATGCTGTTGATGAAGGATGACAGGGAGCAGGCTTCTTGAATTCAGTACTGAGGTGTTTGACTGCGTTCCTCTACAGCAGGCGGATTTCCGTCTGTTTGTGTGCTGTTATTTTCCCCCTGAACTGTCTTAAACGATGGCACATTAATGTTAGCACATTTGCACAATAGCCGGGCACCCACATCGCCTTGAACCCCCGCAGGTTTCTCTGTGCCGGGATGGATGCACTGTGAAGGTACAGTGAATTTAACTGAAGTGTGGGTTTATTTTTTTGTGAATGAATTTATCGGAGACGCTCGCCGTCTGGGTACAACTTTCCAGGGAAAACACCTGTTATGGTTAATCTGTCGCTAATTCATCTTAGCGTGAATTTCACTGATGGTGTCAGCATTGGCTTTTGACCCATAGTTAGCTTTTCTTTGAGCCTGCAGAACACACAAGTTCCCAGACACCTGCGTTTTGCAAACTACAGCCCTCGATATATTTCTGCTTTTGGCAGTTTTTTAGTAAATTAACACATTTTATTTTGATCTGTTGTAGTATTACGAATTTGGCAGTAAATAGAGTAACAGAGTTGGTCTGTAAAGCACACTTAAACCTCCTGTAGATCCCGCTCTCCAGAACATTAAGCATTTTAATACTCGTGGAATCGTTCTTCCGAAGAAAATTAACGTAACATCGGATATCATCAGATGTTTTAAATCCTTGGATTCCACATTGCCTTTTAGTTATAAAAATAACATTTCTGCCCTGGCCAATAATTCAGCCTCCTATCGTATTTTCGTTAAAGAAACGTATTTTATTTTTAAATAAACTTCTTTTTTTAACGGTGGACCTTGATGTGTTCTTTTCATTGTATTTGAGACTTTGCAAAAGCGAGGAACAGCAGAGGTTGACTTGCCCTTACCCCATAAAAGTAAATGCTATAATAAAACATCCATTATCAGTTTAAATAAAGCTACCGCTGTCGTTGCTCACCCTCCGTCACGGAAAGCTCCTTTCTTGCTTCTAATCTCTCCTTTCTGGCCCAAATATTCCTTTATCTGTAGCCATTACCCACAATAACAGATGTTTGCGAACTGCCAGCACCACCGTTCTCAATCGGCCACTATAAAAGTGTTTCATTTAATGACTCAAAATGACATTATTTGCTAACGCTATAGTTTAAGATCTGCTGCTTAACTATTAATAAGCTATTTCTAATCATTTGATAATACAGTATATTAATAAATAAAGAGATTCACTTAGCCACATTTGCAGATGTATTGCAATCATAATCATATCTTGCTCCTGAAATTTACAATACCGCCAATAAATCGCTTGCAAATATGAAACAGAAATGAAAGAAATGAGTTATAATTGAACATTTACAAGCTCTTCAGTACATACTTTGTGAGACAGTAGTAAGATATCTTAGTACTACATTTATAAATTTGATTGCAAGTGAGTCTTTTTATTTACTAATATATTATCAAATTATTAGTAAGTAACTTACTAATTCGTTTTTGAGTTGGAAGTGATTTACATGCTCTTCAGTAAAAGTGTTCCCGATTATGTCTTTTTATGAAATCTCCGGTCCTCTGTCTTTCAAACAAGCCGTGTCTCTGCATTATACCCTTCATACACTTTAAGGAAACTGGCAAAGGTCTCTGGCATAATAATAAAACGTTAGAGTTTAATGGTTATGCTTCGCACAACCAGATTGCAGATTATAAATCATATTATGTTTCTGTTGTCGGAATCTGGCTTTATAGGTAATTTAATTGAAATAAACATTAAAAAATAATTTTGATATGATAAGATGAGAGCCAAGTGAGGCATAAATAACCAGTACAGTCCAGTACAGTTGTTACTGGTTTGTTCCTCCCATGAAACAGAGGCATGGTGCATTAACACAAATCCATTTCCAGCCTGTGATGATTATTAGGGTTCCCAGCACCAGCGACGGCGGATAGCTCATGTTTTTGTGTTTGTTTTTTTCTTTTTACCCTAGTAAAACACCTTGTTTGCCCAGCTGAAGCACTGCAGATCCCTCTTAAAAGCCAGAGCCCACAATGTTTAGATGAGTGGGCGGCCCTTAATTGCGACAGCAGTGTGTGTCCCTAATTTCCGAGAGGGAGGATTTGGACAGGCGCACACAGTCGCACAATTCGTCAGTGCTAGAGGAAAGTGCGTATTGAGCATGTAGGAGATAGGGATGGCATTAAAAAATAGCAATATTTCTGATGAAGCTCTCCACTTGTGATTGGAGCTGTAGTTTGGTGAGGTTTGAAACAATTTCAATGCCTGGCAGAAACTGTCTGAAGATTTTCACCCAAACATCCCGTAACCTTTTTACAACATAAGTAAAAGCAGGTGATAAATTGACATTAGATGGAACACAACTCAGCTGTTCTGTCTTTCTGTTTGAAATTAGCATATTTTTCTCTTTGCTCTGCAAAACGCCCAATGCGTGCTGATCACGATGTCCGCAGTCCTTCAGCTCCCAGGCACAGATACTGTTTGGAAATCGGACTTACATTCATTCCATTCCGGCTGCTGCAATATATTTGCATTTTAAGCTATTTTTCTCAGCTTTTAAAATATTTCTCCATATGTAAAACGCACGGTGACCCTTGTGGTTTCGTTAGCTGTGTTTTATCTTAAGCTTGTTATTGTAAGTGCCTCAGCTTCAGTCAGCTTGCATGTTGGGGTCTCAGAGTTCACTGTCATTTCCCCGGCTGACGGGACGAGGTTATGGGTTTGCAGACTCTGCCATATGGACTCTGGTTACAAACAGCAGTGTATGGTGTTGCTGGACACGACTGAGAGCCCTGTACTGCTGGTTCAATGTCATGGACGGCGTTAATGTTTACCACCCAGAATCATATGATTTTCCTCCATACTTTGTAGCTCAGATGAAAGATGTCAGCAGATCCCAGTAATCTGATTGGAGGTGAAGAAACCATTACGTCTGTGGTATTGTATTTTTTGGTATTATATCATGCACCTGAAGCTGTCTGAGGCTGCACCTGATATTTCATTAGATGATGATGATGGTGATGATGATGACGATGATGCGCTTGTCACACCCCCCCTCAACCGGTTGCCTCCCCCTCCACTTAGAAATCTCCCCGGATTTCTGGCCTTCGTGGTGAAATGAAAAAACGACGGATCGGAACATACCGCTGCCGCTGCCCGGGCCCGCGAGCGATTACGGATCTGCAGTAATAACCCAATTAGGGGAGGTGATCACTCTCTGCCGGTGTGTGTCATGTCTGTCAGCCCGTGGCCAGTTTGTATAGTCTGTGTATCGATTGTTACACAAAATGAATCCAGACAAATATACTCATCTGGCTTGTTCTGATTGCTTTATGTCAGTTTATTTGCTTTGGTCTATAGTGGCATTTTGCTGTCTAATGTAACAAATTATCATATAAATAACACAAGAAGTATGTTGATTAATTATTGCTCAGTTAATGGATGTATCTGTCCTGACCTTTTTGCCTGAGGACCTTGTAAACAATCCACAATCAGAAGTGTGAACAGTGAGTGTTGAGTGTTCCTGCGTGTGCATGTGCGTGCACTGAGCAAAGTACTGGACATAGAGTTGGGTAAATAGAGAGGTTGATGGGACAGGTGTAATGTGGGTGAATGGGAAGAGTGTTCAGCATACATTTACCCTTTCTAAATGACTCCTCTCTGGTCTCTGCCAGTTGTTACGTGTCTCTCAGTACTGTCCAGGGTCACTTCCTATCTGCCTGTCTCTCTCTCTGTCTCTCTGTTTAAAGGACCGACCCCCCGTGACATGTCCTGTCTGCCTCTTTATGTCTGACTCCATTTCAAAGGCAGAACCACCCGCCCCCTCACATCTTGTCTGCTTCTCTCTCTGTCTCTCCGTTTAGGGGCAGAACCCCCATGTCACAACCTGTCTGCCTCTCTGTCTTGGTCTCTCTAAAGGAAACAAGCCCCCCCCGTGTTACCACCTGTCTCTCTGTCTCTCCATTTAAAGGGCAGAACCCCCCCATGTCACTTTCTCTCTGCCAGTCTGTATTTCCATTTCACGCAGATTTAAAGCGGGCACCATTTGAAGGGCAGAAGGCGGTCGCAGTGTTTCCAAAGACCAGCACAAAAATTAATAAATAAGTGAGGCCCGGACACAGGCTGAAATACAGTCTCTCTCCTTTATTCGGTCCTGCTTATCTGCTGATCTCTCTCACTGTTTGCCTGCGTCACACATTCTCTAGCATCTGTGCCTGAAATTTTGACAGCGTGTGACATCGCCTGCGTTGTTTTCGTCGCTCACTTTCGTTCGAATTCATATAAAAGAAAATAATCAAAGTTCCTTTGACCGAGTGCCTGGCACTGGCATGTGTGAGGCAATTAGCATATTAATCATAACCAGCAATTAGTAAACACGCAATTTAAGCAACAGAGAGGAGATTCTTTGAGGGTAAGACGTGGCCCAGACAAAGCACTGTCAGAGGGTTCCACCCCTTTTTTTCCGTCTTTCTGTCTGTCAGTCGATCTCTCCCTCATTTTGTTTATCTTTGTTTTTCATTTCCATTCCTCTCTGCCTCCCTCGCTCCCTCAATCCTTATCACCATCATTCTCTCCTCCCCCCTTATCTGTCTTTAACCCCCCCCGACACTAAATGAAGACTGATGCTGCTTTCCGTGATGAGACCCGTCCGGAATGAAATATCAGTCCCTAGCCAACCAGTGTCATGCAGAGCTCCCACTGCCTCCTTTCCCGTTTTTGGGGGGAGTTTATCCTTTTTTATTAAGCCGGCAGCGTCAGATACAATGGACTGCTTTAATTTGGCAGTGCTCCAGCTTTATTCGTTAGAGACGAACTTAAGGACGAGGTTACCTCGTACCTTCCAGTGTGCGTTTTATTACAGCAGAGTAATTTATTTCACTCCCGACAGTGCAAACGGTGCAGTATGTCGTATTTGATTTCAATTTCATTCATTCCAGTGTCGGCGATCACTTTGCAGTTGCTGACTGTGACTGCATATCTCTCTCATCCCCGGAGCCCTGCTGCCCTCTTCCTGTCGCTCTCACTCCCATCCGTCTCCATTTCCTTCTGCGGCTAAATGCTCAGACGGGTGTATTTATAACAGCGTGGCTGGATAGCGCAGTCCAGCAGGAGGCAGTGTGTCATAACCTCAAGGAATCGGGGTCAGCCGTCGGGAGACCGCTACGTCTGGTCAGCAGGGATAACTGAACCTTTTGATCCGTCTGGGCTCTTTGTCTGGGTTTGTCAGTGTCCGAGGAAGACAGCTGCTGTTTGTTGTTCTATGCCAGCCAGAAAACCACAAACGCGGACTGGGAGCGTGACTGTGTGGCTCAAAACCGTCGGTCACACCCATGTGCTCACAGAGGCTGACGTTAAGCCAGTCTCAGGTGTTCACAGGCACATTCCATATGTCTGAAAAAAGCCCTGCCTGAAACTCATTTTTACACTCAGAAATTATGCACTTTTGCATACTGGTACAATGCAATACAAGTGCATGTTTTTCTCAAGTCATTTACTTCTGGTGCCTTTCTGAAGGGTACAAGATCAGGCCCCTGTCAGATCCTTGGCCCTCGGCCTGCCTCCTTGGCAGTTCTGCCGATTCCTGTTTTTCTGAGTGTCTGATATGTAATATTAAATCTGTCTTTGCGCTCGCCACGTTTTTCTGTGATGCTTTCCGTCTCTCCGCCGGTGTGATCAGGCTTCAGCACCATGGACAGCTACAGTCAGAAAAGTCAGACAAGTCAGATTGTGAGAGCAGGTGTAAATGAGAGACCGGGTTGTACGAGTTCATCAGCGAGCCGTGCTGATGAGGCCCCATGCCTTCGGAAATGACCTCAGGGCTGGAGCAGTGCTCCCCGGGGGCACAGTAGCTAAACACCAAACAATATGTTTGTTATTGGAACTTCTGCCACAATATTTGGCAATAGAGAGGTTGCCCTGACAACAGCAGCAGGTCACAGTCTCGTCTCCATATGCCGTTCAAATCTCCGTCAGCCTACCGCCGATCCCATCTGATGGACTAGCAAGCGCCCTTTTCTTCTTGATTGGCTGGCGGTAATCCTCCTACACGAAGGGTTCTCCAGTGGTGGCATCGATCGAAAGCCTTCTAGACCACCCCGGTGGGGGGGGGGGGGGGGGGGTTAGAATTTAGGCAGGGGCGGCTTACTAGTTTCAGAGAAAAAGAAAAAAATAAAAAGATGTAATCTATGATCTGCTGGAGGTTTAAAATCCGTTGAGAGCCAATTTGAGAGGCAAAACCAAAATTGGTCGAGCAGTGTCATTACACTGTCATTTTCAGCTGACGATTGGCTCCGTGGGGAGGAGGGCCTGCGGCCTGTCAAGCCCCACAGCAATGTAGCGCTTAGGGAGGAAGTGTGAGTTCTGCTAAGGCGCCTGTTCCTCAGAATGCGGGGCTCCATTATGACATCACAGAGCACTGAGCTTCAAAGGGGCCTTCGTCTCCCTCACTTCAGGAATGCCAACGAGGGAAATGGGGACCGTCAAGTACTTGAAAATGAAGGCGCAGTGATGGTGCACTCGGATCTCTCTGGCTCTCCTTGGCTTCGATGGTCCTGACGGCAAACTCCAGCCTTGGCCATCCGCATAACCTTAGCCTCTGCTCAAAGGATTAAATTGCCATGGTTACCAGGCAGTTGGGTCGTGCCCTTTGTGCAAATCCCTCCAAACTTTCCAGTCCCATGTTGTTAATCTGCTTGCTCAAGGTTGCCGTTGTGTGCCAGCTGTGTGTGGGAACCCCCCCCCCCCCTCTCGGTGTGTGAGCCCCACGCAGCTCTCCCTTTGTCAGAGGCCTGGTAGATCGCCGTCCTGGGGTTCTGGGTCACCCTGGAGCATGTGCCGTATCAGGGATACCCCCAGCAGCACGCAGAGCTCCCTTATCTATTCTTTATGTCTCGCTTTGTTCCCGAAAACCCCACGTGAGCAGCCAGGTGCCACTGGACCGAGTCACGCCATGATGCCGGGGCCTCCTGGATGGCTTTTCCGGCACTCTCCGACCGGGATGGCGGGTGTGCATACGGCCGGCTGTCTTCTGAGCGCTTCCTTCATTAATTGGATGTTTTATGGGCGGCTAGGAGGAGTTTGGCCCCTCCTTTGCAGACAGTCCCCATGCCATTACCCTAATCTTGTTAAAGCAGATTTTCTCACCATGGCTGGGCTACCACTCGGCCCCTCGCGTTGAGCCGGGTCCCTGGAGCTGCACCCCACCCCAGGCTCAGTCTGGCGAGGGCAGCAGACAGACTTGGCTGCGATCCGGGTCCCTGATCATGGCTGTTGTCTTGGGGGGGGGGGGGGGGGGTCCACATTATTGGCGTTTCATGTAATTGGGGTTGTGGCTTCATAGTTATGCCGCGATGCAGAGTCACTCTGAGTAATTTCTGGTGGGTGGGGGTTGAAGTGACTTTTATAATCAAATCTGCTTCGGGCAGGAGGTTACGACTTCTGATACATTCTATGGCTTTTAAATGCCGTGGCACTAGACGGCGTCGGTCTGTTTAAGTACCTTAAAAGGAGGTTACAGCTTACAAAATAAGCTTTTCAGTTGTGTCCCTCAGAAAGACACTTCAAATGACCTTAAACCGCTTCACTCCTCCTGTGACGTGCTATTACTGCTGTGTTAATACTTAAGTCAGCAAAAGTACATTAAATGCATTTGTTAAATGAAAAGGAATACAAATGTAATAATTAAGTTTTAGTAAGTGTGGTGGACTTCACTGTACATACACTGGCAGTTGTGTGTACAGTGCTACTAAAGCAGAGCACTGCGGGTCATGACTCTCCCACATTCCCACCACCCTCTCCTGTCTCTTTCCTGCGTCTTTCCAAGTGCTATCTGCCTTATGGCTTTCCTTTCAAGATCAGTTGATTTCCGTAACAAGGACATTTAACGTTCTTTTTACGTGATTTTTCTCTCTTCTTTTTGAAGTCTTGAAGGGGAAACTGCACCCTAAAAAAGGTCATTTCTTTTCTCCGTCTCCTGACTGTCGTAAGCTCCCAGCACAAAGAGAATCAGCCTCCGTCTTGGGTTTTGATGCTCAGATTTTATTCTCTACCTGAAGAGCACATTGCTGGCAGTGAGAGCAGGCTCAGACTGTCTGGATCTCGTTTGGAGCCCCCCCCAGCCCCCACCCTGCTCTTTCTCCTCCGCTTTGCTTTGTCTCTGGTTAATTAAGTTCCAGCACCTCAGAAAGGATTCGGGGAGGGTTCTTGCGCAATCAACGTGATCCTCGGCTTTGTCCAAGGCCAAACACCGGAAGCGGACTCACTCCTCAGCCTTTCGAAACCCTGCTCAGAGGTGAGGGAACTGATCGATGGTACTGCTGATCCCTTGTGGCAGTAACCCCCACCCCACCTCACTTAAGGGGGCGGGGCCACTTCACTTAAGGGGGCGGGGCCACCTCACTTAAGGGGGTGGGGCCACCTCACTTAAGGGGGCGGGGCCTTTTACGGTATGCCAACGCAGGAACGCGTCCATGTTGCTAACATGCATCCAGAGGTGCATGTGTGTGTGTTTACACCGTACACTGTTTCTTCATTCTGTGTCCCCTCTGGGATTGGAGCAAAACATACGATTAAGGGGAAAAAGAAAAGCTTCATGACCCCCAAGCTGCCTATTCTTTGTATGTGTAAAAAACATCACAGGTGGATCTGTCCTTTTGTTGTTTATTTTATTTTATATTTTTTTTAATGTGTGGCTCTGGACTGAACTGTCATGAGTCACTGTGTAAATTTTGTTTTTGGGGTCCAGGTAGTGGAGGCTATGCTCGACTAGGGGGCGCCGTAAACTTAAGTTGCACGTTAACTATGGCACGTACCTTATGCGGCACAGAGACAACAGCCTGGTCAAATGTTTTTGAACCTGACTGCCGGTGCTTTTTCCGCATTGGCTGTCTTACTTTGGTTTGATTAGGTTTGGTTGGAATGTTCTTCATTTTTTATCATTGTTGAGGTGAATATACTTTGGGAACAGTGTACTGACTGGCTGAAACAGAGCAGTCCATGACAGAAAGGTCTTTGTGAGAATGAGATTTAGCTGAAAAGATTAGCATTATAAGCCCCTAAAAATAGGCACCATTGGGAAGGAGAACTCATCTGCTTATCATCCAAGTATGGCTGGAGTTGAGTCTCCATGACGTTCAGGCTCAGTGCCTTCTACTTTGCCATCCCCGCAGACGTGTTTGAGATGGGAGTGGGAGCCGTACAGTGGCCTGGTCCAGCCCCCCCACACACAGTAAGCCACAGGTTTTCTACCATACTTGCCCTTAGCTACCAGTCGACAATGCAGCCACAGCCAGGATGAGCCCTGAGCAGCGCCCCCCCCCTTCACCACAGAGGATGGGCGTCCCATCAGGAGGCTGCAGCCTCTCGCAGCAAGGCTGGCTGGTTCTCCCAGAGACAAGGGACCTCCAGCAGTGACTCAGCTGCATGGCAGGAACGGAGGAAGCTGGTGGATGGGATACTGCTGGAGGGAGACTGGGGAATGATTCCTGAGTCCAGGGCATGGTCACAGTGGCAGGGGGTGTGGCTACAACCCTGTGATGGAAAAGGAGAGAGGAGCACTCCTGTCACAATTTCAAGCCTCATGAAGATGTTACCTCCGCACTGGAAAAGGAGAGAAAATTCTTTACCGAAATCTGAAGTCTCAAATCGCACTTTGCAAATGGACCTCCATAGCTATCGAAAACCTAAAACTGATGGCCAATGTACCGGGTGTCCATTACAGTGCCCAGCTCAGCTTGACGGCCAGTGTAGCGGGTGTCCATTACAGTGCCCCACTCAGCTTGGCGGCCAGTGTAGCGGGTGTCCATTACAGTGCCCCTCTCAGCTTGACGGCCAGTGTAGCGGGTGTCCATTACAGTGCCCAGCTCAGCTTGACGGCCAGTGTAGCGGGTGTCCATTACAGTGCCCCGCTCAGCATGACGGCCAGTGTAGAGGGTGTCCATTACAGTGCCCCGCTCAGCATGACGGCCAGTGTAGCGGGTGTCCATTACAGTGCCCCGCTCAGCTTGGCGGCCAGTGTAGCGGGTGTCCATTACAGTGCCCCTCTCAGCTTGACGGCCAGTGTAGCGGGTGTCCATTACAGTGCCCCGCTCAGCTTGACGGCCAGTGTAGCGGGTGTCCATTACAGTGCCCCGCTCAGCTTGACGGCCAGTGTAGCGGGTGTCCATTACAGTGCCCCGCTCAGCTTGACGGCCAGTGTAGCGGGTGTCCATTACAGTGCCCCGCTCAACTTGACGGCCGTCAGTACAATTGTGCAAACCCTCCAGAAAAGAGGCGCACTTGGATATTAATCAAACACTGAGAAGCCCCTACAGAACAGTCAGTGTGGTTTGTGTCATTTCCTGTGGAATATTTGCGCCATGGCTCATTTTCATTACCCCAAACTATCGCCTTTCTCTTATGGTAACATTGTAAAAATCCCCTTTTTCACAATATAAGATTAACAGGGTGCTGCAAATTATATTAAGACTGTTATAATCTAATGTCAAGTTTATATGCAATTTAGGCTGCGTTTGTCGGTATCTTTAAAGTGTGGGAAAATATAACCTGTTAAATTTCCCATCAAATGACTTGGGGGCTTATAAACATAAACTTTAAATGAGATATTTTTTTATTAAATGGCTTAACCATGGCCCCATTTTCTGATATCTGTTACATTTATGCACCATTACTCCATTTCATGTCCATTAATTAGCTAAATACCTGCTTGTCCCTCAGTCTAACTCACTGTAAAATTAAAAATCAGGATGTGGATGCTGGTTTTTTTCAGTGCACTAATATAAGTAATGTCTGCTGCCTGGTATATGCACACTGTTTAATCACAAACACAAATCAACATGACAGTCTTCTTCCAGACTGTTGTGAGGTGATTAATTGATTTGTATCTTTCTGAGTGATTGTATGCCATGCATGTTATTAGCTGCCTTAAGATCTCTTTTATATGGAATATTCCAGTGTAAGTGCGTAATAGGTGTGTGTTATTCCTGAAAGGCTAATTGTCCGTCCATCTACAGTCCCCCTCTCCTGTGGGCACCGTGGCCTTAATTGATGTATGTATATTTTTTAATTATGAGCTGATTTTGACAAAAGGTGCAGGAGGGTTCAAACCAATTAACTGCTGGATTTCATTGATTTTTTTTCCCTTCCATAATTCACCTGCCCTCCTAAGGTTGATAAGAAATAGGACAGATTCCTGCTTTCCAGGTTCTGAGCACTCAGTCAAACTGACAGGCAGCACAAAGCTGCACCATAGAAAGTTTTTGTAATCAGAAAAATTTTGATTTTGTTTTTACTGGGGCCGGTAGGTGGTGTAGCAGTTTCAATGATGGGGGGGCTGATTAAGGCCTTCTTTTCCGGAATTGTTTTGTCCTTGAATAGGGTACAATATCAGGTTTCCCAGTTTTCCCACTTCCATGGCCCTGATACTGGGTCACGAGCAGCCGGGAGCCAGACAGGGATCGCACCAATACTGCCTTGCTGAAATACCCAGGAGCATAAATGGGTGAAGTCTTAATTGCATGCTATTTAATTCACTTTAGACGTATGGGTTGTAGGTTATTCATTACAGTTAGCGTGCTAATGCTGTTATTTGTCACATGTAAAAAAAGATTATTTTTTTTTTAGTCATGCAAGCTGTACATAGATCTTTTTGATTCTGATTGATTTACAGCTTTTGATTCTGCGGATGCTCTTGACGGATGCTACATCCCGTTTCTTTTTGCGGAAATAAGTCTGGTATGTACTGTTGTGAGCATAAAGCAAGTGCCCAGTCTTACACTGATCCCCGGGGCTGGTGGCAGTCTTTTTATGTCTTGTTACACCTTTTACATCTGGAGTCTAATGCATGTTCGCTTTATATAAATTGCACTCGACTCCTGAACCGAAGGCCGCTACATCCAAAGCCTGCCTGCAGTCTGACCCGCAGGTTGGCCTCCCCTCTTTCATAGAGTAAAATAGCGGCACGATTCGGCCGCTAAAACGTTTCTCATCAGTAGCGTGAGATGTCAGCAGGACCTCGGCTGTCTGCGGCGTTCCCCTTCTCCGTATTTCCTGCACATTTCATCAGATCCACGCAGCTCTGAGGTGCAGTCGTGTCATGAAGGTCCCTCTTTTCCATCAGCTAAACTTAAAGCTACGCTTTTATTTATTTCTCTTCTTTTTTTGTATTTCATCGTCAAGGCAGGTCTTCATGAAACAAAATCTGTCAGTGACTGCAAATAATGTGTATTACTTGTTGACCAGCTAGAATAATATTCATTTTAAGTCTATACATGTCTTTTAAAAGGTCTTATCTTAGGTTGTTTCCTCTACATTCTTACCTTAAAATGAGCACAGTCCTTCACATCCTCAAAATCAAGCTTTTCTGGAAGGGTAAAAGCAAACCTTAAATGAGGCTCAGACGGATTTCGGTCCGGCAGCGGGGCCTGCATGTGCTGGCCTCTCAATGGGGATCTGGAGGGAAAAAAAATTAAGGTTCAATCTCCCGGCCTGATGAGCACAGAGAGGGTCCGTTCAGGCGCCGATCCGTGCCTGCTTCAGATCATGGCACCGCAATAGCTCTGGAGGAGGAAAGTGAGAGGGCCACTTCAGATTGCATCAAGGCCGGCTTCGGCCCGAGCTTCTGTCCGCATACAAAATGGCCTCCCTCTTCAAAAGGCGGGGGCGCCGAGCCTGTGTAAAGCGCATCCTCCTTTTATTGCATGCCATTTTACATTCTTCAGGCTTCTGGGGCCTGTATCACGAAGCTACATGTTTGGGGTAGCTGGATAACTTGTCAGATTTAAGGTAGTCTGGGCTATATGTAAGTGAACAAAGATAAAGTCCCTTTAACCTGGGGTACCTTAAATCTGGCAAGCTATCTAGCTAACCAACAAATCCCGATTTGTGATACAAGCCACTAGTCTGTTTTCAGACCCGGTGAGAAGCAGCTAGCCTCGACTCCTGTCATCCTGGGCTGGACTCAGCCCCAACTCGTTTGTCGCTGCCCATGTCCCAAGTACATTTGCCTGTGTGCTGAAAAACAAACTCAGAAAAAAAAAGAAAAATCAGAGAAACGCATCACGGAACGCTTCCGTTCCAGCTTTCTGTTTGTTTTCCTTTTTTTTTTTTTTTAACGTTGAAAATAAATGCAATTTATGATTTCCCCCGGGGCTGATAGAGAGGAAATCCATTAAAAGAACAGAAAACTATGCATTTCAAATATGAAGATCGCAGAGACGGGCTGGGATTCAATACCGAGCCGCACCTTCCAGTCCCTATTTTGTTTTTTTTAAACACCAAAAGTGTGAAACGCCTGATGAAATAAATTGTACTTCTTCTTATACCATTAATATAAATACCAGGAATCAGATGTGGATTACCTGGGGTTGGATGTGCGCGGTGAAGTTAAATAAAATCGTTTATGTTGCCACCGTGGGCGTTTAGTCTGCCTGACCGGATCTTGGGGCCAGCAATGGGCGTGTCGACAGTGGGTTATGATGGAACTCCTGGCTGGTTATCTGACATGGAAAAAGGCAAATCGGGATTCTGTAGATGCTGGTACCGGCCCGTAGGCTGTCCTAATCCGGTTGGGAGGGGGTTTAGGGGCCCCTTTTGTCCCGCCATTCGCGATGCGCCCGGCATGTGTCCCGCAAGACGTGTGCGCGTCGATATTCTTTGGCACCGTTAAGATGAAACAAAGAAATAACAGACCCCCCCCCACCCCCACCCCCGTGCCGCCAATATTAATAGCAGACAGGATAAAGAGCAGCCATGACGGAGGCAGGAGCAGGCGGATGAAAAGGTCGGTAATTACTGCACCAGGAGCCGCTGCCTGCCTGCCTGCACACAGCTACATTTCCATAATTATGTCTGTCAACGTTTGTTCTCGCTCTTCATTATGTCTCAAGATAATCATCCTGAAGTAAATAGTCTCTCCCCAGCCCTCCCCCCTGAATTTTTGGGGGTCGGGGGGGGGGGGGGGTTGTGTGAAGGACGCCTCCACTTTCTGTGTCAGAGGATTGGGGGCTGGAGAGAGGCAGATCTGGGGGGAAGGATAGCTCAGAGATGGGCTGTGCTTGCTGCTTTCTGGAACACTAGGTCAGGTGTGTTGGGCTCAGGCTGATGCTTGACTGCGTAGGCATCAGACAGAGTGGTCTTTCGTAAGGTCATGAAGCTTTGGTGAAATACGTGACTCTTCTCTGTGAAATCTTCTTGCAGTAGCATATTGCTAGTGACCTAGTCATCAGATCTCCAAACCAGCCAGCGGGATCAGGCTTAGCTTCCTGCAGAAGTACCTACCTCAGCCATCAACTTGTCATTACATTGGAACTTGTCGATGAGGCTCAACCAGTGGCTTGATGGTCAAGTGACCAGTGCTTTTGACCAAAAGACTTCAAGCTCAAATCTCAGGAGAGAGTAATTTTAGCCCCCAGTTATTATAGTATTACTCTGTTTGAATCTGTGTAGAGTCACCGTTGATGGCATTACCCAGCATGCAGATAAATGAGCAGAATTAAGCCGGGAAGAGGTTGAAGTTAGACACATTCGCTTGTGTGATTCACCCCCGTGGGCTGTGCGTATCGCACCGGAGGCCATCTTTATCCGCAGGACTTGTGTAACTATCCATACTGCTCTCCTTCTTGCAGCCCGGCTCTGCCGAGAAGCGTTTTATGATGATTTCAGTGTCGCCGGGATGAAATCAACTCCCTCTGCGGGGGATCCTCAGCCAGGTCCAGCTGCAGAATTCCGAGCTCCGGAGATTCCGGGCCACCACTGTTCAGAAAACTTCCGTTATTATCGTTACTCTTTGAGCCCCGGCTGTGTAAAGCCCTGACCACTTCTGCAGCCCTGCTGCATTCTCGGTATTCACAGAGCGATTCTTGATCATTTGCATCCTTGCTGCCTGCGTCCTTGAGCCATTCTACGCCACAGGATAGTGGCTACAGGCTAGCCCCCACCACCAGCGTCCCTGAGGAAAAAGCAGCACCCCCCCGGGGAGGGGCAAAAGTACAGAAGCGTGACCTTGAGTGTGGCCCTGGGGCTTTATCAAGCCGGTTGAAGAGGCGCATTGAGCGGCAGTAATAACTCCCATCAGGCTTTGCTCCTGTTTATCAATTGTGGGCCGTCCCCGTGGGTTGGCAGACTTAGCCGCCAGCCCGGGCGACCGCGTGCCCACTGCTGCTCCCGAAAGCGATTACACCTTTTAACTCTCGGCTAATCTTCTGTCTAAGCCAGAGCTAATTTAAGCTTTTTAATATTTCAGTTCATTAAAGAAAGGGGGGACTATTAAAGGCAATTTTATGTGCACAAGCCAATGATTTATCTGTCTCTCCCTTATAATTGCCTTGAGTTGAATTGGTTTGGGCAATAATTAGTGTTTCTGAACAATGGCGTCCATTTACATTGTAATAAGTATAAATGTCATTCACTTTCTGCGCTGCACTTGGTGTTGCTCTGCTGCCCGTAAAACAGAACCACCAATTCAAACCCTAATGGATCTATGCGTCACGAGACTGGCGACGGTAATTTGTTACCCTTCAAAACAGGTCATTTTTTTTCTCCTCCTACAGCCT
Organism: Paramormyrops kingsleyae; assembly: GCF_048594095.1. Lineage (NCBI taxonomy): Eukaryota > Metazoa > Chordata > Actinopteri > Osteoglossiformes > Mormyridae > Paramormyrops > Paramormyrops kingsleyae. The sequence goes on from NC_132800.1 coordinate 11,999,939, forward strand.
GGCACCATTTTATCTGGTAATATATAAACCAAACCTACAGTACAGACTGAAAGTAGAGTCGGTTTGGGGGATTCAGCCAGCGATCATCTGTATGCGAGTCTGAGCCCTTAATCACTGTCGCCCCTGCTGCACAGGTCAGCCTAACACTACAAATGGTTGTTAACATTTTTCCAGTACCTTGACCAGTCCCTCGCTTGGTTAATCGTGTGCGTGGTGGCCCTGCGTGAGCATGCAAGTGTCCTCTGTGTCGCCAGCCTGCCACATGTGGCAGGGGGCTGATTGGACGTACCCACACAGCAAGCGCACTGCGGGCCGGCCGGCCAGCTTCTGAGCACTGTAATTCTCAATCTCGTTAACCCTGTTCGGATCCCAGGGTCTGTCTCACAGCTTATTAGAATTCCACTTCCTCACGACGCAAATGAAGAAAGCAGCTCGCTGAAGTAATGGAAGGGAAGGTGAAGCGGCGCTTCACTTGTTTGACTCCCGACGGGAAGGATCCCCAACTGCCACCTTTTGATGGTGATGATTCACTGCATGGCCCCAGGAAAATCTGGTCGTCAAGGAGATGCAGCCGATCGCCTGACATCCATTCACAGCATTACCTCTCAGATGGTCACATTTGCCCTAAGGCTGCTGTGAAGCAATTGGATGACTGGACTTTTAGGGTTTGGGGGATTTCCCAGCATGCACCATGTGGCATTCACCATGCCAGTCATGTGCCTTTTCACCAAGGTATCTCCTCCTGACTTATTCATCAAGGAGAAAAAAGAATGCTGGTGTTACTCCTGGGTGGGGCCCCTGTCTCATATTAGTGGCCGGGGGCCCCTGTCTCATATTAGTGGCCGGGGGCCCCTGTCTCATATTAGTGGCCGGGAGCCCCTGTCTTTCATGCACCCAGCTGTGAAAACCTGTGAGCCATATGTGGTTTGAGGAGTCTGAAACACAACTACAGTGAAAGCTCATCAGTTGGGGGTACTGTGTACCTCCATGCATTAGGGAACGGTCTGTGCCCAGTAGGTTGTGAGTTTGAAATGATCCTGTTACTGTTGGGCCCTTAAGAAAAGCCCTAAACCGCAAGTGCTTCAGCAGTGCTGGGTGATGGCAGACCCTGCTGCCCGACCCCACGCTTTCCTCACTTTGGATGCTTTGGACAGAAGCGTCTGTTGCAATGAGCGACCCAAGAATCGGGGTGAGCGATTGTGAGGTGGGTAGCCAGTCTTTACAGCTCCTTGGACACACTCAAAATGCATCTTCTGAGAGAGTTTGAGGAGAGCTGCTCGTTTTAATGCCAACCTTTTGCCCAGGTGCTAACAGCTCAGTTAGGACCACTGAATACCGATATGTAAAGTATATTTACAGTCGCACTGGTGAGTGTGAATCTCGTGTACCTGTGTAAACATTTAAATCCATAGTGCCTGTATTACAGAAGGATTCTCGGACTGCTGTTAAGTCACATGACGTTCTTGATTGACAGCTGTTCATGACCCCTTCCAAGTTGTTAGGGGTCCAGTGTAAATGCCAACATGGGACCTTCTTGTCAGCTTTCCCTTTGAAATCAATACAAAGGGACACAAAGAACGCTTCAGGGGACTCTCCACAACCTTTGTCCTTGGTGAGTTTTTCAGGAGTTTGGGTTGGAGGAGGAGCCTTGGCGTCTTGTTGAAATGTACGACAGTGGCCGTTTGAGTCAAAGGAAATTGGAACAAAGCCGGTTTGAAGCTGCATGTAAGAAGGGCCACAGTTGGGGGGGGTGTTTAACTGAAAGGGGGTCACATGACTTAACCACGCCTATCAGCGCCCATTTTGCTTCATTCGGTCTGATTTATAAGCCGTCATACTTTCAAATTCGCTGTGGATTCGCTCACTGCTTCAGTCCTGCATGCTGGACCTGGATGGTCATTTGGGCCGATTGCTTTAGATTTCTAGGCAATGAATGCATTGTCTGCTGGAAACAAAAGGGAGTTCATTCCAAGGCTGTGCGTATGAATGTTTTAACGTTGAATAATGGAAACGTGGACAGATGATCTCTGTATCGCACATTATCAGTGCAGGCTTCCGAAATTCATCGAGGGGAGGGATGTTTTTAAAGGATGTAAGGACGATCCACCGCAAAGCCCGTCTCCACCACCGCCAGGCATCTGTTGCATTCTGGGAAGGCTTCTGTGATACACCACCCCCCCCAACACACACAGCATTACATCATCCTCCATCCCTTCTCTTGTTCCCCCCACCTTTTTATTCTCATACACTGACTGTGTGGTCCCCTTTCAGCGGTTAATTACAGTATTACATTTTTACATTCATTTCAATATGAAAAAGCCTTCGACTGCAATCAAAAACAATCGGGGCGAACCGTGGTATTTTATAATGATCGTCAGTTGCGTTAAGTGTTGGTCAAACAACAATAAATTAAAGGTGCTTAAAAAAGTTTCTCACTTAATAAGGTATAGAACTTTTATTTTGAAGGTGTCCTTGTTTTTCCGCATGGGAAACGGACGATGTCTGTGTCCATGTTAGGCGGATGCCGTGGGGTTAGACATCAGTGGGAACGATCAGCACACTTTTCAACGTGTTAGAGTGATAGTACTGAAAGTGGTCAGTTTATAAAGAGGCTATTAATCAAACACTGTGATCATGTTTTAAAAAAAAAAAACTGTCAGAAGTAAAAATACATTAAGGAAATTATTTCGGCGAAACATTTGTCGAAGTTCCATTTAATTATGCCGTCTCCCAGGAACGTTCAGTTACCTATTTTCCCCCATTTTTGGATCTAGGATCCGTGAGGCGGCAGTACAGGCAGGCTCTGTTACTCTCGTCGGCGTCCACGTTCCACTCCACTCACGACACGCGCCGCCCGTAATTTTCCCGCTAGATAGAGTCCTAAGAGCCGACATGATTAGTTTATGGCGAAGGCCATTGCGTTTTTATTGCCGTCGTAAAGCGAGTATTATTCTTCATTTCGGTAACGACCTCAGCGGGCCACCGCCTCCCCCATGCGCCACGCGCAGTTTGGGGATTAAATGGACTGGGGCGTTGCGGGTATTTTGCGGAGGGAACAATGGGTTCAGTGCCACCTGGGTGGGAACTGTCATGGGGAGGGAGGATGTACGGGTAGAAAGAAGTGAAATTTCCGGAAGAGTCTCGTGGACAGTGACTTGACTTTTTATTGATTATTTGTTTATTCGTTAGTTAATATGTTTCTGATGGCATTTAAATGTGTCTGCATTCCAGGATGGTTTAAAATCTCTATGGTTGCCTCCCCATTGTGTTACCTTTGCCCGCTAGCTGCATCCCACACAGCCGTGGGGAATGAATGCCCTAAGAGCAGCTCGTCTCTCTCCCCCCATCCCTGCAGGAGGCAATGTTGCGATGGTCACAGCTCTGCTGGAGAATCCGGGCAGCAGGACGTCCTCCAAGACAGACCTCTCTGGGGTACGTTTGCTGCGAGGACTGCTGCAGAGCTGCTACACAAACCCACCTGCGGACCAATGGAACAGGCGCTATTACTTAGCGCTGCAGTTCAACCAGAACATGTCGGAAAGTTCCGGAACCCACCTACAATTCCACCAGTAAGGGTGCTAGCTGTTGTTTTGTGAGGCCACCAGTGTGTTGGGTTTGAGCTTCTTACGGATCAGGTTGTCCATTGGTGTGTTTTTTCATTTGACAAATGGGATGTGTGTCTGTGTATGTGTGTCTGTCTGTCTGTGTATGCGTGTTTGTGTGTCTGTGTGTGTGTCTCTGTCTATGTGTGTATGTGTGTCTGTCTGTCTATGTGTGTCTGTCTGTCTATGTGTGTGTATATGTCTGTCTGTCTATGTGTGTGTATGTGTGTGTATCTGTCTGTCTGTCTATGTGTGTGTATGTGTGTGTGTCTGTCTGTCTATGTGTGTGTATGTGTGTCTGTCTATGTGTGTCTGTCTGTCTATGTGTGTGTATGTGTGTCTGTCTGTCTGTCTATGTGGGTGTATGTGTGTCTGTCTGCTTGTCTATGTGTGTGTATGTGTGTCTGTCTGTCTGTCTATGTGTGTCTGTCTATCTGTCTATGTGTGTGTATGTGTGTCTGTCTGTCTATGTGGGTGTATGTGTGTCTGTCTGTCTGTCTATGTGGGTGTATGTGTGTCTGTCTGTCTGTGTGTGTGTATGTGTGTCTGTCTGTCTGCCTTTGTGTGTATGTGTATGTGTGTGTCTGTCTGTCTATGTGTGTTTAATGAGCCCTGGGGCTGCTAAAAATCCTCCCCTCCCGACTCTCATCCCTGTCAGACTACAGAGCAAATTAACTGTCCGCGCTGCTAGACAGCCCTTAACACAGGCATCTAATTAGAAATAAAACGCTCCTTCATGCAAACTCTCTGTGATGCAAAGGTAGAGCAGACCCTCAGGGGGAGGGGGGAGGGTTCGTTTTGGTGCACGCTTGTCCAAAGGCTACAGTGGGCCTTCTGGGAAAATTGAGTGGAAGTAAATTCAAATAATTTTTTTCCAAAATTAAACATGGCATGTAGTTAACAAAGCTATTCCAGCCCCCTGCCATTATTTTGAAAACCAAATGAATGAGTTTTCAGCCACCCCCGCTCAATATTTTCCTTTCATTTAAGCTGGAAAAAAAAAGTTGAAAACACGGTGACAAACTTGGCCGTCTGTCATTCATACGCGCGTCCAACGGACGGCGAGCTCTTTGAGGGCTGTCCTTGTGAGGAGGCCACCCCTGACAGATGAATCGCCGGGGATGTGCATGTGCTCCTGGGTGATGATGAGGAGCATGCGTAAGGAGGCCTTGGAGCTCAGGGGTATGGGGGAGGGGCCTGCTCCTCTTTGGCTCTGAGCAGTACCCTCTGCTCCTCTTTGGCTCTGAGCAGCTTAAAGTACCCTCTGCTCCTCTTCTCCGTCGTATTTTTTCCTCTTATTCCTGTTTGGTTGTTGACTTTAGCACTATGTGTCACCCAGTCCCCCCACACCCCGACACCCAGACGCACACGAGGATCACCGGCTTCCGGAGAGCCATTTCTCCTCCGATTTTCATGTCGATGCATCTAATCAGCTGGTTTTCCGAGGCAGCACAACAACATTCGTCTATAAAGAGAGACCGCCAAGCTAGCGGTTGATTAGAGCGGGACGTGACACCGTTTAGAGCACGACCCGCATCCTCAGCTCGCGCCGTACACACCGTGTTTACCGACACCAGCCACAGCCGAGGGAGCCTGCCAGCTCACTTTTTCCTTTCCCTCCTTTTTTTGTTTGTTTTTTTTTTGGCCTGCTAATCAGCAGTTGCCAGTGTCATTTTTGTGATATTGCAGCTAGTAATATGCGCCCAGTTGCATAGTCACAAAAGTGATCATTGGAGACTGTGACTTTGCAGCCCAGGCCTTGTGTGGACACCCCCCCCCCTTCTGTGGTCTGTCACGACCTTCTACCTACAACTTGCACGATGACCCCACTTCCCTTTTGTTAATCCCAGTGAGCTAAACTGCCCAGTGGCTGGTTTTACCTGACAGCTGCAATTGCATTGCTCCCTCTTTTTCCCCTCTTTTTCACACTCGTTTACATGAAAGCCCATCACCTTCTCAGCATTTTATGTTTAGCCCTTAAAAATTAAAATCTGATTATTTAGAAGGTGATGTACAGCAGTTGGAGTCTTATTGCTGTAAATTATTTGAGGTTCCCTTTTAATAAATGAGCAGGTGCAGGAGTGGTGCCGTAACAAAGCTGTTTAGCAGCCTCATTTCTATTCTAACCACATGTTTCACGTTCAGGTTCAGCCAAGCGGTTTTACCATGAATACACAGTATTTCTCTGTATCTCCTAAATGTTTAACCGCAGTTATTATTTTTCTTCCAAAAACACGACGGATGCATTACTTGTAATATTGTGATATAGTGGTTTCCTTGGTAACAAAATGTTAATTGAGTCCAAAATATTTTTATCCCCCCCCTCCCCCAAAAAAAAAACCTTCTCATCATTTTTGGCCAAGAACATGCCTAACTGTACAAGGTTAATGCACACGCAGACTGAGCCCCCCCCCCCATCAGTCATGCAGCCGTAACGAGCAGCTACGTGTTGTCTGTGAGAGGGCTTTACGTATTTTAATTGTATGTCTGCGGTGCTGTCTAGCAGCCCAGATTGACGAGGGAATCGTCCCTGAACTGTACAGACTTAGAGGGGCCCTGTGCAATGTGAGAAAATCAGCCGAGCAGTACTGGGGGGAGCGCTGATAGCTTCCTAATCTTTGGGGTGCGTCTTGGGGAATCAAGTCTGCATTTTAAGTTTCTAATATTTCCCCCATTGTAATATTTTTGTTTTTATTTCCCTTGTTCATACAGAAAGACTTTTCAAGCTCTTAGGAGGTTCATCTTGTCCCACCATAGGCCACAGCAGGTAAGTATAAATGAAAACTTCCAACATCATCCCTACCTTTGCAAATAACCCGTCCCCGTTACGTACCCATTACCCGGCATATGTGAATTCCCCAGACCCACCACCCAGCATGCGTGCCCAAACGCCAGGCCCCGTTACGTACCCACCGCGTGGCGTCCGTGCCGGAATGCCCCGGCCCGTTAAGTACCCATTACTCGGCGTCCGTGCCAAAATGCTCCAGCCCTGTAGTCGCCTGCCTGCTGCCTGTTCTTCAGTGGTTTATAGCGTGTCGTTAGGAAGTCCGCATAAAAATTCAGTAAGCCAAATGTGGTTTCCAGTATTATTTCAAATGGGCGTGGATGAGCAGTCCGTGAGCGGACAAGTAAATGTGAGGTGCTGGCTGAAATCACCTACCATACAGCTTGGCTTTGAGAGAAGTAAAAAAAATATTGTTGATATTTTAATTGGGTACTTAGGAACAGAACTGAGTTTGACCTTATCCTGTGTTCACCAAACGAGCTCGAGATTGCCTATGATGAGATTCTTTATATAGCAGACTTTTTACACAGCAATGGACGTTAAGCATGGGCTTTGGTGTGAATGCATAACCTTTCCATCACTATACAATATATTTTTGAAACCACCCCCCCCCCAAAAAGGAAACAGTAGCAAGGAACACATACTTGTGATCACAAGCACTCCTGACTTTTCATTCCTAAACCTTAGAACAGGGTTGTTCAATTAAGGCCCTCGATTCCGAATCCAGGCCTTGTTTTCAGTTCTCCCAGGTAGTTAGTTTAATAATTACTGATTCTGATTGGTCAGAGGTTTCACACCTGGCTCACAGGTGAAGGAAGGCTGGAAAACCAGCAGGGCTCAGACCTCAAGGACCATGATTTGAATAACCCTGCCTTAGAATATGAAGGATTAGTGTGAAAACCAGGGGTGTAACGAGATCTCGTGTCACGTAGTGAAAAGCGATCTCGCGAAGGCACTGCAAATCACCTGCTGTAAGCATGTCGGCATCTGACAAACTTACCATAGTAGATGCCCCAGACACTTTTAAATCTTTTGCGAGGCAGCATTTTGGGGACCCGGCGGAAAATATAAATGGCGAAAGGGTGACAGACAAAGCACTGTAGGAAAATAATGCCGTACACAGCGACTAACGCTACTACTATGCAAAGCTATTTGCAGCACCGTCAGAGCTCTTTACTTAAATCCACTGCACCGGTGAAGAAAACATTAAAAAAAAAAGTTATATTTTTTAATTTATATTATTTTATATTTATATTCTATTTTATGTTCAATTGGGAAGTCAAATAGGAGAGAAGCCTGTCATTTGAGTTTGTGGTGAAATATTTTATAGTGCTAGATATTTCTTCTGTTCTGATGATGGTGATTATTTAACATATTTCACCATACATCTGCATTATTTAGCATGTCTTTCAAATTAATCAAATAAAAGGCTGCTTTCCAGTAATATATTTCCTCTTTGAAGTTTTCCTTAAAATATTGTTAAAATATCGTCTTGTCTCGTTCTCCTGAACCCAATATCGTGTCTCATCTCATCTCGTGGGCTGAGTATATCTTGGGCTTCATCTCGTCAGGGACGGATCAGTCTGGACCTGCAGGGCCGCATCGTGACCGGCCTCTAGGATCCTTCAGGCCCATCCGATCACTCATTCTCCCTTTATTTCACTTGTCCCCACAGATAATCACTTCCAAAGCAGTGGCATCAGGCCGCCTCGGTGATGCTGATCCGGGGCTCGAGAGGAACGGCAGCTGGGTGACCTCACTGCGCATGAGAAGGCAGATCGATGGCTCATCTGAACGCCTCCCGTCAGTAAGGAGCGCATCGCCTCATCTGTACGCCTCCCGTCACTAAGGAGCGCATCGCCTCACAGGAGCCGTCCCAAGCAGCAGCCATATTGAAATTTTAAGTCAGCAGTTTTCTTTTCATTTTTTTGTTTTTGTTTTGCTTTTGTTTAATCCTCCATCCTCCCCTAATGGCATTTTTCTTTTCTTACATTGTATGTTCTTCCTGACATGGGCAGTAGTCACAGAGCTTAAGGTGGGTGGCAAAAGCCCAGCCGCCCCAGTCTTTGTCAGTGTGGAGGCGATAGCTGAGATTTGATATTCAGCCAGGACCCCCACATGCTCCCAGAGGGTGACTGATGGCCCCTGAACACTTGGAGGGGGCTACTTCATGCAAGGAGGCACAAGGCAAGCAGCATACTGACTGTACTTGCACATGTAGTTTACGTCTATCTGGAGGATTAAAGGACATGACCACCAGGGGGCAATGCGAGAAAACCATCTTGATCGACTTTTCGCACGAGGTTGTGACATGAAATGATGCACGCTCACTCTCTCCACCGCGATCGCGTTGCTAATTTTTTTATATTGCTGCAGCATTCTCTGTATTCTAACCACTGCTCCACTGCCACATATTACTTTACCACCGCATGTTGAATGTCGCATTACATGTCGTTAGATACCTCGTACTAGTTAGTATTTCGTAATTCGGCTGCAGGACACCAGAAAATAATTTCTGTAAGTATTGCAGTATTTATAAAGAAAAAAGTTAAAAATAATCAATTTCCCACAAACATCAATTTATAAGTGATTTAAACAGTAAGGATGAAAATGATTAGGAATGGCGTGCAGCGCATCCAGAGCTCATGCAAAAGTAGCGGCGGTGAATTTTAAACTCAGCTTGCTAAGTTTTGTTTCCTATGCCAATATAAATGTTCTAGCAAAACATAAAACCCAACATTTATAAATATTGGAAATGCATGCTTATGAAAGTAGGCACGTCAGAATTTCAAGTTACAGTTTCATTGTACTTCATACACGACACTGCTTCCTTAGAAACTCAAACTGCCATTAAATTTTGAAGACGTTGTACACGGAGGCACACAATGGTGCTCAGAATATTTTCTCTCATGCCTCTGAAAATATGCAGCGCTTCCGGCCGCTCATTCTTAACAAAACAGATGTTACTTTAATACTAACTACCGAATATAAACACATAGTCCCATGACAAAAGGTGAGCGTACTGCCACCCCAATTTTTTGGTGATACTGCATCTCACGTACGCATCGTGTTAACTCCTCGCGTAGGTGCACGCGTGGCGGCCATTATGCGTACACGTATGAGTGTCAAGTATAAATCAGCCCTAAGAGGTGCAAACAGCGATGATTATTCACTCAGGGGGGGGGGCATTGGCAGGAAGACCGCCTGATTCAACGTCACACGTATCTTTGGAGGGGGGCGTTTGGCATCTCCTACTTTTCATGGGCATTAATGACTTTAAATGGCAAGGCTCTCTCCTTGGGTGCTTATTTTTAAAAATAAGCTGGGAGGGGGGTCCTTGGAGGAACTTACAAGGCCATGAAGTTATACGTTTGTGACTCTTATCCTCTCAGCAGTGCAGGCCTTTCCCCGCCTCTCTACAGGAGCCGTTTGAGCTGACTGTAAATGGCCCAAGCTGGGTTCAGCTGGCAGTGCAGGTGCCCCAGAAGGGTAAGTGAGCCAAGCCTGCTGGTGGCGGGGGGGGGGTTCGTCTGTGCTGAAGTGTGGCAGGCTGATCAGGGGCTCCCAGTGGTCCTGGAGACAAGCTCACCCTCCATGGCCTGTTTGGGAGGGGGGACCGATAGGGAGGTCGAGTGTAAATTACATAGCTCCACTGCAGTAGATGAATCGTACTTCTCTCCTCTTTGCCCAGGGATCTGCTGACTCTCATCGCTCCCCCAGCTCGCTGTATGAAATTCCACAACCGATGGCCACCAGTACTGCTGAGCCTCCCACCAGAAACCCAATTCCGTCAGTGATGTTAAAAGGACAATCTGGAACAGACTGGTGCCACACTGCCTTTTGGGCAATAAAGGGGTGCGGTTGGGTGAATGTGCCCTGTACCCTGTAGCCCTCTGTTGGAATGTTGTTCATGTAATAAAACATACATACACTAAAGCAATTTGGGTACCAGTGATTTAAAAAATTCCCTGTTATTTCCCCCACCCAAAAAAACTCAACACTGTTTTACAGGATGTGCCGTGGGTGGGCAGATGTTTGATCGGCTGCGTGTTCACTTCCGCACAGCGGTTTGCGTGTCACTGGTATCTGACTGTGGACACAAAGGCTCACACCCGACACGTATCGAACATCAGCGTCCAGCTGGCGTATCCAGCTGCCACCTCTCTGGCTCCTCGGTCTTGCACGGCGTCGGAAACGCTACTGCAGGGATGTGCCGGCCACACAACTAAAGGGAGCCTCTGGAGCTGAACCTGACGACCAGTGTATTAACAAGCTAGAACTCCTGGCTAGGTAACTGCGCATGGAGCAGCCATCTGTGAGTTAGCTCTAAGTGCACCGTCCTGCATTCAGCTGGTATGACTCTCACTACTCCTCAGTGCACCTGGAACAGCATAAAATCAGGTACAGAGCATTTACAAGAGACTACAGACAAACCATACGGTATTCTACAGCTACAGGTAAGATTTAATACGCACCTTCAGGAATATTCAATTCAGCTCATCTTGTTCACATTTTGGGCACAGAATTTGCCTTCATTTTGAAAATAGAAGACAACACTCAGTTCCTCATTTTAGAAACTCATCCTCACTATTTCACGCACACGCACGCACAGCCAGTAACTTGCTTTGAGGTCCAAGGTGCAGAGCATGAGAATCCGTACTCATGGACCAGTGAGAGCTGAATGATTGACAGGGGATCAACCTCAGGCTCAGCCCTGGGTCTATGTGCTGACGGGGATCGATACTGAGGTGAGGGAAATCCCAGGCTATGAGTGTCCAAAGATGGCACTGCTGAGGGGGAACCAAGTCCTCGCATGACGAACACGTCACTCCCCGTTTCGGCTGAAAAAGGGCAGGGGAGCAGTCTGATTGGCCAGCTGCCAACTCGTTTGAAAAACTACTTACTGGAGTAAAAGTGAGGCAGGCTGAGGTTTCAGCACTACTAGAGGAACCTATCAGGACTAAGATCAGAATCCGCGCTGAAAGCTCAGAGCAGAGCAGAAAATCTCACTGTTAGACTCTTAGTCTTGTGAATCCTTTTAAAACAGGAGGTTACAGGTATAACAGCACAGTGCATTAAGCAGCATTAAAAACATTTTATTCTGAAAGGTGACAAACTAGACTCTGCATCTCCAACCCCAGCCTCACCCCCCTCTGCTCCTGACCCCAAGGCAGTTTGGAATGGGTGAGGTAATTTGCCTAAGTATCCGATTCATTTATGCCATGTGGCCAGTCTGGAGTACCTGATTACAGGGTGGCATCAGCACCCCCCCACAAGGGGTACAAGTTCCTGACGACAGGCAGCAAACAGGGTCACTTACGGGCAGGTGCCCAGAGCCCAGTGCTACACACTCTCATCTGACCAAGCTTTGGCTAAAGGAGGTAGGTTTCCTGCTCAACTGCCAACACTCTTGTGCAGGTCTGTAAATGAAAGGTTTCCATTATCCCAAGAGTCACAACTGTTGCCAATGGGAATCTGAGTTTAAATATGACGTTTACTGAAAACACTTTCTGGAACGTTACTAAACATTGATAAGATAGAGCATCACTAACCCAGTGGCCACCAGCTGGTGAAACACGATCGACAGATTGATTGCCAAGACCGATAAGCAACATATACCGAGGTATCATCCGGAGGGGTGGGGGGGGGGGGGGCGAACGCACACACACCCCGTTGCAGTGCTACATCACCATCACTACACTAATCTACTCAATACTAGTGCACCAGTGATGTGCAACCAATTGTAAAAGGCGAAGAAGCTTGTTTTAAAACCTGGTGGTTTGGAATTTTGTCTCCCCCTTGTGGTTACATAGGAAGTGTTTATTGACCGATACTGCAATAATTAAAAAATAATAATAATTAAATAATGATAAAAAATTAAAATCTTGTATAACACAATACACCACAAGCTCTAAACAAGCATGATCACACACCTCTCTGCTTATACCTACCATTTACCTTCACAGACCTTACGGCCCGACATTGACCGAAATAACTGATTAAGTTGCTTGAAGTCCACAATGGCATATACCGTGGTGACATCTACCCTGTGCTGCAGCCTCACATCGACATCCAGGGGCGTCAGAGGGCCATGGACCACCCCCCCAGCAGATTCAGGGGGCCCTGCACTTTACATTGGCCGCTGGATATGAAATAATGTGCTTGGAACATAATACCCCAGTTCTGCAAGTTTCACCGTGGGGGACCCGCATTTCTTCCGATTGAAAGTGGCAGTCCTAGTGGCAGTGCCCCCCCCAGGTGACACTTTGTCAGGGGGCCCAGAATTTCTACCTATATTTCTGTCAGAATCCATCCACTTAACTGGGAGTTTTTCCCTAAGGAAAATTACCAGGATCAGGGCATATCACACGAGTGGTAAAGCCGCGAGATCACGTGACCTCGTCACAGCTCCGTCATGTAAGCGGCGATATCCCGGCACTCAGCTCTGCCTGTGTGGAGAGGAAGTGAATCAATTAAACTGCATAATGTCCTGAATCATCCCTCAAGCCTAATTAGTTTAATGCATCTACCTTAATCCAAACATTTCTAATTCGCTGTTAACCAAGGCAGAAACATCTAATTATTTTAAAGTAGCCTACAGATTTATTTTTTCTATTTTAATATATGAAATTAAACGTCGGACAGTGACCCATCGATCTGTGTCAGCCCCCGCAGTGGCAAGAGGGGGACTATGCCTCAAGTTGAATTAGGAGCGGGAGCCCAGCAAGACCGAGGGGGGGGGTTTGATACCTCGCCCCTCCCAACCAACATCACCTTTTCCCATAATCACTACCCTGCTGTGAGCACAGCACACTTATGAATGGCCTAGAAAGCCTGCCCCCCTCCCCCCCAGAATAAATTCCAGCACTGCAAGATGGTGCATTATTTTCCTTTACGTTTTACTCACAGTGACTTCAGTTCCCAAGCTGTGTCTCCAGAGGTCCAACAGCAGCCCCTGATCTTTGGTTCTCCATTTCTCCATGGGCTCTGCCACAGATTGACATGTCCAGCAAAAGATCAGACTCATTACACAAGAGGTTTCTGAAGATATTTGTCATACTCTATCCTCCAGCCACTTACCCAGCAGACGGCCTCAGGGGGTTTGGAGCCAATCCGAGGCAACACAGCACATGAGGCAGCGGAAACCCTGGAAGGAAGCAACCAACATGCATTATGAAATTTGTAAATCACTAATCTGCATATCTTTGCAGTTTGCATGTTCTGCCCCTGTCTTATGGGTTTGCCCACATACATAGCGCAGGGGCAGGATTCGAACCCCCAGCACTGCAGGTATGGTTGACCATCCATTAGGGGTTATAAGTAAAAAATAACAAGCAAATGTTTTGGGTGCATCTGTGTCCCTAAATCAGACTCAGGCATCTGTATGCTATTTATGACCCTAGAAGAGGTTTGATAGAGGTGGAGTCCGTTAGCATTTTGCTTGACAAATGGCTACTTGCACATCGCTCACGTTCAAGTCGTCTGAGCAACGATTGGCAGCTTCTAGCCAGAGAAAATCAGACACCTTTGAGTGGCACTCATGCCGATACTGGAACATCAGACACACCCAACATAGTTCAGCAGAAACTCACATTAAGGTGTTTAAAGCAGATAAATAAAATTATGAACCTTGGCATATTTTTGGCAATTCATCGGATGCTACAGAATTTGCTTCATTTGTGGCATTTACACAGAAGATACCACTTCCAAGTTTCTGTAAGGAAGCCATGTCCCAAGAAAATAAAACTAAGCTGCTTCCATGAGGAAAGCAAAAGTTTCAATATGCCAGTGACGTCTCACCACGGATTTCTGCAATTACAGCAGCTAGGAAACTACTACATGGCCAACAAGAGGTTGCTCCGATTTGCAACATCCTCTCACAGCGAGAACAAAACAGTTTATCTTATTGATGCATATCACAGCTAGATAACTTAGAGTTTAGGCATTTTCTGAATAATTCATATTACGTACCTTTATCAAGGTCACAGCAGTGTGGCCCGTCCTGATAATCAAACCAACAGCCTTCAGTTCACAGGCCCTTAACATCAAACTAAGCAGAAGTTAGTCAGCTTACCTCAGCGCCTCAATGACCGAACTGCTGGAGCCTCCAAATTACTAGATGCCAATCACACGGCTGTCAGCCAGTACACTCTCTGTTCCCAGTCTCTCCCCCCACCCAGGGGAAAGGAGGGGGCTGCTCAGTTGTACGGGTGATGAATACATTTAGCAGGAATCCTGCAGAAACAAAAATAAAGTCCTCAGGCATAATGCTATTGAGTCATGTGGTCTCTGGACACCCTGGCCGCAGACTGCCTCACCCCTCCACGCCACTAGGCCGCATGTCATGTGGTCTCTGGACACCCTGGCCGCAGACTGCCTCACCCCTCCACGCCGCTAGGCCGCATGTCATGTGGTCTCTGGACACCCTGGCCCGCAGACTGCCTCACCCCTCCACGCCGCTAGGCCGCATGTCATGTGGTCTCTGGACACCCTGGCCCGCAGACTGCCTCACCCCTCCACGCCGCTAGGCCGCATGTCATGTGGTCTCTGGACACCCTGGCCCGCAGACTGCCTCACCCCTCCACGCCGCTAGGCCGCATGTCATGTGGTCTCTGGACACCCTGGCCCGCAGACTGCCTCACCCCTCCACGCCGCTAGGCCGCATGTCATGTGGTCTCTGGACACCCTGGCCCGCAGACTGCCTCACCCCTCCACGCCGCTAGGCCGCATGTCATGTGGTCTCTGGACACCCTGCCCGCAGACTGCCTCACCCCTCCACGCCCCTAGGCGCATCACTCCCTGGGAGTGTGGAACGTCTAAACTCACTGTGATTGGCTCTCGCTCTCATACAGGGCAAAGTCACCATTAGAGAAACAATGATGTGTCCTGCCTGGGAGAAAGAAATTCTTCCTTACAAAAAAAAAAAAAGTTTTACAGGATTAGCTGATAGAGGTCTGAACACTTCAGTGAAATGTGAGGCTTGTTTATCAATGTCTCCACCGGAGGCACCACATGGTATCTCACCAACAACTCAAAAAGAAATTAAAATAAAAGCTTAAACTTAAAGTGCTTCCTTAAATAAAGTACGACAAACCATCAACCAAGAAGAGCCTGGTTCTAGATGGGCTCTTAATAAAATCATAAACATGCTAGGAGCAATACATCTTCATTTTTGGTTAACCTGACCTTTGACAATATTAACCACTAATAAAACCAAGAATCTGATTGGCCATCGGCTCCCTGTCTCCACCCCCAGTGGATCCAATCAGCCTACCAAAGGAAGAGTAAACATTGTATAAATTTCTGTCAGCGCAGTCATCGGCTGATGAACAACGACAGTGCCTGTAATTAGATGCTGAACTAGTAATCAACCAGGGAAAGCAAGTTTATTAGAGAATTATTAATCGTTAATTACCTCCAATCCAGTGTGGTATCATTTGAAAAACCTGTCACTTGACATTGCATCACAGAACACATTAGCACATCCTCAAATGATTCCATACAGCAGGAATAGAAAAGTTACTTTTCATGACTGATTTAACTCAAACTGATTTGTAAGTTAAGAGCAGATTTTTAACCAAAGTCCTGTGAGCAGCAGATGAACTTCAGAAGGACAGACAGAGTGTTAACGTCAGCAAAGAAATCTCACAGTATTCAAAAAGAATGGAACGGTTTAGCATGACCTACACACTTCTGCATTAGATGGTTTATCACACAGGACCCGATTAAACAGATCTCATTATGCATAGTTAATTCACAAAGAGATTAACAAAACATCTGTAGGACACTGACTCGGGCAATACACTTGGCTGAGTAAACCCACGAAGTACCACAAACTAATGTCAAAGAATCAGATATTCTAAAAATGACCCTCAAGCTCAGTTTTATAGACCACGTTTGTTAGACTCATTGAGTGACTGAATACTCTGAGACTGACAGATACCTACTTGTCAAATCTCCCCAAGGCAATTTTCCAGACTGGTTAGACACCCGTTATAACCTGTTAGGAACCATGACAACATAACACTTCACACAAGCATGTGACCCTGTTACATTCATAAGAGACCTTCAAAAGGCACATTGCTACGGTTATGCTTCAAAGACAACCAAGCAGTGTTACTGGACATGAGTGCAGCATGAATAGGAAAGACAGGCACCACTGTACCAGTGTCCTTTCAGCAAGAGATGTGACCACCATGATGGCCACTTATCTTATGCCCCAAGGACACCCGGTGTGACACGTCCAGCTTTCATTCGCCCATCCTCCTGACTCCCTGGGCCAATCACATTCACAAGAATTTCTGGAGAACAAGTAAACTAAAATAGTCACAGCAGTCACAGTAATCTAGAGCTATGTTACCATAGCAGTATGTTACCATTACCCCACTCTCCCTCTGTCGTACTCCAATCAAACTGATGGCTCAGTCAAAACCAGAACAGACCTCAGGGACAGCTTCTACCCAAGAGGAGTTACAGCCATATCCCCGCCACCTCCCAAGAGCCGTTACCGCCGTAACCCCGCCACCTCCCAAGAGCCGTTACCGCCGTAACCCCGCCACCTCCCAAGAGCCTTTACCGCCGTAACCCCGCCACCTCCCAAGAGCCGTTACCGCCGTAACCCCGCCACCGCCCAAGAGCCGTTACCGCCGTAACCCCGCCACCTCCCAAGAGCCGTTACCGCCGTAACCCCGCCACCGCCCAAGAGCCGTTACCGCCGTAACCCCGCCACCGCCCAAGAGCCGTTACCGCCGTAACCCCGCCACCTCCCAAGAGCCGTTACCGCCGTAACCCCGCCACCGCCCAAGAGCCGTTACCGCCGTAACCCCGCCACCGCCCAAGAGCCGTTACCGCCGTAACCCCGCCACCGCCCAAGAGCCGTTACCGCCGTAACCCCGCCACCGCCCAAGAGCCGTTACCGCCGTAACCCCGCCACCTCCCAAGAGCCGTTACCGCCGTAACCCCGCCACCGCCCAAGAGCCGTTACCGCCGTAACCCCGCCACCTCCCAAGAGCCGTTACCGCCGTAACCCCGCCACCTCCCAAGAGCCGTTACCGCCGTAACCCCGCCACCGCCCAAGAGCCGTTACCGCCGTAACCCCGCCACCTCCCAAGAGCCGTTACCGGCGTAACCCCGCCACCGCCCAAGAGCCGTTACCGCCGTAACCCCGCCACTGTCTAAGACTGATGGGGAAGGCGTGGCTCACTCAGGACTAATATTCACTGTTGTACTATGTTGTGTATTTTACTATTTCAGTTTGTTAGTTGTCTTTTATATGCTTATTCTATTTATATACATTTTGTACATTAGTCTGCCTGGGAGAAAGTGCCAAACAAAATTTAATTGTTTAATTACAATGACAAAGATATCGATCCACCTACCAAACCATCAGTGGCAGCTGAAGTATTAGCCAGCAGATTTCACCATCTGGCTCCTTGTGACAAATATCACAGCCAGTGATAATGAGGACTACAGCATGTTCAGAGGTGCCCACAACTTCAGTGCTAGGTCGCGGACCTGTATCTGACTAGGAGGGGTGCAGGTGCAAGGTGAGCAAAAGATATGAGGATATCTATGGCTCTGAAGCATTGAAGTGAGTTTACCTGGGGGGAGGGGAGGGACAGAGATTCAAACTATATCTACAGCAAATCCTCCATATTTTCTCACTCTTGCTTTGTGATGGCTTCATAGAAGAGCAGTCAAAGCATCCAGCAACTGTGTGGACAAAGGTGTAATGGTTCATTTCACAAAAGCTTACTACAGTTTAGTGTGACACCGTGGAACATAATTCACAGCTTTGTCCTTTTAAAAAACAGTTATAGGGTCACAACACAGAAATTGTTGACAGGACACAGATTATCAGCGAGACCGTGTGCTTTAGTGGCCCATCATACCCAGCATACTGCTACCATCCATTTCTGCCTGTGGTAATACCAGGATTTACACCCACAATTTGTCCCGGCTTCCTGCTTCATTCTCCCAATACTGCTGTGACTCAGGTTTCCAAATTGAGAGCCAGTTCTAACAGCAAAGCCCTGGTCCCTGGCATGGAGGAGGAAAACTGCCTAGAGTGACCCAACCGGACAAAGCAAACGTCGGAACCCCACCCACACAATACAGCACTTGCATAAACATGCATACAAAAATCACAGACATGCACACAAAATGTACATCCCAATAAACAACCAACACTCACACCTACGATTTGAATGTGCAACATCACCCCTACACACACACACACATATATATCCAGCAAAAAAATAATAATAAATAAATCACAAAAACCCACCTCTGGGCAACGGAAACCTGACTCAGCATAACAGTGGGGGGGCATTTCAGAACAGGAATAAAAACTTTCCATCATAGAGATGCCTTGTTCTGCTGGGTCCGTATTATTCAGCTCATGGTCCGTATTATTCAGCTTATGTAAACTGCAGCTAAAACACATAGTATGTTTGGGGAAATGGGCATGTACTCATTACAGGAGGCAAAACAAGAGAGGAGACTGAGGGAGTCTGAAATCATTATATTATATTGCTGTTGCCAATATTCATTGTTAATCAAAAGCAATCACAACATTGTTATGCCCTGTCAAAAACTATGAATGACAGTATTAAAGCTTATTGTAATTTATACAATTCATTAACCATAGGTAAAGCCTGGGGAACACAAATGCGTGTTACTGCACGTATGTTTAATTGTGTTCATTATCTAGGTTGTGTATCCACATAAAAGGGATTTTTGAGATTATATTATGCCTCTAGCATATACCAGTCCCCACTCTGTAATGTAACCTTAACAGTATGTAATCTCATCTGCTTTGGGTCCGAAAAGCAGATCCCACCAGGGTCTTGCAGTGACATTTTGTCATTTTCACGCTAATATCTCAGGATGTGATTCGACCACTGCACTATAAATACAAATTGTGACTTCAGCCTAAAAGTCGTCACAAGCCCAACTGCCCTTTTACATCTCTGGCCTTTTCCTTTCAGCCCCCTTCCCCCCCCCCCCATTAAATCACGTGCCCACAGCCTCTCCCCATAGTACCAGTTTCATTCAGCATCTTGGTCCAACCACCACCACATACGTTTATGTTTACTGCTTGCATTCATCATCTCCACACTCCATGTTAACAGTAATTTAACAAAGACACTTTTACAAAGACTGAGAAAGGAAATTTCCCAGAGGAAGCGAATGATATTAAAATTTCACTGAGGGGCAAAAACTTTCAGAAAACCAAACCTTTCACTGGATCACTGGATAGATATGGCTGTACATTGGTTTCCCATAGCAAGAGAACAACCCCTCGTAATCAATCCTTCAATATTCCATCTAATAAACAGCAACCTGACAAATGGAGACCAGCGTACGTACTTTGAAAGTGAGTGAGGAAATCCCGTCTTAATTACTAGGAGTCACTGCAAACGTCTTGGGTTTTCAGCTGGACAGCCTGTCTGGGAGCAGGATGGATTTCAGGGATGCGAGGCACAAGGGGAAGCCTTCTCACTCGATTCCTACCTGCAGGAAGCCCACTTTGACCCGGAAAGCGGCACCACGAAAAACGCCCTCGATGGACCAGATCATCTCCACGACAGCTGGGGTATCGGCCGGGTCATTTCACACGGAACACGGTTAATAGAGAGGAAGCATTAAACCCCAACGACCCCAAGCTGCTAAGGAAAACCCTCAGAGACTCTCACACTAGCGGAGACCTCAGCTACAGCCTCCCACTAATGGGTCAGGGCTGTAAAAGATGCGCGTTTGGACGACACGGGATGTGACTGACAGCGTGAGCCGGCCCAATGTGCAAAAGAGGCCGAGCTTCGATAGTGTGGGGATGTCACGTCACTCACGAGAGCAAAGCCACAATGAAAGCTGCCACTGTCACAAATGATAATGATGAAATACATTCATGGCAATTTCAATAATAAACAGATCAGTATTCAACTAAAGGCTCCATCTGATATACTTAATCCTATTTATGGCAACGTGTCATGAGAAGGTCATCGGGGTGACTCAATTAGCAGAGTAGCCTCATGCCTTGGGGGCTGTGGGTTAATTCCTGCCCTCTATGTACATTAGATATGCACACACACATTTAATGTTCTCCTCCCTCATTCCAGAACCGTGTAAGTTCAGTAATTGTGGCGTCTAATTTACCCTTTGCGGGCACGGGTCCTGTGATGGACTGGCATTTTCCCCAGGGGGGGTCCTGTGCTTCTGGAAAGAGGCTCCAGGCTGAATGGGCTCCTGTAGTGGATAAACTGTAACAGAGTTAATAAAATGGATGTGAAAGGGCATTTGAGTGTCAAGCCCCCGCTTTTCACACGCTCCGAGCTTGCTGTTCAGGTGGATTTCCACCCCCGCCAACTCCCACACAACCCTGCAACCCCCCCCCCCCAGCCCAAGGGAGTCTCTGGCCACCTCCACACATTTGTCACAGCTCACCACCAATTCGGATTTGCCAACCCAAGGGCTTAAAGGTCAACTGATTGGCTGAATCAGGTGTTCCAGTGTGCAGAATAGATCAAACATACCAAATGGGGGGTGGGGAGGGGGGGGGTTGAGAGGTAGATGAATGACAGGACTGACCCCCTTACCAACACCACCCCCCTCACCAAAATAACAGGATGAACCTCTGATTTTAAGTAATGACGAAAAATGAAGCAACAAAGGCTTTAATCTCGTGATTAATGGAACCATGTATATTCGGCAGTTAGAACAACAAAACCCAGCAAGACCTCCTTCTACATTAAACCACTGATCCAGATGTGTGTGGTGGCCCAGAGACTAGCATCCAGACAAGACTGGTGCGGGGTGGGGGGGCAGAGACAAGATGGGAGTCACGGGACACAGCAGGGACTGCTGAGAGAGCACGCGCACACACACGCACACACACACACACACACACACACGTAGGGTAAACATATCCTTATGGGGACCGCTCATTCATTTCAATGGGAAAAAAGCTAACGCTAACTATGACAACCTTAACCCCTACCCTGCCCTAACCATAACCATAAGTAACATAACAAAATTCAAGAGTTTTTGCATTTTTAGTTTTTTCATAGCAGTCACCGATTTTTATAAAATAGTTTTCTGGTCCACATAAGGGAACATTATGTCCTCATAAGTATAGGTAAACCTGCTCGCACGCACAGACGGACACACACACACACAGACACACACACCCTTGGGGTAATAATTCAGCAAGCAACCTGAACTTCAGAGGAAAAAGCTGGACTAGTGTTATGCAACGTTCAACAAAAAACAGCCATTTTGAGTGCATTTGTAAAATACAGCCATGGCCAAAAGTTTTGAGAATGACTCACGTATTGGTTTACACAAAGTGTTGCTTCAGTGTTTGTAGATCTTTTTGTCAGATGTTTCTATGGTATAGTGAAGTATAATTACAAGCATTTCATAAGTGTAAAAGGCTTTTATTGACAAATACATTAAGTTTATGCTAAGAGTCAATATTTGTTGGTCCTTCTTTTTCAAGACCTCTGCAATTCGCTCTGGCCTGCTGTCAATCAACTTCTGGGTCAAATCCTGACTGATAGCAGCCCATTCTTGCATAATCAATGCTTGGAGTTCATCAGAATTTGTGGGTTTTTGTTTGTCCACCCACCTCTTGAGGATTGACCATAAGTTCTCAATGGGATTAAGGTCTGGGGAGTTTCCTGGCCATGGACCCAAAATGTCGATGTTTTGTTCCCCGAGGCACTTAGTTATCACTTTTTCCATATGGCACGGTGCTCCATCATGCTGGAAAAGGTATTGTTCGTCACCAACTTGTTCTTGGATAGTTGGGAGAAGTTGCTCTCGGAGGATGTTTTGGTACATTTGTGAGTGAGCCCACTCCCTTGGCTGAGAAGCAAACCAACACATGAATGGTCTCAGGATGCTTTACTGTGGCATGACACAGGACTGATGGTAGTGCTCACCTTTTCTTCTCTGGACAACCTTTTTTCTCCAAACAATCGGAAAGGGGATTCATCAGAGAAAATGACTACCCCCGTCCTCAACAGTCAAATCCCTGTACCTTGTGAAGAATATCAGTCTGCCCCTGATGTTTTCCTTGGAGAGAAGTGGCTTCTTCTTGACACCAGGCCATCCTCCAAAAGTCTTTGCCTCACTTGCATGAACATGCACTCACACCAGCCTGCTGCCATTCCTGAGCAAGCTCTGCACTGGTGGTGCCCTGGTTCCACAGCTGAATCAAATTTAGGAGATGCTTGCTGGACTTTCTTGGACGCCCTTCTTCACAACAATTGAACCTCTCTCCTTGAAATTCTTGATGACCTAATAAATGGTTTACCCTCATTTGAAAGCATCCAGTCTCCAACCAGCATGACAGAATGATCTCCACCCTTGTCCCCATCAACAATCTCACCTGTGTTAAGGAGAGAATCACTGAAATTATGTCAGAGGGTTCTTTTGTTCATTTTCATGGCAAAGCGGGATTAATTGCAATTAATTTCAATTCATCTGATAACTCTTCATAACATTCTGGAGTACAGACACTCCTCTACTTACAAACTTTCAACTTACTAACTTTCATATATATGAACAAAGAGGACTGTAAGTCCAAATTGTGTTCATTGGGCTCCCGTTTCCTGTCCGCAACATCAATTTTTTTTTCCTGCACGCCAATTCCGCCTAGTATGACTTCTGGCCGCTACTCCCGCTTACGAACATACGAACGACTTATGAACATTTCAAGTTATGAACGGCCTTTCGGAACGTATCTCGTTCATAAGTAGAGGAGCGTCTGTATATGCAAATTGCCATCATAAAAACTGAGGCAGCAGACTTTGTGAAAATTAATATTTGTGTCATTCTCAAAACTTTTGGCCACGGCTGTAAAGACTACAGGATAATGCTCATAAAAATTAATTAGCTGTAATTGCCGTTGTTTGCAAATCAGCTGCTCTAATAGCCTTTGGTCCAGTTCCTTCATGTTACACCACCACAGCACATGCTACTCACACCTTTGCAAAGTTAAAAAAATAATAATATTAAATAAAAACATCCTAGACTGTAAAGCCCAGACCCCCAATAAATGCAGCTCATCAATTCTGCCCCTGGGGGTCAAATGTGTGCTTCTCAGATTCTGTTTTATGCCGAGAGGGTCTTTGTGTGCAATGCCGTCCGGCACGCTGCGAAAGTGTATAACAGTCACATAAAAGGGATTTTTAAAAGGTCACAGAGCGTCCGGGCAGGAGGGAGGGAGGGAGGGGGAGAGAGAGAGAGAGAGAAAGAGAGAGAGAGAGCAGGAATGTTTTTTTAAAACCCGGACAACATCTGGATTGGGAAGAAAGCAAGCTGTCTATCACGACACGACCCCCCCCCCGCTTAGTTATTCATAGAGAGACAGCTCCACACTGACATTTTATGCTGTTTCATCCCATCATGCACTGGGGGGGGCACTTCTGGCATTTAGCAGATCATTTTCATCAGCGTCTTCAGCAGATTGAGCGCCGCGACCCCAATCCGGCTCGCCGTCACTCACCGCCAAGCGGGTTTATCAGCACGCATCTCATCACGGCGCACCGCACTCTGCCACATTTTAACCGCCAGTGTGCCACGGATGCTGCTCTCCGGGGCCTGGGGGGGGGGGGGGGGGGGGGGAACGAGCACACACACCCACACATACAATTAATTTAGAGAAGCTCGGAGTGTAAATTAAGTTCTGTCTGGCCACAGAATCTTCCTCTACACCACGTATCCGTGACCCAGTCATGGACCTGGAATCCCTTTAAAACTTGAAATGCAGGAATGTTCAATAATCTCCAAGACCATAAAAGTGATGGTCCTCCAAGCAAGGAATTAGGATGGGGGGGGGGGAATATGTCTCCATTAATCCTGTGTGCATAATTATAAAATCCCCCCAGCACACAGTTTAGCAACCTTTCTGACAAACGCACCTCCTCTGGTCTCTGTCACTAATTAATTACTACTTTCACACTTTTTCCCTACACCCCCCGCCAATCCCCCCCCCCCCCCCCCCCCCCGCCGCCCCATCAATGGTTTAGCTCTACGGCACAAGTGACAACGTTCCCAAGTGATCGATTTAAAAAATGTTTCATGAGAAACAGTTGCGCCCCCCTAGACCTTAAAACCTCAGAGCAGGAGGTGACCGCTGTGGTCTCAGGGCGTCCACATTGACCTGGCCAGTGTCCACCATACCAAAGATTCAATAAGATGTTATTAAAAACGCTAGGAGCCACTGTAACCCCCCCCCAAGGATGCACAGAGCGGTCGGCATGCTAATGAGCTACTCTGGCGCGTTGAAAACAAAAACACCCCGAGTGGAACAATATACAGCCACTCAATTTCAATATTTACACACTTACGCTTGTCACATAACCAAGGGGCCTTTTCTCTGCCGAGAACGAGCCACACGTCTGGATTTAAGCACTTTAAATATCACAAGGCTGCTAACATAATATAGATGAAGCAACAAAGGGGGCAACCAAACAAGCATCATAAGATAAGCCCCAAACACTGCAGGCCTACTGAGAGCAGACATCTCACTTCCTTCCTCATGATGGTCTACAGACGCACCATGGTTGCACCAGTAATGTCCACGGTGGGTAATGAAACACGAGGGAGGGTCACTCACAGCCAGTGGGGGGGGGGGGCGGGGTGTATTTTGCATGACCGGCGGTCGGGTGAATAGCATCTGTGAAGCAGAGAAACCAGCCGGAGACGTGACCGGAAACTTCTGGAAGGCATTCATGACCCTTTATCGCCTGTAGCTATGGCAGCCAGAGGATGGTCAAAAAAAAAAAAGAAAAGAGAAAAAACACACAAAACCCAACCAACACACACACACGCACCACGCATCTCATGCTTATGAAGAGTTTTCACTGGTCCGATATGCAGACTAATTAGGTTCCACACAACTGGGATTTTCTTTTCCATTTTGTTCACAGTTTTCTGTCTTTAACAGGGGAAGATGTCAAGAAATCCCCAAACGTCAGCATGAGCAAACACTCCTGTCGAGTGGCGGCACACGTAGACGGAGGACAGTCAACTGGAACGGCAGCCATTTATATTTCCATCATCTGACTGCATCTTTTTCTAAACAAGTCCTAAAAGGATTTAAACGTACAACACACTGCAATTCCCCATAGAGGGGACAGGCAGATTTAACTAGATTTTCCCTCTCCAAACCGGAACAACACCACCATTACAAGTTAAATTCCTCATTTGCTTCGCTCTTTTACAGATAAAGACTAAAATATCTTCCTTAACAGTATATTAAAAATTTGCTAGCATGATTATCTGGGAGAGAGGGCTTACACACATGCTACCAAACCAATCAGAGTGTTTCTTAATAAGCTGACCAATGGGGGGGGGGGACTATGATCACTCAAACCGGCCTATCAGAAAGGGAGCTAAATCAAAATTGTAAGTTCAACTTTATAAGACTTGACTCAACTGTGTCTAAGTGGCAGACAGACACTGGAAACTGGGAAGCCGCCAAAATGCAGGACTTCTAAGCAGCTCCTTTAAGACCAGACCGTAGCAGCAAACCCATCAAGCACCTGCTGAGCAATTTAAACAGGAGTGTCAGGAATGACAAACACTGACCGTGTAAACAAGCCACCGCCATTGTCTTCTGCTCACATGGACCCAAAAATCAGATGCTCAACTATCACTGGCAACTACGACTTACAGCACTCAGCCAAAAATAATGCCAGAGGTCAGAGGGTGGACCATTACCCCCCCCCCCCCGCAGCCCCCGAAGGCCACACCCCACCATGATCCTGTGCAAAACACAGTTATGGACCTGTGACACCATTTTGCATTAGAATTGACATTGGTTTTCTAAAGTCACCACCACACCACAAACGCAGGCTCTGGGTTTGAAATTTCAGATATTTTAATGAAACCAGCAGATTTGGGGGTGGGGGGAGGCACTCATCTGCATTACAGATTAGGGGGCTTTAAGGAAAAGGGGGAAAAAAACCCATCCATAATTCATTACATGTTTCATCTGGAGCCGGGAGACTGCAGCAACCCTAGCAACTGGATCCTGGCAACAGCAACAACCCCCCCCCCCTCCCACCACCACCTTGTTTTCTTTATCCCCAGCCTATCAGAAGCCAGGGTCCCCGATTTCACCCAGCCAATCAAAAAAAAAATGGGATGAAGAGACAGAAAATTGAGGGGGATTCCTCACAGCAGCAACCAAGATCTATCTGAGCACAGTCTGATCTGCAGCATCACTTATGGGGCTCTTGTCACATCCAGAAATTCCACTATGCACGTCGTATGAAAATGATGGATGACTGATACTCCCCGTCAGGAAAGCAGGAAATTCAGCCTATGAATAGAACTGTAGAGTGAAACATGCCAGAAGTAGGACAGTATATAATCTATAATTGCAAAATGAGTTGCTACACTTACTGCACATTGATAAACCTAAAGCAGCCTAACATTACAATACTGCAGTTGCCACTGATGCTTATGTTTCAAGGGTACAACGGAAGTTCCCACATCAGAAAATGCTGGTCTGATTCCAGGAATAGCTCTTCCTCCCAACATGGTAATCATATTCTGATTTAACTGAACATGCCATTATCACGGCTGGAAGGAGACCGCGGGCGTAGAACAGGGAGCAGCCTAGTGTGTGTGTGTGTGTGTGTGTGTGTGTGTGTGTGTGTGTGTGAAGCAGCAATTCAGGACTGTGTCCCAGGCACACACAAAGCCGTATTGATTGGCTGGGGTGTCGGCCCCCTCCCTCACCCACCGGGCCTCCGCTACCATTGTTAGGGGAGGTAAGCTCCCTAATGCCGCCCCCACCACCTCACTCCTGCATGTGTCAGGAGAACAGAGACCTGATACGATCGCTCTTTTCAGGCTGCGGTGTCCAAAGCCCTTATTTGGGAGCGTGGGCTTGGCTGCCTGGCCAGGGGGCTTCAGCGTCACCCCCCCTGCACTGGCTTAACTTTGCTGCTAATTCAACACCTGCATCTTTCTGTCCTTTGTTAAATGTCAACACCTCATTTCCTGTCCATTCACCCAATCCACCTCCCTCCTCCATCTAGCAGTTTTAAAGTGTCTCTCCCTCTCAGCCTCCTTTGATGACTTATGTCCATCCTCTGTGCATTTCTCCTCTCATTTATCGAGCAGACGCTTTTACCCAAGGCCACATGCAGTTGCATAAGCGAGGTCAGCCAGTCCCTGGAGCACTTGGGATTAAGGGCCCTGCTCTGGGGTTTGAACTGGCGACCCTCTGGTCACAGGCAGAGCATCTATCCTGCTAAACACAGACTGCCCCCAGGACAGCAAACCCTCCCCAGACCTTCACGGAACCTGGCCAATCAAGCCCAACCGCTGCCAGGAGTTCCTCCCTGTCTAACCTGATGGCTCTGTTAGTGTCCTCGAAGCATTAACTGGGAACCTCAAAGTCTTCGGGGGGGGGGGCTTTAGGACCATGTGGAACTTCAACATGGATCCTGACCGACATGCAAGTATAGGGCATGTATCACACCACTGATTCACTATGGAACAGCAGACTAAACAGCCAACTCTACAGTATCAAAAACCCTGGCAAGGAGGAAGAATAGAGTTTGGGGGAGGGGGTATATCTGGGTGCGCCACCTGGTGGCGAGACGCTCACCAGCAAAAAAAATGAAAAATCCAGTACAGAACAAGATATGCCAGAATATTGACTTTCTGCTCTAGAACCCAGGTCTCCAGGTGTCAGAGCCAAAGTCAACGCTGAAATGAGGGGACCGATATCATCACCATAACAACGCGGTCACAGATCGTGCATCAGAGCTCACTGTCAATCAGTGTCATCAAGGACGAGGACATCACAGATCAGCCAAAGATCGATACCCAAGTCGAGAGCTTTCAGTCTTGAATGTGGAGGTTCACTAAAAACATTAGGGACGTGATCACAATGTACCCCTGCCTGTCCTGAGCTGTCTGGAACCGACCCCCACCCCGCAGTGATTCTGTTCTGCAGTGCCACCCCCCAGTGATTCTGTTCTGCAGTGCTTCCCCAATCCCGTCACTGAGGACCGATAGATTAATGGGAGGGAGCAAAACACTGTCTGTGGGTCCCTGAGGACCAGATTGGGAATCACTGCTGTACTGGATAAAGTTAGATAGATGGATGGATGGATGGATGGATCAATGGATGAGCATCCAACTACTTGCTTGGATGCTCTTGTCAGGAGCCATCGTGCCAGCTTACACTTCCACATAGCTAAAGGCTAATTACAGCATGACAGGTGAGAGACTGAGCACAGCGGAATTCACACCAGGCAGCAAGAGCGGCGGCTTTGCGGCTGCGGCTCTTAATCACCGCAGCTCCATCCATCCCACAAATTACAGTGTCGCCCCACGGAAATGGCCTGCGACCTCGGAGGGCACACTAGGAAAACCAATCAGAAGGCACCATCCAAAAAATAAAAAATACATGGTCCCCACAATGTAATATACACATAACCCACACACACAGCACTCAGACCTGCATTGCCCATCCCCTACAGGAGAGGGTGATGCCCGCACACACCAGGCCCGCTGGATTAGAGCCCATCAGACACCCCTGACTGAGGACCCAGAACACACAGTCCGGACTCCCCGGTTCTCCAAACTGGAAGCCATAACCCATCAAGCAGCTGCTTTGAGCTGAACAGCTTATTTCATGTGTGGATGCATCTACTCACACACTGCTAGCCCAGCCTGGAGGAATCCCCCCGGGAGTGAGGTGGGGGCTCTACCAAGGCGCTGCAAATTAGGATTCGGCAGGCGTGGGCTGGAATGAACCAGCGCGTGTGGGCAGCGGGCTCGTTAAGAGCCGAGATCGGGCTCCTCCTTCGCACAGGGTGACACCTCGTTAATGTGGACCGCTACTGGAGCGCGACGGGCTAGTCATGTGACTCGGAAAAATAAATCCCTTAAATTTAAGCCAGGGCAGATCAGACCCAGGCTGAGTCCGCATCACCGACACCAGGTTTATACGGGTAACTGGTCGTGGCAGCAGCTTGGCACCATGCCATCCGCTGGTCATTAGGGTGCCGCCTCAAGCATACAAACAGCAACGTGGCTGACGACTGAGGCCACCCGCGTGCAGTGGCTGCCTTGCCACTTTCCTTTACTTTATCGGGATCTTTAGCCTAAAGCAGCAGACATGTGAGGCAGAGAGCAAATGAGAAGCACATGTGCAGCTAGGCTCAGCTTCCAGTGAATAACCAGCTTCCTTTCGAACTGCAATTAATGATGATGGCGTCTCATTCAATTCAATGTTAACAGGGCTGGATGAAGCCCATGTGGCTCCGTAGGTAAGCTTCAGTGCCGGTGTTCTGAAAAACATCCTACTTTATCAAAACATCCTACCGTAGTGCTAATCGATAGCCCTAACCCTAACTCTTACCCTTACCCTAACCCTAACACCCCAAAAACCCTTACCTTAACCCTAACCCCTAAAACCTAACCCTAACCCCTAAAACCTAACCCTAATCCCAAAACGGTGGAACTGCACATGCACAGAAAGGCTCGATAGCACGTCTCGATAGGTAGGATGTTTTGTCAGAACACCGGCACCAGCCAAACGCTTTCTACAGGGGTAACAAAGGGATATCCCACAATGCAACACAGTCTCCCAAAACTCAAAAAAAATAAAACATCATCACTACCTTGTCAACCCCATGGAGCTAATCATTTTCCACACACATATGCATATGTAACAAGTTAACAGCCCCCCAAAAATTTGCTTTAGGTTAAAGATTTCATTTCAGCATGTCAGTTGATTTCCTCAGTGGCGTTCGGCTCATTGAACGCCCGGAGTGCTTAAGCAGTGACACCCAAAAATAGACCATGCCATTTGTAGACATGCCCCACACCTTCCAAATAAGTCACTTGCAAACATCCGCCACACCACCATTAACTTCATAGAAGCTTCTGTTCATCCAGGACTCACAGTCAGGAACATACATCCCTCGCCACGGTTGAAGATCCTCCACCTGAAGAGCTGCTTGGGTGAGTCTGTGCCTTCAGGTGTCTGTGTTAGTCTGGAAGAATGTACCATGTGATCTACTTCCAGACACCTCAATCACATGGTACAGCACACCTGTCTGGACCCCCGCCTCCCCCCACCCTTTTCAATAAATTCAGTCAGTCCTGCAACATGAGAGACACATTAAGTTGTGAAAAGTTTTACCTTTTTTCCTGGGGTGCCAAATCAGTCTGATCGGAAGCAATTAAAAATCCAATTAAAATGCTCATTTTGATAAGCGTGTGCACCTCTTGTTTCAACTCGCCGCAACATTTCAGTCGGAACAGAGGCTCAGCCAATTACAGTGACACAGAACGGGTGCTTAATCCTTTCTGTGATAAATCTCAGACACCCCCCCCCCACCACCACCATCCACCACTGCCATTAATGCGATGTCTGTAACAGAAGCCATTCCCACCCTTCAAAAATGACTCTGAAAAACCCTTTAAGAGACGCCCTGTCTGACCGTGATGTCACCTCTACAAGAAGTCAGACTGCAGCCTCTGTGGAGCTCGAACGGAAACCTTAAACAAAAGGAAGCATCTCCTGAAATCAGCAGGAATAACCAGCTTAGGAATACAAGCAGAAGTTTGTGCCAAGGCACATGAAAGTAGACATTACACAAAAACACACACACACACACAAAACCATCATGCAAACAGGGACTTTAATATACAAGCTAGAATATTGTGCAGATTCATACATGGCATGAGTACACACGCACACACACAACTATACAGCCTCAGGAGTGCAAAATGGCAGCAGTGGGGAAGCATTACAGATAGACGCAACACACAGGAAGGTTATGAACAATCGGTGCCCAGCAATCGCTACTCAGGGGCAGACATTTACAGGAGACCCAGTATGACAAAAACGAAATTAGGCGAATTATTGAGTTTTTGGTATTATTTCCGAAAAATCCGGACAGCGGACATGACTTGTTCCCAATTAGCAGTATTACATTATTCTTCATAGCGGGGGAGGTCTGCGCTCATGCATTTAGATGGATATTTCTGATTTATTACCCACCTGCCCACCTCAGTCCACCTCAAACCACATCGCAGTTGGCTCCCACTAAGTCTGAGTTTCATGTATGTCTTATTATTGTCTCAGCAAAGCGGCCAAAAGGCGATGCCAAGCCTTCATTCTGGATTCACAAAACCCTGTAGTAAATTATGCAGGCGGGTCCAGGCTGCCGGCAGCACACCGCTTAAGATCAGGCGAACACCAGATCAGAGACTTGGGTTCAGACAGGCTACCATATTTATCATGTACCAAAAAGGGGTTCATCAAAAATACAAATAGCACGATTAATCTTAATAATATGACGGTCTACTTTCGATTAAGAAATTTAATTCGACTCACAATTATACCTGAAGTGAATTATGAACGAGGGCGGAGAATAAAAAAGGACAAAATATTCTTCATGCGTGTTTGTCAGAAGTACAGGAATTGACACATTAACACATTTTAGTATTTGAACATCGTTTATTACTGAAACTAGTAATTATTTAAAACACATCATTTGCACATCAGGTCAAAACAAGCCTTTTGAATGGCACTCTAATCCGGGTCACCCCATGGCAATTCGGCGACTGAACAAAAGCTCCACTCCATCAAAGACGATAGCAAGTTTACGTTTAATGCGCCTCACTTAAGATCTCATTAGCGGCTGATAGACAGATCGACCACTGAACCAGATTAATACGCCTCTTCCTGCACGGCTGTCTGTCCGATCGCTGATTAACGCAGCGTTGATGTATGGCGCCACCTAGCGTTAGCATCCCTTGGGGGGGGGGGGGGGGGGGGGGCAGGGTAAAATGAAACCCGCAAAAATCTCAATGCTGCGGAACCTCCTCCCTCACCGGTTTAACTCTTATACAAATGGTGCATGTAGTTTATGAAACGTTAATAGGCCTACTGGTTTTTCAAAGCACAACCAAACACTTACTCATTACTAAAGATCCTACTACTGTGGTTTTACCAACACACCTTTTCCAAAAGGCACTAAAATAGCCTATCAGGTCAGTTGGGTGCTCGAAAACTTTTTAGCAGCCTGACAGACTAGCCTATATTTTAAAGAACATTGTGATCGGGGTCCAGTGCTTCGGATTTCCAGCACTATGGCCGGACTTAGGGCGTCTTTAAACCACTTCAGACGGAGCCCCGGGGAGACAGAGCCGTCAGAGATTTAAAAAAAAAAAAAAAAAAAAAAAAAACTCCGAAGCCCTTCAGACTGGGGGGGCCTGGTTATGAACTCATTTACCCATCCAGCCGCTTAATGGGCTGTGCCCATGACGGGCGTGAAGCCGGGGTGCGCCGGGGGGGGGGGGGGCGTATCACCAGGGGCAATCGGAAGTGAAGAATGTAATTAAAACACTTCATGCAGGATTTCTACACACACACATTTTTACAAAGTGTGTTGCAAAACAATGCACACATCAGTGAAACAGTTGTCCCGTAAAAGCTGATAAATTAAGGAGTGTTGCCTGAATACGACGAAAAAATCAATTAAATAACCAGTAGTGCCCTCTTTTCTACGTGCAACATTTATATTAGTTTTATATAAAGTTTTTGACTAAGATATGTTACATTTGTTGGTTTGACCGTTTTACGGACGTCTAACAGCAAAAAAAAGCATATAAGTAAGAATGTTGGAAGATACATGTCCGCTATACACTTGTATGAGGTTCCGCGGGGTCTTCGGCTTTATGCTTTATTGCTTCGTTCTTGCGATGGAGGTTCAGGGCCCAATAGCTATATACTACATCTTCATTATATAATGTGGAAATATGAGTTTTAACCGCAAAGAGTAAAATGCATAAACGGCTACCGAGATCTTGAGTTTATCTGACGTTCTCAGATGGGCTCGTTTAATTAAAGCCTCAGAGACCCGCACCCAGAAATCTCGAGTCAAATTACAGCCTGGCTCTCCTACACGCTTTAAACCGTATGAATTATACAACGTACCGTTTTTAAATAAATGGCAAATGTCACAGTTTTAAGCTACATGCGCTTGGGGTGCTCTTCTCGAAACTTTATTAAGGTGTGCGGGCAAAATAGAATTAATTTGGCATTTCGCCTCATTTCGATCCAAGCTAATGCAAAATAAAAAAGTCCACTTTGAGTGTATTACGCGGTAATTACATATAAATTGTTTCAGAAGTCAGATCCGAATAAATGGGAAATATGGCAATTAAATCGACTTTAATTCCGCGTTTGAGATCCAACTACAAATGATTTAATTTAGCTATACTAAATAAGGAAAACAAACAACGCATTTTATTCTAATTTTAGCTTTATTGGCACCTTTTATATAGAAAACGACTGTATTCATTCACATTTATCTACGATTCGTATAGATAATATGTTTTCATACAACAAATCATCACAAAAGTAAACCACGTTACAATGGTTATGAAAGGGTACTAAGTTTACCCCACCTTTTCGCGCTGTGTGAGTTTTAATGAAAAGCAGGAGAGACTCTGAACCTGTTATGCATGCAAGTGTTAATGCTTTCGCACTACAGAGGCCGAAGGAAGCAATTCTGCATTAAAAAGGTCAAGAGAGGAAAATCACCACGTGGTACTCGAAGCTCTCTAGGGTACGAACAAACATCCATATTTTATCCAGCGCAGTAAATTGCCTAAATATAGGTTTGTTATAGACTGGGTTCCGGTGTTTCAGCATGATATTTAGTGCAATCATGCCGATTAATTAAGTACAGTCGCAAGTCTGCTGGGAAGCTGAGACCAACCTCACAATGCATATTGTCACGTCAGAGGTGCCTTTAGACATAATGACTTTTATAATGAAGCGTTTTCACACAGAGATTGCATTCACCCTTGCATGTGGATGCTACAGAACAGCTTGGAGACTCTCGCCGTAAATGCATGTTGAATCGTGAGAAATGCCAATCTTGTCTTTTCCCTCGCCCAGAATTACCAGTGACTACCTGTCTGCCTACCAGCACATAACCAGGTATTAAAATAACGAGTTTGAACACAACCCTAGTTGGCAATCCTACTGAAAGGGACCTATCGGTAGGATTGCCCAACCCCCTACAATTTTTTTGTCTATGGGCCTGCTGCCTACCTTGCACATCTTGCAACTTCCCCACCAAATCAAATTTGCAGCAGTTATCCCAGAATCCTTTTCCCCCTATCTAATGCATTGTGGGAAATTACATAAAATGGTGTGAGGATGGAGGCTGAATGGAGGTGGAGTCACAGGCCGACAATGATGTCATTTTTCAAAAAAAAAAAAAAAAAAAAAACGGAACAAAGTCAACAGCAATTGAATGTTTTTGTGTCCTACTGTCCTTTAGTTTCATCCATGCAAGCGAGTCGATTTGTGCATTCTGAGTTGCCAGGGTTGCCAGCTGTCACGCATCAGGGGTGACACACTTTCAGATTCTCATGCTCGCACACAAAATCTTACAGCAAATCTATATTATTCCATTATAAACCTGAAATTAGCTACATCAAAAACACTGGGGCAGTTTGCAAACCCGAGAGACTATTTACAAGGTAATAAACCTGTCACATACATGTAAATGCATGTGCAGACTTGTCTCGAAATTAAAATCTCATTCCAGCCAGCTGACCAAAGTTGGCAGCCCTTTTTAAGCTCTGCTCAGGGATGTCAAGCTGTAGTGCCGCTGACCAGATCCATCAGAACTGATGACTGGCTTGGTCGTGGTGGGACAGATTTGGCATTTCTGCAACTAGTGGACATTGCTGTGGACCCAGGTGAACCAATGGGAAAGTGAAGGCTACTGACTTCCTTATGGCAAAACTGCACTGAGTTAAGAGAGTAAAGCGATGTCTCAGTAAGGCTAAAGATCCTAAAAACAGTGACACTGGGCTTTGTTTAACGCCCCCCCCCCCCCCCCTTCGAGGTGACACATCCCTAAAGCCAGCCGCCTATTCGGTGGACCAGCTTCGGCGCCTTCTTCTTCTTGCCTTCTTCCCTCAGCCATGATTTCCTCCGCTTAGTGTCCACGTGACCTGAGTAGAGACACATAACTGGTAAATGCACTATTAATACGCGGGCAGAGTCGCCCAGCCAGGCTGCAGTGAACTTCCCTCTCAAACATCACTTACAAATAATCTACAGAAACCTGTGGCTCAAAGTACTTAGTCTCTGGTGCACTCAATAGCCTACAACCAGGTGATTCATCTTGTCTGGACTGGTCTAATGTCTGCCTATTTGCTTGAGCTAATTGCTTCCACTACACAATAGGGGGGGCGGGTAGAGGTGATGGTTAAACCCAGCTATAAAGTGCAATTCATTCTTTACATGTGACTATCATACAATGTAGCATTACCTTTTATCGTACATATCTCAGGCTTGTTTTACGGATGATGAACCTACCACACTACCCCCACCAAATATGACCCCCCCCCCTATTGTGTAATACTAGGCCAGTCGTATCAATCGGACAGTCTACAGAAGGTGCATTGAGCTAGGAAAGTTGAGTTTCTTTTCTTCTGTATAATTGCAGTCAAAAGTCTCAGCCTGAATGATATGGAAAATGGGAGAAAAATGGGATGCAGTGTCTAAGGAAGCTGTAAAGCTTTTAGCTTTGACATTACCCCCCGCCCCCCAGAGACGTGGCCCCAGGAGTGAAGGCTGGACTGAGGGACCCACCTCTGGCCTGGCCCAGGCTGGGGGAGCCACGGTCCTCCTCTTCCTCTGGGCCTCCCTGTGGCGCAGGCCTCAGGTAGCGGGGGACAGAGGGAGCACTGGGGAGAAGGTTCTGCCTTCGGCGTTGGTGCTCCACCTCCAGGGCCTCTTGGTCAGCTACACCTGGGTGGGAGACAGATAACTGACAGGACTGCTTTCTTGAAGATGAAGCAAAATTCCCCAGCCTGGGCAGTTACTTCAAGAGTAGCGCTCAGGATCACCTCACATTTTAAACATTGTAGGTTTTACTAAGTACAAATTATAGAATTTAATTAATTCATATTACAATGTTGTACATTACAGGGTTTCATGTGGAGTCTATACCAAGAAGCAAAGGACACGAGGCAGGGGGGACACCCTGGACGGGATGCCAGTCCATCACAGGGCACGAGGCAGGGGGGACACCCTGGACGGGATGCCAGTCCATCACAGGGCACGAGGCAGGGGGGACACCCTGGACGGGATGCCAGTCCATCACAGGGCACGAGACGGGGGGACACCCTGGACGGGATGCCAGTCCATCACAGGGCACGAGACGGGGGGACACCCTGGACGGGATGCCAGTCCATCACAGGGCACGAGACGGGGGGACACCCTGGACGGGATGCCAGTCCATCACAGGGCACGAGACGGGGGGACACCCTGGACGGGATGCCAGTCCATCACAGGGCACGAGACGGGGGGACACCCTGGACGGGATGCCAGTCCATCACAGGGCACGAGGCGGGGGGACACCCTGGACGGGATGCCAGTCCATCACAGGGCACGAGGCGGGGGGACACCCTGGACGGGATGCCAGTCCATCACAGGGCACGAGGCGGGGGGACACCCTGGACGGGATGCCAGTCCATCACAGGGCACGAGGCGGGGGGACACCCTGGACGGGATGCCAGTCCATCACAGGGCACGAGGCGGGGGGACACCCTGGACGGGATGCCAGTCCATCACAGGGCACGAGGCGGGGGGACACCCTGGACGGGATGCCAGTCCATCACAGGGCACGAGGCGGGGGGACACCCTGGACGGGATGCCAGTCCATCACAGGGCACGAGGCGGGGGGACACCCTGGACGGGATGCCAGTCCATCACAGGGCACGAGGCGGGGGGACACCCTGGACGGGATGCCAGTCCATCACAGGGCACGAGGCGGGGGGACACCCTGGACGGGATGCCAGTCCATCACAGGGCACGAGGCGGGGGGACACCCTGGACGGGATGCCAGTCCATCACAGGGCACGAGGCGGGGGGACACCCTGGATGGGATGCCAGTACATCACAGGGCACGATGTAGGGGGGACACCCTGGACGGGATGCCAGTCCATCACAGGGCACGAGGCGGGGGGACACCCTGGACGGGATGCCAGTCCATCACAGGGCACGAGGCGGGGGGACACCCTGGACGGGATGCCAGTCCATCGAAGGGCACGAGGCGGGGGGGCACCCTGGATGGGATGCCAGTCCATTACAGGTGACACATACTCCCACACACAATCAGGCAGTAGGGGACAATTTACAGATGCCACTTTCCATAGATGCATTTTTCATTGAAAATAATGAAGACGGATGTGTGATATATTCTCTTTGTTCATATTTATATAGCTGTGCAGCACTGAAGTTGAAATATTTTTCAGTCGAAATAGCCCCTATTAAGACGTAATTTCTTCTTCTTTTTTCTTCTTGTATTCGGTCTATAAAGTACGAAAACAATTAGAGCAACAGAATAAATTGCCAAAGACAAATTTGATTAAAGTTAAAACATCCCCTCCAGCCACCTCTTTCCAAGCCTGGCATTTATTTGCCATTTGTGTTTCATACAGCGCGGTTTGTGTTGGATAGTCATGTAAATAAAAAAACAACGAGATTTCTTTTATTGCGCTGCATTTGTAATTTACATTTATATTGAATTAGCGGAGGCAGAAAGGGGGGGGGGGTGATTATGCTGCGAGATTACAGAGAGATTACATCGCCATTGTGTCGTGTAATTAAAGAAGGGGAAATATAAAGCGCCCACGTGGCCCGTGGTAGGACCATTTCTCATTTAGGAGCTTTTGACGTCATACCTACAGGCTGTGTCATCAGGTAGAGGACAGCAGGTAATTAGTGCCCGGGCGCACTCCTGCGGTAGTACTGTGTCTTGAACTTGAACACATAACGACAACGTTCGATGAACGTTCGGATGACGTTTTCTTTTCTAATCAGACAGCGCTCTACGAAGGGTTTGGTAATGAAGCTGGAAGGAAAATGAACTCGGCTGACTCATTTAATCCCCGCAAGGAGGAAAAACAAAGCAAATCGACTCCCCCTCCCCGACCCCCACCCCCCCGCATGAATTAAAAAACATCTTAATTAGGTTCCAAAATGAGGGAAACTGTTTCGGGGAAGGTGGAAACGGTGCATCCGCATCGTGACCCTTGGTTAAACTGAAAATCTACAGCATGGAAAATGATATTTTTTTTTAAACAGTAACCTTCGACTGCGCGGCGAGATTATAATTGCTTGTCACGTGTTTGCGCTGTTGTTCAGCCAAGTCTCGGATGATCGATATTTGTTTATGTTGTCATTTATTACATGTAATTCCTCAAGGGAAACCCCTAGCACGAGCTGCGGCCTGATCAATATAATTTAATTACATTTTTGTGTCTTTTGTTTAGAGTAATTATAATGCAATTATATGGCTATTGTTGTTGTTGTTGTTATTATTATTATTCCTTGTTGCACACCATAGAGTTACAATCTTTGTACGGATCGTTTTATGTACCAGACGGTCCCGAACTGAGACCGAACGCCTTTTCAACGCCCCAGACCAAATCAGTGACTGCCCCCTAGCGGTTCTCCGTGATTTATTTGGCCTTTGGTTGTCGTGACAACGTCTTTTGATTGACAGCCAGACTAGGCCACCAGGGCCGCAGGCTGGGAGGGGCCGCTGTCCTTCGAGTGTTGCGACATATTCATTACCAGACCTCAGCCTGCCAGCAGAGGTGGAGGGTATCACAGAGACCAGAACAGCCCCAGATGTGAGCATTGGGAAGACTGATAATAGCCTTGATGGACTTTACGAATTACCCACTGGGTTGGATCCACTAAGTTTAAGTAAAAGTAATTGCTACGTGCCAACACCGTGACAACAGTAATCCAGAACTATCAGTAAAAACTCTAATAGTGGCATTTTTGTTACATCTTGAGATGGACATGCTGGGCATTCACTCTATTTGGACCGTGATTCACATCGTGCCGCTTCTTCCAGTGTGGCGGTTTTCAGAATTGCCCCATAACTTTCAGATAAACAGGGAGTCATTTGTGCCTCACATTGAACTCTGGAAACTTACATGCACTCGCCGGATTGGTTTAGAAAATTTGCTCCGCTAAGCACTAAACAGTTGACCTTTCACAATTTTATATTTAAGAAAAGGAAAGAACCTATTAAAAGTTTTAAATTACCTTAACGCTACACGTGAATAAAGTGACAGACTGATGTGATGAGGAGAGTTATATTATTAGTAGTAGTAGTAGTAGTAAATGACGATGCAAGATTTCTTGGTTAGCTAGAAAACTGAGAAGGGTCTGGCTGCAGCCACTCAGAACGTGCACTCTCAGCTCCAGCACGCTCAGCTACTGACGTCAGATGCACGCTCAGCCATAACAGGAAGTGCAACCGGGGAATCCTCGTAGTGTTAAACTGCTTGATGACGTTAATAAAAAATAAAAAAAAAGTGCAAGGGAATCAAGCGCTAACTTGATTCTTGAGGCCAGAACGGTATGTTAAGGTTTATTATTTGTATTACTGAATTATATAGTTACAAGTTTATTTCATGCCATACATTATTGCAATGTAGTGCGTTAGTAACTTTTTTCTCTGACTGGAGTGAATTATTTCAGTTAGGGAAACTACTAGCCAGTTGGCTCACGTTATCTTACGGTAAAATAGACACATTTCTACTTTTAAAGAGCTTTTCATGGAGTTATCTTGTGAGTGTCTTCGTTTCCAGCATATAGTTTTTAGTTGTTCATTTGGTCTTCAGGAAAACGTTTATCGGTCTCCTTACGGCAAGGCAAGACAAGTTTATTATCATACACAGGGTATATTTAAATTAGATGTTCTTATTGGTTTGTTTAGTTTAGTTTTTTTTTTATATCTCTTATCTGAAAAAAATAAACATTTGATTCCTGATGTCGTGACCAGTGATCCTTGTTTTTTTCCATCCATCTTTTATTAAGCACAGTTTGGTACCTCATGGCATATGTAAAGTGTATTACGTATTACAGTTCTGATCGATACATAAGATTATTAATAGCACAGAATTGTACACAGGATTTTTTAAAATTCTATTTTACTCTCTTCACACACACATATAAATATGGTGTGTGTGTGTGTGTGATTATATATATATATATATATATATATGTGTGTGTGTATATGTGTGTATATATGTGTGTATATGTGTGTATATATGTGTGTATATGTGTGTGTATATGTGTGTATATATGTATATATATGTGTATATATATGTATATATATGTGTATATATATGTATATATATGTGTATATATATGTGTATATACACTCACCTAAAGGTTTATTAGGAACACCTGTTCAATTTCTCATTAATGCAATTATCTAATCAACCAATCACATGGCAGTTGCTTCAATGCATTTAGGGGTGTGGTCCTGGTCAAGACAATCTCCTGAACTCCAAACTGAATGTCAGAATGGGAAAGAAAGGTGATTTAAGCAATTTTGAGTGTGGCATGGTTGTTGGTGCCAGACGGGCCGGTCTGAGTATTTCACAGTCTGCTCAGTTACTGGGATTTTCACGCACAACCATTTCTAGGGTTTACAAAGAATGGTGTGCAAAGGGAAAAACATCCAGTATGCGGCAGTCCTGTGGGCGAAAATGCCTTGTTGATGTTAGAGGTCAGAGGAGAATGGGCCGACTGATTCAAGCTGATAGAAGAGCAACTTTGACTGAAATAACAACTCGTTACAACCGAGGTATGCAGCAAAGCATTTGTGAAGCCACAACACGCACAACCTTGAGGCGGATGGGCTACAACAGCAGAAGACCCCACCGGGTACCACTCATCTCCACTACAAATAGGAAAAAGAGGCTACAATTTGCACAAGCTCACCAAAATTGGACAGTTGAAGACTGGAAAAATGTTGCCTGGTCTGATGAGTCTCAATTTCTGTTGAGACATTCAAATGGTAGAGTCAGAATTTGGCGTAAACAGAATGAGAACATGGATCCATCATGCCTTGTTACCACTGTGCAGGCTGGTGGTGGTGGTGTAATGGTGTGGGGGATGTTTTCCTGGCACACTTTAGGCCCCTTAGTGCCAATTGGGCATCGTTTAAATGCCACGGCCTACCTGAGCATTGTTTCTGACCATGTCCATCCCTTTATGACCACCATGTACCCATCCTCTGATGGCTACTTCCAGCAGGATGATGCACCATGTCACAAAGCTCGAATAATTTCAAATTGGTTTCTTGAACATGACAATGAGTTCACTGTACTACAATGGCCCCCACAGTCACCAGATCTCAACCCAAAAGAGCATCTTTGGGATGTGGTGGAACGGGAGCTTCGTGCCCTGGATGTGCATCCCACAAATCTCCATCAACTGCAAGATGCTATCCTATCAATATGGGCCAACATTTCTAAAGAATGCTTTCAGCACCTTGTTGAATCAATGCCACGTAGAATTAAGGCAGTTCTGAAGGCGAAAGGGGGTCAAACACCGTATTAGTATGGTGTTCCTAATAATCCTTTAGGTGAGTGTATATATATATATATATATATATATATATATATATATATATATATATATATATATATATATATATATATATATATATATATATATATATATATGTGTGTGTATATGTATGTAACAGTGGTTATATATAGAATAAGGGGACACGCGCAGTGTGCCCGTTAGCGAGCTATGATTATTGCACAATTAATTTTTCCTTGTAATAACAACGGAAAAAATAAAGTAGCAGGGTCTGAACATTAGTGCTCTCGCTACGCTACCACAGCCACGATGCTAATAATTACAAGAATAACATGCGAGCATTTAGTTTGATTAACTTGATCTGGTATTCAAAATCTAACATTTTAAATAAACCAACAACGGCCAGCCAAACAACATAAATATGCACATGTTAACATGATTACGAATATTTCATATCGTTCATAATTGGCAAGACAGTAAATCGAAAACTTACCATTTTTACACTTTATTAGCACTTTATTAGCACAACTAACGATTCCCCGGTTGCACTTCCTGTTGTGGCTGAGCTTGCACCTGACGTCAGTGGCTGAGCGTGCAGGTGGCTGAGCGTGCAGGTGGCTGAGCGTGCAGGTGGCTGAGCGTGCAGGTGGCTGAGCGTGCAGGTGGCTGAGCGTGCAGGTGGCTGAGAGTGCAGGTGGCTGAGCGTGCAGGTGGCTGAGCGTGCAGGTGGCTGAGCGTGCAGGTGGCTGAGAGTGCAGGTGGCTGAGAGTGCACGTTCTGAGCGGCTGCAGCCAGACCCTTTTGGGAAAACTTGCTGGATTTAAGGCGGCCTAATTTAAATGGGCCTTATCTTTGTTGAGGGGCTTCCAACGTGGGGGGCTGTGAGATTATTTCCAGAGTATTAAAAACGTGAAAACAATTATCACAGTCACAACTGTGTCACAGACTGGGGGGATCGCAAGTCCAGCTGAACTCCCAACTTTGTGATATAGACCCCAGAAAGATATTAGCAGTATTCTTGCCAATCAGACAGTCACAGTCTCCAATCAGTAATGCTCAATCCCTTCAAGTTTCTGAAGAAAGGGCTTGGGGCATGGGAGGGGTGTGGGTATTTACATTAATATTATTGGCTAACGGGCTGTGCAAATGGGACCGCATGGGAGGGGTGTGGGTATTTACAGTAATATTATTGGCTAACTGGCTGTGCTAATGGGACCGCATGTGAGGAAGCAGGGGGGCAGCATAACCACACGGGAAACAAGGCGAGCCTCCAAAATCACACCCAAACACATGAGAGGGTGCTCAGGCAAGCGTGTAGGCGGCCGCCCACAGTGCAGCGGACATTGTACAGGACACTTACGCGCACTCATACAGTACAGGACACTTACGTGTTAGAATTGCAGAATTATGTAAATCTGTAACAAATACACACATGAACACAGAAAATTTGATAGGAATAACCGGGGTTGGATTTAAGATTTGATC
Organism: Paramormyrops kingsleyae; assembly: GCF_048594095.1. Lineage (NCBI taxonomy): Eukaryota > Metazoa > Chordata > Actinopteri > Osteoglossiformes > Mormyridae > Paramormyrops > Paramormyrops kingsleyae. The sequence goes on from NC_132800.1 coordinate 12,043,254, forward strand.
TAAAAATGTATTATTCCTTTCTTCACCCTGAGCGTACTAAAGCCACCTGATATTTTATAACACAAAGCGCAAAAGGTCTACATGACCAGCAGGTGGAGCCATTGCATCACAATTAGATTTGGGAGGCATCGTTTGGAAAGCTTACCTGCACGGAGGCATGCCGGCGAAATGTTTTTTTTTCCTGTATATACTGTTGGACACGTCTACGAACATATTACAGTAAACATTATCGGTTATAATACTGTTGCGTTAAATGTAACAGAAAATATTCATAAAAATAAAAATTCTGCCTTAGTTCCAGTTTCCATAATCCCCGTAAATGCAAGCTGCTGTTTTTAACAAATGAACAGTTTCCCCAGTTAAAAAAACGACTTAAAGCTACGTCTTAATATGTCTCGGAGCCATGCGTCAACGTCCACGCTGGCGGGGAGAGACTTGCTAAATTATATATGCAACATTAATAACGTAGATCGAAAATTCGCCATGTATGCGGCATTCTACGCGCCACGCTTTCGGTGCTAGAAAACGACATTTGACAGCTTTCTGCATTGCGTGTGCACCTTTGAGCCCGATTTTTCGTAGGTGATCCTATATAGACTGAGTAAAATTAATGTATTCATCACGCAAGCCGTGCAGACCTCTTACTGGTGTCAGGTAATAGTTTAGCTATATTAAAATAAAGATGACGTCTTACTGTGTGCAGCGGTACGCCTTTTATATGATAGTTCATCATTACATATATAAGTTCCTTGGGTGTCTCAAGTCACCCTAAATGAGAAGACATTTTAGGGTACACATACATTACCTGCTGGAGGTGGTATAGGATGTCATCTGTAAATGAAGTAACGTATACCGGTACAGTAGGATTTCTTGTGAAACTTACCTTAAATTTACTAACACAGAAACGATGGGATTTTTGAAGTGAATCCTGTATATGCTGACTGCACAACACAAGTCTCTTTTTCTGCAAACTGGATTCAGAAAATATCCAAGAATACCCCAGGGCCAATTACCCTTTTGGTGGGTACACACATCATGCTGATCCCAAGTGAGCAGTAGATAGTCAACAGGAAACCAGATTAGAGCTGAATCACACAGAGTTAGGTAGTGACAGATTAATCCATTCACTGCCTTCCCCAAAGCGGTTCAAGTCACCTTTATCCGTCAGTCACTCAATTCACGAGGACTGTCCCATAAGTTATTTAAGCTGCACACAAACATTTTGAAACAATCATTGAAGGCTATAGAGAGCCACCTTTTGAACCGCAAACATTGATTGGGTTGGTTTGTCATTAACCGGTTTAGTGGATTAAGGAAAATTAGGTGCATTGCAGACCAGTGTAGTGACAAAGTGAAAGTAAAAGGCATGTTTTAGATATGCAGAGCGACCCCTGTGTGAGGAGGTGACAAGCAAGCAGACATCAGGGGGTAACAGCCCAGGTGAGAGGGAGACTGCAAAGGTTAAAATCACACACACACACACACCCCACTGCATCATCCCCAAAATGGCTGGATGCTCAATTTATTGGTTCCAAATGCATTTAACAAAGTACACAAAACCCCCTGTGTGTTTTTCCCCTCATTCTTAGTTCTTAAGTTTTGTTCTTCCACAACATTAATATAAACAGCTATTTAGCAACAATGCAGCAATGGGGGAAAAGCACTGTATTCAAAACAAAAAGACAGAAATAGTATATAATATAATTTAATCTATATGGATGTACAAAAGATGAATGAGGAAAGGTTAGAAAGCTGGAAACAGGGAGGGGTTGATTATTACGTGAGTGTTTAGGTCTCTACATGAACAGTCAGCATGAGGAAGCAGTCATGCTTTACTGGGATGTAACAGATTGCTGAAGGCTGCAAGTGCCTAAGGGTGTTTAAGAGCAACACAGCAATGTGTGCACGGGGGGGGGGGGGGGGGGCACGAAAACCGCAGACTCAAACACTCTGCTTCTAGTCACACGATGGTCCCAAACAAAACTAAACGAAACGAAACGAAACAAGAACACAACCTGGAATAGAGTAATTTACAGCAGCTGCCTTCCGCAGAGGATGGTTCGGCCAGGATGGAGGCGCGTCTTTTTGGAAAGGTACTCCGGGCTTGCGGGCCGCTATCGTGCGGGGTGACATGGGGAGCGCGTGTTCGCACGCCTGAGCGCCCGCCCAGTGTGCTCTGCTCACGCCTTGCCGCCACGTCACTTGTGCTCCAGTCGCAGGAGTTGCTCCTTACCATTGACGGTCAGGGATTTGAGCTGGCCGTCCTCTTCCACCTCCACGCGCTCCTGGCCATTCTCGACGATCCTGCGGGAGGGATTCGGGCGGAGGGGACACCGGCACGGTTATTTCAGGTGGCAGTGCGCACTGAACTGGGGTCATAAGGTCAAACCACGAAGCCAAAACAGACAGGTTTAAAGCAGGAAATGACTTCCGACCAGCAAGGCCAATTTACGTAATATTAAGCAAGTCAATTACAAAAGGTCCTGGTATTAAGTTCCCGCCAATGCTGAAACGACCGCCCCATTGGGCAGACAGTGGGGCCCATCCAGTACCTTTTTGTGGTGATTTTTCTGCCGTTGATGAATTTGGTGGAGGTAGACACCTGCCGGAAGTTTCCCATGCCACCGCCGCCACCCCCGCCGCCGCCGCCACCACCGCCACCGCCGCCTCCACCAAACGACGAGGAGGAGAATGAGGTGAACCCCCCGCTCCCCAGCTGGCCAAAGGAGGAGAAACCTGTGCGGGGGAGGAAGAGGCAGGCCGCGGCCATTGGCCCAAAGTGGAACAGCGTCGACCTATCAGCACTCGGGTCAGCATCCACTCTCAATCACTAGCAATGGCCCAATGGACATTCACACATCAGTGGAGGACTAGCAGCTGCATGTTAAACCACCAGCGGGATGATGCTGACTGGTCAACACTCCCCACAACGCCTGGCCGGCCAACGTCATCACCGACGTCCAGCAACACCGACACGCGACTTCATCCCGAGACCAGCAGCACCCAGACACCAAAGTAAACATCTGAACACTGCTGGTTTACAGAAACATTTGTACAGAATGGCCAACGCAGTAAAATTTACAGATGAAGTGACCCGAAAAAGCAAAGCTATGCATTAATCCCTTAACACAATGATGGGTAACAGTCTGCTACTAGGTGATTAAAATTCCATCATAGATTTCCATTAGAGCATGTCTTCCGGGACCTTTGGATGAACACAAAGCAGCCCCTCCGAGCACAGCGGTCACCAGCGGCGGGGCCTCACCTGAGTCAAACGAAGAGAAGCCGGCGCCGAAGGCAGGGAAACCTCCAAAGCCCTGGAAGAAGGAGCCGCCAGTGGTGCGGCTCCGGCTCACACCGCGGTGCCGACTGCGCCCCGTGCCGAAGAAGTCACCAAAGGGGTCGAACGGGTCGTCGCCTTTGCGGCGAGTGCGCGGGGGAGGGAAGGGGAACACGGTGAGACAGCTTTGCATCGTCGTGAGCGTGATGGTCAAGCACAGACTGCTGGGAACTTTGGCACCATCTGAGAGCTTCATAAACCTCAGTGGTTACTCTGCCACAGAAATTACTGCAAATTTAGTGTCAGATATCTGTACAGCTTGGTACATCTTTTTTTTGGCTGCTGAGACTGTAGCCATGGCTTGCTTGTGTGCAAGGGGTGCCTCTTGTTGAACTCTTGAGGTAACTTCTTAACCTCAATCAGTCTAGTGAATGACTGTGGAATCTTGGACAAAACAAACCGGCAATAAAACAAGGATTTTAATTGCTCTTTATTTCCCCTTTATTAGGCCTCTATGACCAATAAGGATGGTTACAAAAATGATGGACGACAAACAAGAATTTCCCCACCTACCCACAGCAGTCAGAAAGCACTCTGATGGCACGATGAATGATCAGGAATGAGGTAATTGCTCCATACTGTTTGGGGCTACCCAACATATCCTGGCAATGATAAATAAATACTTTCCTATTGTTGTCAGCTGTTTTTGGCTCACCAGTTTGCCCCCCTGAAGACTGACAATCCAGTTTGGAGGAAATCACATATGCTGTGTCAAGCAGAACGTCTAGGAGGTAAAATGAGTGAGCGACCCATTATTCATACCGTTTCACTGAGAAGCTCATAATTCCAAGCACTAATATGCTAGCAAGGGCTTGAACTGTGGTGATAAAAACACCACTGACTGAAGCCAAAGGCCAAGCTCTCCAAGACTCCCTGACTCTGAAGCTCTTTCTCCAGGCTTCTCCTCTGGAAACAGACACATGACCCCCCACCCTGCATGATGCCTTGTGCCAGTTTCCATTTAAAGCCCCTTCTAATCAAGCCACAATCTAGGCCAGTGCAGAACACGTCACCGGTGCCTCCAGACTGCACCAGACCCCATAGTTCTCATACCAGCAGCATAGAGTAATGGGCAAGCGCTCACCTACCAGTTCACCTTTTGCCATCTTAGCCAGTTTTTTCACCGGTTTAGTTCAGGTTAGATCAGTTCTCAAATACAACAGCAGGGCCCTGTCTGGGGCTTTAAGTGGCCGGCTGGCTGCTTCCAGGTTCGACACACTGCACATTCCTTCATGCCCAGTTAACGACACACCAAGAACCCATCACATTCCAGAATGCCCCAGTTCTTTAGACATCCCATCTCTATTTATAGCAGTTCCGGGAATTGGTTCCACTAATTAGTCCAATTAAGTCACTGTGACCTTTAGTCCAAGCACACAGCAAAAGATGTAAATATCTAAGGTGCATCCCATGAACACTTATGGGACCCAAGATTACCTAGGACTGCGATTTGAAGATACCCCAGTTTAACACATGAAGGAATTGCACAAGCAGTGGGTGTGGCAAGGCGAGTGACTACCAGTCATAAGTGCCATGACGAGCATGTGAAAGTAACCAAGGCAACACTGAGAAACCATCACAACCTTGTGAGCATAGACAGGACAGAGGGGCGAGCAGCTGCTGTAACCTGCACATGGTTTAATTATAGAAGCACCTCTAGAAGGGGAGTCTGACTGTATCCCAAGTCAGCTTTCAGACTCGCTTGCTGTGAGATAGCAAGGCTTACATGCCCGCCAACAGGCAAAGCAGTTAGCTCCGATTTGTAATTTAACAGGGGCTCAGACATCGTGTTCTGGGGCTGTCATGCTGACCTGACGGCCGCAAAGGTCAGCTGGCCACATCTGCAGGACCACTGCTGGGTAGTGGCATCAATCCCCCCTGGCTGTTTCCACGGAGGCTATTTCCATCACATTCCACAGGAATGATGCAGCCACTAGCATTGGCACTGGCTAACGGACCGTGCGCTTCAAAAGGTCTCCTTATTTAGAGATGCGCGTGTTTGTGTGTACACACATGCAGAACAGATGCCATTCTTTAACTGAGAACAGGGCACCAATTCACAAAGACTTACCTTTAACGATACATTAATTACCAAAAATCAGTAGTCTGAAAGCAACAGATGTTTGTTTCTAGAATTCTCTATTTTTGTCTATTGCTCTGTTTTTAGAATTCTGCTAGCAAGCTAATGGTATTAGCCACACAAAACACAACCTTACTCTATGATCCTGGGCTTACACTGACGAAAAGCTACAAACAAACAAGAAAAAAGAACAAACAAACTTGTAATGTGGTTACAGTAGCTGGAGGTCCAGAGGAAATAATGTGCTTCAAACACCTGCTAACATATTCCAGCTAGTTCCTAACTTTCCAACAGTATTACTGCCATTACTAAATGGAGTTACTGAACGATGTTATGAAGACAGCAGAAACATAGAATAGGTGGGATGCTTCCTATCTCCTCGCTCATCTTAAAAATTCATGGTGATAAAGACAGACAATCCAGAGCTTCACTGGCCTGACACTGAAACTGTCACCAGCGCAAACTTCACAGACCTGAAACTGACCAAGCAAACCAACCTGAACATAGGCAATTGTCGCAACACAGCACTCGGGACGTGACACTACTGTGAATGCCTAAAAATAGATGTGCGTGAACGGAAAAACTAAGGGTTGAAGTGAGGCGTCGTATTCCACACTGGAACCCCTCGGCTGGCCGCTGTACAGCCTGCTCGACAGGAAAGTTCCATTTCCAGTAAGTAAAACCATGCTGAGCAATAACTAACCAGCAACATATCATCAGAGGGCTCTAGACGGGGAAAAACCAGCAATGAAACCTGATGCAGTGTCATTTTGAGGAATGTCTCACAGTCTCACTATATCTTTCTCTGCATGAATTCCTCACAGAAGTTGTGTATTACTGCCACATAAAGTTTAATGTTTAGTACAGTCAACACACAAAAACTCACCGAAGAAGTTAGCGAATGGGTCTCGTCCGCCAAAAAACTCCCTGAAGACATCTTCCGGGTTTCGGAAAGTGAATCCTCCACTGAATGGATCACCATAATGTCCTTAAGTGGGGTGGGGGGGGGGGGGGGGGGGGGGGCGTAAGTCAACATGTTACGGCACAGAGGAAGAGGCAAACCCAGAGAATCAAAAGAAAGAGCTATAAAAAACAGTGTGATTCTTCTTTATTAAAGAAATGTATTGAGGAGCATCGTATTCACAAAACTGGCTATGTTTGAGTTAGATTGCTGGATTACCAAATTCTCTAGGATTGAGGAGCAGCACCAACCCAACCAAACACTTACCTCCTCCACCACTTCCAGATAAGCCTTCTTTGCCGTATGCGTCATACAGGTTTCTCTTGTTGGCTGACAGACAAGGACAGCGAGACACAGGAGAGAAAACGGGACAATTATGACCCTGTTCAGAGTCAGGAACGAGATTGAGAGCTTCTCAAGGAAACACTCACTGCTTCGCCTCCACCTTACTCATTAGCACACTAGTTCACATCTTAACTGCTGAAACCCACCCAGGCTGCAACCCAAGGCCAATGACTCAAACCAGCACACTGATTCACCTATTTATGATCTATGTCTGACAGGACCTTGACTGACATCAGGCTGACAGAGCATCCCAACCCTCCAACAATTACATATTTGATTTCTTTAAGTAGTATCTTCTGTGCTTTTTTGCTAAGAAACACCAAGCAACCTCCTTGATTACACCAACTTTTAATGGACATGGTCCAACGAAGCACTGAGCACACAGGACACGTTCCGTCCCTATAATCTTCAACCTGTGAAGTTCTCACAAACTGATTCCACCACCCTATCCACAGGCTACAGCAGCTCAGCCCCACTGAACTCCTCTACAGTGTTTTTTTTTTTTTTTTAGTGGCTGACAGCCTAATAGCAGATAATAATTTTAAACAGGCTACTAAGACATTAAAGGTTTTTAATACAAGCTGCAATCTAGTCAACTTAATGGTGAACCTCAGTGTCTTTGAGAGGTTGTCTAAGCTCCAGTGTGTGTGGAAATGCCACAGGAAACCGTACATTCCACACTATTAATTTTATCAGATAGTGACGTGTTTCATTCCTATTGCTGGGAGTGTTCAGACACTAGCAAAATAGAGAAGCCTAACACTCCCTTATTGAGAGAAATGTTTCATTTTCCACGACAAGTCTGTTTTTACAGTTCGAGTTCAATTGGGGGCATTTGTGATGATGTACAGCGAATGTTGACCACAGTGGCGACAGTGAAAATCGAGAAGGATCGTTAAAGATCAAAAAAGCTTGCCGCAGGGCAACATTGTGAGCGGTCTTACAGCAGCTGAGACATGATGAGACAAGCTGAGGCAGAGTCCGTACTCGAAGGAAAAAATCTAAACGGCTGCTTGAGTGGCAGCAACCCACAGAGCAGACAGCCATTATCGATCAAAGGCACAGCATTCCATAAGGTCAGGGGGAAGCTATGTGCAAGAAGTGCAGTTTGAGAGCTCTGGTCTGACCCCATTCCCAACCTGAATCTGACAACCCGAATTCAAGAGCTGAATTTTACAACATGAATTTTTATTACTACATAGGCAACATAAATTCAAGTTTGGGAAATGAAGTCAAATTTGGCATTCAAATTCAGGTAAAACATTCAAATTCAGGTAAAACATTCAAATTCAGGTAAAACATGCAAATTCAGGTTTGGGTATTTAGGTAACGAAGTTCAGGTTGGCGAGTCTGATTTAACACCATAAACCTGCACCATTGCACCAAATACACCTGAAATTCTTCAATACAACCAGCTACCATGCGGACAAAGGGCAACATTTGTTGAGAGGCTCCCAAAATGCACCGCTACGCACTGGTGGAGCAGCCACAGTGTAACCCACATTCATCACAGCCAAAAACCTTTGGCCTTTACTTGGAGATCTCACCATCTGACAGGACTTCATAAGCCTCGGAAAGCTCTTTAAATTTCCGCTCTGCTTCCTCCTTGTTTTCGGGGTTTTTGTCTGGGTGCCACTTTAATGCCAGTTTTCTGTACCTAAACACACACACACACACAAACACATGAAGGTCAGTATAAATCACAGCGGTCAGACAGCATTTCAAACTTGAGCAATAACCCTAAACTATGACATACTATAACAGTACATCTGTATAGTTATTAATAAGTATCCAAGATCAAAACAGCTCAACACTGTGCATCTCTTTGCCAGTTGGGTCATGGCACCTGAAGGTTAGGACCATTATTATTATTATTATTATTCAAGGGCCATGTTGATCAGCCTCCAATAGTGTGGCTTCTAGGAAGCGCCTTAGCACACACTTTAAAATACTCTTCATGCCTAATGTTATTCATTTAGCAATATGGGGAGGCCAACTGTCCTTTCTAAGCATCAGCATGTGGAAAGTGCAGCCAGTCTCCCCTGGGATCACTAGTGAAATTATACAGCGCAGAAAAAAAACACACACACACCACGGCACAATTTTTTGTTTCACTCGTTTCTCAATTTAAGGGTGTGTGTGTCTGTGAGTAATATATATTTCTTTTGAAAACTTCAGCCTCGTTCTTCTCTGATTCTCATTAATGAACAGCATCTTCCTTGCTTCTAGGAGCCTGATGTGGACTGTCCTAGCAATGCACTTCACACCTTCTCTTAACGTTTCCCATTCCTTTTGAAGGTCACTTGATGTCATCCTAAGATTCATGAGAAACTGTCAGATATCAGTCATCTCTGGCATTAGAACGTTGCTTCCGCCCTTTACCTGGCTGGTTTCTGGTCGTTCCCAGTGTCTCCTGCTTCACCTCATTCCTGTGAACTGCCATGTTAGAAATACTGAACCTGGAAGCAACCTGCAGTTCAGTGTGGCCTTCTGCCAGCAGAGCCACAATTAAACCAGGATTTGAAAATGCAGATTTGTTTAAAAATATAGAGTGGTCTCAATTGATTCCGTGGCTGTACATGAGTACATTCCCCACTAATGACACTGCTGTAATGAGACTGCATTTACAGATACAAAGCACAGGTGTTACAGGTGTCCATTCACTCATAAGAAATGCCATTAGCACAGTCACTTGTATACAACATGTTTTATGCAGAAGTAGCAACCGTTGCTCATCTAATAGAACAGATGCACCAGCAACACTGGCCAGATGGCGCCTGGCGTGCCCCCCAGCCATCCAGAAAATAGCTGTGGCGGAATTTAAAAAGGGACCTGAGAACTTGAACAGGAAACAAAGACTAACAATGGGTGACAGCCCTAGCGTGGTACACTGAGACTGATCCTGCAGGGAAAGCAGTTTTCTGAAGCCAGTGACCGGTCCGTGAGGAGGGGGGGAGGCGATACTCTGTACTGTCAAAAGGTGCAGAGAGGTGGATTAACTCCCCTACATGCGTCAGCAGATTAAGAATGCCAGCCTGTCCCCTTTGAAAACACCACATTGTAATTTCTTTCAGAGAAAACGAAAGTACGCTCTGAAGGATATGGCCACTAGACACACACAAGCCAGCCATGCACACAGAAAACAAAAATTCCAGTGCAATACTGGTTATGTTCAATGAATGAGGGGAACAGGTTAAAAACAAGAGGAGAGCTACCATTGCGGTTTAATACAGGCAAAAGACCAAACGCATAACTGACAGGAACAAAGGGAGTTAAACAAAATCAGCAGCGACATGTCAATACAGCACACCAGCACTCTAACGGCAGTTAATACCCGGGCACATTAAAACGACGGGAACCGAAAACTCAAGAAGTCACAAGAAGAACCAGCTGACTTCTGTATCACAAAGCAAGATTTTCAAATGAGCTAGATAACTTGTTGGATCTAAGTTAGATAAGGCTAAAAGCAAATTAGCGAAGATCAAGTCCATTTTAAATATTACTTTGTGATACAGGCCCCTGATCTCCAAAAGTTTCACAAGGCATAAAAGGTACATAATGTATTATAATGAAACTGGCCAGACAGACACTGTAACCCTCTCAGGAGCCGGTCAGTACTTATTTTACCCATGAGCCTCAAAAGAGCACTAAATGTGGTTTACAGCCAAGCACCCATCCCGGAATACAAGGTACCCCAGGCCCATAGCAGCTCTCGCACAACACAAATCAGTAATGGAAAATCAAGATCACCAGGCGTTGTGCAATGACCTATGGTAAAGTTACACAAAAAAAGTTCGCCCATTCTCAGTGGCAGTTTCATTTATGTCCAAGATATAATTAGCCTACTGCGTCCTTCGCAACCTCGGCTGAAAGCATCAGCAGTGGATATTAATAGTATTTGTTGGACAGGGGTTGTGGACACTCACGCTTTTTTGATATCCTCCTGGGAGGCATTTCTAGGTACTCCTAATATCTGGTAGTATTCCACCATGGTTTGGCACAGCCTCTATCCACGATGGTCGTGACCTATAGAGAAAGAAAGTAGTAAGAAACAAGGGAGTAGCAGGTGGACATAAAAACAAAAACAGCAGGATGTTTATCGGACTCCATCCTGAACACACCCTACTCATAGCACGATGGCTATATGTCTGCAGAGGGTCAACACCAAAGTATTTAAGACTACATTACTATTGTTGTGAGTGTACTGAAACACAAGGACCTGGGGAAATGCTGCCAATGTAACAGTTTCATAACTGACATGCGGCACTCATCATCGCCTAAACCCACAGATAAAACAGTGATCCAAGTGTCGAAAAAAGATCAACGTTAGTCGCTAGGACTGGAAAACAATTCACATTTAAAGTTACAATTTGTAAGATACTTATGTTGGTGTTGTCCATAATTCTACATAATGTTTGGGGGAGGGGGGCGTGTGGCTCAGCAGGTTAGGACATGTACTTGTGATAAGGATGGGAGGGGGTCATGAACCTCTGGACTGTCAATAGGTGGTTTGACCCTCCGCTGTTACCCCTAAACTTGCACCTAACGAAAACTGTGTTTCAATATGCATACTTGACCATTCTTGTATTCTCACGTGCTCATTTGAGGCCATCTTCCACTGGCAAAGTACAGTTCCAGTACACCAGAACAGAAGTATAGAGAACAGTAAAAATCCCTGGATGTTGTCCTTGACCCACCCCAAATATCAAGGATGCATCAGTTGAATCCTCACCAATGAGAACAATTCCATAATTTATTGTGTCCCATGTTCATTCTTGGAAGACAAGTTAGCAAGAACACTCTTGCCAAGAACACAAGTACGTTCTTTGTGTTCCTGGTATTGATAATTACCCTATGCCCTTATCTTCCAGCATGATAAATATAACCTAATTTAGGTCAGTTTATGTAAATACAGCAGACTTGTTGAAATTACAGTAGATCATAAAGGTTCAAGCAAGCAACGGATAAAACCACAAAAAACCCAGAACAAACAAAATGGAAGAGAGCAAAATTTCTCCATAGCTTCGCTTTAGAACAGCAGGTTCAGCAGTCATCCAGCATAAAGGAGAGCACCTTGATGCTTTCTGGCAGCAGTGACAGTTGAATGGTGACAATTAACTGTTCAGGAACAGACTGACAATCTAGTGGCATCTTTAAATAAGAGATCAAACACTATCACAATAGGGCAGCATGTTTTCTTATTAGTGATACAGCACCTGAACACATTTTGCAATGTCAGCAGTTTCAATTAGACCACTGTAAAAACTTTTACAGTTTAGATTAAAAGGTGGTCAAAAATATTACTGTAATTTTTTTTTACCAAAGTACTTAATGTAAAATGCTTTCCCCTGTTTGTATGGCTGGTAAACATTGTATATCATTGCTTTTCCAGTTATCGTTTCCTGTATTTAAATTACAGAACGTATGGCATTAATGAGTATATCGCGACTAGTAAAAGCACAATGCAACATAAGAATATCAATAATATAAACAAAAAAATCACAATAGCAACAGTTCTGGTTTCTTAAAGTCACTGAACTCTCAATACCACATTGCAATACTTAAGAACTAGGCCTTACTTCTTGCTGAAGCTTATGTGAAGCTTTATCAAGCGTTTTTGAGTTAATTGCCAAAGCCATCACCTGTCAGCATTGCTTTTTAAGTTCTAGAAGTGTATATGATTCCATTGCTATCAACTTCGCTGCTATTAAAAAAAAGATGTGAAGCCATAGAACGGTCAAAATCACCATCATGGTTGGTGACTCTGACCCAGACCTTGAACCCCATCTAACCTTGAATGAGGTCAGGGGATAATCCAAGGAAAGGAAACGATTAATTGGATTAAGGCAGGGGTCTCCAACTCCAGTCCTGGAGAGCTACCGTCCAGTAGGTTTTCTATCATACCTGGTTTCTGATGAGCCACACCTGTTCTCAGGTAAATACCAGGAGCAGGTGTGGCTCATCAGAAGCCAAGTGGGATAGAAAAACCTACTGGATAGTAGCTCTCCAGGACCGGAGTTGGAGACCCCTGCATTAAGGTAACTCGGATTTTTCAATATCACAATGCTAGTTCTCTTTTTAGCGGGACATATCACCATGGTAACTTGTGCTACAGGGCTAACCTGCTCTGAAGTAGGATAGGTCTCAGGATCACAGACCTCAAACAGTGCTTCTACCAATCAAAGGGAAGAAGTGGGTGTAACAAATGGGCTTTCCCAAACTCTCGAAATGGCCTGTCCATAAGAATCCTGTGACTGAATATCGGATGCACAGCTATGTTTACCGCAGTCTTCCAGCTGTAATGTCTTACAACAAGCAAGCCAGGCAATTTTTACTCACAGATCTTTGACGTCTACGGGCAGAGATACACACCGATCATTTCTGCGTTTTGAGCCCTTTTGCAATGTGTGCAAAACCTTGTTACTATCTACGAAAAGTGGCACTCTCTGCTGTAACAATATATTGGTTCAGCATTTTGAGTTGATAGTGACCCTTGCACACCCCATGGTTTTCCAGATTACAGTACAGGCAAATTTTAATTAATATTTAAATGTTTGCATGTGCACTTCATGTTCACTGGCTGGTGGTGAATGGACATAGTGCAATTATTAATAAAGATATATAGAAATACATAATCTGAAAATCAAGTGATGTGCCCCATACCTCCATAGTCCATTGCTTAAACCACACTTTAAAGTAATTAGTTCATTTATTCTATACCTTATCACTTCGAATGGTGTAATTGTAAATGAACATCAACGTCGCTCTAATAAAATGTCAATATCTTTGTCTTCCGGAGCCAACAGACCCACGTTGTGTGTACGTGTATGTGGGTGTGTGAGTGATGGATAAAGGAGTATTGAATGGCTTTTGAAGAGTGACAAGTTTATTTAATAATGAATAAAAAAGGGGATTGTGATTATGATTTTTTTTACAAAAACCGCAAAGCACATTAAGAAATTAAGACAATTTTCTTAAAAACACTCAAACTGTACATATGCATTTTTGCCATCAGTCGTGCAGGACGCCTTTCTAGCTTTGCCAGCAGCCCAAGTGTTGCTGATTGTTGTTACTGATCTTTTGAATTCTTCATATTTCACAATAATTCTCGGCTCCACTGCACTAAAATACGTAAAATACGTAACCCAAACGAGCTTGATGGGCCGGATGGCCCCCTCTCGTTTGTAAATTTCTTATGTTCTTAACCCTGTTGTGATCCATGCTTACATGGCCGCCTGGTTATTGCACATGGCACTCTTTTATGGGCACGCGCTCAGGAAGTAGGCCTAATCGTGGCTTCAGTAAGAAAACATCACTTGATATAGTTTGCTGATATCGCTGTGATACCGTTTATCTCGAATTGCATGCGTTTCGTTTTGTCGAGCTGGAACTTATCTTTGAAGCCTGACTTCACCAGCTTTGTGAAACAGGCTCCTGGAAAGGGCCCATGACTAAAGAACCAATCCAGCTACATTCTCATTAAACGACTTTCGCTACTTATTCCTCCAGTCGTGACAAACCGTTAGTAATGATTTACAACGGTGAACAACCCAATCTGCTGCCCTTTGCCACTGGCAGTATGGCAGTCTGCTCTATTTTTAGTCTTGCAAGCCCTTTCCAGCCAGAGGGCATAACCACCAGAGATGCCCCTCTACACTGCCCCAGTCTCTTCTTTGTCCAGCACCAAGCAGCCCACAGCCCCCCTCCCCCCATTAAGCATCCTTACATTTCTACAACCAAAGTCACAAACAAAAACCTAATATTGTAATATGTATTTTAAATAGGGGGAAATAGCTATGCTTACGGCTAATAATACGGCTAATAGTTGTTCCAAATGCCAGTGCAGTGAACTTCCCCATCACAACATTTTTACATGATCAAATTCCTTTCTCAGGAGGTTCATCCCGCAAACTTCAGGTCACATACACATGTCCTGCACTGAGGAGCTTATTGCCCTCTAAGCAACAAACAATAAGTTGGTCTCCATGTTGCCCTGGGCCATAATAGGAGGGGGCATAAACAAACAGGGCAAGGCTGGAAGAGGCCTACTTCCCAGCTGGCACCACACTGGCATCACACTGCACTCTGCCAGGGCTTTTCTTAGCCGGTATTCTAAACTAAGAAGGGCAGCCAGAGCTGAACAGCTGAATGCTAGCTGGAGCACAATCGGGTCCAATAACTACCCCATGGCTTCATCCAACCGATATCGCTCTAGATGGGATTTTGAAACAGGCCAATAAGCCTCTTCGATCTCACTCTGCTGGACAAAGGCATGCTACCAGTCACAAATAGTGCCAGGCACAGTTTGGTGATCAGTGTGATTTAAGAGATGATACCATGCTGACTTCAAAGCCAATGGACCCTTTTGCCTGGACCCTTGAATATGTTAAAGGGTAAGAAAACAAGCTTCCTATAGACTAGGTAGTATAAGAGACTGCACATACAAATATATACACAGGGAAAAAAAACATCCACTTATGGTGGAAAGTAAGGCAAAAGCACCAGCCGCAGCCTAAACTATAAACACAAACAAAGACCCCACAAAACCCCCTAAAAAAAAGAGCTCTCATTACATGCCTACCTAAAAACATGTTTAGCCTTCTGTATCATGGGATCCCAAACTTTTCAGTCCATCATCTTCAAAACATCAAAATAACAGTGCCAGAAATTTTCTACCCCCATTTTGAAAATCCGAGGGAGGGGATGCTGGGGTACCCCCTCGGTAGATTTCGCCAGTCGGGGTTGGGGAAAGCAGACAAGACCATGTTTAAATTAAAATGACAGACTTTCAATAAGCATATTCGAAAGCATAATCATGTCAAGCTCACACATCTTGATGAGAAACACTGATTTCACACAGTGATGATGGATGGTTCATTACCATATAAATATTTCTGGAGGAAAATCCAGTTGAGCTCCTACCAGGATTTTCCACTAAGAGTGGGGAGGATGTTGTTTAAACTGAGAACTTCAAGTTCTAGGAAAGACACTGCAGATACATAAATTGGTTCCCCTCCCTTTCCAAGCAACATCTAGGAGTCAGGTTCAGTTCATCCAAAAAACCATATTGCACAGCCCTCCCTACCCAAAAGATCCAGGCTGTTCCATGACAAATTTGAGATAGCAGGCGAGCCGAATCTCAGAAGCTGTCACCTTCATCAGACCTGCAAGAGACCAGAAGCTGCTTCTCCCCTTCACCGAAATGCTGCAGCGAACCAAGGTGACCCACGCGCTCTGCTACTCGCAACGAAGCAGAACATTACATACGCGTCACACACACATACACACACACTCACAACAATACAAGCACACACACGGCAGCCTAGCTGGTTAAAGCCATTCCCCATTTGGCAGCACATTATTGATATGGGGTCAGGAGCTATTAGTAAAAGTTTTTTTCAGGAAATAAGAGGGCCCCACGTTCAGAATCTCCAAAACACTGTGACCTTTTGCATAAAATACCTTCTCCCACTAAAGAAGCCATCAGACAAGATCGCAGATTTTTTATTATTTTTTTTTTTACTAAAAAAAGGTCCTTAATGTTTTTACTTGGCAACAGCAGCTTCTTTACTAAAACTTTTTGATTTTGATATATGGGAGCAGCCAGTTTTTCCTGTTCTGTCGTTGCTCATTACAAGTCAGAAAACAACAAACTCCTTAGGAACTGAGAGAAATCACAGTATCACAGTATTTCATATCCACAGATCCAAATCAAGAAATGCAACCAGCAAGGCAAATTTTAATCATGTGCAGGGATGCAGCAATGTCTGGCTTTGCCTTTTAGGTATCAGCAGAGAATCAGACCAGAGCAGCAACAGAAATAATCACAAAAAACACAGGGGAATTCAATTCAGATTGTTCTCCTATTGAAACATGTGCACTATGCAGCCGGGTATTTGTACTACTAGAGCGGTTTTGATCATGACACAATGTAATTGCGATTATATGGCACATGCGCAATAATCACCAGGTCTTTTAATGATGGGTGAAACATTTGTCTGGACACCATCTTTGAGACTATATGGACATTTACTTATGCAGACAATTTGGTAAGCAGATTAGTAAAGTGCTTGAAATATTAATGAGCTGTATTGTGGCACCCAAAAGTCAGTCCACATAAATTCAGCATAGCCGTCTGTTTATTAAATTCAGTTAGCAAAGCATGCCACATACTACTGTGTTGGTGAATTACGGAATAAGCACTCAAGGGGTGGTGAGGCTGGTGAAGTAAAAATATGTTGGTGGTGTGGTAGTACTTTTTGCAACTTAAAGACCGACACTTTTATTAAACATAAGGATACACCGAATTTATAGCGATCACTAACTTTTGGGCATCACAATATGCATCTCATTAATATTTTAGGCACAATACTAATCTGCTGACCAAATTGCTGGCATAAGTAAAAGTCCATACAGTACCAAAAAGCTGGCGTACCGACAAATGTTTCACCTGTTATCTAAAGCCCAGGTGATTATTGCGCATGCGGCATATATTTGTGATCACATTGCGACACTGATCAAGGCAGCCCTATGTACTACTCTCCCAAGAACTGGTCTCTGGGTAAGAGGGGGGAAAAAAACCCTTCGCAGAACAGACCTTAAGGCATCAGAAATTCCATTTCTGTCTAGCAAGGATCTACAGTTAATACCCAGTCTGACAACAGGTTAGTCTGTTTACACTGCATGCAATGTATACAGCGCAGCAGATGAAAAGCACAGCAAGAGACAGCCATGCTCATCCATCCCCACCCACGGCACAAAAGGGCAAAAGTTCAAAGACTGAGACCATTTAGATCAAAGCTTTAAGATGTGGACATCTTGCTTAATTCATATAAAACCAAACTCTTCTTGGTTTTAGCACTCACCTTCTGTGCTGCTCTCGCAAAGACACTGAGGTAAACCAGCTGTTTGCTGTCATTCTGTAGCTTTCAGTTACAGTATGCCCAAGTCAGCACTCTCCTCCACAGACTGTTTCAGTAGATAATCCAGCTTTCCAATTCATTGCAAGCCCAGGGGACAGCTGCACCCCATACTTGTAACTTTCCTACAATGATTTGCAGCCCTAAACCAGACGAACAATGTATCTGTGATAAAGACTTACTTATACCTCTTAGAAAAGATGTCTTATTCAACCAAGAAAAGCATGTTTCTGGACAATTGAAACATTTGGAAATTTCCAGAAACGTTTATGGTTTTCAACCCTTTGCTTCACATGAATTATTGGACAGCTGTGTAAAGGAAAACACAGTCCTGCAGCAAAAGATAAATGACAAAAAAAAGTTGCTGTGGCTTGATGTCACAAACTCAAGAAACAGGTGTTGCCTGTTGACTATAGACAAACGTGAACATCAGCCAGACCTTAAAATGAACTGCTGCACAAATTCAAGTGTGGTTCAATTTGCTACTCTGGTGTCATAAAGAAGGATGCAGGAGACGATACAGTAGGTAACTTAAAGTTGAAAAGAAAACTTTTTATGCAAACACTGGACTACAGTTAAGAGTTTGTCCTGACACCTGTCTCAAATGTAGTGGAAAGCTGGTAACAGGTATCTGGTGATAAATTTGGGGATTTGTCTTGATTTGCAATGAATATTTCAAAAGAAAGGAATGCATGACTCTTGAACTGTCCATATTTTTATGATTCACACACCAACATTCGCCTTCTGTGTTGACATACATCTACTGTCTGTGCTGCCTTTAAACATTCCTATAGACTCATGACTAAGTCAGAGCGATCATGATTACTCAAACTCGATTACTAAAAAGCATTGCTTAAGATTTTCCTACTTGATTACTCAGCAATATGGCAGAAGGAAGACTGCACATAGCAGATGAGAATCCAAATAAAGAGCAAAAGCATCAGTTCTGTGGAAGCACTTCTAATTAAAAGTGAATTAAAAAGAAGCTGTCTCTCGATACTGCGAAGCAGAACTTAAATACCACCACAAAATGACTGCAATGCAAATACAGCTTAAAATACGACTTCTGGGTTTGCTCAATTTATTTTCTATGGTTCCTGTATGTCAAAATAATTGCCGCTAAAATTAAGGTTAGTCCCTTGACTTAGCTGCATTATCATACAAAATATGTTACATAATAACCATATAACATTAATTTTATTCATTAGATTTTTTTAACATGTTTTATGGCTGAAAGATATTGGGAAAAGTTCACATTGCAATATTTTAGGTTTTTGCGATATTTAGGAATTGAAAATGAACTATATAGCCAAATATATTTTATTCACCAACAGAGTCCATCAAATAATTTGGCTGCGTTGTTGCGAGTTGCGCCAGTAGACACGAAGCAGCACTGACAAATCACTTAAATATTTCCATACAGAGGAAGACAAATGCCTTTTTGTGACCAGTTCCTGTTCACTTTTTGCCCTATACTAATTTTAGTTTCATTTCTCAAAAAACGTGCCACACAGTCTATGAATGAGTCCAAGAGCAAAGACAAGAATAATTAAGATTGTCTAGGAGAGCACATGCAGAGATCATGCAAAAGCAGTGGTGTCAAACTTTAGACTTTTTTGCACATATATATAAGATAATTTTGAAAAGGAACCATCATAAAAATTGCAATGTTTGGTAAGCTGCATTTCCAGTGACCGAGCAAAAAAGGTTTTGTGCAACTTATCGATGTCTGACCCCAGCAGACTACTGCTGTCCTTGCAATGTGACAGTTGCATGTGCATGAGATATCACATTGATGTTAACACCACACATCACGCAAGTCTGTCAGGACGGCATGGTGCGTTGCCGCACTGCCACTTTGTGTGTATGGAGTTTGCATGTTCATCCTGTATGTGCATGACTTATTCTTTCACTGTTCAAAAACATGCAACTCAAGTGAATTGGTGTGCCTAAATTGACTGTGTGTACCCTGCAGTACCCTGATCGATTTGTGCCTCATGCTAATTATATTATATACTGTACATTCTACATTCTATTAAATCGGTAGATTACTTGATTATTCATATAATGCATAGTGACAGCCGTAAAAGTAATCACGTGCTATCCTATAATGGCTATTTCTACTGGTTGCTTAAGAGTTTAGCATTTTTTCCAGTTATACGTCCGTCTTATAAAAAAAAGTATAAATTACAAATCAAGGCACAGATAGCTGAATTTCAATAAATCAACTTAGAGGAAATGAGATGTGCACTCTTTCACACAGGACAATTTGTACTACACTCAGAGGACCCTTCAAATAAACCACAGTAGTTTCCCTTTATCCACTATACCAGCGGTTACCCACCAACTTGGACAGCAAGTCTCCTGGGAAGATTCAGTGATTGAGACTATTGCATAACTTCTCTTTGAATCAGAGACCAAGGTAGGTATTAAATTATCTACGTTATCTGATCCTGCAGTGCACACCCTGGTAATGACCCAGGTACCAATTTAATACCCAGCCACTCTAAAATTACTAAGGCGTATCTTACTCATATAAAATTAATCTTGGGTGTGTCTAGCAACGTCCTTGGAGTGCTGTGGCAATATCCCAGGTTTGAAACGTTTCGATTTCATCAATGTATAGAAAGAAATCATAACATTTTTTTTTAAAGCCTCGCATTTACTATGTGCATCCCAATAAACTCTACGATAAACAAAATACACGTAAAACGTACGTTTTGACAACAATGAGGATATCACGATATCTTAACCACTACAAGTAGAGAACTCCCAGCCTCATACAGTGAAGAGCTAACCCGCAGACTGTGCAAATGATGCCATGAAATCGGCCACGGTTGACTGGTATGGCGCCCGGGTGTAACCCCAGCGTTGTGTTTTGGCTGCCTGCGATAAGTTCCAGTCCACCCCGCTACCCTGACCAAGATAAGCGTTTAGAAAACAGACTGAGCTACACACAGCATAAGGACTCCAGCTAGGGCTGAAATGTTATTTCATTATTACCGTTATTTCATTATTACTTGTTGTCGTCGTGAGGTGAACATGGACAGTTACTTCCAAGAAGGCTCGGTAACGCACGTTAGGACCACCGTCGCGCGCCACACCTGCAGCTGCCCTCGCGCGCGCGGACCGCGCCAGCACGCATTCAAGTTACGTCAGGGCGCGCGGCGGTGGGTGCGAGGCGGACGTCGCGTTGCTACGGAATTTGTGTACCGCCACCGCTCGGTAGCATCGCAGGTTTCTTGGCCGCTGCGCTACCGTCTCCCGTGTTAAACTGCTCTCTCAAATCGTAACGGGAGCATCTCCTCCGGTCAGGCGTTTTTCCCCATTCTCCTCTCATCTTTGGCTGTTTATGACCATCACACCGTAACTTACTATGTAACCGGACACAGATGGACAAACGGACGAGGAAAAAGGGCCACTTAAAAGAAACAGCCAGTTGCTGATGGGTGTCCCTTTGTCTACAACGATTAATGTACCCTTCGATTCCTACTACGCTGGCAGCTTAGAAATCAGTGCCGCATAATTAATATAATATCCTTGCAATGTTTCTGTCATATTTCCCGATGTTTTTTTGCCCTGACCTACAGGACAGCAGTATGGTTTGTCAGACTGAGCCGTCTTGCGGTTTGTACGACATAAGCTAGCTCGCATGGGTTTTCCGCTGGAAATGTGAACTGGGGGAAGCACACACGCGTTCGCCTCGCGATCAGCGTACACGTGTCAACGGCAGTGTGAAGTTTACGGTCACCGGGGTTAACAGTGTCGGGTCGGAGAGGCACCATCACAGAAGACCGACCCCAAATACAAACAGAAGCAGGATGCAGCCCCCCCTCCCCAGGGAACCAGTCGACGCTGTTTCTGAATCAGTGACACGAGTACAAACATACACACATATAGACAACTTGGACCCGTTGAAGGACTCGCTCACCTGCGGAATCCACCCCAAGACCTCTCCTTCGGCTGGTCTCCTGAACACTACAGAGCGCGATTCACTCCACTACCTTCTCAGGTCCACTGGAAGAGCAGCGAGTCTTCGAAAAATCTTTACGCGTCTCCGTGGTCCCGTTTCCGCCAAGGCTCTGCGTCACTTCCTGCACCAGCCTCCCTGATGCGGAACATTCTATGGTGTTCTAGTAATTTCCACGCTAGAGGGCGCCGTTTGACCCAATTAAGCAGTAAGCAATAACGAGGGCTTCCTTTGGGATTTATGCCGTCCTGTGGGAAGACGGCTTGAGGAGTTGCCTTGCGCCACCTAGTGCCAGTATGTAAGATGATAACGCTGGATTGTTAATTGATATCCCACATTAAAAGTCTACACTCTACAGGTCCTGAAATTAAAGGATCCATCCATCCATGGGAGTCATGGGAGTTATATATTAGGAATTTATTAAGTGTTATTGCTTAAATTAGTCCACTCTGAACAAATAAATTATATAATGGTTTTAGTTATAAGTGTGGCCTTCTTTAAAATAAATGTTCAATTATAAACCGAGTTTTTTTTCCCAACAAACCAGCATTGTATAGCAACTGTATCTCCAGAAAATCCGACTTCTGATGGTAATTAAAGTGTTGCCAAGCAAAGTAAAATAATGCTCAAGTATGTTATGATTAATCTGTGTTGATTTTATAGCAATTCAGTGTATTACAAATAGTCAAATTTCATTAGAATAAAAATCCATCTCAGTGGAAATTACAGTAGAAATCAATAATCTTGCCATTTGGTCACAAGTATGAATTGATCTATATTAACCACAGACCCTGATGTACTTATTATTTTTGACGTTTTCAGTTTAGTTTGGTTGTAGTAATATTAAATGTCGATGCGGGTGATGTTACTACACTAGAATTGCATCCTGTTATATTCCATTAGTTGATACATCGACACATTAGTATAAATATAAAACAACAAATGAGCAATCCTGTTTGCTTAATTTCTGGGAGACAAACAACAATATCACGAGGGCAATTTAGTAAAGAAACCAAAAAATCTGATATTGATTCGTCGTTTTGTTTCTGTATAATCTTCTGAGACTATAACATTCTTTTTTCCAGTCTTTATATATTTGAACTGTTTGCTAAATATGATAATTGTAACTAAAACAGTAATCCATATCATCAACTAATTCTATTGTTAAAAAACGGTAACACTTTACTTGAGGGGGCAAAAATAATGTAACAGTACACTCTTACTTAATGTATTGATTAACCAGAAACTAAGTGTAAGCTATACGAACTGACCCATGTTCGTTAATCATTCGTCAGGCATAACGGTTCATGCATTTCATGCTTGAGTGGTGACTGAGATACTAAGATACTTATCCGAGGTCGGGTCGCGAGGGCAGCAGTCTCAGCAGGGAAACCCAGACTTCCCTCTCCCCGGCCACTTCATCCATGTTCAGGCATAAGGGTGTTCATATGTGCACTTGGCACCAGGACACCCTAGGCCACAGTTCGATGATCGACTTTGTAGTCGTGTCATCGGACTTGAGGCCGCATGTCTTGGACACACGGGTGAAGAGAGGGGCAGCGCTGTCAACTGATCACTACCTGGTGGTGGGTTGGCTCTGCTGGTGGGGGAGGAAGCTGGCCAGGCTTGGCAGGCCCAAGCGTATAGTGCAGGTCTGCTGGGAACGTCTGGCGGAATCCCCTGTCAGGAGGAGTTGTTTGTCCGTTATAAGCGAAATTCCGTTATATGCCTTAAATACAACGGATTCAGTGGGTTTCAGCATTAAGGTCCTGTATAAAAGCAGTTTCACGGAAGTGATGATGTATGTTAATTGCATAAATTGTCTCAGAATGTACTTCTGAATTTATAACGCATGAACGCGGACCTGCAATCACAACCATGATTAAATGGTTATTTCGTGTGCTCAAATAGCGTTATACAATTTATTGATGGCCAGGGTTACCGCCTTTCCAACACAAGGTCACGATAGTTGTTTTTTCTGTTAGCGGACAGTCTATGAAAAATCTACTTCCATAGCAACATACTAAAGTAATTCATATATAATAGATCAGTTCTTTTGGACGGACAAATGCATGAAATCCAAAAGACAGCATCGGTCTTTTTCTTCCTTTGTACAATCAAAATGCGGTCAGATTTTTACAGTCTTCCTCGATTGCTTTCCGCATAATGTCATGCACAGTAGAATGTCATTGATCATTCTTGCACACGAAATTCCACGTTCTTGTACAGTTGTCATCATCTGGCACAATTTTCAGTTGCTTTAGTCTTGTTGGTCAAAATAGATGATGTACTTTCCCATTGTAATAACTACTCACCCAAAACTATATATGTGTAAATGATCATCGTCTTAGCCACCACGTGCAAAACAGTTCACCAAAATTTCAGAATGATTCAGGAATATATTACATAAATTGCAGTGATACAGCACTGTTGCATGTTTGGTTCCTGCAGTGCAGGGTTTTGTTGCCATTTCGCCGTTTTTGTCTTATCCAGTGTTCTGTGACTTTTTTGTTTGCTTTTGTACTGTGTCTTGAGACCTGAAGAAGTTACATGGGCATGCGAGTGCTTTCTCTTGCCAGTGAACTTTGATACTGTAATTTAGAGCCTTGCAGTGTTGAATCTGGTGTCTTTGACATGAATTAGTATCTGTTTGCTACAGAAGAAGGATCAGTTAGTGACAATGAGAAAGTGGGAACCGACTATCATTCAGAATCGTGGAGCTCAGGAGAATGCTTACACTGACATGCCGACGATATATCTATGTTGACTCATGGTTAAAACGATGCTGATTGTACTTTTCATTTTGGCAGTGACTAATTCATTGATAGAATTATTTTCTTTTGAGACATGACTTAGTTGTTTTGGATGAGTTACGGCCTTTTGCATCTAAATAAAATGTTGTGCTATATGCATAAACTATTTTGAGAAATTCCGTCATAGTCTTGAGAATTTTACATATATTTTATGAAATGTGGCGAAGAAATGGAGAAAAACTGTAACGCGCCTTACTTATTTTCATTACTTCAGTTGGACAACAGGTGGCGATCTTGGACTACCGATTGCTCACGATTGCTTGCATATTCTCGTAAGCTGCTGCTTTACATGTTCTATTGATCGTTTCTTAAGGTTATCGGTGAAAATGCTAGGAAGGGTTCAGCTGCAGTACTCTTGAGGAAAAACGCGTAACCTGAATTATTCCATTTGATGATCCAACTGCATGATTAGGTAACAAAACTACGATTTTGGGTGTCAAAGCAATCAAGTCACATTATGAATTAATGCACGTCACTGAATCAAAATTTTCGGCTGTCAAATAATGTATGATCACTCCTCCACACTTTGTACAACATACTCTCGTTTTTGTTCTGGCCACGTAATGTCCATCCAAAAAGGAAGCGTCTGCATCGACATTGGGTATCGATCAGAAAGCTTGTTTTACAGGCAGGACTTTTGAAGGAGAAAACGCCATTATCATGTTTCCTAACTGAAAGTGCTACTTTCTTCTGTATCAGAAGAAGAAGGTTCACATGTAACAGCAATATGCCAGCAGCATTTTTACTGGTTTAGCAGATGCTTTTGTCCAAAGCGAGGTACATTTTCTTTTTGAGAAAGCAGGGCCGGCCAGTCAATTGGAAGTTAAGGGCCCTGCTCAGGATCTTAATGGTTAAGTAACACTGGTGACCCTGGGAGTCAAACCAGCAATCTTCAGATTACAGGTACAGCATCCTAACCCACTGATCCACAAACTGCACATCATCATTATCATCGATGACCATCATCATCATGAATCATCATCATCATCATGAGGTATGGTGCTACAGTGGATAGTATCATAACCTCATCATAATCATCACAATCAGGAGTTATGGTGGTATAGTAAGGAAACACTTTTCCATCATCATCATCATCATCATCATGAGGAGGTATGATGCAAGTCTGAATGATCCCCCCAGTCTGAGTGTGTGCGGAGCTTGCATGCTCTTCTTGTGTTGCTTGGCTTTCCTCCAGGTGCTCCACATTCCTGCCACAGTCCAAAGAATCTCTGAATTTCCCGTAGTGTGTTTTCCCAGCAATGAACTGGTATCCCCAGCCTAGGAATTAAGGCTGCAGGCCCACTATAAACTTGTACCGATTGTCAGCAGTGTAATTCATAATAAACATCCATCTTCCAAACACTTCTCTGGTACAGGGAACCTGCAGTCTCATACTAAATATCCAGAGGCGGATTAACTTACCTGGGGGTCCTAGGCTGAAATCACCATGGACGCTCAGGTGCTGTTGATTTAACTATTCGGGACGAGACCCTGACGTTTGCTGGGGCCCAAGGCTATAGCCTAGGATAGTCTAAGCATTAACCCACCCCTGTAAATATCATCTGAAATGTTCGAATTCTCATTTATTACGATTTGTTTATAACACACCTAAGTGAGGTTACAATGCATTCCTGACTTCACCGTTGCACGAGTAAGTTCTCCCATCCTGTAGAGGTTCCTTAAAGCTCCCCTTTTGAAATTAATCCATATTTACGCTCGCCAGATTAAAAACACCCTGAAGTCACCCTGAAAATTTACGCTCATCTTTTTAAAAAGCCCTCTAACAGCCCTAAGTGCAATCCAGACGTGATTCATAACTGAGGACATTAAGTTCGGCCTGCCATATTCCATTATAAAGTAATAGGCTGAAATAAATCACTTTCTAATTGAGACCAATCGTTCACTTCTGCTGGACAAGTCGGTTTTTTAAGACCTAATTACCTCCTCCCAGCTTCTCCCCCCACCCCCCAATGAGCGTATTTCGGCCAGGACCGACGAGGGAGGTGATGGTGTCTCGGACATCCCGGGGATGGAATACATCCAGTGTTGCATAAAACATCCACCCCCCCCACCGCCTCCACTGTGCTGGCGGGCTGCAACGGGCCCGCAGATTTATGAGGAATGCACACAGTC
The DNA here is from genome assembly GCF_048594095.1 of Paramormyrops kingsleyae. Lineage (NCBI taxonomy): Eukaryota > Metazoa > Chordata > Actinopteri > Osteoglossiformes > Mormyridae > Paramormyrops > Paramormyrops kingsleyae. Next base: position 12,069,815 of record NC_132800.1, read on the forward strand.
TTCATTTGTATCTCACCAGCAATGATTCTGGGGGCCAAAATGCCTCTACCGGCTGCTGCAGAACTGGATGTTTCTTTAATTATATGTCAGAGGCCATAAAACTTCGCATAAGACCCATAAAATTTCCTCTGAAAATGCTGAGCTCTTACTGTAAACTAAGGAAGGCGTACAGAGGAGAGGTTGAAGGTAGCATGTTAGGGCAGTCATCTATCGGACCAGTTATTATACCACTTCCTGTTTTTTTTTTTTTTAACCTTTTTGTTATTAAGTCAGAAATGCTCTGCGAGTACTGAGGTGGCAGAAAGTTGCAGATCTGCTCAAGAAGAGCTATAATTTGTTGGCCTTAATCGGTAAAAAAAAACCCAATAATCATCTGTACACCAGAAACATAACTCTGCACTGGCATAAAAATACAGATAATAAACGTGCTGGTTTCTTCCTCGCCCCCAGTGAACCAGTGCATGACACACGTTCAGCACAGTCATGGCCCCAGCGATCCTTCCAGAAATCCATTTCCTCCCAGAACAGGAAGTCTGATGGTTTTCGTCAATAAAGGCTCCGAGTTTGTCTGTAATAGGTTGTGTGTCACAGGGCAAACTGGCATGATGCAGAAAGTCAGCTACAGCCCAGGAACATGTGTCTTCATAAGGGAACCACAGCATGATGTCATTCACCTCCACCTGAAAAACCACACGGAAAACTTTAGTTTAAAGTCTCAAAGCGACTTCAAGACGTCCCGAGAATTCCGAGGTTCTGCAGAACGCTGCCATTTAAACAGACCACAGCGGCCAGGGTCCGGCGATTTATGGGACCTGTTAAGTGGATCTGAAGGCTCTGCCACGGCAGCCTCACTCTCCGGACAATTAACGTATTAAACTATCGTTGCTCATTGAGAAAAGCAGAGTTTGGGAAAAGACCATTTGGGGGAAAAGGCGAGGGGGGGGGGGTGAGTGGGGGGGTGGTTCCATCATCTTTTTTAAATGGCTTCTCCTGACAGTGCTATTTCTTGTCTAATGAATCCTTGGACATTTACAGCGACCAATTAAGGATGAGCCAGGCTGGGCCGGGGCGCGGGGTCACCGTGCAGGCTCAGGGCGACGCGCCCCCCCACCAAGAGGCCGGCACATTTCACTCGTCCCCAAGTCAAATTAATCAAACGAACGACTTCCCGTCTTCCACATTTTCCTGTGGATATTTTTCACAGAATCTCCTCATTACCAAGGCTCTGGCGGGCGCGTGTGTGTTTTTCAGCTACCGGTACTTGGGAATATAAAGAGCTAATCTTGTGCTGATTGCTACTCTCATAATGAGCAGGACTTTTGGATTCAGTAATGAATCGTTTGACTCTTTTGAGCAGTTGACCAGCCGACTTTGGAGAACGTCAAGAAGCAGGAGTCATAAGGTCGTATGCTGCCAGTTCTTAGGACTGCAGACCTGACTATGGGCACTGAAGGACATCACTGTCACTAGTGTCCACCAGTGACCGCTGCAGTGATACCGAGGTGTTTTACCTCCTTCATCAAAGCATGTTAAGAAAGTAAGAAAAATCCCCCCCATCCACACTCCACCCCAGGAGGTGAAAATAAAAACAAAGACATATCAGCAGGGATATACTCAAAAGTCCTGGGCCCCTGACAAAATGTCACCTCAAACCCCTCTCCCCCCCCCCCATCCGATTTTATGTATAATCTTACATATTCGTAGGGTGGAGTGGTGGCTAGGGATCTGTGCCAGCAACTGGAAGGCTGCTGGTTCAAATCCCATGAATGCCCAGAGTGATTCTACTCCGTTGGGCCCTTGAGCAAGGCCCTTAACCTGCAATTGCTTCACCCTGGGTATGATGTTAATCTACATCAAGCCCTATAAGGAGGTCCTCCAACTTACAGGGAATAACTTGGGGGTTGGCGGCAGGATCGGCACTCCAGCCACTGGAAAAAACCTCACACTGGTCCATTCGGACTGGTGTGGTGCTGAGGTATCACCCGCCGCATGGCTGCATCCCTGAGGTGGTTTGGTGGGTGTGGGAACGCGCTGTAATCAGTGCACGCTCCTTACCTCTCCTCTTTACGTATTCAAGGGCTCCTGTCAAGGGCTGGGTCTCCTGAATCTGTCAGGGTATCCAGGCCCCTACTGCACCTGTATGTATGAATAATTGCGCACAATGCATGGTGAGAGGGTTTAGAAAGATGGTAGAAACAGCTCCTAAGTTTAGTCTGATTCTTACCTGCTTCAGTATGATTAATAGCTCTTTCCAGAACATCTCAAAAATCGCTCTGTAATTGAGACCAGTGGGGGAGGGCAAAGGCAGAAACAGGGACGTAAGCCCACAATTTTCGATTTGTCCTCTCCGTGTGACAAATGTTTGGTTTGCATTGCACGCCGCACTTTCACGGCCGTGACGGGCTTCCTTCCGGTTCCCAGCAGCTCGTCTACCTGCGGGGTGCTCTGTTTGCTCAGTCTAATGTCACAGAGAGGGTGGATGTGCACTGTGCCATCGCCACTGGTGACCGCGATGCTCCGATTCAGCTCAACCGTCTGGAAGACAAACGACGGAGTGGCCGCGCTCGGCCGAGCATTAGCTCTTCTTCCAGGTGGATGAGCGGAGCAGGCTGAGGGGCGCATCAGTGACAGGCTGACAGGCGGCGATAGCCCCGTCTCTAGGAAGAAGGTGCTCAGCAAGATGTAACGGGCAGGAGGAAGCATGGAAAGTGTGGGTGGAGTGCGGAAGAAACACTGAAGAGGCATGGAAAGTGTGGGTGGAGTGCAGAACAAACACTGAAGAAGCATGGAAAGTGTGGGTGGAGTGCGGAAGAAACACTGAAGAAGCATGGAAAGTGTGGGTGGAGTGCGGAAGAAACACTGAAGAAGCGTGGAAAGTGTGGGTGGAGTGCGGAAGAAACACTGAAGAAGCGTGGAAAGTGTGGGTGGAGTGCGGAAGAAACACTGAAGAAGCGTGGAAAGTGTGGGTGGAGTGCGGAAGAAACACTGAAGAAGCGTGGAAAGTGTGGGTGGAGTGCGGAAGAAACACTGAAGAAGCGTGGAAAGTAGGGGTGTGCAAAGCAGCCGGTATTTGTATCTGTATTTGTATTTGTTGAGGGGGGAAAAGTATTTGTATTTGTATTCGTATTCGAGTAAAATTCAAAATAGGCATAAAAATCCAGTTTTTTTGCGTTGCACTTCTAATTTACGTTATAGTGTAAGTATTCTTTAATTATAATTATGGATATGCAGTAGACAGAGTAACTTAAACGTACCATATAACTCCTACAAGTGCATACAATTCGACACAACTACACAAGCATTGTTTTAACCTTTTTAACCAAACGTTAACGTTACTCTTTCAACAGCCTATTGTCTAAATTACCGAGCTAACAGAGCTACGTAAACAGAGCGAACATGAGAACACCTGACTGCAGACGTCAATAATGCAGCGTAATGGAATAATCTCCCGATCAAACTCCGCTTCCCGAAAGTTATAAACTGCCTCCGGAACCCAGTTAAGGTACAAAAATCTATTCAACAAAAATAGTGATACAGTTAAGTCTTTTTTTCGCTCAGCCGAGCCTTCTCTGTTGCTGTGTGGAGCAGCCTGTGTCAGTCACCTCTTTTACTCCCCTCCCCGACTCCTGAACTCACTCACTCATCCGGGCATGCACTGCGGTCTCAAGAGGAAACGCAGCTTTTTAATATAAAGTTTTTCTTGTTCCCGAATACAATTTTTTTTAAAAGTATTTGTTCGAAATAAGTATTCGTAAAAAACACATTATTTGTGCCTTTCCGAATACCGTATTCGGGTTCGGCTCCACCCCTAGTGGAAAGTGTGGGTGGAGTGCGGAAGAAACACTGAAGAAGCATGGCTGGGGTTTGGGAGAAGGTGGGAAAAGGTGAGGAATAAGTCAGGAAAAGGCAGGAAGAAACCAAGAAAAAGCAAAGCTACAAGAAGCCAGGAAGGTTCTCCTACCAACTAGGCAGCAGGAAAGGCAAGCGATGGCCTTGGACTGGATCACAAGGACGCTGGATCCATTCATAATTTGATATGGAATGTTCTGGAGAGGTGTTAAAGAGTAACTAGACAGCTGGCCAGGTCAATGTGTTTTAGCACGTCAAACTGCAGGTCACACACTTATTAAGATCTGAGCAAGAACAGGGTGTATTTTATTAAATTTCTTGGTAATGGCGAAGATGAAACAGATTAAGCACGCTTTACTGGTTATTCATTTTTAAAATTACACCTGTCCAAACAGCCAGTCTGCCAGTTTATCTGGTCTGCATACAGACTCTGTCATTACATAATGGCTGCGACAAGAGATGCAAGGGAACGCAATGTTCTACTTCGAGACTTACTCAGTTTTAATCAGTACAGTAGCATGATGCCCGACATCCCATCCAGAGTGTCCCTCCATTCTGTGTGCTCTGGGTTATGCTGCAGGTTCACTGCAATCCTGTAAAGATTAATAATCAGTATGGAATATGGATGGGGAAAAAAATTCACATCCAGCTGTCCATTCACAATAACCATTTGAATCTTGCAGTGAACATCACATTTATGTTTCTTACATCACTCTTTCACTGTTGGTGTACAGGTATCTTTTTCAAATCCCACATACTCCCAGTTATGGGAGACTGTGACGATTCATAGGTATAAGTCGATTACCCGTCTCGAAAACAGAAGCCTTGAATTCATCCGGCCCAAAAGTTCATAAATGTAAACCCTGACCTTGACCCGAAATGCCATTAAGCATCGAGCTGGAGCAGGCAAGTCATAAAACGTAAAGCTAATGTACTGAAACAGACCCAGAAAGACAGCGTTTAAACCTTTAAGGCATTAAAATATACAGATCTTTATAAATGATTGCACTAAAAACTCTGACCACATCAGCTAAATGGATTATAAATTTAAGACATTTCCATAATGTATGCATCTTAAACACACAGCGGAGCATAAATCAAGGTATTTTCTAAACACAGGTTAATTATGCAACTCCAAACACAGTCTATTTTTTATGCAAAATAATCCACTTAGTTTTTTTATTTTTTTATTTAAGGCAGCCCTAATTCCTTGGGTACAGACAGCATTTGCCCTGCTGGAACGTATCAATAACACAGAGGCACAATGGAATGGCAACGGGTACGCTGGGGGGCTGGGGGGGGGGACTTTGGCACATTTCTCAAAAGCCCATTATTTATGAGTGTTTATTGCCAGAAATTGTGCCAAAATGGCTCGAAATAAAAAGGATTAATTATGCGTCGGGCCTTTTAATATAAGTGAGTGCCGTGGCAACGCGATTAATGCAAATCGCTGGGCATCGGGAGAATAAGCGTGGACGACATCACAGGTGGCGTCTGTTAGCTGCCAAATAAATTAGTTAATTTACAACATTAAGAATCAATAAAAATATAATGCTTTTCGAACACATCTCCATCAATTACGGGAGGGGAAAAAAAGAACTTTCCGGATAAAGGCCACACGGCGCCTTGGGGACCGGCTCGAGGACGACTGCCATGATCCTGAAGGTTAACGCCACGCCAGGGGCGCTCCTGGGCATCGCGCTGGCATCCGGAGCACATTCTTTCTCCTTATTTAATCCCTGGCAGAGGAGGCTGGGACCATCAGCTATGAGGCACACTGACAGGTGGCCAATCACAGGGCTGGCCATCATCACATGACTCGTACCCAGGTCCGCTCCACGTGCTCAGGCAAAGAGTTCTGGGAGAACCTTCACATTAACTGCACCTTGATAATGCCTTTATAAATCATTCATAGAACATCAGTGCACCTTCATAATCCATTCATAGAAGATTCATAAACAGCATATCTTAACATGTCTGAATGCATTGTGTTCATAACACTTTCAATGAACAAGATAAGGCAGCTTTAATATACATTAACAAGCATTATTTGATTATATGATTATAATGTTTGTTATTAATGTATATTACAGCTATCATAACTTGTTAAATAAAAGTATCATGAATGCAATGTAAGATATGTTAAGGTATACTTACATACTGCTTATGAATCTTCTATGAATGCATTATAAAAGCATTATGAAGGTATACTAAATGTTCTATGAATGCAATATGAAGGTAATGTAAAGCCTAACCAGGTTTTACCATGGATGGATGGATTAAGCAGTTACGGTGATGGATGGTGATGAATGGTGGTGAATGGTGGTGGGTGCTGTTCACCAAATAACTTTGTCAGACCACTTAACACTTGTGTAGTTATGGTCTCAAAATTGGTGGAGACCACATCAGTCCAGACACCCCCCACCTCAAAACACAAACAGCACTCCTACAATATTGCTAAGGACATGTCCCAACCCTCCATACCCAAATCTACGCCCTTGGTAAGCATTATTGACTGACGCAGAACAATATGGAGAAATGGAAGGATAACGTTACAACCAGGTAGGTCATGGACAGAAACATACAACCAAATTAATTTATAGCAATAGCATTTAGCATTTTCAGGTCTCATTTCCCTACCATAAAATAAAGCCCAATGGGTCAGAACAGGAGGAGTATCCCTAAGTTGGCCACAGTGTGTGAGGCAGTGTGTTTGCCCTACGGCTGACTGGTATCCATTCCAGGGTATCCTCTGCCTTTGTCCTGTGCTTACTGGGATTGAATCCAGACTCATTGTGACCCTGGATGAGCAGTTATGGATGGATGGATATATGGATGGATGGACAGAGAGGAAGAATTAAAAACGAAAAGAATGAAGTCAGTAGCATTAGCATAGGCCTAAAGTCAATGCATGGCAACAAGGTGAAAAACTAGAGTCACTAGATTTGCAGGGTTTTCCACTGCTTACAAGTGCCAGATACGTCAATGCAATTCATCAGACTATAGTTAGCCAGCCAATATCCCAAGGAGTGTTATATAGCTTATTGCATTGTTACTAATAGGCTATAGTAAGCTAGAAAGACATGGTATTTACATTTCTGTAGTCCTTCAACTTCTAACTTGGCTTTTATATAACTATAAATAAAACTGGCTGCCAAATGAATACACAGCAAAGACCAATATCCTTTTTTCAAGGCCAATAATGCAATCACAGTGACTACAGACACAATTTAGGGAATGACACTTTGTTGCTATTTATTCCACTCGATGGCTTTCAATCTTTTTCACCGACGGACAACACTCCACTCTTTTATGGGAACTTAAAATGAAAGAAATTATAAAATCATTTCGGAAGAAAAAATATGAGTCTCTCTGAATGTTCGATTATTCCGCCCGCAACACGCTTAAGCACAGGGGCCGCTCTTAACCGTAATCCATTATCCCAATAATAGGGGACGTGCACCATTAACCGAGAAATTAATCTCGGTCAGCTCGCGCCGGGCGTCCGTATGGACGTGATGACGTAACCGTCGTTTATAACCCATCCGTTTATTTGGGAAGGGTTATAAACAAATATCAATATGCTGCGTAAATGACTACTCCGCCGGTATTTATGGTATACGGGGTCTTAAAGCAGGGTTAATTGAAAGTCAAATTCAAATTAATTTCCCACCTTAATTGCCTAAACCATTTAGCGGGGATTGCCGGCGGACGCTGGACTTACCATTTTTCAAGATCGGACACGGGGAGCGGTACGGGATGCAAATTACGGCCGTCTCCCAATTCCAGTGCATTGTCTTGGATGATGTTGGATGCTTCTGACTGTAAAACAGATCAAAAGGCTATTACCGTGCGCTTTGACTGCTTATTTATGTCTTGCACGGCCAGCTGATTTAGCGCTAGTGAGATGCGTTCGCTAACACAAACAGGAGGCAGACATCATCCGCTAATGGAGCGCCTGATGGAGGAGCGACCGGCGTCAGGAGGCAATCCCTCTCTCCGTGCGATGACCTCTCTCCGGGGCATCGCGATAAACAACTGGCGCGGAAACATCGGGGGTGCAGTCCAAAGCTAGCCAAACAAATCCAATCAACAGATTACATGTTGTCCTAATAACTGAACCGTGCGCGTTGCGCATCCCACCCCATTATTTTGGATTCATGGTTTTTATAAGTACACTTAAGTAAATCAAGCAGGTGTATTTTTAACATAATGAATTTTTTTTCTTTTTATATTAATGGCGAGAAAAATTATAGCAAACTTTTCACAGGTTTAGTTTCCTTATACCTGGCCATAAAACAATGACCAACGAGCATCCGGTAGGGGCAGATATTTTTGCCTTCCTTTCAACGGTTGTTGTACCTTTAAATGGGACAGTAAACCCCTACTTAAGAAGAAAACGTGTAATGGAGTGCTATCGGTATTATCTTCATAACTCAACATATTTAAAATGATGTCACAAAGAAACATATAAGAAATTACCTGTTACTAGTAATATTTCCATCGTGTAATTAAAAGACAGAGAGAAAAAGTAGTCCACGTACACGCTGTATTTCTTTAAAACATTGGGGGAATAAAACACGTGCTTTAAAAAAATAAAACGAGTGCCATCCTTTCCCGTTTACGAGGGTGACCTTTTAAACTTCTGACACCAAGGTTCCACTAGGGTGCAGCAGAGAGCTCTGGCGGGCGCCTATTATCAGGTCCGATTCTGGTGGCTAGATATGGGATAATTCATAACAAGAACATTAAATACATTTACGATAAATGTAATTTCCAATAATTATTATTATTGTCATAATTCTACTTAATACATGTACCAGGGCTAAGGGAAAAAAATTCCACCCCTTATGCTTTCAGTAATAAATCACTTTTCAACAATACACACCTGTGCTCTGTCAAAGGAATAGGTTGTGCCTTATCACCCACCACTGAACACCTTCTCAATTTTTATTTCCTTATGACTGCGCATTATTGTCACACTGTGTGTAATCTATCTGCCGGCACGGGTGTCGTTCAGTCCGATCACTTGGGACTATAGCCCCGAGTATTTTATCCCCAGTGCCAGTTGTCCTCCAAAAACATAAACATGTAAAGCCCGGGGTAAGCCTGAGTTAGCCCCTGGTCTTCTCAACAGCTAGAAACCGCGCTGGCTGCCGGGATAAGCAGTCATAACACGAAGCTTATGGACTGCAGCTGTTACATGAGTCGGGGGTGAAGAAGCGGCAGCGGACTAGGATCTTCACCGTCATTATTTCGACATTGTTCTGCAAGGGTGGGGGGAGGGTTTTGTGTATCTTCACTGTTGCCTGAGTCTATGGCAAGTGGGACGGCGTTCATCTTTCTGTGTTTCCTTGTTGGTCCTTCACCTTCTCTAAGCGGCTGCGTTTCCTGGCCTGCTGGCATTTTGCCTGCAAACTCAACAAAGGCAACGTTAAAATCATCTAAGTGAGGAACCGAAGCGGGTCGACATCCTGGGGTGTATTTGGATGGGTCTCCTCCCGTAACTCAGCTTAGCCCCTACTGTATGCCCTGTGATAGGCCAGCATCCCATCCAGAGCGTACCCAGTGCTTCATGGGATAACTCACCTTGACCTTGGTCTGCATAAGCAGCTATGGAAGATGGACAGACCGACGTCTGCTGGTGACAGCTGGGTGCTTTATCACCGTGGTTCGTTTACAGTAAATGACCTGCTAGCGTCCTGTCATCACCTGCAGCACAGAGTCACTCCAGATTGGTTTATTTTTCTTCAGCCGAGTCATTCAATCACACAGCCAACACTGACCCGCAGAATATTTAAATAGAAGTGCACCAAAGGTCACATTTCAGCTTAACGAATCGTCGGTCATAAATCATGTCCACTATAACAAGGCATTCATACAGTATATGAGATGGAAGTATGGATCTCAGTTTCATAACAACCAAAATTCCAAAACTCTGCCATGCTTATTAATCAAAATCCGTTTCATATATTCATGTCCATCAAAACTAACCAATTGACACAGCAGTTTATAAGATTCCATTTAATAATAATAACGGTCATCACGGTTATGAATGACTAAGTGTCAACTGCCATTATAATAACCACAATCTTTTTTTGTGTTGCCCGTGCAATTAAATTAAGTTAGAATACAGTCTAGAATTAGCATTTTTTTTCTTGTTTACAAAGGAATCCTTGGAAGGATTCTCAGAAAACACAATATGAAGTCTTATCACACCCATTCTCATAAGTGAGAGTATGACGTTGAATTACGATAATGACCCTGATTTATCGTCTCTGACGGCGCTTAATCAAGCCCCTTTGGACGCAGGAAAAGCTGCCAAATGATTTCACTGGCAAGTGGGGGAAACAAACTTGGGGGGGGGGGGGCTTTTTTTTGGGAGAGGGCCCATCATCTCCGCCCTAACAATGCTGAGCCCCTTCTTGGTGACATTGTGGAGATCGCTGATCCTCTCAGGTGTCCTGCTGGTTGGGCTCTCAACTGGGCCGTACAGAAACATCTGCAGCAGCTCAATCTGGGGACCTAGAAACTGGTTTCCCAACTGAAGTAGTCGTAAATTCCTGGAAAAACCCAGGTGTCGTTCTGTGGAAATCTGCATGTCGAAATCTGACATACAGCAGCGGAACATTCGGATGCATAATGGACTTTGAAACGTTTGGAAAAGTGACACGCGCTACGCAACAAAACCATAAATGTAGGCTGTGACTGCAAAGCCCTTGCATTTGAATTGATGAGCATTGGGCATTTCAGGTCCAGAAACTACAAATGCAGGTTTTGTTTCTATCAGCCAGTCGAGTACTCTGTGACTGTGACTCTTTATGCTGAACTGGTTGGTAGAAACAAAAACTTGGTCTGGATTTGTAGTTTCTGGACCTGAAATGCCCAACACTGCTGATGGGAGTGTGTCAGAAGACCTCCATCAGCCATAGCTGCTTGGGTAGTGCTGGACTGAGGTAAGCCTGAACTAAACTGCATATCTTAGAAAAGTGTCTTTCATACTGGTCCATGTTTTTGCTCCCTCCCAGCTCCCAGCCAGACAGTTCACATTTTTTGCTATCAAAAACATGGACTCGGGGGTCCCCAAGCACTGGTTTGAGAAACACTGTCTTAGTGGGAGGAACTCCATGCCAACACAGGGAGGGCGTGCGGAGTCGCACAGAGCCAGGACTCGGAGCGCTAAGGCTGGAAGCGTAAGGCTGCAATGCTGCCCAAGGAGCCACCATGCCACCAAGGTCATTGTGATGTATGTGAATAATATGTTTAAGTAGCTGCGTGTTGGACGTATGGGCATCACACCAACCCCGGTACTACAGCTGATGGTGGGGGGGGGGCTTATATACTTAACCTCGATGACTGCTTATACGCAGGCCATTTAAGGGCACTCAGACCCCCCCTCAGAGTTGCTGATTTCTCCCCATTACACACACACACACACACGCCACATATTATTAATAAACTTAGCCGGGGAAGCATGTGATCACGAGTCGGTCACCACCTTCATTAATCCTCCCTTTATTTTATAGTAAACAGCTTCCAAAGTGGTGGAGATGAACCAGCCCCCCCCCCCCCCCCCTCCACACACACACGCCCCATCACAACTAGAGCTCAATTATTCTGGTCAATTAGTCAACCCGACTGGCATTTCTCTATCAAGTTTCCATCTCTGAGTGGAAATATGGGCCTTGGCGGTCAATATGGGGGGGTATCCATCAGCGGGGGAGGGGGAGGCTCGTTCATTTAGGCGAATGAGAAAGGGCAGGCAAACACGCAGCCATATGGACCCTGACGGCACTTTTCAGGCTAATTGGATTAATCCCAAGCAGTGAGGTGGAGGGGGGGGGGGGCAAACAGACTCTGATCCTCACTTGTTTTCACACCCCCCAGCGGCCACGGCCTGCCACCCTGACACCCGCTGGGACACAGCTCCACCCGGGCTCCGGTTCCGATGCCCCCCAGCCCTAACCCTCATGCCCCCCAGCCCTAACCCTCATCCAGTATGAAAACATTCGCATTCTACTTATTTCCCAGATGCTTTTACCCAATCAAACGTACACATGAGGCAGCAAGGTCAGCCAGGCCCCGGCACGACTGGGGTTAAGGGCCTCGCTCAGGGGCCAAACAGCCAGGTTACTCTGTCGACAGTGGGAGCTGAAGTGGTCACCCTTCCAACCAGAAACAGCACCATAACCCACTGAGCCACATGTTAAATCCTCCCCCCTCAGCTGCTTATCGAAACACAAGCATCCTTGTGAACATGGCAACCCTCCCCTGGCGTTTAGGACCAGAAACGGAAGAAGATGTGAAAAATATTACATTAAACACAGATTTTTCTTTTCTTTAAAGGGGCAGTTCACCCCAAAACCCAAAAAGGCACGTTTTAGAAGGGCTTTAGCACCATCTATCCATCCTAGGTTATCACTGCGCAGAAGAGACGAGCATGAACACTCTGGCGATACCTTCTGCAGTGACACGATTGGTGTGTGGGGTTCAACAGAAGAAACTGGATCCCACATTAAACTGCTGACTACAAAGTCTGTGGATTATCTTGAGTATCCGGGTCATGATACTTGGTGTTGAGTTTTTCAAATGTATTTTTGGTGCTTAATTACAACAGAAAGAATGCCATTCACTACCATTATATTCAAGAAAAGATTGACACTGATGGGCTGAATGGCCACCTCTTGTTTGTAAATTTCTTATGTTCTTATTTCTATGGCCGATTTCTCCAAAACTAAGCAACTCCCAGCAAAACACCCTAGACCAGGGGTGGCCAATCTTATCCGCAAAGGGCCGGTGTTTTTGGGATAATCTTCAGCCAATCAGTCCTCTAATTAGTAATCTAATTAGGGAGTTGCAGCGAAAACCCGCATACACAGCGGCCCTTTGCGGATATGATTGGCCACCCCTGTCCTAGACAATTAGATAGCAATAAAATACCTCTAAAACTCTGATTCCAGTTTTGGGGCGAACTGGCCCTTTAAAAGTAGACAGCACTGCCTCCAACTCTCCTTACCAGCACATAGCACCGGCATGGGGTTCCCCCTCAGCACTGCCTCCAACTCTCCTTACCAGCACATAGCACCGGCATGGGGTTCCCCCTCAGCACTGCCTCCAACTCTCCTTACCAGCACATAGCACCGGCATGGGGTTCCCCCTCAGCACTGCCTCCAACTCTCCTTACCAGCACATAGCACCGGCATGGGGTTCCCCCTCAGCACTGCCTCCAACTCTCCTTACCAGCACATAGCACCGACATGGGGTTCCCCCTCAGCACTGCCTCCAACTCTCCTTACCAGCACATAGCACCGGCATGGGGTTCCCCCTAAGCACTGCCTCCAACTCTCCTTACCAGCACATAGCACCGGCATGGGGTTCCCCCTAAGCACTGCCTCCAGCTCTCCTTACCAGCACATAGCACCGGCATGGGGTTCCCCCTAAGCACTGCCTCCAGCTCTCCTTACCAGCACATAGCACCGGCATGGGGTTCCCCCTCAGCACTGCCTCCAGCTCTCCTTACCAGCACATAGCACCGGCATGGGGTTCCCCCTAAGCACTGCCTCCAGCTCTCCTTACCAGCACATAGCACCGGCATGGGGTTCCCCCTAAGCACTGCCTCCAGCTCTCCTTACCAGCACATAGCACCGGCATGGGGTTCCCCCTAAGCACTGCCTCCAGCTCTCCTTACCAGCACATAGCACCGGCATGGGGTTCCCCCTAAGCAAGGTTCTCCAAATTGCTCTGCTGTTCATGAAAGATCCTGGGTACCAAGAAACAACCTGAGCCCATTAGGCCGCAGAGAGAAATGTACAGCCCTTGTGAAGCCTGTGTTCGGTGGCCCTGGTTTCCTGTGAATGGGGATTTGCCTACAGTGTGTGTATCATAGGGCTGCATGGTAGCTCAGCGAGGAGCCGCACTATCCCTGGGTTACCCAGCCCCATCCCTGCTGTGTGTGTGTGTGTGTGTGTGTCTGCTACTCTGGCTTCCTCCCACAGTATAAAGCCATGCAGTTGGCGGAGCTGGAGTCTCGGCATTGCCCGTCTTGTGTATGTGTGTGTGTGCCTGGTAATGCAGTGCCGTCAAATCCAGGATGTTCCAATCCCAGGTAGCCTTTGCTACTATTACTGCCTTTGTGCCTTTTCTCAAAACAGTACAAAGAACAGCCGTCGTCTGAGTTAACAGTGTACATTAAATGTTCGACGCATGGCCAAGGTTAAGTTGACAAATCGTTTAGGTGGCGCCTTAAATGCCAGTCAAATTGTCCTGCCTCAATAAACATCGTAAAATATCCTTTGTCGTCATGGTATTGCAGATGGTCCTGCTGTAAAGTACGCTTAACATGCTGTACAAAGACTCAGCGGGCAATTAATTAGGTACACCATGCTAGTACTGGGTAGAAGCCACTCCAGAATCACTTCATGGGACACTGTAGCGGGTGAGAATCCCAGGACGGTGGCTGATTCTAAGATGCTGGAACTGCCACGTCTGATGGCAACAATCACGCCACGTTCAAAATGGCTTAGGTGAGTCGTCTTAGCGATTCAAAGGCCCAATCCCAAACTGGTCCCTACACACTCAGCCTCACCACTCCGCCTTCGTTTGCGCGTTCCCGAGACCCGTCGCCATGTTGAAGTGTATCTCAAAGCAGCAAGGGCTAAGGGGGAGTGGTCGATTATGCCCTCCTTTAGCGAGGCAGCAACGATGGTGGCTCGCGCGATTCCACTACCACTTCCATATCCCACAATTCCTAGCGCCCAGGGAAACAGAACAGCGTGATAATTTAATAATTGGATTCTAACAGCACAGTGAAATACACATAGAAAGTCTATGTTACATGTTATAATTCATCGCTGCAGAAAAAAAATTAGGAAAGCAGCTATTTGTAGCTGGTCAGTACAGATAGATTTTATCGTGATCCAATTAAGAGAGACTTCGTGTACTTTTCAAACTAGAAACCACGTGAAGAAACGTTGGTACGCAAACTCGATCAACATCACACCAGCAATAACAATTTATGTTTCATGTTTGCCTGTTTTTTTCCTCTACAGATCTGATCTGGTATTTGGTACAGAAGTAATGCGTAATGTTTTATGCGTGTAAACTAAGTTAGCTATGGTAGAAATTGTGCAATCGTCAATATGATACGTGTATATACTTCAAATTGCTCAATCAGTGCAATAAGGTGACGTAGCCGTCGTCTTCTCGCATTAGATAAACTTTGTGCTTTTTAAAATAACTGATATGTCATTAAAGAAAATACAATACAGCTTCTTCATGTTGTCAAATCACTACGTAATGCATTTCCTCTTTCCGGTAAAGAGGACTGTAAAAAGGCGCTGCGAGGGCAAGTCTGTCTCAAATCTTTTTTGTGACAATTTCCTTCAGTTTAAGTGCATAGGGCGTGTTGTGAGGGTGACTCAGATTGAGTGTGACTCGAAATGAAGGCGGAGTGTCGAGGGTATAGTTTGGGATTTGGGCCTAAGGCTTACACAGTAACTGAGCTTCCGGACCCTTCCTGTGTCATTCTCTGTGTATTCATGTCCAACCACATCATTGGCTGTTTGGAAAAACAGGCTGTTTTTTTAGTAAGTAGGTGTACCTAATAAAGTGGCCGCTGAGTATGTGCGTGTCTGTTAGTAGCACGTCTGAAGTGTTTGCCGTTCCCTCATCTCCTCCTGAAACAGGTCCCTCACTGAGTGATGGCTACCAGGTTTTTGCAGCCTTTTCCCATCATAACCTCCTGCCTTCTAAGCCAGTCCCACAGACAATGTCCTTTTAATTCTGTTAATTAAAAAGTGACTATACAGCAGACAGTAATGTCACAATGTACAACATATCAGGAAGTAATATACAGACTAATTATCTACCATCAAATATTGGGTCTCAAGATTCCCTTAAAGGTACTCTAAAAGGTGAACTTAGTTAAAAGAGGCCAAAATGAGTGTGGAGTACAGTTTACAGTCAGAAAAAAGAGCACAAGTTTGTACCTTAAGTGGTACATTTATCTACAGCAAGGGTACATTTGGCAGACCCTTGAGGGTACAGCCTCAGTCACAAGCAAAGGTACAAATCGGTACTTTTTTCTGACAATGTAGGAAGTCTGGGAAATTTGGTTTCTCCAGGCAAAAAGGCTTTGCTGTAAGCTAGAGGACATAAAAAGAGAATATGAGAACATGCTGGTCACCCTTGTCAGATCGTAGCCAATTTATTTCCTTACATTCATTACCGGTAATCAGGAGAGCGGAGCTCGGAAGCAGCCTCCTGAAAACTGACTGAGTACCCCCCGAGTACACCTCGGGAAATGAAGGACAAAAGCTCTTATTTTATTCATAAAACCTTTTTATATCGGTTACACAATGGAGTGTGCAGTCAAAACAGAATTAGCGTGCTGAACTTTGGACGTCTGTGTTTGGTTTGAGTCTATATACTGTGGCGAATTTTCCTCTCCCGGCTTTTCTGTCGGGTCACTAAAGCAAATGTTTACTAGTTGACATACAGTCTCAGCCATTGTGTGACAGTCAGACCCGTGAAATTATTTATCTGCGAGTTACATAGCTGGCATTTTTGTCTTTTAAAGAGGTTCATGTTTAGGTCCCCTCCCAGTGTCTGGACCGCCTGCCGTCCCACGCAGCTCTGTTCCTTTCATCAGCGGTAGCTGTCATTCCTAAAATCCATCACTCTAAAACGGGAGCTGGAAAGACGATGTTGATCCACAGGATGTGCAATCAGTTGCCTCTTGCACTAGATGTCTAATTACGGGTGGTGTAAATGAGGCCTTCCTGCGTATGCGGCTCGCTGCTAATTAGCCGCCGAATGCTTGCATCAGCCTGTTTACAGAAAGGGCTGACTGGGGGCCACGCGGAGCTCCGACTTTACGGTATCGCGGAAAACCGCGGCTGCGGCTCCGCAAGTATCATAGTGGGTGAGCCGTGTCTTCATTCGTAATGCATTTGAATGTACGCAACGCGAGCCGAGTGACTCAGCTTCACCAGAAAGGAGACTAACGTAAACATCACAGGAATAAATCACACCCTACCACAACTGTTAAGAACTAAAAATAAATTTGCATAAACTGGAAAGAGGAACGTGCCAGGGGGCACTGAGCAAGTGCTCAACTACCCCCCCCCCCCCCGCCCCTTCTGCGAGCCAATTTTCAATAGTCAACGATCACGCATAATTTAGGACAGGGTTGGATTGGAGTTGGGCTAAAATTCTATCCTGTATTTTGGTGTCCCCCACAGGGAATTTTGCGGATGATAACATCTAATTTTGTCGGCCTACTGGGAAAATGTCCGGTATGCCAGATGGCCAATCCAGCTCTGACTCAGGGGATCCCCCCATCTCGATTTTTACCAATCACCGACGATTACACAAAACATGACATGAACCCCCCCCAATATTTAATTTGGCTTAATTCACCCCCACCCCCAATAAACAGACCCTTGTCTTGGCCTATACGTTACTAAGCTCTTTCCCCCCATATGAAATACTACTATATCATTGATCAAGGAGGGAAACTAACCAGAGAAACACAAATATAAGTCACGGGCGATGTTTCGGCGATCTGCCGCTCTACCCGAACCGAGGAAAAACGGACCTTCCACGCACCCCACCCCTGGGCACGCTCCCCTGGCTGCGACCCCCTCCCCGTTTTGCATCATCCATCCCGAGTGCCCCCCACCCCCCGGGCCACGGCGTCCGGTGGCCGGTAATAACCGCAAGTGCAAAACGCTGTAAAACGGAGGCGGCTGGTCGGAGGCGGCGGCGCCCCCTGACTCGCAGGATGAATAAGCATTCCTTAATTAGCCCATCGGGCTAAGTGCAGGTCCTAATGGGTCTCCCCAAACTCCAGAGTGACACACTCTCCAAACATGGCCAGGAATAAAACTCCATTAGCGATATTAATACAAGCTTAGTTGATCATTTTCATTCAATTAACTTCTTTCAATTAAATAGATAGCTTGACAATAGTAGGGATAAAACACGGGAAGGGATAGCTGATGACTCGAACCAAACATTAGCGTGCTAAGGGTCAGTGGTATTAAACAGACTGTAAATCCAGCATTCAATTTGGGAAATGCGTTTCCTCTGCTGCCACTTCTTTAATGGGTCGTTTTAGCTGACAGGAGGCGTTTGCACCAATCTTTTATGAAATTTCTGCACCAGTTATACACCTCCGACGAACCTCGATTCACTTCCTGGTCGCTTAACAACGAGACGTCTTAATCACCGCGGGCAGAGCCGACAACAAATGACTTAATGTGGCGGGGCTGGAGCCCGCCTCACCTCCCCTCCGCAAACAGACTCCCCGACACCTCCTGATCAACCAAGCGCTCACGCGCTCGCTCCATTCCCCCCAGATGTGGCTAAACCCTCTTACATACGTCTGATGGGATCGGGGGAAGAGTAACTTCAGAGACTGTTTATGTGAGACGGTCATCAATTACACAAAAAAACTAACAGGAAGAATGTAGTAGTTTATTATTTTCAGTAGCTGTCAAATTAATATATATATATGTGTGTGTGTGTGTGTGTGTGTGTGTGTGTAAAATAAAAAAAAATAAAAAATGTCCTCACATTCACTCAAAGTGCACTAATGTCTGTGTCAAAGTCTCGCTGCTTAAACAAACACAGCAGCGAGAGAACATGGGAGGAGGTGCTGTGGTTCTGCCAGCTCCTCCCAGAAGCCACTCTGATGTACGGGTTGTTCCTGCGGAGCGTCTCCTTGGTAACGGGGCAGAGCAGGTGATGATAGCAGAGTGGAAGCTTAGAAAATAACAGATAACCAATAAAGTTACAGGTTCTGACAGCAAAACCGGGTAAGTGCCAGTGTAATCTGGAGCAATCCCCGGCTCTTCCCCAATATCATGTGAGCCTAAGTTATGTTCTGCTGTTTGCTGCACACTAATGCCTGTTAGCTACTCATCGCAGCGGATACCTCATCATGGGTTTTCCTAAGTCATAATTGTAGTGGAAGTGCAGTGTAGTTAATGTAGATGCAGTTGTTTCTTTTATTACTAACTTTAAAGGTAAAAATGCTAATTGAAATGACTTTGACTGCTGTAAATAGGTGGCAATGTTTTGTAGAGGGTGGGGCCTCGATTGTAAACAATTGTCAAATTTATGCTTCGTTCATTCACTCTGTGTCGGTTCCTTTCAACAGGAGCTGTTCTTCAAAGCTGGGGGGGGGGGGGGGCAGGTGCTAAGGGAGTGAAACTGCTGAACGGTGAAACACACAGGAATTCCAGCTGTTGTTCTCCCTACTCCTGAAAGGGGGGGGGGGGGTGGGAGGAACTGGAGATTAAACGAGCCATTAGGTTTTACTCGGACGAGGGCCCCTCCATTAGCGAGCGGCTGGGGCGGCGGCCGCAGCTCCCAGGGCATCGTAAACGGGCCCCCAACCCCCCGCCAGTGCGGCGGGCATCTCGTTTAACGACACGGAGGGACACACACAACGGGGGCAGGTGACCCACAGAGCACGGCGCGCCTCAACACTTTCGGGGAATTGCAAGCTACTGATGGTTGTGGGAAGGGGGGGGGGGGGACACTCGTCAGGCCAAGCACTCCAGGTGAGCTCATGCAGAGCCCTCTGGGAAATCCAGGGTGCAGATTATGATGCCCAGATCTCAGGATGCCCCTGAAACTCTGACGACCAGATCGAGTGACTGAGGAGTGCATCATTTGGTGCCAGGACACTGGAGACCTTATTGTGTGTGTGTCTACGTGTGTGTGTGTGTGTGACTGTGTGTAAATGTGAAATGCCTCTTTTTCAAAAGGAGGTGTCTAGAAAGAAGAAAAACAAAACAGCAAATCTCATTGAGTTCTGTTGATTTGGGATTTGGGATCTTTAAATGAGTCAATGCAAAGTCCCCACAAATTCGGGAGTGTGTATGTGACTGTCTCTCACCATCCTTACCATCCAATTTTCAATCTCTTCTGTCCATATTCCCCCCCCCCCCCCCCCAATACACACACTTTTAAAATTCTGTGGTGTTTGATTGAAATTAGATGCAAAGCACTAAAATCACTGACTGGCTGATTTACGGCCGGCCAGAAATAAAGTCCCACTTCAATCCCAAGATGAGGCCCCAATAAACACGACGGGGTGGGGGGCAGGGGTGGCAGGGGGGAGGATCTTGTGTGAGCAGGCCATAAAAATGACCTTGATAAAAGCCCAGCAACCACGTCGCTCAGAGGTGACCACAGAATTCGCTACTGTACTGCACACTCAACCGAGAATAATGGGTCACTGCAGGCACCCACTCTTATCATCGATGGCAGGAATATACAGAGCAGGTCCCTCTCTTCAGAGGTCCTAGGCAAATGTTTACCTGGGAGGAACCTGCCCCCAAAATGCAGGTCATTCAGGGGCCCTAAGCTGCCTGTTCTGCCTGTAGCCAGAGCCCTGATACCTGGTAGCATGCAGTATGAATTTCACACAGTCCCCCCAGTCCTCCCAAATTCACATTTTATGCTGACACCCCCATGGATCCTCCTGGATTAACAACAGATCTTTGCTTAGAAGTGGGTCACAGATTGCCTTTGTCTATTTAAACCGTACTATGGCATCTTAATCACTGGTATATATTCAAACCTGTTTTCCCCCTGACCTACTGTCACCGGCCAGAGCTCTGGGAAAGGGTGAATGGAAGATGGATGAAGGACAGTCCAGTGTGGACACTTTCTGCCCATGCTTTCAGCTGGGCCTGCCTCACCTGCATCTCCATCCAAATCCTGGTGCTCCTGGACATTTTGGGGAGGAGGCCCAGTCTGATTGGTTAACAACATGCCCATCACAGATTTCTCAGCCAATCAGCAGACACTAAAAGGTGGCGACTGCCCTGTAAAAATACCCGTTAAAGGACTCGCAAGATGCACTGACAGGGTATTACTGGCAGGTTGAGGGAAAGGGTACCTGGCCGCAGAGTCAGGAGAAGCCCTGTTGCTGTACTCTTGAGCCAATCACCATGACCAAGCTTGTTTCTGAAGAAGGAAAACTGATAAAATACACATATTTTTAAGTATGACTTGGATTACATAGTCAAATAAGTAACTACATTATCTGGTAATAATTTACAGACCACTGGCAGCTTTCTAGATTGTCACTCTGACAAAAGGATTATATGTCCTTTAGAAGGATTATGTCAAAATCAGCTGGTAACAATTGAATTTTATGTGATCTTTTGGAAAACCTCTTACGTCTGGAATGAAATAAACTGGCCTGATGCTTACTCTGCATAGGAAGCACAGAAAAGTCCGCCGCTTATTAAAATTCCTCACGAGGATGCTGGTGTTTAAAAAAAAACCCATGAATTACGAGGGAATGCCAATCATGTGTCGGTCTGCCTCTTGTAAAGCCATCCTGTCCGCTCTCCCGATAATTAATCTTCCGCGGGCTAATTATTTCGTACAGATATCCGATAATGGTGGAGGGCAGAGAGGGTGGATTTACAGTAAAAGCGTTACACCCAAACGGCGCCATAAGGGGAAGAAAAAACTGATGGTGTAGTTAAGCAAGTGGCTCAGTAAGCAGGTGGAAATAACCGGGAAATGAAAGGAAGAACCTTGTTGAGGATCCCTCTCTCTGTCTCCGTCCTGCTACACCAAAGCCAGAGGGCGTGACAGCGCCACCCCTGGCAGACAGTGGAATGTTCCACTGTCCCTGCTAAAATGGACTAAAATGAGATGGGGGGGGGGAGGGGGGGGTTGGGAAGTGGTGATTCAGCAACAGAGGGTTGAAATAAGGACAAAACTATAGACCAAACTGCAATGACCACAAAGAGGAGTCATGGATAGATGGGGGTGTGGCTATTGCTCTCTCTGATGCACCCCCAACACCCCCCCCCCCCCACATTCACCACACCACAATTGCTCACACCCGCTCATCGTGGACTGACACTGCATCCATCTATAAATCCATTTTCCATTGATCCAGGTCAGCGCTGAGGTGGATGACGCAATGAAACGCAAACGTAAAAGTAGCCAGAAGTCAGTATCTGAATTACTGAACTAAACGTTGATAAGTCTGCGAGTCGCTTTGAGAAGCCATACTGTGGGAGAATCACAGTCAGCAGCAGCCATTTTGGGATGATCAAAACAGAGCAACCATCGCCACGGCAACGAAAACAATTATTATCATGCCGTGTCACCATATGGTTGACAGCTAAACTGTCAGTCCCCCCCCCCCCCCCCCAAAAAAAAAAAAAACGCGATCAATTACACTGACCTGTAAATGACTCTAGAGAAAGGCATCTGGCAAATAAATAAATGTATACAAATTAATTAATTAAAGCAGAGCACCAAGGTTTCCAGCCCCGTCTTGATCTGCTCCTGACCCCCAGTGGCATACCACAGCCCATCCCAGTCTGGGGCCCTCAGGAGAGCGGGCGGGCGCTAATTATTGCACAAGGAGACCTCTGGCAGATGGGTGTTAACTCCGAGGCCCATGACTTGATGGAGGTCAAAAGCAAAACCCGAGTTTCAAGCGACAAAAGAACCTGGATGCAGACTGACTGTCAGATAAAACACACACAGAAAAGACGCACTGACAAAAGCATGGTTAGGTAATGATCGCAGTCTCTTTCACATCCAACAGACCCGTGTAGCTGAACTTCGGGACAAGGCCTTGCAATTGCAGTTGACAGTGACCCTGAAGAGCCTATCAGGGAGACGGGAGCACAGTGATTCAGCAGCGCCCACAGCCGCATCCTCGCTAATGCGATTAGCCTGCAAAGACGTAATTACCCTAATCGAAGACTGACATCCGCACTGACTCCTGCCTTCCACTGGCTGCCGTAAATGCCAGCGGCTGAAGACAGCAGCCAATCGGTTTCAGTCTCCGTTATTTACATCTGTGCCGATGTCACTGGAAAATAAAGCACAAAGTAGGAACAAATAGTTTATTGGTTTAAAACGGAAAAGAATCGACTTTCTGTTGGGGGGGTGGATGTCTTTCTTTTAATTAATATTTGAAGCCGTAGTGTGTTTGAGGAGGCATGAGTCAGGGGTGTAAGGACTGGGGGGTTAACATGTACCCCTCCAATATTGAATTTGGATTCATTCACCCCCCCTCACCAATAAATGGGCCTTGTAACTTTGGCCACCCATGTACGCAATTTTGTTAAATTTCCCAAAACATGTCTCGATCACTAGACTTCTATTTGAGATATGGATATACATATTGATTATATTGACATTGAATCACTGTAAATACATGGTTATCATGATTAATATGATGTAACAACTACCTATACATTTGTATTACTGTATAACATATTGCATATGGCCTACTGCAACTACTCTATGACTACAGCTCTTTGTGCACCAGTTGGGGCAGCTTCGAATGCCTTCTTGCAGACAGTCCCCCCCCCCCCCATCCGTCTCTCCAAGGTCTGACCCAATATGCCTCCCCTCCCAGGCCTACCAGTGTCAAATTTTCTTTCCACAATAGTCATTTAAATGACACTATAAATTACAATTTAAATAATCATTTAAATATTACAGTGGTACTTCGGTTCTCAAACTCACTAGAGCTCGAATTTCTTGAAAGTTGAACAAACCAGTTTGACCTAGAACTCGATCTGAATATCAGAAGTCGAACCGTGAAAGCTGATCTAATATAAATTGTACGCGCCAGGAAATGAGTCATACTACAATGCAATTCTTACTTGAATGCCTTCTTCACAGACTACACGATTAACCAAATAAAGCAGCGCAACATTACAGTCACTAACAATTAATAAACCACTAACTTACGTGTACTATTAGAGCATTTATGTCATTTATTTAAACTTTATTTTACCAGGTAAATTAACTGAAAACCAGTTCTCACTGCTTTATGTGATATTCGGGAGAAATAGCAGATTACGCATTGGAACTGCCTGGGATACAAACGTCATGCGTGTAACTAAACTCTTCAGCCAATAAGGGCAAAGGTGTGTCGTCACGGAGGCGGTTCCAGTTTGTGCAGCCGGGTGAGAGGTCGCAATGCATCTAACCGTAAGGATCAGAATACGGTGTAAGCCAGCGCTGTAAGCAAGTTGAACGTGACAGACCGGACTGGGGAAACAAACTGAAACGCGTACTTGATACAGAGGACTAATGACAACAACCAGAAACAGCTGATCACATGGGGATCCCACACGAGGTTAACGAGGGGGCGTGGCACACGGAAGGAGCGGACAATCGGGGCAGGACAGGGGTAATGTTGGGATAAGATCTTTATCGTTTTGAAAGCCATTAAGAAAAAAATGCTCTTCTTGCTTGATCCTGTTCATTTTGTTTAAATGCTAAAAAAAAACATATTTAGGTGTAATTTTGGGGGGCCGGGAACCAATTAATTGGTTTTCCATTATTTCTTATGGGAAAAATTCGATCAGAACTCGAACTTTTTAGGATTCGATCCGGAGTCCGGAACGGATTAAGTTCGAGAACCGAGGTACCACTGTATATTTATAAGTAACTATTTAAATGATCCTTTCAATTGTAATTTAAAGAATACTTTAATTGTCATATTTATTTATTGTATATTGCCACAAAACACCCTCCACAGCCAGTGGAAGCACACTAAGCCCTAAGCCCTCAAAACCTTGTGGATACAGACGAATCTCCCACGGCAGAAGCATGGCAAAAATCACATGTAGAACGACAACTGTGCCGTGCGCCTGAGCTGTAACTGATGACTGCTCTGTATTTCCAGCTAGTGGAGCAAAATACTTTTCAGCCGTAAATAGCTATGTACCCATTTATATCTACACATTTACCGATCCATGCTCACATTTACAGATTTATCTACACATGCACACATATCAGAATACTTAAAAATCTCATTAGACTTTTAGAGATTTTTTTTTACACATTTACAAATCTGATTAGGCACACTTCCATTCTGAATACACATTTAAAGATTCCTGTACACATTGGCAAATCTCAGTATGCATTTACAGATTCCTTTACACATTTACAAATCTGATTACTCGGATAATGATTCAGACACAGTTACACAACCCTCCACACACATTTGCAAATAATTTTGCTACAATCATAGCCCCATAGGCACAGTTTTGGCATGAGCTAAGTGCAGGCAACGGCCAGAAAATTAAGTATTGAAAAGTGTGAGGGAATCTTATTCCCAGTTTGTATGAAAGCATGACAACTAGATTTGTGGATAATTTTATCTCAAGGCAGTTTGTATAACTTACATCCCACAATTTCAGACAATAAGGCAGCTGAATACATTGTTTCGTTACCGATGCAGTTACAGATGATTTCCGCTCTGAACGAATAACAATTGATCATCAGCTGGGATCTTCTGGGTCTTGCATCATGGCAGACTGAGCCGTGAAGGCTTCACCCCCAATGCCGTTTCCATCATGGACGTTCCTCTTGTGAGCAGCTGATGCAGGACCCTATGGAGGACGGCCAAGAGTGGCTGAGGAATCTCTGACGGGCTGCAGAAGGTCAAACCCACCACCCCTATTCAACCTTCCTCCCAAACATTCACCTGCTAACTCTCCATCCCTACATCTTTACTTTTCTTCCTGAGATGAAGGACCACTGTGGTGAGAGTGTCATCTGCTGTCACCCTGTCCTGGGTTAGTGACATTGTTCCCAGTCTCCTACTGGTGACCTTGTTTTTGGAGCACCTCTGTACCACAACTTCTCACTCAAAAGGTCAGACCTGACCACCAGCTAAACCTTACTGTGCACTTCAATTACAACAACCTGTCCAGGTTCTGGGTAAATAATTTACAAGCTTATCGAAATAATTACCTCTAACCAGTGACCGACACATCAGCATGAACTGCGCAAGACTTTTTTTCAGAACACTGCACCTTTTCCCACTTAAGCAAAGGGTATTAAACATGAGGATTATCCGACAGCAGGCAGGGGTCAATTACTGGTGCTCCGAAAGGGACAGAAAGTTTGGATCACAACAGAGGAGACAAGCATGTCCCCTATATCATATTTATGGCTTGGAGAATCTCAGAATAGAAAAATACACAGGACTTTATTTAATGTGTAGTTAGACACTTTGTTAAAGACAATTAAGTTATCTGTGACAAAGCACTGCAGTGAGCCTGCTTCCATGCTGCGATGTGAATATTTGCCATGTTCCTAAAAAATTCTGTTTATTGCAGTGTCTGACCACACAGACCTATTGCCAGATGATCATACTGGACTTATCAATTGGACATATTTTGCACTATTACAGATTGATGTCTTGCATATACACAGAAACTGATTTTATAGATTACTCAAGAACATACAATATAATTAATACCAATTTTTTTCACTGTAAAAAAATTCCCGTGGTTGTTCATATTCTCATTATTACTTAATATTTACTTTTAAATACATATATATATATATAACCGAATCAGGCTTAATCAAGATAGGTGATCGATCAGTTTAACGATCCCCAAAATTAACCCCGTGGACCGTTTGTGTATTATGGCTTTGGACTCAACCGGGTTTTATGTAGCTTAGCAGCTACTTTGAAATGAATAAATCGTTGATAGATTGCAATTTACACGCAGCGAGCTGATTAAAAACGAGTAAAGTGAAGCTAAACTCAGAATTAAAGCACAACCGATAAGAGTACAGCTGCTGTAGTTAGTGCGTGTAAAGCGTCAGTTCGAATCTTTAGTGGGATCTGCCATGGACGTTATGCTATGAACATCGACGATTTAATTCATTAGGCCTACTGACTTTTATTGGCTTTTATTACATATATTGCAATTTAATTTTGCTGTTGGATTGCGTATAAGATCGATCGTTTTTATAATCTGGTTTTGCATACGCTTTAGTGGCAACAAGTGAATCTTTTAAAAAACAAAATTATTATTGCAAATCATTTGATTGAAGTGCTAAGAATATCAGAAATACATTAAAGAAATGTGACGTTCATAGTAATAGGATAGGGTTAGGCATTCCAGATCCTGGAGTACAGGATCCAGCAGATTTTCTATCCTATACCAAATAAACTGCGTGAGATAAGGAGCGGTTAGATAGATAGATAGATAGATAGATAGATAGATAGATAGATAGATCTATCTATCTATCTAGCGGATTGTCCACAAAAGAGCCGTTTTTCAGAGCTATTGTGTCAAACATCTCCCTCACAAAAGCAGACAAAAGTCTAAATACACAGCGACTTTGAAAATCACGACTGGGTCGGATCTGTCGTTAGCTGACGTATGACACTACGACCTACTTTACGAAGTTTCCGACAACACTCGCTAATTAACGAAGTGTCTTAACAAAGTAGGCCTATTTCACGTTACAAAGTTTACTGGATGTTTCTAGAAACAGGAAGTTATTTGAAAATGGTAACTAGAGTTTTACGCCGGCATCTGAGGGATAGATAGCCTATAAGAAATGTTATTTAATACGTTTAGCAAACGATTTCTATAGATTATAGGCCTACATAACAAACCCTTGGCGCACGCAGGAGGTGCTTAGTGCGTTATAGTTACCGCAGAAAACTTATCACTTAATATTTAGGCTAATAATTTTACTTTTAGTCATTTCAAACGACTCAGCTACATAGCTTTGAAAAAATATGCGGTAGTGAAAAATATGGGTCAGATATATTATTAGTTATCGCTGCACTAATTATTGGGTGTTGAAATAGGCCTACGTTTCTTTGTCTGATGGTAGATCAGTCACAAATGAATTATTGAGTTGTTTATTATTATGAATGAAAATGGGCGGAATGCAATCCTGAACGCGTTTCACCGTTTAATTCGGCGCCAGGAGATCGCGCAAGTGCCAGTACTGAGCCCTGAACAATAGCAATTGTCGGGTTGTGTCCTTAACCACTGCTACCTGCTCCTACCCCTGCTAAAATGCTTATTCATCACAAGCTCTCCGTGGTTTGTCATATATAGAGACCATAGTTTTGAGTGATAGATTTTTATTAGATATTTCTTCCCTTCCAGTTATTGATTTTATATAGGATTTATGATGCGCTGAGTGCTTATTCTCTTTTTATGTTTAAAAACTGTGCAGCCAGTCATTCAAAGGATTATTAAAGATACTTCACCGTTAAAAAACACAACTTATGACTGCGTATTAGGTCACTCATTTTGAGAAATATCATATACAGATGTGTTCCTTGCGTCTTCTGTAGCCTATACTGTTAACCCTCATATTTTTTATCGCGGCTTGTTAATTCTTATACTTGGATTGTCATAGGATGCGCAGGCCTAACTATCGTTTAGTGGTTTTCTAACATTTTGAACGTTACTTTTCAATGACATATACAAACAATTGACTCAATTTGGCTTTAAGTGCCGCTTTAAATGACCGGTATTAAAATGCGTTTAAAATTAGTATTATCTTAATAATTGTCAATGTTTTACGTTTGAAAACAATGCTGGCAGAAACAATCCATTAACGGCAAGCTGTTGGCCCAGTTGCCAATTAAACTCGATGAGATTCGTCAAGAAATCGGACAAGGACGCCCAGCCCTTACCCTGCATTTAATCAATGCCTTAAGGCTTAAGTCAAACAAGCCAATGGCAAAGTCTTTTGACATGATGTACTTGATTTTGATAAGTAGCATTAAACTTAAGGCAAAAACAACGTAGCCTCCTTGAGCAGCTTGTGTATGGCGTAAAGTGGAGGCTGCCGTAACATATGTGATGAACTGTACATTCATTACTAAATAGATCAACCGTGCGTTCAGCATATAACAGCTTCTAAAATGTTACCGTCAAAGCTATTTACTACGCGAAATTTCACCAGTTGAACACATTTTCTAAACGACGATTACCCCATCACCAGGAATACAGCAAATTGACAATGATTGTCTTAAAATACTCCAAAAAATACATTTATTGCACTGGTTAGAAGCGTAGTATCTGAACCCTTTAACTTCACAACATAAAACTTGTATTTGCTGCGTTCGTTTATTCTACTGTAATAACAAAGTAAACTTTAATAATAGTGTCATTTGTTGGGTGT
Source organism: Paramormyrops kingsleyae (assembly GCF_048594095.1). Taxonomy (NCBI): domain Eukaryota; kingdom Metazoa; phylum Chordata; class Actinopteri; order Osteoglossiformes; family Mormyridae; genus Paramormyrops; species Paramormyrops kingsleyae. The sequence continues at coordinate 12,098,633 of NC_132800.1, forward strand.
GTGTAACTGAATTTCGAGTTACTAAAATGTTACATCTCTGAAAATTGATCTAAAAAATCATTGTAACCAACGTATATATTGTTCCATCGTGACTGATTCCATGGAGTATGTGGAATAGACTTAATGTTCCTAAAAAGGGATATCTGCCGAAGTCGATTAAAAAATACTTTAATGAAATCAATGATTTTTAAAATATCTGCTTTGCCAGTGCATAGAGAGTATTCCCCCGTACTTCACCCATTGTCCCCCGCTGCACTGTTATATTCAAGTTATATTCAAGATCTGTCGAATTGTATTATGACTCCAAGTTTAAGTCACTTCTGTGGAAATGTAAATGATATGATCATAAAAATGGGAATATCATTTCATGTATGTAAGATAGGTTGTATACATAGTGCAGATATACTTTCACACAAGGGCGTAGGAACCAGGTGGGACAGAGGAGGAAGGGAATGTGTACCCAGCAATATTTAATTGTCATACGACGTAGCTATCACACGTTTAAATTATAATTTTAACGTATCGATATTGACAAAATACCTAACAGAAAAGTTTAAACTTGAAACAAGGGTTTTAAATCTATTCTTATAAGCTGATTTCACAGATTTTCTCTGCTAATGAAGGTTTGTATTATAAAGCCAAATATCACTGTACTCTCCATCCATTATTACAGAACTACCGATCAGTTCTGCAGTGTTTTCTGTATAGGAATCTCACTATAGGGCAGAATCGTATTTTAAAAAGAAGGATTTAAACCCCCATCAGTTGAGCTCGAGCCTAAGGTATATGGTCTACACTTACGGCTACAGTATCTTGTTAATAAAGTGCATCGTTGCAGGTTTTCCTTCCCTTTTTGGCAGGGGCGCTATTAATCACGTTTTGAAGTACAGCCTTGGGAAAAAATTCCCGGAAACACGTACTGGCATAAGGTCTCGTATAAAGAGGGGTAAATTCGACTCTCAGGACTGACTGTAACTTTAGAAATTGCGGGTATATTTTTTTCATTCGTCTGGTTTTTGATAAGGTCAATCAAAATAGGTACAGTAAGGTACTTATGTAAGCAGGGGCGCAGATAGCGTTCTCTTAGCTAGATATGGACCCCGATCCCCCCCACCCCCGATTTTGAGGGAAAAAACTAAACTTAGATAAGTAGCATTACTAAATATGTAAATAAGTACTCACAGCATATGGTTGCTGCAGGTACTAGTGCACTACGCGCGCGCATCCCCGTGCCTGCACACGTATTCCCACTTTCTCCCTTCCCCTCTTTCTATAGGCCTACGCAGACACAGTAAAGTGTACTAATTCCTATTGGCCTACACATAGCTTCAGAATTTTCCACTTACTCAGTTACCTACCGATTTAACGAAGGATAAATAACTCAAACACTGATTTCACGTTCTACAACATTTTTATTCAAAAACACCTATACTCCTTTGTGCTGACTCTGTGCATCGTCCTGTCTATGCGAGTTTGAGGACTGAGCTGCCTAATTGTGCCTGTTGCAGTTATGGTCACAGAGCCCGAAGCGGGATGCAATACAGAAAAACACGAAGATCTATCACAGCGTTCTTTCAAACAGAAAACAATGTATATAGACTTCAATTCTATACGACCTATACTAAGCCTATATGTTCAAAGCAATTGTCAATATGATTTCACCATATCTCAGATGAGCCCATTTATGTTACTGCAACAAAGCTAACGACATTGCAGAGACAGAGAAACATTGTAGAGAATATTGTCCAAAAGGCTATTTGTGAGTGATTGTTAACTTCATACGAGGCAACAAAGTCACAGTGTGTGTATGTTGACCGATGTCAATCAAAATGTTTTTGCCTGCACTTCAAAAATCTCCCATGTGTCCTGTATGTAAGATATACATATCCAGTATAGCACATGCATGGTTATGAATGTGTGAATATTTGTGAGCTGCCATGAACTGGCATCCCATTTCTTTGGACAAGCGTTTATAATGAGTCAAGCTTCATTTAATAAAACGCTGTTTTGCTGTGACACTTGGAGCAAACATGTAATTTGTGCGTAGATAAAATTTTTACCTAATACGTCATATAGGGAGTAATTTGACCTCACTAAAGCCATCAAATCGGTTGGAACCTTTTTAGGCTTAAATGAATGTATACGAAAACGGTACTGATTTGGGTGTCATATTATTTCCTAGTTTAATCTTCAACTTTCTTCATAGTTGAGATTCAAGTTTGAGGAATCTACTGACTACAAAATAAGCGAAGGAATAAAAGATACTAAAGAAGTTACAGAGCATGGATTCGTAGTAAAACATTAAATGCGTCCGAGAACTACTGAACAATTTCCGTCTGCTTAAAGAAGCTAAATCGTATTTTTTCTTTTCGCTCGCACAAAAACTGTCCTTAATTTTACTCAACGCGACTCAAAGCATTTTTAAGGAGCTAAGCGGGGTAAATATCTCGGTGCAAAAACGTGACATATTGCAATTTGTTGGTAGCCGATAACTTAAAAGATAAGGCTGTGCGTGGTAGTTCAATCACGTTTAGGAAGGCAAGTTAAGCCAAGGAATTTGGATAAGCAAAGGTGAGCTGTTCACGACTCAACTCACAATTAAATGCTGTTCGTGTAACACGCCATTGACGTGAATAAATACATATGTAGCCTACGTCCGTCTGGGTAATCTTATTAGTCCGATGTGTAAGTGTGCAAGTTTCTTGGTTCTTGTTTATTTTAAGGGATATTACATTTGTCACGGAGCCTTTACAAATAAGTACAACCGAATAGTATTAAATTAGAAATGAATCACGCCCTTCTAAAAATAATTAAAGAGGTCGATGAGATAAAGGGCAGTGAATGATCATATCGATGTTTCACTAAATCAGACGGGAGGATGCGATTTCTCATCCTAATGGCCTCCGACAAATTAGCCAATAATACTGTAATTCCAGCGAGGCCACATCTTTTCGCGAAAAAAATTGGATCCAGAATCAGTTCCAAAACTCTACCATGTAAGGATAAGAGCAGAAGCCTTGGCGATTAGAGGCGTGATTTCATAATAACATCTAATCACATAGTCTATCGTTCAAGGTCTTTACCTGAAGTGAATACACTCGGAATTGCCTTACTCGACAGATAAAATTGATAAAACGGCTACGGTCATAAATGCGTTTAAAAGCAGCCCTATATGTTTCAAGGCAGCGGTCATTTCTGCCAATTTAACTGAATGTATTTATTGCAATAAAAGAGACAGAGAAGATCCCCCTAAATCGCCTTTTTATAATGAACACATTTACCGTGGGTAATTAATATATAAACTATTTCGATTTGTCACTTTGATTTGTATTTCAGTTAATTGTGAAAGTAATTACGGAGCGAATTAACAGCTTTCTAGAAAGCCGGCGGTTTCGGGTCTATTTCCATCGCAGCGAGCAATATTAATTTGCCCCTCCTGTTGATGTGATGAATAGGAGTTATAAATCTATATGATTGGTTCAGGCCAAGACTAAATGGCTTCATATTTCACATGTGGTTTAATAGAAATATTCATGCGATCTCTTAATGAAATTAAACCAATGGGCGGTGGGGGAGGGGGGGGGGGTAGTGTAGAGCAGAGTTCGGCTCAGAGAGGTCCAAAAAGGTATACGTAGCGGATCGCAACGACAGACATCTTTTGGGAAACAAGTGTATATATATATATATATATATATATATATGTTGCGTTCATGTATTTCTCAAATGACCAATTTGAACAATAAATACTTGAACAAGTTGATTTTAAAAGTGCGTTCCGTATCAGGGGAGTCGGAGGAGCACGGGCACTCTGACAGATTCAGGGGGCCTATCACTTCCCAGGGGCCCCCGAATACATAAAATCATACATAAAATTGGGTGAGATTTTGCTAGGGGGCCCAAAATAGGTATCTTACACCTCTGTTCCGTATTCCATGCAGTGCACGACCAGTAGGCCTACTAACTTATAATATACGGCGTATACAACAACGATTTCAGGTTTATTTTTCCATATATGCAACCTATGGCAAACGCTGTTTTAATGGTTTCTTTTAAATTTATTTCCAAGTGAAAAAGGAATATTGGAGAATGCATTACAATTTCAAGCGTCCATTAAGGAGTTAAAGCGGAGCGGCCATATCATCACACCGCGGGTGCTGGCTGACGCGAGATTCATCATTAATATATCAGTTGGTAAGTGTCCAGCTATTATTTCGTAATCGGCCTTAATATCATCTATGGTTCCTAATTAAATCGTGATTCTTCAGTTAAACCTGTCCGGTGACTTGTTGATTTCCCATGAGCAAATAAACGCTGGATGCAGTCCCATGAGAGTGGTTAGCTGATGAATTGACAAAAACTAATCAGCTTTATTGGGCGACGGGTTAAGGGCAACAGGGTGTCAATAATTCTCATCCTGACCTCTTCCTCCATTAAGTTAAAATGGCTTATTAGAGCAAAGCACTGGCCAATACATTTTCAGAGCTCAATTGCTTAAAAACGCACCTATTCCTCTATACAAATTCAAGTTATCCCATGTCACGTTTATCACCGGGGTTTATAACAATCTCATCTACTAAATGTCATATCACAAAGGCTGCAATTTTGATAAAACCGGGCAGCGTCCTTAAACAGTTATCCATAAATTGAGAGTGCAGTGGAGAGTGCAGGAGATCGCGCGGCAGGGTGGATTCCCCATCGCTATACACCCCCCCCCCCCCATTAGCCTAGTGCAAACAAACATGTTTACAGGATTCTATTTACAAGAGTAATTTCTTCAAATTTGAACATTTACAGTCCGCTTTTCCCAGCGTCAGATAATATACTGCAGTGAAATAACAGTTGTTTTAAACCTGCCTAATTTGGCCCATTTAAATGTGCAGGTCTGTTTTTTTTGTATAGCAGCATACGTGAATATACCCAACACATCCATATATTTTACGGATTTTACGTTCTTATTAGCAACACTAGTTTGGTCAGCTTAACATGTCTCAATTTCACCTTCCACAAAGCTTAAACTATAAGCTTTAATAAACTTATAAAAGTCCAGTCTTAACTTGTGCTAATATTTGCAATGTGTAATATTCGTTTGTAAAATATCACTGGAACAAGATTTTCTATGTGCACAGCTTGCATCTAAAAATTATAGTCTTTCAATACTGTTGAAAAACAATGCGTTTATTTAATACGAGTTCGAAACCAATTATACATAGGCCTAATGAAATGAAAAACTCAACCATGTTTCTCAATTTAAGATTTCACTGCAGTATTATAAATGTGATTTGGTATATAAGCTTACGGGCGGCTGCAAGAAAAGTTAAATCGATGAAGAGAAGCCAAAGCCCCCAAAAAAATGACAGAAAGTAAGGAATTTAAGCTTATATAAAATAATGAAAACTTTATCTTAATTGCTGATTGCATTACCAGATAACAATTTCGCCTCTGTACGTCATAAATATAAACAGGGTGAAATGTGCAATATGGGTCAGACATAAAAGCACCCTGACCCACCGCTTAGCGCGTTTCCGCCGCGGAGGCGTACAAACGCGCGTATTGGGGCGGCTTTCAACTGAATTTCCCCGCTGACACATTTAATTACGTAATTGGCCAGGTTTCGTATGACAACAATAGTACGTCAACTGTCACTTTCAATGTGTTAAAACTCTTATGTGCCTGCATGTAGGTAGGCACGTGCTTGCCTCTGTGTGGGTTTTCTACACGTGTAATTAAAACGAATCGCTTCCGTGGTGTTTTCTAGCAAATGCAACCTGAAGCGAAAGAAGCACGAGAAAAAAAAAACTTGAAAATATGGTTTATGCGGGTATGAGAGTAAAAACAAACAAACAATAAAACACAATAGATATAAGCCAGGTGTTGTATAGTGTGCATGTAGGCAATGTATAGTTGACGTTTAGTAGCAACAGAACCATGGTGGCAGAATGACCATGAACACGCTACCTGTCATTGGAAGGAGACTAAATTTAAAAATCAAAAATCTGACGCGTAACAATTAGCCTCACTACAAGTGTATATGACTGTTTGAAAAAAAGCACACGTCACTATTAATATAACAGGTACAGGAAAATCTATAAGACAAATACGAACCTTTCACAGAATCATTGTTTCTCTCCTCATCATAAGTAGGCCTTTGTGATAAGATTTAAGTGAGTGTTTTAGTTCCAGCTGCACGGAAGAATTGTAGGCTATATCCCTCCCCCAACAAAAAAACTAAATCCGGAGACAGAAGTCTCATGCAACTACAGTTACTCTGACAGCGTCAACATTTCAACTAAACATTAACTATGATCTTTTCTGAATTTTTATGTATAATTGGGAAACTTCTGTAGACGTATATACGACAAAAAAAGACCGACACAAATATTTAAATCTGATCTTATAATTGCTCTGATATTCAAAATCATTCAAGGAGTTCACTTATATTGTTGCCCTTAACGAACATGCAGGTGAATTAATAAACCAGTTTCCGCCACCATACCTAAGCAGCATCCTTTAAATGTCCTCTTGCTTTCGATTCGCAGGTGACAGATCTGGAGCGAAGACCGCGCGCGCAGAGCGCGATGTGGGGGGCCAGGGACCTGCATTCCGACCCAATTAAGCTACCAAAGTTAGCCCTGCTGTCTGTGTGCCGTGATCCGAGTCCACGAGAAAGGGGGACACCCAGAAGCGATTAGATACTGAGCCGGCGACAAACTTCAACACACATGGAAACATTTTTGACATTTTTACACGTTGGATCCAAACAAATGGGCACGTTTGTTTTTAATATATTATTTTGTTAGATAATCAAACACCTGCACACTTCGTATCGATATCTCCATAGATCACCGAAAACGGGCTGTACGTTGACGACTAGACAAATAAACGAATATGCGACATTCATACTTTAACTAAACAGAGAAACTGAAGCCATTATTTTTGCAGCATCCCTGCATAACAGCGCAAAACCAATATGTTACGTTAAATACAATTATCGTTTATGTATGCATAATACATGAAAGTGTACATATATCGGTGTCTATTTTTGTGTACTATCCTTGCAGTGAGGCACTTCGTTTTCTACGTGCCGCAGTGGGGGCAGATTTTGGGAACAATAAAGTACATTTATATTGTTTAGCTGCACTATAATAACTTAAGAGAAACCACTTGCAACGTTTTTCGTCAGGTGCTTTAAGTTACCAATATGATAAAAACATAACTGCATAAAACGTTTTCTCGTTTTCACAAAATAGTATACTTCACCCATAATGGCCACATAGAAATTACTATTTGACAAGCAAAGTTTTGTGTTATGTGATCACGTACAATAGCGTTCGACACAAAGTAATGAACGAAGCGACAGCTTTCTGTTTTCTCCATAGCCTGCATTCAAAAATGCGTCGTTTTTATTGCGGGTGAGTAGCTTACTAATTAGCCCTAAAGCAGGACGCGAGCTACGCAAAGCTCCCGATACGTCATGCATCTTAACTTTAATAGGGTGAAACAAATAGAGCTATAAACAAAATGAAAGGCAGCGCAATGGAATCAAGGTGGGACAGGATGCCTCTGGGAATAACAAAGTAAATAAATACATTTAAAAATTACAAAGACGTGGAAAAAAGGCACTACGTCCACCATAAACACGCGGACGCGGACCAATAGGAAAGCTCCCGGCCCGGCCAGCGCAGCCAATCCTCTTACTCAGAAGGACTTCAATTGACCAGCGGAGTTAAGCGCTCAGTCCAGCGCAAATCGTAAGTCACATTAGTAGACCATCCAGGCTCTGAGACCGTTTAAAGACATTTTAAGTTGCACCACTTGGAGCGACTGGGACTCCAGGCCAGATGGAAAAATCCAAAAATTTCCGCATAGACGCGCTCCTGGCTGTCGACCCTCCAAAAGTACAGACTTCTCCCCTGGCGCTGGTTACCTCTCTGTCCTCCTCTTCCCTTTCATCGTCCGGAAGTGTAAACGCTTCTGAGCTGAACACCAGCACCGATTCCTTAAGGACTGAGAGCCCATCGCCGCCAAGGATTTCCTCTTGCGGCCTGATTCCCAAACCGGGCTTCTTGAATAACCCCCACTCCAGTATGGTTGGATTACATCCTCAAAGTACCGCGGGCATTCCGCCTCAGGCTTTCTACGGCCACCCAATGTATACGTATTCTGCGGCTGCCCTTGGTCAGCATCCGGCCCTTTCCTATTCCTACCAGCACGGGTCCCATCACCACCACCCCAACGAGTCCGTCAAACTCACCGCAGGAACGTTTCAACTGGACCACTGGCTGCGCGTCTCCACAGCAGGAATGATGCTTCCGAAAATGTCGGATTTCAACTGTAAGTATACGGCTTAAAACTGTGGTCCTTGCTAATACTGAATTAACAGCCTAATATGGTCCTTTTGTTCACATTTAGGACCAACTTTTTGTTCTGTAATTGTTACAGCTCCCTTAAGGACAATATTTCAAATATGCACATGAGTTTTGCCAAAATATGCCGTACATTTCTAATCCAGAATTATTTTACGTGTCTTACCTTTAATAAAATAATAAATATCTTGGCGAGATTTATTAATTGGCTGATAGGTCTAATATTTAAAAGCACATTAAAATGCTTCCATAAATTGCGATGACATACAGGTCATAATTGCCTAAATAGGCAACGGGGAGATTTTACTGAATGTCGAAATTCACTTGGAAAACAGTGCCTTCATTGAGCCAGTTAACTCGTGCGCCAGCCGCCTCTTTTACAGGAACTAAATTGACGAGATAATGGACAGTGGGAAAGTAACGGGGCAGTGCGACATTTTCAGCCGGCGAAGTGTTTGCACACCAGATACTGGCCTTTCTGTTCACTTTCATTTTAACAGATTCGCTCCAGGAGAGATGGTAAATAGCCTCGATTCTCTCTAAATATCAGAAACTAAGGGGATGCAACCATAGTTATTGACTGTGCATGGTTTGACAAATTGACCGTTCGTGACTTAGAGAATTTCACCGCGCCTTTTTCAGAAATACAAAATACCAGAAAAAACATATGCGTGGAAACTCTACAATAATTACCCTTACCCTTACTATATTTAGCTATTCGTCTTACACATCGTGGGAAAAATTATACATATGCATATGGCCAAACAGCACAAAACCTCACAAAACAAACACACATTTCGTTATGTTATTAAAGTTATAAGATGTACTTGCTAATCATGCATATATAGGCCTACATACACACATAATGGTTTTGGTAAATGGGTCCCTAACACAGCATTGTGTAGTGTCCTTTGCACAGACCTAAACTCATCTATGTCGAATCCCCTTCTGATGAGGGACGCTGCGACAGCACATAGGCCTATATATAGGCTACGAAATGCAAATGTAGCAGACTTAGATTTTGTCGTTTATTTTCAACTGAAATCACCATAGAACCTTCTTCTTGTAGCTCAAGCGCAGTCTAACTTACTGGGCAAGTGCAGAAGACCAAGGACCGCGTTCACCAGCCAGCAGCTCTTGGAACTGGAGCATCAGTTTAAGTTAAATAAGTACCTCTCCCGGCCCAAAAGGTTCGAGGTGGCCACGTCATTAATGCTCACTGAAACCCAGGTAAATGCATCACCTCCGGGAAAGGAATGAAATCATAGCTATTCTGCAGCGGGCCCAACGTCATATAGCATTAATAAAATGTATATATATATGGTTTATATATTATATTATTTATATATTAAATACCAATATTATGTATCACATACCAGTGCATATTCCCCAACCTGACCTGACCTATATATATTTAAGTGTGCTGTTATGCCATCTAAATTAGCAGGTGTACAGTAGTTATGCGATATTTTCCCCATAGAAGTCTTTAGAAGGATTTAAGAAGCACACGACGATAAGCAGATAAGCATAACCGGTGAACATATGCGCCTACTTTAAGGTTATGATATCGGTAGCTGATGTACGCCTTCTTTTCAGGTAAAAATATGGTTTCAGAACAGGCGGATGAAATGGAAGCGCAGCAAGAAGGCGAAGGAGCAAGCGGCCCAGGACGCCGAGAAACCCAGGAACGGCAAAAACGCGCAGGACAAGTCCGACGGCTCGGAGAGGACGGACTGCCAGCGGTCGGACCCCGTGAAAAACAACAGAACAAGAGGCATCAGGGACAGTGACGAGGAAGAAGCGGATGATAATTACCTGTACAACTCGTCGGATTGCTCCTCGGAGGACGAGAGAAGTCACACTGGGCGGATTAGTCCGCAGCAGTAAGATGATTAGGCCTACGGCGGTAACATTTATTTTCTTTTTATTGAATATTTTAAACGGTCTGTCTAATTTTACGAGAAACGTGCATGTATTCATTACCTGCAATTGAAAGTTAAAATTACAAATCTAATCACTAAAAATATAAAATAATTTCCATCGACGGCTGATGTGAAGCTGATACAGAAAAATAAAAATCTGATTTATTTGCATTAACAATGACACTTAGTCTCACGTTGAGAAAGTACCGGTCGAATCTGTTACAATGCATGTTTTTTTCTCCCTTAGAAATGTTGTTTAATCAGTCTTAAAAATTCAATTTCATTCCCTCGCACCTCACGGCTACTTAAGTGTGAGCAATTTTTATAGGCCTACTTAATTAAATATCCCAATTGTTCATCTTTGATAACCACTGCGTTTTTAATTTTTATTTTTTAAACTGTGTGTGGTTGTACATCTGTAACTGTCAAAGACCGTTTACGTGAAGAAGAAAAGTAACGTCTTTATTTTTGTATACGGTATTTATAGAAATGGCTCTAAAATTGCATGCTAAATTTTTGTTTAGCGTTTCTCATGGTGCAAATAACATTAAATAAAATTGTTTTATAAAACCGTGTTTAATTTTTTTGTTAAGACGACTGGCCGCAATTAGGACAACGTCTAGGCCTATAAGTCTTAATAAAAGGAGAATATAGTAGGCTACCGTATAGGTGCAATATTTGGCAGCAACGTTAAATTAAACTATTTTAAGTATTTGGAATTTTGTTTATCAGATCGCAAATCACAATTACACAATGGCGCTAGTAATTTTACTGTAAACTAGGCTATATTACAACTATTACAGCATTTGATGTTATTACATGCAAGTTAAATATAGCCTATTATTTGTGATTTGAGCGTGCATATGGACTAGAATAGCGGAAGAGCTGTTCGGATATGTTTTCTGTTGTTTGTCAGAGGGAGCCATCGCGGTATGGCTGAAATATGCTGTACAGTGAACAACACAGCTGATGCTGCATTCATCTGGCCTGTCCTGCCCGGCTCACCAGGTCGTGGCCCGGCGATCTCTGTTAATAGCGCTGGCGAATCGGTGCAAATGTGCGCACAAGCAAACAGAAACATCTCGCACCAGAGCAGCAGCGGGCTGATATTAATAAACCTTTGAAATGGAGGGACATCGATCATCGGGCGCGCTGACGCTCAAGTTCATCCGGGTTTTGTTAGAAATAGCCGCGGCGCGCCCGTGTGCCACCACACCAAAGAAGATCGAGTGCATTGATGTGGCTGAGTATTATTTTAGCTGCTTTGGATAAATATTTGCATCAGTATAATCGACAGATTCGATTTTCCGTTACATTTTAATGGAAGCTGGAAAAATATGAGAAGTATATAAACTTTAGTTAACGGCTGGGCTTTGCTAAGACATATGAAATTGTCGTTCTTTGGAAATGGATAAAAGTAATTATTTTATGTATGTGTAGTGATAGATGTTATTTGTTCAAAATGTTAAGCGGTGGCGAGTGAGCAAATGGTGCCTAAAATATAAAAAAACGTGGTCACCGCGAAATCTTATCACATGGAGTGACATGAACTGCACAAAAAGTCTTAGAAATGTAGGCTATTAATATAAATGTATTTCATTATATTGCTCTACTAGGAGTCCTTATTGCGCCAAAATGTTTGAATTTTACAATGACAGAAATGTGTAATAATAGTAATAAAATAATAATAATAATAATAATGAACTAAAAATATAAAGGAAAAATACATTTATTTAAATGCGTCATTCTTTTCCTCACGAGAAACATTTTCTTTGGTCAAATTTTTAATTGAAGCTTTACGCCTGTTATTGTGACTGACTAGTGTTAAGTTTTAATCAATCAGCGCAACTTATCCGAAATACGTATCCTGGGCAATTTATTTTAGGCATTACGTACAAAACCTTCAAAATATTAAACTGTCATATTCATTTCGACGGATCCAACAACGTATAACACGATCATTCTGATACCCTCATGTGTTGTATTAATAATACATAAAAAGTTTGTGCTATTACATACACTTGCAATTTACAGATGTAGAATACAATTAAAAAAACTAAGCACCAAAATACGGAAAAAAACAAATATACGCATGTTTGAGAACAAAACACTGCGGCATTTACGGATAACGGCATAGTGACTGACACCCCTCGGGGCGGCCGCGCGCCGCTCTCAACGTCTTACATTCATAAAAACGTGCGGCACATTTACTGTTGATAGTCGCGTCGGCTTACATTTAGCACTTGCGCTGCCAGCGGTTGTACATTTAATAGGTAGCTTCACTCAATCTGTGGATTTTTATCTCCTACACCAGGATCTAGGGAGACAGCAGGTGAAGGAGGAGAGCATAAGCGGCATCTTCATTCGCCCGCATTTTCAAAAACAGGAACTCATGGATTTAGGCCGTTACTGGACACATGAAACATAACTAAGTATGGCTGCTATTTTGTTTTCAGTCTGTGGCAATAAGTTTGTAAGGTCCATCTCAAATGCTTCTACAGGGTGTTGTGTGGCTCGGCCGTTAGGATCAGGTGGTCGGTGATTCAAATCCCATGGTCATGATTATTTCATGATTAGGCCCTAAACCTCCAATTGCTCTAGGGACTTTTTCTCAATTGTCCGTTGCTCTGGATAAAAGATCATGCAAAATAAATGTCATGCATATCGGACACAATTCTCCGCATTCTCACAGAAGTTGGTTGAAAGATTGCTGGTTTGAATCCCCGACCAGCAAGGCACCACTGAGGTACCCTGAGCAAGGTACCGCCCCCAAGCACTGCTCCCCAGGCGCTGAATTCACTGCCCCCTGCTATGTCACATTTGGGTTAAATGCAGAGGATACATTTCGATTTTGTGCACCATATGCTGTGATTTGTCAACAATGACCACCGATCACTAATTTCTAAATTCTCGATTCTAATTCCAATTCTTATTAAATGATACTGCCGGTGCATCCCAGAATGGGTGGTGGTTCATCTGAGACACCTGGATCTGAGGGGGTCCAGATGGGTCCTGGACAGGTGGGGGGGGGGGGTAATGGACGACGCGGACTGGAGCACCTGCCCAATGAGGTGCCTCGATGCAGGCTGCTTTAAGGAGTATTACTTATTGACGGAGTGTAATCCCCAGACGGGACTCTAGTTTGCCCAGCTGCAAGTGCACAGAAAGGGCGATCCGTGTTATCTATTCATCAACACTCCCACCAGCAAGGGGCACTCTTTTTTTTGGGGGGGGGGCACACAGAGTCAATAGGACTTTCGTCAGCAAAACGGAGGGGCGGGCATCAACTCGAGACTGACAGCGGTAATAGCTTGTTTCTATTAGACATCAAAAGGTCACGCCAGGGGCAGTATCAGTCGCGTTAAAGTAATTAAACACAAGTACAAAAAAAAGGAAAGAGGAGCAGGGAGACAATGGTGTCAATGCACCCCCCCCCCCCCCTTTGTTTATTTGCTGATTTATCTTGAAGGGGCTCGACTTTCTCGACTCTCAACAATGTCCTCTTTGTGAGGCCTGAGGCCGCTGTGAATCACAGGACCACGCCCACCCGTGCGCCGATTGCCTGCCTGCCCCCCCCCCCTGGATGGGTCACCAATCGGCTGGGACCAGGACTGCAGTCCCTGTAGTTTTGAACTTCACACCAATTTGTGAGACAATTCTCAACTGAAACGTACAAAGTTATATGAAAACTCAACACTCTACCAAATCGATAGTTTACTTGCATTTCCCAAGATAATTCCCATTTTATTATTGAGCGGAGATTTCTCTCCCAAGTGAAGTGCCACTGTATGCAGGCCCAACGGTGACTTCACTCTGCCGGCTTGGAGATTCAAACTGACATCCTCATCCTATCTGTGGGATGCAACTCACCTTCCATACTCCATAATCACTCATCCAGTACAGGGTCATGTCGAGCATGGAGTCTATTATGGGAAGCACAGGGCACAAGGCAGGGGACACAAATGATGAAAAACAAATGATTCACTTTAGCATTTACGTAGATTTTGAAATATTACAATGCCAAATCTTAACACTTTAAACTACAACAAATAAAAATGAAAAAACGAAAGAAAAAGAATAAACAAAGGCAGGGAGATCATACAAACTACACACATGCTGATCAGGGGACAGGAATCAAACCCACAGTGCAGGGTGTGAGGTCACACTGCTAAACAATGAGCCATAAGCAGAGTATTTCCAAACAACACAAGCCAGTCTCACACTATGAGTACTACCCATAGACCAGCAAGGCTAAAATACCCTTATTGAGTGACTGGTGGGCTGTACAGGGTGACCCATGCCTTGACCTTCCCCAGTGTGAGACCAGGACCACAGTGACCCTGCACTGGATAACTGTGGAATCTATAAACACTGCAGGCACAAAACACACACACCTGTCAAGACTACAGGCTTTAATTTAAAAATGTTAGTCATACGATTACACAAAAAAAATATGTGTAGCCACAGGCAAAAATACAGGTCCCAAATCTGGAAAATGCAGGAAGATTATCAAGGATGGATGACTAACATTATTACTGAAACATTACTATACTGTAACATTACTACTGTAACATTACTAATCAAAGCACTGCCTCGTTTTATGTCAAGCTGCTGTATTGGATCTAGCAATTCCATCAATGTATCCGGTGCACCAGTGTGCTCCAGTGGACCTACAGGGACCTGCAGAAAGATCCGGAAGCTGTGACTCTGTTACAGAGCCCAAACTCAGGGTCACATTATAGGACCCATAGCCTGGGCCCCTTCTGCGATGTGGCCACTAGTGACGACGATGTCCCTGATTTTCCCCGTGAGAGAGATGCTTACATTTACCTTGAGGCTTTCACACGTACACCCGCACATATAACAAAAAAAGGTTACGCTCGGGATTCCTTAAAGGGGAAGCGCGCACCAAGTTACATTTATCAGAAGCCGTCATTCGCAGGTCGCCCCTGGCCCCCCAGGCTTGAAAGCGACCCGCGAGACCCAGATTACCAGGCACACATCCGTCCTGGCCTCTGCAAACAGCGGGAGCCCGGGAGCAAAGCAAACAGGAACTGGAGGGACACTGAGCACAATGGGGCTCTAAGTGTGAGAAGAGGATATCAGCCGGGGAGTGTGACTTCCACCTTTAATCCAGGAGCGCTGGGCTCCGCGGGAACGGGCCCCATCCTGCTCTTCTCCAGGTAACAGCGGCACTCCGTCCACATTCCGGCATCTTTACAACTGTTCACGCCAGGACTATCCAACCCTACTCCCTGGCCCCAGTGCATGCTGAGAATTTTATCCAGATATCACATTGACTGGACAGAGACTGAGTTCTCACATTCACAGAACCACTTCGAACACAGCTGGACCGCCACGAGCAGAACCGCTCACCCCGACACTGGGTTCAGCATTTCTGATACTCCGATGAAGAGTCTTTTTCGCTCAAATGATCATTTTAATCAAATTGTCAAACAGTCAAGGTCAAACAACTTGAAACAGTGACTCATACCACAGGCACTGGATTGCGTGTGACCGTGACCAGCACTGGTAAATCATCATTCTTAGGTTCCAGTGAGGACTGGAAGCATTGAATCGTTCAATCCCCAGCAATAAACCAATCGTCTGGCACTTCCTGTTAGCACAGCAGTTTGCTGTCGTCCTGACCACCCCCCCCCACCCCCACCCCCCCGCCTCCTGAGCGGGCTCCACGTCAGCGGCGTCTTTATGAATGACGGACGTCACTGGTGTTCATGATCACAGCTTCAGCTGATCCTCCTTGGCCTCCATGGCCTTGGTTGCCACTTGAGCCCCCTCCTTCAGCCGCCGCGCCCCCTCACCGTCCCCATCGGGGGGCGCGTTCCTCAGCAGGAAGTGGCTGATGAAGAGCTTCAGGCCCTCCCGCATTGCCTTCAGCTTGGGCAGCCCTGAAATCCTGGCAGTACGCACAGACACACACAGACAGACACACACACACACAGACAGACAGACACACACAGACAAACATGAGATGCTAATCGCACAGACCTGCCATAACAAACTGGCTGAAACCCCAAACCCCACCCCCCGTGGATCAATCAGAACCAAACGTTATCAGATTCCCCCCCCCCCACCCCACCAGTGACACGTGATCCCTGGAACATCATGCTTTTATCCCACTGGTTTACTGTGGAGACGGTCACTTAGCAACCAACGTTCCTATTTACTAGAGATGGCAGAGTTTCAAAAGTCGCACAAATTAATCAGCAAGTTAAACGTCCCAAATTACCTACAAACACTTCCACTGAAATCAGTCAAGACAATATTTGCGCGATTATGCAGAACTATTTCATTTATCTTGCAGGAGTAGACTGAGGTTTCCACAAAAGCGAGGATAAGAGCTCCTGGAAAGATTACCTTCCAAATATTTCACCCAGGACCTGATGGTCAGTGTCTCTCAGAAGCTTGCTCAGCACCTGCCGTAAGAACCTGACCTTTGTCTTGTCCAGCTCCCCGAATTCAATGACCTGTGAGTAACAGAAAGTGCTTATCAGTCATCAACAGCTATGGACAAGACTTATAGTCTAAAAAGACATCATCTGTATGCAGAGCTGATATTAGGGTAGTGTGGCCATTTGGGCTGCTTGGGGCCTTGTCCTCTAGGGGGCGCTGCCCAAAAGGGAAACTTGCCTAGATAATGATAAGCTAAACAATAATGTTATTAAATATTTTCTTTTTCATTGATTGTATCCAGCCACATTTCATCTGAATGACATTTTGGCAAAAAATTAGGGTTGTAATCAAGGGCATCACTTTGGGCTGAGCACTGGGGTGGGGGGTTGAGGTCTCCACCGATGTAGGGGACCCAGGGGGTTATATTGGCTTGTTTTGATTATTGGGGGGGGGCGGTTTACAATGGCGTGTACCATTCAGTACATCATTCTTGGGTCGGAATAGTGCAACGCATTGAACGAATACTAGGGATGTATCTGAATACGAGTACGTTATTTGGAAATGCACAGATACTGGTTTGGAAACAGATTTTTTTTTTTTTTCTACCTGAAGTCTCGTGTTATTTGAAAAATGTCAGCTCCATGACTGACACGTCTATGCATCTTCAAATCGATTCATATCATTGTGGATGGCCACAAGACGGACACGCCCACTCTGTCTGAAACACGGGACCCTGATTTCACTAACTAGTCATTTGATTTACTACAAATTATTTAAAAGACGGAACACGTTACGTAATAATAAGTTTGACACTTGTGTGTTCATGTGAAGGTGGCTTCGGAAACGGACCTTCAGGATGGAGACGGACAGAGTCTTCTTCTGAAGAACATGAATGACCAGATGCACCAGGTTACTGAAGACGCTGCTGGACATGTTCTGGAGCTCCTTGAACTTGTCCCACAGGGTGAACTGAAGGGTCATCTGGCAGCAGAGGGGAGCGGTCAGGGGTGACCTTCCTGCCTGAGAGCCTGCTCACCTGCATTGGTCTCACTGTCACCTGAACATGTAAACTCCAAGCATGGAGCTGGCTGCCAAAATCAAACCCAAACCGACAACCCCAGACACGCAAGACCGGTGATAACCCCACATGTTATTTCTGGGGCCCCACTCAAAATGTCACTTTGAGGCCGCCAACCCCCTAAGATGTTTCAAAAACTACATAAACAGCTAGCAAATAGAATCAGGAGATCGTAGCAGGCTTGTTATGAAGGCAAGGCAAGTTTTTTTATATAGCAAAATTCAGATGCAAAGCATTTCATAGTGCTTTACGACAAAGGATAGATTTAAATAAAAAACATTAAAGTCACATTTAAAAGACACATTTAAAAGCCTAAAAAACAAACAATCAAATAAATAGTTAACTAAAAGAAGTTAGACTGTAGAGGAAGTGTACGGGGCTGCAGCAAACAAACAGTAATGTTTTAGGCCCTGATTATAATGAGCATGTAGCAGATGTAGCAGATGTTGGGGGTATTCCATGAAGCAGGATTAAGGGAAAGTCTGACTTATTTCAACAATTCTGGCTCATTTAAGTGGGAGTTAATGTGTTCCATCAATGTGTCTTAAATGAATCCCCGCCAAGCTACCATGGTAACTTATGCGAGTGAACAAGTCTGCTCCGGACCAGGTTAACCGTCTCGCTTAGTTAAGCGTTGTCTCAAAGAACGTCCGACGTGTGGGAACAGATTCCCAAATGATCGTTTGGCCAGATGAAATTCCGCACGTCATGCAATAAATATAACAAAGCCTATAAAAATCATGTCTCAGCATTCCAATTAATTCCAAAATACTGTCATTCAAATAAAAACATACCCATATTTGAAAGGTCAAACATGAAATGCAATGACTGAAGCTGAAAAAAAATCCGTTAAAGCAATATGAACGGGAAGATATTTTTATATTTTGTTTAGTCAGTCTACTTTGAAAATTTATTAGTAAAAAGACAAGATACGGTTATTTTTGCAGAACATTTCACACGGATGCAATTGAAAGTATTTTACGGAGATCAAATAATACAGAATAACATTATACAGTAAGAATGAACTCAACCAAGGAAGTTCCCCGTTGGCTATGGGGATGGAACCAGGAACTTTCGCGGTGTAAGGCGACAACATGAACCACTGTACCATCCTGCCACTGTACTAGGCTCTTGTAACATTTACATAACTTACGCATTTAGTCTGTCTGCAATTCTTGGCCAAGCCAACTCCCTGGCTGTGTTTATGGCCACAGTATTGCCTTTTTTAGTGATTACATATTTGTATTTTTCATACAGCTCCATCAGCAGCGTTTGTTCTGCGGCAAAAAAAAACACCACTCTCGTTTTACACGCTTTCCGACTCATTTGATCTATCTATCGTTCATCCATTCATTTGGGCCTCTTAAATATCTCGGGTGTGCGCACTAATGAGACTATGCAAGTCTGTCTTGTATGAGCCTCGATTAGTTAAAGCTGAACCGCGTTCGTGGAACATGAGGCTAAGTTTAGAGATGGAGGTAGTTTGAGTCTGACTTTTTCGGGAAAGTCTGGCTTTCTTTAGCTACTTTCATGGAATACCCCCCTCATGCTTGACTTTTTCGGGAAAGTCTGGCTTTCTTTAGCTACTTTCATGGAATACCCCCCTCATGCTGTTTCAGCATCACCTAAACAAAGAACTTATTTTATTTCATATTTAGTGTAGTGACTGTTTGTGGCCAACAGGGGGCGGTTCTGCTGCCCGTCGCCTGAACTGGGTCTATAAAACGCTTCTGAGGCTTATAAGCAAACAGCAAAAACCTGTCATGGCAATAATGGAGCACAGCGGAGGCCCAGGTACCTGAAAGCGCCGGTCGTGAGCACAGAACTTGTCTGCCAACACGATGTAGAAAGCGTTGAAGAGCCGCTCCTGAAGGCAGCAGTCCAGCAGAACGCGGATAATCTCCCGCTCCTGCTGGTCTTTGAAGCCTAGCCTGGGGGGGCGAAGAGAGGGAGGCCGCTGTCAATCACACACCAAACCAACCAATCAAACACACACACCACACACTGCGTCATCAGCATCACCCCCCCCCCACTTCTTTACAGTTAACTTAATAACAACACACTACAAAACTTTTACACATCGGAAGTGTTTATCACCACTCAAAACACACAAGGCTCGGGGGCCCCCTGTTGGCCAGTAATGGTCACTAAACCTGGAGGGGGCAGACTTAGCACTATTTGAGGGGTGACCTGGGGGCGAGGGCTCCATCATGGCAATTCACTCAAGTTCTCCAATCACATATGATGTGACTGCCCTGGTACACAAATGGGCCAATAGGCATTCAGGAAGGGAGTGTTAACAGGTTGTTGTCTTCCAATCACATTTAATGTTGGCTGTTCAACACCTTCGCTGGTAAACGAAGGCCAAGGGCTTACAGGAAGGGAGTGTCAGCGACTGGCCGAGAGCTGCCTGCCGCGTCCTTGTAACGCCCTCTGCTGGTGACCCAGAGATCGCATGCGAGTCAACGGGGACCGAGTGAAAGGAGATGCGGCTCCTTCACTCTCTGACCACTGAGAGATCAGCTGCTCCTCACAGCTGGTTTTCATGGCTCCTCAGCATCACATTACCAGCTGGGACTCCAGCACTTTACCAAGGCTCCTACAGGGGCAGTGCGGTCAGGCGGGGGCACCTCAGCAGCTTCTCAAAGGCATCCAGGTAGTCCTCACTGGTCATGATGATGCAGAAAATGCTCTTCCGGACGTCGGTGTTCATCCGCTGCTTCCGGGCAAGCTCCAGGACCTTCGCACTGAACTAAGCGAGTTTAAAGGCAACAGAGAGGATGAATTATAAAAACTAGGTTAGCAATCCAGCCTTCTGTCCTCAGGGCTAATGAACGCACATGGCCAGACCTGCATCACAGGAAGTAGCAGGCATAACGTTATTTTAAAGAAGAAAAAGAAACTATTTACACTATAGGGTTTTCAATAAGAAATTTCTGAAAGGTGGATCTTCTATGTGTCTCGGTTTGGGGGTGTGGCTAAGGGGTAATGGCCCGTCTACCTGTCCCTCGGCGGCGGCAGGCTGCGTCTTCCCGTGCTCCCCGATCATGGGAGCACCGCTCCAGCTCGAACCCACGATCCACCAGCGGCCCACCTGCTCCGCCGCTAGCAAGTTCTCTAGGGAGACCCTCAGCTTTACGTCGCTGCCGCCGGCATTCCGCTGCACCTGCAGGGGGCGTCACGCAGACAGGATTTCAAACGAGCAGTCGGTCTGCTTTTTATTTACCTATCTGGTTCACAGAAGATCAAACTTAATAGCAATACCACACTTTCACACTTACACTCTCAGCTAACTGTTAATTATCTGTGTGGTAGCTGATGTCTAGAATTTCCACCGGGTTTTAAGTCGCTAAAACGTGCGAGTGGCACTGTTACAGGGCTTAGTTTCATTACTCATCCCTCTTCAGGTCCTTTGTTTACATCTCGGCTTCTGACACAGATCCTGGGCCGTCATGCATGAATCTGGTGCCCTCTAGTGGCGCAAGCCCCTCACCAGCGTCCTTTGCAGTTTCCTCAGTCTCTCCACCGGCTCGGGGTTGTAGCCCGGAATCTTCCGCATGTCGTTGTTCTTCAAAGCCAGCATGGTTTCTAACATGAAGCGCACCTGAAATACGTTCGGAAAGTAAGAGCATTGAAACAAGATACCCAGTGGCTGGGTGGGGGCGTCACGAAATCAGATGATCGGTGAAAGTCGTCTTTAATGTCAGTTTGAGTTGCATTTTCCGCGGGTTATACACAGAGATGACATTACGATCTTGTCAATCACAGTGCAAGAAAACTGTGATAAACTGGAATATTGCATATTCATATAACTCATAATTCAATTTTTAAAAAAATACTTATTTAAAATAATATATAATACACCAGTGGCCAACCTTGTGGAAATACCCAGCATTTCTGGCATCATGCTTTAAATATGACTACACGATACTGGCGGCAATGTTCATAGTCAAAGAATGTTTACAAATCATACATTTGACAACTACATGGAGCAACAGTTAAATAAAGTTCTGCAATCTCTAAAAACTGGAAGTGTCTCCACAATTTTGGCCTCTGGCTTCTCACTTAACAACTACATTGCTTATCAACCATTTGCAAATATAACGGTAAAAAAAATAAACAAATAAAATTCTGACCAACGGGCGCATTTACGACCAAATTTCGTACGCCTGGTGGCGCATGCACAAGTGTTAAAGATGCACCTTCGTACCCTGGCCTGCTCCCGGAACGTCTCGCCCAGGGCGCTGGCCTTGCGCTGGCTCTCGCAGATGAGCTCCCTGAGGGCGCCTGCGTCGTCCCTGCGCAGCCCGAAGCCCACGCTGCGCAGCGTCAGCAGGATCAGCTCCATGTCCTTCTCGGCGAAGACGCCCACCAGCTTGCGGAGGAGGTCGAACACCAGAAGCGCGTGCACCACCTGGAAGCTGTAGAGGTGTGCCACCATGGCCAGCAGGTTGTCGCTCTCCTTCCCGCCACTGGCTGCCGCCTGATATGCGGCGTCGAACCTCTGGACCACCGCCTCCAAAAAATGAGCCCCCACCTGTGAAACGGTACAGTTCAATGGACTCTGAATCATCACTTCCCGTGTCTATGTGTATGTGTACACTCACACACACGCACACACACACGCACGCACACACACACACGCGCACACACACACACAGTACTATGCCAAAGTCTTGGGCGTTCAAAGATAATGTTTGAGGCTATTATTAGTAAGTATATTTGCTCAGAAAAAAAAAACACAATTTAACATTAGAACATTTGCAAATTAAAAGTAACACAATAAAAATTAAGAATTTCTTCTGTTCTCCGAAGAGTCACTGAGATCCTGTTGGATGGCTAGATGAACACTGCTTTGGTTCCCAAACCTCTCCTCAGGGGCACCTCAGCCATTCCGTGTATTTTTTTTAAAGACACCAATCACCACCAACTCCAGTGTTTCCCCTACCATTATATTAAGGGGGCGTCCTGCCCCCCCCTTGAAGGTCCAGTTCATTTTTATTTAATTTTATTTTCTCTATAGCACGAGATCACAACAGAAAGTCATTAAAGGTTACCTTTCCTATAGAACAGGTCTATACATTGTCTTTCGATTAAACAAACTAAAAAGCCTTTTGTTATCTTATTTACACAACAGCTTGTCATTTTTGTCTCTACATGGTCGGGGCGTTTACATTTCTCCTCTGCTCTTTGTATCGCGCATGGTGGAGTTCCGCCCCGATGTGCGCGCACAGACACGTACACACACACACAGGTGAGCACACTCCCACCAGTAGACAGAGAGTAAGCATCAGAAGAAAAAAGAGATGTCCTGATGTTTAGTTCAGTTGTTATATTGACTGCTGTCATTAAAAGAAACACATGAACACCATGAATCCTGTTAGTGACCATCTGCCCCCCCCAAAGCTGTAAACCTGGGGGAAACACTGATCTCAATCAATCAAACAATCACTTAGTTAAATTTGTTAAATAATTCAATGAGGTATTGATTAGTCAGACAAGGTGGAGTAGTGGTTTAGTCAAAAAATACACAGGTGTATTGGACAGTAGTGGCTGACCTTAGAAGACATTTTTAAATGGCTAAGCTGACACACTTCGATAAACATAGCCTTACACCAAAATGAACCGCTCTATAAATACATTTGACATGATATATACACTTGTTTTTAACAGCAATCAATGAGTGCCCCATCAGTGAAATTTGCCAGTAATTCCTTGCTGACAAAAACAACTTCCTTTTGGGCAGACAACCCTACTGAGGGTCAATGATAATTAGGTCACCTGAGCATTAGACCCAGATTTCCAAATAAATTCAGTATTTGTTCTTAAAATAACTAAAAGGTGAAACAGTGTTGGGGGAAAAGCAGAGTTTATCATCTTGTCTCACCAGAAATGAGAACGAACACCATACAATTCTCCCATTTAAGAGTAAGTCTGTGAAATGCCTAAATGCGATTTTTCTCAACAACAGATAAAATTTCACCCCTTCTTCAACAACCTTTGACCTGCAAATGCTAAAAGCTAGAAGCAAGTGCCCTTCATTTCCAAGAACCCGGCACTGATTCTCTTACCTCTGCATCATGCTCAGCGTACTGTGCACATTTTTACATCGATGCCTGCCACCACGTGGGACATAATACGGCATTCACATGCAGGAAGCGAGCCGTGTGACATTCAGCCGTCCGGCCCAAGGGTCAAGGTGCCAGTGACCTTTGTGCTATTAATCAGCTGACTGCCTGGCTGGTGAGCTGATCACACAGAGATACGGCACACAGGAGCCGCCAGCTAAACAAACTGGGCACAAACACTCATTCATGAGGCAGAGTCTCTCTCTCTCACAAACACACAACCTCACGCACCACCGTACCTCAAACTTGGCTTTTTCATTTAATCTGATACTGGAATATTGTACCAGACTACAATAGTCCCAAAAATCAGTCCCAGCCAATAAATTTAGATTCAATCATTTTCCATTATGTTTTTTTAACTTATGATTATTATATGGCTAGTTCAACGGTAATGGTAACAAAATTACAATTCAATCCAGCTGCAATATGAAAAGAACTGACACCAAATGCTGATATTTTGGTAAATGAATTACCTCTGCTGTAGAATTGCCTATGCATAAGATTAATACACAAATAAATAATTTAAATTATTACAGAATTAAATAATTTTAAATTAGACAGCTACTGTTTTTCCCTCCAACAAGACTTTGGTTAATTATGATTAGAACAATCTTGCTTTGACTTGATTGACATAAAACCAGAGAGAATAAAACCCAATGTATACAAAGTTGGGGCTAAAAAAATTCATAGCCATGCATAACATATCATATCATATCATGGATGCGTGTGATATAAAGGACTGGGAACATTAAGCATGGTATGATAGCACACTTTAACCTTTCTGCCCTGTCAATCACCAGCCAAGGCTGGCCCCAAGGGTAAGGCCCAGCTCCTGATTGGCCGGGAGGCGGGTCTTACCTCCAGCCCCACGTTGTGGTGCAGAACGCTGACCAGGAGGATGTGCTCCATGAGCAGCCGTTCAGGCATCAGAGCCGGGCTGACGCAGGCCTCCAACATGACGGCCGTCAGCGTGTCGTTCATGTCCTTCCTGCTGTGGCTCATGTACATGGCCTCCATCTGGCCGCTGATGGATGCCATGTTGGGCTCACTTAGCCTACGGAAAGAGAGAAAGGTCCAAAAGGGCCAAAGGCGTTGTACTTTATTTTTTGGAAAGAGTAAATAAACTGAATTTCCTCAGAATAACTTTTAGCCACTTTAAATCGGTAAAACTGAACACCCATTTTTGAACTGTGGGAGGAAACTGGAGCCCTTGGCAGGAACGTGTGAACTCCACACAGAAAGGTCCTACACCTGACCTGAGGACCAAACCCAGGACCTTCTTGCTGTGAGGCAGCAGTGCTAACCACTGCACCACCGCGTCACCCTTAACTCTAACAATCATGCCATGTCAATAGATTAGAAATTGATTCCTGTAAACGTTACTTGCACAAAACAATTATAATTTTGCTGTGAAGTTTTTGCGCTGCCATAAGTGATTTTGTGGTTTGTTTTCTTAACGTCTTGCTCAGCCAGGCGACCGTCTTGACGACATTATTCCAAAGAAACTAACCTCCGTCTCCCTTTAAGCTTGTGATTGGTGATACGAGCGCTTTGTCACCTGGTGCTATTTTCATGTACGGCCACGTAGTGAAGGCTGGACATTTCATGTAGTCCCTGGACTTGTGTTACGTGCTTTTCTCATTTTAAGGCTTACATGCCAGTGTTGCACTTGATACTTTGAGACTGGTCAGTGTTCTTTGTTTAATCTTTAAGTTCACCTTATTTATTTATTAATTCATATACGCCTTTGAAGGTTACATGGCACGGTTCTATATTCGTAAGGTTAATAATTGTTTCTTTTTATTACTTGAAGGGCTTTGTTTTTTTTTTACCATGGTATTGAAGTGGGTATCAAGAATTGTGGGATTCCACTGGCAATGCTGCCGACTACTAAATTTCTGCTATGGTGACACCCCAAGGCCCGATGCTGCCTTCTCGTGTTCTGAAGGCCCTGCGGCTGTCATTGAGGATCTCACAAGCTAAACGTTCACGAACATTATTAATAATATCTGCCCATACATCCATCTTCCATAAACCCTTTTTCGGTACAGGGTCACAGTTAGCGTGGAGCCTATACCACATAGGTAAGGGAGACTGGCATGCCAGCCCATTGCACAGCATTATAATTACTATTATTAACTTTGATGGACTAGTGCCCCACTCTGCATTATTCCCTGCCTTGCGCCTGTATTGTACTAGATAGGCTCCGGACCCCTGCATAGGACAAGCAGATACAGAAAATGGATGGATAGATATTATAAAGCAATACCGGTTCACGAGTCCTTTCACGGTCTTGCGCAGTCGCTCCAGCTCCGCTCTCCGCTTGCTGTCTTCCACTTCACGCCGTTGTGGTGGCACATACTTCCCAGGTGCGTTAACGGGCTGAAAAACAGTTTCAATGCAATGATGCTGGCTCTAATGTAGAGAAACATTATTTTAAAAGAAAGGTAAGATAGCATTTGACGTACAAGCTCCTCCTGAGCATCTGCTTCCACTGTGTCTTCCTCATTGGGGAATTCTTCCATATCGCCATCTTCAGAAACTTCATCACAGAAATCTTCTTCCATTTCCTCTTCAATAACATCCATTTCTTCCATATGTTTTTCACTCTCCTGGTCATCATCTCCATCATCATCATCATCATCTTCACCATCATCATCATCATCTTCACCATCATCACTGTCAGTCGCATCCTCCTCCTTGGTTGTAAGTTCATTCTCACTATCAGCTAACTTGTCAAACTTCTCCTTACTTATCTCCATTTCCTCGTCACTCTCGTACAACCCAGATCCCGCCGATCCAGCGTCGAGGGCTTCCAAGATGTAATCCAAGCCATCGGCGACGAAGGACATAGGAAGGCTCTTTTTGTTTTTCCTCTTGTTGAGACCAAGACAACGCTCCAGCTTCTTTATCTCCCTATCCTCCGCCTCGTTTGCTTCCAGCAGTGCTTTCTTCCTAGTCTCCTGTAGGCGATTCTTCTTCTTTCCTTGCTGAGACTGCATCTTTTTCGCTTTGGTTTTCCTTGACGCTCCTGGTTCAGTAAACCCGACTTCATTCTCCGTCTGAAAGCGCACGCTTTTTTGTACTTTGGTTTCGGTCTTGTTTTCAACAGGAGTTACATTTTTCTGTTGGTTCTTATTAATGTTTCCATCGTCTTTGGGGGGCCGTTTCATTTTTGCTTTTTTGAGCTTTCTCTTTTCCCTACGCACTTCTTTTCGGCTTTTCTTTTTAACGTGACTGAGGCTCCGAAACTCATCGGCACCGCTGCCACCAGTCTTGTTTTGAACAAATTCATCAATTGACATCATAAGTTTCTTCAACTTTTCTGTGTCTCCCTTTCCTTTCGATTTTCTTTGCACTTTCCCCTTCATCTTGAAGTGAATTTGAATAGACAGAATAATTTGCTGAAATGTTAAACGAGACTAAATTTAAACTTCAAAATAAAACGACCACACGTGTTATATGTTCGTATCGGCTACATACAGCCTATTGCTGTCGCAAACCGGTTATATACATAAATAATGTCGCCTACCATCGACAATAGATATACTCAGCTTCATTTCACATACACATATATAGTGACCAATATTCGATTATATATATATATACACACACACACAAACAAGTACATACAATAGATTACTTGACTATACATGTGCAGTTCACTCACACACGTTGAAGGACTGAGTTCACTTCGTCATCGATTGAACCGGATGTGATAATTGTCTATTTCCGGTTGCCTCGGTGTGGTTCTTCAGAGTCGTACCGTGAAGCTATACTGCTGTTCTTCAGCAGGTGTGGTAGGCAAGACGGTGGTTTTCTAGCAGTTGATAAAGCGTGCATTTTTATTCACGAACAATGCATATACGAGTGTCATTCCCATTATAATAACTCGATATATTCCCTTAAATAGCAACGTGCCCAGTTAATTGACTAGAAATCTCATTGCTCACTTTAAAATATGGAGCAATAAACACCTTTTATTAGTAAATTCAAATTAGTTTCAGATAATGAAATAACTATAAATATTGGAATTAAAAACACGATGCTAAATCCAAAATTTCATCTTGGTATGAATTTCTGTATAGTACGAAGAACTGGTGATAGTCTTGTTGCCCATGCCTACAAATTCTGTTCGAATATTTAACAGCACCGCTGAACGCCATCTACTTAAGGGTATCACCTGTTCCTGAGCACCACTGTGGCGCGGAGTTATGACATCACCCCCTCCCCCATCCTGAGTCGAGGTTTGATGATGTCGTATATTTTGAGGCGGTTCACGGCGTCGACCGAGCTTCGAGTCTCCGATAGGAGAAAATAGGAAACGGGCGTAACTGCTGCGGAGACCGTTTTTCGGGTGCGACTGGAGGAGCGTTTTCATTTCAGGACACTCGCTGTGCGTCGTGTACAAGTGGTTATATGTGTCTGTGCAATATGAAGAATGGAAGCAGACGATGTGACTATCAGAGAGCAGAATTTCCACAGCCAAGTCCGAGAGTATATCGTAAGTAAGACGCTAACCGTTAGTTAGCTAGCTAGCAATAGGGGCGCGCACTTCGCATATGGCATTTAAAAACTTAGATAAACGAGCTTTGAAATGTATCCATTAGGAAAGAAACGGTGCATTTAATATGTCCTGATATTTAGCTACTGAAATGTAGAGTTTCCCTTCCAAAAGGCATTCCTACTTTATTGTATTCAATTTTATGAACTAAGTACCGTTAGAATATGGACGCAATGCATGATTTGTGAACACAGTTGCAAGCTTAAGAACTCCAAAAGGACATGCAGGGCACACTTGTCCACACTCTATAATAAATAATTAATGTTGACCTTCCCTACCATTTGAAAATGGGTTTATTGAAAACAATCCATGATACAAGCTGATTAAAACGCGAGATTCCCCACCTACATGTTTTGGGTCCTCGGTGTTGAATGTAGATGAGATGACGGATGTATAGTCTGCAAAACAAAGGCATCGTAGGCCTTCCCACCACCCTAAGTACACTCCCCCTCCCAGGATGCCTTTAGGCCAGATTACACCCCGGTCTGCGTGTTTGTTAAACCCATTGTCTTAATGCTTCATTTTCCAATATAACAAAAAGCAATGGCTCACCATATTCATGCAGATTATAACCTATGAAGAAGGGGATTAAATTCCCTCCATGTTGCTGTGCAAATGCCATTTTCTGTCCTCTGTCAGTGAAATCAGAGCTGACTGTTGGTAAATTGAATTTTGATATCTGCCCCACCTGCTGTTTACCACGTGTCCCCCTGTAGTATTGGTTCACTAATTTAATCCATATGCTTCCTTATTCCCCCCCCCCCCCCCCAAACTTTGTGGCTGTAATTGGTTGGCTCAGGCTAATATAGGATGCCAGGCAGTACCTTAAGGTTAGACTTGTATATTGTTCTATTTGCATTATTGAGTTTCTGTACAGGCTGACGTGTATTTTCACCTGTTAATTCACCTGCATGTTGTGAAGGCTAAATCCAGGTAAATACTTTCTCTCTCCTGGAAGTGTGAATTTCCCAGTTTGTGGACCTGTGTCCTTAACCACCAAGCTTGTGGGCCTGCACTTATGTGTTCTTACTTCTCAATTGCAAGTAATGGGCCTTTAGGAGAAACTTTAAGCCTGCTGACCTTCTAGAAAATTTGCAGGAGTGTGTTATGGGATTTGCCGACTGGTTGCCAACAAGATCCTTGTGAAGTCCCTCACCAAGGAAGGCTGACAGAGGTTGGTCTGGATAGCTCTGATAAAACCTAGAAGAGGAAAAATCTCTGCCTGTTTTTCCCTCTCAGATTCTGACCCACACCCAAAACCAGCATAGATCTGAGGCTGTCTGCATGCCATGTCAGATTACTTGACGCTGTGTTTTTGATGAATGTCCTGTTCATTTTGTGGCAATGTTGTTTTACTCTGTTCTCATAGTTTCACTTCTCGCTATTGCTCAGATAAGTATTTGACTCGGTGGCAGAATGAGGAAGACTGGAGCAGGAGAATTGCACCTGCCATGCCGTGAAATCTTGATAATGGCTGTCTGATCTTATCCTCCACCAGAAAGTCACTCACCAGTTGCATTTTTGGTTCACTTCTCTAAATATAGCCCAGTCGTATACTTAAGACTGTTTACATTATGGCATGTGTGTGCTGCGAGTGCCACAGTCTCACGTTTCAGCCTCCAAACCGTGCCGGACGTCTGCGGTGAAAGTGAATGCGAGCTTTTCATGTGTCACACAGCTCACATGACAGTTTTGAGATATCCATTGCTTGGTCTCTCTTAGTCAGAGGCTTAACTTATACGACACAGTTGTAAATACTAAACTGAGATGTTGGTGTAGATATAACTTGAACCAACATTCTGCAGACCCTACGCATGTTGTAAATCCAGAACATCAGGTGAACGCTTCATATGGGCCCCAAGGCTTGAGCGGGTCTTGCCTGACATGTGGAGAAAGAGGCCCTGACTGCAATCTCGTCGCTCGTATTTAGTGTTTAATCACGCTACAGCGAGTATCTGGTCCTCAAAAGGTGAGATTTCAGCAGGGAATGATAAAGAGGTGCTGGAACATGGAGCTTCTCCTGTTTCAGATGGTTTGCTGCACGTTGGGGTCTGTGAAGACCTGCCTCGTAAAAGCTGATCTGTCACTCGTTGTCCCGGCCATTGAGCAAGCGGCACGCTGTCCTTGCAGAGAGGAAGCCTGTGCACTCTGCTGCTCGTGCAAACCTCCCACACAAAAACTTTCCCAGGAAAAGTAAAAAAAAAAAAAAAAAAAAAAAAAAAAAAAGAAAGAAAACAAAGTTTTGGATAAGTAGAATAGCATTGGTATGAAAAAAGTAAGGACACCATAGAAAATGTAATGCAATATGCAGTAGGGTGGGGTGAAAAAAATCAAAATTTCCAATAGTGCGGAAAAGTTGTCACTGGACCTCGTTATTAAACGTGCAAAATATCTTTGAAATTTTGTTAATATTTTCAGGTTCCGCAACGTGATCGAAGTTTTCACCTGCACTATTGGAAATTTTGATTTTTTTCACCCCACCATAATATGCAGCCAGTTTTTATTCACCTGCATCCATAATACTCTGTTTTATTAATGAATGCATGGTGTTTCACCAGTTCTAGACTGCAACCATTTAGTTTGGAGACAGTGCGACTAAATGTTGTAAGTAGGTGCACCAGTGTGACATGCACATATGCCCCCCCCCCCATTTTTTTTAAACCATGGACATGCATCATGTGAAACACCTGGAGAGAGAACTTGTGTGTGCGTGCATGAGTGAGTGAGAACCAGGAATTTCTATCATGTTCTGACCTCAGGAACTCTGTCCGGTTGCAGTTCCTTGGAAGCACTGCTGGGTTGGGGCTTATTGATAACTTGCTAACCGTGACAGGCACCGCTGTTAACTTGGAAGATACACGGAAGTGCAGGGTAGAGAGATATGGAGGACCAAAACTTGACATGATGGAATTTTTTTAATGAATTCCTTTCTGCTTGCGTCTCCATATTTCTGCATCTGAAAAATCGATGTATTTTTGTCTAATATTGCTGGTGCTAGCAGTGAAAATTTTGTAGTGCTTATTAGTGGAATAATGTTAAATATTTTTTTTTATTCTGTGGAAAATGATAGACCGATCTGTTGGCCTGATTTTGATAATGTATTTTAAACATTTTGTGGGTCATATTAATAAAATATATATAAAAGCATGTGTCCCGTTATGATCACGATCAATCCCACCAGTAACTAACACATAACTAACAAAACAATTTGTTCATAATCCATTGTTTTGGGGCGACAGTGTAGTTTCCTATAAAATTACATGTGAACTTTAACCTACAAGCTTTTTGCATATGCCATGCTTGTTTAGCATAAAGGTCCCAGTTCCTCTTGTGCAGTGGGAAAGCGACCTCGGAACCAGCAGCTAGGTTCCTGAATTTTGTTGGGAAAGTGCCTCATGGATCACCCATAAAGCACAACGACGGCTAGAAACATAATCTATGCTGGGACAGATGCACTGACGCAATATCGACTGGCCACATACCTTATTAATTTGGTGTTTTATGTTTTAAAAAGCACCATTTAACTTTTTTTTTTTCCTCTTAACCCTCGTGTGACTCCTGTGTGACCTTCAGCCCCTAACCCCTGGCTGTCCAATGGAAGATTATGAGTGCAACCAAAGTCTAGTCCTTATTTGGAAATGCTGGTCCCCCAGTCGTCCATCTCGGAAAGGTCTGAGTCAGGCGCACATTGTATCTCTCTGAACCTCGGTAAACTGTTTGATGCAACACCGGTATGTTTTATGTTCTAATGACGTTCACTCTTGCTGTGAGATGTGTACTTACCCGCCGTCTCTTCCATTCTCTCTGCAGATATGTTTCCTGCTTTTTGCCGTCCTGTACATTGTGTCCTACTGCATCATAACGAGATACAAGAGGAAAGCTGGTAATTCTTCTTTATCTCGTTTTCCTCCCTCGTGCTTCCATCCATCAGCTTGGCACCCCCGGGAGGCCGGGGGCGACGCGGCAGTGCGTGTCTGTAACCCCGAGTGAGCAATCCGTGCCAGTAGACACCATGTTTCAGTCCAAAACACTGGAGGACTTTCTCCGTCTCTGTCACCATTCTGTGTATTTCCCACTGTAAATGCTGGTTTTAACTGGTGATTTGTTTGTCCGTATTTAAACTGGGTTACCTTAAATCTGTCCGGTTATATGGATGGCTAAGCGGGAAGTCCTGCTTCATGATACAGGCCAACGGTCAGTAGAGGATTCCGGTTGTTCTTATTCACTCTCAGAGGGTGGGTGCGCTGGATGAGAGTGTATCAGAGGGTCTGCTTATAGAAAGAAGCTTTTAAAATGCGAGGTATCATTAAAGATGCATCATGCTCCTTCACAGCTGTCTCTTCCGGTCTCATCCCTTACATAACTGGGTGACATCAGCAGACTGATACGCTTTAAAAAAAGATTCACTTCATTAGGCACTTTGAAGCATGTACACAGATGTTCAAGCATGTGGAAATGGCACCAGGACATTTTAATGAGATTTTATGAATGGAGTCAAAGCTCATTTAGATTAAAGCAGTCGATGTTTTGTTAGTTTTCACAAATTTACTTAAACCGAATGAAGATGTCAGGCTTTATGGAAACAGTATTTTAAAAAGTCTGCATTTTCAATTACAAAGCCTGCTTTGCACTTGTTTCTGAATATGCAATTGATGGAAAACATTTGGCCGTTTTTCTACTATATATCTTTATTTTCAGGAACTCCACAAACTTTTTAGGGTGATATTTGTTA
Organism: Paramormyrops kingsleyae; assembly: GCF_048594095.1. NCBI lineage: Eukaryota > Metazoa > Chordata > Actinopteri > Osteoglossiformes > Mormyridae > Paramormyrops > Paramormyrops kingsleyae. The sequence goes on from NC_132800.1 coordinate 12,131,834, forward strand.
TATTATGCACTAATAATTCTTTGCCACCCAGACTGTTAGCAGACTGTTATGTTTACCAAATTGCCTGTTTATTTTGGGAATTAACGTTGTCAGAAATGTTACTTTTTAAATGATCTCTAACAAACAGTGCCTACACTTTAAAGTTCTGCTAGTCCTTAGCTGAATTGCGTTGGTGCTTCGTTAACCATCTGAGATCACATGCTTCCGAAGGCTTTAATTTGATTGTTTGGGGAAGCACTCCCAGAAAGCCAATCAGCAGGCTGAACTGATGGTGTCTATTTTTTTTTTTACTAGTGCCGTTAAACATGAAATGTCATGCCAGAGGGCAGGATAAGGAACAGGCGAATGAGTCATCTTGGATAAACAAGTTATTAAACGATGGCAGAGAAGCTGGTAGTCTTTTAAAGAAGCCTTACCCTGATGTTGTCATACAGGAAGATCGTGAATTGGATCTTAACTGTAGACACAAGCAGCCATTTGCAGATGATGCGTCCTTGGTGACGGTCACTGGGGTGGCAGCTGAGCATGGCAGTGAAATTATTGCGATTATATCTGGACGGTCAATAATTTGACTGAACGGCTAAGTCTGTCCAACTGCTGATTCTTGTGCTTTTCTTTAGATGACCATGAGGACGAAGATGCCATAGTCAACAGAATATCGTGAGTACAAAATCCTGTGTTTCACCCCCCCCCCCCCCCCCAAGTTTAATTACAGTGGGTTTTTAATGCAAATCCCATTGTGTTTTTCTAATTTGGGTCCTTCATTGCAGCTGGTAGATGGATCGTTTATCTTCTGGCCCTCGTTTGTTTCATCTGCCCCAGTGAAAAATATCATTAACATTTTCCCCCACCTTTAAATGTCATATGTTCATATGTCTGTGAAGGGGGGACGGAAGCTTGAGTAAATGGATTCGTGAATGATGAGCGGTGACTGGCTGGATGGGTTATAAGGCCAGATACCAATGTCCATGTGGTAAGTTCCCCCTCGTCACAGATTGGGGGAAGCCTAACATTGTGTATGAAGGCCGGCGACAGCCACCGGTGCCTCCCTGTCTATCCCGTCTGCTCCGAGGGCCCCGCGTGGTCTCCGGGCCCCGTTTTACGGGAGCCGAGGCGGCATGCGGCTGAGAGGAAAGCTGCCGGCCTTGCGGCACACAGACTGGGCACAGATGGTAGCAGCCCCCTCGCAGACTGGCAGCGCCAGCTTGGCTATTAGATAATTCCTGTGGGGATGGAGGCCCCGTTCCAGCATGGCGGAGCTCAGCCAAGGCTAAGAGCAACGCGGCGGTACTTGGGCCTCCCCAGCCCGGCCCACGCTGGCGGCACTCAGAGCTTTATGGACACGAGAGGCCTGTCTTTGTCTGTCTGTGATTGTGTGTGTGTGTGTGTGTGTGTGTGTGTGTGTGTGTGTGTGTGTGTGTGTGTGTGTGTGTTTGTCTCTCTCTCGCTGTGTGTGTGTATGTGTGTGTGTGTGCGTGCATGTGTGTCTGTCTGTCTGTCTGTCTGTCTGTCTGTCTGTCTGTGCGTGCATGTGTCTGTGTGTGTATGTCTCTGTCTGTGTGTATGTCTCTCTCTGTCTGTGTGTATGTCTCTCTCTGTCTGTCTCTCTGTGTCTCTGTCTGTGTGTATGTCTCTCTCTGTCTGTCTCTCTGTGTCTCTGTGTGTGTCTGTGTCCTTTGCAGTAGGAAAGTACCCCTTGCATTCGAGGACACTGGTCAACCTCCACAATGACTCAGATCCCCCCCCCCCCCTATGTGTGCTGCCAATGATGACTCAGGCCCCCTCTCCACAGGCTGTATCTGTGCACCTTCACGCTGGCTGTCTCTGCGGGGGCCGTGCTGTTGCTGCCTTTCTCCATAGTCGCTAATGAGATCCTGCTCTCCTTCCCCAAGAATTACTACATCCAGTGGCTCAACGGCTCACTCATCCATGGTCAGTAGCCCGCACCTCCACCTGCCCCCCTGAAGGGGGCAGCCTCTCACAAATCACTTCCTTCCAGCAGTTCCTCCGTTCTTTGCACCTATTACCTTTGGCCTTGGGTTATCACTGATAAACCCTAATTTTTAGAATCACTGCCCCCAGCCACACGTTTCGGACCTTTTTCATACAAGCACTCCTCCACCAGTGTGTGAAAGAATAGGGCAAGTAGCTGTGTCAAAGTTCACTGAAGACAATTCCATGGAAACATTTCACTTTAGGTGTTTTGTTGTTCTTCAGCGACGTTGTTCCCCTTGCGGTGTGGGAGCGTAACTGTGGCAGGAGCTTGGCGTCCGTTACGCCAAACTGAGGCATGTGATGCGAAAGGGTGGGCTAGGATGAGGAGGAGTCCGGGATGAAGGCCTCCGCAGAGTTAGTGCATTTACGTTTATTTATACAGCAGACGCTTTCATCCAAAGCAACGTACGTTTGAGGAAGCAGAGACAGACGGTCCCTGGAGCCACTGGGGGCTAAGGGCCTTGCTCGGGGGGCCAGTGGTGTAATCTCTGCCCCCCCCCCCCACCCTCAGAGACAGTGTCCTGACCCACTGAACCATAGTAGCAGCATTGATCACCTTGTGGCGTGTTGTGTGTAAGAATTAAGGCTGAGTTATACTTACGCATAGAATCTATGCCATCGTTAGCCATGTAGCCACGTACCATACGCCATACCCTGATGCCTGTAGTTGCGTTTCTGGGGAGGGGTGTGCCCGGCTACGCGGTGACCGACGGTGTGGATTCTGCACAGAAGTATTAATCAGCCTTTAGTGTCATGAGCCTTGTCTACCTGGCAGGGGTTCCTGAGCTCTGAACCATGGTCCCACATTCTTCTCTGTTGGGGGTTTAGCGGCCGTAGGTCTGGTGCCGGTCAGTCACCTGTGTAGATGTGCCTTCAGGCAAACGCTGGAGCTCATTCTTTTAACTCCCTTTAGGCAAAGATACCATTTTCCTGATTCTTTAAGAGAGGTTTTCTTAAACTTCTTATCAAAAGCTAATCTAAAGGCTCTTGAAATGAAGGTGCTTTTTGATTCCCGTGGGGAAATTCTCTCTCGACCTGCTCCGTCTTGCTCTCCATGACACACATGTTAGGTGACTGCAAGCTTGGCAGCAAAGAGCAGCACCCCGAGGAGCTGGGGGGGTTTAGGGCTTTGCTCAAGGACCCCCCCAGACATGGCAAGGCCGGGCAAGAAACTGGCGACCTTCCAATCACAGGCGCCAAGGATTAGCCCAAGCCACGCACTGCTCATAATGTAGAATGTTTTAACCGTATGTAATATTTTAGAGTTATTTATGATATATATTTTTTTGTTATTTAACCTGTTTTAATTCTCTTATACTCCCTCCATGAATGTAGCCCTAGTTGCTGGCATGGTGTTGATCGTCAACGTAACCAACTAACAAATGTTGGAGCATTTTCCCTAGACTTTTTGTTAAATGGCCAAAGAATGACCTCGAATGACCTTCCAACAAGAACAACCTTGAACGTCTTTAACTGCTGTTAAGGATTCTTAAGAAACTCAAGCGCTGAGATGCAACCAAGGTGCTCTATAAGCTCTGAATTGCTCCAGCAGAATGAATAGGTTGGAAAATTCCCTTGGGTCAGTGTCAGCTGCTCAGCCAGATATACAAGACAGTCTGTGGCGAGGGAGCAGGACAGGGCAGCAGCCCTTCGCTGTGAATGCTTCACTGAGTTCCAGTCACAGTGCTCTCTGAGGATTTTTGTTGGCCTTTTTTTAAATAGCCACAAGGTGGCATCAGAGATCAGTATACTCTGCTAACCTGCTGGTTAAGCTCAGGGGCTTCAGGCGTTTCCCCTGAGCAGCTCCCCTCGTTTACCCTTATTCTGTGCTTCACTCCGGCTGATGTTTAAGCCCCATTTTAGTTCAGGTGCTTCAGTTAGTAAGAGACGATCTTTCGACGCTCGTCGCTAACTACACCTTGTGACTCGAACCTGCAGCCTGCTCTGTTTGCCACGGACAACCTGGGTCGCTCTAAGGTAACCCTCTTCTTGCAGGCCTGTGGAACCTGGTGTCTCTCTTCTCCAATCTCTGCCTCTTCGTGCTCATGCCCTTTGCTTACTTCTTCCTGGAGTCAGAGGGATTCGCCGGATCGAAGAAGGTATGGAGATCTGCTTTCCTCATCAATATCTTGAAAGTCAGCATCGCATTAATGTAACGCTGTAATGAGAGAGAACACATTTTTGCATAATTGGTGAGTCTATCTCTTTTGGATCTCTGCTTCCACCTCATCGACAGTCCACTGTAACCCCCCCCCCCAGTTGGTGAGACGAGCCCTCAATACCTATCTAAGTAGATTTAGTGCTCTCCTATTCACACACAAATATCCATCCAAAAATGAAGTATGGGATGTTGTACTTAACTGCATTTTTACCATATTGACACTAAATTCTCACATTTTTGTTAACACTTTAAGTTTTCTCAGCTGCGTCAAGGTGTGTCGACTTGCCTGGTTTACCTATTACAAGTAAACTGGATATTATCATCATCATCATCATTGTGCAACTTTCTTCACAGCTGCTTTGTAGCCATCTCTCTCTCGTCTGAATGTCCCTTTTTTTTTTTTTTTTTCCTGAATCTGTGCTCACTGTCTTTCACTCATGTGATGCTGGGAAGACCTGAAAACCCATGATTACTAAATCTGAATAAGGTGTGATTATCACAGGTAGCTTTTAACTCCAAGTTAAAAAACAGCTTAGTGTCCTTGTGGTCCAACATAGTAGTGTTCAAGTTGATTATTGCGCTTTAACTTTCGAAACGTAACTGTCCGTTAATGCGGCTGCTCTAGTCGCCGATGAAGCCTTTGCTGAAGAAACCCGGCAAAAAAAGTTCCATGCGTGTGAGACGTCACTCCTTTTTGTGAATATCTGAACGTCTTTGGTGAATTTGTGGCCCCTTTCAGCCTTTGAGTTAACTGAGCTGGGTTATCGCTGTCCACCGTGGTGCCGCCCAGGAAAATGCCCCGGTCCCCCGTCGCCTGCATAATCGCGGGTGAAATTCGCCGTGAGGACGTGGAGCCGGGCTGTGCCGCTTTCACAGTGGGCCAGTCTGCCTCGCGCTCAGGCCCGTGCTGACGTGGTCTGGACCAATTTACCGTATATGGTGCCTGTAGCATATCAGTCAGTCAGTCAGTCAGTCAGTCGATCAATCAATCAATCAATCAATCAGTCAATGCTTTTATCATCACCATATTTATCCTTCAGCTCTTTCAGGATAATACAGAGAGGTTTTTACTAGAAGCTTTGTGTTGGAGACACAGACCTTTTCTCACTTGCCTTCTTCATTGGAGTTGGACTTTGAGCAGGTTGTGATGGTGACTGAGGAATCATTTGGTTATGGCTGAGATCTGTTAGGCTATAAGGACTGAAGAGGGAAACGCGTGATTGGATGGTAAAAACCCATTGGCCCCGCCTCTGAATGTGTGTGATTGGTGGTTGTCCTCAATTTTGTTGTTGTTCCTCTTTTCCTGCAGATCTGGTGCTGGCTGATCTTACAGCCTGATTCAGTCAATCTACTGCCCAGCCACTGCATAGGGGGGTGATGGGGGGAAGGGGCTAGTGGGGCAGATTTTTTTTTTTTCCAGCAGCACCCTGGAGACAATCATGAATCATAACCAAAACACATCCAGGTCTTATGCTGCGACGGGAGTGAACTAGACAGGGTGTACGTGACTCCCTCATTCTTCTGTATGAAGATGGTCTTGAATGTCATGTGTGTCTCATGATCGTGAGCGAGATGCAGCCCCATATGCCCCGCCCCCTCATCCACGAGGCTCTCCCATTGGTCTGCGGGGAGTGGGGGCTGCTCTCTTATTACCTAGATACCGGCTTTGTTCACCAGCCACAATGGGCCGCCTCGGTATTGGGAGTCAGCAGCCCCCAGGACCGTGTTTCCCAGGCCTCTGTGTGTGTGTGTGTGTGTGTGTGTGTGTGTGTGTGTGTGTGTGTGTGTGTGTGTGTGTGTGTGTGTGGAACAGTGTTTACTGACGTAGCGTCAGGTCAGGGTGCCAGAGCAGGGACGCCCTGAATGGCAGTTGCCATAGAAACATTTTGGCTTGCTGAGTGTTTCTGAAGGTATACGTTCGTTTTTCTTCTGTTTTGTGGTTTGGATCGATCTTTGGCTGCAAACAGAGCTGGTGGGGGGGTTATTCTGTGAGACGATGCCCCCCGCCGTCTGACCATACATGCATTGCCTCCGTCTCTGTCGATAGGGAACGCTCACAACATCCTATTTTCATCTTGTGCTGGAATGCTTGGTGCCCCGCTCTTCTTTCTGTATGGGACTGTTTTTCAAACACAGCACAATACAATATAAAGGTAGTATCTCTGACAGCAGGTCAGCAGTCAGGCCATTCCAGTGCCCCAGTACTCCCAGTACTCCCAGTACTCCCGCCCCATCTGCTCTCACTCAGCTGCCGTCTGCTTTCTGTCAGAGATGGCGACCAGCTCCAGCCTCCGGTGACGGACGCACTGGCCTGCCATCTGGTGTGTCTTTAGGTTAAATGCAGGCTGCCCCCCCCCAAACATCTGGAATCAAGCCCCTCCCCCTTCATGGCTTGCCCCTTGGAGTTGGAACTCGACTCATAGGTGACCTGGTTTAAGACGTCTACTCTTCACCAATGCTGATGGTGATTTTTAAGGGTGTGAGCATCTGCTTGCTCTTTCTCTTCATCTCCTGCAGGTGGTGCTATTTCCTCATTGCAGGCCTGTTCCCAGGCTGCGATGCCTTTGTGGTGCATTGTAGTCCCACCACGGCAAAAGAGGCACAAACACCACAGATATGCAGGTCATGGCTCTTTGCCTTCTCACTGTCCCTTCCTGTTGGAGTGAGAGGTGTGCGGCCTGTTTTCCCAGGATCCTTTGCTCCTTCAGAAATGTACAGAAATACCTGTTTGAGGTGGGCTGTTCAATGCCTTCAGAGGATGAAAAACAAATCTCGAAAGTTACTGTATAGTGTATAGTCAATTAGCAAGTGTTTGATTATACACATTATATTTTTATATATATATATTGTGTGTGTGTGTGTGTGTGTGTGTGTGTGTGTGTGTGTGTGTGTATATATATATATATATATATATGTATATGTATATACACAATAATTTGCATGATATAGTGTTTTCCTGTGTGCAGAATAACATAAAATGTTAACTGGAAGAATCAGATTAAGGGAGTTTAACGTGGCAGTTAATAATCTGGGTAGTAAATTTCATTGTGCAAGTGGTTTACACAAGTACAATGACAAAAAAAAAATCCCTTTTTTTTTTTTTTTTTTTGGAAGTCATTTTCCGTTGAAACAGGCAGCCTGTGCCCCCCCCCAGGAGACGCGTTGTCATCCTATTCCTGTCCCGGCCTCCCTGAAGATGGGGCCCGTTTACCCCGTGATCCCTGCCTTCCCCGTGATCCGTCTTCTTCGCGTTCCTCCATGCGGCTGCGGCTCTCCACTGCTCCCTGGCTATTAATAGCCCCGTCGTCGTGCCACATCTGAGCACTGGCCCTTGATTGGCCGAACTCTGTCATGTGCTTATCACCTGAGGAGCGCAGGGCATGGCCGCTCCCCTGGGCACGGTCACATGACCTGGCATTGGGACAGCGGGGGTGGGTGTCCCGGACACCCCAGTGTGTCTGTATTTCTGTTCTGTCGGGGGGGGGGGAGTCCAGTCTGTGACCTGTTAACATGCGGATGCTGCTTAAAAAAGGGGCATCCCCCCTCTTCCCCTCCAGGTCTTTAGAGGGGGGGGGCTGCAGGTTTAGCTCTCACCAGTGCTCTGATGTGGGCCCGGGCACGTAGGCAGGGGAGGCACGGCGTGGCGCTGGCCATCCACATCACCCCCCCAACTCCTGGCTTGCATTTGATGCCTGGACGGTCCCCTTAGACCCTGTGCCGATTTCTAGGGGTGGGAGGGGGGGGGAAGACGAATTGGGAGATGCTGATTGGGTCGTTGTGTGGCCACTGTGCACGTTTATGAAAAGTAATATAAAAGTGTTTGCATTGTGCTGTCACATCACCTGCCTTCCCTTAGCTCTTACAGCTGGGATTATCTGGCACCTTTCACTCTGCCCTCTGCATGCATGGCTGCCCGCTAAACGGCACAACAGATGCTGTTAGCGGGTTAGCATCCCCGGGCCAAATGCATTCTGCGCTAACATCCACCTGCCACCAGGTGGTGCCTGTTTCATTCTGTTGTCTGCCTGCTGTTAACTGGCCCCCTTTTACCGACGGGGGTGGTGGGGGGGTGTCCTCTAGGTGTCAGTCATCCTAGAGTGAAAGCTTATTGGCTGGCCCTCAGGTTGGCTCCCGACCAATCCCATGCCAGTTGTCATTTCCCCTCTTGTCTGCTAGCAGCATTTTATTCATTTTTAAAATATCCAGCTTTACCAGAAGCTCACATGCCAGTAATGAAGATATTAGTAACTATTTTTTGTTTGGTGCAAGTTATCAATCATAAAATAAATGAATGTGTAAAGCTAGGGGGCGGTTATGTTGGTCATATGTCAGTTCCTCACCTGAAGGGCTTTTCAGGCAGGAAACGTATGAATCTCTTGACTAACGGTTATGTGGAATAGGTCTGACTGTTGCTGCAGAGTATTCGTGCATTCCATTTGCCTCGGATTCCGATTTTCGGAATCCGAGATTACGTCACATCCGGTAAAAACTCGGAAAAACCGAGTTGGATACGTTCCATTTGCCAAAGAAGTAGCAATACCATCGACCCATATGAAAAAGCAAGATTTTTTGCTTAGCCGGACAACTTGTCGGATTTAAGGTACCTCAGTTTAAATGGCCTTTATTTTCGTTCACTTACAATTAGCCCGAACTACCTTAAATCCGACAAATAATCCGACTAATCATGAAATCCAATTCTAGACCGGTTAATTGGTAGCCATTGTTAACCATATCACTTGATAACACATTACGCGCGGTGCTTCACGTATAAAACTCCGTAGCAACACGTCCACAGATAAGTTGGACGGTATAGTGTGTGCGACCGATTTAATGAGCCAGAAATGAGAAGTAGTGCTTAAACAGGATAAAACTACAACTTTCCCTTCTGTTGATAAAGGGCGCAGCCATCTTCGATTCTGAACTCGGGATCCTCTGCGTTATCCGAGATCATTCTCGGATCTCCGAGAAACGGGAGCGCGCATGTCGTCACTTCCGGCTTTGAAACTCGGAATCCAACTCGGAATCCGAGTTCCCAGGGCAAATGGAACGCACCATATGTATGTGTTCGAGTATGTTTGTGGATCGTGTAGCAGCAGCTCCCCCTGTGGGCTCAGGACTGTAACAGCAGACTGCAGTCCCTGCACTGTTGGGATGTGACCTCATTCACCATGGTTGGTGATTCACATTAAGATGCTGGGGCCTCTCCTCTTCAAGGCCATGGGGCCCCACCATGTCATGCTGTCGTGCCCTTAACCTGGATTGTGAATAGCGGGGCCAGTGCGATTCCTTAAATGGCCACTACTGACCTTACTGGGGTTGAGGTCACTGGTGGAAGCAAGGATCCCTCTCCAGCAGAAAAGGGCAATGGGGGCAGACACTTTAATGGCATGTGGATAATATTCAAATGATGTTCAAGTGTTTGTTTATTACAGAAAACAAAAATCTTTTTAACTCGCAGGCTGTTGTACTCTGTGACAGTGTGTGAAAGTTATTAACTTACAGATGGCAGTTTATATTCAGGGTAAGCTGTCCCATAGTGAACCAGTCCTGACATAGCAAACTGGCGTGGATATAGTGAACCGGTCTGGATGTAGAAATGGTGAACAGGTTCTCACATAGTGAATTGGCCCTGATATGGTGAACTGGACGTGTCTTGTCTGTGCTTGGGGAATCTGCCGTTCCCACAGCGTTCCTATTTTGGCGGAGTCCAACCACAGCTGATGTCCATGTGCTGCTTTGTTTATGAATTTATGATTGAGTTTATTTGAAAATGGTTGGCTTGGCAGCGCGTGCTCCGTTATTGACCTTGTGTGTTTTTGGCTTTCGCCTGCTGTTCCGTCTCGTGCATTTTCAGTGCCCCCCCACCGCCTGGAACCATCGCAGGGTTTAACCCCATGGTTCTCTTTTTCGCTGGCCATCGAGAGAGGATTTGCTCAGTCCCATACTAACATGCAAACTGAAGGCTAATCACTGACAAGAAGGCCCAGTAACATCATGCCCACTCAGGTCACATGACTGCATTCTGACTCCGCCCACCTGTGCCACTGGTCCTTAACACCAAAGCTGTGATGCCCACTGTGTTCTTTTCATGTTAATAGGTTAATGTCATATGAGTGTTGATCAGGGGCAGGATCTGCCCAGCCCCGCTCCATCATTCCCGCCAGTGTGATTGACCTTACTGGAGCTCCGGGTGTCCACTTTGCCTGTCCCCTCAGGGTATAAAGGCCCGCATCCTGGAGACGTTTGTCATGCTCTTCCTGCTCGCCCTACTCATCCTGGGCATCGTGTGGGTGGCGTCCGCGCTCATCGACAACGACGCCACCAGCATGGAGTCACTGTACGGTAAGGGCCTCCGCTTCAGCTGGACCGTGTTCTGGGTGCCCTGTGGCTCTGCGCCAGTGCTGGGCTTCGGGATTCAGGGTTTACCGTCACATATTCAGAACAACATAGAAAGCTTTTATGCCACAGTTTGTATGGGGGGAGACAGGTGCATGCTGGGACATTAGGACAAACATAATAATAATAATAATAATTGATACTTTATTGATCCCCGTGGGGAAATTGTTTTTACGCCTCCCTCAACTTGAACCGCTTGAACCGGCGACCTTGTGATTACAGGCACACGGCTTAGCCCACTGAGCCACACGCTGCTAACACAAAGGCCAAACAGTAACTACCCTGACAGTGAAAATTAGATTTTTTATTTGACTGTCCACACATAAATCTACAGAGGTGGACATTTCAGGTCCAGAAAGTGAAAATCCAGACCAGGATTTTGTTTTAACCAACCAGTTGAGCATAAAGAGTCATGATCACATAGTACTCAACTGGATGGTTGAAACAAAATCCTGGTCTGGATTTTTACTTTCTGGACCTGAAATGTCCACCTCTGTATATCTATTAGGCAGATAAATTACAGCACAAGATAAGAGTCTAAGACACCTAATTCTGGTTGGAACTCAGTTTTATATAAAATATATAGTTGAAGCGTTTTGTCTTTGTAGGGCAGAATACAGGACAAACCGTAATATAGTAAAGCATGAGTGCAGGACAGAAATATCAGTATTACTAAGTAATAAATACGGGCATTAGGATGTGCAAGTAGACCACGGTGTGGTTTATAATATTGGTAATGTGTGGAAGTGGGCTATTAAAACTGTGCAGTGTGATGCAGTAGGTGGACAGATACAGCTCACTGGGGTTATGCCTTTGCTGGACCTTGCTGCTGCCTTCACGTCTCACACAGTGATGTCTCTGCAGATCTCTGGGAGTTCTACCTGCCGTACCTGTACTCCTGCATATCCCTCATGGGAGGCCTGCTGCTCCTCAGTAAGTATCTCCACTCTCCTCTGGGGCGACAGTCTTCGCAAACTCCAGTGGGGATCTAAGCCGATCTAAGATTACAGTGGAGGTGTGGTGACTTTGTGGTCGTTAGTTTGTCGCTGTTTGCCGCAGTCGCTTAATTTGTTAGCGCGAGACCTCAAGAGCTATTTGACGGATCATTTTCAAACTTTGCAGACACGTTGTATAGGTTTGGAGCTGCTAAAATTCCGAGAGAAATCGCACGGAAATTGAAGCAGCGCTGCATAGTGGCAGCAAAGGGATGGGTGACTGCAGAAGGCACTTGACTTTGTGAATTTGATAACTCAAAATGTATGTGATTTGATCTTATTACCACTTCATAAAAACATTATGTGGATGAAGATCTATACCTGATTTCATTTTGAGACAAATCGTGGCAAAATTGAAACCTGGGCTTTGAGTATCTGCTGATACCAAGTACTGATCCAGTACCATTGCTTAATTAATAAACTGTATGCCTCACTGTGTGGAAGTGACTGGGATCATTCTTCTATGTGTAAGGCAACGTCAGATTTGACTTAAACATTGCTCAACTAACTATAAAACAAAATGTATCTATGTATATAAATGTACTGAATTATTTATTACATTTTAAACATCTTTTACATTTGGTCATTTTTTTATATATATACACAGCTGTGGGGGGAAAAAAATTGAGACCACAGCAAAATTTTTAGTTTCACTCATTTCTTATTTTAGGGGTATGCTTCTGTCTAAAAAATACAATTTCTTGCAAACTCCAGCCTGGCTCTACGCTGCTTCTTCCTTGCTTTGAGTCTTCAGTCCTGCTTCTAGGATCCTCTCATGAACTGTCCTAGCAGTGCACTGCACACCACTTAATGTTTGCCATTCTCTTTGAAGGTCACTTGAGGTCAGCCTCCGCTTTATGAGACACTGTCAGATAAATTAATGCTCTTCTCTGGCATTAGAACGTTGTTTTTTCAGAGATGTATTTATTTCTTTATCTGAAACCTGAGTTCATTTTTTCCAACTCAATCATTTATATCAGGGTTATCCTTTCTCAGCATGAAAGGTCCCTATGGAGGAACAAAACCTTGACTCTAATGGGCATTTGGTTCTGAATAAATTTTTCATCCAAATAATTTATGTGCATTTTTTTTTTATTATTAAGTACACATTTGCACTTTTACAAACAATCGATTGTCGCACGTATCGTTCTTAAAGGTGAATGCGTTCTTGCGTACCAGTTATCTGCACCCCTGACTATAACTATAATACGAGTAACACAACTGCTTAACTTTAAGTATTTATTTAACATTAACAACATACAAAAACAGTAATCCTCTAAAACCGGGGAATACATTGTTGCCGTTCCAGCAGCATCTAGTTTATCTCCCTGTCTGACCATTCTGCGTAGTTCCAGTGTGTACGTCCATCTCTCTCGTTGATATTTTAGCCCCCCGTCTGACCGCTCTGCGTTATTCCAGTGTGTACGCCCGTCACTGTCGCTGATGTTTTATCCCCCGTCTGACTGCTCTGTCGTTCCAGTGTGTACACCCATCTCTCTCGTTGATGTTTTATCCCCCGTCTGACTGCTCTGTCGTTCCAGTGTGTATGCTCATCACTGTCGCTGATATTTTAACCCCCGTCTGACTGCTTTGTCGTTCCAGTGTGTACGTCCATCACTGTCGTTGATATTTTAACCCCCGTCTGACTGCTCTGTCGTTCCAGTGTGTACGCCCATCACTGTCGTTGATATTTTAACCCCCGTCTGACTGCTCTGTCGTTCCAGTGTGTACGCCCATCACTGTCGCTGATATTTTAACCCCCGTCTGACTGCTCTGTCGTTCCAGTGTGTACGCCCATCACTGTCGCTGATATTTTAACCCCCGTCTGACTGCTCTGTCGTTCCAGTGTGTACGCCCATCACTGTCGTTGATATTTTAACCCCCGTCTGACTGCTCTGTCGTTCCAGTGTGTACGCCCATCACTGTCGTTGATATTTTAACCCCCGTCTGACTGCTCTGTCGTTCCAGTGTGTACGCCCATCACTGTCGTTGATATTTTAACCCCCGTCTGACTGCTCTATGTCGTTCCAGTGTGTACGCCTGTTGGACTCTCCCGCATGTTCACCGTCATGGGCCAGTTACTGGTGAAGCCGACTGTGAGTACCTGACCTTCCCCCATCAGCATACTTTGGGGAAATTGTCATTCATTCTGTCCCGGGGCTGATGTTTATCTCTACCTTCATGTGTGTGTATGTGTGTGTGTGTGCGCGCACTCCTTTTTCAGTGAAAATGTTGCAAATGTTACATTGCAAATTTGTTAGAATGTAAAAACAATGTTAAAAAAGATTTCAAAAAACTTTAAGTAGGTTTTTTTGTTCTTATCGGGCAAATGGGGTTTGTTCTGGTGATCGACCAGCCTAAGGTACCAGTTAAGCCCGAACATGACGCGTCAATAATAGACAGTCAGTCGGCCTTTTTTGAAGTTTTTGAATTTTCCGGTATAAAAATGATCAAAACAGTCTTATATAATGTGACAGTAATGGACTTGTTGCTGGAAGGTTTGTGGTTTAAGTCTGAAGGTTGGCCTTGCTGTTGTACCATTAAATCAACTGGGTCACTACAGCAGAATACATGATTGGTGCCCCCTGCTGTGTCTGTGGCTCGATTGCATCTCATTATCTGCTTCCAGATTCTTGAAGACCTGGACGAGCAGATCTACTGCATCCATCTGCAGGAGGAGGCCCTCCAGAGAAGACTGAACGGTACGTGGGGGGGGGCTTTCTGGCAGGTGCCCCCCTCCCTCAGGAAGTGTTCTGCTTTCCCTCTCTGAAATGAGGCTGCAGGGGGGATCATCGTCATGGCGGTCACAGCACGGCCAGCTTGCTGATTGTGTTACGGTCACGGTAGCGTTGGCTTCCCTATGGTTCAGCATGAGCTTTGACCTACAGCCTCCACCGCCCCCCCCCCCCCCTGCTGGGTCTTGGCTTGGTACTCCTGCCCCTCTTGCCATTGGAAATGGCATGTTGGATCCCAGACACATGGTAATACGCACGGAGAGTGACCAGGGCGGTGCACTTCAGCTTCCTCAGACCTGCACTTCTTTTTCATTTCCTCCCCGGTCACTGTACCCAGTTGGTCTGTTCCAGCTTGCACGTTGCCACCATGCTTCTGACACTGGTACGCCCCTCCTCTCCCCCCCACCTAGTTTATCATGGTGTCCCATCAGGCTCCACACCCTGGTGCCAAGCTGCTCCTGCAGGGTTCACACCACTGCAGTTTGGGCCTCCCAGCCCCTGGGGGCGCTGTCTGCACCAGCCCAGGCTGTGGGATGCCCTGGTTTGCAGTGACCTCGGTGCAGCAGCGAATGCAGTAACCCCCTCACTCCCTAATGGGTCTGCAGATCCCCAGCCCTAAGGCATTTTTAACCTCTCACTTGTTTTTCCCTAGTTCCGTCAGCTCTGTTACTTCCATTTTTACATCCATCCAATCCATCACGGTGCAGTTAGTATGTCGGGCCCGTTTGGACTCCTGCAGTTACTGGCAGTCGTCCTGCTAATCAGGTCACGGTCGAGTCTGGCTTGCTAGACATCAGCCGGGTCACTGAAGACGTGCTGGTCCTGAAATATTATTTCAGCACTGACCCCTCCCTCCCCCCCCCAACTCGCTACTCACCTGACCATGTCCATGTCAACGTCTAACCAGCTGTGCGTGTGTGAGAACATGTTTCTCTTCCCGAATCCCGAGCAGATGAGCGTGGGGCAGGATTAAAATATTAAAATATATAGTCTTGATCAAAGTGATCAGCCTGTGGCTCCTGTAACGGAGATGAAAGGTGTTATTTCTGTTGTGCGCTAGTAACAGTGTAACGTCGAACTAATTGGTCTTGATCTGCCAGTCACCAGAGGGAATGCAAATGGTGCCCCCCTCCCCCAACCGTGCGCCAAGACCTGCGAGACAAAACTGAGTGAAGCGGATAAATGAACCTTAAATGAGCCGCTCTTGCGGTTTTCCTGGAGAATCCCTTTGCGTCCTGCCCCCTCCCAACCCCAGCCAGTCGCAGCACGCGGAGACGGTGCTGACATGGGGGATTACTGCCACCCACTGGATTAAGGGTTTGATGAGATTGCTTAATGAACCGGGGGGGGGGGGGTTTGTTTTTGGCTGCTAACCTCCCTAAATGCAGGTGCACCGGAGACATTTAACCCCGAAGGCTTTTTTTTCCCGGTTTCGTTCTGTGGGCCCCCCCGAAGGTATCCCTGATGGCTGTCTGTCCCCCTCCCCCAGGGACGGCCTCTCACTCCCAGGAAAGCCCCCAGCATCTGCACAGAGAGCTGGACGGCATCCGGAGCCAGAAGAACAAGCTGGGTGAGTCTCTCTGTCCCCCCCAATCATCTGACCTCACCCCGTCATGGGACCTCACTGGTCAGCCGGGTGTCCGCCAGGGGCTCCTGGTCTTTCTCGGCTGCCCCCAAGGATTCTGGGGGGGCAGCTGCCAGGCTGAAAGGTGCGACTGATTTCTGGATCAGGAGTCGCCTGGAAAAGCCTTCTGGACCCTCTGCAGTTGGATGCAGACCAAGGGCTTTAATTTTAAAAAGTATCTATTTCTTCTTTATTTTTTTCCCCTCAGATGACTGTTCTGGTTGGGGTGTTATTGATGGCAGCCGGTGTGCGGAAGGGGCGAACGGGAGTGCAGGCACTTAGGATATTGGACAGGGAGGCTGGCTTTATCGTGCCCGGGCTTTTAGTGATGTCATTAATTAAGCGGCATTGTCCGCACGGAAAAGGCTTGGCAGCGACGGGACGGCAGCTGGTTCTCTAGCAGAAAGAAGGTGGCAGGGGGCGGGGCTGTGCCAAGCTGCCCCGAGTCTCAACAGCCAGATGCCGTCACCCCAGCGGCTGGAACTGTTAGTGTTTAAGCGGAGTGCGTGCTCGATCCGCAGACGCTTATGCCGGCGGGAGAGTGGCGGCGGGTTTAACCAAGAACTGAAACGGACCCAGGCCTCCTTTTTAATGGGCAAACCAAAAATCATCATATCAAAAAATAAATAAATAAAATACGGTCGGCCCTCCATACCTGCAAGATGGTTTAACGTACAGAGATGATATAGAGTCGGTTTAAAGTATTCAGGATGATGCGTGTAGGTTTTATGTAAATATTGTACACTCACCTAAAGGATTATTAGGAACACCTGTTCAATTTCTCATTAATGCAATTATCTAATCAACCAATCACATGGCAGTTGCTTCAATGCATTTAGGGGTGTGGTCCTGGTCAAGACAATCTCCTGAACTCCAAACTTATTGTCAGAATGGGAAAGAAAGGTGATTTAAGCAATTTTGAGCGTGGCATGGTTGTTGGTGCCAGACGGGCCGGTCTGAGTATTTCACAATCTGCTTGGTTACTGGGATTTTCACGCACAACCATTTCTAGGGTTTACAAAGAATGGTGTGCAAAGGGAAAAACATCCAGTATGCGGCAGTCCTGTGGGCGAAAATGCCTTGTTGATGCTAGAGGTCAGAGGAGAATGGGCCGACTGATTCAAGCTGATAGAAGAGCAACTTTGACTGAAATAACCACTCGTTACAGCCGAGGTATGCAGCAAAGCATTTGTGAAGCCACAACACGCACAACCTTGAGGCGGATGGGCTACAACAGCAGAAGACCCCAGCGGGCACCACTCATCTCCACTACAAATAGGAAAAAGAGGCTACAATTTGCACGAGCTCACCAAAATTGGACAGTTGAAGACTGGAAAAATGTTGCCTGGTCTGATGAGTCTCGATTTCTGTTGAGATATTCAAATGGTAGAGTCAGAATTTGGCGTAAACAGAATGAGAACATGGATCCATCATGCCTTGTTACCACTGTGCAGGCTGGTGGCAATGGTGTAATGGTGTGGAGGATGTTTTCTTGGCACACTTTAGGCCCCTTAGTGCCAATTGGGCATCGTTTAAATGCCACGACCTACCTGTTTCTGCATTGTTTCTGACCATGTCCATCCCTTTATGACCACCATGTACCCATCCTCTGATGGCTACTTCCAGCAGGATAATGCACCATGTCACAAAGCTCGAATCATTTCAAATTGGTTTCTTGAACATGACAATGAGTTCACTGTACTACAATGGCCCCCACAGTCACCAGATCTCAACCCAATAGAGCATCTTTGGGATGTGGTGGAACGGGAGCTTCGTGCCCTGGATGTACATCCCACAAATCTCCATCAACTGCAAGATGCTATCCTATCAATATGGGCCAACATTTCTAAAGAATGCTTTCAGCACCTTGTTGAATGAATGCCACGTAGAATTAAGGCAGTTCTGAAGGCGAAAGGGGGTCAAACACCGTATTAGTATGGTGTTCCTAATAGTCCTTTAGGTGAGTGTATATTTTGTACAAGGGACTAGAGCATCCATGGATTCTGATATCAACTGCGGGTCCTGGAACCAATTCCCCAGTGAGGGACGGCTGTATCCCCGTGATAGCCCGCCGACGCTGCGCCCCCTCCTGTTAGCCCGCCGACGCTGCGCCCCCTCCTGTTAGCCCGCCGACGCTGCGCCCCCTCCTGTTAGCCCGCCGGTGGTGCGCTCCCACTCTGAGTTACATTTTAATAGTCTTGTGTCTGATCCTCGTGTTTGTATTTTGTCCCGGATCTGATAAGGAACATTAAATGGTTCCTTGAGAATGAGCACAGGTAAACTTGGCTCATGACTGATTCTGCTGCTGTTATGGGGGGAGTTATTAGTGAGGTAATTACTGAAGGCCAGCCACCCCCCCCCCCAATCCTCCATGTTAAAGCACGCATAAATCAGTTTATTTTTTCAGCACTTTATTTAATCTTATTGCCTTATAACCCCAAAAGGAGAGATAATTAAAGACAATATGCTTAATTTATGGCACTTGTGCAATCAGTAATGCCTACCTCTGGGGCAAGCTCTGAGAACATCATGTTGATACATACACCGTGTTGTTGGGATGGGGGGGGGGGAGGGTGAGTCCCCCCTTACGTATCTGCTGGGACGTTTACAAGATCTTCTGTGACGTGCCCTGTCTCAGTGTCATTTCCCTGCCAAGCCCCAGCCGTGACCCTGTGCGCAGTCTGACCTCCGTCTTCTCCTCTAATCCCATTGGTCAAGCTGTGTCGGCACAGCAATACTGATTTCGCCGTATCGTGTTTTTTTTTTTTTTTTTTTTTTTTTTTTGTCGTTGTTTTTCCCTGCAGAGAGGAGGAAGAAAGCGTCAGCGTGGGAGAGGAATCTGCTCTACCCCTTTGTCATGCTAATACTCCTGACTGGAACTGTAAGTGAAGATGCGAGCTGCTCGCCCCGCCTCGGAAGGGGGGGTTGTGACGGCAGACCCCCCACCCCCACATTTCACGGAACGTGTCCGAGCCCCAGCTGCCGTGTCTTGGTACTAGGGAGCCACGGCATCCCTGTTCCCAAGAGGAGCTGCTCACCGTCTGGCTTTACCCCTCATGTTTCATCCGCTGCTACGTGCTTGTAATTACCAGCTACCTGCGCGAGTCTCTAATTCTCTTTCACTTTATAATATTATTTCTTACTTAGTAGGTTCCTGTATCCTGGGAGACTCGCGGCTTGTAATTTTTCAGGTAGCAGAGCTCAATTCTAGTGCCAGAGTGAACTGTCTGAAACCCCATGTAACTTTTGGGGGGGTGCGTGGTGGTGGTGGGGGGGGGGTGCCTGGTTGTTATGAGCCCCTGTTTCTGAACATTGCCCTCGGGGACCCCCAGACAGTCCCCCTCCCAGGTCCCAGCACACCTGTACCAAACAATTATTTTTGATAGTTTGGTTGGTTCTTGATTGATTCACTCGTTTTTGACTTTGATTTTCTGTTAATCTGGATCAAAACCAATCTTTCTGTGACTTTTAGGGTGCTTTTTCCACCGCACTAGGTACCGTACTTTTGTTAATTAGCAACATGTTATGCACATGCAATTCTTACGTCGCTAGTCAGCTATATTAAAATCAGGCTTTTTCTTACATTCAATATACTATATACATACAACATACATCGCTTCTCAGATTTCGTTGTTGCGCACTGTGTGCTGTGGTGTGTTGACAATGACCACTGATCTCTAAATTCTAAATTCTACAATTGCATACAAGTAGGAGAACAAGGTACTGAGGTTTATGACAGTGATTCATAAATAAATGACAATGCTATGAGACTTATCATTGAGTATGTTTACACGCACAGCTAAGTATAGCTACGGTTATAGCTTGAAGTACCAAAAGTACGGTACCTGTTGCGGTGGAAAAGCGCCCTTTAGTTGAGCGGTGAATTGGGCAGCTTTATAGCGCTGTACATTTGGTTGCATGCTATCGCTTCTGGCTATGGTGTTATCCGAAGGCAGACGTCACCACCGTAACCTCTGCTATGCTCCATGCTGCTTCTGTATACCAGCCTATTCTGGTACTTCCGGGTCAAAGCCGGGGGGGGGAAGACTGTGGAACATCCCCAAAGCACTTAGGCCAGTTTGAGTCTGGTTGAATGAATATATGCAGGAGTAAATCGACTCCCAATTATCTGGGTGTCTTAGTCCGACTTCAAGAAATTCGATTTAGTACAATCTCAATTGGACTAACGTTTATATGTACTTTAAAAGTCCAGTTTTGTTGGACTAACACAATAATTTTGATTTTCTTAGTATGCATGTAAATGTACTGACTATTGCTCTCTCTTGGGGCCAGCATCATGAAGCTGGATTTCTTGCTTAGCCAGATAAGTTGTCAGATTTATGGTACCCCAGTTTAAATGGACTTTACCTTTGTACCATCGTTAAAATCTAAACCATCCCCACCCTGTCCGGCATTCACCAACACACCAAACAGCACAGTAAAACAATAAATATCTTTGCCTTTAAAAATCTTCATTATTAAATTATTCACTTGGCACTTTTTCCACAAACAAATTTATTTTGCATTGCTCAGACCAAATTATCCAAACACTTTTATTCTGAAAAAGAAAATAGCTTGGGAAACTTTGCTCACGTGTCTTCCGCGTTTGAGAGTTCTATGCATAGTAGCCATTTCTTGAGTATTTAGACAAATTGTTCTTCAGCAGCCCTGTATAGCTCAGGCTGCGCTGCCTTCAGTTGCTGTTGGGGTGAGAATAAATAATGTAACAGAACAAATGGACTTAGAATTAATATACCAGATAGGCCTATAAGAATACATATGCATATACAAGCAATTTCATTACCATTACCGTGGTGTTACCATACATTTTATTACCATCCCTGTGGGAATTCCATGAAGATCATCTCCATTCCCGCTGTTACTGTGGAAATATTTTTATCTGCAGTATTACCACTTTCCCCGTTCCTGTGCCGCCCTCTAGCCTAGACTACCTTCAGTCTGACAAGTTATCTGGCTAAACAAGAAATCCTGCAGTGTGATACAGCCTGAAAAGCTGCCTGTCCTGCCCATCCCTTTCTGCAGGCCATCTCCGTACTCCTGGTCGCCCTCAACATCCTGTACCTGCTGGTTGACGAGACGGCCATGCCAAAGGGATCCAAGGTGGGCCCTCCTCCTCCTCCTCCTCATCATCATGGTGCTCATTTTTCGTTTCGTTTGTTTTCTTTGTTTGTCGCCTGTTGATGATTTGAAAACCTAATCAATTGTGCATGCAGTGTTCTGGAAAGTTCTCTGCAAAGGAAACACTATTCCGGATTTGCTCGGATGAATGTTGAAGTCTGGGCTTGAATTTTTTTTTTTTTATCTAATGGTTTTATCACTGTTTTCATTTTTTGTTTTTGTGTTTTTAATCCATCCCCCCCCCCATTCCCGACATCATTTCAAAGGGCCGTGCAAATTAAATCGGATGCATGTCTGAAGTCTACAGCTGCTGAACGTTTAAAAACATTTACACATTTCCTGACAGGTTTTTTTTTTTTCCCCAGATACTGGGTTAGGGATTTACTTTTTTAATAACTATCTGTAATTTTACGTTTTGTCCCTTCGTGTTCTGTACTGCCTGGATTGCTCTGACACTGTGTAAAACTAGACATCGGCTTTTTTTTCGCCCCATACGTAAAGCCAACAGAAATTATCATATTTTGTTTCTTTTTTCCCTTGTGGCGAATGCCCTCAATATTCCACGTATTTTGAGAGTTATTTTCGTTGGCCTGACGCTCTGGAGAAAATCCCCCAAATTACGGCTGTCAGGTGGTGTCAGGTTGCCTGGCGGCTCTTTCCGCAGCGGCGGCTCTGCGTGTTTGATGATCCGCTTGCTCGCCTCTGATCTCGCGGGCCCGTTTAGATGCCGGCCGCGTCGCGTTCAAGGGCACCGTCTGCCATCTGCGTCGGCCTGCTTCAGCTGGGGGAACTTTCGTGTTCTTTATTTATTTATTTAGTTGTCCCTTCCTCATGCATATTAAAAACGGGGAAGAAATGAAAGTCAAACTTTCCGGACAAACGGAAGCCATCGCCCCTCTGGTTCTGACCACTCCTCACCAGCAGGGGCGCTGTTCACCATCTTTTATTGGTATTGTCTAAATAACATTGCTGTATGCTGTATTGGGTTTCACACCCAGGCCCTGAAAACATTGAGCTGCCAGTCAATGCGTGGCTTCGGAAATGGGCCAGCGTGGCTGTTTATGCACCCGCTAATCCCCGCCCAGCCCCCCCCCCACATGTGCCCGCCAAATGCTCCTGTTATCCTCCATAAAAGTTGCCGAAATGCTTCAAAGTAGAGGAAGGCCGGGACACCTGTCGGATTGTGGTGGGCTTTGCATCTGGGGACTGGGTGCTGCACTGGCCGGCCAGGTCTCCCTTCTCAGGATCCACGTCTGGGAGCTGGGGGTGGCAGGGAGCAGGAATGAGGCAGGAACTGAGGGCAAAGCTGGCCGCTGAACGGGGCCCCGGTGGCAAAGGCTCAGAGTTGCGGGCACTATGTGCTAAATTCGTGCATTTAGGTCCTGCACTGAGTAGTCATGAAGCAGCCGGTCCTCTGTGTTTCATCACTTGATTTTCTTTAATTACAAATGTTTTTTGCATAGCGGTCTAAAGCATCAAACATAGCTGAGCACCTTTTTAGAGCCACCTTCAGAATATGTTAGTTTATTCTCATTTCTTTCTGCATGGTGCCTCTCCTCTCGCTACGCCCCACCCCACCTCCCGTAACAGCGGAGTTCCCTTCAAACACTGTTGTGCAACGTGACCGGCAGCTATGCCAAGAAGTCGAACAAAAGCAAATATTTCTCACTTAACAACTAAGTTCAAATGAAAATCTCAGCATTTGCTGAAGCCTTTGTTTTGTTTTGTTTGGTCTCCTCATACTGACATGCATTGAAGCCGCATTACCCTTATCGCATAGCGTATGGCTTTTTTGTTTGAACACCTGTTCAATTACTATGTGATTAACGATGGTAGTAAAAAGAATTTATTTGTCTGTTTTCGTTCGCCATTCCGGCGGCTCGGTGCCATTTCAGTCTGAAGTTTTCTTGTCAGCTCTGATGTATAGCAAACTGTTTTTATTATGAGAGTTATATTTTCCTTTTAGAGCCAAAATATACAGAAGTGTACTGTTGTTGTATAATCTGATGTTTCTTCCCCTTCTGCCCCCCAGGAGAGAGGAATAGGTAATGTGTCGACATTTGGGGTCGTGCAAGCAGCAATTGAAATCATTCTTATGTTGTATCCTTTCCTTGACCTCCGTACCCAAGTTCTCTAACGGCCATTTTGGTTGTGGGTTCATGTTGTTTCATGGGTGGTTTTATGGCAGAATAAAAAATGTCCAGTTTTGTTTGTCTTTGTAATGGTGCTGGGGGGTGTTTTCCCTGCGGAGGGTGTCCTTTTCCTTAATCCGAATAGTTACCTGCTGGTGTCCTCTGTCGTCGGCTTCTATAGCCTGCGTGTGTTCGAAGGTCTGACTCCCAGGAAGGACGACACCACCATGACTACGGTGAGGACGGTCAGGCCCTTGCATGTGGAACCCATGTGACCTGCTTCCCCAGTAGTGTGGCTCGCTTGAGATGATTAGCACTGGGCTTCTGCCCACAAGTAGCACTTGTGTCTGAAATGTAATGTTTTAGAGGGGTATTTTACAACCGAGGTCCATTCCAATACCCTTGTTGTGTTTTGCGATCCGATCTGGGGGTAAGTTTCCCTAAAGCATTGCTGCTGCAGCTTACGTAGTTAGAACCGTGCAACTTAATGGTTCCAACTATGTAAGTCGCTAACGGGAGCGGAGCTTTCGAGAAACGTACCCCTGCTCACGATGGCTGATTTTAACGTGTGGTTCTCTCTGGCAGATCATCGGATGCTGTGTGTCGATCCTCGTGCTGAGCTCGGCGTTGCCAGTGATGTCGCGGACGCTGGGTGAATTTCCACTTTCTCTGGGAATCGGGGCTTTAAAAAAAAAAAAACAGGGGAAAACCCACTTTTAACGTATAAACAAAGCATTTAGCAATGCTAACACAGGTGAGCTTCCGGGGAATAGGCCGTCTGTAAATAGGTGGCAAGGTCTGTATCCTTTGGGCCAAAAGTGCGGGTCTCCCACCCCGGCTTTGCTGGTCGCCGCTTCCTGATGTTAGTCCCGGTGTATTATCCTGCCCTTTATTTCATTATCTCTCCTTCCGTTTGCATGTTTGCCCTTGCTTATATCCATGTAAGGGCACCTGGAGCACAGTATTAAGTGCTGTAAACCTTTTCAATAAAAGTGTTTTCTGTAGGCTTTCTGCTGTTGACAGCGGGGTAGGCGCTGTGACCTTCACCTGCCTGCCTGCGGTTTGCAGAGCTGGGGGGGGGGGGGGGCGGGCGAGAGGATACAATTCTCTCAGGGTCAATAGAGGCCTGCTTCTAGCACCGAATCTCGATGCCAGTGAGCATCTGTAGCACGTCTTTGGTTGTGACTTGAATCCGATTATTGTGAGATTATTACCCCATTCCCTCATCGGCAAATTGGGTTGCCATTTCTGCGCAACGGTTGAAGGCCACTAGGGCGGCGATATGGAGGAATTACAGTTAAGATGAGAAAGGTGGGAGCTTGGGCCTTAGAGGTGCTGACATGGAAGAGAAGTAAATATCCAGTTGTCGTATTGCACACTGTGTCAAATAAACCACAATGACAAGTGTGAGGTCTGTAAATCTCACAGTACCCTTATGTGTTTTGTCAAAAGTAAGAGTCCAGCCTCAAGACACTTTAAGACCAGGGGAGGGTCTTGGCATGAGATTTATTTTTTCCCCCCTTTCCTCCCTCAACCTTTGTCTTTAAAATGACGGGGGGGGGGGGGGGGAGCACAGCCTAACGAGCTGCCAGGCAGAAGCAGATCTCAGCCTCTAATGCCGGGAAAGTCAAATTCCTTGATAGTTTACCGTAGAGATTTGAAAAAGAATTAAGCTGGGGGTGGGGTGGGGTGGGGGGGGGGGCAGGATGGTGCAATCACAATGGCGCTGATAAATGCGGAGAGCGGCGGGCCAGCTGTTCAAATAGCATTACCGGTGTGTAGCGGGGAGTTGCGTAGCGTATCAACACGCGCGGCTTGGCGGGTTCCACCCGCTGCCGCTGAATAGCTCACCAGCGAGGAATCATATGCTAACGAATCGGGGTGGGGGACCTCACGCGGCGGACGTGCGGGCTAGGGGGGGCCTTCAGAGTCTGATGGGAAAGGTAAACTTAAGCATTGCTGTCTTCAGCCCTGTTATGCCAAGAATTAACATGTCACAGTGGTAACTCCCCCCGAACCCCCCCCCCCCCCCTTCTAAAAGACTTGCGAGAATTGTGACGTTCCTACCGTCCACTATGGAATGGAATTCCCATGTCAGTCGATCGGCATCCGCAGAAGACTTCCATTGTGGAACATTAATATTGTTTTTAGAATCCTAGTTGTTTCAAAGGAGCCTTTTCACTTACTGTACCTGACTTTTGTGGATCCAGAAACCGTAAGCTGGTCTCAGCCTGCAGGGGATATGATGGGGCAGTTAAGGGCCTCTGAGGACGCCTGCCCCAGATACCTGCGCAGTAGCTGCAGGACGGTCATCCCCCAACATCTCCCGTGTAGCTGCTGCCTTTTGAGAGTTCCGTCGTTTCTATGGCAGCAGGAGGAATGGGAATTTTACCAGCGCTGCGGAAGGCCATGCAGGGTGATCGAGACAGGTTTCTCCGCAGCGTCCTGCAGTCCATGGGTCATGTGATCTGTAGAGGGATAGATCTGCACTCGACTACAACTAGTCTCCTATGCTGGTTTCACACTCTCAGCAGTGATACAGTTTAAAGTGTTGAGGTGTGTGAATTATGACGTTTATTGAAGTTTTTTTTTTTAAGGAAGGTGAATTGAAACTTAGATTTTTATGGACTGATTGTGTCACGGAAGTAAGCGCAGTCCCTGTTCTCAGACTGACTGGCCTGCATAGTTCAGGTTGTCATCTCCCGGCATGCTGGGATAAAATGAATGCAGCGTGCATTCAGGTCGGCTTTGTTTGGTTCTGTTTTGTGGCTCTTTTGAGAAATGCAATGTACTGTAACGCCACAGTCGAACGACAGATGTCAGATATGGGGTGGGGGGTGGATGCAGCATTCCTGCAGCCCTCACTGGGACAACGTATGTGTTGTACCATTTGTACGAGTACAAGCACATTGAAATGCTTCTTTTATATGTTGGGTATTTATTCCGGCATTTTAAGGGCCTTGCTCATGACCCCAAAGAGGACAGGTTGTTATTCTGCCAAGGATGGGATTCAAACCGGCAAACTTCTGATTACATGCACAGAGGCCTAACATTTCATAAAGCTGGATTTCTTCATTAGCCAGATAAGCCAAATGTAAGGATTGTCCAATAGGAATGTCACTTATCTCTCCCACTATTGAACCGTTTTCATGTTTGGCTTAAGTTATCCAGCTAACTGAGATATTCAGCTTTGTGGGATACCCCCAATGAACCACAGAGGCTGGGGTTGGTCGCACACCTGTTGACCTGTTGTGTGCCGTGGGTTTGATATGTTTAAGCGATAGATGTTCTGTGTTCTTTGAGAGTCTCCTTTTGTATGTCATGAGTGTCGGAACCGAGGATGTGAAAACCCAGCGCCCCTTGCAGATTGGAGGGCTTTTAATTCAATCTCCTTTTTTTTTTTTTGCCCATGTTACTATGTTTCATTATTTTTGAGTTAGCCTTCAGTGCGCTGGGAGCTATGCAGCTCGGCGTTAATTTGCGAGGGCGGAAAGTTCCGGAGCAGCCAGGGACAGATGAGCGGGGAGACGCCGCCGGCGGCAGCGCGTGCGACCTCTGATGACAGATGGCCTTAAATTGAAAAGCCGGCCCAGGTCTGCAGGGCCTCGGCATGGGGCCCAGAGAGGCGCCCCGGCGGCGTCCCCGTCCCTGAGATCCGGCCGCGTCCCGTCTGGCTTGCATGCGGGTTCCGGGGTGATGGGGTGCCCGCCTGGGAGGCTGAGATGAGATGATCACAGTGGCTCTCCAATGGACGGCACGGGTCCCATGTACGCGCCGTGACGACTTGTGGACACCAGACGCCTGTCAGAGGCCGCTGCTCAGTGGGAGCGTATGAAGATGAGGTTTGCTTAATTGCGATATCGCTGCATGCAGCTGTGCCTCCCTCCCTCTCTCTCTCTCTCTCTCTCTCTCTTTCCCTCTCACTTTCTCTTTCTCTTCCTCTTTCTCTCTCTCCCTCTGTCATTCTCTCTCCCTCTTTGTCTCACCATCCCTCTCTCAGTGGCTTCCTCTTGCTCTCACTCTTTCTCAATTCCTCTTTCTCTCCCCGTCTACCTCTCCTTCTTTCTCTCCCTCTCTTTCTGTCTTTCCCTCTTTTCTTCCTCTTGATTCCTTTCCCTCTTTTTTCTATTCCTCTTTCCCTTTCTCTATTCTATCTCCCTCTCCCTCTTTCTCTTTCCCACCCCATCTCCCCCATTTCTGTCTCTCTCCCTCCGCTTCTCCCTCTTTCCCCCATTTCTTTTTGTTACTTTCTCTCCCTTTCTCTCTCCCCCCATCTCCCCCTGTCTCCCTCTGTTTCTTCCCTTTTCCTCCTTTCTTTCTATTCCTTCCTCTTCCTCTCTTCTTCCTCCCCCCCCCCCCCCCCCCAAGGCTTGTTCGCCCCTGGAGGGTGAATAATCGCTGCAAGGTCCGGAAAAGGGATCCTGGGTTTTGGGTCGGGCATGCCGGTTGGCACGAGGTGCCGTGTTGCAGCTGAAGCCAGCAGGATGCTGCCTGTCGCTGCACTGCAGCCTCAGCTGGGTATAAGCAGCCACCTCCGTGCCCCAGTGCGGCTCGTGGTGGTCGTTAGTGCCGGGTCAGTGTTCCCAACTCCGCCTCTTTTTAGAAGCTCTGGATGTTAAACTGTTCATTTGGATGAATGTGATTGGAGCAAAATAATGCACAGGAAGGAGTATCATCACGGCAATCATGCCGTCCATGTGATGCTGAATAAGCGTCAGAGGGAATGCGTACGTGTTTATTTAGCTAATGCTTTTTTATCTTGTGATGTACTAATGAGAAATAAAGGTCAGACAATCCTTGGAGCAGTTGGGGGCTAAGGGCCTTGAGTGACACACTGCCCCCCATTCCCTTTTTATTCTCTCGTTATTTTTCGCAAATCTCCCTGTCTTCTGAAGCTGGCGACTCCTGCCCGTTTTATGGGGACCTGAATGGTGGCGGGAGGGGCTACTGACTTGTTCCAGAATAGCACGTTTTGTTGGAGTGCTTGTAAATACTTGGCTTGTCTTGCCAAGGACGGTGGAACAATGGCACAGCTGTGAATAAGCTTTGAATAGAGAATGATCATGTCATCTTTCTGTTTGTTTTGGAGTTTTTCCCCCCCATTTTTTGTTTGGTTTTGTTTGCCTGTTGAGAGTTTGATTTCAAAACATTTGCGCTATGTTGCTCCCAGAGCGTCCCCTCCATCGCGGGATGTGCCGCGTTGGTCCGTTTCGTGATTTTAGCTAATGAAAAGCGATGAAGTCTGTTTGGGTGACTTTGGTAGTATTGGACATTGAGCATAATCAGTTTATGTGTGGCTAATACTGTGTAATTGCATTTGCAGTCACACCAAACCGATATATATATTCGTAGTTATGGGCACATTCGGTGCAATTTGTGCTTGTTTTGTGATAGGAAGTGGATACCGATATTACCCCCCGATTATTTATTTATTTATTTATTTATTTATTTATTTATTTATTTAGCTAGCTAGCTAGCTAGCTAGCTAGCTAGCTAGATTTAGAAATCAACACAAAAAGGAAAAAAAAATAAGGTGTTACTAAGTACATGGAACCTTTCACTGGGAATATTACTGAACGGTCACTGCAGGACACAAACATTTAAAAAATCTGTTCGACACGTGCCATCCCATATGTGTTAGCCTGACAGTATCCTTCACTCTGTCAACAGGGATCACGAGATTTGACCTCCTTGGGGATTTCGGGAGATTTAATTGGCTTGGAAACTTCTACATCGTCCTGTCATACAATTTGCTCTTCGCTGTGGTGACGACCCTCTGCCTCGTGCGAAAGTTCACCTCAGCTGTGCGAGAAGCTCTGCTTAAGGCCTTGGGTAAGACCAATATTCCTTGTTCTTGTATGATGGACTTCTATCAATACTTCATATTGTCCAAAGGGTCCAGTCTTGGTTTTCGCATTGAAATGCTGTTTACCCACCTGACTTCAGGCTGTGGTGTCAAATGGGGCAAAATTATTTTCCATTTACCAGCCTGAAACGCCACAGTGGGGATGGCGATAACACATTGAAGCTTCGTCTTAACAGTCTTTAATTTAAACCCTGGTGAATGACCATTGACCTGGAGTAAAACTCTTGCTTATTTTTTGGGACACAGGTCTGGATAAGCTGCACCTCTCAAACAGCCCCTCAGACCCAGAACCCACCAAACACTCTGCGAACGGCCACCAGAAGTCTCTGTGAAGGAGACCCGGGGCTTGCCGTGGTGGTCGTTGGGAGGAGCGCTCAGCTGCGCCACATTCCATTGCCCTCCAGGTCCTCCTCTTGGGTATACACCCATCGGGAGAAGGGGCCCCAAACCGGCCTGTCCCTCCCCCTGCATCAGCAGAGCCAGTTTGTAAACAATCCCCTGGGGTGCTCTGACTGACGGGAAAATGGTGAAGAAATGCAAGTCATGTTGCTACGTTTACCCCGAGTCATAAATTTGGCATTCATCAGTCGTCGGGGGTGACGTCCCCCATTGTGATGTCACACTCTGTTGCTGTCGTTGCCTGTTGTCAGGCTCTCTGTTCCTCTAGCTGTCTGTTACACATCGTCACATCATGTTACTGAGCTATCGGTCCTGTTCTCTGGTCCTTTTTTGTGTCCTTCATGGTGTTAGAAAGACATTGTCAAGATATTGATATTAGTGATCTGGGAAAAAAAAAGTCATGATGTAGTTATGAATGAATCTGCAGTTTTCTTCTGCTTTGCTGCTCCGTGATGATTTCACTCGTAAGATCGCTGGTACTTGATTATTATGGCTAGTTCAGCAGGAGAATATTTTTATGAGTGTATTTTAAGCATTCATACCCTGTCTTAAGATCTTCCTGGGATTAAAGCTAAACGCAGGTAACAGAAGCAATCGAATATTAATGTACTGTAGCGGCAGGGCATTCAGTGAGCAGCCATTGTATGGAACTTGGCATTTATCTAAATCAGCTCCCCTGTTTCAGTACAATTCTGGTTGAGTAACTTTCTCAGGGCATTTAAAGCAGCCCCCCCCCCCCCCCCCCGAAATGCAGTACAGAACCCACTGGGCCAAGTCGAGACCCTGGCCTTAATTACTAACTAGCTGCTGCACCTACACATGGTGAACTCGCATCTCCATGATGAGGCCACAGACATGAGGGCAGGTTCTGGGTCCAGCCCCCAGTCCCCACATGGTTGTCTGTTTCGGGCTTCCTCACCCCTGAGGACAGCAGTTAAACTTCTGGGGGAGGATTTGGTGTGAATTTGCGGTGAACGTTACCGTCCGTCACTTCTGACCGACTGTGGAGCTGAAGTGAGGCAATTTCGGGTTTCTGTTCAGCTGATTGGCACTTCAGAGGTGAGCACAGAGAGCTAGCGGCGAGGGGTATGTGGGTCCCCCATCCGCGTCAAGGTGGGATTTTTAATAGGCAACTGCAGTTGTTTTGTTTGTTTACTTCCTTGAATGCTAAAAATGAGTGTACCTTTAATTTAAAAAAATATCTTGATGTTATAGATGGTGAACACCTGCTAGACTGTAACCCATGAGCAATATTAGGCGAGGAACTTCCTGTCACTGGTTAATTTTATTCTTTTAAGCTTTTTAAGGCCAGAGAACAGCTTCTTAGTCCACACCAGGCTGCCCCCTGCAGGTAGAAGCCTTGGTCGCCTTTGTTTGACCCACCGACTTGCCGCTTCCTGGACAAGAGCTGCACGTGTCTCTGGGTTCCTGATGTCCAATCAGAAGTCACCTTTGTCCGTTTAGTGTGTAATGTGTTCATAAGACTTTATACTAATGCTGGATATCACTATGGTAGATATATGCATTCCATAGATGCCACAGGGACAATTTCAGATTTTCATTCTTATATGTTATATCACTTTTCTTTTCCTGCTCACACATGACAATGAAACCACTGAGAACATATGAACAGCTAGACCTGCGCATTAATCTGGGACAGAGGTGTCATTTACCAAAGTGGGTGTAGGACTGTTTGTGTGTTAGTAGAAATGTGTGATACAAACTCCTGTTTAGAAAAAGCCCGTGTAGCTGTCTGGCGTCTTAGATCTAGTGGCTGTTATGAACCTCTCCTTGTCCCTGGCTGTTTCTCAGCATTATTGTTCCGATTTGCTGTAGTCTGTTGAAGGCCAGAGCACCAGTCTCATTGGAGTGGTCACAGTTCAGTTATTGCCAGTTCTGACTAATGTCATTGTCATGAAGTTGCATGTACATAAATATTTCATACCTTTTATACAGCGAGTATAGTGATGACTATGTACACATTGTAAATAGTACGAAACCCCTCATACTGCAGTTCTTTGATTTCACATTTCACCTATGTATGCCTTATAATGAGATTTTCAAAGACCTACTTCAGAAGATTTCTGATATCCTGCTTTAAAGTGAGCTTGAGTTTCTGTTCCCCCCCCCCCCCCTTTTTGTTAATGTGCGTGCGCCTGTGTCTGTGTAGTTTTTAAAATGACAAATTCACTGTGAACCCATCAGCAGTAACATCTTTATGAGGATCTGTTTGGTCTCTCACAGCTGTACGGCTTTGAGGAAGTTGCTGGGTGAGGCTCTCTGCTCCGTAAATAGTTAATAACAGGTTTAAACATCGGCAAAATGGACCTTTAAAAAATGAGGTTAAAGATTTGGCATGGTAGGCTGCAGCGTCTCGGATAGTAAGTGGCTGTGGCAGATATAATTAGAATGCTTTGCATTGCACCTACGTTAGAGCCTTTTTTATCAACAGTTGACATGCATATTTCATTTATGTCAGGCAGATGCCATTTAGTCTAGTATAGTGCCCCCCTTTGGTAATACTTTGTAACAGCATTACTAATTTCAGCTACTGAGAGATACACAAAGATGACTGAAGATGGTCTTGTAGATTAAATCCAAATTTTTACCTGCCAAAATTTTATCCTGCCTGTATTTCAGTATAAAGGTAGTAGTGCTGGACCTGTTGTCTTGTCCAGCCAGCATTTTATTTGGCTGTGTAGATATTTCTTCCTTAAAGAAAGCTACTGTGAACAAGTTGTGTGTGTGTGTGTGTGTGTGTGTGTGTGTGTGTGTGTGATGTTTGGTGGTATATGTAAAGACCTAATTCGATAATTGCCCATATTTTCATGTTCCTCAAACATCTGTCAGCTTTTTTTCTCCATTTCCTTCAAAAACTTTCTAAATGTGAAAACGCCCTGGATAGTTGTTGGGGTATCAATATATCCACTCGTCATGTTGGTGTTGGTATGTTGGTATGAAGTTGGCCATATCTCACATGTGTAGCCGACATTTATTTGTACATTTTGCAGAAGCAGCCTAATGCATCTATGAGGAAAGTGTAGAAATGTTTAAGCATTTGTTTTGTGGATGGTTCTGGAGAATAGTGAGGAGTGGGAGATTTAAAAACAACAAAAAAAAAAAAGTTCACAAAAATTCATAGCTGATTGTTGCATGTAGAGTTACAACCTTCTGTTATGTGTCGCCTCACTTTACAGTTGATGTTCTAGAGTGTTTCCATCACGTTTTTTATTTCGTTAATGTGTTGTAGGTACAGTGCTTCAGTGCCATACCCAGTGCTGTGTTCTGAGTTTTATACCACAGTTCTGTGGGTGTTTTTTGTCAAAGTTTCAGGTCTAAAGCAAGTTCTTAGCTTGCTCGCTGGGTTGTCTATTTGTACCGTCCATTCCATGGCTCACAAAGCACGCCATTTACGCCCATGCGGAATCCGGACTCTTCTTTGCAACCTGCCCACGTCGACCATGTGTGCTAGTATGGGGCTGCATTCTAGTATGAGTCCAGTGGGCATCCACCCGTCACTTTGTTTTAGCTGTAAATCCCAAGCTCTTCATTGGACAATCTCTAGCCCTGGATGTCTACTGGTTCAAGGGCTCCAGGTGGAGCGAATTAACATTTTTGGTTGCCTTATCGGGTCTGTCATTCATCGTCGCTTTAAGTTGAGGAAAAATGACAAGTGTCCGTCTCTGCATGTCATTCCTGAAAACGATGTGAATGTATTTTGGATGATGATCAGTGTTTTCATTTGTGAAACATTCTCGATACTTGTATTGGTTTACATTGTAATTTTTTTAGTTTACAATAAAGTTTGTGACTTGTGCTGGTGTTTGTTTTTATTTTTCTCCGCTCGGTAACTGTTTATTTAACACGGGTTGTTAGCCATGTATTAACATATGCTAATGGAATCCCACAGCAGCTGCAATGAAGCCGTTTTTATTGTGGGGAAACCATTTTGGAGTTGGAGCTGAACTTTCGGTAAGTTTTCCCAACTGTACCTGCTTCTGTGAGCAATAAGCAGAGTACAGGTCTAAGGTTAAATGGATTTGTCTTCCTCAAGCTCATCTGAAATGTGGACATTTTCTAACTCTTTGCCCATATCCATACAAATAAATGTCATTTGGCAAACGTACATGTTTTGAGGTGGAGCTCTGGACTCACAGAGATGTCTTCCATTTTGCCTGTGTTTGTTTTACAGAAGCACAATAAAACAAACAGCACTAGAAGTTATGTGAATGGTATAAAAATCACATTGTCCACAGAGTGATCCCTGCCTGTGTTGTTTAAACTGTTTTTGGTCTGATGGCGCAATTGCCTGTCAAATTTAACAAAAAAAAAACCCCTGCAGATTTATGGTTGTGTCCACATCTCTGCTTGGAGTGTTTGCAGTACCGCATTGCATTCCCACAATACCCTGGCCATGGACGCAGACAGAGTGACTGACCTTTGAAAGCTGTTACAGCTCAGAGGAATGCGGCCCACTGACCTGATCCAGGGAAGACGACTGACTGGGTGGGGGGTTAACAAAACGATACATAACTACTGCATCACAGCAGCAACCTTTCTGTAACCTGCCAAATAGGTCTACAGCACCATGGCAACCAGATCAGAATTTTTTTTATGGTGCCTGTTGATTAATACAATGTATTTATAATCACCAAAATAGCTGAGAAGCAAACAAAGGCTTATTATTACATTGGTGCTGTACCTGTCATTGCTTTGAGACCCAGCAGACATGGTAAAATGCAGACTTTTGTACTAGAATGTTTAAGACATTTAAAGCAAACGTTGGCTAAATTCCCCCCCACCTTTTGCTATCTTTCCAACGTCTTATCTCTTATTTATAAAAAAACACAGTCTCACATCCCAGTTAGGTCTGTCTGATCAGTGTCTGCCCAGTGGGCTGATTTTGTTTTCACAGCCTTGTGTTATTAACCTCATTTTGAGGTTTTTAAGTTGAGAGAATATTTAGGGATAAAGAATCTGTGTCTGCATATTTCTCCAAATATTGAAGGTTTTCTGTATGATGCATACATTGCTGTCTTTAAAGGTATTCTAAAAGCAATAGTACTGGTTAATATTGAGTAATCATCAGCATCTTTTTTTTTGGATTAGGTTTGTGGCTTGCAGTATTGTTAGTTTAATCTGCTTGGTAGCCATTTGTTTAATAAAGTTTGAATTACATATTAACACACAAACACAAATGAAATACTACATCTTTTATGAGAAAGTATATATTTAATTTATTTAGCAGACTACTTTTGTTTTTGAGAGAGCTAGCAGGGTCAGACATTGGCTGGAAAAATTGGGGGTTAAGGGTCTTGCTGAAGGGTCCAACAGTGAAGCCACCCTACTGACCCTGGGATTTGAACTGGTGACCTCCTGATCCCCCCCCCGTGACCCTGACTAAGATTAGCAGGTGAAAGATGGATGGATGTAAGCAATAGAATTCAGTGATGGTAAAATTGTCCTTAAATTGTAATTACTTCCTAGTTCATGCATATGACTAACCGGGAATTGTGTATGTTTTAGGATGCAGGAACCAGATGGTGGTTTTGGTGTCATCTCTCCATTTGCACTTGTTTGTTATACTTAACCAGGTGGTTATGGTCCATGATACTCATATAGGCCTTATGCTGATTTGCCCTTCACGGAATAAGGTGATTACAGCGCCCTCTTCTGATAGGGTGAGCGGCACACGGGACACACCGGCCGCCCCTCCCAGCAGAATTCCTCGAAGGCTTGCAGGCAGCACGCGTGGAAGACGTGTGAGCAAGATAGCAGCATGGCCTGCCGGAACCCTCCACTGGGCCTCCCTGACGTCTCCACGCTGCCAGGGTGTAGCTGAGTGAGGCAGATGGGGCAGTCCGAAGCTTCTCGCTGTGAGGCCTGCGACACAGGAAGCGCCGTGACCCACTGAAAGGGGCTTGGCCAATCCCTTCCTGTTCCCAGTGCTTACTGGGCCTGGTTCGACCCACAACTTATCAAATATTGAACGGATCACCTCTCTCCCAAAGCCCCAGTGAATTCGACAGACACCCTCAGTACGAGTCACCATTGTCAGACGGGTGGATTTATGCTCATTCAAATAACATATTTATCACGGCTGTTGTACTGGGCAGGTATCTACAGTGCAATCAATTATTAACCCAAAGGGCCTTTTCATTTATTTGAAAACGAGTTGACGCTTGATGTTTAATACAGAGGCCTGTAACGTTTATTATGTTTGACTTCATGTGACGGGTCCTTGGTAAACAACCCTCGGAACTCTATACTTCAAGTCAAGGTTGAGCAACTTGTGCCCCGTGCTTGACCTCTTCATAGGAGATAATGGGCTGCACTTTTTCCCCATGTGGTTGACACCCAGACAGTGTCAGCAGACAGACCCAACACGATAAACTTCCCTTCCCATCAAGTGAATAAATCTGTACCATGAACCTGCCAATTGGATTTTTCTTTTGCTTACTTAAAGTAATACATTTCAGCTTACATATCCATGAGTTTTAGTATTTACAAACATCTTCAAGGTAGAAATGGATTTGCTAACCAACAATTATGACATCACAGAAGCTTGCAGTGTGGTGTTTGGTGGCTAAGACCCCTACCTTTTGCTTTATCTTGGCCCAGTCCTCTTCCTTCATCTGGGAGAGGTGCTGCCTATCAAATTCACGGAATGCCTGCCTACTGGACTCCATGGAGAGGTCGAGGGCGCTTATGAATTCCTCAACGCTGTTGTCACAGCATCGCATGAAGCCATCGCTAATTTCCTGCAGCTAATTGGCACAATAAGAATAGTAACAGTTACACTGCAATTGACTGATGTCATTCGGTAGGATAAGACACTAATAATGAAGCCATGTGCTGAAGTCACGAGACCGCTCTTAACTGAGGTTAAGATGAATTTCTTTTTCGGCATCACACACACGTTGAAGTCCATGGTGGAAATTAAGCCAGGAGTCGGTTATACGTGGTGACGGGACACACGATGTCCCAGCGGTCAGCCCCGTGTCATTGTGACGTCACGCAAGCGTTATCGCAAATCAAACAACAGTGTCTGAAGCCAACTTCTCCAGGCAAACAGATATGATCGCAGGTGAACTTTGGCCAGCACACAGGGGACATTTCAAGGCGATCAATCTTGAAGTCGCTAATTTGCCTCCTAATGTGTTGACTTATGGTAGGACCTCAAAAGTAAAATGAAAAGCCTGGTATTTAAAGCGTATCAACAAAGAAACTGATAAGTTTTTTTTGTCCCCTTTCCCCTCCTTTCCTCAATACTATTAATATCCTCTAAAGCCACCTGCTCGGTGCCAGTACAAGTCGGCAACAGTGTGACAATGTTTGCCATTTCAGGATGATAAAGGAAAGCGTAAAGAATGCTCAGTGTCCCTGGTTTGTTTGGGGAGATGTAAATCACAATGCTTGGAGAGCTCCACGAGGGAACCTGAAATGACAATCCCTTCCACAAACCCCTGCAAGCCCCCCCCCCCCCCCAAAATAACTGTCAGTGCGATGACACCGATTTCATCACAGCCATAAACGCCTGCGCTGAGATTTATGTGGCCTGCACGAGCCGGGCTTTTTGGACCAGGATTAAAGTAACGAAGGAACGTGACAAGGCGAAAACAATTAAAGCTGTAAACACGCTCCGAGGCCACAGCATTCAGCTCCCGTCTTTTCGCTCGTTTGATCTGACCTCAGGACACTGAGATGGATTGTTGGGCTGGGTTCAAAAAAGGAAAAAAGTATGTGCACTCAACGATTCGTCAGAACGTTTGTGGTGATGGTGACAGTTTTGTTTTACGCCACTATGAAAGGTCACCACAGCCCAATAGAGTGAGGGTAAAAAAGTAGAATGGGGGGGGGGGTGTCATTATTTTTTCCACACTGTTGAGACTAAAGACTGTCCTCTTTAGACACTCTCATCACTTCAAAATAAAAAATTGGTACTTGATATAACGATTCTCTGTAAATGCATTGTGACCAAAGGCTTTTCTGCAACTGTGCAACTGCACCGTGAATAAAATATTTAAAATTGTTTGTGTCCTCCGCTGAATAACCTTCACATACAATCATGCTCACATACCCCAAATAAATAGGTGCAGTAATTACAGCAGATGGTCCACTAGCTTCCTGAGAGTACCTTACGGACAGTTTTAGCTGTGCCCAATAGTCATCTCAACTCTACTCATCCTGTTAGAAACACACTGTTCAACATTAAATACCTGACCATCTCAGGCAGTATTGCATCTCTGTTTCTCCTTAACATTTTTCCCCAAGCCTGAATATACCAAGAAGCTATTTTCGTTGTACTGGTTCCTGTTAACTGGAACAGCTGCTGCATTCTGCAAATGGAGAGCCCAAATAAAGGATTTGAGCTGCATTACAAAAAACAGGCATAAATAATTTCATATTTTGATACACTATTTAATTTGGTTTGTGTGTATTAAGATGACTTATGGATAGTGTGCGTTCTATAGTGTCTTTGTGCTACTGGGGTACAAGGGGCAAAAGATATAATATTCTCTATCATACCCACTCAAAACGTAAAAAAATTCATAGAATGGAGCTTGAAAATATTATATAGAGCAAAAGTTCTCAAATTAGGGGACACATCAGCACCCTCTATCATCTTCTTTATCTCGAATAAATTGAATAAAAACTTTTTTTTAGACCCACAAAGTCTGTTCCTGTTTGTGACATCTGCCGTGTGTTTTTAAATAATTAAAAAAAGCAATTATAGCCGAAGCTCCGTCCTGATGTGTCCTTTAAGCGTTTTAAACGAGGATGGGCAAACACTCGCTGGAGGATGCCCTTTCTCCTTTTCTCCTGGAATGTCCAATCTGTTTGACTGAAGCACACACTCTTTAATTAGTTTACAGACAGTGCGCGATTCACACGGCACCAAAAGCCACCCCCCCAGCTCCCTCCAATGAATAGTCCTCCCCCGCCACCCCGTAGTTTCTATAGGGTGGCCATCTCCATCCCTCGGTCTAAGAAGCCTTTGAACCACCTCGCCAATTTTCTAAATTGAGCGAAAAGGGAAGAACAGATATAAACTTCCAGGAGAAATGTGCCAGATTTCCTAGGAAGGTAATGTCTTGGTCCAGTGCAAACCGTTTCATCTGACTGGCAGATACGGGGAAGCAGTGGAAAATGAACTGTCACAGTGCCTCGCAGAGATGATCTCACAGGTACTTTATCTAGCCTGTGTGTTTCCATTCAAACCGTTCAGGTGTGACAGTCGAATAGCAAAGCTGATTGTGTACCTTTTCTTCGAAGAACTTCCTTCTTAGCAGCTTGTCCTTGGGAGGCACCGTCTTCCTTGCGTGCCTGTACCACCTCCGAGCGACATAGCCTCTCCAGCACGCCTGGATCCTGATGGAGAGACTGGGCTCGAGCTGTGCTGAGGCATGGGTCTCACGCCCCGAACTGGCTGCTTATGCCTTAATGGGATGACGTCGGCTATTACTGGCAAGGGTAATGAAAGTTTTGGATTCGACATCATATCCTGAGAGGGCCGGTGTGTATGCAGGTTTTTGGGATAACCTTTAGGTCAGCTGTTCAAACAGAGGTGTGAGAATTCTTCAGCCAACCAGTCCTCTAATTAGTAATCTAAATAGAGAGCTGCAGCAAAAACCTGCATACACATCGTCCCTTTGCGGATAAGATTGCCCACCCCTGGTCTAAACCATGGAGTGTAATATGGAGTGAATTTTCCTTTAAGGTTTTACTCTCGAGCATAACGGACATGATTATAAGTAATACTATAACAGAAATATAGTATGTCCAGTGTTCTCACAGCCACCAATCACAGAGCTGATATTAGAAAGCTGGTATATTATGCTACGACTTAAATGGCAGAATATGATTAGCAGGAAATGCTAATGTAGGGTTCTGTAGGGTTTTCCAGCCTAGGTTACTCTCAGAATGCGGCACGGCCCCCGTTCCAAATGCGTGGGGTGTGGGGGTAAGTGGGTCGAGGGAGCACACCTGACGGCACACTTTTCCCTGTAGAGACGAGCGGCATCATGAATCACTCTGGTCTCATACTGCTTCCTCCTGCACATGGGGCAGCACTTCCTGCTGGAGAAGCGCTCCAAGGCACGCAGGCAGGCCTGCGAGGTGCACGACAGGCGCAGGTTGCGGGGCGGTGAGGGGGGGCGTCAGAAGGCGTCTTCGCGGGGGCCGAAAACTCATCTGTGTCAGGAGGAACAACTTACCCTGTGAAAGACGTGAGAGCAGGACAGCAGAACCTGCGAAAGAGGTTTGAAAGCCGTCAGGGTGAGCGCTTGGTGCACTATGAATAGGTGAATTCCCCCGCTTGTTTGAAAACGCCTCAGAAGTGCTGTGTGGAGGACTTTGAAAGCCGGGCATCCTGCGGAGCGACTCGAGATCACACAAAAATAACAGGTGTATGGCAGCGCTGTGAAAACCGGCACTCAGCCTTGCAGTCCCGAAGAGCCCTCTATCTCCGATCCGAATTACGGATTCGACAACACCTGTTTCTGCAAGAAAAATTGCTCGTTCACAGCCGACTGGAATGAATGGCAGGTGGCCTCAGATCTAAACACTTTGCCTGATTGCCCTTAATTCCTGCCTTTTAACTCTCCCAATGTCCCTGAAATAAACATAACAGGCCAATGGAAGTTAAAAAAAACAAAAAAACAGTTTGGTTTCATTTTGCAATCACATCCTGTGACCTTACTGGGTATTCTTCCGCAGTGATTCTGGTCAATTCTGCTGTGCCACATTCGCCCTGAGGATTCAGATCACAGGGCACCAGTGCATTTCTGCATTTAGCCCTGGGGATTCAGATGAACACTGGGGTTATGATGACATGGGCGGGCCTTCTGAATTATTCCTGCGGCTTCTGGTGAGCGACCGAGCAAGCAGGCGAGCGCTAGCACTTCTTATACAGTATAACTGGGGCTTTCACAGACCCCCAGAGAGCAACCTACTCAGAGGCAGTAAACCCAAGCTGGGGAAAATGGGACCAGGGCAGGCATCCTGCAACACCTTCCCACTGAAGCTCCTCTACTAAGGGCTGGCCCTTAGGGCCTGGTGCATGGAGCCATTTCACAGAGAGCTGTGACAATTCCTCATCATCTCCATACCCACTACACACAGGAGAACAGGGTGCCCTCTGGTGCAAGACATACATCAAGGACCCAGATAAGTCATTAGACCAGAATGATTCTCTCTCAGGAACCTGTGGTATGAAAGCAATCCATCTAATACCTGAAGAGCAAGGCGCTGAAACTGCATGTTGACTGACTTTATATATAACAGAAAAAATATGGCAGGAAAATAACTATTCCTACATTGTGTGAATAATACTGTAAAGCAACAATCAAAAACTAGCTTATGTCAGTGGAGGAAGCTTGCATATTTGAAGAGCTTTTGAAGAGCATTTTTTGATGTTTTATTTAATTGACAAATGACCTTAACTAAAAACTTACACGTGGGCTACATGAAGAGCGTAATTCTTTTCTGGCACCTTTGGACTAATATTTACCAGTGTTTCCATGACAACACAGCTCCTTTGTTGGGCCTTCGTGTCTGCTGAGTATTTTTTGTTGAGACTGGCCCTCTTAAAAGGGGATCCCAGCGATAAAGTAAAGACTGAAAGACCCTCGCAATGACTCACTGATTGCCGAATCCCTGCGTCACACTCCGGTGGCAATGCAGTATTTGCCGTCTGTGTGGATTGCTTGGAGAATGCGGTGGGGGTGGGTGAAGCTCAGTAAGCGCGTGATGAATGCCGTGGCCGCAAAACTGAGTTGTGGGTCACGCACCTGGGGCTGGAGTCGGAACTCCTCCCGGCAGATGGCGCAGGGCTGGCTGGAGTCCCCTTGTTGGAGGGACCGCAACTTAACCTGGTGCCACTCATCTGTGGTCAGGGGCGTCGGAGGGGCGTCGACCAAGCCAAGCTTCTGGGCTGACAACCAGCGCGGCAACATGAAAGCCAACACCGGGGAATTAGACGTGTCATATCTTACATTTCAATTAATCCATTGATCAAATTCTGAGTTCTGGAATGTCAACAGGTACCCATTTTCCTGAGGTAAAAGTGCTTTGCTCCAGGAAACAAGGTCGCTGCTGGAATTACGATATAACGGCCAGCCAGGGTGTTACCTCATTCCATCCTGACACCGCTATGTGCCCTGGATTGCCATTTACTCTACCTAATGTAAGTGGTGGAGGGCCTGGCCCAAGGACATACTCCTCTTCCAGGCTGTGAGCCTCTCGGCATCTCTGGGTTCTTTCCCCAGACTGATGCGCAGCTTCGGCCCACCACTGGGGGGTCCTGTCCCTCTGTGTACCGGTGTGTCTTCGCCGCACTGAATCCTGCAGCGGTAACCGGTGTAGCTGTAAATCTCTCACCGCGTGATCCTGCAAGGCGACCGCCATCATTGCCAGGTTGATGTGACCTTTTGACCTCAGATCCTGCAGGTGAAGCAAAGGAGCAAATCAATAACAGGGTCCTCGTCCCATTTAATAAGAAGAAGAACAACAATAATAATAGCTGACACTTTATTGATTCCTCTGGGGAAACGCTCTTTTCCCCTCCACCATCTTGCCCTCCATGAGAGCAACTTTGGCAGCGAAGGGCTGCCACCCGTAAAGCGGCGCCCAGGGAGCTGGACGTCAAGGGCCTTGCTCAAGGACCCACAGATCTGCTGAGACTGAGCGTGAACTGCCTACCTCCCGATCAGAGGCCTAGCCCACCGAGCCGTACGCTGCCCCCTATTGCTGATTCACAAGATTGTGCTGCATATTACTGTAAATAATCCTCTCCACTACATGATGAACTACTTAATGGTGACAAAGTATCTGAACTGGATACAATGCGTTTAGAATGAGCATCAGAAGGAGCAGTTCAGTTCTATGGCATTAATACTTAGAAGCAAAGAAAATGACTTACCTTGTAAAGAAGGGAAAGGGTGTCAATTATTTTCACTCACTAAGACCCACCTCAAAATACTAATAATACTGAAAACATACAAATTTACTCTGCAATGATACATCAGAAATGCTGACATGGTGTAAGTTAAGCTACGTCACGGCAACAAGATGTACTTTTTGTTTCATGTTAGATGCTACACTGAATGGGCAGTATGCTGCCTCAGTGCACAGAACTATTAGCTCCCACCTCCAGGGTTTGGGTTTGAATCCAACCACATCTCTTTATGTGGAGTTTGCTTGCTCTCCCCATGTTGTGTGAATTTATTCTGGGTATTCAGGCTTACAACCGCAGTCCAAAGACAAGACATTTAGGCTAAATAGCCCATAGTGTACCATGTGCCCTTGTGATGGACTAGCGTCCCATCCAGGGTGTGCACCTGTCTTGTGCCCTAAGCTGCTTGGACAGGCTGCACCTCCTTCCCCATTACACAACTCAGGATAAGTGATTGGAAGATAGACGAGAAATTGAGTGCTGCCATCTAAGAGCTTCTAAAGTGTCTTCAAAAATATTGTGTATAAGCACAAATATATCTGATAACTTTCAGCATACATATAATTCTCTTCATGTTTATGTTTATTATTAACCAGTTAAATCGCAGCGCAATAACTATCTTCCAAATTTAAATATCTAGTTATTACCAAAATAAAAAAAAAATAATACACCACCCAAATCTAAATACTCCAGAATACACTAGTGTCGACAATGATACATAGCCAACGTGACAGAGGGTTAGCTACCATGCTAACATGTTACAGCGGATAACTTCCAGCCCGCACGAGTCACGCACGAGCTGAGAGCTATAACTTAAATGACAGCATTAGACACGGCATTAAACAGAGAGAAACAAGGTCGTTACTGAAACGGTTCACTGAGAAAAGCACTAAAAAATAACCTTGTTAAGTGAATGCGGGACGGAGTGAGAAAAGACAGACCTTTCGCATTGTTATCGGTGAAGGAAAATGTTTACGGCTTTCACTGTTGCCTAGCAACGCGCCTCTCACTAATAACGGCGCGCGGCTCTCTCGGAGCGGACAAACCGTCAGGTGCATTAGGCGATAAACATGGATGTGTAATAATAGCTTTTTAATGACAAGTATTTATGGCAGATTAAAGTAGGACTACGTACTTTTTTATTAACTGATAGTGGTTCAAGCTTAAAGTTCACCTTGTGGGATCGAGATTTATTCCTGCGGAAACTCCCTTCAAGTCCACGTATTCCCGGGATTACCGAGGTAATCGAGGCGCTAAGGAGGTGGCTATTGGTTTATTTTTCCACACAAATATACCTAATGAAACGTACTAGCATGGACCTCCATGCTAGAAGCATCCGGAAACATAACGTCAAAACGCCAGTGAAATATTATTTTTATCTTTTATTTATCCAACCGGCCCGACCACCAACCGGTAAATTCTCCCCCAGTCGTCTGTCCTAATACAAGCGTTCAAGTAAAAGAGACCCATAAACGAAAACGTTTAATGCGTCTTATTTGAAGCAGGGATCGACCTTCTCCCCGTGTTTTAGCGTAGGAAGCTGACCGCACATACCTGCCTGGCAGCCTCCCTACCAGCATGGCAGATCCCACCATTACATGCTCC
Organism: Paramormyrops kingsleyae; assembly: GCF_048594095.1. Classification (NCBI taxonomy): domain Eukaryota; kingdom Metazoa; phylum Chordata; class Actinopteri; order Osteoglossiformes; family Mormyridae; genus Paramormyrops; species Paramormyrops kingsleyae. Next base: position 12,175,836 of record NC_132800.1, read on the forward strand.
ATTGATCCTGTAATTGCTGCTTCGGGGTGTCCAAGTGTGTCCTCATTGTGATCCATCACACTGCGGTTATTTCGTGAACTGTTTTCACTATCGATAGCTTGCCTTCCAGTTAAGTTTTCCAGACTACTTATCATTTATACCGTGTGTGTCTTCTTAGTGATGCAGTTGCATATTTATCATGGTAACGTATTTTAAAAGGAAGCACCCACCCACATTACCTCTATGGTGTAGTGATGTGTGTCACATATAACTGATTTTAAGCCTTAAGCAGTCTTAAATAATATATTATTATACTAGAAATTTTGATAATTTTTTATGTTATAATATAGTTATCCCAATCTGAGTGTAATACATTACTAGTTGGAGAGTAAGGTGCACAGGTTGTGACATCACACTTGCATTGCAGACATTTATGCATCCAGCTGCTGTTTTATGTGGTCCTTTGGAGAAAAAAATCATTCATATTAATCTTTTGGGAATGTCGGGCACAGACCATGCTTTTTACGAATGAGAACAAACACTGATGCGGAAAATTACTCTCAAAGCTGTCGTTAAAGGGGCTGAGAAAAAAGAAAAGGTGTTCATTCCTGTTCGATGAGGCAGAGTCACCTTCTCAGCTTGTGTCAGTGGAAGTAGGACTCTGAGATCCTTTTCTTGTTGGCTGATGAAAGTAATCTCTTGTTTGTCGGACCGCAGGATGCTATTTGCCACACTGTGGTTTGGGCAGTTCCAAAATGCTTTTGACTTTGATCAACTTTGAAGTGCAGGCAGACTCACCAAAACAGATGGCTGAAGTTACAAATGGCGATGAGGACTGTCATTCAGACGGACCCTCTAAAACAACAAATCTGAGTCATGGGCTCTATGGGGCCGTTTCGGTTTTAGGGAATTCTGCATTCCTGAGGTTAAAAAAGATATGTATGTTGACTGGCTTCATCAGAAAGAGCTGTAGCGCAATTTATTAATTAAGGATTCAGCAGTTTTAAGACACAGTAGACGTGAGCTTAGTGTAGCATAATAACATAATAGCTGCTTTCTCCCTGTGCTGTCATCGGCAGGATTCCAGTATGCACCCTCATTTTCAAAGTGGACATTTGTCTTTTTCCTTTTAAATAAATACCTTTTTTTAAAGAGTTTTTCTTCTCATTACTATTATTTATTTAGATGTCTCCTCTGTGGAACTCTTTACCTAATCTGTGGTATTTTCAAAAGAAACCCACCTTGTCATGTGGAGAGCTGATTATTTAAGAGGTGGAGAGGGGCGGAGGGGATGGAGAAGACGGACGGGAGGGGGGGGGTAACCTGTATTGATGTGAAAGGGGAGCCGCGCCAAAACCTTCGGCAAACTCTGGGCGCTGCATGCATGTTGAAAAGGCCAAACTAATCCCGCTATTTGTCACTGTTTTAAAAGCTTTGCGGGGAATGTAATTTCAATGGTAGCAATATTTGAGACGTCAAAAGAAATTGAAGCAAATAATTACTGACAGTTCTGACCGCACGTGTATTTAGTCAGTAGTTTCCAAAGGTAAGTGAGACACTTAGCGGTAGGTTTTTGTTTTTTTCCATTGGCCTTAGAGCCCAGGCTCTGTCTAGTTGAGTTCAGGATATTAACTGTGACTTTCCCTAACCTTAGGAGGCTCAGTTCAGCTCTTAGCATTAGCAGGCATGTACCGTTAAGCGTGTATGTTTTTAAAGTTGAATTATGTCTGAATATTGGTTTGATATGAAAAAAAAGGTTTGTTTTGAAAATGGTGTCTGCACCATGAGCACTTACGTCATTCTCTAGTTTAGCAATTTCGTTTCAACTTTACAATACACTTATTGGAAAGAACTCTAAATAAATATTGACATTTAAGGCTTTGGCACACTTGTGAGGAATATTTAATCACCCATAGTTTTATCAGATAAACTTCTTCAGGACTGAAATTGTAGGCTCACTTTGACATTTTCGAAATATTCCCAAAAGTATTGTAAAAACAAAAATTTTGTTGTAGAACACGTTTTATGGATCAACCTTCCATGAGAATTCCCAGGACCGTGAATCTGATCCACCATAGCACTACCGAAGATTTGCTGCTATTCGATGAGGGCTAGCTTTTAATGATATATATATATAAGTGTTCACTGACAACACCTTCGGCACGTTGTCAGGTGACCGTGATAACCCACAACAGCAGATGAAGCTTTGGGCGATGGGGTTAAATGATACTCCTATGCATGTTTTCCAGCCAGCTTTTGTCTGCATGCCTTGAATTTTTGCATTAAAGGCAACTCACCATCAAAAAAGTCAACCTCTTCCTTTCAGCTTCAAACTCAGTCGTTGACCCTTCCATAATGTCCTCAAAAATCAAAGTGAAGTTCTTTTCAAGATGATTGGAAAAACAAACGGATAGGGTACTGACTGAAATAGTGTAGGTTTTTGAGAAAAAATGCAGTTGATTCTTCTGATGTTTTCATTGCCAGTGTAGTATCAGTTTGTACTGTTATTTACCTCATAGGTAAACCACAAACAACTTTATTGTACAAATATCCATAAATAAGGACAACTTCAATTTCTTAATTCACATGATGTTTAAAAATGTTTATTTAGATGTTTGTCTCTTGTTCATTTAGAGGGGTGACACTGGCCTGTTTCTGCATAATGTAACATGCTATTTCAATACAGCACATTAAGGAATGCGTTCTACATTGTTGATATACCACATTGTACATCAGTTTCATACTTTGTTTTATGTTATATTAATTTCGATAGCTTTTGTAACAAGACACCAGTTTAAAAATTTTGGTAGTATGTTCATGTTAGTTCACACTGGTGCCTCAAAGTATTATTGGATTTTCTCAGGTTGCTAATAGACCTTTGATTCTCTGCCTGTCACCTGGTTGCTAAAACAAATAGCCTTTGTCAAGGTCCTGTGCTTTTGATGTTGGTCGTGACCTGGCATGTCTCACACATTGTTTCTGCACTGCTACGCTTGCGATCCTTGCAGCCCTTGGTCTTCCATGGCAAGACGATGCATTGGAACACAACCACATAAGGACATTACTTGATGAGAGTGTGGCATTCTCTAAGAAATTGAATTGGCTAGTTTTGCTAGCATATAACTCGTTTTTGCCATCTGCTGCTTCACCTGCCGTTGTAAAAACCGACTGCTAAATACAGCTCAGCTTGGCTCAATATGCTGTGTCAAACTCAGGGAGATCTAACACTGGCCCTTAAAATTTCTGATGATACATATTCATAAGTTGGCCCATACATTAACCACCCTCTGTGCTGGATATTAATCATGAGCTAATCCTCATATTCTCTTCTGAATGCGTGACTTGTCTGGAATATACAGTATATCCTCAACCATTTAAGAACAGTTGTCTGAACTGAGTCAGCTAATAATAATGATGATAAAAACAGGTTCAATTTGAAATTTACCAGCAATTGATATATTTTATGGTATTAAAATGTATAATGCAGGAAGAGGTTTAAGTTGTATAGTATGTGGTTTGCGTGTTTTGTGCAGTTGTGGCCAGGATGGGAGTCAAGTTACAGATATTGGTGTAACTAACATTTTCCATGATGCTTTAGATAGAAATGGCTCCTAATCCAAATATTGTTAACATTAATAACTATTTGTATAATTATAATAAAGCAAGAATGTTTTCTTGCATTCACTCTTTGTCAGTTTAATTATGAACATCAGCATGAGAATGTGCCACCAAATGGCTGATTTTTCTTTCATATCCAGGTTTAGGAGGTTAATTGGAGGGAGCAAGAATGGTGGAGTACCACAGACATGTGAATCTTGGAAAACTGCCATCGTCCCATTCTCGTGGTGCCGATGCCTGCACCGGGACGGAGATGAGTCCGGAATAGTGAATTCCCTTCCCTCTGCCCCATGCAGTTGCTGTGATAAATGACAGTCTTAGTCGGTGAGTGATGAAGCACATTCCCTCTGGTGGCAGAGTCAAGGCAGGAGGAGGCACTGTGGTTAATCATAACTGTAAGTTCCTGCGATGGCACTGAGGTTTCAGCCAAGTCTGAGGTGCTTAAAGCCAAATTGCTTTGTGATATTCCCAGTTTGCTGATGAAAACAGTTGAAAGAAGTGTTTGCTAAACAACAGTATACATAAATGTGACTTAATCTCTGTGGTGGTCTTGGAGAAAAGAGTAAAGAGCAAATTGCTCTGTGAGTCAGGGTTTCTAAGGAAAAACCTTTTTCCTTAGCTTTTCCACGCAACAGTACCTGTTCACATTTGACTGATATCTGTTGATTAAGTAAGGGGTAAACCACAACTCGGTGCCTGATTATACGAAAACAATCAATGACAGCTTGGTGTAATGTGGCCTGATATGAAGTAGAGGGCTGCTAACCAAGTTGGAGTTGATTATTTTTTGTACTACCACACACCTCAGAGTGGTCCTTATACCACGGCAAAGAAACACAAAATAATAGTAGAATAAACTAGTCATGGTTAGAGGAAATTTGTTTCAATTAGCATTTCATAATGTTCCAATGTGCTCTTAAAAATATAGTCTCTATAAGGATAGAATGTCTGTTCAAGGAACTCACTGGATGCTGCAAATCTGTTAAGTTACCCTAGAAACCATCAACAGACAGGCGGTTGTGTTTTAAAGACCAAGGAAAATTATGCTGATAAGAATGACTGCTTATTTATTAGTTAAAAGTCACCCAGGTTTTTATATTAATACGTTTAATAAAACATTAAAACGCATTCATATAGAACTGTTATTAGGCTGCCAGAACTGTATGTGCGTTTACATGAAAACAATAAACACCCACGTGACATTTCTGGATCAATAAGAGAATACTGTTTACCAAAGCCATGGTATAAGGTTCATGAGCTGAAGTCTTCAAGCTTAATGCTGCTGAAGTATTATGTAATTATAATTAGTTAATTGTTTACCGTTCTGTCATCTCTGGATTCATGAAGCTCAACGGAAGGAAAAAATGTGCAGAAAGAAGTGCGGTTGACAGAAAACATTACAAGAATTTTTAAAAGATTACTAAGAACAACAGGATGAAGAAATTTAAATTAAACAGCAGTAAGGGTGATAACATTTGCCCCAAGATGTTATTTAAATCCCCACAACATCTCTGAGCAGGATAACCAGCTAGAAGATGAATGGATGTTATTAAAATTAATTTTAGAGAGAAGATCAAAGGTAAAGTGCTAGCTTCCTGTCAAGTGCACAAGAATTCATTCTGTATGCTCCTGTACTTAACACTTGAAGGATTCCACTTTGCAGATCACTTTGTGGAGATCTTGATCATCTGGGTGAATCTCCTGAAGCTCAGGATGATTATTTTTTTTAAGCAGTCCTTCTTGGCGGATTTAGTTCAGCTCTCTCAGGTTGCTTGGGGATCATCTTTCCATGGAGTCTCAGCAGGTTTTATTGTCAGAGCTTTGACTGGACAACTCAAGGAAAATGAATTTCTTGTGAATAGCATCAGACTACAACTACAACCAATTGAAGACTCCTTTTACTGTGCATAGAGAGTACCTGGGATAAGAACGTCCAACATAACGACAAATTGTACTTACGAACAGAGTGTTGTAAACCTAATATATTAAAAATTCAGGTTAAATACAATGATTTCTAACAACAAATGCACACATTACTTTGTGATGCTTGCAAAAACATTGTGTGGCTTCAGCAGGCTCGAGGTACAGTATAGTACCATATCTAGTTACTTTTGTTATTACTGTATAATTCTTATTAGTATTATCTACTGTATACTTACCTACAACTTTGACTTAAAGACAGAGTTAAGGAACGGATCTCGTTCGTAACCTGGGAACTGCCTGTATAGTGTTTAATTCACTTATTTCCTGTGTTGTTTTTGACGATGCTGTTTCGTCTCCATTGAAAGCCAAGAAGCATTTAAAGTTCAAATGTCGGCAATTGTATAGCGACTTAGCTCGCCATTGTTAGCTTGAATGACAGTAGTGTGAGATAAGGCTGGTATTTAGCCTGACACTTCAGCGTTTCTCTACTGTTCCCAGGAGCGAGCTGAAGTCGTCACAGACAGCAATAGCTTCACATCATTCACGGTGTTTTTCTTCCAGCCTCCGTCACATGAAATTCATTGTAGAGGCCCTGTGTGATTGACTTCCAGCACGGAAGGAAATAATAATGCAACTTACATGGAGTCGGTGTGGGCACTTTCTGTGGTGGGTGTATTTGGGTCAAGAACAATATTCTCTTTCCTTCCTTTGATGTTCTATGCAGCTAGCACCCAAACTGATGGTCACGTTCTAGGTGCCAAGGTTAAACAGAGTGGATAAACAAATGTCGACACAACATCAGCGGTAACTACACAGCAATTTGACAGATGTTCATATCTTGATTAAGTAACCAGAGCTGCAAAATCTTGTAATACTTCTTTCCACTGTCAAAAACTGCGTATGCAGTGCAAGTTCACAGCAAGTCTGAAGCCTGTTTTAGGAAGAACAGGGCAGAGAGCAGCCTGTATGGGATGTCATTCCTGGACATTTTAGTGATGCCAATCTATTTAAAACACTAGGTTAGGAAAAGGGTGCTCGCAAGAAACTTACCCAAACACGGGACAAGAGTTAAATCCCTTGGAGGCATGAGACCTTAGTGTCCCCCAGTGAGCCATTATGAATCCTGCATGCATATTCACTTTCAGGTAGGTCTTCCACAATCCATTGCATCCTCAGATTGTGTATAGATTCGATTTTCATGCTGTTGTCTGATAGCTCCAGTATATCAGGATATTATATGGTTCTACCCTCTGTCACTGCAGAATTCTCATAGTGATTTGCAGTAGACCATAACCCCCCTCTCTGGAGCCCTGATCAGATAAGTGACAACAGATAGAGCACGTCTACCATTTAATTAACCATTATGTCCCCTACAGTTACGGTTCATGGCCCGATCACTTTGGTTATATTTGCATTACACCAGGGATCCAATAATCGAACAACTTGCCAATAAATGTCACCTAATATGCCTTTAATCAGCTCAGCCATCGACCACCCCAGTGACCCTTTGCTTCCCAATCCCAACCACTAACAAGGATCTAATCAAAAACTCTAGGCCTTTGCGGCCTCCTGTGCTGAGCTGACTCAGAGATCCATGTGTTCAGCAGTATGGTGCTCAAAGCATTTCGGAGAGAGCTAGATTGAAATGATTACACATGTCTTTTGGAAATGAAATACAAATCATGGTAGACTTTGGTTTTTCCTTCATTTACTAAGTGCTACATTACCTCATGCTCTGGTCCCCAACAATAGATTTTCAATAAATCTCAGTGCGGTTAAGATGATAAAATGCTCTACATATCATGGAAAGAGGCAGCGCTTATTAGCACTTGAGAAGTTATTGATTGCCCATTTTGATTAATCTCTCTTTGGAGAGTTGCGGGTTTTTTTCTGTGCCAACCCCAAAAAGAGCTCAGCGTCTTCTGTTGAGGTCCGGCAGTGTAACGTCCAGTGACACTGACCATCTGAGCTGAGCTCTGGAAGTAGGGCATTCACTGGATATCTGCCTTGCCTTCTCAGGGATCCTGTACTTTTTCAGGCTTTCTCTTTTTGGAGATAATTCCAATCAAAGTCGAATGGTAATTAGTTAAGGATTGGTTCGGGGCTTCGATCCTGAAGGTTGCTAGATCAGGTAAGAAAATGGAGGCTCAAATACCCACAACGACAGGATTTTCAAGTGAGCTGCCAATCATTGACTTGTATAACCCACATCCCTTTGTGCTAAATGACTGTGACTGGCAAGGCCCTGAAATCCCACCCACCTCAATTCTCCCACAGTGTGCTGCTGTAAATTTCAGGTGATGCTTTTTGTGAAAATGACATCGTTGTTATTTGTAAGTTTACTTCATATAAAAAAAACCTCTAAATTTGAGGTATAAAATGCTGTTTTCGCAGAAAGAGTAATGACAGCACGTGATAGTTAATTATTATTTAATTGCTGCTGTCAGCAGCGGCCTTGTAATATTAAGGTTTCCAACATGAATAGTGTCAAAGTGGAGGATTGTCAGGTCTGGTGCACCTATAGCAATACTGGGTCCAGCTGACCGTCACAGGCCACCAGTGCCTGGCGCAAAGGGTTAAAAAGCACATTAAGCGATCAATCACAACAGACTATAAAAGCAGCACTTACATCCCCAGTGTAATGTCAGCGGATTTTTTGCTGGATTATGTGGGCCTGAGTGAAACTGTGGCGAGTGCATAGCTCACTGTGTCAATGAGACCCCCGGCCTTATTCACACAGTGGCCATCTTTTACTTTAATGGACAATAATTGAATCCATCATTTAAATTGTAGGCAGAAATAGAACATGATAATTGGCAAAAATGGCCCCCTGGGATGATGTGGCATGGGGGCTGTCAAAGAAGTGTGTCCTCAACACTATTGTTGCATTACTTCGGCGATTTCCAGTTTACACGGCCCCCTTTACTGGGAACTATTCCATCCTGGCTAATGTGCTCTAACCTGTAATTTCAAACTGGTTTCATATAAGAGAATTTAAGTAATTAATTAAGTTAATTAATTGATGGGGAAATATGCAATTTACATAATATAGCCTAAGTGTACTTGAGTTCAAGTGAGTATCGTCTAATTAGGCCCTGTAAAATGTCATTTTATTAGACCCAAACGTCATCTAATGAGTCCGAGAATGATTACTACAATATATATGACTGTAAAAGTTCAAATATTGGTGTCTGAGACATACTATTTACTGAATTTAAACAATTGTATTTAAACTTAATTAAGGTATAAGACTGCTATTAATTGTACTTTGCACAAGTTATGAGCTACTCAGTATCCTAGACCACATCATTCTTGTACGTACATGCTAAATAAATCTTTTTTGTTGTTGCCAGAACATTTTCCTGTGGGCTCACAGTCATGTCCAAAGTGTCCAAACTGGGCACCCTTTGACTATAAAATTATAAATTGTGGATGTTTTATTTTAGAATTTCTGAAATTCAGGTAATTTAGTGTTATGCTACTGTTTTCATCTGGTTTCCTTAACTGTGGTTGAGAAGTACTTGGACAAGAGAGATGTAAAGAGAGATGTAAGTGTTACAGCAGTTAATTAGCCTAAAGACTGCTGTGGAATGAATACAGGCCAAACCCCCACTGACAGGTCCAGGAGTCCGAGTTCTCAGCTTATCAGCACCTGGTGCTGTCCAAACATGACACAGAGGCAAGTCCATAATTTGCAAGCTGAAAAGAAGGCTTAAGTGTTCTTAAAATCTTAAAAATGTTTAATTTTATTTTTTAGTGTTTTATATTGTATTGAGGAGTGGCACAGTGTGTGGCACACCTCCAGGGTTGTGGGTCCAAATCCTGTCCCCGATCCGTGTGTGAAGCGTACATGTGTGTACTGTGTTGCATGGGTTTCCTCTGAACGCTCAGATTTCCTCCATCCATCCATCCATCTTGCAACTTCTGTATTCTGGCCAAGGTCTCAGAGAACTTGTTAGATCTCCAAACAATATGAAACTAGAACCTGCAGCAAATTTATCAAAAGACACATCCTCCCTAAAAGTGTAACAAACAACATAGAAATATGGGGTAAGAAACTTAGAAATTAGATACATTTCTCAGGGGACACTCAAGATTCAAAGAATGCTTCCATAACCAGGTTGAGCTGGTTTAACTTCCATAACCAGGTTGTGCTGGTATAAGGAGTTAATGTGAATCATGATACCAATGATCCAACATTGTCATCATTCACTAGTTAGAAGTTTTCAAACTTCTTGTTTTGTACTAAACTTTGTAAACCTATTATTTTGTCGCATGCAAATTAGGGGTTTAACGGTACACAAAAATCACAATTCAGTAAGTACCTTGGTTTTGAAGTCACAGTTTGGTACATTTTCGGTACAGTAGGGGTAAAAGAAACAAAACACAAATTGCTTCATTCTTTCTTTATTAAAAAGTAGTTTACTGAACAAAGTATGACTGTCGTTCTTAAAAAGTCTCTGTCAATACTGCTGTAATCTATTAATAAAAAACTAAAATTTACTTAAGATTAAATCAAAATAAATATTCTTTCAAGTAAATTAATAAATTAATAAATAAATTTAGTCAATAAATTTTCCGAATGTTGCTCAGGGGAAACACAAACACACAAAGGTTCCACATTTGCTGCATTCGTTCGCTATATATATGTGTACCGAACTGGAAGACCTGTACCGAAAATTTTCAGTATGAATGCGTGTATCGTTACACTCCTAATATCTAGGGGTTTGTGTGAGTCTTTACTAGGCTGAGGGGGATCATGTATTTCATACATCAAAGGAGATGATGGGGAGTGATATTTTGTCCACCTAACAGGACCTGTGATGCATCTCCCTTCAAAGGGTATTGTTTTAATAGGAGGTTTGTGAGCTTTGTATCACCTACCCAATTTTACCTCGTATGTCTGCACCGCCCAATCCGTTCATCCAGCCATTTTATGGCAAACCATACTGTATACATTTCAGAGCTGCCAACTCTCACACATCTGGCATGACACTCACGCTTTCTGAATTTCATGCTCATGCAAGAAATCTTACAGCAAATCTATTTTATTTCATTATAAACCAAAAATTAGTGGCATCAAAAGGTTTGGGGTAGGTTTCAAACCCTAAAGACTATTTACATCGTAATAAAACTGTTACATACATCTAAAGGTATGTGCAGACTTGTCTCGAATTGAAAATCTCACACCATCCAGTTGACTAAAGTTAGCAACCCTGACATTTACAGCAAATTAAGTCTGATAATTTATTGGAATTAAGGTAGACTGTGGTAAATATAAGTGAATGAAAATAAAATCCATTGAACCTTAAATCTTAAAGTTATCCGGCTAAGCAAGAAATCTGGATTTGTGAAACATGACTCAGACCCCTGGTGTTAATGAATCCGTTGACTTAAAGTCTCTCTTTGCTTCTCATTTTAAGTGTTCACTCCAGTCGTCTATTTCCAGTTTTTGGATCAGCACTGTTACCTAAATATCTCATATCTGAAATGTCAGTTTATATTTCTGTCAGTTGAAATGGCTGCTTTCCACAACAGGGTATTTTGAAGTACTTACAGGTTTGGTTCACTCTAAACTGAAAAATGAAGTTTGGCTTGTTTTGTGTTTGTTTCAGCCGTAGTCATATCTCTCCAAATTAGAGGGATCAGAAAAAATTGACAAAATAACATACATTTCTCTAGTTCTTTGTCCACTTAGCATAATATACTGACTTTGCTGACTATACTGACGGCTGCCATCATACTGGGACACATACAGTCATCTCACCATAACGAGACGAATAAATATGTACAGTCAGACCTCAGACATTCGCAAGGTTACGTTCCAGAACCCGTTGCGAATGAGGATTCACTAAAAATGATAGTATGTGCTTATTTCTATAGTTATAGTTATAAGTAGAAATAGGGCAGGTGGTATGGATCTGGGGTGAGTTTCCCGAAGCCTCCTTCATGCTACGTCATTTGTAAGTTCTAGGTTAAAAGACAGAACGACGTAACATTAAGGAGGCTTTGGGAAACTCACGCCTGATCAGAAGCGCAATGAGATGATGTCAATAAACAAGCGCCAGTCAAACATTACACAGTAGAAAATGACATGGAAATAGTGATAGAAATATGGCAGTTCTGTTTCATTCAGCTATTTTTCTACTGATGAATAGAGGTGATTTTAGCGATTATGCAAAATAATGGCAGTCAGCTGAAATAATCGTGATCAGGCGATTATGTAATAAGTGTGACAGGCCGACTTCCTAGGGTTTGAGTACTGAGTGTTTAGTGATGATTACCCACACCAGTGTCTTGTTAGTCCCACCCATTGTTCTGACCTGCGCCTGTTCCTCAAGTACCCCTCATTATAGGTGTATCTACGTGCGTGCCCTCGCCCTGCCTCCTTGCTGGTTATTGTGGTTAGTGTTATGTATGAGACTCTCGTTATAGGTGTATCTACGTGCGTGCCCTCGCCCTGCCTCCTTGCTGGTTATTGTGGTTAGTGTTGTGTATTAGACTCTCGTTATAGGTGTATCTACGTGCGTGCCCTCGCCCTGCCTCCTTGCTGGTTATTGTGGTTAGTGTTGTGTATTAGACTCTCGTTATAGGTGTATCTACGTGCGTGCCCTCGCCCTGCCTCCTTGCTGGTTATTGTGGTTAGTGTTATGTATGAGACTCTCGTTATAGGTGTATCTACGTGCGTGCCCTCGCCCTGCCTCCTTGCTGGTTATTGTGGTTAGTGTTGCGTATTAGACTCTCGTTATAGGTGCATCTACGTGCGTGCCCTCGCCCTGCCTCCTTGCTGGTTATTGTGGTTAGTGTTGCGTATTAGACTCTCGTTATAGGTGTATCTACGTGCGTGCCCTCGCCCTGCCTCCTTGCTGGTTATTGTGGTTAGTGTTGTGTATTAGACTCTCGTTATAGGTGTATCTACGTGCGTGCCCCCGCCCTGCCTCCTTGCTGGTTATTATGGTTAGTGTTGTGTATGAGACCCTCGTTATAGGTGTATCTACGTGCGTGCCCCCGCCCTGCCTCCTTGCTGGTTATTGTGGTTAGTGTTGTGTATTAGACTCTCGTTATAGGTGTATCTACGTGCGTGCCCCCGCCCTGCCTCCTTGCTGGTTATTGTGGTTAGTGTTGTGTTAGTCTCCTGCATGGTGTCAGCCCTGTAGATTCTTCCTCTGTTTCCCCCTAGTTTCATGTTTTTGGTCCCAACCCTCGTAGTCCTCGTTAATCTTACCTGCTTTGTTTAACCTCTTGCAGTCCTTTTCATTTCATATTTTCATTTTTTTTGAGTCCCTTTTTTCTTACATCACCGTATGAATACCTCTGCATCATTTCTGATAACCTTATGAATAATGAATATATGAAAAATATCGTGATCTATTAATCTCTTTAATAATGTTTTAGGAGATGGGACATTGTTCTCCATTTGTTTTTTGCACTACCCAATATAAACATCTCTGTAGGGTTCGCTGTAGGCAGCTCTTTCTGCAGAGCAAGGCATTCTGGGAGATTTTGTTCAGGCTGTATAAATAAAGTAGCTGTTTTGGAAATTGTAGGGATAGCTGCTTCAAAAAACTTCACATCCGCTCATAGTCACTGTTGTAATGGGCTTCTTTAAACTCGGTGAAACCGAAAAGGGTTTCATTTCTCTTTTTAAAGCATCTTTCATGCACTTTAGTTTGTTTTTTTCCTTTAAAGGGTAATTAGCTCATTTAATTTTTCAAAAGCGCTTGAATTAAAAAGCCTGCAGTCTTCCTCAAAGAGGTGTCATAAATCAGTTATTTTTTTTTTCTTTCTTGAGAACGAGTGAGCAAGAGCCTGAGTTTGCCTGTATTTAGCAAAGTGTGTTTTGTGGTGAATCCAGTAAATGCCAAGGTCTTTGGGCAACGTGTATAAATATCACAACCACTCACCTGAATTACCACATAATTTGGGACTTTCCACGTCCTCTCAGGAAGCAACCCATGCACCACACACACGCACACACACACGTTCTTTTCAGTTCACCTGGATGGGCTCGTGAGCAAGTACTACAGCTTGTAAATTAGATGTGAGCCAAATTCCTGTGCCGATCCAATTAGCTGCAAACTAAACAGGACAATTCTGCAAAACACTAGAGAGAAAAGCTGCCCCCCAGCTCCCGGCTTGTGGCTTGTGGTCATGGGAGTGTATCCGCATGGATCCGTCCTACGCTGCCTCCTTGCCTTTAATTTGCGCTTTGAGTTTCAGCGGGTTATTAAATGAGATTTTGAGATACTGCAAAGAGGCAGATCTGTGCTGTGCTTTCCAAATGAGGAAGAAACAGCAGGTAATAACAGGCAAGACCCTGGATGGGGCCCCATCTCTCAGAAAAATAGCTGTACATAGACAACTGCACGCTGGAGATGGTAAAAGCTTCAGCCAAACAAGTAAAATAACTAACTTTATTCCATGCTACACCATCAGATTGTCAATAGCCATGTCTAAGGTGCGTTGTGATGACATATAGAAATCACATGAAGAGCGCTTGCCAAGATTGCTGATTATGTGGTTTAATAAAACAGTTGTGGAGAGCAGGGAAGAGGGAGGCTTGTATTTAAATGATGTGTAAGCCCGTTTCCAAAAAAGTTGGAACACTGTGCAAAATGAAAATAACAGACTGCAATCAATTGCAAATCATATAATCCCATATTTGATTGAAAATAGAACAAAGACTGCCTATCAAATGCTGAAACTGCTCAGTTTGATGCCAGAAACACATTTTTTTTTTTAAAAGGCTGGGACAGGGGTAACAAAAGACTGGAAAAGTTGTGTAAACGAAAACAAAACACTTGATTGAATATCTCATGACTAATTAGGTTAATGGGCAACAGGTCAGTGGGATGATTGGGTATAAAAAGAGCCTCCCACAGAGGCAGAGTCTCTGTGCAGTGAAGGTGGGCCGAGGTTTACTACTCTGTGAAATAGTGCAACAATTTAAGAACAATGTTTTTCAATGTAATATTGCAAAGAATTTGGGAATTTCCTCATCTACAGTACATAATATCATTCAAAGATTCATAGAATCCAGAGAAATCTCTATGCAGGGGACAAGACCAAAAACCAGTATTGGGTAGCCTTGATCTTCGGGTTCTCAGGCTGCACTGCATTAAAAAGACACAATTCTATAGTGGAACTCACTGCACCCAAGCTCGTTTAGGATGGACTGAAGCAAAATGAAAAAGTGTCTGTCATTTGACAAATCAAAATTTCATTTTTTCCCCCAAAATCGTGGATGCTGCATCAATGACACAAAATGCATTCCATAGTAGAAGAGTTCGGGTGCTAGGCTGGCCTGCTTCAGACCTGTCACCCACTGAATACACTTTGAGCATAATGAAACGAAAAAAAACAAACAGCAAAGGAGATCCCATACTGTTGAGCAGTTGAAATCGCTGTTCTCGGCAAGCCTGTGCTGGATGAGTGGTGTGGACGTCGCATGGCTGCAGTGCCGTTTGGCTGAGATGCCAAGACGCTGTCGATGCACAGTTCCCCTCTTCATGGCTCTCTCTCTTTCTCCTCTGTCAGATTGCATGCCCTTTCCTCATTGTTTATTTGTGAGTGAGGACAAGGGGGAGCTGCTTCTTCTGCGCACCGTCGCATTTTATCGGGCTGGGGCAGGCTCGCACTTGGTGCTCTGAACTGTGACGTACCTGGGCGACACAGGGCTTCAAATCGGTTTGGCCTGGTCGCGGAACGGTGGTGCGTGGACTGGATAAGGATTAACACAGAAGGCATGAGGGATGGTCACAGATTTAAGGCAGAGGCTCCGATGTGTGGCGCCTTCCCTTTACTTGAGTCATCTACCTTTATTTGTCGGTGGAAATGGCTCCAGAGCCAACCTGTGACTTAATTCAAATCACAGTGCAGGTTTTGACTCTCGCTTGGCCTATGCCTCAGACTAAAACAAGTCCAGCTTATGGTTAGGCAGCCAGAGAATGAACCCACTGGCTATGCAGGAGAAAATGCAGTAACACTAAGAAAGAGAGAGAAAGAGAGTAAAAGACACAGAGAGTAAGAAACTGAGTGAGACCGAGTTTGAGACAGGGAGAGGGGGTATGTGAGACAGACGGGGACTGAGAGACAGAGAGAAACAACACGAGAGAGATAGTGTGAGAAAGAGGGGAGAGTGAGAGACAGGCAGAGTGTGTGTGAGAGAGAGGGACTGAGAGACAGGATGGAGTGTTTGACAAAGAGAAAGAAACAGACAGAGTGTGAGACAGAGGAGGGCTGAGAGACAGAGTGTGAGACAGAAAGTAAAACACAAAAAGAGACAGAGTAAGAAAATGAATGAGACAAAGTGTGAGACAGAGAGGGGGACTGAGAGACTGAGGGTCTGGGTGTGACAGAGAGAGAGGGGGACTTAGAGACTGAGAGAGACAGAATGTGAGACAAAGAGAGGGAGACAGAGAGTGTGAAACAGAGAGGGGGACTGAGAGACTGAGCGAGAGTGTGAGACAGTGAGATTGACTGAGAGACAGACAGAGACTGGGACAGAGTGATACAGAGAGGGACTGAGAGACAGAGAGAGAGTGTGAGACAGTGAGATTGACTGAGAGACAGACAGAGACTGGGGCAGCGTGAGACAGAGAGGGACTGAGAGACAGAGTGAGACAGAGAGGGACTGAGAGACAGAGAGAGAGTGTGAGACAGTGAGATTGACTGAGAGACAGACAGAGACTGGGGCAGCGTGAGACAGAGACGGACTGAAAGACAGAGAGAGAGTGTGAGACAGTGAGATTGACTGAGAGACAGACAGAGACTGGGGCAGCGTGAGACAGAGAGGGACTGAGAGACAGAGTGTGAAACAGAGAGGGACTGAGAGACAGAGTGAGACAGAGAGGGACTGAGAGACAGAATGAGACAGAGAGGGACTGAGAGACAGAGTGTGAAACAGAGAGGTTGACTGTGAGACTGAGTGAGGCTGAGGGATGGGGGAGAGTAAGAGACTACATCCTAAATGACACATGTTGCTGAACTGTTCAGCAGGCATTTCCTTCAACACAGCTTTGTAACATCAAAGCCTGCTGGGAGGCTGCCAACTGAAAACTGTCTTCTGGCCTCTTGTTGTAATTTCAGATGGTGATGACAGGTTAACTAGCAGCCCATATTTATTTGTTTTCCTTATGTGCCAGGGGAACAACAAGAGACATTTGCATTTCCGCTGTCTGCTTGATCTGAGCGCGTGACCTTCTTGGAACTGTGCAGCTACGATGATTTATGAAGCGCCAGCGTTTGTGGGCAGGGATTCAACGAGGTCCACATATTAAATTCTCCTTTATAGATTAATTAAATCATCAACACGACTGTAATGATAACCCCTGCTGCAGAAGGGAAGACCAAGACTCAAGTGTTTTTTTTTCTTTGGCCTTTAAAGGCCACAGCTAAGAGTATCAAATAAAGCCCAGTGAGTTAGGTAGTGAGTATGATCCCATTTCTGTCGGATCGGAGGGCGCAGTGTGCCAGTATGACCAGGGATGTGAAAACCAGCAGATGTGTTCCACCATTGTTGGAGAAAATTACCCTTGAGCTTTAGAGGATCAGACCTGGCCCTTATTTAACGGCTAAACCATTGCGAAGCTCAGAAATCAGGGTCAAATGGCGGGGCTGTCAGAGCGCGTACGAGTGCGTCCTTCATGGCGTCCTGTTAAAACAAGTTAAGTTTTCAGATGTAACCATGCCTCAGGATGTTTTCTTCCAATGAAAAAATCTGATGATGACTTTTGCTATTTATTCATCAAACAAGTATTCACTGTAAAATTTCTGGTCTATGAGCTGTGTTAGAAGTTGATCATGCTACATTTCACACATTTATATAGTAAACGTAACTGAGAAATAGTGATTTGTTTGAAACGCAGTTGCTTTATTTGAATCGGAGTTCTGAGTCCCATTGGCATAGCGCTAGTGTAGCGCCAGTGATTTCCTGTTTGTTGATGCATAGCACACAGCAATTGTGATGCACGATCGCTGTCCCTTAATCGCAAGTCACTTTGCACAGTTATTGGGCCACAACAGAACGTCCCCCTGTTGATGTCCTGGCACCTACTGGGTCGGCTTGGATAATCAGACACTCTCCACTCCAGGAAAAGCAAAGATTTTGGCCGGAGTTGGTCCAGGGATCGCTCAGGCGAGGCTCAGGAGAGAGAGCCGCTCCAACAATAGGAACAAAACGCTGTGAGGTTTTTCTACATGGTGTGTCAAACAAGTCAAGTGTTATTCCATTCTCTGTCAGTTAACTTTCTCAAGCACACCTTTAGTACATTGCTGTGATTGTGTTACCCTGATCGTGCTTTTTAATGGGATTTTAAGGCCAAATTCAGTCATTTAGTGGCACCACAGAATGACCAAGGCCAAATAAAAGATGTCATAACTACT
The DNA here is from genome assembly GCF_048594095.1 of Paramormyrops kingsleyae. Lineage (NCBI taxonomy): Eukaryota > Metazoa > Chordata > Actinopteri > Osteoglossiformes > Mormyridae > Paramormyrops > Paramormyrops kingsleyae. The sequence continues at coordinate 12,193,740 of NC_132800.1, forward strand.
CAGATGGTGTCCAAAGATAAACCGGGCAGGATAATATCTGAGAATGAATTGTTCCGAGGTGTGAAGAATAGCATTTGTTCACCTTCACATCATACACTTGGTCAAGCAGCAGTTTTATTGATGTCCTCACCTCAGTTGCAGCAGAACCAGAAAGTTCCATGACACATATAAATCATTCCCTGTTCAGTAATATTTTTAGCCAGTGGTTCAGAGGGTACTGCTATCCATTCTCACCTGGCAAGAGACTGTCTTGTGTTTCTGTGGGTTTCTCCTGAGGTGGCTTTTTGACATTCCAAAGGTCATGCAGGTCATGTGGATTGGTGACCTTAAGCTTCCCATGCCATGTGTGTGTGTGTCTGGGGGGGGGGGGTTGTTGTGCTTCCCACACTGTAGGGAACAGATGACCCCACAATGTGAACATTTTTCAGGTTCCCAAAATATAAATCTTAATTTTATAAAAATCTGTGAATTCAGTCAAAAATCTAAAATAGCCAAAAGTCTTGTATTTTATTTGGTTACTTATGGTTAAGGTTAGAGCTGGGCAAGAATTATCATTTGAGTTAGGAGTAGGGTTATGCCCGTAGAAATGAATGGCGAGTTCCCATAATGGTAGGAGTAAATTAATTGTGTGTGTGTGTGTGTGTGTGTGTGTGTTCCGTGATAGACTGGCTTCTCATAGTCTGGTGCTCTGCTCCACCCAGGATAAGCTTCAGAAAATCTCAGCCATAATCATGTTAGCAGTTACAGAAGATAGATAGATCCCTCAAAGGCGGAAAACTGTTTCCTGTAGGAAGGGCTCATAAACACGTGAAGAGTGTGACAATGGGCTTTGGCGGGAATTCCCCTTTCAAGCCCCACATCAGAGGATAAGAGGCACACAAGCATGTAAATACCGTGCTGCTCCTCAAACCGCCAGGTGACGGGCCGCGCGGTGATTAGCTGGACTTTTTGACAAAAAAAAAAGAAAAGAAAAAAAAAGAAGCGCAGTTTCAACACGCAGGAAATTAAATAACATTATAGCACTGACAAATGAAATGACTAATGCACAATAAAAGAAGTGACGCTTATGGCAGAACATCAATACCACGCATGATACCATCGAGTGATTCAGAAGATGGGTATACAAGCGTAGCACAACACGTTTTTAAAGATTAACGCGACCGCAGGTTTTGTGGACCCCGCCTGTGTATGCTTCCTTGTTGTACTAGCAAAGGAAATTTAGAAATGTGTGGGTGTGCCAGACTTAGGAAGCAGAGTGTCTCTCATTTAGCTAAGCAGTGTTTTGGTCCCGCTTGCTTTCCCTGCTGAACATTGAAAACGGCACCGAAGTGAGTCTGACGAAGAGCCAGACTCCAGGTAGCCGCGAGGCACTCGTGAGGCGAACCTATGGTGTGTCTGTCACATCCCTGGCCTGCCTGCTTAATACTCCCCCCTCCCCAGATCTCTCCACTGTAGCAGGTCTGAGACAGAGCAGCCATTGGACGGCCAGGGTAACCTGACGGCAGCCAATCACAGTCAAGTGGCAGCCAGTGAAAGTGAACACAGTGTGATGGAGCTATGCTATCAGTATGTATCATATGTCATATACATTTAATGTACATTTTCCTGTATACCACACACACACACACACACACACACACAAACAGGTACAGATGTAGATGTGTGTATATATCTGTGTATATGTTTGTATGGATTATTATGCAAGATTCTTAGGCAGTCAAAGAAAAGGTTGTTTGAATGATCTTCATGTTGGTGTAAGACTATTGTAGTATATCGCAGCCATTTCAAAAGCTCTTCTAATGTCACCCCAGGATTTGCAGCTGCCATCCATACTCCCATGGAAATTTTGACTCGACCACAAGCGTGCCATGTTTTTTTCTAATCAATACCTCATTGAGTTAATTAATTAAATGAATGAATTAATTGAGCTGGTGGTGAAATTCAATGAGTATATGGAATGGCTAGAGTGCTCCTGGGGAGAGGTTTGGGGATCAAAGTGGTTTTATTCCAGCCATCCAGAAAGATATCAGAGTCTCTTTGGAGAATAGAAGAAATTCTTGTTAGTTTTCTGTATTACTGTTAATTTGCATATGTTCTACGGTGAGATTGCTTTTTTTTCCCCTGAGAAAATATACACTTACTACCCAGATAAACATTTCGTCTGCCAAGTATTTTCTGTTTCTATATATAATATATATGTATGCATATTGCATGTGTACAACACAAGCACTTAAAAAGAGTGTGTGGGTTTTACCTTTAATGTCTCCCAATAAAATTCTGCAATTGCCAGCTGATCATCTTAAAGGGGAGGCCTCAGATCATGGCTGCCTTTGTTACCTCCAAGGCGGTGTTGGGCGGCCAGAGCGCGGCGATGTTAACTGAACCGGCGCTAAACACAGGCTTGACAGTGCACTGGCTACGTCCTCGCATCTGTAACTTCAGGCCAAGGTGAACAGCTGGCCCACCTGCCTTCTCACTCTTCCTAGGCAACAGGTTTTGACAGTCTCAAAAAAAAATGGGAATAAAGACGAGGTAAAACAACCTCCCAGGAGGCTTTGCTCTTGCCCTTCAAAGGGGTCCCTGCCATTTCAAAAGCAGCATTTACCAACAGCGTGACCTTGTCCTGCGTTGGTCGTTGGCCAAACAGCAGTCCGTGTAACATCAGTGTGTCTATTCACAGACGAGGACCCGTGTCACTGTTTACATTTCTGCGTAATGCCCCGTCACATCAAAATGCGGCATCATGGACCAGTACTGCTGCTTTCAAAATATTGGATTCTTCCCAGAATTTCATGCAATGTGCAAGAGAAAATTATTTTCCCCCTCAACCGTCAAAAATCTGGTTTACAATAGATTTGGTAGATTTTTTTGAAGCTTTATTTCATCAGTACTGATGCTATCAATGCCTTTATGTAAGGTGATGATTATTACACAATATTATGGGATGTAATTACTTTACTAACATACATGGTGCTCAGTCGAGATCGATCGAAAAAACATGAGGATAGCTAAACTGATAGCTATAAATTGCCCATAAGATATTAGTGTGAGTGTGTGTGCCCTGCGACGGACTGGCATCCCATCCAGAGTGTCTCTTGAGACAGGCTCCAGACTCACCATGATAAGTGATCATGGAAGGTGGACAGATGAAATATTAATGCAAAACTGCTGATAAAAGCACTTAAAGCATTTAAACAATCTGACCTCAGCAGATTTTAGCTTGCCGTGATTCACAGATTTTGTTTGTTTTCCAAATTAAAACATCCTGACTGGCGTGTTTACAGAGACAGTCTCAGTCTAGCAGAGGTGCTGGAAGCACCAAGACGGGGAGGCCGCTAGCAGCAGAACGCTTTCGACCCAGAGAACCGCACTGCTCGCTTCAGTCCTCACTTCAGAGGGGATAAAACGAATGAGCAGCGGGAGCACTGAGACCCTTTAAAGCGTAATTATACGTGTCGGAGCGATGAGAGGCACATCACAGAAAGCAGAGGCTAATAAACGGCGTCTGTCCCACCAAAGGTCCGACAAGTTGGTGCTCATCGCTCCCGCGAGGCGGAGTGGATACATATCAAAGAGCGCGGAAGAAGAAAAGCAGCACGCGGCAAGACGAGGTTTCCCCTGCATGGCCACGTGCCACCCCCACCCTCTCCGACATGCAGCGCTGCGATCCACCATCACCCCCACCCTCTCAGGAGCCTCGCCACCCCCACCTCCCCCCCCCCCGGACCACTCGACTGGCCAGGTAAGTGTGCCGTCAGCTCCTGTAACCAGAGACGGAGTTACCGACTGCCTCGGATCCATCGGTGTCACTTTTAAAAAAAGAAACAAAGAAAAAAGGGATGTGAGTGACCCGTGTAACAGGTCGTGTTACGCCGGCCTTCAAAGGCACTATGAAGAAAACTCACGGCTGATTCTTTACACCTGATGCCAAAAACTCCCACAGCAGCCTAATCCCCAAACCACTTTGTATACTTTGATTCAAGTTGTATTTCAACTGTCTCACATGTCAACTTCAGAACTAAGTGAGTTTGTTCCCTAAGTTGCAAAAGTTTTCCGTGAACGATGCTTCTGTACTAGCCATTTAACTTGTATGTAAATGTAAATATTCTTGAATAAAATATATCATTTGAATTAAATGGGAACTTCATTGTGCAAAGAGCGACTGTATATTCTGGAGCTCATGGGATTTAAACCAGCAACCTTCTGAGCACGAAGTCCTAACCCACAGAGCCACCCTAAATGTTCTGCTTCTTTTCTTCAGGGGAGTGTAGCACATGAACCCCCCCCCCCCCCCCCCCCCCCATGTGCTGTCTTTCTCCCATCCCAGTTAGAGGGATGCATGACTGTATCATAGGCAGAATGGCTGCACTGGAGTGCTATAGTCATATCAGTTCAGCTTTCGGATTATTTTCCTGTTTGGTGGTTTATTCTGCTTTGGGGTCCACAGGGTTGCCCAACACGTCACCCTTCCTCACCCCCCACCACAGTGACTAGCATCAGACACTGTGTTGAAACATGCAGGGTCAGTGTAGATTAGATTTCTTTGGCTGGGTTGATCCTTTCTGCCTGGCAGTGCTGGGAGAGCATCATATCAGCTTCACCTGAGTCTCACTCGCGGCCCCCACTTACCTTTCCCTCCCCGATTTGCTTTTCGTTACGGCGACAGTTTTGACTTTCTAGAAAAAAAGTGCTTTTTTTCCTGTCATCGATCTGCGAAAATGCTGCCGCACGCCGGCGATGAATCACCAAGTCGGCATGGCGATGGGTGAGTGCTCAGCTGCAGCGTTCACCAGCCTCCCCTGGTGCATCCTTTGAGGCGGCGTGTTTGCTCTCAGAGATCGAGCTGCTCGGAACACAGCTGGCTGCTGTTTTTTACCCAGAGACCCGCTGACTGGGACAAACACCTGGCTGTAAACTCTGATGGCAGATGGCAGTGTGGGATCCAGACGGTGTGCTTGGAGCTGCTTATTTAAGGTATAAAAAACAAAAGTTGAAGAGAATTCAAGACCTCTTTAAGCCCTACCTGTGAACACTATACTTCAAATCTCCTGGTGTGCAATAATCCCAGCGTGATGTAATTATCAAAATAATGTATTAATTTATTTATTGCCCAAACCACTGTTTATTATTTAAGCTATTTTCATTCATATTTTCTGGTTCACAAGTCTCATTTTTACATTATTTTTATTTTTAAAAATCTGTGCACTAGAATCCTTCCTAATTCATGATCACTTATTCAGTACAGAGGCACGGGGGGCCTGTTGCCTCTCCCAGGAAGCACAGGCTATGAGGCAGGGGGACACCCTGGACGGGATGCCAGTCCATCACAGGGCACGAGGCAGGGGACACCCTGGACGGGATGGCAGTCCATCACAGGGCATAAGACAGGGGGACACCCTGGACGGGATGCCAGTCCATCACAGGGCATATGACAGGGGGACACCCTGGACGGGATGCCAGTCCATCACAGGGCACGAGGCAGGGGGACACCCTGGATGGGATGCCAGTCCATCACTGGGCATGAGACAGGGGGACACCCTGGACGGGATGTCAGTCCATCACAGGGCACGAGGCAGGGGGGACACCCTGGACGGGATGCCAGTCCATCACTGGGCATGAGACAGGGGGACACCCTGGACGGGATGCCAGTCCATCACTGGGCATGAGACAGGGGGACACCCTGGACGGGATGCCAGTCCATCACAGGGCACGAGACAGGAGGACCCCCTGGACGGGATGCCAGTCCATCACAGGGCACGAGGCAGGGGGACACCCTGGATGGGATGCCAGTCCATCACTGGGCATGAGACAGGGGGACACCCTGGACGGGATGTCAGTCCATCACAGGGCACGAGGCAGGGGGGACACCCTGGACGGGATGCCAGTCCATCACTGGGCATGAGACAGGGGGACACCCTGGACGGGATACCAGTCCATCACAGGGCACGAGGCAGGGGGCACCCTGGACGGGATACCAGTCCATCACAGGGCACGAGACAGGGGGACACCCTGGACGGGATGCCAGTCCATCACAGGGCACGAGACAGGGGGACACACTGGATGCGATGCCAGTCCATCACAGGGCACGAGGCAGGGGGCACCCTGGACGGGATGCCAGTACATCACAGGGCACGAGGCAGGGGGCACCCTGGATGCGATGCCAGTCCATCACAGGGCACGAGGCAGAGGGACACCCTGGATGGGATGCCAGTATATCACAGGGCTTAAGACAGGGGGACACCCTGGACGGGATGCCAGTCCATCACAGGGCACGAGGCAGGGGACACCCTGGATGGGATGCCAGTATATCACAGGGCTTAAGACAGGGGGACACCCTGGACGGGATGCCAGTCCATCACAGGGCACGAGGCAGGGGACACCCTGGATGGGATGCCAGTATATCACAGGGCTTAAGACCGGGGGACACCCTGGACGGGATGCCAGTCCAACCCAGGGCACGAGGCAGGGGACACCCTGGACGGGATGCCAGTCCATCACAGGGCACGAGGCAGGGGGACACACTGGATGGGATGCCAGTCCATCACAGGGTTCGAGGCAGGGGGACACGCTGGACGGGATGCCAGTCCATCACAGGGTTCGAGGCAGGGGGACACACTGGATGGGATGCCAGTCCATCACAGGGCACGAGGCAGGGGGCACCCTGGACGGGATGCCAGTACATCACAGGGCACGAGGCAGGGGGACACCCTGGACGGGATGCCAGTCCATCACAGGGCACGAGGCAGGGGGCACCCTGGACGGGATGCCAGTACATCACAGGTTTCGAGGCAGGGGGACACGCTGGACGGGATGCCAGTCCATCACAGGGTTCGAGGCAGGGGGACACACTGGATGGGATGCCAGTCCATCCCAGGGCACGAGGCAGGGGGACACGCTGGACAGGATGCCAGTCCATCACAGGGTTCGAGGCAGGGGGACACACTGGATGGGATGCCAGTCCATCACAGGGCACGAGGCAGGGGGCACCCTGGACGGGATGCCAGTACATCACAGGGCACGAGGCAGGGGGACACACTGGATGGGATGCCAGTCCATCCCAGGGCACGAGGCAGGGGGACACGCTGGACGGGATGCCAGTCCATCACAGGGTTCGAGGCAGGGGGACACACTGGATGGGATGCCAGTCCATCACAGGGCACGAGGCAGGGGGCACCCTGGACGGGATGCCAGTACATCACAGGGCACGAGGCAGGGGGACACCCTGGACGGGATGCCAGTCCATCACAGGGCACGAGGCAGGGGGCACCCTGGACGGGATGCCAGTACATCACAGGGTTCGAGGCAGGGGGACACGCTGGACAGGATGCCAGTCCATCACAGGGTTCGAGGCAGGGGGACACGCTGGATGGGATGCCAGTCCATCACAGGGCACGAGGCAGGGGGGACACCCTGGACGGGATGCCAGTCCATCACTGGGCATGAGACAGGGGGACACCCTGGACGGGATACCAGTCCATCACAGGGCACGAGGCAGGGGGCACCCTGGACGGGATACCAGTCCATCACAGGGCACGAGACAGGGGGACACCCTGGACGGGATGCCAGTCCATCACAGGGCACGAGACAGGGGGACACACTGGATGCGATGCCAGTCCATCACAGGGCACGAGGCAGGGGGCACCCTGGACGGGATGCCAGTACATCACAGGGCACGAGGCAGGGGGCACCCTGGATGCGATGCCAGTCCATCACAGGGCACGAGGCAGAGGGACACCCTGGATGGGATGCCAGTATATCACAGGGCTTAAGACAGGGGGACACCCTGGACGGGATGCCAGTCCATCACAGGGCACGAGGCAGGGGACACCCTGGATGGGATGCCAGTATATCACAGGGCTTAAGACAGGGGGACACCCTGGACGGGATGCCAGTCCATCACAGGGCACGAGGCAGGGGACACCCTGGATGGGATGCCAGTATATCACAGGGCTTAAGACCGGGGGACACCCTGGACGGGATGCCAGTCCAACCCAGGGCACGAGGCAGGGGACACCCTGGACGGGATGCCAGTCCATCACAGGGCACGAGGCAGGGGGACACACTGGATGGGATGCCAGTCCATCACAGGGTTCGAGGCAGGGGGACACGCTGGACGGGATGCCAGTCCATCACAGGGTTCGAGGCAGGGGGACACACTGGATGGGATGCCAGTCCATCACAGGGCACGAGGCAGGGGGCACCCTGGACGGGATGCCAGTACATCACAGGGCACGAGGCAGGGGGACACCCTGGACGGGATGCCAGTCCATCACAGGGCACGAGGCAGGGGGCACCCTGGACGGGATGCCAGTACATCACAGGTTTCGAGGCAGGGGGACACGCTGGACGGGATGCCAGTCCATCACAGGGTTCGAGGCAGGGGGACACACTGGATGGGATGCCAGTCCATCCCAGGGCACGAGGCAGGGGGACACGCTGGACAGGATGCCAGTCCATCACAGGGTTCGAGGCAGGGGGACACACTGGATGGGATGCCAGTCCATCACAGGGCACGAGGCAGGGGGCACCCTGGACGGGATGCCAGTACATCACAGGGCACGAGGCAGGGGGACACACTGGATGGGATGCCAGTCCATCCCAGGGCACGAGGCAGGGGGACACGCTGGACGGGATGCCAGTCCATCACAGGGTTCGAGGCAGGGGGACACACTGGATGGGATGCCAGTCCATCACAGGGCACGAGGCAGGGGGCACCCTGGACGGGATGCCAGTACATCACAGGGCACGAGGCAGGGGGACACCCTGGACGGGATGCCAGTCCATCACAGGGCACGAGGCAGGGGGCACCCTGGACGGGATGCCAGTACATCACAGGGTTCGAGGCAGGGGGACACGCTGGACAGGATGCCAGTCCATCACAGGGTTCGAGGCAGGGGGACACGCTGGATGGGATGCCAGTCCATCACAGGGTTCGAGGCAGGGGGACACACTGGATGGGATGCCAGTCCATCACAGGGTTCGAGGCAGGGGGACACACTGGATGGGATGCCAGTCCATCCCAGGGCACGAGGCAGGGGGCACCCTGGACGGGATGCCAGTACATCACAGGGCACGAGGCAGGGGGACACCCTGGACGGGATGCCAGTACATCACAGGTTTCGAGGCAGGGGGACACGCTGGACGGGATGCCAGTCCATCACAGGGTTCGAGGCAGGGGGACACGCTGGACGGGATGCCAGTCCATCACAGGGTTCGAGGCAGGGGGACACACTGGATGGGATGCCAGTCCATCCCAGGGCACGAGGCAGGGGGACACGCTGGACGGGATGCCAGTCCATCACAGGGTTCGAGGCAGGGGGACACACTGGACAGGATGCCAGTCCATCACAGGGTTCGAGGTAGGGGGACACACTGGATGGGATGCCAGTCCATCACAGGGTTCGAGGCAGGGGGACACACTGGATGGGATGCCAGTCCATCACAGGGTTCGAGGCAGGGGGACACACTGGATGGGATGCCAGTCCATCCCAGGGCACGAGGCAGGGGGCACCCTGGACGGGATGCCAGTACATCACAGGGCACGAGGCAGGGGGACACCCTGGACGGGATGCCAGTCCATCACTGGGCATGAGACAGGGGGACACCCTGGACGGGATGCCAGTCCATCACTGGGCACGAGACAGGGGGACACCCTGGACGGGATGCCAGTACATCACAGGGCACGAGACAGGGGGACACACTGGATGCGATGCCAGTCCATCACAGGGCACGAGACAGGGGGACAACCTGGACGGGATGCCAGTACATCACAGGGCACGAGACAGGGGGACACACTGGATGCGATGCCAGTCCATCATAGGGCACGAGGCAGAGGACACCGTGGACGGGATGCCAGTCCATCACAGGGCACAAGGCAGGGGACACCCTGGACAGGATAGCAGGGGATTACAGGGTACACTCTTTAGAGAAGCAAGATCGTCTGACTATATATTTGCCCACACAGACATAGGGAGAACATGCAGATTATGCAGGATTTGTTCCCACTATTTGCTGGAGGTTTGCGGTGAGGATGCTGAGCCACCAGGCCATCTCACCCTCAACCAACTATTACCGTTTGATCACATGATAATTACAAAAGTGAAATCTCTGACTTTAACTTGACTTGATAAAAGCTACAAAGCCATCCTTATGCACTGTATAAATCATTTATAATACCCACTATTAGCTATTAGTCTGAACACCTGCATAACCATGTTCTTTAATTCCTTAGAAAAAAAATGGACGTCATGTAGTCGCTACATCTACGTCATTGTATATTTTGAGGGGAAACTTCTTGTGCATATAAATGTTCATGTGTTGTCACCCTCTGAGTGTGTCTCCCCCAGTTTCACTGGAACCATAATTAAGCATCTTGTTTAATGTTCTAACAAAGGGGGGGACCTGAACTTGTCTGATTCCAGAAAAAGTGTCTTCAGGCCAACAGGTGTCACTCTTCGCTCTGTGTCGCGGCGAGAGCAGCAGGCCCCTCCCACAGGGGACAATGCAGTGAGCATGGAAGTGGAGAAAGAAGTGATGTCATCCCACTGTACCCCCCCCCCCCCCCCCCCCCCGCACCATCACCACCACAAGGCTGGCGGTGAGCATTTAGCATCGCCGACAAACGTTCGAGCGGAACACTAATAAATAAACACGGCTTAGACCAAATTTCTGCTTCTTTTGTCTTAAAGACCCATGACATCTTGGCGTTGTTTTAGCTCGCTCATAATCAGCCCGTTGTTCCTACGCTATTGCTGATGAATGAACAATTTCTGTTTTAAGTAGCTTTGCCCCAATGGAGTGTGACCTGGGCTAATCACTTCCCCTCAAACAATTTGCCATTGTTAGCTGCTTCCTTTTGCTGCTCCTCCTTTTATTTCAGCAGCGTCTCCCCAGCATTAGAGGTAAAGGGGGTGGGGGGGGGATGTCAGAGTTTATATGCGTTATGCCACATTCCCAGTCATTTCCTGTACCTTGCTGACAAATTGTAGCCGGCTGCCAGTAATGTGCATGGCCAAGGCGCAGCACATCACCAAGAGATAAATAAGCAAACTTGATAAAAGACCATTGGTTGGAAAATAAAATCAAGAATAGAAAAAATAGAAAAAAATCAAGTAGGGCAAAAAGAAGGAATAACATAAAATATATGTATAGGAGGCTTTGCCTAGAAATACCTTTTATTGAGTAGTTATTATTAAGACGTAGGCTTAGCGAAATTGACTGCCAGAAGCTTTTGTAAGACAATTTCTATGAGTGTCGTCTTCTTCTAAAGAGCAGCATGAATTTTCTGCTCCCTGTGAAGAAACATCGATACGGTTGCTTACCGGTGAGGCTGAGAGCGTGTCCAGCCGGACGCGGCTGTGGGGGCGAGTCGCGTTCGGCGCTGGGTCGATGCGAGGCGTCCCGTGAGCCCGCAGCTGCAAGGGGCGCCCCATTCACGGAGGCGCTTATTTGACAACACTCACTGCGGGAGCGTTATTGAATTTGCCCCGTGTAACTTTAAGGGCCGTGTCATCGTCCTGGGTCTCCCTTTCAGGACAAGGCGCCTGGGGAAGACCTGTGTTCCCCCCCCCCCCCCCGCGGGGACCTGGCTGATCTTTGTTCGCTGACCTTTTCGGACGCCATTCTGTGCCGAAGTGTCCCAGCTGTTTCATGCCTTGGAGCTGCCTGAAAAGGCGCTTTGTGGCAAGTTTCCGTCCAAGCAGCCCCGGATTGTCCCCGCCGCTGTCTGCACGGCAGCCAGCGCTGTTCAGCGGCCTCTTCATCCCGGTCCGGGGGCCGTTGTCAGTCGTGTAGGATTAAAGTAGGAGGTGGGGGGTGGCGGAGCACTGAAAGGTGGATGTATGTGAGTGTGTGTGTCTCTGTGTGTGTGTGGGGGGTGTGTTTCTTTTTACACCCTCGCCTAAGCTATAGAAAGCATAATTGTAATCACAAAAGGATTCCAGCCTCACGACCAAGGCACTGAGTTCCTGCTTCCCGGTTTCCTGCATCACTCAGAAAGATTACCTCTGAGAAATGCTGCGGCTCCCTTTTCTGGTCAGCTCAGAAAAGGGCCGTGATTTGTCAACAAGAGCTTTTGGCTCTTTATGTGTCTTTTCCCATCCATTGAAAAAAAAGAGTCGTGAACAAGATTAGTCTCTCCCCCCCCCCCCCACCCATAGTTCATTCCCTTTTCCTATTTATCATCCGTTGTCCAAAATCCTGTTTGCCTTGGCTGTCTGATATCTGAATGGTGTCCTCTACAAATACTGTACATTACTTTACATAACACAAGACTTTCCCGTGTGCTGTGTGTGTGTGTGTGTGCGGGATATTGTTTTTTGGATTGGATTGCCCTGTGAGGAACCACCACGACTATAAATTCAGTTTAGTGTCTACAGAGATCCATTAGAAAGTGAACAATAAACCCAAGGATTTTCTTTTGAAAGCAGCAGTGCCCATCGGTTTTGGAGCTGTCATTCACTGTGATGCAAAGGCCCTCCGACTCCTCATTCTCAGGGCTGTTTCACCAACATAATTATGCAACAGTGGGATTTCCAGAGGAATATTACAGTATAATCGGTGTATCTAGTGTCCATAGTTTTAAATGAGTGAGATTGCTTAACTAGTCCCTTTGTTTTGGTTGTGTTACAAATAGTAGTTGTACTAGTCAACAGCAAACCACCTCTTGAAAAATGCTTGTAAAGTAAGTGACAGGTTTGTTTTTATAAACTAAATATGCTGTATATTAGTTTTAGTGTTCACATTGTCTTTGACAGTGGGTTTTGTTTTAAATCTGGGGGACATTTCAGGTCCAGAATGTAAAAATCCAAACCAGGATTTTGTTTCAACCAACCTTTTGAGTACTCTGTGACTATGACTCTTTATGCTCAATTGGTTGGTTGAAACAAAATCCTGGTTCGGATTTTTTTTACTTTCTGGACCTGAAATGTCCACCTCTGCAATTTTTTAAATGGATCCGGTCAGCCATAACTAAATGAAGGCTGTTATACTCCCCCCCCCCCTATTTAAAGCAAGATATTAATGACCAAAAAATAGCAGAGGGGAGGATTTTCAGTAACCAGATAACAATATAGTGATACAAACCTCGTTCTCAATGCATTTATACTGGTGTATACATTGCAATGTGATGTTGCACAATCGCAGTTTGTCTGGCTGCTTTGATAATAAAACGAACGTTGAAGGTGGAATCGCTCTTCATTTCACCTGAGTACAGCAGGTGAAAACAACTTGTTGCATGGTGATTATCTTTGTTCATAAACGATGCCTGGCATGCTTGTTAAATTAAAATGATTCTTTTAAAAGTTAACGAGATGTGACTTTTGCTGCTTCCCACTGGGGTATATCCAGCGTGCGTACTTGTGAGTAGCTAGCACATTCTTTCTCTAGATATTGCAGAGAGAAACTAGTTTACAAATTAAGGCTTAAAATATTTGAATAAAAATTTCAGATTCACCAGTGCAATGTGAATTAATGCATGTTGATACAGTAAATATATAAGTGATCAATATATAGAAATCCCACCTGCTTTCACTGCACTGGTGAATTTCAGATTCACCAGTGCAATGTGAATTAATGCATATTGATACAGTAAATATATAAGTGATCAATATATAGAAATCCCACCTGCTTTCAATTTTTTTAACCACACTGAACCCCAAGTTTATTTAATTTGAATTGCAATGCATAAGTGTCAATAACTGCACTATAGCTTGTCTGTTGTCTGTTTAGTACTTGTGTATTTGTGTACCATAGACCGTGCTTCATATTAATATTTTTCAATGAGCTACTGTGATAGCTTTGTAATTATACAAAAAGCTGAGTTTCAGGCAGTAAATTGGGCTTGATTCCAGCATGGTGTCTCGACATTGTCTTCAAATGAAATAAGAGACTGTGATTCATTCAGAGCCTGTCGTGTGTTTGAGTGTAACCATAGCTGAGCACCAGTGTTCCCTCACCTGTAATGACTATGGTCATTTTCAAGTTCATATACAGCACAAAGGATTCGTGTGACATGGAAATATAACAATAAAATACAGGTTGATTACAATGCACTGTTTGGAGTGACCATGTGAGTTAAGTGTCCATAAAATTGCTGTCAATTATGTAATTTGCTGTTCAGTCTTGGTGTTACAGCAGAGTGTCGCGTTTCAGAATGTAATGGGCTGCAGCCAGATTTCTCATGTGGTTTCCTGCGGCAGATATGCGGTATGTCTGCTGATATGTCCCGCGGCTGTTTGGATGAACTGCGTTGTTACGGCTCGTCCTCAGTTTAATGCTCAGGCCCAATTAAACAGGGACGCTCTGAGTGTGTGATGGAAAATAAAATAATAAAAGCATTAACTGTTCCACTGGGGGAGAAAAGTTCTTTACAGGATATAACGTTTCAGGTACGGCAATGCCGTGGGCAAGATCGACAATGAAGTTATTGCACACAAATCCCAGGGCTGGAATATCCCGGTATTTATTATTAATGCCATGAATAGGCGGTTAAAGATTCATCCCTGTGCATTAGCTGTCTGTGGTTCCTTGGCAGGTGCTTAAGTTATTTTGGAAATACAATAGGAGGTACTATAATTAATTAAGCATTTAGCTTAAGGTTGATATTAAAGACAATATAAATTAGCATCACTAATCCATACCAAATACCCATTAAACACAAAAACATTACCCAGAAGGCGGATCCTTGCAATTAGTTGGCATAGTCTGCTTGGCATCAAATACACATCATTTAAGTTTCTTACGAGCAATTATTTCCTTTAATGTGTAATAATAATTCACATCCAATTAACTGAAGATAATAAATTAGTTAACTTTGTCCACTTTCATGTAGCAGTTCCCCCTTAATGTAAAATGTGTTCAACAAAGATTTAAGGCAACAGTATTACAAGATAATTTTAAAACAATTAACATACCACAGTGTTATAGGGCTGGGAACCTTAGAGCAATTAATATGAACCCTATTGTAATTTGCTGTCCTTCTGTATTGTTTTTTTCCCAAATAATGAAATTGCTGATTCCTGATTAAATCTTGAACGCGGATGAAAACTGATCATTTTCATTTCCATCAGGTCCAAGCAGAAGATTGTAAAATTGTTATTTTGTACAAACTCCACAGAAGTGTTATGTTGAAAGTTAGCAAATAGATGTGTACCTTTAGATGTGCCTCAAGGTTCCATTTATTGTCTACATAATTTTATGTTACATGTAATATGCTCATTTTAAATCGTATTTTTATAAAACAATCTTTTTATGAGCTTTTGCTATCTACATAGAAATGGGTTTTTAAGAGTTTTTAAGCCTCTTAGAAGTTGCTCACCTTGAGTTTGAAAAGGCCCAGATTAAACACATTTTTAGTATTATTATCCAGTAAATACTGGTCAGTTTTATACCTTCTTAACCTAATTATGTAGTAGTCTATGATGACGTTCTGTAATATTCATTATCATTGTCTCCGTCTGCCCCCATGCTAAGGTTTTTGGATGGCACCCCTTGATGTGATTGCATCAGAGCTGCTTTATTCATTTTCTTGTTTGTCTGGAACGATCCCTAAGGAAAGTTGGGGGTTAAAACAAGAAGTGTAACTGTGGGGATAGTGGGTGCCCTTCACAAGAGCAGATGTTAGCGCATCAACTGGAGCCGCTACTGAACTGGCTGTTCCAGTGTGCAGCTACTGAATACCTCTTCACAGCTCTCTCTTCATTCGTGTACCCCGAGAGTTAATCTACCCCAATTTTTTCTGTTTTTTGGATTTGAAAACATGACTGTTTACGGCCCATATTATTGCCTTAACTACACGGATTCCATCGAACAGAGAATGTTATTCTTTTGGCTGCTGCAAATAATGTAATTCCCCAAACTGCTTCTACCCAGATCACCAGAAGAGCCCCATGTGATCCTCAAGTGTCTGCAATTTGTTGAATGGGGTCAGGGCTGGGGGGGGGGGGGGAGGGTTGGGGGTGGTGAGTAGGCAGTGGTGTGTTTGGTCAACGCTTCGAATCTTTTTGAAGACCAGCCAGCTATCGCCGGGACAACGGAGATGCCGTGACATTCTCCCGGAGCGTTGTCGCCACGGAGATAGAATTTTGACACCGTACAAGGGACTCCAGAAAGAGCGTGTGGATGCGGTGTATGACTTTCTCAGGAACTTTCAGGCCTGAATTTGCGGGCGACGACTCCTCCATCTCCCTTCGGTCACCTGCCGGTGTGACAGCGGTCCCCGGCACCGTAGTCATGGCGCCAAGTGAATTGATTCGATGTGTCACGTATCTAGGGTCTGGGCTGCCCATTGTGGCGTAATCCCGCATGAAAGGGTGTCTCACTGCAGCCCCCCTTTAAATGGTGCTGACAGGCTTTGCTTATTTGTACATCAGAGACCTGAAGCAGAGAGGTGTGAAGGCCATATCAGATATATAAACAGGCAAAATAGGGAATACGACCTCGATTTTGAAATACAGTATGTGGTGAGGGTATAAATACTCATACATTATCATTTATATTGCTAATAATGGGTGTTCAAAGTGCAACAATGGTAATCTTATAGCCATAAAAATGTCATCAGTTAATCAATCCGTTTAGGGTTTTTTCCTCCCTCCCCCTCCTCTCCTGGAAGGGAAGATTTATTAAACGCTGCCGGCACACGTCTAGGCCTGTACGCCCTGTCTGTTAGCACAGAGGACTTTCCTCTCAGAGAGTTTTATTACTTTTGATGTTTCCGCGTGCTATAAAAGCACCTCATTGTTTATAAATAATATATTCAGCCTGAGAACCTACTTTTTCCTTCTTTTTTTTTTGTCTGCTTTAAGGCTGCAGGCCAGTGCACTTGTCTACGGTTTCACTCGGGGCCAGTCAGTCATTTTCGTCTGTGTTTGTTTGACAGCGAGACCTCGGTGTAGCTGAAGCTCCCGCCTGCTCGCCTGCCTGCGCAGTTACTGCCTAAGGTCTTTAGCAGTCCTGTTGTAAGTATGCCAGCGACAGGAATTCCCCTGGTTAGGCCTATATCTCAGGAGGCTGAAACTCTTTACTTTTAGCCTCACACTTGTCTTAACCACACACCCAAGGCATGTTTTAAATGATGTTTTTTTGGACGTTTTTCATCTGCTTGGTTGAGCTGTTTTATGTTTTGTTTCAAAAAAACCTCTTTTGTTATTTTGTTGTTCGTCCGATGTTTTGGTGGTATGACTTTGCACGTCCATTTAAATACCATCTCCAAATGAAACGATATTATTTTTGCCGTCAGTCGCAACGTTTGAAGTCCGTAAAGTCGCGGTGGCTGTAAGGTGTTGTTTTTGCTCTGCCTTTTTACCTGCTTTGCCTCTTTTGCTCCGAGGGCCAGTCTGCTGTGATCCTCGGCAGCTGTGGCTGCGCTGTGCTCGTGCTCAGCGTTACCCGTCTTAAGTGGCAGTGCTTTTCACACGTTACATGTCTTAACAAAAAAAGGACGAGGTTTTACAGTTGTCTGCGTCGGTTGCTTGAGGCATTATTTTTTTTTTTTGGAGTGCTCTGGAGGTGTGTTCCTTTTCTCCCTGTGAACACTGAGTGAGAAACACAGGTACAGAGCTGCGGAGAGCCATATCCGGGGCATGAGGGTGCCACAGACTCGCACCTTTGTCCAGCAATTCAGGTGACCCCAGTGCAATGGATGCTAGGCAAGGAAACAGCGGCCTCTTAAAATGAACCCATGACCCTCAGTTTATTTGATTTCTTTGGTGATTTTTCATGTATTTGTTTACCCTGTAATCAGAAGCCTGGCATCCCCAGCAGAATGCCCCCTCCTTCGTGCCCCCTCCCTCATTCCATGTGCTTCCTGGGATAGGCTCCAGGCTCATTGTGATCTTGTACTGGATGTATGAAATCAAAGTGGTATAACGGAGCACATTTCTGCAGCACTGCATGTTTGTGCTGTGTTCTGGCTGTGTGGGTATGTGTCCAGAATCACACCCAGGAATCTGTATATGTAAATGTATGAGCCTTTTTAAACCTCATCGGAACTGCAGAGGAATCCTTCCATTTTATTTGAGTTAATACTAATATTGAGTTAGTACTAAAGAAACCCAGTAGCAAAAGACTACCAGCCGCTGCACAGAACCCTTGATGTAGCAGGTTGTTGTACTGACCAGGAGTGCAGCAAATTAATATTGTTTTTTTTTTTTTTAACTTCCAGCAGTGGCAGAAGAAACAAAATAAAGATGGCATTTTAGCCTACATCACCTTAAGTCACCAAGTTTTGGTGTTGAAGAATCCCATTGTATTATTTTACTGCATTTAATGCTGCCCATCGCGGATACATCTTTCTGTCTCATGGTTGGATGTTTGGTGGAGGGGTCTGAGTTCCACGGCTGCAGCTGCTGTCACTTCCCAGGCATCTCCGGCACTGACTATCAGCAAAGAACCTGTGAGAGTGAAACCTCAGTGAGACAATTGGTTGACATCATTTGGCAAAAGGGCCCTTGACCAGTGTTTCTCAACCCAGTCGTCAGGGAGCCTCAGACGGGCCATGTTTTTGCTCCCTCCCAGACCTTTTATTACATAGAGTAAACATTAAAAAAGCTTTAAGAAAGTATTTATAATACCATATTAAATTATTGTTTGTGCTGTCAGCGTTTGCCTGTGCACTCCTGTGCACTTAGATCTTTGAAGTCAGTCCATACTGAAGCACCTTTTCATATGTGGTCTTGTGGTTGCACTCATAGCGCTCGCAGAGAGCACTTGAGTTTGCTTAAATATATAGTGAACGCTGTAATCTTTTTTACAAGTGCAGGCACAAATTGATTTAAACACAGTATCAACATTTCAGGTGATTGAGAGAGATGCTTCGTTTAAAGTACGGCCCTCGAGAAGTGGGGCAGAACCCAGAGTGCGCTGGCGTTTATTTTTGTCAAGGTATGCATCGTATCATTAAAATTTATAATCACAGATGCAGCGGCGCAAGTACGCATTCCTTTTTATCATTTGTGCATTTAATGCGCGTAGCCAGGGGATTATGTTCACCTAAACTGCAGCACACAGATTTGCTGCAGAAACTGGTGACGACTTGGAGTAAAGCAAAACTGTTACTCATACTACCCAGGGTGCCACAAAAGGCCAAGTAAACACGGCAAAAGAAATACTCGCCGAAGGGCACTTCAAGATGGACGTGTATTTTATGGTGAAGCTGCCGAAACGTTTCCACGATGCTAGGACCCGGGCAGGAGCTTCTGCTCTGTGGTTCTTGTACCATCTGCAGGGAATGTCGTTGTGCAGTGTTGCTGCTCCATAAAAGGATGCTGCATGACCAAATCCATCTCCTATGATGTGCTGCTTCTTGTGTCTGTGCCTTAAACAGCAAAATGATGACCTTAGTGCTTCTTAGCACAGGGAGGTTTATATAAACTTTTTCATTGTCATAAAACAGTCTTGTGTCACGCATATGTACCCCAGTTTAGGTTTTTAACATCGCAAAATTTATTTATTCATTTCAAATAAATCATATTACTGGTGATGCGCGGCTCAATGGGTTAGGCCTCTGTGCTTGTGATCCTAAGGTTGCTAGTCTGAATCTCAGGGTCAGGAGACTGATTTTAATATTGACCCCCTTAGTAAAGGCCTTATCCTTTCATCGTTCCTGTGATTGACTGATACTGCCTTCTTGAAAATGTGTGTGTTGCTTTGGCTGGAAGTATCTGTAATGGAAGTAAAATGTATAATATGCTTAAAAAAAGTTTGTTAAAATTCCATATTTTCATGATTTAATTTCCGAAAAATGGAAACCTAGAATGTGAGCAATCTGCTACCTCTCATCTCCGGTCGGCCATTTTGTAAGGCCTTTAGCTAGATCAAAGTGGAGCATAAACTCTGTGTTCTCTCCCCTTGCCCATGCTGGGTGCTTTAAAGTTGAGGTCATCGCATGTAACTGCGAAAAAAGGGAGCGAAGTGGTTCAATAGTCTTTAAATTGGCTGCTAATTTTTTTTTTAGAGAGCGGCAGACCAGCTTTTTTTGATGGCCCCACAATACGCGTTATGTTTGCCGTGTCTGTTTGGGCGACTCGTCTTCCCCCAGCTCCTGTTTGCTTTCGGAAAGGCTTAGGGCCAATGCAAAAATCGGCACCTAGGCACAAAATACTTTCCGTTCCCACGATGGCCCCGAAGGTGTCTCTGAGGTAGCTGTCACCCTATGCGTAGCAGAGATCTCGGGACATTGCTGTGGGGTGGGAAACAGGCAGAGCTTAGAAAATAGTCTTTACAGTGCCTGAAATAAAGTGTCGATGCTGCCTCTAACTGACATCAGAGTTTTGAGCAAATTTCAGAACACTTGCATGGGAAAATGGGAGGGACTTCAGGGGCCATTCAGAGAGGGTGTTTGCTCGTGTTGCTTGAGTTTCTTATTTTCCTTAATCGGCTACTCAGGGGACAGAGGCCTGATTCGTAATGATGCCTTGAATGAGAGCAGACTCAGCCGGGCATAGGCTACAAGCCCTCTCTCTCTCTCTCTCTCTCTCTCCCCCAGCATTATTGAAAAGGTATAGTGTTATGAGAAAAAAGCAGAACTCGAGGCTTGAGCCTTTCTTTCGAAGATGGAGAGCAAACAGAGTGATGCGGGCAGCTGGGGCCTCGGCAAACTCTACGGCGTTGACCCCGTGACCCCTTGAGGTCCCGCCGTTTTTTCAGTCTGCAACAGCGACAACAGAGAAGGCAGGAATTCCAAGGAGATTACCCTCTGTGTTGCTTGCTCATAAGACGCGCCGCTTTTGTCATCTTAAAGAACTTGTCCACCCATGTCTTTTTCTAAAATTGCTGTATACATACAGTACTGTGTCTTAGGCAGTCACAGAAAATGATGATCTTCACATTGGTGTAAAACTATGATATTATGTCTGTCAAAGGGTGTCAGCTTAGCCATTCCAGAACCCCCCTAAAATCACCTCAGTATTTGCAGCAACCATCCAATACACCCACGTAGTTTTTGATTGGCCTTGTTTGGCCAATCAAAACCTTGTAAAGGTATATAACTAAGTAAGTTTATTAATTAATTGAGCTGGTGGAGAAATTTAACGAATACGTAGAATGGATGGGGTGGCCCTAAGGAGAGGATTGGGAAACAAAGCCGTATTCATAGGCATCCAGCAATAATGTTAAATTGTTTTTTTTTCTGAGCAAATATACAATTACTGCCACGATAAATAGCTTTAAACATTTTCTTTGACTGTCTAAGACTTAAATAGTACTGTTTTTATAAAATCTGTTACTGCTCTAAAATTTGTGTCTCTTGTTTTTCATAGGCAGAATTGACAAGCACACAACTGTAATGTTGTATTTGTACTTCACAATTTTTTTTTCTTCTGTTTAGCACCATGAAACACTGGTCAGCACAACCGACATTTTTATTCCTTTTTTTTGTTTTTGTTTTGAGCATTAATAGCCTATCAGACAGGAGAATGAATTTGTGGGAGAGGCTGTATGCCTGGAATCTCCTAGACGTGGGAATCCAGAAGTCAAATGTGTCACCGAGTCAGTGCAGCAATGTGGCGGAGAAAACATCAATGTGGGAACGCAACTGGTGGCCGTGAGTCATCCATACTGTGTCCACGTTGCGTAAGTTTCACTAGCGATGAGTAGAGCATTAGGGTGGATCGATGCACATTGCAGTAATTAATTATACGTGCTGCTTAGCGGTATGTGGGAGAAGCTGCTGACGCTAACATTCCCCAAGACGTGTGGAGCATACCAAGCATGGGCACCACGTTGCCTTTCTCAGTGCTTCACAATGCGAACTTTTCTCTAACCGTATTTTTGACCAACACTGAGAACTGTGGTTTCACACATGATTTTTTTTTTTTTTAGTGCGTTTGTGTTTTAAGAAATAGTTGAAAGCCTTGCGCAAAACAATTAGTCTCTTTTCCCTCTTTATGAAGCTTGCTGTCTGGCCCAGTTCCAAACCAGTCCCTACACACTCCGCCTCACCACTCCGCCTTCGTTTGCGTGTCTCCCGAAGACCCGTCGCCATGTTGAAGTGTGTCTCAAAGCAGCAAGGGCTCAGGGGGACGTGACCCGTTATGCCCTCATGAAGCGAGTCTCAAGCAAGCTCACGCAACTCCACCACCACCGTCATATCCCACAATGCTTTGCACACAAGAACTGTATCAAGGACAATGTATGGCCAAATAAGTGTTAGAAAACATTTACATATTAGAATATTTCATATCAAGTTAGTATTAAGTTAAAGCAACTAAATGTTTAAACACATGGATGTTTCTTAACGTTGCATTTAAATTTTTCGTGAGCTGAATAGACATGAGAATATTCATCTATTTTTATTCTATCATACAATATTAATCAGAAGAGGATACATCACACTGCTGAAGTCTGGCCATATATATATATATATATATATAGTTTTTTTGATTTACTTAACCCATACAACTCATATTATTAAAGAAACGACATTATTTCAACAGGTATTTTGAAAGTATTTTGTTTCCTGTATAGAAGACTGAACAAGGCGGCGCGAGGGTGAATCTCAAATCTTTCTTGCAAAAATTTCCTTCAGTGTTAGTGCATAGGGCCTTGTGTGAGGGCGACTCATAGTGAAGCCGGAATGTCGAGGATATAGTTTGGGACTGGGCCTCTGTTTTGGAAGTTTCCATTTCTCAGTCACCAGCGTGGTTTAGGGCAGACAAACCACACTAATCACCTGGTTGTGACACAAAACACACTAGCATTGGCTGTTTAAACCTCTTCAGACAGTTCAGGCTGTTGGGTTCTTGGGCCTTGCACAATCTGAGTAAGGCACTTAGGTATAAATTTGTTGACTTAAGTAAAGAAGTCCACTAAATCGTGGTTCTCCGGGTCAGATTTGCTTTCCTAAGTAATATTCGCTGTATTCATTTTAGAGTTTCTTTAATGTTCTATTATTTTTAATATGCTTTGTTAGAATAAAGTGCCAGTGAGACGTCTTCAGTAGCGTAATAGAACATTTGTATATGCTGTGCAAGCTAAGCACAAGACTGGTACAGTGACAGCAACAATGGCAACTGGTTAGCTTTGCAAAACAAGTCAACTCTCATCCAGAAGGTTGCTTGTTCAAGTCCCAAGAATGGTCTCTTTTGTAGCTGTGCTTTAGTTACTTAATTTATGGTCTTTAGCACATATTCATTGCTGCAGTTGGGCAGTGATGGACGTTAAGCTATTTTGGGTGTGAGCACTGCTAAGAATAGTGAATTATTGCATTATTATAGAATAGATTTTATTTTGGTATTTAATAAGGGTGACATTGGCGATGTGGCTAATTGTTTTTTCATTGTTTAGACTACAGTGGTGTTAGATTCCAGCTGAAAGCAATGCTTATTACAGTCAGGGCTTTAAACTAGTGATTGAAACTGGGTAGTTACTGTGACAAACTTTGGGAAGTGCTGCATTGGAGAGAGGACATATACAGAATATACATTTTATGGACAAAAGTGTTGAGACGCCTGGCTATTACACCCACAAGAACTTTTATAACATCCCATTTTTGGGTTTTGGAATGCGTCTGTGCGAATTTTTGGCCCATTCCTCTAGAAGAGCATTTGTGAGGTCAGGCACTGATGTTGGACGTGAAGGCCTGGCTCACAATCTCAGGTCTAATTCATCCCCAAGGTGTTTGATGGGGTTGAGGTCAGGGCTCTGTGTGGGCCAATGAAGTTCTTTCACACCAAAATCATCCAACCATATCTCTATGGACCTTTCCCTTACACAAAGTTAGAAGCATAGAATTGTTCAAAATGTCTTGATATGCTGAAGCATTAAGAGTTCCCTTCCCTGGAGCTAGGGTTTACAAATGTTTGTAAACCTGACTGCCTGGCTAGGTGCAATGGGTCTGAATGAAATACCAGAATTCAATGATTGAGAGGTGTGTCTTAATACTTTTGTCCAAATTGTGTACGTTGGGGTGTCCAACCCAACCCTCTGGGGCTGTTTATCTATCAACCTTAACTCCATTAGTTTATTAAGATAATCAACCTTGTAATTCAGGTGTCAGTCACATTAAAACTTTATACTCTAAAACAGTCTTTCCTCATCCTGGGCTTAGTGACAGGTTACATATGTTTTTTATACCCAATTAACTGTAGACTAAAAATTCTTGAATTCATGTAGTAAATACAGCTCTAATGCTACATCATTCACTGGTTTCAAACTTTCTTTTACAAAACAGGTTTAAACAAATCACATTTAAACAACATGCATTATAATTGAATTAAATTTATACATCTAAATAATTTTTCTTTGTTTAATTAATTAATTAATTAATCAATTAATTAATTCAATAATTCATTCAATAATTAATCCCCTTCCTCATTCATAGGCTAAAAAAAGATTAATCATTGATTAGTCATTCCTTATTGTGCACCAATTGAGTTTAATGCAAATGAGAAATGAAAGCTCCAGCCTAGATGGGTTTATCGTGATTTGAATCGTGCAATTAACTCAAAGAAGATAACTCACTTGGGCTTAATTATTCAGGAGTTTCTGGAACAGAAACCAACATATTCCTAAAGCATGGGCAGGTAAGAGTGTCGCATGCCTGTGATGGACTGGCATCCTGTCCCGGGTGTAACGATGGATGGATGGATGCTGTAAAACCTTTGTAACTCTGGGTAGAGAAGTTCAGGGCTGGATGCCTAAGGTATTATGTATATGTCAGTGGTGATTGTACTTTGCACGGACAACATGGGAGAGGACTAAGTCAGCATTAGGACGAGTGACCAATAAGCAGCCAATGGTGCGAATATGGGGAAGCGAGACTTTGGTACCAGCAGCACACCTGAGCAGGGCTGCGGCCGAAAACAGGCTGGGCACCATGCACCCCCCCCCCCCGCCCCCGAACTTCTGGTGCTTCTGTGGCCAGAGGTTCCAGTGAAGCGGCTCGGAAATCATCTGCCGTCGAGAGTACGACGACAAGACCGCGCCCAAGCCGTGGGTTCGCCGTAGCTGCTGAGATCCGCGCACCGTGACACTTCCTGTGTCCTCACATCTAAAGCGAGTGCAACTCTCAGCTGGAAATTCCTCTGCGTGGCAATCTGAAGCGGGTGCTTATTTTGCACGTTGTCCGTCTGGCGTCACCTCAGCTTTCTCCTCGTGGGTGCTTTTATAAATGCACTCAGGATAATGTGTCTGCAGTGTGTGCCACCACACCCCCCTGCAACCCCCCCCCCCCATTGCTCCATTTTTAGAGGTTCCACCGGTGACAAGTTAGCCAGCCCGCGCTCAATTTTACATTAAACATGAAAAATTCATGAAAGTACAAATTTAGCCCCATGGCTGGAGTTATAGAGTTTTCCTCATGTGCTGCTCAGCACAGGAGAGACCTTTTGTCTCTTTCTGTGATGCAGTGTGTAACATATAAGTTGTCTACAATCGGGACACCCCATATACAGAAAGGCCTACATAGGGCTCGCCATGGAGACCACAGCCTCCATCACTTCAGTGTCCCATATCAGCTTACAGTAAAGTCCTAATGTTCTTTTTGGCAGAACCTTCTGGGGGTCTTTTTGGCCACTGACTGCAGTAGAACGTGCCTGTAAGATACACCGCGCGCCCTCTGTTCCCCGGACCCCCGTAGCCCATCTCTGTTCCGCGTCATCGCTCCTGTTCTGCCTCTTTCGTTCTCACTTGAATTTTCATACTTCCTCCCCAAGATCTTTCTCCGTCTGTGATAGGCATATGCTCTTGCCTCTCAGATAGATTGGCGCTGGTGTTTCTTGGGTCCTGCAGTATGTTTGGAGGCCCTAAAGCCTATCTCTGTATACAGCAGCGATTTATTGGGGGGGGTGAAAAAACAGAGATTGAGTGACTGCCCGAGTCTGCACGGTGGTTTATACGTGCAGTGGGACATTTTTAACATTCCACCACTAATTTTAATCTGCTTTGCTTTCTTCAAACACGGGGAAGGAAAACAATGCATTAATCTGTGGGGTTGGCTTTAGGGTGAGCTTTCCGTGCCAGTGGTTTAAAATTAAACTTAAAACTGACAAGGGAAAACACACACACACACACATCAGGACTGGTGTCAAAGTGTGACGAGCCCCAAACCTTTGGCACACGTTTCACACACAGAAAGGAGCAGCGAGCATCCTTCAGCCGGCCCGCACACGCATGGGCAGACGTGTACCTGGCAAAGCTCATACACGTCCACAATAAAAAACTGTGCCGGCCACGCTTTGAGATACCAAGTCCACGATAAAAAACTGTGCCGGCCACGCTTTGAGATATCAAGTCCACAATAAAAAACTGTGCCGGCCACGCTTTGAGATACCAAGTCCACGATAAAAAACTGTGCCGGCCACACTTTGAGATACCAAGTCCACGATAAAAAACTGTGCTGGCCACGCTTTGAGATACCAAGTCCACGATAAAAAACTGTGCCGGCAACGCTTTCAGATACCAAGTCCACGGTAAAAAACTGTGCCGGCTACGCTTTGAGATACCAAGTCCACGGTAAAAAACTGTGCCGGCAACGCTTTTAGATACCAAGTCCACGGTAAAAAACTGTGCCGGCTACGCTTTGAGATACCAAGTCAATGGTAAAAATTGTATTTTCATCACAGTGTCCGTCAAAATTTTCCGCAACATCCAACCCTGGGAAGGATGCAAGGACAAATTAAAAACTGATGGGATGTGAATGGGACGTCTGTCCCCTCCTTACAGAACTGGCCCAGTTATGTCTAGCCAAGCATAGGTCTAAACTGCAGTCTGTGAGTTCGCCTTCATCCTTCTCGTGTCCTAATAACAACTTTGGTCTTCTTTCACATGTATGGCTTCATCAATATAGTAGCATATGCATTTATAATATACAGAAATAAATTAAAATCTATACATCTTCTCTGCCTTAGCTAGATATACTACCTCCTTTTTGCTTGATTGTTGCATTACTTCATTGTTTAAATATGTTTAATTAACAACTGAAGCATCACACTGCCAATGATGGCCAACCATCCTGCCTTCCTATCTCCCCATGACAACCAGTGCGAACTGACCAATCAGAGTGGATCTGTCAGTCTCTCTCTACCCCCCCCCCCCCCCCCCCCAACAGGAGCCGTGGCCATCATGAAGTCAAATTAAAAAAGACAGGGTACTTTGAAACAAGATCAATCCATGTGGAGAGGAAGGAAAAGCCTTGGAGGGCACTTCCTCAGTTCAGCCAGTCACAGCTCAGTGTCTGCTTCTTATGGCCAATCACAAAAACGTGTTTATAATCCTCCCCAATGAAATGCTTCATTCTAGTTCAGTTTCCCCTTCGTTTACAGTATTACGTGACAATTTTAAAGGCTGACCTCCTATATCTGAGATCCTCATTAAATGCGAAGATCATCCACGGGTCAGCGCTCTCATCTTTAGGTATAAGTGACCTAGAATGATGTTTTTTCATTTCAGAAGAAATAGATTTGAATTGTCGGTTTCATGCATTTCTGTTATGTAAGCCTGAGCTGTGCTGGGTTGGTCTGGATTTCACCCATGCCCCCGATGTGGTGGAGAGGCTGGTCTGTGTGGCTGTAAAGGAGTTGGTTCATTAAGTGTTCAATCCCAATTTTGCAAAAAGAAAAAAAAAAACGCTCTTGTCCCCCCTTTGAGATCCCCTCAAAAGGAGGGATTAATTAATGTCACCTTGTTGTCTCCCTGTTTGTTTTCAGTCGTTTGGTTTCGGGGGGGTTGTGGGGGGGGGGGGGGGGGTCTTGCCGCGCCACTCATTAATTGGGGCGGGGAGGCAAAAGCCTGTGAAGTAATTAGAAAATCAAAAAAAGAGACACATTTGGCCTCATTGTCAGCACCTTTCAAAGAAACACTTTGGTCGGCACTGGGGCGAAGTCACGGACAGAGGGGCTGCAGCTTTCACCTTCATCTGTGTTGGGGATTCTTCACTCAATTAGGGCTCTAAACAAAACATAGTCTTTCGGTTCTAATTATCATCTGAGGGATGAGAGAAAGGTGATGGTTTAGGCGGGTGGGTGGGGGGGGGGGGGGCGGAGACTGGCCCCATCCAGGATACTTGAGGCCTTTCATCGTCCGGTGCCTTGTTTTCCAGCGTCCCTGCATCTCACCCAGGGCCCAGTATTCTTCCTCAACAAAGGGAGGATCTTCAGAAATATGCGGAGCGTCTGGAGTGTTGTTTGCCAGAGCCGTGAAAGGAGCTCTCGAGGGACAATAGGGTGTGGGTCCTGGCGGTGGCCCATTTTGTCCGTGCGAATCATTTCACACGCACCCGGGGCAACAGCGGAGCGAGGTGTCAACGTTAGCGTACTTATTAAGATTGTAAAAGTGGGGGTCTGGGCGCTGGGCTGTTTGGGCACATGGCAGAGCTTCCTGCCAGCCTCTTCACACTGCCCATCACGCATGACAGTGCCACCTGGAGCAGTATCTGTCACAAGTAATATTACTGCCAGTAATGTTGTTTAACAGGTGACTTCATCCTGTCAATCAATTCTGTATAATAGATGATTTCATCCATCCATCCTGTCAGTCAGTTCTGAATAGGTGACTCATCAATCCATTCATCCATCCATCCTTCCTGCCAATAATAATGTTTAATAGGTGACTACATCCATCTGTCAGTCCATCCATCCATCCATCCTCTCAATAATGCTGTTTCAGATTAAGATCACATGGGAAAATTCTGGTGCATAGAGCGGCAAGACCATACTGCACAGACGGACGTACATGAAGTGCCAAGCAGACAGTAGTACAATGACAGTACACACAGTGCAAACAGGTAATCAGAGTGTGAACGGATTTAAAAAGTATACAGTACACAAATAAATGAAATACTCTGAAAAACACAACCTGATACTAAAAATAAATATTTAAAGGTAGGAATAATAATTATGTCCAAATAAATTTTGTGTAGTTAGAACAGAAAGCGCATGATTGTATTGTAATAGGTGTAATAGGTGACTCTGCCTATCCATCCTTCCATCCCTTCATCCTGCCAATAATGCTGTTTAATAGGTGACTCCATCCATCCATCCTCAGCCCACTTTACTTGGTGAGGTTGTGGTTTAAACAGATAAGTTTTACATACGTTTATTTTGTTATATTTAATTTAAGGGAATGTATAACTAATCTGTGGAAACTAGTATTTGTTATTGGACTGTTTACTGATTGAAGAAAATGCATATTTAAAGTAAAATTTAAATGTAAATATTTAAGACTACAAGGACAGTTTGAAACAAGGGAGGTTTTTTAAATCTCATTCTTTTGCAAAGCAGTGTGGTTTTCTTATAATAATAATAATAATAACTTTTACGCCTGTCCCATGTCTGCTCAGAGTATGACGGAGGAAGGAACTGTGACCGGCGTTTTAGTGTGATCCTCAGGGCCTCCACATCCCAGGGTTTAGGGTCTGTCAGTACAGGGCAAGTGTCTGATGCTGAAGAAGGCGCTTAACCATAATACGCAGGTGCCCAAACAAGTAAAAACTACCAGCTTAGTAAGTTACCTTGGATGAAGGCATCTAAAAGTCAGGGTAATAATGTGCTGTGGTGGCTGTGGGTCTGACTCATGCTCTCTGCCAGCTAAAAACTTTTCACCTCAAGTCATTATATATTTATTTATACTTTAATTCTGCTACTACAATGGTGTTAAAAAGTCTTCCTCCCAAGACTTTAAGTGAACACTTTAAATGCATTTTTTCATAACCTCAGAAATTCTTAAAACGTGACCCTTTTAAAAGGGGATCAAGGCCCCAGCTTAATTAAAAGTGTTGTGGTACCTTCTAAAGTATTTTTTTTACCTTGTTTAGGCGGCATATTGGCTTGGATGCACTGGACAACAATGCAAGCTTATTAAAAAGCTAAAAAGGGGAAGGCTGTTTCAGTTAAGTAAATAAAACGTGAAAAATAAGCTGAAGTCTTTACACTATATGTTTGTGCAGCTGGACACAAATTAAGAGTAGCACCCTTGCTTCTCAAGGGTACAACAGCAGGGTCTCTCGTAATCTCACCCTGGCAACTGTTTAGACACAAATCCAGGCTTTTAATGGGCACTTGTTGCTGGGTGAGCTCCGCAAGAGGCCAGGGGTCCGTGGGGGAGGAAAAGTGATTCGGTGCCCTTGTGTTGTAAAAATACAACAGTTTTATAATAATATTCTGTATGTCAGAGGTCCCCGGAACTATTATATATTGTTAAATGTGTGAGGTACAGCTTTTTATTTTAAAATGTTTTGGAATTCATTTTACAAAAAGATCATTCTAATATTACATTTTATGTAAATATAACAATGTAACTTTTAAGAAGGATACAATATTACTTTACATTTAATTTACATTACTTAAATTTGGATGGGTATACTTTTCTCTGAAAGGATCGTAATACTTTCCGTTTGTAATCTTTGTAAGTTTTATGTGAAAATTTAGAATAATCACTGAAGTACTGGGGCTGGTGTTACATAGGAAGGGCTTCTGAATGACTTTATTGCGGTCAGCAATGTCCTGTCCTGCCCTCTCCTGTCTATTCATCACAGTCACCCACTCCACTGGCCAATCCTCTGTCATTCCTGTTTATCTGCTGCAGAATTTCAGCCCACGGACCACGGAATGCCGAATGCCCTTGCAATAAAAGGACCGTCTGTAAGAGAATGATGTCACAATGGACAGCCTTCATTATATATTCGGAATATGTATGATATTACATTAACTAATAATGAGGCAGGAATCTGTGTGTTAAATATTTATTATGGGTCGGCCTGCAGCGTATAATGTTAACTGTCTGCTGACGTGAATAATGGCGGCAGTATAAACTGATGGCAGCCTCTTCTTTCGCCGCCTGCCCTCCCCACCCATGTGGCACCAATGATCATTATTTCTTCTTAGGCTGTATTTGCACAATTGTCTGATATCCTTTTGATCTCTGGTTGATCAGACGCAAACTATTACTTGGTTAAGCTTTGCGTTTCATCCCTGCACTGCTGCTTTTACCTCCAGAAAAAGGTTCTAATTTCTTTTCTGGAAAAGGTTGCTGCTTTATACTCTGAATTATACCTTAGATAGCAGTCCTTTTCAGAGCATTCTCTCATTTTATATAATATAATGTCTGAAATCCCTGATCTGTCATTAAACATGTATTGGATGCTTTTTTCCCCCAGAGCCATTTTTATTCCGTACACAATATAATTAATATATATATATATTTTTGTCGTTTTCTAACGTCTAGGCGAACATCATGAAGGATGATGTCATAATCGGCCAATGGCGTGCTAAGGTTCCCCCCGCTTGTCATCACTTTGGAAGGCGGTGGGAGGCTGGGCGGCAATTATCTGCAAAGTCCAGGTTTGTGGTCAGACACTTCAAGAGCTGTGGAACACGTCTGTTGCCATGAGACGGGTTGATCATGCAGTGAACACACCAGCGCCAAATGCATTTGATAGATGGAAACAACTATCAGAAAATGAAATAAATAGCCTGCACTTGCTATTTTTTGCCCAAACACTTTGCTGAAACGAGTGGCATAAGGCGAAGTGACATGAAAACCAGTGAAGGACAAACTGTCCGTATTCACTCACATGGTGACGTAATGTCTCTTTGTCTGGATTGGCCAGTGGAGATGTACCATTTCTATAGCCATTGTTCGCTTAAACCTGCCTATTAAATAGTTTCCTATTAAACTGGGTTTTCGGATCTGCAATGTGCTGCGTGCTCGGAGAATTAAATATAGTACAGCCTTTGGCTTATATGACTTGAAGTGTCTGACACGGCGTCTGACTGGCCTGACCGAGAGCCCCCCCCCCCATTTCTGTGGCAGTGCCAGCTTCCAGAGCGAGGCTGTCTCTCGGGAGCGGAGCAAGGCCCTGCACACATCGCGTCTCCATTACCCCAAAGTTATCGATTTCCTTCCCTCCCATCAGCAAGTCTTCTTCCCCCCCCCCCCCATGCATTCGCCCCAAGAAAGTGGCGAACGTAACCGTGGCTGGCCGAATGTGGCGGTTGCTATAGCGATGGGCTCACCTCGACTCCCGGTGGAAATGAGCAGCAGGGGCAGGCGGAGGATCTCCTCCGCTCCTGACAGCCGAGCTTTCGGGAGGAATGGCCGTCTGGACGGAAGTGACTGAACTTTGGGGCGAAACGCTGCTTTGTGGCTGATTAAAAAGGAGCGAAAGGGGCAGGCGGCAAGAATGAATCGTAATGAATTATTTAGAGCGCATGGATCTGAGGCGAGGTTTACTCTGATGGCAGTGATGATGAGATAAGAGATAAGACAGAACTTTATCGATCCCCCTGGGCTAGACTTTTGTTGTCCAGCAGCACTACGCAGATCGAAAGATAAATACCTCCCAGGTGAGGCTAAATGATGTGACGTAATTACAGTGAGGTGGGAATGCATCACCCAGCAGATCTCACAGCCTCCCTTCATTGTGTCGGTTCGTTTAATCACGTATCTGGCCTCCCCCCACGCCCCTGCCCAGCTGTGGGGGGGGTGTTGTGAGTCCCTCCTGCTCAGGGATTGGCATTGATGTGTGTCCACCCCCCCCCCATCCTCCTCCAAACGACGCGAATATTCCACCGACTAAAACAGATATTACGAGGGTACAGCGGTGTTCATTAGATCAGCCTGTAATCTGTTTGCGGTGCCGTCTGACGACATGCCTGTGAGCTCCGGGTTTTCCTGACGAGCCCACTGACAAGGCTGTCATCAAGTAGTATTAAGGTATCAATGTGACGGGCTTCTCTAGTTTCTCCCAGGTTTTTTCCCATGGTCCGCTGAGTGTCTGATGACGCATGACCCAGAGCAGTCTGGCCTAGGTGTGACATTATGGTTATTTAATGGCTGTAAGGATTAACGTATATGGCGGCAGTCCCCAGAGGCCTCCAACGCGGACGCCCAGCGCTTCCCGACATGGTTAATCACAGGCAGCGTGGCGGCTTGCTGGGCTGCAGGCATCGAATCGAAATAGAGTCCCCCGTGTCGAGACTGCGGATTCCCCCAGGATTCCCCGAAGGACCAGAGTGCGAGAGCCCTGTGATGGAGTGGGCAGGTAATGCCCCAAAATCGAAGGGGAAAAAAAATCTGGGACCTTCCCAGTTATTTCGTTCTAATATTAGCGGCACCTCGTTCCTGCTCACAAATTGGCTGCAGACAATCTCTCTCTAAGGTCACGTGGTCAGAGCTGGCACGTCGAGGTGGATTTCATCATTTCGGCCGGTCACTCGATGAGGGCGTAGGCAGTGCCTGCGGAATGCCACACGCCGCGGGATCTCATCTTGACAATTCATTAATTGGAGACACTAAGGTACAACAGAGGTTCCCCCACCAAAACATGCAAACGACACCTGACTGCCGGAACATCATGGTCGCTGCCGGTGCACACGTGCTCACATTTCCGCTAATTTAATTTCAGCGCTGGTACCCATTTGGCCTCAGATGCCGTGCCCCCCTTAAAACGGGAAGTGTGTGAATAGGATCGTGTATGTTATAACGGGTTAAAAAAGGTTTGATGAATAAAAGATGAGCACCTCTTTGCAGCTCTTTGCTGAGGTGCTCTGTCACTGAAAACATCACGAAGCTGTCAGATCAGATCAAAGATGCATTTTGATACGGGTTTATGGAGACGTAGCGCAGCACGGGGAAACAGTGTTTGCGTATGTGTTTCCCTCATAGATGGAAATAAAGCTCATCATGGAGGTGCTGATCCTCACTAATTTATACATATAGACCACCTTTTCTTACCGGACCATAACAGGAGTGAACATTTTTTCCACTAATCGGGCATGGATGTTGTAAAAACTCCTGATTTTTTTTCGGATTTGTTTCTTTATCTGTGCATTCCAGGGCTTTCTCAGTTTGGCTGTGCCTATCACAGCAAAGTGCTTAGTATAAAAATGACAGTCCACATTGGAATTGGTGGGTTGAAATGTAGAGTAATCCATCTTTGGTGTTTGGGGGTAGCAGTTCTATAAGGGGTGGGGCAAGTGTGTCCCTATAGCACCGACCCCCCCCCCCCCCAGTCCTCCTGTGTGTGTGTTGTGCTTCTTTTGTTTTTGCGGAGTGATCTCCCAGCACCAACCCCCCCAGCACCCGTCAGTGGCGGCTTGGGCCGGAGCTCCTGATCTGACATAATAACTGTTTGGGAGTCACGTCTGAACCTCCAATCCTTTTATGAGTGGTTTCTAACATCTCCGTGTGGGAGTTCCCTCGCTCAGGGACTCGGAGACGACATCGCTGAGAATCGGTGATGTGAAACTCTGCCTCCGACACCACTGTAGGTTCTCTGCCATATCGTTTCTTGGGCCTTCACCAAACAAGCAAACTCCTACCAAACCATAATAAATTTGGCTGAGAGGTTCAGCTTTGAAATGGGGACTTCAGTCCTCTGCAGTGCCATTTTAAGAACCAGGGCATTCCTGATTGTAATTCAGGTTTTTTTCAGAAGCGTTCCTATCCATCCATTTTCTGTAACCACTTATGCAGGCCGTGGTCATGGGGCTCTCTCTCAGGATTCCCAGGGCACAAGGTGCGGAGACACCCTGGACAGGAATCTGATCCACCTCAGGTCGCCCACTCACGCCCAATGGACACCAGTTTGCCTCGCTGCACGTATTTGGACGGGACTCAAAGCCCCAGCCTTGGGGGTGTGAGGTGACAGCATCACCCACTGCATCACCGTACCACCTACATGTTCCTACCCACCAGCCATAGCAGTAAAGTGATGATCTTTGCAGAAGTCACAATGGACTCTGTTCAAAATTGCTTCAATGTTCACCAATATTAGTGCAACATCATTTCATGGCCTGGCCACATCAAAAAACAGGACAGGAGGAGCTGCAGCATGCTGGACATCTCCAGGCATTCAATAGTTTGATCTTGTTTGTTAGCCTTTTCTTTAACTTGGATAGATAACATTGTTTTGACTTGTTTGCTGGTTGTGATTTTCCCGACTGAGGTGCAGCAGACAGATCCCACACGACAGATGCTGTTCTGTCCAGCAGCAAGCTGCCAGCCAGCTGCTTATAAAGGGTCCAGCAGGTGTTCACTCTCACAAAATCAAGATGCGATTCATGGGCAAACTGAATATATACAGAATGTATCCTGCCGCAACATTAGCTGAACGAGCAGTTCTAGGAAATGGATGAATTAATAATGTCCTGGCCTCGGTATGCACTCACTGGGCATTTCATTAGATACACCTGGCTAGAATCGGGCAGGACACTCTGTTGCCCCCAGAAGTATTTCAAGGGCTTATGAGATGTATGTTTGGAGAGGCTTTTCTGCACGCAGCTGTTGTACTGAGCTGTTATTTTTCAACTTGTAGCTTTAACGAGTCTGGCCACTCTCCTCAGACCTCTCTCATTAACTAGATAGATCTGGCCACAGGAATGCCATTGACTGGCTGTAATTTGTTCATTGCGCCAGTCTCAGCAAACCTGTAAACACTTGACACGGTGGTGTGTGGAATCCAAGATATCCCACCTCTCCCAAATGTCCCTCGATTCCCCTGCAAATGGACAGCAGCTTCCTCACTTCCGCAGATGACGTACAATTTCCTGGGAATCCGTCCACGGGGTTATTTTAAATGAGCTAATGAAGGGGCTACAGACCGTCTCAAGAAGGTGGCTGTTTCTGAGAGGCTGGAATTACCGCATCTGGGACCAACAATCACACCACGTTGGAAATGGCTTTGATGAGCCTTCTTAGCTGTTCTAATGCTTGGTCACATGGTGGCTAAGCCTCCTAGAATACCATAGAATAATAGTATTTCATTAACCCCGGTGGGGAAATTCTCTTTTCAACTCTCCCAACTTGCTCTCCATGAGACATATAGACACATATGCAGGTGAGAGCGAGCTTTGGAGTGACAGCACAGGGTCAGCCAGCATGCTGCACCCCTGGAGCTGGGGGTTAGGGGCCTTGCTGAAGTCACCATGGACATGTGACCCTTGAATCAGTGACCTTACGATCACAGGCACAGAGGCCTAGGCTGCCAAGCGACACATCGCCCCCTGTCTGTTTGATTTGGTATGTATTCATTTTCAGCCACATGATTGGCTGTTTAGAGCAGGCTGTCTGCATTAACAAGTAGGTGTGCCTAATATATCAGCCACGAGTGTACGTTAGCTATGCTAAAGTGAAAATATACGTAGCTGGGTCAGGGGTGCATGAGTTTCTTCCAGGTACTCTGATGTATCTATCTAAAGAGATGTAGTCAGGTGAATTGGTGTCTCTGAATTGCCCATAGTGTGTGACGGCATGGGTAATTGTGTGTATGTTTCTGTGTGTGTATGCCCTGTGATAGACTGGCATCCAGCCCAGTTTGTTCTTCTGCCTTCTGGCTCCCAGCCACCCTTTACTAGGTAAGCACTTGGGAGATTGTTGATATGTAAAAATGTGCTCATTTGTGTTATCATGCTAATACGCATGTTTGATATCACACCAGCATTGTGTGATCAAACACAAATTGGCAGCAACCGATTTGCTATCACAATGTGCTACAGTTACGTGTCACTTACGGTTTTGCTTCTGCTTTGGCAGAGGT
This sequence comes from Paramormyrops kingsleyae, assembly GCF_048594095.1. Taxonomy (NCBI): domain Eukaryota; kingdom Metazoa; phylum Chordata; class Actinopteri; order Osteoglossiformes; family Mormyridae; genus Paramormyrops; species Paramormyrops kingsleyae. The sequence continues at coordinate 12,230,209 of NC_132800.1, forward strand.
ATGGCCTGGAAGGAATAGTATCTGTTAATCCTTATAACCAGCAGTACAACTCGTAGGTAAACACAGTAATTATCAGCATCCACGGGCAGCCCTTTCTGAGATACGCGCCAAAGAAGGCAGACGCTTACGCTGAGGGATTAATGGCTGCTCGGAGCAGTGTCTGCACTGAGAGCCTCGTACACTGCACCAGGGCCCAGATGCTCCAGTATTGCGCCACTGGTAACTTCTGGCCAGGTTCCTGACCCCCCCCCCCCCAGAGTGGCCGCATCACACTCCCTAACAGCTGGTGGCAACCGGACAGCTTATAGTCGCACAATTCGTACTTTATGTTTGCTGAGCTAAATAGAGGTAATATTCCAAATATTTATATTGCAAGAACGACCAATATTGACATGTATAGACGGAGATTATTATTTGGTAGCATCTACTGAGATATATACACCCGTCTATCCATCTGTCTTACATAACAACTTACCCAGTATGGGGGCGCTTTCTGGAGTCTATCCCAGGAACTGTAGGACATAAGGCAGAGGAGACCCTGGACAGCAGGCCCTCCATAACAAGGCACACAGACAAACACAATGACACACATTATGTAGGGCAACTTAGAGGTACAAGTTCACCTTCCCACAACTACAAAATACAAAATACATTTGCATAAACAATAAATCATGATGATTAATAATAGTCAGTATGTAATGAAAAATGTAATGAAACTCCCACCAATGTTCCACCTACTTATCCTTCCTATAGGAGCTATAGAATCTTAACACAGCTGGTGAAACAGGAAGTGATCCAGTTTTGCTCTGAACAGGAAGCAAACCGGCTTTGCTCTGAACAGGAAGCGCTTCACGTTCACTCTAAACAGGAAGTGATCCAACTTTGCTCTGAACAAGAAGCGCTTCATGTTCACTCTAAACAGGAAGTGATCCAACTTTGCTCTGAACAGGAAGCAAACCGGCTTTGCTCTGAACAGGAAGCGCTTCATGTTCACTCTAAACAGGAAGTGATCCAACTTTGCTCTGAACAGGAAGCGCTTCATGTTCACTCTAAACAGGAAGTGATCCAACTTCGCTCTGAACAGGAAGTGATCTGTGTGTGCTCCAAACAGGAGGAATGCATTATGAAAAGCAATGGACACCCATGCATTTATCCCCTACCTGATGTTCAGGTGAGTTCAGAAACAGAGAACGCCCCTCCACCCAGTTTAAGGCAGGTTTTGGGACGATCGCTAATATCAGCTCTACCACAGAGCAACAACCTGAGCTCCAGCCCACTCACCGTGCTCCCAACATCCAGATGTTTACCCCGCTTTCCCAAGAAGCATATGCACCGAACTGCAGCTTTGTTTGCCTGTCAAGTCCTGACCTGTGCTGCAAAAAAAAGGTCAAAATACTTCACATCATTCGCATGTAGTCTTTTAGCAAATAGGAGCAAAAAGATTTATATAAACAATATCATGACAAAGGAAGCGCACGGAATGCGAACGGGCTGTCACGGCACGTCCCGCTGCTAGGAATTAAAGGATCCCAAAGCATCGCCACACAGCTGGGAGTTTCTGGAGAAGGTCTCCAGTGTTTCGTGTTTCACCCTGTTTATTTGGTTTATGTTTTAAATGTTTATTGGAATCCTTAATGATATGAATCAAAAAGGAGATGTTTTGTTGTTGTGATATCAACAGCAGGGTTACTCATATACACTAAGTGGCCAGTTTATTATAGAATAAAATAGAATAGAGAATAGAATAGAAAAGAATAGAGATATTTTATTGATCCCCATGGGGGTCCCGTCTTGTTCCCTGTGACAAATACAGATACATATGTAGGTAAACTTAGAAGTCACAGTGCAGGGTCAGCCAGCATCCAGCCCCCCAGGAATAACTGGGGGTTAAGGACCTTGCTCAGGAGCTCAGTAGCGATATCAGTGTGCTGGGTCTAGGAATTGAACCAGCAACCTTGATATCATGAGTACAGAGTCCTAACTTACAGAGGCACTTGCCGCCCCCTACACCTGCTTGTTGACACCAAGAGCCTGCCCTTCCAAATCAAACTCCTAGTCCAGAGGTTCAGTTACTGTTTGATTAACTATTGAACCGGACAGAAAGCACGAATTAGGCACTTCTGTGCATGGTGTTATTGCTGGTGTCAAACATGGTGCTTCCAGCATCTCAGAAACAGCCACCCTCCAGGGATTTCTGAGTCGTATATCATTTAGAGTTTATAGACGATGATGTATGAACAAAGAATGTCCAGTCATTGACAGATCTGCGGGTGAAAACACTTTGTTAATGAGCGAGGTCAGAGGAGAATGATCACAATTGTTAAAGCTAATAGGAAGGCCACAACAGCTCAATTTGACAGTGGCTTCATAGACCACAGAACCCGGCAGACCTGAAAATGGTTCTGGAGGCAAATGGAGGTCCAACCTGGTACCAGAGAGGAATATCTAAAAAGCCGCTGAGCGTATATGCAGAGGAACTACAGTACAGTAAATATATCATCACGGTGATAGTCAACCTGAAATCAGCAATCAGTCTCTCGACCTGATGTCACGCTGCTGTCTCTGTCACTTAATCCTCATCCCGCTTCGGCTCAAGGAGCCAAATTAAATATGACGTGTTAATTTTTTTAGGAACGTTAAATGGAATTACATCATAAAATGGGCCTTGTGGGTTGCAGAGCACCACCCAGCATTCGTTAATCAGATCTGAGAGGCCTTTCCAAGTGCTGAATGTGGAAAAACACTATTTTACTGTCATGGGGCACCTGTTTCTAAAGACCTACCTTTTGGCTTTTCATCATTTTACGCTGACTCTGTGGCTATATAAATATTTACTTCATCAACAGATAACAAAATGTAGCTAGTAACATATTTTACTTGATTTCCCTAACAATTAAACGTGTCTCATTTACACAATGTCTTATAAATGTGTCATTTTGACTTTCAGAGACGCTGAAATTTGCTTAAAGCATTGATTGCTGTGTGCTGAGTAAGATGTGGGCTTCAAACAGGAAGGGTGAATACAGGCACATTAGATGAGTCTCAAACTGTGACTGGTACAAAGTGGACACTGCTAATGCTGAGCCTAGCATCAGACCCCACTGTAATGTCCCCACCCAAATTAGCTGCCACTATTGGTATTTGTACCATTTTGTGTACGCTAGATTACACTAGCACACACCTTTAGTAACCTAAAGGTTTACATTTTACACGAGGAACAAATGAATAATAAAAAATTAATAAGCAAATAAAAATAAATAAGCAAATACATTTAGTAAAATGTCTATAAATGAGCAAAATAAAATAAAAATAAACAGGTATACAATGCACAAAATGAAATAAAACACAATAAAAGGTCAAGATATAAAAGTGTCAACTCATAGAAACTGGACATAATAACATATGATATTGATTGATCAATGAAGTTGATCTCTATTTATGTCACATGACTTGCACTAACAGCCGGTGGGCTCTATGTGGATAAGCTGCCGTCCGCGGGGGTCCCCCAGGTAGCTCCATCTTCCTCCCCACCCCTTGGCACCAGTCAGCTGAAACTGGCTTGGGTTGGCATGTTTCAGCTTTACTCCGCCTGTCAACAGGTGCCTCATTCTTCCTGATCCCTTAATCACCGTGTCCTTTGACTTTTGTCTTCCCACAGACAGAACGGGAGTGAATACGGTCCCTTTGAGCTGGGAGAGCGCGGCAGCGAGCGCGGCAGGCCGGCACACGAAAGCCCGTGGCTGCCATACTTTTATATATCTGTTACGTTTCGCTCCCACGATGAAAGTGCTGTGTTAGCTTTTCCCCGCGATGCTGCCAATCACATGACATCGCTTTTGCGGGGTCAATATTGCTAAAATAGGCTAATATGCCAACCAAGACGTTTCATTGACTTGGTTTCAAGCTTTTTTATTGTAATAAGTTACTTTTTTACTTTTCTAATGCCTGGTCTAATAAATCTGTACCTTAAGGTCACACAAACCAGGAACGTTATTAGTCCTGTGTACCCATTGTCCTTTTGTTTTTTCGAATTTTATTTTTTGAAAGTGGGCTTAAAATGTTCAGGGCTCAGCTGTTAAATAGTGGCTGGCTGGAGACAGTAGCCACCCTGAGAAATTCAGCGACGAGCCATTCTGCCTGCTTGGTTGTCTAGCCACGCAACACGTCAGCCTCTGCTTCTGCACGCAACGTGAAGACCTTGGGAAAAACAAAAAAAGGAAAAGAAACAGCCCAGTAAGCCAACTCTTGGGGAGAGTGGAGTACGTTCCGTGGAAGCGGCAGCTGGGTCATGGTTGCGTAAAGTCAAACGGGCCAAAAACGTTTGTTGTTGCTGCTGCCGTTGCGTGTTTTATTGTGCGGGAATGAGATTTCACGTATGCTTCGCTTTGATGAGAAGACTGCCTGGAGTTTCACAGCTACAGACACGCATGTGTGTGTGCTCTTTCTGAGGAATACCGAAGTAACGATCACCCTGTGTTACATGCCGTCCCCCCCCCCCCATTCGATGATCCATCCATAAGGCAGCTGCATCCCATGGAGTTACTTGTACTTCGTTGATGATACTGTGCAAAATGTCAGTCCCGAACGTCTCAGCTAAGGTGCTTGCATGTTCAGCGTTGTCGATATTCATATTTGCATGTGTCATTATTTCTTAGCTGGTTGTCCCAATCTAGACAAGAAGGATGGTAATAATGACTGTCAGTGGGGGGGGGGGGGGCGGTTGTATTCCTGCTGTAGTCACTCGTGTCCCAGCGAATGCAGGTATCGGCTCTTAACCAGACTCGTCTCTGGAAAAACATCCCACCGTTATAAGGGATTAGTTGCTGGCACAAACCGTGCAAGTTACTGGAGAAGGACACCCCCTCTGCAAATGATGAAGCAAAAAATTGACCTGGGGGGCTTTTATTGTCCATCAGTTCCGGGTAGCACCAAGGCTGTCAAGACAGCTTTCGAGCGTCACGCCAGGATTCGGTGACTCCGCCAACATTGTGTAATTACATTCTTCCAGCTCGCAAGAATAACATGACGGTGCAGATAAATCGTGCAGTTCCGCCCATAATTAGTTTATTGACTGTTTGTGGGCATATACAAAGGGTTGACACCTTTAAGTAAAGCAGCTGGTCATGTTGTCATTAATGCAATTGTATTTCATGGGAGTAATTCAGGTTAAGTAACTCTGGATTACTGCGGAAAGTTCCCTCATGGGACTGGCCGCCTTCAGGTTACAAGGTAATGCTGTTTTCCCCATCTACTTACTTACATATCCTCTCAGATATGTAAGGCAGATAGACCTTTGCCATATGTCGTCATAATTGTCTGAGGCTTTAGTCTACACCTGGATACCTCTGTGGAGTAAAAGCTAACACGCGTCTGTCAAGCCTGCTTTTTGTAATACTGCCGTATTTCTATATTGCAGAGTTTGCAGTAAGAGTTTCTATATATAGAAAGTCTGGCTGGGATTCTGTCTTACTAAGAAAAAAAATATGGACTGAAAATGGCACCACACAAAATGAGAAATATTTGCCTTGACAATTAGGGAGTGTGTTCAATTTATCTTGCTACGCCACAACTGTACCTATGATTGTCTACACACACACACACACACACACACATATATATGTATGTATATTGTTTTGTTTTGTTTGAAGCTCCAAACTGAAAAGCAGGGTTACCTTGGGTATTATCCTCTGCCACTTATCCTCACCACTTCTTCATTCTGCCACCAATTTGCGCTACATGCTAGCTTAAGTTAATCACCCGTGTTCTGTTTTCTGGGATCCCGCACTGCATTGTCATCCACTGGAGCACCAGTGTTACAATATTTATTTTCATGGCAAACATTTTCACTCAAAGCGAAGCACTTAGCGTACAATCTCTTCACACGGCTGACTGTTTGCCATAGGAATTCGCCCCAATTACTGCCCTCAAGAGTACAACAGGAGTTTCCCGTCTGGTCTTTGAGCAGGCAAGCTTAGCGGTTGCACCATCTAATTCCTGTACGTTTTGCAACCTTTGCTGCAGTTTCAGTGTTCATCATCAAGGATGCTTGCAGCATGACGAATGTACGCAGATTGAACATTTTCCAATGAATATCACATGCGATGAGCAATCAATCGCAACGAATGAACTGGTTTTCTGATTAACATGATCTGAACTGCACCACTGTGTAGCAAAGGGACCCAGGTAGCATGTCAAGCCACACATTCCTGCTGAATGTGGACTCAGTTCCAGTAACACTTAGGCAGCCCAAAGTCAGACAGGACAAATAGCACCTGGCCTAGAGAAGTACACACTGGGCCAGCGGAAACCGGTGGTGCTGTTGCGCATGGGGGGAGGGGGTGTTGGGTTTCTACCTGGTTTATTTCCGTCCATCTTCTACCCACTTACAGGGTCACAGTGAGCCTGGAGCCCAACCCAGGAAGCACAGGACACAATGCTGGGAACACCCTAGGTGGGGCGGCGGCCTATTGCAGGACACACACAGTCACACGCACACACACACACACACACACACACACACACAATTTAAATGGGCAGTTTAAAGACACCACTTTGCCAAAGCAATTCTGTGGACTGCGAGAAATCTAAAAAATGAGGGCGGACATGCAAACTTCACACACGCACACACACACTCTCTCACAGACCTTATTTTTGTGGGAATGGTCCATTGATTTCTATGGGCAAATCTCTAATTCGAACAATGACAGCTTTAACCCCTACCCAGCCCTAACCTTAACCGTAAGGAACCAAACAAAATACAAGACCTTTGGTATTTTTAGTTATATTTAGTTGTATTCACTTTAGTTTTTATAAAGTTGATCTTCTCTTGTGAGGACCAGATAAATATTCCCCACAACGAAAAATAACAGATTTCTATCACATTGTGTGGATATTTGGTCCTCACAACATTTTATATATATACACACACATATATAAAACACACACATATTTTGTAGTCAGATGAAACTGTTGCTACTTTTATTATGCTTTGCAGGTTACTGTGAACTGGGTGAAAATAATAGTACTAATCTCTGAGCATTCATTCAAAACAACACATATCAACTAGTGACAAGCCTTTTCTGAAACACTGATTTCTAAATAATTGTGAGCTTGTCTAATTTGTGACTCATCGAAAATATAACCAAGGCCTCATATTTTGATATTTTTAATAGTCAATGATTCATTTATTAATATTTTGATAAGAGGATTATTACAGAATAGAAAAAAACTGAACTTCTTGAAATACTGAGTTCCATTAATCCCACATTATCTATCTTTATGGTATTCTGCTGATGTCCTTAAAGGTCATCATGGTCACAGTAGGTTTTCACGATCATTCTGTGGCAAAACGCACATTAATTGGGCTTGATCTAGGTCACTGTTGATGACCTTTATATACTGTACCTGTAGATGTCTTGAAATCACAATAAATACCTGTAGATGTGTTGAGGTTACCGTTGTCTCATTTGTACCAATGTGGTGCCAGAGCCAGTGCTGGACTTTTTCCCAATCCGGAACTGGTTCTGCACGTTTCCATCACAGAAGACTGGCCCTGGGCCAGAAAGAACGGCTCCAGCACGGCACCACAGAAAAGTTCATCTTGGAATTTGGCACCATAACGTCAACGAGAGAGGGGCGGGCTGTTGCGTCCAAACCTTCAGCATACCTGCTAAATTTAATACATATCCAGTATAGTTTTGTCTAATATCCCTGGTGCCAGCAGTGAAAGAACCTTCCAGATTATTAGCGAAATAAAGTTACATCTTTTTGTTTATTCTGTGGAAAATGAGAGATCGATTTGATGGCCAGATTTCATAATAAATGATAAACATGTCACAGACCGCATAAATACAATATTGTGGTGCTTGAGTGGCAAAGAGATTATGAGGTGGACAGCAAATTTCAGTTTTTAGACTTTTTTATTGCGCGACCCATAAAAGGACAGCAAACAAGAACAAACTCACATGGACAAACGGGGAGCCTTTACAGAGAAGAAGAGTTTATACAGGCAGAGCGTGTTCATACTCTGAAAACTTTTTCTTTGTTCGGCAGCTAAAAAAAACTTATCTAGAACAGATCAAAATAAATCTAAAAAACAGAATACATTTTGAACCATTACTTCACTCTTACTTCTGCCTACATAACATTTCCTTTCCATTCTTTTTTGAAACCGGTGGAACCGCGTGCAGGTTCTCAAACGGCACCAAGCGAGAACCAGCCCAGCACCGGCACCGGCACTGCGCTGGTGGAAGTGAGGCATGTAAGTACATATAGATAACTTGAGATCACGGTTAATGCCTGTAGATGTGTTGCGATCATCGAAGATGGCTGTAGATGTGTTGAAACTGCTGTAATGAGATGAAATGCTATTTCCCCCATTTGCATAACAATGTGCTCAGTTACATTGGAATGCTTCTCTTTGCCCTCCCCATCTTGCTCTCCATGAGACACATAGACATATGCAGGTGAAATCAAGTTTGTAGATACCATTAGATGTCTTGAGATCATGCTAAATACCTTTAGATGCCTTTCAACTGTCCCTCCCACCATTTCCTGCTCCAACACCTCCCACCTTCCCTCCCTCACCACAGGGATCAGTAAAGACTGTGTTCACTTGCTCCTCGGATGTGAGCTGACCGTACTGTATACAGTTGTTCATGTGACAGTGAGCAGTGATTGAAGGTCAGCCACAGGTGACCTACAGGTGTCATGACAAAGCACCTGCTTTAACACATTATTATTGGCCTTTGGCACAAGGGGCTTGTTCTCCTTACATCCTAGTTAAAACGGCTTTGCTGACAGGGTTCTCTTCATAAAGGTCTCATGTGAACAAGTCAGCATTGTCCTACATATGTACTAACAGTGATTATACCTTTTTGGCGGGGTTGAGAGATGTCGCAGTGCAAACTGGGTCAAGGTACTGTGCATAACAGTAGGGAACTGCTTCTTTTTATTCAGCTCCCCTGTTTCCTAATCTGCTGATGGAGTCTCTTGTAACAAAGCGACACTAATGGCATTGCCGTTATTGTACTTTGTGAGCATTTTTGTGGTGTCATAAGGGGAGCAGTAGGAGGCAATACCCTGGCTCTGGCAGCCCCCCCCCCTCCCCCCAGCATCCCAGCAACAGCGCTGGCCCAAATCCTGCAATTCTCACAGTGACAAGACAAGAAGGTTTCAAAGGGGCTGCAGGAACGGGGCCCTCCTTTGTATGGGACTCCGTAAGAACTACTCAGATCTGGATTCCATCATCCATTGGGTTCACCGTAATCTGCCCGAGTGGGCTTTGCCCCTTGACTGTCTTCTGTCCCTGAACAGTGAGAAAAGGCCACTATACCAGGGATATAACACACACACACACACACCCCCCTCGCCCCTGGCCTCAGACCTGTTTTCATTTCTCATTTTGCGTATAATGACAAATCTAATCCCTTTACAATTGCTCTCCAGAGTGCTCGAGTCTCCATAAGCCACATGTAATTCAATAGGCCGGCCGGGCCGTGCTGTGGTCAATGGGGACTGAAGGCGCTAACGCGAAATTGGAGTTTTTGGTAATCTGCGGTTGTATCTTTTCTTCTCGTTGGAACCCTTGGGGGGGAGGCAGGAAAAAAAAAATCAAAGCATGCTGAGAGAGAAGCGTCCGTGTTTAGCTCTTGAGCTGTGGTGCGGAGCGTTTGACTGAACGTGTGGCCATTGTGTGAACATCTCGGATTTGGCGCACTTTTTTTTTTTGGTTAGTTAGAAGGTTGTTTCTGTTTAGGAAAAGCAAAGAGTTTAAACACACATTAAATGTGGGGGTGGGATGTGTGTCTCTTTTATCACATCAGACTTCAAATTGATGTTACATTGGCTTTTATTTAAATAAAGCAGACCTTGGATGAAAATGTGGGATAGGTGTGGATCTCCTACGTTTTTCACGTCGGTTTAGGATTAGCTAGCATGTTAATGATGGGCTGGTGTCACGCCCAGGGTCTCCCCTGCCTCACTCCCCGTGCATGCTGGGATAGACTATGGGCTTGGCGAGACCCTATGCTGGATATGCCTCTATGGAAGATGGATGGATAGATGAAAGCATGTTGCATAAACCCATCACTCTAAAAACGCTCTACAGTACATCAGAATGATGGCCTTTGGCTTCCTCCCCACGAGCTGATAGGTCTTTATCAGTCAGTCTCCTACCCCTCCCACCCAAAGTGCCTCTTCCTCAAAGTCACTAAGATCCTGATCTTCTAGTCATGGCAGCCAAACTGATGGGATGTTAACAGCTTTATTAATTCAAGAACAGCATCTGTGTAGACATATTTGATTCCAGTGTCCTTTTTTCGCTCATAAATGTAAGGTCGTATATTATTTTAGCAGTTACCTGCATTACTGCATCCCCAACTAAAGATGGTAATATGTATGTGTTCCCTCCTCCCAGACTGAGGTACAGTCTGATATGTTTACATTTACATTTATTTTGTGGATATTATTGTCCAAAGCAACGTATACAAACACACAGCTGAATTATAAACATACAGCTGTCAAGGAATCGGTTATTAAGTGTGGTTAGACTGAGCTTCCAATGAATATCCAGATACAAAAGAAGCAGTACTGGGATAAGATATATACAGTAGACCAGGGTTATTCAAATCACGGTCCTCGAGGTCTGAGCCCTGCTGGTTTTCCAGCCTTCCTTTACCTGTGAGCCAGGTATGAAGCCTCTGACCAATCAGAATCAGTAATTATTAAACTAACTACCTGGGAGAACTGAAAACAAGGCCTGGATTTGGAATGGAGGTCCAGATTTGAAGAACCCTGCAGTAGACAGTTAGGTGTCGATTATACTAATTCCCAAAATATTTCCAAGTTACGGCCAGGGAGAGTGACAAAACCGTGTCAGATGGCTTCACGGGTATGTTCTGTTCCAAGGCTGCTCCTTCGGAAGGATGGAAACGTTTCGCTGTGTAGCTTTCCAGGTTAGACAGGCGCAAACAGCCCGAAAAGCCAACAAACGCTGGCCTGGGCCCTTTGATATATCTGTTTGAGTAAACTTCAGCTTTTCCATAGAATGCAAAGCGTTAAATTAATTCATAAAGTCCTTTGTATGTCAACAAAGACGCCAGGGTTTTCACTCCAGCGATGATGACAGATTATTTTGCGCAAATGTTTGTCCAGGTGTTTTAGGCCCGCAAAAACCGACATAGGAAAGGGTGCGTCAAGGTATTTTACCCTCATGACAGTGGATTTCTTCGAGACGTTTGTGTGATAAAGGGAGCCGCCTTGGAAAAAAAAAACGAGTTGGCCGCGCATTCGGAAAGGGCTGGTTCTGCTGCGTGGTACACACGGCGCGCTGCACACACACAACGCTGAAGAACTGGCATCTGTTCCCCTTAAATGTTTACACAAGCCTTTCAAAGAGAGGAATTCCCAGTGCCCGGTGAGATTACAGCACTATAAATGCGGAAAAACCCACCTCCGCCACATGGCCGCATGCAAGTCCGACGCCCCCGTTTGATTCTGCGATCTGCATCCTGTTTGATCTTCCTTCCAGGCCAGTGCTGTGGCTCGTTTGAACGCGATGAGTCACTCGGTCTGAAGCTCACAAAACCGAATGGGTTAAATCTCCATGACCTGAGAGTAAGGTGTCTAATTCCAGAGAAGGATAATAAAGGTAACACCCGGGAGTGTCCCTTAAGCATCCCCCCTATATATACCACTATAACACCACTGTCCCTTATGTGCTGAGGGCTTCGTAAACAGGGACCAGTCTGGGCCCAAGTCGGCCTTTTCGCTCTTCCAAAGCCCCTCTTTCAGGGGGGTGCAGATGCGGCCTGCTTGAGACTCAGCAACCTGGGAGACGGGCCACGGGTCACACCCCCGTCGCATGGGTGCTTTGTTTTGTCTGCTCCTGCTCCATGTGGGCGGGGCCTGCAGGTAGAGTCTGACTGAACCTGCCAATCGGTCCGTGCCGCACGGCAGCCAAGAGGCTGCCCCAGGCCGCCGCCCACCGCGCCGCCTGCAGGTTTGATCGCGACCCGCCTGTCAGACTTTTAAAGGGGAACCAGCTAAAGATGTTGTAAAAGACAAAATCATTAATGGTTTTGCCTCTGTTTGTCGGCCTGTTTTTTTTTTTCCACCACGGCTTAATTTATACGTAACCTGCTTTCTCCTTTTTTAAGTGTTTTTTTTTTTTTATGACGTTGGATCATCGAGACTTTTATTACACGCACAAAAAAAAACATCCATCACAAACACTTTGTGATCAATGCAGTTATTTCCCTGCTCTAGGGGACAAACGCATGACCTGAGGAATAACTCCAGGTTCATCTGGCACCAAGGGCAATTCCAGGATTTGACCCTTAGGGGGGCTCGACCCCCAGTAGCGTTATCACTTTCAGTATGTAGAAATACAGGGCATAGGGTCAGGATTCGCCTGTGTCTGGCACCATTTTACGACACTGTGGGTAACTAGCTGTCAGAAGCAATGCCAGGTGCATTTTGGCTGCATACAATTGCTTGATGTCTTAGGGAGGGGAATCGAAGTGACATTAAATCGCTGTCATGTTTGCCTTTGAAAGATCACGTGACACTGCCGGTTCCTGGGATTTCCAGCTTTTCAGCCTTTCCAAACGTGTCACCTCAGACCTCAGATCCTGTGTTCACAAGTTCAATCTCATCCTGGTCTCACAGAGAGTAAAATTCTGACGCGGTCCCCAGCTGGGACAATTAAAAGCTTTTGCCACTTAATTTAGTCACTGTCCAGTCTTGTCGGTTTGGTTCCCGCCCCCCCCCCCCCCCCCAGATATAACAAATGGCCCGGCCATCAGCACCTTCGAGTGAGGTAAAAGCCGGCCTTTTATAAACTCCCCGCCAGTTATTTGCTTTGCGAGGCTTGCGGAAAGAAAAGGGGCTGCTGTGAATGTGTCTCGAAACGGCGGCGTCCCAGTGAAAAGGCAGCGGACATGAAAGAGCCGGGAAAATGAATCGAATGTTGTTTTTTCTCAATGGGGTGAAGAAAAAAACGAGCCGATTGGATCTGAGCTCTGGTTCAGGTGATTCATCACTGGTCCTGACAAATGCATTTTCCACAACATGACAGCAACAATGACCCCATGATTGCAGAGAGCCGATTTGATTGAAAGATAGGCAGAGTATCCTGAGGAAAAGCACACGCCGCTCGACCTTGTCAGAGAATGTAATATCTTAACCCTAAGCACGCCATGTCAAGAGGCGTTTGGGGATCCTGCATCACCAGATCCTCTCCATTTAAATCAGGCAAAACAATTTAACAGCTCCTTTAACGTGAACGAGATGGCTGCCAGTCAAATTAATCGGCGGCTTATTGAAACGTCTCCCCCCTCCCCAGCACCCCCCCCCCCCACCTGCCATCCCAGCTTTCCCTCTAAGAAGCGTGACACCAAGATCTGAACATGGGAGCAGAGCTCAGGATCACGCCGGACCATCGCCAGCTCCTTCGCTCCTTATAAACAAGGGGAGCATCTTCTGGGGACCTGGTTGACAGCGTTACCCCATGCAGCACATGTTTGACCGCGAGGTTCACCGTGCGTCCGGCGTTCTGCTACGGTGCATCAAGAATTATCCTCCATGCACCGCGAGGCCAGGCAGAGTAATATCAGATGAAATAAATGTTGTGGTAAGTTACATATATGTGCCAAATGGGATATTTACTAAAGCAATTTTTTAGTTACTTTCTTTGCTAGTATGAAGGTTAGTGGTATTATTATGTTTGTAATATTTGCGCTTTAGCTGTTTGCTGTATTTTACTGAAGCCGTTCGTAAGGGGAGAGCAACGCATCTCCTGGGACTCGAACCAGCCACCTTTCTGGTCAGGGCTTAAGCCCCTGTGCTGTCTGGATCCGTCTCACCTGCTTTAATCCCTCATGCAGCTCTTGTATTCACTCGCCCAGCAGAGCGATTGTAATGCTCTGCACGTAGTGACTGCGACATGCCAGACAGCTGTGCAGAGAAACCAGAAAATCCTTATCCCACCCCATCAGACATCAGGCTGCCTCCCTGCCCTCCCCCCCCCTTTCCTGGTCAGCATAGCGCAGCAGGCCTGTAATTATACCCTCATCAATACTGGGACCTGCACTTCGTAATGCAGCAATGCAATTAAAACTCCAATCCCATTCCTTTAATGTCCATGCACCGTTATCCACGCTGGAGACGATAAACAGCGATTCACCTGCGCATCACAATACTTAGATGTAATTGCAGGCGATTACTGGTATCCCTGCAGCTGGGTAAAGCCCCAGTCCAACGTCTCCGGCTAAATTACCCCATCGGAGGTTTCACAGGCTGCTGTGGCCCAGGATCCTCATTAAAGGTTTAAACCTGTCTGCTTATGGCGTCTCAGATGTTCAGGTCCCAGATAGAGGGATTGGGACTAAGAACATGCTGTTTACCGCTGTTTAAGGGGAGGACTACAATGGAAGTTTTTTTCTTGTCATGGTAAATGCGTATTACTGACTCAAAGTGTTGTCTATGTTTATAAGTATTAACTAAGAGAACCAATGTTTTAGCCAATAACAGCAATAGAGAATGAAAAGAAGTCATTTACTATTGGGGGGGTGATTACATTTTCTGAGATATGGTTGTCAGCTTGGCTGTGGTTCTTTTTGGACAGATGAACTGATGCAGACGCAGTTACAATGCAGAATGTCAAGGCGACGTTCCGCTGAGTTTAAACCCCATAACCTGACTGCTCTCCCATCAGTGCCATGCAACAGAAACCCAGGGCTGCTGGGTATCAGGGGCGTATATCTGCTCCTTGCTCCTTGGGGACGTTCATTCGCAATTTATGTGGGAGGCGCAGTTCACCGGCTGGCCTCAAGGGGGACAGGGGAGCATTGGGCCCTGTCTGACGCTGAATGTTAAATCCGCGAAATGTCAACCCGCCGGTAAATAATGAAAAGCTTGTCATGGCTCTTGCACATAGTGGTGACAATGGGAGGAGGGCGTGGGGGAGTCCAGGGGGGTGTATTGTATATTCATAAAGGTTTGAATATTGGGTATTCAGCAAGGTTTGAATATTGGGTATTCAGCAAGGTTTTCAGGTGCCATTGGAAGCCATGTCAGAAAATCAGTGCCAAAAAAAAAAAAATCAAAGTTAGATGTAAGTTAAAAAAATGATCAATTTCTGACACATCTCTGGTGCACTTCCAGAGTGTTTGGATAACTTGTCTAAAGCTGCTGCTTAAGATTTTACTAATGCAGATGAAGCCCCTACCTCAAGGGTCCAACAGAAACTCCTGTTCACCCCCCCCCCAATCAGCCTTAGTTTCTAAGTCCAGTGATTCAACCATGAACTCATCCAGTGGCCCAAATCATCTCCTAGGTGATCTGTCACACGCATCGACCGCCTGCATCATGGGGCCACTGCATTGACCCCAGAAGCAGCAGCAATATTTGGCCCCTGCCGACACACCAGGGCGAGGGTGCCCCCCCCCCCCCCCCCGACCCCATCTCCCCCATGCCTGGAACCAGATTGCAGATAAGCAGTTTGCCCATGACCTCTGCATCCGAAAATGTTGCAGGCTCTGGCAGTGTGTTGCAGGAATCTTCTTGACTGAACCCAAACCCAACACGGCAGGTGCCATTTGATGATTAATACGATTAAAACAGATTTTTCTGTCCTCTTTGGCCTTTAAACAAAAAAGAAATTCTGGTTTGCATAATATCTAGAGAGCAAATATCACCTTGGGTAATAAGAAATCCCTTTGGCTAGCTGAATAATATACAACACTATCAATCGGCCTGTCATACTTGTAGTTTAAAGTTACACATCTCCAATAAAGTGAGCAACATTTAATTCACCCTCTAGCATTCTGGGTAAAACAACAGCCTGAATGATTTAGCAGTGTGTCTTCAGATTCCTGAAGATAACGGCTTGGTGATATGTATATACATAATTGCTTACCTGGTATAGGGCCACGGGGACCTGGAAGGACAGGGCATGAGGTTGGGGGGCAGGCTGGATGGGCAATCAGCCTGTCATGAGGCTCACAAAGTGGGCAATGTATGGATGCTATTTCATCAAAGAGTACCAAGCAGAAACATGTCCAAGCAGGGAAGAGAACAAAGAAGGCTCCATACACAAAGGGCCGGACCTGCCACACACACACACGTTTGTATTCATATTTTTGTGGGGTCTGTCCATTCATTTCTATAGGCAAAATCCTAATCTCAACAATGACAACCTTAACTCTAATCCCTAACCTGAACCATAAGTAACCAAACAAACTAGACTTTTGCCCATTTTAGATTTTTATAAAATTGAGGTTTATATTGTGGAGACCTGAAAAACTACATATAACAGGTTTCAGACATTGTAGGAACATGTGGTCCGCACAACATGGTAAATACAAACCCACACAGATTCACAAATGCAGACACACATATATTTACACTGTGATGGACTGGTATCCTGTCCAGGGTGGAGCCCAGCTTGTGCCTTATGCTGACTGGGAAAGGCTCCAGGTCTTCGTTCTGGTCCTGACCATGGTAGCTGGTTGAATAGACAGGTGGGTGGGTGCATGGATGGATGGATAGATGGATGGAGGGTTGGTGCCTGTGTGGGTGCAGTTAAGCATAAATGATTCAAGAGTCCCATGTCTTGAGGCAAACTTTTTCATTAATCGCCGACTTAAAGTGCCACCGCGTGTCGATGCGGCAAGAAAAGTGCTCCGAGGGTTGTTTGTATGATTGAGGTCTCTGCTCAGTTTGCTCAGGTGCTTCTCAGAGTAACGTTCTAGTGTCTGGCATCCTTCACCAACACGCACGTCTCGAAGAGAGCAGCCGTCTGAGCCAGATGTGAGAGAGCAGGATTTAAAAATGGCTGTCACAGTGGGGGCGGGGGAGGGGGGGGGGCAGTGGAATCAAGCTGCTATTGAGATGATATAATTGCTTCTCCTGCAATAGTCCCACTCTGCAGCCTGGGGCGGGGAGGGGGGGGGGGGGGACGACACACGGCAGCTTCTTCCTGAGCGACCGGCTCTGCCCAAGCCTGGAGAAAAACCACACGTCCAGCCGTCACATGACGCAGGCGCATCTGCTGTCTGATTAATGGCACGGCGGCGAGTGCATCAGCCACACACTCAGGAGCTCTGAAGACGAGCTGTCCTGCGAGGACCTCTTCCACACTGGCGCAGTGTCGGGGCTCTGCCAGGGGCTTCGGTCTTAATGGGATGGAGCCGAAAAACTCAGTGCCTTTCCTGTCCAGCTCGCAGCTTCGGAAGGGCGCTGTAAATCGCGACGTGCCATTTAATCAGCAGAGAGGCAGACTCCTTCGCCGTTAGGTGTTGAACACGTCACCCGAACCCTGTGCTCCGAGCACTTGGCCCGCGTTGGCCTCATCGCTCTCCGGGTTCTGCTGAGGAACCTCTCAATAAGAATTGCGTCATCGGATTGTAGAATAATGGAATTAAATTTTGACTTATGTGTTCCTCTGTGTATTTGAGGAAACATGAGGCAGCGTCGGTCGTGACATTTCTTGGAAATACCCGTGGGGGGAAAGAAATGTTTTAATGTTTCCTTATTGTAAATTAAAACTCGCATCGACCAAATGGCTTTTATCGGGCGGTCTGTGGAGCAGACGGCGTGGCCAACTATGAGCTTACCTTGAGTTTTATTTGACTACATATGATCCAGGTACGTCCCAAAGTTTTTTCACTGTATGTCGTCTTTGGTTAAGCACACCAGAAAGAGCCATAGGTTTTGACGGAGGCGATTGCTACTGTGTGCCATGCGTTTTCATGTTGAAACATGATTCCCGAAAAGGCGGCGTACTCACACCCAGTGATACGCCGCGAATTGATACGCCTGTGTTTTTACAGTCCTCCCGTTTGATCCAATCTGAGGGTCTGAAGGCATCAGAGACTCACAGTTGACACCATCCTGCGCGGATAACTGTCAGGCGTCTGAGGTAATGCGTTCCTCGGCCCTCCATCGGAATTCCTGCCGCCGCTGGAGCAGGGCCGCCCCGTCCCAGTAAGATCACGGATCAGTCAGCGCCGTCCACGGCCTTCGAACAGCTGCTCTCAGCCAAGACGGGCTCACCTGTAGCACATGACGGGCGGGGTCCGCGTCTCTCCAGAGCAGCCTGTCATCAAAGGGCGAGAGAGGTGAGGTGTTATGGGGGGCGGAGGTGCTGCTGGTTGGGGTGGGGGGGTCAACACACTGTCATGACTCGTACGACGCGCCCGCCCGTCAGGAGAGGTTGGTACGCAAGGTGAGGCTTTAGGTGTCTTTTCATTTCCTTGTGCAGGAGAAGAGGGTGCTGTTGTCACTGAGGCAGAGGCGTGTTGGAGCCCGGATGGTCTGGTTGGCGGAGTCCCCCTTGTGGAGTCGGACGGGCCCCTGTCTGAGGCGACCCAGTGCAGAGGCGTGTGGGAGCCCGGATGGTCTGGTTGGCGGAGTCCCCCTTGTGGAGTCGGACGGGCCCCTGTCTGAGGCGACTCAGTGCAGAGGCGTGTGGGAGCCTGGATGGTCTGGTTGGCGGAGTCCCCCTTGTGGAGTCGGACGGGCCCCTGTCTGAGGCGACCCAGTGCAGAGGTGTGTGGGAGCCCGGATGGTCTGCTTGGCGGAGTCCCCCTTGTGGAGTCGGACGGGCCCCTGTCTGAGGCGACCCAGTGCAGAGGCGTGTGGGAGCCCGGATGGTCTGCTTGGCGGAGTCCCCCTTGTGGAGTCGGACGGGCCCCTGTCTGAGGCGACCCAGTGCAGAGGTGTGTGGGAGCCCGGATGGTCTGCTTGGCGGAGTCCCCCTTGTGGAGTCGGACGGGCCCCTGTCTGATCAAAGGCCAAGGTCGGCAGGGTCGATGTTTCTGGAGCACGCAAGGCAGGGTGGCGCTTTATGGGCAGGGGGATTAAACATGACCTTCGAGAGTTACTGCAAAGAAAGAGATATCATTCTGCTTCACATTAGTACTGGTTTCCACATCAGGAAACAAACAAAAATCTAGTCACAGTTACAATTATGGCCATACATCTCTGGTTTTTTATGATTATACTATATTCAGTAGTACTTAAATGTATTTTTCTGGGGTGAAAGTTATTGTACCAAGTGAGGACAAATTTTTGCCCACAACCTTTCCTCTGGATTAATAATAAATTTATAGTAAAATCCCTGCGTTTGGTTGGTGCCCCATGCTGGGTTATTCCATGCCTTGCACCCATAGCTTCCAGGATAGACTCCAGACCTCCGTGACCCTGAATAGAGAATGTATGGATGGTGTTTTTAGCAAAAAAAGGAAAACTACAATGAAGAATACTAAAAAACAAGTATACAAAAATCTCACCCTTACACTTCTTGTTCACATAAAGAGTTTTGATCTGAATCACTTGCTAAGAATCCAAGAAGGATGGATGGATGGAGTGAGTTGCTGTCCATTACAATTTCAGGGAACAGAAAATATTTCCCAGGTTATTTCTGAGCTAGCAAACAAACAGCTCTGGTTTTCTGTTTGTTTTTTCCTTCTGGAAATACGTTCATCAAACACACCTACTGAACTTGGTAATTAGCTGATTAAGATGTGTTTGAATAGGGAAATCAGCAAGCTGTGTTGGATTCTGACCCTCCAGGACCAGAACTGGGGAACCTTGGAGTAAGTGAGTCATGATATTGTGCAGCAAAACAAACATGGTAGAAAAGGTATCATCCATCAGTAGCTCTGCGGATTGCCCTCCATCCAGTCAAGACCTTAATGCCGGAGAGATATTAAAAAATGAGATGAGATGAAGTGATCCCTTTTGCCATTTGCAAAAGTACATTGGAATGCTGCTTTTTGCACATCCAAAGCACAAATATGCAGGTGAGAGCAAGCTTGGGGGTTACAGCACAGGATCAGCCACCCTAGCAGCTGGCAGTTAAGGGCCTTGCTCAGGGGCACACAGACATGTGTCTATCCTGTCCAGGCTGGGGCTTGAGCTGGTGACTTTCCAATTACAGGCACCGAGGCCTAACTGGCTGAGCCACACACTGCCAATTATCCCATAACGGCATCACTGCATACGGAAATGTGGTACAATTTAGGTCCGTGCTATTAATACTTAGGAATTAGCATTGCCGCCCCACTGCACCCTCAAAAGATGTGGAAAGAAGCATTTGAAGCAGTGAGACATGAGGCCTGGGAGGGGGTGGAGGGTTTCCGTGACAACCTGCAGATGAACAGAGGACCTGTTGGGATATACGAGGCCACCCAGATCTCAGTGTAACCTGTCCACCTGTGCCTAGCTGAGCGTGGCTCATTTAACTGTTTATTGAGCAGTTAAGAGTTAGTAGTATGTGAGTCAGATGATCATTTAGCAAGTTACCTTAAAGGCCCAACGCTCTCATACTCTGCTAACTGCCATGTCATTGGCCTCTAAAGGCACAAAATATATGCTTTTCCCTCATAACTCAGGACAACAAAAAACATTTTTTTAAATCATCAGAGACCAAAACACATTTTTCCTAATCAGTTTTTCACGCTGATTTCATATCTGTTTTCTGTTTTTTTCTGTCACATCAACTTTTTGATTTATGAGTAATGCTAGTTGGTACCGTAATTGCAAGTATTGTGTACTAAAACAAAAGCAACACTGTACTATAGGGTAAAATATCTTTAGAGAAAAATCAAATAAACAGACAGTGGGGATAAAGACATTGAAAAGTGTTTGTTAACCACCATTGCTTCTTCAAAAACGCTTCGAGTTTGATTGTCTTGTGTATACCATGTCTGGATTGTCACGATACAGCATCCAGCAGAAGTCGGCCATCATGCTTTCACTGTAACCAGCTGCACCTTCTCCATACTTCTCATCACCTTCTACAGAATCAAGACCATCATGTGGCGGTACAGGAACAGACAATGAGTCGTCATGAGGAACAGGCCTGATTGCAGAATCTAGGCTGGGATATGCAATTTTGTGCTTAGTTTTAGCTGAGAATCCACTTGTATTCGTGCGGCAAAAGTAGCAGTCGTTCAGATGGTCTCGCGGTTCCCTCCGCACCATCGGAAAGGTCTGCAGTGATTGGGCGACATTGTGAATGAACCACACACATAACAGAATCTGTCTGGATGATTAATAGAATTTCTAGGCATAATAACAACTGAAAGCCAACACAGTTGATGCTGTCTGTCACCGCCGCCTTCGATTTCCAGGTCGATGACCCAGAATTCAAACTCGAGAGTTAGATTTAGTATTTCTTTTGCAACAATTCGAGAAAATAAAAAAATTGTCGAGAAGCTTACATCAGCAAAACGAATCCTGAGGCACAACTACCTATGTTTCCCGCCAAACTAAGTTGTATAAGACATGGGCATGCGCACTAGGTAAAATTAATTATACTCAAATCGCAACTAGACAAGTGTCAATAAAACATAAATCAATATCTAGTCACCTAGAGAATGGTGATGCTGTCTATGAGATAAAAAACACAGACAACTCTTGTAATACACTTAGGCAAACTGCATGTACATTATATCATACTACATATAGCTTCATCACAAAAACTTGACGTGCTAGAGAAAAACTAAACACAGATTTGAAATCAGCGTGAAAAATACTACAAAACCCACATAAACTTACCTCTGCTGAAAATGACCTGCTAACCTGTGTAATTTTTTCCCCAGAATCCTCACCTGTCTACAAAGAGTAAGAATTATATTCAGATGCACTCATCTGTTTCCTGATAAGAAAAGTCTCTGTAATGGAGATTTATACAAAGGAGTTTGTGAGGATGCTCTATGCCGTATCCTTCATTGACGTCTTAGAGACGGATGCAGAATGTAGTGTAGCAGGAACAGAAAGGTGCTGACTTAGGGATTTAATGAAAACACCTTCGAAGCTGAAGCTCCATATAAATGATACGCCGACATCACATCATCGTTTACATATCAAAGCATTTTGGCATCTTATCATTTTATCACTGCATGCAGATGGAAACACAAGTGGCTCATATCAAATGCCCTCAGCTCAGGACATTTGAGGTTTAAATTAGCAACGATTTGTTTACTCATTTGTTTTTTCTTCCCTTAGATTTCCAGACCGACTTAATGTTAATAGCAGTCCCAGGAAGGCAGGGGGTGGGGGCGAGGGGGGGGGGGGGGATAGAGGTGAGCCCAGGCAGAAGCAGCACCACACCATTTCATCATAATTGCTCCTTGTTCTCCTGATGAAAATTTCCCCATCCTATCACTCATACTGTCCCGTGCCCCCCCCCCCCCCTCCCAGCTCATTTACCGTGGCAATCACAGTCGGGGTTCACCATCGTCATGCAGGCAGGAGTTTTATAAAGAAAACAGCTCCCTTAAAATGTGGCAGGGACTATGGTGGTGGGGGGGGGGGGGGGGAATCTCAGGCTGGCCATGGAGCTCAGGCACGGGCCTGGACGTGTCCCACCTTACCCCACCCCCAAAACCACTACAAGTGCCACAGAAAAAGAAGCGGGGTAAAAAAAGATCTATGTATAAAAACATAAACATCTCCCCACCTCCCTGATACCCTAGACAGCTTTATACCTGTTCCTGAGACTATAATTAATACTTTATAGCCTTCTGGATAGCAGGTGCAAGCAAGCTGACCTGAGCGCCAGCAAACCACATGTGAGCTTCTCAGGCGACGCGTATCACGTTCACCCCGGCAACATATATGGTAATTTCTCGCCGACGTGCCAATTACGCGGGCCGAGATGAAGCGGGCTCTCGGCGACTTCACAGAACTTGCCGGCGGTGAGCTATACCCTGTAATGACACCCGCGTGCCACGTTCATCCATTCATTTAATAAATGAGCCTTCAACCTCCCGGCTGTAATCGTCCCCAGGCACGCCAGAGGATGAATGGGAGGATGGCGAGGTGTCGATAGCTCCTTGGCGGGGGCAGGAGGGAGACGGCCCTGTGCCTTTGTTTGCACGATCCACGGTATTTCCTGTTGACTAAAACGGATGCTTGACATCTCTGGACCAGGAGCGAGCTTGGGCTCCCACCGGCAGAAGCTTAGCTGCTCCACTGGTGCGTCTGTCCACAGCTCTTTGGGGATGACCTCAGGAGAAAGGCCCGGGGTTAACTGCGGCCCACCTCCAGGAAAACAGAAAGACGACAGTCGGTGGGCTTGACCTCGCGTGACATGGTGTCAGTTTAGTAAAAGAAAGGAAGAGATGGCAAAAGGACGTCCCAGCAAAAAGGGGTCAGGACCGAAAGTGTGGTGGGTCTGGAGAGGCTGCTTAAGCGGACGAAGGAGGATCACGAAGACCTGGTGGGGGGGGGGGGGGCGCTGACACACACTTGAGATCGCAAATACATACATACACACATGTACGAAAACAGCTATACGTGTCTCCTACCTACTTCCAAGATTTCCAGACAATATGGAATTCTTCCCGTTTTTGATCGCCGATGGGAAGTTGAGCAGCTTGAAGAAAAGGGTGCAACAGTCTCTGGGTAAGCGTCCCTGGCCTAGATGGCATTGAGGTGCTTCCCATTCAAGGCCCTCGGAAGGCGCTGAAGAGGCCCATCCTGTCCTTCGGTCCCCGGTCACAGTGCATGACTCCAGACGTCTGGATCTACCCCTGCAGACCGATCCATATCCCTCCAGCCGCCCCCCGCCAAGTGGCTCAGGAAGACGGTGAGGAATAAGCGTCTTTAGTGGAAGCTAATGGATGACGGCAGTCACTGCATGCCAGCTGTTAGGGTGCTAAGGTAAGAATGATGGCTTTCTGCGGGTCACACCCTGTCCGGCTACTGTCAGCCCGGCAGACTGGCCAGTGAGATGCCAGTACACAGTGCGGGGCAAATGTGTGTCCGAGACTGGCCAGTGAGATGCCAGTACACAGTGTGGGGCAAATGTGTCCCCCAGATAGACCAGTGAGATGCCAGTATACAGTGTGGGGCAAATGTGTCCCCCAGATAGACCAGTGAGATGGCAGTACACAGTGTGGGGCAAATGTGTCCCCCAGATAGACCAGTGAGATGCCAGTACACAGTGTGGGGCAAATGTGTCCCCCAGATAGACCAGTGAGATGCCAGTATACAGTGTGGGGCAAATGTGTCCCCCAGATAGACCAGTGAGATGCCAGTACACAGTGTGGGGCAAATGTGTCCCCTTCTTCAGTGCTGGTCATACTGTAGCTGCATGTGTCCAGGACAAGAGCTCTTCCCCCATAATGTGTGATATCAAACGATTTCCTTTACCTCCTTATCTCTTTGCGAATTGCCCTCATAACCCCCCTGCCTCCCATAAACCCCCCCCCCCCCCCCCCCTCCGGCCCAAGAACATTGAAACGACCTCGGCTCGTCGTGTAAGTTCCACGGAACCTTCCGGAATAGCGTGCCATATAGTTCAAGGTACACCTCAACCGGCGCCATAAAGAGCTTGAAAACTCTGAGCTGACAGGTGAGCATCCGCTGCAGATGACGGGGGAAGGGAGGTGGAGGCAATGTGAACCTTTACTTTAAATGCATCTCTGACCTTGACGTGTCTGGCGTCTATAATTAGACAGCCCTGCTCTTCGGTGACGTTATGCCGGGTCTCACCGGAGAACCCCGTTCGTCGGCTGCCATTCGGCTTTCTCAATCACCCGATTTCACCAGAAATGTTTCATCTCACAAATTGGTTTCTTGATTTTTCTTCTCGCTCCCCACCCACCGCTGCCCCCCCCCCCCCGTTCACCCACTCCCTCCAAGCTGAGATGATATTCTGAATGGCGGAGCAATGCTAAGGGTTGCAACATTGCAATTTCGCTTTTTGACCAGATCTGATCGTTTGGGCTTCGAGTGTCGTCAGATTAATGTCGCCATACTGTATGACATCCGGTCGGTGTTTTTGTTTCCAGAGAATGTCAAAGAGATGCTACGGGAGTATCTCTGTAGCTTAATGTTGTTAGATGTCATCAATGAACACAAAGAGGAAGACAGTCACACACTAGGAAAGCAGACCTGCAGTTTGAGTATTTACTCATGTAATGCATCCTCATCAACTAGAGGTCGGCCTCATAAGCCTTGGATTTGGAGGGTGTAGGTCAGCATAGGTCAATTTTGAGGGGCTGTCCACCTCAGAATCAGTAAATATAGTAATATGGTATGTTGTTTATACATGTTGTCTTTACATGCTGTTTATATACGTTGTTTCTGGGTCATTATGTGCACCGTGCAATGTGACAGCACAAAGCCACTCCCCAAAGTGACCTGTCTTGGCACATGGGGGGTGGCCTTTGTGGTCCATGTAACCCCCAGCCCCCCCACCAGTCCCACCCCCGAGGCCCCCCTGTGCACCATTGACATTCCAGGTACATAGCTGTCCTTGCCTTCCTGCCCTTCCCTGCCGGTGCTGACTGACAAGCGACGCTCGCTCTCGTCCGGGGAAGTAATCTGTTAATTGGCGTCTGAGTCCCCGGCATTTGCTGAAGTGACCCAGCTCTTTCTGAAACCCAATTAATCTTCGTCACTATACGCCGTTCTGTCACTCTAGGGTTGGGAACTGGTTTTGTGTGTGTGTGTGTGTGTGTCTCTGCAACTTTAGTTCTCTCCTGAACTCCCTCCCAGAGTCAAGCCCACCCCTCACCCCCTCCCCCCAAAAAAGACAAGTACGCTACTCATGTCAAGGTCTACGTCTGTTTTTGTGCCGTGACCGTTCATCCTGTCTGGAGATGTCCGCGAGTAGAAATATTTCACACAACAAGGAAGGTAAATGTTTGCCTTCGCCGTCACCATTAGTTACCAACTGCGCTGTGCGGGTGGCAGAGGGAAAGAATGGAAAAACAGGGCAAAAATAAACTCAGCCGGGTCAGAGAGGAGGTGATTTTTCAGACTTGCAGTCAATTTTGCGCAATTTCTGCCGGCGAGCGTCTTGGAACAGCTTCATTCTAAATTTCAAAAACTGACGCATCTCGTTATATTTTCAGCTGGAAATTTTTTGACTCAAGCAGATATTGAGGTGCACTGGAGGCAAGGGTGTGGCAGCAAGTTTGATATTCGGGAGGGAAACAACTTCATAATTTTAATGTGAAGGTCTTTTTTTAGGGGCAATGAATGAAGCCAAATTGAAAATTGGGGGGCATTTTTAGTTTTATATAATTTAAAAGCTGATATTTACTGTATTTTCTCTGTGCATTCATAAAAAAATCATCTGAGTTTAACAGGTGCCTAGTCGTTCATAGGATACCATTTTTAATGCTATTTTATCCACTGTGTTTTCCTGGGTCAGCTGACCTCTGTGCACTTTCTGATTGGTCCAAACATCCCTTTGGAGTGTGCATTATTAGTGTTTAACATTTAGAGAAGGAAGAAATGAGGCTCAAAAACTCTCAGTGGGACGGACCTCCATGCCCTGTCAATCACTGTCAGGTTTAACCAATGGTAGCCCAAAAGCAACCAACGGAGCAACCAATGGGAAGTGGGTCAGAGCGGTGTGTGACTGACAGCACCCCCACTTATGCCAGCACTGGTAAGATGTGAATTTGAGTTGACTTGGATGATGGGGTATGGGGGGGGGGGGGGGGCAAGCTCGTTTAAATGTAAAAGTGCCAGCAAACAACTGAGCAAATAAGCCACTCCACCCTTTAGTGACTTTACAATGGCCCAGAGCTTCAGCATCACAACAGGGGCGGGTTGAGGACAAACAGGCTTCATCCGTTCACTGTGCGCCCTCCACCGCCCGAGCTCCCAGGGCGCCCTCCTCGCCTCCGTCTCCTTCTAATTAGCTACTCAGCAAAACGCTCGCGCCGGTATCCAGCCGAGCTCATCTAGGTCGCTCCCCTGTAGAGAATGCGGCAGGAGGCTGAGGGAGATTCCGGAACTCCGCCGATTGGATAAGGAGGCCTCGTAGATCTGGCCACCTCTGCCGTTCTGTTAATCATCGACGCCGTCGATGTGCAGCGTCAAATGTAATGTTTGATTGGCGTTCCACTTTAAGCCATGTTATTGCAACTTGTGTAACGGGCTGTTAGTCATCTCGGATAAGGGTGTCTGGTAAATGGTTTAATAATAATAGATTTGATGTGCTTTGTAATGCTTCGCACGGCGGTGGATTAGATGATCCACCCGAAGCCCTGCTACCTGGTTTTTTTTTTTTTGTTCCTTCTTCCTGCTTGTGGAAAGCAGGGCTGCGTGACTGGGAACACTGGCTGATCTGGGAATGAGACATTCTCACAAGAAGGGCATGGGAGGGGGGGGAATTATGGAGCATGGAGCACAGCGGGTGAGTCTCCTGCACAAGAGACCCACTTATGCCAACCCCCCCCCCCCAACACCACCACCCCCACTACTTGACAAACTCATAAGAACGTAAATCAGACCTCCAATACAGAATTTTGTCTTCCTTGTTCCTTACAGAAATCTTCACCACCACCCCCCCTCCAAGTGGCATAACCACTGAAGGTCTTGCAGTAGGGGGGTGCACCCACGGTCACTTTAGCTGTTTTGTTCCCCCACTACTCCCATCTGTGGAAAATGTAGACGTGTTCAAACCACTGGTTGAACTCAGTAGAAGCAGATCTGCAAAAAGTCCCAGCTCTACAGCTCTGTCAGTTTAACAAAGGCAGGAGAAAAAAAATCAAGCGTTGTGGATTTATGTGTGAGATTATGACCTGATTCAGAATTATTGCTTGGCAAGGCTTTTGCAATACTAAGTAAGACTCTTAACATAGTTTGGGGATCAGAATTCAGGAGGCTTGTGTTCATTCTAATCCTAATGTTATAAACACACACCCTGATTCCGAGCTGCTCCTTGATGAAATGGACGGCTCTGCCACAGACACCGGTCTAGTTCCTTGCTGTTATGGTTTTTTTTTCTGTGGGGGTGGGTGCAGTTCCCCCCCCCAGGCTAAAAATGCTGACCAGTGTTTGAGTCACATCTGGTGACTTGGTTGTGGGCTAACTGGGAAGCAGGGATGGGGTCTGTGCTATCCCATGGCTCAGCCTGTTAAAGGAGCAGCGCGCTCCAGCCAAGGGGGCGGGGGGGCGGGGGGCTCGAAGCTCTCAAACCGCGGGCCAAAGAGCTGCTGTTCATATCCCTGCCGTCTTCAAGCGCAGCAATGGATGTTCCAACGATCAGATCCGTAAATGAATTTTAGCGTGAAACTCCATAAGCCCTGCGTTACCGAGTACCTGAGTAATAAGTTCACCTTCTCCCCATAATTCACCTGTACTGGATGGCACCTGCTTTGAGCACCTGGGCTGGCACTCCACGCTTAGGGGGGGGGGGGGGGGGTGTAAATTAAACAAGCAAATGTCAGCTGATGCCTATTTTCTGGCTGGACAGCCCTGCCAGACAGGCAGGTCCTTCAAACAGGAATACTGCTATCAGGGTGACGGATGCATTTAATAATGCAACGTTCTACCGTAGTTAAAGTGTGGTATACTTCAACAACGTTCGGGCGAAAGGAAATCGACCACGTCGGCAAGACCAATCTGACACACATTTAAAACGACCCCGCAACTGTATTCATTCTATGTCACGCCACAACCCTAGAGGGTGCAGAATGATTTCGATGCAGCAGACGCACATACAGAGTGCAAATAAATGTATTGCGGCTAGTGTGTGAGTCATTTAAACAATGGAGATGACAGCTCTTTTAAAATGGAAGTCGCTCCCTTTATTAACAGTCACTATTGGTTTAATGCTAGCAGTGGCACAGACAGGGAAGCCAATAATTTAAAGGACACTCGTGGTTAGACATTGCCGAATCGCACGCATTCCACTGCAAACATTACACGGCTATGACATTTACCATCACCATAAATACACTAATACACATAGTAAGTTAGGCTGCTGACAGATATGTGGGGTGCAGTGCTTGCCAGTAACTCTATAAGTAACTGCTGACCAACCCTGTGGCATCACATTTATGTCAGCCAATCGTTGGAAAGTGGGTGAGATCAGAACGAATGACAAAGTTCACTTCAGGGGCCCTGCACAGGCGATGGTGATCACTGAAGAAATTATGGCTCATATGAGTATGTATTGCTAAAACATTGATCCCGTCAACACAACACATATTATTAATCAACAATATTCATTCATTGCCAGTACTAATGTGATTTATTGAGCAATGTGATCCAGTTTGATCACATTGGGGTCCTCAGGGTTTGTTTTCCCCCTCATGGGGGAGGATGCCTATTGGGTCTGGGGGGGTTTTTTCACCAGTGTGAGACTGTGACCGGCACGGTTTGCCTGTCTGTGCCTGTGTTTGTCTGGGTGGTTTGTTGACTTCTATAGACATGTAGATCCTCTCAGCCAGCCCCCACCCCCCACACCGATGCCCCCATTTCTCGAGGTTTGTGTCAGAACCAGGCAGCCAACTTCTTCTCGCAACTCCATCGGATGGTCAGCAAAGGGAAAAAGTGAATTTCCCAAATCCTGTCATCCAGACGAGTCTGACCGCAACCCCCGCCGGGGGCAAGCGGTGATGTGTCTGTTTATTGAATGCATTTTTTCGTTGATGGATTCAGCCTTTTTTTTCAGCCTTGCATGCCGTTCCGGTCTGCGGCCGCCCTTTATGATATTGCACGTGGGTGCGCTTTTGCTCACTCGCGTGCCATTTCACCAGAGGCGTCACAAGCGAGAGACAGGGCCACTGTCACAAACGGTGTCCATGGGCAGGCCCGGAAATTTTTATTTATTTTTTTTCCCCGAGCTGGATCTTGTCCAGGGTCTGATGGAGGAGTAGACAGAGAGAGGCTGTGTTTCTGCACCGCAGCTAGCAAAATAAAGATAGAGCACAGCACCTTACAGCGGAAGGGGTCGAAGTTACCGAGACTGAGTGTCTCCACAGTGATCGGGGAAAATTCTATCTGTGTTCTGCTTCTTTGCATTATTGTTCCACGTTCTTGCAATTACCAGATGTCTCACATGTCATCCATCGCTGTAATTCCAGGTCAAGACAAAGCAGTGCTCAAATCTACATAATGAAGGACCAGAATGATATCTTGTCAAGGGCATAGATTTGGGTATGGAGGTTGGGGTCATGTCTCTACCAATATTGTGGGAATACAGTGTGCTGGGGGGGGGGGTTTGAGGCTGATTTGGTCCCTGCCGATGTTGAAACCAAACCCACGGCCTTGTATCTTGGTGTTCTGCATGTGCCCTGTTCATCTAAATTAGCTTTTTAAATTAGTTTTGCTTTAACTGTAAAACAACTACTAGATCACTTCATCATCATCATCACGGGAATAATTGCTGGGTATTTGGACTTCTATTCTTAAATTATAACACCTAAGCAGGCAGGCAGACAGACAGACAGACAGACAGACAGATAGATAGATACATGCATACATACATACTGTACATGCATACAGATATACATACATACTAACTTAATTACTTTATTAATTGCTGGAGGGGAATTCAGGATAAATACAGATTAGTATGATTTATTTCATTGACTATCTGTCAAATGGTTCTCCTCTCATCTTCTTCTGAGTCACAAAGCGCCTCGTTTGTCTGCAGGTTTCGCTGCATTCACTGGAGAAGCAGCTGAATTCACTGGAGAAGCAGCCCCAGCCCTTTTACCAGACGCAGTGCACCTGCCCATCCCTCTGTAATCAAACCTGTACACCTGTGATCTGTACCTTTATAGTTGATGACTAACACCCCCCCCCACCCCACCTCCACCTCCACCATAAATAAACGACACCTGAGGAAGTACAGCCTTGCTTCAAGGCCTGCTAAGGTAAAGGGGGTGGACTCCCACAAGCATGAAGGCTGGAGCAGACCTCAAATGCATTTCACTGTAATGTGAGGGAATTTTTCTGGTTGGACCATGAAAGTGTGAATGAAGCTGCTTTTCAGAGCACGGAGACTGGGACTCGGTGGGGATGGCAGTGCCCTCAAACATCCCCCACCCCACTGAACCTGCTGCCCTGACTCCAACCATGCAGGGGGCACAGAGCAAGAGGAAGATGAACAAGAAGAAGAAGGACAACAGCAACAAGACCGACAAGTGATGGAGGAAGAAGCCTGCAGGACACCCCGCTGGAGAGATAATAGTAAAAAAGTTTGATTATCTTTTGTGCCCGTCTGGAGACAGACAATTTTACACAGCGCCATAAAAGGATTAGCAAAGGCACTGTCTTGTTTGAAGTTCCCTGGTGAGACGGGCTGAGGTGGGGTGCCTGTTAAAAATGGGGATTACCCCGCGTGCTAACACACTCGCCACAGATGGGCAGGGCAGCGCGGACGGCCTTTCAAAGGACTCGTTCGGGGTGGGGGACGGTCAGGAACGGGATAATGTGTGCGTGTGCCGCGTGCGTGTGCATGCATGTTTTCCTAACCTTATTTTATTTGGGGGGGGGAGAGGGGGGCAGTGTCCTCATGAGGATATGAAACACTGAAAGAAAAATGCTTTCTGGGGCCACTAAATCAAATGCCTTGTTTCAAACTGGAAGTTAAGCTGAGGCAATGTAAAGCTCCCCCCCCCCTTTTGGTGATAGGTAAACAGACGCGAGGACGTGTTTGTGGGTGTGTATGGATGGGGCTTAGGTGACAGGGGTCACTGAAAGGGCGGTGTGCAGGCTGGGGGTGGGGGGATGGGCGTCTACCTGCTACCCACCCCCCCCCCGCCCCCCCATAGGGGATCACCCTCCACAACAGCGTCTGACATGTTCCTTCGGCAGGAGCTGGACCCCCGAGCTGCCCCTGCGCCGAGCCTGAGTGGGGCTGAATAGGTCCAGCCACCGTCCATTCACGCCCCCCCCCTCATACCATCCATCACCCCCCCTTCCCGGAGTGTCTGAAGCTCGACTGATCGAATAGTCAGAGAGAAAATCCTGTGATTGTTCTAACTAGACCAGACTAGACCTCTGCTGTATGGTAGTGTCATGTTCTGCATGAACACCAAGGTTATTAAGCGGATGTGGATGCCCTGTCATGGCTTGGGTCCCATTCTAGGTCCAGGGCGTCCTGCCTTATGATCCCTGCTTCTGGGGACAGGTTTCGGGTCACAGGAGCTGAAATTGGACCAGTGGTTCGTGAGCAGAGATGTGAGGGGTCCATTTGTGTAACAGGCACTTTGTTGTGTTTTTGCTGAGATGGCCTGACTTTAACATGAGCTCTGATTCACCCAATTCAGAATCCACCAAAAAGTGGGTAGCTACTTATTGATCCTAATGTAGGCCCCTCAGCCCTGGGCAGGATGAAGTCAGGCCTGCAGAATAAGCCGCAATCTCCATCAGTTTATTGGTGATCATGTATATTCATGATCACAATCTTAAAGATGTGGTTTGTTCATTTGTTTTCATGTTGTTTTACCACTTTAACATACAAAATAAACTAAACATGTGATCAAAAACTTATTTAAACTTTAATTTTTTTAAACATGCTAAATGAAACTTAAAAATGCATCAATATGGCTTATCATAACAAGTAATATTCTTGGTTATTCATTTGTAATGTCCCCGTGAAAATGTACTAAAATATCAAGTTATTCACAGATTGCTTCTTACACACGGCCTACCTCTAACCTAACCCTAACCCACTAACCTAACCCTAACCCTCTAACCTAACCCTAAGCCTAACCTCTAACCTAACCCTAACCCTATCTCTATTAGAGTCTAGCTAGTAGGCAAAGTATGGTAGCAGTACGGTAAGTGAAATAGGTCAAAATACAAAAACACGGGACATAAGGAGGCGGAACTGCAATCCAGCAAGGTGCGATTTGGACATAAGGGGGTGGACCTGTTTTTTGCCAGGCTCCATCTGTATTTAAACCCTGGAAGATGTGCTTATGTCTTCTGTATGGGTGATGGTCATATGACACACTATACAGCTTTTAAAGCAGATTTATACGGTATTTGCTTATGGAGCTCTTTGTGACATTAACAGGTCTGTCTTTCACCGGCACAGAAACGTGTCCGAGGCAAAATGTCTCAATTGAGAAAAAAAAATTATGCATGACACATTTTTAAATACCATGACTGTGATAAAACATTTAATTTTGATCAAAATGTCTGTGAGAATTCGCCATAGTTCTGTCCCCAGGCTAGGTAGGTAGATGTGACTGCACATTACAGGTACATATACATCATATACACTCTTGGGGAAGTACTTTTGTACGTTCTGGACCTGAATTTTCCACTTCTGTCTGTAACTTCCCCAGCACTGTTCATATACATATATACATGTACATCACAGATATATACATCGTATACATGAACACGATGGAGGGAAACACAAACATGGGTGAAGGTAAGACTCACAGATGCTAATGATAGGGCTCTATAATATGGGTTTACTTATTCTTGCCAGGCACATTATATAGGTTCAGCTGTTTGCCTAAGAATTTCAGGCACCCTGTGTGTTACTGTGGATCCCCTGAAAGCGGCGTGGTCAAAGTTTCCCACGACCAACTCCGTTACCGTCATAACGGCGAGGCTGTTTTCACCGTGGCTGTGCTGCCTTACACTGTGCGACATCGGAACCCTGACAGCCGCTGGGGTCGGCTGCCACGGTTCGGTCCAATATCAACGATGACAGGAATAATGGGAAGGAGAGCTGAGATTATTATGATTCACCTCATTATCTGTGCTGTACAGTACAGCATGAATAGTGAACCAATATCTCTTCAATGGACTGGTGATGTAATGAAAGACCACTGGAAGGAGATTCTGACCTTCAGACTTTCAGCTAGCCCACAAAAGCCAGATATCATTGTATTACACGTTTTTATTAACCTTCAGACCTTAATCCAAGGAAAGGCAATATAAATTTTTATTCATGTTTGCTGCTGAATATATCCTTTAAGTTACATTATCCATCCATCCATCTTCATAAGTGCCTTCATATCTGCTAGAGGATTACAGTGAGCCTGGAGGCCATCCAAGGAGACACAGAGGATGACACAGGGGACACCCTGGATGGGATGCCGGACTAACTTACATTAAGTCTTTTGTGATTGATGGTACAATCGCACAGTCGCTGCTGGCTTCAGAACCCAGCGCTTTCCGGCCGGCGGGTCCAATGGGCTATCATGATGAACAGGACAACGGCATCAACACCATGGCGACCAGCAACCTCTGTCAGTGCAGCAGGAGCAGGAAGCGGGTTGGGAAGCGCCAGTGCAGTTCCGACAGCGATTGGCTGGAAAGGCGCTCGGGGAAACGTGCAGACTGCATGCACATATTAAAGGGAAATCTGGTCATGATAGAGGATGAAAGCTGCATGTCAACAAGTCGCAACTATTGGTGGATACCTTTAAGACAACTGCTAGAGCTTAATCAAGAGGGGAGGAAATTAGGATTAAGATTAGGATTAAGATTAGGATTAAGATGGACATTATTGATTCTGGGGGAATTTCTGGTGCATACAGCGGCAGGAACATGTTGCACAGGTGAACATACATATAGTGCCAAACAGACAAGGTGCAAAGACAGTGCCAACAAATTTTTAAAAGTACAGAGTACACAAATATGATGAAAAACAGAAAATTGTAATATTACAGAAATAGCTGAATAAGAATATAATAGCGGATGGTATATGTGGAATTAAAGAACAGACAGCACCAGACTTTTACTGTTACAGGATGGGATGCATCCTGGTCTTATGGTGCCTGGGAGTGGGGGGGTTATGGTTATGTTATGGTGGCCATGTCCCATCGCTGCAGGTAGAAAATTAACATGTATGGGAAAAGACTCAGGCCTCAAAGACACTTTCATAACCGATTCCTTACTAGGGAATCTGGGGTCAAACCACCAATTTACCTCAAGGTCGAATGGCGCACAGACCAGCGAAACGTCTTTAATGTCATTAAAGTGGTAATATCTCCCTCAAGATATCATCAACGTGCGATATCGTGGCGACCCTGGAATTTTATCAAGTGCCGATTAATGTTTCAAGCTTTGTCTGACTGTTCCATCCATCAATTCATGAACATCCATGAGCATTATATTACAAACACACAGTATATAATACATTTCCACCCCCCCTTTCACACATGTTATCCACTATCCCATAAATCCCAGGACACATGGCAGCAGACAGCCAGGACGGCATGCCAGTCTGCCTGACACAATGTCAGTTATGATTAAAGGTACAACTGCATGCTCCCTACATAGCACTTGAGCCCAGTGCTTTCACTCCAGTGGCAGGGAGCACATTCACACGCTAAGTTCAGCTCAGACACGCCAGTTTGCTTTGCTGTTTGTTTTTGGACTGGGGAGGAAACCTGAGGCAACTCGGGGTGAACATGCAGACCCCATCCACAGTGAGCTGGGGGGGGGGGAATGGGACCCACTGCCCGGGACCCTGTATCACACAGCAGGATTTCTTGCTTAGCCAGATAACTTCAAAGTAGTCTGGGCTAAAATAAGTGAAGAAAGATAAAGTCCATTTAAACCGGGGGCCCTTAAATCTGGCAAGTTACCTGGCTAAGCAAGAGATCCAGCTTTGTGATGCAGGCCCCTGGAGGAGTGAGAGTACAGGTCTACCCACAACACTGATGCACCTGTGGTACTTTTCTCTGAAAATGCTGTATGATTTCACTCTTGAAGGGCTGTGCTTCCTGGAGCCTTTTTGAATATCCTGAGTCATTGCTTTGCCTGCCTCGTTAATTGATTGGCATCTCCCGCTGCTCCCGTGGCAGCCGGCCCACCCCCATGGCATTAGCGACCCCTCTGCAGACGGATTGCCCAATTGGATTGACCGATGAGGTAACTGGTGCATTGGAGCCACAAACCCAAGCCAAGCTGCCATCCTCTTATCTGGCAACCAGACCCCAGAAGGATGGAGCTTGCCAAAAGGAGCCCCCCCCATAAAAGCTGCCAATTGATCTTCGGGCCCTGGCAAGGGCGAACGGGCCAGTCTAATCCACCTGAACGGGGTCACGCCCTAGCCACTTCCCGAAGCCCCTCGGTGGGCATTTGACAGGGGTCCTGCTGGGGGGGGAGGGGCATTGCTGGCTCAAATCTGCCCCATCCATGCATGTAACATAACATTCTGAGCACAGGGGGGGTCCGAATCTCAGAACACACACAGGTTTTGGATGATAGACTTTTTAAGGACAGTTCTGGAACATACCAGAGCAGATCTGGGCAATTATTTTCAGTGGAGAGCCAAATCCGAGCTTCACCACGTCAACTGAGGTCATTTTGGAAATTTACGTGACAGCTTTATCTAAAGCAACTTACAGGAGAGGGAAGGGTTACAATACAACTTATGTGCACATTCTGAGGTCTGAACCCATGAGCTCTGTCTTGTTAGCACAATGCTCTACTGGAGCCTGGTGATGATGATTGTTTAATGACTATTCCCATGTCCTATGAAGGACAGTAATAAACTTATTAGATTTTACTATATATTTATTATTAATTCAAATAAAAGTCTGTGGGTAAGAGTCTGTCCATTTTCATAGACTTCACAGTAACCCGCTTTTAAAAACGATCTGGAGGCCCTGTAAAAATAACTCCATGGGCTTGCTTTCCCCTGGGTCTGCACCAGAGGATATCCAGTAGGGCACGCAGACATTAGAAACAGCAATGCATATTATTTTATGTTCATTTGATTACAAAATGTAAAAAAAAAAATCTCATCTTTTGTTTTTATCTGAGCCAATATCTTTTATTTAAGCCTCTCTCAAGTGAATCGAAGTGCAGAAGAACCTTGCAGGGGCATTCCTGGAAGCAGGCAGAGGACAGAAGGTCCAAAGTTTGGTGTTGCAAGCCATTCCTGCCTTTGGGTGAGGCCAGGTAACTGCTGGAAACTGGGCAATGAATATGTGTGTGTGTGTGTGTGTGTGTGTGTGTGTGTGGTGGGGGGTGGGCAAACAACTCAGTGCCCACCAAGAATGAGCGGGGAGAGTCCCTGATTCCCTCTAAGGGTCCTAGAGTGTCTCCCCTTGAGGTTCAGTTCACCCCCCCAGTTCGAAGAGGCCATGCCTGAATATTATAAGGCCCATGAGTGTTTAAGCAATGGGAAAGGTCCTGATACGTAAATATGGAGACCTTTGTGATGTCCTTTGACACAGGGAGCTGTTACCCACCACATTGTTTCCTGAAATTCCATTACGATCCCATATCCCCGGGAGACAAGGGGAAGGGCTTGTGCAACAGAATCAAATTTAATCTAAATACGTACAGAAGTCTAAAGAAACAGGACTGGGGATCGGACCCAGCCCTGAAATCCCTGGTAAACACCCTCGTCCCTCTTTATTGCAGGCAAGCTCTCGACCAGCCTGCCTCTCGCGGTTATTCGCGGCTGGTGATGATTAAAGGGCAGCCTTAAGGCCATCAGAGATTTATGCCCAGATTAAAGCAGCTGGAATGATCAGACTTGTCTTCGATCGTGCCTTTCAGGTGGCCAGACAAAAGAACGTCACCCCCTTTTTCAGAACAAACAAAAACAAGCCACGTGTGTTTGTGCATGTACGAGTCAGAGAAATTAATCCCTGCCCGTCGACGTTACTCATGATACCTGAAAGAACAGGATCTTACATTTAAACTGAAGTCTTCATTTTTGCCGTAGCTTGTCTCTGTGACAAACATCAGGAGAAGATTCAGCTCTGAGAATATTTGCGGTGGGTTTTTCTCAGATTCTTCTGTCTCTGTATCTGCTTTTCCAGTGCTGAACCTGGTGGTATCCCAGAATGCACAGGGCACAAGGCAGAGGACAACGTGGACAGGACACCCAACCTATGTACATAGAAAGTAGACAAGTATTACAGCATTAACAGCATTATAATGCATGTAAAATGCACCACAAATTGCCGGAGAGCCAGAGGTATGACCTAACGGAAGGGCTGCGATTTGATTAGCCTCTCAACAGGACCAACAGGAAAGTGCTTATACTATGACCTTTAAGATGCAGAAGAAAGACCTCCACACGTTGACCACCCCCCCCCCCCACCCGACTGAGACATCAAACTATGAAATGGTAGCAGGGCACGCGCTGTCCAGACAGCGGTGCGATTGGCACAGGCTCTGACATCATCAACATGTGGCACAACCTCTTGAACCACGGGCTGTCGGCGATGCGCAGCTGCCGCGCCGAACGGTCCACCACAGACCTGTGACAGCCGACGAAAGGGAAGATCTCAGCAATACACAGCTGCCAGGAGACGGGGGGTCGGCAACAGGCTCCTACTCACTGATGTTTTTTTTTTCGAGGCCCCGCCCCCTGGCACGCTGAGCACTGGAGCAGGCGGGGCTGCTCAGACACCTTTCAGCAAGCTCCACCCACCCCGTGGCTGCCCGTCCGCAGGTGGCGCCCGGGCTGAGATGGAGCAGCTTCAGGTGAAGGCAGGGAGTCGGCCTCCCCGTCGGCGGTTATAATTAGCCCCGAAAAACACTTACCTCACGCTTGCTGGTTCTCACTCCACATTTTTTTTTTGGGAATCCTGGCCCATGTGCTGCCTTATCCTCCCCCGCATCCTCCGTCGTCGGCGCCCCCTCAGGCCGGCCCCGTGCCCTCAACTGGTCACCCCCAGTGGCACGTCGCTCGCTACGGCCTGGCACACCTCCCGTCACCTGCGTGTTGTTTACCCTCTGTGTCACGGTCATGGCCATTCCACGCACCCCCCCCCACCCCCCCCCATCTCTCTCTCCCTCCGGCGGGTCGCTCTTACATGGCCACAGACTCACTCGGCGCAGTCGCCTGCCCTGACACTCAACCCCGTGCAGTTATTTTTGGCCCGCTATTAGTTTGGACGCCGAGTGGCCTGTGTTCAGATGTTCTGGGAGTCGGATTCCCAGTTCACCTTCAGATGTTTCCCGGTCATTGCACTCAGTGGCTACATCTTGTGAATTTAAAATCAGCCACATAACAGCTGAGTCCTTCCATCCTTCGATTTCCTGGGATGGACAAAAGGCAGGTAACTGCTTAACGAAGCAGATATATATGAATATATGTCAAGAAAACAACATTATTAGGCGTCTAAGCACTGTGCTGGATCCCAGTTGTTTATTATTATTATTATTATTATTATTATTATTATTGCTGTTGTTGTTATTGTTTTGGTTTTTTAATTGCATTCACAGATTTTTATAAAATTGAGGTTATATATGTGTTACACACACACACACACACACACACACATGCAGTGTCATGAAAAAGTATTACGGTGAATTATTTTCCTTCGGTGAATCAAATGATCGTTTAAAACTGAGTATTGTGTTTACTGTAGTTGTTCTTTGCATTATACTAAATTTCTTTGGAGATCAGATTAGTGTTATGGATAAGTAAAAATAGGGTAAAAAAATACAGGGGATGTACTTTATCACGTCACTGTATATATTTTTTTCTGAATCATAGTGTGATCCTAATTATGATTCTATTGCTATTATATTTGAAGCCCATTTTTTCTAGCCCCTAAATTAAGATTGCAGGTGTTCCCACGAACTTCTCACGTCTCACCTCTCAGGAAGACAGTGGGTGTTCCGTGTCAGTCCATCTCCACCAGGGCTGGGTCTACCGGTGACGAGCCATGCAGGTGAGTGGCCATGCCGTCATCCCCGATACTTTTAGTCACTTTTTCTGCTAATACTAAGACTAAAAAAGTGATACAAGAAAGACGGAAACACATCTGTTCGCAGGAGTCACGTGATAATGCTGATAGACAGGACCGCCAAGGTTCGTAGACCAATCCCGACCAGCCTTCTCTTGGAACTGGGATGGATAGTATCAGATGCGTTGGATCAACGTTGGTTGCAATGTTAGTATTTACACACACAGCCGTTACAGGTCCAACGCCCTCCACAAGATTACTGCTGCCAAACATCTGCTACCGGCAAGTTATATTTTAGTCATGGATCAAAGTTTGCAGTATTAGCAATCCTGACATCTGCCCGGACAATTAAGATATATCCATTCGCCATTATTATTAATTTAGTATTTATCTGTTTATCTTTGCAGGTGTCTTTATCCAAGCGTGGAAGCCAGGTACAGCGTAGGTCAGCCCCTGAGAATGATCAGAATGTGCAGGAGCTGCGTGCGGAATGGGTCAAATGCAGAGGACAACCCGTCTAGCAGGGCTAGTGTTCAGCATGGGGCATTTACAGGGCTGTGGTGCAGCACCACACTAACGGTAAGAGGATGTCTACATGTCTACATGCTAATGACGCACTGATGTGGACAGCTGCCAGGAAGAACGGGATTAAGAGGCCACAAGCTTTCTGCATTTGCTGCTACTGGTGAACAGTGAATAAATAGATGCTTTGGTTTTTGAGGGTCCAGGGGCTTAGCATAGAAGAATAACAGGGACATATTACCGCGTTGTTTTAGTTCCTGCTAGTATGTGACCCCTCAGTCATTGCAACTGAGGGGGTTACAATAACATGCAAAAAAACACTGATTCCAAGAAAAACAATCTTTGGAAAGATGCCATATCTCTTGTGGGGAACGATCAAGATGCACGGACGGAATTAGCCAGTAATAATGTTATGGTAATGTTATAATAATGTGATTTGATGGGGGCTGATGAACTGTGAAGAACCAGTTTTTGGCTATCAGTGGCTGTCAGGTGTGTAGTAATATCTCCATAATTTGAGGTGATGAATAAAGGGTCGTTTTCTGTGGAATGAGGAGGGCTGGGCCTCGGTTCCTTCGTCCCTCCTTAGGTCCCTCCGTTCCTTCATGCCTGTGGTGGCTCTTCTTTGCCCAAGACAGTTCAAAGGTGGCCCTTCTCAAATAGACTGTGGGTGAGGAATGTCAGGGAGAAGTGCAAAGCTGACCCTCGTTTCCAAAGCCAGTGAGGAAGTGTACTGGAGAACTCACTGCCTTTCAGTGTGTGTACAGTCTCCTGTGAGCCGTCAACCCAAGAGGGAATCTGTGAAGACCACACCTACAAGCCACTCTGCTCTCTAGTGTCACAGTAGGCATCTCTGGTAGAGTATCATAAATCCAAATCCTCAGTCCTCTTGTGCAGATGAAATCTCATGATCCATCAGATCAGCTCCGCCTGGGGTTTAAGGTTCATCTCATTAGCCGTAATAGCAAGACACCCAAATGATGACACATGGGGAAGTTGCAGAAGTTGCCCTCATCTATGGGACGTATGGCTCCCTACAGAGGATGCTGACAGTCCACAGTGACCCAGTAAATCATGCCAGAAAATCAGGTAAATAGCTACATTTGCCTCAAAGGAAAAGCTGATCAAAAGTTGACCAAAAATT
This sequence comes from Paramormyrops kingsleyae, assembly GCF_048594095.1. Lineage (NCBI taxonomy): Eukaryota > Metazoa > Chordata > Actinopteri > Osteoglossiformes > Mormyridae > Paramormyrops > Paramormyrops kingsleyae. The sequence goes on from NC_132800.1 coordinate 12,271,279, forward strand.
ACTAATTTTAAGCCACTCAGAATAACTTGTCTACATTAGAAAATTCTTTTGACTTTTGTTAATTTAATCAAAACATTGAAATGTTTCAAATGTCCTGGACTGGCTAGGTCCACCTCACTTTAGTGGAAGCAAACTTTCACAAATGTATTAATGACAGACGTACGGAGTGCATACCAAACTCAGTGTGTTGTGCAATCTTTGCCGCATGGATTTCATTTTAAGCATTTTAAGAGACTCTGTCATCTTCGTTACACCAAAAGCAAAAGTTATGTGTAACTTGGCTATCTGCTGCAACAAAGACACGTCTGAAGGTTATCAGAGATGCAATGTGAACTTTAGAGGCAAAGGGATGTCTCACTATCTATTGAACACTAAATAATGCAGGAATATAAACACAAGGTGACTTAGAAAATTGCTGTTTAATATCTTTCAAATAGCCAGTTCCTGGATTGCCAGCATCCCTGATGGCACTCACTGTCTCAACTGTCTCACTGTCTCAACTGTCTCACTGTCTCACTGTCTCAACTGTCTCAACTGTCTCACTGTCTCAACTGTCTCACTGTCTCACCTGTCTCACTGTCTCAACTGTCTCACTGTCTCAACTGTCTCAACTGTCTCACTGTCTCACTGTCTCAACTGTCTCACTGTCTCACCTGTCTCACTGTCTCACTGTCTCAACGGTCTCAACTGTCTCACACTAAGTGGGCTGAAGCTCCACAATAGTCCACAGATGTATGAGAGACACTGATATGTAGATATGCATTTGGTCATGAGACTGGGCAGTAAGCAAAATATATAACCACCAAGTCAATATTGGCACCTGACACTGAGACCGATAATAATAATCATAAAAAAGACACACCTACTGAATGTGGGTGACCACCTTTCCTAGGAAAACACCCATCGTGAGCAGTGTGGTGGCTTGTCAAGGCCTACAGATTCAGCTGCGGGAGTGGGGGGCGGGGCCTAATGTCAAGCTTAAAGGCATTTGGGTGATGATGATACTTTATCGCCGACCCCATCTTGCTCTCCATGACACAGAGATACAGTAGGGGAGAGCAAGCTTGGCAGCGAAGGGCAGCCTCCTGCAGCAGCGCCCATGGAGCTGGGGGTTAGGGGTATCTTCTCTATGTCCACCAAGGGTGCTGCTAGAGATTTTGGGCCCCATGAAAACATATCATATTGGCACCCCCAACCCGGACCAATCCAGTTATATTCCTAATTTTTTAGATTCCCCCGGTCACTCAGGGGTCTGTGGAGTCTTCCTAACTCCCCCCCCCCCCCCTTATGATGACTCTGATGTCCACCTCACATTGTTTATAAGGATGAAAATGACATTTCACCCAGCATCTGTGGGTCCAGCCAGCCCTCTAGGATCAGCATACCTCAGGAAGCAGACGTCAGCATACCTCAGGAAGCAGATGGGCGCTTCTGCTCCAAGGAAGGTCACGCGGCTGATGCGTGTTCCTCTGTGCCGCCTTCATAGCACAACAATGAACGTGGGTTTATTGCCATATTTTCTAGGCCCGGTCATAGTCAGTCCAGTATTATCACGAATGTGATGACATTTCGGTACTGAGTTGCATTGCTTCGCGGGGCAGGTTGAAAGGATACGTTGGTTGATTGAGGCCGAACAGAGACCCATCTCTGAAGGGTCGGATGCTAAATGTTAAATCAGTAAGAACCAAGACAGTCACTCCTGTTCCTAGTAGCCTTTATTAACATTCATATTAAACTGACCTTTAAAGGATACCTTCTAGTAGCGTGCCCTTATGCATCGGTCCATTTACAAGACTCAAACCAAAAGTCCTTCCGGGTCAAGTTAGATGATCATTATTTGCTATTTGCACAAGTAGACTGGAATGCTTCTTTTTGCATATCCAGTCTTGGTCTCCTATAAGACACATTGACCTGAGAGTGAAGCTTCTGAAGCACAGGCTCAGGCCTTTCACCCAGCACCCCAGCGCATTTCAGGGGGGTACCGGCTCTGCTTCAGAAGCCAGTGGACATATGATTATTCTGCCAAACCCTCTCAGCTACACACTGCCCCCCCCAAACTGGAACCTTGACCACTCTGCTTGTTATTCTGCTTTTCAATAAGATTCTGAAATTACGTGCCATCACCCAACTAAGCGGCAGGTAAAGCAGAGTTGGCAAAGCCATTACCACAGCACTGTATTCCATTTCTTACTCATTCTTTATACTTTTACTTAATAAATTCATATGAAGAGATATAACTCGAAATGACATAAAGAGAAATGATATGCGGCTGCTTCATGTCAGTATCACTGGCTGTGCAGTGATGACCCTGTTCAACACGTTCAATGTCATTTACTTTGCTCAGGCTCTCTTCCTCTGGCTCCTTTGGTCCTCTGGATATAGATCCCTTTCCTTTCTATAGAGCCATCACCTGACATGAAAGTCCCTGTATGTGAATTCCTTCATCATTGTTTCCCTGTTTCTGAGGGACTTCCCACTACAGAATGTACCATGTTTCTCAGGTGGAATTATTCAATGTGCTGATTAATGTCCTGATCCATGGTTCCATGACCGCAATACCATCAGCAGTGTCAACAAAGAGAGCGTTTCCTTGCTGGAGACCGTCACCTCGGGTTAATCACATGACTTTCAGGTTCATACCTTATCAGTCTGTATGACTGCAGACTCCAGTGGAGCTGTTTATGTACGGTACAATACCACACCCGGACACCAGCACGAACATTCACCCCAGGACATTAACCCATTATTCTCAGGTCCTTAATTCTACCTCATGACCACTTTGGTGGCCAGTCACAGTGCGAAAAAAGAAAGAAAAAAAACCCTTCCGCACACCTCTGATGGATGAGCCCCCTCCCCACCCAAATGGCACCTGGGTGTTGCCCTGAATGAGGGAAATGGCATTTTCCACATCTAAAGACAGTGGGCAAATAGAAGCAGGGAACAAAGGGAATGTGAGGCAGCTGTGGGCATAGCCGGCGCTGCTGCTATGGGGCAGCCAGTTCCCCGTTGCCATGGCTAAATCAGACAATGAGATGGACCCTGGAGGCTAAGGTCTTTGGGTCTTATCTCCCCCCCCCACCCCTCCCAAAAAGAACCCTGGTCTGTGATTCAAGACAAGTGGGCTTATGTACACAGAACAATCCCCTCCCAATATTCACTGCCCAGGGGTGTGCTGTAGGACAGGTCTCATCCCTCAGCCCTAATTGAGAACAATTCTGAAGCAGTCTGATTCAGTAAAATACATGAATGAGGACCAATGGGCAGGGAGTGCGGAGGACAGACAGACAGACAGACAGACAGATAAATAGATAGATAGACAGACAGACAGACAGACAGATAGATTTCTTGTATTAAATGTTACCTCTTTTAATTACAAAGAAATAACTGTGTCTACCGAAAATAAGTAGTTAAATAAATAAATAAATAAACGATGGCGATATCAGCACGAATAGGCAATGGCGCCCTAGGCGGCGCTCATCTGAAAGCTGGTAATACATCCGACTCCACATGAACTCACGCCTGTGGGATCTTCAGCAGAACCTGAAAAGACTGTTGTTTCTGAATCAATACGTTTGTTAACATTTATTGGCTGCGCCATGGCAACGCGCAGGGAGGGACCGGGACCAGTGTGTATTTACAAAGAATTGTTTAAATACAATAAGAAAAGGATTTAAATGTTGTCTTCTGTGCGCTGTATTGGTGTGAAATTGCACTGTCACGTTCAATCTACAAGTTATGATTCAAAGCACATTACAACCATACACTGTCTGTGGTAAAAGTTCTACCTAATACAACTTTCTTAAGAAGTTTTCTTACAGATGCAAACTGTATGAAACTTTATAAAAGATAACGCTTATCTTACTTTCTCTTTACGATAATCTTTCTTTAGGTGGAACTATCTAATTTTGCACCAGAAAAAAAAAAACTTAAAAACTTTTTGCATGTTGAGCAAACCCCCTTATAACTCTCACAGAGGTTCGTTGTCGTTGTGTCACCTTTTAAAACGTGCGGGGTCCTTTATTGAGGTCGTGATATTTTAACGATTACCGGGGACTTAACACTGGAGGAACTGGAACAGTCATAAAAAAGTACAAAGTACAGAGCATCGACGGTCAGTAGCAATGCCATTACGTTAGAAGTATTTTATGACTGTGTTAATTTTGTCATATACCTACTCCGTGCATCATCTTTAAAACTCGCAATTAAATCGCTTAATCGCCCATGCACTGTAATAGTCTTTAATAATAAGTAGGTTATGGGGCATATCCCAGCTTGATAATTTATTGATTTACTGGACACAGAATAATAAAATTAAACTGTCCAGACAGAATTACTTCTGCTGAGATACACTCGTTTCCTGGCTGACATGTGTGGGTTTAAAACAAGCTCTAAGAAATAAAAAGATGGGAGAAACTTGTAATTGATGTTTTCCCACAGAGGCCAGCCCCTCCCCTCAAACCCACCCTTCAGGTGAAAAAAAATTCTTTAAAGATTTTTTGTCTTATGTGGTATAACAGCGGTCTAGTCGAGCCAATCAGCTCGCTCCCTTGCCATAGATCGCACGTATAATACATAGCAGTAAAGGCAGACTTCTCACAAACGTCTGCAGCCTGCCATTAGATCCACAGCCCGTTTGCCCTTTTTCCTCCGCGCTGCAGCGACCCAACTCCGATGTGTTCCGTTATTAACGACCAGAAGCTGACATTTCCGCACCTGCCACGGTAGTGATCGGTGGATAGTCAGGGAGACAAGGCATCGGAAGCCGGGGGGTGTGAGGGCGAGGGAGCCATAGATTCACAGCCGCTGTTAATTAATTAGGTATCGATGGACGAAATGCCACCGTTAACGCGCTCTGTGCTCATTTTCTTTATCTTCGTATCTGTTATTTCCTCTGGGTTGGCTTGTGGACCGGGCAGGGGCTACGGAAGGAGAAGACACCCAAAGAAGCTGACACCTTTAGCGTACAAGCAGTTCATTCCCAACGTTGCCGAGAAGACCCTTGGGGCCAGTGGCCGATATGAAGGCAAGATAACGAGAAACTCTGAGAGATTTAAGGAGCTGACTCCCAATTACAATCCTGACATTATTTTTAAGGACGAAGAAAACACTGGCGCTGACAGGCTGATGACACAGGTACAGTAAAAAAGGGGGGAAACTGTTTATTCTTAGACACTGTCACAGCCGACGCATCTGTCGTTTCGGACGCTGATTGTGCAGCGAAATTACGGGCCACATCATTCAACCAGCCGCCTTTAAACTCTCAGAAGTCAGGGCTGATCGAAATGAAATATGCCCGGGGTGATTTATCTCGTCTTGGTGTGTTATTTTTGTGTGTGCAGGTTCACTAGGCAGCAATTAACGATTAAAGTGTATAGGAGATACAGCTTCAAGTAAATGCCGATAGACAAGGCACTTATTTGCTCTTGTCATAGCATTTTTCAGGAAATATTGATGTAGTTCACTATCCACTCAATACATCTATATTTGTATTTGTGTTACGTTACACGCAAGGCAAATATGTACAGAATTGATAAAATACATTCAAGTTTTACATATCAAAATATATACCTAACTATAGAAAAACGTAACTGTTACAGTACCACCTATGTTAATTATGTGGTACCTAATTACGGAATGAAATTGCAGGACCACTCAGTCTCCCCGCGTCTCTGCCTTAGATTAATCAGTCCGGTCATATAAAAAGCTTGTTTAAAGCGGCTTTCGTCTTTGCATGAAAATATTGTAATTTCTTTAAGAATGTTCAGTTGACAATTGCTACTTAATAACGGGGCGGGACTTTGGCAATTATTGGCGTACGCAGGAAACTCGTATTTTTTTCAATCAGCGTTGCGCCGTTGTAAAGCGATAAAGCTAATTGCACAATGAAGATCCGTTTTTACATGTACGCGGTGCGTTCAGATGAACTGCATGGTGAACAATTAGAGCGATCTCTGTGATTAAATATACTTGGTCTTCATGGCCTGCTTGGAGCGACGAGTTTGGGTTATATATGGGTCATAAATGAACATTCCAGATAATTTTCCTTGCACATGTCTGGGCTATAGATACACAGTTCCGCGGTGGCTTATTTGTAAAATAAGGCTGTGAATAAAAACTGTAATGTTTGTTAGAGGATTAAACTGGATTATTTATTACATGGAAATATTTTAGGATTTTTTTCCGTGTCCTGCCTTCTTATGCACGACCCGAAGTGCGCCTGCTTCGCTGAACCAGATTAACGAAACGAGCTCCAATTATGTATTAAGCCGGCGCGTTGAGAAAGCGCGTTACAGCGCAATAAGCTCCTCGCTAACGATGCATACACAGTATATGCTTTTAACCTTGCAGGCTTAGGAGAAGCGTAGCCCACACGCTGCGTAATTGTAAGAGTCAGATCGGTCCCTGTAGTCCACGGTCATCGCGACTGGGGGCTGCAAGACGGCGCGATCCGCAGCTAGTCAGACGCGTCTGTTATTTTCAGCTCCACTTACTGTCACCTTATCGATCGGAAAGGCTAAGGCTTTCAGTTTGTATTTTATATAACCAATGACAACCCGACTGCGCCAGCTCCAGGGAGGATCTTTTTATAGCCATTATCCCAACCTTTAGCTAAACTCGTTCACAAAATGGGAACAGACAAAAATCCTCGTTTTAAAACGCCGTGCCTTTTCGTCGGTACTTGGGAATTATCTAAAGCGACGCTCATCTTGCCCTGCTTCAGAGATCACTGCAGTTAACTAGGAATTATTCGTGCTGGCCATACGGATTTACCATCATTAGTACGTTTAGTGATAGCTGACTGTAAAATATATGTTCAAAGTTTTGTTAAAATAGATAAATAATGCGTTTGGCCGACTTAAAGGCCAAGGGCGTGTAGTATGAAACGAACCGATAGCACTATTTAAAGATTGTGATTATAAATAACCAACCTATTCTTGCACTCCAGTAACACTGGGTTAATTGTTATGCAGAAAATCTATTTAATATAATATTTTCCGTTCCCCGATCGTTTCGTATAGGTTTTGCATAGTTGGGAATGATACCACTGCTGTGATCGAGCACAGGTGCGGTGCAACAAGCTGACCGGTCAAAAGATTTTGGTGTAGTTTGATACAAAATGATGCCCGACAAGCTTTTTCATAGCAGTTGCAATTTTGGTTTGCTGCGGTTTCCTGAAATGTAGGCTAAATCGCATAGCAGTTCAGGTTATTAAGACGGAGAAAGCAAAACATCCTGAGGGCGCAGTCTGTGTAAACGCAACGTCAAACCAAGGAAAGCTTTCGGCTATAAAGGTTTAAATTGTTCCTGTAAGGATATTTCAATGAATACCGCCCCCCTGTAAGATGCCGGAACCACGACCCGGCTCCATTAAATTATTTTGCGAAAATATGGCAAACGAGGCATAATTTGGAAGAAGTAGCGAGTTGTTTGCATTGACAGGTACCCGATAAGTGTTCCCATTAACCAATTCGTTTGTGGGGAGATTAAGAGCCGCCGGCGCAGGCTTGTTGAACAACTTTGTCCAGCGCACAAAGCGGCAACCCGAGGAGCCCCGCTGCGCTTCACGGTGACTGAGCAGAATTTGGCTGATTCGCGGCACACGACCAATGAATTAATAAATAGTTTGGGCTGCACGGCTTTTGACTCTGACAGCCCCGCTCAGAGTTGAGAGGGATGGGTTTGGCACGGCCTTTATGTCCCAATCTGTGCGCCACAAGTGCTCAGTATGACTGTTAAGCGCATTCACCGGTTCATAATTATTTTGCTGGTTCAGTTCATCGCAGTGTCTCGGAGGATTAGCATATTGTCTTAAACATGTTGCAAAAGCAAACCTGTTTATTTCGCACTAAATGTAGAATAGAGGTACTAGGAACAAGTTTTTTCCAGTGATAATTATTCTGCTCAGTAGTATTATGTGTGTTACCTATTACAGTCTGAAATCTCTCTCTCTCATTCTCTCTGTCTGGGTATATGTATTTTGTTAATTGGCACAACATGTAAGAACGGTTATTTTATGGATTTGAGATAGCAGTGAAACAGCACGCGTTAAGCAATCCGGTCACGTTCACAAAAATAGCACTGCTCACATAATGAAGGTCCCCTTCCCCTCCAGGGAGCCCTGAATGGACGCTTTGTGATGTTTTATTTGACATATTGGTAAAGTGCAAGGAAGAGTTGTCCTGGAGAAGGTCAGGCATCCTCACTTGGGGTCTAGGGAACGGTTAACAAGTGCAATACTTTAATGATGGACGAACAGTTTCATTGTAGATCGTTGTTCTTAAACTTGGTTTTCTTGTATTCAAACACCAACTGGACGCTAACAATTACTGAAATGCACCCGTTATTCCAAGTCTTTCGGCCAAATTTAAATCATTGTAAATGTACCCATGTTTTCCGTTAGGCATCAATATATATATATATTTATCTATAAATTAAAAGTTTAGAACTTCTCTTTTTCTCGCGTTTTTCCCAGCCCTCCGATACTGAGGATTTGACACTATAGCCGAGTGCATTTGACGAAAACTTGAAAAATTATAAAGAAAAGAGAAATAACGACACACAGGAATATTGCATTTAGGAAAAGACATTTATAACGGAAGGCTATAAAATGGATATAGGCTATAAGACATTGCGCTTTTTATTTACGAGTAATTCCAAAGGCAATCGTGAAGCCCCAACAGGTTTTACTACAAAATAGCTCAGACGTTAAGCACTTCACTGCGTGATTTGTACAACCAAAGCTTCTACGAGCTGATAAATCCATTTGTGGAAAAAAAGTCTCACTGCCACGTGATGTCTGCGAAATCCTTTGGGTTTCATAGTGTTTGATTTTAAACAGATACAGTTAGTTAAGATGGATTTTTTTCTCCTCAAACTCTGAAACGTTTATGCATTTAACCACATTACTGTTTGAAGCATTATCTACTATTCCGATTTTGCTATATCTGCTGGTTCTGGAGAACGCAAGTCCCTTCTGTTTTTCCCCATTCCTATTATTAGGGGTCCAAGCAGCGAAACTGATGGAACCCTATTTTTTTTTATTATTGTTGTTGTTGTGTATTCATTATTCAAGTTCATTTGTTCTGTTCAGACTTCTGCTGTAGCTTTTGTAACGCCTAATAGCCTAAGTGCTAATCTAGAAAGACTCATAAAATTTATTTCTAAGAGGTGCATACAAGCAATTCTAATCACAAGTGTTGAAATACATAAATTAATAACTTTTAGAAACAGTCAATAATAGTTGAAGAAACAGTGGCCAATAACCCTATTTTATGAAGTTACGTTGTTGATCAACTGTGGATGCACCAGTGTATAAACTGAAGCAGAGTAACAAGCTATAGAAGGCTAGATTCTCTAAAGTATGATCTAACTTAAATTGTTTTTGGTTTTTTTCCACAGAGATGCAAAGATAAGCTGAACTCTCTGGCCATTTCGGTTATGAATCAGTGGCCTGGAGTGAAACTTCGGGTGACGGAGGGCTGGGACGAGGACGGACACCATTTCGAAGAGTCCTTGCACTACGAAGGACGTGCGGTGGACATCACCACCTCCGACCGCGACAAAAGCAAATACGGCACGCTGTCCCGGCTCGCCGTGGAGGCCGGCTTCGATTGGGTCTATTATGAATCTAAAGCCCACATTCACTGCTCTGTAAAAGCAGGTGAGGTTCCGCAAAGAGCGAAAGCGTTGGGTTTGTCCGAAACTGATTTTCTTGAAATCTGGAATTCCTGGGCGTCAAGAATATTCATTTTAAACCCATAATCAAGTAAAAGATTTATGGAAGAAAGCTATAAATTAACAAATAATTATATGACAACAAAGTAGTAGCTATTTTTTGTTTAATCTAAAGTTCACACATCATACCAAATAGAGAAATCAGTTTGCTGTTCTTTGTCTGGTTGTTATAAATATCTTACATATTTCAACATTCGGTTTAAAAGTCACAGTTTAAGGATAGGCTACGTTATTAACATAACAATAAATAATCAGATAAATATGGATATATTTTACATACAGAATGATCCTGCGGCTTTCAGGTAGACACACAGCATTACTCTGGGTATGCAGATAATAAAATTCAAATCATGCCTTTTAAGATGTTATAAAATCGTTCAAATCTAGTCGCTACGTCTATCAACGAAGCCACCTCATGTTATTAACTGGTTTCTCTGGACATAAATGTATGCGCAATTTAACGTAAACGTGAAGTATAAAACATTAGTACAATTACTCTTTAAGGTATAAGTAACCAGAAAACCATAGGTGAACCGTAAAAAAAATATTTCACGATCTAATATCGCCCCACACTGTCCCTAAAATGTAACTGATGTTCCTGTGTGAATAGCATATCAGTGTGTAAATATTCTCCACTAAGATGCCCATAATCATTATTAATAATTATTATTATATAGAAATTGTAAGTAAAGTGTCTCCTTTGCGTTCATGTTATTTTTGGATTTAATCATATGTGCATTTTAATCACCATAGTATACTTATCGTCTTGGCACCGCAAATAACCAGTTATTGTAAAATACCCTGCTTAGATATACTGTCAAGCAACTTAACCAAAGAATCGAGGTAACCTCGTAAATTATATATGCAGTTACAAGGAAGCGGACAAATACCAATGCTAAAACTGCTACATAACTATACGGTTTCATTGCTATCACACAAAAATGCTTTGGTATCATTCATATATTTGCATTTTTATCAAACCAAATAAATGCTATAATTCTCAAGCGCGTCTAGATCCGAGGGCCAAATCTTCTATTTAAAATTCAACACACACTCTGGCATGATATTTAGCCCGTGTCATTCAGGGTCGTGTGACAGTAGCGTGCAATTTGGACAGCGCCATGCTGGACTGGGGCGGCTAAATCTGTTTTTTCAGCGGTTCCCCGCCGTATTTCATGCCGCGGAATCTCATGAGAAGATTAAATGCAAAGATTCCGAGCGAGGCGATCCCATTCCCCCGATCTGTTTGCCTGAAGCGTGATCCTAGCGACAGGAATGCAACGAAGGCTTCTCCCAAGGCCTGAATTATTGTCATCCAGACAGACAACAGGGCGGCCCGGTGCTGCTTAAAGAAGGGGCACATTGATGGCGGTTGGCTGTGAACATTCGTTGCCTCTGCCTTCATTTAAAATTCAAATACTCATCTTGAGTGCCTTGGAAGAGTGGCTCCGCTGTGCAAATAGTGTTTGCAATGCCACTAGTTTTGGAGAGTATGTGCGTGAATTGGCACATAGGGGTTTCTGCACCTGAGCAAATATGGGTGGGAGGCTGGGAAAAGCGTAAGTGTCCTTTTCCAAGAGTGGGCCCACACTACAAGCTGGATTAGAATGACAATGTCGGGCCTTTATTGCTATTTAATTAGACTAACCAGGCCGTGGATATTCAAGACGGAGTTTTTTTCCCCCACTTTTGAAGCAATACAACGGTCTAATTTTTTAAGACGTAAACTGCATTCATAAACACCACCGCTCTATCCCCTCTCCCGAAAAAGAAAAAACAAACAAAAAAAGCATTATGGCTACTTATTAAACGTAAACATTTAACACTATAAGCTAACACGTTATGAATGATTTTATCGAAAATGAATCCCCAAACTGTCTGGGTTTAAGTGAAAACTGATATTGGGGTTTCAGTACTATCGGCACTGTCTTTTGCGTTCAGGTTTGAAATTTGTAGAAATTTTAACCCCATGCTTGTCATTCTTTCATCAACAGAAAATTCGGTTGCAGCAAAATCTGGAGGCTGTTTCCCGGGCTCTGCCTCCGTATCTCTCCAAGATGGAAGGAAGAAGCTGGTGAAAGACCTTCGAGTCGGCGACAAGGTGCTGGCCGCTGACGGCGAGGGGAAGCTCATGTATACCGACTTCATCATGTTCATGGACCAAGACCTCGCAACCAGAAGAATGTTTTACGTGATAGAAACCAAGGAGCCGCGCAGAAAGCTAAGCCTCACTGCCGCCCATCTCATCTTCATCACGGAGAACTCTACCCATCCTCAGGAGGCGATGGTGGCAACTTTTGCCAGTGAAGTCAAGCCCGGCCAGAAGGTGTTCGTGATGGATGAAACGAACCGCCAACTGAGAGCTGTCACCGTTCAGAGGATTTACCTTGAGGAGCACCAAGGCTCATTTGCTCCGGTAACCGCTGAAGGAACCCTGGTGGTTGACCAGGTGTTGGCGTCGTGCTATGCCGTGATAGAAGACCATCAGCTGGCGCACTGGGCCTTTGCACCGGTTCGCTTTATTCACCGATTGTCCTCCTTATTGTACCCAGAAAACCATTTAGACTCAAGCAGCTCCTCGCCGGATGACGGTGTCCACTGGTACCCCATGATCCTATATCAAATAGGAAACTGGGTCCTGGATAGCCGCTTACTGCACCCCCTTGGCATGTTAGTAAACTCCAGCTGAAACGTCTAACCGCGAAGTAAGACATGACTAATGTAGGATACGCGAAAATAGCCCTAAGGAGACAAGAAGCGCCGGAGGACTTGGAGTATTTATTTAATTGACATTTACATGTGTCCTTTTCAAAGAATAAATGGACCTTCAAGAGCCTTAAAACTTTTCTTTGAATAATTTATTCTCACGTGAACTGTACGCCGGTACACCGGTATGGATCCTGACGCCGCGCTGCCAGCTATTTGCTCAGAATCTATTTTTGTACGTCTCTGGCAAAACGCAAAGAAAAAGAAGAAAATGTAAAGAGAGAAAAGCAGAGAGTTTGTGATATTCTGTCCATATGTGCATCAGACTGTTATATTTTGGGGGTCATACTTCGTGTGGGTCCATAAATTATATTTTTATACACAGAATTGTAAATTAGATTTTGACAGATCGTTACTTACTGAATCACGTTTCGTTATTTGAAATAGTGTAAGATACAAAAATATATTTTAATTTAAATAGTTGCGAAAAGTCTTGGCCAATCGTGTGCTGTATTGCCTTTCATTTTTTACTATTATTGTCTTCATTGGTTATGGCCAGGTTATAAAAACGGGACAGTTTCCGTCATCTGCCACCTGCCGACTGTAATCATCTCCTTTTCCATTTTTTTCTTTTTGTTTTCCCCAACATTTCAAGTGCACATTCTGACAATTTCGTTATATGATATAGTAGTACAGAACAAGATGTTTGTTTTAATAAATTAACTACTACTGTAAATGTACTAAAATGTATTTTTTTTCATATTTTGTAATAGGGAAATAGTTTTATAGAATTAAACAGCGCCAAATGCAGAGTTTGAATAGTATATAATACATACGGTGACCGTACCATTAACTTTCATAATCGGGCGATGTCATAAACAAATGTTTAGAGTTTATTATTTATATGTTTACTACAAAATGAGATAAAGGAATATTCAAACTTTCATCTGTTATATGTTCTTGTTTCTGATTAACGCTCCGTTGATAACTGTTATGTAGAAATAATTTTGTGAATACTCGTACATCGATAGTAGCCTACATAGGCCTGCGTTTACATATATGAACTTCGAAGAATATGAACTTCCTCGTGGATATTTTACTAAACTTCTAAACTTTCATTTTTATTTATAATGAGGACCTCGATAGGCAATGAGAACAAATTAGATTGCTTCTAAATTAATTAAGCACTTATATAATGCTCAGAGAATAAATCCACCACAAAACAAATTGCGTCAACTTAAACGCCGACTAAATTGGATGGTCTTCTCAATCAAACTTTTGTCAATTTGTAACTTAAGACTTTATTGTTACTTTGGTAATTTTAGGCAAAAATAAATTCGTTTTGGTTGATACGTAACTAACAATGTAACTAAGGCACATATTAATTAATCAAGTATATAAACTAACGCAAACAGTCTCTGCCCACCGCTACTTTGGAAGATTTTTTATTACTGTTATGCATTTAAAAACAGACTAGACATTTATTTGAGGTGTACATTCGCAGCCTACGAAATCGTGGGTCATAGTATGAGCTTTGAACTGCTTCGTATATCCCTGTGAAAAATCGCGGCGCACCGTTATAGTACAGGTGCTCATTGATTCATTCGGGAATAAACATGCATCGGAATTAAGCTGAGTTACTTGGTATGTCACAGATAATTATCATGAAACGGCTTAACTCTCTGCTGTATTCTGTTTAATTACTGTGCTTTTAATTAAAGTTATTTTTACCTTAAATTGTACTTATCTCAAGAGCTGCAACCTCTTTGTAAATGCGCAACGTTTCAGTAAACCGGCCCGATCGTGTTTTTACAGTGGCAAAGATTTAATCAGTATCGAAATGCCTGTCTGGCTATGGTCTTTGAGGTCTTTGAACTCAAGTGAATGAGCCTCGATTGACAATACTGGAAATCAGTACGCCGTCATGCTTAGCAAAAATAGTGTAGGAGCGCCATCTTTCGGTCACGCCTATGGCAACGCCTGACCCGCAGACACGGATTACGGGTGATATTTGTGGTACCCAACTACCCATACAGTACCCCAGATATCAATGCTGCAGAGTGGCCAACCAATGGGAAGAAGGAGGGACATACCTAGCTCCTCGATTGGTTTACTTCTTCAAAGAGACCACTTGGCATGCAAAGACTCTGCTGGAGCTGCAGGTACACTGGATAAAGAAAGTCTGCAGGATAAAATCTAAAGAAATAAATGTCTCCATGATCAGGTAAATTCATATTTAACCCACTTACCCCATATATAAATAGAAAACTGTCTACTAAGAGAACATCACTGGGAATAAGAGGCCCCTATAAACAAGATTAGGACAAAAAGACACAATGTGCTAGTTTGTTTGTCGCAGAGGTTCTAAAAACAGAGGAACAGCAGATTAAAGGAAATGAATAGGGAAGCGTCTTACCCATTACATCACCGACTACTTCGCTGGATGAATTCCACCTGAGGAACAATGCTTAAAACCATTTAAGATGATCAAGGTTTCAACTGTGTTGCCTCCCGCTTACAATGTTAGAAGTTCAAATTCTGCCCTCACTGTATGCCTGTGTGTCTGCGTGTGCGCTCCCCCCTGTAACCTAAAGCTTTGCATCTGACCAACTTAAAAAGCATCATGTCAAATACTGATACTCGCGCTACACAAAATGGCGCCCCCTGCTACAGGTACAGGGCTTTTTCCATGACCTTCTCCCGTTAATCGCTCTGTAATAGTATTCCCTCGCTTTTGGGGTATACATATGGTTTTAGCACAAGTCAACTTCCACTGCAGACACTTTGCTATGCGAGCCAATGATGCAAAAACCGTTTGACAGATCTCTTTCAAACTTTGGACAGGCATTGCGTATGCATGAGGAACTCAAATTATTTACATTTTTGACAGATTGCCTCAAACTGAAACAGCGCATCATAGGCAGTTTTGACATTCTCATTAAGACAATAACTAAATAGCATTTCATGGATTTCTTTCAAAGGCAGTACTGTAGGCAATGTAGCGGGGCTGGAATGGAGCTCATTATATTGAGACAGTTCGCCCCAGTTTTGAAGCAGCGCAGCATGGTGATAGCAAAACAAGTGCAGTATTGATAAATGATCCCATTAAGACGATCACTAAGTAGCCATAAGATGGATCTTTTTCAAACTTTGCAGAGGCATTGAATGGGTACCAAACTGGGTCTGATTTAATTTTGAAACAGATTGCCCAAAAACTGAAGTGAGTCACGGGCAGTACAGGGAAGGGTGAAAGCAGACATTTGACATTATCAATGTGATAAGTCAAGAAGTATTTGATGAATCTTATTATTGCTTCACAAATCATTATATGGATATAGATCTATACCTGGTTTCATATTCAGGCAAACTTCCATAAAAATGAAGCAGCAGCAATGTGTGTCACAAAATGAAGGAAATGGCAGTTATAGAGGACACTTGGTCATGTGAACACGGAAACTTTGAATGTTTAGTACGAACCTTTTTCAAAGTTTGCTGGCATATTTTAGGGTTGACAGACCGGAAGTGATCAAATTTTGAAGCAGATCACCTCAAAACTGAAGCAGCCCTGTATAGCAAAAAAAGTGTCATTTCAGACATTTGATCCTATTAGCATGAGAACTCAAAAAGTATTTGATGGATGTTTTTCAACATTAACAGACATGTTGCAAGATTAAAGATCTGGACTAGATCAAATTTTGAGACAAATCACACCATAACTGAAGCAATGGCACTTAGTGACATCAAAGAGAAGAATTTGATGATTAGTGGCTTATCCTTGTGAACAGCATCAATCAATTTGTCGTTATTTACTCTTTTTTACCTTATATGATCTTTGATGAATCTTATTACCACTTCACAAAAACATTTATGGATGTACACTTAGTCAGATCTGAAACTGCAACTGCAATGACAGAGGGCAGCAAAATTGGAACTACCAGCAGAAGGTGGCGGAGAGCGAAAACGGAGCCTTAGTGACATCAAAGAAACAGAAAACAAACAAAGAAAGAAAAAATCTTGCATACACAGGTCTTCCGTGGATCTTTTAAAAGCAAATATTTCATGGATCTTTGTACAGGTGAGTAATTTTAAAACTGGGGGCACAAGATAATTTTCTGAATATTCTGATTCTTGGTTGCTAGCATGAGATGATTTTCTGAATAGGCTCCACTAAAGGTGATACTGATTTTTGATCATTATCCTCCCTGTTCGGCAACATTTATTTGTAGCAGTGCAGTAGCTGTAGAAATGCATCATGGAGAACTCGGCAGAATTTTATTGTCACTTTTTTGGGGGGATGTGGGCAGAGTGCATAAGGCTGGCATGTAATAATATTTTCCTCAGACTGTGCTGTTTTCATTCAGCAAAATGTGTCACGCGAAGTACTCCATCATTGCTGGGTAAGTTACATTACTGTGCACTTGTACCCCAAGCTGTGTGTATATATTGTAATAATATTTGTGTGAGTCATGGTTTTAAATAATAAAGAGAAGGCAACTGTTTATAAAAAGGTACAAAAGCTCTGTGCTTTATTCACAGCACGCTGCCAGAGAGAACTAGCGGCGGCACACACACGGAAGACAGTGATCGACGTGATACTTGCATGTGGAGTGTGTCATGCCCTGCTTATGCCGATCCTCATATGTGCCACGTCCCCCTCATTTACCTCGTGTGGAATCCCCGTGTCATCAGCTGTTTCTAGTTATGTTAATTGGTATTGTGTATTTGTCTGCGTCTGTCTCCCCAGTCCGGTCATTGACGTCGTGTTGGTTGTATGTACCTGAACGTATCCTCCCTGATTAAACCCTGCATTCACCCAAATCCTTGAGTCCTGCTCCTGTTTCCCCGGTCCGTGCCCTGGCGTACATGACAGAGTGGGCACTAACAAAAACACATGCATTCCATGGGAAACATTACAATGATCATACAGTGAACATAAAATACAGAAATACACACATAAAATACCACAATTACATATACAAACAGAACTGCATGCCGATGACATGAATAATCAGTCACTCTGAACCAGCCCTGCAGTGTGACATTGCCTCCACCTCCCAGGTCAGCTGTCCATGATGTTGCAGCTGTGGCCAGCATGTCATAGTTTCTAATGTCCCCAGCATACCTTTCTCTCCTGGAGCATCCTCATCCTCGGCTGCTACTGGGGGGTCAGGTTGGGCCTGGGGTTAAACCGTGCAGGCAATCCCTGTACAGGACCCCAGCATTTCGCTGCTCAGGCAGCTGCAGGCTGTAGACACCATCAGAGTGCCATGTGAAGTTCTCCTCTGACCCCCACCAAAGACTTTCTACCATGGGCAACTGCCCCTTCTTCTGAATGGAACAGTATACCCAAAACGGGTCCCCGATGTTCAAGTCCTGCCTGTGGCTGCACGTATATTAAATTACACTTCTATCGGGCAGTCACTATCCCTTGGTGCTGCTGGGCCAGTTTGTGTGTGCCCTTAAAACACTCCCAAAGGCACCATAGGAACTCCATACCTAGATCTTGCACCACGTTTGGCTGTGAAAGTGGCTCAAATGCTTAGTGCTCTGGTGTGCACAGCTCGTGCCTTCAAATTTTATCCCTGGTTGCTGTGCTATCAAGTGTTCAGGCAGTCCATGTACTGACGCTCTGTAACACCCCCACTAATTTCGAGAGGTTGATGGCACAAGCGCTAGCCCACATTGAATGGAGCCAATGCATCTTCTACATGGATGATCTGCTCACCCATACTGTTTATTTCAATTATAGCACTTAACTTGCGCATCATCTTTGCTGCCATTCACAAGGCAGACCTGTGCCTCAACCATTGGAGTGTTGCCTTCTGTGGTGAAAGACAGAGTTCCTGAGTCATGTAGTAAGTGGTGAGGGTGTGTTGGTGGACATATGAAAGATCGCTGCAGTGAAGGACTGGCTGACACCGCACATGTCGTGGTCCTCCGCAGTCTATTGGGTCTCAATTCTTACTACTGCCGGTTTGTACTAGATTTCACCAGGATTGCCAAGCCACCCAACGACTCACCAAAAAGGGAGGGGTTAGGAGACTGCACAACCACTTTCAACTACCTGAAATCTGCACTCACAGAGGCTCCAGTGTTGGCGTAACCCAACCCAGCACTCCTCTTCATCCCCTTCACCCTCCACACAGACACCAGCAACGATGGATAGATGGATGGATAGATAGATAGATGGATGGATGGATGGATGGATGGATGGATAGATGCTTTATTGTCATTGTAAGTACAATGAGATTTAGTTTGGAACATGCCAGCAGATGCACAGTATATTTACAATTAACTAGATTCTGAGGCATAAAATAGAATGGGAGAGTATGTACATACATATATACATAAAATAAGGTGCTGGTAAGTAAGTTCACAGAGGTAGAGTTTTCAAGTGGTCTAAATGCACATAAATATGGAAATTGCACATGTGGGGTATTGCTTCAGAATGTTTGAGATCAGTGCTGAGAGTTCAGAAGTGTGATGGATGTGGGGTAAAAACTGTTCCTCAGCCAGCTTGTGCAGGCGTACAGGGTTCTGTAGCATCTACCAGATGGCAGAGGTGTAAAGAAGTTGTGTCCAGGGTGGGTTGGGTCCTTGATTATTTTTCCAGCTCTGTGGCCACACCAGGTGCGATGGATTTCTTCCAGTGATGGAAGCTGGGTTCCAGTGATCCGCTGGGCTGTCCTGATGATACTCTGCAGGGTCTTCTTGTTCTCTGAGGTCCATCCAGAGTACCATGTAGTGATGCAGTATATGATCACTGACTCTATGTTGCACCTGTGGAAGTTCACCTGGAGCTGCTGTGGAAGTTGTGCTTTCTCTTTAGGCTCCGCAGGAAGTGGAGCCTCTGAAGTCCTTTTTTGGCCATGACTGAAGTGTTTGTGGTCCATGACAGGTCACGGCTGATCTGAATCCCTGCTTTTATAGTCTATAATGGACCTGATGCCACATGTGCTGGGGATCAGAGTTGTTGTTGAAGTGCTCCTCCATTTTATCCTTGTAAGAACATAAGAACATAAGAACATAAGAAATATACAAACGAGAGGAGGCCATTCGGCCCATCGAGCTCGCTTGGGGAGAACTTAACTAATAGCTCAGAGTTGTTAAAATCTTATCTAGCTCTGATTTAAAGGAACCCAAGGATTCAGCTTGCACTACGTTATCAGGAAGACTATTCCATACTCGCTGTGTAAAGAAGTGCTTCCTTAAATCCAGTTTGAAATGTTCCCCCACTAATTTCCACCTATGGCCACGAGTTCTTGTATTTGAACTAATGCTGAAGTAACTATTCGGTTCAACAGCATCCAAACCTGTTAGAATCTTATAGACCTGGATCATGTCCCCCCTCAGTCTCCTTTGCTTGAGGCTGAACAGATTTAGCTCAAATAACCTTTCCTCGTATGACATTCCTCTAAGACCAGGAATCATTCTTGTGGCCCTACGCTGCACCTTTTCTAAGGCCGCTATGTCCTTTTTAAGATATGGTGACCAAACCTGTACACAATATTCTAGGTGAGGTCTCACCAAGGAATTGTATAATCTTAGCATTACCTCCCTTGACTTAAACTCCACACACCTGGAGATATACCCCAACATCCTATTGGCCTTTTTTATTGCTTCCCCGCACTGGCGAGAATGAGACATGGAAGCATCAACATACACACCAAGGTCTTTCTCATAATCAGCTACCTTTATTTCAGTTGGTCCCATAAAATACCTGTACTTTATATTTCTGCTCCCTACATGGAGTACCTTACATTTGTCTATGTTAAATTTCATCTGCCAGGTGTCAGCCCAGTCACTAATTAAATTAAGATCCCGCTGTAGCTGCTGAGCCGCTAGTTCAGTATCTGCTACACCACCCACCTTGGTGTCATCTGCAAATTTCACCAGTTTACTGTATATATTGGTGTCTATATCATTTATGTAAATAAGGAACAAAAGTGGTCCTAAAATTGAACCCTGCGGTACCCCACTATGAACGCAGGCCCACTGTGACATCAAGCCTCTTATAACTACTCGCTGCTTCCTATCCGTTAACCAGTTATCAATCCAAGTCGCTACAGTTCCTAAAATACCTGTCGCTTTGAGTTTAAACATCTCTGATGCCTCTCCACAGGTTGGACCTGGCTTAGTCCAGCCAAAAGGCATAACCAAATACTCATCATGTGCTGACGGCATGTTAAAAGTCATCTTCCACTCATCCCCCTCGTGGATCGTAACCAAGTGATAGGCGCTCCGCAAGTCCAATTTGGTGAACTGACTAGCACCCTGAAGTAAATCAAGGACCGAGGACAGTAGCGATAGGGGGTACCGATTCTTGAAAATGATCTGGTTCAGCCTATCATAGTCAATACAAGGACAGAGGGATCCGTCCTTCTTCTCCAGGAAGAAAAATCCAGTGCTTGTTAGGGACAAAGATGGCTGAATAATTCCCAACGCTAGAGCACTACTGATATATTCAGCTATCGCCTTCCTCTCAGGGACGGACAGGGGATAAAGACGGACTCTAGGTGGTGAGGTGCCAGGCAGAAGATCATTTGCACAATCAGAGGGGTGATGTGGAGGCAGGAAAAAAGCCCGGGAATTACCGAATTACCTAAGTCTAGATAGACCGAAGGAACGAAAGACAGGTCCAAACTGTCCTCCTTCTCCCCGGGGACCATGGAAGGGAGAGCTGTACAGAGACACTGGGAACGGCAAGAAGGAGTCCAGCCCAAAATAACTCCATTCTGGGTGGGGATTATGTTTAAGCCGGGGTGGCCTCAGAGTAAAGGCGCTTGAGGTGAGTCAATAACATAAAAGGACACCTCCTCCACATGATTACCCCCGACGGCGAGACTCACTAGGAGAGTAGCCCCGGTGAGGGTGGCCATCCGATGCTCATTGAGCGCATGGGCCACCAGCTGCATCTGTACAGAAGTAGTCGGCAGCCCCCACCAGTGGACAAGTCAATAAAACTGTCATTTGCCCCTGAGTTGATAAGGGCTGCCAGATATCACCATCAACAGCACTGGTAAAAAAAAAAAAAGTCCTCTGTGTCAATGAGGAAAAATGTCCCTCCTCCTTACTGGTGGGTGCATCCTTTTACTAAATAGTTCACAATATAATGTCCAACCTGCCAATAGTACAGACACGCATTGGAGGACCGACGCCATTGCCATTCATTGAGAGATAAACAGGTCTGGTCCAGCTGCATTGGTTCGGTGGGAGGCATCAAAGGGTTAATGCCAGCCGAGGTGGCGGCACCCGGGACCTCAGTCCCTCTGTGACATTCGCTGCAGTGCTGATGGAAGCAGTTGTCAACCCGGATAGTGAGGTTTACCAGATCTTCAAAAGTGCTTGGCTGCTTGTGGGTAGATAATTCATCTTTAATGTCCTTGGACAGTCCATTGTGAAAGGCATTGAACTGAGCCTGCCGATCCCAACCAGTAGAGTGCTAGGGTTTGAAACACTATGGCAAAATCAGATACCAATCGGTTGCCCTGATGGAGCTGAAGCAACTTGTGTGCTGCCTCTCTGCCATGCGTAGAATGGTCAAACACTTGCTTCATCTTTGCGGTAAAACTGGAGAGGTTGACACAAAAAGATGTCCCAGCCTCCCACGCAGCAGTCACCCATTCTCGGGTGGGACCAGTCAACAAGGTGATTATATAAGCAACCCTAGAGCAACGTGATGGAAACACAGATGGCTGCAAGCCGAAAATTAGGGAACATTTGGATAAAAATGAGTGGCAGGTTCCCGGATCACCAATATACTGCGGGGGCGGAGACGAGCAGGGTTCACTGAGAAAAAGCAGTCTGAGGACTGCAACAGATATGCTCCACCTGATCTACTCTGTTAACCCGGCTTTAAAGGATTCCAGGAACTCACTGATTGCCATGAGTTCTAACTGGTGACACCCCAGCAGAGCACCCTGCTTACCCAGGACTTGGGTGAGATGCTGAAGGTTAGTCTGATCTGTGGAGTCCATCCTGATTGTGAGATCTTCTGTCATGGGGGGTATCGTGGAAAATAAGCAGGACACTGTTGCAGATCAGGCAGGTGAAAGGTCTATAATTATAGTCTTAATTCCAGACAGCAGAATCCAAAAACCTAGTCTAAGAACGTTGTTCAGGAGTGGGTAGGGGTCGGGTGATTTTCGTTGGTGGTTGTGGGACAGGGTTAAACTCAGAATACGGAGACAAGCAGGAGTTTGGGCGATTGGCGTAGGCATTTCAAGGGCTAGATAAGATGTGAAGTTGAAAAACTAAAATAGGGTCAAGAGACAGGCAGGCTTGCTAGGAGACAGGCAAAGGGGAAAACGGGACAGAATTGCTTGAAACGATGAAGATCCCAGAAGCAAATAGGTAAGACAGACCATTAAACCCCAATAAAACACAGCTGAGAGAGAGAGGCGTGCAGCTAAGCAGTTCTACCGGTTCTTGGGGTAGGTGGGGAAGGAACATCCCCGTTGGTGCCAGTCTTGCTTCTTGGGAATCCCCGAGGGTGTGGATGGGAAGCACCGTGTGATGTCATAGGGGTCCATGACAGGTTGTCACCAGTTCTGATCGACGTAATATTTTGGAGCATTCCTGTAGTGTTTTATTTACAAAGAACACCGCTTTCTTTCATAATGCAATCAGGTAGTGGGGCCATGGAGGGAATAATCGATTTTTGAAGCATCAATGTCAGCCAATCCTACACGATCACCATGGACAGCACCTTTTAAGGTCACTCTAAAGCAGCTCTCCCTTGAGCAATCTCTTAAGAGATTGTTCAGGAAACATACTTAGGAAAACAAATACCTTTTGTAAGATATAACTCTAGAGTCTTCATAAGACACTAAGAGTCACCATTATTTGGGAAGTCCACCCCTGGTCAAAATCACTGGGGTTGTCATTCATTAACCGCCTCACACAGCATTAGGCCTATATCAGTGTGGGATGTTGGTTGTGTGTGTACCAATCTGGTTTTAAAACACAACACAGCACTGAGTCTTCTCTCCTCAAAGTCACTAATGACCTATTAATGTCTGTGGACTCTGGAAATTGTGCAGAATTAATTCTGTTGGAGGAGAGTGGACATTCAGGGCCCTGCATTAAAATTAGTCTGTCTCCTATCTTAAAGGTAAAACTTTCTCAGTGAATATAGGCACTTATTTCTCCTCTACTGCAACCATTACCTGTGATGTGGCACAAGGCGCAATTTTAGGTCCCCTTCTGTTTTCCTTGTATGTGCACCCCCTGGGAAATATTCTACAAACCCACAGTACGTTACCATTTTTATGCTGATAACACTCTGAACCTCTGAAACCTGACAAAGCCTGCTCCCGGACTGCACTTTTTAGCAGCCTTGATGATATCAAGATTTGGATGGCAAACAACTTTCTACAACAAAATAATGATAAAGCTGAAATTATTTTATTTGGTCCACCTAGTTCAACTGGATCATTAGAAGGAATGCTAGGCCCACTATGTCATTTTTGATTCGTCTTTAAACTTTGATTTACCAAATTGGTTACCAGTCAATATATATTTTTGATTTTAATGTTTTATTATTTGCTTACAAAGCTTTAAACAGTCAGGCTCCAGAATACATTGCAGATCCCCTATGTCGCTATTCCACTTCAAGGGCTCTGACATCATCTGATCAAATGCTGCCGTCTGTCCTTTGGTCACGCCTAAAGGGGAAATGGTGATCAGGCAGTCTCAGTCGCTGCACCTAGGCTGTGGAATAGTCTTCCACTCACCATCAGATCTAGCCCGACTGCTGAAATCTTTAAATCTCATTTCGTTAGCTTTTAAGTAGGCCTGAGCATGATTGGTTTTAATCGTGGTTGTAACTTTAATTTGTTATTTAATTCATTATTTTTATATACCTAGGAGTATTTATTGTGTTTCATTACAGTTTTATACTTTGGTCAAGTTTTGTTGTTTTAAATGTGCTTTATAAATAAACTAACTTGCCTTGACATATTTATCTCTTGTGATGGCCAGATGAATCCTGAAACTTTTAAGCTTCCCAGCCAATTTTATTGAAAAGTTGTTCATTTCTTGGGGCTTTGGAAGCTCACTAGAGTCACCTGCTGGTCAGAAGAGCTTAGAACAGGACATGGAACAACACATAGGTTAGTGCACATCAATTCCTCAAACCACTGTTATTGCAGCTGATAGTGTATTGACAATTCATTATTTTTGTGCCATTTCCCATCTTCAATCTATTTAGTTTATGTTTAGTTCTACTGAGGTTGACTTATTTCGTTTAGTTTAGTTGGTTCTCTTAACTGGGTGAGGTAAAGTCTTTAAAAAAAAAAAAATCGAACTACTTTGAATTTCATAATAGAATCATAATATTTCAGTTGTGAGTCAGGACTCCAAATGTCTTGTCTTCTGTTAGGAAAATTGGTAAAGAATCCGATAATGATGCTATTAGGCCTACTACTCGTATGTCAATTAGTGTTACTGAATAGTATGAAGCAATGTGCTTGTAGGACAGGAAAGATATACACGTCGAACAATCAATGTTTCATATGTAAACTTCTGTGATGAGGTCAAAGGTAAAAATTGCAATTTTGCATCACTGCATTTGTCGTTTAAATGACGCAATTTTATACACTTTTTAATGCAGCCCCTCCGCATTGGGGAATCAAACCTCAGTCTCCCAAATGATGGGCGGAGATACGAACTATATGAACTAGGATGGTAATATTATGATACAGCTGTATTAAAAACATTAAAGGACTGCTATAACCAGTTATATTTCACCTTATTAAGTGATACCGTAGTGAATTGTTGCCATATGAATGAATATCTTCTTTTTGAGACTGGCTCTATCTCAGACTATGACAGCTAAACAATTGCTCAGTACAATCTCAAACAAGCCAAAAAAAAAAAAAACATTCCAAGAGTGAGAATATTTATCAACAAAGTTGCTTATGGGTCATTCCATGAGAACAGTGCCCATTTATTTCCTTAGCATTTGATAACATATTTTGTCAATAACTACCAAGCATAAATTACCTCAAAGTTTATCATTAAGATTGTATATAACAATTGTTATTTTAAACGATTTAAGTTTTTTTTTAATGCATATTTCAAAATAACAAATGTACAGTGGTACCTTGGTTCTCGAACTTAATCCGTTCCGGACTCTGGATGGAATCCTAAAAAGTTCGAGTTCACACACACACACACTACCCACTGTACTGGCTGCCCCAAACACACACACTGCCCACTGTACTGGCTGCCCCAAACACACACACTGCCCACTGTACTGGCTGCCCCAAACACACACACTGCCCACTGTACTGGCTGCCCCAAACACACACACTGCCCACTGTACTGGCTGCCCCAAACACACACACTACCCACTGTACTGGCTGCCCCAAACACACACACTGCCCACTGTACTGGCTGCCCCAAACACACACACTGCCCACTGTACTGGCTGCCCCAAACACACACACTGCCCACTGTACTGGCTGCCCCAAACACACACACTACACGATGGGTGCACACACCACTAATTATAACAATTAGCATTAACACTACACATGACATTATGCACAATAACAATACAATGCATGATAAATACACAGAGCCATTTACGCTATTTACACTTGGCATCCAATTCATGAAATGACCCTTATAATAAGCGGATTTGGTGACACTGATCTCAATAGACTTTTACTGTATAGCCTTCAAATTGAGCTGTAAATGTTATTGAAGCCTTGATTCCGTCAATGTAATACAAAATGTGATGAACTTCTGCAAAAAGTATCTTCCACATACACTGTATGTATGCACAAACTTCAGCTTCAACCTCGCCACTATACATTCTACAATGCACAAGGCTTTATGGAAGTCAAAAATTTTGGAATGACATAAACTGCAGACAACTTAGGGTAGGAGAACTTGTCCATTTATTAGGTCTGTTTGCACAGGGATTCCCCACATTCAAAGGAGAAGACCCCCCCCCTTCGCAAATCAACATCCATATTTATACCTTTTCTGAGAGTGATGTCCCTACATGAACTCACCTGATGTTTCTCGTTAGTTCGTCTGTTCCTTGTTAGCTTGGCTATTATCTACCTTGTTACCTTTTCAAGGTTCCTCGTACAGGACCTTTCAGCTCTGTTTTAAGGTCAGAAGCTTATATGTTACTGAGTATGCCAATGTATATTTAACTCAATTAGAATAAAATTATTTTAATTACTTCTTAGGCACAGCTATCAGTAGTGTTTCTGTCTGCGGGGGCAATATCGAACTCGTCGAGATATTCACCTACCTCGGCAGCGACATTCATGTCTCTGATGACTCTTCCTATGAAGTCAGCAGACAGATTGGAAGAGTATGGGGGGTCATGAGGTCACCGGAAAGGGGTGTGTGGCTCCCGATATCATTGCAAGAGGATGAATGTCCAAGTCTTTAAACTCCTGGTGCTCCCTGTCTAGCTGTATGACTGTGAGACATGGATGCTGTCCAGTGAGCTGAGATGAAGACTGGACTCCTTCGGTACTGTGTCTCTTCGGGGAATCCTTGGGTACCGCTGGTTTGACATTGTGACGAATTAATGGTTGCTAATGCAGTTCTGAATGAGGCACATTACCTGCATTGTGAGGGAGCATCAGTTACGGTATTACGGCCATGTGGCGCATTACCTTGAAGGTGATCTGGCTCGCAGGATCCTCATTGCTGAGGACCCAAGTGGCTAAACCAGGCCAAGGGAACGCCCACGTAACACCTGGCTGAAGCAGAATGATGGCCATCATTCCAGAGGTGGAACTGGACTGGGTGTCTGCCTGGGGGGTCGCCAGCTGGGATACTGAGGTGTTTCATCATGTAGTCGGCAGAGGTGGCAATTTCAGGTCCAGAAAGTAAAAAGCCAGACCATGATTTACTTTCAACGAACCAGTTGAGCATAAAGAGTCACAGTTACAGAGTACACAGATTTTTGAAATGTTTATACATAAACATTACACAACAGGTAATTAAAATATATATATAATAAAATGACAAATAAAATTACATTTATTAAATCAAGTATCTAGCAGCACTATAACAAACATTTCAAAAATATGCCACAGAAAACATGCAATATTGGTTTCTTTATGGTGAAAAAGTTGCAATAGCAGTTTTATTCACAAAAATTTACGTACAAGAACCACATACTGGTCATCCATGTCAAAGTCATAACTCGTTTGTAAGTCAAAAAGTTTAAAAATACTTAAATCATCAACTTTCAATAAGGAAACATTTGTCTCACTCTGCTCCCTAAGCTGGTATGAATGAAAATGCTCTGCAAAACAGTGTCTTTTACTTGGTTAAATACTGGTATTCCCTCCACTATCCTTAAAAAAACCAAGAGACCTGGGCGATACTCCGTCCCAAAACAATTAATCCAAGAGGATACATCAGTTTCACAGTCGATGTCAGCCTACAGATATTCTGAGATCTTCTTACAGTTCCTAAGTTTAACAGTTGTTACTGGTCCACAAACTATGCTTTTACAAGGCAAAGATTCTCAATGGTATGCTACAGCCATCTGATACTTTTGGGTTAAAGACTTTGCAATTTTTTTTAAATTTCTGATGGTGTTCTTAAAAAAAATGTTTGGCTTCAAATGTTTTGCTGTTTGACCAAACATGAAAAACTGGACCTGTTTTCTGAATGATTCTGGGATAATGAATCATGAAGTGGGTGCTTAGGGATCAGCTTACGATCCAGGTACTGTACAACTCCTTGAAGACCGTATGATGATCATTTATCAGATATTTCAAATAAACAGTCAGTCCCTCAGTAATTGCTGGGAAATATACTATGTTATTTGCAATAAAATGAGTAATAGTCTCCAGTATGCAATTCCTTCTTGTACAACATCTCCAAATATTAAGGGCACATTCCTAATTAAACAAAATGGTGGATGGTTTTTGCACTCAAGGAAACCATAACTGTAAGAGTATATTCTACTAAAGATATTTTGCTTAGATATGGGATGCCTTTCCAAATGATGACTCTTAGTGTCTTATGAAGACTTTAAAGATATATGTTATGAATTTATTTTCCTATGTCTGTTTCCCGAACAGTCTCTTATGAGATTGCTTAAGGGAGGGTTTCTTACCTGCGACCTTAATAGACGCCGGAACCTGGTTGATTGATATCGATGGCATGAGAACTGATTATTCCCTCCATGCAGCAAATGCTTGACTGCTGCATGAGAGACAGTGGTGTTCTTTATAAATATAACACTGCAGGAATCCTTCAATATAGGCATTAATCAGAACTGGGGAGAACCTAAAAATAAAATACAAAATTAACAAATTGAATTGGGTGCAGAAAGAGAGAAATATCACCAATTTATTTTTATTTGGTCTATAAAACACCTGTGTGCACCAATATGTGTGCATATCATTGATACTGGGATGAACTGAAATAAATGTTTTGTTACTGTCTTAACATAAGAGAATGTCCTAGGTACTAAGGACTATTCCAGGGTGCTTCTTTGGGGGAAAATATATTAGACTTACAAGTAAATTAACCTGCAGTGTTGACTTGTATCAACCAGCGTTTTGATGTACTGTGAGTGTAGGTGTGTGCATTCCAGGGGTGTTGGAAACAGGGGGAACGCATCCACCTCAATGTCAGCAGAACCTCCCCCCCATTCCTTCCCAAATAATAAATACATAATCAACAGCGAGTTCCTTATGTTTGATTATGAATCTGCACATTGCTGAGGCCAATTTGCTGTGCATTCAGAGCGCAAGGACGACACCTAGCGGAGATTGGAGTCATGTAACAGACAAAATTATTTTATCGTAAGGATCAGTTATTTTTTTAGTTTAGTGATGTCTGGTTATGAAACTGCACCCTTAACGATTGTAATGGAGCGTTGTGCGCCGAGTACGTGCTGTATATTCAAATCGCTGTGGGGAGTCTGGTTAGAACTCTGGTATAACCGCAAACAGAATCTGGACGACTCGAACTTCTTTCAATGAAGTCTCCTTTATTTGGGAGTATACTGCAGCTGTTATAACTTATTACGTGGAAAGTAGGGTGTGGTGTGTAAACAAATAAAATAACACAATGCAATATAGATTTAACATTATAAGTACAGGTTACAGATTACATTGCAAAGTAATCTAGCTCGTCTCTGAATTATAAACCTAAATGATATGTACTCAGGATCGCTACTTTAACGAGCCAGCAATATTATGCACTGCTTACTAAGTACAAATAGTTAACATGACTAAGCCTGCACCCTGCATAGGGCACATAAACGGTAGCATGCGTGTGCTAATATATAAGGAAAGTCAAACGAATACATTACATTACGCACACCGCTCCAATGCCGTAAACATAACTCAAACATAAAGGCATTAAACCAAGGAATATAAATTAATTATAAAATAGTAAACGCAGTCTTACAATTAGCGTCTCCACCGTACAAACTAACATGTAAATTTACCATTATTCACAAAGGAAAAAGAAACTTACGGTTTTCATGGACGCACACATCTTACGGTAATAAATGCCAGGTTACAAACTTAAAGTATTAAACTTAACTTTATCACGGGCTTAAACCGGCCACATAACTATAGCAGGCCTTGCAAACAAAATGACCAAATATTGCTCTTAAAGAATAGTAAGTTCTGAGATCTTTCACCTTGGGAATTTCATGGCAAAAACTTACATTTATATAGTAAATAGTGATCTGCACCTTCACAGACAGCTTACTTCGATGGATGCAGCCCCTGAATTTGGACACAACCCAGAGTTACACGTGCACCGACCGCAGCATCTGCAGCGAACCCGATGACGAATTTCACGTCAATTCCCCGCATCCAAAACCGAAAGCGCATGCAGAAAAGTGATAGTACTGTGTATATGACCAATTTAATGAGACAAATAAGTACTAATTGTTACGATCCCCAGTCTAGGGTTGGGGACCGTCAGAAAAAGAAACAGGGAAAGGACAAGGGAAGACGAGACAAGCGGTGAATAGGGGAAAGGGAACACGGGAAACAAGAGGAATCTTTGTTTTTTTTATTTTTCACAAACACCAGGTGTAACAGACTTCGGGAGTGACAAGGCTAAAACAAACAAAACACCGCTACCGAACGAACCCAATCTAAACTAATCCTGCGTGACATAAACAAAGTATAAACAAAACAATACTACCACCTAGCTCCTTAACCAAACCAACAATAAGTCGTCACGACTCGCAAAACAAAAAGGCAGTCACTCCTTACACACACCTGGTACGAACACACAGCAAGCACACAAAACACAAGCAACGTTACCGAAGGGAGAAGGCAAAGAGAGTAGTCGAAAACAAGCGAGAGATCAAATAAGCCAGGAAACAAATCAAACCAAAGCGACAGTACCGAGGGACGAAGCGAGAAATCAAAATCCAAAATCCAAAACCGCCATACACTAACAATCAAAACCAGATACAAACCAAATACACAAGAAATGAGCAGAACTCCCCAGTGTTGCGAACTGTGGCCTTTTCTTCACAGGACCCGGAAATGACGAGCGGCGCATCAGAGTCGTCGTGGGTGGGGCCTAGTCGAGGAGGCGGGGCCAAGATGCATGGCGGACAAGCTGCCGACGACAAGGCGTGTGGGCGGAGCTGGAGGCGCAGCCGGCGAATGGCGACGAGGGCGGGAACTTGGGAAGTCCGAAGAATCTGCCATGACCTCCTGCAAACACTTACGGCACGTAATATAATAAACAGAATATAACGACACCATTCACATATTGTTGAAGGACATAGCCATCTTGCATTCTGAGGCTGCAGAGGTTCCTTTGACTCCCTGACAGTCAGTCCCTGTTCCAGTTGAAATTTCTAATGAAGAACTCAGAAATTCCAAACAATTCCAAGTTCAAATGGAATGTACCATTAATACATCTCTCTTGTGGAAAATATTTAGTAAGACAATTCAAATGGCAATTCATTTTGCAACTGGCAATTCATTGTGCAATTGGCAATTCATTGTGCAGTCTGTTTGATCTGATATTGGCCTGGTCTAGCCGCTTGGTCCAACCACTTAATTAACTAGTATTTTTAACTCTTTTAAAAAATGAATTATTACTAGAAAAGAATTGCATCCTGTTTGTCTCTTACATTACCTGGCCCCCAATTTGTTAGGCAGGAGGACTAAATTAAAAACTTAAAATAGCCATTAACAGCCAAACTACTTATAATGTCCATAATTTCTTCTCTTCATTCTTCCGATGTTGCTTCTTCCAGCAGGCACAGTTTATTCACAGGTTTTTCCAGAGAACTGGTCCTGGGTGTGACGACCGGGTGTCACCGAGCAGAGAAGCAGGAGAGAGAGCCGTGAATACTATCAAAACGGGGTTTATTTTGAACGGACAGGACAGAGGGGCACGCATGGCAAGAACAGACCTGGGGAAACTAACTCAGACGCGGACTAAATACTGAAGACAAGCAGGAAAGAACAGGCAACAGGTGATCACAATCGAGAATTAACACGAGGTAACGAGGGGGCGTGGCACACAGGAGGTTTAGACGAGCAGGTCATGACACTGGGGCCTCATTCACCAATATTTTCTTAAGAATTCTCTTAAATTTGTTCCTACAAAACTTGTTAAGAACAACCTACGTCGGATTCATGACGTGTTCTTAAGCAGCAGAATTGTTTGCACCTGTCTTCTTAAGAATGATGAACCCCATGTCTTCGTAACTGAAAGCGCATGCCAGTTTGTCCTAATTAGCATAGGGAAACGCCCTGTAATTTCCCATAAAAGGGCATGAGACTGTAGGGCCGTGTGCAAGGAATGGCGAAAAGATGCGCAGGCAGTGAGCCGCTTGGCACTAAGAGGAAAAAAAAAAAAAAAAAAACTTCAGTAATGTTGAAGTAGAAGTATCTACATCTACTCACATGGAAGTTGGAGAGGTGAGTAACATCATCCATCCATATTTTCCGGTCTTCAGCATGCTTTCCATCGATGTTCTCATCCCAACCATGTTGTTTACACAGATCTTTCAACAGGAGTTTAGCAGGCAAGATGACTGGAGCCAGAAAGCCAAGGGAGTTGTAGATGGAATTGACGACTGATAAAATGCTTGTCTTACTTCCACCTACAGTATAAAGCTGTATCTATTTCTGTGTCCCATTGTACACCGAGTGTCCTCTCTACTGGCAGAACATCATGTCTTAGATCCAGATCTTTCACTTCACCAGCTCTGTAGCTACACTTTTCAGGCAGCCATCTACGTAGAAGTTATGCAGGACTGTCTGAACAGCTTCTGGAGATGCAACATCTTTGTGATCCTCTGCAGTTCTTCTCAATGCATATGAGGCAACACTTGGTGAGGAAGTGGCTTCGAAGAGGTGCACTGTCATACGGAATTCCTTCATAGACTCATTCAACTTACTGTTGGGCCACCAAAGAAATCAAAGGAGATTTGTGTCGTGTTCTGGCACTTTAACTTGATAAAACATCGACTCAATGTCTGCCATTACTGCTACTGGCTCCTTATGAAATCTTAGGAGGACACCTACTAATGTGTTGGTCAGGTCGGGCCCCTGGAGTAACTCACTATTCAGGGACCTATCCTGAAATGAGGCTGTGCAGTCAAACCTGCAGCTTTCTTTTCTTCGGGGGATAAACTCTGTGGTGTGGTATATAGAACACCCTGTTGTCATCATGGTTCAGCTCATGTGCCGGAGCCTGGACAGCATAGCCATTGTCAATGATGGTCTCCATGAAACTCTTGTAATCTTTAAAGAATTCAGGATTCTTCTTAAACTTCCTAAGCAAACATGCTTACGGTTATTAGGCATTTGGAGCTTCTCATTCTTGAGCGGCAATCCAATGCTATAATGCCCGTTCTCCAAAACCATCATTTTCTCCACAGACTGCAAAAACCGTTTGTCTTCTTGAGACATCTTTTCTTTATCATCATAGTTACGCTCTGGAAAATCAGTGTCGTACTGTTGGGCCAGTAGCTTCTAAATTTCTATCACAGAGATTCTGCTTACTGAGAAGTTTAGGTGGTTCGTTATCTGTGTCATTCAGTTCTTTCCATATGGGTCCATTCACAACCCAAGCAATGGCTTCTTCACTGCATAAGGACCTCCATTTCAACCATTAATTATGCACTATGGTTCCAACGCTCTTGAACAGTTAGCTCCAATAAGGAGGCCTACCTCAGCTTCTATCTCTAGCACGCTCACTTCATGAAGATAAGGCCAATTCTGCATACCTGACTGTTTGGGTATGTTACCAGTATGAACAGGTATACTGCTATGCATGAACACCTTGGGTAACTCAATGAACTTGGTGTCTTCCAGCCCACACACTTCTAGATCTGATATCACTAAACTGTTCATGAGCTTCTGTTCTGCTGGTTTAACTTGACCTATGGTGCTAAGAAGAATTTGTGTTGATTTTCCCTTTACAATCAATTTCCTTCACAGGTCTTCTGTGCAGAATGATGCTGTGTTTCCTGGACCCAGAAAGGTGTATGTTTCAACATACTTGTTACCCTTCTTTGACTTGACCTCTACTGGTACTATTGACAGCACACATTCAGCTTCTCCGTCCCCCGTAAGGCCACAGGATTCTTGAGTAATAAGAACTTGAGAACATGACATGTCATTACCTTGAGCACCATCTTTCTTTTCAGGTAAGACAGAATTTTCATCTTTTACTTTGTGTAGAATGTCTGGGTGCTTTAATGCACATTCTTTACACTCAGTTCTTCATTTGCAGAATTTGCTGAGATGACTTGGACCCAAACATCCAAAACATTTTATTTTAAACATTTGATTTTAAAAACTCCATTCGCTCTTTATGTGGCTGACCTTTGATTTTACTTAGGAAGCAAGGGTATGAGACTGCTGGCAGTACAAACATGGCCTCTCAAAGGCACTGACTGTTTTGCCTGAGTTTGCTGGCTTCAAACGAGTTCCTTGAGGCCTTTTGATTTCGGTATAAGCATTAGTCAGGAAACTGCTTCCACAGACTTCCTTCTTTCCTGGATGCCTTTCCTTTTGGTCACTCTTTCCACTTGTGGTTAGGCGGCCATCTGAGATATAACCGAAGAGGGGATCCATAGCTATCTTAGCTTGGTGGTCTATGAAGTTCACCAAATCTGCACACCTTACTCTTCCACCTCTTTACTCTTTGAGCTCAAAAGCTTCAGCACGCCAACGTTCTTTCATTTTGTAGGGCAGTTTGGATATCACTGTCCATAGATTTGTAGGATTATTCATCTCGTCCAAAAATTTGATATCCTCCATGGAGACGCGACATCCGATCAAAAACCTTTCCCTTGACCAATTACAACCTTTCAACATTGGGGCAGCCACTGTATGAGCTCCTGAAAAACAAAAATGCATGGACATGGACTCACACACAACAATCAGCCTTTGAACACATAAAGCAGCTGCTAACTACCGCACCAATATTCACTTATTGTGATGTAAACAAGCCTACCGCTGTGTCCGCTGATGCTAGTAGCTATCGACTGGGGGGCGTGCTGCTTCAGCTCCATGAGCAACAATGGAAACCCGTGATATATTGCTCCAGACGCCTCACAGAAGCTGAAACATGCTACGCCCAGAATGAAAAGGAGGCTTTGGCAGGCGTGTCGGCACGCGAGAAGTTTGACAGATACCTCAATGGTCTGGGTCAATTTAAACTTGTAACAGACCACAAGCTGCTGGTACCTCTCATTAACAACAGCAACCTGGACTGCGTACTGCAACGGTGCCGTCATCTCATGTGGCTCATGAGATTTAATCCGGTGGCAGAGTACGCACCGGGAAAAACCCTGATCGTTGCGGACCCAGTCACACAGTCCTCTAGCTAGCACGTGCACAGAGACTGACACACGCAGTGAAGTGGCATGCTATGTGGCTAGCGTCGTGGAAGGGATTCCAGCATCCACAAGTACTGTAATAGAGACATACCCCAGGAGACTTGTGGCTGTAATTGCAGCAAAATGTGGTTCTACAGGGTATTGAATTTGGGGGTGAATACCTTTGCACGCTCAAGATTTCTATTTTTTCATCTTAATTTTTATTTGTGTTACAATAAAAAATATTTTACACCTTTAAAGTGGTATACAGGTTGTGTAAATCAAATGGTGCTAACCCCCCCAGGACAAACACCAAGGGGGATGAATTCTTTTGCAAGGTATATGCTAGATCAGGGGTGGGCAATCTTATTCGCAAAGGGACGATGTGTATGCAGGTTTTCACTGCAACTCCGTAATTAGGTCTTCTAATACTTTTTTCATTAACTCCAACTGCAGTGTTTGCCCAGTCTGCTCTTCTCAGTCTGGTCTCCAAAACCGCATCTACTGCAGCCTCAGAAGCAGGATGTTCCTCCCACTCTCACACACAGTCGACTGTGAGAGAAAACGAAACTGAATCCTATCAGTGTTTGTTGTAAAATGGCAGAAGCCAGTGTCACAGTGGATCAGAACCTATTCACCTGTCCAATCTGTCTGGATCTACTGAAGGATCCAGTGGCTACAGCCTGTGGACACAGTTACTGTATGAGCTGCATTAAGAGCTGCTGGGATCAGGAGGATCATGCTCGAGTTTACAGCTGCCCCCAGTGCAGAGAGACCTTCTCACTCAGACCTGTTCTGGGCAGAAACACCATACTGGCTGAAGTGGTGGAGAAACTGAAGAAGACTGGACAACAAGTAACTGCTGCTGACCATTATGCTGGACCTGGAGATGTGGAATGTGATTCCTGTCATGGGAGAAAACGCAAAGCTGCCAAGTCCTGCCTGGTGTGTCTGACCTCTTACTGTGAAACTCACCTCCAGCCTCACTATGAGTCTCCAGCTTTTAAGAAGCACAAGCTGACTGATGCCACTGGACTTCTGCAGGACAAGGTCTGTTCCCAGCATGACAAACCCCTGGAGGTCTACTGCCGTACCGACCAGCAGTGTATCTGTGATCTCTGTACGATGTATGAACACAGAGGCCATGATACAGTCTCAGCAGCTGTACAATGGACAGAGATACAGGTAAGACTCTTTATTAAAATTATAAAAACTTTTATGCAAACTATGCTTGAAAAAAATCTTTTTGTTGTGGGAAATGCAGTTATTTTGTTAGTACAGTACCATAAATATTTATACACAGACCCAAAACTGAATAACTGGCATCCACTTAAAATGTGATTTAAAGTTGGAAAATTAAATAGAAAAATTGAAAATGGAAACATGCAACAGGAAGTAGCTCGTAGCCGCTAGTCTGGTTCATACGGTAAACAAACACCACAGCCTGAGAAGCAGGAAGCTCCTCCCACTCTCACAGTCTGACATATTTCCTTCTCATCAGAACTAGGAGCCATGAGCATTTCGATGCTGCTATGAAAAGCTTTGTACACAGTGTACTGGGGGCATGTGGGGGCATATTCCCTCTTGCTCTTCATAAAAGACAAGTCTTACGTTTGTGGGTTTCTATGTGCAAGAAAAACAAAGGAAACTTGACTGAAAGTAAGTGGAGGACTTTGGTTGTTACAGTACTTATTTGTCAACACCCCGTTGTATAACCTCCAAACAAGTTATAACTACGCTCCCAGAGTAGGACAGGACAGGATTAGACAGGGTAGAAAATCAGAAAAAGAAAAGACACGACAAAACAGGCACTTTATTCATCCAGTGGGGCAACTGGGTAGTTCTCACATATTCCATCTTGCTCTTCATGAAAGACAAGTCTTACATTAACTCCAAATGGCTCATTGATCATGACCATTCATTGTGTACTTAGCAGGAAGTTTCTGAACTCAGTGTTAACATAAACTTTAGTTAACCATCACATTCTAATGTACATAATCATTATCTACCTACTAGATATTGGTAATTATGACAATAAATGAACCAATAAATAGGTTTCTGTAAGTAAAAAATGAGAACATGGGAACTTACCACTGCTCATAGTGCTGTGAAAAAGATATTTTTTATTTCTTATTTTTATGCATATTTGTCACACTTACATGTTTCAGATTAGGCAAAGAATAACCAGAGTCAATATGAAATGCAGTTTTTAAATGATGATGTCACTGGGAACATGAGTCAAAAGATCTTTGTCCAGTTTATGCTACCTACAGTCAATAAATCGTTTAAGAATATCCATCCATCCATCCATCCATCCATCTCCTAACCATTAATCCAGGTCAGGGTCATGGGGACCTGGAGCCTCCCCAGGGCACAGGGCTGGGGTCCACGCTGGACAGGGTGATTAAAATACATTAAAATATAATCTCAGCTAATGAAATAAACTCAATTTGTCATATTTTTCTCTTTCGGTAGAAAAAAATTGGTGAAACACAGAAGGAATTTCAGCAAAGAATTCAGATGAGCCAAAAAGACCTGCAAGTGCTGAGAGAGGCTGTGGACTCAATAACGGTGAGTATGAACCTGAAGAGAAGATAACAGCTGAGTCGTAAGAGTCATTTCAGGCTTGAATTGAGATTCTTGCACAGATGGGTGACTTGAGTGGTTTATGGTAAATTATACAACAGCTCATAAGAAACACATCCTGGAAAAAAACTGCATTTTATTCACACACAAAACACCATAAGAAAATTCAAGTATGAATTGCTGAATTATAAAAATCTATAGAATAAAAGAGTAAAATGTAAACTGTAAATAAATGTACTTGGATGTCGAGGGTTGCATCCTATCCGGACAAAAAAAAGCGTCCTCCTCTTTCGAATCAACGGAGTCAGCGATGGATGCCTCAATTTCTTCCCCCGAATCACTCTCCAAAATCATATTCTGTGCTTCCTAAACAGTGAACGTCTTCCGAACCATTTTTCTTCACTCAATAAAGTTGTTGTGCGAAAATAACTGGGAAAACTCACGGAGACTATCTGCGCAATGTGTACTCGAGACACTCCCACAAATACTGCGCCGGCAGACAAGAATTTGCACATTTATGTCCCCAGCGCGAAAAACAATGACCAATCAACACATTCCATACCATTTCTCAACCCTTATAGTCGCACCTCTATTGGACGAAACACTGACACTGTAATTTGATGTTCATACAAAAAGTTTATCATGGTGAAACATAACTATGGGCAAAAGTTCAGTGCGTAAAAATTGATATGCTTGCAGGGAAGCAGAGCGTATATTTAAAAAAATACTTGACAATGAAGAATGACAGTGATTGATTCATGTACATAAGTGATCAAGCTTTCAAACGAGGGTAACTTTGCCATTTTATTCAATGGTTTTCTTCAAAAACTCCGGAGATGAAAAACACAGCACGTGTTTACATAATTCCCACTGACATTTTTCTGCGAGGAGTGAGCAAGCTATTTGAGAGCATGACAGTCATTTTTATGGGAAAATGTGTGTGTTGTCAATACTTATTTCACTTCCAGACACTCGACCCGTTTAAAGATGGCTACCCTGGTCATTTTATTTTTACTTATTACAAAAAAAGCGTGGCACAAAAATTGTGCAACTTTCTACATATATTATTTGAAAGGTTTTTTGGAGTTTAACAAGCGGTTTTTGGTTGATTTTATACATTTGTTTCTTTTATTGAACATCATTTTTCTCTGTTATTAAAAACTTGGACGTATGCATCCAAACCACTAGAGGGCAGGTTCTGAAGAGAGAAATTATAACCTCGAAAATTTTGTTTGAACTTGATATTAGTAAATTGTGTTTACATAAGAATGAATGTCTCCAACATTTCAGCCAGTTGCACTGCTTCTGGCCTCTCATCTGCTGTCTGTGTTACAAGCGCTACTCTGGGCTGATTCGTAGTTGATGTGAAAGCATGGATACCCCAGTGCATACAACACAATGCCCGGCTGTCCATGGTCCAGAATGTTCATACTTCTAGCGCCAATGCACCCCCAAGAGAATCTCATTTATGAAGTATGGAATGGATTTCATAAGAATAAATAGAATTTTTACTAAAGGTAACCATGCACTGTGTACATAAGGCAGGGTTATGATTTCCATAAACTGAAATAAAATAGGATAGGAAAGTAAATTTCAACTAAATGATAATTATAAATAACATAATTTTTTCTCCATTCCAATTCCAATGTCTGAATATTCTGAAGAATTAAAAGTTCATTGATCTTTGAAACGGTGGATTTGCATTAATGTGCTGTTGTCACGGTACCAGACAGAACTGAGGACGAAGGAGCAAAGCTAAGGGCAAACAAACAGGGTTTATTAACAGAAAGGGAAACTTGACAGAACTGAAAACAAACAGGATTACTGTGGATGAAAACATGAGAGGCTAAGGCATACAAGCCAGGGAGGCACTTATAAGCAGGATTAACAAGGGATCAAACAAGAGGCAGTTGGAGTAAATCGCACAAGGGCTGGAAAGAGAGGTAGGACAAAAAAATTAGCAGGCGTGGGATACTGTAGTTTTTAAGGCTGTGGAGATTGTAGTGCTGACTTTCTAACCCCGCCCCCACCCCCCAAAAAAAAACCAAAAACATTAGTTTATTGTAATGTTTGTTACTTATTGTGATGCAATTGCTTTTTTAACAGAGATAAGCCTAACTTCTTGTATGTTCTTGTCAAATTATTTTTCTTTTTAAAGGTAAGATTTGCTATTCTGAAAACTTTTTTTCCAAAAAGAGTTGCTGTAAAAAGTAGGAGTTTGTCAGACATTCTGGCTAATCTGGTAATTTACTGACAGAGGTCAGCACATTCAGCTGTGGAAGACAACGAGAAGATCTTCAATGAGATGATCCGCTCCATTGAGAGAAGACGCTCTGAGGTGATACAGTTGATCAGAGATCAGGAGAAGGCTGCAGTGAGTCTGGCAGAAGGAGACATGAAGAGACTGAAGCAGGAGATTGATAAACTGAAGAGGAGACACTCTGAGCTGGAGCAGCTTTCAGACACAAAAGATCACATCCACTTCCTTCAGGTAACATAACAGCTACCTTAACAATATGAGAACCAGAAACTTAGAACAGATATCCAAGGTCATATACATTCAGCTTGCTTTATCATTTGACAGATGTAAAATATTTCTGTTAATTTGATTACAATACACATTGGTTTTGATGAAGCAGTTTACTCGGAGTGTGTGTCTGTAGAGTTGCCAGGGTCTTCTGGTTGCCCCTGAAGCTGGATTTGGACCCAGAATCTCCATCAGTCCACGCTGCTCTTTTGAGAACGTGAGGAAGGTGGTTTCTGAACTGAAGGATCAACTGGAGAATGTTTGCAAAAAGAAAATGGCACAGTTGCATCATACAGGTTAATAAATAAATGCATTTTCCAGTCTGTTCATGTTAATATAGACCATGCAGATAGAGAATGCAGTACAGTCAGCCTCATGTTTGTGTCACCAAGTCAGTTTCTGTTTCAATAAGATTAAATCTTTGTGTAAACATTTAAAAGAGATCTACATTTTACAGGCTGCAAAACCCCGATGACATGAAATTATTCAATCCAAAAATTTGTATTGTGTTTAATGTGGTATGAATAGTGGTTTGTTAAACTGCCTGTTATTGTCCCTCATAATGATAATACCCTACTGCTGTTGTATTCACAAATAAATTCCTTTTACTCACATCCCTGTTTCTCTCTGTCTCCTTCTAGATACCAAAGACACCATCCTACCGGTATTAGTGCCCAGGACCAGAGCAGAATTCTTACAATGTGAGTATGTTCACACACACGCTTCTCTCTCCCTGTATGAGGTGGAGTGTGTTTTATTGTCTTTCATTTTCTTCTGCTGGGGGAGCTTCTCTTTCTCTCTCCCGCTGACTTTCACATTTACAGAAATTGTTGACATCGGTATTATTTAATTGATTTCTAATGCAACTGCTGATGTTCAATATTACTATGTTTATCATGTTGTTCATCCATGTTGAGAATATAACCATTTAAAAATGAAGAGGTAAACATATAATTAACGAGTTTTCAGTGATGACATCAATAAGACCAAACCATCACCTTCTGATGTTCTCCTCCATCAGATTCCTGTCGGCTCACTCTGGACCCCAACACAGCAAACAAACACCTCCATCTGTCTGAGGGGAACAGAGTGGTGACATGGAAGAGAGAGATACAGTCATATCCTGATCACCGGGAGAGGTTTAACTGGCATGACCAAGTGCTGTGTACAGAGGGTCTGACTGGGCGCTTCTACTGGGAGGTTGAGTGGAGCGGGCTGGTGGTAGCTATAGCCGTCACGTATAAAGGGATCAGCAGGAAAGGAGAGGGTGATAACAGCAGGCTTGGATACAATGACAAGTCCTGGTGTTTGTCCTGCTCAACTTCCAGTTACTCATTCCAGCACAATAAAGTAGAAACTGCAGTATCTGCCCCCCCCTCCCCCAGGATAGGAGTGTACCTGGATCACAGGGCAGGAACTCTGTCCTTCTACAGCGTCTCTGACACAGTGACCCTCCTGCACAGGGTCCAGACCACGTTCACTGAGCCCCTCTATCCTGGGTTTTTTCTCTTTGACAGTACAGTCAAACTGTGCTGATTAGGTTAACAGGCTATTAAAAGTATCTCAAAAACAATTAACTATGTAATTAATATTAGAAAACATTCCTATTGTAACTGTTTGCTGATGGCTCTGTCACATACAGAATGAACCTTCATTTTACCCCATTGAGCCCTAAAACTGCACCATCTGGATTATAAAGACAGAAGCAGGCAGTGATTCCAGGAGATCAGTGCACAGTTCAAGCCAAGGTGTGTCCTCCAGCACTAGGGACACCCTGGATGGGATGTCAGTCCATCACAGAGCAGCCACTCACACATCATCACACACTGTGGACAATTTACAGACACCAGTTCATCTGGAGGACACCCATACAGACACGGGCAGAGCATGCAGACTCCACACACACAGAGCCTGGGGTTTTGTGTTTGGCTAAATACAGATCAGGAAATACCTGTATCTAAACATTTAAATTATAATTACACCTGACTTAACGTTTAACTGAACCCAAGTCTAGGTTTGATTCTTTCAGTCAGCAATCTCAGCAGTCGGGAAAAATGTGTGTGTGTGTGGGAGGGGAGCTTGTCATACTCACTCCAGATCAGCAGGGGGCAGAGCCACGTAAGTGTTTTTCTCTGCATTTTCTCATTACTGTAGAGGACTCAGAAGCATTTCATAAATGTAATTGGTAAATTATTACTCATTGGTAATAATTGGTAAATTATTCGTACAAAAACTATGTTATAATTTACATTTTACATGTAAATGTAAATTATATCATAGTTTTTGTATGAATAATAACAGATGGCATAGAATAGGCCATAGTAAGGAAATGTGAATATGTATGTTATGCGGTGTGAACCAGGTGTTATGTATTTGTATTACCCTGGGAACGGGATATTATCTGTCAGGGTCAGCACCCGTTTGTCCCAGTCTTTCGTGTCTTCTCCCCGTTTGGCCAGCAGGTGTCGCTGGCCATCCTGTCCTCCCTGTTGTCCAAGCCCTTTGTGTGTTTCCCCAGCTCCCCTGACTGCTGCATGGCTCAATGAGCTGAATGTGCGGCTACCTGTAAACCCCTCAGTCATGTGTGTCACAATATTAGACGTTACCCTGTGTTGTTTAATTTTTGTACTTTGTTCCCTGCCAGTTTTTGCTCCTTGTGTTGCCTCTATCTGCCTGCACCATGCCTCGCTCTGGTAACAATCATCCTTATGTTAAAAGGCATTGAATATGCATTGTATGTAAACCTGACTCATAAGAAAGCTGACATGGACTTGCTGAAAAGAGTGTTTAATAAATGTAACTGCAGAAAACTCGGAAGCATCGACACGCTGTTGCCCTGCCTCATCATTTCTCTCCTTTATTTCAGGAACGTATCTGTTATCTTGGTGCCCCAGCGCGGTACCTGTAACACAGTCATTTAGTATAATATGATGTAGTTTGATCTCATTGATTGTTTTGCAACCGATTAGTGTTTAGAATGCATTGCTGGTAAAATAATGCAATCAACTGCATAGTCCGAACAAGCTTATATGCGACAGTGTAGGATGTATTATTTCAAAGTACTAGCTGGTCAATGTCACTAAAAAGCCACACATCTACCCCATTAACGATATATAATGGTCCAATTTGGTTGAGTGTCTTGTTCAGGTAGTTCCATTGGGGATGTAGTGTGTAGTATCTATATGAAAATTGGAATTCAAAAGAGCATTTCACGATTCGCCCAGAAGTATACGATGTATTCAATGTCAGTTGAAGCATATGGTAAGCTGTTTAAGCTTTAATTAATTTCCAGAGGATAACACAAATTTATTTCCAACTAGTTACAGTAGAATGCAAATTCTTGATATCAGAAATTCAATTTTAACTAGTTATAATGTGTATTTCTGATATCAGAAATTTGACTTTAGATAAAATGCATGTTACTGGTATCGGAAATTCAGTTTTAATTTAATTCAAATTCAAAATAACTTTATTTGTCCCCAAGGGGCAATTAAAGGCACATAGGGCAGTTGAACAAGGACAGAATGACATAAAGTGCAACAGTATTTGAAAGATGCTGTGCAAAAATGCAGTCAATCAGGTAGATAAGAACTGATAAATATATAAAGGGAGGGACTGTAAGTGGGCATGGGGGGGCTCAAGTGCAGAATGAATGACGGGTTCCAGTGCAGGGAGGTGTGGGAAAGGGAAGTCTGTGAATTGAGGAGTTGAATGGCCCTGGGAACAAAGGTGGCTCTCCTCCTCTGTGTCCTGTAGCAGGGGCAGCGGAGCCGTCGTCCTGAGGAGAGCCATTCAAACTCCGGGAACAGAGCATGGGAGGGTCCTGTAGCAGGGGCAGCGGAGCCGTCGTCCTCAGGGGAGCCACTCAAACTC
This sequence comes from Paramormyrops kingsleyae, assembly GCF_048594095.1. Taxonomy (NCBI): domain Eukaryota; kingdom Metazoa; phylum Chordata; class Actinopteri; order Osteoglossiformes; family Mormyridae; genus Paramormyrops; species Paramormyrops kingsleyae. The sequence continues at coordinate 12,315,525 of NC_132800.1, forward strand.
ACTGTGTTGTGCAGGCGGGTCCTGTGCTGCAGGCTGGTGGAGTGATACCTGCTGGCAATGGAAAAACAGAGGACAGTCTCAATGAAGGAGCAGTAGAAGGTTCTGAGTATGACCTTGTTGACCCCAAAGCTGTTGAGCTTCCTTAGGAGATATTGCCATTCCTGACATCTCCTTAGAATGTCCTCGGTGTTGGAGGCAAGCTTTAGGGTGCAGTCGGAAGTCGCCCAGATCTTTGTACTCCTCCACCACCTCCACTGTTTGCCCGTGGATCATGCTGACAGATCCTGTCGCCAGCTCCCTCTGTTTACTGGAGAAGGTCACCACCATGTCCTTGGTCTTCTCCACGTTTAGCTCCAGGGAGGCATTTTCACACCACTGCACAAACTCACTGAGCACTGAGCTGTGGTGATGTGAGGAGCCGGAGAGCAGAGACAGGAGGACTGTGTCATCCGCGTACTTCACTGGATGACAGTCTGGGTGGGATGACCTGCGGTCATCGGTGTACAGGATGAACAGAAGAGGTGACAGGACGCAGCCTTGGGGGGAGCCAGTGGAGGTGATGGAGAGGTCAGAGAAGGTGTTGTAGACCAGCATTCTTTGTGTCCTGTTGGTCAGAAAGTTGATGATCCACAGAGTGAGATGGTCATCCAGGTGGAAGCGGGTGGAGAGTTTCTCTGCCAGGATGTGTGGTTACAAAGTGTTGAATGCAGATGAGAAATCTGCAAACGGGAGTCTAGCTGAGGTGTTGGGGATGCCTGTCTTAACTGTAACTTGTGTAAATAGTTAATGCCAGTTCTTAACATCAGAAATTTTATTTCAAAACATTTCTCTCATGTATTTCAATGTTTGAACTAAAATGCCAAAAATAACTAAAATTTCTGATATCAGGAATTCACTCTTACCTAGTCAAAATACCAATTGTTGACATCAGAAATAAAATTTTAACTAGTTGAAAATCCAATTTCTGATACAAGGAATTCAATTGTAATTAGTTTTAATTATAGCTAGTAGCAACTGAATTCCTAATATCAGAAACTGGATTTTCAACTAGTTACAATTTAATTGTAAAGCTTATTACAGAAGTAATCACTCCCTAAAACATCTAAAAAAAACTCAAATTATTCCCTATAAAAAGTATAAACCCCCACTAAATTCACTCTACCGACCTGGGAGAAAAGACATAGTGAGGAAGTAATTGTTTATTGAGACACCATTGAACAATCCACAACAGCACTTATGCATGGTGTGACCTTAATATACACACAATAATAACAAGCAATTAACTAATATCTAATAAAACACTTCATAATAAACATACAACTCTGATAAATACATGGAATTCAATATCATAGACACACACCTGAGATTAGTTAATGGCAGCCGAGTTACCATGCAATAGTGTTCCATTAACAATCAAAATATTTCCTCAATAAACTCAATTCTCAATTACAAATTTTGTAGATGAGGATGAGAGCTCATGCTGGGGAGGCTTCCCAACTTTTTTAGGAAGTAGGACTTCCGTCAGCAGTGATGCCCATGGAATCTGATTGCAATGCCATCTCATGTAAGATTATAATACACTTTGATATGCAAATACTTAGTAGTAACTCAGTTACTACTGAAGTACAAATCATGAACAAATCATTAACAAACATAGTTGCTCCTTAAGATGAAAGCTGTCATTCATTAATAATCAACAAACATATCAGTATTTTCACTTTTGCTATTAAATATTGTTCCTTCAGTAATTCCTTAGTAGTACCTTCAGTAGTTGCTTCAGTAGGTCAGCAAGGTTGACAGATAGTCAAGTAACAGATATAGTAACAAATATAGTAACTGCTTGGGATAAAATATCTGTCACTATTTGATGGTGAACAAGCATGCTATCAGTATTTTACTTGTGCAATTCATTATTCATTCCTGCAGAAAAAAACATGACAGTCTATAACTAACACTTAGTTTGTGGTCAATTAATACATATTTAATATCATAATAATACATTATTTGTCTCCCATTAAGTGTCACCAATAATAATTTACTGTATGCTGTATGACTGATCCTGTTACTATCTCCTGAGAAACTTCCATAATTTGCATGACTCTCAAACTTTATTATGAATAATTGCCAAACACAGATCCACAGATTTTGTATGTTTGTCTGACATTATCCAAGTTGCCAGTGTAACGTCCAGCCCTGTCCTGCTTGTCTGCTCCCTGTGTTTCCTTTGGCTGTAGCTTCTTCCTGCAGCGTGTTAGTCTTACCTCTTTTTCCTGGCCTCTCGTTAACCAGCCACAGCTGCCTTGCATTTACTCTTTTGTTTGTCATGTATATTGGCGTCTCTCAGTGCTGTGCTCCCTGTTCAGTCATTGTTCCCTGTCTGCGTGTGCTAGCCGGTGTGTTTCCCACAATGAACTCCCCCGCGAGGGGTTATACTTACTGACAGTCTGCATTTGGGTCGTCCTTCTCCCGCTGCAATGTGACACCCAGATCGTCCACGAAATACAAGCCAGACACACAAATATCCACACACTACATGCAATATCAACCTGTGTTTCACTGTTTCTGTGATAAATTAATGTTGATGTTTTGTCATAACGTAAGTGGAAATATAAATATAAATGGTTATGTGTGTATTTATATAAATGGACAGATTCATTCTTAATGTAACTATTCTACCTTTCTGTCTTCTACCTATTTTATATGTACAAAAACAAACTGAAAGATTGCAGCTGGCTTGCTGAAGAAAAGCAATGTCAGTAGCACTTATAATCAAAAAAGCTAAATATATATTGAGTTTGTTAGGTATATAATTGATATAACGCACTATTTTTTTCATAAACTCCAACTGCAGTGTTTGCCCAGTCTGATCTTCTCAGTCTGGCCTCAGTCCAAAACCACACCTACTGCAGCCTGAGAAGCAGGAAGTTTCTCCCACTCTCACACACAGAAAACTGAGAGAAAACGAAACTGGATCCTATCAGTGTTTGTTGTAAAATGGCAGAAGCCAGTGTCACAGTGGATCAGAACCAATTCACCTGTGTAATCTGTCTGGATCTACTGAAGGATCCAGTGACAACAGCCTGTGGACACAGTTACTGTATGAGCTGCATTAAGAGCTGCTGGGATCAGGAGGATCATGCTCGAGTTTACAGCTGCCCCCAGTGCAGAAAGACCTTCATACCCAGGCCTGTTCTGGGCAGAAACACCATACTGGCTGAAGTGGTGGAGAAACTGAAGAAGACTGGACAACAAGTGACTGCTACTGCTGACCATTATCCTGGACCTGGAAATGTGGAATGTGATTTCTGTCCTGGGAGAAAACGCAAAGCTGCCAAATCCTGCCTGGTGTGTCTGGCCTCTTACTGTGAAACTCACCTCCAGCCTCACTATGAGTCTCCAGCTTTTAAGAAGCACAAGCTGACTGATGCCACTGGACATCTGCAGGACAAGGTCTGTTCCCACCATGACAAACCCCTGGAGGTCTACTGCCGTACCGACCGGCAGTGTATCTGTCATCTCTGTACGATGTATGAACACAGAGGCCATGATACAGTCTCAGCAGCTGTACAAAGGACAGAGATACAGGTGAGACTCTTTATTAAAATTATAAAAACTTTTATGCAAACTATGCCTGAAAAAAATCTTTTTGTTGTGGGAAATGCAGTTATTTGTTAGTACAGTACCATAAATATTTATACACAGACACAAAACTGAATAACTGGCATCTACTTAAAATGTGATTTAAAGTTGGAAAATTAAATAGAAAAATTGAAAATGGAAACATGCAACAGGAAGTAGCTCGTAGCCGCTAGTCTGGTTCATACGGTAAACAAACACCGCAGCCTGAGAAGCAGGAAGCTCCTCCCACTCTCAGACACAGACGACTGTGAGAGAAAACGAAACTGAATCCTATGGGGTAAAATGGCAGAAACCAGTGTCACAGTGGATGAGAACCAGTTCCAAATGGCTCATTGATCCTGACCATTTATTGTCTTCTGTGCGATATATTTTTTTTCTGATTACTTAATTTATACATTTACAAAAATACAGACATCATTTCCACAAAAGAATGGAAGAAAGTGTTTATTTACCCCCCTTCCCACACAAGACATAAAATGTTTTTTTGTCTTTATGTTCATAAGTGCTCTGCTCTGAAGGCAAAGAGACTGAGGTAAAGGAAAACTGAAAAGAAAACGCACAGACATATGCATTACTGAATATTTCCAGTAACACTTTACTTGATGGGCCACAAATGTAAGCTCTTAATTAACCATGAACCAACTCTTACTTAATGTATTAATTAACCACAAACTAAGTGTTACTTACAAGCAAATATCTTAGTTGCAGAAAGAAGTTGCTGAGCTCAGTGTTAACATAAACTTTAGTTAACCATCACTTTCTAGTGTACATAATCATTATCTAACAACTAGATATTGGTATTTATGATAATAAATGAATCAATAAATAGGTTTCTGTAAGTAAAAAAGAGACTTGGGAAGGTATTTTTGATTTCTGATTTGTCACACTTACATGTTTCAGATCTTTGAACAAATTTTAATATTAGACAAAGATAACCAGAGTCAATACATTTACATTTACAGCATTTGGCAGACGCCCTTAGCCAGAGCGACTTACATAAGTGCTTTAAGACTCTACAATGATTTTTTTCCCGATACTACCTCAATAAAACCAAGGCTATGAATACCATCGATCAAATACTCTGTTGGGAAAGTGCGTTTTTTTTTCATTTATTATTATTTTTTTTATTTTTATATATAAAAGGAAAGAACTGAGTATAATGCCAGAAGTGCTAATTCAGGTATTTCTGGAAAAGGTGTGTTTTAAGTCGTCTTTTGAAGACATTCAGTGACTCAGCTGTTCAGACATCTAGGGGGAGTTCATTCCACCAACTTGGTGCCAGAACAGAGAAGAGCCGAGAGGTGTGTCTTCCTTGTGCCTTGAGGGGTGGTGGGACCAGTCGAGCAGTGCTGGAGGATCGGAGAGATCGTGGTGCAGTGCGGGGTGTGATGAGGTCTTTTAGGTAGGATGGGTTAGGGTTAGGGTTAGGGTTAGGTTGGGTGACTTGGTGCCAGAACAGAGAAGAGCCGAGAGGTGTGTCTTCCTTGTGCCTTGAGGGGTGGTGGGACCAGTCGAGCAGTGCTGGAGGATCGGAGAGATCGTGGTTTAGTGCGGGGTGTGATGAGGTCTTTTAGGTAGGATGGAGCCAGATCATTTTTGGTTTTGTATGCGAGCATCAGTGTTTTGAATCTGATGTGGGCAGCCACAGGAAGCCAGTGTAGGGAGCGCAGCAAAGGAGTGATGTGGGACAGCTTGGGAAGGTTGAAAACAAGTCGAGTAGCTGCATTCTGAATCAGTTGGAGGGGACGAATGACGCTCAGTGGTAAACCCGCTAGGAGCGAGTTGCAGTAGTCAAGGCGGGAGATGACGAGGGACTGAACGAGTATCTGGGTAGCCTGTGTGGAAAGAAATGGACGTATCCTTCTGATATTAAACAGGAGAAACCGACAAGAGCGGGAAACGTTGGCGATATGTGAGGAAAAGGACAGACGATTGTCCATGGTAACCCCAAGGTTGCGAGCAGTAACCGAAGGACGGATCAGGGACAAAATGCAGTTTTTAAATGATGATATCACTGGGATCAGGAGTCAGAAGATCTTTTTCCAGTTTATACTACGTACAGTCATGTGTATCCCTTACTGTTTCCATCATGGACTTTGTGCAATATCTCATATTTCACTGCCATGGACCTGTGTAATACTTTACTCCTATGTGCAATATTGCTGTTCTTATACTAATTCTTGCCATAATATGTGCATATGTAGTTAATTAAATTTTGTAGATGTTTACAGTAGGAACGAATGTGTGAAGAGTATGAGTGAATGTTTTTTCTGAATTATGTTTTAAGAACCTGCTAATGGGATTGCATCAAACAGAGTTTCATTGTATGACATACAATGACAATAAAGAATCTATCTATCTAAATCATTTAAGAATTTCCATCCACCTGGAGCCTCCCCAGGGCACAAGGCTGGGGTCCACGCTGGACAGGACGATTGAAATACATTAAAATATGATCTCAGCTAATGAAACAAACTCATTTTGTCATATTTTTCCCTTTCGGTAGAAAAAAATGGGTGAAACACAGAAGGAATTTCAGCAAAGAATTCAGATGAGCCAAAAAGACCTGCAAGTGCTGAGAGAGGCTGTGAACTCAATAACAGTGAGTATGAACCTGAAGAGAAGATAACAGCTGAGTCGTAAGAGTCATTTCAGGCTTGAATTGAGATTCTTGCACAGATGGGTGACTTGAGTGGTTTATGGTAAATTATACAGTTTCATACAGTTAATTCCGACCAAGAAATCTGATTGGACAAGAGGTATTCCATGAGTGCAGTTATAAGAGTATAAATGCACTCGGACATTTCACATCAGCTGTATCACTTCGCTTTACAGGTGTATCTAAAAACCATTACATTTGCCTCATTACCACCAACACGGAACCAGTGCTGGGCTGGTTCTCGCTTGGTGCCTTTTCAGAACCTGCCCACATCTCCACAGGTTCAAAAATGAATGTAGGAAGAAGTGAGAGAAAAGGTTCATATGTATTCGGTTTTGGTTGGATTCATTTTGATCTGCTTTGGATTTAAAATTTTTATAAGCTGAAAACCAAACCGACAAGTTTTTAGAGTAAGACTCATTACACTACTGCCTGTATCCACTTTTGTCTCCATAAAAGCTTGTCGTCTGTGTGTGAATTTATCTTTGTTCTTGCTCTTTGTTGTACTGCTGTCCTTTTAAGGACCTCGCAATAAAACAGTCTGTTTATAACTGAACTTTGCTGACCACCTCATGACATCTTCGCCACTCGAGCACCACAGTATATTATTTATTAAACCTGCAGCATGGTTTTCATTTACTATGCAGTTATTCTGCAGTTATTCTGCAGTTATTCTGCAGTTATTCTGCTAATAAACTGGCTAGAGTGTTTTACTGCTGGCACCGGCAATGTCAGACAAGCTACACTGCTCAAAAATATTAAAGGAACACATTTTAATCAGAGTATAGCATCAAGTCAATTAAACTTCTGGGATATTGATCTGGGGTGAGTTTCCCGAAGCCTTCTTAACGCTACGTCGTTCGTTAATTCTATCTTTTAACACAGAACTTAAGAACGACGTAGCGTTAAGAACGCTTCGGGAAACTCACCCCTGGTCAGTTAAGTAGCAGAGGTCAGGTCAGGTTGGGGAGCAAACTCTGATGCAGTGCGTTGCCGCTCCCACCACACAGCGAAACTCCTCGGGATCCCAGTCAGTGATCCACCAGGCAGATACACAGTCCAGTCCCACCCTCTGGAAATGGCCATCCATCTGCTGCAGCCAGGTGTTACGTGGGCGTCCCCTCGGCCTGGTCCAGCCGCTTGGGTCCTCAGCAATGAGGATCCTGCAAGCCGGATCACACTCAGGGAAACGCGTCACATGGCCATAGTGCCGTAACTAACACTCCCTCACAATGCAGGTAATGTGCCTTATTCGGGACTCCTCTAGCAACCGTTCTTTCAACATAAAGTCACACCAGCGGTACCCAAGGATTCGCCGAAGAGACGCAGTACCAAAGGAGTCCAGTCTTCCTCTCAGCTCACTGGATAGCGTCCAGGTCTCACAGCCATAGAGCACCAGGACCTTCATCCTTTTGCAAAGATATCAGCAGCACCATGCACCCCTTTCCAGCGACCTCTTGACCTCCTATGCTCTTCCAATCTGTCTGCTGACTTCATAGGAAGAGTCATCAGAGACATGAATGTTGCCGTTGAGGTAGGTAAATCTTTCAACAAGGTTGACATTCTCCCTGCAGACACACTACTGATGGCTGTGTCTAAGAAGTCATTAAATGCCTGGATCATTTCTACATCCAGGACACTTGCAATCCCAGACACTCAGACTCCTTGCTCAGCCCCAATCAGAGCCACCATTGACTCCTCTAAGATCACGGCATCGTCAGCAAAGTCAAGATCAGTAAATCTTTCTTCACCAACGGACACCCCACAGCCGCTGGAGCCCACGATCCTGCCTAACACCCAGTCCATACAAGCATTGAACGGAGTAGGAGCAAGAACACACCCCTGGCGAACCCCAGAATCAACTGGGAAGAACGCAAAGGTTCTCCCTCCACTCTGCACCGCACTCACAGTACCAGTGTATAGGCCGGCCATGATGTCCAGCAACATTGGGGGGATCCCGCGAAGGCTCAGGATGTCTCACAGGGCAACTCAATGGACTGAGTCGAACGCTTTACGAAAATCAACAAAGGCTGCAAAGAACCTCTGCCGATATTTGCGCTTGCGCTCGATGAGAACCCTCAGTGCAAGGATACGGTCGATGGTAGACTTCTTAGGCATAAAACCAGACTGCTCCGGTCGCTGACAGGCAAGCAAGTGATCACGGATCCTGTTAAGGATGACCCTAGCAAGGACCTTACCCAGCACAGAAAGCAATGTTATCCCCCTATAGTTGCCACAAAGGCGATCACCTTTCCCTTTATAGATAGGGACTGCAAATCCTGTTTTCCAGTCAGTTGGGATGACATCTGACTCCCAAATGGTAGCAAAAATTGCCTGCAATGCCAGGAGGACAGCCTTACCACCAGCCTGGAGAAGTTCACCCTGGATACCATAGATCCCTGCGGCCTTCCCTACCCCAGCTGATTTACCACCCGTGCAATCTCAGTGAGATTGGGTGGTTCACAGCTGATCAGAGGATCAACTTCAAGGACCGTGGACCAAGAGATGTCCAACATCCTAGCTGGTGGGTCAGCTTTGAACAACTGCTCAAAGTAGCCGGCCCAGTGGGTCACAACTGCAGTGTCCTCTGTAAGGACCGTCATCAGCCGCTCTGACTGCAAGTCTCCAAGGAACAGATTAAGATGTGCGTAATGCTTTGATTCCTCTGTAAGCAGGATGTGGGTCACACACCACAAATGGTGTGTCACCTGCTCACGGATTCATCTAACAAACACCTACTTATCTGCCTTCACAGCCGTCCTTCTCAGTTCCCGGTACAGACTGGAGTTGCCACTAAGTCATGCGCTATGACTCCTCTGGATAATATCCAGGGTGCCCTGCAAGATGAAACACCTCCTTCTGGGAACACTGGCAACACCAAAACAACCCTCGGCAACCTTCAGGGTCTTATCATGGAAAATCTCCCACATCACATTAGAGTCAGCAGTCACACCCAAGTCTACAGGTTCCTCACACAAATTGTGTGCAAACTCATCAGAAACATCTTGATCTTGGAATCTGGCTAAGTCCAGCCTCATTGTCTTAGTAGGTGGTAGCCTATTGGATCTAAGCTGAATCTTCAGAGTAGCAACAACAAGTCTGTGGTCAGAATTCACAAAGTAGGCACTTCTGTAGACCCCGCAGTTGTGCAGGAGCCTTCAGAGTCTGCCCACGAGGATGTGATTGATCTCCTTCGTATTGGAGTACCAAGTCCAGCGATGTGGCTCAGGGAGTTGGAACCAGGATCCTGCAACCCACAGCCACTGACCTTTCGCAAAGTCAAGGAACTTGGAACCACTTTCAGCCCGGTCTCTGGACCCATGGGGACCAACACAATCCTCATAGCCAGCCCTGTCAATGTCAGTATCACACTGAAGTCACCCATGACATGGGGGTGTCACCTCGTGGGCAACCACCGAGCGAAACTGCAAGTAAAATGTTTCCCTCAACGAGACATCACTCACCGCGGTCGGAGCATACATTGAGACAACAGACAAGACACCCAAGGAGTGCCTTAGCCTAACACATAATATTCTGACATCAGGAATGACATCAGACAACAGCTACTCACTGAGTATGGCAACCATCAGACGCTAGCAGAAGGGATTGTTAATCAGTTTCAGCTGCTTTTGTGTTAATGAAATTAACAACAGGTGCACTAGAGGGGCAACAATGAGACGACCCCCAAAACAGGAATGGTGCAACAGGTGGAGGCCACTGACATTTTTCCCTCCTCATCTTTTCTGACTACTTTTTGACTAGTTTTGCATTTGGCTGCGACCAGTGTCACTGCTGATACCTGGACCCTACAAAGGTTGCACAGGTACTCCAACTCCTCCAGGATGGCGCATCAATACGTGCCCTTGCCAGAAGGTTTGCTGTGTCTCCCAGCACTGTCTGAAGGGCATGGAGGATATTCCAGGAGACAGGCAGTTACTCTAGGAGAGCTGGACAAGGCCATAAAAAGTTGCTTAACCCATCAGCAGGACCGGTATCTGCTCCTTTTTGCAAAGAGGAACAGGATGAGCACTGCCAGAGCCCTGCAAAATGACATCCAGCCAGTATGCAGTTCCTGGAGGATGAAGGAATTGATACCATTGACTGGCCCCCACGATCACCTGACCTAAATCCAATAGATCCATATATTGTGTGATAAGTCAATAACATAATTATTGTGACAGGCCTAGAGGTGATTGTGATGTGTTGGTTGTGTCAAAAACCCCACACTGGTAAGGGGTGATATTTTATCAACAGCTCGGTGTTAATATAACCTCGATAATTTTATTTGACCTTGATATTAACAAATTGTGTTTACATAAGAATGAATGTCTCCAACATTTCAGGCAGTTGCACTGCTTCTGGCCTCTCATCTGCTGTCTGTGTTACAAGCGCTACTCTGGGCTGATTCGTACTTGATGTGAAAGCATGGATACCCCAGTGCATACAACACAATGCCCGGCTGTCCGTGGTCCAGAATGTCCGTACTTCTAGCGCCAATGCACCCCCAAGAGAATCTCATTTATGAAGTATGGAATGGATTTCATAAGAATAAATAGAATTTTTACTAAAGGTAACCATGCACTGTGTACATAAGGCAGCGTTATGATTTCCATAAACTGAAATAAAACAAGATAGGACAATAAATTTCAACTAAACGATAATTATAAATAACATAATTCCAATGTCTGAATATTCGGAAGAATTAAAAGTTCATTGATCTTTGAAACGGTGGATTTGCATTAATGTGCTATTGTCACGGTACCAGACAGAACTGAGGACGAAGGAGCAAAGCTAAGGGCAAACAAACAGGGTTTATTAACAGAAAGGGAAACTTGACAGAACTGAAATCAAACAGGATCACTGTGGATCAAAACAGAAGAGGCTAAGGCATACAAGCCAGGGAGGCACTTATAAGCAGGATTAACAAGGGATCAAACAAGAGGCAGCTGGAGTAAATCACACGAGGGTTGAAATGAGAGGTAGGACAAACAATTAGCAGGCGTGGCATTCTGTAATATTTAAGGCTGTGGAGTTTATAGTGCTGACTATCTACCCCCCAAAAAAATAATACATTAGTTTATTGTAATGTTTGTTACTTATTGTGATGCAATTGCGTTTTTAACAGTGACAAGCCTCATATGTTCTTGTCAAATTGTTTTTCTTTATAAAGATAAGATTTGGTATACCGAAAGCTTTTTTCCAAAAAGAGTTGCTGAAAAAAGTGTGAGGTTGTCATAAATTCTGGCTAATCTGGTCATTTACCGACAGAGATTGGCACAGTCAGCTGTGGAAGACAACGAGAAGATCTTCAATGAGATGATCCGCTCCATTGAGAGAAGACGCTCTGAGGTGATACAGTTGATCAGAGATCAGGAGAAGGCTGCAGTGAGTCAGGCTGAAGGAGACATGAAGAGACTGAAGCAGGATATTGATGAACTGAAGAGGAGACACTCTGAGCTGGAGCAGCTTTCACACACAGAGGATCACATCCATTTCCTCCAGGTAACAGAACAGCTACTTTGACAATATGAGAACCAGAAATTTAGAACAGATATCCAAGGTCATATACATTCAGCTTACTTTATCATTTGACAGATGTTAATATTTCTCTTAATTTGATTACAATACACATTGGTTTTGATGAAGCAGTTTACTCAGACTGTGTGTCTGTAGAGTTGCCAGGGTCTTCCGGTTGCCCAAGAAGTTGGATTTGGACCCAGAATCTCTGTCAGTCCACGGTGCTCTTTTGAGAATGTGAGGAAAGTGGTTTCTGAACTGAAGGATCAACTGGAGAATCTTTGCGAAGAGAAAACAGCAGAGATCCATCATACAGGTTAATAAATAGATACATTTTACTGTCTGTTCATGTTAATATAGACCATGCAGAGAGAGTATGCAGTACAGTCAGCCTCACGTTTGTGTCACCAAGTCAGTTTCTGTTTCAATAAGATTAAATCTTTGTGTAAACCTTTAAAAGAGATTTACATTTTACAGGCTGCAAAACCCAGATGACACGAAATTATTCAATCCAAAAATTTGTATTGTGTTTAATGTGGTATGAATAGTGGTTTGTTAAACTGCCTGTTATTGTCCCTCATAATGATAATACCCTACTGCTGGTGTCTCCACAGTGAGTGAAGTCCATCTCCCACAAGTAAATTCCTCTTACTCACATCCCCATTTCTCTCTCCTTCTAGTTACCAAAGACCTACCGGTATTAGTGCCCAGGACCAGAGCAGAATTCTTACAATGTGAGTCTGTTCACACACACACTTCTCTCTCCCTGTATGAGGTGGAGTGTGTTTTATTGTGTTTCGTTTTCTTCTGCTGGGGGAGCTTCTCTTTCTCTCTCCCGCTGCCTCCTGGCCTTTCACATTTACAGAAATTGTTGACATCAGTATCATTTATTTGATTTATAATGCAATTGCTGATGTTTAATATTACTGTATTTATCATGTTGTTCATCCATGCTGAGAATATAACCATTTAAAAATGAAGAGGTAAACATATAATTAACGGTTTTTCAGTGATGACATCAATAAGACCAAACCATCACCTTCTGATCTTCTCCTCCATCAGATTCCTGTCAGCTCACTCTGGACCCCAACACAGCAAACAGACACCTCCATCTGTCTGACGGGAACAGAGTGGTGATAGTGAAGAGAGAGATACAGTCATATCCTGATCACCAGGAGAGGTTTGGCTCACTCCCCCATGTGCTGTGTACAGAGGGTCTGACTGGGTGCTGCTACTGGGAGGTTCAGTGGAGAGGGCGTTTAGTTGGTATAGCCGTCACATACAAAGGGATTGACAGGAAAGTAGTGGGTGTGGCCAGCAGGCTGGGATACAATGACAAGTCCTGGTGTTTGTACTGCACAGGCTCCAATTACTTTTTACGGCATAATAATGTGGAAACTGCAGTATCTGCCCCCCCCTCCCCCAGGATAGGAGTGTACCTGGATCACGGGGCAGGAACTCTGTCCTTCTACAGCGTCTCCGACACAGTGACCCTCCTGCACAGGGTCCAGACCACTTTCACTGAACCACTCTATCCTGGGTTTTTTCTCTGGAACAGTGCAGCCAGACTGTACTGAGTATGTTAACAGGCTGTTAAAAGTATGTCAAGAAATTAAAGACAGAAGCAGGCAGTGATTCCAGGAGATCAGTGCACAGATCAAGCCAAGGTGTGTCCTCCAGCACTAGGGACACCCTGGATGGGATGTCAGTCCATCACAGATCAGCCACTCACACATCATCACACACTGTGGACAATTTACAGACATCAGTTCATCTGGAGGACACCCATACAGACACGGGCAGAGCATGCAGACTCCACACACACAGAGCCTGGGGTTTTGTGTTTGGCTAAATACAGACCAGAAAATACTTGCATGCATCTAAACATTTCAATTTAATTATACCTGACTTAATGTTTAACTGAACCCAAGTCTAGGTTTGATTCTTTTAGTCAGCAACCTGTGCAGTCAGGAAATATATGTATGGGGTGCTTGGAGATCATTTTGTCTGCCTTAAATTCCATTCATTTTCCAAACTGCTTATCCTTCTGGGTCATGGGGGGTCCAGAGCCTATCCTGGAAGTTATGGGCACAAGGTGGGGAACAACCCAGGACAGGGTGCCAGCCCATCACTCAGCACACTCACACACCATTCACATCTATGGGCAATTTAGTAATTCCAATTAATCTCAGCATGTCTGTGGGGGGAAACCACATGACGACACGGGGAGAACATGCAAACTCCACACACATCAAACCCAGGTGGAGACTTGAATCCAGGTCCCAGAGGTGTGAGGCAACAGTGCTAACCACTGCACCACCATGCTGCCCCATGCCTTAACTTTTTAGTTATATTAAAATTATGTAATTTAAAGCACTGATTTATTGATCCCTCAATCATTTTTAAGATCAAATAGCACAAAACTAGATCAAATGTTTAAAAATCTTTCAGCTTTACTGCAAGTAACCCATAATGGACAATTGTGATGTCCACAAAAGTGTCAGATTTGTAGTTTTACGTATTGTATTTTTTGTGATTATTGCCTTTTAATTTGAATACAATGGATTGTATTGTATTTGGGGAAAATATATGCACGAGGAACATGAGAAAATGTATGTATTTCAAAACTTTTTCATTTGAAATACACACTTGTCATGCTCACTCCAGACCAGCAGGGGGCAGAGTCACGTAGCGATTTTCTCTGCATTCGTTTTAGTTTTCTCATAACTGCAGAGAACCAGGAAGCGTCGACACACTGTTGCTCTGCCTAATCATTTGTCTCAAGTTAGTAATGTGTAAAATACCTTTAAAAACAGGACAAAGACATGACATGAGACTTGTTAACTACTTTGTTAAAGCAGTTTTAACTAAGAATTTGGACACGTTCTTAATTAAGTTAGTTAGCTCGTCGCACAAGTGTTCTCCCACCTGCAGCATGTACATATATACATATACTGTGTTTCATGCAGGGGTGTTGCTAAAGATTTTGAGCCCCATGAAAGTATATTATATTGGGCCCCTAGTCCAGACCAATCCAGTTATTTTCCAAATTTCTCAGGGCCCCTGTCACTCAGTTCCCCTTGGAATTGTCCTAACTACCCCCCCCTTACGGCACCCCTGGTTGTATGAGCTATTGTCCATGTTTACTGACTAGCTCAATACACACACTTTAGCCCACCAAGTAAATCTATTATAAAACTATTTATTCCTTGTGAGTTTATATGGAAACGGCCATTGTTTGATATGTTAATGAGAAACTTGAACTTCCAAGAGTGTAGAATTGTTAATTGAATTAATACTGATAAACTTACAGTGTGTGAGTTTTGCCTGTAACATCAGACAGTCAGTGCCTGGTACTAATGGCAGAAGTTCATAAATGTATTCTAAGCAATAATTGGTACATTTTATTTTTTACGAATAATAACAGATGGCATAGAATAGGCCATAGTAAGGAAATGTGAATATGTATGTTATGCGGTGTGAACCAGGTGTTATGTATTTGTATTACCCTGGGAATGGGATATTATCTGTCAGGGTCAGCACCCGTTTGTCCCAGTCTTTCGTGTCTTCTCCCCGTTTGGCCAGCAGGTGTCGCTGGCCATCCTGTCCTCCCTGTTGTCCAAGCCCTTTGTGTGTTTCCCCAGCTCCCCTGACTGCTGCATGGCTCAATGAGCTGAGTGTGCAGCTACCTCTACACTCCTCAGTCATCTGTGTCAAAATGTTAGACGTTACTTACATTGTTTAATTTTTGTACTTTGTTCCCCGCCAGTTTTTGCTCCTTGTGTTGCCTTGTTTGTGGACCTTGTTCCCTTGACATCTCTTGTAGTTAATCTTTGTTTTCCCTATTTTGTTTTTTGACCCCTCATGGTTCTTTTCCTTCATAGTTTTACCCAGTGTTTTAGTTTGAGTAATAAACACCCTTTGTGTCTCAGAGCTGCCAGTGGATCATCACCTCCTTTTATCTGCCTGCACCATCCTTATGTTAAAAGGCATTGAATATTCAATTCAATTCAATTCAATTTTATTTATATAGCATTGTATGCATTGTATGTAAACCTGACTCATAAGAAAGCTGACATGGACTTGCTGAAAAGAGTGTTTAATAAACGTAACTGCAGAAAACTCGGAAGCATTGACACGCTGTTGCCCTGCCTCATCATTTCTCTCCTTTATTTCAGGAACGTATCTGTTATCTTGGTGCCCCAGCGCGGTACCTGTAACACAGTCATTTAGTATAATATGATGTAGTTTGATCTCTTTGATCTCTTTGATTGAACCGATTAACTACAACAGAAACAAAATTGACATTTCAAACAATAATATAATGTGAGTCTGTCATCAAACTAATAAAAAAAAATAGAGAAAATTGTTCTGGTAATGAGTTAATGGGAATGACCCTGTCATGACCGTGCCGAGCATGGACCAAGGAAGCAGGCGACGAAGACGAGGAATCGGGAGTAAGGGTTTTAATTGACATTCGGAGAGGCAGACAGGACAGAAAACGGCATAACACTACAATGACAGGACTAGGGAAATAAACTCTGACGCGGACTTAAATACACCAAACTAACGAAGACAACTCAAAACAGCTGATAAACACTGGGAATCCACATCAGGTTAACGAGGGGGGCGTGGCACAGGAGGATCGGCACGATCGGGGTGTGACAGACCCATTGAGTTAAAGAACAAATACATATACAGTACTTCTGCTTTTTCGTCTCTTCATTCAGAACTATTCTGTAAATGAGCAACTATGCCTAACCAATAGATATGATGTAAATGTTAGTGTTATTAGTGGACTGAGAGTTTAGAATGCATTGCTGGTAAAATAGTGCAATCAACTGCATAGTCCTCTGAACAAGCTTATATGCTACAGTGTTGGCTGCAATGTATTATTTCAAATCACTAGCTAGTCACTGTCACTAAAAAGCAACACATCTACCCCATTAACCGTATATAATGGTTCTGTCATGATAAAATCTCTTCCACCATCTGAATTCCTTCACCCTGTGATGTCCTATTAGGTGAGTGTCTTGTTCAGGTAGTTGCATTGGGGATGTAGTGTGTACTATCTATATGAAAATTGGAATTCAAAAGAGCATTTCACAATTCGCCCAGAAATACACGATGTATTCAATGTCAGTTGAAGCATATGGTAAGCTGTTTAAGCTTTAATTAGTTTCTAGAGGATAACAAATTTATTTCCAACTAGTTAGAATGCAAATTCTTGATATCAGAAATTCAATTGTAAGTCGTTATAATATGTATTTCTCATATCAGAAATCTGACTTTCGATAAAATGTGTGGGATACGCTATATTCCTCCTTGCCCCTAGATCAGAGCTATTCAATTCAGGCCCTCGATTCCAAATCCAGGCCTTGTTTTCAGTTCTCCTAGGTAGTTAGTTTAATTACTGATTCTGATTGGTCAGAGGCTTCACCCCTGGCTCACAGGTGAAGGAAAGCTGGAAAATCAGCAGGGCTCGGCCCTTGAGTTGAACAGCCCTGCCCTAGATGGTATGATATACAGTACTTGCGACAGAGTAAGTTTAGAAAAACTGGGAAGGAGAGAAAACTTACAAAAAGTGTGGTTAGCTGGACTCCCATGGCTTACGTTCTAATTGTGTTTAGTAAAGTTTACTTTAACTAATTGCACTTGCCTGGCATCTACGATACAACATATTGGCGACGAGGATGGCTGCCAGGGGCGTAGCACCAAATTCTGGGCCCTATGCAAAACAGTGCCCATGCCCCCCCCCAAAAAAAAACAACCTAATCACACAAGACTTCACTGGAATTTGGTTTTATTTGTAGAATGGTTAAAAGCTATAACATAACATCATAGGCATGCATGAAAATTGAACACTTTTGAAACGGTTTCACCGCTGCGTTGTTCATCAAATTACCATGCGAATGCGATTTCAATACGCGGAAGTGCGGCTGTTTAGAATGTGAATAGCGATCTTCACGCGAAGGCGGTACTACACGCCCCCCCATTATGGAAGGCCATTTGGGGCATAACGTCTACTTTGACGTCCGTGTTAACACGTCATATTTTGACGTGTCAACACGCAAACAAATAACGTCTTAACACGTACATTATTTACGTTCAAACTACGTGTTAACACGGCCAAATTGATCGTCTTAAGACGTTTGTACCTTTAATGCATCTATGCTATTGGTTGGCATAAACATACACACCCCTTTTGACGTAGGGGCTATACGTGTGCAGTACGTGCCCTGTACGTTGTAGTCACGTGGTTTCTACGTTGTAGTTACGTGAACTCTATGTTCAGCCATGTGAGTCCTACGTTGTGATTACGTATAGGCAACATATGTATTACGTGTCAGACGTCACTGTGATGTTGTATTCCGCACAGTCCATTTGTTGGAGGGGTGAATCGCGGGCTTATTTAAACTGGCAGAACAGATGAGAGGTGGTAGAGAAGAGTGTTACTAGTCATAATTTTAATTTCAGATATCCAAACGGAAAAAAACACATTGCACATATATATGTCACGATCGGCACGGGGAAGCAGGCGAAAGGAGTCGTGGATATGCACACAAAAGGGATTTATTTGCGGGGTGACACAATCCAAAACATACGCAACGTTAATGACCGGACTGGGGAAACGAACTGAAACGCGGACTAAATACATTAAACTAATGACAGCAACAGGAAACAGCGGATTTGACTGCTCATTTATTTTGATGTCACGCTAAAGTTTAAGCTAAAATTAAAATATGATGCAGATTGTTTTCGTTTTTGGAGACAGCGGTGATCGACTTCCTTGGAGCGGGATTAAAACTGATCCGAGAGGGGGGCGATAATGAGCGAAGCGGCTGTGATTGGGGGGTGCTGGAGGAGCATACAGCTCCGTGAGCGATGAGCTCGACTTATATGCTCTGGTCAAAATTATGCATTTTGTGAATGAATGACTGTCCCATGCATTGACTGCGAACAGCTGACAGCCTCTCAACACGCCACTTGCGCTAGCTGCCTGTCAGCAGACCCTCTGGGTGACCAAATCAAAAATGAAACTGGAGCAAAACTGGTAAATCCGGCTAATATTGATTTAATTGCACTGGAGTCTGTATTTGTCCTGAACAGTGCAGATGAGCTAAACGTATGCTGATCACTTTCTGTTATGCCGCATTAACAGCAGATGTTGGAAAGGCCGTCTCTGGAGTGGAATGCTGATGCGCATGCGTCTGGAACAGCGTCAGGAGCGTCTTTGGATTTTCGGCGTGCATTGTCCCTTTGTGCCGCACCAGACCATCTTATCCAGAGCCGAGGGATCCTGGCCAGTCAGTTACTATGTTCAGGGGTGCAGTATTGTGCGTCACTGACGAACCACCACATGCACACCCTGTGTTCAACTAAATCAGTGCATCTGTAGGCCAATCAGTGCCAACCTGTGAATTTCAATGCAAACCATACTGCCTGATTGAGTGTAGTAAAGTCTGGAATTGCATCCGCCTTCCCTGGTGTTCTTACCGACGCCATCAGAGTGGTACAACCTTAACGGCACCTACCTTATACAGTCCACGCTCTACCAATTTTTAGCTTTACATCAGAACTCACAAACACTCACTCCACATCCAGGTGAACGATCGCTCTACGATCATACAACCCCTTCCTATAAGTATGGAGGAGAGCCCAGTAGGCCCACACCTGCCAGCCAGCTTTATGCTTATGAGCATACACCATGGCAAATGCCTAGTCGGCCCCAACCACAGGAATCGGAACCACGGCGACCATCCTACTATAGGCAGTCATATACCCCAGTGAACCCTCAGCATGCACCACCGAGCACTGCATGGGGTGCATCTACCCCACCACCAGTAGTATATCTCAGAGAGAGAACCTATCGAGGTCCCATCCCAACCATCCCAGACTTTTCGAGAGCAGATCCTAGTGAGTTCACCCGCCTCAAAATTGCCTTAGATAACCTCCTACCTCCTGATGCCACTGAACTGTTTAGGTACCAGATTTTGTTGGACCATCTAAAACTGGAGGAGGCTCGTCTAGTGGCAGATGCTTATCTGAATTCGCCCACACCCTATTCCGATACGATGGCTGCGCTGACAGATAAGTTTGGGCAGCCTCAGAAGTTAGCTCTGAGGAAAATAGTCACAGTAATGAACGCTCCAGATGTTCGACAGGGAGACTCACAATCCTTTCAGAAGTTTGCTCTACAGGTACGAGCTTTAGTGGGGATGCTACAGACCTTAGGTCAGGATGGTCAGGTGGAGCTCCAATGCGGCTCACATGTAGAAAGGCTCCTAAGCAAGCTTCCTTTGAATTTGCGGTCAGAATTCCGCAGATGCATGGGTCGAGGTCCAGGAAGGAGATACGATCTACTAGAATTTTCAGAGTGGCTACAGTATGAGGCATGGTGCCAAGATAGTGGAGGCCAAGTGAATTGCGGGGAACCTAAGCTAGAGAGCAGGAGAAAGGTAGGCCTGACAACATCAGGCAACATCAAGTCCTTTCGTCCAGCTATGGTGCTTCATGGTACAGAGGATGCCTCTGACAAATAGACGACGAATTCATCATCGACGAAGCCTGAAGGTACACATCAGAACAAGATACGGCAAGTCTACTGCCCGTATTGTGAAAGCGAGGAGCATTTCCTGAGCCAGTGCATGACCTTTAAATCCTTGGATAGAGACCAGATTATCCAATGGATGAGGACCAATCGACGCTGCTGGCGTTGTGCGAGAGCCCATCGAGCCGTGCAGTGTACTCTTAAGAAACCGTGCAATAAGTGTCAAGGGAAACATCTTCAGATACTGCATGACATTAATGTTAAGCACACCAAGGAAGGGTCATGTCTAGTTAACTCTCCTATGGAGGCCCTGTACCTAGACAGGCCATCGGAGTGCAGTCGAGTCCTATTGAAGGTGGTGCGTGTCCTCCTACGCACTAAGGGTAAGACCCTGGATACCTATGCAGTTTTAGATGATGGATCTGAACGTACCATGCTTCTCCCGGCGGCAGTACATAAGCTAGGTCTCCACGGGTCCCCAGAAACCCTAACATTACCAACCATTCGCCAAGACGTTCAAACTCTGGAGGGCATGTCAGTCACTTTCTGTATCACTCCTATCACCCAGCCTAGCAGAAGCTTCAGAATTCATGACGCCTTCACTGCAGAACGCCTCAGCCTTGCTGATCATACCTATCCAGTGACCACCCTAAAGGCAAAGTTTAAATACCTTCAAGACATTCCTCTTCAACCATTTGACAAGGTACACCCTATGCTGCTCATTGGAGCAGATAACCCACACTTAATAACCCCAATTGAGCCAGTTCGTTTGGGACCCCCTGGTGGTCCGGCTGCAATTAGAACCAGGCTGGGTTGGACACTCCAGGGTCCAACTAGGTTTACAGAGTCACAGTTACGGCCTCAGCAGTGTTTGTTAGCTTCACTCAGTCCACTGGAAGTGGAACTGAAGAGAAATGTGGAGAACCTCTGGAAACTAGATGTCATACCACCTAGGGAGGAGAAGCAGGTGATACGCTCAAGAGAGGATCAGCAAGCGATTGATCTACTCGAATCTAAGACCACAAGAGTGGAGGTTGATGGTGTATTGAGATATGCAGCTCCCTTGCTCCGAAGGAAGAATTTTCCTCTCTTTCAGGCCCCCTTGGAGGCTGTGATGCCACGACTCAGAGGTCTAGAGAAACGCCTGTTGAGAGATCCAGATAGTTCAGATGCTTATGGAGCTGAAATAAAGAAACTAGAAACAGTCGGTACTGTATCTAGGTTGCTTGTATCCGACAGCCGACCTGGTGGTGAAATGTGGTATATCCCGCACCACATGATGCAGCATAACGGAAAGAAACGGATCGTGTTTGACTGTTCTTTTGAGTACAAAGGTCTCTGCCTCAATAAGGCTCTGTTACCCGGCCCGAAGTTAGGTCCTTCCCTACTAGGGGTCCTTTTGCGGTTCAGAGAGCACTGTGTAGGTGTTAGTGGTGATATTAAAGCCATGTTCCACCAGGTGCTTTTATTGCCGGAGGATAAGCCTCTTCTGCGCTTCATTTGGCGCCACATGCGAAGGGAGGAGACCCCCAAGGTGTTTGAATGGCAGGTGTTGCCCTTTGGGACCACATGCAGCCCATGCTGTGCCACCTATGCGCTGCAACGTCATGTCTTCGATCACAGCACCACTGGAAGTGAGGAGCGGTTTGCAGTCGAAAGGTGCTTCTATGTGGACAACTGTCTAAGGAGTCGGCCATCTGCTCAAGAAGCACGACAGACGATTGATAAACTCAGGAGTCTCCTTGCCTCTGGAGGCTTTAACCTCTGCCAGTGGGCCAGTAATGTGCCTGAAGTCGTCGATCACTTGCCTGCCGATGCCAGATCTGATGGGCAAGAACTGTGGCTGACACATGATAAATCAGAAGTGAGCGAATCAACGCTAGGGCTCAGCTGGCACTGTGGTGCTGACACCCTTAGGTACAAGCACAGATTGGTCACCTATGAGGTTACCACCATGCGCAACATCTACCGAGTGTTGGCGAGTCAGTACGACCCTTTGGGGTTCCTACTCCCATACACTACACGCGCTAAGGTACTCGTCCAGCAGCTATGGAATAAACAGAGAGATTGGGATGATCCCAACCTCCCCGAAGGACTCCTCGCAGCCTGGCGTACCTGGGAAGATGAGCTTGAGTTCCTACCTCTAATACAACTGCCTAGATGCTACACTCCCGCCGACATGGACCTCTCTGACACTAAGAGAGATATACACATCTTTTGCGATGCTTCCGAAAGATCCTATGGATCGGTTGCTTATCTACGTTCCGAGGGAGCCAGAGGAGCAATCCATGTCACCTTCCTTCTTGCCCGTTCCAGAGTTGCACCTAGGAAACAACTTTCCATACCCAGGTTGGAACTATGCGCAGCAGTAATAGGAGCTCACTTAGCGCAATTGCTGAAAACTGAACTCACCTTCGAGATTCGCCACCTTGTGCTTTGGAGTGACTCAACCACAGTCCTCACGTGGTTACACTCTGAGTCGTGCCACTTTAAAGTTTTTGTGGGTACCAGGGTGGCAGAAATACAGGAGCTCACTGATCCCGGAACCTGGCGATATGTGGGCTCCGCTAGCAACCCAGCAGATGATCTTACTAGGGGTAAGACCCTACAAGAGCTAGCAAGACCAAACAGGTGGGATCAGGGGCCAGACTTTCTGCACCTAACACCAGATAAGTGGCCCACTCATCCCTCATCGACCCGCTCTGAGATGGAGGATACCACGGAGCTTAAGCGTTCAGCATTTTGCGGACTGAACACCACCTCTGGTACACCGAGGACAGATAGACCCATCTTTAAGACCTGGGAAGAGCTGGTTGCCTCGCACGCCCAGGAACTACAGAAGGCAGCTGGTCTAGCTGGACCCTTTCCTGCCAGTACATATCAAGCAGCCGAGATGTCAGTCTTTAGGAACGCCCAGCAAGATAGCTTCGCAGAGGAGTATGAGCTCCTTAAGGTGGGTAGTCCAGTAGCACCCAGTAGTCGACTACATTGTCTTTCACCTGAATTTGACCTGGCTCATCAGATCATAAGAGTTGGAGGACGTCTCCGTAGGGTTGAGGGAATGGATCCAGCGACAGTACACCCCATTGTACTCGATCCTAGTCACCCCTCAACCAGGGCTGTGGAGTCGGAGTCGGAGTCGGAGTCGAGGAGTCGGAGACAATTTTGGGTACCTGGAGTCGGAGTCGGAGTCGGCAAAAAGTTAACCGACTCCGACTCCTACTAAATTTAAATGGGAATTAAAAAAGTAAGTTGAAATGTCCCAATTCACAAACAGTCATAATGAACTACTTCTCTGCTGTAAGAATAAAGCCCAATGCATGCAGTGCATAATGTTACCACAAAACGAACATGTCCTAACCATGAAGCATGCTTTTCATTGACTGTATGCGTCACTATATGGGATGTAATGCACAGGTAAGGTGCGGCACCGCTTTCCATTGTGTCGTGTTCCACTGTTACAGGGAACTGTGAACCTAGCCTAAAGCCCCCCATACATTTACAGATGCACTGCCGATTTTTCGGCCGTTCAACGAGTCATCACGCGTCAAACGCCTGAAAAATCATCTGGTGTGTTCTCAGCTCCGTCGGCTCCCCTTCGCTATGCGCTACCCTTGAAACCTTGTTTTCATTGTGTTTGTCTTTAATCTGGCATTATAGTAGAGTGTTGGCTTCCTAGCCAGTAGATCTGTGGTGAAATGACATGTATGTTGCCTTCCTTTCCTTCAATGGATGTAGAAAATACATTAACATAGTATATACATACAGAGGAGTCGGAGTCGGGGAGTCGGAGTCGGAGTCGGAAGATTTAGAAACTGAGGAGTCAGAGTCGGAGTCGGACCATTTATCTACCGACTCCACAGCCCTGCCCTCAACAAAGTTGTTGATACAAGAGTTCGATGCCAAATTGAGTCACCCAGGACCTGAACGAGTTTTTGCGGAGCTAAGGCGCACTGTATGGATCCTAAGGGGTCGGGAAGCGGTAAAGCGTCACCAACATGGATGCTTTGAATGCCGTAGGTGGAGATCCAAACCAGCTGTTCAGAGGATGGCTGATCTACCACCGCCAAGGCTTAGGTTGTTCAAACCGGCATTCTATTCCTGCGGTATGGACTGCTTTGGTCCATTACTGGTAAAGTTGGGGCGGCGGAGTGAGAAGAGATGGGGTATTATTTTTAAGTGCCTCACCACAAGGGCCGTGCACTTAGAAGTGTTATCATCGATCAGTCTTGACTCATTTCTGATGGCTCTTCGAAGGTTTATAGCTCGGAGGGGCAAACCAGCAGAGTTATATTCGGATCAGGGAACCAATTTCCGAGGAGGTGAGAGGGAGATGAAGGAGGCTTTCTCTAGTTTGGCTATCAGTGTCCAGAAGCAACTTGCTCCACAACAGATTTCCTTCCATTTTAACCCACCTGCTTCACCCCACTTCGGTGGTGTGTGGGAACGGGAAATCCGGTCTGTGAAGGTTGCTTTGTATACCACCATTGGTTCCCAGACAGTAAGCGAAGAGGTGCTCACAACTGTTCTCATTGAAGTTGAGTCTATACTGAATTCTAAACCATTAGGCTACAGTACGTGTCAGCGAATGTAGCTGACTTGGATCCAGTCACACCAAATTATCTGCTTATGGGGCGGCCTGACACCTCGTTGCCTCAAGTCATTTATCCCCAATCAGAGATGCTTGGACGTCGGAGGTGGAGACATTCTCAAGTGTTAGCTGATAGGTTTTGGACCACCTTCGTGAGAAACTATTTGCCCAGCTTGCAAACTAGAGGGAAATGGAGGATCTCTACTCCTAACATAACAGTTGGATCAGTGGTGATGATGGTGGACCCCCAATTACCACGGTCCCTTTGGCAGATTGGGAAGGTGGTGAAGGTCTTCCCAGGTCCTGATCACTGTGTCAGGACAGCAGCTGTGCAGATCAACGACAGAATCTATACTAGGCCCATCGTTCGTCTCATTGTCTTACCCGAGCTCCCTGATGACGAGGTCAGCGAGGAGTGACAATCAAGGGATGGTGGTTGGCCTTTCCAGTCACCCCATTTGGTATCAAATGGGGGGGGCGGCTATGTTGGAAAGGCTGCCTCTGAAACGGGATGCTGACGCGCATGCGTCTGGAACAGCGTCAGGAGCGTCTTTGGATTTTCGGCGTGCATTGTCCCTTTGTGCCGCACCAGACCATCTTATCCAGAGCCGAGGGATCCTGGCCAGTCAGTTACTATGTTCAGGGGTGCAGTATTGTGCGTCACTGACGAACCACCACATGCACACCCTGTGTTCAACTAAATCAGTGCATCTGTAGGCCAATCAGTGCCAACCTGTGAATTTCAATGCAAACCATACTGCCTGATTGAGTGTAGTAAAGTCTGGAATTGCATCCGCCTTCCCTGGTGTTCTTACCGACGCCATCTGAGTGGTACAACCTTACCGGCACCTACCTTATACAGTCCACGCTCTACCAATTTTCAATAGCAGATTTTGCATATTCAGCAAAGTGAGGCGGACGAAACAAAGAACATTTTATATTTTACCGTGCAAGTTATTAGTTTTCTATTAAAACGTATATAGTTATTAATTTATTTGTAATCAGAAATTTATAGAGAACTGTTATAGCAACAGTATGGATGGCATCTACAATAGCTGGCATATATTTTACCGGATGTACGTCGCATCGTCATTCGAGATATCTGAAATGACAATTGTGGATAGGAAGAATGTCATTGTGGATATCTGAAATGCTCACTAGGAAAAATTAAATTAGAGATATCTGCAATACATATCCAGTCTAGCGATTAAATGCTAAAGCGGCTTGCCATACTTTTGCATGTATTGTTCCTGTGCTGCAGTTAGGGCTGGGTGATATGACTGAAAACTGTATCACGATATGAGTGTTTCATATCAGTCGATATCGATAATTATTGACATTTTTTATGACCCATTTAAAATAAAGACCAGGAGAAAAATATATTACATTTAAACATTTTTATTTTAAACATGTCAACAACCATGGGAAATAAAGTGTTTTTAAAATATGTGCAGTAAAACTGACGTAGACTGAGATACATCTGTAATATAAAAAAAACAAACCTGATACAGTACAGTAACATTGTTTGAAATATAAAACCTGCAGAAATATGAAAAAGTAACTCTTCAAGTTATTCTTACTCTAATCATACTTGAAGTTGAATTATTCAAGTATATTTTCAGTCCAGGTTTTGTGCTAGGAAAAGACACACATGCAAACACTAACGAGGAAGACGCGATACGTAGGGAGGAAACACAGAGGAAAGAGAGAAGGGGAAACAAAGACACGGCAGACTCGAAACGAAACACGGGATACGCGAAAAACCGGACAACATGACACATACAAACCGAAAGGATACAGACCTATAACTTAATATTCAGGAGACGGGGGGCGAGCGGCGTTAGGGAAGGGCGAGGCGACCGTCACAGTGATTCACAAAAAACCGGCAGAACTTCCATAAAGCAGTTGTTTTGCTGTGCTACGACCATTTATGACAGCTGCGTTTCCGGTGTTCCGGGCAATTCAGTTTCCCTATGTTTCCCCTGTCGCGCGCTGATTTGTACACGGTTTCGCTGTTGTTTTCATGTCTTTTTACGAAGCTTTTGAGGTAAACAAGCCACATATTTTAAAACATCAAATGTTTTTTGTTTTTACTGATAATAAATGAAAGTATGTAATTCGCTGGATTGAGATATTTCTTGATGAAAACGGTATAGTAGCCTATTGCTTATAAGACTATATTATGCGTGACGAACTACTGTATTCGCATGTAATAATGTACCTGAGTGATTTTCAGACATCCCACATACATATTTGCCTAAATATTAGGAGAAACATTATTTCCTGACATCCAGGATATTTGGTTCCCCCCTGTTAAAACAGGTATACAGCAACTCTGGGCCTCGGTACTAATAAGAATACAGTATTCACATGTAATAATGTACTTGAGTGATTTTCAGACATTTCACATACCTCTTTGCTTTAATATTAGGGGAAACATTATTTCCCGATAGACAGGGGAAACATAGGGAAAACGAATTGCCCGGAACACCGGCACGGATCCAAACTAGCTTCGCAACCTCTGTTTTCTTCCGACGAAGAATAAAAAATATCGAACGTTTTATCGAACACATTTTTTATTGATATCGATCATGTGTCTATCGCGATACATATCGTAATCGTTTTATCGCCCAGCCCTAGCTGCAGTATTAAAATATTTAAAAATGCAAAATAATTATGCTGTGATTGCATTGTTTATTTTTTCCACGTATTATAAACAAATCTAATTTTAAAAAAGAACTGTAATAGTACGCGGTCATATATCTAGTGACAGAGGAACATTTTTCTCTTCTTGCAATGGCTGTCTGCAGGGCTTCCCCTCAAAAACCGATAAAGTGGTAGCACCCAATTTTAAACGTCTTAAGACGTTCAAATTGGCCGTGTTAACACGTCTGAACGTCTTAACACGTAACTAATGTACGTGTTAAGACGTTATTTGTTTGCGTGTTAACACGTCAAAATATGACGTGTTAACACAGACGTCAAAGTAGACGTTATGCCCCAAATGGCCTTCCATACCCCATGCAGGTAAAACAAAGAAAGGTGACATGGTTTACTTTTTGCCGATTTAACCTAATTTTAGAAACTTTCAATACCTCCGATAATGGACGTTTTGAAAAGAAGACAGATTACAGATTTAGCCAGCGTTTTTTCCATGATTCTACACGAACATTTCAGCGAGATATAAACTGAAATAGACGATAAAGATACGCGTCATCGCCGACGATGCCGTGGAACCCCAGGGAGTTAAGCAAACAAAAAAAATTTAGACTTATCTAGACTACATCATGTTAAGCTATGTGTAATTTCGCGGTGATATTGAAGTGTTTAATAATCACAGTTCGTTTAATGTAGGCTATTTGCTTTCACTTTTTGATCAAATGTTTAAAAAACAAAGCACAATTTGCTTTTTTTCCTTTCTTGGGGAAAAAGTTTGTAAGCAGTTGCTTTCCCTCATTTCTTTTTTTGTTTTTTTCCTGCCTCTTTTCTTTTTTGAAAACCAGATTTAGCTTTCTTTGGCATCACCTTCCAACACGGATTCAGCTGTTTCAGCAGAATGACCGCTAAATCAAATGCGCCTAGTTAAAAAGCCCGGTGAAGACTAAACCATTGCAAGGGGTGAGGGTGCTTGTCCTCAGCCACTGTAAGCTAGGACACAATTCAATCCGTCAACCGATTTAGTTTCCCACAAAAATTACATTTACATTAGTTAGCAACATTTATCATGATCTTTGAATAATATTAATATTTAAAGTAAAATAAAATTCCAGATCCCTTTGGGGCCCTCCCCCCACATGGGGCCCTGGTAACTCAGTCCCCTTTTCCCCCCACTACGACGCCCCTGCCAGCCAGGTGTATGAAGGCTCTGTAAAACGGTGAAGTTTTAGACGGCGGTGATCCGACCCATGACCGGCTAAAAAAATCACCGGGAGGTCCCCCATGGGATAATGCCAAACGGGACTGCTGTATGGGAACGCGGCTGAAGTGCGCAGGTACTCCCGATAATAAGGTCGGTGAAGCGTGCGGAATTTATGTCATTCTGCCACCCTTTATTTGCCAAAAAATTATCAGAAAACTGATTATTATGATTATTATGAGTTTTGTGCTATGTTGTGCTATGTTGCACTCCTAAAAATTTACTCCATCACCTTTTGATAAATGCTGGGGAGGCTTCCTTTTAGAAAATAGGACTTCCGTCAGCAGTGATGCCCATGGAAACTGAGTGCAATGCCAGTAGCAGTTATAATCAAACTGCTAGTAGCAGTTATAATCAAAAAAGCTAAATAAATATTGAGTTTGTTAGGTATAAAATTGATATAATGCATTGTTTTTTTCATAAACTCCAACTGCAGTGTTTGCCCAGTCTGCTCTTCTCAGTCTGGCCTCAGTCCAAACCGCAACCTGAGAAGCAGGAAGTTCCTCCCACTCTCACACACAGATGACTGTCAGAGAAAACAAAACTGAATCCTATCAGTGTTTGTTGTAAAATGGCAGAAGCCAGTGTCACAGTGGATCAGAACCAATTCACCTGCGCAATCTGTCTGGATCTACTGAAGGATCCAGTGGCTGTTCCCTGTGGACACAGTTACTGTATGAGCTGCATTAAGAGCTGCTGGGATCAGGAGGATCATGCTGGAGTTTACAGCTGCCCCCAGTGCAGAGAGACCTTCACACCCAGACCTGTTCTGGGCAGAAACACCATGCTGGCTGAAGTGGTGGAGAAACTGAAAAAGACTGGACAACAAGTGACTGCTGCTGCTGACCATTATACTGGACCTGGAGATGTGGAATGTGATTTCTGTACTGGGAGAAAACGCAAAGCTGCCAAATCCTGCCTGGTGTGTCTGGCCTCTTACTGTGAAACTCACCTCCAGCCTCACTATGAGTCTCCAGCTTTTAAGAAGCACAAGCTGACTGATGCCACTGGACATCTGCAGGACAAGGTCTGTTCCCACCATGACAAACCCCTGGAGATCTACTGCCGTACCGACCAGCAGTGTATCTGTCATCTCTGTACGATGTATGAACACAGAGGTCATGATACAGTCTCCGCTGCTGCAGAAAGGGAGGAGATACAGGTCAGGAATCCCTCTATAAAAGTTCTAAAAATGTTTATGTAAACTATGCTTGAAAAAAATCTTTTTGTTGAAAAAAGTTATTTTGTTAGTACAGAACCATAAATATTTATACACATACACAAAACTGAATAACTGGCATCCACTTAAAATGTGATTTAAAGTTGGAAAATTAAGTAGAAAATTTGAAAATAGAAACATGCAACAGGAAGTAGCTCGTAGCCGCTAGTCTGGTTCATACGGTAAACAAACACTGCAAGTCTGACATATTTCCTTCTAGAACTAGGAGCCATGAGCATTTCGATGCTGCTATGAAAAGCTTTGTACACAGTGTACTGGGGGCATGTGGGGGCATATTCCCTCTTGCTCTTCATGAAAGACAAGTCTTACGTTTGTGGGTTTTTATGCGTCATTGTCTTCTGTGCGATATATATTTTTCTGATTACTTAATTTATACATTTCCAAAAATACAGACATCATTTCCACAACCGAATGGAAGAAAGTGTTTATTTACCCCCTTTCCCACACAAGGCACATAAAATGTCTTTATGTCTTTATGTCTGTGAGTTGGGCAGCACGGTAGTGCAGTGCAGTGATTAGTGCCGCTGTTTCATAACAAAAAGATTCTGGGTTCGATCCCCGAGTCGGCGTAGGTCCTTTCTGCTTGGAGTTCGCATGCTCTCCCTGGGTTCGATCCCCGGGTCGGCGTAGGTCCTTTCTGCTTGGAGTTCGCATGCTCTCCCTGGGTTCGATCCCCGGGTCGGCGTAGGTCCTTTCTGCTTGGAGTTCGCATGCTCTCCCTGGGTTCGATCCCCGGGTCGGCGTAGGTCCTTTCTGCTTGGAGTTCGCATGCTCTCCCTGGGTTCGATCCCCGGGTCGGCGTAGGTCCTTTCTGCTTGGAGTTCGCATGCTCTCCCTGTGTTGATGTGGGTTTCTGCCAGGGGCTCCGGTTTCCTCCCACTGTCCAAAAGCGTGCATGATTGGTTAATTGGCAATTCTAAGTTGGCCCTGTAGTATGTTGGTTCCTGCCTGTGCCCCTTGTTCCCAGGATTGGCTCCATGACCCCAGTTGGGATTAAGTTGTTATGGTGATGGATGGATGTTTGTGAGTGTAATTTGCTTTGAAGGCACAGAGATTGAGGCTAATGAGATAAAGCAAAACTGAAAAGAAAACACACAGACATATGCATTACTGAATATTTCCAGTAACACTTTACTTGTGGGGCCACAAATATACTAAAATCTTAATTAACCATGAACCAACTCTTACTTAATGTATTAATTAACCACAAACTAAGTCTTAGTTGCAAGCAAATTACTAAAGTTGCTGAGCTCAGTGTTAACTTTAGTTAACCATCACTGTCTAGTGTACATAATCATTATCTACCTACTAGATATTGGTAATTATGATAATAAATGAACCAATAAATAGGTTTCTGCAAGTAAAAAAGAGACATGGGAACTTTCCACTACTCATAGTGCTGTGAAAAAGTATTTTTTATTTTTATGCATTTTTGTCAAACTTACATTTCAGATCTTTGAACAAATTTTAATAATAGGCAACGATAACCAGAGTACATACAAAATGCAGTTTTTAAATGATGTGTCACTAGGATCAGGAGTCAAAAGATCTTTGTCCAGTTTATGCTACCTACAGTCAATAAATCGTTTAAGAATTTCCATCCATCCATCCATCTCCTAACCATTAATCCAGGTCAGGGTCATGGGGACCTGGAGCCTCCCCAGGGCACAAGGCTGGGGTCCACGCTGGACATGGTGATTAAAATACATTCAAATATAAACTCAGCTAATGAAACAAACTCATTTTGTCATATTTTTCCCTTTCGGTAGAAAAAAATGGGTGAAACACAGAAGGAATTTCAGCAAAGAATTCAGATGAAACAAAAGGACCTGCAAGTGCTGAGAGAGGCTGTGAACTCAATAACAGTGAGTATGAACCTGAAGAGAAGATAACAGCTGAGTCATAAGAGTCATTTCAGGCTTGAATTGAGATTCTTCTGCAGATGGGTGACTTGAGTGGTTTATGGTAAATTATACAGTTTCATACAGTTAATTCCGACCAAGAAATCTGATTGGACAAGTGCAGTTATCAGAGTATAAACGCACTCGGACATTTCACATCACTCTGCTTTACAGGTGTATCTAAAACCTGTCACATTTGCCTCATTTCTACCAACGCAGAAGCAGTGCTAGGCTGGTTCTCTCTTAGTGCCTTTTGAGAACCTGCCCACATTTCCACCGGTCACAAAAATGAACATAAGTGGAAATGAGAGCAAAGGTTCATGTTATCTGTTTTGGATTTTAAGTTTTTATAAGCTGCCAAACTGAATGAATTGTTGCGCTCTGTCTCTACTGCCTGAATCCACTTTTGTCTCCTTAAAGGCTCCTTGTCTGTGTGTGAGTTTATTCTTTATTCTCGCTCGTTGTTTTGTCACTGTCCTTTTAAGGACCTCGCAATAAAAGAGTCTGCTAATAACTGAACTTTGCTGACCGCCTCATGATAACTTTGCCACTCGAGCACCACAGTACATTATTTATTAGAGCTGCAGCATGGTTTTAATTTACTATGCAGAGTTATTTAGTTTATAAGCTAGCTAGTTGTTTTACTGCTGGCACCGGCAATATTAGACTAAACTACACTGCTCAAAAAAATTAAAGGAACATTTATTAATCAGAGTATAGCATCAAGTCAATTAAACTTCTGGGATATTGATCTGGTCAGTTAAGAAGCAGAGGTCAGGTCAGGGGCCTGTGTTATGAAGGGGGTTTAACCAAATCAGATTTAACCTGTGGCCTGTACTACGAAGCGGGGTTACTGGCTTATCGGGGTAACTTGTCGGATTTAAGGTAGTCTGGGCAAAATGTAAGTGAATGAATATGAAGTCCATTTAAACTGTGGTACCTTAAATCCGACAAGTTACCCCGATAAGCCAGTAACCCCGCTTCGTAGTACAGGCCACTGGAGTCAATTTGCGAACACAGAGTTGACAAAACCAGGTTGTCTCAATCAGTGCTAATCAGTGACCTGTACTTCGAAGTGGGATTACTGGCTTATCGGGGTAACTTTGCGAGTAACTTGATGACATGTGGTGTAACTTCGCGATTAACCCGTACTATGAAAGGTGGGTAGGTTTTACTCGAGGTATGCTGCTATGGCAATTTACACTGTGTTTCAAACCTGCTTTGTGCAGGTCCTGTTCTTAGTTAAGTCGAGGTTGCTGCATAAGCCAGCCCTATATGAGCACCGCTTTCTCTTAAGAAAATGCCGGTGTACCTGGATGATCCATACGACACTGGCGCGCAAATCATGAGGGGGCTCTCTCCGCAGGGCGAGGGTTTTTAGAGACTGCCAGAATCCGCTGGCATACCTGCATGAAAGGTACAGGTTCTCATCCGAGGGAATTCGCTACCTTTGTCAGTTGATCGGCCCATAGGTCTCTATTAACCATAGCAATGTCCTCACAATCGAGCAGACAGTATGCTTTGTGCCAAAATATTTTGCCAGTGGCCAATTTATGTTTTCCACAGGTGATGCTGAACATCTGAGCAAGAATACTGTTTGCCGTGCGGTTCGCAAAGTGGTGCTTGTTCTATCTAGACTGTTGGATGCATTTGTGGTTTTCCCTTGTCATTTAAGTGCTCTGCGTAATAAAGAAGGCTTTCATGCAATCGCAGGTAAATCGCAGCATTAAAATATTCTATTTCCATAGGGAAATTGCTTTTACTGAGCACAATTTCTCATAAGATTCCCAAGGGTCATAGGAATCATCGATTGCACACACAGCCCAATTAGTGCACCCCTGGGAGAACATGAGGGCGATTATGTGAATCGCAAATCTTTTCACAGCATCAGTGTACAGTGGTACCTCAGTTCTCAAACTTAATCCGTTCCGGACTCCGGATCGAATCCTAAAAAGTTCGAGTTCTGATCGAATTTTTCCCATAAGAAATAGGCCTAATGGAAAACCAATTAATTGGTTCCCGGCCCCCAAAAATTACACCTAAATATGTTTTTATGTTATGTTTTTAAACACAAAATGAACAGGATAAAACAAGAAGAGCATTTTTTTCTTAATGGCTTCCAAAACGATAAAGATCTTATCCCAACATTACCCCTGTCCTGCCCCGATTGTCCGCTCCTTCCGTGTTCCACGCCCCCTCGTTAACCTCGTGTGGGATCCCCATGTGATCAGCTGTTTCTGGTTGTTGTCATTAGTCCTCTGTATTAAATCCGCTTTTCAGTTTGTTTCCCCAGTCCGGTCATTGGGTGCGGTCGACTTGCTTACAGCGCTGGCTTAAAGCAACGCATTCTGATCCTGATGCAATGCATTACAGTTAGATGCATTGCGACCTCTCACCCGGCTGCACAAACTGGAACCGCCTCCGTGACGACACACCTTTGCCTTTATTGGCTGAAGAGTTTAGTTACACGCATGACGTTTGTATCCCAGTTCCGATACGTAATCTGCTGTTTCTCTCGAATATCACGTAAAGCAGTAAGAACTGGTTTTCAGTTAATTTACCTGGTAAAATGCAGTTTAAATAAATGACATAAATGCTCTAATAGTACACGTAAGTTAGTGGTTTATTTATTGTTAGTTACTGTAATGTTGCGCTGCTTTATTTGGTTAATCGTCCAGTCTGTGAAGAAGGCATTCAAGTAAGAATTGTATTGTAGTCTGAACATAACAATAAAAACTTTGTGACTCCTTTCCTGGCGTATACAATTTATATTAGGTCAGCGTTCACGGTTCGATTTCTGATATTCAGATCGAGTTCTAGGTCAAACTGGTTTGTTCGACTTTCAAGAGATTCGAGTTCTAGTGAGTTCGAGAACCGAGGTACCACTGTACAGGTATTTTTCTCATAATATGCTTTTAGATCTGATATATGGACTAGTGACTACACGTCTACACTAGGTTCACCTCTTCTTCTCTTATTGGAGTCACATAAGGTGGTGATTTGGAATTTGTTAGCTTCTTCTGTAACATATATTTGTTATGACTGATCTACTATTTTGATAGTATTGTACTTTCAGGAAAGATTTGACAGGATCCTAGTCGTTTTCTCACTACACATATGCTTCTGTTTTGTCCTGTTATAAATCATTTGTTTGTTAAACAATGGCTCACCTTCTATTAAGTGTCATATGAACAGACACCTTTTTCTTATTAGCTGTAAAACATAGAAAGACGCTATTAAGTGGAGGCTAGACACAACAAATCTTTCATAATGAGTAGAAATATAAATACATAGCCCTACCACTTGACATGATGTTTTATATTTCATCTTGACTTGCTGCCACGTACGCTTTCCACTACTATTGCATTTGAAAACGGATCAATTAAGTTATTGTTAACATTAGGTTTACATTATGAGTAACATCACAGTAATGGAACTTTAGGGAGCATTACATTACTGAACAGCAAATAATAAGCTTACTTCT
Source organism: Paramormyrops kingsleyae (assembly GCF_048594095.1). Taxonomy (NCBI): domain Eukaryota; kingdom Metazoa; phylum Chordata; class Actinopteri; order Osteoglossiformes; family Mormyridae; genus Paramormyrops; species Paramormyrops kingsleyae. The sequence continues at coordinate 12,351,023 of NC_132800.1, forward strand.
GAATTGTGTCGCATCTGTGAGTCTCTATTAACAGTAGTTCAGTTCACTTCATAGTCTAATACTCGGTCGTGAGATATTTTAGACCACGTTTTATGACCATGAAAATGTACGTGTGCATTTACTCGGTCGGCAATACGTTGCCAACAAGCCAGCCTGCTTTTGTTGGCTGCAGTGGTATTGGACTTTCTTTACAGCGTTGATTTAAACTCCTCATATCCCTGCATGATTAGCATGCAGTCTTCCTCCGTGATACATGGAGATCGCACCATGAGTCAAACGGTGCCTTGCGCTGCCGAACGTGCTCCATTTATGTGAACGCGCAAAAACTCCAATGCAGTTAACACCGATGTAACAAATCAACTTCTTAACTGGCGTCGTAGTACTGATTTAGCACCGATTGAGACAACCTGATTTTGTCAATCATGCGTTCGCAAATTGACTCCGGGTTAAATCTGATTTGGTTAAATCCCCTTCGTAGTACAGGCCCCAGGAGAGGCTAAGGCACGCAAGCCAGAGAAGCACTTATAAGCAGGATTTACAAGAGATCAAACAAGAGGCAGCTGGAGTGAGTCACACAAGAGCTGGAACGAGAGGTAGGACAAAAAACAAAATAGCAGGCATGGCATTCTGTAATGTTTAAGGCTGTGGAGTTTATAGTGCTGACTATTTATCGAGATAAGGCTTGGTATTCTGAAAGCTTTTTTTCCTAAAAGAGTTGCTGAAAAAAGTAGGAGGTTGTCATATATTCTGGCTAATCTGGTAATTTACTGACAGAGGTCAGTACATTCAGCTGTGGTAGACAACGAGAAGATCTTCAGTGAGATGATCTGCTCCATCCAGAGAAGACGCTCTGAGGTGACAAAGTTGATCAGAGATCAGGAGAAGGCTGCAGTAAGTCAGGTTAAAGGACACATGGAGAGACTGAAGCAGGAGATTGATGAACTGAAGAGGAGACACTCTGAGCTGGAGCAGCTTTCACACACAGAGGATCACATCCATTTAATTCAGGTAACAGAACAGCTACCTTAACAATATGAGAACCAGAAACTTAGAACAGATATCCAAGGTCATATACATTCAGCTTACTTTATCATTTGACAGATGTAAAATATTTCTGTTAATTTGATTACAATACACATTGGTTTTGATGAAGCAGTTTACTCGGAGTGTGTGTCTGTAGAGTTGCCAGGGTCTTCCGGTTGCCCAAGAAGCTGGAATTGGACCCAGAATCTCTGTCTATCCACGTTGTTCTTTTGAGAACATGAGGAAGGTGGTTTCTGAACTGAAGGATCAACTGGAGAATGTTTGTGAAAAGAAAACAGCACAGTTGCATCGTACAGGTTAATAAATAAATGCATTTTCCAGTCTGTTCATGTTAATATAGACCATGCAGATAGAGAATGCAGTACAGTCAGCCTTATGTTTGTGTGACCAAGTCAGTTTCTGTTTCAATAAGATTAAATCTTTGCGTAAACCTTTAAAAGAGATCTACATTTTACAGGTTACACAAATCATGTTTCTTTTAAATTATGCAATCTAAAAATTTCTATTATGTTTATTGTAGTATGATTAATGGTTTGTTAAACTGCCTGTTACTGTACCTCATAATGATAATTCCCTACTGCTGTTATCTCCACAGTGAGTGAAGTCCATCTCCCACAAGTAAATTCCTTTTACTCACATCCCTGTTTCTCTCTGACTCCTTCTAGTTACCAAAGACACCATCCTATCGGTATTAGTGCCCAGGACCAGACCAGAATTCTTACAATGTGAGTCTGTTCACACACACGCTTCTCTCTCCCTGTATGAGGTGGAGTGTGTTTTATTGTCTTTCGTTTTCTTCTGCTAGGGGAGCTTCTCTTTCTCTCTCCTGCTGCCTGGCCTTGCATATTTACAGAAATTGTTGACATCAGTATCATTCAATTGATTTCTAATGCAATTGCTGATGTTTAATATTACTGTGTTTATCATGTTGTTCATTCATGTTGAGAATATAACCATTTAAAAATGAAGAGGTAAACATATAATTAACGGTTTTTCAGTGATGACATCAATAAGAGCAAACCATCACCTTCTGATCTTCTCCTCCATCAGATTCCTGTCAGCTCACTCTGGACCCCAACACAGCAAACAAACACCTCCAACTGTCTAAGGGGAACAGAGTGGTGACATGGAAGGAAGAGACACAGTCATATCCTGATCACTGGGAGCGATTTGTCACATGCCACCAAGTGCTGTGTACAGAGGGTCTGACTGGGTGCTGCTACTGGGAGGTTAAGTGGAGCGGGGGATGGGTTGGTATAGCCGTCACATATAAAGGGATTGACAGGGAAAGAGGAGGTGAGGGCAGTAGGCTTGGATACAATGACAAGTCCTGGTGTTTGTACTGCTCAGGTTCCAGTTACTCATTCCGGCATAATACTGTGCAAACAGCGGTATCTGGCCCCCCCTCCCCCAGGATAGGAGTGTACCTGGATCACGGGGCAGGAACTCTGTCCTTCTACAGCGTCTCTGACACAGTGACCCTCCTGCACAGGGTCCAGACCACGTTCACTGAACCACTCTATCCTGGGTTTTTTCTCTGGAACAGTGCAGCCAGACTGTACTGAGTATGTTAACAGGCTGTTAAAAGTATGTCAAAAAATTAAAGACAGAAGCAGGTAGTGATTCCAGGAGATCAGTGCACAGTTCAAGCCAAGGTGTGTCCTCCAGCACTAGGGACACCCTGGATGGGATGTCAGTCCATCACAGAGCAGCCACTCACACATCATCACACACTGTGGACAATTTACAGACACCAGTTCATCTGGAGGACACCCATACAGACATGGGCAGAGCATGCAGACTCCACACACACAGAGCCTGGGGTTTTGTGTTTGGCTAAATACAGACCAGGAAATACCTGTATGCATCTAAACATTTAAATTATAATTACACCTGACTTAACGTTTAACTGAACCCAAGTGTAGGTTTGATTCTTTCAGTCAGCAACCTGTGCAGTCAGGAAATATGTGTGTGTGTGTGTGTGTGTGTGGGGGGGGGGGGGGGGGGTTGGAGCTTATTTTGTCTGCCTTAACTTATTAGTTATATTACAATTATGTCATTTAAAGCACTGATTTATTGATCCCTCAACCATTTTTTAAAGATCAAATAGCCCAAAACTATATGAAATGTTTTAAAATCTTTCAGCTTTACTGAAAGTAACCCATAATGGACAATTGTGATGTCCACAAAAGTGTCAGATTTGTGGTTTTACATATTGTATTTTTTTGTGATTATTGCCTTTTCATTTCAATACAATGGATTGTATTTTATTTGGGGAAAAATGTATGCATGACGAACATGAGAAAATTTATGTATTTCAAAAGTTTTTCATTTGAAATACACACTTGTCATGCTCACTCCAGATCAGCAGGGGGCAGAGTCACGTAGCGATTTTCTCTGAATTTGTTTTAGTTTTCTCATAACTGCAGAGAACCAGGAAGCATCGACACACTGTTGCTCTGCCTAATCATCTCTCTCAGGTTAGTAATGTGTAAAACACCTTTAAAAACAGGACAAAGACATGACAAGACACTAGTTCACTATTTTTCTAAAACAGTTTTAAACTAAGAATGTGGACACGTTCTTAATCAAGTTAGCTAGCTCGGCGCACAACTCTCCTCCCACCGGCAGCATGTACATATACTGTGTTTCATGCAGGGGAGTTGCTAAAGATTTTGGGCCCCATGAAAGCATATTATATTGGGCCCCCCAGTCCAGACCAGTCCAGTTATTTTCCAGATATTTTAAGGCCCCTGTCACTCTTGTTCCTGGACCTTGTTCCCTTGACATTTCTTGTAGTTAGTCTTTGTTTTCCCTATTTTGCTTATTGACCTCTCATGGTTCTTTTCCTTTGTAGTTTTACCCAGGGTGTTTCTTTGATTAATTAACCCCTTTGTGTCTCAGAGCTGTCAGTGGGTCAGTGGATCATATCCTCCTTTTTTCTGCCTGCACCATGCCTTGCTCTGGTAACAATCATCCTTATGTTAAAAGGCATTGAATATGCATTGTATGTAAACCTGACTCATAAGAAAGCTGACATGGACTTGCTGAAAAGAGTGTTTAATAAACATAACTGCAGAAAACTCGGAAGCATCGACACGCTGTTGCCCTGCCTCATCATTTCTCTCCTTTATTTCAGGAACGTATCTGTTATCTTGGTGCCCCTGCACGGTACCTGTAACACAGTCATTTAGTATATGATGTAGTTTGATCTCTTTGATTGTTTTGCAACCTATTAACTACAACAGTCAACATTTCAAACAATACTATAATGTGAGTCTGTTGTCATACTAATTAAAAAAATAGAGAAAATTGTTGCGGTAATGAGTTCATGGGAATGACCCATTGAGTTTAAGAACAAATACATATACTTCTGCTTTTTTGCCTCTTCATTCAGAATAATTTGGTAATCAAGCAAAAATGCCTAAACAATAGATATGATGTAAATGTTAGTATTATTAGTAGACATACCTCCTGTCATGAGTCACCGGGGCACGGACCAAGGTCGAAGGAACAGGACTCCAGGAATCAGGTGAATACGGGGTTTAATTAAGGGAAACAAGCAGGACCACACAATCAGCACACAACATCACAACATTAATGACCGGACTCGAGGAAACATACTCTAATGTGGACTTAAATACACAACAGCTATTAGCAAGACTAGAAACAGCTGAAGACATGGGGATTCCACACGAGGTAGCGAGGGGGGCGTGGCACACAGGAGGATCGGCACAAGCAGGGCATGACACTACCTATTACCATTTTTAAACTATGTTTAGTTAAAGTAATGATTTGTTTATCTCTGGGCTTCTTGCGTAGTGTATTTGGACCATAGAAACAGCACCACATCGCCTATAGCATGTAGGAACCAAAGAAAGTCAGCCATGAAATGGCAGACCACATAAAGTAACAGACCAGGGTCGCCGAGTGCAATAACGCAAAACAGTTTCCAACGCTCTGTTGACTCAATAACTGCAGAGTTCCAAGCTTCCTCTAAGATTTACCCTGACAATAAAACACTGGGAGCTGCGTGGAATGGGCTTGCATGGCCGAGCAGATGCATGCAAGCCTCACATCGCCAAGCGTCGGATGGAGTGGTGTGAAGCACGCCGCCATTGGATTCTAGAGCAGTAGACTTGTGTTCAGTGGAGTGATGAATCACGCTTCTCTGTCTGGCCGTCTGATGAACGAGTCTGGGTTTGGCAGATGCCAGGAGAATGTAACCTACCTGACAGCACTGATCCATCTATAAAGTTTGCTGGAGGAGGGATAACAGGTCAGGGGTGTTTTTCAGGGGTAGGGCTAGGCCAGGGGTGGGGAAACTTTTTGACTCGTGGGCCGCAGGGGGTTCTAAAATTTGACAGAAGGGCCGGACCAGGAGCAGATGGATGGAGTGTTTTGGTAATTCACCTCATAAGAGAAAAAATAACATGGGATATGTAGAAAACGTGCTTTAATTTCAATAGAAAATTAACAAAAGCATCACAACAAAATATCTCTTCCAAGTCCCACAGTATTTCTTTATTGAAATGACTCTTAAAACACTGAAAATTCAATTGACAAAATACAGCTTTTTTAAAATTACTAACAGTTACCATTTTGAAGCATTTAAAGTTTTGATATCCTTCAGGACATTATCATCACTCTCCTCCTGAACATTTCAAAAATGGTTGGAGATGCAGATCATCGGAACAGTGACAGCATGCCAGTATGTGGCCATGTTATATCTGGTGCGCATTGTTTATATTGAGAAGGCAGTGCACCTGCACACCACTTATGTGCGCACCTTAACAGAAATGACATGTAACACGTAAATCCACGTAAATATGATTACACCTCCGGAAGAAGGCGCTTCAGTTCACCGAAGCTGAATACAGCGCTTTAATTGCTGAGGCTGGGTACTGGATCCAGCAGCCCGAGATTCGGGAGGACCCCGCAGCATGTGCACTCACTGCTCATACAGGGGAAAAGGAGACGAGGATTTCCCCGATGAAGGACGCCTTCCTGGCAGAGGAGGTTCGTTTAAACCTGCAGCAGCTTAGAAGCATGGCAGCAGAGGCAAACCGGTGGCAGGTAGCCACAAACAGCGGTTTGTCTTTAGACCCGCCGACTGAACTGCCTGAGGGAATCCCAATTTCGGAAAAAAAACGAGCCGGGCGTCACAGGTTGAGCTGTCAAAGAGGGAAAATGCTGAGTAATGATGCGTTCATACGGTGTCGGAATGATCGTAAAAATCACTTTCCCACTGGGAAAAACAACTCGGCAAGACGGACCTTCCGACACCACTTGAATGCAGCATAAGACAGCGCACCTCAACAAAGGTCAGTGTATCAGAGTGTCGCATCTATCGAGAAACGCCACAATTGCAGGGAAAATAAAACATTAACAAGGTTTACCATTATAATTGATTCTAATTCGGGGGGCCGGATTAAAAATCTTAACGGGCCGCATACGGCCCCCGGGCCGTAGTTTGCCCATCCCTGGGCTAGGCCCTTTGTTCTAGTAAGGGGAACTCTTAATGCTTCAGCATACCAAGGCATTTTTTTTTCCAGTTCTGTGCTTCCAACTTTGAGGGAACAGTCTGGGGAAGGCCCTTTTCTGTTCTAGTATGACTATACCCCATTACACAAAGCAAGGTCCATAATGACATTATACTGGGTGAACTTGTTGTGGAGGAACTTGACTGGCCTGCACAGACCCCTGACCTCCACCCCATCGAACATCTTTGGGATGAACTAGAACAGAGATTGCAAGCCAGGCCTTCACGTCCAGCATCAGTGCCTCACAAATGCTGTTCTGGATGAATGGGCAAAAATTTGGACAGAGACACTGTGGAAATCTTGTGGAAAGCCTTCACAGGAGAGTGGCAGCTGTTACAACTGCAAAGGGGCAACAAACTCCATATTGATGCCTATGAATTTAGAATAGGATGTCATAATACTGTAGTTCCGTAGTTGTAATGGCCAGGTGTCCCAATTCTTTTGTCCATATGCTTTGTGTGGCTACACACGCGCGCACACACACACACACACACTGTCTGTATTCTAGATTTCGGTATACACTGTGTGTTTATTTGCCTCAGTAAAATCAATAACTATACCACAAACGCTGCATTTCCAAACATTTCAACTCACGAACACACACTCAACACTGACGTTACAATCAACTATCAGCCTCTATCGTTTCTTTTCTGATATTTATATTTCTTTATGAACTCTGATTCATTACTGTACTTTTACTGTAAGACTTTTATGTAACGTTGCACTTGTAGTAAGTCACACACTGTACTGTACTGTATCCATACTGCATCTGTACTCTAATCCTACAGAACATCAGATATCCTGAAAGGTAGACGACTATAGTAAAGGCTGAATGTGACTTAATTGTACAAGTCAGGCACCTTTTACTCACTCCAGTGATGTGTGTTTGTGTGATATTAGCTTTAAATTAACACTAGAGAGAGAGAGAGAGAGTGTGTGTGTGTGTGTGTGTGTGTGCGTGGATTTCAGAGATGCGAAAGCAGAGATCAGGGCGATCTGTATCAAGGAGATCGTTGTGTGGATGAAGATGTACAGTGATGCGTTTCTGAATGACGGCTACCTGAAATACATGAGCTGGACCATGCATGATAAGGTGTGTGTGTGTGTGTGTGTGTGTGTCTCTTTCTAAAAGATATTGTCATTTATTTGCTCTGGAGAAACTAACAATGTCTCTCTCTCTTTCTCTCTCTCTCTCTCTCTGTGAGCAGCAGGGTTTGTATTATAACCGAGAGCTGAACACACACACACACACACACACACACACACACTCAAAATAAATGTTGATTTAAGCTAATCCACTTAATCCTCAGGTACATGTATGTGCTGGACACATCCTTCTGTATTTATGTCTTACACACTGGGATGCTAATGGGACACTGGGATGCTAATGGGACACTGCGATGCTAATGGGACACTGGGATGCTAATGGGACACTGGGATCCTTGCAGATACATACTTGACCCTTGATCGTATTAGTAACATGGCTGAAAAGATGCAGGAGGGAAATGAACATAAAGTCCATATTAAGCATGGGTAGATATAATTTGGATGAGTGCAGACTAATCTGACTCTCGGTGTGGATCTACATGAACAAACACCCAGATACTCTATACACTCACGTAGGCTGACTGTTTGTGCTTCACATGCTAACACTTGCTCACACTCTGTAACATAACTGTAGTGGATGTCTTCACTCTTGGTATTGACAAAGCTGATCAACTCAGCAATGTGACTCAAATAAAGCTCTATACTGATATGGAAAAATAAACATCTGAAACTGGGTGAACTTTACCAAACTTTTTTTTGGCCACTGGAGGGTGCTGTTGGGAGTTAGTAAGGAGCCTGTGAGTCTGGCCTTGATCAAAGATGCAAGATGGCGGCGTGTCACAGTGCAGCGGCTTCTCCAGCTCCCGGAATTAAGCCCGATTTAACTGCTATTTCGGTTTCTTGCGCGAACAAGCGCCTGACTTACAGTTCAGTCAAACTCATGGATATCAGGGGTGGATATACCACGACTGTTCCCCCTGTAGTCATGTCTATGGCAGTGGTGGGATACATCAGGAATGATGACGAATCCGCATACAGACAGGAGGTGGAGCACTTGGAGGACTGGTGCAGGAAAAATAACCTCTGCATCAACGTAAAGAAAAGGAAGTAATCGTGGATTTTAGGAAGCGCAGACATACCCCCCCCCCCCTTCCCTGCATGTCGGAGGAGCACCTGTGGAGGTGGTCTCCAGCTTCAAGTACCTGGGTGGACACCTCGCCAGGGACCTCACCTGGACTATAAATACATCGTCATTTATCAGGAGAGCCCATAAACGCCTCTATTTCCTCCGGAAGCTGAGGTGAGCTGGACTCAGGAGCACAGTCCTGACCTCCTTCTACAGGTGTGCGGTGGAGAGCATTCTCTCTGTCTGCATCACAGTACGGCATGCCGGCTGCACGGCTGCAGAAAAGAAAGGACTGCACAAGGTAGAAACTGTGAACTGGATGGAGTTAAATAACAAAACTGTTGAAGAGGCATGGGAATTTTTTAAAAGCACATTATTGCAAGTGCAAGAGGACTTCATACTGTACCTGTTTCCAGCAAGAATAAATCTAGGAAATTGCAACCTAGGTGGTTTACTAGGGAAATAAAGTATAAAGTAAGGAGGAAAAGGGCTTTGTTCCAGAAATGGAAAATAACTGATGATGACGGAATAAAGCAAGAGTATCTAAATCTACAGACTGAACTAAAAAATGACATTAGACGAGCTAAAAGGAATGTCAAAAGGAAGATCGCATTGGAGGCTAAGGATGACGTTAAAAGTTTTTTCCAGTATTTTAACTCTAAAAGAGCTCTAAAAGCTGAAATTACTAATCTGCAGGATAGTAAGGGTCTTATAAATTGAAAACGACATTGATATAGTAAATGAGTTCAATGATAGTTTTGCATGGGTATTCACTGTTGAGGACACTAGTAACTTACCAGTTCTTATTACTAATCCAGCATCGTCTATAACTAATATATATATAACTGAAGCTGATGTTTTGCAAAGCCTAGCTAAGCTCAAAATAAATAAATCACAGGGCCCTGATGGCATCTTACCTATAGTGTTAAAAGAGATGAGGGATATTATTTGCCGACCCTTAACTTTACTGTTTCAAAAATCCTTATCTGAAGGTGTGGTACCTTCTGATTGGAAGCATGCCAACATAACGCCCATTTTCAAAAAAGGGGATAGAAGTAATTTGTCAAACTATAGGCCAATCAGTCTAACTTGTATAACTGGTAAAGTTATGGAGGCTATAATCAAAGAGAAAATGGTAGATTACCTGGACTCAAATAACATTTTGAGGGATAGCCAGCATTGATTTAGGAGAGGTAGATCCTGTTTAACAAATCTGTTGGAGTTTTTTGAGGAAGCTACTCAGGAAGTTGATGATAAGAAGGCCTATGATGTCATTTACTTAGATTTCCAAAAGGCTTTTGATGTTGTCCCCCACAAGAGGCTCTCACTTAAACTCAAAGCGACAGGTATTTTAGGAACTGTAGTGACCTGGATTGATAACTGGTTAACAGATAGGAAGCAGCGAGTAGTTATAAGAGGCACAATGTCACAGTGGGCCTGCGTTCATAGTGGGGTACCGCAGGGTTCAATTTTAGGACCACTATTGTTCCTAATTTACATAAATGATATAGACACCAATATATACAGTAAACTGGTGAAATTTGCAGATGAAACCAAGGTGGGTGGTGTAGCAGATACTGAACTAGCGGCTCAGCAGCTACAGCAGGAACTTGATTTAATTTGTGACTGGGCCGACACCTGGCAGATGAAATTTAACATAGATAAATGTAAGGTACTCCATGTAGGGAGCAGAAATATAAAGTACAGGTATTTTATGGGACCTACTGAAATAAAGGTAGCTGATTATGAGAAAGACCTTGGTGTGTATGTTGATGCTTCCATGTCTCACTCTCGCCAGTGTGGGGAAGCAATAAAAAAGGCCAATAGGATGTTGGGGTATATCTCCAGGTGTGTGGAGTTTAAGTCAAGGGAGGTAATGCTAAGATTATACAATTCCTTGGTGAGACCTCACCTAGAATATTGTGTGCAGGTTTGGTTTCCATATCTTAAAAATGACATTGCGGCCTTAGAAAAGGTGCAGCGTAGGGCCACAAGAATGATTCCTGGTCTTAGAGGAATGTCATACGGAAAGGTTAGTTGAGCTAAATCTGTTCAGCCTCAAGCAAAGGAGACTGAGGGGGGACATGATCCAGGTCTATAAGATTCTAACAGGTTTGGATGCTGTTCAACCGAATAGTTACTTCAGCATTAGTTCAAATACAAGAACTTGTGGCCATAGGTGGAAATTAGTGGGAGAACATTTCAAACTGGATTTAAGGAAGCACTTCTTTACACAATGTGTAGTCAGAGTATGGAATAGTCTTCCTGATAACGTAGTGCAAGCTGAATCCTTGGGTTCCTTCAAATCAGAGCTAGATAAGATTTGAACAACTCTGAGCTATTAGTTAAGTTCTCCCCAAGCGAGCTTGATGGGCCGAATGGCCTCCTCTCGTTTGTATAGTTCTTATGTTCTTATGGTGAAGGCAGCTCAGAGGGGGGTGGGGAGCAGCTTACCCACCACCACTGACATCTACATCACCAGATGCAGGAGAAGGGCTTCCTGCATTATGAGGGACCCCTAAACCTAACCCTAAACCTAACCCTAAACCTAACCCCACCCACCCAGCACACAAACTGTTTGTTCCTCTCCCCTCAGGCAGGAGGCTGAGGAACATCAGGAGTAGGACCAGACTGTGTAACAGCTTCTTTCCAGATGCTGTAAGACTGCTGAACTCTGCCCCCCCCCAGCCCCCGCACAGATTCTCCCCCCCCCCATCTCCATCAAAAAAAGGACTAATAGACGATAACCCTCCAGTAGTCCAAAGGAACATATAACGTGCAATACACTCAAATGTGCAATGCTCATTATAACACAGTAACTAAGTTATTACTATTATATAGTAAATTGCCTGGATCCGTTTATGTTGCATCATTGTCTGCTTCTGTGCATCGGACACTGTACATACTGCTAATTTATAATCCATACTTTATACTTCTATACCTTTATATTTAAATTTCATCTTTATATTTAAAAGTGTGTGTGACTAGCTCTGTGGCTTATCCGGGACCTGAGAACTTAATTTCGCTCCACGGTATGTGCAAACGTGTGGAATGACAATAAAGTTCTTGAATGTTGAATCTGCTGTTAATCTGACAGACCTGATTCTCCTCTGTTACTTCATATGAGGTTGGTGGTTTAAATATTTTGTATTTGGTTTCAAGGTATTTGGTGGCTGTGTGCTGTGCTGTAGAGTAATGATAAGCCAGCCATTCCTTAGTTTCCTGACAGAAAACAGCTTGAACACATGATGCCACCCAAACTGCCCAGCCTGTCGTTCTGTTCATTTCAGTAACTGACTGTATCTGTTCCTGTCAGTTAGCATGTTCCCGTATGGAGTCTAATGGTAATGTGTGGGTGTGTGTGACTGAGCTCCTCCCTGCGGAGTCATGATGAGGAAGATCTCAGGCTCTCAGTGCTGCCATCTGCTGGTGGGGAGGCCCAATTTTAAGACAGACTTTTTTCGTCTGATTAAGTTTTTACTCATTCCTGGTTTTCTAAATTCCTTTTCAGTCTTTTGATTTCTGTATACTTTTTCCTCATCTGACCAAAAGATTTTTATCTCCACACACAAACACACACATATCCAAACATTCAGCTTTTTTCTTCCAACACATAGACAGACCTCTGTAATTGTTGCTGTGATATTTATTAAATGATTTCAAATCACAAGTGCATAATTAACAGTAGTCAAAGAGTACTAATATATGTTAGTAAATCAAGTTACAAAGACTGAAATCATTCATATTCACGGAAAGAAAAAAGATGAATATCCATTTGGACATGATTGCAATGTGTCTCGCTTAGGACAGGCATTGATTGTTGAACTTTTTATTGTTATCCAGGCACTCGATACAGCGGTTGGTGTTACATCTGTAGAGGGGGACCTTCTCTGCAACCTCCTTCAGGGCAGAGGCTAGGTTGGTGTTTTCTCTGTCCTTCCTATAGACCTGACTGAACACAAAGGCCTTGGGACCGGGGTGATTGGTCAGTATACTGAGAGAGTCCAGGATGCACTTCTTCACAGCGGGGGTGACATCAGTTTTTCCTCTCTCTTTCTGGGCCCTCTCCCGGTTCTGTTGGTCATTGTCATTTTTTTGGTTCAGACAGTAGTCCAGACATGGAGAGTTGTAGGTGTAAAACACCACACAGCCATTTCTGTCCGCTGTGTTCAGCAGGTTTTGCACAGGAGTGACAGCTTGGTCTTCACAGATGAGCAAGGCACGCTCTGAGTGGATGGCTGTGGAGCCCCCGCCCTTTGGTCTGGCAGCGACCATGTGATTTCCTATGTAAAGTCTCTTTTTTTTGAGGTCATCCTTGACATTATCTGTGTACTCGCTAAGGAAGTTGTCCTTATTGAAATTTTCCTTACACTGTTCTGCTGGGACATTGATGGCCACAGCATACTGGAGATCTTCACCGGGTTTATATCTTGGAGAAACAACAAGTGAAAAAGACAAGATAAATGAAGACCTGATGTTACTGATGCTGCACATCCCAGGCTTGACACGGTGCACAAATACTATTCGCTCTTTTTATCAGTCAGGATTTTCCTCTGCCTGCTGAATTCACATACAAGTCATGATGACAGGACATGGAATAGTCATGACAACTGCTTCTTGATCATACTTTTGACCAACCTTGAGGGATAACTACTAATATTTAAGAAGATTCGCTACAAATATTTATAGCTGTTTACTCTGACAAATAACTTAAACTATGATGGGAGTCTCACTCACTTACCTGCTTTCAAAGACTTGGATGATTCTATGGAGAGTGTTCAGATCCACCCTGTCTGCAGATACCACAGAGGAGGACAGGGAGAACAGGAGGAGTCCAGTCAGCACACCTGTACACACCTAGACAGGTAACAAAACATGAACGAGCACAATCACAGACCAGCAGTCTAGAGAAAGGAAAAAGGAAAAGATTAGCTTACATTACTTATAAAAACTATTCAAGGTGTGCACATCCAACCCAAGCTGGAATCGGGTGCAGGACAAAGCTAAAGGTAAATGTGAAAAAGGAGGAATTCTCACAAACTGTATTTGATGCTCCCAAAAAGAATTTGACCCCTGATGAAATGTTGCACATTATTAAACATTTTGGGAATATCAAATACAGTCTTCCTTTTTTAATTCATACTACATTACATTACCATGATGGAGGCCGGTGGGCTTGGCGTAAGTCAGATCTGAGAAGCTGAGATAGTTTCTTCTCCTGCTGTGCTTAAGCAGGCAGGCTGTAGCAGCAGGAGAGAGCGCTGGTATATATACTGTACTGTATGTGGTGAAGAAGCTGGTATATATACTGTACTGTATGTGGTGAAGAAGCTGGTATATATACTGTACTGTATGTGGTGAAGAAGCTGGTATATATACTGCACTGTATGGGGTGAAGAAGCTGTTATATATACTGTACTGTATGTGGTGAAGAAGCTGGTATATATACTGTACTGTATGGGGTGAAGAAGTCCTGCCATAAACGCTATAATGCTTCTGATCCAGCCCATCACAAGGCAGATTTGCTGAGGAAGCACAACTGTTGCTATCTTTAGGATCTTGGCTTTCACAATAGTGCTCAGCTAGCACAACAATTTCTTTCCAGTAATTCAGTTACTTGTAAAGCAAATGCAGTGTTTGCCTGCAGTTATAGTCTGTTATTATTCAAAAGTGATTTCCAGTGTATATCCACTTATACATGAGGGGGAGATGGTGGCACAGGAGATAATGCTATCATTCAGTAACCAGAGGGTTACAGGTTCAAACCCTGGTTCCTCTTGAGCCCAACAAAGTGTCCTTGAGCAAGACACTGAACGCCAAATTGCTCCTGGTGAGCACATTGGCACCTTGCATGGCAGCCTCCACCACTCGTGTACAAATGGATGAATGTGAGGCATGTATTATGAATTGCTTTGAGTCATTGTAGGAGTAGAAAAGCACTATATACAGTAAATGAAGTCCATTTACCATTTTAAACAGAAACATCAGCGTTATAACTATATCTGCAGAACCTGGAGGGATCATACCAACTCAATTTTGTGTTTTTTTTAACACTGTCGGAATGTTGAAGTGTCTCCTTCTTAACCATGAACCTTTTCCAATGCCAGTTCAACCAAGGAGACCTCAACAGATAGTTGACAAGTGTTTATTTGTTGAACAAATTTAAATGAGTATGTGAACAGTGATTTGGCGAAGCCCATCTCTTGGTCGTTGGTTCCTTCGACTCTGAAGCTGTCAGATCTGGCTGGGCGACCAGGCAGGAGGCGAAGGAGCCAACCCCCGTACCAGGACAGGGAGCCGAAGGTGGTGGAGGGGAGGAGGTGGGAGAATAAATAGCTGTAACAGCAAAGAAGTGGGTTAGATTTACTCTTTATATAAAACTTGGACCGCTGTGATTGGACACTTCTACTCTCTCCATTCAAACACTTCATTTTACTCTTCATTTTGTTCTTCATCAGTCCCATGTTTATATTTCATTCACATTTAATTCACATTTCACTTGCATTTATCTCTTTACTTCACTTTGTGATTTTCTCAGGCAATATTAAAGACAGGAGACTTATTTATCTTTATAAGCATTTGAGTATTTTTAAAGTGTCACACTTTTTATAGAAGCAGGCATGGCCTGTCCCATTGTCAATGGTGTAAATTATATACATTATAAACCTGGCTGTATTCATTTATTTCAACTCAAGTTCAAATGGCAGTGTTGATTATCCTGTGTTACTCAGGTGATTATTCAAATTTTCTCTCCAGCCCAAATTCAGATTATTACAATCATTATCATTAGTAAACACAATTTGCCCTATTATGCACAAGCTGGGTTAGAAGATGTGGGCCTGGAGCAACCACACCTCTCCATCAGAGTGGCAAACAGCAGTGATCATTTTTATACATCGCTCTGTGTGTGTGTGTGTGTGTGTGTATGTGTGTGTGTGTGTGTGTGTGCGCGCGCGCGCGAGTGGGTTTACTTATCCTTATGGGGACACAATGTCCCCATAACGTGATAAATATCCGTTTTTTTTCCCTTATGGGGACCGGTTTCCTGGTCCCCATAAGGGAAAACGCTATTTTATAAAAATCGGTGACTGCTATGAAAAGACTAAAAATGCAAAAACTCTTGTATTTTGTTAGGTTACTTATGGTTATGGTTAGGGCAGGGTAGGGGTTAAGGTTGTCATAGTTAGCGTTAGCATTTTTCCCATTGAAATGAATGAGCAGTCCCCATAAGGATATGTTTACCCTACATGTGTGTGTGCGTGCGTGTCTGTGTGTGTGTTTTTTTTTATTGATTTGACTTTGGAAAAGGGCCAAGGAAACACTTCAACATTCCGACACTGTTACATCTGCATATCCAATAGTATGTGTTCATCAAATTGAAAAGACAACATCAAGTCGGTATGATCCCTCCAGTTCTGGGGAAATAGCTGATGTTTCTGTTTACATGTATGTGTGGATATACATTGGAAATCATTTTTGAAAATAAATTTCAAATAGTAACAGACTATAACTGCAGGCAAACACTGCATTTACTGGAAAGAAATGGAGAAGTATTGTGAAAGCAGAAGCAAAACCTCTCTGCTTTGTTCCTCCCTCATTCCAAGAACTCAGCTGGACATCACAGATTCTTGATGACTACGATGAATCACAGATTATATCTAATAACCTTACATCTAATAATAAATAATAACAATATATGATAAATTTGTATGATAAATACTTATTATACATTATATGAGTAAATATCTTTTATACTATTGTACTGCACGACAGTTTACTTGTCAATTAACCACAATTGTATTGATACTTTTAATGACACTAATCGGATGAAGTCCCCTCTGCAACATAGTGTCATACACACACACACACACACACACATATACGGGTTTTTAAGTCTTAAGAGGACTTTGCCTCCCAAACCAGTAGAAACATGGTTTTAGGGGACCCACCTTCCCACCTTCCCACCTTCCCTGCTCTAGAGAGATGCTGTAAACATCAAAAAAATTCTTTTGCTTTGCACAACACAGATATCACTACAGATTAATTCTAAAGTAAATTAAGCTCTTTACATTTCCACCTGACACTATGGTAGCATATGGGAACCTCCCACCTATGACCAGAACATTGTTTGTGAGGTCATACATGATTTTCCAGGACAACAAAATGTGCATTCACTGTGTTAGAAGGTCAGTGATGTTTTATTGGACCTCGATTATACACACAAACAAAAATGACTTTTTCCTGATTAATGAAATGCAGATTACTTATGCACAAGTATTAATGTGAAATGAAAATATTAATAGAAACAATTGTTTTTTTATTATAACTTGTAACAAAAGACTTACTGCAACTTAACAGTGCATAACACGAGGGCAAATTCTTTACTCCCCAAAAATTAGAAATAAACAATCTTTTTCTCCTTGGCATTTTTGCCTCTGTAGAAAATAATATATATTCATTTACCCATGGTTTTCCTTTTAAGTGTGATCCCTCTATTTCTAACAAAATCTCTTATGTTTTGTACAGTGTGCCCTGACAGAACAGGATCCTCAGTTGACTTGCACTGCCATTGTTGCCAGTTTTCCTTTGGTTATATGATCTTTAAAATACAGCTGTCACCTCCTGTTTTGACCACTGTGTTCGCGTCTTCTTCTTTTTTGGTTTCAATTCCTGCTGAAAAAACCTGGCCCACTGTCACAGAAAAAAACAAATCAAGTCAGTATTATCTAGATGCAAACACATACAAACAACTGAAGTAGTTACTGTATGCATGAGATTGCTGAGAATGACAATTTTGAGTTGGGATATTATTTACTACAGTTGCATGTGTAGGGCAGTTCATTCAGTAACGAATGCATACAACCTGTATCTAAAAGCTAAATCTGTAAATTAATTATAAAGGACAGAAAAATAGTCATTTATGAAGAATGACATCAGAATTTCTGCACTATAATCTGCAGTAATGTCAAACATAACATTATTCCATTTAATTAGCACACAGACATTTAAACGTTATGTTATCCAAGGCTATGTAGAAAGCTGAGCTTCACAATGGTTTAAAGAATGGATGGATTCATACCCAGGTCATACCCAAATTAATCACACATATTAACTGGCTAAATAAGGCAAGACTTCAACACATAGAATATTGCAAATAAGAGAAACAGCATGAATATCACTGCATGAGTGTTACTTGGTGGGAGACAGAGAGGGAAACCCGGACTGATCCAGAGGAGATCTCCATATGGCTCTTTTTCAGCAAAGGTCCCCCACCACTAAAGCTCTCGGAGAAAAATGACCTCCTTAGAGACCTGTGACAAAAGTCCTCACTCAGCTGTGCTGCTTTACTCTTACGATGATTGTACACAGTACAAGGTTTGCTTGCCCCTGACTAATCAAAGATGACCTCCTGCCAAAAAATCCCAACATAGATTCACTTCCTAGGAGGGCATGCCTGAACAAGAACTTGGGCGTAGTTAAATTGGTCTTTAATATATAGATACTGATACCAGCCATAAACCTTGGAGGCAGGATGAGAATCTTACAGAGAAGGAGTTCACCACTGCCAGTCTCCATCCTTCATGTCACAACTGTTGCATTGTCTTCTATAGCTGTACAAACCCCTTGAGATATCTACTGTGAGAATCTAGATTCTGGCAGGCAAACCCAAAACCCAGGCCCTTCCTCACTCCTTTACTACAAATGGCTTTGGGGAAAACCATTCATGTTGCCACAAGTGTCAAAAGCATCAGAATCTATGGCAACGTGTAAGATGTGCCACAACACCAGCCAAATATACCACTTAGCAGTGGACAAACTTATTGTCTCGGTAATCAAACTTCTTTCCATAAAAAAAATCTGAATTATACCGAAACTTACCAGTGATGGAATCTGTTGAGCCTCCAGCATTATCTTCTGTAGCTGGCTGAATGCTTTGACTTTCTGTAAGAATATGGAACTGCTCAATCAATGTACATGCAAACAATTCTAGTAGAACATGGAAAAAAACTGAATATACTTAAGTTGATCTCATCTTAAACAAAGAAGTCAAATTGAACTGAACCGGGACAATGATGCTGCAAAACATATAATGCTCATGTTTTAAAAGTATCTGAGGTGCATCAAGTTAACCAATCCAGATGAATGCGCTCAGATTTCACATATTTACCATGAAAAAGGACATACAGCAAATAGATACTGTACAAAAGCGTACCTTAAATTTCAATTTCATCAAGTGATTTGCCTTGCAGTTTAGGGAGGCACCCTTTTTCCATGGTAAGCAGAAGTTTGGATATTTTTGCTAGTTGAGTTGTCGCTTCTGGGACCCTGTAATACTCACAATGTACATGAATATCGTGCCCCAAGAAGTCAGCAACTTCATCTAATTCATTGTTTTTCAAGTTAAGAATTTGTGATAGAGTGGCCACATGTTTGCGCAAGTGTGTTGATCTGATGTTGTGGATTCTGAGCACCACACTGAGTTGCATAGAGCCTCAAGCAATCTTGACCTCTGCAATGACTCTGGCAGTTGGGTCTAGCAAACAAGAAGCAGTCATCCTGAACCGCACTCTCTGTTCTTTTATTCACCAAAAGTGTTAGGGCATCCACCATATCTGGTGTGAGGAGGACAGCAACCTTTCAACCTCTTTTACCTCTGATTTCAACTCTACTAAAATGGCTACAGAGTTTCTGCTCAAATTTGTAAAGGCCCACTGCAACATCTGCATGAAGTAGTGTGTTCTCTTTTTCCTGGAAGCTTTTGAGCTGCATTTTAGAAACGTCACCGGCACGCCCACGATTGAAAATAATTACCCTTGCAAGTGTAGCTTTTGCAAGCTCTGCATAACTTTGTGATGATGATGTCTTTTTCAGGTTTTCAGAAGCTGCACTGGCAGTAGTTTCCCGGGGCCTCATGTATAAACGGTGCGTATGCACGAAAATGTTGCGTACGGCCATTTCCACGCTCACGTCGAGATGTATAAAAACTAGGGCTGTCAAAATTAACGGGTTAACGCGGATTAATCCATCATCATGATTAATCTGATTAAAATTTTTAACGCAATTAATCCATCTGCAGCGCAGAATGACTCAAAATCCCTGAAATGTCTCTGTCAACCCATTTCGGGCAGTTTTGGTGCGTTCCATTTGCCCCGGGTAACTCCGTATACTACGTATTCCAAGTTGGATTCCAGTTTTGAAGCCGGAAGTGACGACATGTGCGCTCCCGTTTCTCCAAGAAATATCTCGGAGCAGCACAGAGGATCCCGAGTTCAGAATCGAAGATGGCTGCGCCTTTTATCAACAGAAGGGAAAGTTGTAGTTTTATACTGTTTAAGCACTGCTTCTCATTTGTGGCTCATTAAATCGGTCGCACACACTATACCGTCCAACTTATCTATGGACGTGTTGCTACGGAGTTTTATACGTGAAGCACCGCAGGTAATGTGTTATCAACTGATATTGCTAACAATGGCAATTAACCGGGCTAGAATTGGATTTCATGATTAGTCGGATTATTTGTCAGCTTTACGGTAGTTCGGGCTAATTGTAAGTGAACGAAAATAAAGACCATTTAAACGGAGGTACCTTAAATCCGACAAGTTGTCCAGCTAAGCAAAAAATCTTGCTTTTTGATATGGGTCCATGGTATTGCACTTCTGTGGCAGATGGAATGCATCCGAGTCGTGTTCAAGATGTTCAATAAACATGTTAAGTGTGTTACGATCAGTGCTGTAGGTGAGCAGGGAAGCAGGGAAAAGGAGCCGGGAAGTTTAATTGGGGAAACAGGACCGGGGAAAGCACACTGACAAACGTCAATGACCGATCTGGGGTACACTGCCTGAGACACGGACTAAATGCACAAGACTAGGCAAACGAAATAGGCAACAGGTGAGAACAATCAGGGATGAACACGAGGTAATGAGGTGGGCGTGGCACACATTAGGAGCGGACGGAGCGGGGCGTGACATAAGCCCCCCCCAAAGGCGCGCACACCGGGCGCGCCCGAGAGGAGGCGACGGACGGGACGAGGGAACAGGACCTGAAAGACAAAAGCAAGACATCAACGGGGAACCGGAAATAAGACAGAAACACAGAACAGGAACAGGGACGAAAAGAAAGACAGGACCTGACAGAGGACGGGGAACGCAGACAGGCAGACGGAAAAGGGCGACACGGAGGGAACACCCACAGGCGACACGAAGGGGCCAGGAGTGAACAGAGGAACAGAGGGAGGAGGAGCAGAGACAGGAGGCAGAAAGGGAAAGGGAGGAGGAACCAGGGGAGCCCGAAGGAACCCAAACGGGCGATGGGCAGCGGCCGGAGGGGCCGCAGGCGAGAGGGAGGAGGGAGCAAGAGGGGACCACCCAGGGGCCAAGGGAACGGGATGAGGGAGTGACGGAGGGGACACGGAGGGAGCAGAAGGGAACACCGGTGCAGGCAGGAGGGGGAAGCCGCGGCAGACACGGAGCCGGAGGCGGGACCGAGGACCGGCACCGAGGATCCAGGGGGGGACCTGGCGGAGACCGCCGACCCCGAGGCGCAGGACCCGCAGGCAGCCACCGAGCCACAGCCAGGGGCCGAACGGGCGAGCCAGGGGGCAGGGCGGGCGGGACCCCGGCCCAATGCCTGTGTCCCCGTCCCTTACGGGACACTGAAAGGCGGGGTCCTGGGGGGCGTCGGCCTTGTCGGGGCAAGGGCAAAGGAGTCATTAGGGAGGCCCCCGAGGGCGGAGGCTCGGGCAGAGCAAGGGGCGTGGCCGCAGGCGGTGCAGCCGGAGCCGCGGGCTGGACAGGAGAGGCGGCCGCGGGCGGGGCCGCAGGCTGGACAGGAGAGGCGGCCACGGGCGGGGCCGCGGGCAGGACAGGAGAGGCGGCCGTGGGCAGGACAGGAGAGGCGGCCGCGGGCAGGGCCGCCATCCTGTGGCCAATAGGGGGCGCCGTAGTCACTTGGCCAGCAGGGGGCGCCTCGGAGGGCGCTTTGGGCGTGCGGCCAGAAGGGGGCGCCACGGGCAGAGCGGCTTCCTCCGCTGCAGGCGGAGGCAAAGCCAGGCCCTCGGGCTGAGCTGCAGCGGGCACCCTCAGTTCCTGGCCAGCAGGGGGCGCTTCGGCGGGCGCCGCCATCACGCGGCCAGCAGGGGGCGCCTCGGCGGGCACCTCGGGCGTTGCCACAGGCAGAGCGGCGGCAGCTGCAGGGACCGCAGGTAGGACAGGCGGGTCAGGCGGTGCCGCGGGCAGAACGGCGGCAGCGGCGGGCGGTGCCGCGGGCAGAGCAGCGGCAGCAGCATCAGCAGGCAGTGCCGCGGGCAGAGCGGCGGCAGCAGCAGCAAGCGGTGCCGTGGTCAGAGCGGCGGCAGCAGCAGCAAGCGGTGCCGCGGGCAGAGCGGCGGCAGCAGCAGAAAGCGGTGCCGCGGGCAGAGCGGCGGAAGCTGCAGCGGGCGGTGCCGCGGGTAGAGCGGCGGAAGCTGCAGCGGGCGGTGCCGCGGGCAGATCGGCGGCAGCAGCAGGCGGCTCGGCCGGCAGGTCCGGAGCAGGCAGGTCCGGCACAGGCGCCAGGAGGGGCGCCGAGCGACTGGGTGCTGCCCCTTTTTGGGCTTTCGGGACCCGGGGAATCGCGTTCCTTACCGCCCTTATCCCGCCTTGACCCAGGCGCTCCGGCCGATAATGGTATGCCTCCATGGGAGGTGGCTTCTGCTCGGCGCTGTCCAGGCGGGTGACGGCGATGGCGTCCCAGGCCGGGAGGAGAGAGCAGGCTCCCAGGAAGAGTACTTCTGCTTCTTCCTGCTGCTCTCGACCGCACTTCTCCCTTCGCTCGGTGCGCCGGCGCATCAGGCGGCGGAGGCATTTCCGTGCCCTCTGGAGCGGATAGTCCTGTCCAGGCGGGCGCTCCTTTCGGAGCAGTTCCGTGCCCCGGTCGGCCAGCTCCAAGGCCACCGGGTCCTCCTGGACCTCGGGCTCCGATCGCCAATGCACAAATTCTTGCAGCAGACCGAGCCGGGTGTGCTCGGCCTGCTGCTTTGTGCTCTCGGGGAGATCGGTCATTCTGTTACGATCAGTGCTGTAGGTGAGCAGGGAAGCAGGGAAAAGGAGCCGGGAAGTCAAAATAACGGGGTTTAATTGGGGAAACAGGACCGGGGAAAGCACACTGACAAACGTCAATGACCGATCTGGGGTACACTGACTGAGACACGGACTAAATGCACAAGACTAGGTAAACGAAATAGGCAACAGGTGAGAACAATCAGGGATGAACACGAGGTAATGAGGTGGGCGTGGCACACATTAGGAGTGGACGGAGCGGGGCGTGACAAAGTGCATATATATTCCCTTTTTTCTTCAGTCTCTTTGCTCATGCAAAATGAAATGCGATTAATATAGATTAAAAATGAATGATATTTAATCGTGATTAATCAAAATTAATCCACAGCAACCCTGTGATTAATCCGATTAAAAATTTTAATCGTTTGACAGCACTAATAAAAACGAAACTTGGCGTACTGCTACGCACATTTTCACGGCAGCTCCAGACATGGCGTACGCACATTTCTGCTCGGCTTTGTAAACGGACGGCACTCAGAGGCAAGTTATTGCTACTGTGCTTTCCCTTTTTAAACTCACAATCATGACATTGACTTTATCCAATACACTAAACAACATTAACTGTGTGTTGTTTACAAATGTACGGCATCCGATTTTAATCAATTTGTAACAATAAAACGGTGCAGAAAATGACCAAACTATTACAACTACCATGGCAGCTCTTGCGTTATTGGAAGACATAGCTTATGGAAGAATTAGAAGAGAGCGCGTATTCAGGGATCGTAGTGATTTCTTGGCCCATGATGATGACTGGCTTCTAAGTCGATTCAGATTTCCCAGAGCAATCCTTTTGGATCTGTGTGCTGAACTGGGGCCAGCATTACAGAGGCAGAAGATGAGGAATTGCGCTATACTGTACCTGTTCCTTTACAAGTTCTGTCCACTCTCGGCTTCTTAGCCACTGGTGCTTTTCAGTGAGAACTTGCAGACCGATCGGGTATTTCTCAGTCAACACCAAGTCACGCCATGCCAGCTGTATGGGACGGCATAATCCACTTGTCACCCAGATACAGTACTGTGCAAAAGTCTTAGGCAGTCCAAAGAAATGTTTAAAGTTGTTTATCTGGTGTAGCAAGTGTACTTTGGCATAGAACAAAAAACACAATTCAACATTAGAACATATGCAAATTAAGAGTAACAGGATAAAAACTAGTAATAATTTCTTCTGTTTTCTAAAAAGTTACTGATATCTAGTTGGATGGCTAGATGAACACCGCTTCAGTTCCCAAACTTCTCCTCATGATTTTGTTAAATTTCACCAACAGCTCAATTAAATTATTAAATAAATTGGTTTAAAAAGTCAGTGACAGATTGACTAGCTGTATGAGGTGGGCTAGTGGCCAAGTCAAAAAATGGCTGCACTGGACGGTCGCTGCAAATACTGGGATGATTTTAGCAGAGGTTCTGAAATGGCTACGCTGACACACTTTGACAGGGCTACTTAAACCACTTAAATACTTAAATATCACTTTTCTTTTCTCGATTTCTGTAAACATGACCTCCACCTCGCACTCGCTGAAATACTTTTTTTCCATGTGGTTTTCCAAAACACAGAAAAAAGCGGGTATGTGTACAGATTTACATATGCCATCCATCCATCCATCCATCATCTGCCGCTTGTCCGGGGTTCGGGTCGCGGGGGCAGCAGCTTCAGGAGAGGCACCCAGACCTCCCTCTCCCCAGCTACCTCCACCAGCTCCTCGGGGGGGACACCGAGGCGTTCCCAGGCCAGCCGAGAGATATAATCCCTCCAGCGAGTCCTGGGCCTGCCCCGGGGCCTCCTCCCTGTAGGACATGCGCACCAGATGTCCACACCACCTCAACTGGCTCCTTTCGACGTGAAGAAGCAGCGGTTCTACTCTGAGGCCCTCCCGGATATCCGAACTTCTCACCCTATCCCTAAGGGAGAGCCCAGACACCCTGCGGAGAAACCTTTCTGCCGTCTGTATTCGCGATCTCGTTCTTTCGGTCATTACCCATAACTCATGACCATAGGTGAGGGTAGGGACAAAGATGGACCAATAGGTCGAGAGCTTGGCTTTTTGGCTCAGTTCTTTCTTAGCCACGACGGACCGGTTAAGCGCCTGCAGAACTGCAGACGCCGCTCTGATCCGTCTATCCAGCTCCCGATCTCGCCTACCCTCACTCGTGAACAAGACCCCGAGATACTTAAACTCCTCCACTTGAGGCAGTACGTCTTCCCCAACCCGAAGAGGGCAAACCACCCGTTTCCGGCTGAGAACCATGGTCTCGGACTTGGAGGTGCTAATCCTCATCCCTGCCGCTTCGCACTCGGCTGCGAACCGCCCCAGTGCATGCTGGAGATCCCCAGCAGATGAAGCCAACAGGACGACATCGTCTGCAAAAAGCAGCGAGGCAATCCTGAGGTCACCAAACTGGACACCCTCGACACCTTGGCTGCGCCTAGAAATCCTGTCCATAAATATTATGAACAGGACCGATGACAAAGGGCAGCCCTGGCGGAGCCCAACCCGCACCGGGAACACGTCCGACTTATTGCCGGCAATGTGGACCAAGCTTCTGCTCCGTTCGTACAGGGACCGGATCGCCCCCAACAGCGGACCCCGGACCCCATACCCTCGAAGCACCCCCCACAGAGCACCTCGGGGAACCCGGTCGTAGGCCTTTTCCAAATCCACAAAACACATGTAGACTGGATAGGCAAACTCCCAGGCCCCCTCCAGTACCCTTGCAAGGGTATAAAGCTGGTCCAGTGTTCCACGACCAGGACGAAAACCGCATTGTTCCTCCTGAATCCGAGATTCAACTATCGATCTCACCCTCCTCTCCAGTACTCCGGCATAGACTTTCCCAGGGAGGCTGAGAAGTGTGATCCCCCTGTAGTTGGAACACACCCTCCGGTCCCCCTTCTTAAATAAGGGGACCACCACCCCGGTCTGCCAATCCAGCGGCACTGTCCCTGACCTCCACGCACTGTTGAGAAGGCATGTCAGCCACGACAGCCCCACAACATCCAGAGCCTTCAGGTACTCCGGGCGGATCTCGTCCACCCCCGGGGCCCGGCCACCACGGAGCTGTTTAACCACCGTGGCCACCTCAGCCCCAGTGATGGGCAAGCCCCCCCCAGCACCCTCGGGCTCTGTGCCCTCAGATGTCTCAAAGGCAGTGTGCGTAGATGTATTTGAGGCAGGGTTGAGGAGGTCCTCAAAGTACTCCTTCCACCTCCGGATGATGTCCCCAGGTGAGGTCAACAGCCCCCCCCCCCCCACTATAAATAGTAGGAACCAGGAGCTGCTTCCCCCTCCTGATACTCCGGATGGTTTGCCAGAACCTTTTTGAGGCCGACCGAAAGTCACTTTCCATGGCCTCACCGAACTCCTCCCATGCCCGGGTTTTTGCATCTGCGACCGCCCGAGCTGCGTTCCGCCTGGCCCGCCGGTACCCGTCAGCTGCCTCCGGAGACCCCCGGGCTAATAATTCCCAGTAAGCCTCCTTCTTCAGCTTCACGGCCCCCCTCACCTCTGGTGTCCACCATCGGGTACGGGGGTTACCGCCACGACTGGCACCGACCACCCTGCAGCCACAGCTCCGTACGGCCGCTTCCACAATGGAGGTCCGGAACAGGGTCCATTCAGACTCAATGTCCCCAACCTCCCCCGGCATGCAGTTGGAATTCTGCCGGAGGCACGAGTTAAAGCTCCAGCGAACAGGAGCCTCTGCCAGACGTTCCCAGCATACCCTCACTATACGCTTGGGTCTACCAGATCTGACCGGCTTCCTCCTCTGCCATATATTTACATATGCAAATATACATAATTATGGGCAGGTCAGGGCAGGGACGGATTATGGGTTGTGTGGGCCCCTGGGCAAAACGTTCGCGAGGCCCCCTCCCCCCCCCACCACCACCACCACAACCACCACAATTCAAGGGCCCTTGGCAGCCAAACGCCCTCCCTCCATGTTTCCATCAGAGGCCCTGTAGGGTCAGGGGCCCTTGTAGGCAGAGGATCAAAGAATGTAGGCCCTCTAAAATAGACAAACGAAAATACATTGTTGATAAGCGTTGCAAATTGTTTTGGGCTAGGGGCCCCACGGGCCCCCTGCACCCCAAGGGCCCCTGGGCAGAGGCCCCGCTGGCCCGGTCCGTAATCCGTCCCTGGCATGAGTGCGTGTATATCTGTATGTCAGTGCGTGTGCCTGCGGTTGTGTGGTTAGTTTTCCATATTTTTTTACGGGCGAATTTTAATTAATGTTTGAATGTTCGCATGCGCACTTCCTATTCACTCACAGTCACTGGTGCCCCGAGTCTCCATTCATAGTACAAAGGGTAGGAAATGGCATAATTACTCTAACACTAAACGAGACAAACATGCTCTGCAAAGTGGGCTTTTAACAGTGGACTCTGGGGACCAATGCACAACCCTTGCATTTTTAGGTTACTTATGTATGTACATGTTTATTAATTATACTGTACCCATGCAATAGGACAATATATACATGGGTTAATAACTATGACAAAATAAGACACATCTATAGTAAAGTGCTTAGAGCAGTGGACAGTCTATGACAGTGCACACATCTCAGATCTGGTACTCCTATAAATCTATATATTGTACATTACGCACAGTCCACTGTTCAAAGCTCATTTTAAAGGACATGCATCTGTCTCAAAAGACAGAGGAATCTATCTAAAGCAGCCGTAGGGCAGCGACAAATGTGAAAAGTGAATCGTAAGTAAGATTGTATGATATTGATTTATGTGTGTTATTGATTTAAGTGTCACTGCAGAACCACGTTTTAAATGTACAAGTAGGCTATAACACAAAATGTCCGTCATGACAGAATTAGGTGGCGGCGGTAGCTTGTCCCCTTTCTCTTATTGTTACTTGTTATTAAGTCACATGGATAATATCCCCAAAAATCCTACGCCGGGCCACTGAGTCCGTGTCCATTTCTGCTTAGACCGCTTCCGCGTTTGATACGCAGCATTTCCTGTTTGCAAATGAAAGTGAAAGTATTTTAATGCTGGACTCTCCAGTTGTTAATAAACACGGATAAGATTCTGTATTGCAAGGTAAGATTTTAGTCAATAAAATATATATGTGTGCGTGTGTATGTATGTATGTATGTATGTATGTATACATATAAAAACACACCTATATATAGCGGCCGCACCCGTTGCATTAAGAATAGCTAGTAGATATTATGCATGTATGTCACTATTTACCCTTCGTGTTCATGAGGCCCCAGCATCAGTCATCTGGTCTAGATCGGCACAAAAATGGAGCGAGCTGCTTCTGAAGTGACCCCCCCTGTGGAGTGTAAAACAAAGAGAGCTGAGAGGTAAGACAGAACCTGTGTGTTTGTACTGCTTTACACACGGTCATAAAAAATGAACGTTCCAGCATTCTCGAAAGAGAGAGTAATGATCTGTCTTAATTTAATTCACTTCCTCGAGACTTAACTGCTTCAAGTCCGTGGGGTAGATGATTTATGTTTATCCTTTATGAAATTTATGAAATTTAATTTCCTTAAAGAATTGACATCTAATTGTACTCCCCGGACGCCGTCCTCTGCTGCCACCTAGCGCTGATTCTTGAATTTTTCACATCTTTATGGCGCAAGAAGATTTTCTGAATATGCGCTAAAATAAAATCCATATTGTCGGTCTCCGCACCCCCCCCAATTCAGAACATGTTATCAGTATTCAGTCCAGTAGCTGGTCGGCAAACTTTTTTATTGGTAACTTTTACTGTGGGGAACACCATTTAAGGCTAAATTTATACACTCACCTAAAGGATTATTAGGAACACCTGTTCAATTTCTCATTAATGCAAATATCTAATCAACCAATCACATGGCAGTTGCTTCAATGCATTTAGGGGTGTGGTCCTGGTCAAGACAATCTCCTGAACTCCAAACTGAATGTCAGAATGGGAAAGAAAGGTTATTTAAGCAATTTTGAGCATGGCATGGTTGTTGGTGCCAGACGGGCCGGTCTGAGTATTTCACAATCTGCTCAGTTACTGGGATTTTCACACACAACCATTTCTAGGGTTTACAAAGAATGGTGTGCAAAGGGAAAAACATCTAGTATGCGGCAGTCCTGTGGGCGAAAATGCCTTGTTGATGCTAGAGGTCAGAGGAGAATGGGCCGACTGATTCAAGCTGATAGAAGAGCAACTTTGACTGAAATAACCACTCGTTACAACCGAGGTATGCAGCAAAGCATTTGTGAAGCCACAACACGCACAACCTTGAGGCGGATGGGCTACAACAGCAGAAGACCCCACCGGGTACCACTCATCTCCACTACAAATAGGAAAAAGAGGCTACAATTTGCACGAGCTCACCAAAATTGGACAGTTGAAGACTGGAAAAATGTTGCCTGGTCTGATGAGTCTCGATTTCTGTTGAGACATTCAAATGGTAGAGTCAGAATTTGGTGTAAACAGAATGAGAACATGGATCCATCATGCCTTGTTACCACTGTGCAGGCTGGTGGTGGTGGTGTAATGGTGTGGGGGATGTTTTCTTGGCACACTTTAGGCCCCTTAGTGCCAATTGGGCATCGTTTAAATGCCACGGCCTACCTGAGCATTGTTTCTGACCATGTCCATCCCTTTATGACCACCATGTACCCATCCTCTGATGGCTACTTCCAGCAGGATAATGCACCATGTCACAAAGCTCGAATAATTTCAAATTGGTTTCTTGAACATGACAATGAGTTCACTGTACTAAAATGGCCCCCACAGTCACCAGATCTCAACCCAATAGAGCATCTTTGGGATGTGGTGGAATGGGAGCTTCGTGCCCTGGATGTGCATCCCACAAATCTCCATCAACTGCAAGATGCTATCCTATCAATATGGGCCAACATTTCTAAAGAATGCTTTCAGCACCTTGTTGAATCAATGCCACGTAGAATTAAGGTAGTTCTGAAGGCGAAAGGGGGTCAAACACCGTATTAGTATGGTGTTCCTAATATTCCTTTAGGTGAGTGTATAATATCAGGCAACAACAGGCAAGTATAGCAACGAAGGCTGTAACAATGATACTAAACCTTTCATACTGGTATCTTCATTTTAGGTGAGACACTATTTCACATTAAAGCTAAATGCAAACAAGCATGTTTGCATCAAGAGCTTCACAGCATAACAAAGTACACGAAGACAGAGCAGAAGGTTAAACAGCTGAAGATTTAATGTGACCCTGTCCACAGTATATGGATTATATTTATATAATGAGGATCTTTCCTCTCATTGTCCACAGTGTCCTGATGGAGAGAGCAGGCTCACCTGTAACCAGCTGTGTTTCCATGAAGAGTGACAGGTCAATGGACCTACCAATGAGCTTCAGAGAGGGACCTTTTCCTACAGGTCAAAGGTAAATATACACTTAAACATTGTTTAAAACACTCAGGCTCTCAGTCAAAAGACATACAGGCAAACACAAGCTACAAGGAAAAAAAATCTTCAACTTTCAATTTTTTTTTAACTTTTGCAAATCCCATTGTTTTTGAAAATGTAAACAGAAGTTTTGTCTGTCTTCTGTATAAATTAGTTCTTAGGTAAAAGGATGAGGATTACTGTAAAGACTGAGTTCTTGCGAGCTGAAATTAGAAGGTAGATTGAAAAGTGTATTTTAAACGTCAATCCTCAGCATGCAGCTGGAAAAAAGCTACTGCTCTATATTGATTAAACATGACTGGACAATAGATTGTCTTCTTCTGGGACGGATGTTTCTGCTTTGATAATAAATAGATTCTCATGGGCTCCTTAGCTCTGTTCAGACAGATGCCTTGTCCACACGTACATGGGCAATATTTAAAAGTACCTTTTTCTATACGTCTTGGGCTTTTGGCCACACGTAAATGGCGTCTTAGGTCACTGAAAACGGAGCTTTTGCAAAACTCCATCCAGGGTGAAGATTTTAAGAAAGTCCGGCTTCAGCGCCGACATGTAGACAGGGAAAACAGAGTTTTTGGCTCGAAACGTCAGATTGTGCACCGTTGTCCACTTTTTTTAACGTCAAAGCGTGTGCTGTTTGCTGTATACATTAGGCGAGTTTGAGCAATGGCGGACTTAGCGGAAATAATGCTTGTGCTAACCTTGCTGACAGGACTTCTTACATGTGTACAGATACATGTTGAGTCATTCTCGCATTATATTGATCAAGACAGGTGTCGGAATGTGCGCCATGGTTTTCAACTTAACAGGACTGGCAATTAGGCTTCTGATTGGCTAACATGGCAGTACGGTTAGAGTTATAATGCCCCCTGTTGGTTTGGCATGCTCTTGACAGCGCATTTTAGCAGTTTCATGTGGACGGGATTTTTTTTTAACGGAGGAGGAAAAACACCGTTTGAAAAAATACCCGTGTACAGTACGTGCTTCAGTTTGAACATGTTTAATGGAACAGTGCCTGTTACTTATTAGCTAGTTGTTATGGGATCGGGGGATGGTGCAGGCGAGGAAAGGATGACGATCCACAGTGCGGCTCCAAGATGACAGGGGTTTATTTATAACAAAACACAGAGCAGAAAATAAGGGAACCACGAGGGGTCAAAAGGCCATAACAACAAAACACAGGGGACACTAGTAAAGAGCAGCAACCCAGGGAGCAGAACTAAGGGAAAATAACTACACAGGAATCCAATACACACAGGAACAAAGCACAGGATCAACAGCATGTGATACAATGAAGTGAGGGAACTGACCACAGACAGGCAGGAAAATACACAGATCATGGGGACTAACAAAAGGCAGGTGTGAGAACTCAACACAATCAACCAATCAGAGCAAACACTGGAAACAGGACACAGGTGGAATTAACTAACAATTAACAAACACAGAACACTCACTGTAGCCTTTTGTGATTTTCCTGCTCTATCTGATAAACACGTTCTAAACCTGCATTTCTGTTCTCTAGCCTGCATTTCTGCTCAATCTAATGAGCACAAAGTTCAAGCACATATCGCTACACTAAGGTTCACTCTTAATTCTCTTAAGCTGACATTCTTGGCTGTCAGCTGCCTAACACTCAGGTACTTTTGTATTAGTTGCACAAAGATAAAGTTTCAAAGCTAATTACAAAATATCCCTCTAGTCAGTTTTTCTCTCACACTGGACAAGATCCTACGGAGCTGCCAGAGGTCACACCAGAGCCTGGGCCTGCTGGGTACCTGAGGTGCAGCCCAGCTAGAGACAGGAAGCTCCTGAGTATTACAGGCAGTCTAGTGTTAACCCTGGAAACAAGGGACAGAACAAATCCCTTTGGGGTTAAGCCAGCTGCTTTTGGAGCCAAAAGAGAAACAGGAGTGCTGTTGGGGGGGGGGGTGATATCATGCAAAATTTGTATATTGGTATATTGTTATACATTTTACTGTAATCAAAATAATTATATAAATGGTTTGATGTGAACATTTGATCTATGTGTTTTTTTTAGCTAAAAAAAAGTCGACATCAGTGTTGTCCCCCCCAAAAAAATTCCACCCCTGGATAGTTATGGTAATTAAGTTGAAATCTGTTTGAAATCATGTCACAGTTTACAAGAAGTAACCAGTGAATGTCATTGAGTGACTGGGAGCTACATGACAAATCGTCTCTCCTGGCTGCTACCTGCTGTCTCTCTGTGCTGCCACTAGATGTCACTGCTTCTCTTATACTGTCATAAGCAAGCTGATGTCAGGAAGCCGCCGTAATGAAATAAGCTCAGAATGTGGATGGCAGTTACATCTATTTAAATAAAAATATAATGGTTGGATATTTGTGTTTCATTCACAGGGACGGAGTGAATAGATGTAATTCACAGCCACATAAAGGGGACTTATCATCCATCTTCAAGGTGTGCATTTATTACTGAAGTATATTTTCTTGAATTTCATCTAAATTGACATATATCTTCTACAGATGTATAATAAGTAGTTCATCCTATCAAAGAGATGATATTTACAACTAATCCTGCGTTTCATTTACCGGAGGTCGGAAGTCGGAGCTGGGAATGACGTCACACCCAAGTTAACCTCGTTTCAGTACAGCAAGTCGGAAAGCCATTTAGCAAAATCAGGGACCTGAAATCGCTTGAATAGGGACCTGTTTCAAACAGCAGGGTTTCTTCCTTAGCCAGATAACTCCTTGTATTTAATGTGCCCCAGTTTAAATGACCTTCATCTTCATTCACTTATATTTAGCCCAGAGTACATTAAATTCCGACTTCAGTTGATATTTCCCACTAGGAACTCCGAATTTCCAAGTTACAAGTTGAAATGGAACGCAGCATAACTCACAAATGAAGTTATAAAAAGATACGGTGCCAGGAGTGATAATAATTAATCTGTAACTGTTCTTTTCAGGTATTGGAGAAAAAAATTCAAAAGTTTCTGAAGGATGAGCTGATGAAATTCAAAAGGTACCTGGATCAGAATGACCCAGAATGCTCTGAGCCTCAGCTGGAGGAGGACAATGACCTGGACAGTGATGGTCAGATGCAGAAGACCTGTGGTAGAGAGGGAGCTCTGAAGATCACACTGTACATCCTGAGGACCATGGAGCAAAATGATCTCGCTGACATGCTGGAGAAGAGTAAGAGCTGTACCTCATTCAGAGTGTTTTTGATTTGCTGCAGAAAAAGAATTTATAGAAATATGTGTATTACATTTCAGTTTATCATTTATTTAATTTGACTTAATTTGGTTTTAATGAGTAAAAAATGTTGTTTGAAAAGCTCTTGTTTTGTTTCAGGGCATCTTCTGTCGCAGTATCAGCGCACAATCAAATGTAACCTGAAGAAGAAATTTGAGTGTGTATTTGAAGGGAAAGCTAAGGAAGGACAGCCAACACTTCTCAAAGAGATTTACACAGAACTCTACATAACTGAAGGGGGAGCTGGAGGAGTCAATGATGAACATGAAGTGAGACAGATTGAAACAGCATCCAAGAAAAGGGTAACAGAAGATACTACAGTCAAGTGCAATGATATATTTAAACCCTTACGTGAGCGTGTGACACCTATCAGAACTGTACTCACTAAAGGGGTGGCAGGTATTGGGAAAACAGTCTCTGTGCAGAAAGTTATTCTTGACTGGGCAGAAGGAAAAGCAAACCAGGACATTCACTTCATATTTGCTCTTCCTTTCCGGGACCTGAATTTGATCAAGGATGAATACAGTCTGATTGATCTGCTTCACCACTTTGTCCCAGAACTGAAATCACTTGAATCCACTCAGCTGTTTAAGTACAAAGTCTTGTTCATCTTTGATGGTCTGGATGAGTGTCGCCTTCCTCTAGATTATCAGAACAATGAGGGCCGGTTTGATGTAACAGAGAAAACGTCACTGGATGTGCTGTTGACTAACCTCATTAAGGGGAATCTGCTTCCATCTGCTCTCCTCTGGATAACCTCCCGGCCAGCAGCAGCCAATCAGATACCTCCTGATTGCATCCACCAGGTGACAGAGATCCGAGGGTTCAGTGATGCCCAGAAGGAGGAGTATTTCAGGAAGAGATTTAGTGATCAGGGTCTGGCCAGCAGGATTATCACACATGTGAAATCATCAAGGAGCCTCTTCATCATGTGCCACATACCTGTGTTCTGCTGGATTTCAGCCACTGTCCTTGAAAGGCTTTTTAGTGAGACTGACAAGGGAGAAATTCCAAGGACTCTGACTGAAATGTACACACACTTCCTGATCTTTCAGGTGAGTTTAAAAAATGACAAGTATATGAAAAACTATAAAACCAGCCAGGAATTCCTTTTGGAACTTGGTAAACTGGCTTTTGACAACCTTGAGAAAGGCAATCTCATATTTTATGAGCAAGATCTGATACAGAATAACATTAATGTCACTGAAGCTTCAGTTTACTCTGGAATGTGCACAGAAGTCTTTAAGGAGGAATATGGATTGTACCAGGAGAAGGTGTACTGCTTTGTGCATCTGAGCATCCAGGAGTATCTCGCTGCTTTATATGTGTTTCTGTCAAACTCATCAGCTGATCTGCTGAAGACTGCAGTGGATCAGGCATTAGAGAGCAAGAATGGACACTTGGACCTCTACCTCCGCTTCCTCCTTGGCCTCTCAACAGTCTCTAGTAAAAATCTGTTACAAAGGCTACTGGGCCAGAAAAGAACTCTGTTACTACTGGGAGAGACAAGACCCAGCTCACATAACATTAAGGAAACAGCCCAGTACATCAAGAAGAAAATACAGGAGAATTTATCTGCAGAAAGGACCATCAACCTGTTCCACTGTCTGAATGAACTGGGTGACAATTCTCTAATAGAGGAAGTACAAAGATACCTGAGTTCAGGAAGCCTTTCAGCAGCAGACCTCTCACCTGCACAGTGGTCAGCTCTGGCCTTTGTGTTACTGATGTCAGATAAGGAGCTGGATGTGTTTGATCTGAAGAAATACATCAGATCAGATGAAGGTCTTCAGATGCTGCTGCCTGTGATCAAGAAATCTAGGAGAGCTCTGTAAGTGATCTTACATTAGTCTGTTGCTAAAGAAGAACAGATGTTATTCATGATACTGCTTTTATATCTTATCAGAACAATTAGAGTGTATTTATATGGACACCCAGAAATTCTTTTTCATTCTGGATACTGCAGGATATGTGTATATTTTTCTTAACATTCTTGCTGTGGTGTGTGGTTCAGTGGGTTTGGACTCTTGCCTGTAGTCAGAAGGTCACCGGTTTAAATACCTGGCTGGCAGAGTGATGCTTACCCCCCAACTTCAGAGGGCTGGATGCTGGCCAACCCTGTGCTCTGACCTGTATGTGTGTGTCAGAGAGAGCAAGATCAGAGAGGTGACAGCACTATTTTACCAGGGAGATTAATAAAGTTTCACTATTTCATCCATATCTGACAGGATTGATAATTGGCTGATTAGTGTTTTGTAAATTTAACAGGTTGTCAGATACAACAAACAGAAAATAAGTATTTCAGACATGGTGTAAGCAATTCAAAAGTCATATAAAAATTATAATTAACATTACTTAAGCTCTTCTTGACATTCAAACCCCCATAAACATGTACACTTACACACATCCGAGGCAGGAACTGAACCCAAAACCCTAGAACCCCTGGGTCGGCTGTAGTGCTGATCACTGAGCCCCAGCGCTGCTCAGAGCTTTATAAAAATTCTTATGCAGAAATTACAGAGTCTCAGGGTAACTCACCCTGTAAGGTCATTAAACAGCAGGTTCGTCTCGGCTGGGGAGTGTCAAGTAAAAACTATTTGTGTTTCTGACTAGGACAAGGAAACAACAAAATAACTGATATTTCAGCTATATGCTGCATGTCTTATTGTACGTAATGTCTATTTTGATATTTTATTTGATATACCTGTGTGTGTCATGTTTGTATTTATATCTTAACACGTTTCCTTTTCCAGGCTGGACAGCTGTAGCCTCACAGAGACATGCTGTGAAGTGTTGGCTTCAGCTCTCAGATCAAACTCCTCTCAGCTGAGAGAGCTGGACCTGAGTGACAATGACCTGCAGGATTCAGGGGTGAAGCTGCTCTCTGCTGGACTGGGGGATTCACACTGTACACTGGAGATACTGAGGTCAGTATTACTGGGTATTCCACACTGTAATGTGTAATTACTGAAATCTTTATTGAAGTCGTCACATTTACTTAACAGTAATACTCATAGTGGTTAGGTGGTCTTATTTATTGGAGAGATATTGTCTGTCTCTCTGCAGGCTGCCATTCTGTAGAGTCACAGAAGAAGGCTGTTCTTCCCTGGCTTCAGCTCTGAGGTCAAACCCCTCACACCTGAGAGAGCTGGACCTGAGCTACAATCACCCAGGAGACTCAGGAGTGAAGCTGCTCTCTGCTCTACTGGAGGATCCCAGCTGTAAACTGGAGAAACTGAAGTGAGTACAGAATGTGTGTCTGTCCCTGACATAGACTCATGTATGTGGAGAAAGTACAACAATTAAATAAATGGATACAGCAGTACTATGTCATTCTGCTTCTGATATAGTGTGGACCACAGTGGAGAGTGCAGGACCAGACCAGGGATCCAGAAATGTAAGTTTATTTGCATGTTGTTATGCTTAATACCATTTATACTACTTTATACTACGGGACCGTTGAATGCTTGAATCTGATTGGCTGACGAACGTTCTGAGGTGTGCAATTATTTTCAGGGAAACGCACGGCGAACGTAGTTCCAGGCAGCTCTCTTGACCGCATTACAGTTCCATATCACTTCGCATAGTTAACTGTAATAACGGAAATTAGCATACAGTACCTATACAGCACACAGGACTAACAAAAACAACAACATGACAGACGATTTTCCGAAAGTAAATTTTAATATTTACACACTCACACAAAAACGTGTTGTCAGCGCTGCCCTGACGATTTTATCAGTTAGCCTAGTGTAGCAACTTAAAGGCTACACATGACATTTCTCACTAGCGAGGTAATAACAGCGCTGCATCTTAAAGCAGACTTACAGTTTAGAGACGGTGCTTCAGAACACTGTTGAGGGACACACAGAGGTAGCCTAATTCATACAAGGTCTCTCTCTCTCTGTTTCCCTTTCTCTGTGTCTCTGTCTCTCTCGCTCTCTTTCTAATAACTTCATTATTAACTGCATTAGTCTGCTATCAACGGCTCAAGCCTCCATTGCCAGCTTTAAAATGACGTTTTGGAACTAGCAAAAGAGTCGTTGGATGAGATGCGGAAGAAATAATCCTACTCACAATAGCGATTTAAGTAGAAAAACCGGACGAATCCCTTGAAATATATCATCTGATCGATGTCTTGAGGTGTGGCAACCGTAGTATAAGCGGAATAATTGACTCCGGACCGTTGAATTATTAGAAAAATAATTCGCGTCGTGGCCGCATCACCACCTCGGGTGTGCATTATTTTTCTAATAATTCAACGGCCCGTCGTCAATTATTCCTTACGTGTGTTTGTTTTTTTTTTCTTCTTTTCTTTTTTTGGTTTAAAAATGACTCTTTTCTTAAATAACAATGGGAGTCTGGGAACTTCTGTAGTAGTACTGTTTTGAGATTTGTTAGTATTGTCCTAAGACAGCACCCGTAATCTCCCCAAACTGGCTGTGACACTGAATGTCTCCTCAGTCTGAGCTAGTGATGGGAATTTCGGCTCTTTTTAGTCAGTCGGATCATTTGGCTCAGGTCACCAAGAAGAGCCGGCTCTTCCGGCTCCCAAACGATTCTTCATTTTATTATTTCTGCCTCAGCCAGATTCAGCGCTGTTTTGACGCTTGATTGATATGTGTACTAAACCTTATGATTTCCTCAATACCATAATTTTACATTATGTTTAAATGTAAAAACCTCAAACACTACTACACGTGTATTGAACATCATGGAAGTGGAAAATCTTTTTGTCTTTGATGCCATTAACAGTCAAATAACATAAATAACAAATAACAATAAAGAAATAATAAATAAATAACGTGCAAAACACCAGCATCCAACAGTTTTAGTATCTATCCACTATAACAACTATCTATCACCTTTCTAACAGAGTAACATTGTAACATTTCCTTTGGGGCAGAAAGGCTAAGTGCCTCAGCTTAGACGGGCTGATCCGGCTTCTGGCAGTAGCAGCACGCTAGCCTGTCTTTTTCCTTCCATCTGAACTGTTGGATGCGCAGTTCCTAAGTGCCTGTGAAGGTTGTTTGTGGATCCTGATCGAAATGACAGCTTCATCTTGCAAACTGTGCATTGTGCCTTTGAGGCATGCCGCTTCGTTTCCGACTACCACTCATCTTGCCTATTATTCGCGCACCACACTCCCTCTTTCTCTCCTCCTCTCCCTCCCTCGTGCTCTGTACCTGTACACCGTCAGCACGCGCCCCCCCCCTTGTCTGACTCATCACGTGATTGGTCGCGCGGCTCACACGCCATTAACACAAACTTCAGTCACAGCCAGAGCAGCATGGATCATATGAGGATATATGCGCATATATGAAACCTATATGCAGCATATATGCGTATATATGCGACATATAGGCAAAATTGAGGTGCATATATGTGCATATACAGGCCATATATGTCTCCTGTATTGCTTCTTTATATCCACATATACACTCACCTAAAGGATTATTAGGAACACCATACTAATACGGTGTTTGACCCCCTTTCGCCTTCAGAACTGCCTTAATTCTACGTGGCATTGATTCAACAAGGTGCTGAAAGCATTCTTTAGAAATGTTGGCCCATATTGATAGGATAGCATCTTGCAGTTGATGGAGATTTGTGGGATGCACATCCAGGGCACGAAGCTCCCGTTCCACCACATCCCAAAGATGCTCTATTTGGTTGAGATCTGGTGACTGTGAGGGCCATTGTAGTACAGTGAACTCATTGTCATGTTCAAGAAACCAATTTGAAATGATTCGAGCTTTGTGACATGGTGCATTATCCTGCTGGAAGTAGCCATCAGAGGATGGGTACATGGTGGTCATAAAGGGATGGACATGGTCAGAAACAATGCTCAGGTAGGCTGTGGCATTTAAACGATGCCCAATTGGCACTAAGGGGCCTAAAGTGTGCCAAGAAAACATCCCCCACACCATTACACCACCACCAGCAGCCTGCACAGTGGTAACAAGGCATGATGGATCCATGTTCTCATTCTGTTTACGCCAAATTCTATCTCTACCATTTGAATGTCTCAACAGAAATCGAGACTCATCAGACCAGGCAACATTTTTCCAGTCTTCAACTGTCCAATTTTGGTGAGCTCGTGCAAATTGTAGCCTCTTTTTCCTATTTGTAGTGGAGATGAGTGGTACCCGGTGGGGTCTTCTGCTGTTGTAGCCCATCCGCCTCAAGGTTGTGCGTGTTGTGGCTTCACAAATGCTTTGCTGCATACCTCGGTTGTAACGAGTGGTTATTTCAGCCAAAGTTGCTCTTCTATCAGCTTGAATCAGTCGGACCATTCTCCTCTGACCTCTAGCATCAACAAGGCATTTTCGCCCACAGGACTGCCGCATACTGGATGTTTTTCCCTTTGCACACCATTCTTTGTAAACCCTAGAAATGGTTGTCCGTGAAAATCCCAGTAACTGAGCAGATTGTGAAATACTCA
This sequence comes from Paramormyrops kingsleyae, assembly GCF_048594095.1. NCBI lineage: Eukaryota > Metazoa > Chordata > Actinopteri > Osteoglossiformes > Mormyridae > Paramormyrops > Paramormyrops kingsleyae. The sequence continues at coordinate 12,390,952 of NC_132800.1, forward strand.
GACCGGCCCGTCTGGCACCAACAACCATGCCACACTCAAAATTGCTTAAATCACCTTTCTTTCCCATTCTGACATTCAGTTTGGAGTTCAAGAGATTGTCTTGACCAGGACCACACCCCTAAATGCATCGAAGCAACTGCCATGTGATTGGTTGATTAGATAATTGCATTAATGAGAAATTGAACAGGTGTTCCTAATAATCCTTTAGGTGAGTGTAAGCCCTATATGTACATACAAGATATGTCTCCTATATAGCTCATGGCAGGATCTGGTCATTTTAGTTCATATCTCACTTTGGCAACTGTCATACATGATGCCTAGCTCATATTTTCTATTATCAAGGCAATAACTAAGAACTAACTAAAAAAAAAAAAATGCAAAAAACTTATGTGCGAACACGTGAAATTGGTATCACATGTAATTGGCATGTTATGGAATTTAACTATGGCAAATAAGTTAGAGGAGATGGAAAGCTATGATGTCTACACGTTTTCCTGAAACATTTACTATGCAGTCCCATGAAACATTTACTATGCAGTTGTATTTAGAAGAACATTTCTTTTTCACGCCAACCTTCGGAGGGAGAGGGAGAAACAGAGGAATCAATTTAATGGTGACAGTGGCACAGATGGGAGAGCAGGTCGTCCCATGATCGGAAGGTCAGGGGTTTGAAGCCCGGCTTCTGCAGGTGCAGATTGTCGTTGTGTGACAAGACACTTGCTAAATGTAAATAAAGAAATTTAAATTTCTACATTTTGGGCTTTTATTTATGTTGTCTAGCAGCTATGGATTTTAATAATTTTAGTACTATATAGGTGAACATATAGGTGCATATATGCACATACATATATATATGCAAATATGTACCTATATAGGTACATATATGTACGCATATATGTGCATATATGTACATATAATATAGGAAAATGGCCAATTTTATATATGTCACATATATTAAAAACCTATATCAAAACCTATATGTTTATATAGGTTATTTCCGTGTGGGGAGCGCTGAGCCGCGGAGACGTTTTGGTTTCTATAAAAACGTCTCTCGGTCAGGATCCGGATGTTTTGAACGGCTCGTTCGCGACCGACACATCACTAGTCGGTCCTGAACGCTGCTGGAGGGAGGTATGTGTCCGAAGTGGTTTGAAGGAAGTTCTTATTTTGAAGTAAAGACAAATTAACTTCGAGTGGTACTCTTTGTGGTACAATTTCAGGTTTAACATGTTTGATTAATGCTGTTTATATGACGTCAGACTGCTAGCTATTCTTCCATCCAAGTACTGGCTTCCTGATGCCGAATGACCGGCTTCCTGACCGGCTAAAAGTTCGGGTAATTAGGTAGGGGAGGTCGCTGGCGTGTTTTGTCGCCGCTTCCCGTCTATCCTCTATCCTCTATGCTCTTATGCTTTACGCTCTCCCTGAGGTAGTTTGACTACTTCCTAGTTGTTTTATGGTCTGTAATCTACAAACTACAAGCCATAATTTATTGAACTGAACTGGCTCTGTCGAGCTCCATGTAGCCCCCGATCTCCACTACAGTCAATTCCCGTACCTCTCGCCGGCGGACCCTTTCAGCGGCTGGCGGCATGACGCTCACGTACACCGCCGCACAGCTACTTAGCCTCGATACATACACTCGTCCAGTGTGTATGTCCATCATCGGGGAACTTGGACTTCTACGCCGACCTCGTTACATCCATAGAAGTTCCCGGAGAAAATTCATCTATGATCATCACTCCAACCACTGTGCTCCATATCCACGCTTCGCTTCAAAAATCCCGGCTCTCTGGTCAGTAACTGGCGCACATTGGAGACGTCATCAGAACACTGTCTTGCTTGATACATGTAACACGGCGGAGTGTGGGTTTCGCGGAGCGGACTGGGCTGTACTGCGCCCCCTACAGAGACATGTTGTTTCTCCATTGGTCAAAATTGAACTCTTCAATACACAGTCCATGTCAAAAAAGGCATCCTTTTTACAGGATCATATCCTTGAAAATAGATTAGATCTCCTGTGCCTCACTGAAACATGGCATGAGCCAGAAGTGTTTTCTACCTTAAATGAATCCTGCCCCCCTGGCTACTCTTACCTTGAGAAGGCACGCAGCACTGGTCGTGGTGGTGGCCTTGCTGCAATACATCGTCAGGACTTGGAGCTATCTTCCATTCCACTACCTGTACTCTCAACATTTGAATGCCTTGCATTCAAATGCAAGCCTCCTTTATCATTAACATTTCTTCTTGTTTATCGCCCTCCTAAACCCAACTCAGCTTTCCTCCTGGAGTTTCAGGACCTTCTCAGCACACTCTGCACAACCTCTGCCAACATTATGATACTCGGTGATTTTAACATTCATGTTGACACCCCCTCCTGCCACTCTGCTGCTGAGTTTCTTCATCTACTCGACTATTTAAATCTGCAGCAACATGTTATTGCTCCTACTCACTCTAAGGGACACACACTTGACCTGGTAATATCAAGCTATGTTCCCATTACAAATGTACAGGTACGTGATCTAGGGCTGTCAGACCACAAAGCCATCTTCATGGAGCTGCCTTTATCCTACCCATCTCACTGTAAATCGGAGCGGCAAATCGACTTTAGGTCTATTAAAAACATTGACCCTGACGCCCTAGCGCTAGACCTGCAACACATATCCTCTGACCCTACCACTTTTTCCTCAGTTACTGAAACAGTGGATTTACAATCATTCTCTGTCCAGCCTCCTAGACCACCATGCCCCCATCAGAACCCGCACGGTCACCTTCTCACGCTCAGCCCCCTGGTACACCAGTGAGCTGTGGAAGATGAAATCTGCTGGACGTATCCTTGAACGGCGCTTCAAGGCTTCTGGACTCACCGTACATATGCAGGCCTATAGGGAACATCAAAAGGCCTATGCCAAATCGCTCAAAGATGCACGATCCCAATTTTATTCCAATATCATCAACAACAACCACAGGAACTCGAAACAGCTTTTTTCCACCATTAATCACCTTCTCCAGCCACAAACGACCTCTCCCTCGGATGCCACTGTGGAAAAGTGCAATAACTTCATGAACTTCTTCAGATATAAAATAATAACCATCCGCTCTCGTCTCTCCAGTCCTCCTAGCCCATCAGCCACTTTCACCACTCTATCAGACTCACTGCCGGGACCAACCAGACCTCTCAGCCACTTTTCCACCGTTACTCTGCAAGAGGTTGAGGCAATCATCACTAAGATGAAACCATCCACTTGCGTGTTGGACCCCCTCCCCACAGTTCTGGTAAAATCCAATCTTGCAATTATCGGCCCCCTCATTACCCAAGTGATAAACCTTTCTCTTCAAGCTGGTCATGTTCCACCTGCACTCAAAAGTGCTGTCATTAGGCCACTTCTTAAAAAACACACACTAGATCCTGATCAATTTTTTAACTACAGACCCATATCTAACCTCCCATTTCTCTCAAAGGTGCTGGAAAAAGTAGTGGCTTCCCAACTTCATAACCATCTGAAACTAAATAGTTTATATGAAACATTTCAGTCTGGTTTCCGTCAAGGTCACAGCACGGAAACAGCGCTGGTTAGAGTGACCAATGACCTGCTCATGACAGCTGATGCTGGTTCCCCATCCCTTCTCATTCTTCTGGATCTGTCCGCTGCTTTTGACACCGTCGATCACGATATCCTATTGCACCGCCTTCATACCACCATCGGTCTCTCCAACTCCGTCTACGACTGGTTCTCTTCCTTTCTCTCTGGAAGAACTTAGCACGTTGCCCTGGGAAAAGCCAAATCAGATACCCACATTGTCACCTGTGGGGTTCCCCAGGGCTCGGTACTAGGACCTACTCTATTCACCCTTTATCTGCTCCCTCTTGGTCGTGTTATCAGTACACATGGACTATCTTTCCACTGCTACGCTGACGACACACAGCTTTACTTAAAAATGGATTTTAACCACCCCAACCACTCTGCACTGTCGCATTCTGCCACTCTCACCACCTGCCTGAAGGACATAAAGACGTGGATGAAGCTCAACTTTTTGCAGCTAAACAGCTCCAAAACTGAGGCCATCCTAGTCGGCACTCCACACCAGGTTTCCACTTCCATCATCACCAGTATTTCTTTTTCAGATCAGGACATTCCATTATCATCAGTTGTCACCAACCTCGGTGTAAAAATGGACCCCCATCTCACCTACGATACTCACATCCAACAGCTATGCAAAACCTCTTTTTACCACCTCAGGAACATCGCCAAACTTCGTCCATTACTCACCCTGGCAGATGCAGATGCACGCCTTTGTCTCCTCCAGGCTGGACTATTGCAATGCGCTCCTCATCGGGATCCCTAGCAAGAGCATTCAAAAATTTCAATACCTGCAGAACAGCGCTGCTAGGATCCTGATGAGGGTGCGAAAATTCAACCACATTACTCCCATTCTAAAAACACTCCATTGGCTCCCTGTTTCACTCCGCATTGAGTATAAGGTCTCCCTCCTCACCCACCAATGTCTCCACGGAACTGCTCCTACATACCTCAAGGATCTCCTCACTCCTCAGACATCCGTACGTTTCCTCCGCTCCTCCTCAACCTACCTTCTTAAAATTCAAAGGACAAAACTCCGCACAATGGGGGATCGGGCCTTTTGCTCTGCTGCCCCTCGTCTTTGGAATGCCCTCCCAGAGCATCTTAGGGCACCACAGAATGTAGCCACTTTCAAATGTGGCTTAAAGACCCACCTTTTTAGACGAGCATTTTATTGCTGATTTTATGTGTTTTTATGTGCTGATTTTACTTTTGTAGCACTTTGAGATTTGTTTTAATGAAAAGTGCATTATAAATAAAATTTATTATTATTATTATTTACCTGTAATTAAGGCTATTAATTTAGCACGCGCAACATTTCGTCCAGTCTTCCCGCCGGCGTCGCGCGGGCGTCCGACATTTCCTGAGGTATTTCACATACTTGAATTCCTGCTTCGTTTTTATATTTTATGTATCGTACAGAATAATAGCTTTCAGACTAAAGTGCAGTTCGGTCCCCAGCGAGTCTCACAGCGCAGGGGGCAGCCGGAGCGCCGCAGACTCGGGCGGCTACATGAGTATATTGGGAATAAAATGTGTGTATTGGAGCGAGTTCTGTGTTAGTGAGTGTGTGAGGTGTGACAGTGATAATGATGGAGATGCTGGGCTTCGTGATGGGATTAATCGCTCTTCCTCTTGCCTACAGACTCCTGCCAGCTGACGCTGGACCCCAACACAGCATACAGAAACCTGTCTCTGTCAGAGGGGAACAGGAAGGTGACATGGGGGGCAAAGCAGCCATATCCTGATCATCCAGAGAGATTTGACTGCTGGTACCAAGTTCTGTGCAGAGAGAGTCTGACTGGTCGCTGTTACTGGGAGGCTGAGTGGAGTGGATATGAAGCCTGGATAGGAGTGACTTATAAAGGAATCGGGAGGAAAGGAAACAGTACTGACTGTGGGCTTGGAGACAATAACAAGTCATGGAGTCTGTTCTGCTCTCCTGACAGTTACTCTGTCTGTCACAATAATAAACAGACTGTCATACCCATAGAGCCCTCAGGCTCCCGCAGAGTAGGAGTGTATCTGGACTGGGCGGCTGGTACTCTGTCCTTCTACAGAGTCTCCTCTGATGGACTGACCCTCCTGTACAGCTTCACCTCCTCATTCACTGAACCCCTCTATCCAGGGTTTTATGTTTATCTAGACTCCTCAGTGTCCCTGTGCATGCTGGGATAGCTCACTGTGTGCTGGAGGAATAATTTTTACCTTATCAGAGTGTCACATGTCGCTGCTTCTCCATGGCAAAAAGGTAAAATCTCTGCTTTTTAACCAGTATAACCCTTAAGTGTGACGTATGTCTGACAAGAATAAGTGACTGGGTTCAGCAAACTGAAAAAACATGCAAAATCTCTGATTAAAATGTAACTAAATGTAATCCTGACATTAGAGGAGCTGCGAAATTACAGCTTCTCGCCTGAAAACCCAAACAACCCTATCCTATCTGCTTTTGGCTCCCCCCTAATCAGCACTGGCCTTGGCCAAGGCCGCTGCTGAATTCAACAACTCCCCCTGAAGAACGAGGCAGGGAGACTCTCTTGAATTCCTCTCCCCCAATCCCAAGGACACCCTACCCCCATCCCACGCCTTCGCCATTTCATACCCCCAGCGTGACCAAGCGGGTCTGTGACCAGCGCCATTTGGCTGCAGGACCGGACTGATGTTTGTCTATGATGGACTACCTCCACCTCCCCATTCCCCTCCCCTATTGCCAGTCTCGACTTCAATGTTGTAAGATGTGGTGACTATGAGCGTATGTTGCTGAGGTGTTTTTTTCTATTCCTACATTGTACTCCCTACTGGAGTATAATTTTTTATTCACCTCCACTCTCCTCATGTAATCTTGTTCCCCTGTCTTCCCGACCTGTCTACCCCCTGTAATGTGATGTTTGTATATGTATGGTCGGGTTGATGGCCTGCTGGCAAGATGGCGCTGAAGTGACGGCAGCCTTGGAACTGAATTTCCCGGAGGAACCTTCCCGAGGGATTAATAAAGTGCTATCTAATCTAATCTATATATAGATTTAGAGTTAACAACTGCACCATATATGTGTGTGTGTGTGTACTGTAAATTATTACCCCTTTCACCCTCATTGTGATCTGTCTTGTGTGTTGTTGTGGTTAATGTTGCACTTACGGTCATGGAGAATGATATTTCGTCTCACTGTATACTTATTATATATTGTTGGGATTACAGTAAAGCTCTACTTGTCAGGGTCAGCCCCCCACTGTGGTCCTTCCGTGTCCCTTCCCTGTTTGACCAGCAGGTGCTGCTGGTCATCCTGTTCTTTGTTAGTCTTTGTTCTCTCCTGTTACCTGTCTGGTCTTGTGGCTCAATGTGTAGAGCATGTGGTTGTCCTGTGTACCCTTCTGTCTTGAGTACCCTTCCGTCCTATGTTTGAATCCTGCCTCCTGTTTTTGTATTTTGCTCCCTAGTGTTTCAGTTGAGTTTGTCTAGTTATTGTATTTGGTGATTTTGTATATGGTTCTTGGTTTTGTTCCTTATGCCCTCTGCTTGTGTCTTTACCTGTTTAGATTCCCCAGTGTTAGTATCTGTTTCCTTGGTTAGTTATTAGTTTCCCTGTTTTCAGTTCCTTTTGAGTTCATTAGTTTCACCTGTGCCCTGTTTCCTTGGTTTTGTTAATTAGCCTCACCTGTCCTGTGTTAGTCTCGTTACCCATTAGTATTTTAGTTCCTGCCTGTGTTCAGTTCCCCAGTGGTTCATTGTCTTTGTCTAGGTTGTTCGTGATGGCGTGTTAGTTAATTTGTATTGTTTGTGTTTCATGGTTTGTTTCTGCGATTCCCCGTATTAGTTGTGTAGTTAGGTTTTGTTATTTAGTTTTGTTACTTAATCCCTTTTTAGTTTTCGACCCCTCGTGGTCCTTTTGTTTTGTTAGCCCTTCCTTGTGTTTTCCGTTTTCCTTAATAAACCCCTTTTTGTTCTGGAGCCGCCAGTGGGTCGTCCACCCTTCTTCTGTGCCTGCGATGCCTCGTTCCCGTTCCCGTGTCGTCCAGAACCGTGACAGAATGAACCACTCGCAAGGACGATCCCCAGGCTCCACAACACCCCTCATGCTGGGATATGTGTCCCTAGCACCTGCTACTAGGCCTGCAGTGCTCCAGTTGGAGCACTCACCCCCTGGACCTGTTCCTGATTCACCCCGACTCCGTGGCGTCTGGTCCCAGAGTGCCTACCTTGGCACCCGCCTGGCCCTAAAATGTTCCAGGTTTCCTGAGGACGCTATTCCACGAGTCCCCAAGGTGCCAAAGACGGGGAGGATAGCCCCTGCTCTGGCATCTGGGAGACCTCTGCCTGCCTGCCTGCCTCCAGGGGTTCCGGTTGGAACGCCCGTCAAGGAGGAGGAAGGACCGGAGGCTTTTGCCCGTCGGCTGAAGGCCTGGGTCCAGGGTCTCCGGTATCCCGTTACTGGCCCAGGGGAAGCCGCAGCCGGCTCCGCCGCTCTGCCCGAGCCCTGCCCAGGGGAAGCCACGGCCGCTTCCGCCGCTCTGCCCGAGCCCTGCCCAGGGGAAGCCACGGCCGCTTCCGCCGCTCTGCCCGAGCCCTGCCCAGGGGAAGCCACGGCCGCTTCCGCCGCTCTGCCCGAGCCCTGCCCAGGGGAAGCCACGACCGCTTCCGCCGCTCTGCCCGAGCCCTGCCCAGGGGAAGCCACGGCCGCTTCCGCCGCTCTGCCCGAGCCCTGCCCAGGGGAAGCCACGGCCGCTTCCGCCGCTCTGCCCGAGCCCTGCCCAGGGGAAGCCACGGCCGCTTCCGCCGCTCTGCCCGAGCCCTGCCCAGGGGAAGCCACGGCCGCTTCCGCCGCTCTGCCCGAGCCCTGCCCAGGGGAAGCCACGGCCGCTTCCGCCGCTCTGCCCGAGCCCTGCCCAGGGGAAGCCACGGCCGCTTCCGCCGCTCTGCCCGAGCCCTGCCCAGGGGAAGCCACGGCCGCTTCCGCCGCTCTGCCCGAGCCCTGCCCAGGGGAAGCCACGGCCGCTTCCGCCGCTCTGCCCGAGCCCTGCCCAGGGGAAGCCACGGCCGCTTCCGCCGCTCTGCCCGAGCCCTGCCCAGGGGAAGCCACGGCCGCTTCCGCCGCTCTGCCCGAGCCCTGCCCAGGGGAAGCCACGGCCGCTTCCGCCGCTCTGCCCGAGCCCTGCCCAGGGGAAGCCACGGCCGCTTCCGCCGCTCTGCCCGAGCCCTGCCCAGGGGAAGCCACGGCCGCTTCCGCTCTGTCCGCGCCTGGCCCACGGGGGGCCGCCGCTTCTGCTCTGTCTGCGCCCGACCCACAGGAGGTCGCCGCTTCTGCGATGCCCCGGCCGCCCGCGCCCGGCCTACAGGAGGTCGCCGCTTCTGCGATGCCCCGGCCGCCCGCGCCCGGCCTACAGGGGGCTGTCGTCTCTGGGACGCTCCGGCTGCCCACGCCCGGTCCACAGGGGGCCGCTTTCGTCTCTGCTCTGCCTGCGCCCGGCCCACAGGGGGCCGCCGCTTCTGCTCTGCCCGCGCCCGGCCCACAGGGGGCCGCTTTCGTCTCTGCTCTGCCTGCGCCCGGCCCACAGGGGGCCGCCGCTTCTGCTCTGCCTGCGCCCGGCCCACAGGGGGCCAGGCCTTTTGACTTTGCCCCTGCTTCTCCACCCAAGACCGTCCTGGCCCCAAGCCCCAAGATCCGGACGCCTACCTCCACCCAAGCGGACCTTTCCTGGCGCTGGTGGAGGTCCAGCAGAGGGCCAGGCCGGTTCTCTGTCTCCCGAAAGGGGAGACGGGGACACACTAGGCGGTCCAACCACCTAGACCCAGTCCCTTCGTTGCCACCCTCTGGTTCCCATCCTACAGTCCCTTCCTTATCGCCCTCCGTTCTCAGTTCCCATCCCAGTCCCAGTCCCTTTTCCCGTCCTGCCGTCATTGCCTCATCGCCCTCCTGTACCCGTCCTTGTCCACATCCTGCAGTCCCTTCCTTGTCACCCTCTGATCCCAGTTCCCGTCCACATCCTGCAGTCCCTTCCTCGCCGTCACCCCCCAGTTCCCGTCCTGCGGTCCCTTCCTCGTCACCCTCCGGTCCCAGTTCCCGTCCTCATCCTGCAGTCCCTTCCTTGCCGTCACCTTCCAGTTCCCGTCCTCCAGTTCGTTTCTCGTCGCCCTTCAGTTCCTGTCCCCGTCCTGCAGTCCCTTCCACCTCGCCCTCCAATCGGCCACCAGGCCCACACCCTACCCAACAGTTCCCTTCTCCGTTTCCTGGTCAGCTGCCCCAACAAGTCCCGTTTCTGCCCTTCCCTTCCGGTCCCTCTGCCCCGTTTCGGTCCCAGTCCCATGTCCCTGGTCCTGTCCCTTCTGGTTCCCCTGCATTTTGTTTTCCTCCTCGTGCCCCGGGTTTTGTTCCTCCGCCTCCGCGTCCGTTCCCAGGTCCTTTTGTTTTTGGTTCCCATGCTCTGTCCCCTGCTGTGTTTCCCCGTCTGGTCTTCCTGTCTCAGCTCCTGGTGTCTGCTCTGTCTATTTTCGTGCCCTTCCTGTCTGAGTTTTTGGTTCTGTCTGTCCAGTTCCTCGGTTGTCGTTAGTCTGTTCCCTGTCCGGTTCTGCGTCTTGGTCTGTCCTGTCTGTCCGGTTCCTTGGTTGTCGTTCGTCTGTTCCCTGTCCTGCTCCGCGTCTGAGTCCTGTCTGCCTGTTCTCTGTGGCCCTGGCAGTGCCCCGGCGCGCGTCCGGTGTCCGCGCGTTCGGTGGGGGGTACTGTCAGGGTCAGCCCCCCACTGTGGTCCTTCCGTGTCCCTTCCCTGTTTGACCAGCAGGTGCTGCTGGTCATCCTGTTCTTTGTTAGTCTTTGTTCTTTCCTGTTACCTGTCTGGTCTTGTGGCTCAATGTGTAGAGCATGTGGTTGTCCTGTGTACCCTTCTGTCTTGAGTACCCTTCCGTCCTATGTTTGAATCCTGCCTCCTGTTTTTGTATTTTGCTCCCTAGTGTTTCAGTTGAGTTTGTCTAGTTATTGTATTTGGTGATTTTGTATATGGTTCTTGGTTTTGTTCCTTATGCCCTCTGCTTGTGTCTTTACCTGTTTAGATTCCCCAGTGTTAGTATCTGTTTCCTTGGTTAGTTATTAGTTTCCCTGTTTTCAGTTCCTTTTGAGTTCATTAGTTTCACCTGTGCCCTGTTTCCTTGGTTTTGTTAATTAGCCTCACCTGTCCTGTGTTAGTCTCGTTACCCATTAGTATTTTAGTTCCTGCCTGTGTTCAGTTCCCCAGTGGTTCATTGTCTTTGTCTAGGTTGTTCGTGATGGCGTGTTAGTTAATTTGTATTGTTTGTGTTTCATGGTTTGTTTCTGCGATTCCCCGTATTAGTTGTGTAGTTAGGTTTTGTTATTTAGTTTTGTTACTTAATCCCTTTTTAGTTTTCGACCCCTCGTGGTCCTTTTGTTTTGTTAGCCCTTCCTTGTGTTTTCCGTTTTCCTTAATAAACCCCTTTTTGTTCTGGAGCCGCCAGTGGGTCGTCCACCCTTCTTCTGTGCCTGCGATGCCTCGTTCCCGTTCCCGTGTCGTCCAGAACCGTGACACTACTTTCTTACTGTGTACAAATAATTCATTTTTAGATTGATCTGTCCAAAGCACATTGCTCCAAAAGTCCTGGTCTTGCCCTAATATTTTTTAACTCTTTGCACACCTCCCATGTAAACTGAACTTGTGGAGTCTTTTTTCTGATGGTGTTGTGGTTTTTCCTTCTCCGCCAAATCAGAAGTCAGAAGCCGCTGGTGTAGATCCAAATTCAGTCTTTATTGCAACAATGAAGTTACAACCAAGGCCGGACACTTACAAGTGTGTCCAATACTGTTTTACACCAATCTTTATACATTTTCTCATTGTGTAACAATATCTCGCCACTTAAGCATCATCATTCCCTCAGCCATTCACCATCGTTGTTTTCTCCCTTAATCCACACCCCTATATGATAAGTTTGTCAATCATCTCTTTTACTGTTTGGTGCCTCGGCTGAACATAAGGGTGACGTGACCATCTCTACTCAGTTTTTTTAAAATGTCCAGCTGTGAACTTTTGGTGAACTCAGGCGAATCCCTTCCTTCAGTAGCAAACCGTGGCAGTTTCTGCTTCTTGCGGATTGTCTGGCTAGAGGGTTAATAAGGTATTTGTCCTTCAACATAGTGATAAGCTGCAGCACTAATAAAGTACATATTCATACACTAGAGGCTAACAAAACGGCTAACAGATACAGAAACTTCTAAGCCAACACAAGGTGCTAATTCATACTTGTTTTTTATCACAATGTGCACAGCAGTAATTGGTCAGCATTATAGACTCAAACACACACACACACACACACACACACACACAAAGTTAGACCAGCCAGTACCCTAACCCTAACCCTAATCAGAAAAGAAGCATGTGCACCAGCAGTAGTCATTGATCAATCACTTGTTCACACAAGTTACAAACAAGTTACAAAAGAACAAGCCACACGACCTTATCACAAACAACAAAAAAAAGAAAACAAAATAAAAAATGTACAGGCAAAACAGCAACAGAAACTCCTGGGCTGTGTAACAATGTTATAACCATTTTCACCTAATGTGGTGCCCGGAATCAAATTCTGGGCATTTTCAATAGTCATGAATGTGAGGGTGAACTAACTTTTTCCTCAATGGAAATTGGCATCATAGTTAATTTCTTTTGTTGAATAAATGGATTTTTTTCTTGTTTTTGCATAAGTGATATAATTACATCACCTTTATCTACAAATCAGAATCAGCTTTTATTCGCCAAGTGTGCTGGGGCACACAAGGAATTTGTTTCCGGCAGCTTGAGACTCTCTCATACACAGACAATAAGCGACAGGATACAAACAATAAATTACACTATACAAGAAATACAAATGTGACAAATTATAAATATTATAAATATACACACTTGGGTAACACTGCAATTAAGGTGCGAGGTAGAGAGCAACAGGGGGGAAATTGACAGAAGGCAGATGACAGCTTAGCTGTTTATGAGGGTGATGGCCTGAGGGAACAAGCTGCTCCTGTGTCTGGTGGTTTTTGTGTACAGAGTTCTGTAGCGCCTGCCAGAGGGGAGGAGCTGGAAGAGATTGTGTCCAGGGTGTGACGGATCTGAAATGATTTTATCAGCCTGTTTCCTAGTCCTTGAGCAGTACAAGTCCTGGATGGAGGGCAGGGGGGCACCGATGATCTTTCCTGCTGTCCGTACAGCCCGCTGCAGTCTGTTCCTGTCCTGTTTAGTGGCTGCTCCATACCAGACTGTGATGGAGGAGCAGAGGACAGACTCAATGACTGCAGAGTAGAATTGGATCAGCAGCTCCTGTGGAAGACTGTACTTCCTCAGTTAGTCTCAGGAAGTACATCCTCTGCTGGGCCTTTTTGATGATGGAGGAGATGTTGGTGCGAAGGTGCTTGTGATGATGGATGATGTGAATTTTGATTCACAGAAAATGGTGTCCATGTGTGCACAAACATTGAGTCGCTCTGTGACAGCAGCTCTGCGCACATTGAGGGACCGCGGCTGTTCACTCTTCACTGAGGTAATGTTACATGCAAAGTTTAATAATAATGAAACAAATAATGAAAAACATTCCTGCTATATTTCAGTAATTAGCTAATGATGAAAGGAAACATGTTATTTATGCTGATGATTCAGATTCCTCCTGTTATAATGCATATATTTGCTTTTAGATGATTGACATGCTCTGTGACATCATGTGTCATGCCCCGATCGTCCGCTCCTCTTGTGTGCCACGCCCCCTCGTTAACCGCATGTGGATTCCCTGTGTTTACCAGCTGTTCCTGATCGTTGTCAATTAGTCCATTGTATTTAGTCCGCGTTTCCGTTTGTTTCCCCAGTCCGGTCATTGTATTGTCAATGTGTTTTCGCCTGCCTTGTGTGCAATTAAACCCGGTGTTCCCCTATTCCTGGAGTCCCGTCGCTTGCTTCCGCCCTGTGACGTGACATCACGAACAGTCACAATCCCCATGCCAAAGGTTTCAAAACTCCACTGAGCTCTTTTAGTTGCACAGAGAGAGTAGAGTTTTTGTTGAGAGGCAAGAACAATTCGATGAGTTTGGTGATGAAAGATGACACACCCCTTCATCGATCAAAGAGGTTTTAGGAAATAGTGAAGCTTTTGTTTTCATGATGAGTTCATAAGTTCATGACATCAAGTTCATATGATGTTATTTCTAGGCTGGGAGAAATAGACAAAATAATTTTTTTTGACCAAAACACCTCTATCAATATTCAAAGAAAATTGTAGAGATGGCTATTGATGCTTTCATTTATGTTCATACAGTGCCAGCCAAAAGTTTCATCGATTAACCATTAAACCTAATGAGATATAGACATGTTCAGTAAAGTCTGGTTTAAGCAATGATCTATGGGGCACAATGCACACCACTTGATATTCACATCATGACACTGCAGATGATTTCAGATTTTTATTCATCTTCATTAATAACCGCAGTGTCCAATCACCACCAGCTACTGAACGTGAAGTGTACATGTGAACATTCAGCTATTAGGCTAATTAATATTCACCCATGAAGTAATAAGGAAAACCAAACTGTGTGCAAGAGTCACCATAGACTCCAATTTCTGAACCGATATCTTGTTACAGCAGAGATCGCCTCTTTTCTTAGATAATACCAAGACTTGGCACAGACAGCAAAGGGCTCGAAATGAAAAATGATCGGTGTGCATCTCTGCCCACGGACATGAAAATTCTGTGATTAAAAAGTGCCTGAAATGATGAATGATGCTACAGCTGGAGGACTGAATATGGAACATACAGCTAACGTTACCGCAGCCACAGGATCCTCATGGACGAGCCGTTTCGGGGTATTCTGCCAAATCCGTGCCATTTCTGTCCCCAGGACATTATAGGCATAAATATGCATGAAAAGTAGCTTTATAATACATGTTATTTCAAGCAAACTGTCCTCCACAATGTCCTCATGCAAATGTAAGATACATAATGTAAAATATTAATAAAAGCTAGAGGTCGACCGATGTATCGGTTTTGCCGATTAATCGGCACCGATAGTTGATTCCCGGAACTATCGGTTATCGCAAAAATCCACGCCGATAGTTTTTCCGGGTTGCGTCAGAGCTGAAGCGGCTGAGAACGGTCCGTTGTCCTTATACAGTGCAAGAGCCAACATATATATCTATGGCAAGAGCCACCTCTATAGGCGAAAATCGCTGTAAAGCACATGCTTTTGTTTTGACACGTGATACTGTTAGTTTCAAGGAGATCGCAAGCTGCCTGGAGAGAGCGCGGTGCACGGACAACGCTGACACTTCAAATGCACGTTTAAAACATAGACAGCGAAAAGGTATGTATACAGTACACTACAGTACATGTTTTCATCTCAATATAAAGTAATTCATTTGTTGATTAGATTCTGCATTGGAGAAAGAACAGCAGTATGTTTGTCGACAAGGCTGAGAGGACGCTAACATTAGCAGTAGGCTACATCAAGCGGTTAAAATAATGTGGCAAAAATACACGCAAGTCTGACCCAAATGTTTAATGTCATGATTGTTACCATCAGGAATGCATTCGATTTCAGTTCTTTTTATCTTCAGGCACAGGGTGCGATTTGCCGGGGGGATGGGGGGGATCCAGTGTTTTACTGATTCGGAGTTTCAAAAAGCTCTGTTGATACTTTGCTCACCTTCTCTATATAATATATTTGTTATTTGAAATGAAATCATTACTATTATAGGCCTAACTTACGATGTTTTTATTAAATTTGTTATCACGTACTGTAATACAGCTCCCTTCGTATTAAAACCATTTCATGATGTGACACTCATTATCTGGTTCTTGCCTAAAAAGACGGGTACCGGTATATAATGAGCGTTGTTAACAGATTACACAAACAGTTTGGTCAACCTCTGTCTATGGAGAGAGAAAAAAGTTTTCAAAATAGAAGCAAATATAGTGGGAGACTACACATATAATATACATTTATATAATTAATATTATATATAATTATAATATTATATAATTATTATTATAATTCATTTTGTATGTAACTTTTTTTTTATTTATTTGGAGTGTTACTTTTTGTTTCAGTTTGAAAGCATGTCTTTAATTTACCTCAATATTTATTAATATATTCATATTTATTTCATATAGCACATTTTCATGATTCAGTACTGTTTTTTTGTTTGGTTTTTGTAATAAAGTTTAGTGCTATTTTACATGTAGTGTTGTGTTTTAATTTAGTTTTTTTTTTTTTAATCCAGTATCCATTTTAAAAACTATCGGTTAATTAATCGGTTACCGGCAAGTACGGACCAACCTAACTATCGGTATCGGTAAAATTCAATATCGGTCGACCTCTAATAAAAGCTACCTAGAACCCTGGAACACTGACAGAAACAGTTTGTCACCTGGTCCTGCTCACTAATACAAAAAGATTTTTAAGGTTTTTAATCATTACCTACATTTCATGGTAAAGTGTTTCAACAGTCATCATATACTGTTTATTTGATTGATTGATCAATCACTTTCTTTCTTTTTGAGATGTCAGCAGCCACACCACCTGTAGCTCAGACCAGGTAATGCATCTGAAGCAGCTTTGGGCCTGGCCAGTACTTGGATGGGAGATCAACTAGGAAAGCTGGGCTACTGCTGGAAGAGGTGTTGGTGTGGCCAACAGATTAGTCCACCCTGTGGTCAGTGTGGATCCCAGTGCCCCAGTGCAGTGACAAGGACACACACACACAGAGCACCCAGTTAGAGCATATACACCTACACACACACACCGAACGCTCAGTTAAAGCACACACACACACACACACACAGTGCCCAGTTAGAGCACGCATGCACATACACACACACACACACGTAGTGCCCAGTTAGAGCATGCACGCATACACACACACACACACGTACAGTGCCCAGTTACACTATGCATACACATACACACACACTTACCCATATACTGTGCCCGGTTAAGATTGTTATGCTAATTAGATTTTCCCCATAGTAATGAATGGAGAGTCCACACAAAGATATAATTACAAACCTGTGTGTGTGATCTATCTGGGTGCTATTTGTGTGTGTATGTGTATGTATGTATGAATGAATATATATATATACACACACACACACACAGACACATATATATATATATATATATATAGAGAGAGAGAGAGAGAGAGATAATATAATGTAATAATAATGATAATATAGTATAATATAATGGTAATGGTAAATAATGGTAATATAATACTACTTTATTCTTAAAGTAATTAATAATTAATAAATTATTAAATAATTATTTCCTAAAAGAAATTTTAATAAAATAAATTAATTTTATTTACTTTAATCCACTGAACCAGAGCAGTAACACAATATAATTTAAAGTTTGTTGTTTCTGTTATGTCTCCAGTTAAATGATTATTATGTACATTGATTTAGTGTCATTGTGTAAGTTATGTTCAGCTGCAGCAGTAAAGTCAATTTAACTTAATCCACCAGACTGTGGTTTCATTATGTTACTCAGTTATGCTTTGGGTGACGCTGAAGCAGGACATTAATAGGACAGAACAGAAAGCCTTTATTGTCATTGTACAGGCAGGAAATACAGTAAATAGGCATAAATATATAAAATGTACATATACAGGGGAGGGGGAAAGCCCCCCCCCCACTCATCAGGATTACATTTAGTTACATTTTAATCAGAGAGAAAAACTATAAAATATTTTTCATGTTTATTCAGCTCCCTGAACACAGGCATTTATTTCTGTCAAACATACATTTCAGAGTAAAAAGGATTATAAAGGTTAAAAAGCAGAGATTTTACCTTTTTGCCATGAGAACCAGCAACACGTCACAGTGACACGGAGGAGTTTGTATAAACATAAAACCCTGGGCAGAGGGGTTCAGTGAATGAGGAGGTGAAGCTGTACAGGAGGGTCAGTCCATCAGAGGAGACTCTGTAGAAGGACAGAGTACCAGCTGCCCAGTCCAGATACACTCCTACTCTGCGGGAGCCTGAGGTCTTTATGGGTATGACAGTCTGTTTATTATTGTGACAGACAGAGTAACTGACAGGAGAGCAGCACAGACTCCATGACTTGTCATTGAATCCAAGCCCACAGTCATCACTGTCTCCTTTCCTCCTGATTCCGTTATAAGTCACTGCTATTTCAGCTCCATATCCACTCCACTCAGCCTCCCAGTAACAGCGACCAGTCAGACTCTCTCTGCACAGAACTTGAGGCCAGTAGTCAAATCTCTCTGGATGATCAGGATATGGCTGCTTTGCCCCCCTTGTCACCTTCCTGTTCCCCTCTGACAGAGACAGGTGTCTGTTTGCTGTGTTGGGGTCCAGCGTCAGCTGGCAGGAGTCTGTAGGCAAGAGGAAGAATTATTATTATTAATATCATCAGGCAGCCTGTACTTTATGTTTCTGTACAATATAAAAACAGCACAGCTTCGCTTAACGAAGCGGGAACTGAAGTTTATGATATAGCTCAGGAAATATCGTACGGCGCGCGACGCCGGCGGGAAATGCTGCGCGAGCTAAACTAACAGCTTAATTACGGGTAAATAAAATTACAAAGCAGCGACATTCATCAGACATATTCATCAGAAGCATATTTACCACAAGACGGAATCAGAGATTAATACTAAAAGTGAGCGTCTTTAGTTTAAAATATAACCTTCCTTCGAACCGCAAACCTCTTCACGGCAGCGCTACCCGCAGACTGAGCAGAGTCCGGCATCAGCGCCGGTGTTCTGTCGAGTTGAGCTACTTTGTCGAGTTAGGCTACCGTAGTGCTAATCGATAACCCTAACCCTAACTCTTACCCTAACCCTAACCCTAACCACCCAAAACCCCCTAAAACCCTTACCTTAACCCTAACCCTAACCCCTAAAACCTAACCCTAACTCCAAGACGGTGGAACTGCACATGCGCCGAAAGGCTCGATAGCACGTTTCGATAGGTAGCTCAACTCGTCAGAACACCCGGTTTAGAAGAGAGAAAGATAAGGAGCACGAACTGATTACATCTGGCTGCAGACTCCGCCAGGAGGGTCTCTACTGTGGGGCTGGAAACTCCACTCCTGCCCGGACACGACGCTACTAAAGAGAATTCAGCAGGCTGGATTATTAAAGTTAGTTCACGATGTTGCACTGACGCCACTCCACGCTATTGTGGAAGTCATGTCATTCGGCGCCCCCTAGTGGTGGTACATCCTAAGTTATACAGAGTGATGCGATATAATCCCAGTGGAGATAATAATAATAATTTCCTATCCTATATTATTATTGTACATTATTATGATTTATTATTAGTAATAATAATACTTTTCTATGGTATAATTATATATAAGATGTTGCGATAATGTTTAACATTATACAGACACATATGTATATATACATATATTATACAAATTATTATAATAATGCTATAATAATTATTAACAATAAAAATAATAACTCTATCCTATATTTCGGCTCTGTTTCTTAAGTTTGCATAACGTCATGTCCGGCCCAGGAGTGGAGATCATGTGATTTCTGGTCCCACAGTGGAGATCCTCCTAGCGGAGACGCCCAGTGTTCTGCAGTCAGACCATTCTCCCGGTTTGGGGGAGACTACGGGTGCCATCTAGGAAAATACTAATGAATCTCAATAAGATAAAAGTAAACTCACCACATGTGCATGAAGAACAAATGCAAAGGATTTCTTTGTGAAATCAAAGACACAGAACTGTATCAGAACATATTTTAACCCTGTTACACTCCCACACACAGACGATATAAGCATCTATAAAGTATTTATTTGTACAAAAAAAAGATGAATGAATTAATAGTATTTTTGGTGATGCCTGTTTTGTCTGTGGGCGGCACAGTGGTGCAGTGGTTAGTGCTGCTGCCTCACGGCAAGAAGGTCCTGGGTTTGGTCTCGAGTCCTTTCTGTGTGGAGTTCACACGCTCTGTGTTTGTGTGGGATTCTGCAGGGGGCTCTGGTTTCCTCCCACGGTCCAAAAACGTGCAGGCCAGGCTGATTGGTGTGTGTGTCTGTGCCCAGGGTTGGTTCCCGCCTGCGCCCCTTGTTCCTGGGATAGGCTCCGGTGCCCCCTCTGACCCCAGTTGGGATTAAGTGGTTACGGTGATGGATGTTTTGTCTGTTTTGTTCTTTCCCTTTGGATTCTGTCTAAACTGTCACACACAGAGAAACTCACCTAAATAAAAACATGGAAATCCATCTACATACTGTCATGCCCCGCTCCGTCCGATCCTAATGTGTGCCACGCCCCCTCGTTAACCTCATGTGGAATCCCAGTGTTTTACAGCTGTTTCGGATTGTTGTCATTAGTTCAGTGTATTTAGTCCGCGTTCCCGTTTGTATCCCCAGTCCGGTCATTGATGTTGTTTTTGCGTGCTCTGTGTTTTGGCATTAAACTCCGTATTCCCCGATCCCTGGCTTCCGTTCGCCTGCTTCCCCGCTCCGTGCTACACACGCCGTGACACATACAGTGCAAAAAGCCACACTCATCACAACAATTGCATGAATACAATCATAAAATGGTATTAATGGCATTATTAATAAGAACATGCAGACACACTTACATTTCTGTACGCCTGGTCTGGTCCTGCACTCGCCACAGTGGTCCACACTATAGGAAAAGCAGAATTTAGAATTTTAGAATTAGAATTGAATGATCAGTGGTTATTGTTGACACACCACAGCACACAGTGCACAACAACAAAATATGTCCTCTGCATTTAACCCATATGTGACATCGTGACATAGCAGGGGGCAGCTAATTCAGCACCCAGGGAGCAGTGCTTGGGGACGGTACCTTGCTCAGGGTACCTCAGTAGTGCCTTGCTGGTCAGGGATTCCATCCAGCAATCTTTCAATTACAAGTGCGCTTCCCTAACCATTAAGCCATAACATAGTACTGCTGTATCCATTTATTTATTGGTGCCTCTTCTTCACAGACATGCATAAGTATCTGTAGTGTGTCAGACACATATTCTGTACTCACTTCAGCTTCTCCAGGTTACAGCTGGGATCCTCCAGTACAGCAGAGAGCAGCTTCACTCCTGAGTCTCCTGGGTGATTGTAGCTCAGATCCAGCTCTCTCAGGTGTGAGGTGTTTGACTTCAGAGCTGAAGCCAGGGAAGAACAGCCTTCTTCTGTGACTCTACAGAATGGCAGCCTGCAGAAAGGAAATCACAAAATATCAGACAAAATACAGGTGGCAGCAACCCATCAAAACGCCAGTGCTGACGTGCCCAAAGCCACAGCCTGACTGGGACCAGCAACTGGCCTGGACCCCCCCAGACCAAGCAGCCATTCAGCACCTCTTTTCCTCCATCCCTGCTCTCCCTGTTCCTGATAAAAAGCTTCCATTTGGGGGCATTATTCTGCACCCGGGTTCACCTGTGTGCCTCTGCTCCTGCGGCCCCCACACACTGTTCACTGAAGCTCACCTTTTAGCCTCACTGACTGTGTAGCAACACACATGAATAATCAGCTCAGTTCAAAATTAAACCATCCAGTGACAGTGACCCACTGAATGAAATTTAGAGCTGGACTCCCTCATCCACAGTCCTGCCACAAGAAGAGCACTGATGGCAGAGAGGATGAGGCCCTGCAGTGACGCCAAGAGCAAACAGTGTGACGCCACAGGGGCAGGAAAGTCGGCTAAATCCCAAAGAGGACGTTCAGCACCACAGCGCCGGGCAGAAACCACAAGATCCCCACGGTCGGCCGCAGAACCACCCGTGAGGAAGTGAGGAATGTCAACAGGAGGCAGCTGACAGCTGATAACAGCACCAGTTTACAGTGTAGAATACCCAGTAACACTGACCTCAGTGTCCCCAGTTTACAGTGTGGAATACCCAGTAATACTGACCTCAGTATCTCCAGTTTACAGTGTGAATCCCCCAGTCCAGCAGAGAGCAGCTTCATTCCTGAATCCTGCAGGTCATTGTCACTCAGGTCCAGCTCTCTCAGAGGTGAGGAGTTTGATCTGAGAGCTGAAGCCAGCACCTCACAGCATTTCTCTGTGAGATTACAGCTGTTCAGCCTGCAAAAGAAGCCGTGTTATTATACACACAGAGAGCAGTATAAATCCTACACATCAGTGATCATAGTGATCATCATGAAATACCAGTTTACTATTTGACCGGACAAATATGACTGACCTCAGTATCCCCAATTAACAGCTTGGAATCCCCAGTAATACTGACCTCAGTATCCCCAGTTTACAATGTGAATCCTCCAGTCCAGCAGAGAGCAGCTTCACCCCTGAATCCTGCAGGTCATTGTCACTCAGGTCCAGCTCTCTCAGGGGTGAGGAGTTTGATCTGAGAGCTGAAGCCAGCACCTCACAGCATTTCTCTGTGAGATTACAGCTGTTCAGCCTGCAAAAGAAGCCGTGTTATTATACACACAGAAACCAGTATATATTATACACATCAGTGATCATAGTGATCATCATGAAATACCAGTTTACTATTTGACCGGATAAATATGACTGACCTCAGTATCCCCAGTTAACAGCTTGGAATCCCCAGTAATACTGACCTCAGTATCCCCAGTTAACACAGGGATTAAAGTGAAAAAAAATCTTCTGACTGAACTTTTTTCAGGCCAAGCCATATTCCTTTAACAAACACTTTATTTAAATAGTCGAGACCAATAGCGTTTTAAACCGCTTTAATATTGCCAGTTTGCATATTTTAAAAGCTATTTGTAATCTTTGAAAAAAAATATACCTTGACAAATAATCAACCATCTACCACACATCTTTTCAGTGCTTGTTTTTATTTATCTTATAACACCAAACAACGTTTGGTGAAACTCTTAATAGTACCGAACAAGAACATTCAGAATCCTGTCCATGTTTCCATCTGTTGCCTCATCTACATTTAAAGAAAACATCTTCGTTTTCAGCTTAGATGACAATTTGGAATTCCAATAAGCAGCAATGCCATGTGTGCACAAGTAGGAGGCATGTGCATTAGACATAGACAATCTTGAAAGTGCACTCTTGTCTTTGACAACTGATTGCATTAAATTAACTAGCGGTTGTGATACTGTGAACGACAGGTCATGCTCCGCTATGAAAGAACATATGCGCACTTTTACATCGCACACACGGTCGGCCATAGATGCATGAATCTCCGTTGTGATATTTGTCGCACCAGGCAGGGAGCATGTGTACTGTAGAGCACGAACGGCAGCATTGTGACTAGCTTCTGATTGATGGCGAGCTAGCACTTTTTTGCCATTATTACCATATTGAAGTTTCCTGTGGCATACTGTGCAAAGACACATACCTGGTTGTTTGATTTTTTTAGCCCACGAACTAAAAGGCTTGCCATTCTCCCCAATTTCGCTAAGCCAAGCCCATCTCCATTTATTTTTTACACTTTTATCAATCTCCGAAACATCGGAGCCTTCCTGCATTATAAGTGTGTCCATGCTATCTTAAATATAGTTATACCTCAGCCGTAGCCTGACATGTACTTCTTCAAAACTAAACCAAAACCCGGAGTGGATCCATACCGGAGTGATAACAAAACGCTTAGAGTGGAGAGAGGAACGTGCATTCGCTCCACTCCAGGCTTTGATCACATCCTCCTCAGCAGGCTGAATACACTTTGTCTTTCCTTAATTTAAGACCTATTTAAACTAAAATTAAGACATTTATTACACTATTTGAGAAATGTAAGCCTATATATACAGCATTAAAATTATGAAAAGTGAATTTAAAACATTAAGGACAGGCGGAACAGTGTAATTGACGGAAATCCGTCGATGACTCGCTACAATTAACGGAAATCCGTCGTAACGACAGAGAACTTTAATCCCTGTTAACAGCTTGGAATCCCCAGTAATACTGACCTCAGTATCTCCAGTTTACAATGTGAATCCTCCAGTCCAGCAGAGAGCAGCTTCACCCCTGAATCCTGCAGGTCATTGTCACTCAGGTCCAGCTCTCTCAGGGGTGAGGAGTTTGATCTGAGAGCTGAAGCCAGCACCTCACAGCATTTCTCTGTGAGATTACAGCTGTTCAGCCTGCAAAAGAAGCCGTGATATTATACACACACAGAGACCAGTATAAATCCTACACATCAGTGATCAGAGTGATACAAAATATCCAATCAAACTTTTTTTCAGCATAATAAAAGGCACAGATTATAGTTCAAAGAGAATTAGTGGATAAACACAACACAAAATTAAATCACCAGTTAGAAAAGTGATTAAATATGGTACATTTTTAATGTTGGCCAATCCTCTGATGCTCATCATATTCCCTGTCATGAAGAATACAGTGAACATTTTCATTTCAAAGCACAAATATCCTGAAAGGTTTTGTGTGCAGAATCTTCCAGAGCCAGTTTGAATGAGGGCATGAGTGTGAATATGCTCTAAAATCCATTCACACAGATTAATTAAAATATATCAGTTATCTTGTTTCAATGTCCTTGAAACTCTGTAACCAACTGCAAACCACTTTTTAATGCACTGCTGTTTAATGATCTTAAAGGGCCAGTTACCCTGAGACTCTTTAATATCTGCATAAGTATTTTCATAAAGCTCTGAGCAGCGCTGTGGCTCAGTGATCAGCACTACAGCCGACATCTAAGGCTTCGGGTTCAGTTCCTGCCTGAGATATATGTATGTGTGTGTGTGTGTGTGTGTGTATTTATGTGGGATTTGAATGATGTCCAGAGGAGTTTATGCTTTTTAAATGACACCTGAATTCCTGATCCTGTGAGTGAAATCCTAAATTGCTTTACCTGGGAACTTATAAAATCACCAAAACCCTAACTGTTGGACTACCAATCCTATCAGATATGCTTTTGAAAGGAACATTCATTTAAAAGAAATATTTATGAACAGTGATACTTCATTTATCCTCATGGGGAAATTGTCTTTTCACCCATCCCATTCTGCTCCATGAGACACATAGACACACACAGGTGAGAGGAAGTTTGGGGTCACAGCGCAGGGTCGACCAGCATCCAGTGCCCCTGCAGTGATTGGCATTAAGGGATTGGCTCAAGGGCCCAGTGATGACATCACTCTGCCAGCCAGGAGATCTGAACCAGCAGCCTTCTACTCATGGGCACAGAGTCCGAACATTCTGTGATATTCTGGCTCTTGGCTGTTTGTCACACAAAGGACGGTCATGGAAAACCTGTCACTTTACTACATCACTAACATGACTAACAGTCAATATAAAATCTGGCTTCCAGACTGTTATGGAGAAAAAAAATCCAGCCTCGTGATTAATCCACAGGGGAAATAAATGTTACATTTTCATTATATACTTTAAACAATGTTAATATATAACTGCAGTTGTTGTTATTGGTGGGAAGTACACATCGTTTCTTTGTACATGTACTGTGACAATAAAGATACAGTGGTACCTCGGTTCTCGAACTTAATCCGTTCCGGACTCCGGATCGAATCCTAAAAAGTTCTGATCGAATTTTTCCCATAAGAAATAATGGAAAAACCAATTAATTGGTTCCCGGCCCCCCAAAATTACACCTAAATATGTTTTTATTTTAGGCATTCAAACACAAAATGAACAGGATAAAACAAGAAGAGTACTTTTTTTTCTTAATGGCTTCCAAAAGGGGTGGCATGGTGATGCAGTGGTTAGCACTGTTGCCTCACACCTCTGGGACCTATGGGGTTCGAGTCTCCGCTTGGGTCACGTGTGTGGAGTTTGCATGTTCTCCCCGTGTCGTCGTGGGTTTTCCTCCAAGTACTAAGGTTTCCCCCCACAGTCCAAAGACATGTGCATGTGTGAGTGACTGGTGTGTGAGTGTGCCCTGCGATGGGCTGGCCCCCCATCCAGGGTTGTTCCCTGCCTCGTGCCCATTGCTTCCGGGATAGGCTCCAGACCCCCCATGACCCAGTAGGATAAGCGGGTTGGACAATGGATGAATGGCTTCCAAAACGATAAAAATCTTATCCCAACATTACCCCTGTCCTGCCCCTATCATCCGCTCCTTCCGTGTGCCACGCCCCCTCGTTAACCTCGTGTGGGATCCCCATGTGATCAGCTGTTTCTGGTTGTTGTCATTAGTCCTCTGTATTAAGTCCGCGTTTCAGTTTGTTTCCCCAGTCCGGTCATTGGGGCGTTCGACTTGCTTACAGCGCTGGCTTAAAACAACACATCCTGATCCTGAGGTAATGCATTACGGTTAGATGCATTGCGACCTCTCACCCGGCAGCATAAACTGGAACCGCCTCCGTGACGACACACCTTTGCCCTTATTGGCTGAACAGTTTAGTTACACGCATGACATTTGTATCCCAGGCAGTTACGATGCATAATCTGCTATTTCTCCCGAATATCACGTAAAGCAATGAGAACTGGTTTTCAGTTAATTTACCTGGTAAAATAAAGTTTAAATAAATTACATAAATGCTCTAATAGTACACGTAAGTAAGTGGTTTAATTATTGTTAGTTACTGTAATGTTGCACTGCTTTATTTGGTCAATCGTCCAGTCCGTGAAGAAGGCATTCAAGTAAGAATTGCATTGTAGTATGACTCATTTCCTGATGCGTACAATTTATATTTTGACTTCTGATATTCAGATCGAGTTCTAGGTCAAACTGGTTTGTTCGACTTTCAAGAAATTCGCGTTCTAGTGAGTTCGAGAACCGAGGTACCACTGTATTCTGTTGTGTTCTCTCCTCAGCCAGGATCAGCTAAGGCCAGCAGAGGGCGCCAGTGAGCAGCCAGAGACAGCAATCATACAGAAGCTCCCAGCTCTGGGCTCCATCACATGAACACACCTGCTGACAATAACACTCACATACCACTTATACACCCTGTGGATAAAGAGCCCTCACTGTTTCTATAGCAGGTTAGGATGCTGTGCTTCTGATCAGAAGGCAGACTGGATGGGAACGGAAACGTCAATTTTTTGTTTGTTACTACATCACTACCTTCAGTCATTATAAAGTCTGTGGTCCAGATCAGCTACTGCTATAGAAACAGCTGAAGTCAAGATTATCAAAATAATAATATTCATCAGACATTTCAAACAATATTCATGTTTACTGCCAGACCAGACATGATTTCCCATCCCCACGTCACTTACAGAGCCGTCCTGGAGTTCTTGACCACAGGCAGCAGCCTCCAGTGCTCTTTATCTGATCTGAAGAATTTCTTCAGATCAAATACATCCAGCTCCTCATCTGACATCAGCATCACAAAGGCCAGAGCAGAGTACTGTGCAGGTGAGAGGTCTTCTGCTGAAAGGCTTCCTGAATTCAGGTATCTTTGTACTTCCTCTACTAGAGAATTGTCACCCAGCTCATTCAGACAGTGGAATAGGTTGATGGTCCTTTCTGGAGATAAATTCTCCTGTATTTTCTCCCTGATGTATTTGGCTGTTGTCTGTCCCAGTAGTCTTTTTAAGGATGCTTTAAAAGTGGAATGTGAGCTGATTCTTGTCTGTCCCAGTAGCTTTTGTAACAGAGTCTTACTGGAGTCTGTTGAGAGGCCAAGGAGGAAGCGGAGGTAGAGGTCCAAGTGTCCATTCTTGCTCTTTAATGCCTGATCCACTGCAGCCTTCAGCAGGTTAGCTGATGAGTTTGACAGAAACACATATAAAGCAGCGAGATACTCCTGGATGCTCAGATGCACAAAGCAGTACACCTTCTCCTGATACAACCCATATTCCTCTTTAAAGACTTCTGTGCACACTCCAGAGTAAACTGAAGCTTCACTGACATCAATCTCATTCTCTGTCAGATCTTGCTCATAAAATATGATATTGCCTTTTTCAAGGTTGTCAAAAGCCAGTTTACCAAGTTTCAAAAGGAATTCCTTGCTGTATTCCTTAAGCTTGGTTTCATAGTTTTTCATATACTTGTCTTTTTTTTAAACTTGCCTGAAAGATCAGGAAGTGTGTGTACATTTCAGTCAGAGTCCTTGGAATTTCTCCCCTGAAAGTCTCACTAAAAAGCCTCTTAAGCACAGTGGCTGAAATCCAGCAGAACACAGGTATGTGGCACATGATGAAGAGGCTCCTTGATGATTTCACATGTGTGATAATCCTGCTGGCCAGGCTCTGATCACTAAATCTCTTCCTGAAATACTCCTCCTTCTGGGCATCACTGAACCCTCGTATCTCTGTCACCTGGTGGACACACTCAGGAGGTATCTGATTGGCTGCTGCTGGCCGGGAGGTTATCCAGAGGAGAGCGGATGGAAGCAGATTCCCCTTAATGAGGTTAGTCAACAGCACATCCAGTGACATTTTCTCTGTTACATCAAACCAGCTGTCATTGTTCTGAAAATCTAGAGGAAGGCGACACTCATCCAGACCATCAAAGATGAACAAGACTTTGTACTTAAACAGCTGAGTGGATTCAAGTGATTTCAGTTCTGGGACAAAGTGGTGAAGCAGATCAATCAGACTGTATTCATCCTTAATCAAATTCAGGTCCCGGAAAGGAAGAGCAAATATGAAGTGAACATCCTGGTTTGCTTTTCCTTCTGCCCAGTCAAGAATAACTTTCTGCACAGAGACTGTCTTCCAGATACCTGCCACCCCTTTAGTGAGTACAGTTCTGATAGGTGCCACACGCCCATGTAAGGGTTTAAATATATCATTGCACTTGACTGTAGTATCTTCTGTTACCCTTTTCTTGGATGCTGTTTCAATCTGTCTCACTTCATGTTCATCATTGACTCCTCCAGCTCCCCCTTCAGTTATGTAGAGTTCTGTGTAAATCTCACTGAGAGGTGTTGGCTGACCTTCCTTAGCTTTCCCTTCAAATACACACTCAAATTTCTGCTTCAGGTTACTTTTGGTTCTGTGCTGATATTGCGACATGAGCTGTACTGAAAAGTAATGAGAGGAAAATGCATTAATTCTTACTGTGATTCTGATCAGTATGAGAGGAAGAATATTTTCCAAAAACAGACTTTTTTACACATACAAGTCCAGATATTTAACTTTGACAAATGTGAAATGTAGTCTTATCATACAAATTTTACTGTAACACCACATACAGTATTGTGCATAAGTGTTAGGCAAACAAAGAAAATGTTTAAAGTAATGCTGTCAACATTAACGCGTTAATGCATGCGATTAATCAGGAAACCTTAATGTTCTATTTTTTTTTTATGTAAATTAATCCTGTACACTGATCCAGGGTCAGAGGTCTCGTATCGTGGTTCTCGGCAGACCGAGCAGCAACAGCGAAAGACGAGGAGGCTCTTCTGAAGGGGGGAACAATGTCCTGTTATTAAGGCCTTAAAAAGACTAACACAGGTACTCAACAAGCACCAAAGCACCATAAGATGGAAACACAGGAAGGTCAGATGCCGGACAGTCAGGCGCACAAACTGTGGGTAATTTATATAATGACTAAAGACACGTGAGGATCAGGCAGGATTCACGCAAGACACAGGCAAGGGCACACAGGACACTGGGGAACAGCCAAGGATTTACAATAACAAACACAACAGGGCTGTGCACATGGCCGGCGAGCATGCTGGGATATGCTAATAGGCCCCCGCTATACGGAAGCCCTCCCACCGGCGCTACAGTGTTAACATTGGGGGGGCGGGTACATCGGGACCAGAGATGTGACATCACGTTGCATTATAGGGCCAGTATGGTGGTTTAGTGTGGCGTCTCTTTGCTTACGGGTCTGTGAGAGCGTCTGCCAGCAGGGGGCGTGTTTCCTAACTATGTAAGTCAGCAACTGTGCTTTTGGGAAATGCAGCCCAGAGCGGGAGACTGAACCATTTTAACGGAGGGTAGGGGGTCTCTTGGTGAAAACTGTCAGAAAAAAATGTACATTATGTGATGAGTTATAGTTATAGTATGTATGATTTTTGTAAAGCCAGAATTCCAATTCTAAGTCATAAATCCTCAAAACCAAGATGTCATATAAAAAAAAAAAACCGTGTGATTCCTTTGACCAGTTTGTCCTGTATTTCTTTGTTCCAAGACCACACATGTATTTGTTTCATCTTCCAAAAGATACTAGCAAATAGCCGACCACCTGTCACGCCCCGCTCCGTCCCCTCCTAGTGTGTGCCACGCCCCCTCATTATCCACGTGTGCTTCCCTGATTGTGCCCAGCTGTTTCCTGTTTCTTTTGCCTTGTTTCCTGTTTCTTTCACCTCCAAGCCGAACGTGACACCACCATTTTAAACGTGTCATTAATCATAATTAATCACAGCCTATTATGGTGATTAACTGGATTATTTTTCAATCGATTGACACCACGAGTTTAAAGCCATTTATCTGGGAAGTAAGTTGCTCTGGAGAAAAAACCCTAAATCATCACTTCAGCCCCCAAACCTCCTCAGGGCACCACAGCCAGTCCATGTGCTCCTTACATTTCACCACAAACTCACTTCATTCACTAATTAAATTAGTAAAAATGTCAATGAGATATTGATTAGCCATATGACGTGTGCTAGTGGTCAAGTCAAAAAATACATGGATGTACGATTTCTGCAAATACTGGGGTGACTTTAGGAATGTTTTTGGATTGGCTCACACACCAACATGAAGATCCTTCTCTCTGGCTGCCTAAGACTTTAGCACAGTACTGTACATGTACAGAATGTTATGAGGCTCTTACTCTTCTCCAGTATGTCAGCGAGATCATTTTGCTTCATGGTCCTCAGGATGTACAGTGTGATCTTCAGAGCTCCCTCTCTGCCACAGGTCTTCTGCATCTGACCATCACTGTCCAGGTCATTGTCCTCCTCCAGCTGAGGCTCAGAGCATTCTGGGTAATTCTGATCTAGGTACCTCACAAACTTCTTCAGCTCATCCTTTAGGAACTTTACGGCTTTTTCCTCTAGTGACTAAAATAAACAGTCACAGTTAATTATTGCTACTTGCACCAAACCTTTTCAAAGTTGTAAATGTGAATCATAGTTTTAAATATATTTCCTTTAACAGGATGAATTTCTTATCATTCAGCTGTATAAAATATAAGCTAATTCACATAACAGCTAAGAAAACATATCAGCAACAAATACAGACCTCCAATATGGATGATAAACCCGATTTATCATGTAGATCTGAACTGCATTCTTCAATTTGGTCTCTGTGAATAAGGCAGAAAAGTTAATCTAATTCAATCCAATGCAAATTTATTTTGTGATTTGCATTTTCACAATATTATATTGTCTCAAAGCGCTTCACATCATCCCTGCCAAATGCCCCCAGAGAGCAAGCCGAAGGCGACAGTGGGTTTGTTTGAGGGGGGCAGCATGTGGCTCAGCAGAGTAAGCTTCTGGACCTGTGATCAGAAGGTCGCCGGTTTATTCCCAGCCTCAGCAGAACAGTCACATGTCTTTGGGTCCTTGAGCAAAGCCCTTAACTCCCAGCTGGACAGGAAGCAGCATCAGGCTCATGCTGGCAGAGACACATGCATCATGCCTGGTACCACTTTGCACCAGATGCTGAACACGACCCTTTATCTTAATTGGCACTGGACATTATTTAAAACATTTTATACTTCATTTCTAAAAAGTAGGCAGATTTAACTCAAAAAAACATCAGGTTAAATAGTAAGACTTTACGTATTACTTATGTATTAATTAACCACAGAGTAAATAAAAAGAAAACATTCATTGATGTGATAACCTGGCCAGTCAGTAGATTCAGGCTCTCAGCTGACTTCACTTTATTGCTGCATGACGTTGCTGAGATATAAAACTGATCCAGTCATTGGCTTTTAAGTATTTGCTGATTTAAATTTAAATGGCGACATTTTTTTGGCTGGACCGTGTAGAACACAGACAGAATACAGACAGAACATCTGTTTAAATTCTCAAAGACAACTGCATTTGACAAGTTAAAAAATTCATTATAAAGTTTCTTTCCTCATAGCTTGTATGTGTCTCTTTGCCATTTGACTGAGAGCTTGAGTGTTTTAAACAGTGTTTGTTTAAATGCACATTTACCTTTGATCTGTAGGAAAAGGTCCCTCACTGAAGAAGATTGGGGGCTCCATTGACCTGTCACTCTTCAGGGAAACACAGCTGGGTACAGGGGAGTCTGCTCTCTCCATCAGGACACTGTGGACAGTGAGAGGAAACAAACCCTCATGGTATAAATATACTTCATACAATGGGGACGGCATCACACTGCTGTTTAGCTTCTGCTCTGCCTTCATGTACTTTGATATGCTGTGAAGCTCTTGATGTAAACAGGCTAGTTTACAGTTAACTTTAATATGAAATAGTCACACCTATAATTTAGATTATTGTAGGTTTAGTATCATTGATAAAAGCTACATCATTAGACGGGTCTTTGGTAGTTTTCTCCTTTTTATATATTTGTTTGTTTGCTTGTTTATTTTTATGTGACCATTTTGCATAGGAGGGATGATCTGTTACTCGCCTCTTGTATAAAACAACTGGCTGATTGTGGAAGAAAAAGGCACAGAAAGAAGATGGTGAGGTCTTTTTATTAAGCTACACATATTACAGTGCTGCCCACTCAGCCAGCCCTAGCTAGGAGCCCAGTTTACTTTATGTTATGGCTTGGTTATAGACCCAGAGAGACATGCATGCTAGTGGCTGTAACACTGTTACCTCTCAGGGCTCTTTCTGTTACACACCACAGGGGGGCGCATTTCAGAAGCAGCTTCCTCCATTTTTGTGCCGATCCAGACCAGATGATTCCTGCTGGGGCCTCTGTGAACATGAAGGGTAAACAGATACATACATAAACAATATCTAGTACTCAGCACTTTTACATCGAATCAATGCACTGGGTCTCCACTCTGTTACTCTTACACATTTCATGTCCGGGCTGCAGACTGACTTTCTCCACTAGTACTGAGAAAGTTACTGAAAATTTTAGGAGCACCAGCACAAAATTCAGGCTCAGCACTTATAGATCGACATGCAATGCAACACATCTTAACTGTATTACTGATAAATGCTTTGGCAATAAATATACAATTTACAGAAATAACAAAATGACGTTTTACTTTAAAGGAGAAAGACAGAAAAGTGAAGTAGCGCTTAAATCAGTGGCACCGCCGATCTATATAAGTGTGTCATACATGTTAATTTTATTATTAGTTCAGTCTGTTAACTATAATCTTACCTGGCAATGAAAAATATCTTTATTTTTTTCCAGAATCTTATTCGTGTGTCTTGACAAAATGGCGATTCCAGCTTTAAATCACTTTCATTTTCAGACAGGAATGTAGGCGGGGATTTTCATGGTGACAGGTAAGGTTTCATAGGAAACACCTGTGAGGCGGAAGTATGGAGGCTATAATACCAGCAATAGAAGAACAGTGAGGCTTCCCTATGCTCGGTGGTGCTTGGAATCCACGCTGCAGTTGTCATGTGTGAAGGAGCGTATCTTGGGGAGATTACCGCATTGTTGTGATATAAGGCGAGTACTGGTGGGGGGTACCGGGTTAGGAAGTTAGCGGCGCAAGTCGGTGTTCGGTGGCAGCGGCGTGGACTCTAGGCGCCACGGGAAAGGTTTGTGGTTCCTGCTAGAAGTGGGGTTATTGGTTTATGTGTTTTCAGGGGGATTGCGATGTCTTCCCCCGACTAGTTAATGTAAATAAGATTGTTTAATGTGAATTGACTTTTTTTTTTTGTTTGTGTATTTGTTTTAGGAGGAACCACATGTTAATTTGTATTCCTGACCCTGGTTACGGATGTGAGCTGTCCAGGCCTTTTTATTATACACGTGTGAATTCCAAGTGTGTTTTAGTGATTGTGAAATATTCTAAAGTGTTTTAGAGATTGCTGTGGTTAGAGCATTGTGTGGGGGTTGCGGTGTTGCCTGGCGCTCTGCTTACTTCATGGGGCAGGGACACTGAACTGTGGAATTCTAATAATAAATGCTTATTTCCATACTTCTGTTGTGAGCTGTTTCTTATATCTGGTGCCCAGTTTAGCCAAGTGACAAACCTGCATAATTAGGGAGAGTTTCATCCCTTACAGGAAATTATCCACTTCGTGTCAAATGAGGAAGCAGAAATGGGCACGGATTCAGTGGCACGGCGGACCGTTTTAGGAGATTTTATCCATGTGACTTAATACACGATAAGCGAAAGGGGACAAGCTCCCGCCGCCACCTAATTCTGTCATAACGCACATTCTGCATTATATTTGTGCATATAAAACGCGGTTCTGCAGTGATACTTTAAGCACGATTAGATCACGAGTCACTATTCACAATAGTCGCTGTGCTGCAGCTGCTTTGCACTGATGTTCCCGTTATTTTTCTCCTCTGCGCTGAATTACAGGCACCTTTTAAATTCTCTATCACGAATTAGTGCAAAAGCATCGTGGTACATTTTGCCCTTTGCATAGTGAATCCCAGCTGCTTCTGGTCACACTGTTCATCCAGGGACATGGTGATGTCACTTGGGACCTATGGCGTTAGTCGAGCACGGTTATTACGATTTTCTGGGGCCGGCAGATTTCTTTCGTTATATCCGAATTTCGTTATATCCATTTTCATGTAAGATTGCTATGTATTATGACTATAAAATAATACTGACCTTCTAGTTCTGTCTATGAAGCTTTGTTTCATGTAATGATCAAAATAAAACATCTTTTTTACTATCAAGCAACATGTATTTTGTAATTCAACAACCATTTAGTATAGACAACGAAACCGATAACATATTACATGGTGGTAGAACGCTACGCACAGAAAAAAGGTACATACTGTACTGACTGCTGCTCGCTTTGGCTACGCGATTAAGCTGATGTCGGACTTATTTTAAACTATTAAATCTAGAATGATTGAGGCAAATCGTTATAACCGAATAAAAATTCATTGAAATATTTCTTTGGGGAAGACAGTAGACATCGTTATAGCCGAATTTTCGCTATAAAAGAATCGCTATATGCGTGTTTTCTTTAAGGAATTTAAGAGAAGGGGTTACAGCACAAAGTGTACTGTACGTACTGTTACGTTTTCCATGACAGTGTCTCGCACGTACAGGCAGTGTCTCGTGACTACGCCGGCACTGTCACGGGACAGCGCAGACCTGTACTGTTACGTCTGGCATGCACTTATTGGCAGTGTCTCGTAGTGCAGTCTGACTTGGCGGATTATCCCGTTGCAGCACGTTGAGTGCCACTGAAAGTATAAACAAACCAATATTCAATCATTAGCAATTTAAGTGTCAGTGGGAGTTCTCTTAATCATCAGTTTGTCGTATTTATTAGGCTATATTAATGGAAACATAATACGTGGGAAGATGTGAACGTGATTCCTACTGTTACTTAATGACAAAACAAAGAAGTTATGGCAATAAAATGGTATTGTTTTTCATCCAAAGACGCTACCCCTAGTGGTACATGCCAGTTACTTCAGATTGTCACGCTACGGGGGAAATGCGATGTCTGGAAGCGCACTCATAATCCAACGCTTTGTATAATCGTATTTTTCACAACGCTGTAAGCATTACGCTGCTGATAGAACGTGAATGCAATATCTACCATTCATTAATAAAAAACGATTGAAAACCTGATGTGTAACGAATGCTATCATAGCTATTCCAAAGACGCTACCCCTAGTGGTACATGCCAGTTACTTCAGATTGTCACGCTACGGGGGAAATGCGATGTCTGGAAGCGCACTCATAATCCAACGCTTTGTATAAGCGTATTTTTCACAACGCTGTAAGCATTACGCTGCTCTACCATTCATTGATTAAAAAAACGATTGAAAACCTGATGTGTAACGAAAGCTATCATAGCTATTCCAAAAACGCTCCCCCTAGTGGTACATGCCAGTTACTTCAGATTGTCATGTTGTTTTAAGAAATGGGTCGTCCAGTTGGCAAATATAATGCAGTAAAACATAAACAATATGGCAATATGCATATGAATTTCAATTCAATTTTATATGGCGTCTTTCACAACAGTCGTCACAAGGCGCTTGACATGGATGTGTTGTAACATTAATACATTACAACATCATTTGACAGAGTAATACATAACGGCAAGTAAGTCATTGTGTGTGTGTGTGTGTGTGTGTGTGTGTTCACATCTGTCCCTACACTGACAGCCACAGTAAAATTTGCTGTACTAGCTTGACACAATAGCTTTGACACATGCTAGTGATGCTTGTTAGAAGCTAAGAAAACACTGATTAAAAGAATATGACTTTACAATGTTTCACGCAAAAAATTTAGACAGTATGACACAAAATTTACTTTTTTTACTCTGAAAAGTATTTTTTTTGCGGAAGGAATGGTCTTATGTGGCTCCCTTCTTCCAGGAAGAAGGAGGGGCTCACTGAATGTGTGCAGTGTGAATAACTGGGCAACCTCTGCTAGGAGGATCTCCACTGTGGGGCCGCATATGACATTAGGCAAACTTCAGGAACACTGGGCTAAATTTTAGGATATTATTATTGTCATTAATAATAATAATAATAATACTAATAATAATAATAATAATAATCACTCCTGGCATTCAAACCAGCAACTTTCTGATTGCTGGCACAGAAGCCTAGCCTCAGAGCCACAGAGAGAAAAAAAATGACAAATTTCATTAGCCTACAGGTTAGTTAATCTTAAATTCACATTTCGGATATGAGTATTTTCAGATCTCTCTCGTAAGGACCTGGAATTCTAACTAGTAAAAATGTAAAGTAAAATTACAGTTGTAAAAAATATAGGGCTTTACAACATAACTTTTTACTAGTAAAAATTTAATATAGTAAATGTGAGGCAAAAATGCAATTTTTCTTTTGCAGTTTCTACTAGTAGGAATCAAGTTATTTCGACTAAGCCTGAGACTATTGAAAGACAATTTGGCCTGCCATATACACATGGCATGTTAGTAAATGCTGTAATAAAATCCCCTCTGTGATTAATTTGTACATGCAACATATTGTTTGCATTGTTTGCACCTTTTAAAATAACCTTCCTTAAAAGAAAACTGAAAACTAACCCATTTAGCGTGACAATCTGAAGTAACTGGCATGTACCACTAGGGGTAGCGTCTTTGGATGAAAAACAATAGCATTTCATTGCCATAACTTCTTTGTTTTGTCATTAAGTAACAGTAGGAATCACGTTCACATCTTCCCACGTGTTATGTTTCCATTAATATAGCCTAATAAATACGACAAAGTGATGATTAAGAACAGAACTCCCACTGACACTTAAATTGCTAATGATTGAATATTGGTTTGTTTTGGACGAATATACCTTCAGTGTCAACTGTCCTGCAACGGGACAATCCGCCAAGTCAGACTGCACTACGAGACACTGCCAATACGTGCATGCCAGACGTAACAGTACAGTGCCGCGCTGTCCCGTGACAGTGCCGCGCTGTCCCGTGACAGTGCCGGCGTAGTCACGAGACACTGCCTTTACGTGCGTGACACTGTCATGGAAAACGTAACAGTACAGTACATTTTGAGCTGTAACCGCTGCTGGAATTTAACGTTACTGAAGGTCGGGGATTTGGAATCGAAGCGTTACAAGCGTGTTTTCGTTATAAGCCGAATCGTAATAACCGTGCTCGACTGTATATGACTTTGTTTCTCATCTGTTCTTGAGTTTCCTTAGATCGTGGCACGACATGTTGCTTTTTGAGATCTTTTCACCTACTTCACTTTGTCAGACAGGTTCTATTTCAGTAAATGCTTGATTGACCAGGTCTGGTGTTGTGGTTTTTTCTTCCCCGCCAATCAGGAGTCAGGAGCCACTTGTGCAAATATTCAGATTCAGCCTTTATTGCAACAATGAAGTTACAACCAAGGCTGGACACTTGCAAGTGTG
This sequence comes from Paramormyrops kingsleyae, assembly GCF_048594095.1. NCBI lineage: Eukaryota > Metazoa > Chordata > Actinopteri > Osteoglossiformes > Mormyridae > Paramormyrops > Paramormyrops kingsleyae. The sequence continues at coordinate 12,428,314 of NC_132800.1, forward strand.
TCCAATACTGTTTTACACCAATCTTTATACATTTTCTCATTGTGTAACAATATCTCGCCACTTAAGCATCATCATTCCCTCAGACATTCACCATCGTTGCTTTCTCCCTTGATCCACACCCCTATATGATAACTTTCTCAATCATCTCTTTTACTGTTTGGTGCCTCGGCTGAACATAAGGGTGACGTGACCATCTCTACTCAGTTTTTTTAATGCCCATCCGTGAACTTTTGGTGAACTCAGGCGAATCCCTTCCTTCAGTAGCAAACCTTGGCAGCTTCTGCTTGTTGTAGATTGTCTGGCCAGGTGGTTGTCCTTCTACATAGTGATAAGCTGCAGCACTAATAAAGTACATATTCATAAACTAAAGGCTAACAAAATGGCTAACAGATACAGAAACTTCTAAGCCAAAACAAGGTGCTAATTCATACTTGTTTCTTATCACATTGTGCACAGCAGTAATTGGTCAGCATTCTCTAAAGATTACAAGGTGAGTCTACACAGTGTACATCAACTTTTTAATAGAGTCCTTCTGTGGCAAGAGTTTTCTGTATGTCCTGTGATGACATGGTAGGATTTTTGGTGACATCTTTCAGCATCTTGTGTCTGTCCTCGGGCTCTTGCTAGGACAGTCTGACCTGGCCAAGTTGGCAGTTGTTTTAAATGTTCCACTTAATTGTCTGGACAATAGAATTGTTGATTCCAAACTCTTGAGACCTTCTTATATCCCTCCCCAGACTCATATGTGTAACCTTACGGTGCTAGGTCACTAAGTGTAGCTCAGAGACCAGACTACGCCACCTACGGCCCCACCCCTTAAGATGTATGACTACAGTTACCTTCAGGATTCCCTCAGAACAGCTACGTCACATAGACGACACAGAGACATATCTCAGTAACTGGGCAATGTTTATTAACTCTATAAAACCTTTAAAGAAAAAAGATTTACAAATAACATAAGTTCACAAAACAATGTCATAACATGGCTAAAAAACACACAAGTCAAACAGGGGAGGGACAATTCCATTACAAAACCCAGAGTACTGGCAGTCCAGTTCTATACACAAACCTAAACCAATCTGTAAGCCAGTGAGTGGTTACCTGGAGGAAGAGGGGAAAGGAAGTTCAACACAGCAAACACACCAAGTGCTCCAGTTTCGAGGTGGTATATCACTAACACACAGAGTCACACAGCAAACCACAACATAGAGTAGGAGCACTTACTGATTCACACCTTATTCACTCCATGCAATGCAGAAAAGGCCACACCAAACACCCCCAAAACACCAGCATCACGTTCACCGGCTCGATAGCTGGCGAGCGAATAATAAATACACTATAGACTCAAACACACACACACACAAAGTTAGACCAACCAGTACCCAGAAACTAAACCTAATCAGAAAAGAAGCATATGCACCAGCAGTAGTCATTGCCCAATCACTTTTTCACACAAGCCACAAACAAGTTACAAAAGAACAAGCCACATGACCTTATCATAAACAACAAAAAAAAGAAAACAAAATAAAAAATGTACAGGCAAAACAGCAACGGAAACTCCTGGGCTGTGTAACAATGTTCTAACCATTTTCACCTAATGTGGTGCCCGGAATCAAATTCTGGGCATTTTCAATAGTAATGAATGTGAGGGTGTCCTAACTTTTTCCTCAATGGAAATTGGCATCTTAGTTAATTTCTTTTGTTGAATAAATGATTTTTTCCCTTGTTTCTACATAAGTGATATAATTTTACGGTGGCCCCTAGAGACAAAACACAACCAAAAGAAAAAGCAGAAACAAAATGAAAATGCGCTGCAAATAAAAAAACACACACAAAAGAAAAAGCAGAAACAAAATGAAAATGCGCTGCAAATTAAAAAACACACAAAAGAAAAAGCAGAAACAAAATGAAAATGCGCTGCAAATTAAAAAAACACACACAAAAGAAAAAGCAGAAACAAAATGAAAATGCGCTGCAAGTGGAAAAAAGACAAACAAAAGAAAAAGCAGAAACAGAAAGAAAATGCACAGCAAGTACACGATCCCAAACCGGAAGTACTCCACCACGCTAGGGGGCGCGGTGAGCTCATGTGGCCCAGTCGCTACACAGTAGTGATGGGAAGTTCGACTGAATTAACTGATTTGATTCTTTCGAGCTGTCCGTTGTAACGAATCGATTCTAAAATCGATTCTGTGATTCACTATTTTTTTTCGTCTTTTTTTTTCGCCTGACCGTGTGACTCAACGAATCATGGGATCGGATAATAAATCAAGGTTACGTTATTTGACTGAAAGATGGGGCTGGTGTTCAACAAAAATGCTCAGCTTGACTATTCACAATAAAAAAACAATATATAAAAAGCAGAAAGGGTGTCGATGCTGAATAAACACGCGTGTATATATAGTTCTTATTTTCTTTACTTTAGCCAAATTCATGTGCATGAGTATCAAGGACTACATCACAGTTAACAACTGCAATATTACCAATACAATCACACATACAATGAGCATGAGTAAACTTGCATATGTTGTTGTGTAAACGTCAAAGTTAATAAATACCTTTGGTTTTTGATGAAAGACATATACTTCTATTATGCAGAAATGCAATAATTTACTGTTGTGATAAATAATGAACACAGGACTGCCAACTCTCACGCATCTGGCGTGACACTCACGCTTTCGGACTCTCACGCTCGCGCAAGAAATCTTACGGCAAATTTATATTATTACATTATAAACCTAAAATTAGCTGCATCGAAAGCGTTGGGGTAGATAATTGCAAACCCTACAGACCATTTACAAGGTAATAAAACTGTCACAAAGGTGTAAATGCGTATGCGGACTTGTCTGAAATCGAAAATCTCACGCCAGCCCGCTGACCAAAGTTGACAGCCCTGTGAACAGCTGCGTTAATATTCCTTTCAACAGCGTAACTGCATTTCCGCAGTAAATGCCGCGAGGGCTCTTGGGATCGGTTTGCAAACCGTTCCTTTGAGTCACCGACCGAGTGTCCGAAAACCGTAAGTTTGATTTCTTCATCGAACGGGCTCTCGGACACTTAAGACGACTCACTACACTACTGTGTAGTGGGCCACATGAGCTCACCACGCCCCTAGCGTGGTGGAGCACTTCCGGTTTGGAATCGTCTACTTGCTGTGCATTTTCTTTCTGTTTCTGCTTTTTCTTTTGTGTTTGTTTTTTAATTTACAGCGCATTTTCATTTTGTTTCTGCTTTTTCTTTTGGATGTGTTTTTTAATTTGCTGCGCATTTTCATTTTGTTTCTGCTTTTTCTTTTGGTTGTGTTTTTTAATTTGCTGCGCATTTTCATTTTGTTTCTGCTTTTTCTTTTGGTTTTGTTTTTTAATTTGCAGCGCATTTTCATTTTGTTTCTGCTTTTTCTTTTCTTTGTGTTTTGTCTCTAGGGGCCACCGTAGTTTGTCACCTGGTCCTGCTCATTAATACAAAAAGATTTTTAAGGTTTTTAATCATTACCTACATTTCATGGTAAAGTGTTTCAACAGTTATCATATATTGTTTATTTGATTGATTGATCAATCACTTTCTTTCTTTTTGAGATGTCAGCAGCCACACCACCTGCAGGTCAGACCAGGTAATGCATCTGAAGCAGCTTTGGGCCTGGCCAGTACTTGGATGGGAGACCAACTAGCCCTTATGTCCATATGAGGGTCTTCCGGACCCAGTCGAAGATTTCAAACATGGCGCATCTTTCGCCACTACTTTCAGTTTCAGCTTCAACTTCTCTTACTTTGCATTACATCACACATAAGGGATGACGTTTTGCAGTAAAGACGACATTTTTTATATTCGCGAATTGAAAATAAAAAATTTTTTATTAAAACTATTGCAACTGGGTCCACCGGACCCATATGTTCTACGTGGTGCAGTGTGAAATTGAAATGGACACAAGGGCTAGGAAAGCTGGGCTACTGCTGGAAGAGGTTAGTCCACCCTGTGGTCAGTGTGGATCCCAGTGTCCCAGTGCAGTGACAAGGACACACACACACACACACACACACACACACACACACACACACACACACACACACACACACACACACACACACACACTCTCTCTCTCTGCCCAGTTACACTATGCATGCACATACACACACACTTACCCATATACTGTGCCCGGTTAAGGTTGATATGCTAATTAGATTTCCCCATAGTAATGAATGGAGAGTCCACACAAAGATATAATTACAAACCTGTGTGTGTGATCTATCTGGGTGCTATTTGTGTGTGTATGTGTATGTATGTATGAATGTATATATATATATATATATATATATATACACACATATATACACCTCATACAGTAACTATGTCCACAGGGAATAGCCACTGGATCCTTCAGTAAATCCAGACAGACTGGGCAGGTGAACTGGTTCTGATCCACTGCGACACTGGCTTCTGCCATTTTACCACGAGCACTTATACGATTTAGTTTAGTTTCTCTCACTTCCTGGTTCTCAGACTGAGAAGAGCAGACCGGGCAAACACTAGTAAGGGGGGAGGGTTCATTCGTATGTAAGGAGGGTTGCGGGGGCTCTAGGTACCACCCTTGCCCGCACTCCGACCCGCCTGCGGAAACAACCGCTCTATAAAAAAATCTTCGACTCAAATTACTCCCGATGCAAGCATGTACCCCTCCACTACATAAATTTGCTCTAGTGACTTGGGAGACGATGCGGAAACAGTAAGGAAGGATACAACAGAAACTTAACATATAGCTACGATTAATAGAACATCATTTGGCAGCCCACACGGGCACTCGCATACAACGTCAGTGCCATTTACACACACAATAAAACCAAGCATAATTAATTACAAATAAACCACTTCATTACAAACACACAACACTACGGATAACACAGCAAAATAAATGACACAAACGCAAACATAATATTCATGAAAATAAAGGGTGTAGCACATTACACACACATATATATATACTTAATATATATAGAGTACCATAATAGTACTTTATTCTTAAAGTAATAATTATTTCATAAAAGAAATTTTAATAAAATACATTAATAATTTTATTTACTTTAATCCACTGAACCAGGGCAGTAACAATATAATTTAAAGTTTTTTGTTTCTGTTATGTCTCCAGTTAAATGATTATTATATACATTGATTTAGTGTCATTGTTTAAGTTATGTTCAGCTGCAGCAGTAAAGTGAATTTAACTTAATCCACCAGACTGTGGTTTCATTATGTTACTCAGTTATGCTTTGGGTGACGCTGAAGCAGGACATTAATAGGACAGAACAGAAAGCCTTTATTGTCATTGTACAGGCAGGAAATACAGTAAATAGGCATAAATATATAAAATGTACATATACAGGGGAGGGGGAAAGGCCCCCCCACTCATCAGGATTACATTTAGTTACATTTTAATCAGAGAGAAAAACTATTAAATATTTTTCATGTTTATTCAGCTCCCTGAACACAGGCATTTATTTCTGTCAAACATACATTTCAGAGTAAAAAGGATTATAAAGGTTAAAAAGCAGAGATTTTACCTTTATGCCAGGAGAACCAGCAACACGTCACAGCGACACTGAGGAGTTATAATAAACCCCAAACCCTGGACAGAGGGGTTCAGTGAATGAGGAGGTGAAGCTGTACAGGAGGGTCAGTCCGTCAGAGGAGACTCTGTAGAAGGACAGAGTACCAGCCGCCTGGTCCAGATACACTCCTACTCTGCGGGAGCCTGAGGGCTTTATGGGTATGACAGTCTGTTTATTATTGTGCCGGACAGAGTAACTGTCAGGAGAGCAGAACAGACTCCATGACTTGTCATTGTCTCCAAGCGCACAGTCATCACTGTCTCCTTTCCTCCCGATTCCTTTATAAGTCACTCCTATCCGGGCTCCATATCCACTCCACTCAGCCTCCCAGTAACAGCGACCAGTCAGACTCTCTCTGCACAGAACTTGGGGCCAGCAGTCAAATCTCTCTGGATGATCAGGATATGGCTGCTCTGCCCCCCCTGTCACCTTCCTGTTCCCCTTTGACAGAGACAGGACTCTGTGTGTTGTGTTGGGGTCCAGCGTCAGCTGGCAAGAGTCTGTAGGCAAGATGAAGAATTATTATTATTAATACCATCAGGCAGCCTGTACTTTATGTTTCTGTACAATATAAAAACAGCACAGCTTCCCTTAACGAAGCGGGAACTGAAGTTTATGAAATAGCTCAGGAAACATCGGACGGCGCGCGACGCCGGTGGGAAATGCTGCGCGAGCTAAACTAACAGCTTAATTACGGGTAAATAAAATTACAAAGCAGCGACATTCATCAGACATATTCATCAGAAGCATATTTACCACAAGACGGCATCAGAGATTAATACTAAAAGTGAGCGTCTTTAGTTTAAAATATAACCTTCCTTCGAACCGCAAGCCTCTTCACAGCAGCGCTACCCGCAGACTAGAGTTTAGATTCTCTGCCCGAGCCCGAGCCCAGACCCGACCCGACCCGACCCGTGGGCCGGGTCGGGCCGATATTTCCTGCCACTATCTTCGGGCCGGGCCGGGCCGGGCTGGGCGGGGCCATGATCAAGCATTTGTGTGTGTTTTTTTTTTTTTAAATCATTACTTAATTAGCCTAATTGGGTGGAGAGCTATGCCATAATTATAAATGTAGCTCCCTCCCGTAAGACACGAGCACAAGAGTCATTTGCATTTAACTGAGCCGACGGTTTATTCGAAAGACAGTGGCTTCGTTATTATCACCATCATGGCAGACGTGAGAACTAAATACAGATACGGAAACACAAAATCAAGCACATTTACTTACAATATTAGCTAACAAACATTGAAATTCAAATGAAATATAAACATAAATAACAATAAAGACAGCTTAGAGAATTCATATACAGTTAACACGAACCTCAGTTAGCATTTACATTTACATGGCTAAATACAACAAACTTAACTAAAACTTAATTAACACATACCTCGTTGGCTGCTTACGGAAGGATTTAACCTTTTTCTTAACCCTTTACTTAAAGTTCGATGCCGAGCACACAAACTGGTTCCAGCAGCAAGCGAACTGGATAAGTGAAAACGTGCTTTTCTTCTAAACGTGTCTCAAAAATCCATTCTGAATAAACAAACAATGCAGTTTACATGCTTCGTCCTTGTTGCATTTTTCATTAAGATAAATCTAAACTAATTTCTGTAGTTCAAACAACTTAGAATTGTAGTTGAGAACGTCTGTTACAACGGCTCACGTATTAAAAAATAGTCGGGTTTAAATCGGGCTCGGGCTCATAATTACAGTTAATGTGTCGGACCGGGTCGGGCTCGGACACAAGGTGCACGGGCTCGGGTAGGGTCGGGTTTAATTTTTTGGGCCCGATCTAAGCTCTACCGCAGACTGAGCAGAGTCCGGCATCAGCGCCGGTTTAGAAGAGAGAAAGATAAGGAGCACGAACTGATTACATCTGGCTGCAGACTCCGCCAGGAGGGTCTCTACTGTGGGCTGGAAACTCCACTCCTGCCCGGACACGACGCTACTAAAGAGAACTCAGCAGGCTGGATTATTAAAGTTAGTTCACGATGTTGCACTGACGCCACTCCACGCTATTGTGGAAGTCATGTGATTCGGCGCCCCCTAGTGGTGGTACATCCTACGTTATACAGAGTGATGCGATATAATCCCAGGGGAGATAATAATAATAATATCCTATATTATTATTGTACATTATTATGATTTATTATTAGTAATAATAATACTTTTATATGGGATAATTATATATAAGATGTTGCGATAATGTTTAACATTATACAGACACATGTATATACATATATTATACAAATTATTATAATAATGCTATAATAATTATTAACAATAAAAATGATAACTCTATCCTATACTTCGGCTCTGTTTCTGAAGTTTGGATAACGTCATGTCCGGCCCAGGAGTGGAGATCATGTGATTTCTGGTCCCACAGTGGAGATCCTCCTAGCGGAGACCAGTGTTCTGCAGTCAGACCATTCTCCCGGTTTGGGGGAGACTACGGGTGCCATCTAGGAAAATACTAATGAATCTCAATAAGATAAAAGTAAACTCACCACATGTGCATGAAGAACAAATGCAAAGGATTTCTTTGTGAAATCAAAGACGCAGAACTGTATCAGAACATATTTTAACCCTGTTACACTCCCACACACAGACGATTTAAGCATCTATAAAGTATTTATTTGTACAAAAAAAAGATGAATGAATTAATAGTATTTTTGGTGATGCCTGTTTTGTCTGTGGGCGGCACAGTGGTGCAGTGGTTAGTGCTGCTGCCTCACGGCAAGAAGGTCCTGGGTTTGGTCCCGAGTCCTTTCTGTGTGGAGTTCACACGCTCTGTGTTTGTGTGGGATTCTGCAGGGGGCTCTGGTTTCCTCCCACGGTCCAAAAACGTGCAGGCCAGGCTGATTGGTGTGTGTGTGTGTGTGTGTGTGTGTGTGTGTCTGTGCCCAGGGTTGGTTCCCGCCTGCGCCCCTTGTTCCTGGGATAGGCTCCAGTGCCCCCTCTGACCCCAGTTGGGATTAAGTGGTTACGGTGATGGATGTTTTATCTGTTTTGTTCTTTCCTTTTGGATTCTGTCTAAACTGTCACACACAGAGAAACTCACCTAAATACAAACATGGAAATCCATCTACATACAGTGCAAAAAGCCACACTCATCACAACAATTGCATGAATACAATCATAAAATGGTATTAATGGCATTATTAATAAGAACATGCAGACACACTTACACTTCTGTAAGCCTGGTCTGGTCCTGCACTCTCCACAGTGGTCCACACTATAGGAAAAGCAGAATTTAGAATTTCAGAATTAGAATTTAATGATCAGTGGTTATTGTTGACACACCACAGCACACAGTGCACAACAACAAAATATGTCCTCTGCATTTACCCCATATGTGACATCGTGACATAGCAGGGGGCAGCTAATTCAGCACCCAGGGAGCAGTGCTTGGGGGCGGTACCTTGCTCAGGGTACCTCAGTAGTGCCTTGCTGGTCAGGGATTCCATCCAGCAATCTTTCAATTACAAGTGCGCTTCCCTAACCATTAAGCCATAATATAGTACTGCTGTATCCATTTATTTATTGGTGCCTCTTCTTCACAGACATGCATAAGTATCTGTAGCGTGTCAGACACACATTCTGTACTTACTTCAGCTTCTCCAGGTTACAGCTGGGATCCTCCAGTAGAGCAGAGAGCAGCTTCTCTCCTGAGTCTCCTGGGTGATTGTAGCTTAGGTCCAACTCTCTCAGGTGTGAGGGGTTTGACCTCAGAGCTGAAGCCAGGGAAGAACAGCCTTCTTCTGTGACTCTACAGCATGTCAGCCTGCAGAAAGGAAATCACAAAATATCAGACAAAAAACAGGTGGCAGCGACCCATCAAAATGCCAGTGCTGACGTGCCCAAAGCCACAGCCTGACTGGGACCAGTGACTGGCCTGGATCCCCCCAGAACAAGCAGCCATTTAGCTCCTCCCCCTTTTCCTCCATCCCTGCTTTCCCTGTTCCTGATAAAAAGCTTCCATTTGGGGGCATTATTCTGCACCCGGGTTTGCCTGTGTGCCTCTGTTCTTGCGGCCCCCACACACTGTTCACTGAAGCTCACCTTTTAGCCTCACTGACTGTGTAGCAACACACATGAATAATCAGCTCAGTTCAAAATTAAACCATCCAGTGACAGTGACCCACTGAATGAAACTTAGAGCTGGACTCCCTCATCCACAGTCCTGCCACAAGAAGAGCACTGATGGCAGAGAGGATGAGGCCCTGCAGTGACGCCAAGAGCAAACAGTGTGACGCCACAGGGGCAGGAAAGTCGGCTAAATCCCAAAGAGGACGATCAGCACCACAGCGCCGGACAGAAACCACAAGATGCCCACGGTCGGCTGCAGAACCACCGGTGAGGAAGTGAGGAATGTCAACAGGAGGCAGCTGGCAGCTGATAACAGCCCCAGAGAGGGGGCGGGATCGCCTCCCCCAGCACGGCTCAGAGCCTGCATCGTGGGCGGGGGGGGGGGGAGGGTGACTGGTGAGCAACCTGCTTGTCATCTCTCTCTCTCTCTGAACACAGACGCCTGGAGGATGACCACCCAGAAGGGACTGCCGCCCCCCACCTGCTCAGTGACCAAGGAGCCGGGTCCAGCCGTGTGAGGAAGGAGCTAGAATCCACACTCCGGCTGCCCTTAAGCTGCCCTTCCTAAATGCCCCCCCTATCCCCCTAAAATAAAGACCGCCCCTTTGGGGGTGTCCATATGGAGTATTATATGGTACTGTATAACACATAGAGAATGTAATCATTAGGATGCCATTAAGCAGATGTAACCAGAAGCTGATGTGAACCATACAAAGTGTGACCTTGTAACCTTTAGGGAATGTGGACCAATTACTGCTGCAGTATTTTGAAGGCCCAGAATATTCCGTTCTGTAGCTGAGCATCTCAGCAGCAGCTGAAACTGCCAAGACGTTTTATCAGTGAAACCTGGGAAGTTTTGCTTTGCTTAGTGTCCAGGGCAAAGAAACAATATTGATTCTGTCATGTTTTCCAGAGGGTTAGACAAGCAACAGGAATGACTGGCAGTGCTCAGCCATCTTTCTGCCAGGTGTCCCCAAACTGACTAGGAACTCTGACCGGAGGAGATGTGAACATCCCCAGCAGCTAATGCAGGCCAGTCAGGCCGACCTACCTGATGCACATCGTGTTTTATATTAAAATCGTACAAATTATGAAGGTAAACGTTAATTTTGAAAAAAATTATGGATGCAACAGTACTTTCAGGAATCCTGTTTGAGAGACCTTAGCACATGAACATTTTAAACACTGTGGTCCACACAGATCTGTACAGTGCAGTGAGAGCTGATTACAGGAGTGATTCCTCTCTCATAGCTGACAGGCGGCTGATGTGACACAGGAAGGGGTCCATGCAGCAGGTACCAAAAATAAGAGAGTATTTTATTTGGTGTAATTCCACCTGAGAAAATGTGATTTAGGTTCCTCTGCTATGAAACTGTGAAAAGTCCAGCCCAGGTATTTACTCTATACACAGTGTAACAATATTAAGTCAGTATAACAATATTAAAACAAAACATCCGCATCATGTCCTCTTTTCTGAGAAATAAAAAGCTGAAATCTATACCTGCTTAGTGGGAATGAAATGGTGTGAGTGCTGTGACTTGCCTTGCCATCGTCACAGAAACACTTTATATTATAAAATACTGACATAGTTCATGCTTAGGCAGCTTGGATTCAGGATCAGCCGCTTTACTGGCTGAGGCAATTCAGACATGAGAAGCTCTTATAATATTAGTCCTTCTGCTGCATCTAGAGGCCTAAACAGGAGCTTAAGTCAGAGTAAATGAACTGGCCATGTGGCTGATCCCTCAGCCCTTCCCTGGACACTCCTTTCTGTGTCTGCAGGGTGGAGGGTGTCTCAGTTGTGCTGTCAAATACCTGTGGCCTGTGGTTTAATCTGTGTCCCAGTTGCAGTGTCACCGTGAAATACCAGTTTACTATTTGACCGGACAAATATGACTGACCTCAGTATCACCAGTTTACAGTGTGGAATACCCAGTAATACTGACCTCAGTGTCCCCAGTTTACAGTGTGGAATACCCAGTAATACTGACCTCAGTATCACCAGTGTACAGTGCGGAATACCCAGTAATACTGACCTCAGTATCTCCAGTTTACAGTGTGAATCCCCCAGTCCAGCAGAGAGCAGCATCACCCCTGAATCCTGCAGGTCATTGTCAGTCAGGTCCAGCTCTCTCAGCTGAGAGGAGTTTGATCTGAGAGCTGAAGCCAGGGAAGAACAGCCTTCTTCTGTGACTCTACAGCCTGCCACCCTGCAGAAAGGAAATTACAAAATATCAGACAAAATACAGGTGGCAGCAACCCATCAAAACGCCAGTGCTGACGTGCCCAAAGCCACAGCCTGACTGGGACCAGCGACTGGCCTGGACCCCCCCAGACCAAGCAGCCATTCAGCACCTCCCCCTTTTCCTCCATCCCTGCTCTCCCTGTTCCTGATAAAAAGCTTCCATTTGGGGGCATTATTCTGCACCCGGGTTCACCTGTGTGCCTCTGTTCTTGCGGCCCCCACACACTGTTCACTGAAGCTCACCTTTTAGCCTCACTGACTGTGTAGTAACACACATGAATAATCAGCTCAGTTCAAAATTAAACCATCCAGTGACAGTGACCCACGGAATGAAACTTAGAGCTGGACTCCCTCATCCACAGTCCTGCCACAAGAAGAGCACTGATGGCAGAGAGGATGAGGCCCTGCAGTGACACCAAGAGCAAACAGTGTGACGCCACAGGGGCAGGAAAGTCGGCTAAATCCCAAAGAGGATGATCAGCACCACAGCGCCGGACATAAACCACAAGATCCCCACGGTTGGCTGCAGAACCACCCGTGAGGAACTGAGGAATGTCAACAGGAGGCAGCTGACAGCTCCTAACAGCCCCAGAGAGGGGGCGGGATCGCCTCCCCCAGCACGGCTCAGAGCCTGCATCATGGGCAGGGGGGGGGGGGGGGGGGAGAGGGTGATTGGTGAGCAGCCTGCTTGTCGTCTCTCTCTCTCTCTCTAACACAGACGCCTGGAGGATGACCACCCAGAAGGGACTGCCGCCCCCCACCTGCTCAGCCAGGGACCAAGGAGCCGGGCCCAGCCGCGTGAGGAAGGAGCTAGAATCCACACTCCGGCTGCCCTTAAGCTGCCCTTCCTAAATGCCCCCCCTTATCCCCCTAAAATAAAGACTGCCCCTTTGGGGGTGTCCATATGGAGTATTATATGGTACTGTATAACACATAGAGAATGTAATCATTGGGACGCCATTAAGATGATGTAACCAGAAGCTGATGTGAACCATACAGAGTGTGACCTTGTAACCTTTAGGGAATGTGGACCAATTACTGCTGCAGTATTTTGAAGGCCCAGAATATTCCGTTCTGTAGCTGAGCATCTCAGCAGCAGCTGAAACTGCCAAGACGTTTTATCAGTGAAACCTGGGAAGTTTTGCTTTGCTTAGTGTCCAGGGCAAAGAAACAATATTGACTCTGTCATGTTTTCCAGAGGGTTAGACAAGCAACAGGACTGACTGGCAGTGGTCAGCCATCTTTCTGCCAGGTGTCCCCAAACTGACTAGGAACTTTGACCGGAGGAGATGTGAACATCCCCAGCAGCTAATGCAGGCCAGTCAGGCCGACCTACCTGATGCACATCGTGTTTTATATTAAAATCGTACAAATTATGAAGGTAAAAGTTAATTTTGAAAAAAATTATGGATGCAACAGTACTTTCAGGAATCCTGTTTGAGAGACCTTAGCACATGAACATTTTAAACACTGTGGTCCACACAGATCTGTACAGTGCAGTGAGAGCTGATTACAGGAGAGATTCCTCTCTCATAGCTGACAGGCTGTTGATGTGACATAGGAAGGGGTCCATGCAGCAGGTACCCAAAATAAGAGAGTATTTTATTTGGTGTAATTCCACCTGAGGAAATGTGATTTAGGTTCCTCTGCTATGAAACTGTGAAAAGTCCAGCCCAGGTATTTACTCTAGTACACAGTGTAACAATATTAAGTCAGTATAACAATATTAAAACAAAACATCCGCATCATGTCCTCTTTTCTGAGAAATAAAAAGCTGAAATCTATACCTGCTTGGTGGGAATGAAATGGTGTGAGTGCTGTGACTTGCCTTGCAAACGTCACAGAAACACTTTATATTATAAAGTACTGACATAGTTCATGCTTAGGCAGCTTGGATTCAGGATCAGCCGCTTTACTGGCTGAGGCAATTCAGACATGAGAAGCTCTTATAATATTAGTCCTTCTGCTGCATCTAGAGGCCTAAACAGGAGCTTAAGTCAGAGTAAATGAACTGGCCATGTGGCTGATGCCTCAGCCCTTCCCTGGACACTCCTTTCTGTGTCTGCAGGGTGGAGGGTGTCTCAGTTGTGCTGTCAAATACCTGTGGCCTGTGGTTTAATCTGTGTCCCAGTTGCAGTGTCACCGTGAAATACCAGTTTACTATTTGACCGGACAAATATGACTGACCTCAGTATCACCAGTTTACAGTGTAGAATACCCAGTAATACTGACCTCAGTGTCCCCAGTTTACAGTGTGGAATACCCAGTAATACTGACCTCAGTATCTCCAGTGTACAGTGCGGAATGCCCAGTAATACTGACCTCAGTATCTCCAGTGTACAGTGTGAATCCCCCAGTCCAGCAGAGAGCAGCTTCACCCCTGAATCCTGCAGGTCATTGTCAGTCAGGTCCAGCTCTCTCAGCTGAGAGGAGTTTGATCTGAGAGCTGAAGCCAGGAAAGAACAGCCTTCTTCTGTGACTCTACAGCCTGCCACCCTGCAGAAAGGAAATCACAAAATATCAGACAAAATACAGGTGGCAGCAACCCATCAAAACGCCAGTGCTGACGTGCCCAAAGCCACAGCCTGACTGGGACCAGCGACTGGCCTGGACCCCCCCAGACCAAGCAGCCATTCAGTTCCTCCCCCTTTTCCTCCATCCCTGCTCTCCCTGTTCCTGATAAAAAGCTTCCATTTGGGGGCATTATTCTGCACCCGGGTTCACCTGTGTGCCTCTGTTCCTGCGGCCCCCACACACTGTTCACTGAAGCTCACCTTTTAGCCTCACTGACTTTGTAGCAACACACATGAATAATCAGCTCAGTTCAAAATTAAACCATCCAGTGACAGTGACCCACTGAATGAAACTTAGAGCTGGACTCCCTCATCCACAGTCCTGCCACAAGAAGAGCACTGATGGCAGAGAGGATGAGGCCCTGCAGTGACGCCAAGAGCAAACAGTGTGACGCCACAGGGGCAGGAAAATCGACTAAATCCCAAAGAGGACGATCAGCACCACAGCGCCGGACAGAAACCACAAGATCCCCACGGTCGGCCGCAGAACCACCCATGAGGAAGTGAGGAATGTCAACAGGAGGCAGCTGGCAGCTGATAACAGCCCCAGAGAGGGGGCGGGATCGCCTCCCCCAGCACGGCTCAGAGCCTGCATCGTCGGCAGGGGGGGGGAGAGGGTGACTGGGGAACAGCCTGCTTGTCGTCTCTCTAACATAGACGCCTGGAGGATGACCATCCAGAAGGGACTGCCGCCCCCCACCTGCTCAGCGATCAAGGAGCCGGGCCCAGCCGTGTGAGGAAGGAGCTAGAATCCACACTCCGGCTGCCCTTAAGCTTCCCTTCCTAAATGCCCCCCCTTATCCCCCTAAAATAAAGACCGCCCCTTTGGGGGTGTCCATATGGAATATGGAGTGTCCAGGATTCCCAGGACACTCCTTTCTGTGTCTGCAGGGTGGAGGGTGTCTCAATTGTGCTGTCAAATACCTGTGGCCTGTGGTTTAATCTGTGTCCCAGTTGCAGTGTCACCGTGAAATACCAATTTACTATTTGACCGGACAAATATGACTGACCTCAGTATCACCAGTGTACAGTGTAGAATACCCAGTAATACTGACCTCAGTGTCACCAGTTTACAGTGTGGAATACCCAGTAATACTGACCTCAGTATCACCAGTTTACAGTGCGGAATACCCAGTAATACTGACCTCAGTATCACCAGTTTACAGTGTGAATCCCCCAGTCCAGCAGAGAGCAGCGTCACTCCTGAATCCTGCAGGTCATTGTCACTCAGGTCCAGCTCTCTCAGGGGTGAGGAGTTTGATCTGAGAGCTGAAGCCAGGGAAGAACAGCCTTCTTCTGTGACTCTACAGCCTGCCACCCTGCAGAAAGGAAATCACAAAATATCAGACAAAATACAGGTGGCAGCAACCCATCAAAACGCCAGGGCTGACGTGCCCAAAGCCACAGCCTGACTGGGACCAGCGACTGGCCTGGACCCCCCCAGACCAAGCAGCCATTCAGCTCCTCCCCCTTTTCCTCCATCCCTGCTCTCCCTGTTCCTGATAGAAAGCTTCCATTTGGGGGCATTATTCTGCACCCGGGTTCACCTGTGTGCCTCTGTTCCTGCGGCCCCCACACACTGTACACTGAAGCTCACCTTTTAGCCTCACTGACTGTGTAGTAACACACATGAATAATCAGCTCAGTTCAAAATTAAACCATCCAGTGACAGTGACCCACTGAATGAAACCTAGAGCTGGACTCCCTCATCCACAGTCCTGCCACAAGAAGAGCACTGATGGCAGAGAGGATGAGGCCCTGCAGTGACGCCAAGAGCAAACAGTGTGACGCCACAGGGGCAGGAAAGTCTGCTAAATCCCAAAGAGGACGATCAGCACCACAGCGCCGGACAGAAACCACAAGATCCCCACGGTCGGCCGCAGAACCACCCGTGAGGAAGTGAGGAATGTCAACAGGAGGCAGCTGTCAGCTGATAACAGCCCCAGAGAGGGGGCGGGATCGCCTCCCCCAGCACGGCTCAGAGCCTGCATCGTGGGCAGGGGGGGGGAGAGGGTGACTGGTGAGCAGCCTGCTTGTCGTCTCTCTCTCTCTCTCTGAACACAGACGCCTGGAGGATGACCACCCAGAAGGGACTGCCGCCCCCCACCTGCTCAGCGACCAAGGAGCCGGGAATCCACACTCCGGCTGCCCTTAAGCTGCCCTTCCTAAATGCCCCCCCTTATCCCCCTAAAATAAAGACCGCCCCTTTGGGGTGTCCATATGGAATATTATATGGTACTGTATAACACATAGAGAATGTAATCATTAGGACGCCATTAAGCAGATGTAACCAGAAGCTGATGTGAACCATACAGAGTGTGACCTTATAACCTTTAGGGAATGTGGACCAATTACTGCTGCAGTATTTTGAAGGCCCAGAATATTCCGTTCTGTAGCTGAGCATCTCAGCAGCAGCTGAAACTGCCAAGACGTTTTATCAGTGAAACCTGGGAAGTTTTGCTTTGCTTAGTGTCCAGGGCAAAGAAACAATATTGACTCTGTCATGTTTTCCAGAGGGTTAGACAAGCAACAGGAATGACTGGCAGTGGTCAGCCATCTTTCTGCCAGGTGTCCCCAAACTGACTAGGAACTCTGACCGGAGGAGATGTGAACATCCCCAGCAGCTAATGCAGGCCAGTCAGGCCGACCTACCTGATGCACATCGTGTTTTATATTAAAATCGTACAAATTATGAAGGTAAAAGTTAATTTTGAAAAAAATTATGGATGCAACAGTACTTTCAGGAATCCTGTTTGAGAGACCTTAGCACATGAACATTTTAAACACTGTGGTCCACACAGATCTGTACAGTGCAGTGAGAGCTGATTACAGGAGTGATTCCTCTCTCATAGCTGACAGGCGGCTGATGTGACACAGGAAGGGGTCCATGCAGCAGGTACCCAAAATAAAGGAGGATTTTATTTGGTGTAATTCCACCTGAGGAAATGTGATTTAGGTTCCTCTGCTATGAAACTGTGAAAAGTCCAGCCCAGGTATTTACTCTAGTACACAGTGTAACAATATTAAGTCAGTATAACAATATTAAAACAAAACCTCCGCATCATGTCTTCTTCTTTTCTGAGAAATAATAAGCTGAAATCTATACCTGCTTAGTGGGAATGAAATGGTGTGAGTGCTGTGACTTGCCTTGCAAACGTCACAGAAACACTTTATATTATAAAGTACTGACATAGTTCATGCTTAGGCAGCTTGGATTCAGGATCAGCCGCTTTACTGGCTGAGACAATTCAGACATGAGAAGCTCTTATAATATTAGTCCTTCTGCTGCATCTAGAGGCCTAAACAGGAGCTTAAGTCAGAGTAAATGAACTGGCCATGTGGCTGATCCCTCAGCCCTTCCCAGGACACTCCTTTCTGTGTCTGCAGGGTGGAGGGTGTCTCAGCTGTGCTGTCAAATACCTGTGGCCTGTGGTTTAATCTGTGTCCCAGTTGCAGTGTCACCGTGAAATACCAGTTTACTATTTGACCGGACAAATATGACTGACCTCAGTATCACCAGTTTACAGTGTAGAATACCCAGTAATACTGACCTCAGTGTCCCCAGTTTACAGTGTGGAATACCCAGTAATACTGACCTCAGTATCTCCAGTTTACAGTGTGAATCCCCCAGTCCAGCAGAGAGCAGCTTCATTCCTGAATCCAGCAGGTCATTGTCACTCAGGTCCAGCTCTCTCAGGGGTGAGGAGTTTGATCTGAGAGCTGAAGCCAGCACCTCACAGCATTTCTCTGTGAGATTACAGCTGTTCAGCCTGCAAAAGAAGCTGTGTTATTATACACACAGAGACCAGTATAAATCCTACACATCAGTGATCATAATGATCATTATGAAATACCAGTTTACTATTTGACCGGACAAATATGACTGACCTCAGTATCCCCAATTAACAGCTTGGAATCCCCAGTAATACTGACCTCAGTATCCCCAGTTTACAATGTGAATCCTCCAGTCCAGCAGAGAGCAGCTTCATTCCTGAATCCAGCAGGTCATTGTCACTCAGGTCCAGCTCTCTCAGGGGTGAGGAGTTTGATCTGAGAGCTGAAGCCAGCACCTCACAGCATTTCTCTGTGAGATTACAGCTGTTCAGCCTGCAAAAGAAGCCGTGTTATTATACACACAGAAACCAGTATATATCCTACACATCAGTGATCATAGTGATCATCATGAAATACCAGTTTACTATTTGACCGGACAAATATGACTGACCTCAGTATCCCCAGTTTACAGTGTGGAATACCCATGCAGTAACACTGACCTCAGTATCACCAGTTTACAGTGCGGAATACCCAGTAATACTGACCTCAGTATCTCCAGTTTACAGTGTGAATCCCCCAGTCCAGCAGAGAGCAGCTTCACTCCTGAATCCTGCAGGTCATTGTCACTCAGGTCCAGCTCTCTCAGGGGTGAGGAGTTTGATCTGAGAGCTGAAGCCAGCACCTCACAGCATTTCTCTGTGAGATTACAGCTGTTCAGCCTGCAAAAGAAGCTGTGTTATTATACACACAGAGACCAGTATAAATCCTACACATCAGTGATCATAGTGATCATCATGAAATACCAGTTTACTATTTGGCCGGACAAATATGACTGACCTCAGTATCCCCAGTTAACACAGGGATTAAAGTGAAAAAAAATCTTCTGACTGAACTTTTTTCAGGCCAAGCCATATTCCTTTAACAAACACTTTATTTAAATAGTCGAGACCAATAGCGTTTTAAGGGGAGATTAAACCGCTTTAATATTGCCAGTTTGCATATTTTAAAAGCTATTTGCAATCTTTGAAAAAAAATATACCTTGACAAATAATCAACCATCTACCACACATCTTTTCAGTGCATGTTTTTATTTATCTTATAACACCAAACAATGTTTTGTGAAACTCTTAATAGTACCGAACAAGAACATTCAGAATCCTGTCCATGTTTCCATCTGTTGCCTCATCTACATTTAAAGAAAACATCTTCGTTTTCAGCTTAGATGACAATTCGGATTTCCAATAAGCAGCAATGCCATGTGTGCACAAGTAGGAGGCATGTGCATTAGACATAGACAATCTTGAAAGTGCACTCTTGTCTTTGACAACTGATTGCGTTATATTAACTAGCGGTTGTGAGACTGTGAACGACAGGTCATGCTCCGCTATGAAAGAACATATGCGCACTTTTACATCGCACACACGGTCGGCCATAGATGCATGAATCTCCGTTGTGGTACTGTACTTGTCGCACCAGGCAGGTAGCATGTGTACTGTAGAGCACGAACGGCAGCATCGTGACTAGCTTCTGATTGATGGCGAGCTAGCACTTTTTTGCCATTATTGCCATATTGAAGTTTCCTGTGGCATACTGTGCAAAGACACGTACCTGGTTGTTTGATTTTTTTAGCCCACGAACTAAAAGGCTTGCCATTCTCCCCAATTTCGCTAAGCCAAGCCCATCTCCATTTACTTTTTACACTTTTATCAATCTCCGAAACATCGGAGCCTTCCTGCATTATAAGTGTGTCCATGCTATCTTAAATATAGTTATACCTCAGCCGTAGCCTGACATGTACTTCTTCAAAACTAAACCAAAACCCGGAGTGGATCCATACCGGAGTGATAACAAAACGCTTAGAGTGGAGAGAGGAACGTGCATTCGCTCCACTCCAGGCTTTGATCACATCCTCCTCAGCAGGCTGAATACACTTTGTCTTTCCTTAATTTAAGACCTATTTAAACTAAAATTAAGACATTTATTACACTATTTGAGAAATGTAAGCCTATATATACAGCATTAAAATTATGAAAAGTGAATTTAAAACATTAAGGACAGGCGGAACAGTGTAATTGACGGAAATCCGTCGATGACTCGCTACAATTAACGGAAATCCGTCGTAACGACAGAGAACTTTAATCCCTGTTAACAGCTTGGAATCCCCAGTAATACTGACCTCAGTATCTCCAGTTTACAATGTGAATCCTCCAGTCCAGCAGAGAGCAGCTTCACCCCTGAATCCTGCAGGTCATTGTCACTCAGGTCCAGCTCTCTCAGGGGTGAGGAGTTTGATCTGAGAGCTGAAGCCAGCACCTCACAGCATTTCTCTGTGAGATTACAGCTGTTCAGCCTGCAAAAGAAGCCGTGATATTATACACACACAGAGACCAGTATAAATCCTACACATCAGTGATCAGAGTGATACAAAATATCCAATCAAACTTTTTTTCAGCATAATAAAAGGCACAGATTATAGTTCAAAGAGAATTAGTGGATAAACACAACACAAAATTAAATCACCAGTTAGAAAAGTGATTAAATATGGTACATTTTTAATGCTGGCCAATCCTCTGATGCTCATCATGTTCCCTGTCATGAAGAATACATTGAACATTTTCATTTCAAAGCACAAATATCCTGAAAGGTTTTGTGTGCAGAATCTTCCAGAGCCAGTTTGAATGAGGGCATGAGTGTGAATATGCTCTAAAATCCATTCACACAGGTTAATTAAAATATATCAGTTATCTTGTTGTTTCAATGTCCTTGAAACTCTGTAACCAACTGCAAACCAATTTTTAATGCACTGCTGTTTAATGATCTTAAAGGGCCAGTTACACTTAGACTCTTTAATATCTGCATAAGTATTTTCATAAAGCTCTGAGCAGCGCTGTGGCTCAGTGATCAGCACTACAGCCGACCATCTAAGGCTTCGGGTTCAGTTCCTACCTGAGATATACGTATGTGTGTGTGTGTGTGTGTGTGTTTATGTGGGATTTGAATGATGTCCAGAGGAGTTTATGCTTTTTAAATGACACCTGAATTCCTGATCCTGTGAGTGGAATCCTAAATTGCTTTACCTGGGAACTTATAAAATCACCAAAACCCTAACTGTTGGACTACCAATCCTATCAGATATGCTTTTGAAAGGAACATTCATTTAAAAGAAATATTTATGAACAGTGATACTTCATTTATCCCCATAGGGAAATTGTCTTTTCACCCATCCCATTCTGCTCCATGAGACACATAGACACACACAGGTGAGAGGAAGTTTGGGGTCACAGCGCAGGGTCGACCAGCATCCAGTGCCCCTGCAGTGATTGGCATTAAGGGATTTGCTCAAGGGCCCAGTGATGACATCACTCTGCCGGCCAGGAGATCTGAACCAGCGGCCTTCCACTCATGGGCACAGAGTCCGAACCTTCTGTGAAATTCTGGCTCTTGGCTGTTTGTCACACAAAGGACGGTCATGGAAAACCTGTCACTTTACTACATCACTAACATGACTAACAGTCAATATAAAATCTGGCTTCCAGACTGTCATGGAGAAAAAAAATCCAGCCTCGTGATTAATTCACAGGGGAAATAAATGTTACATTTTCATGATATACTTTAAACAATGTTAATATATAACTGCAGTTGTAGTTATTGGTGGGAAAGTACACATCGGGAACGGAAACGTCACTTTTTTGTTTGTTACTACATCACTACCTTCAGTTTTTATAAAGTCTATGGTCCAGATCAGCTACTGCTATAGAAACAGCTGTAGTCAAGATGATCAAAATAATAATATTCATCAGACATTTCAAACAATATTCATGTATTACTGCCAGACCAGACATGATTTCCCATCCCCACGTCACTTACAGAGCCGTCCTGGAGTTCTTGACCACAGGCAGCAGCCTCCAGTGCTCTTTATCTGATCTGAAGAATTTCATCAGATCAAACACATCCAGCTCTTCATCTGACATCAGCATCACAAAGGCCAGAGCTGAGTACTGTGCAGGTGAGAGGTCTTCTGCTGAAAGGCTTCCTGAATTCAGGTATCTTTGTACTTCCTCTACTAGACAATTGTCACCCAGCTCATTCAGACAGTGGAATAGGTTGATGGTCCTTTCTGGAGATAAATTCTCGTGTATTTTCTCCCTGATGTATTTGGCTGTTGTCTGTCCCAGTAGCCTTTTTAAGGATCCTTTAAAAGTGGAATGTGAGCTGATTCTTGTCTGTCTCAGTAGTTTTTGTAACAAAGTCTTACTGGAGTCTGTTGAGAGGCCAAGGAGGAAGCGGAGGTAGAGGTCCAAGTGTCCATTCTTGCTCTTTAATGCCTGATCCACTGCAGTCTTCAGCAGGTTAGCTGATGAGTTTGACAGAAACACATATAAAGCAGCGAGATACTCCTGGATGCTCAGATGCACAAAGCAGTACACCTTCTCCTGATACAACCCATATTCCTCCTTAAAGACTTCTGTACACACTCCAGAGTAAACTGAAGCTTCAGTGACATCAATCTCATTCTCTGTCAGATCTTGCTCATAAAATATGAGATTGCCTTTTTCAAGGTTGTCAAAAGCCAGTTTGCCAAGTTTTAAAAGGAATTTCTTGCTGTATTGCTTAAGTTTGGTTTCATAGTTTTTCATATACTTGTCTTTTTTTAAACTTGCCTGAAAGATCAGGAAGTGTGTGTACATTTCAGTCATCGTCCTTGGAATTTCTCCCTTGTCAGTCTCACTAAAAAGCCTTTCAAGGACACTGGCTGAAATCCAGCAGAACACAGGTATGTGGCACATGATGAAGAGGCTCCTTGATGATTTCACATGTGTGATAATCCTGCTGGCCAGACTCTGATCACTAAATCTCTTCCTGAAATACTCCTCCTTCTGGGCATCACTGAACCCTCGAATCTCTGTCACCTGGTGGATGCAGTCAGGAGGTATCTGATTGGCTGCTGCTGGCCGGGAGGTTATCCAGAGGAGAGCGGATGGAAGCAGATTCCCCTTGATGAGGTTAGTCAACAGCACATCCAGTGACGTTTTCTCTGTTATATCAAACCAGCCCTCATTGTTCTGAAAATCTAGAGGAAGGCGACACTCATCCAGACCATCAAAGATGAACAAGACTTTGTACTTAAACAGCTGAGTGGATTCAAGTGATTTCAGTTCTGGGACAAAGCGGTGAAGCAGTTCAATCAGACTGTATTCATCCTTAATCAAATTCAGGTCCCGGAAAGGAAGAGCAAATATGGAGTGAACATCCTGGTTTGCTTTTCCTTCTGCCCAGTCGAGAATAAATTTCTGCACAGAGACTGTTTTCCCGATACCTGCCACCCCTTTAGTGAGTACAGTTCTGATAGGTGTCACACGCCCATGTAAGGGTTTAAATATATCATTGCACTTGACTGTAGTATCTTCTGTTCGCCTTTTCTTGGATGCTGTTTCAATCTGTCTCACTTCATGTTCATCATTGACTCCTCCAGCTCCACCTTCAGTTATGTAGAGTTCTGTGTAAATCTCTTTGAGAAGTGTTGGCTGTCCTTCCTTAGCTTTCCCTTCAAATACACACTCAAATTTCTGCTTCAGGTTACATTTGATTCTGTGCTGATATTGCGGCATGAGCTGTCCTGAAAAGTAATGTGAGGAAAATGCATTAATTCTTACTGTGATTCTGATCAGTATGAGAGGAAGAATATTTTCCAAAAACAGACTTTTTTACACATACAAGTCCAGATATTTAACTTTGACAAATGTGAAATGTAGTCTTACCGTACAAATTTTACTGTAACACCACATACAGTATTGTGCATAAGTGTTAGGCAGACAAAGAAAATGTTTAAAGTAATGCTGTCAACATTAACGTGTTAATGCATGCGATTAATCAGGAAACCATAATGCTGTATTTTGTTTTTAATGTAAATTAATCCTGTACACTGATCCAGGGTCAGAGGTCTTGTAATTTATATAATGACTAAAGACACGTGAGGATCAGGCAGGATTCACGCAAGACACAGGCAAGGGCACACAGGACAATGGGGAACAGCACAAGGATTTACAATAACAAATACAACAGGGCTATGTACATGGCCGGCGAGCATGCTGGGATATGCTAATAGGCCCCCGCTATACGGAAGCCCTCCCACCGGCGCTACAGTGTTAACATTGGGGGGGCGTGTATATCGGGACCAGAGGTGTGACGTCACGTCGCATTATAGGGCTAGTATGGTGGTTTAGTGTGGCGTCTCTCTGCTTACGGGTCTGTGAGAGAGCGTCTGCCAGCAGGGGGCGTGTTTCCTATCTATGTAAGTCAGCAACTGTGCTTTTGGGAAATGCAGCCCAGAGCGGGAGACTGAACCATTTTAACAGAGGGTAGGGGGTCTCTTGGTGAAAACTGTCAGAGAAAAATGTACATTATGTGATGAGTTATATTTATAGTATGTGCATTGTTTTTTGTAAAGCCAGAATTCCAATTCTAAGTCATAAATCCTCAAAACCAAGATGTCATATTAAAAAAAAAAAACGTGTGATTCCTTTCACCAGTTTGTCCTGCATTTCTTTGTTCCAAGACCACACATGTATTTGTTTCATCTTCCAAAAAATACTAGTAAATAGCCGACCACTATTTTAAATGTGTCATTAATCATAATTAATCACAACCTATTATTGTGATTAACTGGATTATTTTTTAATCGATTGACACCAGGAGTTTAAAGCCATTTATCTGGGAAGTAAGTTGCTCTGGAGAAAAAACCCTAAAGCATCGTTTCAGCCCCCAAACCTCCTCAGGGCACCACAGCCAGTCCATGTGCTCCTTACATTTCACCACCAGCTCACTTCATTCACTAATTAAATTAGTAAAAATGTCAATGAGATATTGATTAGCCATATGACCTGTGCTAGTGGTCAAGTCAAAAAATACATGGATGTACGATTTCTGCAAACACTGGGGTGATTTTAGGAATGTTTTTGGATTGGCTCACACACCAACATGAAGATCCTTCTCTCTGGCTGCCTAAGACTTTAGCACAGTACTGTACATGTACAGAATGTTATGAGGCTCTTACTCTTCTCCAGTATGTCAGCGAGATCATTTTGCTTCATGGTCCTCAGGATGTACAGTGTGATCTTCAGAGCTCCCTCTCTGCCACAGGTCTTCTGCATCTGACCATCACTGTCCAGGTCATTGTCCTCCTCCAGCTGAGGCTCAGAGCATTCTGGGTAATTCTGATCTAGGTACCTCACAAACTTCTTCAGCTCATCCTTTAGGAACTTTACGGCTTTTTCCTCTAGTGACTAAAATAAACAGTCACAGTTAATTATTGCTACTTGCACCAAACCTTTTCAAAGTTGTAAATGTGAATCATAGTTTTAAATATATTTCCTTTAACAGGATGAATTTCTTATCATTCAGCTGTATAAAATATAAGCTAATTCACATAACAGCTAAGAAAACATATCAGCAACAAATACAGACCTCCAATATGGATGATAAACCCGATTTATCATGTAGATCTGAACTGCATTCTTCAATTTGGTCTCTGTGAATAAGGCAGAAAAGTTAATCTAATTCAATCCAATGCAAATTTATTTTGTGATTTGCATTTTCACAATATTATATTGTCTCAAAGCGCTTCACATCATCCCTGCCAAATGCCCCCAGAGAGCAAGCCGAAGGCGACAGTGGGTTTGTTTGAGGGGGGCAGCATGTGGCTCAGCAGAGTAAGCTTCTGGACCTGTGATCAGAAGGTCGCCGGTTTATTCCCAGCCTCAGCAGAACAGTCACATGTCTTTGGGTCCTTGAGCAAAGCCCTTAACTCCCAGCTGGACAGGAAGCAGCATCAGGCTCATGCTGGCAGAGACACATGCATCATGCCTGGTACCACTCTGCACCAGATGCTGAACAAGACCCTTTATCTTAATTGGCACTGGACATATTATTTAAAACATTTTATACTTCATTTCTAAAAAGTAGGCAGATTTAACTCAAAAAAACATCAGGTTAAATAGTAAGACTTTACGTATTACTTATGTATCAATTAACCACAGAGTAAATAAAAAGAAAACATCCATTGATGTGATAACCTGGCCAGTCAGTAGATTCAGGCTCTCAGCTGACTTCACTTTATTGCTGCATGACGTTGCTGAGCTATAAAACTGACCCAGTCATTGGCTTTTAAGTATTTGCTGATTTAAATTCAAATGGCGACTTTTTTTGGCTGGACAGTGTAGAACACAGACAGAATACAGACAGAACATCTGTTTAAATTCTCAAAGACAACTGCATTTGACAAGTTAAAAAATTATGCATTCATTATAAAGTTTCTTTCCTCATAGCTTGTATGTGTCTCTTTGCCATTTGACTGAGAGCTTGAGTGTTTTAAACAGTGTTTGTTTAAATGCACATTTACCTTTGATCTGTAGGAAAAGGTCCCTCACTGAAGGTGATTGGAAGTCCCATTGACCTGTCACTCTTCATGGAAACACAGCTGGGTACAGGGGAGTCTGCTCTCTCCCTCAGGACACTGTGGACAGCGAGAGGAAACAAACCCTCATGGTATAAATATAATTCATACAATGGGGACGGCATCACACTGCAGTTTAGCTTCTGCTCTGCCTTCATGTACTTTGATATGCTGTGAAGCTCTTGATGTAAACAGGCTAGTTTACAGTTAACTTTAATATGAAATAGTCACACCTATAATTTAGATTATTGTAGGTTTAGTATCATTGTTAAAAGCTACATCATTAGACGGGTCTTTGGTAGTTTTCTCCTTTTTATATATTTGTTTGTTTGCTTGTTTATTTTTGTTATGTGGCCATTTTGCATAGGAGGGATGATCTGCTGCTCGCCTCTAGTATAAAACAACTGGCTGATTGTGGAAAAAAAAGGTGAAGAAAGAAGATGTCGAGGTCTTTTTATTAAGCTACACATATTACAGTGCTGCCCACTGAGCCAGCCCTAGCTAGGAGCCCAGTTTACTTTATGTTATGGCCTGACTATAGACCCAGAGAGACATGCATGCTAGTGGCTGTAACACTGTTACCTCTCAGTGCTCTTTCTCTTACACACCACAGGGGGGCGCATTTCAAAAGCAGCTTCCTCCATTTTTGTGCCGATCCAGACCAGATGATTCCTGCTGGGGCCTCTGTGAACATGAAGGGTAAATAGTGACATACATAAACAATATCTAGTACTCAGAACTTTTACACCGAATCAGCGCACTGGGTCTCCACTCTGTTACTCTGACACATTTCATGTCCGGGCTGCAGACTGACTTTCTCCACTAGTACTGAGAAAGTTACTGAAAATTTTAGGAGCACCAGCACAAAATTCAGGCTCAGCACTTAGATCGACATGCAATGCAACACATCTTAACTGTATTACTGATAAATGCTTTGGCAATAAATATACAATTTACAGAAATAACAAAATGACGTTTTACTTTAAAGGAGAAAGACAGAAAAGTGAAGTAGCGCTTAAATTAAATCAGTGGCACCGCCGCTCTATATAAGTGTGTCATACATGTTAATTTTATTATTAGTTCAGTCTGTTAACTATAATCTTACCTGGCAATGAAAAATATCTTTATTTTTTTCCAGAGTCTTATTCGTGTGTCTTGACAAAATGGCGATTCCAGTTTTAAATCACTTTCATTTTCAGACAGGAAATTATCCACTTCGTGTCAAATGAGGAAGCAGAAATGGGCACGGATTCAGTGGCACGGCGGACCGTTTTAGGGGATTTTTTCCATGTGACTTAATAATAAACGATAAGCGAAAGGGGACAAGCTCCCGCCGGCACCTAATTCTGTCATAACGCACATTCTGCATTATATTTGTGCATATAAAACGCGGTTCTGCAGTTGGGTACTTGACAAATAGAGGTGAAACACTATTTTTTTTTTGATATTCCAATTTCTGGACAAAATGTATGAAATTATAATGTTCAAAGGCTTAAGGTTTGGGAAATGTTAGTGGTTTACAGAATTTCCCCTTTTTTTTCTATGCCTTTTTCACAGCCACAGACGGATAATGTCCTGCGGTGTGACATAGCACTATTGTAAAGATTAAATTTACAAATATTATTGATTTCAACTGCAGATCACATATGTTAAAGTTTAAGAAGCCCTTTATAAAAATCATTATTGAAATTCAACATGCACTTATTTTTCACAGCTGTTTTTCAGTTCCACTCCTTACTTGCACCTTCTTTTCTCACTCACTCGCATAGAAATATTTTGTAAAATGAAGAAAAGTCTTAATGCACTGTTTATTTTTCTTGTGATAGTTAAATTATACAATGTTTTAAAGGCTACATCACAATAAAAATGAATGATCAAACTTAAAAGGCATTTAATTGCATTTAAAGTGACGTCACACCACAGGACATTCTGTCACACCACAGGACGCAATTTTAAGTATCTTAAGTTTTTCACCTGACTAAAAACATCTATGCAAAAGTGGGCACATATGGCTATATAGAAAACCGCAACAATAATGAGAGTAAACTGAATGTAATGAAATTAGTTTTTATTAAAACAGTGTAACAGACCAAAAACAAATAGGCTTACCATAAACTGATCACTGTATAAAGTGTATAAAATTCATTTCCATTTTCATCTTTTATCATTTTACATTTTTATCTATTATCTAGAAAATCTTTCTTAAACCATTTTTAACATGAATTTGATGAATTTAACATGAATACTGTGAATAACATGCGTACAGTGCATTGGAGGTTGAATTCACACTGGATTTCTCCTTTAATGTGCAACATTTTTATCATATTCAAACTCCCTCAAAAACTCCCTTTCCCTATATCAACTTATATACTTTCTTCTTCTCTCCCTAAGGATCTCCTCACGCCTAGCTTCATCCTGATTTAACCTCTCCCGGTACCTTCTTGTCCTCTCTTTGCTCATTCCTAAAAACATCATAAAGCACTTTAAAAACACTTAAAAAATAAATATCAGTGATTGTGGGTCATCTATATGCAATAAACATGAATACAAATACATCATCTATTTAGAATTTTAAAAATAACAGGTAAGGCTCTAGCAATACATTGCATTAAGCACATCACACCGCAGGACATGAATGTCACACCACAGGACATTAACAGCATTGTGGCCACTTTAATCCCATTCTATACATGACTGACCTTGGGGCTAATGCTAACTGACTAATAATATTGCTTTTAACCTTAATATAAGTTTTTTTTTTTTTAAACCAAACTTTTTCCCTTTTAATAAGGCCCGTCACACCACAGGACATCGTAAATGGACACAAACATTGTCTAACAGAAACAATGAAATCTGTTCAAATATTAAGAGATTAATACTCAACTTTTAACTTTCACAGCACTCTCCAATAACTGAGTTACTTCCTGGTAGGGGGCCTGTCTTGAAGACCCCTATAGTTGTCCATGCAACTGCCCATTTAAAAACTTGACTTGCATGTCACACTGCAGGACGGCATTTATGTTACAAAATTTAACTTGCTGTAAATATTACCGTATCATGTTTTTGCATGTCAAAAAACTTTTTTTTATTAAGTTAATATCTGAGACTAATGTCAAAGCTTTTATGAATTATCTCAAATGTTGCTGGTTTATTTTATTGCTATTTACATTTCATGTGTCATTCATGTTACAGTCACACCGCAGGACATTTGGCATTAAAACCTTTAAATAAATATGCTAAAAAAAAATTTTTTCATCCAAAACTAAAATTACAACATAATATACTGTACTTTGCTTCATTTATACATGATGTTTATAAGGAAAAACACATTTTGGTAAGTATTTACACTATGTTACATTAAAATCACACGTCACGTCAAACACCCAGTTACACTTTAACCACCATTAGATCACGAGTTACTATTCACAATAGTCGCTGTGCTGCGGCTGCTTTACGGGCCATTCCACCGAATGGGTGCCATTTGCTTGTTGTAACTCTTCCAAATTAAACTTTTTTCAACTCTGAATCTAATAATACATATATTTAACTATTCAAAATATGTATTGGTCAATCTCAGGCAGCTTTATTTAATCTTTTACAAGGTTTCTAAGCCGAAGATGGTTACATTTTTCTCAGTCCTGTTACCAAAACTCATGTGACATTTAAAAAGCATGTTTAAAAGCATGTCAACTAATTCCTTTGAGGTTCTCTCAAGAAAGTGTTTATTTTAAAGAAATGGTTGACTACATGTTCAAATAATTGATATTTATGACTTAAAAATCACTATATATGCATGCACGTTGTATTTTTCTAAAAGATGCAAAGCCATTTTTATCTTTTCAAGAAAACTCAAACCTGAAATTGATTAATTTTTTTTATCATGTAATTTATTAAACAAATGGATAAATGATGGACCAAACATAATTGGAAAAAAAGTGGTTTATCTTTATTTTTTTTAAGAAAAATAATCAAGTAACAGGAGTGAACACTCGGTAACAGGAATGAACACTCGGTAACAGGAATGAACACTCGGTAACAAAGACATGTGTGCTCGTGTGCGTGCATGTGTGTGTGTGTGTGTGTGTGTGAAAACAAACTTGTCTGGCCTTTTCTAAGAGATCTTCTCTAGTGTGGCCCAGAGCTCTTTTTCGATTTCCATATAGCGACCTGTGACTGGCCTCGGGGGTGGGATGATACACAAAACATCCTCAAAAAGGTACCAAAGCATGTCTTCACGTACTGGCCAGAAAAACCTGTTGACCCCAATTTTGTGCATGCAACGGACCTCAACATGTGTTTCACTTGTATCTGTGATGATGCCAGGGTATAGATCACCCTCGTACTTCACCATACACCATTTACCAACAACTTCAGGACTTTGCCACTGAACTTCCATGGCTGTGGGAGCCGTCTGTTGATGACTGAACGTGAAATGCTTTGCATTCAAGCAGTCACAGGTCAGGTTTTGTTTTGTTGTGCACAAGCAGCTGACGTCTCTGTATGTCAGTTCTCCTTGGGCTATGGTCACTGCCTGATGCATCCTCATGGTGTATGGAATTGGTGGCACATCATTGGGCATCTCCAAAACTGCCTTCTCAACTGCTTCCTCACTGACAAAAAACAACTTGATTGTTGTTTCTGCCTTTTGCAACACAGCATACAGCTCTGCAGCATTAGGAATGTCTGTCCCTTTGCTGAGCAGACTGTTAGCCCTCCTCTTCAGGGCTCCTCCCACACCATCTGGGGCACCCTTCCCATGGCTCGCCTCAAAGAAGTTCCATGTCCCAGCAGTGAATCCTCTCCTGAACAGCTCAGTACAAAACATGAAAAAATTCCCTCGCTGTCTATACTGAGTGCATGGGCTATCACTGTAAAAATGGATGGTGGAGACCTCTGGATGTGCAATCTGCACGTAATTTAGCACTGGTGACAAGTGCTGCCAAATTGCTGGTGGGCCCTTTTGTCTTGAGGGGGACACTGTGCAGAAGGACATCGGGCGGGAGGATGTATGCACATAAAACACACCCGTATGCAGTGTTGCCTGTTGGTGTGATGCTCCGAAGTGAACTGCCTGTATTTCTGTGCTGTACTTGCAGAGGTAATTTTCGGAAAAGTCAACATGAATTAGACATTCATGTGCTTTCAAGCCATGTCTCAGTGCCTTGTATAGGCTAAACTGATTATTGATGTTGTACGTGTGTCTCTTAAACCTATGCAGTTGCAGGTTCAGCAGTTCCAGCAGTTCTTCTTGTGTGGTTTGGAACTCTTTTTTGATTATGATTTTAGATGTTTTGCCAGTGGGGTCATTCTTGTGTTCCTTATCCACTCTTGCCCACTGGAGATAAGTCACTTGACTCTCTGCATTGTACTGGCTTGAGACTGGGCAAGAGAGGTCCTTGCATTCAGAACATTCGCCGTACATGCACTTAATGTTTTCTGTGTCGCATGTGATGACTTTCACAAGGTCATGCAGATTGATGGTGCTGATCACTTTCAAGTGGTGCAGCTTCTGCACAATAAAACCCAGATTCTCATGGATCTTACACATGCATGTGTCCCGGTCACTCAGAGTTGGATGAACAACCCAAAAAGGTCGAAGCAAACAGAAGAGTGAGTAAGAGATGCAGCTTTCTTCTTCAGCCAAAAACTTCATGTGCAAATTTTTCATGGTATCCAAAAGGAACCGTTTTTGCTTTTTGTTTTTCTTCCAAGTGATGGTCTGCCTCTTCCCAGTTGTGATGCGACTCACATCATCCCTTGAGTAGAAAGCTCTCACTCTGCTTAACAAACTATCTCCAACCCTGTTGTTCTGCTTCCGCTGGTAGGTGTAGTTAACTTTCCCATTTTTCTCACTTTTCCATCTTTTCTTTGAAAAGCCCAATGAATTTTGAGCCAAGCGTTGCAGCCTGTACTTTTTCAGAACTTTTCCTGTTATTATTTTTGAAATTATTTGCCTTTCCCTCTCCCCCTGTGCTGCTTTGTATTTGTTTCGGATGTCTTGTAACATAGACTCATGAAACAAAAGTGTCTTCTGAATGGCCGCACGTGGAAGCTGTCTCATCTGCCTTTTTACTTTTGTGCGTGGAGAAGCATTATTCTTTTTCATGCGCTGGACTTGTTTTTTGTACTTTTCAGTTTTTTGGGTTTGTTTCTTCAACAGAACCTGTAATTCTTGAATTTGCTTCTGAAGATTCTTTAGTTTTTTTCGTCTTCTTCTCTGCCCTTGATTATGTTGCCTAAAACACACATGTGCATCACATTAAATAACACACTGCAGTTGTTAAAATGCACTGTTGCATTATCTCTGTGACTTGATAAGCAGAAGTTTATACTATAATGCAATCAAGTCTTTTTTGAGTCTGGTTCTGCTCGAGGTTTCTGCCTCCAAGGTTTGCAGCCCTATGCACAACACTTTATTACATTGCAACAAACACAAACACATGCCCTATTTCATCCCTTGCACATTTTCTTTGACACTTGACCCATTTCATAAACTACACCTGGAAGTGCTTGGTTGTGGATCTACAGCTTGTGCTGCTGATAGCTGGGGACTGTGTGCAGGGGTGATGAGGTGTTGTAGAGCTTCTTTCCAGTCCTTCATTCTATGGTATGTTTCCCTCCACTTTTTGCGTCGTCTGCGCTTTTCTCTCTCACTAAGTTTATTGATCCTTTTCTTCCTGCCTGATTCTAGGTCCTCCCTGTATTTTTCTCGTTCCTTCTCTAAATATCTTTCTCTCCTCTCTGGGTCAGCATCACGTCGAGCACGATAGCGTCGCTGCTTTTCTGCAGCACTTAGGGGTGGATTGGCACCCTGTAAGTATGGTATCCACGTTGTGAAACTGATCTTAAATCTCAACAAATTCAGTAAGTTCAACTGTAAAACTTAAAAGTTGAATAGTATTACACTGACTAATATTCACACTAATAAATCAATAAACCAGAGGGCTCTACTCACTCCTGTTACTGGCACTCAGTCCTGTTACTCTTTATATGAGTAACAGGACTGAAAGTAACAGGACTGAGTTTTTAGTATAGAATTAGCAAAAACATGATATATAACTACATGGTGGCTATGCTAATAGCACAAGAACACTGAGCACATTCTAGTGATCTACCAAAAATTTGTATTTTAAAAATAAACAGATAATATCCAAGAATTAATTTAGGTATCAGGACAGAACATTGAGATTGACCTCCTCAGTCATAGTTAAAATTTGATCAAATACAGAGGGAAAAAAAGGAGGGAACTTACTTTTTGTCTACCCATGGCCTTCAGAAGATCCAACAGATGCAACTTCCTGTTGAACATGTGACTTGTGGAATGTTCCAAATTTTTCAGATGGGGTAATGTGGTAGGGTAACAGGACTGAGTGAAAATCTAGGGACACAACTAAAATGTGTATTTTAACTTAAATATTATGGTTTTCTTATGAAAAAAATATTTTCAAAGCATAGATGGGATTTGGAGTCACACAACAATGCAAAAAAAATTTAATCTCTGAAGGATTTTAATAATTATATTTCAAGGTAAAGTGTATAGTTAGGGAGCGGGGACAGGTAACAAATGCTACTTTTTCAGTGTTCTAGGTAGTTTTTGTTAATGTTTTTAATTATATATCTTAATTTTGCAATTAGGTCAATGTACAAGACACTATGCTTAATAATAAAATGTATTTTACAGTTATTTTTTGTGCACATTTATACATGAAATTTCCTGGGGACGGAAATGGCACCCATTCGGTGGAATGGCCCTTACACTTTTGTTCCCGTTATTTTTCTGCGCTGAATTACAGGCACCTTTTAAATTCTTAAATTCTCTATTACGAATTAGTGCAAAAGCATCGTGGTACATTTTGCCCTTTGCATAGTGAATCCCAGCTGCTTCTGGTCACACTGTTCATCCAGGGACATGGTGATGTCACTTGTGACCTATGGCATTATGTGACTTTGTTTCTCATCTGTCCTTGAGTTTCCTTAGATTGTGGCAGGACGTGTTGCTTTTTGAGATCTTTTCACCTACTTCACTTTAGAGCTTAGATCGGGCCCAAAAAATTAAACCCGACCCTACCCGAGCCCGTGCACCTTGTGTCCGAGCCCGACCCGACCCGACACATTAACTGTAATTATGAGCCCGAGCCCGATTTAAACCCGACTATTTTTTAATACGTGAGCCATTGTAACAGACGTTCTCAACTACAATTCTAAGTTGTTTGAACTACAGAAATTAGTTTAGATTTATCTTAATGAAAAATGCAACAAGGACGAAGCATGTAAACTGCATTGTTTGTTTATTCAGAATGGATTTTTGAGACACGTTTAGAAGAAAAGCACGTTTTCACTTATCCAGTTCGCTTGCTGCTGGAACCAGTTTGTGTGCTCGGCATCGAACTTTAAGTAAAGGGTTAAGAAAAAGGTTAAATCCTTCCGTAAGCAGCCAACGAGGTATGTGTTAATTAAGTTTTAGTTAAGTTTGTTGTATTTAGCCATGTAAATGTAAATGCTAACTGAGGTTCGTGTTAACTGTATATGAATTCTCTAAGCTGTCTTTATTGTTATTTATGTTTATATTTCATTTGAATTTCAATGTTTGTTAGCTAATATTGTAAGTAAATGTGCTTGATTTTGTGTTTCCGTATCTGTATTTAGTTCTCACGTCTGCCATGATGGTGATAATAACGAAGCCACTGTCTTTCGAATAAACCGTCAGCTCAGTTAAGTGGACCCGGCGGCCCCATTCACACCTGGTTGATCAGGCGGGCCCGTTCGCACCTAGTTGACCGGGCGGCCGCATTTACAAGTACCGCAGTGGGCGGCCTCATTTACATTCAGGGGACCTGCCGGCCCGATTGACGTCTAGTTGATCAGGCGGGCCCGTTCGGACCTAGTTGACCGGGGGGCGGCCGCATTTACATGTAGCGCAGCGGGCGGCCGCATTTACATTAACCCTCTACCGCACACAATTTGATGGTACATGATAAGAAATTATTCCACATCACTTATTGGTTAATTTTGGGACATTTTATTGATTATGTATGTACATATTTATTTCACCGCCCCCCTCTCCAAATGATCTTTTGTTGCCTAAGGGCAAAGTTGTGCAACATTGATACAAAACCACAGAGAAAATTATGTCTTCATAGATCATAATACAATGCTCAGAGAGCAATGCAAAGTAACAAAATTTTTGATGGCTTCCCATCGTGCAAGAGGCATAACATCAGCAACATGTGCAATGTGGCTACTATGGCTCCAGAACATGCGAGTAGCTGGAAGACCAAATATTGACATATGGAGCACAGTGGCAAAGAACTGTTCAAGTTCTTGAACAGTAAGGTTAAGTGGCTTGCACAGGAGAGGTAATGGTGTGACATGTTTTCCATCGAGGGGTCTTGGAAGAACTACTGTCATCTTCAGGCAGACTGTCATCGTCATGTTCCTCTTCATCACTGGTGTATTGATCGTCTATAAATATATATACATATACGTCAACAAAAATACATCAATCACAACTAAAGCTTACATGACTGTATTGGATACCCTGTCTGCTGCACACACCTTTATTTCATTTGAATGACATCTAAAAATTTATCAACACATTTGATTTGTTTATACAAATGAGTTCAATGACAACCAGAGAAGCAATATTTTAAAACCTACTTTCACTTCTGCTCAAACCTTTCTCTGCATTCCACTCCTCCTCACTGTCACTGCAGTCTATCTCACTGTCTGATGGGATATCCCTAACATGCTGATCCTGAGTTTTACTCCCATAGGAAAATCTTGTGTCCATTTTCTGCCAAAATGCGTTAAAACGAGGCAAAATTAAATTAGAAAATAATTTAAAAAACATTGTGCTTACAATGTGCAAAAGTACATGCAATAATATACTAACACACTGTCAAGAAAGCCTCTTAAAATCTACCCCTTATCGCAGAACGTTGCCCTAGGGCAACGAAAAGATAAACTATATTTCAGAACATGCAAAATAAAAAGTAAGTAAATAAAACCTGGGGGAAAAAAAAAATAAGGCTTCTCTACAGCTTCATAGACATGCACATATTTTTTTATCTACAGATAATGCCAATATAAATAAGGTTAATGAAGGAAGCACAGCGGGCGGCCTCATTTACATTCAGTGGGCCTGCCGGCCCCTTTCACACCTAGTTGATCAGGCGGGCCCGTTCGCACATAGTTGACCGGTACGCCCGCATTTAAATGTAGGGCAGTGGGCGGCCTCATTTACATTAAGTGGACCCGGCGGCCCCGTTCGCACCTAGTTGACCGGGCGGCCGGATTTTCACAGTTGAAAAGGCGGCCGGATTTACATGCATTTGACCAGGTCGGCCGTATTTGCACATAGTTGAAAAGGCGGCCTCATTAACATTTAGTGGGCCAGGAGGCCCCATTCACACCTAATTTAGCACGATGG